>NC_064618.1:780240065-783213399 GCF_023898315.1 Schistocerca nitens
GCACTATTCAGTGTCCCCTCGACGATCACCAGTGGTGTACGGCCAGTGTAGGAGATCGCTCCCCACACCATGATGCCGGGTGTTGGCCCTGTGTGCCTCGGTCGTATGCAGTCCTGATTGTGGCGCTCACCTGCACGGCGCCAAACACGCATACGACCATCATTGGCACCAAGGCAGAAGCGACTCTCATCGCTGAAGACGACACGTCTCCATTCGTCCCTCCATTCACGCCTGTCGCGACACCACTGGAGGCGGACTGCACGATGTTGGGGCGTGAGCGGAAGACGGCCTAACGGTGTGCGGGACCGTAGCCCAGCTTCATGGAGACGGTTGCGAATGGTCCTCGCCGATACCCCAGGAGCAACAGTGTCCCTAATTTGCTGGGAATTGGCGGTGCGGTCCCCTACGGCACTGCGTAGGATCCTACGGTCTCGGCGTGCATCCGTGCGTCGCTGCGGTCCGGTCCCAGGTCGACGGGCACGTGCACCTTCCGCCGACCACCGGCGACAACATCGATGTACTGTGGAGACCTCAAGCCCCACGTGTTGAGCAATTCGGCGGTACGTCCACCCGGCCTCCCGCATGCCCACTATACGCCCTCGCTCAAAGTCCGTCAACTGCACATACGGTTCACGTCCACGCTGTCGCGGCATGCTACCAGTGTTAAAGACTGCGATGGAGCTCCGTGTGCCACGGCAAACTGGCTGACACTGACGGCGGCGGTGCACAAATGCTGCGCAGCTAGCGCCATTCGACGGCCAACACCGCGGTTCCTGGTGTGTCCGCTGTGCCGTGCGTGTGATCATTGCTTGTACAGCCCTCTCGCAGTGTCCGGAGCAAGTATGGTGGGTCTGACACACCGGTGTCAATGTGTTCTTTTTTCCATTTCCAGGAGTGTATTTATCATTTAAAATTCTACTTACTTTTGCTGTCACAACTACTAAAAAGTAACTGTAATGATCTGGCACATAAATTGACCCAGTGCTTAACTAAACTGCCGTCCTTTGAAGAAGAATCACTCTTTGCGATTAAAAAAAAGACTAATGGAAGATATTCTTTAATACAAGCAAACGAGCATAAACGCCCTTAATGATCGTGATTCTGTTATGCAAGCGTTGTCTGTCAGTCCTAGATCGACCGCGAGTCGAAATCTTAGCCGCCGCTGTCTCAGAAGATACAATTCAGAAATGCAAACCGACGTTTATAGTACATGTAGATTTAGAGACAGCTTTTTACAATGTTGACGTGAATACACTATTTGATTTTATGAAGACAACAAGTATAAAATACAGGGCATTTACAGCTTCTACTGAAACCAGACTGAAGGGAAGCAGTAGTCGCGAAGGCAGTGAGACAGGATTGCAACCTGTCTCCGATGTTGTTCAGTCCGTACATCGAGCAAGCATAAAGAAAACGAACGGAAAATTTGAGTAGGCAGTTAGTGTTCAGGGAGACGAAATAAAATCTTTGAGGCTTAAAGACGACAGTGTAACTCTGCCGGAGGCAGCAAAGGACCTGGAACAGCAGTCCTATGGAATGGATCGTTTGTTGAGATGTCAAAATGAACATCCAAAAAACTGATGGAATGTAGTCAAATTTAATCGGGCGCTGCTGAAGGAAACATATTAGGAAATGATGAACTTGAAACAGATTTTCTATTCCAGCAGAATAGCAAGTGATGATGACTGAAGTAGAGAGGATGTTAAAAGATTACTGGTTACAGCATGAAATGTATTTTTGAAACAGGTGAGTTTGTTAATGTCGAATTTGAAACTAAGTGTTTGGAAGTCTTTCCATAAGAAATTTATCTAAAGTGTTGCCTTTTACGTATGAAAATTGTGGACCGTAATCAGTTCAAACAAGAAAGGATTATAAGCTATTGAAATGTGGTGCTGCAGGAAAATGAAAATTTGGAAAATTAGATGGATGAATCGAATACTGGATGAGGAAGTAGAGAATCGAACTGGGGAACAATGGAATTTAAGGTGCAAATTGACTTAAAGAAGTGGTCAACTGACTGAAGACATTGTATGGCATCAGGGAATCATAACATTCGAAATGAAGAGTAGAGGGGAAACACGAAAAAATTACAGAGAAACACAAAGGGATAAATACAGTAACCAGGTTGAAATCGATATAGGTTGCAGTAGCTGTTCGGAGATGAAAAGTCTCGTACATGATAGAGCAGCGTGGAGAGTTGTAGTAGCCGGCCGCTGTGGCCGAGTGGTTCTGGGCGCTTCAGTCCGGAACGGCGCGACTGCTACGGTCGCAGGTTCGAATCCTGCCTCGGGCATGGATGAGTGTGATGTCCTTAGCTTGGTTGGGTTTAAGTAGTTGTAAAGTCTAGGGGACTGATGACCTCAGCTGTTACGTCCCACAGTGCTCAGAACCATCTTTTTTTTTTTTTTTTTTAGGTCTGCAATAAAGCAGTCGTTGGACTGCAAACCTTAACAACAGGGCTACATTGCATCACACAAAGAGGCCAGGCAAACAGATATAAAAAAAAGACGAACAGAGGAACAAAATATGTTAGCTGTGTGAAAAAAGATACTGTTCAAGGTAATGTACCAAGCACTTGTCAACGAAGCGCTCTCATATATTTGATCGAAACTATTCTTCGCAGGATCCGCCAGACACGCATACAGCCAACGCAGTAACAAAAACAGAAAAAAAGAAAAACTGCGCGCTAGGATTAAATAAAGCTGCACCTGCGAGGCGGCCCTATGCAGATTAGTATAAACTAGTTATCCTCGAATTAGTGCGGCGTGCAGGCGCGGCAGAGTGCGAGGGTGCAAGGAGTGAAGTGGAGAGCGGCACAGTTGGGAATTAATTTCAGTTGATTAGCAGCACCCTTTCGGATCCGGCGTTATCAGATTCCCGTTTTTAAAGCGGAGCCGCGCCGTGTTTCGGGTGGTGCGTTGCGAAGGCCGGCCGCAGCATCGCTTGCCCAATTACACACACCGTATCGCCGGCCATTTGATTTGCCCCGCACGGCCGGATGCTGTGCCCATGATTCGGTACGCCACGCCCGCAGCGATCAGCGTAATTTTTATTCGCCCCCTCCCCCCAGCCACCTCTTTCTCCCTCTCTATCTTACTCTCTCTCTCTATTCCTCTCTCCCTTTCGCTATCTCTGTTTGCTCCGTGTATCTCCCTCTCTCACGGCCTCTCACTCCACTACAGAGAAATCGGTAGCCGTGCCCGTCCGATCATATCACAGACGATTTCGGCAGCGCCGGCGTGCTGCGATTTTTATAGTCGCAGTGTGTCAAACGATCTCGTTCCGCCAAATTTCACTCGCTACCATATCGTACATCCGCTATTGCTGCGTTTGCTCTCACATTCTCTCTCTCTCTCTCTCTCTCTCTCTCTCTGTCGCCCTTCTTCTCTCTCACTTCACCCGCTCGCCCTCACCCATCCTGTGTCTCTCCGACGATTCGACGATTCTCTTTATGGAACAGTCTCGTAAAGACTTCCAGCTGTTTGGGAGCGGAGCGTGCCGTTCATCATCATCTCCCTGTATAGGAACTAATTACTATTTCTGTTCTCGGTATACGTGTCACAGATGAAAAGTTACTTCACAAACGGAGATATTCCTTGATGTTTGGTAGAGCAGTAGCTTTAGTCACAAATGTGAGACCCCAGCATTCTGTAGCGAGACTGCAACGTCACTGACAGTTTTAGATGGCGTGATTATTAATTTCTGGTTAAATGATCGTATTACTTACTCACTAACAGCTTTTATTTTGTTTTCAGTGCTATCGCGTTACTTTTCGATAGTACTGGAAATTAATTTTGTCAATATCTTAAAGTCCCACTCACGTTTTCAGAAGTTGCGGTACCGGTGGGTTATAATTAAAGGGCAGCTGCTCGTGGAAGTCCAGTATGGGCTGTAATTATCGTATGGCTGCGAAATTTGGTTGATATGCTAAGGCTGTAACGCGGAAACGATTTACGCTGGAAAAAAATTAGTTCCAATTTTGTCTACCAGGGCGCTGTATAACATCCCGTCGACATCTCCTGTGTTCATGCTAAAATAAAAGAATAATCTGCGGTTAGTAATATAATCAGCAGTATGCCTTTATCATCTGTTTGACCTTTCCTACCCACGTCCCACCCCTAAACCATCACACATGGAAACAGTGCTATCCGTCTTTCTTGCATTCACAGTCCCAGTTTAAACTGCCACCAATTTTTTCCCAAGTAAACCGTTCCGGAATAACACATTAGGATATCTTTCAAGTTTTGCTGTCATGCCATTGTTATAGCCCACAGTGGATTACAGCCCACACTGCATCTCTGTGAGTAGCTACACTTTCATTATAGCCAGCTGGTATTATTTACGTACATTATTGGGTTTCTGTCGATGAATTTTCAATAACTACTATCTAAATTATTATCTGTAATCGTGACTTCCCACAAACAACGAGTGACTGAAGTGTAAGGACGATATACATCCAGTTTTGTTACGAACTATCTGCTAGCACTAGCGACACGACACAAAGAGCCACATAGATAGTAAACATCTTCACCAGAAAAAATTTTTCTTTAACAAACTAATTTGTTTTGCGTGAGTGTAGTCTTCTGGCGATCGTTGCCATCTTCTGTAAAACATTTTCGGAATGCAAATCGGAGTAAATACAACAGCCCTGGTGAAGGTCACTTACAAGAGTGGCCGAAATGTTGTTTTTATAAACAATATTATGACGTGGCCTCACATCCAGAAACGTTTTATTGAAGGTAAACGGGATGCTGTTTCTTTCATGAATGAACATAATAATTACTTGTATTGTGGCAACACCCTCCGCCCACGCTTTGCAACGCACTGAGAGGCGGTCAGGCGAGCTGCTTATGGAATTCTGCTGACCTGTTGTGGTATTTGTGCCTCGCTTCAGCGCACGTTTTATCATATTTTATCACTGAGCGCGTAAGAGTCTAGCTGCTGCTACTGAGCTGGAAAAATGAGCAGCAGACCCCATAAAAGATACGACAGATGGATGTAGAGCGTGAGAACGAGACCGAGTCATGCTCACTCGGACATAGAAAGCTGTGCTCTACGTGTTGGCATTGACGCTAAACTGTGATTATATCCTTATATATAAAATTCTCGTGTCACAGTGTTAGTTGTCTTGCCGGCCGCGGTGGTCTAGCGGTTCTAGACGCTCAGTCCGGAGCCGCGCGACTGCTACGGTCGCAGGTTCGAATCCTGCCTCGGGCATGGATGTGTGTGATGTCCTTAGGTTAGTTAGGTTTAAGTAGTTCTAAGTTCTAGGGGACTGATGACCATAGATGTTAAGTCCCATAGTGGTCAGAGCCATTATTGTTAGTTGTCATATTCCTCCGAAAGGGCTCGATCGATTCTGATGAAATTTTGCATGTTTGTTCGGTAGGTCTGAGAATCGGTCGTAATCTATTTTTCACACCCCTAAGTGTTAATGGTGGTCCACCCCAAAAAATTGTCTTATTTTTTGCATAGAATTTTTTTTATTATTATTTTTTTATGATGTGGCATTAAAAAATATACAAAACCCTAAATTTTCACCCTTCTACCACCAACCCTTATTTTTTTATAGCCGTTTTAGTAACTTAATAATTTTCTACCCAAATCGATAACTGATCAATTATCACTTGATCAGTTATCCCCACCAGGTGTCTACCGGTGATAGTCTTTCACTATACGATAGATAGGTAATTGAAGAAAATGTACCAAAAGCAACGTCTCGAATACCCCTCTTTGAATCGACGTAACTAGACCGAGAAATTTACCTAGGTAGCATGCGTCATTTGCCAAACCGACATTTAGACCTAGCGCACACGCATCGATTTTTGTCGTACGGAAATACGAGTATATCTTACGATCAAATTGTTTTAGTGGAACAAAGAAGTTCCTATGCTCTCCTTTGTTTCTCTAAAAGAATTTAATCGTACAATATTTTTACGTATGATAAAAATCGATGTGTGTTCGCTTGGCCTTATTCATAATGCTGGCGAACACGTTTCGACACGAAATTGCGGCTATGTTTGTAGGCTCATGGACGAGCCGTGTATCGTCTGCAATTGTTAAATCCGCGGGATCTACCGTAGAAACGCTAGAACTAATAGTGACCGATACTGCCGGACTTCCCCCTAAGCCTTTTCTCACTCCCTACACAGTTTCCGGCCATTATTATTGTTTGTGTCACGAGCTCCCGCCAACAACGGCTATTGTGTCACACGTATAGATTGTGTTACACATATACTTGATTCTTATAGACTAGAGATAATTTATATGGCAAAACAACGTTTGCCAGGTCAGCTATAACATATAAAGATTTTCAGAGGCGGAACAAACGAACGGATATGGATCCTCTACACCTCCCATAAACTTGATCCCCCTCACCCACTTGTCTCTCCCATCCTCTCCCACCACTGTCCGCTGCCGCGCCTGTATTTCCACATCCTGCCTGCTCTCCATCTCTCCACTCTCCATACCCTTGCCCAAGGAGGCTTCCACCAACTCCCCCTCCCTGATGATGCCCTCATCCCCTCCATCTACCCCTCCTATCAACTTTGATCCTCCCCTTTCACATCTTGTGTTTCCTCAGAGCACCCTCTCTCCCTTCTCTCCCTCCTCCCTTTCTCCCTCCCTCCTCCTCCTGGGCTTCCCCTGCCCCCGTACCTTTTTTCCTCCCTATCCCATCTCCTCTGCCACTGGAATCTAGACCCTCCCCTCTCCCTCCTCCCTCACCTTTTCCCCTTTTGGCAGGTCCCAGGACTCGCACGCGTCCAGTGAACATTCGCGCTAGAGATCATCGCCATCGGTTCTTTGTGTGTGCCGTCGTGTTAGTGCTTTAGTGTTTTCGTGTTTTCACCGCCCACACTCCATCGTTCACGTGTGTCGTTTCAGTCATCAGTGTCCGTGTACAAGTGCTGAACGTTATTTTTTATTATGCTCCCCCTGTGAACGGCTCCATGGTTTTTTTTAACTCGAGTGTCTACCTTTTTTTGTCCACCATTATGTTTTGTTTTTTTGTGTCTTTCATGTGTCTATTTGTTCTATCTGTGGCCGAAGAGCGGCGTAATATTGCCGCTGCCGGCCCACCTTTTGTGTAAGGTGTTGAAATAACAATAAAGAAAAAAAAAAAGGCGGAACGAAGTTCGCCCCAGTATAGCTAGTTTACTATGAAAATGACAGTCCACAGTTGCATCTACGTTGATAACATTACCCACACATAAAGCTGTCTAACTATGAACTCAATTACCCTAATTTCACACTTCAAGCGTACTTAAGGATTTCCTTTACTGTTATTTATCATTCGCGCACTGAACTGACTAGTGACGAGCGCGCCTTGTGTGGGCAGGCGCGTAGCGGTCAGGCTAACTGATCAATCAGTTTAGAACAAACCTTCAGGCATTAACTTCTCCCTTACATACTCCAGTCTCACTGACTGAAGTATGTCTTCAGTGACGATTCGCGCTTCGAAATGACATCCTATGTCCTACGAAGACCTATCTGGAGACGCCCCGGATAGTAGTGTGACAAAAACCTGACTGTCACCCATCAAATAGCCCGCCAACTCGTGTGATGGTCTGGGGTGTCATTTCATTTCATAGCAGGACACCTTTGGTGGTCGTCCGTGGCACCTTTACACCACAGCGGTACGTCGCCGATATTCTACGCCCCACCTTTTTGCCCTTCAAGGCAAGCCATCCTGGCTTACATTTCACGATCTCCATCCGCAACCAGCGGGAGTTTCTAGTGCTTGTCTTCGTGCCTGCCAAACCCTACGTTTTCCAGACCTCTCCCCTGCTGAGAAATTTTGGACATAATTTTTCACGATATCCCTGACGAGGACATTCAACAACTTTGTCAATTAATCTAAAGCCAAATAATTGCATGAACAAAGGTCAGAGGTGAAACAAGGCGCTATTGACTTGCTCGTTTTGTGAAGCTCTTTCTCTTGAATTAATCATCGAATGTTCCTTAAATTTTCATTATTTGTTTTTCTGTACATTTACGCCACGTCCACCGATTTCCATGCTTTTCAGATAATTCCTTTTTGGTGTGTCTTTTTTGTCTTGGAGTGTATATCTCTTGCAATAGAAATTATTTAGAGAAGTAGGAGTATATCCAATGATCCGCCGAATAAAGAATTAAGAAAAATATTACTGAAGTGTTTTCCATTCTGTGTAGCCTTGTGTCGTTTAGAGACGTGGACACTGCGACGGATAGAGTACAGAAGTTTCCAGGATTTTGAGATGTAGATTGAGAGAAAACAATTGATAAAAAGGAAGATGAAATTCAGAATGAGTTGGTGCAAGGTAGACTGGGAACAGGATCATAGGAAGAAGACGGAGAAAACAGCATTTAACTGATGAGATCAATGCAAGTGCATCATACGAAGTCAGGAAAAGAATGCTGGAAAACTGGGTGTATTGGAGAACACTGAACTTGCAGTGATGGGGCTATCTTATGGGCCAAACACGTGATCCACAGCAGAAGTTGAAAAGATCCAACTAAGAGCATTGTATTCTGTGGCGGGATCGTTTTTATTAGTACTAGAGCGATGTGGAGATACTGAATATCTTCTTGTGAAGGATGTTGCAATGGAAATGTTCATCTTGGTGTGTTTTACTGTTAAAACAATGTTGAGTGAACGTTCCTAGAAGAGTCAACAGGTAAACTTGTTGAAATGCCAGGACTAGCAGGAGAGCGCGGATTAGGTTCTGGAAGGGGCCAAAATAAGTTGCTGTCAGTTGCACTCAACTTACAAACTTTATTTCTGAACACACAATATTACAACAAGGATGCAAAACACTCAAAACTTTTATCGACTTCCTTTGATTACCTTTAGATCGGCTTTAGGCCACACTCAAAATCCAAGACACAAGGCCTAAGCAAGAAATTGAAATACAAGTTTATTCTGGAGGTTTCACCCAAAAATATTTTCTAAATCTTCAATCTAAACAGGCTGAAGGCCTCTGCAATTTAATTTTAAAGGAACTTGGCTGGAGGCCGCCTATTAAACAATAAGAAGATTTTCAATCAAAAGGCAGAAGGCCTTATCTTAAAACAGCTCATGTAAAATTCGGCTGAACGCCCCATATAAAAGAATAACAATCTCATGCCTTATGGCAAGACAAGAAAATTAATTTTGGAGATATTGGTACTTGGCTCAAGGCCACACATCAACCAAATAACTAAAACCCAGACAGAATAATTACTATGTAGCAAAAAGTGAATGGCGCTCAGAAGCTTCGAAGGGTCGGCCTGGGATTGTAGCACTAACGCCCGTTTAGGTGAGACAGGCAGCCTGTTCAACGACTTCTTAATATGAAGGCAACCCAACCGACAGACAACCGACCGACCAGTCAACAAAATCAGTTCCGTTCCATGCAACCAGCAAAAGCGACCACAAGATTTCAATACAACGACACACAGAATATTGGCGCCCACAACGACCAACAACACCTCAGCTGTCGAACTACATCCCGCGCTGGACAGCAACAACACGACGAGGAAAATACACTGCCGAAAATAACGTCAGCGACCGGGTCAAGTAACCGGAACGTCAACGGCCACAAGATAGAAGATACCGCTGGTCAACTTCAACATGTGATATTATATTTTGCATATGAGAAAAGGACAGCCACCGAGCTGTAGTTTGTAATGATACTAAGCATGACAACGCGAGAGTAAAGAAACGAAATCTGTTTATAACGTGCGCCTATACCAAGACGCGCGGCCAGCGTTTAAAAGGTACTTTGTTTCTATGACTCGCTGGGCGCAGATATTTAAAATCATTGCCGCAGCGCTTGATAGCAAGAAACAGAAGAAAGAACAATTTATCATTAGTTAGGAAAATTCTAGAGTCTTTATAGTTAGTTGTACTTCTGGTCGCCGATATGTGAAAATGTACTTCATTACCTTTGATGTTTGGTCGCCGACTTGTTAAGACGTGTTGTGTAGCACCGCTACAAGTTATATTTCATTTAGTGTGAAAAACCACGTTATCATCAAGAAAGAAAACGCTTTTGTAAACCTTGTGACCATAAAAAATACTTACGCGCACGCCAGGACATTTAATTTTTACAAAATATCACACATACAAAAGCAGCGATTGTTGGACTGTTCCATGTATGAGAAAAACATAAAAATTTAAGTTTTGTATTCATTGTAAATTTGTTAATGTTTATAGTTTAACGCCTCTGTTCTTTGAGAATATATTGATGCTTCACTGTACAGAAACTCTATGCTTATTCTTTTCTTTAAATTAACCACAAATAATGTTTATGTTTAAATGAACTTTGTTACAGGTTCGCTCTTTATCGCGGCGTCTCGATTGTATTTGGGGGACCATTACTGTGTTCAGTTTCCGATCTGACAACTTTTTTTACAAAATTTCACTGTTTTGAATTTTTTTTTATTATTCAAATAGGTCCCTTAGGTAATTTCATTGAAGAGTCTGATTGCGTGAAAGCAATCCGGGTTAAGAAGTCATTTGAGAAACTATTTTCGCGCAATCAATCTGTACGTCTCCTGAACACAATCGAGAACCGACGCATCGGCGATCATTAATTGATTTTTCACTCTTTCCAAGTCGTACAAAAAAAAAAAAAAAAAACGGCCAAGGAGAACTGCCGTGAGTACGCAATCTAGTGTTAAAGGGTGCATTCTTTATCTTGTCGGCAAACATTGCCATAAATTATCATCATCAATGTTATATTTGGTTAAATACGAAAAGCAAAAACCTTTTAACGCTAGAAACAACAGGGAATACATTAAGTTAAACTCCACAGGAAGACGGCTGGAATCTTAGCCGACTTGAATACACACACATTGTTGCTCGCGGGAATGTCCCAAAAGCGACAACCAGGATCAAACGAAGAAATGTCAACAGTTGAGGCTCGAAAGTAGGTTAAGTGAGGACTCAACTTTCATGTCCAAGATCGGTGGGCAACGAACTTCGTACCACTCGCAAGCAGCACCTCACACTCCAACCGCACGTGCACAACACCAGAGGGCCCGGCCACTGTACGCGCTACGGAGACTTCCTTGCTGTTCCACACCGACCGACCGACTGGTCAAACACCACCCAGCCGGAAACTACATCCGCCACATCAAAGATAGTACAGCAGTACTAGTATCTATACACGCTGCTGATGCCACTCACGGAGAGGACAGCAACATTGTGACGATAACCACAAGAGAAATAAAACCACAGGACTGCAAGCGGGGTTTAACCCAAGACAAGCATGACTAGAGGCAGCCACGGCTCACTTGTTTTCTGCTACGTATATCTCACGAAAAAAACCATGATTGTAGAATCAGATTCGGACTCACACGGTGGCTTAACAGCAATCGTTCATCCCTCAGATTGTTTGTGACTGAAACAGGAAAGGGGGAGAGGGGGGGGGCGAAGATGCCGTGGTACAGATATCACCCTTTTCCACACACTATATATTGGCTTGCGCAGAATGGATGTAGATGAAGGGCAGCACATATCACATTTGGGCAATATTCCGTTTAATAAGTTGTGCAAACCATTTATTTCGTCGGTGCTTAAGTTCACAGCGTGCTGGTATTCCGGTTGCATATGGGTTTATTTAATGGATTATTTTTTATTTTTACTTGATTCTTGCTATTTGTTTTTACATATTGTCATTTGATGATAGTGAGTGGAGCAGTGAACATTTCCGACATATTCTTCTGTTTTAGTTCAGTAGAGAAGTGAAGGCAGCGGAGGGGGTCAGAAATATTGCTCCGTGTATGGGGATAATGCCACTG
Source organism: Schistocerca nitens (assembly GCF_023898315.1). Taxonomy (NCBI): domain Eukaryota; kingdom Metazoa; phylum Arthropoda; class Insecta; order Orthoptera; family Acrididae; genus Schistocerca; species Schistocerca nitens. The sequence goes on from NC_064618.1 coordinate 780,251,832, forward strand.
GAGAGATCATGGCAGCCGGCCGATGTAGCCGAGCGGTTCTAGGCGCTCCAGTCTGGAACCGCGCGACCGCTACGGTTGCAGGTTCGAATCCTGCCTCGGGCATGGATGTGTCTGATGTCCTTAGGTTAGTTACGTTTAAGTAGTTCTAAGTTCTATGGGACTGATGACCTCAGATGTTAAGTCCCATAGTGCTTTGAGCCAGATCATGGCAAGGAAATGTTTTTCTTGTTTTACGGAGGGTAGTTTTGACATTAGTGACCCTTCGTGTTCAAGACGTCTTTCAGGGTTAGATGAGGATCGCTTAAAAGCATTAATCCACAGTGATATATGGCAGTGCAATTGAGAACTGGCAGTTATGATTGGCTATTATCATTTCACCACACTGCGACTTGTGAATGCAATGGGAAAGGTTCAAAAACAAGGTGACTGGGTCCCGCATGTTCTAAGCCAAAACCACAAAATCAGTGCGTGGCCATATCTGCACCTCTACTTGCTCGTCCTTAACTGGCTCGTGAGCAGCACCTACCATTCCTATACTGTATCGTTACTGGTGACGAAAAATTGTGTCTTTATGCTGACAGACGGAAAGTAAAGGAATGATTGAGCCAAAACAAAGCAGCAACTATCGGTACAAAGACCTGCGCGCATCTGCGGAAGATAATGTTCTACTTCTGGTGGAACAGCTACGGTGTGGTTTGCTAAGAGTTGCTTCAGAGACGTGTAATCATCACTGCCGAATTTTATTGTCAACAACTGCGATCTCTTGCACACGCCATTCTACATCAACGACGAGGTAGATTGCATGATGTGATGCTACTCTAGGATGACTCCTCTATAGAGGAGTTGGGTCGGCAAGTGATTTCACACACACCTTCTTCATCACCCTCAAAATTTCAACTTTACCGCACGCTTTCGAACAACCTTCAACTAACACCCTTATTGGATGAAAACGCACTCCGAACTTGGCTCGACAAGTCCTTTGTCTCAAAACCACGTGATTTCTATAGTCGCAGAATCTAAAAGTTACCCCAGCGTTGTTAGACTGTTGTAAGTAGTGAAGGAGAATACACTACTGACCATTAAAATTTGCTACACCAAGAAGAAATGCAGATGATAAACGGGTATTCATTGGACGAATATATTATACCAGAATGGACATGTGATTACATTTTCACGCAATTTGGGTGCATATATCCTGAGAAATCAGTACCCAGAACTACCACCTCTGGCCGTAATAACGGCCTTGATACGCCTGGGCATTGAATCAAACAGAGCTCGGATGGCGTGTACGGGTACAGCTACCCATGCAGCTTCAACACTATACCACACTTCATGAAGAGTAGTGACTGGCATATTGTGACGAGCCAGTTGCTCGGTCACCATTGACCAGACGTTTTCAATTGGGGAGAGATCTGGAGAGTGTGATGGCCAGTCCAGCAGTCAAACATTTTCTGTATCCTGAAAGGCACGTACAGGAAGTGCAACATACGGTCGTGCATTATCCTGCTGAAATTTTTGGTTTCGCAGGGATGGATTGAGGGACAGAGCCAAGGGTCTAACACATCTGAAATGTAACGTCCACTGTTCAAAGGGCCGTCATTGCGAACAAGAGGTGACCGAGCTGTGTAACCAATGGCACCCCTTATCATCACGCTGGATGTTACGCCAGTATGGCGACGACGAATACACGCTTCCAATGTACGTTCACCGTGATGTCGCCAAACACGGATGCGACCACCATGATGTTGTAAACAGAACCTGGATTCATCCGAAAAAATGAGTTTTTGCCATTCGTGCACCCAGGTTCAAAAAAATGGTTCAAATGGCTCTGAGCACTATGGGACTTAACATCTGAGGTCATCATTCCCCTAGAACTAAGAACTACTTAAACCTAACTAACCTAAGGACAACACACACATCCATGCCCGAGACAGGATTCGAACCTGCGACCGTAGCAGTCGCGCGGTTCCGGACTGAAGCGCCCAGAACCGCATGGCCACCGCGGCCGGCTGTGCACCCAGGTTCGTCGTTGAGTACACCTCCGCACCTAGTGATGCGAGGCCGTTGGGATCAAGCACGGCGTTCCGTATTATTCTCTTGAACCCACCGATTCCATATTCTGCTAACAGTCATAGGATCTCGACCAGCGCGAGCAGCAAAGTCGCGATACAATAAACCGCAATCGCGATAGGCTACAATCCGACCTTTATCAAAGTCGGAAACGTGATGGTACGCATTTTCCTCCTTACACGAGGCATCACAACAGCGTTTCACCAGGCAACGCCGATCAACAGCTGTTTGTGTATGAGAAATCGGTTGGAAACTTTCCTCATGTCGGCAGGTTTGTAGGTGTCGCCACCGGCGCCAGCTTGTGTGGATACTCTGAAAAGCTAATCATTTGCATATCACAGCATCTTCTTCCTGTCGCTTAAATTTCGCGTCTGTAACACATCATCTTCGTGGTGTAGCAATGTTAATGGCCAGTAGTGTATATTATTGCTGACTGTGTTATGTGTATCTGTTGTGTTTATTAAACATAAGGGGAAAAGTTACTAGATTATGCACCAACCTAATACGCAGACGGCCTCAACAATGATTTCCATAGACATTTGCTGTGAAATGCAGCACACTCAATACATTTTAGGTACTGTAGGAAGTCGGAACAAAAACACCAGACTTCGTAGTTCCGCTGTTCGCCCAGTGGTACTGTGGATGGAGAAACGCGGATTTTGCCGCGTACAAATTACGCGCCTGCCACAAAGGCCGTGGCGAGAGTGGAGAGTCCATTAGCATCGCATCGGATGTCGCGCTTCGCATCTCGCGCAAAGCCGCAGCGCGGCGCTCGATAAACAGAGGACGTGTGTAGAGTCATTTCGGCGGTCAACCCCGCCGGTCTGGTTCGCGTGCCATCAAAGCCGCCGGCGCGCGCGCCCGGTCCGTGTTAACAGCGGGCGAATGTGTCCTTATCCTCGGATCACACTCGTCGCCGCCAACACGTGCTTTTTAGTACTTGTATTACGACTCCTTTTATGGCTGCTAAAATTCATAGAAACGAGATACGGCGTGTCGTAAGAAAAACAGTAAAGAACGGAAGATAACGCGACCTAAGCTCTATACATAAACCCGTCGTACGGAACCAGGGAGAGGTAGTTTCGAATCACATAAGTCGCGTGCATCTTCCATTGCTATGCATGGCGCACAGTTCATCAGACATTACCGTGCATCTACGGAAGTAGTCCTGCATCCGTCGATATCAACACACAAAACACGAATAACAGGTGAATTTCACGTCCCTGAAAATTATGCTCTGTTTTGATGCAAGACGTTTTCCACTAACACTGCGACATATTACAGCGTTATTCTATGACGTCGGTATTCTGAAACACACGACCGTCACGGTATTTTGCTTCTACTTACAAAGTAATAAGTATTGCACGTAGTTTTCGGTGTAAGAGTCGATGAATATCATTCACAAATGGATCTACGTCTACGAAAAAAGTTAGTTAAGAAGTTTTTTCAATCAAGTCAAGAAACAGGTACAATTTCCACTTTTCTTAAAAGAGTACAAGTATCTTCATCTGTTCCTTTTTGCCTTGCCTACGAGGTATAGTCAAAGTTACTGTAGGGTGGCCCCGAACTGCACCTATAGAATTTCAGAAGTTGTCGGACAATATTTTTTGAGTGTTTTGATGTATGGAACCCGTGATTTACACTGGATCTTTACTCAGTAATAAGATAATTATGATTTGTTAACTATTTTTAATCAAATTCTTCATCAGAAATGTGACAATACAGACTTAAAAAATTATCGTCCAGTTTCGTTACTGACATTTTTCCCCAAATTTTCGAAAAAGTAATGTAGTCCAGAGCAGTCGAAACAGTGGAAACAATTTACTTAGCACATCACAATCTTGATTTCAGAAAGGTTGCCCGATTGAAAATGCTATTTATACATTCACTCGTTAAATAGTGCGAGCCTTAGATAGTAATATATCGCCATGTCCATTTTTTTTCTCTCTCCAAGGCGTTCTGTTGTGTGGATCATGATGCTCTCCTAGAAAAACTCGAATTTTTATGGAACTGATGCCTTTAATCACAGCTAGTATCAATTACACTTGACAAAGAGATGCAAAACGTCGTGCTGAATAATTCAGACAATGTCGGAGAGGTAGAAAATTTTTGTGACAGGGTTGAATTTCGGGTCCACTCCTGCTCACTATAAAATTGAATGACATTAAGCAAGCAAAATTGGTACTTTTTGCAAGTGATACAAGTGTTGCAGTAAATACCATTGGAGAGAAAGCAACAGATGAGCTGTAAATGATATTTTTCAATAATTATTATGTGGTTCTGTGAAAACGGACTCTCCCTAAATGTTGAAAAACCTCACTACATTCAGTTATGTACAATAAATAGAATCATACCGACAAATCGATGTAGCACATGATCAAGGGTCATCAAGTAGGGTAGCGTAGGGTGTACACACAGAAGAAAACTTGAACTGGACGAAGCATATGACTGAGCCTCTCAAACAATTAAGTTGACATACTTTTGGTCCTCGTATTATTGCTAATCTTGGAAACAACGTATCAGCCTCGTGACATACCTGGCATTTTTGCTCTCAGTAATGTTGTACGGGGTAATTTTCTGGGGTAACTCGTCACTTAGAAAGAAAGAACTGATTGCACAAAAACAAGCAGTTATACTAATAGGTGTTGTTCACCCACGGACGTCATGTAAGAACCTCTTAAAGGAGCTACTCAGTTTAACAGTGCCGTCAAAGTACATAATTTCGCTAATGAAATTCTGAATAAATAATCCATCACAACTTGAGAAGAGCAGTGATGTACACGCCTACAACACTAGAGAGAAGAATGGCCTTACTTACCAGATGTTACAGCTGTGAATGGCTCAGAGATGAGCTCAATATGCAGCAATAAAAATTTTTGATCATTTGCCCAAAAACATAAAATATCAGAGAGGTAGCGAAGCACGTCTTAAGTCTAATTAAAAAGTCATTTCTGATTGACGACTCCCGCTATACCATACAAGAATTTCTACTTAAAAACCGGTAGCCAGAAAAAAATTGTTTTTATGGGTAGTTGCGTGAGTAGAACAAAATTATAATGTGTTCATTAATGCTAACAGTAATCATGCATGTGACTTATTCCACATCATTTCGATAAAAGAATCGTTCAGTTGATTTATGGAACATGTAACTAACCAAGTAACTGTCATTCAACTACCATCGGCTCAGGATTAAGTCTGCATAGCGTCATTATGTACCTCTTCTATTGTATTCAATGTACCCATACATGAAGTGCGCATCGACCAACTCTTCATCATTAAACCCTTCCATACTGCTTTCTGTCCCTGCTAACGTACAACTAATAGTGTTGGATAAACGAACTCGATGTATAAACGCACATAACAGACTGTAACATTGAGGGTGAACGGTAAAGTGAGCATTTCAGTCTTAAGGCATTTTCGAAACTGCATATGAAAGTATATACTGAGAAACATATACACCATTAGGAGTATAAGTGCAGGTACGGTCATCACTGGTACCATAATACACTATATGATCAATAGTTTTCAGACATTTGGCTGAAAATGACTTACAAGATCGTGGTGCCCTCCATCGGTAATGCTGAAATTCAGTATTGTGTTGGCCCATCCTCAGCTTTAATGACAGCTTCCACTGTCTCAGGCATACGCTCAATCAGGTGCTGGAAGGTTTCTTGGGGAATGGCTGCCCATTCTTCACGGAGTGCTGCACTGAGGAGAGGTATCGATGTCGGTCGGTGAGGCCTGACACGAAGTCCGCGTTCCAAAACATCCCAAAGCTGTTCTGTAGGATTCAGGTCAGGACTCTGTGCAGGCCATTCCATTATGGGGATGTTATTGCCGTGTAACCACTACACCACAGGTTGTGCATTACGATCAGGTGCTCGATCGCGTTGAAAGATGCAATCGCTATGCTCTTCAACAGTGGGAAGGAAGACGGTGCTTAAAACATCAATGTAGACCTGCGCTGTAATAGTGTCACGCAAAACAACAATCACACAAGTGATACCCAATCACCTGACCACGTTCAAAGTCCGTGAGTTCCGCGGAGCGCCCCATTCAGCTCTCTCACGATGTCTAATGACCACTGAGGTCACTGGCAGTAGGTGGCAGAACAGTGTACCTAATATCAAAAACGTATGTTTTTGGCTGTTTCCGGGTACTTTGATCACATTGTGTATGTATCCACTTCATTGTGTTAGTTGTTTTTCCTCTGCGCATAACAGTCTTCCGGCAAACACGTCACATAATTTACTATCTGATGTTTTCTGCACGGTTGTAACTACACTACTAAGTTGAGTACCCTATCCGTATAGATTAACCATTTAGCACCCGTGCATCCACACTCCAACACCTGGTCTGGTGCTCAGGGGATACTACACTTTAATGGCTTGCTTTTTACACATGTACTTTGAGGTACTGGATAAGATTCGATTCAGTTTTTGTTCCATAGGCTCGTGGGTGTGGTATATGTCAGAAAGTAAGACATGAAAAACATAGAAGATTTGAATGTAATACTCACTTCACTGATCATTTGTCAGGAGATTGTCAAGATTGTGAATACATTACAGTAACATGGATTGCTATTATTTATGGAATTAATGCACTGTCACAATGAAACAAAGTTAAGCACTTTTAATAAATTTATCGTAGACAAAATAGTTAATCTTGACTGTTGTGACCAAGTGCTGTCGACACTGAAGGCTCACAGACGTTTTTACGAGGGTTGTAGCTTTAATAGGGGCTACTATTTATTTACAGCTCGTACAAAATAGGTAAGTGTTTCAAAGTTTTACTGACCTTCAAAGCAGTCATCAGCATTGTTTATAACCCGTTACCAGCGCTGTGGAAGCCGTAGGATACTCTTAGCAGTGCCTGTTCTGTTGACAGTTATTTACCTTTCTTGTATATTGAGGCACCTGCGCTTTCTTCCAATCGCTTGGGACTTTGTGCTGGGCGAGAGATTCAAGGTAAATGCAATCTAGGTAAGGGGCCAATGCAGTAGAGTATCCTTTGTTACTTTGTACCGCCAGAGCTCACACAGATCCTAACAACGGCCTGAATGGCTAAAGCAATACTTAAATTTTAGATAAGCGGTAAAAACAGTTAAATGGCTAGCTGTCATTACTGAAGGTTCCAATTCAGCTGCTACACTAATTATAATCTGTGCACTCAATTATCATACATACCAAGAATTTTCTAGCCTCTCTCTTCTCGGCCGATCTAGCTCTCTTCCTGCCAGAAGGCCCTGGTTCGAATCTTTACCTTTGATCTCAAAATTTATTGTTTTGTCATCATTTAGTTCTCTGCGATACATCAGCATAAATCGCAGTGGCAGCGTACTCAAAAACCTGTAACATACCTTTACTGATTTTCTCAATTTACAGGAGACACTGTACTTCATTCGCTGTTTTCATCCAGCGAAGTATTATTTCATCCTACACAGTCGAATTGTCTGAGTAAGAAGAACGCCATAAAGTTGTCGTTTATTTACTGAGTCTTGTTTCCGTCACAAAACTCGCGATCAGAATTATTTACAGTACTGAACCAAAATATTGTGACCACCTGCTTAAAAGCGTGTTGGACCATCTTTGGAACGAATTGCACCAGTGATTCTGTGTACCATGGATTCGATATGCACGTCACAGATTTCCAAGGGTCTATGGCCCAAGATGCATATCAACAGGTCACACACTTCCCGTAATTTACGGGTGGTTGGTTTGTGGGCGCAGAGCTGGCACCGGATAGAGTCCCAGTTGGGTTTAATCGGATTCAGATAAGCCGAATCTGATGACCAAGACATTACATGAGTTCAGTATCATGGTCCACAAACCATGCAGCACGGTTCTGACCTTGTGACACAGATAGTTATCCTGTTGGAAGATTCCATCAATTTTGAGGAAGATATCATGCACAAGAGGGTACAGGTGGTCCATAGTAATGTTCACATAGTCCACAGCTGTCATCGTTCCTTTGGGTACTACCGCAGGTCCCATAGAAGCCCAGGTGAATGTCCATCAGAACATAATACTGCTGCCACCGGCCTGAGTCCGTGGCGGACTGCATGTTTAGAACAGTCGTTCGACTGGATGTCGACGTATCTGGACGCAACCATTGAGTACCGTCATATATTCGTCTCTTTCATTAAGTCGTTTCTTTTTCAATAGTGATATGATTGCGTTTTCAAGTTTATGTTTATAATAAACGATTATGGATAAAACGATAGATATGAATTTAGTTCTTTGTCTGCAACTAGACCAGTTAAGTTTCTGCGCTTGTTGTGTCCACTATATTTGGTGTAGTTAACGATACAGAGGACGAAAATAGATTGGACAACGACGAGAGAGTGAATAGAACCATACGCATTAACCGACGGTACTTAGGAAGTATGCGATCATTTTCAGTAACTAATGAAAGACCTATACTCAAAAGCTTCAGCAAAACAGGCCATGGTATGTGCCCGTATCATGGTATATAGGATTTTATTCAGCGGCTCCCATACTAGAGGAAATTCACGATTTAGTGCCTGGCAGAGGAATCTTGGAACCACTTTCAGACCGTTTCTCTACCGTTCCACTCTCTAACAGAATGTGGAAAATATTTGTGGGAAAACTCTTGTAAGTAGATTGTTTAGGTTGTTATGTGGATAACGCCACATGGCGCTCTGTATGAAAATCACTGACTGTGCTGTGTGCAATCTGTGGCTGGTTGGCTTTGTTGGAATATTTGCTATTGCAGTGTTGGGCAGTTGGATGTTAACAGCGCGTAGCGTTGTGCAGTTGGAGGTGAGCCGCCAACAGTGGTGGATGTGGGGAGAGAGATGGCAGAGTTTTGAGAGCGGACGGTCTGGAAGTGTGTCCGTCAGACAAAGGAAATTTGTAAGACTGGATGTCATGAACTGATATATATGTTATGACTTTTGAACACTATTAAGGTAGATACATTGTTTGTTCTCTATCAAAATCTTTCATTTCCTAACTATGCCTATCAGTAGTTAGTGTCTTCAGTAGTTAGAATCTTTTATTTAGCTGGGAGTACTGGCGCTCGCTGTATTGCAGTAGTTTGAGTAACGAAGATTTTTGTGAGGAAAGTGATTCACGAAAGGTGTAGGTTATTCTTAGTCAGGGCGATTCTTTCCTAGGGGTTATTGAAAGTCAGATTGTGTTGCTCTAAAAAAAGAAAAAAAGTGTGTGAGTTTAGTGTTGATCAGAATAAGTAAAGAGAGAAATGTCTGAATACTTTCAGTTTTGCTCAGGTGCTTGAAAATCAACTAACGTAAGAGGTTTATCAGGACAGTAATTTACAATTTTCCAAAGGAGACGTTTCACTCTTAATACTTTTTAAATGAAATAAACTTTATTACCATTCTACATCTTTATTCTTCATGTCTATGTATTTATTTCTCATCACTGTGACCCTTGCTACGAACATATTTCTCCCAACGAGAGACCATTTTCTTGGTTCCGTCACTGTAGAATGTCTGACTTTGTTGACGTAGCCACAACCTCACGTCTGTTTGCACCGCTTCGTCACTATGAAAGCGAAGTCCTCGAAGGTGTTTTAAAGTTTTGGAAACAGATTAAAATTGTATGGGGCCAAGAGGGGAATGTATGAAGGATGATCGATGAGAGCGAACCCAATGTCGGACGGCTGCCGGCGTCGCAGCGCTCCTGTGTGGTCTGGCACTGACATGCTGAAGGATAAGGTGCTCCTTTTGTGGACGGTTAGAAATTCTATTGCAGCACACTGTTTCTCAGGAGACGTTACACACCTCCATATTACACGCTATGATTTGAAGCCCTCTAGTGGCAGAGAGTTGCTACTCGCGTCAGCTAGGTGGCGATGTCGACCAAGTAATATGAATGACGTATAATACGCCAACCGATATTGAGAACTGAATAATAAGTTCATTGGCATCATTTTTCTGCACGACCTCGTGATTGGACAAAGGTTTCACACACTGCACTTTTCTGCATTATGTTTCTTTTCAATTTTTTATGAGGAGCACAAAGTAACTACTACGTTCGTAATATTTATTTTGCTTACTTACTTCAACGTACAGCAATATAGATTTCATATACTTGTATTATGCGTTGTCGAGTCTATCCCTTAAATACAGAGAATGAGTGGTATGTCTGCTGTTTGGTACTGTTCTAGGTATGTGTTGAGTGTTTCATTGTAAGTACACTACTGGCCATTAAAATTACTACACCAACAAGAAATGCAGATGATAAACGGGTATCTATTGGACAAATATATTATACTAGAACTGACATGTGATTACATTTTCACACAATTTGGGTGAATAGATCCTGAGAAATCAGTACCCAGAACAACCACCTCTGGGCGTAATAACGGCCTTGATACGCCTGGTCATTCAGTCAAACAGAGCTTGGATGGCGTGTACAGGTACAGGTGTCCATGCAGCTTCACCACGATACCACAGTTCATCAAGGGTAGTGACTGGCATATTGTGACAAGCCAGTTGCTCGGCCACCATTGACCAATGTTTTCAGTTGGTGAGAGATCTGGAGAATGTGCTGGCCAGGGCAGCAGTCGAACAGTTTCTGTATCCAGAAACGCCCGTACAGGAACTGCAACAAGCGGTCGAGCATTTGTAGGGATCGGATGAATGGTAGAGCCACAAGTCGTAAGACATCTGAAATGTAACGTCCACTGTCCAAAGTGCCGTCAATGCGAACAAGAGGTGGCCGAGACGTGTAACCAATGACACCCCATACCATCACTCTGCGTATACGTCAGTATGGCGATGACGAATACACGCTTCCAAAGTGCGTTCACCGCGATGTCGCCAAACATGGATGCGGCCATCATGATGCTGTAAAGAGAACCTGGATTCATCTGAAAAAATGACGTTTTGCCATTCGTGCACCCAGGTTCGTCGTTGAGTACACTATCGCAGGCGCTCCTGTCTGTGATGCAGCGTCAATGGTAACCTCATCCATGGTCTCCGAGCTGATAGTCCATGCTGCTGCAAACGTCGTCGAACTGTTCGTGCAGATGGTTGTTGTCTGCGGTTCAGGGATCGAGACGTGGCTGCACGATCCGTTACAGCCATGCGGATAAGATTCCTGTCCTCTCGACTACTAGTGATACGAGGCCGTTGGGACCCAGCACGGCGTTCCGTATTACCCTCCTGAACCCACCGACTCCATATTCTGCTAACAGTCATTCGATCTCGACCAACGCGAGCAGCAATGTCCGTTACGATGAATCGCAGTCGCCATTGGTTTGAATGCGATCTTTATCAAAGTCGGAAACGTAATAGTACGCATTTCTCCTCCTTACACGAGGCATCACAACAACGTTTCACCAGGCAACGCCGGTCAACTGCTGTTTGCGTATGAGAAATCGGTTGGAAACTTTCGTTATGTCAGCACGTTGTAGGTGTCGCCACCGGCGCCAGTCTCTTGTGAATGCTCTGAAAAGCAAAATATTTGTATATCACAGCATCTTCTTCCTGTCGGTTAAATTTCGCTTCTGTAGCACGTCACCTTCGTGGTGTAGATATTTTAATGGCCAGTAGTGTATGTATGTTGCCCCAAACTGTATCATGTTATGGTTTTGTCTTTGTATCATTATCGTTATCATCAGTCTTTTCTGTCATGAAATGATGTCAGCTCCCTAGTGCTAAGCTCATATACGTCTGCAACATCATGGTGTGTGACCCACGATCTTGGATGATATGCAGCCAGTTAACTCCACTGATTTTCCGCAGGTGTTTGTTTATGGTCATAAAATGGGGAAAAATTAATTTAGATGGGGTCCTAACTCTCTGGATATCTTTCCTCATCTTAATATTCATTTATAGAGACTAGGAATTTCGAACAATGAGCTTACATCTGATTAGTTTAAAACTATCGAACAAGAAAATAATTTCTTAAGTTTGGTACAAAAAATAAGTTTGTTAGGAAAACCAATTCAAAATGGTTCAAATGGCTCTGAGCACTATGGGACTTAACTTCTGTGGTCATCAGTCCCCTAGAACTTAGAACTACTTAAACCTAACTAACCTAAGGACATCACACAACACCCAGTCATCACGAGGCAGAGAAAGTCCCTGATCCCGCCGGGAATCGAACCCGGGAACCCGGGCGCGGGAAGCGAGAACGCTACCGCACGACCACGAGCTGCGAAAACCAATTGCGTCGTCGTATGTCAACTTGGGGAAAGATGGGTACAGGGTCCGACAAGATGAAGCCCGAAGAGGACCTATTTCAGTAAATGATTGTCTAATGTTTCAGCCTTACTGAGTTTTACTTTCATTTATATTTATTGCTGTTTCAGCAAATACATTATGAACTGAACTGTACTGAAGTCAACTTAAAATGTAAGAATTTTTTCTATTCCTTGAACGTACTGTTTACTGGAAAAAGAAGAAGCTAAGAAGACAAGACTCTACATCTTCGCAGACACGCATTCAACTTAAAGCAGTAATGAGACGTTGTGAAGACACAAAACGTGTTCTGCACAACATCAAACAGAAACTAAGGGATACCTAGTGCTTCTCTGCAAGGAACCAATGGCGCGGAATGCACTAAATATGAATTTGATGTATCACACGGAAAATTCCTTGCGTTCTTCGATGAAGAATCATTAAAACTTTTGCAAGTACTGGGTTCAATTACAAAAAGTGCATAAAGTTGCTGCCTGTAAGAATTAAATGAGTTCACACAATTGCGATAGCATCATTGTTGGTCACTGTTAACTTCAAGTCGAATCGGCTTAATTACGCCGGCATTCCAGAAAAACAAGAAGTCAATGTAAAGATTCTTCGGGTCTGTGTGAACAGATTTTTGTGTTCTTGAATTCTGAATTTTATGAAAACGGTAATATACAACATGGCTAGAGCAGTGGTGTTTACTCCTTGCTGTATACGTTTGATTTCGCAAGTGTAACTACGAAGGGGAAGAACTAAATACACTTCGGTTCAAAGGAATCGCACAAACTCCAGCTATAGACTTTTGAAGCAACGTGAAGTAGTACCAAGTATCAATGTGAGAATTAAATTTGAAGTTGACAGAAACTTTTGAGGTGACGCAGCAGCTTACATTTTGTATAACATGTTCTCAGGCCAATGACTGATTTAAAACACACAGTGTTTCCTAAGCATAGTCCAAGTGGAAGTCGAGTCCCCTTCCTACTTCTAATTTTTGTATGAACTTAAACAGCGAGGTACAAGGGAACCAGCAGTTTAAGGTGTTCTCCACAACGTGGTTGAATTTGGCGCTCTTTTCGTATACCAAATATTGCCAGAGGTGATAGAAGTGACAGAAGCAATTTATTGGATCAACTAAGAATAGAACAAAGAACCCCTGTATTTGTAGTATGAGACACATTTATCTACCCAACCACATGATCATTTCTTATTGCAGAGTAACTAGAATTTTCCACCTGACCGTAGAAATGTATACGTTTTCCAGCACTATTTCCCATGTTGACACACACCAAGACGGATCATGCCAAACAGTAGCGGTCCCCGCGCCCCCCGATCCGCTTCTGTAGTAACCCGCTACAATATATTATTTCTGGATGTTCCCATGTTGACTTACATACGAACACGGAAATTGCCTATATTACGTTCACAGTTCTTGACTGTATACTACTGTCTGTAAAAATTGAAACACTCATAAGCAATGGTCGACAACACGCCACGATAAGAGGACGTGTAGAGCAGCGGAGTAGAAATGGCAGAGAGGTGGCGTGCATGTAGGATCGACAGCGTCTTCTTCTGTGTTACTCAATGCACAGTCGGTGCGGAGCCGTCATACGAAGTGGAAATATTTAACCAAGTGCCGCTATGCCTCGCCGATATCACAGGGTGGAATGTCGGCATGTGAGCGCTTTTGAGTAGGTCTCCGGAAGGGAGGTCTGTCTTTCCATGACATGCCTGCTCGCACAGGGCATGCTCCTTCAACAATGTGGCGTGTGTTGTGCCAGTGGAGAGAAGAGTGCCGCACACAGCGCCCGAAGGGTATTGGACCACACACTGTGACCACAGAGTGAGATGACCGCCATCTTCTCCGCCCGTAACGAATAGAACAGCTTCCTGCATACTGTCGACAGGATGTTGCAGCACTGCAGCGGGTGTGGATTTGTTAGCGTCGACGCTTCGAGGTCGTCTTCTGCGGGCTGGAGTGGTGTCACATCTGCCATTGCGTCGGCTTCCATTGGTCAGAAACCACCAACACCGAGGAGTACAATGGACACGTGTATGCTGACACTGCCGTGCTGATTTGCAAAATGTAATGTTTTCGTAAGAGTCCCGGTTCAGCTTGTTCTACAGCGATAGCTGAATTCGCGCTCGACGCCGCCGTGGTGTACGCAATCGGGCAGACTGTGTTGTTGAGCTGCATTGTGGACAAACGACAAGTGTGACGGTTTGTGGCGCAATTACCTATAACACGCGATCTCATCTCCTTTGTCTTGCCGGAAATTCGAACAGCTACCGCTACTTCAGGGAGGCCTTACAGCCCGAAGCACTACCCCTCTTGCAGGCCGTTCCGCATGCCATATTTCAGCAGGATGACGTTCGACCGTATGTGGCGAGGAATGTACAAGCCTCCTTCGAAGAACGATAGGTTACTATGCTTCCCTGGACTGTCGAAATTGTCTGGGATATGGTCGGCCAAGTCCGTTCAGGTCCTCTTGCAGGCACAGTCGATGCTTTGTGGACACGCCTACAAACTGCGTGGCAGAGTGTGCCCCAGCAGCATATTCAGGTGTTCTTTGTTTCCATGTCACGACGTCTAGCTGCTCTGAATCTGTGCTGAAATTTACACAGTCGCAGAGCAAGTACACCTCTGTAACGCCAGTCATCTGTGTATTGTCGTGTCTCTAAAAAGAATGATCAGATATGTGTGAACACCTAAGGGACCAAACTGCTGAGGTCATCGTTCCCTAGACTTATACACTACTTACACTAACTTATGCTAAGAACAACACACTCACCCATACCCAAGGGAGGACTCGAATCTTCGGCGGGAGGGGCCGCGCAATCCGTGACATGGCGCCTCTAACCGCCCGGCCACCTGAGTGGCCATGTCCCTAATCGATGGAATAAATTTCAGTGTGATCACATCTCTCGGTCTTGGTGTTACACTTCTCCGAAACATAGTGTACTGTAACAGTTTGTAACCTCCCCATCACTTATCGACCTTAATGACAGTGAAAAATTAAACCGCGTGTACCTAATGGAAATTTGGGAAAAAGCAATCGTCACCGAAGTCAATTTGTCGGTAAAGAGGGAGGAAAGGGTTACATCTAAATGAAAGGAAAAATTCAAATGAAACTGGTGGAAATTAATTTTGAAAAGGGGTAAAGTTAATAAAGAAAGTAAATGTGCGGCGTTACATTAACAATTTACTAGCGGTAATTAGATATTTGAGATTTGGGGAAAATTACGGTCGCCAGTCCTATGAACAATTACTATAATAACTGAAAAAAAAGGTTATTGCACATATAATTAGCACTAAAAGCGTGGCAACTGAAGGTTGACACGTGTTGTGTGAAAACTGAATGTTTGTCTGAAGTAATAAATTTCGCTACACTCTGACTTAATTTAGCAAAAGAATTAATAAAACTGGAAAATTGAAAGTTAGTTTAGTGACTGAAATTAATAGTGAAATTTGTTTCTGAAGCATATCGAAATTCAGTAAAATACAGTTAGTCTTGGGCTACCTCAACAATCATTTCAAAAGCTACATGAATCTACGCAATTTAGAAATAAGAGATTTAACTTCGAACTTGAATTAAATGATTCTGAACAATTAACAATAGTAAAATTTAGTACGTACCAAGCTGAGCTGCAGTCACAGGTAAGCTAGAATATGCTAACAAAACTCGCACTCTTAATTTGTGCTCGTGTAATCTAAATATTGTAGCCAGCTATGAATACTTTAACTGAACTTTGAAATTAAGGCAGTGAAATTGAATTATATTATTTTAATGCTGGCGTTTGAATTTCAACGACACTCGGGTTCATTTCGGAAAAGGAAGGGACCCTGCTTGGCAATGCAATTGGGACAATGACCAACAAAGGTTCATGCTAAGTTGCTGTAATTTTGTGATGCAACAATTTTAAAAGCTGAGGTCTGCCATACAGTTCTGAAACTTTACGTGCTTTTAGTCTTCCTTGTTGGTTGATTGAAGGTTGGAAGTCGTCGATCGAGGAGGTGGCGACAGTCACTCATTGTCGGCCGTCGCTGTTGCAGAAGCTGGATGTTGGCGCGCCTTCTTCTCGACACTGTCACCAGGCGAAACGGGCTCTTGATGTGCGCCAGCTAATGTTTCCCGTCCGCAACACCGTGTCAGAAACTATCATAGCAAGTCGAACACAATTACATGCTGCCCGACCCCGAAAGCGCGGCAACTCGCGGGAGCGTCACACAACACACCTGCTCCACTGCACTACCCCAGCCAGACCCTCTCTGCCCGCGCTCCACGCGGCAGAGTTAACACAACCAAAGATCCTAAACACTTTCGTTCTCCACACGACCTATCAATGTATTCGTTCGATAGCATAGTTTTCCCTAGGCCAGACCCAGCGTATAAATACAATTAATATCCACAAAACAAACCAATTATAAATCGACATAAATGCATAAATATATACAAATAGTAAAACAATTACAATATACAAAGACACAGAAATGTTATATCTTCAGGTAACAAAATAAGGAAAAAAATTTGCAGTGCAATAGGTGGAAATAGGAGGATATGCATTTCCGGCGTTACAAGTTCTACAGCAATGGTAGCTTTCTGAAAACCATTCGCAGTGGTGCGATGTTCAACAGCCTGACAGACTGTTCAGAGACTATCCCGTCAGTACTGTGAAATATAATGGGAAGTTTCAGAGATATCTTAATACAGCATGAGCAGTTGATGATAGCTTTTCACAGCGTAAAAAATATAAGTACGTTTCACCCTTTCTCATGTTTTGCTTGCGGAATATGTGATGAACGACGCCACGACAATCTTGTGGCCGCTGCATTCACAGACTTTATCTAGTAGCTCACAGTTCGTTGCCAGCAGATTCAATATATTTACCTAGTGGTAGAATTGTCTCAACTGTTCAAGATAACGTACGGAAAATACGTTTAATACAGTGTCACAAACATGATCCTACCTCCCATTACAAACACGTGCGCCTGCCACATTATGGACGACAGACTGAAATAGCCTTACGCTGTATCATTATGGTATGACTGGAGAATTTTAAGCAAGTAGTCTACCGCTAATCCAGGCGCTGTGTAATAGTGCGTAGAGTGTAGACTGCACGTTTCTGCTATTGATCCGGAAGGTTTTGCGCATCTCTCACCAATGACAAACTTGCATATTCCAAAAATTTTGAAAGTGCACTTCCTGCCTCTTACGCTATTAATGTTCATATTCCGCTTCCGTTATGCCATTGGTTGTAAGTTCACTGAAGAACAAAGTGACATAAGGTGAAGCTTATTTCTGAAGTTTTTGTCATGAATCCATATATTTGTATGAAAAAACACTGGAAAAAAGCTCTAAAACTAGAATCAGCAGCTTCTTGTATAGAAGAACCACAAGACATTGATGTTGTCGACGTTGAGTCTGGCAGAGTTGGAGGGTGCAGCCTTTCCATTGCTTTTGAGGTTAGTTCTTTCACATACTGGCGCCAAATTATACTTCTGTTGAGAGTGACATGTAGGTTCATGGTCTTTCTTTCCTATTGCGCCGATTAAGCCACTGCCACAAGTCCTGGGTTACTGGTCATTTTATTTCGACGAGTGCTAAGTCCCTTTCTGCATTAAACGCCAATGTCGGTTTTGGCGTCGAGGAACCCATCACATCGCGGACGATCTGGACGCTGCGCTGCATAAGCTGGACTTTCAAGCTGCTCGTACATAGCGTAGTTCCGTTCATGTGTCGCCCGATCTGAACAAACAGGAGAATCCGATGCGTGCCATGTGTACTTCTAGGGACTGATTAGTGAAACTTCTGAGCACCCTCCAGGACCCAGGGCTTAGAGCACTAACCATTCCATGCCATGGCACGGAAGGCTCTGTACTCCTGGTGAAATTTCAGCCGGCGTACGTGAGGTGCTGCAGTGTCTCGTATCGATATTTTGTACGAGGGACTCTCGGGACATTTAATGCAAGTGAGACGTGTTCCTCATGTTGTCACGTACAGCACTTCATCCACAACTTTCATAAGTTGATGGTAGGTGTGTTTTTCTCTGAGGCCAAACTGCACCTTTAACAGAAATAACGGTTATACATATGCTGCTCCACTGATTTTTCGGTACTGTGATTGATGAATGGCTTGCCGTGCCTGATTGCCTTGGGTATTGAACACCATTCGCGGCACCAAGTTTTAAAATGCATTTGTTGAACATGCAACAATCAAACCAGTTAAAACTTTAGGATTTTCGCAACAGTGATTTCAAGGATTGACACAGTACTGATCTCAAATGTAGTAGCATGATGAAAATGTGTTTCACATTAAATCTCAAAACCCATTTGGTTTAAAACAAACTTGCGTGCGCAGATAGTGTTCTTGACATTTGATTAAGGAAATTCACTGAAAGCATAACTGGTCATAACAAGTTACTGAACTTAGCAAAGCACATAGCAAGAATAGGGAAAATATGTACATAAGTAAACTCTGCTTACTAGCAAGCCACTCAATAGTTAATAACTCGTCCCAACGTCGCCCATACTTTCGAGACGCCTTTACAAAGCAGTCATCCTCGTACCCAGGATCCGGATCTCTATACCAACAGATCAAATGCATTAACATTTACAGCTATTGTGGGACCCGACCCGAAGTCTAAATAGCTTTAAGTGACAGCAAGAAATAACAGCCCAAAGTTTCCTTAAGCTGCAGACCGGAATAAACCATTATTTCCGTCCTAATTAAATATGTCGAAGATATTTACGGCAAATTTTCGACTCTAAACATTAGGGCCACCGCAATGACAGAAATAACATAACACTCGCACATGATAAAGTCAAAACAGAATAATAACTATTTCAACATGTAAAAACTCATTAAGCAAAGGCCAGCTTAAAGATTGGCGCCAAAGGCAACCAATAGGTGAGATTAGGCTTCAATCATTAACTTAAGCCTGAGGAACGAGCAGTTCGTCTCGCAATTTTAACAGCTGAGAATTACACTACAGGGCTTTAAAGTACAATTAATTCTTGTCAAAGCTCATAATCTTAAATGGCCACGTAAGCTCTGGCAAGGCAACAGAGGAAAATAGTTCGCTGAAAGGCTTGAAAAAGCTACTTTGAACATATCCGCATAAGGCAACACGCATGACAACGAAACAGTTACAAAACTTGAGCTCTAGCACGGGCAAAGAGTACTCGAGTAGCCGCACGCAACTCGCAATTAAGTCCAATCAATGTTTACGGGATCGTTACCAAAACATAAATGCCAGCAAGATCTCACAAAACTTAAGGTACACGGAGAACACGTTCTGAGATCAAACAATCGGCCAAAATACACAGTCCAATCAACGGTTCCTCTTTTAAAAAAGGAAACTCTAAAACTAACACTCTTCAGATATGTACATCAATACCACCTCAAGTTAGGAAGGCTGAGCAGTGATTGCAATTCGGCTTTTAATGTCGTTACTCTCAAACGCTAGGTAACGCCTAATCAACAGTTTGAAACTTAAACGGGAGGTAGACCGTGGTGATGGCGCTGCAAACGATCACTTGAGATGGACTACACACATGCGCACAATGGTACTGTGTCAGACGCTTACCGCCGAACATGGAACATTTAAAAGGAAGACTATTCTCGATGTGGTTCATCCGGCACGTTGGAAACGAAGAATCTTTCAGAGGCCAAACTATCTGCCATTAGCTCGGGGTTAAACTGCTTTCCAAGACGATGCCCCACAGAAGAATTCCAGACGGCCCAAACTCAAGCCGTTTGCATTGCCTTCCTTAACCGCCAACAATGGACGCCTCGCGTACTCGGACCAACACCAGGTAACGAACCCACGGATAGGTAGAAGAGGCCCACATGGCCACAATACTGAGTGACACGACAGTTACTGTCGCCGTTAAGCCATATCCTCTCTCTGCGTGCCACGCCGGTGACTGCCCAAGTCGCTCTCAATCACTCGGCCCACTACCGCCACACCTCCCGCCCGCTTCCCTGGCCAAATATAACAAGTGCGAGAGCGTGACGCGAGATATCGAACGCGGCAAGGCTCAGTTATTTTTAGCGTATCAGTATAAATTGCCTTTGTCTCACCTGTCGTATGGTCCATTCGCAACTTATGTATCTCGCATCCTTTTCGTGCAGTTATCAAAATTAACTGTTTACAGTCACTTTAAATACTAAAATGAATGGGAAGGTACTTAGGTGGCAATGTTTGCTGTGCTAAGTGTGTACTAAAGGTATTACGTGCTGCTGTGTGTTTCTCTGTAATTATGCTGCTTTGCATTGTAAACATTTAATTAATTAATTAGTCTCCGGTGCTAATGGCTGCTGCATCATTTGCATTGCGGTGGTGGCAGAATAATTTTATTGCTCTCCTGAACGCGATGAAACGTTTGTTATCGTGCTTATTTTGATATAAAAATTATAAATTTTCGAAGAATTTTGCTAACTGCGTCTGTACATGTCTATAGCCCTTAAACCATACACAGGGGAGACGTGGTTTAATTTGATCACAAAATTGTCATTCCACTGATGTTCCACTATATAACGTGTTTTCTCACTTATCCTGTCAATTGTTTGCCGTTTCTGCTACTGCATTTTGGGGTTGATACGAGTTCTCTCGTAACCTTTACTGCCTCAAGGATTTTTGCCACTCTGTTCTTACTCCAGTTACGTAAAATAACCGTTAAAACAAATGATTAATGTGTCACACGATCTAATAATAATTCTGGCCCTGCATGATTTCTATATAGTGACATCTGATACGCTCTGTGGAACTATTGCAGTTACACTCAGGTAATTCTTACCGCTTCTGTCATGAGATACTCTTATTGGAATGCGTCCCGTATTTATTATTCAAAAAATCTGCGAAACGAATCATTAACTACAATTTTCTTTTAAATTACCAGATCAGACTTTTTTCACAAAAAGACTGTTATGCAGCGACGAACAGTTTTGCGCCTTGCTGCCTTCTGCTTCAGACATAGATGTGCGTTGACAGTTGTGTGTCAGGAATAATTTCATTATTTTATAAAAAATATAAAAATACTTGAACTGGTATTTTAAATTAATACGCATCTGGCTGTACTGTAATTGCTTGAATTATTATTATTTGAATATTAATTCGAAATATATTCGCTGATGTGAATTCTTTGGCATCAGCAATACTGGGAGTAGATACACCACCGATTAGCGACATATAAAACTTTTTGCCAGAAAGGGACGCGAACCCAAATTTCCCGCTTACAGCATGCGGTCGCCTTAATCAGTTTTTTAAGCACTTCTCCCTCACTTTCCTGATTATATAGGAACCAATAAAAAAAGTGTCTGTTTGTCACCACCGCTTTGCCCCTAAAAATAAAAATAGGTGCACCATTATAGATGTTGGCCTCTAACTATGGCTATTCGAACTCCTCAACCTAAACTAGGAAAGAAGGAAGGAAAATGAGAGAGATAGTAACAGATGTACGTCAACAAAGAATTTTGTGTAATTACCCTCTGGAATAAAGTCCAATAAAGGCGCCCGTAGCCGCGGAGAAACCCATCCACATTATTTCTAAATGAAAGGGTATACCGCTGGAAATCTTAAAATTAAGGAATCAAACACATTGCATCAGATCAACGGCTCATTGCAGGGACATTCCAACTGCACGGAAGGTCATTCAAAGCACTGTAAAGGAAGTTGTTAAAGTATGGCCTATATATCGGATTACGGACAACGTTGAAATGCCGTTCGTTCGCTAAGCCCAAACATCGTTAGTAGGCCCTCCTTTTCTCGCCAGTGGCGAAAAAAATATCGAACAGCAAGGCCTCGGAACCAATTCACAGAGTAAGTCTGCACCTGCGGCTAATACACTTCATCAAAGAACAATACCATTTGCTCAGAGCGTGCAGCAGTGTCAAGGAAAGGTTAGCACCGCCTGGCGTATACTGCGCCAGGCAGGTCATCTGTTCTGTCACAACGGACGCACAAGTCAGTCGCATCTCAGTGTAGACCGCCTTCGTCGATAATGAGTGAACAGATGGCAAAGAGGCAGTAAGGTAGCTTTCCTCCTGAAAGTAGAGTCCGATGTAATAGAAGGGCGCTGGGAGCCTAAGAGGATGAGCCAAACGCATCAAGCATTAAGCTGATAAGACACGTTGTCAACCGTGAACTGATGAAAAGAGCCCGACCCTTATCTGGAACATAGGACGTATCCTCACCTCCTTGAGCCTCGGGAAGGGTGAGGGAATCCTTCTTTCTCTTTTTCTTTTGTTCTTCAGACTTCTGAGTGGTTTGATGCTGCGCACCACGAATTCCTCTCCTGTGCCAACCCCTTCATCACAGAGTAGCGCTTTGTGACGTCGATGCCATTTGTTACGTTATATATAAAAATTACATATATATTTTATATATTTTTATTTTTAATTTGTCAGCATGAATTTTTCTTTTGTTAGTGCATGATTCTTTCTCTCAGGGATATTGTCTTTTCTTATCACTTTTACTTACGTGCATAAGTAAATGTGAAACGGGTTCTTGAAGGGCCACTGTTATTCATGTACCAACTTTAGATTTTGAAAGTGATGACTAAAATATAGTTGCCGTTAACTGAATTGAATGTAATGTCTTCAAGGCTCAGGATGCAAGGTACTGTGAGATTTTTGATCACCAGGAATGAGCACAGTATGGCTTCGTTTTCCAGGGCAATCTCTGCCTGCACCTGATTCTTTATTAGCTGTACCCTGCCCCGTAGGGCAGCTACTATCCTACAATTTTCTACTGGCAGGCTCGGTAACTTTTTCACACGATCCACGTACTCGAATAACTGCTCATCAATACAAGAAGCACTCGCTCCTGTATCCAATATTATTATTACTTCGACCCCATTTATCTTTGCCACAAAGGCAGCCTGCGCATGTTCTATTTGTTGTTGGCCCGCAGGTCGCGGATCAACTGTCAGTTCATCTTTCATTTCGCATCCGTCATTGTAGCGGAGCAACTTCACCCCTACATTCTGTCTGCGCCGCTCTTTCATCTTGCCGACCGTCTGGGAAGGGCCAGAGTTTGACGGCCCGTCGCACCCTGCCGACACGTGATCAGACACATCGGTTATTCGAACATTATCAAGCACAACTGGTGATGTGCACTCCGGTGCATACACGTGTGACTTATTGTTCGGAGGCTGAGGTGGAGGCGGTGGCATAGGGATGACATTGATGCGATTAACAGGCACATGACCTGCCGGCATGTTTTGATCTGCCTGCCAGTTTGCTGGCCCTGCCCGTTGCCACTGCTCATTGGTAGTTCTAGTCGCTACAGTCTGGAACCGCGCGACCGCCACGGTCGCAGGTTCGAATCCTGCCTCGGTCACGGATGTGTGTGATGTCCTTAGGTTAGTTAGGTTTAAGTAGTTCTAAGTTCTAGGGGACTGATGACCTCAGCAGTTAAGTCCCATAGTGCTCAGAGCCATTTGAACCATTTTCTATCACCAAAGTTGGAACCTCCTCCCGCTTCGCCTCGTCTCTTGTAGTTTCCTCCACCTCTTTTTGGTGAAGACGGGTTTGACTGGTGATGCTGGTACATATTGTATCCAGTGCTGCGCCAGTGACCATCCACAGTGGACACACTATTCATAGTGTTTCCTTTTTTAGAGAAGTTTTCCCATTGAGAATATTCGTCACTCTTTATATACCCGTTCTTACGAGGGCTATTATTGGATTGGTTTTTTTTCCTTTTCTGTTCGCTTGTCCGTTGTTTGTACTCCCCTGATCTCCCTGCCTGGCATCCTCGTGTATTAAATCGAGGGAGTCTATGGTTGCCATAAACAACTCCAAGTCCATGTCAGGGACGTGTACGAGTTCCTCTCTTATCGTTATAGGCAGTTTACCATTCAAAATTCTTAGAACGTCCCTGGCAGTCATAATAAATTTTCTTTTAAATATAGTTTTCTAGACGGACAACCATATCTCAGTCAATGTCTGTGTTCTTAATATTGGTACATAAAATTTCGAGCCCTCACGTTGTTGGGTGCCATTTGTGACGTCTGTGCCATTTGTTACGTTACGTATAAAAACATTACATATATATTTTATATATTTTTATTTTTAATTTATCAGCATGAACTTTTCTTTTGTTAGTGCATGATTCCTTCTCTCAGGGATATTGTCTTTTCTTATCACTTTTACTTACGTGCATAAGTAAATATGAAACGGGTTCCTGAAGGGTCGCTGTTATTCATGTACCAACTTTAGATTTTGAACGTGATGACTAAAATATAGTTGCCGTTAACTGAATTGAATGTAATTTTGGTAATTTCTATTTATTGATTCCAAAGCAAGGCTCGAGAGAATTTCGATTGTTGCCGTGGAGCGGCCAAGATAAAACTTACTGAACTAATGGAATCTGTATAATTTAAAAAATGAACTTTAACGTAAATTAATTATCTGTTGCAATTTAGAAAGGTTATTACAACGAAATCTCTCGCATTTACAGTTACTGTTAACACTGAACAATAAATTAATACTTCGGCGCGTAATGGCAGACAAGAAGCTGCATCGGAAGATGAGCTTCCCGCAGCGGAAATTACTGAAAAAATACTTATTAAAAATAATTAGCCACTGCGAGCGTTTGAGGTGCCAACTATTACATAGAAATTCATTTTGTGATAATAATTACAATTTCATTTTAGCAGAAATACGAATAACTTACATAAAATATATGTAGCCGCTCAATGGCTCCCTTCCGTATAGCGAAACAAAATAGCGTGTGTCCCATAAAATACGTCCGTCCTCCCCAGCCGTACAATCGCGTCTCTTTCGATCCTTTTTTGTTTTCATAGATGTTAAATACAGATGCTACCCTTAAATTATCGCTGCATATCAGTTGTTTCAAGAACATTAAGTATATCTTTTACACTAATTATATTCATAAAATACTTCAATTGCGGTTTACAACCGATAAAAATGTCAATATTTATGTGACGTACCGTCACAACTTGCAACCTACTTTACTATTTTCTGGATGTATTCCAATCTCTGTCTTCCTCTACAATTTTTGTTCCTACAACTCTCTCTAGTAACGTGGAAGTCATTCCCTGATGTCTTAAGAGATGTCCTATCATCCCGTCCGTTCTCCTTATCTGTGTTTTCCACACATTCCTTCCCTTTTCGGTTCTGCACTGAAGCTCCTGATTACTTACCTTATCAGTCCACCTAATTGCCAACATTCGCCTTAGCACTACATTCCCAATACTTCGATTCTCTTCTGTTCCTGTTTTTCCACAGTACATGTTTGACTACCGTACAATGCTGTGCTCCAGACGTACATTCTCCTAAATTTCTCCCTGAAATTAAGACCTATGTTTGATACTAGTAGACATCTTTTGGCCAGGAATGCCCTTTTTGCCAGTGCTAGTCTGCTTTTAATGTCCTCCTTGCTCCATCCGCCATTGGTTATTTTGCTGCCTAGGTAGCGGAATTCGTTAACTTATTCTACTTCGTGACCATCAATCCTCATGTTAAAGTTCGCGCTGCTCTCATTTCTGCTCATTACTTTCGTCTTTCTTCGATTTACTCTCAGTCCGTGTTCTGTACTGATTACATTGTTCGTTCTATTCGGTAGATCATGTATTTTCTTCCTCTCTTTCTCCTCGGGTAGCAATTTCATCAGCGAATCATATCATTGATACCCCTTCACATGGAATTTTAATTTCACTCCTGAACGTTTCTTTTATTTCTATCATTGCTTCTTCGATGTACAGATTGAAGAGTAGCGGGGAAAGACTAATCTCTGTCTTACACCACTATTAATTCCAGCGTTTAGTACTTGGTCGTACACTCTTATTATTCCCTCTTGGCTCCTTCTCATAGCTTACTCCTGTTTTTGTCAGAATTGGGAATATCTTGCACCATTTTACACTGTCGAACGTTTTTTCCAAGTCTACGTATCCAATCAGCGTTTCTCGATTTCTCTTTAGTCTTGCTTCCACTCTTAACCGCAACGCCATAACTGGCTCTCTGGCGCCTTTACCTTTTCTAAAGCCAAACTGATCGTCATCTAGCATTTCTTCAATCCTCTTTTCCAGTCTTCTGTATATTATACTTGTCAGGAACGTGGATGCATGAGCTGTTAAGCTGATTGTGCGATAATTCTCGCACTTGTCAGCTCTTGCAGTCTTCGGAATTGTGTGGAGGATACATTTCCGAAAGTCAGATGGTATGTCGCCAGACTCATACATTCTACAAACTACCGTGAATAGTCGTTTTTTTGCCACTTCTTCCAATGATTCTAGGTATTCTGATGGAATGTTATCTATCCCTCGTGCATTATTTGATCTTAAGTCCTCCACACATCACTCTTAAATTCCTGATTTCAATACTGGATCCCCTATCTCTTTTAAATCGACTCCTGTTTTTTCTTATATCACATCAGACGTATTACCCCCCATAGAGGCCTCCAATGTTCTCTTTCCACCTCGCCTCTCTCTCCTGCCAATTTAACAGTGGAATCCTCGTTGTACTCTTAAAGGTACCACCCCTGTTTGGCTTGCCTTATGCTGTGTCAGTCCTTCGGGCAATCATTTCTTACTCGAATACATCACATTTTTCATGCAGCCATTTCTTCTTAGCTTCCCTGCACTTACCGTTTAATTCATTTCTCGGAGACTTGTATTTCCGTATTCCTCAAAGTCCCTGAACATTTTTGTACTTCCTTCTTTCATCGGTCAACTAAAGCATTTCCTCTGTTACCCTCGGTTTCTTCGCAGTTATCTTCATTGTACCTATGATTTTCTTTACAACGTCTGTGATTTCCCTTTTCAGAGATGTTCATTCCTCTTCAACAGCACTGCCTACGGAGCGATTTCTTATTCTCGTATCTGCAGCCGTAGAGAACTTAAAGCATATCGTTTCATTCTTTAGTATTCCACTTCCTTGTGTACTGATTCTTCCCGACTAATCTCTTAAAATTCAGGCTACTCTTCATCACTACTAATTGTGATCTGAGTCTATATCTGCTTCTGGGTACGCCTTACAATCCATTATCTGATTTCGGAATCTCTTTCTGATCATAATGTAAACTAACTGAAATCTTTCCCTATTACCTGATCTTTCCTAAGTATACCTCTTCCTCTTGTAATTCTTGAACAGAGTATTGGCTGTTACTAGACAAATTTATTGCAGAACTCAATTAGACTTTCTCCTCTTTCATTCCTTGTCCCAAACCCGTATTCTCCCTCTTCCCCTTCCCCTACAACTACATTCCAGTCTCCCTTGACTATTACGTTTTCGTCTCTCTTTATGAACTGTATTACTCTTTCAATATCCTCATCTCTTCTTCTTCAGCTTGCGATATCGGATTGTATACCTGAACTAACGGTGTCAGTATTGGTTTGCTGTTGATTCTGACAAGAGCAACCCTATCACTGAGCTGTTCACTGTAACACACTCTTTGCCCTGCCTTTCTAGTCATAACGATTCCTTCTCTCCTATACCACTTTCTGCTGCTGTTGATATTACCATATACTCATCTGAGCAAAAATCCTAGTCTTCTTTCCATTTCACTTTACTAACCCCGACTATATCTAGAGTGAGCCTTTGCATTTCCTACTTCGTTCAAGCTTCTGACTTTCCACTCTCAGGCTCGTAGAACTTTATCTTTCCGTTGATTTTTCAATTTTTTTTCCTTGTGGTCGCCTGCCCCTTGGCAGTCCCCTGCCAGAGATCTGAATGGGGGACAAGCGGTGGGGGATTTCGAACCCGGGACTGATAACGATTTGATTACCAGTCAAAGACGCTACCCTTACATCACGGTGGCGTCGAGAGAATCAGGCCCTGGCTAACAAAAGAATATGTGGCGAGCCGGGGCATGAGGGACTGGAAGAGGTTGCGCAACGTGAGGGATCCACGATACTATGTAGGTGTTAACATAGCGCATCTACCAGTAGCATCCATCTGGGGCAGGCCCCACAAGACGATCGAAGCTGCGGCGGTCACTGCGATGAGGTGGCATGGGTCACAACTGGTGGAATGCTCCTACCCACAGTATTCGAAGGTCATTCCGATTTCTCATCTATGTCTTTGAACAGAAGCAGCAACAGTACGTTGTTCAGAGGTAACATCACCTGGACGCTGTCGCATGTCGGCGATCTCCAGAGACGGCTTGTCAACAGAGGGTTCAAGAAGCGAGAGGAAGGCGTCACAGGCTGCAGAAGACAAACCGCTGAGGGAGGTCGAGAAGGAGAGACGCTCAACAGCACGTCGTACGAGATCGATGTGTCTTCCAACGTCGATACACCATGCCGCGTGGCCGTCCTGAGGCGACAATCGTCAGATGGCGTATGACCATATTTCTTGCCCTTTGTGGGTGACTTCTTATTCCAACGTGTCGTTCCGTATCAGTGTAAAATCGGCCGACATCCGACGCCGCCCCAACCGGAAGGAAAGCAGAGGTTGGTGCAGCGCCCGGGTCGACGTTAATCGCAACTGTAACGTCGCTTCTCGGTTCCGTCAGGCGTCCGAGTGTGTGGTTTCCGTCGGAGGTGATGGAGAATAATTTGAAGACTAGCCACCCCGTCAGCGTCTGGCAACGATGGCAGATCGGAAGGAATCTGGGCCAGTACATAAGGTGCGTTCACAACAGTTTCATAAGTGACAGGGATTAATCTAGACGTCATAGGTGGTGCAACATCTCCTTCTGGCGTCTAAATCAGGTATTTGCAGAGGAAATCCGACCGGACGCGGGCCTCCTCACCACCACCTTCAAAAGTTTGCCGTTGACAGGTTTACATCACGATCGCCAGCACGCCCTCTGTCATCACATACGAAAGCACGTGCTTCGTCAGTTCAAGTTTGATCTGACTCACTGCATTTAAGGTGTGGTAGGTCTCGAAGGTCTGCCATTTCCCTGTGACGTCACCGGTGACGTTTCCGTAAGGTCTAAAGGCAGATATGAGCACATCTTGGTCCACAGCTCGTGGTCGTGCGGTAGCGTTCCCGCTTCCCGCGCTCGGGTTCCCGGGTTCGATTCCCGGTGGGGTCAGGGATTTCCTCTGCCTCGTGATGACTGGGTGTTGTGTGCTGTCCTTAGGTTAGTTAGGTTTAAGTAGTTCTAAGTTCTAGGGGACTGATGACCATAGATGTTAAGTCCCATAGTGCTCAGAGCCATTTGAACCATTTTTGAGCACATATTGCAGTACCTCAAAAGGATCTTCTGAAACAAACAGGGTGCGGAGGCTGAATCCTCCGTGATTGACTGAAACAGCTCCGACGGGGATACCAGGGCGCTTGAATTTCAGTCCCAGGGTGAAACGTCGCACAACATCAGCGCAAACTTCTTCAGCCTGCAGTTTAATGCACACGACGCTGCTCTTGACGCAGAAGTGAATTCGTACAACGTCTTGAGGTGCGAGATGAAGTTCGTTATGTACAAACTGTTCCACTTCGTGCGCTCGAGGTCGTGCATGTTGTTATGGTACTTGAATTACGTAACCATTACGGCACCCACCTCAACCTCTCGATACTAGCAATATTCTACTGTGTTTCTGTAGAATAGTTAACATATTTCTGAGACAACATTCAGATTTGATTTCGTTAATGTAGAGGTACTTCGATACATTGATATGTTTATATTGCAATGATATTATTCTTTTGTGTATTCTTTCTTTTGTCACTATGATCTTTGACGTACTTGTAACTCTGATTTTTGGTGCGCGTAAGTGGTTATGAGAGAGTCAAGTCTTCATCGTCATGTTGAAAAGACGTAAATTGTGGTTAGTTTATAAAATGTGAACTTTAACAGTGAGGAAGTTATTTTCAAGTATGCTCTATATTGTGGTGTTTTGTGAGTTACGTGATATTGCAACAAAAGTAATAAAAAAAAGAAGTGTAACTTAAATTCGGAGTGCTGATTACTATTTTACATCACCACTGTCCTAACTTGCAAAAGTTTAATCTTCAAGAATGGTTTGTGAAGCGCATCTATAAAACTTTTGAATATCGCAGAGTAGCACCTAGGCCTCTTTGCATCCGAGCTTGGAATCATCACTACCTAGATTTTCGACGATTGAGCCATGAGTTTACAACGAGACCAGCGTTGGAAACACGAAAAGATGAATGCCTAGTTTATCCATTATTTCATGAAATGACTTTATTAACTGTGCTCTAATGACACCTGCCACATAATATAACTTTGTTGTTGCCCGAAAATGCAATATTTAGCAGCGTGAGCAACACTACAATCATAATTAATTTTTTACCGTTGTTGTGGTAGGGTTGTTAGAATGTTCAGCTTGAAAAGTGATGTTTTTAGTCACACGGCGATAAGGTAACGCCATTGCAGGTCAGAACTTGAAGGGATCTAACGATGTAGCACCGCACGGTAAAGTGTAAACAAAAACACCCCCAAAGTGTAATGTTCTGAGAGTCCAGAGCGTTCGTCTCGTGTTACGGCTATGAGCCGGCTGAACCATTTCGGCTGAACCATTTCGTTTGCTCCTCGGATTGAACGAAATCTCCATATGCCAGTAATTCTTGCACCATGAAATGGATTCCTGCAAGAGTGTGAATGAGACTATATGGAATCTACAGCAATGTTGTTATCGTCGTATACCCACCAAGGCTGGTAATACTTACTTGCACATCTTCTACGGGAATCCAAGTAATGTTGTGAGTATAAGATTGTGAATATAGTGGTCTGTAATATAAGGATGTAGGCTGTGTTACATACGGAGGTTTGGGTCAATGTGGGAAGCGTACATGGATGGCCGAAGTGCGTAAGGCAGTTGCTCGCCACCAGTTATCATATGTCACTAATGTATAATATATATGTACCTAATACAGCTAATGCTAAAGAATTCGCAGTCAGAAAATATATTTCGAAGTATATTTTACGACTGCGGACTGTCTAGAACGTCTGTTCTTTCAGACGGACAAATATGTAGTAAAATATTATTTTTGCTTTCATGTAAATATTTTCCATTTAAACTTGCAAACGTTTGCAAGAGAAATAACTTCTACCTACATTTACGGAATAACTTCTGCTGGACCACTGGAGGTTTATTCAGCACCATTTTAGCACTCGTTGGCGTGGTGTTGAATCAAAATAAGCCTCTGTTTCAAAACAAAGTAAATCAAAGTAATAATAATAATAATAATAATAATAATAATCTGAACTAGCTCTACCTTTCTCCACAACAACAAACGTTTTCCTCTGCAGGCGTTGCATTCTATCAAAAATGGTGCAAATGACTCTGAGCACCATGGGACTTCACATCTGAGGTCATCAGTCCCATAGAACCTAGAACTACTTAAACCTAACTAACCTAAGGACATCATACACATCCATGCCCGAGGCAGGATTCGAACCTGCGACCGTAGCGGTCGCGCGGTTCCAGGTTGTAGCGCCTAGAACCACTCGGCCACCACGGCCCGCTGCATTGTATCCATCATGAATCTACAGTGAATCTACAAAAATTCTTCCAATCCTTCTGAAACAGCACTTTTGAACTGAGAATTAATAAACGCTCCTTCACTATATTAAGCGTATTAAGATAAACTTATACATTATTATAAGTCACCAAATTCCTATGGCAGACTCCGACTTACATGCGGACAAAAGAGCGCCTTTTAATTCCTTACCATCATCGTAGTAAGAACATTGGTTGATTCTCTCGGAGTGATCGTGTGGACACTCAGGTGTTTCTGTGCTTCAAATGTTCTCTGACACTTGGCTCTGCTGTCACCACCCCTACCTTCAAGTAACATACATTATGTGAAATAAATTTATCTTTCTCTTCATTCATCAAGAAATTTAATTTTATTATCCCCTCCATCGTTCCCCAAGAACCATGGACCTTGCCGTTGGTGGGGAGGCTTGCGTGCCTCAGCGATACAGATGGCCGAACCGTAGGTGTAACCACAACGGAGGGGTATCTGTTGAGAGGCCAGAAAAACGTGTGGTTCCTGAACAGGTGCAGGAGCCATTTCAGTAGTTGCAGGGGCAACAGTCTGGATGATTGACTGATCTGGCCTTGTAACACTAACCAAAACGGCCTTGCTGTGCTTGTACTGCGAAGGGCTGAAAGCAAGGGGAAACTACAGCCGTAATTTTTCCCGAGGGCATGCAGCTTTACTGTATGATTAAATGATGATGGCGTCCTCTTGCGTAAAATATTCCGGAGGTAAAATAGTCCCCCATTCGGATCTCCGGGCGGGGACTACTCAAGAGGACGTCGTTATCAGGAGAAAGAAAACTGGCGTTCTACGGATCGGAGCTTGGAACGTCAGATCCCTTAATCGGGCCGGTAGGTTAGAAAATTTAAAAAGGGAAATGGATAGGTTAAATTTAGATATAGTGGGCATTAGCGAAGTTCGGTGGCAGCAGGAACAAGACTTCTGCCAAGTGAATACAGGATTATAAATACAAAATCAAATAGGGCTAATGCAGGAGTTGGTTTAATAATGAATAAAAAAATAGGAGTGCGGGTAAGCTACTACAAACAGCACAATGAACGCATTATTGTGGCTAAGAGAGACACGAAGCCCACGCCTACTGCAGTAGTACAAGTTTATAAGCCAACTAGCTCTGCAGATGAAGAAGAAATTGAAGAAATGTATGATGAAATAAAAGAAATTATTCAGATAGTGAAGGGAGACGAAAATTTCATAGTCATGGGTGACTGGAATTCGGTAGTAGGAAAAGGGAGAGAAGGAAACGTAGTAGGTGAATATGGATTGGGGCTAAGGAATGAAAGAGGAAGCCGCTTGATACAATTTTGCACAGAGCACAACTTAATCATAGCTAGCACTTGGTTCAAGAATCATTCAAGAAGGCTGTATACATGGAAGAAGCCTGGAGATACTGACAGGTTTCAGATAGATTACATAATGGTAAGACAGAGATTTAGGAACCAGGTTTTAAATTGTAAGAAATTTCCAGGGGCAGATGTGGACTCTGATCACAATCAATTGGTTATGAACTGTAGATTAAAACTGAAGAAACTGCAAAAAGGTGGGAATTTAAGGAGATGGGACCTGGATAAACTGAAAGAACCAGAGGTTGTACAGATTTTCAGGGAGAGCATAAGGGAACAATTGATAGAAATGGGGGAAAGAAATACAGTAGAAGAAGAATGGGTAGCTTTGACAGATGAAGTGGTGAAGGCAGCAGTGGACCTAGTAAGTAAAGAGGCGAGGGCTAGTAGAAATCCTTGGGTAACAGAAGAAATAATGAATTTAATTGATGAAAGGAGAAAATATAAAAATGCAGCAAATGAAGCAGGCAAAAAGGAATACAAACGTCTCAAAAACGAGATCGACAGGAAGTGCAAAATGGCTAAGCAGGGTTGGCTATAGGATAAATGTAAGGGTGTAGAGGCTTATCTCACTAGGGGTAAGATAGATACTGTCTACAGGAAAATTAAAGAGACATTTGGAGAACAGAGAACCACTGGTATGAATATCAAGAGCTCAGATGGAAACCCAGTTCTAAGCAAAGAAGGGAAAGCAGAAAGGTGGAGGGAGTATATAGAGGGCCTATACAAGGGCAATGTACTTTAGGACAATATTATGGAAATGGAAGAGGATGTAGATGAAATGGGAGATACGATACTGCGTGAAGAGTTTGACAGAGCACTGGAAGACCTGAGTCGAAACAAGACTCTGGGAGTAGACAACATTCCATTAGAACTACTGACGGCCTTGGGAGAGCCAGTCCTGACAAAACTCTACCATCTGGTGAGCAAGATGTATGAGACAGACGAAATACCCTCAGACTACAAGAAGAATATAATAATTCCGATCCCATAGAAAGCAGGTGCTGACTGATGTGAAAATTACCGAAGAATCAGTTTAATAAGTCACGGATGCAAAATACTAACGCGTATTCTCTACAGACGAATGGAAAAACTGGTAGAAGCTGACCTCGGGGAAGATCAGTCTGGATTCCGTAGAAATGTTGGAACACGTGAGGCAATACTGACCCTACGACTTATCTTAGAAGCTAGATTAAGGAAAGGCAAACCTACGTTTCTAGCATTTGTAGACTTAGAGAAAGCTTTTGACAATGTTGACTGGAATACTCTCTTTCAAATTCTGAAGGTGGCAGGGGTAAAATACAGGGAGCGAAAGGCTATTTACAATTTGTACAGAAACCAGATGGCAGTTATACAAGTCAAGGGGCACGAAAGGGAAGCAGTGGTTGGGAAGGGAGTGAGCCTGGGTTGTAGCCTCTCCCCGATGTTATTCAATCTGTATATTGAGCAAGCAGTGAAGGAAACAAAAGAAAAATTCGGAATAGGTATTAAAATCCATGGAGAAGAAACAAAAACTTTGAGGTTCGCCGATGACATTGTAATTCTGTCAGAGACAGCAAAGGACTTGGAAGAGCAGTTGAACGGAATGGACACTGTCATGAAAGGAGGGTATAAGATGAACATCAACAAAAGCAAAACGAGGATAATGGAATGTAGTCGAATTAAGTCGGGTGATGCTGAGGGAATTAGATTAGGAAATGAGACACTTAAAGTAGTAAAGGAGTTTTGCTATTTTGGGGAGCAAAATAACTGATGACGGTCGAAGCAGAGAGGATATAAAATGTAGACTGACAATGGGAAGGAAAGCGTTTCTGAAGAAGAGAAATTTGTTAACATCGAGTATTGATTTAAGTGTCAGGAAGTCGTTTCTGAAAGTATTTGTATGGAGTGGAGCCATGTATGGAAGTGAAACATGGACGATAACTAGTTAGGACAAGAAGAGAATATAAGCTTTCGAAATGTGGTGCTACAGAAGAATGCTGAAGATTAGATGGGTAGATCACATAATTAATGAGGAGGTATTGAATAGGATTGGGGAGAAGAGAAATTTGTGGCACAACTTAACTAGAAGAAGGGATCGGTTGCTAGGACATGTTCTGAGGCATCAAGGGATCACCAATTTAGTATTGGAGGGCAGCGTGGAGGGTAAAAATCGTAGAGGGAGACCAAGAGATGAATACACTAAACAGATTCAGAAGGATGTAGGTTGCAGTAAGTACTGGGAGATGAAGAAGCTTTCACAGGATAGAGTAGCATGGAGAGCTGTATCAAACCAGTCTCAGGACTGAAGACCACAACAGCAACGTCCCCTCCATATTACGTGTGGTGGATATGTGTAGAAGGAAAACTCTCCCTTAAACCAAGAGAACAAAGTGATATCATATACATGCATTCTATCGTTGCTAGCTTCTGAGTTTTGGCGAATTCTAGTAGCGAATTCTAGTAAACTTTGTAAAAAATTTTCTGTAAATTTACAACTGCTACAAGTTTAGGTTTGCTTAGTCTTCAATGTGTCCCCTAAAACACAGTACGGTGTGGGATCAGTATTGGCTCGTATGTTCATACGGAACCGAAACTTATCCTTGTCGAATTCGGCTTCCAATAGTGTCTCTACTCTTCCGCAAATCCTTTCAGTATTAGGAACCGTGTCTTGTTAAACTGATGGTTCCGTAATATCACCCGCTTTCTCCATAATTGAAATTATTACATTTCCTAAGTTTATTCGACTACATGTTACACGTTGCAAAATATGCGGAATGATTTTGTAATGACTGTCTATCCCAAAGCTCTAATTAATTCTGTGAGAATATCGTCAACTCCAGGGGCCTTGTTTCGACTTAGTTCTTTCGTTTCTCCGTTAAATTCTACTCGCTATGTCATGTCTCTCTTTCCATATTCAGTTTCCTGATACTCCCTTTCTGTAACTTCGTTTCCAAGTCCTCTTCCCTATGATATTATTTTCACCTCTGAGCTCTCCCTTCTTTGCTTAGTTCCGGCTTCTCAACTGAGCTCCTCATTTTGATACAGGTACCTGTCTTTTCCCTGAAGATTCCTTCAACTTTCCTGCCACTGACATTCTTAGTCGTGTGTCCTACTATAGCTTTGGATTTGACCTCTAACTATTTTTGCTTAGCCGTTTTCCACATTCTGCCAACTTTCCTTTTGTAGTGGAAGATGAGCGTAATATGTTGAAATCAGTTGGATTCCAAGCACTTGAATAGGTTGCAACGCACAATAAAATATATACTCTTTAAATATTATTCTCCAAGCTACATTAAGTGGCCATAACTTAACAGCATATCTCGAGCCACGGGTCCTCCAGGTAAGATAGTGGCGAACAGAAATATTTACGACACGTCATACCGTCTAGATGCGGCAGTAAAAGCTCCCTGAATGTGCATCTCGGAACGGGCTCTTTGCATCTTCGGCAATTTCATTTCCTACGCGGGAAACGGACCTTTATCACGGCCAAGAGAATGGCATCGCACACCGCGTTCCGTGCGGCGCACCTTTACGCAATCAGCGGCCGGAACACTTGCACCAACTTTGCTCATCCAATTTGCTCGTCAAGAAGCTGCAAGCGGGCAACTTATGCCTTTCTCTCCTCCGCCTCGCCCACCGAGTCCTCTTCGCGTCGTCTTTGCCTCCGTCGCCGTCGCGTTCTTCTCGTTTACGTCGTCCTCACCTTCGTCTCTTCGCCGCCACTGGCGTTTTCCTCTCCAGGCGCTCGCCGTCCTGCTTGGAGCCGCGTAATTTTCCTGTCATTTGCATCTCGGCCTACTGAGATGCCGTTTCCACTCAGGGCGCCGCCAGTTTCGTTTCGTACCGGCATGTAATTGATATTTAGTTAATGGTCCTCTGGGCGGCTCTTCAACTTTGTTTCAATGCATAACAAATACGGACGGGACAGAAGCCCCATGCGACAGGGAAGAACGGAGAGCGAGAGCGAGAGTGAGAGAGAGAGAGAGAGGGAGAGAGAGAGAGAGGGGGGGAGGGAGGGAGGGAGAGAGAGAACCCCACGTCTGCGGGCGAACCAGAAGTGCCATTGCGGTAGCGATATCCCGGCACACAGCTTTG
This sequence comes from Schistocerca nitens, assembly GCF_023898315.1. Classification (NCBI taxonomy): domain Eukaryota; kingdom Metazoa; phylum Arthropoda; class Insecta; order Orthoptera; family Acrididae; genus Schistocerca; species Schistocerca nitens. The sequence continues at coordinate 780,288,938 of NC_064618.1, forward strand.
ATGGATGCCGTCGAAAATCCCTAACAAGATTGGAGACCAGCCATCACGCACAAATTGCAGGTGACAAGATGCGATATTGCGTCGCGCTGTTCCCCCTCCCCTCCCAATCCCCTTAACACACCCACACACCCAGCTGACACTCTTCTCCCACTCTTGCAGTGTAACTGCCTACGCTCCGCGGGGAAGAGAAATGAAATACAAGCCCCTACGACCGACTAAACCTCGTGTCTGGCACTACCTGACTCGCCCTCTTGCTGACGACAGATGTGTCTCCTTTTCTCTTTTTTAACTAAAAAAAAAATCGCTCTCCAGATCGGAAAAATGGCCGTATTTGAATATTTTGTATCCCCGCTATCAAAGTCCAAAATAAAAGCCACGGAGAAAGTGACTGGCGGGCGAACAGCGGTGGACTGCGGTATAACAGACGTGTTTGCGTCTCCTGCGATTTATCGATGTCACAGGCCCCTGGGACCCCCTCGCGAAAATGTCATGCTGAAAATACACAGCACGCACAACGTTCGTTGCCGCAGTCATCTGCGAGTCGTACAGGACCCATCATCGTTTTCCATCATCACAGCAGGCCAATCAACATACGCACCGATGTATTGCGAGTAACTTACCTGGATTGTCGAGTTCCTCTGTAGCGCTTAAATTAAAAAACAAATCGTTTTGCGAAACACGTCATCGGTTCTTGGAATCCAAATAAACTTTTAACTAGAATTTCTGACTTCATGTCTATGTAGTCCGTTGAAACGTTCAGAATGACAGCTGAAAATGAGTTGTTAATGTGTTGAAACCTCTTACAGAATAAATCCGCAAACATAATAAAAATATAGAGATATGAATGTTCCCAGTGTCGTCCTGAACAACACGGCCGATTTCGACCAAACTTGTTTATTGTCTGGAAAGAATCTCTGTCGGGTAGGAGTCACCTACGTGTTAAAGGGGTGAGGGTGGGGGTGAAAAAGTAGCGCAGCACATGAAGCGAATACCCGTACTTTACCCATCATCCATTACCTGAGAATGAGAGCGCTTGGTGACCTGCAACAAACTTTACACACAATTTCAAAACCTTACGAAAACTTTTCTCCCTGACCAACGAAAAATGATGAAAGGAAAATAGTTCATCGCTTACTACATTTTCATTGTTCATGCAGTTCAATTGCCGCGTGAAGCATGACGTTTTAATTAGTTACGTCTTCATCAGTAAATGTATACATGGCAGACAGTATATAATACCACTGAATGTTCCAGCAAAATCGTATCACTGTACGATACATACACTACCGTTTGTGAAAATTGCAACAACAAGAAGGAAACGCACGAATTCAATGAATTTAATACCACAGGTTAGGAACATGACAAGTAACAAATGATTACCTTTTCAAATCTGTACATGTCCTTTGTGCACTACTATTCAGTATGTCGTGTGGCCACCATGCGCTGCAATTAGAGCTGCTATACGCCGTGGCATTGAATGAATAAGAATCTGAATACATTCCTGAGGGATTCCCCGCCACGCAGTTTGTATATCCGTGACACCAGTTACCGGAGGACCGTGTCGCACCAGGTGCCGACCAATCATATCCCAGACACGTTCGATGGACGACATGTCTGGCGAACATACAGGCCAGGGAAGCAATGGTAACGGTCGCCCTTTGAAGAAGGCCTGTACATTCCTCGCAATATGTGGCTGGGCATTGTCCTGCTGAAATGTGGCCTGTGGAGATGCCTGAAGCAGGAGGGGGGAGGGGAGGAGGGGGGGGGGAGTATCTCAAGCTCCACAATCTCCGTTAGCTACCGGTTGCTGTTCAAAGTGCCCGTAATACGTACGAGGTGAGATCGGTTGTTGTAACCAATGGCGCCCCAAACAATCACACCTGGTGTTTGTCCGCTATGCCCTCCACAATGCAGCCCTCCACGTTGCGCTCACCACTGTATATCCGGACACGTATGCGGCCATCACTGTAGGACACATTGAAGCGCGCCTCACCCAAAACATGACATGTGGCCACTCAGCAACCCCGTGACGGTGTTCACGTGCCCATTACAGTCGGAGGGCTCCTGGTTTCTGGACAATGGAAGCCGACGTAATGGCATGCGTGCAACCAGCCCAACCTGCAGCAGACGTCGACGAACCGTCGATGTAGACAAGTTCACACCTGTTTCAATGCTCCAGCGACGAGCCAACACTGTGGATGACGCTGTACAGTCCGTAATGGGCATACGGACAAGATGACGGTCATCCCGTGCTGTGGACATGTTCCGCAGTCCAGTTCCCTCTCGTCGCCACGTATGACCTTGCTCTATCCACTGCTTCCACACACGCATCACTGCCGTAGCAGCATACCCGGTGCCAGCCGAAATGTCACGGTATAACTACCCCGTTTCCCGGAGACGATCATTCTGCCCCGTTCGAACCCGCTCACATGCCGATATGGCTCCCTTTGACGTCGACGAGGCATACTGGCACTTACTGTATTGTTTCCACCTTGTGTGACAGCTCTGCACCGACTACACTAGGCGCAACACCGACCCTGTCGGACAGATACGAGAGGGCTCTACGCGGCCTACGTGTACCCCTCTCGCTGCAAAACGTATCACGTATTGGTTGCACTCCCGTCGCCACTTCCACCAAGTGTGGCTATCTGGGTAGTTCCTTCTCGGTTTCCACTTTTCACAAACGGCAGTGTAGTTCGGGAGATATAAGTCATCATCGCTGAAAAGCGTGAAACACTGCCGCTTAATGCATTACTTTTCATCGATTACTTCTGTACTACTAACTCTAGTTACAACACATTTCGCAGACAGTTGCCACTTACACCGCTGGATGTACTGCATTTCCTTTACAAATGCACTGTACATTGCCAGCAACCCTCCAAGAAACTAATTCCTCTATTTGCCTTGTCTAATACTGATACTAATTCGCAGCATATGCAGTCCAAAATCTAACTGTAGTGCGGTCAAGGCGAAGGGTCTTGTTTGCTTAAGGGGTCATTGTTGTTGTAGTGCTCTTCGGTCCAGAGACTGGTTTGATGCAGCTCTCCACGCCACTCTATCCTGTGCAAGCTGCTTCATCTACCAGTACCTACTGCAACCGACATCCTTCTGAATCTGCTTAGTGTATTCATCTCTTGGTTTCTCTCTATGATTTTTACCCTCCAAGCTGTCCTCCAATACAAAACTGGTGATCCCTTTATGCCTCAGTACATGTCCTACCAAACGATTCCTTCTTCAAGTCAAGTTGTGCCACAAATTTCTCTTCTCCCCAGTTCTATTCAGTACCTCCTCATTAGTTATGTGATTATGCATTTCTTAACAGCTACCCTTTTAGAATCTAGTATCCTTTGTTATCGGAGCATTCTCTGATGTGTTTCATTTAAACAAACGTCGGTCCTTGTCATATTTTAATACTTTATGTGGTATCTTCTTAAGTAGACCGAAATGTACAACGTATTTCATTTTTCAACACAATTCCTCCGTGCTCGGCACATTTGAACGAATACACTGCTGTCTCTATAGGAACTCTGTCCTCTTCCCTCAAAGAATAAACACCACCACCCGCCTCGCCCCCCCCCCCCCCCCAGACACCCACAAACACACTCACACACACACACACACACACACACACACACACACACATGCTTCCCCACAGAATTAATTAACGTTAGGCCTAACCACAATTTTTCCCATTAAGTTCTACAAGAGTGCAGATGACAAGCTGTGAAAGGAAAAGAAGTATAATACAAAACATAAAAACCAGGGAAACCGCAGCGTGTGGTAACAGTATATATATTGTCTGTTTTTAAAATTTATAAATAGTTCCTCAAAAACTCACATTTATATGTGTATAAGTCGTGAAGAGCAGATTTCCTATTTAATAGAAAGATAATGAAAGCCCACTGATGCTGAAACTTCAGAAAAACATGCCTAGGTAATAGAAGAAAACAAAAAATTGTATTTTGCTTATGGTGAACCCTTTCCAAAACCAAATTTATTTATAAGCAAACATGGACAGAATAGCTCAAACCTCAATATGATTTCCTCCTAGCTTTTTTGATAAGGTTTTGTCGTTGGTAGCACCACCATCACAGCCCATTGCACTATCATTGTTGACACTTTCAAAAACAACACATTTGTTCCTTGGTAGAACGTCCGAAATATTTCAATCATACGTGGGATGTCACACTAGTGGTTCAAGGCAGGTATCAGAAAGTTCATTTCGTATTACTTCGCAGGACTGTATGGCTTTACCACTGATGCATAGTATTTTTAGTGGAGACTGAGGAGGCTAAAGTCAGCGCCTGCTACAATCCTATTGTCTGGGTTATTCCATGATGTCGATTTTAATGTTTCTGTTCATCGGTACAAAGACTCAGCCTCCTAGAGAATCTAAGCTATTTATCTACTTTCTACGAAAAAGACTGAAAGGTGGCAAGCCACTCTCTCACATTAACTGCTGTGATATATTTTACGTCATAATCTCAGTCTTTACCAATACTACATTTGGTGCGTTTGGCTTATGACGTTTTTACACGAGAAAATTGCAAGTAGAATGTTCTTAAAGCTAAATGTGTAGCCTGTAGGGAACTTATATCTGAGAGGCCATATGGAAGGTGTCGGAGAACAGGGAGAAAGATGAGTTGTGAGCTATAAATGTCGTGTCCAGCAACTGGCTGTGCGACTCATTCGGTAGAACAGTATTCTGTGAATTGTACCTGCAGAGGGACCTCAGGCTGTGGCAGTCCACTTGTCCCACTTAGAGTTGGAACAGGAGAGCGCCGGCTTGCAAAACATTTTACCTGCGCCAGGCAACAGTCTGTCACGAAGATGGCCTGATAGCGGAAAGTGGATGAAGGTTCAAATGGTTCAAATGGCTCTGAGTACTATGGGACTTAACTTCTGAGGTCATCAGTCCCCTAGAACTCAGAACTACTTAAACATAACTAACCTAAGGACATCACACACACTCATGCCCGAGGCAGGAGTCCAACCTGCGACCGTAGAGGTCGCGCGTTTCCAGACTGTAGCGCCTAGAACCGCTCGGCCACTCCGGCCGGCAGTGGATGAAGGAAGCCATTTAAGAGAGACTGCGATAGTGTGAGCTTTTTTTACAAACAGTGGGATGGTCATAAAACTATAAGCATCCTCATGTTAGAAGCCTGGAAATTACGATCAGAGTGGTTTGTGCACATTTTTAGTGGAGGCAAGAGCATAGCTCCAGTGACACCGGGAAGTTGCCACATTCTTTTATCGAGCTGAAAAACAAAACGTATATTTCACAGGCACCATTGGCTGGGAAACGTGACGAACTTCTTTCAGAAATTGGAAATTGTCAGCTTGGGAAGATTAGATCTCTTCGTGTAGGTAGACGTTTTTTGCCTTGCATACCATGAGAACGACGTCTACCTAGACTAAAATCTTTCTTCAGACAAGACAGACTTTGAGCCGCTGATTGGCTCGCCTCAGGATACGCAAAGCAGAGGCTTGCCTCCCCAGTATGGGAAACACAGTGCTGTGCCTGGATTGGCTACCAGACCAGCAGAACAGTCAGGAGGGGAGGTTCAACGAGTGGAGGATAGTTTGACTATTTTGTACAACAGGGAAGAGGTCTTCTTTCTCAGAATTCGGCTCCTGTATGAGACTTGGTAGAAAGTGATGGAGATTCTTTGCATTCTTCGTCTTCTAGTCCTGCACTTCAAGTCTTTCCCTAGGATGTGAGACTTATTCATCCTGAGTCAGCCGTCTGATGTTTGACATTTCCAGCATCCACTGTTGTGCCTGTGAGTCAAATTGGTTGGCCACAAAAGCAAACGTGTGCACCTCACACTGAAATCTGCCGGAGTTTCAGGGCTCTGATAGGGAAGTTTCCCAGGTTATAATAATCAGAACACCTCTGCGCGTAGTTTGCGTTTTTGTGATGCGTCAGAACATTACAGCTGCCACTGTACTACGCCCCTCGGCCACAGCGTGCCGTTTTCTGCTGCCGCCTGAATCAAAGTGAAAGGGTAAACTATTGCTGCACCGGTGTGCAGGCTTTCAAACAATGGATGAAATGAGGTGTGGTGGCCCTCAACTACGTACCCTCTGACTCAGAGATGCAGTATTATAAGTTTTGGCTGGTTTCGTTGTCTAGGGACTGGGATACGTACTTGCCGCATTACAGGCCAAATACTGCTGAGTCTACAGTATACGATAACAATACACACATGAATCGAATGGTCGAAGGTTCCTATCACTCGGAAATTGCGAATTATGAAAGAAAAGTATCAATTTATAAATGAAAGATTGCAATTAAATAAAATGTGCAGGTACTATCTCAACGACTTTAAATGATGAGCACGATAATAGAAGTACAGGGCTATTACAAATGATTGAAGCGATTTCATAAATTCACTGTAGCACCGTTCATTGACATATGGTCACGACACACTACAGATACGTAGAAAAACTCATAAAGTTTTTTTCGGCTGAAGCCGCACTTCAGGTTTCTGCCCCCAGAGCGCTCGAGAGCGCAGTGAGACAAAATGGCGACAGGAGCCGAGAAAGCGTATGTCGTGCTTGAAATGCACTCACATAAGTCAGTCATCACAGTGCAACGACACTTCAGGACGAATTTCAACAAAGATCCACCAACTGCTAACTCCATTCGGCGATGGTATGCGCAGTTTAAAGCTTCTGGATGCCTCTGTAAGGGGAAATCAACGGGTCGGCCTGCAGTGAGCGAAGAAACGGTTGAACGCGTGCGGGCAAGTTTCACGCGTAGCCCGCGGAAGTCGACGAATAAAGCAAGCAGGGAGCTAAACGTACCACAGCCGACGGTTTGGAAAATCTTACGGAAAAGGCTAAAGCAGAAGCCTTACCGTTTACAATTGCTACAAGCCCTGACACCCGATGACAAAGTCAAACGCTTTGAATTTTCGGCGCGGTTGCAACAGCTCATGGAAGAGGATGCGTTCAGTGTGAAACTTCTTTTCAGTGATGAAGCAACATTTTTTCTTAATGGTGAAGTGAACAGACACAATGTGCGAATCTGGGCGGTAGAGAATCCTCACACATTCGTGCAGCGAATTCGCAATTCACCAAAAGTTAACGTGTTTTGTGCAATCTCACGGTTTAAAGTTTACGGCCCCTTTTTCTTCTGCGAAAAAAACGTTACAGGACACGTGTATTGGACATGCTGGGAAATTGGCTCATGCCACAACTGGAGACCGACAGCGCCGACTTCATCTTTCAACAGGATGGTGCTCCACCGCACTTCCACCATGATGTTCGGCATTTCTTAAACAGGAGATTGGAAAACCGATGGATCGGTCGTGGTGGAGATCATGATCAGCAATTCATGTCATGGCCTCCACGCTCTCCCGACTTAACCCCATGCGATTTCTTTCTGTGGGGTTATGTGAAAGATTCAGTGTTTAAACCTCCTCTACCAAGAAACGTGCCAGAACTGCGAGCTCGCATCAACGATGCTTTCGAACTCATTGATGGGGACATTCTGCGCCGAGTGTGGGAGGAACTTGATTATCGGCTTGATGTCTGCCGAATCACTAAAGGGGCGCATATCGAACATTTGTGAATGCCTAAAAAAATTTTTTGAGTTTTTGTATGTGTGTGCAAAGCATTGTGAAAATATCTCAAATAATAAAGTTATTGTAGAGCTGTGAAATCGCTTCAATCCTTTGTAATAACCCTGTTCTTTTGAGAATGCAGTATATTTCTGCAAAACACTTATTGTTGTCCATGGCCCAGCAATTAAATAAAATATAACTTGAATAACAGGGAAACAATAGATTCCTACTGCGCGAAATTAGTTATGAACAACTACATAGCTCGCGAGATATTGACTTCTAAACGCATACTACACCTTCATTGTAGAAACCGAGGAAGTCTCACAAGTTCACAAGTCCACACTACGAAGTATTTCTATCTCTCACGACCACGCGCAAACCGCTCCACGCTCTCCAAGTCTCTCTCGCGAACGTGCGTACGCCACGCAGTCTCATCCTGCACCTTTCCCGTATCCTGTGCCCGCTCGCGCCATGTCTTCATGCCAACGCACCCACACAAACACAATGAAACACATTCGAAGTACTGGATTTACATTTAAATAACTAGAAATTATATAAATATTCCTACGGCTGGACTATAAACACGCTCTAACACACATTTTTAGATCCATAATCAAATTAAATGAACATATATCAAAGGAATAAAATAAAAGGTAGGCCAGTAGCCTAATGTCTCTGTTCTTTCTATAATACAGTAAATATTTACCCAATTTCTTCATGAATAGCATATATCGGATATAAACAAAGACATAGATGAATAAATATATTTATAAGCATGCTGTTACCGTTCCTTCGTGTAACTGTGGAGTACTTATGGCCTGACGCGATCTATAGTAATCGGCCACTTTGACCTGCAACAACTCATGTGCTATTCAAGTTACTTGCCTGTGATTTATACTAATTTAGGTTTACACTAATAGCTTTCCTTAGACACGTCGATCGACGAAATCGGATGAAGCGTTTACATTTTGGAAATTCGTTGCTGGGTGTTACTTGCCTAATTTACAGTCAGATATTAAACTTTAAACTAATAACGATATTGAAAATCTGATTGCACCATCAGAATCGTCGTCCAAGTAGTGGTAGAGTACATGTTTCTTTTTGAGGTATCATGGTTTCTCTGGCTACTATCAATTTCTGTACGAACTGTGAAATGTCTGCCATTAAGGTTTCACAAAGTCCGCGATCTTTGGCACTCCCGGCATAGAAATCTCCTTCATCGACACAAAGCACGGTCCCCGTCACAGTGTCAACCTGTAACTTCCAGCCACTTGGCCGCTGGCCCCCTCTTACTCCGGCCAACGTCCGGCACCACGTGTTCGGCCTGCCGATTGGCCACGCGCCCGCCGAGCGTCCTGTGCAGCCGCCCCAACTCCGAACATACAATATTTCCAGGGCGCTACACTCGCCCGTTACCTCACACGCGTCCACTTTATAAGATTCTGGCTTGCCAGAATATTCCGAAGTAGCACCCTTCAGTTCAGAGAAGTGCATATTATACAAATTTCAAAAAAACAGAATAAAATGATTAAAACGCCAAGCCAACAGTGTTTACAAGATTTTTTGTAGTGGTGTGGGAGCAGCATGAATTTCGAAATAACTTCAACTAACACGAATTATGAACGAAATGGCATATTAATTAAACGCCTGTATTTCAATTATGCGTCATCAAGATATTGGACAAGAAATAAAATGTTTAAATGCACTTCCACTTTTGTGCGATTTTGTAAGCACTTCTTGTGCCACTCACTCAGCGCTAAGGCTCCTTCTTGCACAATTTTTTTTTTCGTCGCACTATATACGCTCACATGGATTTTAGCACGAAGTATTGATCAATTTACATCAGTCTATTGACCAAGAGCCTCGCAGAAATCGTGTCTGCCTCTGAATTCCGAGCTCCACCATTTATCGTGGCAAATCTGTCTACAACGTAAACCAAAAGTAGAAAAACATCAACAAACCATTTCCCGAAACCAACCAGGATCCAGGCTAACGATTCCTTCCAGCGCTAAACGATACTTTAGGAACAAAGTCCCAATGAAAACGATTTAATCACTGTAAGCTTAAATTCCCGTAAGATCTACTTAATTGACTTTAATCAATCCTTCATACCTCCACACACCAAATATTGCGTGCCCATACAATTACAATTTTAATGCCCTTCAAACTGACCACTAAACTCTTTGCCACACTAATATACAAAGCATAATACATATTTCACTAAAATTTACAAGGTCACTGACCTCCACACACTCTCAGTACCTAAACTTCCCCCTTTTGCACACGTACAGTGCCTAGATAAACTAACAAATTACTAAGCAATCCCCTAATAAACATAGAAATTATTCCTCCAAAATTACTAACGCTAATTACAGATTAGAACAGCTTTCCACTTCTGCCCTTTCTCTATATACCCTCAGCAGTTTTAAAGTTCTCTCGTTTCCACATTTGCGGCAGTAACGACCGTAACGTCCTATGGTACCAACGCCAATCAGTCTCACTACAATCACACTCCTCCTTCATATACCCATTTGTACGAACTTCATTACACAAACTATCTCCATCCACACTACTTACTTTAGCCCTCTCTAAATTTTCTGTTAGTTCTTCCACACATTTCGCCGATTCACTACCCACAGCATGCACAACTTTACTGTTTTCCCCCTCCAAAATATCGACACTTGCAGCTTCAACAAAATTACACATCAATTCACTGTTGAACACTTTATCTTCCTGAAATAATACATCTATGCCTAAGCCACCATCTCCACAAATATTCATCTCAGGAACCTTATCTGCAGGTACACCATTTAAATCACAACGAAAATTCACATCCGAAACCTTACTTTCCTCCGTCGACAAATTAACTTTACATGAATCGTACACAACTTTACCCTCCGCCTCTACATTACACAAATTGCTGCTACCTTGTCGTACAATTTTGGGACTTCCTGACTTGCTGCAGTCCGCAGTGATCGGACAAAATTCAGCACACACTGCCATTTCTACACACCTTTCATCCAGTTTAACCACCGATCCTGTTTTACATACATTCTCACTTAAACATTCTCACAAACGTTTAAGATTCACACATTCACCAATAATTTTCGTATCACCTTCATTCATAACTAGAAACGCGTAAATTCCTTTTTCCAAAGTATCAATACCAGTAGCTTTTACATCATTACATAAATTACCATTACTCTGTTCCGTTAAACAGAAATCATCTACCTCCGCAGATACATTTTTAACTTCAACTGCTGGCGAGACCAATGCTAAGCCTCCCTTAGTGACATTGATGCTTTTCGTCGAAACACAATCACCCTCCCTTGCAGCTGGCGAGACCAAAGCTACGCCACCTTCACTAACATCGACCCTTTTCGCCGACTCACAAATATTGGCTACTACAACACCTTCCTTACTGCAATTGATATTATTTGCTAATACGTCTTCAGAACTCTGACACAATTTGCTTTCACAAAATTCATCTCCTCTTTAACCTCTTTTTGAACCACTGTATCTTTTCATTCGTCACCTTTCACATGCTCATTCATTACACATTCATAACTTATATCATTCCCCACAAATTTATTCCCACTACTTTCGCTTAAAGTTCTCACAAATCTCTGCTTCCGCTATTCGTGCCTGCTTTTATTGAAAGAGTCACCAATTTATCATACTCCATATTAAATATTTGTTTCCTTTCTCCAAACCTATCAAAATTTCTTCCATTACCATTATCTCCAGTGCTTTTCATCGCTTGTTTAGTTCGCCATCCCTGGACCTGAAATGTGGCGAAAATCAGTTTCCCAACCGGTTGTTACGCGATTGTACTTCGCGCGAATTTCTCCCGTCAAATTTGCGTCCTTTACTTGGATCCCATTCACAGAACGTATCACTCCTGTTCGTTCTCCGACCATTCTGCTCATTCCAGCTACTATCTCCCTGAGAATTCCTTTGATTTCTCTCACGATTATTATTTTGGCGATGATTATCTGGCTTTCCATTTTGATAACTACTGCCCGGTTTGCTCTGAAATTTGAACTTGAAAGCCCTTTCCAATTTTTCAACAAATTTTAGAAATTCGTCCACGGAATTACCTGCAAATATGCGTTCAATCACCTTTTTAACGTGGTGATTTCTGTTAAAACCCCCAACGGATTTTTCACGTACATAAGCTTGCGAAGTTCGCACTTGCAGAAATCTCTCATCGTCCCATTACCGTACCTGTAACTTGGCCCATTTAAAAATTCATTTTGGATCCGCGTTTGCTTTGTATCACTCCCAAATTTATTCAAAAACACTTTTAGAACTCTTTGTACGATTCACACGAACTACATTTAACATTTGCCCAAGACTTTGGGTCTCCCTCCAAATGCCGCCTAACGTATTTTATTTTCTACTCGTCCGACATGCCGTGAACAAAAGCGTCCCTATACACAGCCAAGAAATTTACTGGGTGATATCTTCTCTCATCTGTGTAGAATTTCACAGATCTGGTATCATTTTTATCTGTTGTATTTGTTTTATAATTCATTTTCCCTAATGATACTGGACTCTATTTTATCTCTTATTTTGCCCACTTCTTTCTCACCCTCACCTACATGGTTCGCAATGTCACTAATTGCTAAATTTATATCGCTTTTATGAGCATCTTGCGCTTTTATACAGTCGCTTACCTTGCCCCCAAGTTCCGTCTGTATCTTATCCATTTTTCCCCAAGATCTATTTTAACTGATTCGATTTTAGATTTTACTATTTCAACTTCGTCTGTAATTTTCCCCATATACACTCGGACACATTTTAATTTATCATCAATTGCTTTTTCAAGGTTAACCACAATTTTTTCAGCTTCCTCTTTCACAGCGGAACATATTTCAGTTCGCATTGTACCTATATCAGTCAGAATTGTATCCGTACCTGTTTGAATTGTACTGATATTATTTGCCATTCTTTTCATATTATTTCCCAATCCCTGGATCATTTGCATTAGCTGAGACATCATATCTTCCCCACATTCATTCCTCTTGCCTGAATACCTACTAGTTACACTTTCGCGCACTGATTGCAAAGTGTACGTTTTGTTACTACTATTTGTAATTTTATTTATGATGCAAATGTAGTTATACACACACCAAAAAGAGATTTGCATCACCCCAGTTCCCAGAACTCCTGAAGATAGACGTTGACTGTGGATTTTGTATCAAAGGCACAGTCCCTTTTACTGCTCAGAGATGTCACCATACCCGCTCAAATGCGTAAACAACCATGTATGAGAAGTGCCTATTAGATGGATGGGGTCCGACGGCCGATCAGTCCCAGTCATTCCACCAGGAAGGAGGTACACGGCTCGTCTGTAGTTCAACCATGCCTAAACGGCTAATACCGCCGTTCCATCGCGTCCGCATTGTTACTTTGTGCCAGAAACGGCTCTCAGCAAGGGAAGTGTCCAGGCGTCTCGGAGTGAACCAAAGCGTTGTTGTTCGGACATGGAGGAGATACAGAAAGACAGGAACTGTCGATGACATGCCTCGCTCAGGCAGCCCCAGGGCTACTACTGCAGTGGGTGACCGCTACTTACGGATTATGGCTCGGAGGAACCCTGACAGCAACGCCAAAATGTTGAATAATGCTTTTTGTGCAGCCACAGGACGTCGTGTTACGATTAAAGCTGTGCGCAATAGGCTGCATGATGTGCAACTTCACTCCCACCGTCCATGGCGTGGTCCGTATTTGCAATCACGACACCATGCAGCGCTGTACAGATGGTCCCAACAACATACCGAATGGACCGCTCAGGATTGGCATCACGTTCTCTTCACCGATGAGTGTCGCATATGCCTTAAACCAGACAATCGTCGGAGACGTGTTTGGAGGCAACCCGGTCAGGCTGAACGCCTTAGACACGCTGTCCAGCGAGTGCAAAAAGGTGGAGGTTCCCTGCTGTTTTGGGGTGGCATTATGTGGGGCCGACGTACGCCGCTGGTGGTCATGGAAGGCGCCGCAATGACTGTACGATACATGAATGCTATCCTCCGCCCGATAGTGCAACCATATCGGCAGCATACTGGCGAGGCATTCATGGACGACAATTCGCGCCCCCATCGTGCACGTCTTGTGAATGACTTCCTTCAGGATAACGACATCGCTCGACTAGAGTGACCAGCATGTTCTCCCGACATGAACCCTATCGAACATGCCTGGGATAGATTGAAAAGTACTGTTTGCGGACGACGTGACCCACCAACCACTCTGAGGGAGCTACGCCAAATCGCTGTTGAGGAGTGAGGCAATCTGGACCAACATTGTCTTGATGAACTTGTGGATAGTATGCCACGATGAATACAGGCATGCATCAATGCAAGAGGACGTGCTACTTGGTATTAGAGGTACCGGTGTGTACAGTTTGGATCACTACCTCTGAAGGTCTCGCTTTATGGTGGTATAACATGGAATGTGTGGTTTTCATGAGCAATAAAAAGGGCGGAAATGATGTATATGTTGATCTCTATTCCAGGTCCTATAACTCTCGGAACCGAGGTGTTGCAAAACTTTTTTTTTTTGAATATACATGGTGAATTTAATTTAAATATCCTAACTATTGGTTTGTATTTTACAAGATTCTTGGTAACTGTTAGTTGACTCATGATTCAATTGTTATTAAATAAAAATATTTATTTGGGAGTAATGAATGACGCATCAATTTGGGCCACCTTTCCACCTGTCTTCCTTAAATCAATCCCCATCCTTGTTCCTGGTCTCAATACCCTTATAGATATTTTCGCAGCATTGTCTCCACACAAAGTAATTTGCACTGATTAAGTTTCCGCATCTGGCTCATCTTCTCATGATGTAGCATTCATGAATTATTCGTTACAACGGCCAAAGAAAGAACGGCATGTGACTACTTTTAGTGATTTTAAGCGCTTGAATGTATTTGAACTTACAGCTGACGTCTACGATATGCCTTGGCAGGGAATGACAGGAAATCACTTTGACATGAATTATGAAGTATCTCACTCCACTGAGAGACTCAATAATTTTCACAATAAAGAATCTCCGATAAAAGCTATAAGAGCCAGGAGCAAACGTAACCATGGTTTATCGATCAACTCAAACAACGTGTATCAGGAGTCGCAGCAAAAGGAAACATAAGTGGCACCCAACGTCCGAGAACCATTTCACCTACAAGCGACTACGCAACCTAGTTAGTCAGTCGGTGATAAATGCAAAAGTTAGGTACACCTACTCGTTAACTAAGGACTTTCACAAGCCATTCGTCTGGTGGACAAATCTGCGGTGGCTAGGAGCAGGGAGACTTCAGTTGCAGCTGAACCTCTCGCTCCTATTGAGGACCTGTATTCGTGTTTTGTCATGCCTACATCTCTGCTTAAACATGTTTAACTCCTCTGTGAAGTAGTATAGCTGGTGATCTGTGGCATCGAATCCCTTAAAGTACCTGCGGCCGATGCAAACGAAAAATTTGTTACTGCAACGGGTAAGCATTACCCTGCCAGGAAGTCAGTTGCGTGAATTCGTTCTCCAGCAGTAGGGCACAACAATATTCCAACACAAACGATCAGTTTCCTCGTCGCATCATTATTGTTGAGAATAAAGTACACTACTGGCCATTAACATTGCTACACCACGAAGATGACGTGCTACAGACGCGAAATTTAACCGTGAGGAAGAAGATGCTGTGATATGCAAATGATTAGCTTTTCAAAGCATTCACACGAGATTGGCGCCGGTGGCGACACCTACAACGTGCTGACATGAGGAAAGTTTCCAACCGATTTCTCATACACAAACGGCAGTTGACCGGCGTTACCTGGTGAAACGTTGTTGTGATGCCTCGTGTAAGGAGGAGAAATGCGTATCATCACGTTTCCTACTTTGATAAAGGTCGGATTGTAGCCTATCGTGATTGCGGTTTATCGTATCGCGACATTGATACTCGCATTGGTCGAGATCCAATGACGGTTAGCAGAATATGGAATCGGTGGGTTCAGGAGGGTAATACGGAACGCCGTGTTGGATCCCAACGGCCACGTATCACTAGCAGTCGAGATCACAGGCTTCTTATTCGCATGGCTGTAACGGATCGTGCAGCCACGTCTCGATCCCTGAGTCAACAGATGGGGACGTTTGCAAGACAACAACCATCTGCACGATCAGTTCGACGACGTTTGGAGCAGCATGGACTATCAGATCGAAGACCATCGCTTCGGTTACCCTTGACACTGCATCACAGAGAGGAGCGCCTGCGATGGTGTCCTCAACGACGAATCTGAGTGCACGAATGGCAAAACGTCATTTTTTCGGATGAATCCAGGTTCTGTTTACAGCATCATGATGGTCGCATCCGTGTTTGGTGAAATCGCGGTGAACGCATATTGGAAGCATGTATTCGTCATCGCCATACTGGCGTATCATCCGGCGTGATGTTATGGGGTAGCATTGTTTACACACGTCTCGGTCACCTCTTGTTCGCACTGACGGCACTTTGAAGAGTGGACGTTGCATTTCAGATGTGTTACGACTCGTGGCTCTAACCCTCATTCGCCGGTCATAGTGGCCGTGCGGTTCTAGGCGCTACAGTCTGGAGCCGAGCGACCGCTACGGTCGCAGGTTCGAATCCTGCCTCGGGCATGGATGTGTGTCATGTCCTTCGATTAGTTAGGTTTAATTAGTTCTACGTTCTAGACGACTGATGACCTCAGAAGTTAAGTCGCATAGTGCTCAGAGCCATTTGAACCATTTTTTCTAACCCTCATTCGATCGCTGCGAAACCCTAAATTTCAGCAGGAGAATGCACGACCGCATGTTGCAGGTCCTGTACGGGCCTTTCTGGATACAGAAAATGTTCGGCCAGCACATTCTCCAGATCTGTCACCAATTGTAAACGTGTGGTCAATGGTAGTAGATCAACTGGCTCGTCGCAATACGCCAGTCACTACTCTTGATGAACTGTGGTATCGTGTCGAAGCTGCATGGGCAGCTATACTTGTACACGCCGTCCAAGCTTTGTTTGACTCAATGCCAGGGCGTATCAAGGCCGTTATTACGGCCAGAGGTGGTTGTTCCGGGTATTGATTTCTCAGGATCTATGCACCCAAACTGAGTTAAAATGTAATCTCATGTCAGTTCTAGTATAATATATTTGTCCAATGAATACCCGTTTATCATCTGCATTTCTTCTTGGTGTAGCAATTTTAATGGCCAGTAGAGTATATTTTTAACCGTTCTTCATCTCCCCAATGGCCTGGGAAATAGTACGCACCAAACCTCCATCGGAAAAATAATTTTGTCAAAGAACATACTGCCTACGGCCTGTTTGTATCCTACGAGCATTATACACTCCTGGAAATGGAAAAAAGAACACATTGACACCGGTGTGTCAGACCCACCATACTTGCTCCGGACACTGCGAGAGGGCTGTACAAGCAATGATCACACGCACGGCACAGCGGACACACCGGGACCCACGGTGTTGGCCGTCGAATGGCGCTAGCTGCGCAGCATTTGTGCACCGCCGCCGTCAGTGTCAGCCAGTTTGCCGTGGCATACGGAGCTCCATCGCAGTCTTTAACACTGGTAGCATGCCGCGACAGCGTGGACGTGAACCGTATGTGCAGTTGACGGACTTTGAGCGAGGGCGTATAGTGGGCATGCGGGAGGCCGGGTGGACGTACCGCCGAATTGCTCAACACGTGGGGCGTGAGGTCACCACAGTACATCGATGTTGTCGCCAGTGGTCGGCGGAAGGTGCACGTGCCCGTCGACCTGGGACCGGACCGCAGCGACGCACGGATGCACGCCAAGACCGTAGGATCCTACGCAGTGCCGTAGGGGACCGCACCGCCACTTCCCAGCAAATTAGGGACACTGTTGCTCCTGGGGTATCGGCGAGGACCATTCGCAACCGTCTCCATGAAGCTGGGCTACGGTCCCGCACACCGTTAGGCCGTCTTCCGCTCACGCCCCAACATCGTGCAGCCCGCCTCCCGTGGTGTCGCGACAGGCGTGAATGGAGGGACGAATGGAGACGTGTCGTCTTGAGCGATGAGAGTCGCTTCTGCCTTGGTGCCAATGATGGTCGTATGCGTATTTGGCGCCGTGCAGGTGAGCTCCACAATCAGGACTGCATACGACCGAGGCACACAGGGCCAACACCCAGCATCATGGATGTGGGGAGCGATCTCCTACACTGGCCGTACACCACTGGTGATCGTCGAGGGGACACTGAATAGTGCACGGTACATCCAAACCGTCATCGAACCCATCGTTCTACCATTCCTAGACCGGCAAGGGAACTTGCTGTTCCAACAGGACAATGCACGTCCGCATGTATCCCGTGCCACCCAACGTGCTCTAGAAGGTGTAAGTCAACTACCCTGGCCAGCAAGATCTCCGGATCTGTCCCCCATTGAGCATGTTTGGGACTGGATGAAGCGTCGTCTCACGCGGTCTGCACGTCCAGCACGAACGCTGGTCCAACTGAGGCGCCAGGTGGAAATGGCATGGCAAGCCGTTCCACAGGACTACATCCAGCATCTCTACGATCGTCTCCATGGGAGAATAGCAGCCTGCATTGCTGCGAAAGTTGGATATACACTGTACTAGTGCCGACATTGTGCATGCTCTGTTGCCTGTGTCTATGTGCCTGTGGTTCTGTCAGTGTGATCATGTGATGTATCTGACCCCAGGAATGTGTCAATAAAGTTCCCCCTTCCTGGGACAATGAATTCACGGTGTTCTTATTTCAATTTCCAGGAGTGTATAATACTTTAGAATACATAGTTCACAATCAGCTTACCAGTTATTTAACATCAAATAACATTCTGGATGAATGTCGATCTGGGTCCGGAAAAATCACAGCTTGAAGACTGCTCTTATTAGACTGACGGTCTGAAAAACGCTATGGACAAACAAGAGGCGATTGTTATGTCCTATTTGGATTTCGGCAAAGCTTTCGACAATGTCGATTTTTATATTCTACTTATTAAACTCAAAAGTCAAACCTTTTCTTCAAGTGCTGTACAACTGTTCCATTCGTACCTGATACGCCGCCAACGGGGTGTAATGATCGGAACAAAGCGGTCGCAATGGAAGAATGTAGTATCGGGTTTCCTACAACGATCAGTGTTGGGCCTATTACTTTTCTCATTATATGTTAATGATATGTCGACTATTATCTTGCGTTGCTAATATCATTTATACTGATAAGCCAAAATATAATCACCACTGCCCACCGCGACATTGGGTGCCGGATCGTGGCGTTGCGGGCACCTCACGGGGTAACAAAACTAGATAACTGGAGCAGACACGGACGGGGAACACCCTAGCAATGATAAGTGCTGCAAATGGAGAATTACAGTGAGATAAGCGACTTTGACAAAGGGCAGATTATTATTATGCAGAGAGCGGGGACGTGCGGTTCTAGGCGCTTCAGTCTGGAACCTCGTGACAGCTATGGTCGCAGGTTCGAATCGTGCCTCGGGCATGGATGTGTGTGATATCCTTAGGTTAGTTAGGTTTAAGTAGTTCTAAGTCCTAGGGGACTGATGCCCATAGATGTTAAGGAAAAAAAAAAAGAGGGTGGAGGCTTATTTGGAAAACGGCGAAGCCGATCGAATGTTACGTGCCACTGTCGCGAGCATTTACGGAAACAGATAGAAGGACAATGAAATTACCACTAGGCGCTAAATGGTTGGACACCCACGACTCATCACAGGGGTTCGGAGGCTTGTCGGCTCTGTAAAGTAAGATAGCTGGTGATCTGAGCATCTCTGACGAAGAAGTACAAGCCTGGTGGACGCACAAGTGTTTCGCAACACACCGTTCATCGTACAGTGCGGAACATCGAACTACGCAGCAGAGCCAACGACATCGTCAGTTACAATTGCAGTTGGGACGGAACCATCGGGATGCGACCGTCGATCAGTGGAAAAGTATTGGCTCTTCGGGTGAACCACATTTTTGCTACGCTAGGTCGATGACCATCTCCAAAAACGCCGTCATCGAGGTGAATGGCGGCCCCAAACGAGCAACGCGCGACGCACGCAGGCTGGTAGGAGCAGAATTATGCTATGGCTGATATTCTCCTGCGCTTGTATGGAATATGTGGTAGTAATCGAAGACAGCTACGAACCACCTGCAGCCCTTCATGCTTGATGTGTTCCCCGAGGGCGATGTCATTTTTCAGCGGTATTACTGACCGTGTCTCGAAGTCAAAACCGTGCAACAGTCGTTTCAGGAGCATTATAGTGAATTCACGTTGATGTCTCGGCTACCAAATTCGTCTGATGTAAATGCTATGGGACCTATCTTGGTCACTATTGGGCGTCAACGTATCAGCGGCCCGTTATTTACGCGAATTACATGACCTGTGCGTAGAAATCTAATACCACACACTTCCACAAACCTACTGACGAACTGTAGGATCTCTGGTACGCACAATCAGTGATGTATTTCGTTCCAAAGACGGAGAAGCAAGCTATTAAGCAGGTGGTCATTACGTTTTGGCTCAAAGTGGATATGATAATGACCTCCAGTCATAGTTAAGTGCAAGGCCAAGAAATCTCCACACAGTCGTCCAGAACACAACTGCTGACTTACTTGCTTTATCAGAAATGGCACAGAACATAGGTTCGAAACTTAACCCATCAAAAATACAAGCAAACTTAGTCGCTCACAAAAGACTTACTACTCCTAAGTTCAGAGAATATCCTTCACCTTTAATAATAAACAGTACAGAAATGACCTTATGTTCTTCTGCAAAGAATTTGCCGATAATTCTGGGCTATTAGCTAGATTGGACTGAACACATAACTGCAGCCTGTAAGAAAGTGTTAGTATCACTTCATTCATTACAAAAATATAAAAAAGTATTTCCTCTGAAGCTTAAAAAAACTCGTACAGTTGCTAATACTCGCCATCTTTGATTATGGTGCTTTTTTCTCCAAGGACTTCCGTAAGAGAGCCATCTCTGGCTGGAACTGGCGATGGATCCATGTGTGCGATGCATTTGTGGTGTACACTACTTCAACCGCATCATTCCTGACTGTGAACTATTACCACGGTTATGTGCAGGTAAGAGTAGAGATTATCACACATTGTGCTCGCTCTATCGTTTTCTCAATCATTGCTGTCGTTCTTATTTATCATCAATCCTTACTGTACTATCTGAAAACAAATCAGAAATACTCGTTCTCAACAAAGTCAAATCCTCTCTGTACCACTAAAAAACACTGCCGTGTTCTCTAAATCATTTTTCGTAGCAGAAACTCGACTTTGAAACAATCTTCCTCAAAATATTAGAGAAATTAAAGTCCTTTCAAACTTTAAACGACAGCTACTGATCCATCTTCTATCACAAAAAAATTTATCTTTCCTTGGAGCTCACTCTCTTAACCCTCCCTCCGCAACCCCTTTTCCCTCCCCTTGTCTTTAGAGTTCTCTATTGAAATTCCCTTCTACCCCAGTGGGCATTGTCACATTCATTTCAATGCCCTCCTCTTTCATTAGCCATTCTTCTAGAGCGAAACAAGAGTTCAAAAGCCGGCCGCAGTGGCCGTGCGGTTCTAGGCGCTGCAGTCTGGAGCCGAGCGACCGCTACGGTCGCAGGTTCGAATCCTGCCTCGGGCATGGATGTGTGTGGTGTCCTTAGGTTAGTTAGGTTTACTTAGTTCTAAGTTCTAGGCGACTGATGACCTTAGAAATTAAGTCGCATAGTGCTCAGAGCCATTTGAACCATTTGAACCAAGACTTTAAAAGTGCTAAACTAATCAGTATGACTCCTAATGCCTCAACTATTTTTTTTATTATTATTGGTACTGTTGTTATTATTGTTATTGCTGTCGCAAATTATTCATCAACACTCCGTCTTTTATAGTTAAGATTAGGTGACCCATCACACAATCCTCATAGCAGTCTGTCTCCATTTTTCCTGGTCTTCTGCATCTCGAAGTTTTGTGTGTTTTCTCCTTTATGTGGTCTATCCATCGACTCGGCGATATTTCCCCTTCGACTTTTCTTGGATGATCGTCGTTGCCATGTTATCCTCCTGTCGTCGAATAATGTGACCATAGTAGTGCAGGATTCGCTGGAAACAAAAACTGGACAGCATTTTGTCTGTCTTGAGTTTTTGAAGGATTCATTTGTTGTTCCTTTTGTCCATCCATATTTGGAGCAACCTCCTACGTGTCAGCATCTCAAGAGCATCAATTCTTTTGCGGTGCTCTTCAGCTATTGTCCATGTTTCAGCGCCATAATGTAAAATAGGAAACGCCAGAGATTTCAGCACTCTCAATTTAATACGTCTGGCTAGGTTTCGGTATTTCCAAATCACTGTCAGCCTCGATGCATCATCCCTACCCAGAACAATTTTACGTCATATTTCGTGCGTAGAGCCACCTTCTTCCCGAAACACTGTGTTCAGGTTGACAAAGTGATTAACTTCTTCATATTCTGATACTACATCAGTAGCTGGTAGTGATTCACCTCTGTCGTAGTAATTGACCATTCAAGTTTCTCGCTTTCTCGCTTAACTCTATCCGGTACATCCTTCATTTCCCCTTGTGATTCTGCCCACAGACTAGTGCCATCAGAAAATTCTTCGTCCAATTCGGATCCCACCAGTGCATTCATGAAGACTTTTTCTTGTAGTATATTTCCAACAGATGTTTAATAGAACCGGCGATAGATAGCACCCATGTATAACTTCTTTTCATCGTTCAAAAAGACTTGAAATAGTTTTATCTGGTTTGCCTTACTTTCAGGTAAGAGATTTCTGATATGGGCAATGGACGATCAGATCTCTGCTGGTATGCTCCACAGTTCTTTCCATCGAACACAGTCGAAAGCCTTGCTACAGTCCAGGAAACCAAGAACTAATAGGATATTGAATTCCCTATGTTTTTCGTTTAGCTGTCTAGCACTGAGGATCTAATCTCGTGTTTCTTTATTGTGCACAAATCCTGCTTGTTCTGGTGGTATTTCTTTATCTAAGTAGGTTCTCGGGAGTTCATGGATAACATTTAGAACAATCTTGCGGGCATATGAAATTAATGAAATGGTTTCGCCGTTCTTACAAAGCTGTGCGTTTCCAGCCTCTATCCAAGTTCCGTTATTCCATACGCTGTTACATATTAGTGTATGATTTTTAGACGAAATCTCCAAATGGTTTGATCTTTTCAGCAGTAAAAAAGGCAGGCCCAGATGCTTTGTTATTTTTCAATTTAACTGTAGCTTTTTGGTCTTCTTCTTTTAACATGTTAAGCTCGTTATGTACTAGAATGTTTGAACTATCAAGTTTCCCATTTTTATCCATTTACAACTTGGTGCAGTATGTTCTCACCGATCAGCCGCTAGTTCTGTCTTAGTTAGAGCTGTACGTACCATCTTCGTCTTTTATAAGCCATGTTCCTGGTTTGGAGGATCTTGCCGGTTTCTATATTTGATTGAACAAACACCTGGTGTCATTGCAGTCTCAGAGTTTTTCAGTTCTCTCACAGGTTCCATTGGTGTAATTATTTTTCTATCTTCAGCAGCTTTTCCGTATTAAAAACGGTAACATGTGGTACTGTTTCCTCTCATCTTCAGTACATTCCTGTCCTCAATGATTTTCATGCTTTCAATAGTAAGCCAGTCATTTTTGTGGGTGCCTGATTACTTCCTCAGATGTTTTAACTACTGTCTCCTTCAGTAAATTCCATTTCTCTGCAGATGTCATATTATCTGACTAATCGGCCAAATGTGTTCCTTGGACCTGATTATAATAAATTTCAATTTCAGCCTTTTGCGCTAATCATTTTCCTTTTGGCGGTGTCGCTTCTCATTTCGACAGTTTCATTCCCAGTTCGATACACAGAAGCTGATGGTCAGAACCACAGTCGGCACCAGAAAGAGTCTTAGTGTTGTTAATTGACGATCTCCAGCTTAGCCAGTCAAAGAAAAGACAATCAAGGTGTTACGTCTTCGTGGAACGTGTTGGCTACAACAAATTTATTTTACCCACAGAACTGAATCAGTTGATCTCCACGGTCATTTCTTTTGCTCAAACTCTGGCAGCAAAGTACTTCATTTGATGAGTCCCACCTTAGCATTAAAACCTCCTTCTACCATGGTAACGTCCTTTTTGAGTACTGACTCTAGGAAGATGGAAATAGACTTATGAAAGTCTTCTAAATCTTCATCATCAGCCGTTGAAGTTAACGCAGTGTCTGTATTACATACAGCTTGCAAGATCTAGTCTTGAATTTCTCAAGTATTTATTACTTTTTGTTACTAATACGAATTATTGTTACTGAGCTTATTACGTAATAATTAATAGATATCATTCTTAATTCCTCGATTATTTATCATCATTATTAGTGCTACTGTAGTAATAATAATAATAATAATTATTATTATTATTATTACACTAATTATTATTATTATTATTATTATTGACAATTATTATTTTATTAAAAATGTAAATTATTATTGTTGTGATGGCTATGTTTTTTGTATGTATTGTTCCTAGTCAGAAGTAAGAGAGGGCCCTAAGGCCCTAGTCTGGTCAGGCTAAATAAGCAATAAATTAATTAATTAATTAATATGAAGGCCAAGGCTTTTATCCTACAGACAAGCCATTTTTAAACACAGTTGTGAAATTTTTCTTGAGAATACATGTCCTAGAAGTTATTAATTACTTCACTGTAGGCAACTTAATCAGTTATTGTCCATGTGACACAGCATTAACTGCAGTGAATCTGAAGATAATGCTAGGTAAAAAAGTAATCCTAGAGTGATCACAGTCAGATTCCATAAGAAGATTCTGCATATGCGGTTTGGCTGCTTGTAAAATAAAATCTCCTTTCTGTTGACCGCTGTACGATGACGCTCATGAAGATTACCGGCAATACTAGGTTAAACGTTGAACATAATGCATTCGCACGCTCAGAATATGTTTGACGAACAGTACTTTTTCTCCTTACGATGGAACCGCAGAACACTGCAAGTAACGTACGACGTGCAAAGTGTGATTACGATGAAGAACAATTTTAACAATGAGGCTGCTCGTCAGTCTGAACAAAGATGTGGTCTCACTGAACGTACTACGGAACGCTTTGAAATCAATTTGTAGCTGATACTTACAAACAAGGGAACATCACCAATCTGACCTCATATTTTAAAGAGGAAAAAGCACACTTACAAGATATCATACTGAGAAATAGATCCCGTGTACGTATATATAATTATAATGAAATGCAATTAATGAGCCTCAACAACTGAATAATTGTAGTGAAGTGCAATTGATGATATACAATCATTTGTTTACACGGTATTTGTTAATCATAACGTAAAAGCGGTCAAAGCAAAGAGATACATGTCACCAACTACAGGCTGGGAATGCGCAATTTGACACATTGAACAAAGCACTATCGCTTGTTTTTTCACCGACGTTATGAGACTAATCTTTACTAACTCCACTTTAGACCTACAGTACTTGTCGCTCGGTCAATAGGTGGCTGCAGTTAGGAGGCACGAGTAACAACCGTTGAGCGCAAATGTTTCAGAGCTGTATTTTCGGATGTTCATAGTTGCGAAGTATCGGAATAATAGTTCAGATTATCGGGCAGGATACTGATACTGGTACTGATATCTGCCAACTGTCCTTTTCCTCCTTAAAATATGGGGACAAGTTGTTGATGTTTCCTTCTGAGTATAAGGGTTATCAAATAGTTTCCGTTTCAAAGCGTTGCTGCAGCATATACAAAAGCTATTGGGACTCCGCTGCAGGTATATAAGCACCAACATGTAGACAGAGAGTTATCAGGGCATTCTAATGGAAATTTTTCTATCACCCCTCATAACTGACTCAATCAAAGAAGAAGTGATCATTGCCTGTGACCAGTTAAACTTGATTAACAGGTCATATTTTTACGTTCATTCCTTTTGTTTAATTCAAACAAGCCTGCCCAAATTGTTGTTGAATCTGTCATATTCCAGATGCAAAAAAGTATGTTATCAAAAGGAGCTTCATTGGTTAGGTATGACGTCTGCAATTTTAAAAAAAAAATATTTTTACCTCCACAATATCATTATCAGATTTTACCCGGAAATAATTACTTGTTTTTACTCTTTTTTGCGAAGTGAGTGAGTATTAAATAATTACTTTTATTGCCATATAGAAGCATTAACGCTTAAACAGCTGCGGTAAAGGTGCGACAGTTGCGTGAACTCATTATAGAGACGCGCCTCGGTGATTTTGTGCACAGCTCAGCAGGCGCTGCAAATGATATATTGATTAATTGAACGCGAGGCCGTAAATGAAATACTCGTAGCGGTAAATCGGAAAACGGAGCTACTGTCACATTCAACATTCGTCCGATGTCACCACAGCTAATGGTACACTGACAGCCAGTGTCGAAACACTGTGAAATTAAATAGCGCCAGTGGAAACAGAGAGGAATGTGGGGGGAGAGGGGGGGGGGGCAGTGGAAGCTACGCAAAACGCAATAACTGCGGCCGGTGGAGCAACCGTAACTACAGGTGGATCAGCGGAAGCTGCGTGTAATTGCTCCGAAAGACAGAAATTAAAAGATCCTAACCCATTGTGTAACCACCACGAACAGGGCTATCTACTCTTGCGATCCGGCGCAGAACAGCTTTATAATTCACCAGAGAACAGCGGATCCGGAGCGTACAGGTTTGGAAACTGAAAGAAGTTGTGTTCCATGCTGTAACATTACACAAAGTTCGTCTCTTCATAAGAGGATGTGTCAACCACATTTACTTACCCTGCACCTATATACTGATCCTCCCTTTCCTTAGTTGTCACGCCGTCCATACCTCTGTTTCAAGAATACATTGTGATCAGTATTAGAGCCAGCTTAGAATTGAATACGCCTTGTGCTACAGTGCGGAAGGTGTTACTTAAGATGCTCTCATTCAAACTCCACAAACTGGAAACGTCGCAAGCTTTATGAGATAGTGAAAAAGGAAAACGAGCTGAGTTTTGTGCAGAAATACTTAACAAAATGCAGACTGAAGAGAATTTTCTTGATAAAATTATGTTCAATGATGAACCCATCCTCCGTACCTTCGGTAAAGTGAATCGGTACAATGTTCGGATATAGTGTGAGCGGAAACAACTTAATTAACGGAAATGTTTTTTGCATCGTAACAAGGTATACCGTCCTTTCTTTGTTATCAAGTCAGCTGTAACTGGCATACCGGTTCTGAGCATGCTTGAACATTACCTAACGCCTCAGTTACAACAGGATATGGGCATAGACTGTATTTTCGAGCACGATGGCACACTATCACATTATAATCGTTATGCTGTCGCGTGCCTCAGTAGGAATGTGTAGATTTGGAATGGACGTAGTGGACCAATATCCTCTCCACCACGATCATCTAATTTAACCCAATGGATATCTGTGTATAGGGTTGCGTTAGAGACAAGAGTGATTGTTCTTCGGATTCCGGGCATTATAGACCATCTGCGACAATCGGTCTACATCTATATCCACATGAATACTCTGCAAATAACATTTAAGTGCCTGACAGAAGGTTCATCGAGCCATCTTCACAATTCTCTATTATTCCAACTCGCATAGCGCGCGGAAAGAAGGAACACCTATATCTTTCCGCGCGAGCTCTGATTTCCCTTATTTTTTCAAGGTGACCGTTTCTCCCTATGTAGATCGGTGTCAACAAAATATTTTCGCATTCGGATGAGAAAGTTGGTAATTGAAATTTCGTGAGAAGATACCGTCGCAACAAAAAAGTCTTTCTTTTAATGATGTCCATCCCAAATGTTGTATCATTTCAGTGACATCTTCTCCCCTATTTCGCGATAATACAAAACGTGCTTCCCTTCGCTGAACTTTTTCCATGTACTCCTTCAATTCTACCTGGTAAGGATCCCCCACGGCGCACCAGTATTCTAAAAGAGGACGGACAAGCGTGGTGTAGGCAGTCTCCTTAGTAGATCCGTCACACTATGCAGTCTCCTTAATCCGTCACATTTTCTAAGTATCCTGCCAATAAAACGCAGTCTTTGGTTAGCCTTCCCCACAACATTTTCTATGTGTTTCTACCAATTTAAGTTGTTCGTAAGTGTAATTCCTAGGTATTTAGTTGGATTCATGGCCGTTAGATTTGACTGATTTATCTTGTAACCGAAGTTCAACGGATTCCTTTTAGCACTCATATGGGAGAGCAGCGTGGAGGGTAAAAATCGTAGAGGGAGACCAAGAGATCAATACACTAAGCAGATTCAGAAGGATGTAGGTTGCAGTAGGTACTGGGAGATGAAGAAGCTTGCACAGGATAGAGTAGCATGGAGAGCTGCATCAAACCAGTCTCAGGACTGAAGACCACAACAACAACAACAACATGGGAGACCTCACACTTTTCGTTGCTTATGGTCAACTGTCAATTTTCACACCATACAGATATCTTTTCTAAATCTTTTGCCATTTGTTTTGATCTTCTGGTGACTTTATTAGTCGATAAACGACAGCGTCATCTGCAAAAAACCTAAGACGGCTGATCCGAATGTCTCCCAAATCGTTTATAAAAGATAGGAAACAGCAAAGGGCCTATAACACCACCTTGGGGAACGCTAGGAATCATTTCTGTTTAACCCTGTGACTTTCCCTTCAGTTACTACGAGTTACTACGAAATAACGCAAGCAAATATCAACATACATGCTGACTTGTCTCACCGGATTTGGCAGGAAACTGATTAGAGATGGGACATTTGTCGTGTTAGAAAAGGTAACCTCACTGAACATCCGTACACAAAACTTGAAGATATTCTGCATTCAATGCTGTATGAAACATTTCTGTAAGTTATTTACGTTTCTCAAAATCAAATGTTACTTTGTATCGTTCATTTATAAACACCATGTGCGCGTTCTTAAACAGCAATCGTATACACAACAACATGTTGTTTCATTTTCTTTCTCGCAGTCGGTTTTTACAAGTTGTATTTATAGTTCATCGGCTTACGGTTAAAACGCATTTAACAAAATATCTGTAATTAGAAGTGTCTGATCATCTGGTTGAAAATGTATCACAGATTCGTGGCGACCCCGAGGTCGGTAACCCTGGAAATCCATATGGTAAACGGTAGAGAAGCAGATTTGGACAATATATGCAATTCACATACATGCATTCAGGGTAGAGAAGCAGATTAACATGCAATTCCCATTCATACATACACTATGTGATCAAATATCTGTAATCAAAAGTGTCTGATCATCTGGTTGAAAATGTATCACAGATTCGTGGCGACCCCGAGGTCGGTAACCCTGGAAATCCATATGGTAAACGGTAGAGAAGCAGATTTGGACAATATATGCAATTCACATACATGCATTCAGGGTAGAGAAGCAGATTAACATGCAATTCCCATTCATACATACACTATGTGATCATAAGTGTCTGGACATCTGGCTGAAAATGACTCACAAGTTCGTGGCGCCCTCCATCGGTAATGCTGGAATTCAAAATGGTGTTGGCCCACCCTCAGTCTTCATGACAGCCGCCAATCACGCTGGCATACGTTCAGTCAGGTGCTGGAAGGTTTCTCAGGGAATGACAGCCCATTCTTCACGGAGTGCTGCACTGAGGAGAGGTATCGATGTTGGTGGGTGAGGCCTGGCACCAAGCCGGCTTTCCAAAACATCCTAAAGGTGTTTAAGATTCAGGTCAGGACTCTGTGCAGGCCAGTCCATTACAGGGATGTTATCGTAGTGTAACCACTCTGTCACAGACCGTGCATTATGAACAGGTGCTAGATCGTGTTGAAAGATGCAATCGATATCCCCGAATTGCTCTTCAACAGTAGGAAGCAAGAACGTTCATAAACATCAATGTACGCCTGTGCTGTGATAGTGTCACGCAAAACAACAAGGGGTGCAAGCCCCCTTCATGAAAAACACGACCACACCATAACATCACTGCCTCAGAATTCTACTGTTGGCACTACACACTCTGGAA
Organism: Schistocerca nitens; assembly: GCF_023898315.1. Lineage (NCBI taxonomy): Eukaryota > Metazoa > Arthropoda > Insecta > Orthoptera > Acrididae > Schistocerca > Schistocerca nitens. The sequence continues at coordinate 780,318,511 of NC_064618.1, forward strand.
GTTCACGTTCACTGGGCATTCGCAATACTCACCCTCCCATCGGATCGCACATTGTGTACCGTCATTCGTCACTCCACACAACGTTTTCCCACTGTTCAATCGTCCAATGTTTACGCTCCTTACACCACGCGAGGCGTCGTTTGGCATTTACCGGCGTGTTTTGTGGCTTTTGAGCAGCCGCTCGACCATGAAATCTAAGTTTTCTCACCTCCTGCCTAACTGTCATAGTACTTGCACTGGATCTTGATGCAGTTTGGAATTCCTGTGTGATGGTCTGGATAGATGCCTGCCTATTACACATTACGATCCTCTTCAACTGTCGGCGGTCTATGTCAGTCAACAGACGAGGTCGTCCTGTACGTTTTTGTGCTGTACGTGACTCTTCACGTTTCCACTTCACTATCACATCGGAAGCAGTAGACCTAGGGATGTTTAGGACTGTGGAAATCTCGCGTACAGACATTTGATACAAGTGGCACTCAATCGCCTGACCACGTTCGAAGTCCGTGAGTTCCGCGGAGCACCCCATTCTGCTCTCTCACGATGTTTAATGACTACTGAAGTCGGTGATATGGAGTACCTAACAGTAGGTACCTAATATGAAAAACGTATGTTTTTGGGGGTGTCCGGATACCTTTGATCACATAGTGTATATAACAATTGAATGGATGGGTGAAAGAATGTGGTATGTTACATATTCGTAACATAGCGTTTTCTTGTAGAGCAGCGTGGTATGAGCCCCCCTGCGTTGTGTCGGTTTGTGGTAGTTCTAGAAGACACCATTAAGTGACTGTATCATGCGGTAGTAGCGAGTGTCCACTTGAAGAATGCGGTATATAGCCGAGACGGGTTTGATTAAGTGCTTAGGTCTTCTGTTTCACGGCGTTAATCGGTTGAATGTTATTGCCAATGATCAAATGAGTGTAAGTAAGCGGAGAAATGCTGTAAATATATTGGAGTGGAAAGATAAGAAGCGTAAATATCTAAGAGACAGTGGGAAATCCTACGTGAACAGACAAGGAAATGAATGTATCTGCTGTGTGTTCTGGTTCAGTGTACAGAAAATAGATGAAAGACCTATTTTGTTAATGGTCAACAGCAAGTTTGATGTAATTTAGTTGTGTTGAACATTCCTCAGTTGATGGACGAATATGGACATCACCATAGCCATAAGAATTTTCTGTCTGTTGTGCGTTCTATTTCAAAGTGGTTGTGTGTCACATATGTTGGCTACGGTATATTATTTAATGCTGTACAGTACCTTTATAAATACATGTCTGAGTCTGTAACGGTTTCGTGTTACGTTATGATTTTGTACCCATTTCTACAAATGGCAAAATCCACTAGAGTGCAATAGAAAAACGTACTACGCTGCCACTGCAGCGCTCCCCAGCTTGATCCACGTAAATACGGTGTAAGAGGTCCATTACTAAGAAATTTGTTGCTAGCGCACTCGAGCAGATGTAATTTCGATGGATTGCTCACGCGCTGCCTGTGATATGTACGCTATAAGAGAATATCAGACCATAGAGCAGTGTTGGCTGCAGTAAGAGCAGGTCAGAGGGGTGTTCTGAACACAATTTCGACACAAAGCAGCTCAATAGGCTGTGGAGTGGAAGGGGTCGGCTAGCAATAGATCAGTGCATCACCATTGACTAGACACTCATTTATTGAACACATAAGTCAGGTATCACACAAAAGGAACAATCACTACAAATTACAAAATAATATTCCTTTTAAGTCACTCAAACATTTAAACAGGCAAATAGCAATCATTTAACTGAAAGCCTTTTAAGAAAGCAAGACTAGTAAATTTGAATGATGAGTTAAAATCATATTTAAATAGGCGTTGGCCGAGCACATATTTTAAAACGAAATACTTCCTTTAAGGAACCAGCGATCAAAATTAATTACATAATCCTCAACAACCATATTACATCCAAGACATTTAAGATTAAACAGTAATATATAACATCAGAGAGCTGCAGTCCCAAGTTTTAAGCAGCACGCTTCAGATGGACTGCACTGCAACAGTACAATACAAGTCCCTCAGATGATCTCCCCACACAGGAAGTTATTGCCGCAATCGACAAAATATCAACATCATTCCATGTACAGACCTAAAACTAAAAGCTCTCTTAAGTTTGGTACAGTTAATTCCCTTTCAACATAACATACATCACAAGTATAGCCTAGGACGGCACCGACACCCCGCAATTTAGCACGCGAAAAACTACAGCGGTGCACTCATCACGTATCCTTACAAAATCCAAGAACAGAGAGCCGGCTCCCCAATAGTGGAACATTTAACAACGCACAGCGTGCGGGTTTGCGGGATGCTGATCTCGCCCCTAACCTCAACACCAGTTCAAATACTAGTCAGCCTACAATCTTGAACCGCCATACACATTCCTTCAGTTGCTGCATAGAAAGCCAATGTGATAGGCAAAGAGACCAGCATATGATAAAAGCTTAAGCAATTTCCTTACTAGACAACCCTTATGAATAGTAGCCGTATTTTTTTTAACGTGAGCACACCCACAATCCAAGACAAACAACGCCAATCATAAGGACAGTAGCACATAAGCAAGTAGCAATGGTAACTTCCGCTTAGATTGGCTACAAATCAGCACGTGATTTAACACACCAGAGAACAGTCTTTACAACATAACCATCAATACAATAGCAAATTACTCACACTTGTACTCCCCCACGATTTCGATTCGCAAAGCCATAGACAGAACGTGGAGAACGTATCACTTATACCAACATAATGGTGCTCCATCAGTTACCCCAAATAAGTGACTCCCTTTGTTGCGCAGCAAAGAACCGGAACTAATGAAACCACCACAGTTTTCGCCTCTAAATTGTCACAGTACAAGTGAGACTCAATCACAAATGTCATTTTACTTGACCAGTTCCAGTATAACCAATACAAGCGCCTGATTTTCACCCGTTTATAACGGCAGGCAGCAACATCGTACGGAAAAGAGCGTAGACACAAGCTCTTACCGATTCTCTTCTCCGAAAGCAGCCACTCTCGGGAACCACTGGGACATCCAATGCAAAAATCGTTACTCCTTCACACAAATTTCAGGACGCCCGTTTCCCGCGCTTGCGCGGGCGCCTCCCGTTCAGAACCAACTTGTATATCTCCATGCGACAGGTCCAGTCCCACACTCGCTGCGTCCACCCAACAACCGTCTTCCACCACGTCCCGCACGTCCCGTCCCGGAGCACGCACCCCCCCCCCCCCCCCCCAGGACCTCGCCTCGTTACTCCCAAAGATAAACCACCAGAGTGGCACTATCGATATGAGCCGCCACAGCTCAGATTTCTCGCGCGCTGCCTGCGATATGCAAGCTATAAGAGAATCTCAGACCATAGAGCAGTGTTGGTTGGCTGCAGTAAGTGCAGTGTCGGTAGTAGTAGTAGTAGCGAGTAGTTTGGTGTATGGAGTTGGCTGGGCCGGTCGTGGGGAGCGATGGCGGTGCCTGAGCGATGTAGTATAAGGTAAAAGCAGCCGCACGCATATGTAGTTTGTGAAACTAAATTTGTACTATTGTTATATCAAGTCCATGTAAATGTTTAAAAAGAATCCTTTAATAATAATCATTTTTATAAAATTAACTCTTTGACAGTCGTCTGAATTTAAAGAATTCACTAATTTCTGCAATCCATTGTCATCCAGATTAACGTAGAGAAAAATGAGCTGTTTCTTTTTATACATGACAAATCTATCGGCCAGCATTGCACTGGGCTGGGCCAGAAAATTTTTTTATAGGAGCAGATACATACGTGTCATTTGGCGACTTCATTGAGGTAAGAATTTTCAATTTATTCAGAATGATCTTTCAGGGCCATGACGCAGCACTGCTGACGTCCAAATTTACCAGTTTAGATTGACAGTCAGTTAATTATTGAAAGGTTATATGTGAGCCACAGTTTTATTGAAAGACTAGTCACGTTATTATTGCGAGGTTACAGAATAATAAACTATTACGAGGTTACGAAATGTTATACATATTTTTACAGTTGGGAGGTTACACTGAATGTGAATGATATATAAATATTTTTACTGTTGGGAAGTTACAACGGAAAAACACGCTTCCTGTAAAATCACGAAATGTACCATACCACATTCTCCCAGCCATCTATTCATTTACTTAACGTTGCCGGTTTCACTACTGTAACGTAAACCAACGAGTCCGATGTCACGAGAAGGCTTGTCCGATACAAAGATCTGTCGTGTGTGGCACTCGAATAGTGCGAATAGATGCGGCATATTGCGCAAGTATAGACAGTTATCTGAACAGCGTGTTTTAGATGGATGTCTCGTTTATACGGCACCACTTCGGGAGTTAATCGAATTGGAATCTAGGGCTGCAAACGACATATTCGCATGGATTAATAGCATATCGGAGACTACACAAGAGTTCCGAGTTTCTTGGGTCACAGTAATTGGGATGGACCTTCTGTATCTGAAACATAGTAAGTATGCGTGTGACAGCATGGTTACCAACATAATTCAAAACTCCGCGCATAAAACCTGGATTTTGCGGCGCTCATACCTCTAGTTGTATTGGTGATAAAAAGTTAGGGTCAACTGTTTTGGATAGCCCTTGGACTAGGTACCATTTGTATACACAACACAAGGAACGTCTTAGTGTCACTATCCTTCAGTACAGGGTTAAAGTACCAATATTACACACGTCTTCCGGCTTAGGCAGATGAAGTAAATCGGCTGATTCTTATTGCATTTGATGTGGTCGACGGTGGGTTTTATGTAACTTATGGAGATACCATTAGTTCGTGGGCGATTCCTCATAAAAGTGCCATAAAAAGGGATCCAAACCCAGCGGATCAAAACCCAGCCGAGGGTTCCAACACGGCTATGCATAGAAAATGGCAGAAATTCTTACGATCCTAAGATGCAAATCTCGCACCACCTTGAAAATTTTCTTAAAATCTGTATCCGTTTCCAAGGTACTTAGGATCAAAGTTACCCAATTTGTGCAAGCAAAATGGGCCGTGAGGCGAAAAAACAGTTTATAAAGTGACGTAGCATCAAGCAATATGATGTAAAGTGTCTCCATTACCATCAGTTACTACCAGAACGGTTTTGTGTACTGCATGTTGTAGTAATTAAGCACATGCAAAATTTTTGACATGTAAAATCCGATGTAAGTTGAAAAATTTGTTTTGAATTATTTCAATGTCACGTAAGTAAACTATAAAAATTTTGATGTCTCATAAAGTTCTTTCATATGAGTGATATGTCCTGCTGTTGCAGGGAAAAGAAGGGAACCAGCGGAAAAATGCTGCTATCGGAGAACAAAAAAGACGTGTGTGCTCCTCTTTAAAAGAATCTGAGTTAAAAGTTGGGTATCAGCTGGCTCATTTTATCTTCCAAAGACCCTTTAAAAATTTTCCCGAAAATATTGGCATGCTAACATATTCGCGCTTTTTATGCTGAGAAGAGGCAGTGGCAGAAGGAAAGAGATGGAGAAGTAATAAATACTGGAAGATAATAGGCAGTAGTTGCGGTGTAGAAAGTGAGAAGAAGTCAACGGCAATGTGAGAGAAAAAGACGAACACAGTGGCAGTGGAATTGACGAGTAAACATACTCAAAGGATATACTTCGATTTTTATTGCCTCTGAATTTTTTATAGTGTAGAACAAAATAAGGAACATATATTTTTGTACGTACTCATACAGCCGTTAAGGGGATGAAACAGCCCCTTGAAAGAAAAAAGGTTCTAATATTTCTGTTGAAATGTTAAAAGACAAAAAAACTTCAAATCAAAGTTTCAACCATGCGCCAAGATTTGTCAAAAAGGGCAGTATTTTTTCATAATCCGCTCCCACACACTATGTTGTTTTTCATTTCGAAAATTCTTAAGGGACCAAACTGCTGAGGTTATCGGTCCCTAGACTTACACACTACTTAGACTAACTTCAACTTGTACTAAGAACAACACACACACCCTTGCCCGAGGGAGGACTCGAACCGAGGGAGGGGCCACACAATCCATGACATGGCGCCTCAAACCACGCGGCCACTCCGCGTAGCTTTCATTTCGAGATTTGACTAATTCCAAAGATGAATTCCAAAGATGCATTTGTCAGAAATAAGCTAATCTCTATATCGCTGCACGTGTGTCCTACGTATGTTCACTTCACGAACAATTGTCGTGTTGGCTTGTCTAATAAGTCTTTCTAAGGCAAACATATTCTGAATATATGCTCATATATTGTTCTATTAATGTTCTACAATCTCTAGCGATGGCGATCTTACAGACGAAGTCAACGGAAGGACGCACGCAGCCGGAATACAGCGGCGAACAATAGGAGTCACCGGCGATCGTCGGACTGTCATCCGTCCCGTTGCTTTCTACGGCTCCGAGTGTTCGCCATTTACAAAAGAGGCAAAACGACGTGGCGGCGCGCGGTGACCGCGCGGTTTGGGGCGTCCTGCCACGAACTGCGCGGCCTCTCCCGTCGGAGGTTCGAGTCCTCCCTCGGGCATGGGTGTGTGTGTTGTTCTTAGCATTAATTAGTTTAAGTAGTGTGTAAGTCTAGGGACCGATGACCTCAGCAGTTTGGTCCCTTAGGAACTCACACACATTTCAACATTTTTGAACATTTTAGCAAAACGACGATTGGGAGTCAAGGAGTGAAAGATACTTAGATTTAAAGATGGGTTTACTCGTCTGGATCAACAAATCACACTGTCAGGGAACGTTTCGCGGTTACAGCGATCCAGAAGAAAATGCGAGAAAGCCGTCTGTGATGATTTGGACATGTGCTGCGTGCAAAGGTCGATATTACTGCCACAGCAGCATACACAGTGAAAACCATTGGAAAGAGACCCAAGGGACGACCAAGACAACGATGGGCCGACAATCTGCACAACGATCCGAAAGCTGTAATTCTTCATCCAGACATGGCTCGCCATCGAACAAACTGAAGACAGCCGCCTGCCGCCAGGCGGGACAAACACTGAAGAAAAAGAAGAAGGTTGTTCAATACCTGTATATATTTTCTCTTTTAACTTTAGTACATATAAAATACCTTTATGCATTAGTGTTTCCATTTTACATTTCGTGTAATTCTTTTTTTTTTTACGTTGTGACCGGTTCAGATTTAATTATGTTATATTTGAAATTGAAGTAAAAATCTTATGGATCATTCGGCCGCATCATATCTCCTCTAAGATGATCGACGTTTCGACCACTCTGCTGGGATCTTCCTCAGGATCCTCCGGTGTCCCCTACTGCTAGAACGCTGTCAGAGACGAGTGTCGCGTCCTGTTATAAAGGGGAGTTTTACCGCGTTCGTGGTGGAGAAGTGGTAGTATTGGGTAAAATTCTTGTGACTACCATTGTTGGGTCATAGTCATGGGCTAATATTCCCGCGGTGATGCGGAAGAAGGAGAGTTGTCGGCTAAACTCCTGTGGATGCTATTGGTGGCCCGTCGTCATTGGACAGAAAGGCACTATTCCACACTTACGCTGGAGAAGGGTTATTGGTTGAAATTCCTCCTACTGCTACTGGTTGGCCGTCATCATTGTCTAGATTCGAAAAGGACAGGGGTAGATAGGGTGAATATTTACCCAAAATATTATTGTCCGCCGAGGTGACTTGCAGCGCGTTGTTTATGTCCCTCGCACACCGCGGCAGTATATTCACTGCCTTGCTTCCGGAAGCCTATAGCCGTCCTCTCTATAGAAATTAGACGCATTCTGGGAAATTTCAACCGCTTCTGGGGCCTTTCTTCTATAAATGTTTGTTGCCTTAGCCAACACAAGTACTTATTGACATCGATGTCAGAGCCACACGTCTCATGATGTTCCGCTACTGACGATCTTTTATTTTGTTTTCACTAAAGTAGAATGTCTGAATAGTATTTAGCTTTCGAATTTTGCTTATGCGGTCAGTGACCCAAGAAACGAACGGTAACCTATCGGAGTGAGAATGTGGTTCCTCGTCATTCTTATTAGAGTTATTAATAAATCGCCTAAAATCCCTGTCGACTGAATAACTATTATAGTCATTTGCCTAAATGTCCTCTTTAAAAAAATCAGCTCCGATTCCAATTTGTTGTTATCGCTGATACGGAGGGCACTTCAAGACACATTGTTGAGTACTGCTTACTTGTGGTCTGGGTGGAGTTGCGAAGTGGCACCTAAATACCTCTTCGTGTTAGTCGGCTTTCTATACACTCTGTGACCTAGAGTATTATCAGCTCTTCTGTATACCTACACATCTAGGAACGCGAGACCGACGTTACTCTCAACCTTCACTGTAAATTTGATTTTGGGATGAATGCCATTTAAGAAATTGTGGAATGCATGACGTTCTTCTTCGCTGTGTGTCCATATAACAAATGTATCGTTCACGTAGCGGAGCCAGCAAGAAGGCATCAAAGGAGCACTATTTAATGCCTATTGCTCAATATGCACCATAAAAACGTCAACTGCAACTGGCGAATTGGGTGAGCTCATAGCAAATCCGTTAGCCTGTTTGTTCACAGAATTCACCATTGTATTTAAAATAGCTCTAACGCAGATATAATTCAGTTAAGTCACAAACATATAGAGCAACATTCTCTATTTAGATACTGAGACGTTAGTAAATAACGATTTCAGATCGAAACTAACAAGAATGTCACCTACAGATATCTTCAGTGTGCGTATAGTTTCTAAAAAATGGTTCGAATCTTTGACAAAAGTATTTGTTTTACCAACTAGATGTTTCAGTTTACCAGATAAATGACGTGCCAAAAAATAAGTCGGTGAGCTAACGCCACTGAGGATAGGGCTCAAAGTAAGCGATTCTTCATGTATTTTGGATAGTCCATACATTCTGGGTGAGACAGGTATTCGAGGTGTTAGATTCTTTTTAATAGAGGTGTCCAGTCGTGAGTCTGATATCAGGTTTTTCACTTTCCGAACGATTCTGTTCGTCGGATCGCTTTTTAACTTGCGATACACAGGATCAGCCTATGATAACCCACAGCGACCAAAATAATGGTAGCATTCCCCTTATACGATTTGGTTACAACGATGCTTTTGTTTCCCATGAGTTCAATAAGAGATATTCTTTCCTGCACCGATATGCTGCTTTTGGGATTTCCGATTTCCGTAGAACGCTCTGCACATCTTGTCTTACTTCTTCGCCCTGCCTCTTTGGAAGACGGAACAAGGATGCTCCCACGGCACCTAACGATTTCGTCAACATATATTCTCATTCGTGTAGCTGCGAAATTCAGACCTTTGCCCAGAACTGCAACAACTGCTTCATCGAGTACTTCTGACAAGAGATTCACCACTACTTGTTTCGGATCCACAGTAGCGTTTTCCTTCTGTAATTTAATCACTAGGTTCTCGAACGTCTCTTTTTGTGTCATAGCACTGAAATCCGAACACCTTGTTTAATGATCAAACGTTATTCTGTCCACTTTATCCCATACCTGTGGTGGGAGAGTGTGGCGGCACGCCACATAATGTGAAAAAATAATACTGAAGAACTTCGCAAATATAGCAGAACTGACGTCGTAACGAAATAAATATTATCGCAGAAAAATCACAAAGACTCTATAATCAATTAATATGATCTGCGAATATAATTGCACGCACTTCCCTTTTGTTTTGTTCGTAGTGTAAGAAGCCATTTTGTGACGAGGCACGAAAACGTGTAAGTTTCATGTAATATTTAGCCTAAATATAATCAAATATTACTTAAAAGTGTCGCTAATGTTCTTCTCTAACAGCTCTTATTTTCATGAAGTAATATAATTCAATATTTTATGCAAATTTTATGTGCGCAGCTCGTGGTCTTGCGGTAGCGTTCTCGCTTCCCACGCCCGGGTTCCCGGGTTCGATTCCCGGCGGGGTCAGGGATTTTCTCTGCCTCGTGATGACTGGGTGTTGTGTGCTGTCCTTAGGTTAGTTAGGTTTAAGTAGTTCTAAGTTCTAGGGGACTGATGACCATAGATGTTAAGTCCCATAGTGCTCAGAGCCATTTGAACCATTTTTTGCAAATTTTATAGGGCAACATTGGTGCAGAGGTCAGTGCCATTGTTTTAAATGATAACGCCCCAGAGTCGTTATAAGTATCTTAGTATTCCCTAATTTTCACAAGTAAAAAGAAATGTGAAAGTGAAGAATTCTCTTGATTAGCGATCCTTCCTTTGGAACAATTCCCTAATTTTCACAAGTAAAAAGAAATGTGAAAGTGAAGAATTCTTTTGATTAGCGATTCTTCCTTTGGAACACTAAAAGTAACTACTATTTCCAAAATTGAATCACATTTTAATAAAGTGTCTTCTGTAAATAAATTTTGATCCTCGCTTAACGGGAACTATTAGAATCTCCTTAGCCTAAAGAAACTACTTACAGAAGTCCACTGCAATAAAACATCCATTCAGTGTTTGGTGGTGTCTTTTAATATAAAAATATCGTGTCGGGCAAACTAACTGCGAGAAGTACCACAACTGAGTCACGTAAATTATTTTCCTGTTGTGAACCAGGCAGAATAACACAAACTCCAATTTTTCAGAACATACAATGGCGCCCAAAACGTGGGGCACAAACCACTGATATACACAGGGGCGCCCACTTATAAAAAATATTCGAGGGGCCCATACTGGGGGTCTTCGGCCGGGAAATTTTCTATATTTTAGATGAAAAATAGTGAGTTTTAAAGTTTTTAAGCATTTCAGAGTCATTATTATCATTAGAACCTTGAAAACTGGACTCTCGTTAACTCGACACCCCAGGAAGCTCGACAGGCCTGACACATTTTTGGCTTAGGAAAAAAAAAAAACATAAGCACGCACGGTATATTCGTAGAAAGGTAATTTAATTTACAGTAATAATCACGCTTATAGACTATTACAGAGCAGTGAACATACAGCTCTGAAATTATATTCAAATAAATCATAAACTGTCATTAAAAGAATAAAACAAAATAATGCTGTCGCACAGTAATAGCACTTTGATTAATAAGTGAAATAGCTAACTTAAGCTCACTTTGAATAAGGCCCAGGGTTCATTAAATAAAAACACTATCTCAAAGTTAATGCTTTAATACTGTTAATAAAGTTAATATACAGTATGCCTAATACTTTCAGTCAAAATGTAAGTAAATAGTGGGTTTTAATTGTGACTTATACCCTAAAAATATTGATGTATTTGAAAATAACTAATACAGTAATGTAGTCATACAGTACTAAACTATTACTAATATTTCTAAACTGAAAATTTGTCATTATGTATGTATTTAATTCTCTATTTCATAAAGATTTTTAATATTGCTCTAAATGCCATTATTAGGGCTACAGTATCTTTAGAAAGGTGCAAATGTCGCCGTCCGACTGGATTACTGAATATGAAGTCGTTGATGACTGGTCGGATATCCAATTCATCCAAAACAACTCGGTGGGCATGAAGAACAGCAAAGTTGTTCAATCGCTTCTGCCCCATTGTTGATCATCTAAGGGCGCTAAATGACCGTTGTGCTGTTGGTGTCGTGATTGGAACTACTTGGAGAAGCTTAATGCACGTCACTACTTCACATACATTTCTCCAACAGCAGGCTCTTGTGTAATATACTTTCTTACGTCACGCATGTTTTCGAAGACCAGTTGTATTTTATTAGCGATATCGGTTAACATATTTGAGTGTAAGTGCAGTCTCTCAATAACTAGGTCATTTTCGACAAACTTAGTTTATTTTTCCAAATTTGTTTCACCTCTGTTTACTAATAGCAAGCACTCTCCAAATGGTTCAAATGGCTCTGAGCGCTGTGGTTATCAGTCCCCTAGAACTTAGAACTACTTAAACCTAACTAACCTAAGGACATCACACACATCCATGCCCGAGGCAGGATTCGAACCTGCGACCGTAGCAGTCGCACGGTTGCGGACTGCGCGCCTAGAACCGCGAGACCACCGCGGCCGGCAAGCACTCTCCTTCAACTACTATGATTTGTGTGAGTCCATTTGCAGCAACCGCTCAGTAATGCAAGATTGAACTTTTTCACAAACTTAAATGTATATAGCTTTGTATTATTCCTTTGGGATTTTGAAATAATGCGGTGAGATGGCTTCACAGTTTCATACTTCTGTGCTATACTTCGGTTACGAGGAAGCGAAGGATCATCAACTTGTAAAGGTTTTTCTTTTAAACACGATTCCCAAAAGTGTTCAAAACTATCATGCCTTCCATTCAATATATAAATCAAACCCTCACATATTTTTTGCAGATCAGCAACACTTAGATGAGGACACTGAATTTTTTCATTGATATCCTCTACTGGGTTCACTACATGGCACTAAAGACGTAAAAAGAAATAAGTCCTGAATTGCAACTTTGACTCAAGGTGGCCGGCCGCGGTGGTCTAGCGGTTCTAGGCGCGCAGTCCGGAACCGCGCGACTGCTACGGTCGCAGGTTCGAATCGTGCCTCGGGCATGGATGTGTGTGATGTCCTTAGGTTAGTTAGGTTTAAGTAGTTTTTAGTTCTAGGGGACTGATGACCACAATAGTTAAGTCCCATAGTGCTCAGAGCCATTTGAACCATTTTTTGACTCAAGGTAGCCTGCGCATTTGTAACCTGCCTCTGTCTTGTCCTCTGCAGAAAATGTTTCAAAAAACTCTTGAAGTTCTTCAAAGTTTTTCAATATTCTCAAGATACTAGAAGCTCACATAGTCCATCGAGTCGGGCAAAGGGGTCGTAGACCAGCTTGGTCGTTGGAGCTGTCACAGTGTATGCTTCTGGAAAGTCCCATCCTTTAGTCAGATTCCCTTACGGTGTTTGTTAAGTCCTTGGCTAAAGCCATAATATCCCTCGTAGATGTAAGATGACGGAGACTGTCTACAACTGCCAAGTCTAAACTGTGAGCAGTGCAGTGCACATAATGTGCTTTTTGTTGTATATCCAAAACTAACTTTTTTGTCCTTTCAACGTACCTTTCATATTTGAGTCACCATCGTAACATTGCCCTCTTAAGTTCTTCATCAACAAATCAAGACGAGCAAAAACGTCTTTGAAAATACTAAACAGAGTTTGTGGTGTTGGCGGTCTCGTGTAAGCCAATAAAGTATTCGTTGAAGATTAAGGAATCATCGAAAGTACGAATACAAAATGACACTTGTTCGGAAATCGAAGAATCACTTGTTTCATCAACCATAATAGAAAAATATTCAGTCTTCTTGATTGAAGCCAATACCTTCCTCAACACAGACTTTTCTAATAGATAAATGATCTCGTTTTGAATATAATGGGATGTCCACTTATACCCCCAACTCCCTAACCAATCTTTAAACTCAGGTAAGTCATTCTTTCGGAGTTCCAACAAATGAAAAAATTGGGTTTACATCTTCGTGCCGTCTAATTGCTAGCCCTGTCGGCATGGAAACTGCACAGTAGTAAAAATTATCTCAAGAGCTAAACGGCCTTTTTTCACATCACTATCTAACTGTTCATTCAATTGGGAGGCCACACTTCGGTTAGTGATAGAACTCAGTTTCAGAACACCTTCTTTATGTGTAAATGTATTTTCATGAAGACGGATCTTTTCGAAAGCCTTTTCCGGTTAGAAAATCCTACAGAAGTAAATGCATCTTCTTTTTTTTTGAAGAAAATTGTAATACATATCTAGCATCTGCCTCTTTGCAGGTTTTGCAAAAAACTTTTTCGGTTGATGCTTCATATTCTAGCCATCAAGACTTCTGAAATGACATTCCCTTACCGGATTGTCTAGCTTTCGGCTGTGAACGGTTCTTGTCTGAAGACGACAAAGGAACTCACGACACAATAATTGTTAGAGGTTGACTTGCAGTATCATCAACTTCCAAGCGCGCCTTTTTGGTAACTGATTTATCCATTGAAAACTTAAAATTCACAGTAGACTAAGAGACTAAAGTAAACGAATAAAATATACTCATATAAAATAGTCCACTATACACTAAAGTCGGAACACTAAACACGTCTGCAGCATGCACTGAACGAAACTATCCACACTGAATGACTGCGACAGCAGGGTGGGCTTTATATAGCTGGGGCGTTATAATGTCTCGAAGCGTCAAGGGGACGCGAGGCGGAGGGTTCCAGGAGCTTCTGCTACAGTCCTTTTGATGTCGCCGCAGCCGCAGCGCTGTCCCGCCGGCGCCAGACTTGACCCAAGGTTCGCGTCGCGCACCGGGACAAATTCTGAGTGTACCTGCAGCACCGTAACACTATCATGATTCACACCACTCGTTTTCAGTTAACCTGATTACTACCATAATAATTATTTGTTTTAACTCATAACAGAAAGTGTTTTAAAAGGTAACTATCATCAAACAAGGAAAATAAAAAAAATCCAACATAATTTTGTGATTTTACAAAGCATATTATAGCTAATAATTTTCTTAAGTTATAGGGTGAGGGGACTCCGCCCCCCCCCCCCAAAGGAATTTTTGAGGAGGCTTAGGCCCCATGGAGTCGGTGCCTGTGGATTTACATAAATATACCAGTTGGGGAGGCTCTGGCTCTGAGCAATATGGGACTTAACATCTATGGTCATCAGTCCCCTAGAACTTAGAACTACTTAAACCTAACTAACCTAAGGACATCACACAACACCCAGTCATCACGAGGCAGAGAAGATCCCTGACCCCGCCGGGAATTGAACCCTGGAACCCGGGCGCGGGAAGCGAGAACGCTACCGCACGACCACGAGCTGCGGACAGTTGGGGAGGTATATAAAGCACCACCACAACTGGAGCCCAAAGTTAGCAGCTCGAACCAATTGCATAAATATATTCGAATAGATGTACAAACAGATAATATAGCTATATTTAGTTTTTGGTTAAACTCAGAATCTCAAACTAAAACTTAGATGTAAATGTATATTTTGTGTATGTAGAAATTCCAGGTGGTAAATATTTTAACGTTGTAAAAATAAACTATTTCATGCACCACTTCCATAAAAATCCTACAAGCAACTTATCCATGTGTGAGAAGTGGCAGCAGTAACTAATCCTTGGGCTGCCAACTTTGAAAAAAATACAAATAATCAGAACAATAAACCAAAAACTACAAAAGGTAGGAATGCAGATACTAGTGCTGCTGGCTGGTGGACGACAAGACATAGACATAAATGAGCGGGGAACCAAGCTCGCTGTACAATGAAAAATTTTAAATTGTCTACATATTTTAGTGAATTTACAATTGTGTATGTTTTCAGTGAAGGCAAAAGGATTCATTTACTAAAAGTAGTGGATGATAGTGTTCAATTTGAGTGTCTGACATTGATAGTTTAGTGCAGTGCATATTTCATAAGAATTTGCTTCCCAGATTTAGTGTAAGTTAATTTAAAGTAAAGTGTGCATGAAGATAACTTGAGAGCACAGATCACAAGATAATTTTGCAGTGTTTTTGATACTTAACAATTCACTAGAGATAAAACTTGCTCTGCAGTTGTAGAAAGTTCTGTATAGGTGTACTAGCTCAATTTATATACAGAGTCAAGTTTTGAGTTAATTTGAAAGAATTTTATTAATGATAGCTTAATAACTGAAAGAAAGTGAACTGAAGTAGAAATTTCTAATTTCTGTGTGTCTTTTTTAAGTATATTGTGACACAATTTCACATAAGGTGTGTGTTATATTTCTTGTGTTTTTGTGTGTGTCTTGTGTATATTGTCATTGGATAACCGTGGGTAGGCCTCACAGAGAGAAACGTACCGAGAGTGAGGCTCTGTCTCATTCGGAAGTGGGCGATAGTGTCCACGAGATCCAAATAAGTGGCCCCAGAACAGGGACCACCATCTCACGATTTTACTAAAAATACTGAACAAGCTCGAGTGAGCACACATGTTCCTGAAATTAGGGCCAGAAACGAAGACTGATTTCACAGCATCAGCTGATAGTGCATCAGTAGCAGCAGGTCCTAGTCCTGATTTTCTTGCAATGTTGTTAGCACAATTAGATATCCGGGACAGACAACGCGAACAAGCACTGTTACGTCAGGTAAAATACGTATTATAATCAGAACTTAACGAACGTGAGAAAAGAGAGCGATGCCCTTCTTGTTCAAAAATTAAACGACTTTTACAAGACCGAATAAGGCTATCGCAGGAGTTGGATGTGATAAAACAGCAGGATTCGGAACTTGTAGAACATCACAAATATGTGCCGGGAAAAATCAATGAGCTTGAAGGTAGAGTATATATGATAGATGACTGACGACCTCACACTGAGACTAAAGCTTTGTCGAGCGTACCTCTGATGCAGTGGGTCGGTTGCGGGTCGTACCACCCATCACACATGAATCGAGATACGCCGTTGCTAAAAATGATCAATGCGGCAACTTTCCAGTTAATATATGCCGTGACGAAAAACTTTTCTGCGAGAGTCAGCCAAGCGAGACTCCATCAACCTTTACGGGCATTGTTGGTGCCGCGGATTCAGGCGTGTTACCAACCCTTGCCCAAGTAAAACTTGAGTAGTCGGTGTTACAACACAGACAGTTTTAGATTTACAACGATGAGGAAAAGGTTGTGCATCGTGCCATCTTTATAAAAAGTTTTAAAAACGTTTTGCCTCTCTCATAACAGGAGACGCAGCGCTGTGGGCACTAGAAACGGCCGAACAGTGCGCGCCTTTTTTTGATTTTGAAAACAAATTACTTGCAGGGTTCTCGTCCCGATCTGTACAAGAATGTTTAAGAAAACAGGTCCACAATCCCGAAATGTTCAACCCCCGTCAGGGGAATTTAAGGAAGTATTTTGAGAAATATCTTAATAAGACGCACTATTGGGATGAACCGATGTCAGCAAAAGATGTATTGATAATTCTTAAAGGAAAACTACCCATTGCCATTCGAGAAAAACTCGTGCATGTCCTAGGCAAGGACTCAGACCACTTTACGTCAACATTAAATTCTTTGGATTTAATCCAAGAAGATGCACGTCAAAACGAATATGGCAATGCGAGGAGTAATCAAAACAACAATACATCACCACAGTCGAATAGTAGCAGCCTCAGAAAGAAAGGGTTGGCGAAAAATAATGACTCTTCAAATGGTGAAACGTGCAATAAAAGGCATGTGGGACATAACCAGCACTCGAGTAACAGTAGTTGGCATCCTAACCATGCGGAAGAAAACCAATATTCACGACCTACTTACTCACTGAGTATAAACGGCAGTGAACAATACAACCGTAAAAGGAGAGGTGAAAGAGGGGGTAGTCACAACTTCTCCCAGGAAAACATGCACACTGCCAACGATGACTAGCAATGCCCAGGATCGGCAAACTGCAAGCGCAAAGTCACATGTGAAATAATAATGTACCGATCTATTACATAAACGTTATATCCATGCCACCGCCACCGCCACATCACCTAACCCTAATGCGCAAGTGTTTGTACCACAGGGTCAGTCTTGGGCTCAAAACGAGTGCGTGAGGATTGTGGACGTCACAGATGAGACACCTGCAGCGGGAGACAGGCCGTCAATCACCGTCCGACCGCTGTAGGCCCCTTCCACCCGGACGGCAGTGGAGGAGTAGGGGGCACGTAGAATGTAAACTTGTGTATGCTGAGGTTCAGTTCAAAAAATGGTTCAAATGGCTCTGAGCACTATGGGACTCAACATCTGTGGTCATAAGTCCCCTAGAACTTAGAACTACTTAAACCTAACTAACCTAAGGACATCACACACATCCATGCCCGAGGCAGGATTCGAACCTGCGACTGTATCAGCCGCGCGTTTCCTGACTGAGCGCCTAGAACCGCTAGACCACCGCGGCCGGCTGAGGTTCAGTGATGGCCAGCATCTAAAGGACGAACTAACAACTGAACCACGACAGCGAAGTACAGATGATATGGAATTAATTCAGGCTACCTTTCAGGTTAAATTAACGATATTTTATTAACATTGATTCTGGATGCCGGTGCCAACATATCCGAGATCGATGAACAATTGTTCCGTTGTGTGGACAAGATCAGAAAGCTGCCGATTTTACCAGTAGAAAACTGTAGGGTGGTAAGGGCCCTATGAGGGAAGGAGTAGTCAATAAAAACCCAGGTGCAGGTAGAGCTAAAACTGGAAAAAGAAGCACTTACAAGCTCATTCCTGGTGGTTAGAAATCTCGCCATACCCTTTATCCAGGGTTTAGATGCTCTCTGTGAAATGTAGGCAAAAAATGACCTGGCACGTGCCATCTGCACCTTAATATACTATGACAAGCAGATGGAATTGGTGTTAATCAAGACGCCTTTAGACACAAGTGTTTATGGGCCTTTTAAAAAGTTGGTGAACTCAGCATGTGATGCATGGGTTACCAATAATAAACGGACTATGACTATTTACGGCATCTCGTCTATAGTTCGAATAGCACTTCCAAATGCTGCAACTCCCAATAACATAACCAGTGGATTCAAGGACACTGGGATCAATCCCTTTAACAAAAATGTTTTTACTGACAGTGATTTTATGCCTTCCTATACTTCGGATAGGTCAGACCCAAACACTGAAAGTAGTCCATCAACTCGAGCTGAGATAAAGACCGTTTTCCACTCCAGAAGAGGTCAGACCTTTTGAAAAAGCAGAGCCCAGAAAAAGTATGGGAGCAGGGAAAAGGAAAAGAGTTTCTGCTTTAGTGACAGACACTCCAGTAAAAAAAGTCCTCGAGGAAGAACAAAAAGGTGCAAAAGAAAAGAAGGCGAAAGCATTGGAAAGAAAACTTACATCACAGGCTAAAAAAGCACTTTTTCAAAAAGAAAGTAGGAGCAATGGTAGAATGGAATTAACTAAATCAACTGCAGTAGGCCTAAAACGCAAGAAGAAGCCAATGGAAGATGACAATTATGAAGATGATGATACGCTGAGGAAGATGAAGATTCACTGTGCCTAAAGTGTCTCAAGCCTTTTTCAGGGCTCATCAGACATGTGTGAGAAATGAAATCCGTGGACTATTTTATGAGTGTTATAACTGTGCTGATCCTTTGGATGTGGACAGTGATTAAAGTTGATTGGTTTGTATTAAGACACTATAATTCCTAATAATTTTAAGCTTTCCCGTTGTCATAATAAAATGGTAATCATTTAACTCAATATTCAACTTGATGTGATGTACATGACAGTATGTTTCTTGACAGCTATTCGTTTTATTTTGGTATCCTAAAGTGATACTAGTTTCACTTATCAAAATATTACGTGTATCAGCTTGCCCCAGCCTCTGGGTCAACTTACCCCGAGGTAGGGGCAGATTGGGCCACTTGACAAATGTCCAGTAATTAATTTTTTAAAACTTTTTAACTCATATTTTCAAGGTTAATAATTGTGATCCAGATTCAGTAAGACTGCTCTAAATATTTAGCAATAATTTCATAAATTTAAATATGTAAAAAAATTAATATTATTTTTCTATTAAATATGGCCAACATGCCCCGATCTCACTTACTAGACAAGGCTACGTCAGGTGATATGAAAAATGGGGAGTGATACATTAACCAATTAAAAGAAGAGACAGTTATCAATGTAACTACAAAATACATAAGGAACTTAAGAAATATCAATAAGATAAACAGAAATAAATAAATGCAGGAAAATGGAGGTGTTTGAGAGAACCTACAGTAAATCCAATCTTTGAGAGTATGGTGGTACTGCATTTTAACGTTAATATTATAATCAATACAGTGGCTGTATAACAGTTTTCATTAAATAAATGAGCATAGTCAAATATGAACAGTATGTGACGAGACAACTACAAGGGGTGTTAAACATGGACAGGAATACACGTACCAGTTAAAAGAAAGCCTTAAATACTGAAACTACAGCCTATATGGTATACAAAGACGACTTCAACGAAACAAAACAAATTAATGAATACAGGAAAATGAGAATATGTAGGAAGAGACTGTGTGGGAAGTAATGAACGAACACCAGAGATGATCATATGAAGTTTAGGAGAGGGGAAGTGTTGAGCTGTGTCTGGTCATTTAGGATGAGATCTGGACTGTGAGCAAGATGTTCGTTAAATTCCAGGGCTTCCAGCAGGTTGAGTTTATGGCCTTTGTTTGCTAAGTGAAGTACATGGGACACTGGCTGGTGGTTGTGACCCTCACTCAGTACATGCTCAGCAAATGCAGAGTCCGAATTCTGCAACCTCCAGCTGCGTTCATGTTCAGCCAGCCTAGTTGATATGTCTCTGCCTGACTGACCAATGTAAAATTTGTCACAATCACAACAGGTAATTTTGTATACTCCACTGTTGGCTCATAACTGGATCTTATCTTTGCTATTAAAATCACACTGGTCTGTCGTGTTCCTGACATAGTAAGAAAGCCCATACTTGCAGGATTTCAGTGCTTTGGCTACAATCTGTGATACCTGCCCTAGAAATGGTAGTGTACTCCATTTCTTGCAGACAGTGGATGGGGAGGCCGGTGGGGTATAGAGGAGGGGTATAATTTTCCGGTTTTGTTTCCTGTTCAAGATATGGTCGATAAGAACTGGATTGTAGCCATTGGCTGGGTAATAAATTTTATTGCATCTAACACTGCTTTAAAATCATCTCTGGACATGGGGATGGATATGAGACGGTGTACCATTGAGTGGAAAGCTGCATGTTTGTTAGCTATGGGGTGTTGTGAGCAAGACGGCATTACTGTGTCTGTAGTTGTTGTTTTTCTGTAAATTTTGGAACAATGTGTGTGTGTATTGATGTCAGTGGTGAGATGTAAGAAGTTTATCGATTTGTTGCCAATCTCCATTGTGAACTGGATATTTTTATGTTGGCTGTTAAGGTTTTTCAAAAATATGTTTAGTTGTCTTGAAGTACCAGTCCACATAAACGGGACATATAAAATATATAAACACATATAATTGTCACTGCTGCTCATTTCACTCGCACCATCTGAAGCTGCGCTCTTAGGTTCCTGTCGATCCACACCCTCGGAAGTCAACGTATTCGAAAATACCAGCCAAATATTTGTACAAATCTCATTGCCGCCTGTTTGACTCACAGCAGTTTGATCTTTCTTTTTCTAGTCATACTGCGGTCCCAAAATCGATGAAACTCACTTGCGAGAGAAAGGGAGCTCTGTTACATGTAAATGGTCGGTTGGCTGATTTGGAGGTAGAGGACCAAACAGCACTGTCATCGAACCCATCGGATTAAGGAAGGATGGGGCAGGAAGTAGGCCACGGCCTTCGAAAGGAACCATCCTGGCATTCACCTCAAGCGATTTAGGGAGATCACACAAAACCTAAATCACGATGGCCGGAAGCGGATTTGAACCTTCTTTCTCCCGCAAATGAGTCCAGTGTGATAGCCACTGCGCCGCTCCGCTCGATATGGAAATAACATAGAATATTTCAGAACGTATATTTATTATATAGTAAGAAAGTCCTAGAATCAATTACAAATACGAAGGTGAAAAAAAGAACATGGCGGGAGGCTAATCTAGCACATAAAACATAAAGTCACACAATGTTGGACTTTAATTTTACGTCGTCCTGAAGGTTAATATCACCAAAGTGTTATTAAAAGACAATTAATATAACAAATCGTACCAAATGTGACGTGTTATTGGTAAATCTGTAATGCACCACTGCTTTGAAACAGAATACTGTCATGCAAGCTACAATTCCAAAACAACGCAATACGTAAATCCAATATGGCGTCTACAAACTTCTTCAATGATCGACTGCTATCGAGTTTCACGCTCGCGTTGAGTTTCACAGATGACACCTCTTTTTGAGAACACCCCGTCACCCTACACCAAGAGCCGGGTGAAACGAACGAAACCCTACACCGAGAGAGGCGCGGAAACCGACAAACACAAACCCTCCACCCACTCTCTACCACAACGTCACATCACTTGGCGTGTTCCAGTGGCCTCCAGCGCTGTATAAAGGAGCGGAGCAGGACTGCAGCCAGTAGATATGATCATTTCCAGCGTTCATGTTCTCCTTTTCAAATCCTGATACCTATTTAGGGACTTTGAGCTATTGGCTTAGCCGACATTCCTAATACGCTATTTTGGTCTCACGTTATTATGAAAATAGTCTTGGTACAGCGTCTACTGTGTCTGTGTGCCGTCTGAAAAACTTTTAGTATACTGCACAGAGTCGTACCAAAATAATCCTGCACAATTTGATGCATTTTTTTCTATACAGATTTAGTGAATTTTATAGTCTTGTAAATAGGCTAAATAATGATGCATAGCGAAAACTATTGCCCAATGAGATTCGATACCAGATGTACATAATTCAACTATTTAGCATAATGATTAGCAAAGAAACAGACCTCCGATGCCTTAGTGTAAGTCAGAACATCATTCACACTGTAATACCAACGTGTGCCAGTAATGGCTTATTCCAGTGATCTTACATCATATGCATGAACAATGGAGCTTATGACTAATGCCAAAACATACGTTTCTTTCCACAATGATGTAAGTTAGAGGAACAGAGTATAGGTGACAGTAGGCACAGCTAACAACTCACAAAATAATATTAATTAGCCACGTTAAACTGGTTCCAAAATTATTTTACTTCCAAAGCTGATTTTACCGACCGAAACTTTGGAGAATCAAAAATACTGGCTTGAGGGGCTTCACCTTTTCTGCCTGCTTCCTCCACGCTTCCGTCTCGTTCGTTCTCATTCGACAACAACCGGCCAAATTCTTAACAATATTCGTTCAAACAGCATATTTGCTTTATTCGTTCAAACAGCTTGCTTCTATAACCGACTGGGTCAACGGTATGGAAATGAGCGTTTGGCGTCATTGGCCGGGAGGCCCCTGCCGGGGCAGGTCCGGCCGCCTTGGTGCAGGTCTTATTACATTCGACGCCACATTGGGCGACCTGCGTGCCGGACGGATATGAAATGATGATGAAGACAACACAAAACCCAAACCCTGAGCGGAGAAAATCTCCGATCAAGCCGGGAATCTATCCCGGGCCCGTAGGACGGCAGTCCGTCACGCTGATTACTCAGCTATCGGGGCGGACGGATGAAGGGTAAAAATTATTACAAGCCAATGAAATGAAATTGCTCAGGTACATAGCAGGATACACCAGCTACGCTACAAAAGAAATACAGATATTAGGAAGGAATAAATATTTTCGATATAAACAGTAAGGTTGACGAATATCGATATAAATGGATATCCCATCTGCGACAGATTATCAATAGAAAAAAAATATCATAATTCTATTAGTTCTGTTTCACTTCTTTTTTTATCTCCTTTCGTGCGGAGGCCCAACCTTTCCACACTCCTCATCCTCGAAAAACTATTGTCCCAAGTTCGATGCGGTAATGTTAATCAAGAAATAAAAGCAGCACCGCTTTTGGGAAGATGATAGAAGCTTCTGAAACCTTCATTTATATCATGTAATGTTAACAGAACCTCAGTCTCTTTGCCGGTGATGCAGTTATTTTTGATGAAGTAATACGTAGCTGAGGACTGCTGCAGAAGTATCTAATTACGTCAGATCCAAAAAGTGATACAAATATTTGCAATTTGCTTTATATGTTCCGGAATACAAAACTGCGAGCTTCACAAATCAAAAATCAGAGTTTTACCACTTAACTAGAGTTACAACAGGATACAGTTAGTCCATAGCAAATTGGTGTGAGTATGAAATGGAATGATCACATATGCTCAACCGTAGGTAAAGCAGGCGTCGCACACTTTTCACGAGCCACACCAGACACTATTAGCTGGTGACATTAAACGTGAACAAAGAAGGGCACCACGAATAACCACAAAATTTTGACTCGGAGGAGAACGTCACGGAGAGGCCGGAAAACATAAACTGACATACAAGTAAAGATAGATGTAAGGAGTCTGTGCATGTACTACTGCCTCTAGTGTATCACTCATGTAGAAGCAGTTACGAATGGACAAATAAAAATTACAACTACATTTTTGGCGATATACTGCGCAAGGTAAAAGATGCATTGGAAGACCTGCAAAAATGGAAGGACCAGGTATAGCTGAAACAGGCTGACGGGAGAAGAAGAAGAACCGTTCATCGACCTTCAAGATCCTGCAATACCGCAGCGGAGGCCGGCCTGCAGTAGGTTCGTGTAGGCGAACGCGGTTTCCCATAGTTGTCAGTTCCACAGCAGCCTTTACTTTCTGGTGCCATCTGGACGAAATGATGCTGCAGAAATAACTGTCGCAGAATAACGTGCGTCTACAGTCGAGGACCAGAGAAACACTTGCTGTCGAAGACAGTTTCCTTTTTTTCTTTTCAGACAGTTTTTGCGTACCTTGTATACCTGTTGCCTTGGCGGGGACCTACTTCGCCATCCACACGGTACAGCCGTAGCGCAACACAATAATGGTAACAACAGTGTTTGAAGATGGATGCAGCAGTGGCAGACATTCTAAAACAATAAATTCGACCCACGGAAATATGGCAACGAGAATTATAAATACAGGATAAGCAGCCGACCATCCTTCAATAAGAACCAACACCAGCAAAAGCAGTCCCACAATTTCTTTCACCGTCGGAAACCAACGACAGTTTAGAAATGCACCACCATCGAATATTTCAGCATGTCGAAGTATTTACGCTGCATATCGAAATATTCAACAGTATTTCCTCTTAACGTGGAGTACAAAAGAAGTAAATCTGCCTGGTTAGTTTTTCAGGAGATGAATTGCACAAGAGAATCTACAACCTTTCCAGCGTCAGCTGGACCCTACAGAAGAAAACTAGAGACCTCTACAAAAACTTTTCTCATAGTTACTTAAATATGCACTGAGACGACCAAAGGTCATGGGATAGCGATATGTACATATAGAGATGGCCGTAGTATCGCTTACACGAGGTGTAAAATGTCTCAAATGGTTCAAATGGCTCTGAGCACTATGGGACTTAACATCTGAGGTCATCAGTCCCCTAGAATTTAGAACTACTTAAACCTAACTAAGCTAAGGACATCACACACATCCATGCCCGAGGCAGGATTCGAACCTGCGACCGTAGCGGCCGCGTGGTTCCAGACTGAAGCGCCTAGAACCACTCGGCCACGGCGGACGAGGTGTAAAAGATCAGTGCTTTGGATGAGCTGTCATTTGTACTCATGTGATTCATATGAAAAGGCTTCCGATGTGATTATGGCCGCACGGCGGGAATAAATACACCCTGAACGCGGAATGTTAGTTGGAGCTAGAACCATGGGGCATTCCATTTCGGAAAGCGTTAGGGAATTCAGCATTAGGGACTTCAATATTCCGCCATCCACAGGTCAAGAGTATGCCGAGAATACCACGTTTCAGGTGTTGTCTTTCACCATGACCGAGAGTAGCGCTGACCGTGCAGAGGTGTCAGTGCAAACAGCCTTGAAACCCTGCGGCATAGCCGTTACATCAATGTGGGACGTACGACGAACATATCAGACAAAATAGTGCCACGAAATTTTCTTCAATGGGCTATGGCAGTAGACGTCCGATGCGAGTGCCTTTGCTGACAACACAACATCGCCTATAGCGCCTCCCCTGTGCTCCGCGACCATATCGGATGGACTCTAGAAGACAGGCTTGGTAAGATGTGTCCCCATTTAAGTTGGTAACAGCTGATGGAAGGGTTCGAGTGTTGCACATACGTCACTAAGACATGGACCCAAGCTGTTAACACGGCAGTGTGCCAGCTGGTGTCGGCTCCACAGTGGTGTGGGCTGTGTTCGCATGGAATAGACTGGGGCCTTTAGATGTTGGGCTACTTGGAGACCGTTTGCAGCCATTCATGGACGTCATGTTCCTAAACAACGATGGAATTCTTATGGATGACGATGCACGATGTAACCTGGCCACCAGTTGTTTGCGATTGGTCTGACGAACATTCTGGATAATTTGAGCTAATGATCAGGCCACCTAGATCGCCCGCCATGAAGTCTGTCGAAGATTATGAGGCATAATCGAAAGGTGAGTTTGTGCACAAAATCCTGCACCGGCTACATCTTCGCGATTATGGACGGCTATAGAGGCAGTACGGCTCAATATGTCTTCTGACTTCCAGCGACTTGTTGAGTCCATGTCAACTAGAGTTGCTGCATTACTCCGGGCAAAAAAAAAAAAAAAAAAAAAAAAAAAAAAAAAAAAAAAAAAAAAAAAAAAAAAAGGTCAGACACGACATCGGCAGCTCTTGGCACCACAGCCACATAAGGACGGAAAAATAAGGAAACAAATAAGAATACACTTACAAGGGAACCTCCCCATCGCATCCCCCTCAGATTTACTTATAAGTTGGCACAGTGGATAGGCCTTGAAAAGCTGAACACAGATCAATCAAGAAAACAGGAAGAAGTTGTGTGGAACTATGAAAAAATAAGCAAAATATACAAACTGAGTAGTCCGTGTGCAAGATAGGCAACATCAAGGATAATGTGAGCCCAGGAGTGCTGTGGTCCCGTGGTTAGCGTGAGCAGCTGCGGAACGAGAGGTCCTTGGATCAAGCCTTCCCACGAGTGAAAAGTTTAATTTTTTATTTAATCAACTTCGTTGTCCAAAATTCCAGGACATGTTCAGAATTGCTTGGACATATGCAGGATTTGACGGTCTACACACGGAAAAATTTGAAAACGTTAAAAACATATGTTTTGACAGAGCACAGGCAAAACTGTGCGACTGTGAAACTGTTGCATTCATTTGTTGCAGTTTATGTGACAAACTCTTATGTTTTCATCACTTTTTGGGAGTGATTATCACATCCACAAGAAAACCTAAATCGGGCAAGGTAGAACAATCTTTTTACCCATACGCCAAGTGTACAAGTTAGGTGGGTCGACAACATATTCCTGTCAAGTCACGCACATGCCGTCACCAGTGTCGTGTAGAATATATCAGACGTGTTATCCTGTGGAGGAATCGGTTGACCTATGACCTTCGATCAAATGTTTTCGGTTCCCATTGGAGAGGCACGTCCTTTCGTCTACTAATCGCACGGTTTTGCGGTGCGGTCGCTAAACACAGACACTAAAATTATTACAGTGAACAGAGACGTCAATGAACGAACGGACAGATCATAAATATGCGAAAATAAATAAAATAAACTTTTCACTCGAGGGAAGACTTGAACCAAAGACCTGTCGTTCCGCAGCCGCTCACGCTAACCACGGGACCACGGCTCTCCTGAGCAAACACATCTCCTTGATGTTGCCTATCTTGCGCATGTACTACTCAGTTTGTATATTTTGCTTATTTTTTCATAGTTCCACACAACTTCTTCCTGTTTTCTCGATTTATCTGTGTTCAGTTTTTCTAGGCCTATCCACTGTGCCAACTTACAACTAAATCTGAGAGGGGTGCGATGGGGAGGTTCCCTTGTTACTTTAGAAACTAAGAGCGTGCAAGATGACGCCATCATAGCAGGAAACAATGGAAACTTCTTGAAATACGACGTTAGCCAAACTGACTAAGACAAGGATGAGGTTAGCTTTCCTAAATTGCTTATTTTAGCTGTGAGTAAATCAGAAGGATTGTTCAACCAAAGTACTTCGTATATTTTACTCATTCCATGATTTGCGTCATCACTACAGGAATTCATATCTTCAATTATTTCGTTACAATACTGGATGATTCTATAACTTATCCTGTTTGCTAAACGAAAGATGCTGGCGAAAGGGTTGAAGGAGGTCAAAACGAAGCAGCTCAGTGACAAGAAGCAAGCTTAAGAATCCAAAGGCCTGGTGTTCGAACTCAAGTCAGTAGCAGGTTTTTTATCGGTCACCTATCACTTCTTTCTCCTCTGGCAATAGTTGTTAATCGAAAAAAACCGCGAAGCACTGTGGTTCGCCCTGGGATAATGCAGTTCAGATCAGACGAAGGCAGCTGCATACTACTCGCAACTGGACCATACCTAGTAAAGCACTGCTTTCATTTTTACTAAGGAAGTAGTATCTCTGTTTAGCAGGGTTTAACCTCTAGAGGATAGCAACACATTGTATTTTGTGCGGTGCTACAGATATATTATGATGTTATAAGCCACACTATGTTCTCTTGCGTAGAAATCTAGATCTGCATGAAAAACATATGAAAAACGTATCAGGGGTCGATAAAAGTATTACAATGTCTCTGATGTGACTTAGTGATAGCGAAAGTCCGATGCCAGCTGTAATATACTGATTCCATTCTATGCTACGCCTGTCAGGTCTAACGCTAGCAGACGGCCTTCAAAAGAGCACCAGGTTTTAATTTAGGTATGGAAACAGACACAATTGATAAGAATTTTACCGTGTTTCCACTGTTCACTCCAATAAAACAGATAAACACAAACGAGTTGCTCAACGAAGCAAGAAATACGGCAGCACAAAGTACGAAGGTCGGACATAACATCTACATCTTTGGCAGGGGACCTATGCTGGAAAACTAAACTGATATTTTGAAATGAGGTTCCACTGTTCACAGTAAATGTATTTGTAATGCAGGAAACGTCAAAAACGGAAAAAATTCAATGACACTTACTTCCTGAGTGGTTAAACATTGTGGTTACTCTGTTTGAAATCACTGATTATGAAAGATGAATTTTGTTGCTGTTGTGGTGGTCTTCAGTCTTGGGACAGGTTTGATGCCCCTTCCAAAGCTACTCTACCCTATACAAGACTCTTCATCTCCGAACGACTGCTGCAACCTGCGCTCTTTATCTCCTTCTATGATTTTACCTCCCTCCCCACCCTCCTGCCCCCCCGTTCCAGCGTTGAATTCGTGATCCTTTGATGTCTCAGAATGTGTTCTATCAACTGATCCCTTCGGTTAGTCAAGTGCTACCACAAATTTATTTTTTCCCCACTTTTGTTCAGTATCTCCTCATTAGTTACGCGATTCACCCACCCCATCATCAGCTTTCTTCTGTAGTACCGTATATCAAAGGCTTCTATTTTCTTGTTGTACACTCCCAAACTGTTTATCGTCCACTCCACGCTAATACCTTCAGAGAAGACTCCCTACCTATTAAATCTATATTTGATATTAAAAAATCTCTCTTCTTTAGAAACGCTTTTCTTGTCATTGGCACTGCACATTTCATATGATCTATACTTCAGCTATTATCAGTTGTTTTGCTGTTCAAATGCCAAAACTCGTCTACTATTTTTAATCTCTCGTTTCCTAATCTAATTCCACAACCATCTTTCTTTCTTTCTTTTACTTGTGCCTTTTCCCGCAGTTAGGCAGGGTTTGCATGCTTAATCGGATTTGGGAATGTTAGTTTAAGGGGTGGCCGGATGCCCTTCCTGCCGCCAACCCGTACTCCCCGGGACAGAATTTGTGTACCCCAACTGTCTGCGACTAGTGTAATCCATGGAATACTGCGAAAGTGTTCAAATGTCTGCGAGCCGAGTATCTCAGGCGGGACGTGGGGACCAGCCGGGTATTCACCTAGGGGGATGTGGAAAACCGCCTAAAAACCACATCCAGGCTGGCCAGCACACTGGCTGATTCGATCCGGGGCCGGCGCGCCTACCCGAGTACAGGAAGCAGCAATTTAGCGCTCTCGGCTAACCTGGAGGGTAATCTAAATCCATCACCATAATTTCATTTAATTACACTATATTCC
Organism: Schistocerca nitens; assembly: GCF_023898315.1. Lineage (NCBI taxonomy): Eukaryota > Metazoa > Arthropoda > Insecta > Orthoptera > Acrididae > Schistocerca > Schistocerca nitens. Next base: position 780,348,081 of record NC_064618.1, read on the forward strand.
ATTATATTTGCTTTGCTTTTGTTGATGTTAATCTGAACTTTAATTGCTTCTCCAAATGATTCTTTTGTTTTCATTACTGTTTTCTCAATGTACAGGTTGAATAACATCGGCCATAGGATACAAGCCTGTCTCACTACCTTCTCAACCACTGCTTCCCTTTCATGCTCCTCGACTCATAAATACCATCTGCTTTTTGTACGTTGTAAATGGCTTTTGATCTGTGTGGTATCTTCAGAATTTCAAAGAGTTTGTTCCAATCAGCAACGTCAAAAGCTTTCTCTAATTCTACAAATGCCTTTCCTTAACCTGTCATGTAAGAGAAGTCACAGCGTTAGAATTGCCTCTAGTGTTCCTACATTTTTTCCGGAATCCAAACCGATCTTCCCTGAGGTCGGCTTCTATCACTTTTTCTACTCTTCCCCTGTTCTAGTCAGTCCTTGCCCTCTGAAACTCAACAACCTCTGATTATTTCATCTTGTCTAGATCCAACCTCCTTAACTTCCGGCCTTATTACAATTTATACAGTTTCAATCTACAATTTGTAACCATTTAACAGTGGTCAGAGTATACATTTGCCCCTAGATATGTCTTGAAATTTAAAAACTGGTTCACAAATCTCTATCTTTATCTACATCTACATGGATACTCTGCAAACCACATTTAAGTGCCTGGCAGAGGGTTCATCGAACCACCTTCACAATTCTCTATTATTCCAATCTCGTATAGCTCGCGGAAAGAACGAACACCTGTATCTTTCCGTACGAGCTCTGATTTCCCTTATTTTATTGTGGTGATCGTTTCTCCCCATGTAGGTCGGTGCCCACAAAATATTTTCGCATTCGGAGGAGACATTTGGTGATTGGAATTTCGTGAGGAGATTCCGTCGCAACGAAAAACGCCTTTCTTTTGGTGATGTCCAGCCCAAATCCTGAATCATTTCAGTGATACTCTCTCCCATATTTCGCGATAATACAAAACGTGCTGCATTTCTTTGAACTTTTTCGATGTACTCCGTCTGTCCTATCTGGTAAGGATCCCACACCGTGCAGCACTATTCTTAAAGAGGACGGACAAGGGTAGTGTAGGCAGTGTCCTTAGTAGATCTGTTACATTTTCTAAATGTCCTACCATTAAAACGCATTCTTTGGTTAGCCTTCCCCACAATATTTTCTATGTGTTCCTTCCAATTTAAGTCGTCCGTAATCGTAATTCCTAGGTATTTAGTTGAATTTATGGCCTTTAGATTTGACTGATTTATCGTGTAACCGAAGTTTAATGACTTCCTTTTAGCACTCACGTGGATGACCTCACACTTATCTAACCACTATATAATCAGTCTGAAACTTGCTGGCGTCTACAGATCTCTTACAACCTTCTTTCATGATTCTTATGCCAAATTTCAGCGACGATTAAATTATGCTTTGTGCAAGATTCGTCTTTCATTCCCTTCCCACAGGCCATATCTTCCTTTCCGTATTATCGAATTAAATCCTCGGTTGAAAATTTTAGGCTCCTTTGACTATCTGAATAATTTCTTTTATCTATCATACATTTCTTTAATCTCTTCATCATCTGCGGAGCTCGGTGAATACACACATGTTAAATTATATAATTACTATTTAAAACTGTAGAATTACTTTTCCACAAATAATCGTCGAAATTCCTTGGAAAGTTAGCGTCATACAGATTTTCAGCAGACGTTTTAGTAACTTGATATCTGGGTAGCGAGGTTACTCTTCAAAGACTGTCAGTCGATGCGGTATGCATTTTTAATCCAGTAATTTTTGCAATTTTATAGGCACATCAACGATTTTCCTAAGCAGTATAACAAAAGGCGTCATCTAGATCGCAATTAACGTTTATTGTTTTTTTTTTTTAAACCCGTTATAGTGGAATATGACATTCTACAGACCACTAAATATTTGGTGGTTGGAGATGGTTATGTTACCAAAATCAGTAAATATTAGTTGTGATCGAGACTGACTGCTTTTTTTTGTATTTTTAACCCACTCTGAACCATCTTTGGCGATGCATATTCTTTAACACGTGTACAAAGATTTAGATGTGTTGATTTTTAGAGCAGTTTCTGCATGTTTCAAGAATCTTTCTTCTTAAAATGATCCTAACTACTTGTTGTTATAATGTGAACATTTTTTTCGACTTTTGAATGATTGAGTTACTTTACGCTTGTACACCACACTGAAGATACCAATCAATCTGTAGACATACTAATGAGTAATGTATTAAAAAGCGGTCTACATCGCACAACACGTGTCTTTGCTTGTAACTTCCTTTCCGTTACTAGCATCATTTGATTAAAAGCTAGAACTTGTCAATTAACGTTCAGTGTCAATAGCATCTCCTCGAGTTGACATCGCTTTTACTGAGACTGACACTAGAACTTGTTTTATAACTTCCAAGTTTTGATCTGATGACAGCAATATCCATAATGAAGTTATAAATAAAAATATAATATCAAGAGATCTAAACAAACGTGACTTTTCATGCTTTCCCGACTGATCTGTCGCAAATGCACTTCTCAGGTTTGCCTCTGGATCATATTATGTATTACACAATACGATCCGGAGGCAAACCCGAGAAGCGATCGGAGACTCATGTAGGGAATATGTTTCTTTTATTGATAATTCTGTGGACACCAATCTAGTTAAATGCCATCTTTTATAGCCAGATTCCATACAGATATTTGTTTGTGTCCAGGAAAACTGCCCCAAGACGATCACATTGCACTTTGGTGGCATAGTTTATCCCGCAGATTAATTAATCACTTACTGAAGATCTTTTTGCAATTTATCCAAGTGTGAAGCTGGGTCCCACACAGACACTTCTTACCCAATACGTCATGTTTCTTATCTCATTAATAATTTCTTTTTTGCTGCTGTTTCTTAACGAATTCCTATCAAAGTGTGGAGAGAAACCACTGTAATTACCTTTGGATTTAGAATCAGGTTCTGCAATTGCCTCTATGCGGGGCAATCAAATTAAAACTGGACATCTTCCAAAACCATGGAATGGTTCCATTCGAAAGTAATCACTACACTACAGACTTAAAAATCCCATGGAACAGGACCACAGCGATCAGTCCATTGTTGAAAGCGCATACGCTCACTAAACCTCAGCTGCACGTCCTCTGCGGACTTGTGAAGGATATATTGAAAGAACGTTTTATACAGGACAACGTTTAGTTTATCGGGAAGTATCAACGTCAACTCACATAATCGTTGGCCATATCGCACCATCCATATACAGCGAATATATCGTGTTAGTTGTGAGTTTTCGTCCTCTCATGCGTGGCTGTTCCTATTGTTAAGCAAGTGCTGTCTTCTTCGTCTGCAAGCAAGACGAATGCAGGAAAATTGTGCTTTTTGGGACATTGCAGTTGGAACCAGCTAGCAAACTCGATTCGGGAGGTCCGCTGGCAGGAATGAGTGCACTTTCTGTGGGTGGAATTAGTTTTCATATAATATTCCGCAAACAGTTGTTTGGATTGTGTTCAAAACTCGTGGAACGTGCCCACTTCTGTTAGCACTATTGTGACCATGCGCGTCTAAGACTTTCTCTTCTGTACCGTGTGATTTGGCATACCTAGCTCGGCCAGTATCTTTCTTGTTAGCGCAGAGTGATTAGGTTTCTCAGTCGCCTACGTTCAGACGTAAAAGCGCTGTTTGTTGCCATCGCCGCGGGATTAGCTTAGTATACCGTCAGTGTGCCGCTCTTCCACTGCGTTCAGTGCAATAATACCCGTCGTGCATCTCGGCCTCCTCTTCATCAGAAAATCTATCCACTGTGCTGCAGAAAAGTCATGCACCTTTCTAATCTCTGGTTACGAGAAGGAGATGGAAAATGAAAAGAAAATGATTTGAAAATATACCACTGCAAGACACATTCAGCACCTTCACTCCGCTTCACCAATGCTAATATTCTCGATGAGAGCACCACTGAAGTATAGTTAATACACAGTTTCCCGAAATTCCTACACCAAAGAAGACGAAGTAAGTATTCAAAAATTCTAATCAACAGCAACTGCCAACATGAGTAACTTAGAAGCAGGCATCTTCGGTGTAACGAAGCAGCTTGAAGCACTTAATAAGGGCAAGTCTTCCTGTCCAGATGGCAATACCAATTAGGTTCCTGAAAGAGGACGCTGATACGATGGCCCCATTCTTTAACAATCATTACAACCATTCAGTAGACGATACGTTCAAAAAGACTGAAAAATTGCCCAGATCACACCAATCCTCAATACGTAAATAGGAAAAATCCGCAATATTACAGACCAGTATCACTAACGTTGATTTGCAGTAGGATTTTGCATCATATGCTGTATTCGAACGTTATAAATTACCTCGAAGGCTTCTGCCTATTGACACACAGTCAGCATGGATTCATAAAATATCGATCTTGTGAAACACGAGCAGATTTTTATTCGCACTAAGTAATAGACAGGGGACCTCAAATTGGTTTTGTACTTTTGCATTTACAGAAGGCTTTAGACACCATTCCTTACAAGAGAAATTGCTTGTGTATGGAGTACCTCTTCACTTACACGAATGATATCGTGATATTTTGTTACAAAGATCACAGAAAGTAGTAATCGACGGAAAATCACCGAGTAAAAGAGAAGTGATATCCGGCGTTCCCCAAGGAAGTGTTATAGGCCCTCTGTTGTTCCTAATCCACATAAAGTATTTATGAGACAATCTGAGCAGTCTTCGTAAACTGATTGTAGCTCTGTCTTTCACAGTCATCAGAAGATCATCAGATGATCAAAACTTTAGCAAAATGACTCAGACACAATATCTGTATGGTGCGGAAACAGAAAATAGTCATTTAGTAAGGAAAAGTGTGAGGTCATCCACATGAGTACACAAAGAAATCCGTCAAGTTTCAGTTACACGATGAAACACATAAATTTAAAGGATGTCAATTCGACTAAATACCTAGAAGTTACAATTACGAACGTATTAAATTGGAACGATCATATAGATAATATTGTGGGCAACGCAAATCAAATAATGCGTTTCACTGGCCAAACAGAATATGCAATAGGTCTACTGAAGAGGCTGCCTGCACTACACTTATTCGTACTATGCTGGAGTACTCCTGTGCCGTATGGGATCCACATCAGATAGGGCAGATCGTTTTGCATCATCGCAAAATAGGGGAGAGAGTGTCACGAATACGATAACCGAGTTGGGATGGCAATCATTAAAACAAAGGCGCTTCTCTTTGCGGCGAGAACTTTCCGCGAAATTTCAGTCGCCATCTTTGTCCTCTGAGTGTGAAAATAGTTCACTGCCACCAGTCTACATACGGAGAAATGATCATCATCAAAACTTAGAAGAAATCAAAGCTCACAGAGAATGGTTTAAGTGTTCATTTTTCCCAAGTATTGTTAGAGAGCCGAACGGTAGAGAAGTAGTTAGCAGTTGGTTGGAAGAACCCTCTGCCGGGCACTAAAGTATGAATTGCAGAATAGTCACGTATTTGAATACGTAGATGAATGACTGTCTCTTGTTATCTAAAAACAGACTGCTAAATTAAAGGACGATGCATAGAATCCAAATACATCTATTTTTAATTTTCAGGCAGATTTCACAAACGGCCGTAGAGCCTCTAGGAACTTCAAAGTGTACGGTAATTGAAATTAATACCTAAAAGGATCTTGTATATGTACAAGGAATGGCTCCCCTCTGTCGCTGTCTCATTCATGTTTCAATCTGTTTCTTTAGTTTTCTTTCTCAAGGTGAGGAGTGAGGAGATAACTGGAAAGTATTTTGTATTAGCTTAGTACCATCTATTGAAGGATACAGAGAAAGAACATGCAACCGATCCCCACTCGATGTTTAATTTGTTTGTGACTCTCTAAAAGCGAAAGGTCTCCTCTTACAATGTAACTTGCAATTATACGTCTACACCCTCATATTGTCGGAAAACGAGAGACAGAAAAGATAAACGACGGGGGAATTCTTAGTAATTTAAAAATTACCGGATGATTATAGATGTATCGTTCATCATGTGAGTGCGTTCATTCTTCAGCTGATAGCTACTACCCGTCGTTTCAAATTCTAATTAAGTTTGACGTTTTCCTTCTCTGATTGCGTGTAAATCTTCTGTTGGTTTCAATATCCGTGTTTACTTGTGCGCCTCAAATCAAAACACTTAATTAAATATTTGCCTACAGAGAGAGCATCGTTTCAGAACAAGGATTAGAGCGACCAGAGCCATATCAGATATAAAAGATGAGTCTTGCTCTCGGCGACTAGTTCAGAGGTATAAAGACGCAGATTTCCACCTGTTCGCTTTCTATATGCAGTACTCTCAGAACATACGCCTTGGCTGTGCGGCCATAGGAATCAGACCAAATGTAGCTATAGCTGTCAATGAAACACATCTCCACAAGTAGCTTCCTAACACTTGTAATGCAACATCAGTCACTTTAACTTCCCAGTGCATGTAGCTGTAATTTCACAATCAGATGCATGAAAGCAGGATTCTCAGACACAACAGTAGGGGGGCTAGGCCGGTGCCACCCCACAATCCATTGCTGCCAGATGTATCCAAGATGGCGGCGATGACATCAGCCAAGATGGTGGTGTGTCGACTTTACAACAGTGCATGACATCATCCAAGATGGTGGCCGTGACGTCACGCAAGATGGCGGGTTTTGATGGGAGGAAGGTCAGTTCGGCTATCTCCACTAGGCTAACCCCCCCCCTCCTCTTCCTGGGAATTGCTGGGAAAAGGACTGAGCCTGGGCTGGGCTGCTGGAGAGAGGAAGGACTGTACTTTATTTATTTTGGAACAATTTATTTAGGGATGGAGTGTATTTATTATACTGATAAAAAACACACGCTCTGACATGCTTGGGTCACACCACACAGACATGCAAGCCACTAAAAGACTCTGCAAACATGCTGGTTAATCATCAACTGTCGAAATCATGCACCAGTCTTCATTTAAACAATTTGAGTCACTACCGCCATCCATAATCGACTATGAACGCTGGTATGTATGGCGATGGCATTCAACAGAAGCACAAAGCTGCATTTCATTTTATTTTACATTTCGAAGTTTTGAAAAATAATATTTGAAGTAAAACTCGCCTCCAAACACTATGTATCTCTAGTTCGTTAATTATATGCATAACTAATGTTGGTGTTTAACCATTTATGGAGAGAATATTTTATACTCACCCTCATGTCCCACAGTGAATGCTAGATAATTCCCACTGAAATTTACAGGTGCCAGTTGGAGACTTACTGATAAGACAGTACAGTATCTGACACAAACAAAAATTATTTTGAAGAATTAAAATAAGGTTACACTGCATTTTTAACATGACGTTATTTTAAACAATTCAGCCAAAGGTTAGGTATATATTTTAAATGCTCGAGAGCGCTTGTGTGTGTGTGTGTGTGTGTGTGTGTGTGTGTGTGTGTGTGTGTGTGTGTGCTTTCTTACTGACGTATTGCAGATGTGGAAATTCTACAAATTACACCCTTTACATCGCTTTATGAATAAACAGTTTTGTACATTGTGCAAGAGAATCAGATCGTTTGGAACGTTTTATCCAAATATCGAGCGATACGTCCATTACTCCAACTGGCTTCTTTGAGCCTAACTATAGGTCCCCTCTCAAATGTTGACTTCTATATATGTTGTTCAGATTTACTGTCCATTGTGGGATTATATTCACAAAGACTTTATACCTGGTATCGACATGTCCCCTGTTTTATATCGTTGCCAGCTGCGCAGTTTAATTGCACCGCAGCATCACATGTTCATCCATCTTTTGGCAAAGTTTACAAAAATGGTTCAAATGGCTCTGAGCGCTATGCGACTTAACATCTGAGGTCATCAGTCACCTATAACTTAGAACTACTCAAACCTAACTAACCTAAGGACAGCACACACATCCATGCCCGAGGCAGGTTTCGAACCTGCGATCGTAGGTCCCACGCGTTTCCAGACTGAAGCCCCTAGAACCGCTCGGCCACTCTGGCCGGCCAAAGTTTACAGGTTTGCATTTTCCGTCGATACCGGTATGAATAATGATTTGTGACCAATTAGCATAAATCCAACGTGGTGCATCGTATCTTTATTTTTTTGATTTATAATCAAGATGCATCTCTTTGACATTTAACGAAAATTTATGAGGCAGTTAATAATGAAAGTTTATGAACAGTTCAGTGATTTAACTTTTTGGTGATATCGAAGACTATCAGTTCTAGGGAGAGATTCCTGAGTATTCATCTTTGCTTAAATAACACTGTTTCATTGTTACTTTCGCGTTGATGGACATTATTATGAACATTAATACGACGTATCTAATTTAAACGAATCTAGTACAGCTTTTATTGTTGCTGATTTATTTAATTAACGCAGCTGTTGTGGTGTTATGTAGGTCTATGGCGACCATCTGAAGGCCAAATATTACTTCGACAGCCAAGGATAGGATTAAAAAGTAGCTAAAAAGAGAAGAATTAATGTTTCGAGAGTGGCTGGAATGTAGTAACACCCTGCATATATAATTATCCTATCGTATTTTCTCTGCAATTTATAAGGCGAATGCCGCAACCCCCAACTCTCTCTCTCCCTCCCTCCCTCCCTCTCTCTCTCTCTCTCTCTCTCATTTCTGTCACAATTATTATCCTATTCGTACTGTTCCTGCAACTGTTAGGAGCTGGTCATATGCTTCTATTTTTCTAGCTGTTGTCTTTGAGTCTCAAGTGAATCCCCTCACTCAAAGTCAAAGTCAAATCAAACTCAATACTGAGTATCCGGAACAATATGCTTGCCCACAAGTTTGATGAGGTCCTAGTGTATATATATGTGTGTGTGGGCGGGGGTGGGGAGGAGGGGGGGGGGAAGAGTCTAGTGCGATTCAGACAGGAGACCCTCTCCTCCTCTTCAGTGTGGTTTACAGTTTACAGTCCCAGAACTCTAATGGGTGACTCATGTGATTATTCATTGCAGTATTATGAGTGTGATGTTTTGACGTACGGTAATAAGCAATAAATAGTATGAGAAGAAACATGCTGTCACGCATTATTCTCGAATGTAGCATGGGCTCGCCGAGTTTAACATGCGCTACTGACGGACAGCCATGCTTCAGCCTACGTCATAACACAACTGCAGCTAATTTTGCTAGTAGTGTCCGATACTGTAGAACTGTATACTGTCATTATCACTACAACAACAAGGTAAGTTGGAGCGAAAGAGATTCTTGGACAGCCAGGACTCGAGCCGAAAGCCTTCAGGTCGAGAGCCATTGGAATAGTGCTCATTAGCGCCACCTCAACGGACTCAGGTAATTGCCTCATTAGTGAGATACAAACTGCGCTCCCGTTGCTTAACTTCTCGTCATAGATTTCTCAGTAACTCGCTGGCCTATCAGATGGAGTTAACTGCTTGTTAGCGTTTCAAAATGAACTATAAACTTAATATTTAAAGACTATCGTATTCTCCCTTACAATGTGAGTAACATAAAAGAACAAAACAACTACTGGCAGTTCCGTTCGTACACATCATCGTGATCCATAGAATGTCAATATAGACTACTTAACACAAATAATAATAAAACATAACCCGTAGATCTTCAGTTGCAGTCGTTAAGGCCGTTATATGGCATCCCAGGTATGATAGTCATACACTGCAAGGGCGGGTCATGAGGTGTTTTAACGCACCAGGAAGTTTTAAAACAGTGCACATCCATTGCACAGTAAAACAGTTATTCTGGAAGTGATTATCTATGCTGTGGCCAAACCATTTGTCCCTAACATACTATACTCTTTTAGAGAAGTAGTAGTCCATCAAGGCATGCTGTAGAGCATCTGTGATGTTTGGAATGTGAGGATTACGTACTGTGAGAAGTGAAGATGCTATTACTTTAACCCCAACAAAAGACTAAATTTTACTTTTGAAGAAGATCCGCAAGATCAAAACTAGAATTATGGAACATTTTTGTGGAATCAGCAGCTTATCTTCAGGAGAAAGACTTGTGATATTGTGAAAGACTTGTCATATTGATAATTTTCTGGTGAAGACTTCGCTATGTAGTGAGGGGTGTGCTCCTTTTACGAAAAGCCGTGATGTCCCAACTCTGGCATGTAGAAGGAAACCCGAGAGCTTCTCATGAAGTTCGCTGTTGTCGTTATTGTTGATGTAGTCTTCAGTCCGAAGACTACTCTGTTGCAGCTCTCCATTCAAGTTTCTCCTGTGCAGGTCACTTCATCTCAGAATACCCACTGCAACCTACGTCCATTTTAACACGCTCTTTGTATTCGACACACGGTCTCCCTACACAACCTTGACCGCACGCACTTTTCTCCATAACCAAATTGAAACGTGCTCGATACCTCAGGACGTCGCAACTACCGGTCCCTTCTTTTACTCAAGTTGTCCCATGAACGTTTTTTCCAAATTCGATTCCGTACCTCCTCATCTGTATTTCGATCTACCCATTTAACCTTCTGCATTTTTTTCTCGGCACCACCTATCGAAACATTGTATTTTATTCTTCTCTGCACTGCTTATCGTACACGATCCATTAAGGTCCTTCAGAAAGGACTTTGTAACTCTTGAATTTACGTTAGATGTTGACAAATATATCTTTTACAGAAATTCTTATCTTGCTTTTGCCAGTCTGCATTTCTGCTTTAACCGTCATCAGTTATTTTCCTGCCCAAACAGCAAAATTAACATTCACCGCATTCACTGTCTCTTTTCCTAATCCAGTTCCCTCGGTATCATATGATTTATTTCGACTCTATTAGAATACCCTTACTTTACTTTTATTGATTGTCGTCTTATAATTTGTTTTCAGGACACTATCCATTCCGTTCAAATGATCTTTAAAATTCTTTGCCGTCTCAGACAGAATTACAGTGTGATCAAAAAACCGCGAAATTCTTTCGTCTCCTGCCTGGACTTCAATTAACCTTCCAAATTTCTCCTTTTTTTTCTTTCACAGGCTGCTCAGTATATAGATCGAGTAACATCGGTGACAAGCCAGAACTTTTATCACTCCATTCTCAAGTACGGCTTCCCTTTCATTCTTTCGGCTCTCGTGACTGCAGTCTCGATTTTATACTAGTTGTAAGCAAAGTTTCACGTCCTCTATTTCATCCTTGTTACCTTCAAACTTCCACGAGTGTAGTCCAGTCAACACTGTGAGAAGCTCTCTCTAATTTTTTTAAATCCAAGAATGCAGGTTTAATTTCCTTCGTCTTACCTTCTAGGAAAAGTAGTAGAATCAATATTGCTCCGCGAATGGCTAAATTCTTCGAAATCCCAACTGTTCTTCCGTGAAGTCGGCTTGCACCTGTTTTTCGATTCTTCCGGAAAAAATATGCATCAAAATTTTTCAACTATGACTTATTAAGCCGATGGTTCGGTAATGTTTATACATTTCTTTAAAACTGCAATTATGACGCCCTTCTTGACGTCTGAGGACATTTCACCTGTTTCGTACCTCCTGCATATGAGGTGCAATGGTATTGACACAGTTGGGTCTCCCAAGGACATCAGTAATTCTGAGACAATGTCGTCTCTTCCAGGGTCTTGTTTCCACTTGGAACTCTGTCATATTCTCCTCGCAGTAGCCTCCCTCGCATCTTACCTTCGTGTACTTTCCCCTCTTTTCTACAATACTGTCCTGTACAATTTTCCCTTATACAGACTCTGTATGTATTCTTTTACCTTTCAACTTTTCCTTCTTTGCTTAGTAAAGCCTGCTATCTTGATATCCATATAACTACTTCTCTTTTCCTCAATTTTCCTATAGGTCACATCTATCGTTCCCATAGTTATGCACGTTTCTTTTGTATTTTTCTCAGCCAGCCATGGGTGTCATTTTTCTTGCTCATAGTCATCCATTGCTATTCTAACCATTTCATGTTTGCATTTTTGTACTTCTTGTCTGTCGCACATCTTAGACGTCTGTGTTCCTCTTTGGCTTATTACTTTGCTGCATTTTCTCGTTTGCTCCTTCGGCCGATTAAATACAATAACTTCAGTGTTATTCACGGATTTCTGTTGGGGCACGTATTTTTGCAATTTTATTATCTGCTGCCTTCACTCTTTCTCGTCTCAAAGCAATCCATTCATCTTCTATTGCATTCTGTTGTAGTTAATCATTATCAAATATTGTTTTTAAAACTCTCAACAATCTCCAGCTCTTTCAGTTTATCTAGTTCGCATCTCCTTAGTATCTTACTTTTGTGCGATTTCTTTGGTTTCAAACTGTGCTTCATAACCAATAATTTATGGTCAAAGTCTGTACTTCCATGGTAAACGTTTACAGTTTTCTAAATCTCTGTCTGACCATTACGTAATATATTTGTAAGGATAACGGCTTATCCCTGCAAGTAATGGTCCTTGTCTTCATTTTTCCTACTTTTATAGGAACAATAAAGTCCATATTCCTTTGCTATAATTTTGCAGTTTTCTAAATCTCTGTCTGACTATTACGTAATATATTTGTAATGAAAACGACCTGTCCCTGGAGATAATGGTTCTTATCTTCATTTCTCCCAGTAGTATATATAAAAGAGTCCGCAGTCTCGGTATTTTTTCCCCTATCCTAAGACACAATTGAACCGCTTTCCCACCTTTAGCTCTTCCTTGATTTTCCTCTATTTCTTTATGTTCTTTTTTGTAAATTTTCTCTAGTAATTTCTGATAACGTGTACTATGTACAGTGATGAGCAAAAAACACGTCCACTGACTACATTAACAATAACAACGTCTTTTCCATAACGTGCGCTACCAACGGAGGGGGTTGGATGCCTTGAGGGGATAGGGGTGTGAGGAGGTACTTCATGGCCACCACTAAAAAATTTTAAAAATGCAAAATTTATTAATTGTTCTTGTATTAAGAACAAACCTTTTTAAAGAGGTGCTTATGTCTGTGTGGGGTCCAGAACCCAGAAACCCTAAATGTGACATTCGTTGTAAAAAATCGCATCTACTATTAGGCCACATATAAATCAGATTTCAAGTTTTAACGGAATGATTAAAACAATGAAATAATATAGTAGCTATTTACTGAATTTAATAAATATTTTCTTCAAAATTTAAAAATGTAAAATACGTATTACAATATTTGCAAAAAATGGTCATAAAGTATCACTCTCGCCGCCCCCCCCCCTCCTCCTACTCGATAACGTTGTTTCTAGGGTTAATTGCACCTGGCCTGGTGATGTTGGGGGCACGGTAAGGAAAGTACACTATGCAGAAGAGACGAATTGGAAAGCATTCTAGCGACGATACGGTTTTCAAATGGAAAGTTCCTCTGACTTGAGCGACTTTGATAAAGGACAGATGGTTACGGGCCGGTGGGCGAGAACGAGATTATCGGAAACAGTATGGCTGGTCAGCTGATCTGACGCTACCCTGTCGTGAGAATTCACAGGAAACTGTTGAAGGACTCGTGAATTACGATCAGGCGTCCATGCATCATCACATAACGTAGTGAGCGCAGGCTTACCCGCTCTGTGGTAGACAGGAGAACAATTATGAGATACAATCAGGCACCAGCTCTGCAACCACAGGAAACTGTAGCATCCCGTAAAAAATATATGACAATTTTTATCTAATCGGTAAAATTCATTTCAGTACATCAATAATGGTAATAAATAGCCACTTAAAAAGTATCTCTTTAACGGTGAGTGTTACTGAAACTTTCCTTACAACAATGTCAGGCTTTCTGCGAGGACAAATTTCCTTACACACAACTTACTTTTTTCTTGCAGTCATCTGTAATGAAAATATCACGGGGACGTCACCTTTAACCTTTCTTACTGTCTAAAGATCAACTCAAATGCGTAGAGTATTGATAATAATTGCCTGAAAGAATATTAGCTACAGATTATACCTTATTTAACCATCCTCTGGAAACAAAGTCAACATTACAAGAATGACTCACCTCTGAGTCAGTACCTTAGCACAGGGTTTTTAAATTATTCATTAGTACTTTCGTATGCACGAATACGGAAGCAGTCGAAGTTTGCGTCCTGGCCGTATGAATTTATTAACTTTATTTTTTTTTTTTTTTTTTTTTTTTAGTCTACTGACTGGTTTGATGCGGCCCGCCACGAATTCCTTTCCTGTGCTAACCTCTTCATCTCAGAGCAGCACATACAACCTACGTCGTCAATTATTTGCTTGACGTATTCCAATCTCTGTCTTCCTCTACAGTTTTTGCCCTCTAAAGCTCCCTCTAGTACGATGGAAGTCATTCCCTCATGTCTTAGCAGATGTCCTATCATCCTGTCCCTTCTCCTTATCAGTGTTTTCCACATATTCCTTTCCTCTCCGATTCTGCGTAGAACCTCCTCATTCCTTACCTTATCAGTCCACCTACTTTTCAACATTCGTCTATAGCACCACATCTCAAATGCTTCGTTTCTCTTCTCTTCCGGTTTTCCCACAGTCCATGTTTCACTACCATACAATGCTGTACTCCAGACGTACATCCTCAGAAATTTCTTGCTCAAATTAAGGCCGGTATTTGATATTAGTAGACATCTCTTGGCCAGAAATGCCTTTTTTGCCATAGCGAGTCTGCTTTTGATGACCTCCTTGCTCCGTCCGTCATTGGTTATTTTACTGCCTAGGTAGCAGAATTCCTTAACTTCATTGACTTCGTGACCATCAATCCTGATGTCAATTTTCTCGCTGTTCTCATTTCAACTACTTCTCATTACCTTCGTCTTTCTCCGATTTACTCTCAAACCATACTGTGTACTCATTAGACTGTTCATTCCGTTCAGCAGATCATTTAATTCTTCTTCACTTTCACTCAGGATAGCAATGTCATCAGCGAATCGTATCATTGATATCCTTTCACCTTGTATTTTAATTCCACTCCTGAACCTTTCTTTTATTTCCATCATTGCTTCCTCGATATACAGATTGAAGAGTAGGGGCGAAAGGCTACAGCCTTGTCTTACACCCTTCTTAATACGAGCAATTCGTTCCTGATCGTCCACTCTTATTAGTCCCTCTTGCTTGTTGTACATATTGTATATGACCCGTCTCTCCCTATAGCTTACCCCTACTTTTTTCAGAATTTCGAACAGTTTGCACCATTTTATATTGTCGAACGCTTTTTCCAGGTCGACAAATCCTATGAAAGTGTCTTGATTTTTCTTTAGCCTTGCTTCCATTACTAGCCGTAACGTCAGAATTGCCTCTCTCGTCCCTTTACTTTTCCTAAAGCCAAACTGTTCGTCACCTAGCGCATTCTCAATTTTCTTTTCCATTCTTCTGTATATTATTCTTGTAAGCAGCTTCGATGCATGAGCTGTTAAGCTGATTGTGCGATAATTCTCGCACTTGTCAGCTCTTGCCGTCTTCGGAATTGTGTGGATGATGCTTTTCCGAAAGTCAGATGGTATGTCGCCAGACTCATATATTCTGCACACCAACGTGAATAGTCGTTTTGTTGCCACTTCCTCCAATGATTTTAGAAATTCTGATGGAATCCCTTCTGCCTTATTTGACCGTAAGTCCTCCAAAGCTCTTTTAAATTCCGATTCTAAAACTGGGTGCCCTATCTCTTCTAAATCGACTCCTGTTTCTTCTTCTATCACATCAGACAAATCTTCAGCCTCATAGAGGCTTTCAATGTATTCTTTCCACCTATCTGCTCTCTCCTCTGCATTTAACAGTGGAATTCCCGTTGCACTCTTAATGTTACCACCGTTGCTTTTAATGTCACCAAAGGTTGTTTTGACTTTCCTGTATGCTGAGTCTGTCCTTCCGACAATCATATCTTTTTCGATGTTTTCACATTTTTCGTGCAGCCATTTCTTCTTAGCTTCCCTGCACTTCCTATTTATTTCATTCCTCAGCGACTTGTACTTCTGTATTCCTGATTTTCCCGGAACATGTTTGTACTTCCTACTTTCATCAATCAACTGAAGTATTTCTTCTGTTACCCATGGTTTCTTCGCAGTTACCTTCTTTGTACCTTTGTATGAATACTTAGACTAATAGCGACGAATAGCTGAAAGGAAAAATTGCTTATCAGAAAAGGCAAACACTAACTACGCGATGAGCTTGTATTCGCGATACAACACATATAGCATTAGCTTTGGGTCGTCTACGAGTAACTAATGGGTAAACATAACCTATAGTTAATTAAAAAGATATGGTTTTTGGACACTACTGAAAAGAAGATGTAGAAGATATTAGAAGAAATATTGAAACAATTAAGAAAGGTGATTGGCAGAACTCCAGCTACAAATTACTAAAGTGTCAGAAAATCCTTTAGGCTTCCTAAGAATAAAAGAAGACAGCGGTATAAGAAGCACTAGGAAAAAGAGCACAAAAATGGAGGAGATGAAGATTTTCATAACAAGAAGAACACTTAGAACAATTCGCGCAACAAAGGAAAAGAAGATAAAAATAATCAGGAAAATCAAAACAAGCTTTACAAAAATTTTTGCTGACGGTTATACAAGCAAATTTGACAAAAAATGGGTCTAGACCCTGTACCAAACTTTTCAACATGTACTTACAGGGTATCCAGCTGCAAGAATTTATTTCAAAGATGCAAATGGTAAAATAGAATTATATGGCAAAGAAAAATTTGACATATTGTCAAAAAAATTTTGACTGGCTCTTAAACTGTTCGTTTCAGCAATTAAAGTCGAATTTCCAGCAGTACCATAAAACTTGCTGGAAGATTTCCCACCTACAGAACTAGAAATTCAAGAAGACATCAAAACGTTCAAAAGTAATAAGAAAGTATCGAATATTCATTTTAAGTGGAATATCACAACCAAATACTGTATATGAACTATAAATGCTTTTTGAGAACATTTTGAAAACTTAAAAGATTCTACAAGATTGTAAAATAGCGTTATTCCACCCACTACCAAAGATGGAGACAAAATGTCAACAGCTATAGGGGAGAGTGACGTCTGCCTCTGGAACACGAAATATTCTACTGAACTGAGTTGTAAAACCTCTAGACGAACATCTAGCGCGTAACAAATTTTTAACTTAAAAATCAATAATCCGCCATAGAATGTTAATTATCATGCCGGCGACTATAATAATATCATTCTTTGACTGCAAGTAAAAGTTTCATGCGGTGGACAGACACATTTTTTTCATCAGTCTTCCTGTTTAGATGCGGCCAACCTTTTCATTTCAGATTAGTAGCTGATAACAGCTTCCTTAATTATTTGCTGTAACTATTCTAGTCTCTGTCTTCCTCTACTGTTTTCACCTTCTAAAGTTCCCCCTACTGCCATGGAAGTTATTCTCTGGTGTCTTAACAGATGTCATAACAACTTCTCATTTGTGTTTTTATCATATAGTCCTTTCTTCAACAATTCTGCAGAGAGCATCCTCATTCCTTACCTTACCAGTAAAACTAATTTTCAATATTCGTCTGTAGCACCATATCCCAAAACCACCTGTCGCTTCTTTTTGTCGTGTATACCATATATTCCTTTCTTCAGTAATTCTGCAAAGAACCTCCTCATTTCTTACTTTACCAGTCCACCTAATTTCTAACATTCGTCTCTAGCAACATATCGCAAATTCTTGGAATCTCTTCTGTTCAGGTTACCTAGAGTCCATGTTTCACAACCATACAATGACACGGTAAAAACGTAATGCCTCAAAAATTTATTAACCTGATTAAGGCCTACGTCTGATGCTAATAGACTCCTCTGGACCAGGAAAGCCCTTTCTGCCGATGCTATTCTGCTTTTTATGTCCTCCTTGCTACGTGCATCATAGGTTATTTTGCTGCCTAGCTAGCAGAATTCCTTAACATCATTTGCTTCGTGATCCTCAGTTCTGATATAAAGTTTCTCGTTGTTTTTCTTTCTGCTACTTCTTATTACTTTCGTGTTTCTTTGTTTTACTCTCAATTCACTCGCAGTACTAATAAAACTGCTCATAACACTGGACAGAGCCCATAATTCTTCTCCACTTTCACTAATGACATCAAAGTCATCACTGTTATCCTTGAATTTTAATTCCACTATTGACACTTTTTTTTTAATTTACTTGCTTACTTCTTCGATGTATAAACTGAACAGAAGTGGCGAAAGACTACATCCCTGACTACACCCTGTTTAATCTGAGGACTTCGTGATTGGTCTTAGCTCTTATTGTTGCCTCATGGTTCTAGTACGTACTCTGTATTACCCATATCAACATACAGCTTACCCCCATTTTTGTCAGAATCTGGAACATTTTGCACAATTTTACACTGTCGAACGCTTTTCCGAAGTCGATAAATATTATGAGCTTGTCTTGACTTTTCCTTAGTATTGTTTTATGTTATTAACCGCAATGTCAGAACTGCCTCTCTGGTGCTTCTACGTTTCCTAAAGCCAAACTGATCGACATCTAACTTATCCTCAGTTTTCTTTCCAATTCTTGTGAAATTCTTGTGAAATTCTTCTTGTCAGCAACTCGGATATATGAACTGTCAAGCTGATTCTCTGATTCTTCTCACTCTGATCGTATATCGCCAGTCACATACATTCTGCATATCATAGTGAATAGTCGGCGTGTTGCCACTTCCCCCAATGATTTCAGAATTACCGATGGATTTTATCGGTCTCTGTGGCTTTATTTAGGTTTAAGAAGTCCAAAGCTCTTTTAAATTTTGATTCTAATATGGGATCCGCTATCTCTTCCCTGTCGACTAACGTTTCCTCTTCCTTAACGTCATGAGACAATCCTCCCCTGACATAGGCCTTCAGTGTACTCTATCCACTCCTCCACACTCTCCTCTCCATTTAACAGTGGAATTCTCATAGCACTCTTTATCTTTCCGCCCACATCTTTAATTTCACCAAAGGTTGTTTTGACTTCTCTGGATGATGAGTCAATCCTTCGGACAAAAATTTCTTTTTTCAATTTCTTCTCATTTTTCATGCAACCATTTCCACTTAGCTTCCCTGCACTCCCTCCTTACATATTTCCTAAGTTACTTGCATTTGTGTATTCCTGAATCTTTCTGCTCATCATTGTACTTCTTTCGTCTGTCAACTGAATAGTTCTTCTGTTATCCGTGGTTTCCTCTCTGTCACCTTCCCTGTACCTGTGTTTTGCTTTCCAATTTCTGTGTTTGCTATTTTTACAGATGTCCATTCCTCTCCAGCTAAACTACCTCCTGAGCTATTCATTGTCACCCTACCTTTAGCCTCAAGGATTTTACAGGATATTTTTCATTCCTTAGTATATCACTATCCATTTTCTATGCACATCGATTCTTCCTATTATCTTAAACTTCATCCTACTCTTCATCGTTATTAAACTGTAATCTGAGTCTATATCCTTTCTGGGTACGCCTTGCAATTCGATATGAGATTTCGGAATGTCTGCCTAACCACGGCGTAATCTAACTGGAACCCACCGGTCTCTCCTGGCCTTTTCCATGTATACTTCCTCCACTTGGGACTCTTGAACTGAATATTCGCTATTACTAGCTGAAATCTATTGCTGAACTCAATTAGTCTTTCTACTTTCTCATTCCTACTATCGAGCCCACTTTTCTGCCTGGTGTTGATATTACCCTTAACCAGAAATCCTCTAGATTTCACTTCACTGACCTCCACTATATTTAGACTGAACCTTAGCATCTCCCTTTTCAAATTTTCTAACTTCCCTGCCACGTTCAAACTTATGACATTCCACGCCCCGATTCGTAGAGTGTTACCCTTTCATTGGTTATTTAATCTCTTTCTCGTGGCAGTCCCCTTCCGGAGACCCGAATGAGGAACTTGTCAGGAGTCTTTAGTCAATAAAGACATCATTATGACACTTTTCAATTACAGGCCACATGTGATGTGGATACATGTTATGTGTCTTTAAGGCACTGGTTTACATCGGCTTCTGCACCTTCAGGCCGTTCTGATTCTTCCGCCTCTTCAGGGCAGTGTCCCATCATAAGGGCAAGAGAGTACCCCGAACCTCTATCCGCTCCTCCGCCCTCTTTGACAATGTCATTGCCGGACAGGATGACTTCTTACGCCGGAAGATTTCGGTCGCCGTTTCTGATATAAAGAAACAACACTGGAGAATCGGAAATAACATCGAAAGAAACTTTTTTTAAGTACGAAATAAATTTCGAAGACTTTCAAAGCAGCAGATGTAAGACATTGGGATATACGCATGTAGAAGAAAGCAAAATACAACATGACGAAAAGATAAGAGAGTACTGGAAAAACAGCGAACAACAACAAATGGTGACGGGAAGGGGGGGGGGAGGCTTTACGTTGTTACGTGATCCTAGTTAGTAGATACTAAAATAAGAATAAAATGGGGACTAAACCACACGCCCTAGCTTCCGGGAACTGAGTGACCTGTGCAGACATCTTGTGCAACACTCCTCCAGAAACCCACCAACGAATCTCTGCTGCATTTCGATCCCAATGTGGATCTTTGCCTTGTTAAGTTCATCATGAAGTTTTGGTTCATCAGTGTATACCATTAACTTCTTATCTACTGGTATGCTGTAACCAGTTGTCACTTTATCGGGTGTATGATCTGACGTAGTGGATGGCCTGAAGGCTCTAAATGCACTCGATAAACAAGTTAAAACGTAAGACTGAAGATAACTGGTTAAGACTAGTGTAAGAGGTGTGTCATTTTTGAGAGCGCCATCAGTGGTGTTCTTGTTGCGGTTTACGAAAATGGAACAGCGGAATGTAGAGCCATCTTATGTGATCACGATTTGTGTCACACTTAGGGAATCCGCGGTTGTGACCTTCATAAAGTTGAAACAGGCCTTTGAAGAATATTCCTTACCACGAGCACAAATTTTTCTGTGATATAAATCATTTCTGTAATGGTTGAGAACGCGATGAAGTTGAACCTCGCTCGGATGAGCAAGTCAAAGATCGAAAGAGTGCTGATTAGGTTTTTTGATAGTACGGTACCTTGCTTAAACAATTGGTTCCTCCTGGACAAACTGTCAACCATGTGTATTACAGAGATGTCCTTGAAAGGCTCAGAAAGGGAGTGAATAGAGAAAGAAGGGTGAATGGATTGAGACCGGACACTTCAGACAAATGGACGCTACCTGATGACAGCGACCCACGGCACAAGGCCAATTCCATCATGGAATTTTTTACCTCAGAAGGTATTCCTGTTGTTCCACAGGTCCCTGTTGACCCGATGTGAGTCCTAGCATTATCCTTTTCCCGAAATTGAAATATGTCTTAAAAGGAAGTCATTTCGGGACACTAGAGAACGTTCAAAAGAATGTGACCGACATATTAAAGGCCCTACCAGTTGAAGCCTTTCAGCGCTGCGACCGAGACTGGGAGCAACGACTCCACCCGGTGTATGGCTGCCGAACGGAGCTACTTTGAAGGGAACAATATTGCTGTATGAAAAAAATAAAAAATTTTGGAGGTAAAAAGCAGTCGCATTACTTTTCCCACAAACTTTGTATGATCATCACGAACCGCAGCATTAACTGTTAGTTGCGATGGAGAATATAAACAGCACTGCCATACAATAAACTAGCCTGGAAAAATGTTTCCACATTTCTGTGACACACACACACTACTTTTAAATTTATAATGGAAAAGACAAAAAGACTCAGATAATGTGATAAACTATGATCAATAGCTGCAGTGCAACCAGCACCAGCCACTAAACAGAAATGACTAAATGACAACTACACAAATTGTTGCATGTACTTACGCGAAGCAAAAAATAAATAAAAAGAAGTACTGACGCATCTGCTACGCAGTGGCAAGGAAATCTTATTTTGTAGTTTTAACGTTGTAACATTACGTTCAGCTAGGAGTGATATCCTTTATCAATGTACCAGACGAGATTTATTAAAACAAATTCGTTTAAAGCAAGTTGTAGCGACAGTTTCTGGTCGTCTTTGTTCTGATTCCTTCGATGCACCTCCCATCAATGTCGATATATGCACGACACGCGGTTGCATATACCTCGGTTCTTTCCAGTCCAGACTCTGCAAGCTGGACAAATACGTTCCCATTTAGGAATGTTTGAGACGGTAGTATAGGTTCTCGTATTTGTCTTACAAGGAAGGAAAAATTTCCGCAAAATATTCGTCACAACGAAGAGAATTTGAACAAGTTTTGATTCTTTGTGTGGCGTAACACTGTTTCAGTTACAAATATTCAAGACATACTTTCTATGTGAGGAAATGCTTGCTTGTTTGTCTCGGATTATACACTCCTGGAAATTGAAATAAGAACACCGTGAATTCATTGTCCCAGGAAGGGGAAACTTTATTGACACATTCCTGGGGTCAGATACATCACATGATCACACTGACAGAACCACAGGCACATAGACACAGGCAACAGAGCATGCACAATGTCGGCACTAGTACAGTGTATATCCACCTTTCGCAGCAATGCAGGCTGCTATTCTCCCATGGAGACGATCGTAGAGATGCTGGATGTAGTCCTGTGGAACGGCTTGCCATGCCATTTCCACCTGGCGCCTCAGTTGGACCAGCGTTCGTGCTGGACGTGCAGACCGCGTGAGACGACGCTTCATCCAGTCCCAAACATGCTCAATGGGGGCAGATCCGGAGATCTTGCTGGCCAGTGTAGTTGACTTACACCTTCTAGAGCACGTTGGGTGGCACGGGATACATGCGGACGTGCATTGTCCTGTTGGAACAGCAAGTTCCCTTGCCGGTCTAGGAATGGTAGAACGATGGGTTCGATGACGGTTTGGATGTACCGTGCACTATTCAGTGTCCTCTCGACGATCACCAGTGGTGTACGGCCAGTGTAGGAGATCGCTCCCCACACCATGATGCCGGGTGTTGGCCCTGTGTGCCTCGGTCGTATGCAGTCCTGATTGTGGCGCTCACCTGCACGGCGCCAAACACGCATACGACCATCATTGGCACCAAGGCAGAAGCGACTCTCATCGCTGAAGACGACACGTCTCAATTCGTCCCTCCATTCACGCCTGTCGCGGCACCACTGGAGGCGGGCTGCACGATGTTGGGGCGTGAGCGGAAGACGGCCTAACGGTATGCGGGACCGTAGCCCAGCTTCATGGAGATGGTTGCGAATGGTCCTCGCCGATACCCCAGGAGCAACAGTGTCCCTAATTTGCTGGGAAGTGGCGGTGCGGTCCCCTACGGCACTGCGTAGGATCCTACGGTCCTGGCGTGCATCCGTGCGTCGCTGCGGTCCGGTCCCAGGTCGACGGGCACGTGCACCTTCCGCCGACCACTGGCGACAACATCGATGTACTGTGGAGACCTCACGCCCCACGTGTTGAGCAATTCGGCGGTACGTCCACCCGGCCTCCCGCATGCCCACTATACGCCCTCGCTCAAAGTCCGTCAACTGCACATACGGTTCACGTCCACGCTGTCGCGGCATGCTACCAGTGTTAAAGACTGCGATGGAGCTCCGTATGCCACGGCAAACTGGCTGACACTGACGGCGGCGGTGCACAAATGCTGCGCAGCTAGCGCCATTCGACGGCCAACACCGCGGTTCCTGGTGTGTCCGCTGTGCCGTGCGTGTGATCATTGCTTGTACAGCCCTCTCGCAGTGTCCGGAGCAAGTATGGTGGGTCTGACACACCGGTGTCAATGTGTTCTTTTTTCCATTTCCAGGAGTGTAGAACAGTCGTTTTTCGACGCGTTGTCCTCAACTCATACATTCAGTGTTGCCTACATTTATCCTGTAATACCTTGCCACGAACGCCCCGTAACGTTCATACACTCGTAATTTGTATGCTTCCTTGCTGTAGTCATTATCACAGGGAGGTGTGTGTAAGGCCATCGGTGTAATAAAATTAGCGGGCAAGGAAACCGTATGGCAATAACTGAATAAAGGATATTTCTCTAGATCTAATGGACAATATTTACACATTTATCTAGTGGAGCTATGGTAACACAAGATATCTGGAGCGACTTTCTGAACGGCGCTAAAAACAACGTTGAGAATTTACTGATGTTCGCAAGTAATTTTAAAATTTCTAGCCAAATAATTATCACAAAGACCTCGCCTTTTCCGGACTTTCACAATATTTACAGGTATAGATATGGCTCTCGTTTCTGGCGAAAATTCCCTAAATGTTAGAGAAGCGGAGCTTTTCAAGGCCGTTCTGATCGTGCCGATCGCTCTCTATTTCTCTTTGAAGAGTTTATAAAAAGAAAGTGGACTCAGCAGATAATCCTGATCATACTTCAGGCTAATGTAAAGTACAAGGGTTGCCGAGAAAGTAATGCACCGCATTTTTTTCTCTGCCGAAAAACAATGCTACGTACGCGAAACGTTACATATGTGTTATTTGAAGTCTTCTGAGTGAGCACGCCAAGTTTCCGCCACTTCCGACAGAGAGCGTAGCTGCAGGACAGTTTCAAAATGGCGTCTGTAGGTGATGTACGTTACAAGCAATGTGCAGTCATTGAATTTCTCACTGCAGAGAAAGAAACTGAGAGGAATATTAACAAACGCTTGTGCAAAGTCTATGTCGACAGAAATACAGTTAGTCGCTGGGCACGGAGAGTGAGGTTATCAGAAGTTGGTTCGGCGGAGATCCACGATTTGCAGCGGTCGGGAAGACCATCAATGGCTGTCACACCTGACTTGTTGTAGCGAGCTTCCACTTGTTTGGCCCATTAAAGGATGCCATTCGTGGAAGACGTTTTGAGAACAATAAGGAGGTGATTCACACAGTGAAGCACTGGCTCCGCTACCAGGACAAGGATTGGTACCGACGTGGCATACACGCCATTGTTTCATATTGGAGGAAGGCCGCAGAATGGGATGGAGACTACGTCGGAAATTAGGGTGTGTATATAAAACACCACTCTATCGCGTGTATGATTCTCATTACGTTCAATAAAGAATTGTTGAAGAAAAAATGCGGTGCATTACATTCTGGGCAACCCTCGTACATTGTAATGCACCTGATACCAGCAAAATTTATTTCATAATCCATTTTCGCAATATTCACTAACGCCCTGTTGAAAATCAGTGATGGACGAAAGAAGTGAATAAAGAATTACCACGGTCTTTAAATGTGGGTCCAGACTCATGAAAATTAGCATCAGTGTTATTTGTTTTACTGACAGCAATGAAAAAGGTCATAGTTATCTACAATTACTAACGTATATGCTGTTACAAATATTGGGACACAAGCTACTGGGAATAAGGCATTCTACATGGTTCCAGACTGACAAATGTTAAGTTCATTCCCTGCAGGCCATTCGAGAAACTTAAATTGGATTGACCTTAATTAAATAGAAATCTACAATTAAACACTGTCGGCCCCAATGTAGGAAAAGCAAACGCACTCCATCTTCCGGCTACAAGTGGCTCATCGGGACCATCCGACCGCCGTGTCATCATCGGATGAGTATGTGGATAGTAGGGGCGTGTGGTCAGCACACCGCTCTCCCGGTCGTTATTATGGTTTCCTTTCACCGGAGCAGCTACTGTTCGGTCGAGTAGCTGCACAAGTGTCATCACGAGGCTGATTGCACCTCAGCAAATGGCAACAGTGCATGGCGGCCCGAACGCTCACCCATCCAAGTGCTGGCCACGCCCGACAGCGCTTAACTTCGGTGATCTGACGGGAACCGGTGTATCCACTGCGGCAAGGCCGTTGCCCAAATCTTAAATCAGCATGGCCGGACGCGGTATTGAACTGTCGTCCTAACGAATGCTCATCCAGTGTGCTAACCACTGGGCCACCTCGTTCCGTCCGAAATAGGAAATACCTTATACGATGGTTCTGTGCTTTCATCATCATCATCATTTAAGACTGATTATGCCTTTCAGCGTTCAGTCTGGAGCATAGTCCCCCTTATAAAATTCCTCCATGATCCCCTATTCAGTGCTAACATTGGTGTCTCTTCTGATGTTAAGCCTATTACTTCAAAATCATTCTTAACCGAATCCAGGTACCTTCTCCTTGGTCTGCCCCGACTCCTCCTAGCCTCTACTGCTGAACCCATGAGTCTCTTGGGTAACCTTGCTTCTCCCATGCATGTAACATGACCCCACCATCTAAGCCTGTTCGTCCTGACTGCTGCATCTATAGAGTTCATTCCCAGTTTTTCTTCGATTTTTTCATTGTGGACACCCTCCTGCCATTGTTCCCATCTACTAGTACCTGCAATCATCCTAGCTACTTTCATATCCGTAACCTCATCCTTGTTGATAAGGTAACCTGAATCCACCCAGCTTTCGCTCCCATACAACAAAGTTGGTCGAAAGATTGAACGGTGCACAGATAACTTAGTCTTGGTACTGACTTCTTTCTTGCAGAAGAGAGTAGATCGCAGCTGAGCGAGTAGATCGTAGCTGAGCGCTCACTGCATTAGCTTTGCTACACGTCGCTTCCAGTTCTTTCACTATGTTGCCATCCTGTGAGAATATGCATCCTAAGTACTTGAAACCATCCACCTGTTCTAGCTTTGTTTCTCCTATTTGGCACTAAATCCGTTTATATCTCTTTCCAACTGACATTACTTTCGTTTTGGAGATGCTAATCGTCATACCATAGTCCTTACATTTCTGATCTAGCTCTGAAATATTACTTTGCAAACTTTCAATCGAATCTGCCATCACAACTAAGTCATCCGCATATGCAAGACTGCTTATTTTGTGTTCCCATATCTTAATCTCACCCAGCCAGTCTATTGTTTTCAACATATGATCCATAAATAATATGAACAACAGTGGAGACAGGTTGCAGCCTTGTCTTACCCCTGAAACTACTCTGAACCATGAACTTAACTTACCGTCAACTCTAACTGCTGCCTGACTATCCATGTAAAGACCTTTAATTGCTTGCAAAAGTTTGCCTCCTATTCCATAATCTCGTAGAACAGGCAATAACTTCCTCCCAGGAACCCGGTCATATGCCTTTTCTAGATCTATAAAGCATAGATACAATTCCCTGTTCCACTCATAGCACTTCTCCATTATTTGCCGTAAGCTAAAGATCTGGTCCTGACACCCTCTAAGAGGCCTAAACCCACACTGATTTTCATCCAATTGGTCCTCAACTTATACTCGCACTTTCCTTTCAACAATACCTGAGAAGATTTTACCCACAACGCTGATTAAAGAAATACCTCTGTAGTTGTTACAATCTTTTCTTTTTCCATGTTTAAAGATTGGTGTGATTACTGCTTTTGTCCAGTCTGATGGAACCTGTCCCGACTCCCAGGCCATTTCCATTATCCTGTGTAGCCATTTAAGACCTGACATTCCACTTTATTTGATGAGTTCCGACTTAATTTCATCCATCCCAGCTGCTTCATTGCACT
Source organism: Schistocerca nitens (assembly GCF_023898315.1). Classification (NCBI taxonomy): domain Eukaryota; kingdom Metazoa; phylum Arthropoda; class Insecta; order Orthoptera; family Acrididae; genus Schistocerca; species Schistocerca nitens. Next base: position 780,375,385 of record NC_064618.1, read on the forward strand.
GCAATCTATTGACCATTTTCTCCACTTCCTCAAATGTGATCCTATTTCCATCATCATTCCTATCCCATTGTACCTCGAAATCTGAAACATTACTGATCGTATTTTCACCTATATTGAGCAACTCTTCAAAATATTCCCTCCATCTGGCCAAGCAATCCACAGGATTCACCAGCAGTTTTCCTGACCTGTCCAAAACACTTGTCATTTCCTTCTTACCTCAATTTCGAAGACTGCTAATTACACTCCAGAATGGTTTTCCAGCAGCTTGACCCAAAGTCGTCCCAAGATTTCTTCTTGGATGCTGCAATTATCTGTTTGGCTTTGTTTCTTTCTTCAACATAACTTTCTCTGTCTACCTGAGTTCTGTTATGTAGCCATTTTTGATACGCCTTCTTTTTCCTTTTACAGGCTGCCTCGACTGTGTCATTCCACCAAGCTGTTTGCTTCATCCTACCTTTACACACTACTGTTCCAAGACATCCTTTAGCCACTTCTAGTACTGTGTCCCTGTACCTTGTTCATTCCTTTTCCAATGACTGTAATTGACTACATTCAAGTAACTGGTACCTTTCTGAGATCATTGTTATGTACTTGTGCCTGATTTCCTTATCCTGAAGTTTCTCCACTCTTATCCTCCTACATATGGACCTGACCTCCTGCACTTTCGGCCTCACAGTCCCTATTTCACTGCAGATTAAATAATGATCAGTGTCATCAAAGAATCCCCTGAATACACATGTGTCCCTCACAGCCTTCCTGAATTCCTGATCTGTTATTATACAGTCAATGACAGATCTGGTTCCCCTGCCTTCCCAAGTATACCGGTGAATGTTCTTATGTTTAAAAAAAGGAGTTTGTGATTACTAAGCCCATACTGGCACAGAAATCGAAGAGTTGTTTTCCGTTCCTGTTGGCCTCCATATCCTCTCCAAATTTACCCATAACCTTTTCATAGCCTTCTGTTCCATTTCCAATCCTGGCATTAAAATCACCCATGAGCAGAACACTATCCTTGTCCTTTACTCTAACAACTACATCACTGAGTGCCTCATAAAAACTATCCATCTTATCTTGATCTGTCCGTTCACGGTGCGAATATGCTGACACAATCCTAATTTTCTTGCTAGACACTGTCAAATATATCCACATCAATCGTTCGTTTACATACCTTATTGCAACTACGCTGGGTTCCATTTCTTTCCTGATGTAAAGCCCTACACCCCATTGTGCTATTCCTGCTTTGACTCCTGACAGGTAGACCTTGAATTCTCCCACTTCCTCTTCTTTCTCACCCCTTACCCGAATGTCACTAACAGCTAAAACGTCCAGCCCCATCTTACTTGCAGCCTCTGCCAGCTCTACCTTCTTCCCAGAGTAGCCCCCATTGATATTAATAGCTCCCCATCTCATTACCATTTGTTTGCCAAGTCGTATCTTAGGAGTCCCTGGTTTGTCAGTTAGAGGTGGGACTCCGTCACCTCCAAAGGTCCGAGGCATTTTGCTCTGATTGTTGCCAGCATCATATTTAAAGTACCAGGGAAGCAGGTTTCTAGCCTTACTTGTCCCGAGTCCCATTGAGTTTTACCCCTAACGGTTGAGTGACTAACCGGTGGATTTGGTAGTCTTTGGCGTATGAGCACAAAGGTGACCACGCCTCAGAATATGTCCGAGATGCCCAGCCTTATTCCAAAGTAACTGGTATCCCGACTGTCGGGACCACTTACGTGACCAATCATACGTTGCCCGTGGTTCATGAACTAGGACATGACTACAGGAACCCACACCATGAACCATGTGCTTTCATTAATCTGTATGAAATTCTACTTGTATCTCAATCAGCGAGCGGCTACCGAGCACTGTGGCGGTGTTCTTCATTAGAGCATTGTTCGGCGACAACACAACATTTCGATGTATAACTAGTAGGAAGACGAAGTGTGACTGACGAGTGTAGCCAAGGAGTTTGTTACTGCTTACAGCCTGCAGCTCGATGGTGAGGAGGTGGTGGACCACGGATAACTACAGCAGAAAATGACCATTATGTTGTGCAACATGCAAGGAGTGACCCACGGCAAGCAGCAAGCGCGATTACAACCACTTTTAGCAGGACTGCAACGCACACAACCTCACGCTCCAAGGTGGCACGACCAGCCCAGGGGGTGGTCACTTTGCATGACGACCAGTATGTTGTGTTCCCTTGATACCTGCACTTCGCCGCCACCGTCTACGATGGTGCCAAGAGAATAGGGGCAGGATGAACGAGGAGTTGGGTCGCGCGCTCGTCTCAAATGATATCATATTCAGTGTGAGTAGCGATTCTAGACCTACTCTGATATCACGATGGGAAAACGTAATACATCCAGGAATATTGTCAACCACTATGGAAATTTAATCACTGTTTGCGAATTCTTGGACATCCGCTGGTATTATATATACACTGAAGAGCGAAAGAAGTACGCCTGCCTAATGTCGTGTAAGGCCCGCGCGAGCACGCAGAACTGCCGCAGCATGACGTGGCGTGGACTCGACTAAAGTCTTAAGTAGTGCTGGAGGGAACTAACATCATGAATCCTGCAGGGCTGTCTATAAATCCGTAAGAGTACGAGGAGGTAATGATCTCTTCTGAACAGCACGTTGTAAGGCATCCCAGACACTCTCAATAATGATCATGTCTGGGGAGTTTGGTAGCCAGTGGAAGTGTTTGAACTCAGAAGACTGTGCCTGGAGCCACTCTGTACCAATCCTGGACGTTTGGGGTATCGCATTGTCCAGCTGGAATTGCCCAAGTCCGTCAAATGCACAATGGAGATAAATGGTTGGTTCAAATGGTTCAAATGGCTCTGAGCACTATGGGACTCAACTGCTGAGGTCATTAGTCCCCTAGAACTTAGAACTAGTTAAACCTAACTAACCTAAGGACATCACAAACATCCATGCCCGAGGCAGGATTCGAACCTGCGACCGTAGCGGTCCTGCGGTTCCAGACTTCAGCGCCTTTAACCGCACGACCACTTCGGCCGGCAGGGGAGATAAATGGATGCGAGTGATCCGACATGAAGCTTACGTACGTGTCACCTGTCACTGTCGTATCTAGACGTACTAGGGGTCCCATACCACTCCATCTGCACACGCCCCACTCGATTACAGAGCCTGCACCAGCTTGAACAGTCCCCTGCTGACATACATTGCCCACGGACTCATGAGGTTGTCTCCATAGCCGTACACGTCTATCCGCTCTGTACAATTTGAAACGAGACTCGTCCGACTAGGGAACATGTTTCCAGTCATCAACAGTCCAACGTCGGTGTTGACCGGCCCAGGCGAAGCGTAAAGCCGGCCGGAGTGGCCGTGCGCTTCTAGGTGCTACAGTCTGGAGCCGAGCGACCGCTACGGTCGCAGGTTCGAATCCCGCCTCGGGCATGGATGTGTGTGATGTTAGGTTTAATTAGTACTAAGTTCTAGGCGACTGATGACCTCAGAAGTTAAGTCGCATAGTGCTCAGATCCATTTGAGCCATTCGAGGCGTAAAGCTTTGTGTCCTGCAATCATCAAGAATACACGAATGCGCCTTCTGCTCCGAAAGCCCATATCGATGATGTTTCGTTGAATGGTTCGCACGTTGACACTTGGCTCAAATGGCTCTGAGCACTATGGGACCCAACATCTTAGGTCATAAGTCCCCTAGAACTTAGAACTACCTAAACCTAACTAACCTAAGGACATCACACACACCCATGCCCGAGGCAGGATTCGAACCTGCGACCGTAGCAGTCCCGCGGTTCCGGACTGCAGCGCCAGAACCGCTAGACCACCGCGGCCGGCCGTTGACACTTGTTGATGGCCCACAATTGAAGTCTGCAGCAATTTGCGAAAGGGTTGCACTTCTGCCACGTCGAACGGTTCTCGTCACTCGTCGTTGGTCCCGTTAAAACTCATTTAAATCTTGATAACCTGCTATTGTAGCAGCGGTAACCGATCTAACAACTGTGCCAGACACTTGTGTTATGTAGGTGTTGCCGACCGCAGCACCGTGTTCTGCCTGTTTACATACCTCTTCATTTGAATACGCATGTTTGTGTCACTTTCTTTGGTGCCTCTTTGTAGATAAACTGCGTAATTGTGACACTTGAAAGTTGGTGCCGGACTGGGGCTCGAACCCGGATTTTCGGCTTATCGGGAGCAGTCACCTCATTTTTTTTTCAGAAAGTTTTGTATAGGGGAAAATATAAATAATGTTATATATTATGTGTGATGGCCTCCAAAATAAAAAACAATAAAGATCAATATATTACACTTTCTAGGCGAAAGGTAATAAAAATTGCGTACTGCAGTAGAACAAGAGATTTTCTTCCGCAACAGGGAAAATGAAACTACAAGGACAGAAGACCAATGTTACTCGCCCTGCCACAGAAACTCCTTACTGACCTTGTGGCAAAATTTGAGCACATAGCAGAGCGTGCATTCCTGTCCGTGGTTATTGCGTGCCCTGTTGAGAACCGAGAACCACCTTTTGTGATGTGCGGAGGACCATCGTCAATCGCGCTGACATAAGTGGAATTACTATCTTTGAATAAAAGTGTCATACCTGTGTGTCCCATTGCGTATTTCTTTCATTTACCTTCTGTACTATATGGCAGCAGTTCTTTCTATGCATGGTCCAGGTTTCATCGAGCCATATTCCTTGGCAGTGGCCGTGGCATTGACACATTAAGTGAAAGGTGCTTTCATTCGTAAGTTTTGGACATCTGTGTATTTACTCTGGCTGCATATTAACTTATGGCTGTCTCAGTAGCCCTACCCTTTAGTTTCAAGTGTCAGCAACTAAATCGTGGTGTCATAGCAAAAATAAAATTTAGGTTAAAATTAGTTTAACCAAATTTACAAAGAGACAGGGGCGAAAATTTAATTTTCAAGACGATTAAATATTTGACATTTGGTACAGCCGCCGGTATGGCAAAGGGGTATGAATCCGACGGCATTACTGGTGGTACGGGAGAGGAAGAATTTCTTTAATGCAGTCCCGGCGGCACTGCGACATGATTTAGGAGCTTCCTAGAGGGCACGGGGGTTGCAGTGCAGGCTCTCGCGTTGCAGGCAGAGGAAGCCACGCTAGCGCTGCAGGGGAAGTTTTGCATCAGCGCACAATCCAGGCCCTGCGGACAAAGAATAACAGATGGCTGCGTCGTGGGGGATGCATTTTCCAATATCTGCGTGTTGCACGGGAGGGAAATTCTCGATGTCGTGCCGACCATGAATCTCCTCAAGTCGGAACTCCTCCGACCGCTTCGCCCAGCGGGCTGCTTCCGCTTGGGGAACCATGCGTGGGCTACATACGGAGGGTCGTGTGCAGGTAAACTGGCCGGGTTTCATTACTTTGCAGCGCTAAGGAGTGTACGTTTGCAGGCCACTATGTGGTTATCGTCGACAACGGAGATAGTGATCTGGTCACGTTAACAACATGGTCAAACATAGGCAAATGACAACAATTTTTTAATCCAAATCTTTGCGCAGGACACTGTACATTGCATAAACGATTTCCTTTCCCGATTGGAGCAAGTAAAAAATGAATATCTACATCTATATATACTGTACATGTTCCTCTAAATGTATATTCTCCAAGTGTATAGAAGAGTATACTTACAAGGAGACCCCCCATACTGTGAATTACGGATTTTGATGCGTTTCAAATATGTTGTAGAGGCACTTGCCCTGAGTACCTGGCTATCCGGTTTTTTAGCGACGGGCCTTAGTTTTTGAGAAAATCGATTTTGAAGTTTATTGCCTGCTTTATATACCCGTACATTACTTACATTTCGAGCAAGTCAGCGCAGCGCAGCGGTTAAGGTTCACGGCTACCGCGCTGGAGGTGCCGCGTTCGAACCCTGCTCGTGTAATTGCCCATTATCGTCCCCTCTCCAGTGAATACCCTTAGCCATAACGGGAACCCCAGCTCCTAGGCCAATGAGATGCCAGTTGCATTACTTTACATTCGCATCTAACTACAGCGACAGTGGCCCGCAAAGCGTTTCTAGTGCCGTGGGTTAGAGAAATTCCGTAAAATGGAAGAACCAAGTGTTTCTGCTGTAGTGCAGACAAAAGAAGATCCACAAGTAGAGGAGTTGAACGAAGAATCAAAAGGCGAAATCACAAATACCATTAAATAAGACTAAAATCTACTCCGTGATTTGAATCTCGTAACGAATACACCGCCTAGGGTGATCTCTGCCAATTCCGTTGCAATTGGCGATGAGATATGCATCGCCATACAGCATCTCTTGGCCGAAAGACAGATCATTATTGATGAAGAATTGATATATTTCAGCGATCCACAAACGGAATGAATATTTGAAAAAAAATTATAATTTCGCACACCTTACACTGTTTGTTGATATTCTTTCAAATAAAATTGAATAATTCGGTCGATTTTGAAAAAAAAATTACATGAGGAGGATTGAAACACAGTACCTCTAACTCAGTAAACCTTTACCGCTGCGCTACGCTGACTTGCTCGAAATGTACGTGATGTTACTGGTATACAAAGCGCGCAATGAACTTCAAAATCGATTTTCTCAAAAACCAAGACCTGTTGCTATAAACCCGGATAGCCAGGTACTCAGGGAAAGTGCCTCTACATCATATTTGAAGCCCATCAAAATCCGTGATTTACAGTATGGAGGGTCCCCTTGTTAGTGTTGTAGCACTTACTGCTTTCCTTCGCGTTTCAGTTGCTTATGGAACGCGTGAAGAATGATTGCATAAATGACTCTCAACTGAGGTGCCCACTTTAGAAAGTGTGGGCAAGTAAACATGGTGTTGCTACGAGCGCCATCTCGTAGCAACACCGTGTTTACTTGCCCCAACTTTCTAACGTGGGCACCTCTGTTTTGTAGCAATCCGTGTTCACTGAGGTACGAGCTGCCCTTAGCGGCTCGCCATCTTATCTTATTTACAACTTTCGTGACGTCTCCTTTCCGGCTTAGATTTTTTTTTTTTTTTGAATATAACTTGTAAGTACTGCATCTCTTTCCAGTCAGTACACACTTTAGTTTATTAATGTCTTATATACCTATTATGTTTTAGAACAGTTAGTTTAATTCTGAAGACGACGCTCATAGTAGCGTCGAAACCGGGTCAGTTTTTACTTAATATTTGTGACCGAGGGCATATTTGTTCTAATATATTTCTTTTACTGTTTTTCACATCTTTAATGCAGCAATTCCGCCTTGGCTGCCTCGCATTTCGTAGTTATTTCATTCCTAAGAGATTTATATTGGTGTATTCCTACTTCCCCCGGTACATTTTTCTGTTTCCTTCTTTAGTCGATCAGTTGAAGTATTTTACCTGTTACGAAGATTTCCTCCTTTCAGTGAAATCTTCATTAAGAGCACTTACTTCACCCTGTCGATGAAAGAAGGTACAAAAATGATTAGGAATAGTCAGCAATATAGCAATATAAAATTTACTTGAATTATTTGTCTTCTCCCTTCATTGCTCTAGGGCAAATATCACAGTCTATGGCTTTTATAGCTGGCGCAACTACTCAAGGAAAATGATGGGTGTTGTTAAGCGATTAATTGTTGTTAAATTGTGACACTGAATGAGAACAAAAGTAGTAGCAGGAATGCTCGCAAGCAGTAAAGAGAGAGAATCGTCAAATGTATTGTACACGCCCACAGTCTAAATTTTGGGGGATAGGTTACTCTTTCAAAACTTAGTCAGCAACAATTAGTGATTTCCCAAGTCTGTAAAGATTTGCACTTTCGGACAGTCTGCCTCTGTTTCTACTGCAGTATTGTCTTGTTACACGGGTAAGTTAGTTTTTTTAGTTTAATGGTTTATCGTTTGAGTCGCAGTTCGCCTTATGTTTAAGCAAGCCCACACATATAGAGGGTGTCCCAGCTATCTTGTCCACCCAAAATATCTCTGGAACAATACCAGATATAGGAAAACGACTTTCACCGGTATCAATGTAGGGCTGGGGCACATGAATGTACTTATTTGGAAACATTCTAAAACGAAAGCATATGTGTTTTTTAACACAAACTTATGTTTTTTTTTAAATGGACCTCCTATATTTTTTCTTCAGCAATCCATAGCATGACAAAGCACATACACAATGGCGTTGATTGCATTGCAATATTCCCATTACATCCCGAGATATTAAAACGCGAATTTGACGTGTGAAACACCCGACATGCGCTGCTAGCGCACGTGTTGAGGTTCAGGCGTGAACCCCATGCTGCCCGTAATCGCGATGTGATTGACATGCGTAATCACACTTCCATACTTATCAAGAGGTCCGAAACGAATAATACTGTCTGCTGCGCGATTACGGGCAGCATGGTGTTCACGCCTGAGCCTCAGGACGTGCGCTAGCAGCGCACGTCGGGTGTTTCAAGCGTCAACTTCGCGTCTCAATATCTCGGGATGTAATGGGAATATTGCGATGCAATCAACGCCATTGTGTATGTGCTTTGTCATGCTATGGATTGCTGAAGAAAAAATATATGAGGTCCATTTATAAAAAAAAACATAAGTTTGTGTTAAAAAACACATATGCTTTCGTTTTAGAATGTTTCCAAATAAGTACATTCATGGGCCCCAGCCCTACATTGATACCGGTGAAAGTGGTTTTCCAATAGCTGTTATTGTTCCAGAGATATTTTGGGTGGACAAGATAGCTGGGACACCCTGTATATCTATCAATATTTTCAATCTATCCGTGGGAAAATGATTTAGTGATTCCACTGACGCCGACTAGTGGTCATATTTCGCGTTGAATCGCTGTATCATTGTGGTTACTGGCATCTAATCCGAAGCAGCCAGAACGCATTGAAGATGCCCCGCCCCCCCCCCCCCCCCCCCCCCAAACCTGCATCAGCGCATCTAGCTGCTTTTCGCCGATGTATCAGTTAGAACTGCTGCCTAATGAACAAAATTCTAGCATGGGGTGAGCCGTGACGCCATTGAGTTAGTAGACTGTTCTGTCTCGCGCCAGTAGCTCAGGGGTAGTATCGACTATCTCTCTTGCGCCGCGGGGTATAGCCGCACGATCTGAGGCGCCTTGTCACTCTCCGAGCGGCTGCCCCCGTCGGAGGTTCGAGCGCTCCGTCGGGCGTGGGTATGTGTGTGCTGTCCTTAGCATAAGTTAGTTTAATTAGTGTGTAAGCGTAGGGACCGATGACCTCAGCAGTTTGGTCCATAGAACCTTGCTACAAAATTCCAAATTTTTATCCCCCTTGCGGCCCCATTGCCAATATCTGGTATCCGTGGGTTGTGTCCTCAGAAGGTCTTTGCTTGCGAGAGGACGAGGCACCAAGTTTGGTGATTGGCGGTAGCGTCGCGACAGGAGGCGATCACGATATCCGAGCGGCCGAAGTCACGAGCTGCGCAAGGAGGGCCTGCACAGGATAAACGTACCGCAGTACCGTCACCGGGATCAGCGTCGACTACAAGCAACATGCCGACATCCCGTCAGTCAATTGGCAATATTCGTGTCGGACGACCACTCGTGGCCTGGCTGCCCCCTTCTACCTGGCTGTCGTCGGCCCTACTCCCAAGGGAACCTCCCCATCGCACCCCCCTCAGATTTCGTTATAAGCTGGCACAGTCGATAGGCCTTGAAAAACTGAACACAGATCAATCGAGAAAACAGGAAGAAGTTGTGTGAAACTATGAAAAAAATAAGCAAAATATACATACTGAGAAGTCCGTGGCAAGATAGGCAACTTCAACGACAGTATGAGCTCAGTAGCGCCGTGGTCCCGTGGTTAGCGTGAGTAGCTGCGGAGCGAGAGGTCCTTGGTTCAAGTCTTCCCTCGAGAGAAAAGTTTAATTTTTTATTTTCAGACAATTATTATCTGACAAACTCTTATGTTTTCATCACTTTTTGGGAGTGATTACCACATACACAAGAAAACCTAAATCAGGCAAGGTAGAAGAATCATTTTACCCATTCGCCAAGTGTGCGAGCTAGGTGGGTCGACAACATATTCCTGTCATGTGATGCACATGCCGTCACCAGTTTCGTATAGAATATATCAGACGTGTTTTCCTGTCGAGGAATCGGTTGACCTGTGACCTTGCGATCAAATGTTTTCGGTTCCCATTGGAGAGGCACGTACTTTCGTCTACTAATCGCACGGTTTTGCTGTGCGGTCGCAAAACACAGACACTAAACTTATTACAGTGAACAGAGACGTCAATGAACGAACGGACGGATCATAACTTCGCGAAAATAAAAAAAAATTAAAATTTTCATCCGAGCGAATACTTGAACTAATGACCCCTCGTTCCGCAGCTGCTCACTCTAACCACGGGACCACGGCGCTCCTGTGCTCACATGGTCCTCAGTGTTGTCTATCATTCCCCTGGACTACTCAGTTTGTATATTTTGCATATTTTTTTCATAGTTCCACACAACTTCTTCCTGTTTTCTTCATTGATCTGTGTTCAGTTTTTCAAGGCCTATCCACTGTGCCAACCTATAACTAAATTTGAGGGGGCTGCGATGGGGAGGTTCCCTTGTCAGTAACCCCGCCGCGACGCACCGTGGATCCATGGAACTGCTTGCTGATAAAGGGGAGTAACACTCTGTAATCCTCGTGGTGATTTGTGTTCATGTCTAGCTGACCTCTTAATTATATCTGGTTTGTACCCGACCCTTAGAGTTTTACTCGGTCCTTTCTTTGGTCGTAAATATAGCCCGTAGTATTGTACTGGACACTAGTTGTAGTTTGAAAATTTGTTCCGACATTAAATTGCCTTCCATTTCTGGTTTATACCCGATCATTAATGTTTTAATGAATCAGCTCCTGGTCGTAAATACAGTCGAAACAGTTGTATCAAGGCACAAGTTGCCGTTAAAGAAACAGGGGTCTTGTGGTTAGACTTAGATGGAAACCGGTTCAATTCCTTGATTGAAAATGCATTAGTTATAATCTGAACAACCTGTTGTACTAAGCTGTGCGTTGCTGTCATTATTGGTGTATTTTTAACTGGATCTTGTGGTTCCGCTGAGTGAGTTCTGTTGTAGTAGTGTTCATACGTAATGTTTTAAAACGTTCCTTTATAACTGAGAATCAGTTTAACTTTTGAAATATTAACAACCAACTATCACAAGGGCTTTAGTCAGAACAAGATTGTAACGCCTTGGTGGCTGATTGAAATTAAGAGGTTGTTTGCTTTGAAGCAAGCATTATCATTGTCATAATTGTTTCTTAATCTATTAACCTTTAAACACAGGTGCGCATCTTAACAATGAACATTTCGACATACAGCTTCCAAATTAAAAGTTACGTCGTCTGTTTGAGTAACTGAAACACTCTCGTCATCAATGGTGCTTATATAGTTTTCATGTGCTGCAGGAGGGCATTTAGCAAGACAGACTGTCTCCAGCGCCGTGGTAAACACCGCTGTTTCACTCGATAACTGGCGGGCCACACGTCTGGCCGTCTTGTAATTATTGTCCTATTGTTCTTGTTCAGATTTCTCTTACAACAGCTTATTCATTTCACAGATTTGTTGATTTTGTAAATAAAAACAAAATTTATGAATATATATTGTTAAATAAACAGGTTGTGTTTTCATTGGTGGGTCCTCCCTTCCACGTTTTTCTTAATTCCAGTAAATATCAAGTCTCATGGGCAATATTAGACCACTGTGCCATTAGACTGAATAGTTTATAACAAACGGGACCTAGCAAGACATTTTCAGTCGAAAGAAAATTTCAGACACACACAGTTTTATCCAAGCATTTAGACCTTGGTCTTCCTGTATTGTTGTTCCCTCTTAGTTCTTGTATATATTGTATATCAACCATCTTTTGTATAGCATGTCCTGATCTTCCTTCAGTTTTACTTCCATTATCAACAGCAACGTAAGAACTGCCTCTCTTGTGCCTCTACCTTTCCTAAAGCCAAACTTCTATATATTATTGATACCACAAATTTGTATGAGCTGTTAAGCTCACTATCCGATCGTTCATCCACTGCCCTTGATATCTTTGGAACGATGTGAATGATGATTTTACAGAAGTCTCTTCGTTCTTCACACTCCCATACATTCTACACACTAAAGAGAACAGTCGTTTCGTTTCCATCTGATTTTCAAAATACCGATGACATGTTATTCATCCTTTCCGTTTTATCTGATTTTAAGGCTTCCAAATCTATTTAAGTCCCGATTCCAATACTGAATCCTCATGTCATCCCTATCGAGACCTGTTTCTTCTTCTATCGCTTCATCAGACAAGCCTACCGCTCATACAGACCTTCAATGTACTCTTTCCACCTATCAGCTCTCTCCTCTGCATTTAACGGTGGAATTCCCATTGCCCTTTTAACATAACATACCTCGCTTTTAATTTCACTGAAGGTTGGTTTTAATGTTCTGTATGCTGAGTCTTTCCTTCTGACAATCACTTATTTTTCGATTTCTTCGCAGTTTTTATTCAGCCCTTGCGTCTTACCTTCATGCAGTTCCTGTTTACATATTTGTTAAGTGACTTGTATTTCTGTATTCCTGAATTTCCCTGAACATTTTTGTGTTTCCTTCTTTCGTCAAAGTATTTCTTCTGTTAACCCTGGTTTCTGTCTTATACCTACGTTTTTCTTTCCGGCGATCTGAGATTACCGCTTTTAGAGACGTCCATTTCTCTTCAAATGAATTGCCCACTGCGCTCTTAATTATCGCAGTATACAGCTTAGCCCGTCTGGCAAGCCGCGTGGTCTAAAGCGCTGCTTCCAGAGAGGGAAGGCGTGCCGGTCCTCGGCACGAATCCGCCCGGCGGATTAGTGTCGAGGTCCGGTGTGCCGGCCAGTCTGTGGATAGTTTTTAAGGCGGTTTTCCATATGCGTCGGCGAATGCGGGCTGGTTCCCCGTATTCCCGGTGATTGCTGTGCAAACACTGTCTCCACGTATGCATACACCATAATTACTCTACCACGCAAACATTGGGATTGCATTCGTCTGATATGAGACGTTTGCAGGGGGGTCCACTGGGGCCGAACCGCACAATAACCCTGGCTTCGGTGTGGGGCGGTGGTGAGGTTGGTGGCCTATTGTGGCGTTGTAAACCACTGAGGGCTACGGCGGGACGTAGGTTCCCAGTTCAGTACACAATATACACAATAAATAGCTTCAGAGAACTTCAAGTATGTCTCTTCATTCCTTAGTACTTCCTTATCCCACCTGTCTGCGCACTTATGCTTTCAACCAGCCTCTTGAACTTTAGCCTACTTGTCACCATTACTAAATTGTTATCTGAGTCTGTATCCGCTCCTGGGTGTGCGTTACAATCCAATACCTAATTTCGGAATCTCTGCCTGGCCGTGATGTAATGTATTTGGGATCTTCCCCTATCATCCGGCCTTTTCCCTTCCCGTATCTCCTGACCTTTTCCAAGTATATCTCCTCCTCTCGTGATTCTGGAACAGAGAATTCGCTACAACTATTTGAAACGTAATTCGGAGCTCAATAAGTCCTTCCCCTCTCTCATTCCTGCTAGCAAGCCCACATTCTCCCGTAACCGTTTCCTTCTACTTTTTGCACTGCAACAGCATTCCACTCCGCAATGACTGTTTGCCTACTGAATCACACGTTCAGTATACTCATAAACTTTCTCTATCTCTTCACCTTGTAACACCATAGCTCTAATGCTATTTTGCTTTTGTGTCATTTATTGTTACATTGCTGTGCTTCTGTAAATGTGTTTGATTGAATAGATAACACAAAACTGTATACTCCTATCTTTGTAAAAACTTTGAGTCATGGTCTGATTCTATGCGATGTAGTATATCTGTCGTTTAAATGCTTTGTCCCATTTGGAGGGAACAAAACTTACTGTATATGATTGTAATTTTGTATGATTAATTTTTTGTAGAAATGTCAATATGTGTAAATGTTTTGTTTTATTTAATGTATTTGGTTACTGTTATGTAAACTGCTGATCCTCACTTAGGGTTCTTAGTTAGTTTGTATGTAAATGGTGTAGTGGTTCCCCTCGGGAACGGAACCGTGTAGCGCGAGCAAATTGTGGTTGGCCTAGGTGGAAAAGGTGGAACTGATAGTCAGTCGGGGACGAGCCAGTAGTCGGAGACGAGCCACTAGTCGGGGACGAGCTACCAGTCCGTGCACTGCCATGTAAAGGATGCGTATTGTGCTGATTCCGAGAGAGGCTTTTCCTACTTCTTTCCAAGGCCTTGGATGGATGGATAAATAGCTGGAACGATTCTGGATTTGGTATTCATCATCGCCACCAAGAAATGACAGAGTCCAGCAATCCTGCCTGCAATTCCACCTACCAACATGCAGTTGCCACCACATTGCGCAATCATTGCAACGTAATACTATATTGACGTACAGTGAAGGATCAGCTTAATGGATGTGCTAATGTGCTGAAATGTAAGGTAATTTATATCTGAATTTGTGTACCTACCTTGACTTTTCTCCTCATCATAACACCTCTCAGGGTCCTCTCCGTTTGAACTAAAGTGATTACCGAGTGTCCTTACTGAAAGTACATTAAAACACAGTTTTCTAATTAATGCCCCCTTTGGACATAGTAAAGAGAAAGTTAAAGTTAATGTGGCAAGAAAGTGAGTTAAAGTTAATGATGCTTGCTGAAATAATTTTCCTAGTAAAACTGCTTATTAATGTGTTGTTGCCAACTTCAAATTAAAATTTCTCAAGACTGAGGCTTATAGAGTTTTGCTTAGTAAATGATCACATTACTGCCTGTTGTTAATCTCAGAAAGTGGGTCAGTATCTTACATTAATGTCAATTTTATGTCTCGCGGTAGTAAAAGTGGAAAACTGCATAGTAGGAAATTACATACTCTTGTTTGCTAAGTGTTTGTCTATCTTGTGTATTAAAAGTGCATATTAATAGTAATGTTATAAAGACCATTCACTTTATGTAAGCCTGAAAGTAATAGGGTGTTTCGGTATCTCTTATAATTTTGCAAATAGTTTGTGCTGCTCCAGTTGTTAGCTTCAATCTTAAAATATATATGTGTGTCAAAGTTCATTGCACTCGCGTGTGGCCAAGTATAGGTTGTGTTTATTCATTAAAGTTACTAATAACTATTTTCTTGAACGAGAATGTTAATCATTCTCTTGCCTAGTTAGGCTGGCGACCGTTTTCGTTATCTGTTAAACAGTGCAGATA
This sequence comes from Schistocerca nitens, assembly GCF_023898315.1. Lineage (NCBI taxonomy): Eukaryota > Metazoa > Arthropoda > Insecta > Orthoptera > Acrididae > Schistocerca > Schistocerca nitens. Next base: position 780,390,551 of record NC_064618.1, read on the forward strand.
GGCAATATTTTGTTTATCACTGTTTAATTATTTACGTAATTCTGACTTTCATTTCCGATAAGCCACCTCCGTTAGGAATAACACGGTCAACATAACAAAATTCCTCTCAGAGGGTAACACTGCTCTGTTGCTATATACCATAATTGCTTAAACAAAATAGTTTTATTTGACAACCTGTGTCCAGTTTTAAGGTTATGGTACAGTAGTAGCAGACGGTAGTGTTATAACCTCTGGCTTGCGACATCGGCATGTTTACCTGAGTTAGCGTTGTAGTTGTTCGTTTGCTGTCGAGTCTGATCAGAGTAACCCTATCACTGAACTGTTCATAGTAACTGAATCTTTCCTTATACCATTCTCTGGTGCTGTCGATATTACCCTGTACTCGTCGACCAGAAATGTTTGTGTTCTTTCCATTTCACTACTCTGACCTCCACTATATCGAGATTAGCCTTCTCATTTCCCATGTCAGATTTTCTACCCTCCCTACCGCGTTCATTCTTCTGGCATTCCATACTCCGATTTGTAGAACTGACGTGTTGTCACAGAATAGAATTCAATATTTTACACAACGAAACAAGCTCAGTACAATAGGCTGTGGGGTGGTAGGACTGGACCAAGTTATACATCCGGCAATCACCATCGACAGTTGCACTGAACATTTATTTGGTACATTTTAACAAGACAAATGACAGATAAAACCATTAACACATTTTAAAAATTACCACACAGTTTTAAAACGACCATTTAGGTGAGAGCAACTTACTTCAAAATTTAAACATTCTCAAACCACGGCACTTATGGCCTACTACACATTTAGTGAAATGAGTTAAAAATAATTTACTCAAAAACGATGATCAATCTGAAGAACAATTTACTAAAATTTAACGAGAAAATGTAGTCTTTGGTTACTGCAGTGATTGCTATTACCAAAGTAATTCAGAGTACAGGCAACAACAAATCAGATACAATGGCACACAGCGAAGTTACTTAAATGGCAGCACCCTACTATGTAGGATAGAAAATATAAAATTTCATGTGACCAAGCAACCTCGTGGGATTCAACAAACTACGCCCATTAGCGGACGCCCGCCCACTGTCCACTTCCAATACAGGCCGGGCATGGACCCCCAGACGGGAGCAGCAACGGTCACGAATAGACACGAAAAATCCCAGAACTAGTGGGTATCTACAACAGACTGACGTCTGCCTTAAGTAACGAGAAACACAATAATTCATTACAGCACATCAGCTGTTGAATTAATCAATCTATTAATGAACATCAGCTAAGCAGTACAAATCTATTATCTTCTATGCGTAAGGCCAATTATACATTAAGCTGCGAGCGAACTAGATACGCGGCCAGCCGGCACGCACGTGCAAGGGGGAGGCTGGGGTGGGGGGGGGGAGATATACAACAGCAAAAACAGGATGCAACCCAGGACCCCGCACCTGCTACCCAGACAAAAAGCAGAAGTCGCGATAAAACGAAATCAAAATGCAAGTAACTAGCGTGCAGGCTAACGGTATATCGAGACCGCCCCCCTCCCCCCCACCCCTCTCCGGCACAAAACACACTTAAGTTTGTGATTAAATATGAATTAATTACAAATCCACATACTGACATTGTAGGAATTCTTGTACTTTCATTAACAGAATCAGTTTCAAACTATTTAAACAACAATAACAACTGGCCTCTCAGTAACTTGTAAGAATTTATGAAACTACTCGTTTAGAATTAGACACTTCTCTCTAACACACTGTTACTCCAGATAGAAACGTAACAGTGATGTTATTGCAATTCACAGCAAAATATATCCAGGAAAATTTTATCCGTGTATATCTCTAGCAATTGGCCAGCTTAACTCCGTCGTGTGATATAAATACAATAACCAGGCGGCACTTAGATAACGACTAGCCAAACAGTTTTCAATGGCGGTTAAACACTGACAGTAGCAATCTAGAAACAGAATGTATCAGTTCTCCAGGCCCTTGTAAATATTAATCATCACATTACATACAGTTCTCACTAGAATATTGCGTACTAAGCAAATTGAAATTAAACACATTCGAGGACAGACTCTGTAGGAGTAGCAACGGCCGGCCAAGATAATGAAGTCAACAGCACAGAACCCAGTATTCAATTCCGGCCACAATTTACAGTACAAGCAAGGCCCTTACCCTCTTGCATTTTTGACGAAGTCAGCCGCCGCAGATTCCGGTGCCATGAGACATGTAGCAAGCGAAATACAGCGATGGCTTCCCATTAACGTGACTGCTACCACGCCGGCGATATTTGCTACGGCGCCGTCACCCGGGTAAACAGCCCCTTTTAGATGTGCTCTTCCTGCTGCCTCGCACGGCGCCTATACTGTCCGCCAGACTTCCTAAACGACGATACTGCTAGGCGTCCCAAAGCAAAATCCTCGCTCCTTGCTAGAGCTTACCGCTCGCTCCCCGATCGGCCCAGTAGGTGGCGCCACCGAGCGCTCTGCGCACACCACTGGAAAGGTGACCGATACCGGCGGCAGCAATATCGCTGATTGAGCCACACGGCTCAAGAACTTCGCCCTTTTAATAGATACTCAGTCTTTTCCTTGTGGTCACTTACCCCTTTGCAGACCCCTCGTAGAGTACCGAATCGGGAACAAGTCCGAAATCTGTTACCAATGGAGAGAACGTCATCACACTTTCTCAATTACAGGCCACATGTCCTGTGGATACAGATTATATGTCTTTAAGGTAGTGGTTTCCATTACCTTCTTTATTTTCATGCTGTTCATCAATGCTGATCCATCCGCCTTCGGGGCTGCAAATTCTCCCCCCGAGGTTACGAAAGTGCCCTGAACCGCTGTCCGCTTCTCCGCCAGTTTGACAAGGGCGTTGGCAGAACGAGAGTGACTTCTTATGCCAGCAGTCTTCGTCAGCCATTGCTGATGATTTTTATCAAAAATTTAAGAAGTGTCTGGGTGAAACTCGGGACCTGTGCCGTTTTGATTACCATACAAAGACGCTATCACTAGACAGTGCGAAAATGTCACGGTGTTGGAAATCAACTCCCTTGGATGTAACTGCACAAAAGTGGTGTAACGCATTACGGTGTGCTCTAGTGTCAAATCTGCCAGAGGATACGAAATGGTTCAAATGGCTCTGAGCACTATGGGACTTAACATCTATGGTCATCAGTCCCCTAGAACTTAGAACTACTTAAACCTAACTAACCTAAGGACAGCACACAACACCCAGCCATCACGAGGCAGAGAAAATCCCTGACCCCGCCGGGAATCGAACCCGGGAACCCGTGCGTGGGAAGCGAGAACGCTACCGCACGACCACGAGATGCGGGAGCCAGAGGATACGCTCGTGGCAGAGTTATCAGAATATTTCTTCCTCTTATGAATGTCTCGCAATAATGCAATGACGATGAAATTAAAGTGACTCCATCTCAGACGGTAGCACCAGCAGTCCTTGTTCCCAAGAATTATTCGCGACTGTAACAGGTTCAAGAATGGTTCAAATGGCTCTGAGCACTATGGGACTTAACGTCTGAGGTCATCAGTCCCCTAGAACTTAGAACTACTTAAACCTAACCAACCTAACAATATCACACACATCCATGCCCGAGGCAGGATTCGAATCTGCGACCGTAGCAGTCGCGGACTGTAACAGGAAAAGAGGGAAGTTTCAGTGGTACACGAAGTACCCTCAGCCACACACCGTAAGTTGGGCTGCGGAGTATAGGCGTAGACGTAGGTGGCAGTACAGGCTGTGAGTTGAAAGTGTCATTTATTGGTGGTAGATGGGGCTTTAACACTCTGGACTACCAAGAGACGGAAATACGAGGATTGCCCAGAAACTAATCCATCGCATTTTTTTTCTTCAACAATTCTGTACTTAACATGATGAGAATGACACACACGAAAGAATGGTGTTTCATCTACACACACTATTTTTGCACGTAATCTCCTTCCCGTTCTATAGCCTTACTCCAATGCTAAACAAGGGCTTGTATGATATGTTGGCACCAATCCTTGTCCTGGTGACGGAGAAGTGCTTCACTGTGTGAATCGCCTCTTCATCGTCCTCAAAATGTCTTCCACGAATGTCATCCTTTAATGGCCAAACAAGTGGAAGTCCGATGGGGGCTAGTTTAGGGCTGTAATGTGGGTGGGGTAACACTGTCCAAAGCTCTTTTGCGGTGTGTTCAGTAGTCCTCAGACTTGTGTGGGGCCGAGCTTTATCGTGGTGCAGCAAAACATCTCATGAAACTTCCGGGCAGATTAAAACTGTATACCGGACAAGACTCGAACTCGGGATCTTTGCCTTTCGCGGGCAAGTGCTCTACCGTCTGAGCTACCCAAGATTTGCTTCTGCCAGTATCTCGTCTCCTACCATCGAGACGAGATACTGGCAGAAGTAAAGCTGTGAGTACGGGCCGTGAGTAATGCTTAGGTAGCTCAGACGGTAGAGCACTTGCCCGGTATAGGCGAAGGTCCCGAGTTCGAGTCTCGGTCTGACACACAGTTTTAATCTGCCAGGAAGTTTCATATCAGCGCACACTCCGCTGCAGAGTGACGATCTCATTCTGGAAACATCCCCCAGGCTGTGGCTAAGCCATGTATCCGCAGTATCCTTCTTCCAGGAGTGCTAGTTCTGCAAGATTCGCAGAACAGCTTCTGTGAAGTTTGGAAGGTAGGAGACGAGATTCTGGCAGAAGTAAAGCTGTGAGGACGGGGCGTGAGTAATGCTTGGGTAGCTCAGACGGTAGAGCACTTGCCCGGGAAAGGCGAAGGTCCCGAGTTCGAGTCTCGGTCCGGCACACAGTTTTAATCTGCCAGGAAGTTTCATACCAACGCACACTCCGCTGCAGTGTGAGATCTAATTCTGAAAACATCTGATGGATTTCTGTGGCCCCGAAGTCACCGGAAGCGTGTCAGAAGTGTTGTTAGAGTGTTGACATATGCTTCTGAATTAATAGTACCACCTCTTGGCATCATATCAACGAGAATCACACATTCACAGTCCCAGAACACGGTGATCATGGCCTGACAGACGGAAGCACTTGCTTTGAGTTTTTCCTTCTGTGGGGAGTGGGAATGGCACCAATCCATTGACTGCCATTTTGTTTCGGGCCCAAAATGGCGACCTAAGGTTTCATCACCTGTCACAATCCGGGACAAGAAGGCCTCCCCTTCAGCTTCGTAACGTTGCAACAAATGAAGATAAATGTTTCTTCTGTGCGATTTGTAATCCACCGTTAGACACCGCGGGACCCATCTTGCACGCAATTTTGAATATCCAACAGCGCGGGTAATTGCGTCCACATTTCAGCTGTTGGTGGCCAGATGCAGCGCCAACTGCCAAGCCGTAATGCGCCTGTCCTCGCGAATGACAACATCAACTTGATGTAACATGTCAGGTGTGACAGCCGTGGATGGTCTCCCCCACCGCTGCAAATCGTGGAGCTCCGCCGAACCGCTTTCTGATGACATCGCCCTCTGTGCCCAGCGGCTAACTGTACTTCTTTTTGTATCCCGCCATGGAGGCGGCGCGTGGGTAAGGAACAGGAAAAGGAAAATTACGTCGGTACTGCAGTGAGTAAAAGGGGTTTACTGGTGCAAGAAGAATACATAACTTTGTACAGATGCGAAGTCTTAGACCCGTCGTATGTAGAGCAGCCTGGCTGGCTGCACCTGATGAAACGGGCAGAATCTGTAGCGGAGCACGTAGAGCTGCACAGCACTAGCTACAGGGCGCTACCGTCGGTGTCTAGTGGTAGTGCCAACCTTTGAAACTATGTAGCATCGTTACTATCGATACCACACTTCTGTCGACAGCAGATGCTCCATAAACTTTGTACAAGAGTTTGTGAATGTTCGCCGAATTTTCTGTCATTGGACTAAGAAATTCAATCACGGCACGTTGCTTGTAACGTACATCACCTACAGACGCCATTTTTGAAACTGTCCTGTAGGTACGATATCTGCCAGAAGTGACGGAAACTTGGGGCTCTCACTCAGGAGATTTCTAATATTACATACGTAACGATTCACATTCGTAGCACTGTTTTCGGCCGGCCGCGGTGGCCGAGCGGTTCTAGGCGCTTCAGTCCGGAACCGCGCGATTGCTACGGTCGCAGGTTCGAATCCTGCCTCGGGCATGGATGCGTGTGATGTCCTTAGGTTAGTTAGGTGTAAGTAGTTCTACGTTCTAGGGGACTGATGACCTCAGATGTTAAGTCCCATAGTGTTCAGAGCCCATTCTTTTCGGCTGAGAAAAAAATCCAGCCGCAGGTGGCCGAGCGGCTCTAGGCGCCTCAGTTTGGAACCGCGTGACCACTACGGTCGCAGGTTCGAATCGTGCCTCGGGCATGGATGTGTGTGATGTCCTTAGGTTAGTTAGGTTTAACTAGTTCTAAGTTCTAGGGGACTGATGACCTGAGATGTTAAGTCCTATAGTGCTCAGAGCAATTTGAACCATTTATTGAGAAAAAAATGCGACGTGCTACTTTCTGGGAAAGCCTCGTAAATTCCATCTGCACTTTTCAGCTAATGTTTTACAATAAGGCGTTATGAGCATTTTATAATGAGATTAACATCTCGAAGACGGTCATATGAATAAGAAGACAAGGTAGTAAAAGCATTTTTAGTTGGATAACTTGTTGGAGCCTGCGAATTTTTAGCGTTAGTAGCGGTAGCACATGCTTCTGAATTCATACTCTGCCCCAGATCGCCGGTGTAATCACTCCTTCAATTTTCACGGTGTGGCGGTGATGACCGGTAATACGGGTGGCGCTGCTCGTGTGCACATTTTTTTACGAAGCGTAAAAGTCACCGTACCTGTGCTGCTCGAGATAGCTTCGCTTACGATGTCACACGCGATGGCAGTTTTTAGCGTAAAACTGGTTTATTTAGCAGCTGGGGGCCGCGGAATGGAATTTCCTTCCTAGTCACGTAATTCACGCGTGACGCACACGGCGCCGCCTACGCCGCTGCTGGTCGCTGCCGTTATTTACACAACATGCAGAGCAAGGAAGCGGCGCGTGAGCCGTTTCGCGCGGGCCGCCTGCTGATGGAAATTGCAATTCCGGCGGCGGTGATAGCGGGCGCGCGTTTCGGCGCACACGGGGCCGCGCAAGCGAAGGAAGAGCCTCGGCCGTGGCTGGGCCATCTCTCGAGGCGCAATCGCGTCCCACGGTCGCGGCAATCTCGTAAATAGCGGTAGGCGGCTCAACAGGTCCCAGCCCAGACGGTGCCCACCTTCCTCCGGCCGGCTATGCAGAATTTTACTCCCGCATCAACGATTTATCGTAAGCCCAGTCTGGTAAATGTGGCGATAAGAATGGTGCACCCGAAATACAGAGTTATTACAGGATACGTTTGGGGAGATCGGATACTGACCGGTCATGCACTACTATATAGGGTAGTCCATTGATCGTGACCGGGTCAAATATCTCACGAAATAAGCGTCAAACGAAAAAACTGCTGAGAACGAAACTTGTCTAGGTTAAAGGGGGAAACCAGATGGCGCTATGGTTGGCCCGCTAGATGGCGCTGCAATAGGTCAAACGGATATGAACTGCGTTTTTTTTAAATAGGAACCCCCATTTTTTTATTACGTATTCGTGTAGAACGTAAGGAAATATGAATGTTTATTTGGACCACTTATTTCACTTTGTGATTCATGGCGCTGTAATAGTCGCAAACATATGGCTCACAATTTTAGACGAACAGTTGGTAACAGGTAGGTTTTTTAAATGAAAATACAGAACGTAGGTACTTTTGATCATTTTATTTCGGTTGTTCCAATATGATATATGTACCTTTGTCAACTAACCATTTCTGAGGACGCATGCCGTCACAGCGTGATTACCTGTAAATACCACATTAATGCAATAAATGCTCAAAATGATGTCCGTCAACCTCAAGGCATTTGGCAATACGTGCAACGACATTCCTCTCAACAGCGAGTAGTTCGCCTTCCGTAATGTTCGCACATGCACTGACAATGCGCTGACGAATGTTATCACGCGTTGTCGGTGGTTCACGATAGCAAATATCCTCCAACTTTCCCCACAGAATAAAATCCGGGGACGTCAGTTCCGGTGAACGTGCGAGCCATGGTATGGTGCTTCGACGACCAGTCCACCTGTCATGAAACATGCTCTTCAATACCGCTTCAACCGCACGCGAGCTATGTGCCGGACATCCGTCATGTTGGAAGTACATCGCCATTCTATCATGCAGTGAAACATGTTGTAGTAACATCGGTAGAACATTACGTAGGAAATCAGCATACTTTGCATCATTTAGATTGCCATCGATAAAATGGGGCAAAATATTCTTCCTCCCATAATACCGCACCATACATTAACCCGACGAGATCGCTGATGTTAGACTTGTCGCAGCCATCGTGGATTTTCCGTTGCCCAATAGTGCATATTATGGCAGTTTACGTTACCGCTGTTAGTGATTCACGCTTCGTCGCTAAATAGAACGCGTGCAATAAATCTGTCATCGTCCGTAATTTCTCTTGTGCCCAGTTGCAGAACTGTACACGACGTTCAAAGTCGTCGCCATGCAATTCCTGGTGCATAGAAATATGGTACGGGTGCAGTCGATGTTGATGTAGCATTCTCAACACCGACGTTTTTGAGATTCTCGATTCTCGCGCAGTTTGTCTGCTACTGATGTGCGGATTAGCCTCGACAGCAGCTATAACACCTACTTGGGCATCATCATTTGTTGCAGGTCGTGGTTGAACACTTCCTGTTTCCTTAAATAACGTAAGTATCCGGCAAACGGTCCGGACACTTGGATGATGTCGTCCAGGATACCGAGTAGCATACATAGCACACGCGCGTTGGGCATTTTGATCACAATAGCCATACCTCAAACGATATCGTGATTTTCCGCAATTGGTAAACGAGTAATGTATCACGAAGCAAATACCATCCGCACTGGCGGAATGTTCCGTGATATGACGTACTTACACGTTTGCGACTATTACAGCGTCATCTATCACAAAGCGAAAAAAGTGGTCCAACATTCATATTTCTTTACGTACTAAACGAATATGCAATAAAAATGGGTGTTCCTATTTTAAAAAACGCAGTTGACATCCGTTTGACCTATGGCAGCGACATCAGGTTTCCCCCTTCAAGCTAGACGAGTTTCGTTCTTTGTAGTTTCTTTGCTATTTCGTGCGATTTTTGGCCCGGTCACTATCAATGGACCACACTGTATATTGGACAAAAGCTGTTTCTAGACTCTAGCACTGGTCAAATGAAACACTAAGGTTCCAGAGGCCTTTTCAAGTCTCTGATATCTCTGACGTACACTATGTGGCTGATAATGACTTATAAGTTCGTGGCGCCCTCCATCGGTAATGCTGGAATTCAGTATGGTGTCGGCCTACCCCTAGCCTTGACGACAGCTTCTGCTCTCGCAGGTATACGTTCAGTCAGGTGCTGGAAGGTTTCTTGGGGAATGCAGCCCATTCGAGGAGTGCTGCACTGAGAAGAGGTATCGATGTCGGTCGATGAGGCCTGGCACGAACTCGGCGTTCCAAAACATCACAAAGATGTTCCATAGGGTTCAGGTCAGAACTCTGTGCAGACCAGTCCATTCCACGGATGTTATTGTCGTGTAACCACTCCGCCACAGGCCGTGCATTATGAACAGGTGCTCGATCGTATTGAAAGATGCAATCGCCATTCCCGAATTGCTCTTCAAGAGTGGGAAGCAAGAAGGTGCTTTAAACATCAATGTAGACCTGTGCTGTGATAGTGCCACGCGAAACAACAAGTGGAGCAAGCCCCTCCATAAAAACGCGACCACACCATAACACCACGCCCTCCGAATTATACTGTGGCACAATACACGCTGGCATATGACGTTCCCCGGGCATTCGCCATACCCTTACCCTGCCATCGGATCGCCACATTGTGTATCGTGATTCGTCACTCCACAAAATGTTTTTCCACTGTCAGTCTCCAATGTTTACGCTCCTTACATCAAGCAAAAATGGTTCAAATGGCTCTGAGCACTGTGGGACTTAACATCTGAAGTCATCAGTCCCCTAGAACTTAGAACTACTTGAAAGCTTCCCGTCTCCTCTATACCTCTTTTGTTAATGATAACCTTCCCTTTTACAATAACCTATGCAACCTTCCCTTATGATTCCTATCTCTTGCTTAGTAATAATAAATGAAATATTCCCTTTGAAATTTATTCTTTCTCAATCTTCGCATACAAATTTAATTGCTGCTTATTAAAAGTGATTTTCTGATTATTTCGACGAAACATAGAATGTGTCGTCGTCGTGGCCCTCAGTCATTATCTCCAATAACCCAAAACTGTTCCTTACCTTTTTTACTCTTACTGGATCGCCATCTGACTGCCACATTGAACTGCGACATGACTGTACTTACTCTGTTTTACTATACTCTATTAGCTCCTGGTGGGCTGTCATAATAAGTGGCTGTATTTATCACTAGAGCCGACGTTATTCCTTAATAGCAAAGCAGACGTTATTCTTTAATCAATTTGCTGAAGTTACGTAATTCATAGTTACACTTTTTCTTGACAAAATTAAAATTTTTACAAAGATTGATGTTGATGGGTTTTGGGATGGATTTTAATTAGAAATGCAATATTGCTGGCAAAGTTAATTATATTCTGATTGAAATGATTTTACAAACGTTCAAATGGGACTTACTTTTTACAATAATCTTACAACTAGCAATGCGCAAACATACCTTCAGTAGTCTTGAGTTTCTCAAAAAAATAATTCAATAATATTAGTTCCTCTTATGATAATAGTTAGCTAATGTCTCTGTACATCCGTTTATAATCTCTCGTAAATCATAGCGTTCCGGCGCACACGGCCACCGCGTAAGCGAAGGCATTTACCGGCGTGATCTGTGGATTATGAGGAGCCGCACCACCGCGAAATCCAAGTTTCTTCACTTCCCACTTAACTGCCATAGTACTTGCAATGGAACCCGATGCAGTTTGGAATTCCTGTGTGATGGTCTGGATAGATGTCTGCAAATTATACATTACGACCCTCTACTACTGTCTACGGTGTCTGTCAGTCGACAGTCGAGATGGGCCTTTACGCTTTTTTGCTGTAAGTGTCTCTTCACGTTTCAACTTCATTATAACATTGGAAACAGAGGACCTAGGGATCCTTATTAGTGTGGAATCGCGTACAGACGTATGACACAAGGGACACCCAATCACCTGACCACGTTCGAAGTCCGTGATTCCCTGGAGCGCCCTATTCTGCTCTCTCACGATGTCTAATGACTACTGAGGTCGTTGATATAGAGTACTTCGCAGTAGATGGCAGCACAATGCACCTAATATTCTAACGTTGTTGTTGTGGTCTTCAGTCCTGAGACTGGTTTGATGCAGCTCTCCATGCTACTCTATCCTGCGCAAGCCTCTTCATCTCCCAGTACCTACTGCAACCTACATCCTTCTGAATCTTCTTGGTATATTCATCTCTTGGTCTCCCTCTACAATTTTTACCCTCTACGCTGCCCTCCAATACTAAATTGGTGATCCGTTGATGCCTCACAACAAGTCCTACCAACCGATCCCTTCTTCTAGTCAAGTTGTGCCACAAACTTCTCTCCTCAGCAATCCTATTCAGCACCTCCTCATTAGTTATGTGATCTACCCATCTAATCTTCAGCATTCTTCTGTAGCACCATGTTTCGAAAGCTTCTATTCTCTTCTTGTCTAAACTATTTATCGTCCATGTCTCACTTTCATACATGGCTACACTCCATACAAATACTTTCAGAAAAGACTTCCTGACACTTAAATCTATACTCGATGTTAACAAATTTCTCTTCTTCAGAAACGCTTTCCTTCCCATTGCCAGTCTACATTATATATCCTCTCTACTTCGACCATCATCAGTTATTTTATTCCCCAAATAGCAAAACTCCTTACTACTTTAAGTGTCTCAATACCTAATCTAATACCCGCAGCATCACCTGACTTAATTCGACTACATTCCATTATCCTTGTTTTGCTTTTGTTAATGTTCATCTTATATCCTCCTTTCAAGACACTATCCATTCCGATCAACTGCTCTTCCAAGTCCTTTGCTGTCTCTAAGAGAATTACAATGTCATCGGCGAACCTCAAAGTTTTTATTTCTTCTCCATGGATTTTAATACATACTCCGAATTTTTCTTTTGTTTCCTTCACTGCTTGCTCAATTTACAGATTGAATAACATCGGGGAGAGGCTACAACCCTGTCTCACTCCGTTCCCAACCACTGCTTCCCTTTCATGCCCCTCAACTCTTATAACTGCCATTTGGTTTCTATACAAATTGTAAATAGCCTATCGCTCCCTGTATTTTACCCCTTCCACCTTCAGAATTTGAAAGAGAGTATTCCAGTCAACATTGTCAAAAGCTTTCTCTAAGTCTACAAATGCTAGAAACGTAGGTTTGCCTTTCCTTAGTCTAGCTTCTAAGATAAGTCGTAGGGTCAGTATTGCCTCACGTGTTCCAATATTTCTACGGAATCCAAACTGATCTTCCCCTAGGTCGGTTTCTACTAGTTTTTCCATTCGTCTGTAAAGAAAGTCGCGTTAGTATTTTGTAGCCGTGACTTATGAAACTGATAGTTCGGTAATTTTCACATCTGTCAACTCCTGCTTTCTTTGGAATTGGAATTATGATGTTCTTCTTGACGTCTGTGGGTATTTCGCCTGTCTCATACATCTTACTCACCAGATGGTAGAGTTTTGTCAGGACTGGCTCTCCCAAGGCCGTCAGTAGTTCTAATGGAAAGTTGTCTACTCCGGGGGCCTTGTTTCGACTCAGGTCTTTCAGGGCTCTGTCAAACTCTTCGCGCAGTATCATATCTCCCATTTCATCTTCATCTACATCCTCTTCCCTTTCCATAATATTGTCCTCAAGTACATAGCCCTTGTATTGACCCTATATATACTCTTCCCACCATTCTGCTTTCCCTTCTTTGCTTAGAACTGTGTTTCCATCAGAGCTCTTAATATTCATAGAAGTGGTTTTCTTTTCTCCAATGGTCTATTTAATTTTCCTGTAGGCAGTACCTATCTTACCCCTTGTGAGATAAGCCTCTACATCCTTACATTTATCCTCTAGCCATCCCTGCTTAGCCATTTTGCACTTCCTGTCGATCTCATTTTTGAGACGTTTGTATTCCTTTTTGCCTGCTTCAATTACTGCATTTTTATATCTTCTCCTTTCATCAATTAAATTCAATATTTCTTCTGTTACCCAAGGATTTCTACTAGCCCTCGTCTTTTTACCTACTTGATCCTCTGCTGCCTTCACTACTTCATCCCTCAAAGCTACCCATTCTTCTTCTGCTGTATTTCTTTCCCCCATTCCTGCCATTTGTTCCCTTACGCTCTCCCTGAAACTCTGTACAACCTCTGGTTTAGTCAGTTCGTGCAGGTCCCATCTCCTTAAATTCCCACCTCTTTGCAGTTTCTTCAGTTTTAATCTACAATTCATAACCAATAGATTGAGGTCAGAGTCCAAATCTGCCACTGGAAATGTCTTACAATTTAAAACCTGGTTCCTAAATCTCTTTCTTACCATTATATAATCTATCTGAAACCTGTCAGTATCTCCAGGCTCTTCCATGTATACAACCTTCTTTTATGATTCTTGAACCAAGTGTTAGCTATGATTAAGTTGTGCTCTGTGCAAAATTCTACCTGGCGGCTTTCTCTTTCATTTCTTAGCCCCAATCCATATTCACCTACTACGTTTCCTTCTCTCCCTTTTCCTACCACCGAATTCCAGTCACCCATATTCTAATAATTTTCTAATATGAAAGACATGTGTTTCCGGGTACTTTGGATCACATAGTGTGTATACCAGGTGTGAATTTCCTGAGACCGCGACTGCAGCGCCATCTGCTGCCTGTAACGGCTGACGACGAAAGTCATCACACAGTAACTCAAGTTCCATACATCGATATCTGTTTCAAGTAAATATGTCGAGTTTTCTGCCTACGAACTACGATTTGCAAACAGCTTTGGTTTTCAGTTGCCATTTGAAGAAAACTGCTGCAGAATCACATCGAATGCTTGTCGAAACTTCTGACGAACATGTTCTTGAGAAAATACAATGTCTCGGGTGGTTCAAAAAATTCAAAAGTGGTGATAATGACGTGAGGAACTACGAGCGCGGGAAATCACCGAAAAAGTTAGAAGACAACAAAATTCAGGGTTTATTGGATGGAGATAATACTCAAACTCAACAGAAACTCGCGGAACCATTGAATGTGACGGAGAAAACCGTTTCTCTTTGATTGAAATCTATGAGAAAGATACAGAGAGTGGAAAAATGGGTTCCGCACCAACTGAATGAAAGACAGTAAGCAAATCGAAAGATCCCTTGTAGAATAGTGGTCACCAGAGACAAAAGATAGCCTTTTCTCCACCGAATAGTGACAGGTGGTGAAAAATGGCTATATTTTAATCCTAAGTATCGTAAATCATGGGTGAGTCCGGGAAAGACCAAACTGCTTTGGGAAGAATACAATGCTCCGTGTTTGGTGAGATCATAAGGGTGCCATCTACACTGCTGTCCATTAAAATCGCTACACCACGAAGTTGACGTGCTACGGATGCGAAATTTAACCGACCGGAAAAAGATGCTGTGATATGCAAATGATTAGCTTTACAGAGCATTTACACAAGGTTGGCGCCGCTAGCGACACCTACAACGTGCTGACATGAGGAACGTTTCCAACCGACTTCTCACACACAAACAGCAGTTGACAGACGTTGCCTGGTAAAACGTTGTTGTGATGCCTCGTGTAAGGAGGAGAAATGCGTACCATCACGTTTCCGACTTTGATAAAGGTCGGATTGTAGCCTATGGCGATTGCTGTTTATCGTATCGCGACATTGCTGCTCGCGTTGGTCGAGTTCCGATGACTGTTAGCAGAATATGGAATCGGTGGATTCAGGACGGTAATACGGAACGCCGTGCTGGATCGCAACAGCCTCGTATCACTAGCAGTCGAGATGACAGGCATCTTATCCGCATGGCTGGAACGGATCGTGCAGCAAAGTCTCGATCCCTGAGTCAACAGGTGGGGACGTTTGCAAGACAACAACCATCTGCACGAACAGTTCGACGACGTTTGAAGCATGGACTATCAGCTCGGAGACCATGGCTGCGGTTACCCTTGACACTGCATCACAGACAGGAGCGCCTGCGATGGTGTACTCAACGACGAACCTGGGTGCACGAATGGCAAAACGTCATTTTTTCTGATGAATCCGGGTTCTGTTTACAGCATCATGATGGTCGCATCCGTGTTAGGCGACATCGCGGTGAATGCACATTGGAAGCGTGTATTCGTCATCGCCATGCTGGGGTATCACCCTGCGTGATGGTATGTGGTGCCATTGGTTACACGTCTCGGTCACCTCTTGTTCGCATTGACGGCACTTTGAACAGTGGACGTTACATTTGAGATGTGTTACGACCCGTGGTTCTACTCTTCATTCGATCCCTGCGAAAATCTACATTTCAGCAGGATAATGCACGACCGCATGTTGCAGGTCCTGTACGGGCCTTTCTGCATACAGAAAATGTTAGACTGCTGCCCTGGCCAGCACATTCTCCAGATCTCTCACCAATTGAACCGTCTGGTCAATGGAGGCCGAGCAACTGGCTCGTCACAATACGCCAGTCACTTCTCTTGATGAATGTGCTATCGTGTTGAAGCTGCGTGGACAGCTGTACCTGTACACGCCATCCAAGCTGTGTTTGACTCAATGCCCAGGCGTATCATGGCTGTTATTACGGCCAGAGGTGGTTGTTCTGGGTACTGATTTCTCAGGATCTATGCACCGAAATTGCGTGTAAATGTAATCACATGTCAGTTCTAGTATAATATATTTGTCCAATGAATACCCGTTTATCATCTGCATTTCTCCTTGGTGTAGCAATTTTGATGGCCAGTAGTGTATTATGACTTATTGAAACCTGGTGAAACCGTAACGCTGATCGCTACTGACTTGAGAAACGACCGGAATATGGAAAGAGGCAGCACAAACGCATATTGCTCCATGATAACGCCCCATCAGATAGAGCAAAACGATTCAGGGGGAAAATCGAGGTAGTTATTATAGTTTTTCAAAGGCAGTGGTCGGACCTTTAATCTAGGTTTAACCCTTCCCGTTTCAGTAAAACGCTGGACAACACTGTCATTGCAGACGGATCATTCCTCTCGGGGTACAGAGTAGCACACCTTTGATGAGCTTCGCAGTTTCTATGAGCCTAGAAGTATGCAGCAATGATATCGACCCACTCTGCAATCGTTACCATCGTGAAACAATTGCGGCAGGATGTGTGTTTTTTTTTCCTTTATTGATTTTTGATTCCCCCCCCCCCAAAGGGGAGGGGGCCTGACAGCAACTTAATACATAGTGGTAAGATAACAAACAATATAAGAAAGGCAATAAAACGGTGACTTTGTTAATAACAGTAAAAGGGCGGAAGTTGCTGAGTTCAAAATAGAAAAATACGGCGTTGCCGATAAGGATGAAGACACACAGTAAGTAGACAAGCACAATTAAAAAAAACAGCAACAGTCTGGTGTCTGTCCGCACGAGATAAAAAACACAACTACGACAGCACAGAGGCTGTTCGCAACACTGACAGGGGAGACGCGCAACACTGAACATTCACTGAAAACAGCACTATAGAGGCGACACGGCAGTGGATGGGGACAGGGGGAGGACCCAGACCGAGAAGGGGGATAAAAGGAGGGGAGGAGATGAAAAGAAAAAAGGGGGGAGCCGATGGAGGGAGAGGATATAGAAAAAGGGGGGAGGGGCAGGGCGGACGCAAGAAGGAGTGAGGAAGGCAGTGGAAGGGGAAGCAAGGACTCAGGGAAGAGAAGGGTGTCAGAGAGAGGGTAGGCAGGCAAAAGACAGGATGGAAAGGGGGCAGCGGGTGCTCGGGAAAAGGACAGAGGAAGGGAGGGGGAGGTGATAGGACTGAGAAATGGAGGGAGAGAGGGCATCATCCAGGTGGGGGAGTTAACGGTACCTGCCTAGGGATAGTAGATGAAGTGTGTAGAGGTGGAGGGTAGGGGGGACACAACGGTGAAGGTGCGGCAGAGGGCAGCGGCTGGAGAAAAGAGGAGCAACCAGGGGATGAGGGGGAACAAGCCGCTGGGAGCTGTAGAGGATGCGGTGCGGATATGTTCAAGGGAAAGGAATCAGGTCATAGAGGATCCGTGTGGGAGACAGGAGTCATATATGGAAGGCAAGGGGGAGTGCATGGTGCTAGAGGATCTGGAGGGACATACAGAATTTGGGGGCATAACAGAGGATGGAATGGATCAGGGATATGTAGATGTGGATGATAGAACGATGCAACTTCTGTGTCTGGCCAGAGAGGAGTTTAAGGAGATGGATGTAGTAGTGGGCTGTGGATTGGATAGAGATGAGGGATCCAAGTGAGGTGACAGTCAATGGCTGATACCAATATAGGTGAGGATGGGGGAGAGGTGGACAGGACGAGTGCAGATGGTAAGGGTAAAACCAAGGAGCCGGAAGGAGCTAGTGGCACGACCTACAATGATTGCCAGGGTCTTGGAAGGATTGTTTTTGAGAAGCCACCGGTTACACCATGTGGCAAAAAGGTTGTGGTGATTATGGAGAAGGCTTTGGGACTGTTGGAGGGTAGGAGCGAGGGCAAGGAAGGTGGTGTCATCGGCATACTGCAGGAAAGGCACTGGAGGGGGGGGGGGAGGGCTTTGGGGCATATCTGCTGTGTACAGTAGGTAGAGGAGAGTGGAGAGGACAGAGCCCTGGGGCACACTTTCAGAGGGGTAGAAGGTGCAGGAATTGGCGTTATGGATGGTAACATAGGAGGCACAGCAGGAGAGGAAGGAGGCAATCAGGCAGATATAATTGATAGGAAGGGCGTAGGTCTGGAGTTTAAACAGGAGACTGGGCTGACATTCACAATCGTAAGTCTTTTTGAGGTCTAGCGAGACAAAAGTGGCGGAGGGACGGGAGTTAAGTTGGAAGGAGAGGAGACGAGTGAGGCATAGGAGGTGGTCATCGGCAGAGAAGGTAGGGCGAAAGTCACATTGAGTGTTGGGAGGTGGTGATGGATGCGCCAGATAAGGATGGATTGCAAGAGCTTGCCGAAGACGAGATTTGTACAATCCGAAGCACTGAAGTAACATGCACAGTCTGACGGCAGACAGAGCAGTTTGTTCTTCATTCGACTGTTGGAGGTGTCACATGATAGCATTAACAGAAACATAAAAAAAGTACTTCGATTGTCCTAATTGGATGTGTATTTGTTTGAGACAGTACCGTTTTGCAACAATTGTCACCCCATTTGCATGTTTTCCGATTACAGCGCCATCTGTCATGAAACGAAAGAAATGTTTCATACAAAAGGTACAATTTTTTTTACAGATAATCTAAACCTGCATTAAAAAATAGAGGCCTATTTAAGATTTCAGTATCCCCCCCTCCCGCCGCCAGTGGTGGTGCATGGGGGCGAACATTATGTTCATGGATGTATCTCTTCGAGATGAACAACGTTTATTACCACCTGTTTTCAATTCGATGTGTATTTCGCCAAATATTCCGACAACAGTTTTAAAAGCGCCACCCTGTGTGTGTGTGTGTGTGTGTGTGTGTGTGTGTCTTGAAGGCTAGTCCTTCCGTGTCATTTCCCTGATCTTGGCAATTCTCTATTTCATTACTTATTCCCTTCTAAACGAAAATGTGTTTTCGAGTTTTTGACTGATTCCACACATATGCGTAACATTTAAATTGGGGTCTGTGATTGTTACATTAGCATATTTGTTTTCGTTTGTAAACATTGTATATTCTTCCGACGTTCTACATCCTGGAAGGTTCCTCACTATGGGTCTATTGGAGCGACTAGTGCATCTCCTCTAATCTAATGTTTTATTTCCCAGTACATACTATTACACTTTTACTGTATCAGATGCAACCGGTGTTATTCTCCTTATTGTAGGTTGCGGCAACGTCTAGACCAAGGAATATCATCGAGAATGTTAAACTAGCACAGAGGGGTACGTTGGGGGAATAACAAAGTAATTTCGAATTCCACAGGGGAAACAGATAACATAAAAAGTATTTTTTTCGGTTTTTTCTTCAATAGTCACAGATGGAGAAATTAGGAAGTAAATGGAATGAAAGTACCATGAAGGACTTTTGCCCGGTTAACCATGCGGTCTAACGCACTGCTTTTCCGACGGATTAGTGTCGAGGTCCGGGATGCTGGGCAGTCTGTGGACGGTTTTAAGGCGGTTTTCCATCTGCCTCGGTGAATGCGAATTTGTTGCCTGATTCTGCCTCAGTTACACTATGTCGGCGATTGCTGCGCAAAAACTTTCTCCAAGTGCGCGTACATCATAATTACTCTACCACGCAAACATTAGGGTTAGACGTTAGACTCCTCTGGTGTGAGACGTGTTCTCCGTGGCGGGAAGGCGGGTGGGGGGGGGGGGGGAGAATCCACTGGGGGCCGAACCGCACAGTAACCATGGGTTCGGTGTGGGGCGGCGACTGCTGTAGCCTGTTGTGGGGTTGTGTACCACTGCGGACTAAGGCGGTGTCGAAGCCATTCCGTCGTTTCTAGGTCCCCAGTTTAATATAATACAATACAAATACAATACAACATGAAGGAAGACGTAGAAAATGTCGGACCTCTTCTAACGATAAGCATGGAAAATAGTGAGGAACATTCAGTTCCAAAAAGTACGTTCAGTGACAGGCTCAACGTCTGACAGGAAAGGGAAGTAATCGTGATGAAAACTGTTTTTCGAAATAAGATTTTGCCAAGAAAATTCAGAGATGAACAGTAAACAGTGTATTATGAGAACGTTAAAAATTTTAAAAGCCAGCGTGTACCTTTGAGTAGAGATGAATTCTTAAATGTAGTGGAGCGTAACTCGAAATGAACATAGGTACAAAGAGACATTAATTACAAAAATGTTTTAGTATGGTTTTATGAAGGGACAAGAATCCACGAGTTTTCAGCGAACAGGAGGTCAGTGGGTTTCATCTGCAAACAAGTAGACATGTTCCTTGACAAATTAAGAAAAAAAATGGACAAGTTCAAGCTTCTAACCCCTTACGATCCAGTGCCGAAAATTTTTATACAAAAATAACTTTTACTTTCCACATTACTGCTTTTTCTGTCGTCGGGCTTCTGAAATGTTTAACGCAACCCGCCAAGAATTCTTCTATTGTGGCAACCTTTCCATCTCAGAGTAGCAGTGGCAAACTGCGTCCTCAAGTAATCAAATCTCTGACTTCTTCTACATGTTTTCCTATCTACGGCTCTCTCTAGTATCATTCTTGATAAATCAACAGATGTCCAAACACCCTGTAACTATTTTACATGTATGCCTTCCCCCCCCCCCCCCCTGAGTCTATAGAGAAACACCCACCTCTTGCCTTATCTTATCAGTCCACCTAATTTTCAACATTCTCCTGTGACACTACATCTCGAATGTCCTGACTTTTCCGCACTCCAAACGCACAGCCGCAGAAATTTCTTCCTCAAATGAAGGCCTATATTTGATATTAGAGGATTTCTCTTCGACGGAAATGCATTTTAATGTCATCTTTGCTCCGTTTGTCAGTGCTTACTTTCCTTTCAAGGTAATAGAATTACCAATCCTGATAAGCTTCATGCTATTCACATTTTCACTGCTCCTCATTACCTTAGTCCTTCTTCGATTTACTCTCAATCCTTTTTGTGTACTCATTACTCTTCTTTCCATTAAACACATTCTATAATTTCTTTTCTCTTTCACTAAGTATAGCAGTGTCATCAGCATATTTTCTCATTGGTATTCTTTCACCATGGATTTTAAACCCACTCTTGAACCTTTCTTTCATTTCCGTCATTTCTTCCTCGTTGTATTAATTGAACAGCAGCGGATGAAGTATACATTCCCTTATAACACACTTTTCGATCCGAGCACTTTGTTCTTGGTATTCTGCTCTTATTGTATTTTCGTATAGCTTACTCCCCTTTTTTTGTTTTTCAGAATTTCCATTACCTTCCACCATTGGAAATTGTACGAGTAGAACGCTTTTTCCAGGTCAACAAATATTATGACTGTGTCCCGATTTTTCTTTTGTCTTGCTTCCATTATCGATCACAACTTCAGGACTGCCTCTCTTGCGACTTTACCTTTTCTGATGCTAAACTGATGGTCATCTAACAGATCCTCATTTCTCTTTATCATTCTTCTGTTTATTATTCTCGTCAGCAACATGGTTGCATGTGCTGTTAAAAGCTGATTTTACAATAATTCTCGCACTTTGTTATCTTCGGAAATCTGTGGGCAATGTAGTTCCTAAAGTCTGATGGTATGTTGTCAGTCTCATACATTGGACACACCAAGCTGAGTAGTCGTTTTGTTGTCACTTCCCCCAATGATTTTAGAAATTACAAAGGCATGTTATGTGCCTTCTGCCGTATTTGGCCTTAAGTCTTCAAAAGTTCGTTTAACTTTTGATTGTAAAATCGTATCCCGTATCTCTTTCTATCGACTCCTGCTTCTTTTCTAACTTCATTAGGCAAGTCGCCCTACTCATAAAGGCGTTCATTGTACTTTTCCACCTATGTGCTCTCTCCTCTGTACCTAGCAGTGGACTTCCAGTTGCACTCTCAATTTTACCGTCTTTACTATTAATTACATAGAAAGTTGTTTTGACTTTTCTATAAGCTGAGTCTGTCCCGACAATCATCTGATTTTGCATTTCTTGACTTTCTTCATGCAGCCATTGCACCTAAGCTCCCCCGCACTTCTTCCTCATTTTATACCTAAGTGGCTTGTATTTCTGTATTCCAGGATGTCCGTGAACATTTATGTACTTCTTTCTTTAGATCAGTTGATGTATTTCTTCTATTACCCAAGATTTCTTCGCAGTTACCTTCCTTGTCCGTTTTAAAGGTACCCATTCCTCTTCAAAGATTGCATAACCAACGAAAGGATAATGTTCTTAGAGTCTGAGTGCTATCCAAGAATTTCAACGTTTAGGGAAGCTAGAAAGTCTGAAAAGGGAAATAGTGAGGCCCAATCTCGATGTAGAGAGGATCAGTGAATTTGGTGTGTATGTTTTTCTTAATTATATTTTTGATAAATAATGAACGGCCAACCAGTAAACACGTATAAATTAACAAAATAAATTAACAGACTACTACGAACGTACAGCAAATGGTTCAAATGGCTCTAAGCATATGGGACTTCACATCTGAAGTCATTAGTCCCATAGACTTAGAACTACGTAAAGCTGACTGAGATGAGATGTTCACTCTGCAGCGGAGTGTGGCTGATATGAAACTTCCTGGCAGATTAAAACTGTGTGCCGGACCGAGACTCGAACTCGGGACCTTTGCCTTTCGCGGGCAAGTGTCTACCAACTGAGCTACCCAAGCACGACCCACGCCTCGTCCTAACAGCTTTACTTCTGCCAGTACCTCGCCTCCTACCTTACAAACTTTACAGAAGCTCTCCTGCGAAACTTGCAGAACTAGCACTCCTGAAAGAAAGGATATTGCGGAGACATGGCTTAGCCACAGTCTAGGGGATGTTTACAGAATGAAGATAGCTTCTGTAAAGTTTGGAAGGTAGGAGGCGAGGTACTGTCAGAAGTAAAGCTGTGAGGGCGGGGCCTGAGTCGTGCTTGGGTACCTCAGTTGGTAGAGCACTTGCCCGCGAAAGGCAAAGGTCTCGAGTTCGAGTCTCGGTCCGGCACACAGTTTTAATCTGCCAGGAAGTTTTACGTAAACCTAACTAACCTAAGGACGTCACACACATCCATGCCCGAGGCAGGATTCTAACCTGCGCGGTTCCGTACTGAAGCGCATAGAACCGCTCGACCACAGCGGCCGACGAACGTACAACAACCACACATATACGTGCAACCAAATAATTTACATGCCATCAACATGACAGTCCTTATACTTTCTAAACATGACATAGTAGCTGCAAAACTGTGAATTTACTATCGTAACAAAGTAATTACCACCTTAATTACTCAAATATAGGACAAAAGTCAAAATTCTGTGGCCAGCGGTGTTACGTAGGTAACATATACGTAAGTAGTAATCCATGCTCAATATTTTATTATATTATAAAAATGTGTAATGAACATATTGTCGCCCACATTGTACAGCAGGACACTCGATAATGTCGATTTAGATGAAACAATCTGCAGTGAATTTTATTAATATCATGTAGCAGCAAATATGGAAATTCGTTATAAACTTGTCGCTTTGGTGCTTTATACTACAGTGCAGGATCTATGGAACGTAAAGTTATTGTTTAAGAATTACACTTCGGCAAGCTATTTTAAATCCACAGATATTTCTTATCACATTCCGTATTGCTCACAATACAAATGAATATTCCAGTCTAGCAATTCAAATTAAAAACAGTCACAAAAATACGTCAAGAAGTGAATTTCTTCCAGCCTGAATCATAAAAGATGGAAAACCTGAGCTATTATTCCTCATATCAAATGAACTTCGTTCCTTACCTCCAAATAATGCACCACAGTTACCACATATTCAAAAACGTTACGTCACGTTATAAAACGGTTACGTTAGGTTAGGTTGGGCAGACCAAAATATGGGGACACCACAAACACATTACCATGTCTACTATGGTGTAAGAAAATCGACTGCATTCAAAACAGTTTCCAGTGGTCCCGGAATGGTAAATAAGTCCTTTATGTTTCTCAAGGAAATTTTATGCCATTCTCCAGAAAAACAGAGGCAATTTCAGGTAACGACGGATGAGATTGATTGCGATCACGCATCTTCCACTTTAAAATGGACCACGAAGGCTCAATAATATTGACATCTGGTGACTGCGGTAGGCAGAAAAAATTCGAAAATTCATCCTTGTACTCAGAAAACCAGTCCTGGGCGATGCGAGATGTGTGGATAGCGAGGCGGAATTGTATTTGGAATGTATTTGGAATGATTCTCGCGAGCCAATATGGTCACGTAATCCTTGGCAGTAATGCTATCTTTCAGAGGAACACAGGGACCATGGGATACCACGATGTGGCTGCCAATTATCATCGCCCCCCTCTATGTTTCACACTTGAGGCGTCAACCCAGCCAGAATTTCGAAACACTGTGAGACAAGACTCATTGGAGCAAGTGACATCCTTTCATTGCTCCATACTCAAGGTTTTATGTCTCTTGAGCAACATTTTCCTTTTACGGGCGTATATATTACCGATGAGTGATTCTGGAATTCCAGTTCGCCTTGCGATTCGCTGCTTCAAGAGCTGCAATCATGTGACATTCAGTTCTGCAGTGACTTTGCAGCTGTCGTTGTCTTATTTTTCGTAACACTCTTCTACAGTGACAGTCTTTCACTTACACTCGACAAACTCTTTTATCCACATTGTGACTCCGCTTTCCCTGAATGTGGAATAAATTTTCGATTTTTTTTCCTCTTGAAACATCAAACACTATGGCTCCCTTGGTTACAGAAGCACCCATGATACAGGCAACAAAAATTTGCCCTATATTCGAATTCACTTAGCACCAACATAACGCACTCACTACTGCACTGTTGTGGCACCACCGGATAAGATGGGAAAAGGTTAGCTTTGGTGCAATATTTCTGGGGACACAAGTTACAGAAAGGTTCGGGCTTGTTGACGGTAAGTTACCCTACCAGTGGTTACGAAATAGAATGGAGGCCACAGGGCCATAGACCCACTGAAAGGAGCAAATGCAGTGGTTTGCATGGCCCAAGCTACAGGCAGAAGGGGCCCACTGGCCCAACCCAGGTGTTATGAGTACATGAATCGGAGCAGCATGTTGGAAAACAGAGGCGCAGAGCTGTGTGTAAATAGGCGCTGCATCACTAACAAGGCATTCAAGTGTGACAGCTCTCCTGGATGGTGGGATGCATCACACCACTGGCTACACACAGCAGCAGATGGGGCACCAGTGTTCCAGTCGACGACAGGTCGCTGGTTCGACCCTCTGAGGCCAATGCGGGGTTCACAGGAAGCTAGTGGTGGGCAACGCCACTCTGCCATGGCTCGCAACTGTGGGCAGTCTTGTTGGCACCCAACACACGCCGGATGCACCCCGAGGCGAGGGCCGCAGATTCGGATGCCGGATCACAGGTGCTTATTGTCACCATGAGGGGGAAGAATCACACAGTGTGCCGACCTGCGGGTTCCCGTGAGCAGCGCTGCGGCAACACGGATGGAGGCCACTGAGTTGGCTGCCGGCGCCTCCTGACGTCACAACTCCACACCCGTACAAGGCTGACACACAGCAGAGCACTGCGCGGGTCGCTGAGGCAGCCATTCCGCACCCATTTCGCAGACAGTGAGGTGGTGTCCTCAGCATTGTGGGACCTGGTGATGCAGACCGAGAGGAAGAGGGCACTGTAGCTGGAAATAATAAATCACTGGGAAATTCGGGCGAATTTTAATATGGAGCACCCTCACACCCCATCCTCATCCAACATGCCCTCTACCTCCTCTAGTTCAACATAGGAAACCAACATGTAATGAATCACCTGTTTGCCATAAACTTTACAGAATACCGAGGTATTTGCAGCCAATTGTGGAAGATTTCATTGATCAAAAGCTTGCGGACGGTATTATAGAGCATAGTAATAGTTGCTGGGGAGTGAGCATTGTCATTGTGCCTAAAAATGTATGGATGGAACTAAGAAATACAGGTTCTGTTGTGACTACCGATACCCCAATAATAAGACAGTAATGGACTCATACTCCATTACAAACATATTGGTGACTTTGGGTCACTTAGAACAGTGCCAGTACGTTTCTACGATGGATTTGACAAGTGCTTATCATCAGTTAGAGGTGGCTCCCGACGATCGTCCAAAAAC
Source organism: Schistocerca nitens (assembly GCF_023898315.1). NCBI lineage: Eukaryota > Metazoa > Arthropoda > Insecta > Orthoptera > Acrididae > Schistocerca > Schistocerca nitens. Next base: position 780,416,499 of record NC_064618.1, read on the forward strand.
TGCTTTCTCTACTCAAGGAGGCCATTAGCAGTACATCAGAATGCCATTCGGTTTGAAAAACACTCTAGCAACGTTTCAGAGGTTGCTAGACAGTGTGATGAGGGGTTTGAAACCACGACAGTGGCTTGTCTAGTTGGATGCCATTATAGTGTTTTCATGTAGTATGGAGAAGCATAGACAACGGTAAAGAGCAGCTTGTTTGACGTTGAGCCGGGAGAAGTGTCATTTTGCATTGGAAGAATTGAAATATTTAGGTCATACCATTAGTAAGGACTGAGTGTGAACAGATCCGAGGTTGGTACAGGCTTAACAGTTTTTGGCTCCCGAAAATCTCTTAAGTGCAATAATTTGTCGGGATTTGCAATTTCTATCGAAAGTTCGTTAAGGTTTTTGCAGATTTAGCACAGCCATTGACATGATTGTTACGGAAGGGTGTGAAATTTGAGTGGATACAACAGTGTCAGAAAGCGTTTGACAGACTGAAAGAAGTGTTAACATCGAGTCCGGTTCTTGTGTTTCCAGATTTAAAAAGGAATTTATTCTAGCATTTGATGCATCGAGTCAGGCATTAGGGCGTGTGCGTAGTCAGGAAATAGATGGGAAAGACAATCTTGTATCCAGTGCATCTAGGCAGTCGAATGCAGGAGAGAGGAATTACTCAACAATAGAGAGGGTGATGCTTAGCGTAATCTATGGAATCACATATTTTAAATGTTATATCCATGAGAGAAAATTTCGGATAGTGACAGATCAAACTACGTTGAAGTGGTTGTTGGGGTTGAAGAATCCGTCCACTAGGCTCGCTAGGTTGGCTGTGAGACTTAGTGAAATCGACTACGAGATGGTGCACAAGCCTGGGAAGAAGGACAGTAATGCGGATGCACTGAGTAGAAAGGTGGCAAATGTAGCAGTCATAGGTTGTGACGTAGCAGTATGGCAAGAATTACAGGACGCTGACAACGATTGTTGAGTGTGTCGGACACAGCCACAATTTAATATGTACGACTGTCTTCTGTGCAGGGAAACGAAGTTAGGACCAAGGGTAATAGTGCCAGCGAAACTGAAAGATGAGGTTTCAAGGGAAGCACATGATCACGTGTTATCTGGTCATGGTGGGTGTAGAGACATGAATATGAGAATGTTGGAGAGATATTGGTGGAGAGGTAGGAAAGTAGATGTGGCTCAGTACGTTAAGAATTGTATACCATGTGCTCAGAGAGCAGATTTGAGTCAGAAACGGATACAGCTACAGCAAATGCCGGAAGCAACATGTCCATTTTCTATGATGGCAATTGATGTCATAGGACCTTTTAGTCGAACACCATTAGGGAACAGATTTGTTCTGAAAATAATAGACCATTTTTCGTGGTATGTGGAGAAGGTTGCTATGCTAAATCAACAGGCAGCAATGGTCATGCAAGCATTAATAAATAAATGGATTTTGAAGTTCGGGTACCAGAGACAATAATTACTGACCAAGGGAACAACTACATATCAGATATAATAAAGGGAACTGTGTAAATTGTTGAACTTAAGGAAGTTGAGGATGAGTGCGTTGCATTCACAGACGAACGGAAGTACAGAACGGGTACATAAAAAAATCGGGAAAATTCTGAGTTTTTATGTGGATTCTCCTCACTGACAGTGGGACAAGTATTTTAGGCATATTGTGTGTGCATACATTGAAAAAGACCATACCAGTACCGGTTTGTCTCCATATGAGGTAGCGTATGGGTGAAAAATGTCTCACCATTTGATTTAGTGAAGCTACAGAAAAGGAAGGACCGGTGCATCTGTACATCAATTCGTGAGAACCATTCAGGATGTTTGAAAACGGTCATAAAAGGTGAATACAAAGGCTCTGGAAGGGCAGGAAGATGCAGTGAAATGGAAAGAAAGTTTACCGCATTGTAGAGTAGGGTAATGGGTAATGCTATCCAGCCCCTATACACCAAAAAGGAAAATGAAGAAGTTTGTCACAAGGTATCAAGGGCCATACCAAGTAGTTGAAACCACATCCCCCATTAATGTTAAGCTTCAGATGCCAACTAGAACAACGATAGTACACATTCGGCCGTTGTGGCCATTTAAGGGTTGTATGGATGTGATTCCAGGCATGTCAGAGGAAGAGAAAGAAAGAGAGAGCGTTGAGTAAGGTTTTAGATGTAAAATCTGAGGAGGTTTTGCTGATCTTCACACTCGAATTACACTGCGTTGCAATTTAAGATAACATTAGATATTTTAGAGCTAAACCTGAAATAAAGGTGATTAAATTTTCAGTTAGGCTGATCTTAAGAAATCCATTGTCCTACGGACTTAGCAGACACGCGCTTATCCGGAGATCTTACCACTTCAGACGCCCGCCGCGGACAGACTGCCATGGTCCCTTCCTGAGGGTGGCTCACAAATACAAACGGAAGTGGCCAGAGAGGCAGCTTCCTATACCAACATGACAAGGGACGGACAGGACCATACTAAGAATAGAAACCTCTCTGCTTTTAGAAAGCGTAGCTACCTGTTCCGACGTTGGTCCTTCTGTTCTCTAGTAGACAGGCTTGTCTGCTGCCCTCAAGTATGCACTTAGAAATACATTTGCTCATTCATTCTTTCACACAAAAGGACTGTTGTCCCCAGCAGGCTCACAATACTCGAAAACACATACAACATATGAAAATACAATGCCAAATTAATCTATGGAGACCCAGTGAAACATAACAAGAAACAAATAACTACAAATACTCTACTACCATCTGGATCATAAAGCATAGGGTACTTCATGCTGTACTCTATCTTCCTGGATTTCCTTGTGCTTAACACCTTTTGACAAGGTAGAAAGGGTGATGGTGATCCTTGTCCTGATGTCACTGAAAAGGGGAGCAGTTAACAGCCAGTACACTGAGATTACAAGGCAGGAATTACGGAGCTGCTGTAGGGGGAAGGTAACAGAATGTCTAGCCGGGGTGATAATGACCAATTTAGACACATGCACGGTGCAGTTATTTTTAGCCAGGAGGAAAGAAATAGACTGACCAAGGGACAACGTGGACCCAAAATTGAACTTGCAACCGGTAGGGATGCAATGGATCTTTTCCAACTACGAAAATTTCATAGTAGTAGCAAGTTGTTTTCGGTAGGGAGTATTTGCCGAAGCGAAACGTAGATAGCTCGAGGGGAGTGGAATTGTAATCAGTGGTACTGCGTGTAACATAACAGAACCAACCTTCCATCTGCCAGCATAAATTGCAGGAGTCACACATTGAATGTTACACAGCCACAGCTGTACTGGCCAGAAGCAACTACACAGTTTTTGCCAAGGCAGAATCTGATCTTGTTAAATCAAACCCTGGAGTCAGGTCTGTTGAGATCTGTAAACCAGGTCATTTCAGAGCCAGAGGGGCGCAAATCAGCCGAACAGCTTGTGCAGTATGTCGCTCAACGATATGTAACGATCATTTTGAGCACCTCTGTGCCAAATGCCAATGCAGCCTTAACTTTGTTGTGGAGTGGTCATACAGTAAGGAATTTTTACGTTTTGTCTCATGTCATGTGTTTTAAGAGAACTCGATCACAACTAAGTTTTCTAATAGTAGTAGTAAATTTGTCACAGGTACAGTCGTGCTCAAAAGTATCCGAACGACCTGAATTGCATTTCGCCTGATTCGCATGCAACCCAAATAACGCAGCTGTCTAGCAGGCCCTCTAATCGCTCCTTGGTACAGTCGATTGACTATTGAAAATGTTTCCAACAAGTCACCACTAGAAAACACTGTATCGCAATAACTCAAGATATAAAGGAATACCAAGATACTAGAAAAATCAGGGAACACCTTACCACAGATAAGATTGTCCTTAAGGCTTGTAAGCTCAAATTTATTACAATGAATGACATACCTGAAATGTTACCACTCTCATTATTACGTCAGATAGGTGACGCACGTAGTAAATTAGTTGTATTCATGATTTCCTCTTTAAAGTAACATACCATACTTGTTATTTAACACAAGATGACATTAAAAATTTAAGTTATTCACGAGCAGCTAGTTGAGAGTATGTATGAAACTCAAATGACACGACGAACCGTCTCGTTCTGCATATGGATTCAAACCCAGGTCATACAGACTATTATTTCGTGACTGACGGAAACTAACAGTCATTCTTGACTAGGCATTCAGACAGTGATATACCTCGATTTTAGACAGTATCAGTTAGCAAATATCAACTTTAAATCACATAACGTAAACATTTTTAAAGGACGCGAATTCCTACCAACCATCTATTGCCCCTGTTAACGAACTACGAGAGAAGTTAAATATTGCTTCTTCATAAGTAACTTAGTTGGAATGCCGTGAGGTAAAGCTTTGTGTTGGACAGGGATTCGAACCCAGAACCTAATCGGATTGTTATCGAAGTGGTAGGAGATAATTTCAACAAACAGATAGTGCAATAGAGTAGCTCAAACGGGAAGGAACACTTCCAATTTGAATTTGTGCATCCTACGCTGTTGGCAGTGCAGAAAAAAAGCTGTGACTGTCTGTCGCTCAGCCTCATAACGCATCGTGAAAGATAATACAAGTTGTCACTTATGTGAAGAATAGCATTTCTTTATCCAAAAAATTGAATTTTCTGTCTTAGTGTCTTAGTTTATATGAGGATTATATAGCATGAGTCATGCAAAGAGAAATGGAATATGAAGTGAATTTAGCGAGTCAATTCAGTACCATACGCCGAAGTGATTGCACTGTCACAGTATTGCCAAATGTTTGTGACGAGGATTTACCAGTTCTCAGCTGTGCTAGGAACAGCTCTGTAGCGTTATAGGAGGAGAATCCCGTGCCTGTGTCATAGGAGGTTACAGAGAGGTGGCGCGGTGTTTGGTTAATATGCCGCGTTATCTCCTACCACTTGTGTCAAACATTCAGGTGTGTAATCTTCCATCACGATTACAGTTTACCACAAAATATATATGAATAAAACCCTTACCTTGTTACTTTGTGACAAAAGATTATTTCAGTACAATAAAAAGTCTTTGGAAATCAACTTTGCCCACCTGTCACGAGAAGTAAGATAACAAACACTTTGCACCTCGAAATCGATTGCGTCTATGTGCAGTCTTGTGATCATAGAAGTAGAATTTCATGAATTGCACGAGCATGTAGAAAAATGTTGGTACGAATGGAAGCTGTAGGAAACACAGTTAACTAATTATTCTGTACCACTTAATAATCAATTCTTTTAAAAATTCAGAAGAGAAGAAATTAAAAATTATGCCCATTAAGACGGAAACTAAAGAGCAGATGCACTCACTGTGCAGATCTGCACTTTTTCATTTTCAAATCTATAGAAATAATGTATACTAACCAGCGTATTCCTTGCTTTCGTAATGTTTCCCTCTTGTTTAGTCTTCTATTGATAAACTGCATCCACACCGATGAGTTTGATTTTTTCTTTGTATCCTTTCATCTACTATCTTTATGTGTTATTGTTCGGTGTTAAAAAAGCAAAATATTATGCCTGCTCCCACGAGGTATTAAAACGAGGTCAGAAGAAGGCTAACGAATTATAATCAAAATACAGTGAGACTCCAATTTGTCTGTCGTCGTGGTGTTAAGTCGACAGAAATAGTTGGGTGTTATTTCCTGATAAATGTGTATATTCTCCGTGACGAAACATTCCACATTCCATTCATCCTGATCCATTCGTTACATGCATCGGCGGTAATAACTGATAGGAAAGCTGTTGTGTGGTGACGAATAACAATAACAATGGTAGTAATAACAAATAAATAATCAAGGATGTTTACTGCATTACAGACGATTAACAAAATAACCAAGAAAGGCTGAGTGTTTAATTGGCGCACTGTTCTGGTTGTTTGGAGAGAGAAAAGAAAGAACCCTGTAGCCATACATATCGCTAGGACAACGAGATATTACCTATCAACTATCCTTGCTTTACATCACGGGACGAACATGGCGTCACTGAGCTGATATTTGAAATACATTACCATTCTCTCTCTCTGCCTCTCTCTCTCTTTTTATTTTTATTTTTATTTTTTGAGGAAAGCATCGAGAAGTGCGAATAATAAGGAAGTAGCCATATAACCTGCTTACAGTTATTCTCATCGGGATACATAATGCAAAAGTACAACTTTTAAGTCTATTGCATAATTCTAGTTATTGACAATCTATTCGTGAGCTTGCTCGCATTCAGTGGGGTGAAACCTATCACAGAAGCAAGCAAAACACAAATATTTCTTGCACCATAAGCAACACACAAACGAAATCTCGCTGCACTGACTTGTTGTCCGATATATTGCACGGAAAACATATCTGATTCATGTTGCTAAATACAGCTCTAACAGATATCAATTTGGATGCGTACCAAGTGTATAAAAGTATATCATGAAATACACAGAAAGGCACATAGAGGTATTCGACTGAAACATAGCCATGACCTAGATTGTAACTGGGGTCGACAGCATCGTCGTCTACCACCTTGAAAACTCGAACGGTGACAGTGCTCGGCCAGTTACTTACGTTTACTGGTATAAAATCTACAGCATGAAAACACAAAAAGGATAATAACCCGAAGATCATTAATTTTGGAACCCATAGAAAGTAAAGCAGTCATCAGTCACAGTACTTTAATAGGCACGGTCTTGTTGGAGTTGGTATGCCGTTGCTTTCCTCCGACCTTTGAGTTGGCTTACCTAGCTAGTTAATAGGGGAACCTACAGTTTAACGTGGCTTTCGGACCACAGTGCAACTCGGAATTTTTCACATCAACAAATACTGCCCAAGGGGTCTAGCTTCAATATTACAAATACGCCTCAGATTCTGGATGAACGCAGACGTAGGTTGATGATCATTTTGAATATTTAGCAGTACTGTACCCATTAGTGTTAAACTCGTTTTTAACCACTGATTCCTACAGCTACAGGAACACTATTTGTGATACCTCTCAGACAAAATACTTACGCAGTGCTATCAGACGAAAAGATCATTCTGACAAAAACTGTGGACAGTTTGTTTTACAACCTTCGTACCTGGATAAAGAGCTTTCCCTATTTGAGATATCTGTGAACGTTGCTGCATAAGACGACTTAAGAAGAAACTAAATTCCTTCAGCTACGCCAATGTTTAAAGAAATCGTCCGAACGGCACTAAATAGTCGTTTGTGAATCGTATACCGGCCGTAATCTGCCGCATTTCGCTGGTTGTAAGGCAAAAAGCTTACTGACAAATTTCACAGAATTAAAAGGGGGACGAATTGTCTCCCACTGGAAGGTCATGTTTTATTTCAATGATTACAAAATCAGGTAAAACGAACAGTGAGGTTGTCAGTATAACCACATTACTTTTGTCAATATGATGTTGCACCGCCCAGGGCCTGTAATGATAAAGGGCCCGTTTAGGTCAGGCATATTGAATACAGAAGTGGAAGAGAGAGCACCACTAAATTCTACAATCCGCATGCATTGCATACACACAGAAATTACTGTTACAGTGCACTTATGGAGCCCATGAGTGAATTGCTTATTTTCCGGCGAGAAAGAGCACTGGCAAACAGTCTTCGCTACATTAGGTTACTTAAACTGGTGTCACTCTGAGCCAGAATTTATGGTTCAAAATGGTTCAAATGGCTCTGAGCACTATGGGACTCAACTGCTGTGGTTATCAGTCCCCTAGAACTTAGAACTACTTAAACCTAACTAACCTAAGGACATCACACACATCCATGCCCGAGGCAGGATTCGAACCTGCGACCGTAGCAGTCGCACGGTTCCGGACTGCGCGCCTAGAACCGCGAGACCACCGCGGCCGGCAGCTAGAATTTATGGTCAGCGACTAAGTGTAGGGACAATGAGTCGGATTCGGGTTTTGCAACTGTGAAATACTTTCCTACATTATAGAAGCGAATATTAAATTTGAACTAATATTGCGAAAATTTTGGACTTGGATAGCTTAGAATGAAAATCTTTCTGTTTATTGCAAAGGAAAACAATTTATTTCTAAAACATTCTCTGTCATACACAACTTGAAACAGGTCACGTCGACCAAATCATATGGAAGAACTGACTGCGACGTATATCGGATGGCAGTAAGTTTGGCAGCATTCTACAGCCATTTCTAGGCGCATATAAATGAAGAAAGGCAGCGCGTTTTTGTTATCAAGTAACGTCTTCAACAAATACATTAGTTTTAATGTATTCTACGAGTAATTGCTGATGTTTGATATTAACATGAAAAAGATTCCGTACACAGGGAAAGAACCTGTTCTCGGGCAACTACTTCTATAATGACCAAACGGCATTAAATGATCTTCAAGAACATGTGTTCTAGCAGCGGTATGAAGAAAATGGTAGTAATAATGACAGTAATAATCGAATTATCCGGTAACTTCACACTTCACAGTGGATTTTCTCGAACTAAGAAATTTGCTGAATTAGTGAAAATTTCAAAATGGCTTCACATCGAGGCTATGATGCCTAGAACAGTCTTTACATCCTGCTGACATGAGAATAGCGTATTCTCCACGTCAGAAGCTTGCTTCTACTTAACCATTTAATAGTCTCGCATTTTTTCTAGCGTGACTAATTTCCTAAGCTAAGCAAATCATCCGTTACAGCACACTCCTGGGGCTGGGAAATGTGGCCACAATGGTGTGGTGGAACGAACTATCGCAAGTGAAATGCGGGGGTTCAGGCATTTACTTTTAAGAGGAACAAACAGATTTACTTTACCTCTGGTAACCTCAAGAGAAAGATGTTATAATCCAGAATCCGCATTAAACATCACGTTCCTTCATTACCAACTGGGCAGAGCCGTTTTACGTTGGGAAATGACATAGATGGAGGTCAAGGTAAACAGAAATACTATCGCCAGTAAACTTACTTACATTAGAAAATTTTATTTTATTTGCTGGACCGATAGCCATTTAAAGGAACATGGCTCTTATTTTACTTGTACTTGGTTGAACTAGAAACGTTGAAACATTTGGTGCTGGACTGTGATTCGAATTCGTATCTCCTCTTTCGAGGATCTGAATCTCTAGGAACAGTGTAGTTCAATCATTTCGTTCCTTTTCCCAGGACTTCAATCTACTCTAGGCCTCCTCCAAAGAAAAGTATGTGGGTCCGAATCCTGATCCAGTACAAAAATATTCATAATATCATTTCAAGCCCTATCGCGTGCACACCGGCCTGCTAGTGAAAATTAACGTGCATTTTTAATGTCTGTTCATGTGTTGCCAACAATTTCTGGTCAAACACGCACATATCGTACTGTTGATGAGTAAACAATTGACATTTAAGCTATATTCATGGACGATAAAGAAGAACGATTGGAGTGCGGTTCGATTGTCGCTCAGACACAAAAATTTGTATCCTTATTTTATATTCAAACACCTGGCAGCTGATAAGAAAACCGATACGTTACATTTGATTTTACCTAGTTAACAATCCGATTACGTGTTGGGTTCGTATCTCCGTCACAGAACTTCACATCATGCGCTTCATCTTTAAATGCATAGACACTTTGTTACTTCTGAATTGAGGTATATTAGACATCTTTCGTGGTTAGTTAAGAGGGATAAAAGGGTCTTAATAGGAGTCCCGGTTTATTACAAAAACTGTCATATTTTATTTTCAAGATTTGGTTAGTGATATTGGCGAAAATTTCGGTAATTCATGACTCTTCATGGCTAGTTAGCAGTATGATATGATTAGATTAATACTTGTTCCATAGATCATGAGTACGACATTTCGTAATGATGTGGAACGTGTCATTTTAATGAAAGATTTCTTTACATACCAGTATTCAATTTCTTTACAACAATTTTACCCTCTCCCTCATTCTTTTTTATTTTTATCTCTCGCTCTCTTCTCTCTCTCTCTCTCTCTCTCTCTCTCTCTCTCTCTCTCTCACACACACACACACACACACACACACATTCTCTTTTTATTTTATTTGTTTGTTGTTTTCGACTATCGGCGAGGCACGAAAACATCTGTGAATGAGTTTCATAGTTTTGAGTACAGTAACGAAAGAAATATAAAAACCGCTATGAGACTTACTGATTTATGATGCTTAGTTAGCAGTCAGTTCTGAGTATTATTGGTAACTACGCTCCAGCCCCTAAACCTAGTTATAGAAATGCGAATCAGACGCAATACGTAATCCAGGCCGTAGCAGCTGCGTGTTTGAGACGCCAGCTATGTTCACTTCCCAGCCCGCTGTAGTGTCGCATCGGTTCGTCTTCTTCCTGTTGGTACTGCAACTGGGATTTGGCAACAAGGCATGGTACGTTTGCAACACCGTGATCGACGAGTTACTTTCTGGTTAGCACGGAATTAAGCCTCAAAGTTCACTTGACATTTCCTGTCATTTCCATTGAATAATCTGAGTTATTAACGCTTGAGGTGTAACAGAAGACTGTAAATTTAGTTTTCAGCCCAGGAAAGTCGTTGCACGTGGAAATCGCAATTAATCTCCTCCTTTAAACAGCAGTTTACAAGTTCTTGCCATTATTGGCCTTGTAAGGGGAAGGCATAATATATACCCCTTCGCTAGCTACGTGGTGACGCGCTGACCTGTGGGTCAATCGTCTGTTATGATTCCTGGTTCCATTCTCGCTGACAGAAACATTTTTATCCCTTCTGTGAAAGAGCTACAAGCACTCCGATCAAACATCGATAAGCAAATCGTAATAAAATACATTCAGCTCATAGTGCAATGGTGAAAAACTTACAATGCTGCACAACAGGTAACGCCACTTTCCGCTGCTGACAAGCAAATTTTCGGTTTCTAGGAATACATAACTTTATTTATGAAATACCACATTTGCATACCTGTTGTGTATGACACGGCATACCAATTAAACACAGACCCAAACGAAATCTAAGTGTGTAGTATTTTACTAATTCGTGCCGATAGAGGCACGCTTGCGTACAGATACTCAGTTTTATTAAAACAGACTTTCGTCGTAAGGTTATCGTGGTAGTTTTATTTCATTTCTTATAATACAGTGAACAATTTTCGTAAGGTTTCTTTTAGTGTTGTAGGTTTGAAGAAGAATGAAATGCCACTACCAGGTGACAGCTAATGTAGAAAATACTTTTCTGACTATTTTGGCTCGATGCGCTCTCCCCATACATAATACAAAAGCTTCGAGATGCATCTACTGCCTGACCGTCTATTAAACCTAAAAAGAACAAAATGTCGCAGAAGTTAGCCCTTTTTCCACATGCGGCTATTTTGGGTTGAGAAGTGAAGGGAATTATGGACAGAGTTCCATTCAATTGATAACTTCAGCAGACAGCAGAATTGCGTTTTCAAACAATGTAGCACCGACTGTAATAGAACTCGCGGCGGCTACTAGCTGTCACGTGGATGCAGCACCTCCAGAAGTCAACAACAGTTTTTACAGAACTTCCGAATTCCACAGTGCTGTGAGATAATGCATATGACCAGATCTAGACTTCTGAGAGACAAACAGTCACAGCTTTTCTTTTGCACTGCATGACTGTTTCAACAAACAGATAGCAATAGAGTAGCTCAAATGGGAAGGAACACTTCCTATTTGAATTTATGCATCCTACGCTGTTGGCAGTTCTACGTAGGTGTCAGTTACGTGATTTTATTTCGGTGATTATAAAACTGAGTCGAATGTATGCACTGGATAGCCGAGGCAGCTAGTTCATGGCGATTCGGTCCACCAAGTAAATGAATGTACTGAACATGCTGCAAACATCTACAGAGAGCCTGTGTGTCAGAATTCTCATCGAGTGTGCCGCATCAGTGTTAAGAAAGAAAAATGAGTCACAAAGGATTTGGTGGTCTGTTGGATTGCTGGTTGGTTCACATACCGACGGTCTAGGTTCGATTCCAACCTCTGCCGATGCTTTTGGATAGGGAGAGACAGATTCTATTCGCTTCTGGCTACGCCAAGTGAGGATTCCTTCTCTACCAAGTAGGCGTTAGGTTGAACCACAATGAAGTCAGGAGAGGCGACATGTGGAAACTCTATCACCAGTATCGTTTCTTATACTAGTTATTTATTTCTAGTGACGAAACAAACGATATGTGGGGTCACAGGACACTTATTCCATGTTTTGTTTGAGCTTCTGTATGGCTATAAAACTGGTTCTGAACTAGGAATGCAACTCAGACCGCTCTTAACGCGGAATATGATCCCTTCGTGACAATACAGCTCGACTGCAATTTGTTGTTTGTTCAAAACAGCAGATTCCTTAACATCTCCCCATATTGTGTATGCCGGCCGGGTTGACCGAGCTGTTCTAGGCACTAAACTTTGGAACCGCGCGACCGCTACAGTCGCAGGTTCGAATCCCGTCTCGGGAATGCATGTGTGTGATGTCCTTAGGTTAGTTAGGGTTAAGTAATTCTAAGTTCTAGGGGGCTGATGACCCCAGACAGTGTTCAGAGCCATTTTAACCATTTTGCATCTGAATGGGTTCGAATCCTGGCCCAGCACTAAGGTTTTCATTATGAATTATCAAGCTCTAGGATGAGAAGACATATCTGCTGGTGGATAATAATTTTGATTTTTAATGCATTTCCAGTCGTTGTCAACACTAACGATATCTGATGTTTTTGACTCCCAGTGGGACATATTCGACATCACCGTAAGTTCAAGGATGTTATTCCGATCTCCTGGTGGAGAAACTTTCGGTAGCTGACGTCTGTTTGTTGTGTAGTCAACAACGATATGTGTGGGGTTCGATTCCCAGTCAGCACTGAACTCTTCGTTATATTATTTCTAGTTCAAACATGCGCACATGTCGCTGCTGGTGTATCAAACCAACATTTAACGTTTGTTTTCTCTAGAATATAACAGCGATAGGTGCCGGGTTGGAGTCCTGGGAAGGAAAAAATTAATGTTTCGTCTCGTCATTTCAGTTAAAACATCTAGCTGCTGCCGAGAAAATCCGATATGTCACAGTTGATTGTGCTTCGATAACAATCCGATTAGGTTCTGGGTTCGAATCCCTGTCCAACACAAAGCCTTACCTCACGGCATTTCAACTAAGTTACTTATGAAGAAGCAATATTTAACTTCTCTCGTAGTTCGGTAACAGGGGCAATAGATGGTGGGTAGGAATTCGCGTCCTTTAAAAATGTTTACGTTATGTAATTTAAAGTTGATATTTGCTAAGTGATACTGTCTAAAATCGAGGTATATCACTGTCTGAATGCCTAGTCAGGAATGACTGTTAGTTTCCGTCAGTCACGATATCTTAGTCTGCAAGACCTGGGTTTGAATCCATATGCAGATCGAGACGGTTCATCGTGTCATTTGAATTTCATACATACTCTCAACTAGCTGCTCGTGAATAACTTAAATTTTTAATGCCATTTTGTGTTAAATAACAAGTACGGTATGTTACTTTAAAGAGGCAATCATGAATACAACGAACTTACTACGTGCGTTACCTATCTGACGTAATAATGAGAGTGGTAACATTTCAGGTATGTCATTTATTGTAATAAATTTGAGCTTACAAGCCTTAAGGACAGTCTTATCTGTGATAAGGTGTTCCCTGATTTTTCTAGTATCTTGGTATTACTTTATATCTTGAGTTATTGCGATACAGTGTTTTCTAGTGGTGACTTGTTGGAACCATTTTCAATAGTCAAACGACTGTACCGAGGAGCGATTAGAGGACCAGCTAGACAGCTGCATTATTTGGGTTGCATGCGAATCAGTCGAAATGTAATTCAAGTCGTTCGGATACTTTTGAGCACGACTGTACACGCTGACCCAAACAAGTTTAAGTGTAGTTAGGGGTTGGCCCAGGGACTTGGTCTTCCCAAAGGGGGGGGGGGGAATAATGTAGTGGCACCAGCAGTTAAGAGAGGAAAAGGTTAGCATCGGTGCAATATTTCTGCGCACACAAGCTACAGCCAGCCACGAGCCTGTTGACAGTAAGTTATGCTACCAGCGGTTGCGAAGTAGAATGCAGGCCACAGGGCCATAGACTTGCTGAAAGAATTAAATGCAATGGTTTGCATGGCGCACGTGACAGGCAGAAGGAGCCCACTGGCCCAACCCAGGTGTTATGAGTACATGACTCAGAGCGACACATTAGCAAAACAGAAGCACACAGCCTTGTATAAATAGGTGCTGGTTCACTAACAAGGCATTCGAGTTTGACAGCTCTACTGGACGGTGGGGCATGTCACACCACTGGCTACATGGAGCAGCAGATGGGGCACCAGCATTCCAGTCCATAGCAGGTCGCTGGTTCGACCCTCTGAGGCCTTTTGCCACCCGCAGTGGCCGAGCGGTTCTAGGAGCTTCAGTTCTGAACCGTACGACTGCTATGATCCCAGGTTCAAATCCTGCCTCGGGCATGGATGTGTATGGTGTCCTTAGGTTAGTTAGGTTTAAGTAGTTCTAAGTTCTAGGGGACTGATGACCACAGATGTTAAGTCCCATAGTGCTCAGAGCCATTTTAACCAACCTCTGAGGCCAATGCAGCGTCTGCAGGCAGCCAGCGGCGGGCCACACCTTGGCCCGCTACTGCGGGCAGTCTTGTTTGCTCCCAACACATGCCAGAGGCATCCCAAGGCGAGGGCCACACATTCGGATGACGGATCACAGGCTCTTGTTGTCGCTACGATCCTAGCCACGATGGCGAAGAAGCACGCAGTGGGCCACCTGTGGCTTCCCACAAGCGGTGCTGAGGCAACAGGGATGGAGTCGACTGAGTTGGCTGCCAGTGCCTCCTGACATCGTCACAACTCCGTGGCCATACAAGGCCGATACATAGCAGAGTGCTGCACCGGTCAATGAGGCAGCCACTCCGTGGCCATCCGTTTTGTAGACAGCAAAGTGGTGTCCTCAGCATTGCGGGACCTGGTGATGCAGATCGAGAGGTACAGGGGCACTGCAGGTGGAAATAATAAACCACTTGGGAAACACGCACGAATTTTAATACAGCGCATCGTGACGGCCCATTCTCGTTCAACATTCCCTCTACAGCAGAGAACACTCTCCTGAGCACGACTAATACGTTTAGCGAAATGAGAACACAGGTGCCATTCATCGTGAAAGCACACAGCATAGCATATTGGCTTGGTTAGTATCGCCATTTAGGTTCAAGCAGGCATTCCTCGAAGTGTTTCCATATTTTTGTCTAATTCCTGTATAGAGGCCACAATGTTACTGATTACAATATTAACACCAACATAACAGTTTTCATCGGACTCTTTCTTTTGGTAGATGACTGTCGTTCCTCTGGAACTCCTGTGTCGCGCGAAGGACAGCCGTCACCTCTCGCCTTATCCCTGTATTGCTCATCAGATGAATAAAGCATCAATACAAACACTTTGTAGTTGTATATTAAATAGCTACTGTTACTGTACGCTCATTAACACTCATATATAGCACATTGCATAGCGTATTTTAGTATGGATCGTGGAGGCGAAAAAACCCACAGTGATAAAGCCCAAATTCTGTATCACTAAATCGATTGTTTATAATAAGTTTGTTATCAATCTCATTGTTTCGATGCGACCTGCCACGATATTCGTGCTTATGACAATCCTTCCATCTCAGAGTTGCATTTGTGTGTGAACAAATTCAAGTTTTATAGTGTTAATCTTCGAATAGTTCGTGTCTCTTCTATTTTCCTCTTGTGTAAAGTGTTTGCTCGAAGGTTCCTAAGTATGGAATTGCTGATAATAAATTAGTAATTTCTGTCGTACCTCAAAATGATATTTGACCTCAAGTTAAAACGTATCCTATAAATGCAGTTGCTATAACTAAGAATAGAATTACTGTACCAGTTATTTCTCGATGTGTGTTGGTGACAAATGAGCAATCGTGCTCGGAATTTGCATGTTGTGGGTTGCTGTTCACTTAGTCATGGCCTTACGTTTTTGTTCTGCCATGTTAAGTGTTTCAATTCTCTGTTTTATAAACAATTACAATTTACCTGTGGATGTGTTTTGGTGGCAAGTTAGCATTCCTAGTAGTACTCTCCATGTAGAGCATTGCTGTTCTCTTAATCTCCTCTTTTTTTCTTCTCGGGATTGTTTAGAGTGTTTGAATTATTCATTTAGTTTTGCACTGTGAAAATCTTCTCTGGTGGCTTATTTGACACGTTTCTTTGCGTGATACATTTTTCAGAGCTTTTGGTGCATCTTTATTCAATTTCTGTATCACATACACACTTAGTTTTACATGCCCTATTCGTAGTTCGACTGTAATATCACGGACTTCTTAGTAGAGGTTACGGCCTGTCTGTGGTTCGTTTGCTGTACAATGACGATTAATTGAAAAAATAAGCTGGATTAATTTAAAAAGGTCACCATGACAACTATGAACGATCACGAGTCCGTCAGTGCTCGAGAGTGTGTAAAAATGATCAGTGATATAGGGGAATCGAACAGAGTGGAAGATTGATTTTATATTGCACTATTTGTGAAACAAAAAAAAAAAAATATCATACTGTGTTGCGCAATATCTTAAAAGCAAACTGACTGTTGTAATGGGGCTGCCTTTCAGCTGAATCTAATGCGGCAACTCGATGAACTCCCCTGACTGAAAATGCTAGACTGTGAAGAGAACTCAACAAATCCAGTGCTCTAGCTCTATTAAGGCGCATTTAGCGGATATAGTTTCAGAAGAACACACTACTCGAAAATCTAAAGAACGCTCTTCCCATATATTCCGCAACTGCTAGAAGTAAAGGGAATACCACTAAAAAACAGACACCAAGACTACAGAAAAGTAAGAAAATTTGGTCTTTATCTACTGAAATGGCGATCTTGATGACAAGTCAGTCAAAGAGAGAGTCGCCTCTACAATCAATCCATAAAAGGCTAAGAAACAGCGCAGTTACAACTGCCGGTAATGTGCGAAAGGAAAATGGGAACAACAAACCGTAGGTGAAGAGACATGGCGGTGTATAGGACTAGGTAGACAACCTTTCTACCCGCTGACACACCGGTTGATGTCGCTCCAGAACCTATACGTCTTACGGATTTCCTGTCAGTAGAGTATCATAACGATTCCCCAGTAATGCAGTCCGTACGAGAAGAGGTGACTAACGCAGTGTATAAACTTAAGAGGAACAAAGCACTAGGCCCCGACGGGCTCTATCCGGAAGTATTACGTAGTACGGTAACCTGACATCAGTATTGAACGAAGCACTACTTCGAGAAGAGCTCCGGAAATTCGAAAAGCTGTAATACGGAAGGAAGGTAACAGTACTATCGGACCAAAGAGCTTTAGACCGATCCGTCGGCTAAGAACGCTGGCCCAGATGCGTCTTTTCTGCGACAGACGATAGTCGCACATGGAGGTCTCTCGCTTCAGCCAGTGGTAGTCTGGTCATCAACCAACGTCATGTAATAGTGGGCTCGACCCTCCACAAGTATGCGACTAATGTATTAATATAGGTACCTCGGGACCTTCAGAAAGGAATTAACTTACTGAATAAGAAAGAAATTTCCCATGGAGATCGCAACAGAAGAAACTAAGTCACATGGCATATGGCTACAGTAAAGACAGAAATTTAGCCGGTTATCTGGGACAAAACTAGGAAAGATACTCAAATTAAATTCTCCAAACAACTGCAGCCCTTCGTTGCTCTATGGAGACGAGACCTGGGTGATTAGCAGAAAGCAAGAAAGCTGTATTCACGCCCAAGACATGACATTCCTCAAAGGTTCGCAATAGAAGAGAGAACAAGAAATCAAGATATTAGAAAAGAACTAATAAAATTTAGTCTAAATAAGCAAATTTGTAGAGTATAGGAGCAAATGGAACGAACACACTCCCCTCAAAGGGTATAAATTATAAATGTGAAGGAAAAATAGATGGAGGAAGACCCCAGCAGCAATGGGTACAGTAACAGGCAATTTCACCTAACAGCCAAAGAGATGAAGAAGAAGAAGAAGAAGAAGAAGAAGAAGAAGAAGAAATTGATGATTTGGATCTTTTAAAACTGTTGGCTGTCATTCTATTCAAGACTGAGAACAGCAAGTTTCCTAAAAACATCTTATGTACTGTTTTAGGGACTGTGTACTAGTATGGACTGGAGGGAAGTCCAAAATACTAAAGAATAATACCAATGGCTCTCCACAGAGGTCAGTTAGTGGCCCCATAGTTTGGGATATAACTACTGAGCAACTTGTAAAAGTATTCGAAAATTATGACGAGTTAAAGCATGGTGGCGTATGCCTTGGTGGTTGCATCTGGAAGTCCTAGGGCCAAACTCGAGAGGAAAGCAAAACACATACTACATGAGATGCAGAAATTCTGCGCTAACAATGAACTCACACTCATTGCCCTAAAGACAACAAGTGCACAACTAAATAGAAATTTGTGATGTACTTAAAGTGTCACAATAAGACTGGAGGGCGTTCCAGTTCCTTGTAGTAAAACAACTCGATATCTCAGCGTACTGTTGGATCGAAGAAGAAATTTTATAGTGCGTATGACGACGGTCACAAAAAGAGCACAACACGTTAGGCACAAATTTAACACTTATTGCCACAGCTCAGTAGGCTACAAATTTCATTCGCAGTCTGCAAGAACCCACCATAGCGCAATTTCCCCTGCGATAGTGGGCATCGCCGCAAGTGTGTGGCCGCACCACCTCCGTTACCAACGATACAGAAGCCTTCTGAGACGGATCCGGAGGTGTGTACTACTTCATGCTGCTGCTGAAGCTTTGTCGGTTTAAGGGGCTCCAGAACGCCCTATACTTGCAATGTTAAAATAACGCTTATAAATTACATCTTTCCTCACAAAGTATTTGAGGTAGGAAGTTTTACAGATTATTTATTGGAATATGGGCTACAACTTAACACAGGGATTTTATAAAATTTAAGTTCAGTTATTAAAGATGATTTTTTTTCAATTGTAATGAAAATTCACAACATTTTTTGCAATTTTTTATTTATATGTTCAAAAATATACAGTTTTTTGGAAAAAGGCTGTGTTAAATTATGCAGAAGGTACTGTGTAACATTTACTGAAAGTTTGTAACAAATATGTTTGGAAGATCCTTAGAAAACATGTAATTAGTATGAGAAAATAAAAGTTTTGGGAATCGAGCGACAAAGATTGGATTAACTTTTTAGTGCATTCCAGGTCCATAGGATGGATTATCTTCATCCTCTGCAAACTCCTCCTCCAGCTTCCTCTTGTTCCTCCTCCTGTTTACTCTTGCTTGTATTTCTAGACTCTTTACAGCCCTGTCTGCAGCCCGAAGGCGTTCCTTGTCTAAAGCAAGCATCGCTCGTACCATGTTAGAACCTATCTTCATTCCCATATTTCTAAATACCTTGCACCTTACAATGTTGCCATCATTGAAAGTCGCAACAGCTTCATACACACCAAAGTGAAGTGTTTCTATTCCAACAAATACAGTCTTGGGGATTCTCGCCCATATAACACTATTTACACTTTCATTGGGGTTTTGAGTTTTTCCGTAAATACACTTTTTCAACAGTTCAGGTGCTGCTAAGTCTCTGAAAATAGGTTTTATCACCTCCATTATTGCATGAGGCAGACTATGCTTATGAGTGTACACTTCACCAGTTAGCAATCCTTTGTTATATTTACACCAACTGTCTTCTTCTTTGGGACACAAGCGATGTTGGGGATTTTCATCGTCTTTATTGTTTACAGTAATAACACATACCTTTGGCTTTCCAACATTTCTCCTTTTCTTAAAAGCCTTCAGAGGATTTCTAATAACTTTACTTTTACTCATTATTATACATCAACAAAACAGAGACTCAAGAAACAGAATTAATTACGAATATTTTCGAGATAACGACAGAGTAAATAAACATGAAACAATCGACAATCACACCAGCGATATATATTGAACCATCACAGGTTAGCGACAACACATACTTTATCTCACATCACGAAAATGTACCTGATGAACACGGACGTTAATAATAACACCATTTGACAGCAGTTTAACAGCGCCACAGTGGGTCACGCCCATGTAGAACACATTTCAAAAAATTTTTTTAAATAGTTGTAGTCTTCGGAATTGAATAAATTATATATCTATTAAAAGGTAATAGTCTGCAGATTCAGAAAACGCAAAAAAGTAAAAATTGAACTTTTCATGATTTTGAGCCTTTCCGGAGCCCCTTAATGTGAATTGGATCTGTCTGTGGACATAGGTATTTGATACCAGGCAACAAGTCAGCAAGATACAGTATGAAGGGCAGAAACGAGGAGACGGTGCTTTTTGTATTACCACAACCAGAGGGATAACAAGCTATGGATAACAAGCTAGGCTTGTGGAACTAGCGAACTGTAGGAGTGGCCAGCTTGAATTGGACATATTTTATACGAGATGAGCAGTTCCGAACATCAGGGATGGACTGAAAGTGAAGCACGTCAACCCCATTTGGAGAATGAAACGCTTTTTAACAGGGTATGGCCCGTATCCAATTTAGTTAAAAAGAATTCAAAAGCGTGTCGTTGACCTTTGGGTTAGTCCTCATGAGGGAATCTCATATCGCGTTGTACTGCTGTGTGCGGAGTACCATGCAGCTAGAACAGCAATAACAATAACACCTAATACTACAATGAAAGAAATAGTGATAAATACAGAGCTATGAACTTAAGTTACCTGCATATCAAATAAGATATCTCCAACTGAACTGAATGGATACCACCAAAATCAGGGAAGTTTCATACTTAAATCAACAGAGGGAGGAGTAATGTCAGGGGAGATACCACAATATGAAGAGGGCACTGTCATATATCCATATTCTGTTACAACAAGCTCTACCAGTAGGGCAGAACCATCTACGAGGCGCTTTCAATAAGTTAGTAGACAGTTACCTCTTCTCCGCCAGTTTCGGTTGAAAAATTGCGCAATTTGTTGCGCTACATCGTTGAATATTCTCGCTTCAATTCTTACAGTTTCATGAACTTCCTATAGGTGGCAGCGCTAAACATAACCTTCAAAATGGCGTCTGTAGCTGAGGTACGTTCCAAGCAGAGAGCTGTCGTTGAGTTCCTTTTGGCATCAAATCAAAGCAGGACAGATATTTATAGGTACTTGCAGAATAGCTATGGAAACCCGGCAACGAACAAAAGCACGGCGAGTCTTTGGGCGAGGCGTTTGTCGCCACCTCAACTAAGTCGCCCAAACCTGTCTGATCTCCAACTGCATAGAGCTGCGGAACATGCGGCCGCTCTCATTCGACGTGATGGACGCATCGCGAGCCTCGCCGCGCAAGTGAAAGTCTCTGTTGGTACTGCTGACAAACTCGTCCACCACTTGGAGTATTCATAGATGTGTGCCCGCTGGAGTCCTCGACGCCTAACAAAAACCATGAAGAGCAACGAAGGATCATCTCTGACGAATTACTTGAGTATTAGCAGGCTGATTGTGGCAATTTTTTGTCAAACATCGTCACAGGCATGGAATCATCACTTCGAACCGGAAACAAAATGGCAATCCATGCAGTGGTGCGACACAACCTCTCCTCCGAAAAACAGTTTTAAGTCGTACCCTCAGTCTTTAAAATCATGGTGTGGATCTTCTAGGACTCTGAAGGGTTTATTCTGTTTGATGTCCTCGCTCATGGTACAACAATAAAGTAAGACGTGTACTGCGCTACCCTCAGGAAACTGGAGAAACGACTTAAGAGTGTTCGTTGCCACAAAAATGCTAACGAACTTCTCCTTCTCCATGATAACACAACGTCGCACAGAAGTCTGGGCACCGAGAGAAGCTCACATAACTTCACTGGACTGTTCTTCCTCATCGTCCCCGGATATGGCCCCCTCCAACGTCCATATGTTTGGCCCGACGAATAATGCACTCCGCGGGAATCAGTAACTTGATGGACGTTGGCTAAGTCGTCGACCAATAGAGTCGTACCATGTGGGCATACAGGCCTCACAGAAAGGTGGCTTAAGGATGTCGCACTGCACTGAGGTTATTTCGGAAAATAGGGTTTTGTGGCCAAAACAGTGGGGAATAATGTGGTTTACTGGAATCCTGAATAAAACCAAACTGATTTAAGAAGAAAATGTGTTGTGTTACTTATTTAATACACCTCATTCACAGCCTCCTGCAACTCTGGGAGCATACCCGGCGAGTGATGCGAACTGCAACGCTTCTTCTTGGTCTCACTCAAGGGAAGATCGCGTTTTATAGCCACTGGTATCAACCAGAATACGGATCCAATTCTGGGATTTGAAGAGACAAGCAGTGACTTAGACATTCCAGAAGACCAGAACGGTCCAGAACCCATACTGTGGCAATTTCCATTATTTATTGTCCTTTGAAGTAATTGTTCAAATACTTGTAGACGTATAGGCGGAAAATCGTTACAGTGGCCTGAGTCCTACCAGGACACACAATCCAGAAGGGTCCATAGTAGTAAAAGTGGTGGGTGGCAGAAGTAGTGCACTGAGCATCTATGGAAATGGCACGACTGGATGCTCACTTCGGAACAGCAGCTGGCTCCATAGGATTCAGACCAGTCGTAGAATAGTCGTACGTTCTAGACTTCTATTATGTTACGTATTTACTTTTTTTTCTTATTTTGCAAACACGTCATAGTGTATGCTATGTTCCACATCAAATATATAATATGTAACTTTTTTCTTTTGCGAACTAACAAAATTAATGTTATGTATAGATACGACCTGCTATAGTTCTCTAGCGATCAGACCACTGCACGCTGAGGTGACAAAAGTCATGAGACTCATCGTAAAAATTCCATCGCTGATTCCGTTAATGGCTGCAAACAGTCTCAAAGTAGCCCAAGATGACCATTTCCAGTCAATGAGCTGCTGAATTGGATCAGAGGATCCAGTTCATTGTATGTAAACACAGTTCATATCATTATGGTGCCACCACTAGCTTGCACAGTGCTTTATTGACAACTTGGCTACTTGGTTTCATGAAGACCGCGACACACTCAAACCCTATCATCAGTTGTTACCAACTGAAATCGGGACTCATCTGACCGGGCAACGGTTTTCCAGTCGTCTTGGGTCCAACCAAATTATCGCGAGCCCAGGAGAGACACTTCAGGAGATGTCGTAACTCGAGTCGGCCCTTTGCTGCCATAGCTCATTAACGTCAAATTTCGCCGTACTGTCCTAACGATTACTTTTGTCGTACGCGGCATGTTGATTCCTACGGTTACTTCACGAAGTGTTGATCGTGTGTTAGCACTGCCACATCTACTCAACAGCTACTGCTTACGGTCGTTAACTGAAGGCCGTCCGTCACTGCGTTGCCCGTGGTGAGAGGTAATGCCTGAAATTTGGTATTCTAGCCACACTCTTGACACTGTGGATCTCGAAAAACTGACTTCCCTAACGATTTTGGAAAGCGAATGTCCCATGCGTCTAGCTCCAACTACCATTCTGCGTTCAACGTCTGTTAATGGCCGGCGTGCGGCCATAATCACATCGGAACCTTTTCACGTAAATCACCTGAGAACAAATGAAACCTCCACGAATGCACTACCCTTTTATACCTTGTGTACATGGTATATGTGCATATCGCTATCCCACAACTTTCGTCGCCTCAGTACGGAGCAAAATAAATAAATAAATAAATAAAAATTTAATAAATTCCAATTTCTGTCTTCGCCTACACGTTTGCCTTCCACAGCGTGCTCTAATATCATGAAAATTATTCTCTGTTGTCTAACGTATCATAGACTCTTTTTCTAGTCAGTTTCTCTACATGTACCTTTCCTCCTGTTCTCACCTTACTTTGAGAAATCTTTCTTATTTCTTCTGCCATAGGTTATTTTACTAGAATCCTTTCAAGCAGTCTGTTACATGGTACTCAGTTTTGCTGTTAAGTCTGTTTATATTTTATACCATTACTCAAATTTTTCGAGTTTCTTTGATGTGCTAACAATCCGTATTCTGTGATCGGTAAAGTATTGCATTGAAAGTGTTATGCAAATCTTTCTTACCTTCAGAATGGATATCAATATTGTCAACGGATTTTATTGGCGACGATCTTTCACTCTGAGCTTCATTGCCACTCCTGAACCGTTACTTCGTCCATTGCTTAATGGATAAAATTGTTGAACGGCAGAGGAATCCAATAATTACGTCTCTAATTCGAGCATTTCTCACTTCGTCCACTAATCTTAACTTTCCTTGTCGATTATGGTCAATGCAGTCTGTTACCCTACTTTCCCTACAACTTTACCATGAATATACGAGTTTCCCAAAGACACTTGTGAACTATTAGTTCTCTGCTTGTAACACCATAGTTCTAATGCTGTACTGATTTATTTTGCTTTTGTTTTATTTAATGCTACATTGTTGTTCTTCTGTAAATGTGTTTGAATCGATAACATAAAATTGTATACTCCTTTCTTTGTTAAATCTTTGATGTCGTGGTTTGATTCTATGCAGTGTAATATATCTGTCATTTAAATTCTTTGTCTCAATTGGAGGGAGACAAAACTTACTGTATACATTTGGAATTTGGGTGAATAATTTTTTGTAGAAATGTCAATATGTGCAAATGTTCTGTTTTAATTAATATGTTTGGTTACTGTTATGTAAACTGCTAACCTTCACTTAGGATTCTTAGTTATTCTGTATGTAAAAGGCAGTGTGGTTCCACTCGGGAACGGAACTGTGTAGCGCGTGCAAATTGTGGTTGGCCTAGGTAGAAAAGGTGGAACCAAGAGTCAGTCGGGGACGAGCTACCAAACTGTGCACTGCCATGTAAAAATTGCATATTGTGCTGGTTCCGAGAGAGGCTTTTTCTGCTACTTTCCAATGCCTCTGATGGATTAATAAATAGATGGAACGATTCTGGAATTGGTATTCATCATCGCTACCAAGAACGACCAGAGTCCAGCAATTCCGCCTGCGAATCCACCTACCAACATGCAGTTGCCACCACATTGCGCAATCAGTGTAACGGAATACTATAATAATGTACAATGAAGGATCAGCTTACTGGATGTTTTAGTGTGCACAAATATAAGGTAACTTATAACTGAATTTATGTACCTAACTTGATTTTTTCCCTATCACAACACCTTTCAGGTTCCTCTCCATCTGAACTATGATTACCGAGTGTCCTATTTTGTGGAAAAAATGAAAGTCTCAAGGTTAGACAGTTAATTACATAATGTTGTTTGATCTTTGATGAGAAGGGCATATTCATATTTACTGTGGATTTAGTGAAATTGTGGGAGGTAGTAAATGTAGTTTTGTGAAGTTACAAAGTCACCTATTTAATCATTTACTTGAAAATAGAAGACTGTGGTAATAAAAACATTTTGCTGTCACTTTTAAAGATTAAAAGATCTTAAAACTGAGGCTTATAAAGTTTTGCTTAGTTAATGATCATAGTGCTACCTGTAGTAAATTTTAAAAGGTGAGTCAGTTTCTTGCAAATTTGTCAACAATGTGTTTCACTGTAGTAAAAGTGGAAAACTGCAATAGTAGAAAATTATATGTTCATGGTTGCTAAGTGTTTGTCTCTATTGTGTATTGAAAGTGCATATTAATAGTATAACAGGCTTAACAGTTCGTCTATTGTGCTAATGCTAGGTAACAAGTAACGGGAAGACCACTATTTATGAAAACCATAATACCTTTATTCGAAAGATAGTGAGAAGCAACCTGTTAGTGAATTCCAATTAAGTTTCATTTTAAATAGTAAAGTACTTAACTGAGGGAAACTTTACCTATGTCCAATTTATGATCCTGCAGTGAATGTTAATAGTAATGTTATAAAGACCACACAGTTTGAACAAACCCTGAAAGTAATAGTGTGTTTCGATATTTGTTATAATTTTGCAAATAGTTTGTGCTGCTCTAACTGTTAGTGTCAATCTTACCGTAAACATATGTATGTGGCAGAGTTCATTGCACTCGCGTGTGACAAAGTATAGGTTGTGTTTATCCGTTAAAGTAACTAATAACATTTTTATTAAACGAGAACGTTAATCTTTCTCTTGCCTAATTAGGCTGGCGACCGTTTTCTTTATTCTTTAAACAGTGTAGCTAGGCAAAAATATTGTGTGTTACTGTTCAAATATTTACATAATTCTGACTTTCATTTCCGATAAGCCACATCCGTTAGGTACTACACGGTCAACATAACAAAATTCCTCTCAGAGGGTAACACTGCTCTGTTGCGTTGTACCGTAATTGCTTTAATAAAATAGTTTTATTTCACAACCCGCTTCCAGCTTTAAGGTTATGGTATTGCTGTAGCAGTTGGTAGTGTTATATGCTACCTAACTTGTACCTTCTAGTAAATGGTAAATTAACATCCTTTTGTGATCTAAGAACAGTAAGATGTGTGGGTCCTGAATTAAATAAATAAATAAACCACTGGACGAACATAAATGTGAACAGTTCTCCACATTGTGAACAACGTAACACGTAAACAGGAAGAAACGAATTGTATTTCAGGTTATCTCAAGATCAATCTCATACACAGACGAAAGCAGTTGAAAATGAGATTACAGAAAAAAATTTTTTGACTTATATCCTCTCTTAACAACCTTAAAACAATGAGGGTAAAAGTGATAAAACAGAAGTAAAACATGACGTATATTAACACCACTTTTTTAAAATTTGTGAGACAAAGTTTGCACTAATTCAATATTGACCACAACACAGCCACATTTTAGAAATTGAAGAAAGTCTCCTCATTTTATACTTCATGAGCTTCAGCCTAATATGAAACCCCGTTTTCTGTGAATTACTCCAATATCGATTACGGTTCCAAGACCCCGCGACAGAATTAAAAATTTAATTAAAAATGATGCTTTCGGAGAGAAAACTGCACGACTCTAAGTTTCTAGGTAAGTTTGTAATTTTGGACCACATAAAAATGAAAATTATTATTTAGTTGCGTACGCAAAAATATTCTTCAAATAGTCCTTGTAACCCGTAATCCGGTAAAGTGTATTTTGATAACGCCAACATGTCAATTGGAGTCCCTGCCACTGGCGTGTTCAGTAGGGCGAATATCGGTGTTATGAGTTGCAGTACAATGAAGCCAACTACGGATTTAGCTCATTTAGTAAATGTCATAGCAATTATACGGCATTACTGTAATTTCAGGACGTTTACATTTGTGACACCGTAGAGATTAAGGAGCATTACAGCAATCTGAGGAAGTTTGCGCCCACAACTGGCGCTCCCGATGCGAGAGCTGCGACTGCGGTGCACCACGTTAATATGGCTGCTGACCCAGCGATTCATCAGAGCAGAGCGAAGCTATAGGCTAAAAGGCGAATCTAATTAATGGACACTGCATTATGAATTACTGATTTTCAGGTAATTTGGACGATTTATGACACACGTTGCTGGCCAAGCTCGTCGGTTTCGCATGGCTTCGAGTAAAGTAAGGTATAACAAAATTTCGCTTACAAAGTTACCTCGCTCACACCTATTTAGTGTTTCGTTTCGTGCTAGACGATTGACGAAATACGAATTTTCAGGTGCTTTCCTTTACTTGACTGAGTAACTTTCTATCGCGTAGTACGAATGCAAACTTTCGCTTATGACGGAGAAGTGGAAAAACGGGATATTACAAGTGACTGACAACTGTTGTTTTCTGCAAAAATAAATAAATAGTGAAATAAATAAAAAATAATAAGTCTAGTTAATCATGTTTCGCTACAATATAATTAATTCTGCTAACGATGTATGAAATGATTAGTGTCAACAGTATCGAAAGTGGGTTGTACTATAAAGTGTATGACTGGAAATCTCACAGACATTGAATTTAATTGGTTTTTGGGAATAGATCATGCAATAAATTGTCTGTTTCATTGAAGCGAATAACGTTTGTAACATTTTCGGCGGACGAAGTGTTCTACTATGACGATTGCCTCGAACTGATTAATCAAAACTCTATACTGTTTTGCTACAATTATTTTCATTACTTTCCGCCTATTGTACGAGGAAGTTCCCGAGCAAATGTAATTGTATATTTAATTCCAATAAACAATTTCATAAAAGTGAAACATGAATGAAAAAACAGTTCTGGAATAAATTTCAACTGGTAATAGCGAATACTCTGTTCAAGAACAACAAAAGAATTTATATTTGGAAAAGGCTGGGAAATGCTGGAGGATTCCTTTCAGATTCCATCACGGCGATACAGAGATTCAGCAATCACATATTGAATTGTAAGACGTTCCCAGGAGCGGATATAGACTCAGATCAAAATTTGGTGATGAAGAAGAGGAGACTGAAGTTTGAGGGACTAGTGAGGAAGAATCGTTGAGCAAAAAACTGCAATTCGAAAGTGCTAAGGAATAAACAGACGCGCTTCTAATTCTCTGAGGCTATAAATGCTGTTGTGATAAATAGCTCAGTAAGCGCTTCCATTGACGACATCTCTAAAAAGGGCAATCACACGAGTTGGAAAGGAAAACATACGTACAACGAATGTAACTGTGAGGAAATTCAGGATAACAGAAAAAATACTCTATTTCATAGAGGAAGTAAAGAAAGTACAGAGCTGTTCAAGAAATTCTGGAATAAAGAAATTAAAGTCACTTAAGATTAAAATAGAGAGGAATTTCAGGGGGGCTATGGCAAAAATGTGTGCATGAAAAATGTGAAGAAATAGAAAA
Source organism: Schistocerca nitens (assembly GCF_023898315.1). NCBI lineage: Eukaryota > Metazoa > Arthropoda > Insecta > Orthoptera > Acrididae > Schistocerca > Schistocerca nitens. The sequence goes on from NC_064618.1 coordinate 780,445,115, forward strand.
ACAGATGTCGGAAGGACTGACGCGGCATACAGAAAAGTCAAAAGAACCTTCGGTGAATTTAAAAGCAAGAATGCTGTGGGAATTCTATTGTTGAACTCAGAGGGGAAGACGGATAAGTGGAAAAAGTATATTGAAGCTATTATGGAGAGGATGACTCGTTTGATGACAGGACAGAAGAAGAAACAGGAATCGACAGAAAAGAGATAGGGAATCCAGCATTAGAATCGGAACTGACAAGAGCTTCAGGCAACTTAACATCAAATAATACACAAGGAGTAGAATATATTCCATTTGAATTTTTAAAATCGTTGGGGGCAGTGTCAACAAAACGCTGTTCTCATTGATATACCACCAGATTTTGGGAGAATCACCATCCACACAATTCCAAAGACAGCAAGAGCAGATGAGAGGTAGAAATGTAACATTTCAGGCATCGAGGTTGCTCACAATAATAATACACAGGAAAATGGAAAAAAATGAGGAACTCTCAGATACGATTAATTTGTCGTTAGGAAAGGTAAGGGCAGTAACGGGCAATTCTGACGTTGTGGATTATAATGAAAACAAGACTTAAGAAAAATCGAGACACGTTCACAGGATTTGTTGAGTTGGAAAAACCGTTGGACAATTTAAAATTCTGAAAAAAGTGTGAATAAGCTGTAGAAAGAGACATGTAATATATGTACAAGAACCAATAGGGAACAGTAAGACTGACGGACTAAGAATGAAGTACTCGGATTAGAAACGAGTGTAAGAGAGAGTTGTTTACCTACCCCTCTACTGTTCAATCTGAATGTGGGAGAAGCAATGACGGAATTAAAAAGAAAGGCCTAACAATGGGGTTAAAATTGAAGGAGAAAGGGTAACAGTGATAAGATTCGCAGATGATATTGGTATCCTCAGTGAAAGTCAAGAAGTAGTACAGGATGTGTTGACCTGAATGAACAACCTAATGAGAAAAGAATAAATCCCCTGCTACAGCTGCAGGACAGGACAGCTAGTTTAATCTGTGGAAAGGGGCCAAAATGAGTGGCTGTCAGTTGCACTCGAACATACTGCTTCATTCATTTGACAAACATTACAACAGTAAAGAAAACATTAAAAACAGAGCAAGCCAAACATTAGTTTTAGAACTTAATTCCCGCCTAAATGCGCCATTCAGTCTCACGTCGCAAGGGCAAAACGACTTTAATTTGAAACCGGCTGAAGGTCAGTCACTTACGACTCCAAAACAAGAATTTGAATTTTAAAATGCAGAAGGCCTCATCTTAAAACAGTTCTCTAATTTAAATTGAAGGCCCGAACAATCTCACACCTTAAGGGCCAAACAGCTTTAATTTAAAGTAGGCTGAAGGCGAATAAATTAAGACTCAAAAACAGAACTTGAATTTAAAATTCAGAAGGCCTTATCTTAAAACTTTTCTCTAAATTAAGCTGAAGGCCCAAACAATCTCACGCCCTAAGGGCAAAACAACTTTAATTTAAAATCGACTAGAAGCCATACATAAACAAACAGCAAGGACAAATAAGAAAAAGCAGCACATTAAACGGCGCTCAGAAGTTTCCAAGAGTCAGCCTGGGATTCAAACACTAACGCTCGCTTAGGTGAGACAGGCAGTCGGCCCAACAATTCTCAATCCGACGGCAACCCAACCGACAGACAGTCAACGGACCAAGCAACAGGATAGCTTCCACTCCACCCGACCAACACACAACAGGGAGTTCAATGGAACAACGCAGAAGGTATTGGCGCCCACAACGAATTACACATTCAGCTCACAAACTACATGCCTTGCTGGACAGCCACAACACGACAATCAAAATACACTGCCTGAATTTACGTCTACGACCATGGCAGCTAACCGGAACTTTAACGGCTACAAGGCAGAAGATTCCGCTGGTGCACTTCAATTAAAAAATAATCAAGTTAAATTAAACTCCACAGGAGGGCGGCTAGAATTTCGCCAACTTGAAAACACCCGTTGTTGCTCGCCGGAATGTCTCAACAGCTCACAACGAAATTCAAACGACACAATGTGAATAGTTGGGGCTGGCTGGTAGATTAAGTAAAGACTTAACTTTCGTGTCTGGGATCTGTGAGCCACGGATCTCGTAGCAATGGGAACAGCCCCTCACAGTCCGACCGCGTGTGGATGCTGCCAGTGACCCCTGCCAGACACGCGCCACGGAGACTTCCTCGCTACTCCACGCCAACCGACCAACTGCCTGCATACGGCACAGCCGGAAACTATAGGCGCGACGCCAAAGATAGTGCAAGGGTGCGAATATCGGTACACGCTGCTGCTGCCACTCGCAGAGAGAGAGGATAACAGCAAAATCGCGGGAGACTAATTACTGAATAGAAACCAAGGTTTGATTCAAGGCATAACACGAGCCAGCCACGGCTCAAAGAATATGGATTGAGAGTAAATATAAGAAAGATGAAAGTAATTAGAAATAGCAGAAATGAAAAGAGCGACAAACTTATTAGAATTGATGATCATGTAGAATTCTGCTACCTATGTGGCAAAATAACTCATGATGGACAGAGCAAGAAGGACATAAAAAACAACTAGAATTGGGAGAAATAGCATTCCTGGCTAAAATAAGTTTGCTAATATCAAATACAGGACATAATTTGAGGAAGAAATTTCAGAGAATTTACGTTTGGAGCACAGGAACACATGACTGAGAAAACCGGAACAGAGAAGAAAAGAGGCATTTGAAATCTATTGCTGCAGACCAATGTTGAAAGTTAAGTGGACTGATAAGGGAAGTATTAGGTCCTCCGCAGACCAGTGACGAAAGGAGTGTATGGAATGGAAGAAGAAGGGACATGGTGATCGCACACGTGTGAAGATATCAGGGTATACCTAGCATGACTCTAAAGGGAGCTGTTGAGAGTAGAAACCGTAGAGGAAGACAGAGATTCGATACTTCTTCTATTCTTTTTTTTTTTTTGGGGGGGGGGGTTGGGGGCATGTCATCAGTCTGACTAGTTTGATGCGGACCCCCACCTTTCATCTAAGAGTTCTACTTGCAACTCACGTCCTCAGTTATTTGCTGGATTTGTCCCTGTCTCTGTTTTACAGTTTTTAACCTCTACAGCTCCCTCTAGCGCCATGAAATTATTCCATGATGTCTTGACAGATCCTCTGCTACCCTGTTCCTCTTCTTGTGAGTGTTTGCCATATATTACTTTCCTCGCCCATTCTCCGGAAAACCTCCTAATTCCTAACGCTATCAATTCCCCAGATTTTAAACATATTTCTGTAACACCACATCTCAATTGCTTCGTTTCTCTTCTTCTCTGGTTTTCCCACAGTCCATGTTTCACTGCCATACAATAATGTGGTCCGATCGTAGATGCTCAGAAATTTCTTCCGCAAATTAAGGCATATATGTGAAACTAGAAGACTTCTCTTGACCAGGAACGCCCTTCTTGCCAGTGACTGTTTCTTATGTCCTTGCTCCGACTGTCATGGGTGATTCTGCTGCCTAGGTAGCAGGATTCCTTAACATCATCTACTTCGTGACCACCAATCCTGATGATAAGTTTCTCGCGGTTCTCATTTCTGCTGCTTCTCAGTAATTTCGTCTTTCTTCGATTTACTGTCAAACCGTATTCTCTACTCATTAGGCTGTTCATTCCATTCAAAAGGTCCCGTAATTCTTAATCCTCTCAACTTGAATTTTAAATCCACCCGTGAACCTTTCTTTTATTTCAGTAATTGCTTCTTCGATGTGTAGATCGAACATTAGGGGCGAAAGATTGTCGTCCTGTATTATACCCTTCTCAATCCGAGCACTTCGTTCTTGTTCCATCTCGGTTCTTGTACATATTGCGTATAAACCGTCTTCCCTGTAGCATGGATATTTTTTGCTCAGAATTCTGAACATTTTGTGTCTAGCTTCCATTAGCAACCGCAACGTCAGAATTGTCTCTCTCGTACATTCACCTTTCCTAAAGCCAAACTGATCGTCATCTACAGATCATAAATTCTCTCTTCCATTCTTGTATATATTATTCTCGTCAGCATCTTGGATACTTCATCTGTTATGTTGATTGTGTGATAATTATCGTTCATGTCGTTTCTTGTAATCTTTGGAATTGTATCGATGATGTTTTATGGTACATTGTCAACCTCAAACGTTATAACACACCAATGTTAGCAGTCGTTTTGTTGCCAGTTACCATTGTTAATTTAGATATTCTGATGGAATTTTGTATATTCCTTCTGCCTTATTCCATCATAATCCTTGCGCACCTCTTTTAAAATCTGCTTTTAATACTGGATCCCCTCCATCGACCCCTGTTTCTCCCTCTATCGCGTCGTCAGGCAAATCTTCCCCTCATTGACGCCGTTGATGTCGTCTTTCCGCCTGTCTGCTGTATCCTCTGCACTTAACAGTGAAACTCCCATTGCAGTCCTAATGCTATCACTCTTCTGTTTAATTTCGCCGAGGGTTCTATTGACTTTTCCATATGCCGAATCAGTCCTTCTGACAATCTCCTACATGTCATGATGACGTTCTGACAATCTTTTCTTTTTGGTCACATTTTTCCTGCACCCCTTTCATCTTTGTATCCCTGCACTTCCTATTGTTTCATTTCTAAATGATTTATATTTCTGAATTTCCCTGAACATGTTTGTACTTGCTTCACTCGTCGATCAACTGAAGTGTGCCTTGTGTTACTCATCGTTTCTTCCCAGTTACCTTCTTTGTATGTATGCTTTATTCCCAACTTCTGTGATTGCCCATTTTTGTCAATTCCTCTTCAACTGAACTCCCTACTGAGCTGTTCCTTATCGCAGTATCTATACCCTCAGAGAACATCAAGCTTATCTGAAAATGGTACAAATGGCTCTGAGCACTATGGGACCTAACATCTGTGGTCATCAGTCCCCTACAACTTAGAACTACTTAAACCTAACTAACCTAAGGACATCTCACACATCAATGCCCGATGCAGGATTCGAACCTGCGACCGCAGCGGTCACGCGGTTCCAGACTGAAGCGCCTAGAACTGCACGGAACACCGGCCGGCCATCAAGCTTCTCTCCTTATCCTTATCTACTTATTCTTATTAATTCTGTATCCCAGTTATATGTGCATTGATTTTTCATTACTAATCTCTTACACTTCAGCGTTCATCACTACTAAATTGTGATCTGAGTCTATATCTGCTCCTGGATACGCCTTACATTTCAGTATCTTATTTTGGGATCTCTGCCTGTCTAGGATGTAATCTAACTGAAATCTACTAATATATCCCGGCCTTTTCCAATTATACACACTACTTTTGTGAGTGTTGAATAGAGTACTTGCTATTACCAGCTGAAATTTATTGCAGAAGACAATTACTCTTCTCCTCTCTCATTCCCTGTCCCAAGCATATATTCCCCTGTTACATGTCCTTCTCCTTCTTCCCTTACAAATCCCATTCCAGTTTCCCATGACTATTAGATTTTAATCTCCCTTTAAGTACTGAATTACTCGTTCACTATCTTCATATACTCTGCCTCACCATCTTCGGATTGCTACGTCAGGATGTATACCTAAACTGTCATTGTCGGTGTTGGTTTGCTGTCGATTTTGATGAGAATAACCCACTCACTTACCTGTTCTCGTACCGGCTTTTGTGGCCGAGCGGTTCTAGGCGCTTCAGTTTGGAACCGCACGACCGCTACGGTCACAGGTTCGAATCCTGCCTCGGGAATGGATGTGTGTGATGTCCTTAAGTTAGTTATGTTTAAGTAGTTCTAAGTTCTAAGGGACTGATGAGCTCAGATGTTAAGTCCCATAGTGCTCAGAGCCATTTGAACCATTTTTTGACCTGTTCTCAATAACCTGTTAACAGTATCGTTCGGCCCTGCCTTCCTATATATATAACGAATCCTACTGCGTAACAACATTTTCTGCTATTGTTGATGTTGCCGTTTACTCATTTGAACAGAAATCCTTGTCTTCTTTCCATGTCACTTCACTATCCCCCAGTACATCTACACTCCTGGAAATTGAAATAAGAACACCGTGAATTCATTGTCCCAGGAAGGGGAAACTTTATTGACACATTCCTGGGGTCAGATACATCACATGATCACACTGACAGAACCACAGGCACATAGACACAGGCAACAGAGCATGCACAATGTCGGCACTAGTACAGTGTATATCCACCTTTCGCAGCAATGCAGGCTGCTATTCTCCCATGGAGACGATCGTAGAGATGCTGGATGTAGTCCTGTGGAACGGCTTGCCATGCCATTTCCACCTGGCGCCTCAGTTGGACCAGCGTTCGTGCTGGACGTGCAGACCGCGTGAGACGACGCTTCATCCAGTCCCAAACATGCTCAATGGGGGACAGATCCGGAGATCTTGCTGGCCAGGGTAGTTGACTTACACCTTCTAGAGCACGTTGGGTGGCACGGGATACATGCGGACGTGCATTGTCTTGTTGGAACAGCAAGTTCCCTTGCCGGTCTAGGAATGGTAGAACGATGGGTTCGATGACGGTTTGGATGTACCGTGCACTATTCAGTGTCCCCTCGACGATCACCAGTGGTGTACGGCCAGTGTAGGAGATCACTCCCCACACCACGATGCCGGGTGTTGGCCCTGTGTGCCTCGGTCGTATGCAGTCCTGATTGTGGCGCTCACCTGCACGGCGCCAAACACGCATACGACCATCATTGGCACCAAGGCAGATGCGACTCTCATCGCTGAAGACGACACGTCTCCATTCGTCCCTCCATTCACGCCTGTCGCGACACCACTGGAGGCGGGCTGCACGATGTTGGGGCGTGAGCGGAAGACGGCCTAACGGTGTGCGGGACCGTAGCCCAGCTTCATGGAGACGGTTGAAAATGGTCCTCCCCGATACCCCAGGAGCAACAGTGTCCCTAATTTGCTGGGAAGTGGCGGTGCGGTCCCCTACGGCACTGCGTAGGATCCTACGGTCTTGGCGTGCATCCGTGCGTCGAAGCGGTCCGGTCCCAGGTCGACGGGCACGTGCACCTTCCGCCGACCGCTGGCGACAACATCGATGTACTGTGGAGACCTCACGCCCCACGTGTTGAGCAATTCGGCGGTACGTCCACCCGGCCTCCCGCATGCCCACTATACGCCCTCGCTCAAAGTCCGTCAACTGCACATACGGTTCACGTCCACGCTGTCGCGGCATGCTACCAGTGTTAAAGACTGCGATGGAGCTCCGTATGCCACGGCAAACTGGCTGACACTGACGGCGGCGGTGCACAAATGCTGCGCAGCTAGCGCCATTCGACGGCCAACACCGCGGTTCCTGGTGTGTCCGCTGTGCCGTGCGTGTGATCATTGCTTGTACAGCCCTCTCGCAGTGTCCGGAGCAAGTATGGTGGGTCTGACACACCGGTGTCAATGTGTTGTTTTTTCCATTTCCAGGAGTGTATATTATGACTATTGAGGTAAACACATTGTTTGTTCACTATTAAAATCTTTCATTTGCTAACTGTGCCTATCAGTAGTTAGTGCCTTCCGTAGTTTGAATCTTTTATTTAGCTGGCAGTAGTGGTGCTCGCTGTATTGCTGTAGTTCGAGTAACGAAGATTTTTGTGAGATAAGTGATTTGTGAAAGGTTAATGTTAGTCAGGGCCATTCTTGTGTAGGGATTTTTGAAAGTCAGATTGCGTTGCGCCAAAAAATATTGTGTGTCAGTAATTTTACTAAGGGGACGTTTCATATGTCGACCCTTAGCCGAGGATACCTCACTGGAATCTTCTGATTTTTTCTTGTAGTTTGTGTAATTAGTGTAAATTTTGTTTATTGCTAGCGCGTAATTGTAAAGAGAATCTCCTTTGTAGTTGCAGGCTTTCATTGTTGTACAGTAAAACACTTGTGGCATGCATGTCAATTTGCACCAAGTATTTCGCAGCTGCGCTTGCAATTAACTATATATTTTTTTCAGTGCTACGTTAATGTGTTCTCTTATTTTTGCTCTTCAAATTGTGCTTTTCTGTGTTATCGTGTGAAATATTGTGACAATAGTGGCGTGTGAAAAACGTAATACTAGGCTCCAAAGTAAACTGAGAAACGATAGTGATGACGAAAGCAGTGTGTTAGCCCCACCATGTAATGAATTAACTAATGTTCAAAGTAGTAATTTGGTAATTGTGCATAGGGAAATGGAGCGAGCTGCAAATAATGGTGTAGGCAGTGAAACAATTAGTGAACAGGGAAGCATTATCAATCGACCGGTCGGCAACAGCTCGCCTCAGGATTCCGAAATGACGGGACACAATCTTGCAAATCCTGTAGATTCAGGTTTTGCGTCCTCATAGTTCTCTCAAATAAATCAAGACACATTTTCTGCTTTTCAAAATGCGAATATTGTCGGTTCAAATGCACTGCCGAATAGCACTGAGGAACATGTTTCAGACACCAGTGCACTGTTATTACAGTTAATGCAACAAATGGGACAAAGGCTACAAAAGTTAGACACAACGCTTGAACAAAATCAGAAACAAATGGGACAAAATCTTCAAAAGTTAGACACAATGGAACAAAATCGTCACACCACGCTTGAAAAAACACGTGAAGATTTAACTACTGAGTTACATAAAATCGAATCGAAATGTCAAACAGTATGTAACGACGTAAAAACACAAATTTGTGAGCATTTCCAACCTATTTTTTCGCGTCATGAAAATGCATTACAGAATCACGAAACAGCCATAAAAGAACTGCAAACTATTGTTCATCAAAATTGACTCAGTTGCATCTACCGATTCGGTTACGCAACTTGCAAAAACTCAAGAAAACTTAAAGGACACAGTAGATACTCTGAAAATTGGTTCAGAAAGACACATGGAGGAAATTAGTTCATTATCAGAGAAAGTAGTTGAACTTTCGGATCAGCTAAATAATTTATCTACGAAGGTAGATGATAATCCGAATGACACAAAACCGGTAGTCTTTAATGACACAGAGGTGTGCGAACAAATTAAGAAATTCAAACAAAATCTGAATCAAATTAATACGCAACACCAAAGAGAAATCCGGGAAGTACAGGATCAGCTGACACAGGTAATACAAGAATTACCTATTTCAGAGGACACTCGCGCTCCAATACGGGAGAGGGACATAGAAATACGGAACAGCCAAAAAATAATAACACAGGGCACTTCGGAAATTATGAAAGAAATTGGCAAGGTACACCGAATTTTGAGATGGAACCGCCGAAACGACGTAACAATGACCGACATGCGACTCGCCGACATGATGATTTTGACTATAAGCTGTTCATTACTACACGTAAATTCAAAACATTTAAGAATTATGGCAACGACATTCATCCACAAGCGTGGCTTCATCAATTCTCTCATTGTTTTCCTCCCAACTGGTCATTAGAACACAGATTAGAATTTATGTGTGGCTACTTAGAGAATGAACCAGCTGTAAGAATGCGATCGGTCATTCACGATTGCCACAGTGAAGGAGAGTTTTAACATGCCTTCCTCTCATCTTATTGGTCTCAAGCCACACAAGACCGAGTAAAACATAGCATCATAATGATGAAACATTTCGAACAAGCTGAATTTTCCAGTCTTGTCAAATATTTTGAAGACATGTTGCACAAGAATCAGTACCTGTCAAACCCATACAGTCCCTCAGAACTCATCCACATTTGCTTAATCAAATTACCTGAAATTTGCGACATATTATTTTGGCAGGACGTTGCAAAGATGACATTGAAGCTTTCCAGGGACTGTTACAAGAATTGGAAATTGACACTGACAATCGCCGAACGCGAAAACAGCAGCACAACAATTACAGGTCACATCCGCCACAATTCCGCGATGACAGAAATAATAAATGGACACGACAAGGCTATTCTCACAACACAAATCGTGATCAAAACAGACACCACCCATATGACAACCGTTGACAGAGTAGTAATAATTACAGGGAAAGATCACCTCTCCGCAGTAGTGACTATCACAGAGACAATCATAGAAACAGACAATATGGTAACCAGAACTATTATTATCAAGGGAGACAGAATAATTTCAGACGCAACAGTTCAACGCGCAGTTACGATTCAGGGAGAAATTCTTCACCACGTAACGGACAAGAAAGAAACTACTGGAACTACCGACATGGCGACAGACGATATAATCATAACGACAGACCTGAATTTCATCAGTACTGGCGGGTTTCAAACAGGGCGGGGCCCTCTCGACAAGGTGAATTTGTAGAAGTTAGGTCTCCAAATCCCAATAACGACGCTAGCCAACAAAGACACAATAGGCAATGACTCATACCGCTGGCAGCCACAAAACGTACTTATGAAACTGACGACGCAGATGCCGTAACTAGTAATTACGTAAAAATGGAAGACATTAGGGACATCTTACTCCAGGAACACGACGTAAAACATAACAACATTGCATATCCTGTGATTCACATTACAGTAAATGACGTAAAATTTACGGCAGTACTTAACTCTGGCAGTCCCATTTCAGTAATTAGTGAAACAGCCTTTAGCAAATGCAACAAATAGAACGATTGCCCCACACTTCCGTTACGTAAGATTAAATTACAAGGTGCAATCTTTGGAAAAAGTGTATATGTACGCCAACAAACCAACTTAGAATTCTTTTGTCAAAGCCACAGCTTCTCTATGAACTTTCTTATTGTTCCATTATTGTCGATGGAAATTATATTGGGAGTAGACTTTTTTAATGAATACAAAGCAATCTTAAACTTTCACGATGGCATATTTGAAACTAATGAGTTAATTCAGAATAAAATTCAAACAATTGACAATTGTAGTGACAGTGATAGGCAGGACCTTTTTGAGATTTTACAAGCACATTCAACAGTTATTACTCACAAAACAGGAACAATCAAGGGATTTCAATACCAATTTCGTGTTCGAGAGCATACTAAATTTTGTGTTAGACCATACGTAATTCCGGCACATTATGGGGACCGTGTTAGAAGAGAAATACAATCTATGCTTGACGAGGGCATTATTGAGCATGCAGTAAGCTCATACAACAATCCATTACATGTTGTTGAGAAGAAAAATGGATCGATCAGGCTCGTCTTAGATTGGAGACAAATCAATACTATTATTATTCCTGAAACAGACAGGCCGCAAACGTTGGAAGAACTTCTTCAAAATTTTAATAGTGTAAAAGTGTTGTCTTCCATTGATCTCAGATCCAGCTTTTATCAGATCGAACTTCATCCAGAATGTAGAAAATACACAGCTTTCCTTTGTTTCGGCGTTTGTTATCAGTTTCGGAAACTTCCTTTTGATTTGAACATTTCTTCGGCAGCATTCATTCGCGGGCTAAATTCCATATTACCTGAGTTCTTAAAACGTCACATCACCTTATATGTGGACGATATTCTAATAGCAGAAGCTTCATGGGAACAACATAATCGCATCCTCAACAGTATGTTACGTATTTTTGCAGAATCTGGAATTACAGTTAACTTGGAAAAGTCTGAATTCGGTAGGTCAAAGGTGAGGTTTTTGGGACATATTATTTCTTCTGAAGGCATTCAGCCGGGTCCTTAAAAGTTAGAAGCAATCAGAGCCATTCCAGTTCCATCCACAAAAAAACAAGTCCGCAGTTTTCTAGGTCTCGTAAATTTTTACCGTCGTTTTCTGAATATGCAAATTATTGTTACACCAAAACTTTGTTCTCTCACTGGAAAAAATACTACACTCCAGGAAATGGAAAAAAGAACACATTGACACCGGTGTGTCAGACCCACCATACTTGCTCCGGACACTGCGAGAGGGCTGTACAAGCAATGATCACACGCACGGCACAGCGGACACACCAGGACCCGCGGTGTTGGTCGTCGAATGGCGCTAGCTGCGCAGCATTTGTGCACCGCCGCCGTCAGTGTCAGCCAGTTTGCCGTGGCATACGGAGCTCCATCGCAGTCTTTAACACTGGTAGCATGCCGCGACAGCGTGGACGTGAACCGTATGTGCAGTTGACGGACTTTGAGCGAGGGCGTATAGTGGGCATGCGGGAGGCCGGGTGGACGTACCGCCGAATTGCTCAACACGTGGGGCGTGAGGTCTCCACAGTACATCGATGTTGTCGCCAGTGGTCGGCGGAAGGTGCACGTGCCCGTCGACCTGGGACCGGACCGCAGCGACGCACGGATGCACGCCAAGACCGTAGGATCCTACGCAGTGCCGTAGGGGACCGCACCGCCACTTCCCAGCAAATTAGGGACACTGTTGCTCCTGGGGTATCGGCGAGGACCATTCGCAACCGTCTCCATGAAGCTGGGCTACGGTCCCGCACACCGTTAGGCCGTCTTCCGCTCACGCCCCAACATCGTGCAGCCCGCCTCCAGTGGTGTCGCGACAGGCGTGAATGGAGGGACGAATGGAGACGTGTCGTCTTCAGCGATGAGAGTCGCTTCTGCCTTGGTGCCAATGATGGTCGTATGCGTGTTTGGCGCCGTGCAGGTGAGCGCCACAATCAGGACTGCATACGACCGAGGCACACAGGGCCAACACCCGGCATCATGGTGTGGGGAGCGATCTCCTACACTGGCCGTACACCACTGGTGATCGTCGAGGGGACACTGAATAGTGCACTGTACATCCAAATCGTCATCGAACCCATCGTTCTACCATTCCTCGACCGGCAAGGGAACTTGCTGTTCCAACAAGACAATGCACGTCCGCATGTATCCCGTGCCACCCAACGTGCTCTAGAAGGTGTAAGTCAACTACCATGGCCAGCAAGATCTCCGGATCTGTCCCCCATTGAGCATGTTTGGGACTGGATGAAGCGTCGTCTCACGCGGTCTGCACGTCCAGCACGAACGCTGGTCCAACTGAGGCGCCAGGTGGAAATGGCATGGCAAGCCGTTCCACAGGACTACATCCAGCATCTCTACGATCGTCTCCATGGGAGAATAGCAGCCTGCATTGCTGCGAAAGGTGGATATACACTGTACTAGTGCCGACATTGTGCATGCTCTGATGCCTATGTCTATGTGCCTGTGGTTCTGTCAGTGTGATCATGTGATGTATCTGACCCCAGGAATGTGTCAATAAAGTTTCCCCTTCCTGGGACAATGAATTCACGGTGTTCTTATTTCAATTTCCAGGAGTGTATTTGGAACTGGAACGGACAAGCACAGTTGTAATTCAATTCTTTGAGAAGAATCGCTACTTAACGCGCCAACACTAGCTCATCCATATCTGTCACAAGATTTCTGCCTTAGCACGGATTCTTCTAAAGTCAGTCTTGGTGCCCATTTATTTCAAGAAGCCATAGAAAATGACACTACCGTTCAGAAAACCATTGCTTTTGCTAGCCGAGTGCTAACAAAATATGAAAAAAATTATTCCGTTACTGAATTAGAAGCCTTAGCTATCGTTTGGGCATTTAACAAATTCCGCTTCTTTCTTTCTGGTAAGCACGTAAAAGTATACAGTGATCATCGTGCATTACCATTTCTTATGTTTTCAAAATTAAATCATGACAGGTTAAAACGTTGGGCATTGTTTCTGCAAGAATTCCACTTCACAATAGTCTACATTCCTGGCAAGGAGAATATTGTTGCGGACGCACTGTCACGCGCACCGGCTGGGCTTGAGAAAAGTAACACAGAAGGCAAGCTCGAGAACAATTTCAGTATTCTTTACATTCAGAATGTCGCCTTTGAAAACTTCATCAAACCATCTTTAAAGGACATTGCTCATGAACAAGATAAAGATCCAATTTAGAAAGACATCAAAAGTAAATGGCATGCAAAGACACACACTCAGATTCGGCATTATTATCTGACTAGAAACAACATACTCTTGAAACGCTGCACTGTTGATGACAAGCTATGGGTACTTTGCATTCCAGACGATTTTGTTAATGAGCTCATTTGGTACATTCATTTCAGCTACGCACATTTTGGTCCACGAAAATTTTATCATATTCTTCGAACGACTTGTTATTTTAACAATATGGAAAAGAGAATTCGAAGAGTCTTGTCTATTTGTAAACTTTGTCAAAAGGCGAAACCATCTACTGTCTCACTTCGTGCTCCGTTGTTTCCTATCATTCCTTCTAAATTAAAAAATTTGCTACTGTTGATCTCTTGGGACCCCTTGTCAGATCATCGAATGGATTTTCGTACGTTCTAGTCGCTGTTGAACTTAATTCAAAATTTGTTTCTTTCACTCCGTTACGTAAAGCCACTGGACGGTCTGTATCCAACGCCTTTGTTAAAATTTTCTTACGTGAAGTTGGCCACGTTAGTAAAGTCATTTCAGATAACGGACCGCAATTCAGATCTGCTGTTTGGTCACGCATGCTTCGGAATCATAAAATCAAACCTGTTTTTATTTCATTGTACTCACCACATTGTGACCCGTCTGAACGAATTATGAAAGAAATCAATAAGCTTTGCAGACTTTATTGTCACAGAAAGCATCGGCATTGGGACAGATATTTATACTTATTTCAAAATGTGCTGAATGTAATGCCTCATGACTCCACTGCTTTACCACCTACTCTTGTACTGAAGAATGAAGAACCACCGAACAGAATCAGAGAGCTTGTACCTTTCCCGAATACATGTAAACTTCGACACAAGGACATAATTGATTTGGCTATTAAAAATATAAAATCTGCAGCAGACAAAAGGAGGAAACTACACGGTAAAGCAAATGCAAAGAAATTATACATTGGTCAGAAAGTTCTCATTAAAGCTCATTCATTGTCACATAAGAAGAAACACTTGAGTCACCAATTCTTACTAGTTTACAATGGACCTTAGAATCCGACGTATACCACATGATAATTGCGTTGAAGTTGAAACTCTGCGTACTAGGAAGAGTAAAGGATTGCACCACATTTCACATGTAAAACAGTTTATTGAAAGATAATCTGCTTTTTAACTTAGTCTTTGCTATAAAATTTTTCACTTTACATTACTAGTATGCTTTGTCAGACTTAGAATCTGTTAACATGCAACAATGTTTGAAGTTAAATATCCAGTCAAGACCCAAGAGAACTTATTTAAACAGAAATTACGAATGCACTGTTATTGTGAACAGACGACACAGTGTTATTGTGTGTGTACATTCTTGCTTGTTAGTAGCATGATTATGTAACGACTATCATGCTTACATACTTAGAACATTTAACAGTAATGCTAATGAGATTTTAATGCAACATTTTAGTTTACTTGAAAATACATTCTGGATTTAAAGTACTTTATGTGAGATACCAGATGACACAGTAATTAGTTTATGTGACAGCTACACGATTTTATCACGACGCTACTAATGAGTGACAATTTACAATGTTGCTTTTGCGGTGCTTCTGTTTTATATCTGCACAGTTTTATGTATTATTCTGGAAAGTTAAACATGTTTCAGTAGTAACTTTTGTGGTATAGCTACAATGAGACAGCCTTTTCCGTAGCACAACAATACGTTACATTACAGTACTTTCTTGATCACGGTAAGTTACGTAATAATTAAGATATCTATACGCGAAGCATTTCACTTTTGTTTATCATGAGGTAAGTACATTGACCTCTGCAAAACTTATCTTTCGGAGGACGATAACTACGACACTTCCACAGAATTATCTTACAGCAAGACGCACATTTAACGCTACAGGGCACGCATTTGAGTGATTAATTTTGTACTTAAAACATTTATTTTTAAAGATTTTTGAATTACAATGATAAAAAGTTTTCCATGATACATTTCATTCCATTGCTGTAATCTGTAACACCTGAGGGTATAATACATTAATCCTCAGGGGGGTACACGCTTACTTTGTGTACCATGTGTTTGGCAAGCACAAGAAGCCCTAGCTAATATGGTATTTGCTTATACAACTTAACACATCGGTACCATATTTCTCTAACACATAAATTACTCATCTATCCGATCATTTAACTGAGAGAGACAAACATTTATTTTACTACATTAGTGACAGATGTTTACGTAATTACATAGTTGGATAACTTCACACTTATGAAATTGTATTTCGTCTGTACTTTGTGAATTCTTCATATTTTTTCAGAACCATTGTGATACTATAAGAGCTTTGAATGATGTATTTGGTATGAGATCATGATTTTTAAAGTACGTTTGAGGTAGATGACACTACTGAAATGAGCAGAGAATTTTGTTATAGGTTTTGAGATTATTGGTGGAAGCTACGACGATTTTAGAGATTTGACTGAGGTATTATGATGTTATTTTTATGACGACGGTGTGTATTATGCTGTTGAGGTATGTTTATGATCAATAAGATGATGATACCGTATATGAGGAATTTGATAATGCTAAGTATTTCTTATGATGAAATATTGAAGAAGTGTCGACGAATATGTATATGTATAATAAGGTAAGGAGTAATGAATAGTGGTTAGGGACTCTGACTTGTGAAAAAGGTTGTTGGAAACCAAGAATCGTACTTTAAGAGTTATGAAATATATGTAATGCATGAATGTATTACAATGCCAATGAAAATTTTTTGGACACTGTTATATCAATAGGATTTTGTTTCTACAGATTTGTAATGCAAATTCTTGACCTGTGAAATTTTTTATATGAAACTGCCACTGTAGCGGAAACTGCTGTCGTAAATATTTCGGTAAGGAAGCTAAGTGACCCAGGTGGCGCCCAGGTGTGCCAGTCGCCTGGAGAAAAAGCCATTAATGTGTGCCTTTCAGAGGCACAGGTGAAAAAAAAGGGAGGCCATTATCCTTGCTATTGACATTTCTTTGCAGAAAGCATCACAAATACGACACGCTCATTACTTGGAAAGATACTTACATCTGCACACCTGATTATGACAAGCGTCTTTCTATGAGAGTTGAGAGAATTTCAACTAACTTATGAAATGTCACATGACTATTGAATGATATTTTTATGCTTTGCTTTTCTTAGTTGCTTATTTCATTTGATATCTAGTTTCCAGCTGTGTTGCAGCATTGGTTTTATGAAATAAAATTAAATGAATTTGCTAATGTGAACACTTTCTGTCAACAGATCTATTAAATAATATTATGATCCACATTTTTCGAAAACGGAGCACTTCAAAAGGAAAGAACAATAAGAAGGGAGTAATAACAGTAACTGAATACATAATTTTCTTTTCAAGTACTTGGTAATTTCTTTCGTAGAATAAGTTGTGGTGCACCACTTTAATTACATAGACATTAAGATGTGTATAGACATTTCCCTTATATGCATTGTTGTCTTTAGGTTACTATTCTTTCTGTTTGAGCTTTGTCATGTTTAGATATAAGTTATTGCATTTTCTGCTGCTGTGTGCCAGGCATAGTGCTACTAAATTTCACTTTGTATTACTCTGTTAATCTAGTTTTACTACTGATTTATTTTTCTTGTTCTGCACATTGGCTCATATTAGTTGTAATGTTGCATGTGCTTTGCTAATTTATGCTGCTTGCTTTGCCATTTGTATTTTTTATCATTGCTGTTTGTGTTATTTGTTTTGTGCTGCTGCATTGCCTCATTCCTGAGTTTAGCATCTGAACTCAGTAGATTTAAGTTAGCTTAAGATGGGGTAGGCTATATGAGAGAACGAGTTGTGATGAATTGGAAGAAATGCATTAAGAAGCTATAAGAAAATGGTTTGGCCAAAAAAGTATTTTGAAAGAGGATATGAGCAAAAAAAGTAGGGCATAGAGACAACAGGTTTACGTAGGATTTTCTTGGAAATAAATGATGAGGTAAGATAATGGAAAATAAATAATGAGGTAAGAAATATGTGAACATATAAATACAGAAAGGATAGGATTTTTTTGGTGGAAACAAATGTTGAAATAAGACGAAAGATCTATGGAATGAAGTTTTAGGTTGGACTGCAGTACCAAATGTTACACTGAAAACAAACCCTGCCCTTTCCTCTTGTGTTATTCTGCTATGTGTTTGTGTACTCTTGTATATTTTTGTTTTTCCTGTCTTTATGTGTTTAGCTGACATGAGTTATGTTTTGGAATTTTTCTAATAATATGTTTTTTTCATTGTAAAGATGCTTAGACATTATTTATTCTGTTTTGTTTTAATGCTCATGTGTGAAGTTGATGTTTCAAAAGTTATTCTGATCTTTTATGTATGTACTTATGTCATAATTCCTGTAACACTGATGTATCTGTTTATTTCTATTCTTTTGTAAAGCGTGTACTACTACAAATTTATCTGTATTGTTATGTTCTTTAATGATGTATTTTGTACCTTTGTTATTGTATTCTTGTGTTATAAAATTGTAATTGACACCAGTTCATCAAATTAAGTAACTTGTAAGTTACATTTCACTGCACACGTTTTTGTTGGTCATAGTATATGCACAATATGTGAAAAAAAGAGGACTGTTTGTGTTTGCATGTGTGTTAATAATTCAGCAAGGGACTAGATAACAGCATTGCTGGTTCTAAGGACAATTCCAAAAAGTTCGTGAGTGCACAAGTGGTGGCTTATGGACTTGCTATATTGTCTGCAAGACTTCTAAGGACAATTCCAAAAACTTTGTGCGTGCACAAGTGGTGGTTTATGGACTTGCTATATTCCCTGCAAGACTCTTCGATGGTGATTGTGCACCAGCACAGTCGCAACAGATGGCTGCTGGCCGTCTCTACAGGCACTACAGTGGGTCTACACCTTTGATGACTCACCAATGCTATTATTTCTACAAGGAAAGCAGTGGGTCTGCACCTCTGGTGGCCCACCAATACCATAATCTCTACCAGGGCTACAATGGGTCTGCTCTGTGATGACCTACCTATCAATATTCTTCAAAACTTCGACTGACTCTGCTGTGGGTTTGCTCTGTTGTGGCCCATTACCTGTCTGCATGTCAAGAGTCAGCACTGTCTTTCCGTTGGAAGGACAACACTACTTCTTCAAGACTGCATGGAAATCCACTACTTCGATGAGCATTTTCTTTTACTGCTCAGACTTTGAGAAAAACACTGCAATTTTACAGTGAGGGACAATCTGGACTGTCTTTATGGACTGTGAGAAAATTTTAGTTTTGACCAACATTGTATCAATGAGTGTGTGCATTTGATTTCTTTGTTATTGTAATTATGAAAAATTTTATCAAATCATTATTAGCCACTGTCCAAAACAATTTGTAAAATTTTTTGTGGGGAACATGGGGGCTATGTAAGTAGGCTGTTTATGTTTTCTTATTGGTAACGCCACGTAGCGCTCTGTATGAAAATCACTAGCTGTGCTGTGTGCAGTCTGTGGCTGCTTTGCATTGTTGTAATACTCGCCATTGTAGCGTTGGGCAGTTGGGTGTGAACAGCGCATAGCGTTGCGCAGTTGGAGGTGAGCCGCCAGCAGTGGTGGATGTGGGGAGAGAGATGGCGGAGTTTTGAAATTTGTAAGACTGGATGTCATGAACTGCTATATATATTATGACTATTGAGGTAAATACGTTGTTTGTTCTCTATTAAAATCTTTCATTTGCTGACTGTGCCTATCAGTAGTTAGTGCCTTCCGTAGTTTGAATCTTTTATTTAGCTGGTAGTAGTGGTGCTCGCTGCAATGCTGTAGTTCGAGTTACGAAGATTTTTGTGAGGTAAGTGATTTGTGAAAGGTATAGGTTAAAGTTAGTCAGGGCCATTCTTTTGTAATGATTATTGAAAGTCAGATTGCGTTGCGCTAAAAATATTGTGTCAGTTTAAGCACAGTCATGTATAAATTTTCTAAGGGGATGTTTCACATTGTTGAATTTTATTCAAAATTTAAGCGGTGACGGGACTGGAATGTGGGACCGAAGATGTTTTGATTCGCTATCTAACACGCTACTCCTAACCTACGGGTGCTATCGGTTAATACTGTAAGTAGCTTGTTTGTATGTTTGTATATTGGCAGAGTTTTAAGCTGCATTAATATCACTGACAGCCCTGTGCGCCCTCGGAAAGGGACTCTGTGGTTGGTCGGACACGCAGTTGGAAGTTAACAGTCAACAGTGATGGAGGTTAGAAATAGTGATGGAGGTCAGAAACAGTGTTAGCGCGAGCGGACGGTCTGGATGTGTGTCCGTCATGGAGTTTTAATATTGGTTGGATATGGATTGTAAAATGATAACGGAATTATGGACGATTGTATAAATTTTGGAACAGCATGTCACATGAATAAGGTAAAATCAGCTAAATACATTGTTTGCTCTGCAACAAAATCTTCCCTTTGCTAACCACATGCCTATTAGTAGTTAGAGCCTTCAGTAGTTAGAATATTTTTCATTTAGTTGGCTGTATACTTGCTGTATTTTCTGTAGTTCGTGTCATGAAGATTTTCTGTGATTTAAGTGACTTATCAAATGTATGAGTTATAGTTAGGATTTTTTTCTAATTCAGGGTTATTCTTTTGTGTCAATTAATAGTCAGATTGCGTTGCGTTTTATATTGTGGGTCATAAATGAATACAGTAAATTTGAGCTGTATCTGTCAGGGAAAATTCTGCAGGTCAGTTTTGAAACGATAAGGACAAGCAAAGTGACTGTACGTTCAGTTTCACTCAGCAATTTCAAAAGTAAAGATATATTTAGGAGTTTCAACTGTGCCAACTGATCTTGTACTTCCCGCATTTCTCTTTTGTGTTATGTATTGATTTGTTTCTGACTGTTTGAATTTCCTAATGTCCTCATACTCCTCTGTATCAGTAAAAGCAACCAGTCTTGTATCTTTCGAATCATTATCTACCATTGTAGATAAATTTGTTAACTGATCTGAAAGTCGAGCTAATTTTTCCAATAATGAGCTAATTTCCTCCATGTGTTTTTCCGAACCAACTTTTAGAGTATCTACTGTATCTTTTAAGTTTTTCCTGATCTTCTACAAGTTGTGCAAACGTATCGATAGATGCTACAGAGTCAATTGTGGCCTGAAAGGTGTCATGATTTTCGTGTACGATGGTCGTTTGTTCAGTTATGTCTAGCATTTAAAGCTGTTGCTGCGTTTTATTCTCATTTTGTTCCATTGTGTCTAACGTTTGAAGATTTTGATCACGTTTTTGAATTAAATACAATAACAATGTATGAGTGACTGAGATATGTTCAAAAATGGTGCAAATGGCTTTGAGCACTATGGGACTTAACTTCTAAGGTCATCAATCCCCTAGAACGTAGAACTACTTAAACTTAACTAACCTAAGGACATCACACCCATCCATGCTCGAGGCAGGATTCGAACCTGCGACCGTAGCGGTCGCGCGATCCCAGACTGTAGCGCCTAGAACCGCTCGGCCACCACGGCCCGCGAGACATGTTCCTCTGTGCTTTTTGGCAATGCATTCGCACCAGCAATTCTCATATTTCGAAAAGCAGAAAGTGTGTCTTGACTTAATTGAGGAAAATATAGTGACACAAAACCTACATCTACGGCATTTCCAAGATTCTGTTCTGTTATTTCACATTCCTGAGGCAAAGTGTTGCCAACTGATCGTCCGGCAATACTTCTGTGTACACTAATTATTTCACTGTCCACACCATGATTTACTGCCTGGTCTATGTCCCTGTGCACTATTATCAAATTACTGTCTCGAATATTCGACACTTCATTACAGGGTGGTACTAACACGCTACGCTCGTCTTCACTATCATTTCTCAATTTGCTTTGCAGACTAGTGTAACACTTTTCTCATGCCATGAAAATCACAGTATTTTACACAATGACACACAAAAAATAATTTGAAAAACAAAAATAGGAAGACACACTAAAATAGCACTGAAAATAATATATATCTAATTAGTTGCAAACAAGAATTCAAAATACATAGTGCAAATCCACATGTATGTCACGACTGCTTTGCTCATTACAATATACTACACCAATAAGAAACTACAACTACAAAGGAAATTTCATATACAATTATGAAGTAGCAGTAAACAGTAACTTATTTCTATTCATGCAATAATTATTCAAACTACGCTAAAATCAGAAGATTCCAGTGAAGCATTCTGGCAGGGTCGACAGGTGAAACTTCTAAATATATTTTTATTTCTAAAACTGCTGAGTGAAATTGAATGAAAGTGAACCTTCTTAAACTGCTGAGTGAAACTGAACGTACAGTCACTTTGCTTGTCTTTATCGTTTCAACACTCACCTAGAGAATTTTCCCTGACAAACTTATGCTATTCATTTATGACCCACAATATACAAACGCAACGGAATCTGGCTATTATTAACACAAATGAATGGCTTTGAACTAGAAAAATATCCTAACAATAACTCATACATTTCATAACTCACTTACCTCACAGAAAATCTTCCTGACATGAACTACTGCAAATACAGCAAGTATACAGCCAGCTAAATAAAAACATTCTAACTACTGTAGGCTCTAACTACTAATAGGCACTTCTAACCTCCATTACTGCTGACTGTTAACTTCCAACTGCGAGTCCGACCAGCCACAGAGTCTCTTACAGAGGGCGCACAGCGCTGTCAGTGATATTAACGCAGTCTAAAGCACTGCTAACATACAAACATATAAACAGGCTACTTACAATACATGCAGCAAATAATTGGGAACATAGGTTGCAATTGCTACTCCATGAGGAAAAGTTTGTTATAGTTGAATGATTCGTGATGGGCCACATCAAACTGGGCAGAAGATTTTTGACTAAAATAAATAGATAAATAAACTTGTAAAGTACAGATTCCAGCAATCATTCACCTTTTTTTTTAAATTATATTATGCCGATATAGATTTTTGGCTATTATTTTCGCTCAATGCATGTAAGTCCCTGTTGATTGGGCTTCGCCCTCAGTTCACTGAATACTACTATTAAATAAAATACTCTAAACTACAGGAAGAGAATCCTCCACCATACACTTCAGAGTAATTTGCAAAATATGTATCTAGATGGAAATGTTGGTACGGGGGTAGTTTGCAAAGTTCGCTGATCAGTACCAGACGTCAGAGCCAGCGCAATGAGGTTCGTGTGTAAAAATTGGTTCGCCTTCTACAAGCGATTTGTGATGACAGAAAAAGTCGAGATTAAGTACTTCGTAAAGAATAGTATGAAAGTAAAGCAAATCGATGTCGATTTCCAGAACATACTGCAGGACTCCTTCATGTTCAACTGTGGGCAAATGGACAATTGTGTTTAAATTAAATTGGGACGACTTAGATGATTTACCCGCGTAATGTTCGGCCAAGATTTGTGACTCTTGCAGAAATTATTGCAAAAGTACATAACATGTTCATCAGGATAGCCAACTAAAAGTGCGAAAAATTTCTGAAGTTGTGAGGATGTTATCTGAACGGGAATATGGCATTTTAACTGTAGAATTGTGTATGAGAAAACTATCTGCTAAAGGGGTGCCGTGATTTTTAGCGCACAATAAGAAATTTATCAGAACGGAAGTGATCGATCAGTGTTTGCCTCGTTTCAGAACAACCAACAACATATCTTTCACAGCACGTCGCCCAAATCGACTGTTTCGAAATGTTTTTAAAGGTTTTTTAAAACATTTTTATGAAATTTTTGTTTTTTACATCTGTTGCGGCGTGTGAAAATTATCTCCCACATCTTGCTGTTTCCAGTGCGACACCGGAGGATGGGGTTATGAGAGCTCGAAACTGGTGGTGGTAACAAAGGAACTTTACAACTGAAGCGGTATTTTCAACCACTACTATAATGCTCAGCTGCGGATGTTCTTCCAACAGGATTGTCTGTAATTACGGGACAATTCTATGATAACCTCCTACACCAACTACAGCAACTGCGCTAGAAGATATACGAAAAAATACCAAGTTTCGCAAGAAAGAAACCAAGTCATCTTTTCTAAAGACATTGCTAACCCACATTCAAGTGTCGTTTTCGTGATTAAAAAAACATAGCACAATACACGCATTGTTGTCACACCCTCCTCATTCGCCTGATTTGAGTCTATCATTTATGCAACACTTCCCCAAATTCAAAATTTTCCTTGATGGACGGATATTCTCCTCAAACGAAAAACCGACAGCCGAAGCTGACGTTTTGCAAGCCTGGAGGGATCTAATTTTCGTGATTGGATCGAGGCATTGGGACATCCATGAACCAAGTGCTTTAGTGTATGTGGAGATTACATTGAGAAATAGAAAAGTTGCAGTGAGTTAAGTCGTTTCTTTCTATTCCATTACGAGAACATTTGAGTCTGTCTTCGGACACAGGGTGTTCTCAAACGTCACCGAGAAAACATTGGAGGTTGTTCAATGATATTCTGCCGCGCGGGGTAGCTGCTAGCCGCGAGGTCTCAGGCGTCTTGAGCGGTTACTGCGGCTCCTCCCGTCGGAGGTTCGAGTTCTCCCTCGGGCATGGGTGTGTATGTTGTCTTTAGCGTAAGTTAGTTTAAGTTAGTTTAATTAGTGTCTAAGTCTAGGCACCGATGACCCATAGTCCTTACCACAAATTTGCTATTTTCAATGATATTTTCCACGTTTCTTGGTATAAGAGACTGAGGTCTCAGATGGCTCGTTGCAAACTAATAATGTATTTATGGGGTATATGAAGATAGTGTTATGCTAATTCACCAAAACACGAAACACACAAATGAAAGAATCCTCGAACTACGCGAAAGTACTGTGACGCGAATGCAGTCGCTTCGGAAACAGCGCAAACAGCGTGGTTGTGCTGCTCTTCCAATGTATTCAGTGAACACAGAAACGAAGAGCATGTCGACACTCTCTTCATTAATCTACATCTACATGGCGTAAACCTATCCACACTGCTCTCTATCATTGTTAACGTACAACTAATCCAATCAGAAAAACAAACCCCTCAACCGAGCATTACTGAATGCAAGCTTGAGGCCATTACTGTAGTCAATTTCAACTGAATGGAGCAAGTGTATTTCCAAACAAGACACGCAGCGCATTCCGACGATATTTCCACTATTTTGATGCGATAAAGAATCAAAGGTAAATGACAGGAATGCAAATATTGTCCAACAAGCCACCGAAAGCCAGTTAGTTAGTTACTTAGTAACATGTTCCTTAGATCATGTGAACGATTGTTTTATCGAAATGATGTGGTACCAGCCGGCCTAAGTGGCCGTGCGGTTCTAGGCGCTGCAGTCTGGAAGCGCGAGACCGCTACGGTCGCAGGTTCGAATCCTGCCTCGGGCATGGATGTGTGTGATGTCCTTAGGTTAGTTAGGTTTAACTAGTTCTAAGTTCTAGGGGACTAATGACCTTAGAAGTTGAGTCCCATAGTGCTCAGAGCCATTTTTGGTGTGGTACGATTGTGTTCACAGAAAATGTTTAAATGGTTACTGTTACCATTAATGAACACATTAGCTCTTAGTCCTTCTCATACAATTGCACTTCAAAACGAGGATCTTGTTTGGGAACCTCAGTATTATGGTTCTTCTATTTCAAGTTTTCATCAGTATTTACACACAGTAATTTGGAGCAGTCTACCTTATTTATTGAAGCCTGATCTTGTGTTGCTTCAGTGATATGACTCATGTGAAATTACTGTCGCTTATCACTAAATTCAGTTTTAAGCCACTATTTTACGGTTACATGTGCGGGCCCTGTTAACATGTACGTGGGGAGGAAGCCTCACACCCTCCTAAATATGCATGGTCCTAGGTGCGCCTAGGGTCTTCTATGTCATCAGAGGGCTCTCTGTGAATCAAATTAGGTCAAGGACGCCTCCCTGGGATGTTCATGCCAGGGAGTGACCTGCTCCACCGATTTTGTGTGATCACAGCCGGTGACTGCCCACAAGCTTGACTGTGAATGCGGCGTCCAGCTTACCATCCCCTCAGCATAATTTCATCATGACACTTTTACTTTTCTGCGCTAACGTCAACGGCCCAGAGACGATATCGCCGCTCAACTAGCACGGGAGCATATGTTTCGTTTTGCTCCAAAAAGTTTGTTCATCCAATGAGAATTCAACCTGCCACCGAGGCATGGCGTGCATGGAACGACCAATCAAGGTAACAGTGCTTCGAGCGCGGTGCCAAACTCGTGATAGTAGAATGTGCAGTTTGTTCACAAGAAGTCAGAGACATACTGTCGTTACCCTAAGTTTTCAAAAATGTTGTTACATTTCTTGTCCATCGCGCTGGTAAAAATTTGGAGTCATCCCCTCTATGTTGAAGGTTCCAAATATTGGAGGTTGGTTGGGAGGAAGTAACTGTTTCCGACATTTGGGAATCGACCATTGGAGAAATCCGGAGCTCTCCCCAGCCTCGGGCTGATCTTGAGAAGGCCTTAAGTTCTCAGACGCCGTAATAGCCCGTCGTGTAAGCTAATCAGTTCGCTTCTCTTATGTTCCAGGCACGCAACGTGAATTGCTGATTTAATTCTGTCCCTTTTACCTTTCTTTAATCTTGTATCCGCAAGCTGCGGGGATGATGATATCTTGGTGTTTCTTCCAGTACTTTAATTCAACGGGCGCGGGTAATATCGGATACTGATAGCCTTCACCCAGATATAGTACATCTGGAGAAAGTTTTTAAAGAGAATGGCTATACTTCGCATCAAATATGGAAGGTCATGCACAATTATAATAACAAGAAGCAAAGCTCTGAGGAGACTGATGACGACTATAAATGAACTGCGTTTCTTACATATGCTGGGAAAGTGTCTTCTAAAATAGGCAGATTGCTTAGGAAGAATAATATTAATGTCATCAAACGTTCACCAGCGAAGAGCAGGGCCTTACTCGGATGCGTCAAAGACGATTTACAATTGAGGAAGGCGGGTGTTTACAAAATTCCCTATGAGTGGGGCTATACGTATATAGATCAGACGACACGAATGGTCCAGGAGTGCTGTGTAAAATACGTAATAGGCACCCGTCTGTGGCAACCTTTAAAATCAGCAATAGTGGAACATTGCATTTCCATGGGACATTCGGTGGAATACAATAATACGAGGTTTGGTTCAAGATGGCTCTAAGTACTTAACATCTGAGGTCATCAGTTCCATAGAACTTAGAACTACTTAAACTTAACTAACCAGAGGACATCACATACATCCATGCCCGAAGCAGGATTCGAACCTGCGACCGTAGCAGCCACGTGGTTCCGGACTGAAGCGCCTAGAACCGCTCGGCCACAGCGGCCGGCAATACGAGGGTTGGAACTTTAATAGTGGCAATTATTTGTTTACAGCTCGTACAAAACAGATACGTGTTTCAAAGTTTTACTAATCTTCAAAGTAGTCACTAGCATTGTGTATAAACCGTTGCCAGCGATGTGGAAGTTGTAGGCTACTCTTAGCGGTGCCAGTTGTGTTGAGAGATGGAGCGGCGCGGTCTGTTGCCAAACGAATTTGTAGCAGTTCTCAAGCGAATGCCGTGAAGTGTTTCCTTCTGTGTATAAATTGAGTTGAACTCACGAGGGCTTAAGTCAGGGGAGTGCAGTAAGTGGTATAGCACTTAGCAGCCCCAACAGTCAAACAAATCAGCAACAGCTTGCACTGCACGTGCTTGAGCATTGTTGTGAAAAATTATGGTCAGATCCAGCAGAAAGTGTCATCACTTCTGCTTCTGTGCTGTTCATTTTTGGAACACAACCTGCGACCAGCTTAGAGACAAAAGTGGTGACACTTGCGGCAGGACCTGAACATCATTTTGCAGGACAATGCTCAAGCACGTACAGGGCAAGCTGTTTCTGATTCGTTTGACTGATAGGGCTGCTAAGTGCTATACAACCTACTTCACTCCCCTGACTTACGCATTCGTGAGTTCCACTCGACTTCTAAACTGCAGGAAACACTTCACGGCATTCGCTTCAGAACTGCTACAAATTCGTCGGGCAATAGACCGGGCCGCTCGGTCTGTCAACACAACTGGCATTGCTGAGAGCATCCTACGACTTTCACATCTCTGGCAACGGGTTATACACAATGCTGGTGGCTACTTTGAAGGGCAGTAAAACTTTGAAACACGTATCTATTTTGTACGAGCTGGAAATAAATAGTTGCCGCTATTGAAGTTCCAACCCTCGTACCAAAATTTTAGCACCCGTTTCCAGTTTCTGGGACTCTGAAATTAAAGAATCTGTGGAAATACGTCTTGCTGATAATTTAATGAATCGTGATAACGGCTTTCAGCCGGATAAAAATTGGAATCCAATTATTAAAATTATACAGTCAGAACGGAATCGACATGCTCAGCGATTAGATTGTTCTTGCTTCACCACTCAGGGCAGCAAACACAACTTGGTGGCCTCGCGCATGTCACCACCTAACGTATGCACCCTAAACCGCCAGTACGATTCGTATGCGCGGAATTTTCTATAAATACCATGACTGCATAAGGTCTCTTCAGTACTTCGTCTACTCATCTGAGGATGGACGGACGTCTCTGCGCCGAAATATTGTGGCAGAATATTGATGGGATCCGGCTGCAAACCCGAAAACCACTGGAAGAAGAAATAGGCCTGCAAAATTTCAGAAGTAACATCGTGGTGCTTCATTCTCTATACAGTCTTCCTTTCGTTTGGTACCTCTCACAGCGTTAGTGACACTTTCGCTAATTTAATTTCGTAGCTCAGTTATTCTTGTGTTTTCTTAACTGTTAATTAACATTTGTGAAAAGAGTAAATAAAATTCTGATGGATTTTCATACAACTTTCCTCGTTAGTTGACACATTAAAATATAACTATAGCCTATTATACTGCCAAGATTTATTTTGCTATGTCTGCGTTGTCCTTTACGTATAGTGTAAAGATTAGATATTAAATTTTGACTATTTGATTTTGTAGCAGCAGCGGGCGTGGTACTCCCTTCGACATCGCGGGGACACTTATTTATCACTCTGTTTATTATTCAGAATTGAGTATTGCGTGTTTTCGTATAATTTTGGGTGAGTCCCCTTTCAGAGAACCACATAATAATTGTTTGAAACAGATCATCAACAATATCATCTACCACTTTCTCCGTAATGGTATTCATCATAGCACTATTATCATACCTTATATCAACAGACTCAAGTTTAAATTTGTACAAGGAGGAGTCATATACTTTTAATTATCACCTTGGAAATAATGAAGCTTCGACGACGAAGCTTGGTGGTGAGGTTAGTCTTCCTCTGCACATTCACCCTAGAATGTGACACATTTTTCGCAACGATTGATCACTTAGCGGAGATGTTGTTTATAGAAGCAGTGGCGGCTCGTGAATGTATATTCTGGGGCTCCACAAATTTTTAGATTCAGATAAATTTGAGAATGTGATCTTAATAGCATCTGCTGTATAACAGTTATGCTTATCAACAATTTTATACAACTACAGCCACTTCCAATAATAATAGTAATGAGAATAATAATAATAATAATAAGGCGACGAAAAGAACAAACCACTAATAGGGCTAACCCCCCTTTTAGTGTGATTAATTGGTTCAGGACAGAACTAAAGAAGCCTCGGACAAGCGCCGTCATGGTCGGGGACGACGCTTGAACCCTATGCCCGCCCACAATGGTAACGACACTGCTAGCCAACTGGAAAATGATTCAAATCCAAATAGAGGTGTTTTGCAGGATATGCTTCCTGCAACCACCCTACAAGGAAAACAAAGACAGAGGATGACATGGTCAGATGAAGTTAATCGACACCTCATGGTCTATTATTACCAAGCAACAAATCTAGGAACCAACACAACTGGATACAGATCACAAGTATACACAACATTTATCACCAGATACCCAGAATTAAAATTTTTAACAGAACAACGACTAGCTGATCAGATCCGTGTAATAATAAAAAATAACAGGATACCCCAGTCAGAATTAGAAAACATCAAACAACAAGTTCAACAAATACTGGAACAAAATAATGTGCAATCAGAAGAAGAAGAAAATACAGTAATGGACTCAAACATCCCAGAGCAAACTAACAAAGAACAACACGCATCAATTAAACAGTCAGAGGAAAACGAAATCTTAAGACAGCCACCAGAAGAAGCACAAATAGAACACGAAGTGACACACATGTTAGATATAGAAGAAAAATTTCAGCTGACATATATAGAATACAAAGACACAAATACAGACATTAGACCATTCTTGCATAGACCGCCAAATAACCCACAAGTCGAAACAACAATAAAAACTATCAACACAATCATACACAACAAAATAAATGAAAACACAACTATGGAAGAGTTGCAACTACTGGTTTATATAGGAGCACTCACTACACTAAATATACACACTAGGCAGAAATTAGAACCAACCAACACACAGAAGAAACCCACAAAACCAGCATGGCAACACAGGCTACAGATCAGAATAGAAAAACTGAGAAAAGACATCGGACAGCTAACACAATTTATAATAAATGAAATGTCAGGAAAAAAACGAAAAAGGTTAGGTAAAATCTCACAACAAGAAGTGATAGAGCAATTAGATGAAAAGAAGCAGAAATTACAAGCATTGGCCAAACGACTTAGAAGATACAAAAAAAGTGAAAATAGAAGGAAACAAAACCAAACATTCAACACAAACCAAAAGAAATTTTACCAGACAACAGATAAAACACACATTAAAATAGACAATCCACCAAACATAACAGACATGGAACACTTCTGGAGCAACATATGGTCAAACCCAGTACAACATAACAGGCTTGCACGGTGGATACAAGCAGAAACAGACACATACAAGATGATACCACAAATGCCTGAAGTGATAATTTTGCAACATGAAGTCACCCAAGCAATTAATTCTACTCACAATTGGAAAGCCCCTGGAAGAGATAAAATAGCAAATTTCTGGCTAAAGAAATTCACCTCAACACATTCACATCTAACTAAATTATTTAACAGTTACATTGCAGACCCATACACATTCCCTGATACACTTACACAAGGAATAACTTATCTGAAACCTAAAGATCAAGCAGACACAGCAAACCCAGCTAAATATCGCCCCATAACATGCCTACCAACAATATGCAAAATATTAACTTCAGTCATTACACAGAAATTAATGACACATACGACACAGAACAAAATTATAAATGAAGAACAAAAAGGCTGTTGCAAAGGAGCACGAGGATGTAAAGAGCAACTGATAATAGATGCAGAGGTGACATATCAAGTTAAAACTAAACAAAGGTCGCTACACTACGCATACATTGATTACCAAAAAGCTTTTGATAGTGTACCCCACTCATGGTTACTACGAATATTGGAAATATACAAAGTAGATCCTAAATTGATACAGTTCCTAAACATAGTAATGAAAAATTGGAAAACCACACTTAATATCCAAACAAATTCAAATAATATCACATCACAGCCAATACAGATTAAGCGTGGAATATACCAAGGAGACTCATTACGTCCTTTCTGGTTCTGCCTTGCTCTGAACCCACTATCCAACATGCTAAATAATACAAATTATGGATGCAATATTACTGGAACATACCCACACAAAATCACACATCTGCTATACATGGATGATCTAAAACTACTGGCAGCAACAAATCAACAACTCAACCAATTACTAAAGATAACAGAAGTATTCAGCAATGATATAAATATGGCTTTTGGAACAGACAAATGTAAGAAAAATAGCATAGTCAAGGGAAAACACACTAAACAAGAAGATTACATATTGGATAACCACAGCGACTGCATAGAAGCGATGGAAAAAACAGATGCCTATAAATATCTAGGATACAGGCAAAAAATAGGAATAGATAATACAAATATTAAAGAAGAACTAAAGGAAAAATATAGACAAAGACTAACAAAAATACTGAAAACAGAATTGACAGCAAGAAACAAGACAAAAGCTATAAATACTTATGCTATACCAATATTGACCTACTCATTTGGAGTAGTGAAATGGAGTAACACAGACCTAGAAGCACTCAATACACTTACACGATCACAATGCCACAAATATAGAATACATCACATACATTCAGCAACTGAAAGATTCACATTAAGCAGAAAGGAAGGAGGAAGGGGATTTATCGACATAAAAAACCTACATTATGGACAGGTAGACAATTTAAGAAAATTCTTTATAGAACGAGCAGAAACTAGCAAAATACACAAAGCAATCACTCATACAAATACATCGGCTACACCACAGCAATTTCATAACCACTTCTACAACCCTTTAGATCACATAACATCAACAGAGACGAAGAAAGTAAATTGGAAAAAGAAAACACTACATGGCAAGCACCCGTATCATCTAACACAGCCACACATCGATCAAGACGCATCCAACACATGGCTAAGAAATGGCAATATATACAGTGAGACGGAAGGAGTCATGATTGCAATACAGGATCAAACAATAAACACCAGATATTGCAGCAAGCATATTATTAAAGATCCCAATACCACAACAGATAAATGCAGACTTTGCAAACAACAAATAGAAACAATAGATCACATCACAAGTGGATGTACAATACTAGCAAATACAGAATACCCCAGAAGACATGACAATGTAGCAAAAATAATACATCAAAAGCTTGCCTTACAACATAAACTTATAAAACAACATGTTCCCACATACAAGTATGCACCACAAAATGTACTGGAGAACGATGAATACAAATTATACTGGAACAGAACCATTATAACAGATAAAACAACACCACATAACAAACCTGACATCATACTCACCAATAAAAAGAAGAAATTAACACAACTAATCGAAATATCCATACCCAATACAACAAATATGCAAAAGAAAACAGGAGAAAAAATTGAAAAATACATCCAACTGGCTGAGGAAGTCAAGGACATGTGGCATCAGGATAAAGTTGACATTATACCAATTATACTATCAACTACAGGAGTCATACCACACAATATCCACCAGTACATCAATGCAATACAGTTACATCCAAAGTTGTATATACAACTACAGAAATCTGTAATTATTGACACTTGTTCAATTACCCGAAAGTTCCTAAATGCAATTTAACATATACCGTACAGTTAAAAGGAAGTCACGCTTGATCAAGGTCCGCGTCACCTTCCATTTTTAACCAGACATAACGTCTGAGACAAGAAAGAAATAATAATAAGATACATACCTCGTCTGACAGAAGAAAGAAATGTTTTTTTTTTGGAATTTTGATGTTTTTTACATAATTAAGTACAGTTTAGAGCAATAGCTAAATAATGTGTAAGCTGTCGCAAGTCTCCAAAAAATGGCTCCAAGCACTATGAGGTCATCAGTCCCCTAGACTTAGAACTACTTAAACGTAACTAATCTAAGGACATCACACGCACCCATGCCCGAGACAGGATTCGAACCTGCGACCGTGGCAGCATCTCGGTCCCTGACTGAAGCACCTAGAACCGCTCGGTCGCAGCGGCCTGTGGCAACTCTCCATTTCGCATTTTTTTGTAACTGGGAATTTTCGTGCATTTCCATTTTTTTCGGACAAATGTACAAGATCCCAACAGATGTTTTAGTTCACGAAGATGTTCTTACATTTCACACACACACAAAAACTTGTGCTAACTGTACACTTCCTTGTTACATGTTCGCTTTAGGTCAAGCTTGTTTGGTTTCGTCACTCTCTCAGTTAAAGCATCTGCTCTCGGAGGCCCCATTTCCTTTGCGGTTAACTTTTCCTGTTGATATACTTTTTTGTTCCCAGAATAAGATTTTACTCTGCAGCGGAATTTTCTCTGATATAAAGTTCATGGCAGACTGAAGCCGGGCGCCGGTCCGAGACTCGAACTCAGGACCTTTGTCTTTTGCAGACAAGTGCTCTACCGAATGAGCTACCCAAGCACAACTCACAAACAGTCCTCACAGCTTTAATTTTCTGTTAGAATTTAAAATAAACATAGTTCGTGTTTACACTGCACACGGAAGCTTATTCCCGCATGGTAAATAATCAACTCCTAACATAAAGTGCCGTTTCTGGAAACGACTAAACTCAAGTAGTAATGTCTACCAACACAGTCACTTGACTAGAATACAAATGAGGCGTTGAGATCAATGAAGCCTAAAGCACATCATTGGCGATCCCACACTTATGTGAATATCAAAGAAACCAGTGATACAGCTTTTCGTTAATTTTAATATACACAACGTGCGCCTACAGCACAGATAAACCTGTCTCACCATAAGATCAACAGCATGAATAAATGCTACAATCTCACAGTAGACGGTGATGTGCTTTAGGCCCTTATGATTGTCAGTGTCACAAATGGATTACTGTAAAAAATTCATAACTTAATATATTATAACTCATTCAGAAACCACAAAGTAGGTTTCGTGTCAGCTCAATTCTAACATATACTGACGTCTGATCTAATTTTACTACAGAAGATAGTGAATTATCATTTCTGAGGAGTGTTCTGTCATCTAGCGGGATTTATGCCACGCAAACGGGGTTAAAAGTCTGCCACAATGTGTTACCACATGGTGGCACTGATGTAAATTTCCAGTTGAGTGGCGAGGGCTAGCTGTGCACATCGTGAACCACGCACTTTGTTCATCAAATCCAAATGTACTTGGCCCATAAGGCAATTGCGTCACGTGAGATGCACTAGCGCAAAAGCTCCTTAAAATGCGCGCAACTGAAGCTGTGCTCGCGACGCTGAAGCCAAGTTTCACAGAGTCCAGAGGAGCAGTAGCGAGGCAGATTTAAGTGTTCTACCTTTCAGATTGCAGCATCTATGTTACGTTTAACAGCTTCCAAAAAAATGAAAATAAAGACAACAAATGCGCAAGGTGTCGAAAGTTAGGGTGTTCCCATGCTCTTGTGCTCTTACACAGCAGCCGCCACTCTTTAGAAGTCTGCTTAGGAAACGCTCCACGTCGAAAATCACCTCATCCTCATCCGGAAATGCATGCCACGCAATGATTTCTCCATCAAAGAAAAGAGACGGGAGTGACTAGGTGCTACCTCAGGTAGCCTAGGATCTATGATATTTCCGAACTGGAGCAAAACGTGGCAGTGGCGCTCCCCCACCCCCCTCTAACTTGCGCATTTTACAGATGACGCCAAAATTTTTTAAAATAATCGGTTTTTCAAAACTATGTTCATTTTGTAGAGCATGTCATTCTGAAGAGTATGATATATATATATTACTTAGTGTGAAGTGTGGCGAAGTGCAGTGCCACGCCTCTTTACACAGTATTCTTCTATAGCACGTCACTTTATTTCGCTCTGTGGAATTCAAACGTGTATATTTTGTAATGGAAGCCACCAAATCTAGATTCAGGACAGCGGAAATTAATATGTCCTGTGGTGCTTTCCTGCTTCCAGTCAGCCTTAAAAAAGCTCGCATTTAATACTAGGTGGGATTATTTGTGACCAGGAGAACCTTCTCTTTTGTGTGACATACTTCTTCAGTCTCCCCCCCCCCCCCCCCATGAACCATAGACCTTGCCGTTGGTGGAGAGGCTTGCGTGCCTCAGCGATACAGATAGCCGTACCGTAGGTGCAACCACAACGGAGGGGTATCTGTTGAGAGGCCAGACAAACGTGTGGTTCCTGAAGAGGGGCTGCAGCCTTTTCAGTAGTTGCAGGGGCAACAGTCTGGATGATTTACTGATCTGGCCTTGTAACACTAACCAAAACGGCCTTGCTATGCTGGTACTGAGAACGGCTGAAAGCGACGGGGAACTACAGCCGTAATTTTTCCCGAGGGCATGCAGCTTTACTGTATGAATAAATGATGATGTCGTCCTCTTGGGTAAAATATTCCGGAGGTAAGATAGTCCCCCATTCGGATCTCCGGGCGGGGTCTACTCAGGACGACGTCGTTATCAGGAGAAAGAAAACTGGCGTTCTACAAATAGGGGTAATGCAGGAGTAGGTTTAATAATGAATAAAACAATAGGAATGCGGGTAAGCTACTACAAACATCACAGCGAACGCATTGTTGTGGCCAAGATAGACACGAAGCCCACGCCTACGACAGTAGTACAAGTCTATATGCCAACTAGCTCTGCAGATGACGAAGAAATTGAAGAAATGTATGATGAAATAAAATAAATTATTCAGATAGTGAAGGGAGACGAAAATTTAATAGTCATGGGTGACTGGAATTCGGTAGTAGGAAAAGGGAGAGAAGGAAACGTAGTAGGTGAATATGGATTTGGGGTAAGAAATGAAAGAGGAAGCCGATTGGTAGAATTTTGCGCAGAGCATAACTTAATCATAGCTAACACTTGGTTCAACAATCATAAAAAGAAGGTTGTATACGTGGAAGAACCCTGGAGATACTAAAAGGTATCAGATAGATTATATAATGGTAAGACAGAGATTTAGGAAACAGGTTTTAAATTGTAAGACATTTCCGGGCAGATGTGGACTCTGACCACAATCTATTGGTTATGAATTGTAGATTAAAACTGAAGAAACTGCAAAAAGGTGGGAATTTAAGTAGATGGGACCTGGATCAACTGACTAAACCAGATGTTGTACAGAGTTTCAGGGAGAGCATTAGGGAACGATTGACAAGAATGTGGGAAAGAAATACAGTAGAAGAAGAATGGGTAGCTTTGAGGGATGAAGTATTGAAGGCAGCAGAGGATCAGGTAGGTAAAAAGATGAGGTCTAATAGAAATTCTTGGGTGACAGAAGAAATATTGAATTTAATTGACGAAAGGAGAAAATATAAAAATGCAGTCAATGAAGCAGGCAAAAAGGAATACAAACGTCTCAAAAATGAGATCGACAGAAAGTGCTAAATGGCTAAGCAGGGATAGCTAGAGGACAAATGTAAGGATATAGAGGCTTATCTCACTAGAGGTAAGATAGATACTGCCTACAGGAAAATTAAAGAGACCTTTGGAGAAAAGAGAACGACTTGTATGAATATCAAGAGCTCAGATGGAAGCCCAGTTCTAAGCAAAGAAGGGAAAGCAGAAAGGTGGAAAGAGTATATAGAGGGTCTATACAAGGGCGATGTACTTGAGGACAATATTATGGAAATGGAAGAGAATGTAGATGAAGATGAAATGGGAAATATGATACTGCGTGCAGAGTTTGACAGAGCACTGAAAGACCTAAGTAGAAACAAGGCCCCGGGAGTAGACAACATTCCATTAGAACTACTGACGGCCTTGGGAGAGCCAGTCCTGACAAAACTCTACCATCTGGTGAGCAACATGTATGAGACAGGCGAAATACCCTCAGACTTCAAAAAGAATATAATAATTCCAATTCCAAAGACAGCAGGCGTTGACAGATGTGAAAATTACCGAACTATCAGTTTAATAAGTCACGGCTGCAAAATACTAACGCGAATTCTTTACAGACGAATGGAAAAACTGGTCGAAGCCGACTTTGGGGAAGATCAGTTGGGATTCCGTAGAAATATGGGGACACATGAGGCAATACTGACCCTACGATTTATTTTAGAAGCTAGATTAAGAAAAGGCAAACCTACGTTTCTAACAATTGTAGACTTAGAGAAAGCTTTTGACAATTTTGACTGGAATACTCTCTTTCAAATTCTGAAGGTGGCAGGAGTAAAATACAGGGAGCGAAAGGCTATTTACAATTTGTACAGAAACCAGATGGCAGTTGTAAGAGTCGAGGGGCATGAAAGGGAAGCGGGGGTTCGGAAGGGAGTGAGACAGGGTTGTAGCCTGTCCCCGATGTTATTCAATCTGTATATTGAGCAAGCAGTTAAATAAACAAAAGAAAATTCGGAGTAGGTATTAAAATCCATGGAGAAGAAATAAAAACTTTGATGTTCGCCGATGACATTGTAATTCTGTCAGAGACAGCAAAGGACTTGCAAGAGCAGTTGAACGGAATGGACATTGTCTTGAAAGGAGGATATAAGATGAACATCAACAAAAGCAAAACGAGAGTAATGGAATGTAGTCGAATTAAGTCGGGTGATGCTGAGGGAATTAGATTAGGAAATGAGACTCCTAAAGCAGTAAAGGAGTTTTGCTATTTGGGAAGCAAAATAACTGATGATGGTCGAAGTAGAGAGGATATAAAATGTAGACTGGCAATGGCAAGGAAAGCGTTTCTGTAGAAGAGAAATTTGTTAACATCGAGTATAGATTTAAGTGTCAGGAAGTCATTTCTGAAAGTATTTGTATGGATTGTAGCCATGTATGGAAGTGAAACATGGACGATAAATAGTTTAGACAAGAAGAGAATAGAAGCTTTCGAAATGTGGTGTTACAGAAGAATGTTGAAGATCAGATGTGTAGATCATATAACTAATGAGGAGGTACTGAATAGGATTGGGGAGGAGTTTGTGGCACAACTTGACTAGAAGAAGGAATCGGTTGGTAAGACATGTTCTGAGGCATCAAGGGATCACATATTTAGTATTTGAGGGCAGCGTGGATGGTAAAAATCGTAGAGGGAGACCAAGAGATGAATACACTAAGCAGATTCAGAAGGATGTAGGTTGCAGTAGGTACTGGGAGATGAAGAAGCTTGCACAGGATAGAGTAGCATGGAGAGCTGCATCAAACCAGTCTCAGGACTGAAGACCACAACAACAACCACAACTTCTTCAGTCCTTAGGTCCAAGCGTTTTTTCTCACTAACCTTTCTATAGCTTTACACGGCGTCTTCCCTTTCTGCGAGAGGATCTATTACCTCGTCAAAGTTCGGCAAATGTTTTGCTTCTCGAAAAACCAAAATGTCGTTGTCTAACACTGGAAAATCTGTTAATACGAGTAGTACCCGAGACTGGTGTGGTTTCTCGATTTGATTACGTTGATTTTGTCACTGTACAAGATATAAAACGAAACAGGCGTTTGTAATACTACAGAAACTGTAACACACACCGAACACGCGAGACTGTTTTGGCACAAATGGTCATTTTTATCTACCTCATGTACATAAATAACTATAATTCACGAGATACCAACATCAAATGCCTGTTAGACCTACTACAAGCAAAACGTTTTACACTAAGAAATAGTTTCACATTTCATTGTGTGACGTCCAAGCTTCTGCTCCTTCCTCGTTCTAACAAACAATCTTGTCATCACTAATTCTGAAACTGTTCCTGCCATTGTCAAAATTTATTTTCCGGTTAACTTCGCTAACACTACCAGAATCACCTGTCAGTTATCCCGCGTGGATTCTCCGGCTAAGCGTTACCACATTTTCATACAAGGCGTTCTCCGCGCTGTCCCGCGAATATAACTTAAAGCGGCTGCTACCCTAGGACTGTACGACTGGCCCTTAGTACTTTGAGACAACGAGAAGATAATATGTAATCTTTCTTATATGTTATTCCTGTTAGTTGTTTATTTCCACTCTGGTAGACTGAATCTAGGAATTTCACTAATAATTACAGTATAACATCACTTATCCGTCGCACATCCAATCAAACACAAAATACAGCAATTGGCATTGACCAGTTCATGTTTATTCGGCTCATCTCGTATAGCCCCGTCCTCTTTTGTCTATGGGAAAGTCTTTTATTTCTGGATGTGTCAGGATTCCCCTCGCAGAGACATTACGTACGCTATTGCACGTATTCAAAAACCAACTTATGATTCGTTCAAAAATCAACTTAGATTATATGAAGATGGTATGTGTTCTTTCGGACATGTCCGAAAGAACAGATACCATCTTCATATAGTTAAGACTAACCGGCCATTGACCTCCTTCTTCTCTGCTGGATGCACACCCATTGCCCGAACTCTTACGGGACTCGGTAAGATTGTTTACCGCGAGTAATGAGTGTAATGGGCAGGGACAGTACGAATGTAGTGTGTGGACATTAAGTTGGTAATGTGGGTCTCGGGGGAGAGCACAAGGGATAAATCCCTGCAGTTACACTATCCTCTGTGCCCTCGGTGGCTCAGATGGATACAGCGTCTGCCATGTCAGCAGGAGGTCCCGGGTTCAAGTCGCTGTCGGGCCACACATTTTCAACTGTCCCCGCTGATGCATATTAGTGCCTGTCGACAGCTATGGGTCTTGATTTAATTATCATTTCAAGTTAGAATGTGTTCGAAAATGTTCACAAACCAGCAGGCATGCGTTTCAAAACCATATGAATAATCGAGAGACCAACGCGCGCTGGATATTACTCGCTTTGTGAAACAAGGTTTTTCTTTTCTTCAACAATATTAATTTGGCACCCCTGAAATTGCCGTCCGGGGCAGAGACACTGGTTGCCCCCCCCCCACCCCCACCCCCCTCGCCTCCTCGTAGATCCGGGCCTGACGTCAGGAGAATACGGCGACGGCGGGGGGGGGGGGGGGGGAGGAAGGAGGTTTGATGAAAAGCTTTACAGCCACAAGAAGCAGTATGTGTCATTGTCTCCTCTGAGCGAAGCGAGCTGCAACCTTCAAACCTTATGTAAAAATAGAAAAGGAAAAAAAGAAAAAAAAACTTCGTTTCAGAACTTGTTTTGATGCTTCGTCTTTGACAGGGAGTTTTCGGTAGCATACTCACTTGAAGAGATACCCCTTACAAGGATAAAATGTTAGCATCACACCTTGGCAGTTTCAAAAACAATTCACCACCAGTCTGCCTAGTAATGGTTGAGATTCGCCTTTTTTGTCGGCGATGTATCCACTGCCTGCTTTGCTCCCATGTCTCTGTATCACAGTGACTCATTCAGCTCTCGTCTATGGTGACTAAGCGACTGATGCCGCAGTGTGGAGGATATCCAGATTTCATTTGTTTTGGTTCGTCTGGCTTCTTGAATGATTGTGGGCTGTTGCATTCACAGCTGATTATCACTTTTTCTCCATCGTGTCCATTGTGATACGACGGTATTCGAGCACCTGGCCCTCCAAATACCTTGTTAAGCCCGATTATACACAGACAGAATGTCTACCTCTCTGTTCTACGTCAGCCACATTTGTTTGTTCACACCTAAAGCGTCTGTACCACCGAAGCATTTTTGCCGTATACTTTAATTATTACAGTTAGTGATTGTTGCAGCGTTGTTCTTTAAATGCAGCAATCGAATTATTGCTACTTACTACACATTACCAATGGGCTCTTATAGCTCC
Organism: Schistocerca nitens; assembly: GCF_023898315.1. Lineage (NCBI taxonomy): Eukaryota > Metazoa > Arthropoda > Insecta > Orthoptera > Acrididae > Schistocerca > Schistocerca nitens. Next base: position 780,486,048 of record NC_064618.1, read on the forward strand.
TCTAGAGGCGTGTTACGCAGCTGTGGCACGGGGATTCGCATGTGCATGATTTTAATTGAAAATGATAAAAATGTTGGTAAAAAGATCGATGCAGTGTTCGTTCGTATATGCGTACTGATGCAAAGCTGGCAGAATCTTTTAGCCAGTGGACTGTCACCTATAGACATTATGACAGTGTGTGTTCAGACCTGCTTGTTGACGTTCGGTGAATGCCTCTTACATCTCGTTTTTATCTATTGTGACACTACGTAAAAGTCCTCGACATTGTTACACTTCTCTATGGGTATTACGGGAGCGTTCCCCACCATATCGTATTACTTTTAGGACATACGTCCTTTTTTGGATAATCTATTGCAGGAGATTGTTTCAAAAAAATGGTTCAAATGGCTCTGAGCACTATGGGACTCAACATCTTAGGTCATAAGTCCCCTAGAACTTAGAACTACTTAAACCTAACTAACCTAAGGACATCACACACACCCATGCCCGAGGCAGGATTCGAACCTGCGACCGTAGCAGTCCAGGAGATTGTTTACGAACGCTATGTTTCAAATAAAATGTTAACTACCGGGTGGACATAATTAAAGTACAGCTACTCACGTAAGTGCAGTATGGGTATAATTATCATATGGTAGTGAAACTTGGCACACATGCTAAGAAGTTATGGCAGTGAAACTTGGTACAGGTGCTAACGCGTTATTGCGGAATACATTTACGCTGAAAAAATTAGTTCCAATATTGGCCATGAGGTGCAAACCTGGCGCTGTATACTGCATGCATGACGGTACGACATCCACGCCATCATGTGACAAGCCATAATGTGAGTGAACATTATGATTACCGAGAAGAGAAGTCGTGCACTGTTAGTGAAATTGTTTATTGTAAACGACAACAATTACCGTGTTGCATTTGGAGAGCATCGCCAACTGAAAGATCTGAGGATAAGCCCACTGTCATTATACGGTTTAAAGAAGGTAATGAAATGGCTAAGCAGGGATAGCTAGAGGACAAATGTAAGGATGTAGAGGCTTATCTCACTAGGGGTAAGATAGATACTGCCTACAGGAAAATTAAAGAGACCTTTGGAGAAAAGAGAACGACTTGTATGAATATCAAGAGCTCAGATGGAAACCCAGTTCTAAGCAAAGAAGGGAAAGCAGAAAGATGGAAGGAGTATATAGAGGGCCAATACAAGGGCAATGTACGTGAGGACAATATGGAAGAGTATGTAGATGAAGATGAAATGGGAGATACGATACTGCGTGAAGAGTTTGACAGAGCACTGAAAGACCTGAGTAGAAACAAGGCCCCGGGAGTAGACAACATTCCATTACAACTACTGACGGCCTTGAGAGAGCCAGTCCTGACAAAACTCTACCATCTGGTGAGCAACATGTATGAGACGGGCGAAATACCCTCAGACTTCAAGAAGAATATAATAAATCCAATCCCAAAGAAAGCAGGTGCTGACAGATGTGAAAATTACCGAACTATCAGTTTAATAAGTCACAGCTGCAAAATACTAACGCGAATTCTTTACAGACGAATGGAAAAACTGGTAGAATCCGACCTCGGGGAATATCAGTTTGGATTCCGTAGAAATATTGGAACACGTGAGGCAATACTGACCCTACGACTTATCCTAGAAGCTAGATTAAGGAAAGGCAAACCTACGTTTCTAACAATTGTAGACTTAGAGAAAGCTTTTGACAATTTTGACTGGAATACTCTCTTTCAAATTCTGAAGGTGGCAGGGGTAAAATACAGGGAGCGAAAGGCTATTTACAATTTGTACAGAAACCAGATGGCAGTTATAAGAGTCGAGGGACATGAAAGGGAAGCAGTAGTTGGGAAGGGAATGAGACAGGGTTGTAGCCTGTATCCGGTGTTATTCAATCTGTGTATTGAGCAAGCAGTTAAATAAACAATATAAAAATTCGGAGTAGGTATTAAAATCCATGGAGAAGAAATAAAAACTTTGAGGTTCGCCGATGACATTGTAATTCTGTCAGAGACAGCAAAGGACTTGCAAGAGCAGTTGAACGGAATGGACAGTGTCATGAAAGAAGGTTATAAGATGAACATCAACAAACGCAAAACGTGGATAATGGAATGTAGTCGAATTAAATCAGGTGACGCTAAGGGAATTAGATTAGGAAATGAGGCACTTAAAGTAGTAAAGGAGTTTTGCTGTTTGGGGAGCAAAATAACTGATGATGGTCGAAGTAGAGAGGATATAAAATGTAGACTGGCAATGGCAAGGAAAGCGTTTCTGTAGAAGAGAAATTTGTTAACATCGAGTATAGATTTAAGTGTCAGGAAGTCGTTTCTGAAAGTATTAGTATGGAGTGTAGCCATGTATGGAAGTGAAACATGGACGATAACCAGTTTGGACAAGAAGAGAATAGAAGCTTTCGAAATGTGGTGCTACAGAAGAATGCTGAAGATTAGATGGGTAGATCATATAACTAATGAGGAGGTATTGAATAGGATTGGGGAGAAGAGAAGTTTGGGGCACAACTTGACTAGAAGAAGGGATCGGTTGGTATGACATGTTCTGAGGCATCAAGGGATCACAAATTTAGCATTGGAGGGCAGCGTGGAGGGTAAAAATCGTAGAGGGAGACCATGAGATGAATACACTAAGCTGATTCAGAAGGATGTAGGTTGCAGTAGGTACTGGGAGATGAAGAAGCTTGCACAGGATAGAGTAGCATGGAGAGCTGCATCAAACCAGTCTCAGGACTGAAGACCACAACAACAACAACAATGAAATTCGAAAACTCGGGTAAGCTAGGGGTGGCATCTAGAAGAGGAAGGTGTCCTATGCCGGAGGAAGGTTTGTCGAAGTTGCTGTAAATGACCTTGCAGCATGTGCCACGCAGAGTGCTATGCTCGTGCCATGCCGCGAGAATTTTTCATCTCATGGGCAACGGTACAGATAGTTTGCAGTCTACTGTAAACTGGTACCTATACAATATACAGCCGGTCTGTGAACTGGAGTATCGTGATCCGCAGCAATGTTTGAATTTGTCTTTGATTTCTGTCACGGATCGAAATTGATGACATGTGGCCTTTATGGAGTAACGAGGCAGATTTTACACAACATGGTTCAGTGAATGCACAGAACTGCCGAATCTGGGGCAGTGTTAAACCGCGTGTTGTGAACGAAGAACCATTGCACTCGCCGCATGTGACATTGTGGTGTGGATTTACAGTCGCCTTTAATCTCGGTTCGTTCTTCTTCGAAGAGAATCCACCCAGAGGGTCTGTCAGGTACACCACGACGTACGCACGCTATGGACACCTCCTTATACAAGATGTGATTCGTGCATTGCAAGAGCGTAACTGTTTGGAAACTACTGTTTTCATGCAAGATGGGCCAATAAGGCGTGTCGCCGTCCAGTGAATGATCTGCTTAATGCAACCTTCCATGAACATGTTATTTCCAGACGTTTGGAGATGCATGGCCTACAAAATCAACTGATGTGAATCCATGTGACTTTCGGCTTTAGGGATGTCTAAAAGAACGTCTTTACCAGGTTCATGTACGGTCTTTACCTTATCTATAGGTCAATATACGAGAACAAGTATACGAGAACACGTAGCTCATATTCCACCGTAACTGCTGCGAGCAACTTTTGATCACGTTTGTTTATGGATGCAGCATCTCGTCGACGTCTCCGGTTTCCATGTTGAACAAATTACGTATGTGGTGGTTAATAATAAAAATCCAAATTATGCCTTTCTTACCTGTTTGAAATTTTCTCTCCGCATCCTTTCCTAATGTATTACATATGGAAACACTTCTATACGTCTTTCTTGTGCTCACAGCGCCAGATTTTCACCTGCAAGCCGCAACTGGAACGCTTTTTTCCAACTTAATTCGGTTCCGCATTAACGCATTGGAGTATAGGCTAAGTTTCGCTGCCATACGATAATTATAGCCCACTCCCCGTCTCTTTGAGTAGCTGCTCTTTAATTATAACCACCTGGTATATTGCGACTTGATTCCAGTGAACACGTGTTTCATTACGGTTTCATCTTAGATTTGGAATTATTTATTTTCTAGACGATTTTTTCCACACTTATACGAGGTGTGGCTAGAAAAAAACCGGACTAGTACTGGTGAAACAATAAAACGAATGCAATAAGGCTGAAAGTCGCGTGGCCTGTCACGTGACTCTCGCTCCGCCTACTGCTCAAGTTTCATCTGCCTCCTGCACTCAGTCTGCCCGTGGCGTCTGTTTTAAGTAGTTGACGTTTTGTCTGTGCGTCGGAAAATGTTGAGTGTACAGAAAGAACAGCGTGTTAACATCACATTTTGTTTCAAACTAGGAAAATCTGCAAGTGAAACGTTTGTAATGTTACAACAAGTGTACGGCGATGATTGTTTATCGCGAACACAAGTGTTTGAGTGGTTTAAACGATTTAAAGATGGCCGCGAAGACACCAGTGATGACACTCGCTCTGGCAGACCATTGTCAGCAAAAACTGATGCAAACATTGAAAAAATCGGTAAACTTGTTCGACAAGATCGCCGTTTAACAATCAGAGCAGTGTCTGAGTTAACAGGAGTTGACAAGGAAAGTGTTAGGCAGATTCTTCATGAAAGTTTCAACATGAACAAAGTGTGTTCAAAAATGGTTCCAAAGTGTCTCACAATTGAACAGAAGGAACGCCGAAGAATGATTTGTTCTGACATCCTGGAAAACATTGAAAGTGATCCCACCTTCTTACAAAATGTTATTACTTGCGATGAATCGTGGTTTTTTACTTACGATCCCGAAACTAAACGCCAATCGATGCATTGGAAAACTCCTGGTTCTCCAAGACAAAAAAAAAGCACGAATGTCAAAATCGAAATTCAAGGCAATGATGATTGTTTTTTTTTGACATCAAAGGGATTGTGCACATTGATTGGGTACCAGAGGGACAAACAGTGAATCAGCATTACTACATTTGCGTCCTGGCTACCCTACGTGAGCGAGTACGGAGAAAACGGAACGATTTGTGGAGAAAAAAGTCATGGATCCTTCACCAAGACAATGCCCCAGCTCACAGTGCGTTGTCAGTGAAGACGTTTTTGGCAAAACACAACATTCCCATCTTAGATCATCCACCCTACTCACCTGATTTGGCCCCCTGTGACTTTTTTCTTTTCCCTAAAGTCAAGTCAGCTTTGAAAGGAACTAGATTTGAGACTGTTGAAGCAGTAAAAGAAAAAGCGACGGAAGTAATGTATGGACTTACCGAAAATGATCTGCAGCATTGCTATGAACAGTGGAAAATTCGTATGGAGCGGTGTAGAGACCGAGGAGGAGAGTACATTGAAGGAGATAACATGAAATTGTAAATAAATGTTTTTTCCAGCATCAGTCCGGTTTTTTTCTAGCCGCACCTCGTATACAGATTGTCACCTGAAAATGCAGCAGCAAAGGCTGTGAAACCGGTAGTGCCTAGCAATAAAATGGTTTTACAACTGAAGCGGTTTATTTTTTAACATGAGTTACCACGGCTGTGGCTGGCCGGATTCTAAGGTTTTATTGTGATCGATAATGGCAAGAAAAGCGGGACAGTAGTTTTCGCTGAGAGCGCTAACCCTACTCCACTCAAATGGCGCCACGAATGACTGCTGACATAATGTCCCCAGCCGGCGCACGGATCACCGTCAATATCACTTGCTCTCGCTTCTAGGAATGCGTTGGAGAGTTTCCTGTTACGTCAGGACGTTTGTGTAGCACCTCGTTATCAAAAATACGGCTAACTTTTTCTTTCTTTGGAAACTGAATTTGATGAAAATTTCTGCCACTTACTTGAGTAGATACTGCTACCTATCTCTTAATTCCAAAGAAACGATCAGATGGAAAGTTCCAAATTACATGCCACTGGACCTTCACTTCAGCAATTTTCGTAGTTTTTCTTCTTATGCTTTGCATTCTCCAGCATGGTATCTTCCAAGACGGGGGGGAGCGAAATGGTTAGTGTGTTCACTGTCTTCTTTCTTTCTCGTACATATGATTCTATTATTCATTAGTATTATGATCGTATTCTTCAAAATGGCATACGTTCTTATTTAATACCAAACATAAGGGTACTGGCTACTACCAATATGCACCACAGCAGTCGCCCACAGAATAAAACAGTTACACAGGCTGGTTGAAATGATGTGCTAGTTGCTACAAGATATATTAAATGTATATGTTGTAGAAAAACAATGCTGAACTTACTGCAACGACACCATTATTATTGATTTTAGTTTATTTACGTCAGGAACGTCATGACTTACGGCCAGAAGCTGCTGAAACAGTTGTGTAAAACAATAAATTTCATCAATTCGGTACTGTTGACAAATAGCAGAAAATTACATCATCGATCATAAAAACGTGCGAAACACTGATCTTATAGATGTTATGTTAACAGTCATCATTAAAATTGCAGGGAAGAGGCATTTTACATATTACATAACAACAGTGAGGAATTAACTTGTTTTATTATCTGATGCCATTGATTTTATCGCCTGTAATGATGTACATGTGCCGGCCGCGGTGGTCTAGCGGTTCTAGGCGCTCAGTTCGGAACCGCCCGACTGCTACGGTCGCAGGTTCGAATCCTCCCTCGGGCATGGGTGTGTGTGATGTCCTTAGGTTAGTTAGGTTTAAGTAGTTCTAAGTTCTAGGGGACTGATGACCACAGATGTTAAGTCCCATAGTGCTCAGAGCCATTTGAACCATTTTTTGATGTACATGTTTTTATCAACCTGATGATGGTCTGAAGACTGAAACTGGTTGCTCAATAAAGAAACGCTATTAACAGCTGTTGGCCATGATGCCTGACACTCTTCACATATGCACGAGCTGTGGCTCACCACTTGCTGTTGATTTTAGATGACACAGAAAGCTAGATCAAACCAGTTTTTTTGGACTGAAGGACACAACAACATCAAGAACTACAACAATAACATACTTATAACCTATTATAAAATTTCTAGTTTTAGTTAGCATTTACGCCAAAATCGACAACTGCAGGAAAACATCTCTGAGGGGGAGAAATAGATACAAAAAATTTATTGAAACTTCCTGACAAATTAAAACTGCGTGCTGGACCGAGACTCAAACACGGGACCTTTGCCATCTTCGGGCAAGTGCTCTACCGCATAAGCTACCCAAACACTGTTCCGTGCATTGCCTTACAGTTGTACTTTCACTAGTGACGATGGGTTTGTGTGTCGTGCTTCAGTAGCTCAATAACTAGAGCACTTCGTCGCTGAAGGCAAATTGAGTCTCGGTTCAAATGGTTCAAGTGGCTCTGAGCCCTATGGGACTGAACATCTGAGGTCATAAGTCCCCTAGACTTAGAACTACTTAGCTACTTAAACCTAACTAACCTAAGGACATCACACAGACCCATGCCCGAGGCAGGATTCGAACCTGCGACTGTAGCAGCAGCGCGGTTCCGGACTGAAGCGCCTAGAACCGCTCCGCCACAGCGGCCGGCCGAGTCTCAGTCCGGCACACAGTTTTGTCTGCTAAGAAGTTTCGTATCAGCGCACACTGTACTGCTGAGAGAATAAGTCATTCTTGAAACAAAAAGTATTTGTTTCCGTAGGTGTGAAGATAGCTGCTAGTCAACAGAAACCGCATAGCATCTGCTTCTTTTTAAATAATATTGAGATCCATAACGCAGAAACTGAAACAAATGAAATCTAGAAATTTTGTCTAGAACATTTGCCAAAAGAATGTCGAAGGAGCACTCATTCAGGTGGACATACAATCGTGGTAGCCTAACGAAATATCCACAATTGTTGCAAGACGAATTGCTTTAGTCGTACAAATCACAAAGAATCCATGACCTGAATCCATGTGACTTGTGGTTAGTCGAGGGTTGCAACAGCACTACTCCACATAACAGTTGAAACAGTCATTCATTAGCCAGAGAAAACCTTATACACAGTCTTTCTACTGAGGGACCTATGAATTTCTAAAAGGCTGTTATTTTAATTTCTACGTTTGCTATTGGCTAAGATGGATTTGATTGACGCTTTCATTAATGTTTTTTAAGCTTTCATACAACCTCCAACACAAAACGTATGTTTAGTTATCGAAAAAAAAAATATCTTAGCGTCAAGGAGGTATGTACCTGAAGTAAATAAGACAAAATCCGCCAGTTTTCAGTCAAATTGCCCTGCCGGCAATATATGTGCTCGAAAGTTCTCGCCACGATAAAAGTGAGAAACGACATCTTTTACAGGCAAGGAAAGGCAGCCAGAAAGGAAGGTTCGCATCGCAGCCAGTGACGCCAATAGTCTACCTCTCGTCACGGGACCGACAGACGCTCCTTCTCTTTCACTAAGGGGCCTCCTTGTATTTACTGTATAAAAAGAAGTCGGCGCCTTGGCCGAAAAAGGAAAAGCAATGATTTACTGTGGCGTATTGACCGAGCGAACGAATACACTCAAAAAGTTGTCTGCTCCGCTTCACCCCAAAAGCACACAGAGATCCACACACACACACACACACACACACACATACACACGGTCGTGCATATATTCCCAGCAGTACTCCTTCACCTCCAACCCCTCCCCAGCTCCACACTCTGCCCTTCGACCAGTCACTTAGCCTCTTTTTCCCACACCGAACGAGCCCCTCCCTTTCACGTCCTATTCCCAAAAGGCTAAAGAGAAGTTTTCCATCGCTCGGAATTAAATTTCTCCCCATTCGGCGATAAAAAGCGCTCTCCGGCGGAACATGAGTTTTGCGTTACAGGGGCGCCCCGCACACCTCTCGCCCTCTGGTGACGGAGCGGCGCGACGCGACGTCGGCGGCGCCGGCGTCGGCCCAGCCGTGAAGACATGAAAGGCGCCGCCACTGACCCGCGCTGCAGAGTGCTGCGCGCTCAAGGACGGCCGACCAGCTCACCCCGCGAACCAGACGCTGTTCCGCGCCCAGCGGGGCAATACGTCGTGGAAGGTAGAAAACAGCAGATATGAGCGACAGTCGCTTCCTTCCTGGTGAGTTCTCATTCAAACGTCGTGCGTCAGCTCCAGACTGCCGTGACTGCTTGGAATACGTAGCTACCAGGTGTACCGGTATGAAATGAGCGTTAAGATACAAATGTGTCGATAGGGGCCGGCCGCGGTGGTCTCGCGGTTCTAGGCACGCCGGCACGGTAGCTCAGCGTGTTCGGTCGGAGGGTTAGCAGCCCTCTGTAATAAAAAAAACTGAGTCAATGGATCAACAACGAACTTCAGCGGGTGTCATGGGACGTCCGCCCCGAACAAACGCAACGGAAAAAAAAGGGCGCTCAGTCCGGAACCGCGCGACTGCTACGGTCGCAGGTTAGAATCCTGCCTCGGGCATGGATGTGTGTGATGTCCTTAAGGGGCTCCGGAAAGGCTCAAAATCATTAAAAGTTCAATTTCTACTTTTTTGCGTTTTCTGAATCTGCAGACTATTACCTTTTAATAGATATATAATTTATTCAATTCCGAAGACTACAACTATTTTTAAATTTTTTTTGAAATGTGTTCTACATGGGCATGACCCACTGTGGCGCTGTTAAACTGCTGTCAAATGGTGTTATTATTAACGTCCGTGTTCATCAGGTACATTTTAGTGATGTGAGATAAAGTATGTGTTGTGGCTATCCTGTGATGGTTCAATATATATCGCTGGTGTGATTGTCGATTGTTTCATGTTTATTTACTCTGTCGTTATCTCGAAAATATTCGTAATTAATTCTGTTTCTTGAGTCTCTGTTTTGTTGAAGTATAATAATGAGTAAAAGTAAAGTTATTAGAAATCCTCTGAAGGCTTTTAAGAAAAGGAGAAATGTTGGAAAGCCAAAGGTATTTAGAAATATGGGAATGAAGATAGGTTCTAACATGGTATGAGCGATGCTTGCTTTAGACAAGGAACGCCTTCGGGCTGCAGACAGGGCTGTAAAGAGTCTAGAAATACAAGCAAGAGTAAACAGGAGGAGGAACAAGAGGAAGCTGGAGGAGGAGTTTGCAGAGGATGAAGATAATCCATCCTATGGACCTGGAATGCACTAAAAAGTTAATCCAATCTTTGTCGCTCGATTCCCAAAACTTTTATTTTCTCATACTAATTACATGTTTTCTGAGCATCTTCCAAACATATTTGTTTCAAACTTTCAGTAAATGTTACACAGTACCTTCTGCATAATTTAACACAGCCTTTTTCCAAAAAACTGTATATTTTTGAATATATAAATAAAAAATTGCAAAAAAATGTTGTGAATTTTCATTACAATTGAAAAAAAATCATCTTTAATAACTGAACTAAAATTTTGTAAAATCCCTGTGTTAAGTTGTAGCCCATATTCCAATAAATAATCTGTAAAAAGTTCAACTTCCTACCTCAAATACTTTGTGAGGAAAGATGTAATTTATAAGCGTTATTTTAACATTGCAAGTATAGGGCGTTCCGGAGCCCCTTAAGTTAGTTAAGTTTAAGTGGTTCTAAGTTCTAGGGGACTGATGACAACAGATGTTAAGTACCATAGTACTCAGAGCCATTTGACCCATTTTTTTTTGTCGATAGGGAACATTTATTATGAACGAGACTTAATTTGTTTTTTGTTGGTATGACATCTGTCAAAGATATTTAGTATACATCAAGTCATGGAACGGCAAATCATCGAGTAAAACTGAAGTGATATCAGCTGTTCCCCATGGAAGCGTCCTGGGGACCTCTGCTGTTCCTGATCTATATAAATGACCTGGGTAACAATCTGAGCAGTTGTCTTAGATTGTTCGCAGATGATGCTGTAATTTACCGTCTAGTAAGGTCATCCGAAGACCAGTATCAGTTGCAAAGCGATTTAGAAAAGATTGCTGTATGGTGTGGCAGGTGGCAGTTGACGCTAAATAACGAAAAGTGTGAGGTGATCCACATAAGTTCCAAAAGAAATCCGTTGGAATTCGATTACTCTATAAATAGTACAATTCTCAAGGCTGTCAATTCAACTAAGTACCTGGGTGTAAAAATTACGAACAACTTCAGTTGGAAAGACCACATAGACAATATTGTGGGGAAGGCGAACCAAAGGTTGCGTTTCATTGGCAGGACACTTAGAAGATGCAACAAGGCCACTAAAGAGACAGCTTACACTACACTCGTTCGTCCTCTGTTAGAATACTGCTGCGCGGTGTGGGATCCTTACCAGGTGGGATTGACGGAGGACATCGAAAGGGTGCAAAAAAGGGCAGCTCGTTTTGTATTATCACGTAATAGGGGAGAGAGTGTGGCAGATATAATACGCGGTTTGGGATGGAAGTCATTAAAGCAAAGACGCTTTTCGTCGCGGCGAGATCTATTTACGAAATATCAGTCACCAACTTTCTCTTCCGAATGTGAAAATAGTTTTTTGAGCCCAACCTACATTGGTAGGAATGATCATCAAAATAAAATAAGAGAAATCAGAGCTCTAACAGAAAGGTTTAGGTGTTCGTTTTTCCCGTGCGCTGTTCGGGTGTGGAATGGTAGAGAGATAGTATGATTGTGGTTCGATGAACCCTCTGCCAAGCACTTAAATGTGAATTGCAGAGTAATCATGTAGATGTAGATGAAACAAGATCATATGTTTTCATCGTGTTAACAATGTCGAATTTTGTACCAGAAAGTGATGACTTGCGGAAAGCAATAATTTTTTGTTTTCATTTGATAAATGTGCTGCAGAGTCTCTATCAGAAGCAACATGCGAAAGATGGTTCCAACGGTTCAGAAATAATGATTTTAATGTAAGAAATGAAGAACGTGGAAGACCATCAAAAAAGTTCTAAGACCCCGAATTGCAAGCAATATTGGACGAAGATGATACTTTGAGTCAGAAGCAAATGACAGCAATGCTAAATGTTGCACAACAAACAATTTCTGACCATTTGAAAGCAACCATCAACATCGACTGCAAAAGCAGATCGATTCGGCAAGAAGACAATGCTCTGTGTTCGGTGGGATCAGAAAGGTGTGGTGTATCATGAGCTTCTAAAAGCCAGTGAAACTGTGAATACTAATCGCTACAGACAACAAATGATCAATTTGAACTATTCATTGATCGAAAAAAGACCAGAATGGGCCAGAAGACATGGCATAGTAATTTTCTTACACGACAATGCGCCTGCACACAAAGCAAAACTGGTTCAGGATACAATCAAAACACTTGGCTGGGAGCTGCTACCCCACCCGCCGTATTCACCAGACTTGGCCCCTTCCGACTACCATTTGTTTTAACCAATAGCACACGCATTGGCTGAGGAACACTTCGATTCCTACGAAGAAGTCGACAATTGGGTGTCTGATTGGTTTGCTTCAAAAGACGAACATTTCTATTGGCGTGGTGTCCACAAATTGCCAGAAAGGTGGTCAAAATGTATAGGAAGCAATGGTCTGTACTTTGAATAAAAAATTTTTATTTTTCAATTCAAAATTAGTGTCTCATTTTCACAAAAAAACCCTCATTTCATACCGGTACACCTGGTATAAGGCATCATCTTTCTCACGAGTTAAGCCTGCGGTCCTGAACTAGTGCATCACTCCATCTCTTCATGGGACTTTATAAACAACGACAGGGGATCTCACGTTGATTCCATATTTCTTGATTTCCAGCAACGCGACCGTGTTCGTGATTCCCTGTCAGAAATGTCAAAGTAATTGACGGAAAGTTGACTAGTAAAGTCGTAGTGATACCAGGGTTCCTCAAGGAATTTTTATATGCCTCTTGTGTTATTAATCTACACTGCCTAGCAAAGTGAGTCACAGAGATAGCGAGGAGAAAACGAAATGTAACCTGTCGGTTGAGATGGTATATGATGTTCAATTATTACAAAATAGAGTCAAATTTACGAAGAACTTCGCAATATGAACCCACTTACCACTATGAAGTTGCACACCTTCTAGCATAGATGCATGCAGTGAACTAGATTGGGAAGGATGCCACTAAGCCGCTGTTTGTAGAAGATTATGGAGTAAAAAATTCGCTTCAGATGTATGGTCACTTTGTTTCAACAGCACGACTGGTTTCGGAACGTTACTAACATCATCAGGTGAAGTAAATCAAACATGGTGCTAGATACCATTTGATACTGAACTTTTGCCCGGTTTCTGGAACTTAACTCCATTCTAAAAATCATGCCGTACCCCACAACATGATTTTTGTGGTGACGTAAAATACTAGGACTAGGGGGAAATGTATTCCTGCATCATGTTGTAACTGACTTCACCTGATGATGTAACTAATGTTACGAAACCGGTCGTGTTTTTGATATAAAGTAACCATATAGCTGCATCGAAGTTTCTTTTTTCTTTTTTCAACATGAAATTTTTTGTTGATGTCCGTTAAATAAACTTTTGTGTCCTGGATACTGGCAAGGCATGGATTTGACGTCCGAGCTGGCCCCACATATTGCCGAGAGGAGAAATCTGGTGATGCCGCTGGCCACGAGAGTACCTCAACATAAAGCAGGCAATTCAGTGAAACATACTTTGTATGGACCAGCATTCTACAGGCGGATGACGGCTTCACGATAATGTCGCATGACAGGTAACACTTTCGGACGCAGGGTATCCATGAAATACCATTGTGCCATCTCAGTTACCTTGATCACTACCAGTCGTAAAGAGAAGTCACACCCCGCTACTGTCCATACCATGACGCCAGAAGTGAGACATGTGCCTCTTCAAAACGCAGCAAGAATCGGACCTGTCCCAGGTCTCCGCTGTATTTACCTGTGATGGTCATATCAGACACTGCGGTACCGCGATTCATCGCTGAACGCAACGTGACAGCATTCCATGCAATGCGATATCATGCATCGACCACGCGTCCCACTCATAGTACCACTCGATACTCCGCAGTTTGTGTTGTGGTATTAACGGCAGCCTACACACGGGACGGTAATTCCCTGGTCTAGCTGTTGCTAGTCTACGACCAATGGTACGGGATGGCACAGAATAATGCAGGGAGTCCATTACTTGCTTTTAGGTGGCGGATGCAAATGTGAAAGAGTCACTATGTCTTTCAAATTTATCATAATAGGAGTTAAGAAAGACCTAGCAGTAATTGATCCGTAGACAATTTAATAGCGAAGATCGCATTCAATACTTTTTCATCCTGACCACAGATTTCAGCAGTTAAGACTGTCATCTTCTGACCTACATAATAAAGCATTTATATTGATCACACGTAAAGACGTTATGATGTGTTTGGTGGCCAGACGTGATAGACTGGAATCTTGACGATGAATATGTGTGTCTTCCATTTCTATGCAGTCTGTAATTGGGACACTGTCATATCTGAATACCCAATAAATCCGAATATTCCACGATTCGAACGGTTCTAGGCGCTTCATTCCGGAACCACGCTGCTGCTACTGTCACAGGTTCGAATCCTGCCTCCGGCACTGATGTGTGTGATGTCCATAGGTTAGTTAGGTTTAAGTAGTTCTAAGTCTAGGAGACTGATGACCTCAGATGTTAAGTACCATAGTGCTCAGAGCCATTTGAACCATTGCACGATTCGACGTCCCGGCCAAATGGATACCCGCAGGCCCCTTTCAAACGCTCATAACACTGTCTCATACTGTATTCTTTAGAGTGATCACTCAACACCGACACTGCTCACGTCCCTTATATACCGTGTCAGGCCTCGCAACAACACTAAACACTATTGATTGGCGACTCCATAGTGTCACCGTAATGCTTATTCACACCAGTGCTTACTAATTTAAGTTATATATTAGAGCACTGAAGATGGTCACGAAGTGACCGAAAATCGATTTTGCGATAATAAACAAATATATACGACCAATGCTGTCTCTCCTTCCAAGTATAAACATTAAACACGAAATAAACTAAGGCATTCCGACGGCCGTTCTTCCCGCCACAGAGAATTGGAAGTCAAATCATTTACATACCATAAGATGTAGCATATGTCCACAAATTTACATAGGCATCCGACAATGCCTTCTGAGTGATTCACATTTTTGTCGCATAGTGTATACAAACGATTTGACGGCAGCTTGCAGCTGATACTGTTGTTTGCCGTGTACTAAAGTCATCAGAAGATCGAAAATAATTGCAAAATGATTTAGTCAAAATACCTTCATGATTCTAATAGTGACAATTACTCCTGAACGGCAGAGAGTTTGTTGTATAGAAAATGAATTCTAAATACGAGAGTTGGAACTTAAATAGTGGTAACTATTTATTCACAACCGATACAAAAGAGTTACATGTTTGTACCTGTTAGTGTCCTTCAAAGTAGTCACCAGCGTTGTGTGAACCCGTTGTCAGCGATGTGGAAGGCGTAGTATACCGTTAGCAAAGCCTGTTTTGTTGATGGTGCGAATGGAGCGGTCTAAAGCTATGGTGATTTTCGTGTACAACTGCGATGATGTTATCCTAACGTATTACGTTCTTCGACGGTGGACCGTCAATGCACAGTATTGCTTTTGGTTTTTGGAGCATCACCTGCGACCAGCTTTGCGAAAGAAGCGGCGACACTTTCTGCGAAACCCACCCATCATTTTGCACGACAATACGCGGGCGCATAAGCACAAGCTGTGGCTGCTCTGTTCGGTCAATGGGACTGGAAAGTACTGTACCATCCACCATACTCTCCGGACTTAAGTCCTTGCGACTTTGATTTGATTCCGAAGATGAAGGAACCACTTAGTGGCATTCGCTTCAGAACTGTTCCAGAGATTCGACAAGCAGTAGACCGCTCCATTCACACCATCAAGAGAATACCCTTTGCTAACGTTATACTGCGCCTTCCATATCGCTGGCAACGTTTTCTGCACAATGCTGGTAACTACTTTGAAGGTCAGTAACAGATGCAAACATGTAACTCTTTTGTATCGGTTGTGAGTAAATAGGTGCCACTATTTAATTTCCAACACTCGTAATTCCGTTACGTTCAGGTTACACTGCAAATCGATAATCGAAAAGGTTGTCTATTCAACTAAAAACCCAGGGATTACAATTACGAGCATTTTAAAGTGAAAGCATCATATACAAAATGTTGTGGGGAAGGTCAACTAACCACTGCGTTTTATTGGCAGTACACCTTTGAAGAAGCAATAAATCTCCTAAAGAGTGTAGCGTGTCCGTCTTCTTATGGAAGTGTTGCTGCTTTTTATGGGAACCTTATCAGATAGAATGGACGGAGAACATCGCAAAAATTAAAAGTAGGACAATAGTGGCATCGCAAAATAGCGGAATGAGTGTCACGGATATGATAAGTTGGGGTGCCATCAATAATCAAAGAAGGTTTTCTTTGCGTTGAGATCTTTTCATGACATTTCAGGTACAAACTCTCTTCTTCACATCCAATAGCATTTTGTTGACCCCCAACCACACAGAACAGAAGTCAGAGCCCCCCCCTCCCACGCCAAGATTCAAGTGTTAATGTTTCCCATGGGTTGTTCAACAGTGGACTGACCGAGCAATAGTCCAAAAATGATTGTTCTATAAACACTCTGGCAAACAGTTGAGTGTGAATACCAATCACGCAGATGTAGATACAGATCTCTGGCTTTTCGTTCGGACCTATCGGTAGTTTCCGTCTTCCTAGAGTTCCGAAAGGTGTTCGATAGCGTACCATATCGTTAACTACTAACCAATGTACGATCAAGCGGAGTGTCTTCGCAAATATATCATTGAATGTAAGTATTTAACGAATGGAACCCAACACATTATACTGGACGATGAAAGTTCCATCTAAACTGCAGTAACATCGGATGAGCCCCAAGGAAGCATAATGCAGTACCTAACGTTCTCAATAAACATAAAAATTAGACCAGACAGGACTAGCAATACAAGCAGGCTGCAAAGCTGTTGTCTACAGGGACTTGTCATCATTAGACGATAGTCAGTAACTGCACGAAGAATTCGGCAAAGCTTACACTTGGTGTAGAGAATGAAAGCGCTCTTTAAAGTGATAGATATAAGACATTGTCTACAAGAGAGACTATCCGACAGTACCTAATTACAGAACTAATGATGAACATCGTGAGCATGTCATTTCATTGCACTATATTGGGGTAATGCTAAGAAGCAATATGAAACGGGGTAATAACATTGCCGGTCGGTGTGTCCTAGCGGTTCTAGGCGCTTCAGTCCGGAACCGCCCGACCGCTACGGTCGCAGGTTCGAATCCTGCCTCGGGAATGGATGTGTGTGATGTCCTTAGGTTAGTCCGGTTTAAGTAGTTCTAAGTTCTGGGGGCTGATGACCTTAGATGTTAAGTCCCATAGTGCTCAGAGCCATTTGAACCATTTGATGATAACATTCGATGAGTACTAGCGAAGGCAAATGGAAGATTTATGTTTGTTTGCCAGATTCTGGGACTGATAGTGCAATGCATGTGTAACAATGCGTACACGACGCTTGAGCGACCAGTTCTGCAGTATTGTTCTAGCGTCCTTGCTAAGTACGCACAACGACAGACATTGAACGAATTTAGGAACGGGCTGCTCAGATCTGACAGGTCGTTTTAGGCCATGGGAAAGTGTAATCTAAACGTTCGAGAAACTTAACCTTAGTAGTGTATGCCTTTAAAATTGTGACACAAACAATACACTAGGGTCACAGTGACACAGTGTTATTTGCTGTAGAAACAGCATTAATATACAGTATTTTATAATGGAACTGGACTAAACTACTAAATACATTTTATTTCACTTCTGCCACTTATTTTATCAATCAAAACTAGTATTATTGCTTCCATTTTCGACATGAGACAAAACCGGTCATGTAAATTGTAATCCCGAATTTAAGATTTTATCTGCAGTTTAGTTAGGTTAAGATATTATTCCTTTAATGAAATACGCAATTACACAAATTTTTTGAGACGTTCTCAATTATTCGTAAGTCCATTCACCCATTATTTCCATATTCTGGGCACAACTTATCAATGTGTTGAGAGCAGTACCACTTGCTGCATTTATTGCATAGCAATGACGTTTTTATGTCCTTTGAACAGGAGCATATGTAACACCCCTTGCGCTCTGAAGTTGCAACATGCGTCCACAACCAGAGTTCTTCATTGCTGTATGAAGATTCAGACTGATCGCTTTCGCTTTGTCTATAACAGCTACAGGAGCATCAGCTTCACAGTCACTTTCATCAAGCACTCACTCACGTCACTTTCACGACTGAGTTCTTCCAAAAATATTTCCCGTATAGCATCCTCCGTTAATTAAATGTCATATTGCAACGTAACCTTCCAGTACGGGTGGTGGTAAAAGTCTACCTATTTAAGTAGATTACCGTAGCTTTGACATGTCCTACCGCTCCTGCAAGCTACCGTCTGTAGTAAATGGTTTCTTAAATTAGTGTGGTCCACGAAAATACTGGCCCCTGCGAGTTATTGCTGGGTATTAATAGATTCTACCGGAAGGTTTTAACGAACCGGTAGAAATTTCAACGCAACAGATAACGCATTTTTTTAACCACTACAGAAGGCACCTATACAGGGCTTAATAGGCAGAATATAGCTTTTATTTGCTTTCATGACCCAGAATTCGACTGTGGTACTGACTGCCACCTATTTTTTTATGATGGAAAGAGTAAATAATCAGTCGAGGGTAGAGATTAATTGATATTTATTCAGTACCGATGGTATTTCAACAACTAGTCGTGCTTCTCTTGCAATGTACATCATCAAAACCGGTCTCTAGTTAACATGGTTCAGTTTCGCCACGTAATTATGGAATGGGACAGAGGAGCGCAGACCTGGCTTCAATGTAATTTTATACAACCGCATAATTATACCTAAACCCTCGGTTATTACATTCAGTTGCTATAGATTACTCAGAAAAAGTTCCACAAAGACAATACAAGCACAACTAGTTCAGGCTGGAAGAGTATTTCGCAAATCTTTATCAAATCAGTGGGCATTAAAATCCGATACTTTTCCTAGTGGCACGAGTATTTTACATAACGCACAACATCGCAAACAAATCAAATCGTTATGGGGGTGCACAAGAAACATTACTTCAATGCTGTTCAAGCCACATGGCCAAGTTTCAGTAGCCAACAGAAACCGAGAAAAATATGGGCACACACGATTATTCCTTCCCTATTTTACGCTCGCTCACTATCGTATGATTATTCATCGTGTACAATATATTTTCAGATCGAAACTACAATTCATCAATGCGGTGATTGCTCCAACCGACCACGTGGCGCGAAAGCAAGTTCACAAAGAAAAGATATGGAAAATAAATAAAAATCCCCAAAATATTACTGTAAATGGAAGAGCAGATTAAAATACATTGAATGAGTGAATTTCCATTAAGCACAGAGGAATAACGTGACCGCGAGCTTAAGGCACATGGTGCGTTACCTGAACAAGGCACAAATCAGTGGGCATTAAAATCCGATACTTTTCCTAGTGGCACGAGTATTTTACTTAACGCACAACATCGCCAACAAATCAAATCGTTATGGGGGTGCACAAGAAACATCATTTCAATGATGTTCAAGCCACATGGCCAAGTTTCAGTAGCCAACAGAAACCCAGAAAAATATGGACACACACGATTATTCCTTCCCTATTTTACCCTCGCACACTATCGTATGATTATTCATCGTGTACAATATATTTTCAGATCGAAACTACAATTCATCAATGCGGCGATTGCTCCAACCGACCACGTGGCGCGAAAGCAAGTTCACAAAGAAAAGATATGGAAAATAAATAAAAATCCCCTAAATATTACTGTAAATGGAAGAGCAGATTAAAATACATTGAATGAGTGAATTTCCATTAAACACAGAGCAATAACGTGACCGCGAGCTTAAGGCACATGGTGCGTTGCCTGAACAAGGCACTAACGCAAGGTCTACTGAAATTCGAGTGAATTACGAAAATAAATTCCCTTGTGGGGTTCAGTGGTAATTTCGCACCTGATTTCAACATCTGGACTTCATTACAGAGCAGATTTCAGACAATCTAATACCTAGATTAACATTACCAAAACGAGAGCTGCGTCTCCATGTCTGTCCAGCACCACGACCCAGAAACAAGTGCTCTTCCAACCGAATTCGCCTAACCGTTCCGCTTACAAACGTGGTGGGGGTGGCGCGCCAACCTGACAGAGCCAATACGCGCGCCTACGTGTCATCTTTGCCCTGACCTGCAAACTTGGTCTCTGCTAAACTTGTTCACGCTTGAGAACGACCATTCATGCAGTGTTACAATCTGTGCTTAAAGCTTTAAGCTAGTTCACACACTCACGCATTTATACCGTCCAGGCCGCACAAAGGAAAGGAAAATGGGAAACGTGGTGCACAACAGAAAAAAATTCAATAAATAACACTGTTTAGTCCATTCTCTCCTTTTGGACACCAGCTGAGGTATTACCTGCAAGAGAAGAAACTGTTGCTAATAATTTCTGCGTGCTAGCAATTTAATAAAACATTGGAACGGTGCAAGAAGTTCCCTTTCAATATCTACGTCGAATATTCACATAAATGAACCTGTCATTCAGCAGCAGAACACACAATCTGTACTTCTATGTCACAGTGACCCTTCAGAACCTATTGTCAAGTCAATTAAACGACAATGTCTCACGACTTTGAACATCCTTTGTCTACTATGGTTCACTCATTGGTGGCAGCGGGCTCTGTATGTGCTATCACACATGCGCAGCAACAAACTAAAAATTCGTGTCAGACTGAACTTGGTGTACACTTGCAAGGTTAACTGAGAATCCGTCATATACTTGAACAGATTAAAATGGTTCAAATGGCTCTGAGCACTATGGGACTCAACAGCTGTGGTCATAAGTCCCCTAGAACTTAGAACTACTTAAACCTAACTAACCTAAGGACATCACACACATCCATGCCCGAGGCAGGATTCGAACCTGCGACCGTAGCAGTCGCGCGGTTCCTGACTGAGCGCCTAGAACCGCTAGACCACCGCGGCCGGCTTGAACAGATTAGTTCATAAATGTGATCATTCGTACCTGGCGGACCCTCTGCCACACATTGTATGAATAGATATACACGTACCCAATAGCACGTTTAACAGTCTCTCATTACCCGTTCGAATGGCATCTTAACCCATTTTTTCTGCGTTCTTCGATATTATTCCTACCACTGTCGTCTTCAACTGCCTTCTTGTCTCTTCGCGGAGAATGCGCCCTTCTTGGCTACAACTTTTGCCTCCACTCGGAAACATCACTTTTGTTGCTTAATTTCGACTCATTTGATTGGCTTTCACACTCAACATTATTTGTCACACAGCAGAATTGTCACTTTCATTAAGAGTCAATAAACACAAATTACAGATAAATTTCTGATGGTACATCGTCCGAATTTCTCTTGTCCCTACATCTCCTCCCGAAACAGCACTCAGTAAGCACTAAAAAGAGACAGAAATACGACCACTTCAGCAAAACAAGAATTTACCAAAACCTCCCACATAATTATGTATAACATGTATCAGGTATCAGACGACTGTTCACATTGTCATGGGGTGATATGCATTTAACGCAGATATGACTCTACGAGCGTCCAGTGGAATATTAATATGGTTTCCGTTTCTATAGGTTTTTGAGTTCTTTTTCACCTGTAGAGATGCACATCAAATTTAAAAAGCACTCTAGTTTTACAATGTCTCTTATATCTTGAGAAAAATCTTCTGTATGTTCTCGTTAATATTTGTTTCAAGCGACACAATATCGGTGTCTAGATGAATCTTATCGATTGCTCATTGTCACAAGCGTGGTTGAAGCCCACGGTTTCCAGCACCAGACCGAGCCCTGTTCATCAGCAGAGGAGAATGAGCGTCATCTCAACTACTGAAATTCGCAGCCGATGGATCACTGGATTCGCATTTGTACTTTGTTGTCAATGCCGTTAAAACAGCTTTATTTTTTTAATTTTTTAATTTTTTTTAGTCTGGCCCGCCACGAATACCTCTACTGCGACAGCATCTTCATCTTAGAGTAGCAATTCCAACCAACATCGTTAATTATTTACTGAATGTATTCCAGTCTCTTGTTTCCCCAACAGTTTTTTCCTTCTACAGTTCCCTCTCGTATCATGAAGGTTATTCCCTGATGCCTGAAGACATGTCCTATCATCTTGTCCCTTCTTCTCAATCTTCTACGTAAATTTCTTCTTCGTTGATTCTGAGGTGACCTTCCACATTCCTTACCCTACCAACCAACCTGATTTTCGACATTCACACACCACATCACAGTCACCTTTACCTGTGCTTACTTCTATTTTTTTCAGATCACCGAACATCCTGCACCATGTTAGACTGTCAAAGCTTTTTCTAGATCGACTAATGCTATGAAAGCGTCTTAATATACTCGTATCTTCGGTCATGCTTCCTTTGTGAAGCACAATGATAGAACAGTCTCCTAGGGCCACGCTGAACTTCATCTAACAAATTCTGAATTTTCTATTCCATTCTTTCGTGTATTATTCTTGTCACAAGATTGAATGCAAGTGCTGTCAAGTTGATGGTACGATAATTATCGCATTTTTCTCGAAGTCTGATGTTACGTCGCTAATTCCATTGACTGCACCTATCAACTGTAATAGTCGTTCGGTTGCCATTTCCGTCAATGACTTTACAAATTCCGATACAGTGTTACCTATCCTTTCTTCCTTATTTGTCTTCCACAGTTCTTTTAAATTACGATTCTGATACTGGATGCTCTACATCTTCCTTATCGACTCCAATTTCTTCGGCTATCATATCATCTGACAGATTCTCCACCTCATAGATGGCATGAATGTACTCTTTGCACCTATCAGCACGCTCCTCTGGGTTTAACAGTGGAATTACCATGATACTCTTTATGTTAATATCCTTGCTTTTAATTCCACGGGAGGTTGTATTGAGCTTCTATATGCTTAGTCAGTCCTTCCGTCTATCATTTCTTTTCCGATTTCTACACATCTTTCCTGCAACTATTTCAGCTTGGCTGACCTGCACTTCCTAGTTATTTCGTTACCAAGGGTGTTATTTTGCTGCATTTCTGTCTTCCCCTGAACATTTTTATGCTTCCTTCTTTTGAGGATCAGTTTAAGTATTTCTGTTATCTGATGTTTTTCGAAGTTACGCTTCTAGTACTTATGTTTGACTGTCCAACACCTGTCTTACCATTTTTAGAGATGTCCACTCCTCTTTAACTCAAGTGCCTACTCTGGTATTCCTTCTTGGAGTATCCACAACCTCAGTCAACTTCAAACGCTTCTCAGCATTCCTCATTATTCCAACATCTCACTTCTTTCCACAATGGTTCTGCCGTACGTTTATCCTAAAGTTCAGTCTGCCCTTCATTATTACTAAATTTTGATGTGAGTCTGCATCTGCTCCTGGGTACGCCTTTCATTCAATATCTCATTTCGTAATCTCCTTCTGACTATGATGTAATCGAGGTGGAATCTGTTATATACTGCCTACTCGTCAAATATGGGGAGCCTATAAAACCTACTTTCTCATAACACTAGACAACAATTCAAGCAGATCGTATTAATGAAGTTTATTACAAAAGGAAATGATTACAATAATTTACTTCGTGTTAAACAGATGTGTCGCAAGCATAGGGAGACAGACAAAATAAGAAATCTCTCTTAAGTATAGGCAATGCTACATAGCAGAAGCGAAATAACTAGTATTGACGCTATTCTTAAACTCGCTGCTGTAGAACTTGCAGAACTGGATAGTCTTCAGCTGGGTTGCTGCCAGTCGGGTGCACCGTTTACGTTCTCTTCGCCTAGAGGGTGCTGCCGTCGCGTTGTCGTCCTAGGGAGGGGTCGGTCCGCATGCAACTGGCTGACGTCTTCTTCAAAGCCCTCTATGCTCTAACGTTCCCGACCGTCGTGCCGGCGTTTGGCTTTACGCCGGAACAGAATCTTCCCGTGTCTCTGATTCTTTACCAAGTATATGTTCATCTCTTGCGATTCGGTTAATAGACTATTCTCTGTTACCGTCTAAAATTTATTGCAAAACTAATTTACTCTTTCTCCTCCTTTGTTCCTATTACCAGGCTCATATCCTTCCGTAATTCTTTCTTTTACACCTTCCCCTACATCCGCATTACAATCACCCAAGATTATCACATTTTCATCTTCCTGTACTTAATATTCCTATCATTGTCGGCCGTGGTTTGCTATCAAATCTGGTTAGAACAACTACATTACTGAACTATACACAGTCACTCACTTTTTTGAGCTACTTTCCTTTTAATAATGAATGCTACTTCCCTTACACTATTTTCTGCTGCTGTTGATACAACACCTATATTCGTCTGACTAGAAATACTTACCATCTGTGCTATTTCACTTCACTGAACAACTAGACTGAGCCTTTGCATTTCACTTTTCGGATTTTCTTAATATCCTCATACACCTTCTCTTTCTCTTAATCTTCCGCTTGCAATGTCGCCATGTATACTCGAACTGGCCTTGTCGGCCGTGGTTTGCTATCAAATCTGGTGAGAACAACTACATTACTGAACTATACACAGTCACTCACTTTTTTGAGCTATTTTCCTTTTAATAATGAATGCTACTTCCCTTACACTATTTTCTGCTGGTGTTGATACAACACCTATATTCGTCTGACTACAAATCCTTTCCATCTGTGCTATTTCACTTCACTCAACAACTAGACTGAGCCTTTGCATTTCACTTTTCGGATTTCCTATTGCGTTCAAGTATCGGACATTGGATGCCCCGACTACTTGATGTTATCCTTTTATTGATTATTCCGTCTTATTCTCATTCCCACTTCCTCGTTGGCAATCCCGACCCCGAGACCGGAATACGGGCTAATTTGGAATCATGTGCTAATGGAAGGATCATATAACACTTTTCCAATCACAGATGACATGCACTGTGGATAAATATGTGTACTTAATGAAATGAATTTCATTGCCTTCTGCATCCTCTTGCCATTGATCATTGCTGATTCTTCCTTCTTTTGGCGGCAGTTTCCAAACCAAAGGGCAAGAGAGTACCCTGAACCTCTTTGACAATGCCGTTTGGAGAAAGTGGGTGACGTTTTATACCGGAGAACTTCAGCCACCATTGCTGATGTCTTTTATTGAAAATTTAAGTAGTTTCTGGGTTCAGCGTCCAAGACGTTTTCATCACTAATTCAAAGACGTTACTCTTAGTCCACGAACACATAGTTCTGTAAGTTATTTCATTTTATACGTAGGAAGAAAATACATGTATTACCAACATTGCAAATTACTTTCCCCTTTGCATATTATCATTAGTCGGTAACTGTTTCAATAACATGAAGCGCTTCTGACACACTCGCAATGTCGTAATGTGTGTGGTGATATGTAGAAATTACCTATAGAAAAAGTTGGTACGTGTTCGAGGACGAAGCAACTGAGTGGTACCATTGCTTACTGGTGGTGATCTAATATTAAGAAAAGCAGAAAAAAATACTTCCGCATAATGAGTGTGGTAATAAAAATTATAAGAGACTGAACAAACAGCAACAAACATTGACCTCGGGGTAAGAGAATTTTTCAGAAACTTGGCACAATTGTAGACTTATTGTAAGCCTTATGCCACTGACGATAGTAGAAATGTTAAGTGTCTACTGCATTCCATAGACAATCCAATAACGTTACAACAAAATCAAAGGTGCCTGCAAAGAACATTCAAGCAAAGTCTAACCCTTACAGAAGACAAAAAGCTCAGAGAAGTCAAAACAACTGTAAAGACAGATTTGCGATAAATCTTCAGACTGAAAGGAACATCTTACTTGTTTAGTTGTTAAAGAAATTTTTGTCCTATGAATAAGTTATCCATCAAGTCGGTCTCCATAATTGGCTATTGGTCAAAACGACCCCTAAACGAATAATGTAATTGCCAAAATACTGATTTTTTTCTGCTGAAATTGCTTCACTCAAGATCATAATGTAGTTCCTACGTTCGATGGTCTTTCAGATGCGAAAAGACAGTCACAGAACTAAGTCAACGGTAAACACAACAGCAGCTGTTCACATCGCTCTAAGAACATAGGTGTAGCTTACCTTACGTGGTGTCAAATTCTATACTGTGTTGCCAGGGAGTTGGCCCTTCTGCAGCAGCTGTTGAACGTGGGTGGAGCGAAATGCGTCACGTGACCGGAAAAATGTGCAGTCCTAAACAATAGGGAAAGCTGATAAAAGCGAGATGGAGGCACCTAGCGTAATTATTGGCTGTAAAAACGGGCTTGATATAAATGCCGAACAGACAGTATCGTGGCATGGAATAGATGTCTGTATGTCACCATACGTGGGTCGTTTGTTGTGTATAAGCGTAGTTAACTTTGCCGCAGTTGCGACGTCCCATTAGTAGCAACAGGAACTCTTTAACATATTACAGTAACTAACAACGGTAAAGTATATCTTCGTGATCATCGAAGCAAGTATTTTGTGATGCTAACTCAGATCTTCCAGAAAAAAATCTTGCTTAAAATGAATGTACTGTAGGAACGGAAGGGACCTCTTTATGGTCTGATGTTTGAACATGAACAGAACCAGGACTCGTATCAACTGAGGAGATCGCTTGGTCAAACACTAGTTAAAGCAATTTCGATATCCCGTTCGTCTGTGCGGGTTAAAGGAAAGCGGGAGAACTTTCAGACTTGAACTGTCCATATACGTCTAGTGAACGCGAGACCCGCATGGAAATAGAGAAACTGCTGTTTTACGGAAGTTTTCGCTACCGAATTCTAAGAACGGACACTTCAAAAGAAGAAATACATCAGTTTCTCTTACAAATATGTCACATAATTGTCATGGCGTTTGTAATGAGTTGCATCTGTGTAGCTGTACGGAGTCATAAAATGTGAATAGAATGCACACATAAGCGCACAGTCGGATTCGCTTTTAGTAGTTAGTTGGACTGTGACCTCTCATACCGGGCTGCTTGGCGACAGCCAGAGGTGGTCAATGTAAACCACTTAACCATATGCGAAAACATTTCAGCAAATAACCTATCATCAAGACAGCTTTAGTCAAACTGTCCTTCAATTATTTAAACGTGTTTCTCAATAACAATGAACCCACAAAACATTTACAATATTGGAAATTTTTTCATCATGGCAGCAACGCCACCAACCTTTACGAAATCGTCTCGAATGTAAAACAGCCCACAGTTTCACTAATTATGTTTATTTTAAACCTTGTCCATGGTTTCTGCTATAATAATATAGCCTTCTTCAAAAGTAATAAGCTTTTGAAAATGGAAAATGTCTTAGCCCAGCGGCTGCGTCAAGATCACTAAAATAAAATAACTTGAACAGACATAAGCCTGTTTCGATAGTAAGTAAAATTACATATGGTACCGTATGTAATTTTACTTATGAAGTGTTCGGATTAAAAAGGGTGTGAGGCTAAGATACAGTCTTCCACTTCCAATGTATACATCATAGCTATACGTCGAAGAAGTAGTGCTGGAAATAAAAGAAAGATTCGAAAGTGGTATTGCAATTCAAGGTGAAAGGATATCAATGTTAAGAGTCGCTGTTGAAAATGCTATCCCTGTGAAAAATAAGAATTACAGGATCTTTTGAACGGAATGAACAGCCTAATATGTACAGAATATGGGTTGAAAGTAAATCGAAGAAAGACGATATTAATGACAAGTTGTGAAAATGAGAATAGCTAGAGATTTAATACCAGGCTCGGTGGTCACGAAGTAGATGAAGTTAAGGAATTCTGCTACCTAGGCAGAAAAATAAACCCTGACGGACGGAGCAAGGGGAACATCAAAAGCTGACTAGCACTGGCAAAAAGGACATTCCTGGTCAAGAGAAACTTACTAGTATCAAACATTGACCTTGATTTGAGGAAGAAATTTTTAAGGATATACGTTACTTTGGGGAAGTCGGAGAAGAAGAGAACCGAAGCATTTGAGATGTGGTGCTACAAACGAATGTTGAACAGTAGATAGATTGATGAGGTAAGGAATGAGGAGGTTCCGCGCAGAATCGGATAGGAAACGAATATATGCAAAACACTGACAAGGAGAAGGTACAGTATGACAGGACATCTGTTAAGACATCAGAAAATGAGTTCCATGGTACAAGAGGAAGCTGTAGAGAGCAAGAACTGTACTGTAGGGGAAGACAGAGGTTGGAATAGATCCTAAAAATTATTGAAGATATGGGTTGCAAGTGCTAATCTGAGCTGAAAAGTTTGGCACAGATAAATTCGTGGCAAGCAGTATCAAATCATTCAGAAGGGTATAAAAAAATTTGCAATTTGAGTTACATATTGTAATTTCGTCATTGAGAAACAGTGAGTGGCGCAGAGGGCATTAGAAAAAGGAAAAAAAGGAGTGCCAAGTGAAGAAATCGGAACACATCCGACATATTCTGCTGTCTGAGTTCAGGAGAGAGGTGACAGCAGTGGGGGCAGCCGGAAACATTTGCGCCTTGAATGGTTATATTGGCACAGGACAGAGCACCGCAAGAAACTGTTTTTCTCATTTTAAGGAAGATCGTTTTGAAGTTAGTGTCTCACCACGTTCAGGAAGACCTTCGAGGTTTGATGAAGCTGGTTTCAACGCAATAGTCCACATTGATCCATGTCATTTTATTCCATAACCAGCAAATGTAATGAATTGTGATCATTCCGCCATAGTGCGACATTTGCTTGCAATGGGAAAGGTTCAAATACTGGTACCACATGCTCTAAGCCAAAAGCACCAAACTCAGCGGATCGTTTTATGTGTATCTACCCTTGCTCGTCATCAGTTGGTTCGTAAACGACACCGCCCACCCTCCTCCTGTATCGTTGCTGGTGAAGAGAAATGTTGTCTTTATGCTAAAATAAGGAAAAGAAAGGAATGGTTGATCCCAAAACAAAGCAGTGACTCCCCGTACAAACACCTACCCGCCGTGAAGTGATGCTACTCCACGATAACGCCTGCCCTCATTCCGATGGACTGAAACACTATATAGGAGTTGGGTTGGGAAGTCATTTTGCGTCCACCGCAATCACCTGATATTGCACCTTCAGACTGTCACCCATGTCCGCTCTCCATCGAACAACCCTCAAGGAACTTCTTTCCCGGATGAAAATGCACTTCGAACATGACTCGACTACTTCTTCACCTCAAAACCACGTGATTTCTACAGTCGTGGAATCTAAAAGTCATCCTAGCTTTGGGAGACTGTTTTAAAAGATGAAGGAGAGTATATTATTGATGAAAAATGTCTCTGTTATGTGTTTCTGTTGTTTTACGGAAAAAGGCTACGGACTTTTGCAACAACCCAGTGCTTAATGCAAGTGGATGGGGAATTGAAGCGTCTTTTTAAGATTTCTGGTCTTAAATTCATATTCCTTTGTGCTCATGAGGTCATAGAGTTGGCTATGGCATGATGAAGTGGGTTACTGTATTGTTTAAGAAAAGTTTCAATAAATATTTTATATAAAATGTGTGACTCAAGCTCAATCAATCGCTCTACCCTCTTAATCCTGATGACCCAGTACTCTGCAACCATCTCGATCAATTTCCGAGCGAACTTCGCGAAGGGAACAGCATGCAGTGTGTTTTTGGAGTCGCACACCTTGCAAATGCCGTTGCCCACAGCAGCACACAAAACTGAACGTCTGCGATACTTATCAGGCGGTTTTCGAACCAGCTCACTGATTTAGGTTACCGTGAACATGACCTACGATGCTTACTTTAATAATCATCGCTACAAAGTGACTGTCATTTATTCCAGACCTTCATGACGTGGATTCTATGGACATTCCCGTCTTCCAAGGTGACAACGGCCCTATTCACAGAGCTGCACACACATGTTCCTGGGTTGAAAGTCACTCGCTTACACTACCGCATCCCAGGGCTGCAAAATAACACAATCCTAATCTTCTATAAAATACCTGGAGCAATTCGTAACAGCGGGTGAAACAGCAATCCACATCCCCGCAGTTTATTTAGTAGCTCCACGGAATCTAACCATCACTGATTCGCATCTAAGACTTCAGTAGCTTCTGGGTGGTTTGAGTAGCTCAGTGGCTGCTGTTGTCGATTCGAAGCCCAGAAAAAGAACTAGGGTTGACGTATAAAAAAGTTGTGAGGTAAAAGCCAGAGAAAACCTAGAGGGACCCTCTAAAGTTCATTTTCTTAGTTGTAACACTAAAATCGGTCTCCTCACATTCATCTTACTATGGAAACATCTTCAAATACTTCCAAGGGCTCTACTAAAACTATTGTGATATCTCGGACAGTGGATTTCTGGGAACCAAGACTATTACGCGGGCATGACATAGAGCTCCCCACAACCACTCTACTAAAATTTAAACACTTAATATGAACTTCAGACATTATAACTATAATCAAAATTGACAATTTAAAGGCCGGCCGAAGTGGTCGAGCGGTTCTAGGCGCTACAGTCTGGAACCGCGTGACCGCTACGGTCGCAGGTTCGAATCCTGCCTCGGGCATGGATGTGTGTGATGTCCTTAGGTTAGTTAGGTTTAAGTAGTTCTAAGTTGTAGGGGGCTGATGACCTTCGAAGTTATCCCATAGTGCTCAGAACCATTTGAACCATTTTTGACAATTTAAAACAACTTACGGACCTAGTTGACAAACTAAACGTTAATATTCTGGCTCTGCGAAATACTCAGTATAGAGACGAAAATCATATTCAATTAGAAACTTACAGAGGTAATAAGGAAGTGCAAACAACATTCAACTCCAAAGAACCGTCGCTGTGAATGTAATCACGACAAATGTAGCCATTTCCGTAAAGTACTAGAACCAAAAGGCGTAACAGAAATTAAGATTAAAGAAAAATATCAGGAGAACAGCCAAATTAAAGAAAAAATTACAGACACCATCATCAAACGCCGATTACAGTTCTTATCTGTCACCTATAGAAAATGGATGACAAAATTCTCACAAAGGTAGTTATACTATTAAAAAACAACCTCGTGAATGGAAAACCATAGTAAAAGCCTAAAAGAAATTATTAAAGAAGAAGTTGACATTCGTGAATAAATCATTGACGATAGAACGAAATTTAGAACTCTAATTCATGAACACAAATTTTCTGAGAAACACGAGCAAAAAATTAAGATTGGACAGAAGAACTTAAAAATGTGCTACAAATCAACAGTCTTTTGACCTGATGATAAGAAGAATTCTGCTTAGTGCCGGTAAAATCTTGTTGTATTGATACGCGAAAGGTTTTGCGGAATTTAGACGCATCATCAAATGAGACCTACGTGGTAAAGACTAACATAGAGTGTCTCGATGTCGTTAAACTTAAAATTGATGATGTTGACATCTAAAAATTTGAAAAATATGCTCACAATGTTGAAATGTTCTAGATGTAACCATCGCTCCTATTTAAGATGCATTATTCAGTGAATTCGTCTACATTACACTGGCGAACGATGACAAAGACATGATCCATTAATTTAGTAAAAATTGCTGGCGGTTGGATCATGTAGTTACACACCCTTGTTTAAAAATCTGCCAGCATCTAAAACAAGATAAAGTGTTTAGTAGTGAGAAGATGGTAGTTTTCGTTCCACCAACCTGTTAATGCATCTTAGTTGCTTGTGAGAGTCACTTCTACTCTTCCCAACACTAAGTCGCTCTGTCATCAAACCGGTAAGGAAGTATCACCCTATACCATTTCGCACAGTAATTTGCATGGTGCCCAGACTATACTGACTATTTTTATTGCCAATCTGGATTTTTATAAATTTTTAGCGTCCTCTCACTATTAAATGTTATATCCTGATGGCGTATGGCGGAGAGTACTTGGGGTACTACTATCTGATACCCCTCTTCCTGTTCCATCAGTGAATGGCAAGTGGGAAGAATGATCCTCTAATTTCTCGAATTTTGTCATCGTGATCATTTTGCGAGAGGTATGTGGGAAGAAGGAATACATTGTTCGACTCCTTCCGGAACGTATTCTCTCTTAAATTCAGTAGTAAACCTCTACGTCATCCACAACGCCTCTCTTATATCTTCTGCCACTGGAGTTTGTTGCTCATCTCTGTAATACTCTTGCGCTGACTAAAAATCCTATCACAAAACGTGTCTCTCTTCGTCGTATATTCTCCAACTCTTATAACATTCCTGCCTGGTAAATATCCCAGGCCGGCCGCGGTGGTCTCGCAGTTCTAGGCGCGCAGTCCGGAACCGTGCGACTGCTACGGTCGCAGGTTCGAATCCTCCCTCGGGCATGGATGTGTGTGATGTCCTTAGGTTAGTTAGGTTTAAGTAGTTCTAAGTTCTAGGGGACTAATGACCACAGCAGTTGAGTCCCATAGTGCTCAGAGCCATCTGAACCATTTGAAATATCCCAGACTGATGAACACTACTCAAGAATCGGTCGAACAAACACCTTGCAAGCCACTTCTTTCACAGGTGATTTACATTTTCTTACGATTCTTCTTATGAATGTCAGTCTGGAGTCTTCTTTTCCTACTGTTCCTTTTATGGGGTCATTCCACGGAAGATCGCTATACATAGTTACTCGCACGTACCTTACGATAGATACTGTTTCCAGCAGTTCGTCATCAATAGCGTAGTTACACAATAGTGGATTTATTTCCCTGTCTATGCGCAATATGTTACATTCATTTGCATTCAGGATCAGCTCCCAGATGCTGCACCATTCTTCAATCGTCTGGAGGTCATTCAGCAAATAGGTACTGCCTTCCAGCGTTGCTAGTTTCTTATAGAACACCCAATGGTTCTGAAAGTCTTAAATCTCTTCCGACGCTTTCTGCTAGATCATCTACATACAAGGGGCTTTCAATAAGTAATGTAAGACTTTCTTTTTTTGAAAGCAGGTTGGCATTGTGCAGGATTTCTGTACGCCATTTTATTCCCCACTCTTTTGAATAAAAAACATTATTTTTCAATAGTGACTCCGTTCAGTGCGACAGTCTCACGCCACCTTACAGGAAGGGCTTGTATGCCCGCATAGTACCACTCTAGTAGTCGACGTCGGAACCAACGCCTTCTTGCATCAGTAACTCCCTATCATCCACGTACAGCTTCCAGAGGAGTGCATCCTTCGTTAGGCCAAAGTTATGGAAGTTGGAGGGTGTGCGATCCAGGCTGTAGGGTGGCTGAGGATCTTCCTCTCGTGTGCGCAGACTTGCGTGAGGCGTTCCGTTGTCATGGACAAGTAGTAGTTCTTTGGCATTTTTTGGGGTTTCTTCAATTTGCTGAGAGTAGCACATCACACTTCAGAGTGGATCGTTGTACCATGAGGGAGGACGTTAAACAAAATAATCGCTTCTGAGTCTCAGAAGACTGACTCCCTTTGCCGTCTGAGGGTGCTGCTTTGAACTGATTGTTTGGAGGAAAGGTAGTTGGGACCACTCCAAGGGTTGCAATTTTATTTGTGGTTCGAAGTTATAAACCCAATTTAATCGCCTCGGACGACGTTCAACAAAAAATTGTCCCGATCAGCCTCGTAACGCACAAGGAGTTAACTGTTCTAGGTCTCCTGTTGGGCAACGAGGAACCTTGCGGACACACACCTATGAGTACCACAACTGGTGGACCGTGTCGGCACTACCAACAGAGACGTCCACGTGTACAGAGAGGTGTTTGATCAATCAACTCGAATGAGAGTGGCCTCACGTTCCAACATTCAAAAAATTACTCTGAGCACTATGGGACTCAACTGCTGTGGTCATAAGTCCCCTAGAACTTAGAACTACTTATACCTAACTAACCTAAGGACAGCACACAACACCCAGCCATCACGAGGCAGAGAAAATCCCTGACCCCGCCGGGAATCGAACCCGGGAACCCGGGCGTGGGAAGCGAGAACGCTACCGCACGACCACGAG
Source organism: Schistocerca nitens (assembly GCF_023898315.1). NCBI lineage: Eukaryota > Metazoa > Arthropoda > Insecta > Orthoptera > Acrididae > Schistocerca > Schistocerca nitens. The sequence continues at coordinate 780,519,892 of NC_064618.1, forward strand.
ATGCGGGCCGTTCCAACATTGCAGGAGTCTCAGCTGTGTGTGACCGGCAGGCATGCGGGACATCATACAGTTCTGTGCGACCTTGTTGCGGTGATGACAAACCGTCGGCTGACGACTCACCCGACTTTTGTTCACTGCCAGATCTTTGTAGACACTCTGCAAGCGCCTATGAATGTCTGCGATGCTCTGGTTTTCCGCCAAAAGAAACTCAACTACGAGTCTCTGCTTGGAACGCATCTCCGTTCCACACGCCATTTTGAAGGCTGTGTATAGCGCCACTGAGCCATGATGCAGCTCGCGTTGGTGCTGTGGCAGGTTTCCGTCCTCTGTTGGAGGCCGGACTGTATCGTTCAGTTGACATGGTTGCATTTGTTTCTGTTCTTCTTGTATTGACTGGCGCCACTTGGTTTCGCAAGCATTGCCTGTCTGCTAGTAGCAGCAGTGGCGTTATCGATATGTAGTAACTGTCGCCCTATATTTGGGAACGACGTTGTTCTTTCGGGTCGTGTGAGTGAGGAGTTCGGTTGGGGACTCCGGAGGAGCCAAGAGGGCAGTGCGAGAACACGCTGGGACCACTGGCGGCATGCAAGCACTACCGGATGGAAGGGCTGTGGTCATGAGAGTACATGACCTACTCGTCAGCCGGATCCAACAAGCTTTGAGTGGATTTTAATCTTAGCAGTGAAACCTCCACCACTGTGAGATCTTGCGATTCTCCAGTGACTTGGGTTCGTGTTGCTGCTCGCAGTATCGCCGAGATGAAGAGCAGCGAATGTAGTACTTGCGGAAGACGGATCTAATTAGCTTTCCTCGACTTCTTGTTTCTAATTACTGCATTCTATGTGCTACTATTTGTTAAGTTCAATCAGCGCTATTTTTCGTGCCTGGTGGCCGCTAATGCCCCAATTACGTGCCCTGGAGGTTAGTGTATGTAACGGCAGTGTACGTTATCCTCGCCTTGCCGCTGCTGTCCGGTAGGGTGTGCAGTTTTGACAGTTTCCTTGAGTTGTAGGTCGGTTGGTGTTTCTTCTATTCTGATAGTTGTGGTTCCTTTCTCCTTCCGAACGCTCTAAACACAGCATTATGAGGAAGTAGTGCTGACCGCCAGTTCCTGCTTTGGCGTGGTGTTCCATCGTTTCATTGGTTATCGGACGTTAGGTAGCTTCAGCAGATTATCATTAGTCATTCGTGAGACTGCCACTAGTAAGAAGTTACCATCTTGTGAAGTGAATGCAACTCTTGGCTGCCTTTCTCATTGCTGGAGAAAGTGTTTTTGGCCTGACCTACTCAGAGGTCGATTCCTGGAGCACCGTCTGTGACTAGCCCTTGTGTTTTATTTTTATGTTATTATTTTATTATTGTATTACCAAGTTACCATCATTTGTCTCACCTGTTCGGTGATCAGTGGCTTGTCCTTTTGAATTAAAGTTGTTATTACATTTGATATTTTATTGTATCTTCTAAACTTTTTCAATATAATTGCCATTCTTGGCGTTACAGCAAGTTTAAACGGTTGTACTACCAATTTTACTATCATTTTGTCTCACCTGTTTGGTGATCAGTTGCCTGTCTTTTAAATTAACTTTTGCTATTGCCTTGCTGTTTGACAGTATGTTTGTTAATTTTTTTTAATTTTTGCTATTCTTGGCGTTAAAGGCCTTCAGCGGCGACTGTCGCAACTTGTCATAAAATTCTAATGTGGCAATTTTGTTTTAGCTGTTAATCTGTAAGACCTTGGTCATCTGTTTTCAATATTTTAATAACTGTAGTTTTTAAGTTGCAACAAGTTAAACAATTCTTAAGTTATTGCCATTAAGGCCTTCAGCCGTGAAATACTTCTTAATTTATTGCCATTAAGGCCTTCAGGCGTGAGTGTCGTTACTTGTCTAAAGATTTTAATTTGGAAATTGTATTTTGCAGTGAGCTTTAAGACCTTTGTCACTTGTCTTTTGTATTTTAATAACTGTAATTGTAAATCGCAGCAAGTTTAATCAATTCTTAATTTATTGCCATTAAGGCCTTCAGCCGTGAAACAATTCTTAAATTATTGCCATTGTTTTAATTTGTTGTTGATTTTAAATAAATTGTGTGTGATTAAAAGATAAGCCAACCAATAGTAGCTGGTTATGGCCCCCTCCCCAAATCGTAACCGAATCCAGCCATCCTTGACCATCAGGTCTCAGCCAACGCCTATCGAAACTTCACGAAACAAAAGGGGCTGAAGCGGGAATATTCCGCGATGTCCGACAACAAATTCCGCATCTTTTCAGCCGACCGAGAACGCTGCTCATAAACCATGATAGCAGTGAACTAATCTTGGCACTGAATGCCATCTTTCCCTCTGCTGGTCTGCTTTTTATATCCTTGCTTTGTTCGTCATGTATTATGTTACTTTCAGGATATCAGAATTCCTAAATTTCGTTTGCTTTCGTGGTCTCCAGTTTTGGTATTAAGTTTATCGTTAATCTCATTTCTGCTACTCCTCATTACTTTCCGCTTTCTCCGTTTTACTCTCGGTCCGTATTCTGTAATCGTTCCATTCAACACGTACTGTAATTCTTTTCCATTTTCACTGAGGATGCAAATGTCATAAGAGAATCTTACCATTGATATTCTTTCCTAGCGAATTGTAGTCCTACTTTTGAGTATTTTTATTATATCCGTCACTTATTCTTCCATGCAGACGTCGAGCAGGAGGAGTGTTCAACTACATGTCTGCCGTACACCCTTGTTAATCTGAGCACTTTGTTCTTGGTCTTTCATTGTCATCATTCCCTCTTAGTCCTTTTACATATTATATATTATCCGTCTTCCCCTACGGCTTCCTCTGATTTTTCTCAGAAGTTCGCTTCTTGCACCATTTTACGTTGTCTAATGCCTTTTCTAGATTGAAAAATGCTATGAATATTTGAAGTTTCTTAAGTCTTACTTCTATTATGAGTCGCAATATCAGAAATACCACTCTTGGTGTCTCTAGCCTCCTGAAAGCCAAACTGCTCGCCGTCTCGCAGATGTTCAGTTTTGTTTTCCATTCTTCTGTATACCATTACTGTCACCATTTTGGATGCAAGAGCTGTTAAGCTGATAGCTGCGACAGTTTACGCTCTTATCTGAAGGTGTAATGGGCGAGAATGAACAAAGAGAGTGCTAAATAAGTTCAAACGCGCTGATGAGCTGGGCACAACGAACAACAAGTTAAAAGAAATGGCTTCAGCTGGACGTGAAACTATTATCAATGCTGGCGGTAGCGTTATTCGGTAATAGCGCGATTTGTCCTGGAGGTGACTAAAGCTTTGTCCAACGTGCTTACAACTGCCACAGCCACGGATAGTAACACACAATGTGGAGGTGTCCAACCCGAGCTAGTCCTCTGTAACCCCAGCAGATCACGAGGATAAACCCAGTAACGGAGGAAAAAATGTGTAAGTGAAAGTTCCAATCGAAGGCACGGGGACCTAATTTCCTTACGGACCAACGACATGTGGCGCTGTTGGTGACAATGCGCCAATCGGATGACGATGTTTAGCCGGACGGATAGTCATCTTGGTGCTGGTCAGCAGTAGTTAGGGTATCTGCTTTCACAGGGATGCTTCTTGATCTTTAATTTCCACCAACAGAATGTGTAGTACACAAGTAGTGAAGGTACTAGTAACAAATTATCTTGCGTTATATGTATGGTGTTCTCCTCCACTGGACTGCACAGTAAAACTATTTTCGCAAAATATCAAGTCAGACTTCATAGCTGTTCAGCTGAATGTGGCACTTCGCCGACACACGTTCAGACCTCTACAATTTCGCCTGTAGAATTTTTGGTGAACGATTCTATAAGATGAATATAAATGTTTCCTAATATTTACAGAAAAATTTAAAAAGTTTCAGGCTCTTAAGTATCAAAAGTTAAACGACGACCGCTAGAAGATGGGGAAAATCAAACGCTGTTTAAAATTCTTGATTGGCTTTCTATAACATCTATATTAATTAAACTAGAAGAAAATATCAATCTTACAATTATACACAACCTACATTAGAACGTCAGCAACAGTAAATCACAGAAGAAACGTAATATGCGTGCCAGAATGTTCGTAGCCTCTTGACATCTTTGCTGATATCATATCGAATTTGACCTCCTGTTACAGCCTTGAGTTCAGCTGCTTCAGTTGCCAATGTGGTTTGTGGTCATACCGTCGCAACTTAGCTAACTTGAAGCTCTCCGATTCACCAATGTATTATGGAATAATATTCAGAATCAGTTGTATGTAACACATAACATTTAGTTTTCCATTATTAACATGTCTGGAAAACAGGGTTAGTACGTGAGAAACAGCATCGGATGACTTGTTAGTAACTGATTAAAGAATTGCGTATAGATACACCTGTACAGTGTCTTTGTACCGCTGGTGCATTTATTGGTAATTAATGATGACAGGAAACAACTTCACTGTTCCTAAATTACTCACTGCTTTTGTGTGAGCGAAGATCCCTAACCATGAGTGGAAAAGCTGGCCTTCAGTGCCGACTGAAAACTATACGTGCGTACATTTGGGGCAACACTAAGGCGTGTTCATAGAAGGCTAAACAAAATCACATTACGCGACCAGTTTTCGTACGCGCGAAGCAGACACATGGACTCCCCCTAAACGGGCACGGATATTTTATGGCCGAATAGACTATAGAAATAAAAGCGTCGCCGTTATTCGCGGCTGTAATTTCCCCAGAAACTTATAGGGTCCACTAGATACAAAAATTTTTAAAAGTGAAATCTGAATTGTAATACCATTTTCTTAACAGATCCTCCTTCTTAACAGAGAAACATTAATTAATCGCACGCACCCGTGTGTGTGTGTGTGTTTGTGTGTGTGTGTGTGTGTGTGTGTGTGTGTGTGCGTGCGTGTGTGTATGTCTTACGTAAATATTACACACGCAGAAGGTCTGAATGTAGCTACGTCTGTTATTTGTAAATCAGTTGACACGTAGAGAGGCCTTGTCAACATAACGGACGGAACACGTATACCGAGTCTCGGTCGGGCACACAGTTTTAATCTGCCAGGAAGTTTCATATCAGCGCACACTCCGCTGTAGAGTGAAAATCTCATTCTGGAAACATCCCCCAGGCTGTGGCTAAGCCATGTCTCCGCAATATCCTTTCTTTCAGGAGTGCTAGTTCTGCAAGGTTCGCAGGAGAGCTTCTGTAAAGTTTGGAAGGTAGGAGACGAGGTACTGGCAGAAGTGAAGCTGGGAGTACCGGTCGTGAGTCGTGCTTCGGTAGCTCAGTTGGTAGAGCACTTGCCCGCGAAAGGCAAAGGTCCCGAGTTCGAGTCTCGGTCGGGCACACAGTTTTAATCTGCCAGGAAGTTTCATATCAGCGCACACTCCGCTGTAGAGTGAAAATCTCATTCTGGAAACATCCCCCAGGCTGTGGCTAAGCCATGTCTCCGCAATATCCTTTCTTTCAGGAGTGCTAGTTCTGCAAGGTTCGCAGGAGAGCTTCTGTAAAGTTTGGAAGGTAGGAGACGAGGCACTGGCAGAAGTGAAGCTGGGAGTACCGGGCGTGAGTCGAGCTTCGGTAGCTCAGTTGGTAGAGCACTTGCCCGCGAAAGGCAAAGGTCCCGAGTTCGAGTCTCGGTCGGGCACACAGTTTTAATCTGCCAGGAAGTTTCATGTCAGCGCACACTCCGCTGCAGAGTGAAAATCTCATGATGGAGAAAATTGTTTAACCGTCTTCTGTAATGTAGCCAGTGTAGCACTGTATGCCTTCTTGAGTTTCGTACAGTTTGATCCGTTGCAGGTATTAGCCGAGATGGCAGAGTCGGAAGCAAGACTCCCGTTAGAGTTACGCGCCGTCATGAAGATTTTGTTCCTCCAAGGAAAGTCCTCAAATAACATTCACAATGAGATGTCACAAATACTGGGAGAGAAGTGTACTTCCTACTGCACTGTGAAAACTTGGATATCTCCAGACTGATCCTTCCACTGTTGGGAGGCGACTACTCAGTGGTCACCCTGAAACTGGAACAGACACTGCAACACCCTGTGCTGTCCAAGAGCTGTTTGTTCAGGACCAATAAATATCCGCCAAAAAGATAGTTGAGATACTGGACGTCTCCAAAGAGCTAATTGGTTTCATTATCACCACAATTCTTGACTTACGCAAGCTTTCAGCGAAATGGGTGCGAAATGTTTGAACTGTTATCAGCAGATTGAACGCCATTTTGAAGCTCCAGTGACCTTTCTGGCGAGATTAGTGACTTAGGATGAAACTTGACTTGATGTTTACGAACCTGAATGCAAGAAACAGTGAAAATAATGTCGCCATAGTTGGTTCCCACTGCCGAAGAAATTCAACACCCAGAAATCGTCCATATAACTAAGGGTGTCCGTTTTCTGGGACAAAGACAACATTGTGTTGGTGGACTGTTAGTCTAAGGTATCTGCTATAACCCGACAATACTATGCTTCACTCCTGGACCAGCTGAAGGGCATAATTAAGTGTAAAAGGTGAGGAAATTTGACCAAAGTGATTCTTTTATTGAACGACAACGCACCTGCCATCACGTCCAAATTTGCGTCTACCTAATTGACAATCCCGGGCTTTCAGCTAGTCAACCCTCCTTCTTGCTTGCCAGTCCTATCCCCCTCGGACAGTTGTTTCCGAGCTTGAAGAGACAGATGAACGGTAATGGTTCTCACAAGGGAACCTCCCCATCGCACCCCCCTCAGATTTAAAAACTGAACACAGATCAACCGAGAAAACAGGAAGAAGTTATGAGGAACTATGAAAAAAATAAGCGAAATATACTAACTGAGTAGTACATGTGTAACATATGTATCATCAAGGATATTTAAGGCACAGGAGCGTTATGGTCCCGTGGTTAGCGTGAGCAGCTGCGGAACGAGAGGTCCTTGGTTCGAGTCTTCCCTCGACTGAAAAATTTTATTTTCAGACAATTATCAAAGTTCAGGTACTCACATATAATCAACTTCGCTCTCCAAAATTCCAGGACATGTTCGGATTTGCTGGGACATATGCAGGATTTGACGGTATACACACGGAAAAATTTGAAAACGTTAAAAACATATGTTTTGACAGAGCACAGGGAAAACTGTGCGACTGTGAAACTGTTGCATTCATTTGTTGCAGTTTATGTGACAAACTCTTATGTTTTCATCACTTTTTTGGGAGTGATTATCACATCCACAAGAAAACCTAAATCGGGCAAGGTAGAAGAATATTTTTACCCATTCGCCAAGTGTACAAGTTAGGTGGGTCGACAACATATTCCTGTCATGTGACGCACATGCCGTCACCAGTCTCGTATAGAATACATCAGACGTGTATTCCTGTGGAGGAATCGGTTGACCTATGACCTTGCGATGAGATGTTATCGGTTCCCATTGGAGAGGCACGTCCTTCCGTCTACTAATCGCAAGGTTTTGCGGTGCGGTCGCAAAACATAGACAATAAACTTATTACAGTGAACAGAGACGTCAATGAACGAACGGACAGATCATAACTTTGCGGAAAGTAAACTTTTCACTCGAGGGAATACTTGAACCAAGACCTCTCGTTCCTCAGCTGCTCACGCTAACCACGGGACCACGGCGCTCCTGAGCTCGCACTATCCTTCATGTTGCTTATCATGCACATGGACTACTCAGTTTGTATATTTTGCTTATTTTTTTTCATACAACTTCTTCCTGTTTTCCCGATTGATCTGTGTTCAGTTTTTCAAGGCCTATCCACCGTGCCAACTTATAACTAAATCTGAGGGGGGTGCGATGGGGAGGTTCCCTTGTCAGAATATCAAAGATATCAAAGAGCCTGTTGTGACACTACAACGCAATCCTTGGTATGAATTTTTTCGCTTAGTTAACACATGAAACTGTTTGTATACGATCTATTGTCTAGTGTAAATATGTATTGTAAATACTATGTTTAAATTATGTAATATTTAACACTGGCAAGTCAGGGCATATTTAGTTAACGTTGAAGTCAGAGAAATTGTTTTGTCGTGCCGCTGGGCGGGGGAGCGCGCCAGCGGGTAGTAGTAGCAGTGACGCCGTGCTCGGAGTAAGAAGTACAGTCGAGTGCTGCTAGTCCTAGCTGTGTTACATCTAACGGCTAGTGTGTGGATCTAAGTACGACGGGAAAGTAATGGTCGGGATAACTGGAAGCATGGCCGGGCAAGTTATTATGGATTAATGGGCATAGTGCTGAAGAAACGAGGACTTAAATGTGAAGCGCATTGTGGGCCCAAGTCGCAACAGTAAAAGCCCACTGCCACATTGTGTCGCTGCCGTGGACTTCCGTCGATCCACCGACAACGAGGGAAGTAAAATCTACGTAATTTTCGTAGGATAAAATTGTAGAAGGCTTGCCAGTGACTGTGTTTTTCTCTGAAGTTGAACAATTAATAGCAAGCACTTTATAATCGAAGTGTTGCAGTTACCTTCCACCCGACAATAACACCAAGTAGGTTCCTTCCAATCCTTACCTTATTGAACCGAGTGTGTCACGCAATTATCAAGAGAACATATGTTAATTATCAAATTATTTGCATAGATGGTGAAGAGTAAATTTCAGACTGGTTATCGTAGTTAACTGTTACACTTAATAAGCTTACGCAAACTGTAGTAACTTAATAATAGACTGAAGTAATAAATTTGATTATTAAGATGTATTTCAATGCGTATTCAGCTGAACTTAGTTCAAAGATATTTCATGAAACTATAAAGCTTATTCCACCTGACAATCCCCCTATTAATGAATTATTATCATTCAAAACACAGTTAATCAATTATTGGCAATATATTTCATTATCAGTAGATTAAACTGTGCAAAGTACCTAATTTTAGAAACAGAATGACAGTCCACTATTCAAAATCTCGATAGATAATTATCTGTGTTGTCATCATTGCACTTAGCAGACAAATTATGAACAAAATAATTATCAAAATACTTATTGAAAGTTAACCATTAATGTTTAAGTGTAGTTAGATTGTTATGACATTGTTTTATATGACTACTGAGCCTGACACAGCACTTACGTAAAAGATCCCGTTCCACCTGCTGCGCTACGAACAGGTAAACTTTATTTTTGACACAATTATTCACGTACTTAACAGTACTGTCGCTCATCAGTTGAGCTGGCGACCGATTTTTTAATTGCTTTTACAACTTAATCATTTCTTTCAGCAAAATTTTCACTGGCAAAATTTATTTCCAAATTATTTCCATTATTTCATTTACCGATCGTTATTGAATGAAATTACTCATTCAATAACGATCAAGTTATAACGTCTCTTGTTTCCCACGGAATAATCATTAATTACTTCGGATTCGGATGCCTTATCCCGACCGCGGGTCAAAATTCATAATGCACGGTCGTTGTCAACTTGTAATTTCGCAAATCCCGGGAAGCAGGGGGTGTTATACTGTGGACATGTGGACAGCTGGTTTCGCGAGTGACAGCAGGACTTTTATTTGTGCGGATCGGAAAAGCTGCAACAATGATGTACCAAGTGTATGTTTTCAGGGGAAATAGTATAGAATAAATGAGAAATTTCAAACTCAATCTTTTCCCTTTCTAGGAAAAGTGAGGAAAGTATCAGCAACCCCTCGAAATTGTTTCTGGTTTCGGTTGTAATGTTGTGTATGCGGAACCGTAGGTACCACTGCGAACCTCATTCAGTGACAAGTAGCTCCCATGTAAGCTGGCACAAACTCCAGGGAGAGATAGCATAACATATCAGAATTGCCAAACACATAATGAAGACAGGTTTGAAATCAGCTCTTGGCCTACTGCAGACGACATGCCTATGACTGAGGGTGAATGAACAGTAAGTATGGTTGAGTGCTCCAAAACTTCAGAATTAATCTTGCGACCGAACCGTTCTGCAAAATCATGGAGAGAAGCAAAACTATGTTTTGAAAAATTAATGTAGTTGGTTAAATAAATAGCAGACCCCCACAATTTTTTTTTGACGTAGAAAGGTCATTTAACTGCATTAAATTGTGAATTTTACTTAGGTTTGCTAAAACTCTATCAGTGTTGACGTTGTCTGATCCATTTCTTCCAAACCTCTTCGATCTCATGTTTAATTGCATGGATAACCGACGTCACAGGCAATGCGTTTACGAAATTCGTGCCAGTTATCTGTCTATCGTCATTTCTAATTAATGTGAAGACTGGAGGAACTTTATAACACAAATCTTAAGAATTTTTGGCAGATTACTTATGGCGCCGCTGAATTCAGCCACGTATATTAGTACGTGTTTTTATAAAATAGATCAGAAGATGGTCATTATAGACCGAAACCGGTAGTCTGATGATAAAAAAATTTTTGACAACAGACATGAACTAAAGGAAATTTATTCTATATTCGGGCCACTGTTCAGTTTGCGACCATGTAGCATCTTGTGAATTTCAATAACGATATATTCCAGTGAATTGTCATATCTCACTGCATTTTCTGCTGTTTAGAGAAAAGAAATCATCAGTACACAATAATTTCTGTTGTCTGAGAACTTTCTAATTTTGATTAATCACGTCACCTGTGGCTCTACCACTTGTTTGTACTTTCACCTACTGTCGATTGCTGCACCACGTTTTAAGATACCACAGTTCCCAGGACGAGGGAAGGTCGACAAAGGAAAGGCGGCGACTCCAAAGCACGTCCAGACCTCTCTGCATCATTAACGTTGGTGACGGGACAATGACTGCCCGTACAAAAGGTGGCGCCCCAGTGGTATTCTCATTCAGCTGACAATGGCGAGCTTTGCTGGGGGCAGTACATTCCGCAAGGGCAATCTTCGATTTCTACATGGCTACGCACTCTGCCATCGCAAGTTCTCAGATTCCATCAAATCAAGTTATATGGTTCCAGAGGCCTTTCAAGTCTCAAACATCTATGAAAATTAGTACCAAGGCAATATTCGGGCCAGGAACTTCTGCTCACTAGGCAGACACCTTAACCAACACGCCACATTGGCACAATCGCTCTCAGTAACTACTCGGATTTCGCTAGTACGCCTCTCTCTTCTACCCAAATTCCAGAATCAAGTATCCGAATGAAAGCACATCATACATATAGTAAGCCAAAACGCTGCGATATTCAAACACTTTTTTCTTGGATGTTAATTGCTGGTGCTATAAACTTATTTTTTATCCTTGGCCATTAACAAGTTTAATGCAAGCGTATGGAGTTGTTAGTGCATGTATCTAGGTCTATTTGTAAATAAAAACTGTCATGGCACTGACTTCCTTTATTTACAAGTCGTCACTTGAGGGCTTTCAAAAATAAAATAAAATAATGGTGTGGTGGCCCTCAACTACGTACCCTCCGGCTCAGAGTTGCAATATTAAAAGTTTTCGCTGGTTTCCTTGTCTAGGGGCAGGGTTGCATAGTTGCCGCATTACAAGCCAAATACTGCTGAGGCTACAGTATACAATATGAATACACAAATGAATCAAATGCTCGAGAGTTCCTATCACTCGGCTATTGCGAATCATGAATGTAACATATAAATTTATAAATGGAGGTTTGCAATTAAATGAAATCTGCAGGTACTATCTTAACGACTTTAAATGATAGGTACGATAGTAGAAGTACTTTTGAGAATGCAGTATATTTCTGCAAAACACTTATTGGTGTCGATGGTCCATCAATTAAAATATAAGTTGAATAACAGGGAAACAATGGATTCCTACTTCACTTAATTAGTTTATGAACAAGAACATAGTTCCCGAGACATTCGCTTCGAAACGCATACTACGTCTTCACTGCACAAGCCACGGAAAAAACATTAGAGCGCAGGTTGACATTCGGAAATATTTCTATCCTTCGCGACCACGCTCAAACTGCTCCACCGTCCAAGTCTTTCCGCTGATTGTGCGTCATTCGCGCAGTCGCGTCCAGCCCTCTCCGTGTTCTGTCCCGTACTGTACTCCCACTTCCGTCCTGTTCCCCATTCACGAGCACTGTCATTGGCTAGAGCGCTCCCACCAGGTCTTCAAGCCAACGCACATTCACAAACATAATGAAACATATTCGAAATACTGATTTTACATTTATATAACTTTAAATTAAATAAATATTCCTACGGTTGGACAATAAACACGCTCTAACATGCATTATTAAATACATGAACAAGTTAAATAAACATACATCAAAGGAATTGCCAGCAGAAGTAAACCAGCAGCCTAGACTTGCAGCTTTACTCTATGATTAAATGATGATGGCGTCGTCTTGGGTAAAACATTCCAGAGGTAAAATAGTCCCCCATTCGGATTTCCGGGAGGGGACTATTCTGGAGGAAGTCATTATCAGGAGAAAGAAAAGTGGTGTTCTACGGATCGGAGCATGGAATGTCAGATCCCTTAATCATGCAGGTCGGTTAAAAAATTTAAAAAGGGAAATGGATAGGTAAAAGTTAGATATAGTGGGAATTAGTGAAGTTCGGTGGCAGGAGGAACAAGACTTTTGGTAAGGTGAAAACAGGGTTATAAACACAAAATCAAATAGGGGTAATGCAGGAGTAGGTTTAATAATGAATAAAAAATAAGAGTGCGGGTAAGCTACTACAAAAATCTTAGTGAACGCATTACTGTGGCCAAGATAGACACGAAGCCCACGCCTACTACAGTAGTACAAGTTTACGTGCCAACTAGCTTTACAGATTACGAAGAAATTGAAGAAATGTTTGATGAAATAAAAGAAATTATTCAGGTAGTGAAGGGAGACATAAATTTAATAGTCATGGGTGACTGGAATTCGATAGTAGGACAAGGGAGAGAAGGAAACGTATGTGAATATGGATTGGCGGTAAAAAACGAAACAGGAAGCCGCCTGGTAGAATTTTGCACAGAGCGCAACTTAATCATAGCTAACACTTGGTTCAAGAATCATAAAAGAAGGTTGTATACATGGAAGAAGCCTGGAGATACTGACAGGTTTCACATAGATTATATAATGGTAAGACACAAATTTAGGAACTAGGTTTTAAATTGTAAGACATTTCCAGGGCAGATGTGGACTCTGACCACATCTATTGGTTATGAACTGTAGATTAAAACTGAAGAAACCGCAAAAAGGTGGGAATTTAAGTAGATGGGACCTGGGTCAACTGACTAAACCAGATGTTGTACAGAGTTTCAGGGAGAGCATTAGGGAACGATTGACAAGAATATGGGAAAGAAATATAGTAGAAGAAGAATGGGTAGCTTTGAGGGATGAAGTAGTGAACGCAGCAGAGGATCAAGAAGGTAAAAAGACGAGGGCTAGTAGAAATCCCTGGGTAACAGAAGAAATGTTGAATGTAATTGATGAAAGGAGAAAATACAAAAATGCAGTAAATGAAACAGGCAAAAAGGAATACAAACGTCTCAAAAATGAGATCGACAGGAAGTGCAAAATGGCTAAGCAGGGATGGCTAGAGGACAAATGTAAGGATGTAGAGGCTTAGCTCACTAGGGGTAAGATAGATACCGCCTACAGGAAAATTAAAGAGACCTTTGGAGAAAAGAGGACCACTTGTATGAATATCAAGAGCACAAATGGAAACACAGTTCTAAGCAAAGAAGGGAAAGCGGAAAGGTGGAAGAGTATATAGAGGGTCCATACAAGGGCGATGTACTTGAGTACAACATTATGAAAATGGAAGAGGATGTAGATGAAGATGAAATGGGAGATATGATACTGCGTGAAGAGTTTGACAGAGCACTGAAAGACCTGAGTCGAAACAAGTCCCCGGGAGTAGACAACATTCCATTAGAACTACTGACAGGCTTTGGGGAGCCAGCCCTGACGAAACTCTACTATCTGGTGAGCAATATGCATGAGACGGGCAAAATACCCTCAGACTTCAAGAAGAATATAATAATTCCAATCACAAAGAAAGCAGGTGTTAACAGATGTGAAAATTACCGAACTATCAGTTTAACAAGTCATGGCTGAAAAATACTAACGCGAATTCTTTACAGACGAATGGAAAAACTAGTAGAAGCCGGCCTCGGGGAAGATCAGTTTGGATCCCGTAGAAATATTGGAACACGTGAGGCAATACTGACCCTAGGCCTTATCTTAGAAAATAGATTAAGGAAATGCAAACCTACGTTTCTAGCATTTGTGGACTCAGAGAAAGCTTTTGACAATGTTGACTGGAATACTCTCTTTCAAATTCTGAAGGTGGCAGGGGTAAAATACAGGGAGCGAAATGCTATTTACAATTTGTACAGAAACCAGATGGCAGTTGTAAGAGTCGAGGGACATGAAAGGCAGGCAGTGGTTGGGAAGGGAGTGAGACAGGGTTGTAGCCTCTCCCCGATGTTATTCAATCTGTATACTGAGCACGGAATAAAGGAAACAAAAGAAAATTTTCGAGTAGGTATTAAAATCCAAGGAAAAGAAATAAAAACTTTGAGGTTCGCCGATGACATTGTAATTCTGTCAGAGACAGCAAAGGACTTGGAAGAGCAGTTGAACGGAATGGATAGTGTCTTGAAAGGAGGGTATAAGATGAACATCAACAGAAGCAAAACGAGGATAATGGAATGTAGTCGAATTAAGTCGAGTGATGCTGAGGGAATTAGATTAGGAAATGAGACACTTAAAGTAGTAAAGGAGTTTTGCTATTTAGGGAGCAAAATAACTGATGATGGTCGAAGTAGAGAGGATATAAAATGTAGATTCGCAATGTCAAGTAAAGCATTTCTGAAGAAGAGAAATTTGCTAACATCGAGTATGGATTTAAGTATCAGGAAGTCGTTTCTGAAAGTATTTTTATGGAGTGTAGCCATGTATGGAAGTGAAACGTGGACGATAAATAGTTTGCACAAGAAGAGAATAGAAGTTTTCGAAATGTGGTGCTACAGAAGAATGCTGAAGATTAGATTGTTAGATCACATAACTTATGAGGAGGTATTGAATAGGATTGGGGAGAAGAGAAGTTTGTGGCACAACTTGACTAGAAGAAGCGATCGGTTGGTAGGACATGTTCTGAGGCATCGAGGGATCACCAATTTAGTATTGGAGGGAACGTGGACGGTAAAAATCGTAGAGGGAGACCAAGAGATGAATACACTAAGCAGAATCAGAAGGATGTAGGTTGCAGTATGTACTGGGAGATGAAGCTTGCACAGGATATAGCAGCATGGAGAGCTGCATCAAACCAGTCTCAGGACTGAAGACCACACCACCACCACCACCATAAAGAAAGACAAATATGAATAAATATATTTATAAGCATGCTACTACCGTTTTTTCGTGTAACTATGGAGTACTTATGGCCCCACGCGATCGATAGTAATCGGCCACTTTGATCTCGAATAACTCCTGTACTATTCAAGTTTCATGCCTGTAATTTATACCAATTTAGGTTTACACTAATAGCTTTCTAAACACACGTCGATTGACGCAATCGGATGAATCGTTTAGATTTTGGAGATTCATTGCTGGGTGTTACTTGTATAATTTACAGCCAGATACTTAACTTTAAACTAATAAGGATATTGAAAATCGTATTACACCATTAGAATCATCGTGCAAATAATGGTAATGTGCATGTTTCTTTTTGAGGTATTATGATTCATCTGGCTGCTATTAATTTCTATACGAACTGTGAAATGTCTGCCATCAATGTTTCACAAAGTCCGCCATCTTTGGCACTCCCAGGATGTCTCCTTCATAGACACAATGTCACCATGGAATTTCTAACCGCGCGGCTGGACCATAAGCTGGGGCAACCCCTCATGCTCTGCTAACGCTCGACACCACGTGGCTGTTGCCGGGCCGCGGCCCACCGAGAGGCCCCGTGCGGCCACGCCAGCTCCGAACTCAGAATATTTCCAGGGCGCCACAACTCACCTGTTACCTCACACACTGTTCTGACTGAATTTATGCGGCTCGCTACGAATTCCTCTCCTGAGCAAACCTCTTCATTTCGCTTGCAACGTACGCCCTCAATTGCTCGCTGTATGTATTCCAATCTCTGTCTTCCTGTAAAGTTTATGCCCTCTACAGCTCCCTCTCATCCCATGGAAGTCAGTCACTGGTGTCCTAACAAATGTCCTGACATCCTGTCCCTTCTCATTGTCAATATTTTCCACATATTCTTTCCCTCACCGATGCTGCGCAGAACCTCCCCATTCCTTAACATATCAGCCTACTTAATTTCCAACGTTCGTCTTTAGCACCTCACCTCAAATGCTTCGATTCTCATCTGTTCTGGCTTTCCCACAGTCCCTGTTTCACTACCATACAATGCTGTGCTCCAACGTACATTCTCAAAATTTCTTCATCAAATTGAGGCCTGTGTTTGATACTAATAGCCTCCATTTGGCCAGTAACGCTTGTCTCCTTTTGATGTCCTCGTTGCTCCGTCCACTGTCGTTATTTTGCTGCCTAAGTAACAGAATTCGTTAACTTCATCTACTTCGTGACCATAAATCCTGATGTTTAGTTTCTCGCTGTTCTCATTTCTGCTACTTCCCATTACTTTTGTCTTTCCTCGATTTACACTGAGTACATTTTCTGACTCACTGGACTGTTCATTCCATTCATCACTTTCATTCAGTATAGGAATGTCTTCAGCGAATCATATCATTGATATCCTTTGACCTTGAATTTTAATCCCCCTCTTGAACCTTTCTTTTAATTCCAACATTAGTTCTTCGATGTACAGATTGAACAGCAGGGTTGAAAGACCACATCCCTGTCTTACACTCTTTTTAATACGAGCACTTGGTTCTTCGTCGTCCACTCTTATTGTTCCCTTTTGAGTCCTGTACATATTGTGTATTATCCGTCTCTCCCTGTAGCTTACCCCAGTTGTCCTCAGAATTTCATCTCGCAGCATTCTACGTTGTTGAACGCGTTTTCCAGGTCGACAAATCTTTTGAACAAGTCTTGATTTTTCTTTAGTCTTGCTTCCATTATCAACCACAACGTCAGAATTACCTCTCTGGTGGCCTTGCGTTTCCTAAAGCCAAATTGATCGTCCTCTAACACACTCCAAATTTTCTTTTCCACTCTTCTGTACATTATTCTTGTCAGGAACTTGGACGTATGAGCTGTTAAGCTCATTGTACGATATATCTCGCACTTGTCAGCTCTTGCAGTCTTCGGAAATGTGTGCATGATATTTTTTCAAAAGTCATATTGTATATCGCCAGACTCATATAATTGACACACCAACGTGAATGTTCTGTTGCCTCTTACGCCAACGATCTTAGAAATTGTAATGGAAGGTTATCCATCTCCTGCTCCTAATTTGATCTTAAGTCCTCCAAAGCTCTTTTAAATTCTGATTCTAATGCTTGATTCCCTCTGTCTCTTCTAAATCGACTCCTGTTTCTTCTTCTATTACATCAGACAAATCATTCCCCTTATAGAGGCCTTCACTGTACTCTTTCAACCTATCCATTCTCTCCTCTGCATGTAAGAGTGGAATTCCCGTTGCACTCTTAATGTTATGTTACCACCGTTGTTTTTAATGTCGCCGAAGGTTGTTTTCACTATCATGTATGCTGACTTAGTCCTTCCGCCCGTCATTTCATTGTCGATTTCTTCACATTTTCCATGCAGCCATTTAGTCCTAGCTTCCTTGCGCTTCCTATTTTGTCATTCCTAAGTGACTTGATTTCTTGATTCCTGAATTTCTCTGAAAATTTTTGCGCTTTCTTCTTTCATTGACCAACTGAAGTATTTCTTCTGTCAGTGGCGGTTTCTTCGCAGTTACCTTCCTTGTACCTATGTTTCCTTTCCAAGTTCTGTAATAGCCCTTTTTTAGAGATTTCTCTTCAACTGAACTGCCTACTGAAATCCTTATTGCTGTAGCTATAGCCTTAGAGAACTTCAAGGGAATCTCGTCATTCTATACTACTTCCGTATCCCATTTTCATAGCACACAGTTAACGCTGTTGTTGTCTAATAACTTATATTACTACGTTTCGTCAGTGTAGCGCAGACGAAATTGTTATTATCTGGTATGTAATATCTCAGCAGTGGGATTTGTTGCTGAGGGATATCCGCTAACGCTTACTTCATATTTTTCCTAAGCTCTGGCCTCTTCAATTGACAGATAAGTGAACGATGTTATATGGTAACATAGTTGGCTTATTCATCTATGGAGCTGTATGTGATAGCAGTAATTTCATTGCTAATGTTCGCCGGTGTTGTCTTTGCCTGTAAATTCTTTACTGCGTTAATTTCAGCAATGTTCCCTATGTCACTTTTATATTTTAAGTCTGCTTGTTAGTTAAGAATTTGGTTTGTATCTTTGGGTGTGTCTATGTAGATTTCTATTTGTTTTAAAAAATTCATTATTGTGGCTTTTTCTTTATGTCCAAAACTTGCACCGTATTTTCGATCTAGTTTACATGTAGATATTCTGTTTGCATGTGGTTGAAGAATGTGGATGGGTTTGTGTCACTGTTTCTGATATTCTCTCAGTATCTGATTCTGAATCTTCTTCCCCTTTGGCCTAGGTAGAACTTTTCGCAGTTATTACATTTTATTTTATTTACGCGTAAGTGCACAGAGCACAGTAAGATTACACAACGCACCGCACTGAATCATTGAAGAAAGATGTACGAAAGTACCAGTGCACACAACGGTCACACGGGGACATTGCATTTCTTTTGGTGGGGAGGGGGAGGAGGGAAGTAAATATTTATTAGTAACATATCTACTTCTAGCTATAACGGAATTTATGTCTATGGACTAAATTTCGATTTACCCTTTGGGTATAAGTCAAATATCAGACTTCAGTTACTATTGGTTAATTTCTATCATACTTACATTACTTACATAATTAAAACTTAAAAACTGGGATGATACCCTACCGCAAGAAATTGTGGTCACTCATCTTTATACGTTGATTCACTTAGATCAAACATTTCTGAGTTAGGAATTTTTAAAATGTTTAAATAACTGATGCAGTTAGTAAAGCAATTTAGTATACCTCCAGAAATGCGAAAGTATGTAAGAATTTTAACTTAAAACATAAAATTAAAACATTCGCATTTGGGATTCATATGTTGCTATTATCGACATCGATAACAGGCAAAAATCGTCAACGTTCTTAATTCCCGGGCTGGATGAACTACCTACATACATTATTAAGTTTTTACGGAATTCTCCAAGCGCGAGTTCTACTAGATGGTAGTAAATATGTTGCTACAAGATGTAATTGCAGGGAGTAAAGGATGTTAATCTTACCGAAGTAATGTAAATCTAATGTCAATATTTATAGCGGATGGCGCGCACATTTTCTATTTCCCTAACGTCGAATCCTCACACAAACGGCTGCTGTTATAACTCATTATATATTGTTACTTCACGTTAGATATAAAAGACGCTGTCCTTACAGGCATGAAGAATTGTTAATTGTCACACCAGATACCATTATTAATTAATAACGAAAGCAGACATGAGTAAATATGTATAATACAGAAGGTAAAACAATACAGTAAATATGGGTTGCTGATGAACTGGCTGCAAGATATTGCAGAACATGTATCTACAAACCGCAACTGAACTATTGTTCTTGTTAGTATAAATGCATTTTGAATGTAAGCTTTTGTGGTGTATTTTAAGAGTCTGGTGCTACATAGCTGGAAAATATTTCAAGAATAATATACAGCCAAAAGCTTCTGATACATTTTCTATACTGATCAACAAGTTTCGGTTCCACACACAGTCATTAGAATTACACTACTGGCCATTAAAATTGCTACACCAAGAAGAATTGCAGATGATTTACGGGTATTCATTGGACAAATATATTATACTAGAACTGACATGTGATTTCATTTTCACTCAGTTTGGGTGCATAGATCCTGAGAAATCAGTACCCAGAACAACTACCTCTGGCCGTAATAACGGCCTTGGTACGCCTGCGCATTGAGTCAAACAGAGCTTGGAAGGCGTGTACTGGTACAGCTGCCCATGCAGCTTCAACACGATACCACAGTTCATAAAGAGTAGTGACTGGCGTATTGTGACAAGTCAGTTGCTCGGCCACCATTGAACAGACGTTTTCAGTTGGTGAGAGATCTGGAGAATGTGCTGGCCAGGGCAGCAGTCGAACATTTTCTGTATCCAGAAAGGCCCGTACAGGACCTGCAACATGCGGTCGTGCATTATCCTGCTGAAATGTACGGTTTCGCAGGGATCGAATGAAGGGTAGAGCCACGGGTCGTAACACATATGAAATGTAACGTCCACTGTTCAAAGTGCCGTCAATGTGAATAAGAGGTGACCGATACTTGTAACC
The DNA here is from genome assembly GCF_023898315.1 of Schistocerca nitens. Lineage (NCBI taxonomy): Eukaryota > Metazoa > Arthropoda > Insecta > Orthoptera > Acrididae > Schistocerca > Schistocerca nitens. The sequence goes on from NC_064618.1 coordinate 780,540,164, forward strand.
AATGGCACCCAATACCATCACGCCGGGTGATACGCCAGTATGGCGATGACGAATACACGCTTCCAATGTGCATTCACATGCCATGTCGCTAAACACGGATGCGACCATCATGATGCTGTAAACAGAACCTGGATTCATCAGAAAAAATGACGTTTTGCCATTCGTGCACCCAGGTTCGTCGTTGAGTACACCATCGCAGGTGCTCCTGTCTGTGATGCAGCGTCAAGTGTAACCGCAGACATAGTCTCCGAGCTGATAGTCCATGCTGCTACAAACGTCGTCGAACTGTTCGTGCAGATGGTTGTTGTCTTGCAAATGTCCCCATCTGTTGACTCAGGGATCGAGACGTGGCTGTACGATCCGTTACAGCCATGCGGATAAGATGCCCGTCATCTCGACTGATAGTGATACGAGGCCGTTGGAATCCAGCAAGGCGTTCCGTATTACCCTCCTGAACCCACCGATTCCATATTCTGCTAACAGTCATTGGAAGTCGACCAACACCAGCAGCAATGTCGCGATACGATAAACCGCAATCGCGATGGGTTACAATCCGACCTTTATCAAAGTCGGAAACGTGATGGTACGCATTTCCCCTCCTTACACGAGGCATCACAACAACGTTTCACCAGGAAACGCCGGTCAACTGCTGTTTGTGTATGAGAAATCGGTTGGAAACTTTCTTCATGTCTGCACGTTGTAGGTGTCACCACCGGCGCCAACCTTGTGTGAATGCTCTGAAAAGCTAATCATTTGCATATCACAGCATCGTCTTCCTGTCGGTTAAATTTCACGTCTGTAGCACGTCATCTTCGCAGTCCAGCAATTTTAAAGGCCAGTAGTGTATAAGAACAATGAGATGTTCATATTTGGCGCACTCGTGGCTTGGGGTAGCATCTTTGATTCGTAATCTAAATGTTCTCCGTCCCGAATCCGAAGCCCACTACAGTCTTCTTCTTTTCCTTCAATCATCAGTCTTCTGACTGATTTGACGCGAACCGCCACAAACTTCCCTCAGAATAGCACTTGCAACCTGCGATCTCAATTACTTGCTGCATGTATGCCAATCCATGTCTTTCCTTATAGTTTTTGCCCTCTAAAGCCTGCTCTAGTGCAATGGAAGTCATTCCCTTATCTCTTAACAGATGTCCTATGATACTGTCCCTCCTCCTTGTCAGTGGTTCCACACTTTGCTTTCCTCGCCATGTCTACGAAGAAGATCCCCCTTCCTTACTTTATCAGTCCACCTACTTTGCAACAGTTGTCTGTAACACTACATCTCAAATGCTTCGATTCCCTTCTGTTTTGATTTTTCAAGACCATGTTTCACATACATACAATGCAATTCTCCAAACGTACATTCTCAGATATTTCTTCCTTATATAAAAGCCTATGTTTGATACTAGTACACTTCTCTTGGCCAAGAAAGCCCTCTTTCTCAGTCCTAGTCTGCTTTTGATGGCCTCCTTGCTCCGTCCGTAACTGGTTGTTTTGTTGCCTAGGAAGCAAAATTTCCTAACTTCATCTACATCGTGACCATAAATCCTGATGTTAAGTTTCTCGTTGTTCTCATTTCTGCTACTTCTCATTACTTTCATCTTTCTTAGACTTACTCTCAATGTACATTCTGTACTCATTAGACTGTTCATTCCAAAAAGCGGACATTGTAACTCTTCTTCACCTTCACTCAGGATGGCAATGTCATCAGCGAATCGTATCCTTTACATCATTTCACCTTGAATTTTAATTCGACTCCTGAACCATTCTTTTATTTCCATCATTTCTTCTTCGTTCTACAGGTGGAACAGTAGGGGCGGAAGACTACATTCCGGTCATACACCCTTTTTAATCCGAGCACTTCGTTCTTGGTCATCTACTCTTGTTATTCCCTCTTGGCTCTTGTACACGTAGTATATTACTCGTTTCTCTCTGTAGCTTTGCCCTATTTTTCACAGAATTTCGAACATGTAGCATCATGTTACATTGTCGATTGCTTTTTCCACGTCGACAAATCCTATGAACGTGTGCTTATTTTTCTTTAGTCTTGCTTCCATTATCAACCGCAGTGCCACAATTGCCCCTCTGGTGCGTCAACTTTCCTAAAACCAAACCGACCGTCGTCTAACATTCCAATTTTCTTTTCCATTATTTTGCATATTATCCTTATGAGCAAAGTGCATGCACGAGCTGTTATGCTGATTGCGCGATAATTCTCGCACCTTTCAACTGTTGCAGTCTTGAGAATTATGTGGATGATATTTTTGCGAAAGTTAGATGGAATGTCGCCAGAATCATCCATTCTACACACCAACGACAGTAGTAATTTTTCTGCCACTTCTACTAATGATTACAGGAATTCTGATGGCATGTTATCTAATCATGCTGCCTTATTTGATCTTAGATCCTCCAAAGCTCTTTTAAATTCTGATTCTAGTGCTGGATCCCCTCTCTCATCTAAACCGACTCCAGTTTCTTCTTCTATCACTTTTGACAAGTTTTCCCCTTTATAGAAGCCTTCAGTGTACTCTTTCCACCTATCTGCTCTCTCCTCTGCTTTTAGCAGTGGAATTACCCTTGCACTCTTAATGTTACCACCCTCGCCTTTAATTTCATCGAATGTTGTTTTGGCTTTCCTATATGCTGAATCAATCCTTCCAACAATCATTTCTTTTTCGGTTTTTTCACGTTTTTCAAGCAGCCATTTCTTCTTAGCTTCCCTGAATTACTTATTAACTTCATTCCTGACCAACTTGTATTTCTTGATTCCTAAATTTTCCAGAACATTTATATACTTCCTTCTTTCATCGACCATGTGAAGTATTTCTTCTGTTACCCATGGTTTCTTCCAAGTTACCTTCTTTGTACTTCAGTTTTCATTTTCGGCTTCTATGTTTGCCACCTCTTAAACTCTGATTAATAGTCGGCACTGGGGAATATTTGTCACCCTCATAGTGTCAATGGCCTTGTCAAAGAGGGCGGAGGAGTGGACAGAGGTTCAGAGCACTCTCTTGCCCTGGGGGTGGGAAACTGCCCCTAAAGGCGGAAGAATGAGAAATGATCAACGGCATGAGGATGAAGAAGGCAATGGAAACCGCACCATTAAAGACACATAATGTGTATCCACAGGACATGTTGCCTGTCATGATTGGCAAAAGATTCCGCAGTAGTCCCCCTTTCGGATCTCCGGGAGGGGACTTCCAAGGCGAATGTGACTATCAGAAAAAGATAGAATAACAAACGGAAGGATAGACGACCTACGAGTCGAGGCGTGGAAAGTCAGAATACTGAATGTGGTAGGGAAACTATAAAATCTGGAAAGGATCATGCATGGGCTCAATATAGATGTAGTAGAGGTCAGTGAAGTTACATGGAAATAATACAAGGTTTTCTGGTGAAATGAGTATAGGGCAGCATCAACAGCAGCAGGAAATGTTGTAACAGTTGTAGGATTCGTTTGGAATAGAAAGGTAGGCAGAGAGAGTTTAATAGTTCAGTGATAGGGTTGCTCTGATATGAATCGATAGCAAACCAACATCGACAACAATAGTTCAGATATACATGATGACGTCGCAAGCTGAAGAGGAAGAGACAGAGAAAGCATATAAGGATGTTGAAATGGCAAAGAGAGATGAAAATCTAATAGTCACGGGTCACTGCATGCAATTGTTGGGGAAGGAGTAGAAGAAATGTTTAAAGGAGAATATGGGCTTGGGGCAAGGAATGAGTGAGGAGAATGTCCAGTGAGTTCTGCAATAAATGTCAGCTAGTAATAGCGAATACTCTGTTCAAGAATGACAAAAGGACGAGGTACACTTGGAAAAGACCGGGTTAAACAGGAGATTTCAGTTAGATTACATCATGGACAGACAGAGATTACGAAATCAGAGACTGGATGGTAAGGCGTACCTAGGAGCATGTATAGACTCAGATAACGATGTATTAGTGATGAAGAGGCGGCTGAAGTTTAAGTGAAGTTTAAGAGATTAATCAGGAAGAATCAACACGCAAAGAAAGGGGGTACAGAAGTACTAAGGAACGACAAGATACTCTTGAAGTTCTCCAAGTCAATAGATACAGCAATAAGGAAGAACTCAGTAGGCAGTTCAGTTAAAGCGGAATGGACATCTCTAAAAAAACGATCACAGAATTTGTAAAGAAAATCGTTGCTACAAAGAAGATAACTGTGAAGAAACCACGGCTGTGAAAAGAAACACTTCAGTTGGTCGATGAAAGAAAAAAGCATATTAAAGTTCAGAGAAATTCAAGACTCAAGAAGTCATTAAGGAATAACTTAAATAAAAAGCTAGGACGAAATGCGTGGACGGAAAATGTGAAGAAATCGACAAATAAATGACTGTCGGAAGGACTAACTCAGCATACGGGAAAGTCAAAACAAACTTCGGTGAAATTAAAAACAATGGTGGTAACATTAAGAGTGCAACGGGCATTCAACTGTTAAATGCGAAAGAGACAGCGGCTTAGTTTGAAAGTGTACACTGAGGGCCTCTATGAGGGGGACGATTTTTTCTGATGTGATAGAAGAAGAAACAGCAGTCGATTTAGAAGGGACAGGGGGAGTACAATATTAGAATCAGAATTTAAAAGAGGTTTGGAGGACTTATAATCAGATAAGGAAGAAGGGGTGGGTAACATTCCAAGAGAATTTCTAAAACCGTTTGGCAAGTGGCAACAAAACGACTATTTACCGTGGTGTGTCGATTATATGATTCTGGCGACACACCACCTGACATTCGGAAAAATATCATCCACACAATTCCGAAAAAAAGACTGCAAGAGATGACAAGTGCGAGGATTACGGTACAATCACCTTAGCACCTCATGTGTCCAAGCTGCTGACAAGAATAATACACAGAAGAATGGAAAAAGGAATCTGAGGATGTCTAAGATGAAGATCAGTTTCTCTTTCGCAAAGGTTAAGGCACCATAGAGGCAATTGTCACGTTGCGGTTGATAATGGAAGCAAGACTAAAGAAAAATCAATACATGTTCATAGGATTTGTCGACATGGAAAAGCGTTCGACAACGTCAAATAGTGCAAGAAATTTTTCACGAATTACTTGGTAACTAATAACAGGTACGCAGAAACACATCGGAACGTATCCTTTCGGTGCATTAACTATTCCTTTCTACTAGACTGAAGACGCCTATCTACGTCCGAAAACAGTCACAATGAAAATCATATGTGCCGATTGATGACCAAACGGAATCTTTGTTATAATAAATCAGGTATCACCACTGGCTTTCCACTATGACCGCTGGCTCTCTCACAGATATTACAGCTGACTTCTGTGAAATGTTGGATGTTGATATAATTAAGTTCCTGCGAATTCCGCAAGGGCAATCTTCGATTTCTACATGGCTACGCACTCTGCCATCGCAAGTTCTCAGATTCCATCAAATCAAGTTATGTGGTTCCAGAGGCCTTTCAAGTCTCAAACATCTATGAAAATTAGTACCAAGGCAATATTCGGGCCAGGAACTTCTGCTCATTAGGCAGACGCCTTAACCAACACGCCACATTGTCACAATCGCTCTCAGTAACTACTCGTATTTCGCTAGTACGCCTCTCTCTTCTACCCAAATTCCAGAATCAAGTATCCGAATGAAAGCACATCATACATATAGTAAGCCAAAACGCTGCGATATTCAAACACTTTTTTCTTGGATGTTAATTGCTGATGCTATAAACTTATTTTTTATCCTTGGCCATTAACAAGTTTAATGCAAGCGTATGGAGTTGTTAGTGCATGTATCTAGGTCTATTTGTAAATAAAAACTGTCATGGCACTGACTTCCTTTATTTCCAAGTCGTCACTTGAGGGCTTTCAAAAATAAAATAAAATAATGGTGTGGTGGCCCTCAACTACGTACCCTCCGGCTCAGAGTTGCAATATTAAAAGTTTTCGCTGGTTTCCTTGTCTAGGGGCTGGGATGCATAGTGGCCGCATTACAAGCCAAATACTGCTGAGGCTACAGTATACAATATGAATACACAAATGAATCAAATGGTCGAGAGTTCCTATCACTCGGCTATTGCGAATCATGAATGTAACATATAAATTTATAAATGGAGGGTTGCAATTAAATGAAATCTGCAGGTACTATCTTAACGACTTAAAATGATAGGTACGATAGTAGAAGTACTTTTGAGAATGCAGTATATTTCTGCAAAACACTTATTGATGTCGATGGTCCAGCAATTAAAATATAAGTTGAATAACAGGGAAACAATGGATTCCTACTTCACGTAATTAGTTTATGAACAAGAACATAGTTCCCGAGACATTCGCTTCGAAACGCATACTACTTCACTGCAGAAGCCACGGAAAAAACATTAGAGCGCAGGTTGACATTCGGAAATATTTCTATCCTCCGCGACCACGCTCAAACTGCTCCACTGTCCAAGTCTTTCCGCTGACTGTGCGTCATTCGCGCAGTCGCGTCCAGCCCTCTCCGTGTTCTGTCCCGTACTGTACTCCCACTTCCGTCCAGTTCCCCATTGACGAGCACTGTCATTGGCTAGAGCGCTCCCACCAGGTCTTCAAGCCAAAGCACATTCACAAACATAATGAAACATATTCCAAATACTGATTTTCCATTTATACAACTTTAAATTAAATAAATATTCCTACGGCTGGACATTAAACACGCTCTAACATGCATTATTAAATACATGAACAAGTTAAATAAACATACATCAAAGGAATTGCCAGCAGAAGTAAACCAGCAGCCTAGACTTGCAGCTTTACTGTATGATTAAATGATGATGGCGTCGTCTTAGGTAAAACATTCCAGAGGTAAAATAGTCCCCCATTCGGATTTCCGGGCGGGGACTATTCAGGAGGAAGTCATTAGCAGGACAAAGAAAAGTGGCGTTCTACGGATCGGAGCGTGGAATGTCAGATCCCTTAATCATGCAGGTAGGTTAGAAAATTTAAAAAGGGAAATGGATAGGTAAAAGTTATATATAGTGCGAATTAGTGAAGTTCGGTGGCAGGAGGAACAAGACTTTTGGTCAGGTGAAAACATGGTTATAAACACAAAAATAGGGGTAATGCAGGAGTAGGTTTAGTAATGAATAAAAAATAGGAGTGCGGGTAAGCTACTACAAAGAGCTTAGTGAACGCATTATTGTGGCCAAGATAGACACGAAGCCCACGCCTACTACAGTAGTACAAGTTTACGTGCCAACTAGCTCTGCAGATTACGAAGAAATTTAAGAAATGTTTGATGAAATAAAAGAAATTATTCAGGTAGTGAAGGGAGACGAAAATTTAATAGTCATGGGTGACTGGAATTCGGTAGTAGGACAAGGGAGAGAAGGAAACGTATGTGAATATGGATTGGCGGTAAGAAATGAAACAGAAAGCCGCCTGGTAGAATTTTGCACAGAGCGCAACTTAATCATAGCTAACACTTGGTTCAAGAATCATAAAAGAAGGTTGTATACATGGAAGAAGCCTGGAGATACTGACAGGTTTCACATAGATTATATAATGGTAAGACACAAATTTAGGAACTAGGTTTTAAATTGTAAGACATTTCCATGGGCAGATGTGGACTCTGACCACAATCTATTGGTTATCAACTGTAGATTAAAACTGAAGAAACTGCAAAAAGTTGGGAATTTAAGTAGATGGGGCCTGGGTCAACTGACTAAACCAGATGTTGTACAGAGTTTCAGGGAGAGCATTAGGGAAGGATTGACAAGAATGTGGGAAAGAAATACAGTAGAAGAAGAATGGGTAGCTTTGAGGGAGGAAGTAGTGAAGGCAGCAGAGGATCAAGAAAAAGACGAGGGCTAGTAGAAATCCTTGGGTAACAGAAGAAATGTTGAATGTAATTGATGAAAGGAGAAAATACAAAAATGCAGTAAATGAAACAGGCAAAAAGGAATACAAACGTCTCAAAAATGAGATCGACAGGAAGTGCAAAATGGATAAGCAGGGATAGCTAGAGGACAAATATAAGGATGTAGAGGCTTATCTCACTAGGGGTAAGATAGATACTGCCTACAGGAAAATTAAAGAGACCTTTGGAGAAAAGAGGACCACTTGTATGAATATCCAGAGCACAAATGGAAACACAGTTCTAAGCAAAGGAGGAAAAGCAGAAAGGTGGAAGGAGTATATAGAGGGTCCATACAAGGGCGATGTACTTGAGTACAACATTATGAAAATGGAAGAGGATGTAGATGAAGATGAAATGGGAGATATGATACTGCGTGAAGAGTTTGACAGTGCTATGAAAGACCTGAGTCGAAACAAGTCCCCGGGAGTAGACTACATTCCATTAGAACTACTGACAGGCTTTGGAGAGCCAGCCCTGACGAAACTCTACTATCTGGTGAGCAATATGCATGAGACGGGCAAAATACCCTCAGACTTCAAGAAGAATATAATAATTCCAATCACAAAGAAAGCAGGTGTTGACAGATGTGAAAATTACCGAACTATCAGTTTAACAAGTAATGGCTGAAAATTACTAACGCGAGTTCTTTACAGACGAATGGGAAAACTAGTAGAAGCCGGCCTCGGGGAAGATCAGTTTCGATTCCGTAGAAATATTGGAACACGTGAGGCAATACTGACCCTACGCCTTATCTTAGAAAATAGATTAAGGAAAGGCAAACGTACGTTTCTAGCATTTGTAGACTCAGAGAAAGCTTTTGACAATGTTGACTGGAATACTCTCTTTCAAATTCTGAAGGTGGCATGGGTAAAATACAGGGAGCGAAATGCTATTTACAATTTGTACAGAAACCAGATGGCAGTTGTAAGAGTCGAGGGACATGAAAGGCAGGCAGTGGTTGGGAAGGGAGTGAGACAGGGTTGTAGCCTCTCCCCGATGTTATTCAATCTGTATACTGAGCACGGAATAAAGGAAACAAAAGAAAATTTTCGAGTAGGTATTAAAATCCATGGAAAAGAAATATAAACTTTGAGGTTCGCCGATGACATTGTAATTCTGTCAGAGACAGCAAAGGACTTGGAAGAGCAGTTGAACGGAATGGATAGTGTCTTGAAAAAGGGTATAAGATGAACATCAACAGAAACAAAACGAGGATAATGGAATGTAGTCGAATTAAGTCGAGTGATGCTGAGGGAATTAGATTAGGAAATGAGACACTTAAAGTAGTAACGGAGTTTTGCTATTTTGGAGCAAAATAACTGATGATGGTCGAAGTAGAGAGGATATAAAATGTAGACTGGCAATGGCAAGTAAAGCATTTCTGAAGAAGAGAAATTTGCTAACATCCAGTATGGATTTAAGTATCAGGAAGTCGTTTCTGAAAGTATTTATATGGAGTGTAGCCATGTATGGAAGTGAAACGTGGACGATAAATAGTTTGCACAAGAAGAGAATAGAAGCTTTCGAAATGTGGTGCTACAGAAGAATGCTGAAGATTAGATTGTTAGATCACATAACTTATGAGGAGGTATTGAATAGGATTGAGGTGAAGAGAAGTTTGTGGCAAAACTTGACTATAAGAAGGGATCGGTTGGTAGGACATGTAACTCGTGGATTGTAAATTGTTGCTCTTTTGTTTATTTATTTTTATTATTATTATTATTAGCAGTAACAACGCATATATGAAAAGAGTTACGTGAAATACTTTTTGCATTGCTGTGTTTTGAATTTCTTTATCATCATTACCTTTTAGCAAAATAATATATATATATATATATATATATATATATATATATATATATATATATATATATATATATATTGAAGTCTTATTGTTCTGTATCTGGCCTATAATTAAAGGAACGTTTTTTTGTAACTGTAACTCATGCTAAGAATCAATATACCTTCCCTACTTCATAGTTATTGAAAATTGAAATTACTTTGTTATGAACACTGATGTTACAGTTCGTATGATCGTTCAAAAACACAAGTTTGCAGTGGATTTTATTTCTCGGTAAAATACTATTTCATACCACGACTAGCCCAAGAACATGAGACTCTCATTAAAAAAAAATACGTTGTCACTATAAAGTTTGCCAGACCAGAACGGAGCACAGCAAGATTCCTATCAGATTCTGAAGGTACATTAACTTATTTGTACTTGGTACTATATCCTATCAGCAGCCCGCGTCAACCTGCAACACATCATAAAATCTGCTGATCTGCACTGCCAGTCTGGGAGCTAAAAGAAATAATATTATTTTACTATTATTTTACCGCTTCCTTGCGGTATGCTCGACTATATTGTAAGCTGTTTAAATACGCTGCGGCAGCGGCTCTTCGTTCTCCACGCAGCTCAGCACCACAGATAATATTTATATAACTGAAAAATGTCTCAACAGGATGGGATAATAGGCAAGCAAGCTTTAACAATTAATAATACAAGTTTTCATTTAAACAACTCTATTAAAACATTTAAATACCTCATTGATTACAGACCTTTGTGAATTCACACGTAATGGCGTACATTGCTTAGTCTCGACAAAAGAATGCTACATTAGCGTTCTCTACGACAACACAGGAGATCTTACTCGCACAACTTCCAAATTAAGAAGACAAAGACATTCATATTCATCACGTATTATATACTAGTTCCTTTTTTAATCTCTGTTTAACATTTATCTTCTGTGTCGGTTTTATTACTCGCTGACGCAGACGTTCTCAAAAATAAATAATAAAAAAAATATATAATTTTATACAATGACACAATATGATACACCTAATTTTCTAATTACTACATAATATGTTGTTTTTGTTTCTTACTAGACGTTACAATGCCCCCTGGCAGCAATTGACTAACGTTGAAAATGTTCGGCAATATGCTGCCACTAACGTCTGTTTGGTTATTGTCTGTTACCTTGGTTGGAACATTCACTTTACACTTCTTAGTTCTTTTACACTGTAGGTTTAATTACACTTTTTATACTGTTCTTACACTTTGCGAGGTGACCGTAAACCTAGTCCCAGGGTCATTACATTTATTTGGCTCCCCCATTCGGACTACGTGCGATCAGAAAACCTGGGAAAACTGCGCCGGAGCCATGGTCATCTCGCCTGGTTTGTTTTAATACCCAGTTTGATCACAAAAAGTTCAGACTCTATCCAATGTTCACATATAACAAAGGCTATTTGTGAGAGCATGTTAAACTTTTAGTCTCTTAGTTACCAATATACTTTCTACCCCTTTTTCATATTTGTGTTCTGGATTGTAATGAAAGTCACTTATTACACATTTTTACAGTAGTATAATGAATCGTCTCTGCACTTACTCACGACAATTGTTTTAAAATGTTCTAGCATTCGTGCGGGTATACTTCATTAACATGACGAAAACATATTATATCTATACATCACTGAACCAATGAATACTTTGAGTCTGTATTGAGTAACTCAAGAAAAAAGACAAATGTTTGTCACGTCATTTCGTGTCCAATAAATCCTATTCATTAGTACATTAAACACATAGTGGATAGTTCATTTGAATGACAACAATGTTGTACGGAGCTGGCGGTGCGAAGCAATTGTTGAGTAGCGTCGTCTGGAACGCCGCGTGCCGACGGCCGCTGAGTTCGACGACCGGCTCTCAGTAACAGCGACGTCGTGCTGACGTGGCGCCCAAGCAGTCGCAAACCGCGGCGAACCATTCGCTGGTGTCGGCGAGTTGCAGTGGTTTACCGCGACCGGCTGGATGGCGGCACGGCACTCGTCTCTGCTTCTCCGCATGGCTCCCCGTCGTAGCGCATGAAACAAACATTCCACAACGGTGTACTGTCTTTAAGGACACAGATTACTAGCTGTGGAAGAAAATGCAACTTGTTAAAAGCGTTTATTGTTCAGTAAGCCTTCGCTTCACTGGTATGCACAGGATGTTTTGGCGTGATAACAGGTTTCTTGTGGCATTGTGACACTGGTATTCAGGGTTCGTCACACGCACATTGTACTACACATTTTCACTCACTCCCACGGTTGATACACTGCCAGAGCGTCTTTCAACACGCGAAAATGTTTCGTTACACACATACTAAATGTCTCCGTCGAGCGATGTTTGTTTGAATCGACTCCGAACGGATCAATAACTACTGTTTTTATACACTGTCTATTGTTCGTTGAGCACTGCACTAGGACAGTCTATCACTCAACACTAGACTTATCGACGTATATATTGGTGCAGATACAACAGTCATTTTCTGTCCCTACTACACACAATATTCCGTCCTTTCCTCAATTGTTTATGCACACAGTTTATTTTTAATACCTTTTAACTGTTCTTTGCATAATCACTCTCATCTACATGGCGTCTATTTGTTTTTACCTTATCACAACACAGTTTTCATATTGTTACTAGGCGTATATGGCCCTTTTGTAAATTTCTTAAAGGTGTGTGATTTTTTTTTTTACATAGTTTTTCTTTCCTCCTTTCAGTGTAGCTTGCCTGGTTATCACCCATCTAGCAAACAGATTTTACCATGTGCATGACAGCTTGACTTGGGCATATTGCTCAATAAATACTTCATTTAGCACTAGCATTATTTTTAATGATTTTTCCTACATGACTACAGTGTAGGTTCCGCATTGGTTGACTTAATTCGCGTATCGCGTAATGAATATTCAAGGGCGTGTACCAAGTACACAGGCTTCAATTGAAGCATTGCTACATACAAAGCGGAGTTTCCACGGAACGGGCTTGTTTTTAATTAGCTTCTGCTCCAGTGTCGTTCTCAAATCACTACTGGCAGCAAACATCACATCACATAATTGTTGCATTTTACAAAGTCAATGTTTGGCTAGTAGAGACTCTCTCTCTCAGGGTTCCTTATTCTAATACAATTACAACAGTTACCTTACTATATAAGATTGCATCATTAATTGCACTTACATACTACACATAGAAAATGGTTCAAGAAATTAATCCTTTGTAAAATGGTTCAAGAAATTAATCCTCACTTTATCAACAAGAAGATTGTTCGTTGCTTAATGAGCATATAGTATTTTAATGGCTTTAATTGTTTTTAAACAAAATCTTTCCTGTGTAAGTTATTGTTCACTTTCTGATTCCGCTTCCTCCAAGTTTAATTACACACAAATTTCTTCCTTAATACTAACATACTTATACTCTAAAACATAATTAAAATCTTCTTACAACTATTACTCTTTATATGTGATATATCACTGAATAAATAACTTCACATCTTTACGTGGATACAATCCTTTGATCTTCCCCGTATGGGGATGTGCTAACAAATAGCTACATTCGTGGGGCACGCTTATTACCTCAAAGGGCCCTGAATATAGCAATTGCCACTTACTATTCTGTTTTAAGGTGGCTGAGGATTTAGGGTGGTTACGAATAAGTACTAGGTCTCCTACATTATATTTCTGTTCGTTCGTTACACCTCGATCGTACTTCTTTTTTTCTTTGGCCACTACTTCTCTCCTCGACCAAGGGATGGAGTAAGTTGCGCGACAGTATGTTTTGTGGGGCATCATCTTTAAGTGATAGTGGTACCCTTTGACTATTCCTGGTCGGTCGGTAAATACCATAGTATATTCCGATAGCAGCTGCGTCAACTGTTGCTTTTGTGTATCGCTTAAACCTTCAGATTCCTGCACTTTGGTTTGAAATGCCTCAACATTTGTTTCAAAATTTCGATCCTCTAAATTCGGGTAATAAAGGTCTGCTGCATGTGAAAAATCATCGAGGTGTAGTACCCAAGGGTTCCTACCTTTGATATTGATTCGATTACAACACGGCACAAGTACCTCCTTCGATTTCATCATAGATAACTCAATCCTCCTACCCCTATTAACTATGCTTAATTTCCCCAAGGAGTGGTCGATCAATGCGTCCCTCTCACGGAGAAAATCTACTCCCTGAATGCAGGCCACCTTTAATCCTTTAACAACGAGGAACGAGCTCACTATGGCTTCGCCCTCCTTACAAATCTCCACCTGCACCTGGTACTTAACTAATTGGCTCTGTGCACTAATGGCTCCAGACACCTTACAATTATTAACCGGGAAAGTCGGAATGCTATGTCCTTTTCCCAGTGCTTTAAATAACTCCATACTCATTACACTTACTGAGGCACCTGTGTCGATGATTATATTCACTGCAACATCATTGATTTTCGCTTCGATAATAGCTTGCACATTCTGGTTATTATCCTTCTTACATTCGTGCGGTTCGTTCAGTAGATCTTTATCCATACTGACACCGTCGTTGTATCGCAGCATACGTATCCCAGGTATATTATTATGACTCGTGTTGCTCTCACTCCATCCCTCGGCCATCGATGGAGAGCATATCGAGGCCGATTCTAGTTTGTTGGATTGTTTACTTGTGAGGTACTTGGACGGCTATTGTCCGCGACCTCCACTATATGTACATTCTGATTTGTAGGCCGCCACGGCTGCGCAATAGGCGCGTTTTGCGGTGGTGGTCTATTGTTGTTATACCGGTCATTCCCCTGTCGCTCTGGGCTTCTTCGCTGATTCTGCTGCCAATTTCGATTACTATCACTATAATTGCTCTGCCACTGACCTCGCGCATTTTTCCAGCGGTTGGTCCCTGACATTCCGGATTCGTACCGGTCGTCAAATCGACGCTTTTTGTTATAAGTTGGTTGTCCATACCCGTTCTGGCCTCTACCATTACTACCATTTTGCGAATGTTCTTGGCGCTTGTTACCACCCCCACCATTTCCATGGTTGTGGTTTTGTGCACTACTATTTCTGTCGTGTTTACATCCTGACCCATTATCCCGCGAGTGATCGCACGCTGATTTTGCGTCTTCCTGGATCAAGTCTATTGAATCTAGAACAGACAGGAAGTTTTCCATGTCGCTTTCTGGTACATGTATTAATTTCTCTTTGATATGAATGGGTAAATGTGATTTTAGTAGTCTTATTATGTCTCTTGGTGATATAGGCTCGTCCCAGTAGCGCGTTTTGTTTATATACTTTTCAAAATACCGCCTCAAATTCCCAAGACGGGGTGAGTACGGTTCGGGATTATATACTTCTTTTCTTAGCCGCTCTTGTATACAAGGCGACCAATATTTCGACAGAAATGCCCTTTCGAACTGTTCGTATGTCCTGCAGCTGTCTGCTACTTCTGTAGCCCACAACGCTGCGTCACCTTGAATGTATGACATTACGTATTGAATTTTCTGTGTTTCGTTCCACACACTGGGCAAGATATTTTTAAAGCTTTTTATGAATACTACTGGGTGTACTGATTTCCGTTCAGTAGTAAATGTTTGAAATTGCCTATTTTTGATTAAACTTTCTTCAACTAATATTTTTGAACTACATGGGTTTGCTCCTGGGACATATGCTGTGTGCTCCGAACCGAAGCTACAGCTCTTCGCATTATCGACTACAGATTCCCCATTGTTGTATCGCGTATAAATTTGTGCGTTGCCAAAACCATGGGCTGTTGGCGATATAGGTTCCTGTTCCAGATGTTTTCTGCTTTGTGCTAAACCCTTCTCCAGGTCGGATATCCGTTTGTTAATATTCACTTGCCACTGCGGAATATCCTCACTGAGTATTTGTTTGATGGTTTGCACGTCGTTCTGTACCTGACTATTTGCTGCGGTACTGAACGATTCGGAATCTCTATCTGCTATGGCTGCTTGTACTTTAGAATTAATATTTTTGTCAATCTCACTCTCCTTCACTTCTAGCCATGAGTTGAATTTTGTTTCAATTTTAGTTGCTTGTTCGTTCCACTTCTGCTCTACAAGCTGCGTGGAATCTATTTGTAGCTTTTCTACTCGGTTGGCTAAGACACCTATTTCATCTACTATGTTAGTGTTTGCTACTTGCAGGTTGTTGACCTGTTCCGTCAACTCCTGCACGGCCTTAGGTATCGACTCATAACTCTGTTTCATACAGGCAATGTCCTTTTTCATAATTTCTAAAGATTGCACAATTTGCTGGTCTCGCTCAGCTAGCTGTTCAAGTAACTTTTCCTCTTGCTGACGAGCTCGCTCGGCTTGTTGGCGATCTCGCTCAGCTTGCTGTGCGAGTAAATTTTCCTCTAGCCTGCGATCTCGCTCAGCTTGCTGACGATCTCTCTCAGCTTGCTGGCGATCTCGCTCAGCTTGCTGTTGCGCAAATTCTGCCTGGTAATTTAGCACACGCTCTATTATAGCCTGAAGTGAATACCCACCAGGCAGATTACCACTCTCTGGTTCCTGCTTTTCTGGTGGTGGTACAATTTCTTTATCTACATCTCCTTGAGGACTAGTGGGCGGCGGCACCACTTCCTGTGCCCCTGCCCCCACATTCTCACATGTTATATCCTCAAAGAGAGTACTTGTACTGCTTAAGGTACCCGGTTCTACATTTCCTGCACTAACTAATTGTTGTTCCTCAGTATCCATATTGCTCGGACGCTGACTACGCAACTTAACCATATTCCCAAATTGCTTACTAAAACACAAAATCTGACAGTTTTGCCCCTTGCACACAAAATACGTTAATTTAACTACCCTACACTGCACACTAAAAATTACTATCTACCATCAACTTTGTCCTGTCACAAACACTAACATCAAACTAAGCACAATATGCACACCACTAGCGATATGAGATCACTTCACTGGAGCTCAACTTCTACAAACAGGACAACTACACTGTAGTCTTACCTTTAGTTTATCTGATCTCGGGGTTCGGCTGCCCCCGGATTACGTAGTCGTTACAGTTTCTCAGTACTATCAGGATCGTCTTCTCAGACTCGCTTGCAGTAGTACGTTTCGTCATGAAAGAGTGTTTGCACATTCATTAATACATGGCATTGATCATGATATACATCCATACATTTATCACTATATATATATATATATATATATATATATATATATATATATATATATATATATATATATATATAACAATAGACACTGAAAGAAAAATACATAAAATTTTATGTTTGTGGCCACTGCAAATTCGGGCCCCGCGTTTTTGGGCGACAGTTTCACGTAACTCGTGGATTGTAAATTGTTGCTCTTTTGTTTATTTCTTTTTATTATTATTATTATTAGCGTAACAACGCATATATGAAAAGAGTTACGTGAAATACTTTTTGCGTTGCTGTGCTTTGAATTTCTTTATCATCATTACCTTTTAGCAAAATAAAATATATATATATATATATATATATATATATATATATATATATATATATATTGAAGTCTTATTGTTCTGTATCTGGCCTATAATTAAAGGAACGTTTTTTTGTAACTGTAACTCATGCTAAGAATCAATATACCTTCCCTACTTCATAGTTATTGAAAATTGAAATTACTTTGTTATGAACACTGATGTTACAGTTCGTATGATCGTTCAAAAACACAAGTTTGCAGTGGATTTTATTTCTCGGTAAAATACTATTTCATACCACGACTAGCCCAAGAACATGAGACTCTCATTAAAAAAAAATACGTTGTCACTATAAAGTTTGCCAGACCCGAACGGAGCACAGCAAGATTACTATCAGATTCTGAAGGTACATTAACTTATTTGTACTTGGTACTATATCCTATCAGCAGCCCGCGTCAACCTGCAACACATCATAAAATCTGCTGATCTGCACTGCCAGTCTGGGAGCTAAAAGAAATAATATTAATTTTCTATTATTTTACCGCTTCCTTGCGGTATGCTCGACTATATTGTAAGTCGTTTAAATACGCCGCGGCAGCGGCTCTTCGTTCTCCACGCAGCTCAGCACCACAGATAATATTTATATAACTGAAAAATGTCTCAACAGGATGGGATAATAGGCAAGCAAGCTTTAATAATTAATAATACAAGTTTTCATTTAAACAACTCTATTAAAACATTTAAATATCTCATTGATTACAGACCTTTGTGAATTCACACGTAATGGCGTACATTGCTTAGTCTCGACAAAAGAATGCTACATTAGCGTTCTCTACGACAACACAGGAGATCTTACTCGCACAACTTCCAAATTAAGAAGACAAAGACATTCATATTCATCACGTATTATATACTAGTTCCTTTTTTAATCTCTGTTTAACATTTATCTTCTGTGTCGGTTTTATTACTCGCCGACGCAGACGTTCTCAAAAATAAATAATAAAAAAATACATAATTTTATACAATGACACAATATGATACACCTAATTTTCTAATTACTACATAATATGTTGTTTTTGTTTCTTACTAGACGTTACAGGTGCTACAGAAGAATGCTGAAGATTAGATTGTTAGATCACATAACTTATGAGGAGGTATTGAATAGGATTGAGGTGAAGAGAAGTTTGTGGCAAAACTTGACTTTAAGAAGGGATCGGTTGGTAGGACATGTTCTGAGGCATCGAGGGATCACCAATTTAGTATTGGAGGGCAGCGTGGATGGTAAAAGTCGTAGAGGGAGACCAAGAGATGAATACACTAAGCAGAGTCAGAAGGATGTAGGTTGCAGTAGGTACTGGGATATGATGAAGCTTGCACAGGATAGAGTAGCATGGAGAGCTGCATCAAACCAGTCTCAGGACTGAAGACCACACTACCACCACCATAAAGAAAGACAAAGATGAATAGATATGTTTATAAGCATGCTGCTACCGTTTTTTCGTGTAACTATGGAGTACTTATGGCCCCACGCGATCGATAGTAATCGGCCACTTTGATCTCGAATAACTCATGTACTATTCAAGTTTCATGCCTGTTATTTATACCAATTTAGGTTTACACTAATAGCTTTCTAAACACACGTCGATTGACGCAATCGGATGAATCGTTTAGATTTTGGAAATTCATTGCTGGGTGTTACTTGTATAATCTACAGCCAGATACTTAACTTTAAACTAATAAAGATATTGAAAATCGTATTACACCATTAGAATCATCGTGCAAATAATGGTAATGTACATGTTTCTTTTTGAGGTATTATGATTCATCTGGCTACTATTAACTTCTATACGAACTGTGAAATGTCTGCCATTAATGTTTCACAAAGTCTGCCATCTTTGGCACTCCCAGGATGTCTCCTTCATAGACACAATGTCACCATGGAATTTCCAACCGCGCGGCTGGACCATAAGCTGGGGCAACCCCTCATGCTCTGCTAACGCTCGACACCACGTGGCTGTTGCCGGGCCGCGGCCCACCGAGAGGCCCCGTGCGGCCACGCCAGCTCCGAACTCAGAATATTTCCAGGGCGCCACAACTCACCTGTTACCTCACACACTGTTCTGACTGAATTTATGCGGCTCGCTACGAATTCCTCTCCTGAGCAAACCTCTTCATTTCACTTGCAACGTACGCCCTCAATTGCTCGCTGTATGTATTCCAATCTCTGTCTTCCTGTAAAGTTTATGCCCTCTACAGCTCCCTCTCATCCCATGGAAGTCATTCACTGGTGTCCTATCAAATGTCCTGACATCCTGTCCCTTCTCATTGTCAACATTTTCCACATATACTTTCCCTCACCGATTCTGCGCAGAATCTCCCCATTCCTTAACATATCAGCCTACTTAATTTCCAACGTTCGTCTTTAACACCTCATCTCAAATGCTTCGATTCTCTTCTGTTCTGGCTTACCCACAGTCCCTGTTTCACTACCATACAATGCTGTGCTCCAACGTACATTCTCAAAATTTCTTCATCAAATTGAGGCCTGTGTTTGATACTAATAGCCTCCATTTGGCCAGTAACGCTTGTCTCCTTTTGATGTCCTCGTTGCTCCGTCCACTGTCGTTATTTTGCTGCCTAAGTAACAGAATTCGTTAACTTCATCTACTTCGTGACCATAAATCCTGATGTTTAGTTTCTCGCTGTTCTCATTTCTGCTACTTCCCATTACTTTTGTCTTTCCTCGATTTACACTGAGTACATTTTCTGACTCATTGGACTGTTCATTCAAAATGGTTCAAAGGGCTCTGAGCACTATGGGACTCAACTGCTGTGGTCATCAGTCCCCTAGAACTTAGAACTACTTAAACCTAACTAACCTAAGGACAGCACACAACACCCAGCCATCACGAGGCAGAGAAAATCCCTAACCCCGCCGGGAATCGAACCCGGGAACCCGGGCGTGGGAAGCGAGAACGCTACCGCACGACCACGAAATGCGGGCACTGTTCATTCCATTCATCACTTTCATTCAGTATAGGAATGTCTTCAGCGAATCATATCATTGAAATCCTTTGACCTTGAATTTTAATCCCCCTCTTGAACCTTTCTTTTAATTCCAACATTAGTTCTTCGATGTACAGATTGAACAGCAGGGTCGAAAGACCACATCCCTGTCTTACACTCTATTTAATACGAGCACTTGGTTCTTCGTCGTCCACTCTTATTGTTCCCTTTTGGGTCCTGTACATATTGTGTATTATCCGTCTCTCCCTGTAGCTTTCCCCAGTTGTCCTCAGAATTTCATCTCGCAACATTCTACGTTATCGAACGCTTTTTCCAGGTCGACAAATCTTTTGAACAAGTCTTGATTTTTCTTTAGTCTTGCTTCCATTATCAACCACAACGTCAGAATTACCTCTCTGGTGGCCTTGCGTTTCCTAAAGCCAAATTGATCGTCCTCTAACACACTCCAAATTTTCGTTTCCACTCTTCTGTACATTATTCTTGTCAGGAACTTGGACGTATGAGCTGTTAAGCTCATTCTACGATATATCTCGCACTTGTCAGCTCTTTCAGTCTTCGGAAATGTGTGCATGATATTTTTTGAAAAGTCATATTGTATATCGCCAGACTCATATAATCGACACACCAACGTGAATGTTCTGTTGCCTCTTACGCCAACGATCTTAGAAATTGTGATGGAAGGTTATCCATCTTCTCCTCCTAATTTGATCTTAAGTCCTCCAAAGCTCTTTTAAATTCTGATTCTATTGCTTGATTCCCCCTGTCTCTTCTAAATCGACTCCTGTTTCTTCTTCTATTACATCAGACAAATCATTCCCGTAATAGAGGCCTTCAATGTACTCTTTCAACCTATCCATTCTCTCCTCTGCATGTAAGAGTGGAATTCCCGTTGCACTCTTAATGTTATGTTACCACCGTTGTTTTTAATTTCGCCGAAGGTTGTTTTGACTATCATGTATGCTGACTTACTCCCTCCGTCCGTCATTTCATTGTCGATTTCTTCACATTTTCCATGCAGCCATTTAGTCCTAGCTTCCTTGCGCTTCCTATTATGTCATTCCTAAGTGACTTGATTTCTTGATTCCTGAATTTCTCTGAAAATTTTTGCGCTTTCTTCTTTCATTGACCAACTGAAGTATTTCTTCTGTCAGTGGCGGTTTCTTCGCAGTTACCTTCCTTGTAACTTTGTTTTCCTTTCCAAGTTCTGTAATAGCCCTTTTTTAGAGATTTCTCTTCAACTGAACTGCCTACTGAGACCTTCCTTATTGCTGTAGCTATAGCCTTAGAGAACTTCAAGGGAATCTCGTCATTCTATACTACTTCCGTATCCCATTTTCATAGCACACAGTTAACGCTGTTGTTGTCTAATAACTAATATTACTACGTTTCGTCAGTGTAGCGCAGACGAAATTGTTATTATCTGGTATGTAATATCTCAGCAGTGGGATTTGTTGCTGAGGGATATCCGCTAACGCCTATTTCATATTTTTCCTAAGCTCTGGCCTCTTCAATTGACAGCTAAGTGAACGATGTTATATGGTAACATAGTTGGCTTATTCATCTATGGAGCTGTATGTGATAGCAGTAATTTCTTTGCTAATGTTCGCCGGTGTTGTCTTTGCCTGTAAATTCTTTACTGCGTTAATTTCAGCAATGTTCCCTGTGTCACTTTTATATTTTAAGTCTGCTTGTTAGTTAAGAATTTGGTTTGTATCTTTGGGTGTGTCTATGTAGATTTCTATTTGTTTTAAAAAATTCATTATTGTGGCTTTTTCTTTTATGTCCAAAACTTGCACCGTATTTTCGATCTAGTTTACATGTAGATATTCTGTTTGCATGTGGTTGAAGAATGTGGATGGGTTTGTGTCACTGTTTCTGATATTCTCTCAGTATCTGATTCTGAATCTTCTTCCCGTTTGGCCTAGGTAGAACTTTTCACTGTTATTACAATTTATTTTATTTACGCGTAAGTGCACAGAGCACAGTAAGATTACACAACGCACCGCACTGAATCATTGGAGAAAGATGTACAAAAGTACCAGTGCACACAACGGTCACACGGGGAAATTGAATTTTTTTTGGTGGGGAGGGGGAGGAGGGAAGTAAATATTTATTAGTAACATATCTACTTCTAGCTATAACGGAATTTATGTCTATGGACTAAATTTCGATTTACCCTTTGGGTATAAGTCAAATATCAGACTTCAGTTACTATTGGTTAATTTCTATCATACTTACATTACTTACATAATTAAAACTTAAAAACTGGGATGATACCCTACCGCAAGAAATTGTGGTCACTCATCTTTATACGTTGATTCACTTAGATCAAACATTTCTGAGTTAGGAATTTTTAAAATGTTTAAATAACTGATGCAGTTAGTAAAGCAATTTAGTATACCTCCAGAAATGCGAAAGTATGTAAGAATTTTAACTTAAAACATAAAATTAAAACATTCGCATTTGGGATTCATATGTTGCTATTATCGACATCGATAACAGGCAAAAATCGTCAACGTTCTTAATTCCCGGGCTGGATGAACTACCTACATACATTATTAAGTTTTTACGGAATTCTCCAAGCGCGAGTTCTACTAGATGGTAGTAAATATGTTGCTACAAGATGTAATTGCAGGGAGTAAAGGATGTTAATCTTACCGAAGTAATGTAAATCTAATGTCAATATTTATAGCGGATGGCGCGCACATTTTCTATTTCCCTAACGTCGAATCCTCACACAAACGGCTGCTGTTATAACTCATTATATATTGTTACTTCACGTTAGATATAAAAGACGCTGTCCTTACAGGCATGAAGAATTGTTAATTGTCACACCAGATACCATTATTAATTAATAACGAAAGCAGACATGAGTAAATATGTATAATACAGAAGGTAAAACAATACAGTAAATATGGGTTGCTGATGAACTGGCTGCAAGATATTGCAGAACATGTATCTACAAACCGCAACTGAACTATTGTTCTTGTTAGTATAAATGCATTTTGAATGTAAGCTTTTGTGGTGTATTTTAAGAGTCTGGTGCTACATAGCTGGAAAATATTTCAAGAATAATATACAGCCAAAAGCTTCTGATACATTTTCTATACTGATCAACAAGTTTCGGTTCCACACACAGTCATTAGAATTACACTACTGGCCATTAAAATTGCTACACCAAGAAGAATTGCAGATGATTTACGGATATTCATTGGACAAATATATTATACTAGAACTGACATGTGATTTCATTTTCACTCAGTTTGGGTGCATAGATCCTGAGAAATCAGTACCCAGAACAACTACCTCTGGCCGTAATAACGGCCTTGGTACGCCTGCGCATTGAGTCAAACAGAGCTTGGAAGGCGTGTACTGGTACAGCTGCCCATGCAGCTTCAACACGATACCACAGTTCATAAAGAGTAGTGACTGGCGAATTGTGACAAGTCAGTTGCTCGGCCACCATTGAACAGACGTTTTCAGTTGGTGAGAGATCTGGAGAATGTGCTGGCCAGGGCAGCAGTCGAACATTTTCTGTATCCAGAAAGGCCCGTACAGGACCTGCAACATGCGGTCGTGCATTATCCTGCTAAAAAGTAGGGTTTCGCAGGGATCGAATGAAGGGTAGAGCCACGGGTCGTAACACATATGAAATGTAACGTCCACTGTTCAAAGTGCCGTCAATGTGAATAAGAGATGACCGATACTTGTAACCAATGGCACCCAATACCATCACGCCGGGTGATACGCCAGTATGGCGATGACGAATACACGCTTCCAATGTGCATTCACATGCCATGTCGCTAAACACGGATGCGACCATCATGATGCTGTAAACAGAACCTGGATTCATCAGAAAAAATGACGTTTTGCCATTCGTGCACCCAGGTTCGTCGTTGAGTACACCATCGCAGGTGCTCCTGTCTGTGATGCAGCGTCAAGTGTAACCGCAGACATAGTCTCCGAGCTGATAGTCCATGCTGCTACAAACGTCGTCGAACTGTTCGTGCAGATGGTTGTTGTCTTACAAATGTCCCCATCTGTTGACTCAGGGATCGAGACGTGGCTGTACGATCCGTTACAGCCATGCGGATAAGATGCCCGTCATCTCGACTGATAGTGATACGAGGCCGTTGGAATCCAGCAAGGCGTTCCGTATTACCCTCCTGAACCCACCGATTCCATATTCTGCTAACAGTCATTGGAAGTCGACCAACACCAGCAGCAATGTCGCGATACGATAAACCGCAATCGCGATGGGTTACAATCCGACCTTTATCAAAGTCGGAAACGTGATGGTACGCATTTCCCCTCCTTACACGAGGCATCACAACAACGTTTCACCAGGAAACGCCGGTCAACTGCTGTTTGTGTATGAGAAATCGGTTGGAAACTTTCTTCATGTCTGCACGTTGTAGGTGTCACCACCGGCGCCAACCTTGTGTGAATGCTCTGAAAAGCTAATCATTTGCATATCACAGCATCGTCTTCCTGTCGGTTAAATTTCACGTCTGTAGCACGTCATCTTCGCAGTCCAGCAATTTTAAAGGCCAGTAGTGTATAAGAACAATGAGATGTTCATATTTGGCGCACTCGTGGCTTGGGGTAGCATCTTTGATTCGTAATCTAAATGTTCTCCGTCCCGAATCCGAAGCCCACTACAGTCTTCTTCTTTTCCTTCAATCATCAGTCTTCTGACTGATTTGACGCGAACCGCCACAAACTTCCCTCAGAATAGCACTTGCAACCTGCGATCTCAATTACTTGCTGCATGTATGCCAATCCATGTCTTTCCTTATAGTTTTTGCCCTCTAAAGCCTGCTCTAGTGCAATGGAAGTCATTCCCTTATCTCTTAACAGATGTCCTATGATACTGTCCCTCCTCCTTGTCAGTGGTTCCACACTTTGCTTTCCTCGCCATGTCTACGAAGAAGATCCCCCTTCCTTACTTTATCAGTCCACCTACTTTGCAACAGTTGTCTGTAACACTACATCTCAAATGCTTCGATTCCCTTCTGTTTTGATTTTTCAAGACCATGTTTCACATACATACAATGCAATTCTCCAAACGTACATTCTCAGATATTTCTTCCTTATATAAAAGCCTATGTTTGATACTAGTACACTTCTCTTGGCCAAGAAAGCCCTCTTTCTCAGTCCTAGTCTGCTTTTGATGGCCTCCTTGCTCCGTCCGTAACTGGTTGTTTTGTTGCCTAGGAAGCAAAATTTCCTAACTTCATCTACATCGTGACCATAAATCCTGATGTTAAGTTTCTCGTTGTTCTCATTTCTGCTACTTCTCATTACTTTCATCTTTCTTAGACTTACTCTCAATGTACATTCTGTACTCATTAGACTGTTCATTCCAAAAAGCGGACATTGTAACTCTTCTTCACCTTCACTCAGGATGGCAATGTCATCAGCGAATCGTATCCTTTACATCATTTCACCTTGAATTTTAATTCGACTCCTGAACCATTCTTTTATTTCCATCATTTCTTCTTCGTTCTACAGGTGGAACAGTAGGGGCGGAAGACTACATTCCGGTCATACACCCTTTTTAATCCGAGCACTTCGTTCTTGGTCATCTACTCTTGTTATTCCCTCTTGGCTCTTGTACACGTAGTATATTACTCGTTTCTCTCTGTAGCTTTGCCCTATTTTTCACAGAATTTCGAACATGTAGCATCATGTTACATTGTCGATTGCTTTTTCCACGTCGACAAATCCTATGAACGTGTGCTTATTTTTCTTTAGTCTTGCTTCCATTATCAACCGCAGTGCCACAATTGCCCCTCTGGTGCGTCAACTTTCCTAAAACCAAACCGACCGTCGTCTAACATTCCAATTTTCTTTTCCATTATTTTGCATATTATCCTTATGAGCAAAGTGCATGCACGAGCTGTTATGCTGATTGCGCGATAATTCTCGCACCTTTCAACTGTTGCAGTCTTGAGAATTATGTGGATGATATTTTTGCGAAAGTTAGATGGAATGTCGCCAGAATCATCCATTCTACACACCAACGACAGTAGTAATTTTTCTGCCACTTCTACTAATGATTACAGGAATTCTGATGGCATGTTATCTAATCATGCTGCCTTATTTGATCTTAGATCCTCCAAAGCTCTTTTAAATTCTGATTCTAGTGCTGGATCCCCTCTCTCATCTAAACCGACTCCAGTTTCTTCTTCTATCACCTTTGACAAGTTTTCCCCTTTATAGAAGCCTTCAGTGTACTCTTTCCACCTATCTGCTCTCTCCTCTGCTTTTAGCAGTGGAATTACCCTTGCACTCTTAATGTTACCACCCTCGCCTTTAATTTCATCGAATGTTGTTTTGGCTTTCCTATATGCTGAATCAATCCTTCCTACAATCATTTCTTTTTCGGTTTTTTCACGTTTTTCAAGCAGCCATTTCTTCTTAGCTTCCCTGAATTACTTATTAACTTCATTCCTGACCAACTTGTATTTCTTGATTCCTAAATTTTCCAGAACATTTATATACTTCCTTCTTTCATCGACCATGTGAAGTATTTCTTCTGTTACCCATGGTTTCTTCCAAGTTACCTTCTTTGTACTTCAGTTTTCATTTTCGGCTTCTATGTTTGCCACCTCTTAAACTCTAATTAATAGTCGGCACTGGGGAATATTTGTCACCCTCATAGTGTCAACGGCCTTGTCAAAGAGGGCGGAGGAGTGGACAGAGGTTCAGAGCACACTCTTGCCCTGGGGGTGGGAAACTGCCCGTAAAGGCGGAAGAATGAGAAATGATCAACGGCATGAGGATGAAGAAGGCAATGGAAACCGCACCATTAAAGACACATAATGTGTATCCACAGGACATGTTGCCTGTCATGATTGGCAAAAGATTCCGCAGTAGTCCCCCTTTCGGATCTCCGGGAGGGGACTTCCAAGGCGAATGTGACTATCAGAAAAAGATAGAATAACAAACGGAAGGATAGACGACCTACGAGTCGAGGCGTGGGAAGTCAGAATACTGAATGTGGTAGGGAAACTATAAAATCTGGAAAGGATCATGCATGGGCTCAATCTAGATATAGTAGAGGTCAGTGAAGTTAAATGGAAATAATACAAGATTTCTGGTAAAATGAGTATAGGGTAGCATCAACAGCAGCAGGAAATGTTATAACAGTTGTAGGATTCGTTTGGAATAGAAAGGTAGGCAGAGAGAGTTTAATAGTTCAGTGATAGGGTTGCTCTGATATGAATCGATAGCAAACCAACATCGACAACATTAGTTCAGATATACATGATGACGTCGCAAGCTGAAGAGGAAGAGACAGAGAAAGTATATAAGGATGTTGAAATGGCAAAGAGAGATGAAAATCTAATTGTCATGGGTCACTGCATGCAGTTGTTGGGGAAGGAGTAGAAGAAATGTTTAAAGGAGAATATGGGCTTGGGGCAAGGAATGAGTGAGGAGAATGTCCAGTGAGTTCTGCAATAAATGTCAGCTAGTAATAGCGAATACTCTGTTCAAGAATGACAAGAGGACGAGGTACACTTGGAAAAGACCGGGTGATACAGGAGATTTCAGTTAGATTACATCATGGTCAGACAGAGATTACGAAATCAGAGACTGGATGGTAAGGCGTACCTAGGAGCATGTATAGACTCAGATAACGATGTATTAGTGATGAAGAGGCGGCTGAAGTTTAAGTGAAGTTTAAGCGATTAATCAGGAAGAATCAACACGCAAAGAAAGGGGATACAGAAGTACTAAGGAACGACAAGATACTCTTGAAGTTCTCCAAGGCAATAGATACAGCAATAAGGAAGAACTCAGTAGGCAGTTCAGGTAAAGCGGAATGGACATTTCTAAAAAAAAAAACGATCACAGGATTTGTAAAGAAAAACGTAGGTACAAAGAAGATAACTGTGAAGAAACCACGGCTGTGAAAAGAAACACTTCAGTTGGTCGATGAAAGAAAAAAGCACATTAAAGTTCAGAGAAATTCGAGACTCAAGAAGTCATTAAGGAATAACTTAAATAAGAAGCTAGGACGAAATGCGTGGACGGAAAATGTGAAGAAATCGACAAATAAATGACTGTCGGAAGGACTAACTCAGCATACAGGAAAGTCAAAACAAACTTCGGTGAAATTAAAAACAATGGTGGTAACATTAAGAGTGCAACGGGCATTCAACTGTTAAATGCGAAAGAGACAGCGGCTTAGTTTGAAAGTGTTCAAATGGCTCTGAGCACTATGGGACTCAACTGCTGTGGTCGTAAGTCCCCTAGAACTTAGAACTACTTAAACCTAACTAACCTAAGGACATCACACACATCCATGCCCGAGGCAGGATTCGAACCTGCGACCGTAGCGGTCGTTTGAAAGTGTACACTGAGGGCCTCTATGAGGGGGAAGATTTTTTATGAAAAAAGATACAGCATTGGTCGTATATTTTTTACTATTGCAAAATCGATTTTCTGTCACTGAGTGACCATCTTCAGTGCTATATTGTATAACTTAAATTGGGATACACTGTTGTCACTATGCTTACGGCGATCACATAGACTCAGAGTCTATGTGATCGCCGTAAGCATAGTGACAACAGTGCATCCCAATTTAAGTTATACAATATAGCACTGAAGATGGTCACTCAGTGACAGAAAATCGATTTTGCAATAGTAAAAAATATACGACCAATGCTGTATCTTTTTTCAAGTATACCTGTTATCTGGTCGTTGTGCACAAGACAACATGGGGTCGCCAATCAATAAGATTTTTTATGATGTGATAGAAGAAGAAACAGCAGTCGATTTAGAAGGCACAGGGGGAGTACAATATTAGAATCAGAGTTTAAAAGAGGTTTGGAGGACTTATAATCAAATAAGGAAGAAGGGGTGGATAACATTCCAAGAGAATTTGTAAAACCGTTTGGCAAGTGGCAACAAAACGACTATTTACCGTGGTGTGTCGATTATATGATTCTGGCGACACACCACCTGACATTCGGAAAAATATCATCCACACAATTCCGAAAAAAAGACTGCAAGAGATGACAAGTGCGAGGATTACGGTACAATCACCTTAGCACCTCATGTGTCCAAGCTGCTGACAAGAATAATACACAGAAGAATGGAAAAAGGAAACTGAGGATGTCTAAGATGAAGATCAGTTTCTCTTTCGCAAAGGTTAAGGCACCATAGAGGCAATTGTCACGTTGCGGTTGATAATGGAAGCAAGACTAAAGAAAAATCAATACATTTTCATAGGATTTGTCGACATGGAAAAGCGTTCGACAACGTCAAATAGTGCAAGAAATTTTTCACGAATTAATTGGTAACTAATAACAGGTACGCAGAAACACATCAGAACGTATCCTTTCGGTGCATTAACTATTCCTTTCTACAAGACTGAAGACGGCTATCTACGTCCGAAAACAGTCACAATGAAAATCGTATGTGCCGATTGATGACCAAACGGAATCTTTGTTATAATAAATCAGGTATGACCACTGGCTTTCCCACATGTATGACCGCTGACTCTCTCACAGATATTACAGCTGACTTCTGTGAAATGTTGGATGTTGATATAATTAAGTTCCTGCGAATTTAGTGCTCGGCGGGCAAAATTTTAGAGAAGCCTACGCCCCTTCTTTTCGATATGCAGAATATTGTTATCGCCTATGGCTTTACGCATGTGTCCAGTAATTAAGAGATGATCGGCAAAGGATGAATTTAGGAGACTGGTGCCGTTCTTTCTCAAAAGATGTTCTTTATATCTGACGGTGAAAGCACGTCCGGTTTGCCCTATATAATAGGAGGAGCAGGTATCGCAGATGATCTTATAGACGCCAGAACTTTCTGTAGGGGAGCGAATGGATTTCAAATTATGAATGAAATTTCTCTTTAGATTATTATTAGTAGAGAAGGCAACATTGCAGTTGTATTTGTTGCGAAGCATGCGCTGAATCTGATAGGAAATGGGTCCTATGAAAGGAATAGAAAAACGTTTATTTGGGTTAATTTCAGGGCATGAGGTGTTGAGCGTGGTAGTTCTTGCAGTTTTCTTTTTTAGGATATCGTCCACTATGTTAGGCGTATATTCATTATTGACTGCTATGGTTTTATGTAAATTAATCTCCTCATTAAACTTTTCTGTTGAATGTGGTATGGAGGTGGCTCGGTGGACGGCAGAGTGAAAAAAGGCCGTTTTTTGAGACTGGATGAAAAGAGGAAGCAGGCACGATTTGGTCAGTATACGTTCCTTTTCGAAAAATATTGAAAGTGATGTTTATGTCTTCTATTGTAAGCGTCAAGTCTAAATAATTTAATTGGCGGTTATCGTCTTCGAATTCAATAGTGAAAGAAATATTTTCATGGAGGTCGTTAAAAAGTTTAAATATATATCGTCTTTACTGAGAATGAAAAAGTCCTGTTAGGAAAAGGGCTAAAATACAATGTCAGGCCTAACCTGTCAGACATAAATGTAAGAGAAAATATGCTTATTGATTTAAAAATCGGTCTCGATGATAATAGGATAGATAATGCTTCTCAAGCCAGTTGTCTAGTCATTGCTTATATTTCTGAGTATATTTCTAAAACTGAAAATTTCTTCAGTGAAAACAACATATCCGAGCTACACGATGATCCGACCGCTAAATTACAGAAATAAGTAAGGTCAGCCATTAACAATGCAAAATTTCTTATAAAACTTTTCCAAAAGAAACTACTCATCAATATGAACCCTGAGCCCCCAAACCTTCGGTCCCAGTTCAAAATTCATAAACCTAATCATCCAATACGTCCAATCTCCAATAGCATGAATAGCGCATATCACGATTTGGTCCGATTTCTACACGAAACTTTGAAAAAGTCCTTCGTTTTAGAAAATAATTATTCCGTTCCTAACAGCCACGCTTTGGTCCAAAAAATTAAAAACTTAGTATGCAGGCACCAAGCTTTTTTCTTTAGATATTAAAAATCTTTATACCAATGTCCCGGTACATGAGACGCTCATCATTGTGCAAGAAAACTTACGTCAATTTAAAAAAGATCTATCAGATTAACAGATTACTGATTTTATGAATCTCATTAATGTCGTTGTCAAGTACAACTACTTTGAATTCAACGGACAACTGTACCAGCAGTCTGATGGGCTCGCTATGGGCAACCCTTTAGCCCACATCCTCGCCGACATCTTTATCAATTCCTTGGAAAAAAAGCTATTTAACCGTGTCTCAGCCGCTTCACTAGCGACCCTTTCTTACAAAAGATACGTTGATGATATTCTAGTCATCTATAACGGACCCGCCGATAGAATTGATTATATATTTAAACTTTTTAACGACCTCCATGA
Source organism: Schistocerca nitens (assembly GCF_023898315.1). Classification (NCBI taxonomy): domain Eukaryota; kingdom Metazoa; phylum Arthropoda; class Insecta; order Orthoptera; family Acrididae; genus Schistocerca; species Schistocerca nitens. Next base: position 780,571,620 of record NC_064618.1, read on the forward strand.
AAAAATTTCTTTCACTATTGAACTCGAAAACGATAACCGCCAAGTAAATTATTTAGACTTGACGCTTACGATAGAAGACAATAACATCACTTTCAGTATTTTTCGAAAAGAAACGTATACTGACCAAATCGCGCCTGCTTCCTCTTTTCATCCACAGTCTCAAAAATGGCCTTTTATCTCACTCTGCCGTCCACCAAGCCACCTCCATACCACTTTCAACAGAAAAGTTTAATGAGGAGATTAATATACTTAAAACGATATCAGTCAATAATGAATATACGCCTAACATAGTGGACGATATCCTAAAAAAGAAAACTGCAAGAACTACCACGCTCAACACCTCATGCCCTGAAATTAACCCAAATAAACGTTTTTCTATTCCTTTCATAGGACCCATTTCCTATCAGATTCAGCGCATGCTTCGCAACAAATACAACTGCAATGTTGCCTTCTCTACTAATAATAATCTAAAGAGAAATTTCATTCATAATTTGAAATCCATTCGCTCCCCTACAGAAAGTTCTGGCGTCTATAAGATCATCTGCGATACCTGCTCCTCCTATTATATAGGGCAAACCGGACGTGCTTTCACCGTCAGATATAAAGAACATCTTTTGAGAAAGAACGGCACAAGTCCCCTAAATTCATCCTTTGCCGATCATCTCTTAATTACTGGACACGTGCGTAAAGCCATAGGCGATAACAATATTCTGCATGCCGAAACGAAGGGGCGTAGGTTAGATGTCTTAGAGGAATTGGAGATTTTCAAACATCTCACTCGTCATGATGGCCTCATTCTCAACGAACAGCTGCAGCTGCGAAATAAAAACTTTTTTGACTGTATAAAGCCATTGCTTGATCTTTGATTCAGATTTCCTCATGCAGTTTACCGAAATGTTGTTTTCCTGTCACATCTTTGCTGTTTTCTTGTATGTCACAACTAACGTTTTTACGTTACAAAATGTATCTCTATTTGAAGCTGATAAATATGTAACTTCATCCTGTTATTATTAATGCTTACGTTATGCCTGAATCAGCTGCATCACAATTTCATGTATCTAATTTTGAATGTACAGTAGCCTAGTTGTTTCTGCGGCTACTAGATGGCGCTCGTAGCAACACCATGTTTACTTGCCCACACTTTCTAAAGTGGGCACCTCAGTCTTGTTGCAACCCTTACCCACAGTACGAGCAGCCCTTAGCGGCTCGCTATCTGACAAGTGTTCATGACGTCGCCTTTCCAGCTTAGATCTTTTTTAATATGTGACTTGTAAGTACTGCATCTTTTCGAGTCAGTACAAACATTAATTTTATTAATTACTATTAAAAACAGTCTTGATCACAATTTATTTAACAAGGTGACCGGTTTCAACCACTACTGTGGTCATCTTCAGACCATTGAGTAGGAACCTCTTTCCTTGAAGGAAGAGGTTCCTACTCAATGGTCTGAAGATGACCACAGTGGTGGTTGAAACCGGTAACCTTGTTAAATAAATTGTGATCAAGACTGTTTTTAATAGTAATTATTTATGACATTGATCACTGTTGTGCCCATAATGTATTCAAAAGTAATTAATTTTATTAATGTACTATATACCTAATGTTTTAGAACAGTTAGTCTATTTCCAAAGACGACACTCATAGTAGCGTCGAAACCAGTTCAATTTTGACTATATATTTGTGACCGAGGGCTTATTTGTTACAATATAAATAAGATAACTCTCGTTCTATCTGGATTGACCTTCGCCAATCAAACTCTCCCTATGCCTTGATGAAGTCAACGATTACTATTCGCCCCTAGTCTAACTATTGGTGTGGTTCACTGGTCAGATAACACTGTTCGACATGGGTTCTATTTCTGATATTAAAGTATGTGCTTCTAGACCATTGTACCGTGGGAAATTCAAATATGTAAACAAAATATCGTTGTCAGGGATACTTTTTATGTAATCTGTATATATATATATATATATATATATATATATATATATATATATATATATATATATATGTATATTCACAATTCATGGCAAACACAGAGACGTTATAGAGAGATACGGGTATGTTGCCGCATCCAGTAGTGATAGAACGTGATAATTTCTTGTGCAACAGCAGGTTGGAAGAATCAGACATCATTAGGTTATCCCCCGCCACACCTATGTCATTAAGACCACCTGAAACATCTCATTAACTCGAACGGCGACAGCCGGTCGCTGCCTCGGCAGTAAAGCTTCAAGCCTCCTAAGGGCAGGTGCATCGAGTTTACAACAGTGGTGTTAGCCGCAACTTGTGTCAGTCTTAACGAGTGGGTTTTTTTGGCTGACAAGTAACTGTCTGTCATATTTCCGAGCACGGTTGAATTTTTTAGTTCCTATGTGTAAACTGATTGAGCCTGGTGCTGAAGTTAAAACGACTGCTTGTTTTTACACATCAGCGTTCCTCTAGTTCCCTACTATTAATTTAATACAGGTGTATTACCAAAGTGGTATTTTTAAATGTGCAGAAATGCCACGTCGTCGTGGATCTCGATATAAGCCGGACAACTTCTGCTACATCTGTGGGAAGTTCACTTTTGCCAGAAATAGGAAGAAAATTTCTTCAGTCATAAAGAAAACATACAAACATTACTGTGGAGTAGAGGTAGGAGACCAAGATAAAGAATGGGCACCACATTTCTGTTGTGCTACATGTTACTGCAAACTAATTCAGTGGTGGAAAGAATGTGGCGTTGTTTGCTGTTCCCATGGTGTGGATGGAGCCTAAGGACCATGTTACTGATTGTTATTACTGTCTAACAAAAATTCAGGGTTTTACAAACAAAAAGTCGAAGAGGCACATTGTCTACCCAGATCTGCCTTCAGCGAGAATGCCAGTGCAGCATTCCGACAACCTTCCAGTACCTCCCAGAGCTTGAGGTCAAATTCCGAGTGACAGTGAAATAAGTAGTACTGAAGAAATCACAGATGATGATTCTTTATATCACTACACAAGTGTGTCATCGCCACATTTGTTAACACAGGCAGATTTAAATGATTTAGTACGTGATCTAGGACTAAGTAAACAAAAGGCGCAGCTGCTTGGTTCAAGATTACAAGAGTATAATCTACTGCACCAAAGTACTAAAATCAGTGTTCAGGCACAGAGAACATGCCTTTATTTCTTATTTTTCAACTGACGAAGCACTGACATTTTGCAATGACGTTTCTGGCCTGATGAAAGTGCTGAACTTCACTTATATTTCACAGGAGTGGAGACTTTTCATAGATGCATCGAAAACAAGTCTGAAGGGTGTTTTGCTCCATAACGGAAATAAAATACCCTCTGTTACAGTAGCTTACGCTAGTTTGACAAAAGAGAATTACGAATTCGTACAAAGGATGCTAAATTCATTAAAATACAATGAACACAAATGGAAAATATGTGCAGATTTCAAGGTAATTGCTATGGTACTGGGAATGCAACAAGGCTACACAAAGTATGCCTGTTTTCTTTGCGAGTGGGATAGTCGAGACCTAAATTCTCACTACGTGAAAAAGAAATGACCTAGGCGAAGATGGAAAGTTGGCGAAAACAATGTACAACGTGAAAGTTTGGTAGCCCCTGAATATATACTACTTCCACCGCTTCACATCAAACTTGGCCTGATGAAACAATTCGTGAAGGCCATGGATCCAACAGGGTGTAGGTTTGCATATCTAGCTACCAGATTCCCCTGTTTCAGCTGAAAAAATAAAGGAAGGTGTATTTGTGGGCCCACAAATCAGGGAGCTGCAGAATGATGCAAATTTTGAAGCATGTTTAACTGATAAAGAAAAAACCGCATGGGACTATTTCAAGATGGTGTCAGAAAACTTCCTCGGAAGAAGAAGAGCTACTAACTACAAAGCAATGGTGAAGGATATGATCAAAGAATATCAGGATTTGGGGTGCAATATGTCTTTGAAGGTACATATGATGGATTCTCATCTGGACTACTTCACAGAGAGTTGTAGTGACGTATCGAATGAACATGGGGAAAGATTCCATAAAGACATTTCTACCATAGAAAGGCGCTATGAAGGGAAGTGGGTACCTTCTATGTTAGCAGATTATTGCCGGAATATCATTCGAGAGAAGAAAGATTCACAATACAAGAGAAAAAAGTGATGTGCATTACAAGGCAGTGGCTCATTGTTTGTCAATTTTCTGTAATTTCTCATGTCAAATAAATGCTTCAAAGTGTATACACAAAGGTTACTGTGTTATATGTTAGATCCCACCCTCCATTAATGTGATGAACTTATAACATCATAAAGATGTGCATTTGTTTGTCGAATTTCACCTCATGTTTGCTGCACTATATCAGAAACTGAAAAGAGAAATAAAATTGCGATTACTCATAAACTATCCCTGACAGAAAAAAACCAAAAACAGTTTTCAATTCAGCACTCAAAATACAACTAGGATCACAATACTTTTTATCAGAAATAGAAAAAAAGGTTTTTTTTGTAGAACAGTGATAAGCAGTGCACCGCGATGTCACTTCAAAATTCGCTCGCAGGCATTTAACTATAACTCTGTCCGTTCACACCGCACAATAAGTGTGTCGGCCAACACAGTGAACAACGCTTAATCACAAGGACTCAATATAGAGTAGCACTTCGATTCAATCTCGACAGAGGTGCTCTCCCAGTGAAGTACTGAGGAGAGACTTGTTCCTCGCTCCAAGAGCGACAATGGAACGGCGCCTCTCCACGCCAGACTTGAAGGGGTATATGTTTCGGTCTCTTCCATTATTCCTTCAGCTCAAGGCTTCAGAAATATCGTCTGCCAATCAGCATTGCTCTTCTAAAACAGGAGAATGACATTTCGCTCAAGGCGACCAATCTGGAAACCTGTAGCATGGGCATATGGCGTTTGCTGTCTACATGTGAAAATCTCTGAAACTGCATGCTATGTGTAAAGAATGCGTAGGCTGGCCACTCCCACACAATGTAGCGGAATTTGCTTTTAAGCCGAACACGGGGTCGTTCGCCTTTTCACTCGGGCCCACGCTGTCCGCTACATGGGCAGTAACCGGCCGACATAGGCTGGGTCGTCCTCTGAAGGGACCGGCATCCCGTTGTACGGTTTCTCTCCCAAACTAAAAGCTTCTGTGACCGTCATGTCTGGAATGTATGTGTGTACGCCAGCCTCGAGTATTTCAACCACGGTGCACTTACTTGTTAATTGCATATCATTTACAAGAATTCATACAACACTGACTTCATCTTGTCGATTTTGGGTTCGAATGAAGCGTCTTGATGTGCGGAATATGATTGTGAGGGCGGAATATGTAAGCAATGAAGGTCAGGAGACCACGATGTCTTACACTGTGCAACATTAAGTTCAGACTAAACAGAAAATGAAAATGTCCATAGTTATCATTATTCGTAGAATGTTATTTTTCCACCAGACTGTGTACACAGTTTTATTTTTCAAACTACCGGTTTCGGGCGTTGCCCATTCTCAAGTGAGCCTGAAACCATAGCAGCACACCGTAGCAGAAAGCTGCTAAACCCAATTCATGTAAATAAGTCGATGTACCATTGCAGAAACATAATATTTACTTCAAGCAACGTCTGTGGATATGCTGTCGTCATTAATATAAAAATCGTGTGCCTTGCAGAACTGGGCAAAGCACAGTCGTTAAACAACGTCCTCATCTCAAATAATATGAAAGTTCTTATCAGAACAAAAGTGTTACCACATTACTTAAATGCACATCCTGCGAGATACTACATTTGGACTCGACATTATATTAGATAGATTAACAATATACGATGTAATATACGTACGGTGTAAGCAGTTTTTGTTCATTTCATGAAATGTGTCTCGAAATATGTAGTAAAAAATCTGTTGCGGTGTTTATGTGCGACACGTGTTTTTCACATTTCTGTCACTAAGAGACAGAGATATTTTTGCAATCAAATTGTTAATTGTAATATACTTGTATTTCTATTCTCTGACTGACAGTTCAAAATTTCCCGAGCAATTTGCACATGTGACAGTTCGTTGAGTGAATGTAGTAGATTTCGTAGGATACATTGCAATGTTTGTTTTCGTAGTCGTTCTGGCTGGATGCGAAATTTAAATAACGTGGTAACAGTTTTGTTCTCATGAGCACTTTTATGTTTTGCACCTTCATTTTTTAGATGAGGACGTTTGACGACTGTGCTTTGTACAATTCTGCATGTCACGGTATTTTCAAATTAATGATGGGGACGTAGTATCCACAGCTACCCTACAGCTTAATATTATCTTTGTGTGACAGTACATCCAATTAGTTACATACATGTGTTTAGATGTTTGTGCTACGGTGTATTCCTACGGTTTCAGGCACACTTGATAATGGGTAACGCCCGAAGCTGATAGTGTAAAAAATAAAAAATAAATGTTATACACAGGCTGATGGTAAAATGTCATTCTTCAAATTTATTGAGGCTGTGGGGCACACGCAGAGGGAAATGGTTGACGCAAATTTGTAATCGACCTGAAATGGTCTTTTCTATGCAGTAGAAATATTTTGTTTTTCAAGTTTTTGCTGATTTTTCAAGAGCAGATGCCATTATGCATCGTTTCTAATGACCACACTTTCGACGGGACGTATAACTATAATTTCCCTTTCTTTTTCGTACAAATCCGCCGAGAATTCGTCGGAAAGTCACAAATGCGATGTCCATTTGACCCAATAACCACTAATTATTGAATATGACGAAAAAACGGACAGGCTCTATGAAACGGAAAGAAATGATTGATACATGTTTGTAATCGACCTGAAATGCTCTTTTCTATGAGGCAAAAAATTTTGTTTTTCAAGTTTTTGCTGATTTTTCAAGAGCAGATGCCATTATGCATCGTTTCTAATGACCACACTTTCGACGGGACGTATAAACTATAATTTCCCTTTCTTTTTCGTACAAAGCCGCCGAGCATTCGTCGGAAAGCCACAAATGCGACGCCCATTTGAACCGACTAACCCCTCATTATAAGAAACTGACGAAAAAAAAAGGACTGGCTGTCTGGCAACGGACTGTTCACGTCAATGAAAATGAGAGTACGTCAGTGCCATCACAGCACGCTTTTTTTTTCGTATAAATCCGTCGAGAATTCGTGGGAAGGTCACAAACGTGATGCTAACCTGAGCCCACTGCCTAGTGACCGTAGAAAATCTGACAAAAAAAAGAAGAGAGACTGTCTGACGAGAGAGATCACATCAAAGAAGATGCGCGGCTCTAAACGAGTGTACGTCAGAGCCATGACTACGCCGAAATACCCACAAATAATTGTCTTTACGAACGTGTGCGAGCGAGCGCTGGGGTGGCGGCTCGCACGCGCACACAGAGGCAGCGGCAAGTTTCATTAGCGACGCACAAAAAGATCGCAGGCGCGCTGACAAAGGAATGCGATTCGTAAATCAACTGGCTCCAGCGCCGGCTAGCGCGCGTCATAAAACCGCCCCCCGCCGCCGGCCGAGAAATAGCCAGGGCTCGGCGTGGCTGGCCCGCCGCATTAACAGAAACGCATGCTCTCGTAACAAATCGCATCAGGAAGCAGATGTAATGGCCGTAAATCGAATTTGCCAGCAGCGGGCGCGGGCAGCCAACGCACGCAACAGCACGTCAATCAGCCGCTCGCCTCGCCGGGGCCGAATTAATCCGCGGCGCCGCCGCGGTGTAAAAGCCCTGAACCGACCGACACTTTGTGCGCCCGCATAAAGCACCCGCGACCGCACACCGCCGCAGTCCCGCGGAACGACAGAAAAATCGCCCGACCTCGTCATAAAACCGCGCCGCCACTGAAACTGCGCTCCGGAAAGAGGAGACCCACACACACACACACACACACACACAAAGGGCGCGCGCCGTCTATCTTTCTGCCTCTGATGTCCATCGCGACGTGAAAATATTGCTGCCTGTTACTGTTCCCGCCGTCTTCCACCGCGGGGTATTTCTGTTTTAATGTGCGTTCTGTGAGAAGAGAGCGGAAGCTGTCCAGGCTTCTTGTGAGGAATGTGATATGAGAAATTCCGACAGAGCAATTATGACGTCCAGCTGACGACAGCACGACTGAGGCCTGTAGCCTACCTGTGGAAGTACTCCTTGTAATGGCCAGCCAGCTGTCTAACAAATTTCTTTGCACCACCCATCAGCTCCAGTATCTTGTTGTCCTATGTACGAAGTTGGATGAATTAATAACACACAAAATCATGATAACACGTGAAACATACGGTTATTTTGACTATAATTCTCATTTCGAAAGGGCGGACCCACAGCTATAGACCTGCATAAGGAAACATATCGAGTTGAATGAAATGATTTACCCTCTTTCCTAGGGCTTGTCCGGCAGTGCAAGGACCATTACTCTGCGTGATTTAATAAACTTCTATTATTTAATTTAGTGATAACAAAGAATATGCAATAAAACAGAAAATAGGTTGAAAAGAGCATTAAATAAGTAACATTTGTGCTCAACTCAATGTTATATGAATATTTCCGTAAATAAAACAAAGGAATTGACTTTCGTAGCAAGAAGTTCGCCAAGAGTCGAAATAATGATCAATAACCAACTCAACAAGCCTCTAACTTTAGCCTCATATCATTGAGCGTCCAGTATTGTCCAGGTATGTATTAACTCCACTGTCCTGTTAGTCCATGTCCTACTTCCCCATCTCTCTCTCTCTCTCTCTCTGTTCATATCCTCCTTACTCCCCTTCTATGAATCTCCACCAATCCCTCCATCTGTCCACATCCTCCATCCTCCACTCCCTGTCCATCTACTATTTCCTCTCTCTCTGTCCATCACCTTCTCCCTCTCTTTGCTGTCTGCTTGTCACCCTTTGACCATCGTCTCCTTCCCTCTTTCGCCATCGCTCTAAATTCTCTAAGTTCGTCGCCCCGCCCATATCTCTTGGTCCATTTCCTCCCTCCCCTCTCTGTGCCCCTCTCTTCCTTCCCTCTCTCTCTGTATGTCCCCTGCGCCTTCCAACCATCTCCACCACCTGCTCTCCCTGTCACTTTCTTCACCCCCTCTCCATCTGCTCTTCTTTCCTTGCTCTGTCCATCACCTTCAGCCACTCCCTCTCTCCATCTGCTTCTCCAACCTCTGTCCAATGGCTCCTTACCCCTTCTGACATTCTCCTACTCCCATCTTTAAAAATCTATCTCCTCCATCCCCCTCCTCTCTCCTAGTTATCACCCCAATCCCAAAAGGAACTGCTGGTTTTTAGCCCCCCCCCCCCCCCCATTATTGCTTTCAGATAGTAACTGATACACGTACCAAATTTGGTTGAAATCGATACGGGGATTTAGGAAGAAATGTTTGTCCATTACTTTGTCCACATAGGTGCATGTCATATAGTTCACATAAATTAAACATATTTTTACATAGTTACACAAATATATTACCCGCTTCTGTATCTAAATTGTCAACATAGTGTCGTTTCGATGCATTCCAATGTTTATGATGTCACATCTCCTTAACTATGAGTCATACATTGATATGATTTTGCAGGTGTATCCAGCTGAAAGTTAACACCGCCTGAGGCTTTATAAATATGATTGAGAATGTATGCAAAATCTGGTTCACTGACAACATTTATTTTACCCGAAAACAGAGACAGACATAATTTATGCTAAACAAGTTATGATTGAATATCGTAAACAACTAACAGGTGGGTTAAAACCACAATGTAAAAGGATCCTGGGTGGCAGAAGTGAGTCAAGTGCTCTGGCCCTAAAAATATGGATAACGCAATCTGAACTGATCTGACGCTGAGCAGACTTCGATCGATAATCTACAGATGTCTGTATAGGTGCAGCTGAGAGCAAGTGGCGATTGGGATTTGTATGCCCTGACAAGGCCAGAGCAGCAGTACGTTAACGTGTTTACTCCATGCAGCGATGTAACTTCCAGGCGGCGAGATGTGTGTAGTGGAGGCGCGGCATAAGGCGAATCGTGAATCGAAAGAAATGCAAAATCTCACGGACTAGCGATCAGGCAGACGGATCGCAATTTACTATCAGAGCCCTGACATCACAGTAGATTTCAGGTCCTATCGCTCCCTCAACAAGGGTGCCTGGGGAGACAAATTTTACATCTGAAAATGTCACACGAATTGAAACCATGGCACCTACGCACTCTCACAAACTGTGACTGGTAGGACTGAAGAACAGCAATTTGCGCCGACCGAAGTGGCCGTGCGGTTCTAGGCGCTGCAGTCTGGAACCGCGAGACCGCTACGGTCGCAGGTTCGAATCCTGCCTCGGGCATGGATGTGTGTGATGTCCTTAGGTGAGTTAGGTTTAACTAGTTCTAAGTTCTAGGGGACTAATGACCCCAGAAGTTGAGTCCCATAGTTCTCAGAGCCATTTGAACCATTTGAACAGCAATTTGCGCCCAAATGGTATGGCCTCTCACTCAGCGCATGGCTTGGCAGAAGTGGCGGTAGACGTCTCTGGCATTCCCTGTTGTCCCGCAGCATCTGGTGTTTGGGAAGCAACCGGCATGTTTGTAGCTTATGGACTGCAGCCGGACCCTTGGAGTCAACCTGGTCAGGCAGCAGTTAGCCATCTGTGATTGGTGTAACAGCATTGCATTTGACGTGCAACCAGCTCCCTGGCATAGAAATCCATTCAGCGTTAGTGGGACGTGGGGCAGCCTTGTGTCCACATCTGCATCGGAACGCGCCTGCCGGTGTGGGACATCGGATTTGCTCGCCTTTTGTCGATGGGGCATGGCCCTCTCAGCACCCAGCTGAGTCGGTTAGGCCCTCGAATAGCGGTCTGGCGGGTTGTCGACCGCTATGGGGTGGCTGCCGGAGCGTGGTGACGTCCCACTGTCTGCATTGGTAGACGACCAGGCTGTGTGATGTAGGCGTGATGGCTGCCACAGCTGAGAGTCATTACGGCTGGGTGCTCCCATCACCCTCGTTGGCTGCCTTTGATCGTGAGGTCCAGTCTGCAGTGAGGTTCGGAGTCTGCAAAATCCTCAAGAGTGATCAAGTCCCATATTCTCTCACAAATGTCATTACAATGATATAATCCAGTAACATGAAAAGAACACAATGATGAATATAAGAATTTTTCTTTGCTTTATGTATGTATTTATTTATATAGTTATTTACTTACTTATTTTATTACTGAGGACCATAATCTAAAAATAAATTTAATGTTTGCGGGGCCCTGTTAACGTGGTATGGACGTAAATTATGTCGTGTGAGGTGTCTTTGTGCGTTCACGTGTTTTTGTTAGTTTTTGGTTAGTTTTACTCCTGTCATGCACACTAATTTTCATACACTGGTGCTACCTCTATACGTCCACCAAACGTGCAGACTTTGCCCAATACTAAATACTACTTTACTACCCTATGCCTTTGCTAATACTACCGAACCGAATTTTCAAGCATTTTATTGCTTGTATACACCTCTTTTATTTTTCCATGTCCGTCGGTGTTGTCTGATGACTCTGAAGTGGCCAGGAAGTGCGTGTGCTCACTCAGGCACTGGTGATATGCCTGAAAACTTTGAAGTGGCATTTCATGATTGTGTACACGTAAGTGTAAGTAGTACAAATGTGCCTTCTGTCTCCTCAGTCAGGATCACTGCTGCTGAAATGAAACAGAAGTATCTGCATTTTATATATATAAACATTTTTCGAATTCAAGTCTGATCCACGCTCCATCATTTCGTTTCTGCTTCCTATTTCCGGGTCTGGGATTTGCCACTCTACCATGACTTTCACTTGCCCGTGCTAATTCCCCATACACAGTATTTCTCCGACGGCGCTCACATGGTGATGGCAAAATTCCACCACGAGACAGGCTACGTCGCGCGACAGGCGATGGCTCATATCACACGGAGTCTTAGCGTCGACACGCATCTAAAGCGTGGACTACCAACACTATACAAAACACATCCGAAAATCGAGACTCACATGCTCATAACATAATGATTCTTAGCGTCGACACGCTCCTAAAGCGTGGATTGCTAACACCATACGAAACACATCCGAAAATCGAGACGCACGTGCTCTATAGCACGATGTACCGTCTAGACACCACGATAAACATAAAGTGACGTACATCCGTCCCTTGCACAGTGTACAAGAAACCACGGAAAGTAAACGGAAACAATTTAATCGACCATGGTGATAATTGTGAAGGCTCTCCTACGAGAATGCTATGACAGAGTACGACGCTCAAGTGCGGAAATTGGACAACAATTGTGAGGCCCAAAGAAATAACAGCAGTGTTCAGTTACTTTGGAGGAATCAGTATTGCAACGTGCCTGGTTTAGTATGGCACAAATTGCCAACTGGTGATAACATATAACTGGCAACGGAATTTTAATTTCAATCTGACACCATCTTGTAAATGTTGGCGTGAAAATGTCACAAATACGCAACTCATTTGGCCATGTTCAACAAGGACTCATGCTGAAACTAATGGCAATGACAACAAACAAAATAACAACAAATTCAACAAATGGAATATTGCGCTAAGCAACAAAAATAAAAATTAAATTACGTAAAACTGTTTATCCATGGAGACTATTTACATACTGCACCTTCTCTGATCTATAAATCTACTATATACACTTATTCTACGAATGGCTTTACATGACATACATGGTGGATGCCAAGAGATTTCCTTGATTTCAAGATCTCTGGCTCCAGAGATTTCAAGTGAGCGATTCTCCAGACACGGACAGGTTCATAATAGATGGGATAGAATTTGTGGCACAGCTGTTTCTTTGTTGGATAGACGGAAACTTTTAACGACCACTTTTTGCCCAATTCGGTACTCTCTCGCGCGTGCTTTTCTACTCAACTCTCTTTATGTCTCTGTCCTGCCTCACGCAATCTCCTGAGCGCAAAGTCAAGAACTCGTTGGTTTTGTTCTCGACTTCGCCGGGAAAAATTTACAACTTCACGGATGAGATACGTGGGTTGCCTGTTCTTGAGAACTGTTATTGGTGCTATTTTGGTGACACCATGTGGCAACCCGTTCATCACGTCCTGGAAGTCACTTAGGAAAATAACCCAGGTGGCGTGTTGTTTCACGCAGGAGATACGGCAGACATTTCCCACACTTTTCTTCACTCTCTCTGCTGGCGGCTATTGTGGATGTCGTATGGAAGCGAATATGGGTTTGATTCTGTGTTTCCACAACATCTCTTTCTTTGATCGGAACTGAAGTCCATTCTTGGAGATGGTCCTGTCGATATGGCTGACTTGCGCAAGGAAATCCTTGCAGAATTCTTTACATACTGACTGCGCAGTTGCTTTCTTGAGCGGGTTAAAGTGACGTACTTGGATGTCAGCTCTACTACCACAATGATGTAGCAGTACCCTCTATTTGTTCGGACGAGTGGGCGCATTAAATTTGTAGCTATAAGATGCTTCAACTTTGATGGGATGATGGGATACAGAGTTGCTTGCGTTACCGCAGTGACGTGCTTTGACTTCTGACACGTGTTGCAGATAGCCAAAACCCACCTGATTCTTCTATTCATGTTCTTGAAATAGCGCAGTGTCCGTAATTTTAAGTAGCACCTTCTGTGTCCAAAATTTGCGTAACTCAGGTGCCTGTGAAAGATGATCTTGTTCACCAGTTCATCTGGGATGCAAACGCGCCAGGGCGCTCCTTCTCCCTCACTTCTAAAGAAGAGAATGCGTTTTCGTACTAAGTGAAACTGCCTCAGTTTTGATTCCCCCTTGTCTTTCACCATCTGTTTTAGAGCAAATAGATCTAGAACCTTATCCTTCTCCTTGCTGATGTCTTTGAGACTCGAGGTTACATAATTCTCAAATGCAACCTTCTTCATATAGAACAAGCTGTAGTGTCCGTCTTCCAGTGGGTTAGCCTCACTTGTTCCTAGCCCCACAGGTGAACGTGACAAAGCATCCGTAATGATGTTTTCCTTACCTGGTATGACTGTGATTGAAAAGTCATACTCCTATAGCAAGAGTGCCCATCTCATTAGACGTTTGTTTCGGAGTTCCGCTGTCAGTAGGAATTCCAAGGCTTTGTGGTCGGTGTACGCTCTTGTTTTTCTCCCATAGAAGAAAAAACGAAATTTCTCTAAGCCGAAAACAACCGCCAAAACTTCTAATTCAGTAACCCAATAATTTCTTTCACACTTGCTGAGGACTCGGCTTCCAAAAGCAATGTTTTCCCCTTGCTGACACCGTTGGAAAATCACTACAGCTGTACCAGAGTAGGAGCTGTCTGACGCCATGTAAAAGTCCTCATCCAGCTTGGGGTGCGAAAGAAGTGGCGCATTAATCAGGGCGATTTTGAGCCCTTGGAATTCATCTTCCACCACGTCGTCCCATTCCCATGGTGTATTGTTTCCTGTGAGCTGGCACAGCCGCGGTGTCACTAATTTCTTCACATGGACGAATAGTTTATAGAAATTTGCGATACCAAGGTAGCCACATAGCTGTTTCTTGGTTGTTGGGGTGGCAAATTTCGTAATTGCCTCTATTTTCTCCGGGTCTGCTGTGATTCCTTCCGCGGTCATGATGTGTCCGAGGAATTTTAATCGTGAGCTTCCTATGCATGAGTTCGTGATGTTGGCAGGTACGCCGCTTTATTTGAAGGTCTATAGAATTGCGTGCTCTACACGTCGTTTCTGCTATCAAGAGGTCGTCAAAGTGGTGATCCTTTGCTTTGTGGAATCGTTTAAGATGCTATTGTGTCCTCTGATGAAGGCAGATGAAGACACGTTTAGGCCAAATGGTAGACGTTTAAATCGATAGCATTTCCCGAATGCAAGGAACGCCGTGTATTTCCTGCGGTCTGGTTGGAGCATAATTTGCCAGAAACTGGACCGCAAGTGAAGAGATGAAAAACCCGTCACACCATGGAAATTTTGCAGGAGTTCCTACAGCTTTTCCGGACGATCTGTCTCTGGCTCAGTGATTGTATTGATTTGGCCCGAATACAGCACCAAACGGATGGAGCTGTCAGCCTTCTCTACCACTGTGAGTGGGTTGTTGTACTTGGAGCTTGTTGGATCAATTATGTCTTCGTCAAGCATCCTCTTGATCTCGAGAGACACCTTCTGTCTGTAGGCATGTGGGATTTGTTAGGGAGAAACAAACAATTTTGTGTGTTCCCGCACCCGAAACGCATATGTGAAATTTCGGATTGCTCCTGTTTTCAGTAGAAAGACATCCGCGTTTTCCTTTAATATTCCCTCAAGCTCTTCTTTTTCCTGCGTCGGGATGTTTACTAAATTCCCTAGCATGTGATCAATAACATCACGCACCTCTCCTCAAATTGGCTTAACCCCCTAAGTGTTGCGGCTACACTCATGGTGCCACCATTGATTTTTTCTTCCCCTCTTTTTCCTGCGTAGTTTACATTGAGGCATTCGGCAGGGATTTGTTCAAAAATGGCTCTGAGCACTATGGGACTCAACTGCTGAGGTCATTAGTCCCCTAGAACTTAGAACTAGTTAAACCTAACTAACCTAAGGACATCACAAACATCCATGCCCGAGGCAGGATTCGAACCTGCGACCGTAGCGGTCCTGCGGTTCCAGACTGCAGCGCCTTTAACCGCACGGCCACTTCGGCCGGCCACTTCGGCCGGCGGCAGGGATTTGTCCACGTATTGTATGGTCTGCGAAGGAAATCTTCATCGCGCCGTCTTTATGTAAAGTCAGTTCTCCTCACCCTACGTCCAATATGGCCTGTTGTTGATTTATAAAATCTATTACAAATATTATCTCAACTGCCAAAGAAGGGACGATCAGAAATTTAGCTTCTAAGGTATGCCCTTGGCAGCTGAACGTAAACCTGGTTTGTAACTGCACTTCTGCAAACATCCCTCTCAGAACGCCGGTGATTCTGGTTTCCTTCTGAGTGAGTGCCGGCCAAGTATGATTCGCGGTGCATTTCTTGTATTCCGAATCCGATATCGCGGTCACTTGTCTTCCACTGTCCGCAATGCCGGTTAGATTGATCTTGCCGACTGCGATGTGAATGATGGTGTGTAAATCTAGTTGTGTCATGATCTCCTTTTCTTCCCGTAGCAGTTCTCTTGCATCTTCATAATGTAACAAGTTAATATCGCTCGTTCCGATAGTTTTTGCGGCATTGTTTTGAGCCGAGTCCGCAGCGGCTGTGTGTCAGTTCCTGTTTCAATTTTCTCTGCGATGGGCTAGGTGGCCTCAATTCCACATATTCGCTACATTGGTCATTCCATTGACCTTGACCGTTGTATGTCTTGCTATTGCTTCGCTCTTGGTCCCTAGATTTCTGTTGGCTCTGATTCGAGTTCTGTTGCTCTCTCCAGTTTCCGTTTCGCCGGTAGTTGTTGTTGTTGTTATGGTTATAATTTCCTCATCTTCTTCCAATTTTTCCCATGGTGGCTGGTTATTCCCACTGAAATTTGAATTTTGGTTTCAGTTCGATCAATGTTTTCCCCCATTTCGTCCATCGTCATTCCTCTCTGCCGACTGGCCAGTTACGGTCATTATTTCTACTTCTTTCCCGCGAGTTGTGAATTTCATTCACGTATTCGAGTTCGCACAGCGCGCTCTTAGAAGCTTCGATTGAATCGCTGCATCAACCGATGAGCAGTTGCTGGTAACGTAAATGTAATTTAATGTAGCAGTGTCTTATAATTTCCTTGGGGCTGTGCGGTTGATTCAAGAATCGGTCCTTCTTGACTAGGCATTCGAAGAATTTTACAGGACTGCGGAATCCTGACGCTTCTAAGTCCTTTCCTAACATGATCTCCTGTTTTATCCTCTCCTGTGTGTCTTGCGACCAATATGTTCTAAGGAATGCAGGAATGCGTCCTTAAGTTCTTGGTAGGAGCGTCAACTCTCCGCAACTCCGCGCATATGCAATCGACCCTTCTAAGAAACCACAGATAAATTGGAGCTTGTACTTCAGTGGCCAATATTCTGGTAGCACGTGATTGTACTGTGCCATCCAGGTCCTTGGATGTTGTGCGTTGTTTGCCTCCTTGTACACTTGAAAATTCTGGATGGTCAAGAAAAGCTGTGGTCGAGGTTCGACGTATCCGCCGTATGAATTTTCCTCTCGTATGCAGCGCGTAATTCCATGTATCCGTGCCCCAACTATCCTAGTGCACTGTTATGGTATCCCCTCGTGTTTTCAGATTCACGTAACAACGATTGTGACTTCCGTAGAATTGTACAATTATTTTCCGGCTCGGTCACTGACATGCTGCGTGTTACCGCCGGAACATTTCCTATTACGCGATCCGCCGCGGCAGGAGCATATTCCTGAAGCATTCGCCCATTTGCAGGGGGTGTGTCCCCATATAATGGTTCTGAGAGTCGCAAAACGTTTTCTTCATTTCTGTGATGCTCTCGATGTCGCTCTACCGGACGATATTGTGTTTGCGCGGCCCGCTCATGTGCCCGCCGAACGTCCTTAGCCAACTCGTTTTGTTGCGCGCAACTCGGGCCTGCTGATCTTTAACTTCAAAAATTTCGTCCTGTTTGATTTCTATTTGTTCGATTCGCTTCGCAGCCTCGCTTATTTTCTTCTGCGTTTCTTGAACTATTTTTTTGCCTTGTTTTTGGAGAGTGGCAAGTGCCTTTTTTGTCTTACACACCTCAGTTCTAGCCAGTTTAACTTGTTCTTTGGCCACTGATACGTCCTTTCGAGCTACTTGCGCTACCAATCGCGCTATTTTGGTATCGTCCTTCGCCTGCTTGGCGACATCACGCGTTTCTGCTGTCGTTTACTTGACATTCTTTAGCTCTTTTTGGATTACTACGATCCCTTACTTGATTCCATCTATCCCGTCTGGTCGTTCTTATGACCAATTTGTGTCTTTCCTCCACTTCCTCCCGTCTCTTTTTCTCTGCCCTTTCATGAATTGCATGAGAGCCTCAAACTGAGATCCACCGCTAAAACCTCCAGGACTAGATGAACGAGATTCCGTCATTCTGTGACGTTTAGTTCGTGATTCTGGTCTGCCAGTTTCACTGATGGTGCGTCTCGTACCAGTGCGCCTACATTTCGTTCTGCTGCGGTCTCCCGTTCACTTTCGTCACCTGACCTAGACGTGTCATCATACTCTGCAGGTTCTAAGTTCGACATTTCTGCCCGGTCTGCAACTGCATTTACCTGAGAATCCTGTGTAGTATCTGACTGCTGAACGTTAATAATCTGACGTGGACCCAAGGTTAACAAATCACAATTACTTACGCTATTCTGCAGCAAACGTGCCTAGTTTCTTGTAAGCATGCACACTAATTCTGACCCAAACGAATTTAAAACTACTCATTCCTCTACCAAGAGATTCTACACTAAATTACACTCCCGTGAGCTACTGATTCCTAGTTCCTGACAACAAATTCAAACAACAGCACTCTTGTCTGTGTTAACAAACAAAAATCTCAATCTGTCGTAACAAATCGGCACAACGCCTTTCGCCTTCAGAAACAAACAATCAAGTGACACAGAAGTCACAACCAAAATATGAAAATACACACATACAATAATTAAATATTAGTACTATGTCCAGGCACCAGCAAAGTGAATCTATTCTACCCAGTGCACCACTTTAAACATGGGCAACAGAAACTTCAGTATGCAACAATATCAACTATCAGATAGTCACAGAAGCTGCCATCAATTCAAAATTCTGTGCAAGGGATGTCAAACTGAATGACTATGCTAGGCAGTGCGATCTGACAGTCGCAGAAGGTGCCATCAGTCTGAGATCCTGGCAGGGTCACCACAATGGAAGCTGACACCATTCGGTGCTTTATGAAAAATGATTGCCGGCCGCGGTGGCCGTGCGGTTCTGGCGCTGCAGTCCGGAGCCGCGGGACTGCTATGGTCGCAGGTTCGAATCCTGCCTCGGGCATGGGTGTGTGTGATGTCCTTAGGTTAGTTAGGTTTAAGTAGTTCTAAGTTCTAGGGGACTTATGACCTAAGATGTTGAGTCCCATAGTGCTCAGAGCCATTTTTTTTGAAAAATGATTGAGAATGTATGCAAAATCTAGTTTACTGACAACATTTATTTTCCCAAAAACAAAGACAGACATAATTTATGCTAAACAAGTTATGATTGAATATTGTAAGAAACTAACAGGTGGTTTAAGAACGCAATGGACAGATATCCTGGGTTGCAGAAGTGAGTCAAGTGCTCTGGCTCTAAAAATGTGGATAACACAATCTGAATTGATCTGATGCTGGGCAGACTTTGATCGATAATCTATAGAAGTCTATATAGGTAAAGCTGAGAGCAAGTGGCGATTGGGATTTGTAAGCCCTGACAAGTCCAGAGCAGCAGTACATTACCCTGTTTGCTTCGTGCAGAGATGTAACTTGCAGTTGGCAAGATGTGTGCAATGGAGGCGCGGCATAAGGTGGCACATATGAATCGATCGCGGCCATGAAAGAAATGCAAAATCTCAAGGTCCAGCGATCAGGCATACGGATCGCAATTTACTCTATACCAGAGCCATGAAACCACAGTAGATTTCAGTGTGTGACAGTTCCATTCGCTGGCCGTACCAAGGACCCATCTGGCTCACACATACAACAGAGTGCACAAGGATACCAAACGTCAAGAGTGGTAAAACATGAACGAATAAATGTACCCTCAGCAAATGAGTAGTCCAAGACATTTGAAGACACACTATCAGTACAGTAAGAACTTCACCACAGGCTCTCCAGTGTAACTACTTGCAAGTGCAGTCAGTCTCAGGACAGGTCCCAAGCACCAACCACACATGCCAGAGCTTCGATCATAAGACATTTCCAGACCGAAATTTGGAACGCGAATGCCTTGTATCTCTCCAGATAAAAAAAAAATCCGCTATCTCTAATCGTTTCTCAGACACCAGAGTTTCTTATATGACTGAGGCAACCGATGGAAGTGGATCACAGTCCTATTTGCAGTATCGGCGAACACGAATACTTGTGAATTTTTCTTAAGCGTGGCGCTGCGCACAATGCCCAGTTTATGGCTCCACTCTGTAGACGTGTCCTTTCAGTTCGTCGCCCCCAGTCCAGCCTTCGGCTGGCGCCAATGGAGATACAGCAGCATTGTCCTGCAAGAGTCCTGTCTCGACAAGGAGGTGCTCTGTCTGCCCTATACTGTTGTGGGCCTGTCCGGCAAGATTTATTGAGGGATGGGCTTGCTGCCACTTGCTTTCAACTTCCAACATGCCGTTTCTATGAACTAAGGACCATAAAAAAACCTCATGCTTTTAGCACCCTACCAGGATCCATCAATGTCTGCTCAGGCCGTTAACTTTCTAGAGTCACACTCAAGGTGCGTAGGATGTAACAGACTCTTTACTAATTTTTTGTATATGAAAAATGGGTAAGAGATTAACTTCTTCACTCTCACTGTGGTTGATATGGTCTGCGAAATACGTTGCGAATAGCGTTAGTATTGTGTCAATATTTCATGCAGCTCACTGTTTATGATGTCACATCCACTGAACTTTGTGTCATTCAATGATATACTTTTGCTGGTATGTATAGAGGTGTACGTGAATGTTTAGAGGTATGTTTAGAGGTGTACGTGAATGCTGTCTGTAAAATGTGCAGTTGATGGTAAAGAAATAATGAATTGTAACGACATGCATGTTACGACAGCTTTGTTGCATGAACAGCTGTAAACAGCAAGTTATAAACTTTTTTCCTTTCATCATTTTGTAGATGTTTCAGCAAGGAAAGGTTTAGTAAAGGTTAAAATTATGTATAAAGTCTGTTGCAGGTCACTAAGTGCACTCATTTTCAAATATTAGGTGGATATATTCGGGCTACTTCCATGTTACGAGGTATACTATTCACCTCCATCCCCACCCCTTTCGTAGTTTGGTGGTTGTTAAGCCCACGGCAATTCTTTACAGATAGTAAATGATATGTGTACCAAGTTTCATTGGTATCGGTCCAGTAGTCTAGGAAGGGATGTGGAACATACGTTCAAACATACGTACATGCATTCATATATATATACATACATACATATATGCACACATTATAGTTTATAATTTGCTCGGGCTTGGCGACAAATGGCACATAGATACCAGGTTAAGTAAGTTCGAAATGATATGCAACACCACGAGAAGAACGTTGAAGAACAATATCCAGAAGGACACAGGGCCAAAATTCTATAATATATCACTATCCCTAAGTTGCCCTGTGAAGTGAATCATGGGTATTGAGGCAGATAGATAAATGCCGCTTACAAACAGCAGAAATGAAATTTCTAAGGTCTGTAGAAGCATATTCTAAAACAGGTGGTTTTCTTACAGAAGAGTCGCAAATATATAATCTAAATGAGAAAAGACAACTACATAAAAAAGTGGAAATACCATTTAGAATGTATGAGACAATGAAGACTACCAAAAACAACAGACAGATATAAGCCAGTCCGAAGAAGACGTGTCGGAAGCCTTAGAAAATATTAGTATTAATCCTATGAAGCCGGAACATATCACGAACGCCTCATCCTTGTTCGGAATAAGAAGATACAATATGTAAAAGAACCAGAGAGCAAAACGAGAATGGAAGACCAAGAATTTTAATTTAATTTAATCGTATGGCTAGGGCCCCTATTCGGGCAGACCGTTCTCCGGGTGCCGGTCTTTCAATTTGACGCCATTTCAGTGACCCAGAGTCAAAAAATGGCTCTGAGCACTATGGGACTTAACATCTATGGTCATCAGTCCCCTAGAACTTAGAACTACTTAAACCTAACTAACCTAAGGACATCACACACATCCATGCCCGAGGCAGGATTCGAACCTGCGACCGTAGCAGTCGCGCGGCTGACCCAGAGTCGATGAAGATGATAGGATGATGATGAGAACAGCACAACACCCGGTCCCTGGGCGGAGAAAATTCCCCGACGCAGCTGCGAATCGAACCCGGGCCAAGAGGATTGACAATCCGTCACGCTGACCATTCAGCTACCGGGAGCGGACAGATCAAGAATGAAGCGCTCAGATTAAAGGAAAGGGTGTAAGACAGAAATGCATTCTTTTGCCCCTATCGTTCAATTTACACATCAAAGAAGAATCGTTCAGTAGTGGGATTAAAATTTATGATCAAAAGACATCAATTATAAGATTGGTTGATGATGTTTTTATTATCCGTGGGAGTGAAGAGCAATTGTTGCACTTGTATATGACTGTAAGCTTTCTAGGTGTAAACTATGTAACGCCGGAAATGCATATCCTCCTATTTCCATCTATTGCACTGCAAATTTTTTCCTTATTTTGTTACCTGAAGATATAACATTTCTGTGTCTTTATATATATGGTAATTGTTTTACTATATATATATATATATATATATATATATATATATATCCATTTATGTCGATGTATAATTGGTTTGTTTTGTAAATATTATTTGTATTTTTATGCTGGGTGTGGCCTAGGGAAAACTATGGTATCGAACGAATACATCGATAGGTCGTGTGGAGAACCAAAATGTTTAGGATCTTGGTAGTGTGATCTCAGCCGCGTGGAGCGCGGACAGGGCAGAGATAGTCTGGCTGGAGGAGGGCAGTGGAGCAGGTGTGTTGTGTGACCCTCCCGCGAGTTGCCGCGCTTTCGGGGTTTGGCAGCTTGTAATTGCGCTCGACTTGCTATGTTAGTTTCTGACATGGTGTCGCGGACGGAAGGCATTAGCTGGCACACATCAAGAGCCCGTTTCGGCTGGAGACCGTGTAGAGAACAAGGCGCGCCAACATCCAGCTTCTGCAACAGCGACGGCCGACAATGAGTGACTGTCGCCACCTCCTCGATCGACGACTTCAAACCTTCAATCAACCAACAACGAAGACTGGTAGCATGTAAAGTTTTAGAACTGGATGGCAGACCTCAGCTTTTCAAACTGTTAAATTTTTCTCACTAAATTACAACAGCCTAGCATGAACCTTTGTTGCTCATTGTCCCAATTGCATTACCAAGCAGGGTCCCTTCCTTTTCCGGAATGAACCCGAGTGTCGTTGAAATTCAAACGCCAGCATTAAAGTAATATCATTCGATTTCACTGCTTTAATTTCAAAGTTCAGTTAAGGTATTCATAGCTGGCTACAATATTTAGATTACACAAGCACAAATTAAGAGTACGAGTTTTGTTACCGTATTTTAGCTTACCTGTGACTGCAGCTCAGTTTGGTACGTACTATATTTTACTTTTGTTAATTGTTCAGAATCATTTAATTCAAGTTCAAAGTTAAATCTCTTATTTCTAAATTGCGTAGATTGAAGTAGCTTTTGAAATGATTCTTAAGGTAGCCCAAGACTAACCTTATTTTACTGAATTTCGTAGTGCTTCAGAAACAAAGCTCACGATTAATTCCAGTCACTAAATTAACTTTCAATTTTCCGATTTTATTAATTCTTTTGCTAAATTAAGTCAGAGTGTAGCGAAATTTATTACTTCTGACAAACATTCAGTTTTCACACAACACGTGTCAACCTTCAGTTGCCACGCTTCTAGTGCTAATTGTATGTGTAATAACCTTTCTTTTTCAGTTACTATAGTAATTGTCCATAGGACTGGCGACCGTAATATCTCCCAAATCTCAAATATCTAATTACCGCTAGTTAATTGTTAACCTAACGGCCGCACATTTACTTTCTTTATTAACTTTACCCCTTTTCAAAATTAATTTCCACCAGTTTCATTTGCATTTTTCATTTCACTTAGATGTAACCCTTTCCTCCCTCTTCACCAAAAAAATGTTCAAATGTCTCTTAGCACTGTGGGACTTAACTTCTGAGGTCATCAGTCCCCTATAACTTAGAACTACTTAAACCTAACTAACGTAAGGACACCACACACATCCATGCCCCAGGCAGGATTCGAACCTGCGACCGTAGCGGTCGCGCGGTTCCAGACTGTAGCGCTTAGAACCGCTCGGCCACTTCGGCCGGCCCCTCTTTACCGACAGATTATCTTCGGTGACGATTGCTTTTCCAAAATTTCCATTAGGTACACGCGGTTTAATTTTTCACTGTCATTAAGGTCGATAAGTGAGGGGGAGGTTACACGTGGCGACCTGGTGACAGGACAATCTTCGGATTTGATGTTGTTCTGGACACGAATTTTGCATTGTGCAAATCTCGTAACAAAGTACTGGTTACGAACAGGGAATATACCGTATACCATGCACATACGGAAAAGTTTATGTCGGACCAGGATCAAAGAGCATAAGCGACATTGCAGGTTGGGGCAGGAAGTTCTGGCTGTAGAGAAGCGTTATCACACACGCTTGTTCAGAGAAGCTATAGAAATACAAAAACACGCGAACAGTTTGAACAAGGAAGAGGAAAGCCTTAAGGTCAACGGATCTTGGCTTCCCGTACTGCAGCGAACGACCGTCGCAGGTAGCAAGAGGAGAACCGCACCGGAAATGACCGCGGAGAAGCCCTCGGACGTTGGCGCGCCAGGTACATACAGTCTGCGCCCGCGAGCTCGGCTCCAGTTCACCACCGGCAATGGAGGGTGAAGCTTTGACAATGCCAGCCACTCGTGCTGGCGAAACGTCAGAAAAATCATTAGATGAACGTCGGCCGAAGAACCCGAGACAGAAGCCAATAGGCAGTTTGTCAACAAGTGGCCACGAAAGCCTTAACAATTTTGAACTATTGTACCGCTGTCTAGTTGCTAGGATCACTGTTGTGAGTTATTTTCTTCGGACTTTAAAGCTGGCACTGTCAAAGTGAAGTACATTTGCAGGAGATAGGTTATTCTACAACGTGACTGGTATGATTAAATTGTAAATCAAAAAATCATTAACTTCATAATCATTTATTATTTTTAACCGCATACATATCTCGAGAAAATCAATACGAGAATATTTTTAAAAATATTGTTGAACGCATATGTGTGTAAAGTTGACATTTTTTTGTTGTTTTTGTAGTCGGTCTTCTGACTGGTTTGATGTAGCCCGCATGAATTATTTTCCTGTGTAAACTTCTTCATCTCGGGGTAGCACTTGCAAACAACGCCATCAAGTATTTGCTGGATGTATTCCAATCTCTGCCTTCCACTACCGTTTTTGCCCTCTACAACTCCCTCCCTCTAGTACCACTGAAGTCATTCCCGGAAGTGTTAAAAGATGTCTCATCATCCTGTCCCTTCTCCTTGTCAGTGTTTTCCAAATATTCCTTTCCTCTCCATTTCTAAGCAAAACCTCCTCATTCCTTATCTTATCACAGTCCATGTTTCACTACCATACAATGCTGAAGTCGAAACACACATTCTTTGACATTTCTTCCTCAAATTTAGGCCTATGTTTGATACCAGTAGACTGCTCTTGGCCAGGGCTGCCTTTTTTGCCAGTGCTAGTCTGCTTTTGATGTCCCCTTGCTACGTCCGTCATTAGTCATTTTGCTGCTTAAGTAGTAGAATTTCTTAACTTCATCTAACTTCGTGCCCACCAATCCTAATGTTAAGTTCCGCGCATTCAGATCTCTGTTACTTCTCATTACTTTTGCCTTTCTTCGATCTACTCTCAGTTCCTATTCCGTACTCACTGTAGTGTTCATTACATTCAGTAGATCATGTAATTCTTCTTCACTTTCACTCAGGATAACAATGTCATCAGCGAATCGTATCATCAATATCCTTTCACTTTGAAAGTTAATTCCACTCCTGAACATTTCTTTTATTTCCACCATTGCTCCTTCTATGTACGGTTTGTGAACAGTAGGTGCGAAAGAGTACATCCCAGTCTTACACTCTTTTTAATCCGAGGACATCTTTCTTGGTTGTCCACCATTGTTATTTACTTTTGGCTCTTGCACATATTATATATTACCCGTCCCTCCCTGTAGCTTACCCTTATCTTCCTCAGAATTTCAACATTTTGCACCGTTTTACATTGTGGAGTGCTTTTTCCAGGTCAACAAATACTATTAACCTTTCTTCATTTTTTCTTTATTCTTGTTTCCATTACCAACCGCACCGTCACAACTGTCTCTCTGGACCATTTGCCTTTGCTAAAGCCAAACTGATCGTCATCTAACATTTCCTCAATTTTTTTTCCATTCTTCTGTAAATTATTCTTGCAACCAACTTGGCTGCATGAGGTGTTAAACTGATTGCGCGATAATTCTCTCATTTATCAGTTCTTGTCTTCTTCGGAATTGTGTGGATGATATTTTTCCTAAAGTCAGATGGTATGTTGCCAGACTCATACATTCTGCAGACCAACGTGAATAGTCGCTTTCTTGTTACTTCCCCTACGATTTTAGAAATTATGATGCAATGTTATCCATCCATTCCGCCTTATTTGATCTTAAGCCCTCCAAAACTCAATTACATTCAGATTTTAATACTGGATCCTCTGTCTCGTCTAAATCGACCCCTCTTTCTTCTTTTGGCACATCTTCCCTACCGTAGAGCTCTTCCATGTACTCATTACACGTATCCGCTCTCTCCTCTGCATTTAACAATAGAATTCCTGTTTCACTCTTAATATTCACGCCCTTGCATTTAATTTCACCGAATGTTGTTGTGTCTTTCCTATATGCTGAGTTAGTCCTTCCGACAATCATTTCCTTTCGATTTCTTTATGTTTCTCATGCATCCACTTCTTCTTAGCTTCCTCGCATTTCCTATTTATTTCGTTCCCCAGCGACCTGTATTTCTGTGTTCCTTCATCATTTTTGTACTGCCTTCTTTTATCGAACAACTGAAGTACTTCCTCCTTTACCAATGGTACTTCGCAGCTACATTATCTGTACCTAAGTTTTTCTTTCCAACTTACGTGATTGCCGTTTTTAGATATGTCAATTCCTCTTTAACTGTACCGCCTACTGAGTTATTTCTTATTGCTGTATCTATAGCCTTTGAGAGCTTCAAGCGTATCTCGTTATTCCTTAGTACTTCCGTATACCACTTATCAGCGTATTAATTCTTCCTGGCTAATCTCCTGAGTTTATATCTGCTCCTGGGTACGCCTTATAATCCAGTATCTGATTTCGGAATCTCTGTCTGACCATGATGTAATATAATTGAAATCTTACCGTAGCTCCCAGGCTTTTCCAAGTATACCTCCTCCTTTTGTGATTCTTGAACAGAGTATTCGCTGTTACCAACTGAAATTTATTGCAGAACTCAGTTAGTCTCTCCTCTCTCATTCCTTGTCCCAAGCTCATACTTTCCTGTAACCTTTTTCTTCTACTCCTTCCCCTTAAACTGCACTCCAATTCTCTACGCCTATTAGATTTTCATCTCTCTTTATGCACTGTATTACCCTTTCAATATCGTCATATACTTTCTCTATCTCTTCAGCTTGCGCCGTCGGCATGTATACCTGAACAACAGTTGTTGATGTTGTTTTTCTATCGATTCCGTTAAGAACAACCCTATCACCGAACTGTTCACAGATGGACTAATGAAAGACTAGATTTAATAAATACCCAGCCAATGCCGGGTTTCTTAGGTAGTAGTTTATAATATTGTTCACTAATTATATCCTTCCATTCACATTACAACGTTGTTGCCTGAATGAAGTAAGCATTGCAGTGACAGAGGGCTTTATTGATCGCTATCATTATTTTACACTCACAATAAAATCGACTACCTTCGTAGCATAATGTTAGTACCCAGGTTCAGCTGCTCGTACCCCCCCCCCCCCCCCCCCCCAGCACTCCACCAGATTTATCTGAGGAAGGGACGTCTGGAAAATGTAAACCGAGTGGAAGTCAAAAAAGGACAGTGCCTCGGAAATATCCAGAATCGCCATTCCCACATTAAGTGATCCCGCAATGACAGAATTAACATAACACTCGCACGTGATAAAGGCAAAATGGAATAATAAATGTTTAAAAATTTTATAACTCATTAAACAAACGTCAGCTTAAAGATTGTGGTCACAAGCACCCAAAAAGTGACATCGTGACAATAATAATTAACTTAAGCCTGGGGAAGGAGCAATTCGTTTCGCAATTTTAACAGCTGAGGATTGCACTACATGCAGAAACAGCTATAAAATCTTGTCAGAGTTTACAGTCTTAAATGGCTACAAAAACACTGGTCACCCAATAGTTCACTCAAAGACTTAAAGCCTGTATTGACCACTTTGTACAGATCCGCGTAAGGCGTCACGTATGATATCCCAACAGTTACAAATCTTGGGCTCTGGCACGAGCAAACGAAATTCGAGTAGCCTCACGCAAGTCTAAATTAAGACCAGTCCATGTTTACGGAACCGTCACCAAAATATAATTGCCAGCAAGATCTCACAAAATTTGAAGTACACAGGAAACACCTCCTGAGGTCAAAAAATTTCAAAATTAAATGGGAAACAGGCCGAGGTGATGGTACTGCAAACGACCATTTGCGAAGGAATACACACTGTAAGTAGGCTGTTTAGGTTTTTTTATTGGTAACGCCACGTAGCGCTCTATATGAGAATCACTGACTGTGCTGTGTGCAGTCTGTGGCTGGTTGGCATTGTTGTAATATTCGTCATTGTAGTGTTGGGCAGCTGGATGTTAACAGCGCGTAGCGTTGCGCAGTTGGAGGTGAGCCGCAAGCAGTGTTGGATGTAGGGAGAGAAATGGCGGAATTTTGAAATTTGTAAGACTGGATGTCATGAACTGCTATATATATTATGACTTTTGATGACTATTAAGGAAAACACATTGTTTGTTCTCTATTAAAATCTTTCATTTGCTAACTATGCCTATCAGTAGTTAGTGCCTTCCGTAGTTTGAATCTTTTATTTAGCTGGCAGTAGTGGCGCTTGCTGTATTGCAGTAGTTCGAGTAACCAAGATTTTTGTGAGGTAAGTGATTTGTGAAACGTATAGGTTAATGTTAGTCAGGGCCATTCCTTTGTAGGGATTTTTGAAAGTCAGATTGCGTTGCGCCAAAAAATAATGTGTGTCAGTAATTTTTCTAAGGGGACGTTTCATATGTCGACCCTTAGCCGAGGATACCTCACTGGAATCTTCTGATTTTTTCTTGTAGTTTGTGTAATTAGTGTAGCTTTTGTTTATTGCTAGCGCGTAATTGTAGAGAGAATTTCCTTTTCAGTTGTAGTTTTTCGTTCTTGTACAGTAAAACAGTTGTGGCATGCATGTAGATATGCACCAAGTATTTCGCAGCTGCGCTTACAATTAACGAGATATCATTTTCAATGCTATGTTAATGTGTTTTCTTATTTTGCTCCTCAAATTGTGCTTTTCTGTGTTGTCGTGTGAAATATTGTGACAATAATGGCGTGTGAAAAACGTAATACTAGGCTCGAAAGTAAGTTGAGAAATGACAGTGAAGACGAAAGTAGTGTGTTAGCGCCACCGTGTAATGAATTAACAGACATTCGAAGTAGTAATTTGGTAACTGTGCATAGGGAAATGGAGCGGGTGGCAAACAATGGTGTAGACGTGAAACAATTAGTGAACAGGGAAGCATTATCGATCGATCGGTCGGCAACAGCCCACCTCAGGAATCGAGAATGACAGGACACAAGTTTGCAAATACTGCAGATTCAGGTTTTGGGTCCTCACCGTTTTCTCAAATAAGTCAAGACACTTTTTCTGTTTGTCAAAATGTGAATGTTGCCGGTGCAACTTCACTGCCGAAAAGCACTGAGGAACATGTGCATTGTTATTACAGTTAATGCAACAAATGGGACAAAGGCTACAAAAGTTAGACACAATTGAACGAAATCTTCAAAAGTTAGACACAACGCTTGAACAAAATCAGAAACAAATGGGACAAAATCTTCAAAAGTTAGACACAATGGAACAACACCAGAGACAAACAAAGCAACATTTAGATGCAATGGAACAAAATCTTCAAAAGTTAGACACCACACTTGAACAAACACGTGAAGATTTAACTACTGAGTTACATAAAATCGAATCGAAATGTCAAAAAGTCTGTAATGACGTAAAAACATAAATTTGTGAGCATTTCCAACCTATTTTTTCGCGTCATGAAAATGCATTACAGAATCACGAAGCAGCCATAAAGGAACTGCAAACTATAGTTCATGAAAATCACGACACCTTGCAAGCTAAAATTGACTCAGTTGCATCTACCGATTCGGTTACGCAACTTGCAAAAACTCAGGAAAACTTAAAGGTCACAGTAGATACTCTGAAAATTGGTTCAGAAAGACACATGGAGGAAATTGAGTTCATTATCAGAGAAAGTAGTTGAACTTCCGGATCAGCTAAATAATTTATCTACGACGGTAGATGATAATCTGAATGACACAAAACCGGTAGTCTTTAATGACACAGAAGAGTGCGAACAAATTAGGAAATTCAAACAAAATCAGAATCAAATTAATGCGCAACACCAAAGAGAAATCCGGGAAGTACAAGATCAGTTGACACAGGTAATACAGGAATTACATATTTTAGAGGCCACTCGCGCTCCAATACGGAAAGAGGGACATAGAAATACGGAACAGCCACAAAATAATAACTCAGGGCACTTCGTAAATTATGAAAGAAATTGGCAAGTTACACCGAATTTTGAGATGGAACCGCCGAAACGACGTAACAATGACCGACATGCGACTCGCCGACATGATGATTTTGACTATAAGCTGTTCATTACTACACGTACATTCAAAACATTTAAGAATTCTGGCAACGACATTCATCCACAACTATGGCTCCATCAATTCTCTCATTGTCTTCCTCCCAACTGGTCATTAGAACACAGATTAGAATTTATGTGTGGCTATTTAGAGAATTAACCAGCTGTAAGAATGCGATCGGTCATTCACGATTGCCACAGTGAAGGAGAATTTTATCATGCCTTCCTCTCAGCATATTGTCTCAAGCTAGACAAGACCGAGTAAAACATAGCATCATAATGATGAAACGTTTCGAACAATCTGAATTCTCCAGTCTTGTGAAATATTTTGAAGACATGTTGCACAAGAATCAGTACCTGTCAAACCCATACAGCCCCTCAGAACTCATCCGCATTTGCTTAATCAAATTACCTGAACATTTGCGACATATTATTTTGGCAGGACGTTGCAAAGACGACATTGAAGCTTTTCAGGGACTCTTACAAGAATTAGAAATTGACACTGACAATCGCGGAACGCGAAAACAGGAACACAACAATTACAGGTCACATCCGTCGCTATTCCGCGATGAAAGAAATAATAACTAGACAGGACAAGGCTATTCTCACAACACAAATCGTGAACAAAAACAGACACCACCCGTATGACAACTATTGGCAGAGTAGCAATAATTACAGGGAAAGATCACCTCTCCGTGGTAGTGACTATCACAGAGACAATCAGAGAAACAGACAATATGAGAACAAAAATAATTATTATCAAGGGAGGCAGAATAACTTTAGACGCCACAGTCCAGCACGTAGTTACGATTCTGGGAGAAATTCTCCACCATGTGACCGACAAGAAAGAAACTATGGAATCTACCGACATGACGACAGACGATATGATCGTAACGACAGACCTGAATTGCATCGGAACTGGCGGGATTCCAACAGGGCAGGCCCCTCTCGACAAGGTGAATTTATAGAAGTTAAGTCTCCAAATCCCAATAACGACGCGCGCCATCAAATATACAATAGACAATGACTCATACCGCTGGCAGCCACAAAACGTACTTATGAAACTGACGACGCAGCTGCCGTAGCTAGTAATTACGTAAAAATGGAAGACATTAGGGACATCTTACTCCAGGAACACGACGTAAAACATAACAACATTGCATATCTTGTGATTCACATTACAGTAAATGACGTAAAATTTACGGCAGTACTTGCCTCTGGCAGTCCCATTTCTGTAATTAGTGAAACAGTCTTTAGCAAATGCAACAAATCGAACGATTGCCCCACACTTCCGTTACGTAAGATTAAATTACAAGGTGCAATCTTTCGAAAAAGTGTAGATGTACGCCAACAAACTAACTTAGAATTCTGTTGTCAAAGCCACAGCTTCTCTATGAACTTTCTTATTGTCCCATTATTGTCGACGGAAATTATATTGGGAGTAGACTTTTTAATGAATACAAAGCAATCTTAAACTTTCACGATGCTGAAATAAGTTTAGAGAAAGAAGGTAAGTTAATAGCTTTGAAATTTGAAGATTGGCTCTCAAACCATGACGAAGAAATTAATCGGCTTTATCTCCTGTTAGACAACAGTATGGAATTTTCGACGGAACTTGACACTAACAATCACTCTGCAAGTACTGACAGGGATGATATCGATGGCGCATTTGATACTAATGAGATAATTCAGAATAAATTTCAAACAATTGAGAATTGTAATGACACTGATAGGCAAGACCTTTTTGAGATTTTGCAAGCACATTCCACAGTTTTTACTCACAAAACAGGAACAATCCAGGGATTTCAATACCAATTTCGTGTTCGTGAGCATACTAAATTTTGTGTAAGACCATACGTAATTCTGGCACATTATAGGGACCATGTTAGAACAGAAATACAATCTATGCTTGACGAGGGCATTATTGAGCCTACAGTAAGCTGATACAACAATCCATTACATGTTGTTGACAAGAAAAATGGATCGATCAGGCTTGTCTTAGATTCGAGACAAATCAATACTATCATCATTCCTGAAACAGACAGGCCGCAAACGTTGGAAGAACTTATTAAAAAATTTTATGGTGTAAAAGTGTTGTCTTCTATTGATCTCAGATCCAGCTTTTATCAGATCGAACTTCATCCAGAATGTAAAAAATACACAGCTTTCCTTTGTTTCGGCGTTTGTTATCAGTTTCGGAAACTTCCTTTTGGTTTGAACATTTCTTCGGCAGCATTCATTCACGGGATAAATTCCATATTACCTGAGTTCTTAAAACGTCACATCACCTTATATGTGGACGATATTCTGATAGCAGAAGTCTCATGGGAACAACACAACCGCATCCTCAACAGCGTGTTACATATTTTTGCAGAATCTGGAATTACAGTTAACTTGGAAAAGTCTGAATTTGGTAGAACAAAGGTGAAGTTTTTGGGACATATTATTTCTTCTGATGGCATTCAGCCGGATCCTGAAAAGTTAGAAGCAATCAGAGCCATTCCAGATCCATCCACAAAAAAACTAGTCCACAGTTTTCTAGGTCTCGTAAATTTTTACCGTCGTTTTCTGAATATGCAAATTCTAGTTACACCAAAACTTTGTTCTCTCACTGGAAAAAATACTATTTGGAACTGGGACGAACAAGCACAGTTGTAATTCAATTCTTTGAAAGAAGCGTTACTAAACGCGCCAATACTAGATCATCCAGATCTGTCACAAGATTTCTGCCTTAGCACGGATTCTTCTAAAGTCGGTCTTGGTGCCCATTTATTTCAAGAAGCCATAGAAAATGACACTACTGTTGAGAAAACCATTGCTTTTGCTAGCTGAGTGCTAACAAAATCTGAAAAAAATTATTCCGTTACTGAATTAGAAGCTTTAGCTATTGTTTGGGCATTTAACAAATTCCGTTTCTTTCTTTCTGGTAAGCACGTAAAAGTATACAGTGATCATCGTGCATTACAATTTCTTATGTCTTCAAAATTAAATCATGACAGGTTAAAACGTTGGACATTGTTTCTGCAAGAATTCCACTTCACGATAGTCTACATTCCCGGCAAGGAGAACATTGTTGCGGACGCACTGTCGCGCGCACCGGCTGGGCTTGAGAAAAGTAAGACAGAAGGCAACCTCGAGAAAAATTTCAGTATTCTTTATATTCAGAAAGTCGCCTTTGAAAACTTCATCACCACATCTTTAAAGGACATTGCTCATGAACAAGATAATTATCCGATTTGGAAAGACATCAAAAGTAAATGGCATGAAAAGAGACACACACAGATTCGGCATTATTATCTGGTTAGAAACAACATACTGTTCAAACGCTGCACTGTTGATGACAAGCTATGGGTACTTTGCTTTCCAGATGATTTTGTTAATAAGCTCATTTGGTACATTCATTTCGTCTACGCACATTTTGGTTCACGAAAATGTTGTCATATTCTTCGGACGACTTGTTATTTTAACAATATGGAAAAGAGAATTCGAAGAGTCTTGTCTATTTGTAAACCTTGTCGAAAGGCGAAACCATCTACTATCTCACATCGTGCTCCGTTGTTTCCATCATTCCTTCTAAATTAAAAGAATTTACTGCTGTTGATCTCTTGGGACCCCCTGTCAGAACATCGAATGGATTTTCGTACGTTCTAGTCGCTGTTGAACTTACTTCAAAATTTGTTTCTTTCACTCCGTTACGTAAGGCCACTGGACGGTCTGTATCCAGCGCCTTTGTTAAGAATTTCTTACGTGAAGTTGGCCACGTTGCTAAAGTCATTTCAGATAACGGACCGCAATTCAGATCTGCTGTTTGGTCACGCATGCTTCAGAACCATAAAATCAAACCTGTTTTTATTTCATTGTACTCACCACATTGTAACCCGTCTGAATGGATTATGAAAGAAATCAATAAGCTTTGCAGACTTTATTGTCACAGAAAGCATCAGCATTGGGACAGATATTTACACTTATTTTAAAATGTACTGAATGAAATGCCTCATGACTCCACTGCTTTACCACCTACTCTTGTACTGAAGAATGAAGAACCACCGAACAGAATCAGAGAGCTTGTACCTTTCCCGAATACACGTAAACTTCGACACAAAGACATAATTGATTTGGCTATTAAAAATATAAAATCTGCAGCAGACAAAAGGAGAAAACTACACGGTAAAGCAAATGCAAAGAAATTATATATTGGACAGAAAGTTCTCATTAAAGCTCATTCATTGTCACATAAGAAGAAACACTTGAGTCACAAATTCTTTCTAGTTTACAATGGACCTTACAGAATCCGACGTGTACCACATGATAATTGCGTTGAAGTTGAAACTCTGCGTACTAGGAAGAGTAAAGGTTTACACCACATTTCACATGTAAAACCGTTTGTTGAAAGATAATCTGCTTTTTAACTTTGTCTTTGCCATAAAACTTTTCACTTCACATTTCTAGTATGCTTTGTCAGACTTAAGAAACTGTTACCATTCAACAATGTTTGAAGTTAAATATCCAGTCAAGAACCTGTGCAACTTATTTAGACAGTAATTACGAATGCATTGTTATAGTGAACAGACGACACAGTGTTGTACATTCTTGCAACAAGTTTCACGATTACGTAACGACTATCAGGCTTACATACTTAGAACTTTTACTGCTAATGAGATTTTAATGCAACATTTTGGTTTACTTGAAAAGATACTCTTTATTTGAAGTACATTCGGTGAGATTAAAGATGACTTAGCATTTGGTTTCTTTGATAGCTACACGATTGTATCACGACGCTATTAATATGTGACACAATTTACATTGTTGCTTTTGCGGTGTATCTGTTTTATATCTGCACAGTTTTTCTGTATTATTCTGGAAAGTAAAACATGTTTTAGTAGTAACTTTTGTGGTATAGCTACAATGAGACAACCTTTTTCGTAGCACAACAACACATCACATTATAGTACTTTCTTGATCATGGTAAGGTACGTAATAACTACAATATATATACGCAAAGCATTTCACTTTCGTTTATGATGAGGTAAGTACATTGACTTCAGCAGAACTTTGCTTACAGAGGACGATAACTACGACACTTCCACAGAATTATCTTACAGCAAGACGCACATTTAGCGCTACAGGACATGCATTTGAGTGATTAATTTTGTACTTAAACCATTTATTTTTTAAGATTTTTGAATTACAAAGAAAGTTTTCCGTGATACATTTCATTCCATTGCTGTAATCTGTAACACCTGAGGGTATAACTACATTAATCCTCAGGGGGGTACACGCTTACTTTGTGTACCATGTGTGTGGCAAGCACAAGGAACCCTAGCTAATATGGTATTTGCTTATACAACTTTACACATCGGTACCATATTTCTCTAACACAGAATTACACAGCTATCTGATCATTTAACTGAGAGAGACAAATATTTATTTTACTACATCAGTGACAGATGTTTACGTAATTACACAGTTGGATAACTTCACACTTACGAAATTGTATTTTGTCTGTACTTTGTGAAATGTTCATATTTTTTCGGAACCATTGTGATACTATGAGAGCTTTGAATGATATATTTTGTATGGAATCATGATTTTTAAAGTACGTTTGAGGTAGATGACACTATTGAAATGAGCAGAGAATTTTTTTTAAGGTTTTGAAATTATTGCAGAAAGCTACAACGTTTTTGAGATTTGACTGAGTTTTTATGATATTATTACGACGATGATGTGTATTATGCTGTTGAGATATGTTTATGATCAATAAGATGATGCTACCGTATATGAGGAATTTGATTATGCTATGTATTTCTTATGATGAAATATTGAAGAAGTGTCAACGAATATGTATATGTTTAATAAGTTAAGGAATAATGAGTAGTGGTTAGGGACTCTGATTTGTGGAAAAGGATGTTGGAAACCAAGAATCGTACTTTAAGAATTATGAAATCTGTGTACATGTGTGAATGTATTACAATGCTGTCGAAGATTTTTTGGACGCTGTTATATTTATAGGATTTTATTTTCTACACATTTGTAACGCTAATTCTCAACCTGTGAAAATATTTTTATATGAGACTGTCACTGTAGCGGAAACTGCTGTCGTAAATATTTCAGTAAGAAAGGTAAGTGGCCTTGACATAATGCGTTCTGGGCGCCCAGCTGAGAGATAGTCACCTGACAAAAGAAAGACATTAGGTGGAGAAAAAAAAAAGAGGCCATTATCCTCGCAATTGACATTTCTTTGTCGAAAGCATCGCAAATACGACACACTCAAACTTGAAAGCATATGATTACATTGTGGAGCTCTTAATTTATGATATTTACTAAAATGCCTAATGAAATGATGACAAACATTTTACATCTATTGTCTTTGCAGTTGAGAGATTGCTCATTTTGTTTAATATCTAGTTTCTAGCTGCACTGCAGCATTGGTTAAAATAAAATTTTATAGATGTACTAATATAAATATTTTATGCCTACAGATCCAGTAAATAATAACTTTATAATCTACTCCAAACAAACGAGGGAGCACAAATAGACATTTCCCTTCACAGGAATTGCATACAAAATTTTTGTCAATGACTGGTAACTTTTTAGTAGTGTAAGTTAAGGTAATGTATCACTCTAGTATTAAGTTGTGACATAGGTATTAAACATAGCCATTTTTACTGTAATATTTTTTCTGCTTGAGCTTTGTCATGTTTAGATATTAGTTATTGCATTTGATGCTGCTGTTTGCCAGGCATAATGTTACTGAATTTGCCTTTGTATTACTCTGTTAAGCCAGTTTTACTACGGATTGATTTTTCTTGTTTGCTGCGGATTGCCTTATATTAGTTGTAATATTGCATTTGCTTTGCTAATTTATGCTGCTTGCATTGCCAATTTCCTTTTTATCATTGTGGTTTGTGTTAATTGTTTTGAGCTGCTGCATTACCTCATCCCTTAGTTTAGCATCTGAGCTCAGTAGATTTAAGTTAAGATGGGGTAGGCTATATAAGAGAAAGAGTTGTGATGAATGGAAAGAAATGCATTGAGAAGCTATAAAAAATGGTTTGGCCAAAAAAGTATTTAAAAGAGGATATGAACAAAAAAGTCAGGTTTAGGGACAACAGGTTTAGGTAGGATTTTCTTGGAAATAAATGGTGAGGTAAGATAATGGAAAATAAATAATGAGGTAAGAAATATGTGAACATATAAATACAGAAAGCGTGCTTGGATAGGATTTTTTTGGTAGAAACAAATGTTGAAATAAGACCAAAGGTCTATGGAATGAAGTTTTGGGTTGGACTGCAGTAACAAATGTTACACTGAAAACAAACCCTGTCCTTTCCTTTTGTGTTATCCCACTATGTGTTTGTGTACCCTTGTGTATTTGTTTTCTTCCTGTCTCTGTGTACTGTTTCATACAATTTTTTTCTCTTCTAATACTAAGCTACATTCACTATGATTAGGAATACTGTTATCCTCAAATATAATTTGCATTATTAATATGTTATTTACTTCGTAAAGATGTTTAGACATTATTTATTCTGTTTTGTTTTAATGCTCATGTGTGAAGTTGATGTTTCAAAAGTTATTCTGATCTTTTATGTATGTACTTATGTCATAATTCCTGTAACACTGATGTATATGTTATTTCGATTCTTTTGTAAAGCCCATATTACTACAAATGTTATCTGTATTGTTATGTTCTTTAATGATATATTTTGTACCTTTGTTATTGTATTCTCATGTTATAATATTGTAATTGACACCAGTTCAGCAAATTAAGTAACTTTTAAGCATTCATTTCACTGCACACATTTCTGTTGTCATAGTATATGCACAATATATATATATATAAAAAGAGGACTGTTAGTGCTCCCACGTGTGTTGATATGTCAGCAAGGGACTGGTTAACAGCATTGCTGGTTCTAAGAACAATTCCAAAAACTTTGTGAGTGGTTTATGGACTTGTTATATTCTCCGCAAGATTCTTCGATGGTGATTGTGCACCTGCACAGTCACAACAGACAGCTGCTAGCCATCTCTACAAGGACTACAGTGGGTCTGCATCTTTGATGGCCCACCAATACTATTATTTATACAAGGAATGCAGTGGGTCTACACCTCTGGTGGCCCACCAATACCATACAGGACTACAGTGGGTCTGCTCTGTGATGACCTACCTACCAATATTCTTCAAAACTTCGACTGACTCTGCAGTGGGTTTGCTCTGTTGTGGCCCATTACCTGTCGGCATGTCAAGAGTCAGCACTGTCTTTCTGTTGGAAGGACAACACTACTTCTTCAAGACTGCATTGAAATCCACTACTTCCGTGTGCATTGTCTTTTACTTCTCAGACTTTGAGAAAAACACTGCTATTTTACTGTGATGAACGATCAGGACTGTCTTTACGGACTGTGACAAAATTTTAGCTTTTGACCAACTTTGTATCAATAAGTGTGGGCATTAGATTTCTTTGTTATTGTAATTATGAAAAAATTTTAACAAATATGTATTGGCCAGTGCCCAAAACAATTTGTAAAATTTTTGTGGGGAGCATGGGGGCTATGTAAGTAGGCTGTTTAGGTTTTTTTATTGGTAACGCCACGTAGCGCTCTATATGAATGTCACTGACTGTGCTGTGTGCAGTCTGTGGCTGGTTGGCATTGTTGTAATATTCGCCATTGTACTGTTGGGCAGCTGGATGTTAACAGCGCGTAGCGTTGCGCAGTTGGAGGTGAGCCGCCAGCAGTGGTGGATGTGGGGAGAGAAATGGCGGAATTTTGAAATTTGTAAGACTGGATGTCATGAACTGCTATATATATTATGACTTTTGATGACTATTAAGGTAAATACATTGTTTGTTCTCTATTAAGGGGCTCCGGAACGCCCTATACTTGCAATGTTAAAATAACGCTTATAAATTACATCTTTCCTCACAAAGTATTTGAGGTAGGAAGTTGAACTTTTTACAGATTATTTATTGGGATATGGGCTACAACTTAACACAGGGATTTTACAAAATTGTAGTTCAGTTATTAAAGATGATTTTGTTTCAATTGTAATGAAAATTCACAACATTTTTTTGCAATTTTTTATTTATATATTCAAAAATATACAGTTTTTTGGAAAAAGGCTGTGTTAAATTATGCAGAAGGTACTGTGTAACATTTACTGAAAGTTTGAAACAAATATGTTTGGAAGATCCTTAAAAAACATGTAATTAGTATGAGAAAATAAAAGTTTTGGGAATCGAGCGACAAAGATTGGATTAACTTTTTAGTGCATTCCAGGTCCATAGGGTGGATTATCTTCATCCTCTGCAAACTCCTCCTCCAGCTTCCTCTTGTTCCTCCTCCTGTTTACTCTTGCTTGTATTTCTAGACTCTTTACAGCCCTGTCTGCAGCCCGAAGGCGTTCCTTGTCTAAAGCAAGCATCGCTCGTTGTTGTGTTCGTAGATTTTGCTACCATTTTCTTCAGTTGCAGTTACTGTAACACTGTTCCAAAAGGTGGTCATGTATGAACACTTATCACATTTCAGTTGTATTTCACTAGCAAGTCCTACGTGCTTTATTGTGGAGAGTTCCAGACCAACTTCACTACAATGAATACATCTTACACAGTTTGAAAAAATTCCTTTGAGAATCGACATATCAAATATTTCATTCACATCCGATACGCCCATAAAACATTCATAGTTTTCACTCATTGAACCAAGCTTCTTCTGTGAAGTATTTTCTTTCCCACTTTGACTGCTATGGGCAGGTGTACTTGAGAGGTTAGGTTCACTCACTTGGTTATCGTCTTTATTGTTTACAGTAATAACACATACCTTTGCCTTTCCAACATTTCTCCTTTTCTTAAAAGCCTTCAGAGGATTTCTAATAACTTCACTTTTACTCATTATTATACTTCAACAAACCAGAGACTCAAGAAACAGAATTAATTACGAATATTTTCGAGATAACGACAGAGTAAATAAACATGAAACAATCGACAATGACACCAGCGATATATATTGAACCATCACAGGTTAGCTACAACACATACTTTATCTCACATCACTAAAATGTACCTGATGAACACGGACGTTAATAATAACACCATTTGACAGCAGTTTAACAGTGCCACAGTGGGTCACGCCCATGTATAACACATTTCAAAAAAAAATTTAAAAATAGTTGTAGTCTTCGGAATTGAATAAATTATATATCTATTAAAAGGTAATAGCCTGCAAATTCTGAAAACGCAAAAAAGTAAAAATTGAACTTTTCATGATTTTGAGCCTTTCCGGAGCCCCTTAAAAATCTTTCATTTGCTAACTATGCCTATCAGTAGTTAGTGCCTTCCGTAGTTTAAATCTTTTATTTAGGTGGCAGTAGTGGCGCTCGCTGTATTGCAGTAGTTCGAGTAACCAAGATTTTTGTGAGGTAAGTGATTTGTGATACGTATAGGTCAGGTCAGGGCCATTCTTTTGTAGGGATTTTTGAAAGTCAGATTGCGTTGCGCCAAAAAATATTGTGTGTCAGTAATTTTTCTAAGGGGACGTTTCAACACGCAGGCAACAGTCTCTGTTAAGCTACTTCAAAATGGCTCAAATGGCTCTGAGCACTATGCGACTTATCATCTGTGGTCATGATTCCCCTAGAACTTAGAACTAATTAAACCTAACTATCCTAAGGACATCACACACATCCATGCCCGAGGCAGGATTCGAACCTGCGACCGTAGCGCCTAGAACCGCTCGGCCACTGCGGCTGGCTGAGCTACTTCGTCTCTCTTTCTGCGCACCACGCTGGTCGCTGCCCAAGTCTCTCTCAGTCTCAACTCACTCCCGCCACTCCTCCCACCATCTTCTCTGGCCAGAGGTAACGAGTGCGAGAGGGTGACGCGAGATGTCGAACGCGGTATGGCTCAGTACATGTATATATATTAATCTTCGGCAACATACGCTTTCCTGCAGAGTTGAGTCATATTCATATTTTCGAAAAACAGACGGAAGACGGGTCTATAAACGTCTGTGGCATCCGGTATTCAGATTAGGATTCGATGACTGCAGAAAACAAGAGGAAAGAAAGAAATTTCTGAAATGTGCCTCTGCAGATTACGAAATAGCATCGTGAAAGAAAGCTGAATCCATTAATGGAGCATGTCGCTAATAATATAGATATATATCACCTCCGCTGCATAAAAAACTTGACAATTTCGGCATATTATAGATTACTGAACATGTTGCAACATCTTCTTGAACCTTATTTGCATGATTTCCTTCAGAGGGGGTCAAAAATTTTAGTATGGATTTGGTACCAGATGATTCGAACGCATGGTGCGTACTGGAAGTAGATCTTGAGTACCTGAAAGTACTCGCGATTTACATTCAGATCTACCCTCATGTCCGGAAAAAATGGCACCACCATCTGACAGCAAAAGAACGGAGAATTCTTTCGACCTTGAATGATGTAAAATGTATATCATTCATGATATAAATTCAAAAAAATGATTGAAAAATAAATTGATTTTGACAAACGTTCACTGAAACCTATTATTTAGGCATGCTCCATATATGAGTTCATATAATGAGATTAAAATCCGCATGAATACTCGCCACGACTTGGAGAAATATCTGTTCAGTTTCACGATTAATGCTGTATTCGGCAAAATAATGCAAAATCTGCAGAAGTTCAGGAACCTCATCGTGGGAGCGTTAACTTGGGACAGCTGCATTAATTTCAAAACAAAATTTACAAAAAGGTCCTACATTTAATGAAACTCTTGTTGCCACTGTATTTAACTTATTTATTGTTTTCTTTGACAGACACATTCCAGTGGTAACGCCGATTTTAGATGTTTAGAAAACGTTCCTTTTAGATTTTCTTTACGGATATTACTGAAAAATTTCCGGCCAAGTCATATAAAACAGTCTAGACAGGCACTAGTAATCTTACGTAATACATCAATGTTCCCTATATCTATGACGATACCATAAGTGACGTGCTTAAGAGTTTCCATGAATAGCAAACACAATATTTCCCTAGTGAATTAAAGCCTGGTTTCGCTGATGGAAGAAGAACTGAATTCAGTGGAGGGGGGGGGTGAAGGGGGGGGGTTATCGAAGAATATCTGGGCCTGCACGTAAAATGTATGCTCTTGAG
This sequence comes from Schistocerca nitens, assembly GCF_023898315.1. Classification (NCBI taxonomy): domain Eukaryota; kingdom Metazoa; phylum Arthropoda; class Insecta; order Orthoptera; family Acrididae; genus Schistocerca; species Schistocerca nitens. Next base: position 780,614,318 of record NC_064618.1, read on the forward strand.
ACCATATGTGGCCCATATAATGCAGAGAGTTACAGCATAAGGTAAAAGTCTGCAAATATGCTCACTATTATCAAGTGAAAGCAGTGTGCCCTCAGTAAATAGAAACCACCTGGTTGGTGTATCATCCACTCGAAGCAGACTATTAAATAACTTAAGCTGTTATTAACTGCTCATGATGTCAAATGATATATACTTCCCTATAAAGTAAAGACGCTGGTTGGGATCATTACAACAACAAAATTGATGATTGTATATAAACACCTGATTGGTTCCTTTTGTAATAATATAAATTTGAAAATGTATGAAGTGTTAATAGGTGAAAAAAGGGTGATTGTATATAATGCAAATACCTGAATTCTTTTTATTTAAAAAAAGTAAATATTAAAAATGTAATTTCAATTTTATAAAACTGTGAATAAAATAAATATAACAGAAGTAATGCGTGGAAAACAGTTTTACAGATCAAATTTAAAGGTAGCATAAATTTTAATATTTGGTGCTTCTTTCCTGCTTTAGTTTGTTTCACACTATGTTAGCGACTGTCTACCGGTCTGTCAGCAGCGCTGTGTCTTATCAGGATACCTGATAAATGTGTCTCTCTGCACCGGGCTCTTTCCCTGTCTCACAGCAGCAAGAGTATGCTGCACTGACACGCCTGTGAGTGACTGTAGCAAAGCATGGGGGATCATATTATTTACAGCTTTTTTCTGAAAAACATCAAAAAGGTTTAGATATTTCTATTAATGTTGTGAGAGATGAAATAACATGTGTAATTAAAGATTACAGTATTTTTGAGTGAGATACAGAGACATGTTTGTGAGAGAAAATAAATCATTGCTCTTGTGTGAAATGGCACTTAATGTTTATTTGTGTGTGTGTGTCTGGGAGAGAGAGAGAGAGAGAGAGAGAAGGGGGGGGATCGCAGTTATGTGCTGTGTTTTTGGCGTATAAGATACAGAGAGAAATGATTACTTTAAGGAGTATAGAATTTGAGGTATAAAATACAGAGAGATCACACGCTTTTAACGTGTACTGAATTTCTCATATTCAGTGAAAATTATGGTCACTGAACAAAGTCAGTGATCCATGATGTTCAGTGATCAGTGCTCAGTAATAACAATAATGATATACTATGTAGTTAATGTGTGTGTGAGAGAGAGAGACGACTTCTTATAGATGAGGAAGAGAAAGACACACACAAAGAGAGATGAAGATAGAGAGAGAGAAATGATAACTAGAGATCCCATACATCTTAACAATTGTAATAAACATTTTTGGAACAGCGATCACAAAATCAAAAAAAAGTTCCTTTTTTTAAAATTCAGTCTTGATCGCATCACATATGCTACAAGAACATAGGTGAACGGTTTTGGTCATATCACATGACCATCATCAGACCCACGGCATCCTTCGAAGTTGGTAGGTGGAGTAGCCTTATCTGCTGTGATGTCAACCAGTTGAAAAACGGGTCTTAGTAGAGGGACAACAAATGAAACAAAAAGTACTTTATGTCACATAGTTACAAATTAACAATTTCTTCTTTACTTGTACTGTGAAACTTTACTTCTTGCCAAATATCGTAGTTCTAGTTCAGTGTGTAGTATCCTGTAGGGTTTGATGTGTTAGTTTACGATACCGTCCAGAATACGACAGCGTGCTCTACGTAACATGTGGCAAAACGCCGAGCATCAAAACGGGATTCTTCGCTGGTTCATACCTCGGTTTATATTGGTGACCAAAGCAATCGGTATGTTTTTAAATGTTTTGAACAGCTTGCATTTGCGATGAAAAATCACGAATGAAGTGTGCGCCCATGTTGATACTAGATACAATTGTGGCAATAGCTATTATGAACGCTATAATAATAGTAAAATAGCAATAGACGTTTTTGAGACCACTCTTTTTTTAATGGCGTGTTTCTAAAGTTTTCCTCAGATGTGGTAAAGTCAGACATTATACATAAAAACTAAGGGAACAGACACTATGCAATGTACTGAGTCAACTTATGTGTCATCTTTAATGTGAACTGAACATCCATGGCTGTAAAGTCACGAAAGGAACCAAAGTTCCTGCAAGGTGACAGCGTATTACACACAAACGAAGGCAATGAATGCCAAAAACTTCATACAGAAAGACAATCGTCATAAGTATAACGTTAAAACAAATGTCATACACATATAGTTTTATATCTTGTAGTAAAAATCACAGTTAACGTAATAAAAAAAGCCCTAAAGTACATGGGTAGTGATGGGGCAATCAGAAACGTTTATTTCGGTTCGTGGACTAGGTCTTGGGGCGGCACAAAACACAATGATAGGAATGTTGTGTGCACATATCATTACACAACCGCAAAATGACACCAAACAATAATGCACGTACAGGAAAATATCATAACGAATACAAAAAGATACAGCAAGTTCAGGTTTCATATCCATGTCATTATACAACTGTATGAAGACCTCAGCAAAATAAAAGATAAGAAACGGAGAGTACAACTCACAGATATATTTATGAAATCAATTATGCACCTGGCCTGTTGTTAGTGGCCTTTTGCTGTAATAATTACATAAAAATTAGTATGAAACGTGAGGCCTTGCGCTATACGTGCTGGTTGTGTTGTAAAACTTCTAGCAATATCTATCTTTCGTTCATATTAAAATTGTTGTACAATTGAAAATGACACTACACCATATAAAGTGAACACAGTATGTAGTAAAATATAAAAGGATAAAAACAATGTTTCTGCATAAGTATACAAGTGAAGAATAAATATACCATAACAAACAGTACCTACGACCTATAAAGGTACATAAAATACCAAATCACAAAACTAGCCTAACGTTTACACTGGAAGAACTCAGTAGTAATTACGAAAAAAGTCAAGTCATTTGTCAGGGATTCCAGCTCATAGCCTACACAAATTAATGTACAATGTGAGGTCTTGCACTGTCCATGCTAATTATGAACTGCAATTTGTAGCAGCATATGTCTGTCATTCGTCAAAAGCCTTTGACTGTGTGAACCACAGCACTGTTCTAAGTAAACTAGAATATTATGGCATCACCAGCAATGCTGCAAAATGGTTCGAATCTTACCTAGCAGGAAACAAAGGGTCTGAATGTGAAATACCTGTGCAGTAAGTAGTCAGTCTTCATCTGACTGTGAATTAATTACATATGGTGTTCCTCAAGGTTCCATCTTGGGTCCATTGCTTTTTCTTCTTTACATTAATGACCTCTCGTCAGTTACATTGCCAGATGCTCAGTTTGTTCTGTTTGCAGATGATGCAATTACTCCAATAAGTAGCAAGTGAAGAACAAATTTAGAAGTAAATGCTATTGAAATTGTCACTGACATTAATAAACGGTTTAAAGCTAATTCACTGACATTAAACCTAGAAAAGTCCCGCTATATGCAGTTCAGAACCTGTGAGAGACGTACTTGCAACATGTGTACAACATATGAAGAGATGTAGATCGAAGAGGTTGACAGTGTCACATTTCTGGGATTACAACTTGATAATAAATTCAGTTGTGAAGAGCACACCAGAGAATTGCTTAAGCGCCTAAACAAGTCTGCATATGCAGTGAGAATGATGTCAGATGCATGAGGTATAAATATAAAAAATTGCATAGTTTACTTACTTTGTTTCTATTATGTCATAAGGGATCATATTCTGGGGTAAGTCAGCAAACCAAGGAAAAGCGTTTAGTGTGCAAATTCGAATAATAAGAATAACTTTTTGTTGGATATTCAAGAACATAATGTAGAAACCCATTCAAGGAACTTTTTATTCTAACCACTGCTTCTCAGTATATTTATTCCTTAATGAAATTTGTTGCAAGTAATATATCTCTACTTCCAAACAATAGCATCAATACTAGAAATGAGAACAATCTACATAAAAACCTAAAATCACTTACCTTGGTCAAAACAGTAGTCCAGTTGTAGTGTTTCCTTTACTCGGGGTTCTGCTGTGAAAATATAAAATAGAAAATCTGATTGGGTTTTGAATTTTGGTGGGATAAGTTACGGATAAGACGGGCTTGATATTATTGATTGAGATATTGCTGTAATTTGACCGTGCATGGCAGACCAGGTCGGCAACACTACAAAAAGCGACTGTACGGAAATAGCATCAGAAACTAGTGGAAATTTACCTTATAACCTTGTTACAAACGCAGTACTAATTACAATATAGTCTTCATGGCTGTCCTCCTAATCCTCTTGTAGGACCACCCGTCTTTCACTTTTCTCCGTCTGTTGGAAACTTCTTGAAGTTGTCACTGTCATTATCAATTCACAAATTTGGCGATAACCACCTCTTTGAATCACTATTCAAACAACCTCGCTTTGTAATATAATTTCAATTTCCACCCAAAAGCACAGGCGTAATTCCCTCAGACTTCAAGAAGAATATAATAATTCCAATCCCAAAGAAAGCAGGTGTTGACAGATGTGAAAATTACCAAACTATCAGTTTAATAAGTCACAGCTGCAAAATACTAATGCGAATTATTTACAGACGAATGGAAAAACTGGTAGAAGCCGACCTCGGGGGGAGATCAGTTTGGATTCCGTAGAAATGTTGGAACACATGAGGCAATACTGACATTACGACTTATCTTAGAAGAAAGATTAAGGAAAGGCAAACCTACGTTTCTAGCATTTGTAGACTTAGAGAAAGCTTTTGACAATGTTGACTGGAATACTCTCTTTCAAATTCTGAAGGTGACAGGGGTACAATACAGGGAGCGAGAGGATATTTACAATTTGTACAGAACCCAGATGGCAGTTATAAGAGTCGAGGGGCATGAAAGGGAAGCAGTGGTTGGGAAGGGAGTGAGACAGGGTTGCAGCCTCTCCCCGATGTTATTCAATCTGTATATTGAGCTAGCAGTAAAGGAAACCAAAGAAAAATTTGGAGTAGGTGTTAAAACCCAGGGAGAAGAAATAAAAACTTTGAGGTTGGCCGATGACATTGTAATTCTGTCAGAGATAGCAAAGGACTTGGAAGAGCAGTTGAACGGAATGGACAGTGTCTTGAAAGGAGGGTATAAGATGAACATGAACAAAAGCAAAACGAGGATAATGGAATGTAGTCGAATTAAGTCGCGTGATGCTGAGGGAATTAGATTAGGAAATGAGACACTTAAAGTAGTAAAGGAGTTTTGCTATTTGGGGAGCAAAATAACTGATTATGGTCGAAGTAGAGAGGATATAAAATGTAGACTGGCAATGGCAAGGAAAGCGTTTCTAAAGAAGAGAAATTTGTTAACATCGAGTATAGATTTAAATCTCAGGAAGTCGTTCCTGAAAGTATTTGTATGGAGTGTAGCCATGTATGGAAGTGAAACATGGACAATAAATAGTTTGGACAAGAAGAGAATAGAAGCTTTCGAAATGTGGTGCTACAGAAGAATGTTGAAGATTAGGTGGGTAGATCACGTAACTAACGGGGAGGTATTGAATAGGATTGGGGAGAAGAGAAGTTTGTGGCACAACTTGACTAGACGAAGGGATCGGTTGGTAGGACATGTCCTGAGGCATCAAGGTATCACAAATTTAGCATTCGAGGGCAGCGTGGAAGGTAAAAATCGTAGAGGGAGACCAAGAGATGAATACACTAAGCAGATTCAGAAGGATGTAGGTTGCAGAAGGTGCTGGGAGATGAAGGAGCTTGCACAGGATAGATTAGCATGGAGAGCTGCATCAAACCAGTCTCAGGACTGAAGACCACAACAACAACTATTTCGAAATAAATGGATCGGAATAAAGGAAGTACAGATGGCTGCTTGAAACTGGAAAAAATGTAAATTTCTGTACTCACCAATTTTTTGTTCTTCAATCTTATGTTGCAAATGTAGCGTCACATATACAGTTTTGAATCCAAAATTTTTCTTTCGCGTCCGTGCAAATTATTTTATGGAACGTTATCCCTTTCCTTTTATTTTAACAAATTAATTTCCTCAGCATGAAAATGAAAATTAACACGAATTAATAACAGGGAAAACAATATTGTTGAAAATTTCTGGCACGTAACATTACAATTTAAATGAATGAGACTTAGTCCAAATTAATTTTCTGATGCTATTAAGTGATTAAACTTAGATAAAATGTCCAAAATTTATAATAATTGCACTTGTATCAAAACCGGAGATTGTAAGTCCTGTCACCAGGATGCCTATTGTAGTGTTTCCTTTACTCGGGGTTCTGCTGTGAAAATATAAAACAGAAAATCTGAATGGGTTTTGAAGTTTGGTGGAATAAGTTACGGCTAAGGCGGACTTCGTATTATTGATTGATGTAGTGCTGTAATTTGACCGTGCATGGCAGACCGGGTCGGCAACACTACAAAAAGCGACTGTACGGAAATAGCACCAGAAACTAGTGGAAATTTACCTTATAACCTTGTTACAAACGCAGTACTAATTACAATATAGTCTTCATGGCTGTCCTCCTAATTCTCTTGTAGGACGACCCGTCTTTCACTTTTCTCCGTCTGTTGAAAACTTCTTCAAGTTGTCACTGTCATGATCAATTCACAAATTTGGCGATAACCACCTCTTTGAATCACTATTGAAACAACTTCGCTTTGTAATATAATTTTAATTTCCACCCAAAAGCACATTCAACACAGCGCGGAAAAATAAACGTCTTTCGTATCTAGACAAGAGAGAGAGTAATCTATTAGCTGTTAAAAAACAAACACCTAGGCAGAAGTAAAAAAAAAAGAACACAACTATTTACAAAAATTGGTAGCTGGCGCAGCGTTCTTTTGCGTGCGCGATCGTGAATTATATCTTTGTATTGGCGGAGGCGCGGTAGTCAAAGTACCATTACAATAAGCTTTTAGAGTGCAAATTCGTATAATAAGAATTATTTTTTGTTGGATATTCAAGACCATAATGTAGAAACCCATTCAAGGAACTTTTTCTTCTAACCACTGCTTGTCAGTATATTTATTCCTTAATGAAACTTGTTGCAAGTAATATATCTCTACTTCCAAACAATAGCATCAATACTAGAAATGAGAACAATCTACATAAAAACCTACAATCACTTACCTTGGTCAAAACAGTAGTCCAGTATTCAGGAACAGACATTTTCAACAAATTTCCAGCAACCTTTTAAAACTTTGTTTGATATAAAGCCCGATTTAAACAGAGTTTGAAAGACTTTTTGGCAGGCAGTTATTCTATTCTATAGGTGAGTATCTTAACAGGGACTGTTAGACCAGCTTCAGTAAAAATGTCTGTTAGTTTTAAGTTTTGACAACACTTGATCACAATAGTCAAGATTAGGTATTTTGTGTATGATAAATTTATTAAAAGTGCGTAGCAGTTTTTCATTCTGGCAGTATATTAATTCTGTAAATATTAGCAGTTCCAGTTTACTGTAATGTATTAATCTATTTTGACAATCTCCTGACGAATGACCAGAGTAGTAAGTATTGCATTCACATATTTATGTTTTTTATGTTATACTTTCTGACATGTTCCACACCCAGGAGAATCATCTCACTTTTTGGGTCTATGGATCGAAAACTGAATCTGATCTAATCTAATATAATTAAAACGTTCTACATCTGAGAATGACAATACATCATCTAAATTGAACACAGTATATGGTAAAATATGAAAAGATAAAAATAACGTTTCAGGGTTTAAACCCCTTGTTCCTGTACACAAGTGTACAAATGGTGATAAAATATACCATAATAAACAGTAGCGACACACATAAAAGAACGTCAGATACCAAAGTAGAAAACTAGCCTAATATTTACAGTGGAACGAAGCAGTAATGATCACAAAAAAATTGAAGCCATTTATCAGATCTTCCAGCTCGTTGCCTACGTAGAAATGGCATGATTAGAGGTTATACTCAGATTAGGAACAGTATTGACCCAAACCTTTACACATTTGATTAAAATATATGAACAGCTATTTCGTCTATTAAGTAACAGCAGTTTTGTCTATTACGCCACAAATATGGAAGTAATGGCGTACAAAGTTTGTAGAACCATGTATATAGTCTACAACGTGACCACATAAACCACATTTTCAATTTTTTTTATTTTTCTTTACTTTTTTCGCGTTAGTCAGAACTTAATTGTAAGAAAACATTTCAATAATTACGTAAACGGTAAAACGAAACTACCACGGCAATAAACCATAAAGTGAGCTGTATATCGGTCATAAGATCATACTATGGAGGTACTGAGCTGTCGGAGACTCAAGCCCTTACACGTCTGAAGAGCTACGTACTAGAGTATTGTGCTAATGCAGTGATGTGCACATTGGTTGTAATGGACGTAGCTTACACAATCTATATGGAGCTACGACAAGAAAGCGGGAACCAACTTAGGAACAAATTAAATCTGATGCTGTCAAAATAATATTCCTATTACGTGAGAGCAACGATGACAACCTATGATTAATGATTAACAGGAATACATATTTATATGAAACCTTACTGTGCCCAGGGCTCCGACCTGAACATAGCTATTCCAATTCGTATTTATTAAATTATACTATATTTTTCATTACATTACTACCATTCTAAACCCGACATGTGTATCCAGGGACCATCTCTACAGCCAACAGAAGGGTCGTCTTAGTGTCATTATCCGACATTACAGGGCGAAGTATAAATATCACACAGCTCCTCTTGCTTAGGTAAATGGAACGAATCGTCCGGTTCTTTTTGCGTTTCGTGTGGCCTATGGTGGGTATTTAGGGATTTTTGGAGGCACAGTTAGTTCATAGGCGGTTCCTTAGCACAGCCTTAAAAAATGTTTTTTTCAATATTTTTCGTGACAAAACCGAGTCGCAGATTCAAAGACGGTTATGCATAAAATAACTGAAATTTTTACGATATACACTATGTGATCAGAAGTACCCGGACACCCCCAAAAGACATACCTTTTTCACATTTGGTGCATTGTGCTGCCACTTACTGCCAGGTATTTCGTATCAGCGACCTCAGTAATCATTATCGTGAAAGAGCAGAATGGGGCACTCCGCGGAACTCACGGACTTCGAACGTACTCAAGTGATTTGGTGTCACATGTGTCATACATCTGTACGCGAGATTTCCACACTCCTAAATATCCCTAGGTCCACTGTTTCCGATGTGATAGTTAAGTGGAAACGTGAAGGGGCACGTACAGCACAAAAGCGTACAGGCCGAACTCGTCTGTTGACTGACAGAAACCAATGACAGTTAAAGAGGGTCGTAATGTGTAATAGGCAGACATCTATCCAGAAAATCACACAGGAATTGCAAACTGCATCAATATCCACTGCAAGTACTATGGCAGTTAGGCGAGAGGTGAGGAAACTTGGATTTCATGGTCTAGTAGCTGCTCATAAGCTACACGTCATGCCAATAAACGCCAAACGACGCCTCTCCTCGATTAAGGAGCATAAAAATTGGACGATTGGACAGTGGAAAAACGTTTTGGGGAATGAAGAATCACGGTACAGAATGCGGCAATCCGTTGGCAGGGTGTGGGTATGGCGAATGTCTCGCTGAACGTCATCTGCCAGAGGATGTAATGCCAACAGTAAAATTCGGAGGTGGTAGTGTTATGATGTGGTCGTGGTTTTCATCGAGGGGGCTTCCACCCCTTGTTGATTTGCATGGCACTATCACAGCACAGGCCCACATGATGTTTTAAGCACCTTCTAGCTTCCCACTGTTGAAGAGAAATTCGGGAATGGCGATTGCATCTTTCAAAACGATCGAGCACCTGTTCACAATGCACGGCCTGTGGCGGTGTGGTTTCACGACAATCGCATGGCCTGCACAGAGTCCTGACCGGAATCCTACAGAACACCTTTAGAATGTTTTTGGAGCGCCGACTTGGTGCCAGGCCACACCGGCCGACTTCGATACTTCTCAGTGCAGCACTCCATATGGAATGGGCTGCCATTCCTCTAGAAACCTTCCAGCACCTGATTGAACGTGTGCTGCGAGAGTGGAAGCTGTCAACAAGGCTAAGGGTGGATCAACACCACATTGAATTCCAGTACTACTGATGGAGGGCCTCACGAACTTGTAAGTCAATTTCAGCCAGGTGTCAGGATACTTTTCATCATATACGAGTAGTGTATGTGTAAGATCCAGATCTCGAACATTATTGAGAAGTTTCTTGACGTCTTTATTCGTTCCCGAGATACAAAAGTACAAAGTTACACTAGTTCTACGTGTAAAATACGCACGTAAATTCATGTACACCGCAGAATCCAAACAAATAATAACCGCAGAAAATTGCTCAGATTTTAACTTATATCTTCTCTAGGCATTTATCTAGAAGTGGAATTTCCGCTTTCAAAAATCTTTATTAGTTCATTAGCGGTTCTTAGAAAACTCCCACAAAACGCTGTTTATACCATTTTTTCATACAAAAACCGAGCCGTGAATTCCAAGAAGCGTATACACAACAGATGGCTGAAATTTTTACGGTATGTCCCTATGTTCCCAGTCAGCAACAAACTCGAAGATAATTTTAGTTATATATTTATCCGTTTCCCAGATACAGAGGTTCAAATTAACCTTATATGTATATGTGAAATACGCACATAAAGTCTGTTGTGAGACAAAAACGTACTTTATATAGTGACATAGCACGAAGAGATATGCTGCAATCGTTATCACCAGAACGTTCTGGGAACCCCACTTTGTAGTAATAAAGAACGTGCGAAGTTTTGTGCGCGTAAAATTTGGTCTGAGGTTTAGTATTATTATTTAAATTTCACGTAAGTATCAAAGTTTTACTGACACATAAAGTTCTTTTTATATGAATGGTATACCCTGCTCTGGAAGGTTAAAGGAGAGAACCAGCGGAGAAACGTTCCTGTCTGATCACAAAAAAGATGAATATGATACTGTTTAACATACTTTGAAAAGTGTGGTAGCAGCTGCTTCATTGTACCCTACTCACTGCCTTCAAAACTTTTTGTGGTGTCACCGCCAGACACCACACTTGCTAGGTGGTAGCCTTTAAATCGGCCGCGGTCCGTTAGTATACGTCGGACCCGCGTGTCGCCACTATCAGTGATTGCAGACCGAGCGCCGCCACACGGCAGGTCTAGAGAGACGTCCTAGCACTCGCCCCAGTTGTACAGCCGACTTTGCTAGCGATGGTTCACGGACAAATTACGCTATTTGCCGAGACGATAGTTAGCATAGCCTTCAGCTACGTCATTTGCTACGACCTAGCAAGGCGCCATTATCAATTGCTATTTATATTGTGATGCATGTACAGTCAGACCGATGTTCACCAATTATGGATTAAAGTTAAATATTCCTGAAGCTACGTACTTTTCTTGATAGTATAATTACTTTACCTGTTCCAGACCTCACGCCAGCCTGCGTGAGCTTAAACGCGTGCCTTTCAGCTTCCTCCAAACCCCGTGAATTGGCTCCTGCCAATTCACCACACTTTTTTTAAAAAAACTATGGCATGCAATTATAGCGGTTTTTTATGCTGAGAGAAAAGGAGAAGTGGCTGTGGAAAAGAGATGGAAAAGTAATAAATGCTGGGAGATAACAGACGTTGGCTCCGGCCACTATGGGCGAGTGGTTCTAGGGGCTTCTGTCCGGAACCGCGCTGCTGCTACGGTCGCAGGTTCGAAACCTGCCTCGGGCAAGGATGTGTATGATGTCCTTAGGTTATTTAGGTTTAAGTAGTTCTAAGTCTAGGGGACTGATGACCTCATATGTTAAGTTCCATATGCTTAGAGCCATTTGAACCATTTTTGATAGACGGTGGTTATTGTATAGAAAGAGTGAAGGAGACAATGGCAGTATGAGAGAAAGAGAGGACTACCGTGAAAGAGGAACACTGTTGACGGTGACAGAACAGTGGTAGGAAAATAGCGAAGGAGGCAACGCCAGCAGGATAGGAATAAAGACAAAGGTAAAGTGGAAGTGGGTGAGAGTAAGTGAGAGTGATAGACCGAGTCTATGAGAATGACAACGAGAAAGACAGATATAGTGACAGTGAGACGATAATGCAGCAGTTGCAAGTGTCAGACAGTAGCAATAAGTGAATGAACTGGGAGACAGTGACTGTGAGAGAGACAACAGCTGTAGGACAGAACGAAGGAGACGGTGGCTGTGAGACAAAGACAATCACAATTACAGAAAAACAAAGAGATAGTGGCAATGAGTTGGGCTCAGTGAGAGCGCCAAATGGGAGTGTATGGGTATCAGCGACTTATATCGATGGACTAGCGGGTGTGAGGGAGTTACAGTTAGCGAAAGCTGTTGGAGTGAATGGTGAGTTGCATGTTAAAAAGAGGGCGAATATGTTCGCATGGTAAAATTTTAGAAAAAGTTTTAATAGAGATGAGGAAAGTGGAGCCCGTGTAAGGCAAGTTGAGGAGCTATGTTACTGAGAAGTAGCGACACTAGCCTTACAAACTGGCTACCTGCGAGAGTGCGGTGTGCTAATCACGTACCCCTCCATATCTACATCCAGCGACACCTATGGCCTGAGGATGACAAGTCGGTCGGTCGATACCGTTAGGCCTTCAAGGTGTGTTCGGAAGGAGTGAGGAAGGTAGAATGAGCCAGTTGTATCCCAATTTTCAGGGAGAATCATTCAAACAGGGGTAGATTCACATTTTTGTGCTCCAATAACAGCATTTCTCCAGTGGTCAAAAGATGTAACATAGGTGGTCGTATCTTTTGGTGCCGGCCGCTGGTGGCCGAGCGGTTCTGGCGCTACAGTCTGGAACCGCGCGACCGCTACGGTCGCAGGTTCGAATCCTGCCTCGGGCATGGATGTGTGTGTTGTCCTTAGGTTAGTTAGGTTTAAGTAGTTCTAAGTTCTAGGGGACTTATGACCTCAGCAGTTGAGTCCCATAGTGCTCAGAGCCATTTGAACCATTTTTTTATCTTTTGGTTGCACTGGCTCACAAATTTGTTTCACCTCCAAGGGACCGAAGACCTCATTATTTGTCATAAATATTAACTTGATTTCCAATTTCCTTAGAAAGTGGGACTTAAAAAAGGGAAAGAGGGACGGACAACAAAGTGATCCTATAAGGTTTCCGTTTTTGCTGATTGAACTACGGAACCCTAAAAATTAGTGTCAACAGTACAACTGCTTCCCAAGCAACGAAAAAATTTAAAGGATACAATATCCCTAAGATGCAAAATTTTACAGAAGATCGCAATTTAAAGCGAAATTCAATGCGATATGCTTTTAACAGCTTCCTCGACGAAAGTCTGTCTCGAAATCTGATTGTATGTATAGTACACAAGCGGTAAGACACAATCAATACCTTCACTGACCGCTAACAATGGCGATGGTTCTGATGACGATGCCACTAAAGCAGAGCACCAGATGGATAGCTGCCGCTCAGCCACCTTCCTGCTCGTGGCATGGCTATGCTATCCACTTCATTTTAACTATGATCTACAGCTTTCAGCGCGTTATTTATGTACAACTTGACGTGAATGCCGTGGATTGTCTCTAAGGCATGTACCTTTCCGTCTTGTTAAAAAGAATCTCTATCACCTGAGGATGTGTTTTCAGTTGACATGAAATCGGTCCTGACTTTTATAATGTATTTTACAGCTAGTGCTGTTCACTCCATTCAAAAAGAGATATAGTTTACCGAAATTACTTCACCATAGAAGACGAAGTAAATCTTCCAGATTCGAATCGAGAACAACTGCCAACATGAGTGACTTAGAAGTAGATATCATCGGTGTAACGAAGCGGCTTAAACAACTTCATAACGGCAAGACCTCTGGTGCAGATTGTACACCAATCATGTTCTTTTCAAAGTATGCTGATATACTAGCTCTATACTTAGATATTATATACATCCGCTCGCTTCTCGAAGACTGGAAAGTTGCACAAGTTATGCCAATACAAAGAAAAAAAACTGGTGCTATGCTCTAAGTTAGAGACCCATATCACTAATCACGTATATTGCTGTTTATGGGGAGGCTTGCGTGTCTCAGCGGTACAGACAGCAGTACCGTTGCTGCAACCACAACGGAGGGGCATCTGTTGAGAGGCCAGGCAAAAGTGTGTTTCCAGAAGAGGGGCAGCAGCATTTCCAGTAATTACAGGGGCAACAGTCAATATGATTCATTGAACTGGTCTTGTAACATCAACCAAACCAGCGTCACTGTGCTGGTAGTGCGAACAGCTGAAAGCAAGGGGAACTACAGCCGTAACCTTTCCAGAGGGCATACAGCTTTACTGTATGGCTAAATGATGATGGTGTCCTATTGGGTAAAATATTCCGGAGGTAAAAGAGTCCCCCATTCGGATCTCCGGTAGGTAACTACCAGGAGGACGTTATCAGGAGAAACAAAACTGGCGTTCTACGGATCGGAGCATGGGATGTCAGATCCCTAATAGGGCAGGTAGGTTAGAAAATTTAAAAAGGGAAATGGATAGGTTAAAGTTAGATAAGTTCGATGGCAGGAGGAAAAGGACATATGGTCAAATCGAGTAGGAGTAATGTAGAAGTAAGTTTAATAGTGAATAAAAAAAATAGGAACGCGGATGAAATACTACGAACAGCATTGTGAACGCATTACTGCAGCCAAGATAGACACGAATCACACGCTAACCACAGTAGTACAAGTTTATATGGCAACTAGCTCCGCAGATGAAGAGATTGAAGAAATGTATGATGAGATGAAAGAAATTATTGAGATAGTTAAGGGAGACGAAAATTCAACAGTTATGGGGGATTGGAATTTGATAGCAGGAAAGGGAAGAGAAGGAAAAGTAGTAGGTGAATATGGACTGCGGGTAAGGAATGAAAGAGGAGCCTCCTGGTAGAATTCTGCACAGAGCATAACTTAATCATCGCTAACGGTTTAAGAATCATGAAAGGAGGCTGTATACGTGGGAGGTTTCAGGTTGGTTATATAATAGCAACACAGAGGTTTACGAACCAGATTTGAAATTCCAGGGCATTTTCAGGGGCAGCTGTGGACTCTCACCACAATTTACTGGTTTTGAACTGCAGATTAAAATTGAAGAAAGTGAAAAAGGTTAGGATGTGTGTGTGAAATCTTATGGGACTTAGCTGCTAAGGTCCTCAGTCCCTAAGCTTACACACTACTTAACCTAAATTATCCTAAGGACAAACACACACCCCCATGCCCGAGTGAGGACCTGAACCTTCGCCGGGACCAGCGGCACAGTCCATGACTGTAGTGCCTCACACCGCTCTGCTAGTCCCGCGCGGCAAAGGTTAGGAATTTAAAGAGATGAGAGCTGGGTAAACTGAAAGAACCAGAGGCTGTAGAGAGTTTCAGAGAGAGCATTAGGGAACGATATACAAGAAGAGGGGAAAAGAATACAGTAGAAGATGAATGGGTAGCTTTGAGAGAGGAAACAGTGAAGACAACAGAGGATAATCTAGGTAAAAAGATGAGGGCCGGTAGAAATCCTTGGGTAACAAGAGAGATATTGAGTTTAATTGATGAAAGGAGAAAACATAAAATGCAGCAAATGAAGTAGGCCAAAAGGAATGCAACTGTTTCAGAGATGAGATCGATAGGAATTGCAAAATGGCCAAGCAGGAATTGCTAGACACATATGTAAGGATGTTGAATCATATATCACTAGGAGTAAAATGGATGCCGCCTACAAGAAAATTAAAGAGACCTTTGGCGAAAGGAGAACCACCTGTATGAATATCAAGAGCTCAGATGGAAAACCAGTCCTAAGCTAAGAAGAGAAAGCAGAAAGTTGGAAGGAGTATATAGAGGGTCTCTAGGGCGATGTACTTGAGGGCAATATTATCGATATGGAAAAGTACGTAGATGAAAATGAGATGGGATATATGATACTGCGTGAAGAATTCGACAGAACACTGAAAGACCACATTCGAAACAAGGCCCCAGAAGTAAACAACATTCTGTTGG
Organism: Schistocerca nitens; assembly: GCF_023898315.1. Taxonomy (NCBI): domain Eukaryota; kingdom Metazoa; phylum Arthropoda; class Insecta; order Orthoptera; family Acrididae; genus Schistocerca; species Schistocerca nitens. The sequence continues at coordinate 780,630,233 of NC_064618.1, forward strand.
ATCTACCGATAGCTTTGGGAGAGCCAGTCATGACAAAACCTCTCCATCTGTTGAGCAAGATGTATGAGATAAGTGAAATACCCTCAGACTTCAAAAAGCATATAATAATTCCAATTCTAAAGAAAGCTGGTGCTAAGACATACGAAAACTACCGTACTCTTAGTTCAATAAATCAAGGTTTCGAAATAGTAACATGAATTCTTTACAGACGAATGGGAAAACTGGTAGAAGCCGATCTCGGAGAAGATCAGTTTGGATTCAACAGAAGTGTAGGAATACACAAGGCAATACTGACCCTACGACTTATCATAGAAGATTAAGGAAACGAAAACTACATTTATAGCATTTGTAGACTTACAGAAAGCTTTTGAAAATGAAGACTGGAATACTCTCTTTCAAATTCTAAAGATGGCAGGGTGAAATACAGGGAGCGAAAGGGTATATACAATTTGAACAGAAGCCAGATGGCAATTATAAGAGTCAAGGGACACGAAAGGGAAGCAGTGGTTGAGGACAGAGTGAGACAGTGTTGTAGTCTATCCCCAATGTTATTCAATGTGAATATTGAGCAGGCAGAAAAGCAAACAAAAGAAAAAATTTGGAGTAGGAATTAAAATCCAGATACAAGAAATAAAAACATTGAGGTTTGCTAATGGCAATGTAATTCTGTCAGGAAAACCAAAGGACTCGCAAGAATAGTTGAATGGAATGGACAGTGTCTTGGAAGGAGGATATAAGATAAACGTCAACAAACGCAAAATAAAGTCCATGGAATGTAGTCGAATTAAATCATGTGAGTCTGAGTGAATTAGGAAGTGAGACATTTAAAGTAGTAGATGAGTTTTGCTATTCAGGGAGCGAAATAACTGATGATGATCGAGGTAGAGAGATTATAAAATGTACACAGGCGACGGCAGAGAAAGCGTTTATGATGAAGAAAAGTTTTATAACATCGAGCATACATTTAAGTATCAGGAATTCCTTTCTGAAATTATTTGCATGGATTTAACCATTTACGGAATTGGCACATTGATGATCAACAGTGTAGGCAAGAAGAGAAGAGAAGCTTTTCAAATGTGCTGCTACAGAAGAATACAGAACGTCAGATGGGTAGATAACGTAACTAATGAGAAGGTACTGAATAGAAGTGGGGAGGAGAGGAATTTGTGGCAAAGCTTGAGTAGAAGAAAGGATTGGTTGGTAGGACACGTTCTGAGACATCAGGGAATCCCAAATTGGGAACTGGGGGGGGGGGGGGGGAAATCTCGTAGAGGAAAGCCAGTATATGAACAGTAAGCAGATTGAGAAGAATAGAGGAATGGAGATATATACGTTGCAGTACTTATTCGGAGATGAAGAAGCTTAGACAGGATTTGGAAAGTTGTATCAAACCAGTCTTCAGACTGAAGACCTCAAGACGTAATATATTTAAAGACTGTTAGTTAAGGGAGGGAGGGAGGGAAGTGTGGTGGATAAGAGTCGTAGAGGGAGACCAAGAGATGAATAAGCTAAGCAGATTCAGATGGATGTAGGTTGTAGTAGTTACTTGGAGATGAAGAGGCTTGGACAGGATAGAGTAGCATGGAGAGTTACATCAAATCCGTCTGTGAGCTGAGCACCACAACATCACTAACGTCGATTTACAGAAGGATTTTTGAACATGTGCTGTGTTCGGACATTATGAATTATTTCGACGAAACCGATTTATCGTCAAATATCCAAAACGTATTCAGAAAACATCGTTCTTGTTAAACATAGCTCACGATTTATGAGAGCTATAGACAGGCGTAGTCAAATTAATTCCATATTTTTAGATGTTCTGAAGCCATCGTTCCTACCGAGCGAGGTGGCACGGTGGTTAGCACACTAAATTCGCTTTCGGGAGGATGATGGTTCAAACCCGCAACCGGCCATCCCGCTGCAGGTTTTCCGGGATTTCCTTAAATCGCTTCAGGTAAATGTCGGGATTGTTCCTGTGGAAGGGCACGGCAGACTTCCTTCAACATCCTTCCCTAATCCGATGGGATCGATGACCTCGCTGTTTGGTCTCCTCCCCGAATCAACCAACCCACCAAGATATCGTTCCTCGCAAGCGACTTCTAATCAGACTGCCTGGCTATGGACTATTGTCTGAGTTGTGCGACTGGATACGTGATTTACTGTCAGAAGTATCACAGTTCGTAGTAACTGACGGAAAGTCATCGAGTAAAATAGAATAAATATCAGACGTTCCGTGTGGAGGTGTTATAGACTGTCTGCTGTTCCCGATCTACATAGACGATTGAAGTGACTTTCTGAACTACCCTCTTAGGTTGTTTACGAATGATGAAGCCATTTTACCGTCTTGTACAGTCTTCAGATGATCAAAACCAAATGGCTCTGAGAACTATGGGACTTAACATTTGAGGTCATCAGTCCCCTAGAACTTCGAACTACTTAAACCTAAGTAACCTAAGGACAACACACACATCCATGCCCGAGGCAGGATTTGAACCTGTGACCGTAGCGGTCGCGCGGTTCCAGACTGAAGCGCCTAGAACCGCCCGGCCATACTGGCCGGCGATCAAAACCAATTCCAAAGTAATTTAGACAAGATATCTGTATGGTGCAAAAAGTTGTATTTGATAGTAATAATGACATGTGTGAAGTCATCTACACGAGAAATCATACAAATCTGAAGGCTGTAAATTCAGCTAAATACTTGCGGATTACAGTTAGGAATAACTTAGATGAGCTTGTGTTCTTGCCATACCTCATTTGACGTCCTCTTTTTACTGTACTACCACCTTGTTATGTTAATTTCAATTACTGGTGTCACTTAGTTGCCGCCTTGCCTGCCCACGAGCGGCAGCAGTGGCACTTATCGATATAAGCCGTGATGTATTATCTTTGCTGACTGATATTACTTCCCAGTTGTCGTGTGTTCGGGTTAGTTGGAATCTGCCAGTGAGCTGGGAGGCGCTAGCAGTGCAGTTCGGACCTGGCAGTGTTTGACTTAGGACGCGGCAGAAGTTCGGTTGGGGCGCGGCTGCAGTGAGGTCCGGACAGCCAAGAGTCGCCCGACTATTGCCGATACATATCACCTGAGTGCGGACCACCTTGGTTGGTCGTCGGTCGGTCGTCTTGTCGCACGACGTGTGTGTCGGCCGGCGATCGCTTATGGGTTGGCTGCGAGTGCCGACTCGAGATTCGTCCTTGTTATTGCACAGTCGCTGCCGTTAGTATTGACTAGTCCTTCGTGCACGTGTTCGTGAAACTGTGTGTGGCTTGCCATGTCGACTGCTCAGTTATTTTAGTGCTGTCTCCGTGCTGGTGTGCGGCAGTCAGTCGGTTGGTGTCGATCAGTCAGGAAATCTCCGCGCGGCGCAGTGGGCCGGGCCCGCTGGCGGTCTCTATGCAGTGTCGGAGTGTGTGGGAGCTGTTCCGATTGCTACGAGGTTCGTGGCTCACTGACCCAGGACATAAAAGTTGAGTGGTGTTTTAATTATTGAAGCCAGTCTGTTCACATTGTGCCGTTGGTTTTCATGGTTGCTCGTTGGGCGTATTCCCGTGAGCAACAGCGAGTGTTAGAGTTGGCGAAAGTTTGGCCACCATCCGGTTGAGTTTGACTGTGTTTTGGTTATTTGAAATCCAAGTGCACCAGCGGAATTTTCTGCCTTGTGGCCGTTAGCATTCCGTTTCCCTACCCTGGCCGCTGACGTAAAATTCAGGCAGTGTCCTTTCCTCACCGTGTTGTCGCTGGCCAACACGTGTGTGTAGTTTTGACAGCTTATGCATACTTGGTTGTGGGCGGCTATGCCTTTTACGTTTTGGCTTTGGAGTTCCCTGTGTACTGGTCGGGTGGAAAGCAAGTCTGTTTGTCGGTGGGTCCGTTGACTGTCTCTTGGCTGGGTTGCCGGCGGATCGAATATGGTTGGGCCGACTACCTGTCTCCCCCAAGCGAACGTTAATATTTCAAGTGCAGACCGAAACTTCTGAGCGCCATTGGCTGTACTGCCTTTTCTTATTGGTGTTCGATGGTGTATTTTTATGGCTCATAGCCGGTGCTTTGAATTTGTGTGCTTTTAGTTCAGTTTTAAATAATGGGCTTTCAGCCGTTTTAAAATTGAAAGTTCCTTACTTGTCACGTCTTGCATTGTTTGGGGCTTCAGCATTATTTAATTTTTTTTCTGGGTAAAGCTTTGGGCCTTCTGCCTTTTGAGAATGTATTGTAGTTGTCTTTTTATATCATGGGCCTTCAGCCGTTTTAAAATTAAAATTCCTTAGGTTGTTTTGGCCTTCAGCCTCATTTGAAATATTATTTAAGGATAAAACCTTGTGATTTCTGCCTTTTGAAAATTTATTGTATTTGTGTTTTAAGTCATGAGCCTTCAGCCGTTTTAAAAATAAAAGAGGTTGTGCCCTTAAGCTATAAGGTTGTGTGACATATTCAGTCGATAGTTAAGCTCGGAAATTTGCGCTGTAATGTCTGGGCAACTAAATAAAGTTATATGTGTTCGAGTGTAGCTGACAGCCGTTCATTTTTGGCTCCTTTCCACAATTGGAGCTACCTGTTGTGTCCTACGGATTTAACCAGGCAGGTTTCATTAGACTGTAACAATCACACATGAATGCCCGCCTCTGTTTCTACTTAGATGTTTCTCACATGTAAACAAAAATTCATCAACCCTTAAAATAACTGGCGAATCTGAAGGATGTTCGCAGATTTCATACATCAAATTTTTTACCTCCTTCTCTCCTGCTACGTCTGTTTTATCGTCTCTCACTTCCTTTTCACTTCACATGCAATTTATTCAATATATCCATCCCCTAAATCTTGCCCGGTGGGCATGCTCTCCTATGACTCTTTTACAAATAGTCATTGTGGTCTACTAAATGAACCTAAAAACAGAACAGTGGAAGTTAGGCAGGCACCAGCCATTTTGTATCCGGACTACGTTTCGTTTCTTTTTTCCTGTCTCCAACAATGGACGTTGTAGCTTTGCCTGCAGCACGGTTCACGGTACAACAGCTCTCTCTCTCTCTCTCTCTCTCTCTCTCTCTCTTTCTCTCCCCCACTCTCTTCCGCTCTTTCTCTCACTATTCTCTTTGCGCCTCAGTCATTCCAGCATCTGTCCGGCGCCGGACGGTCCTTCTTTCTTCCACGCCAGATTTGCAATCAAACAGCACTATTCCCGCGCGTGACGTACATAAACCCGCAACGGCTCCGCCTTTCACACGCCATTTGCGTATTACGGGCCGCGCAGATGCGCTGGGAGGGCGACAAAAGCGCGCCACGCCGGCGGCGGCGCTGCCAACCGTAAAACAGGCGATAAAGCCTGCCGCCGCGCGGATGCTGTACTCGCCGTCGAGTCCGTAATGGTGGCAGCGCGGCGTCCATCACCGGCGCGACGCACCGCCGATGCGTTTCTGTTTCGATGCCGAGATCACAAGAGAGCATCTGTTCTTTCAACGGGACGCCTTCCGAGGTATACCAACGCCTAGAACTGAAAGCTTTTCACTGTGTGTGGCGCTCTTCGAATAGCGTATGTGTGTGCAATCGGATTATTGTCATCAGCCTTTCGACATGCAATGCTGGATAAAGGACTCCTATAAAGTTTTCTATGCAGTATACTCTTCATCTATGCTTTTCAATATTCTTCCTCCATATTTTCTAATTCCATTGACCCAATTTTTATTTGGTCGTCTTCTTTGTCTTTACTTATCTGTCGGTATAAATCCGCTTAGTTACTTGTACCACTCACCTTCACTTGATTTTCATTACGTTAGTCATAATTACGTCCTCTACTCCTATCTGTTCTCCGACCCATTTATTTGTATAATTAGTATCTACAAACATAGATCTCTTTATTGCCCATTGGACAACTCACAGATTTTTCGCATTAAAATCACATTTTTGACTGTCAGACGTCAAGTTGGTAAACACTTCGCTTGTAAATCATCCTTTCACACATATTACAAATCACAACCTTAGCCATGCAAATCATTTTTGTTTATAAAAATCTCTCTAGCTGAGTTTTACACCTTTGGTTTTTTTCTGTTGCTGACCATTCACTCACTGTCATTATACATTATAAATGCACAATCCAGTCAACTTATTTTTTTAATTTTTAAGAACATTTCTGGTGGAGAAAATCAGCGGTCTATCTGATACTGTAGTCTTGACTGCAAGAAAATATTTATTTGCAGTGATAAACGGTTTCGGTCAGAATATGATCATCTTCAGATTATTTATACTGTCATTGTAGACGGTGACGCTGAACCACTTGGCTCTTCTGCCAAGAAATTAATGCGTTCATTGAGATTGTCACAGATAGCTGGAGATGAAACTTATGACATTTCTGGTAGGTGAGAGTCACGTAACATTTCTGGCTTAGGAAACGTAATATTCAGCTTCACTTTATAATGTAGTTCATTTTTGGTTTGTGGGGTGCTACACTGCGAGGTCATCAGCGAACAGACGAAGTCACAACTTTTACACAGTACAATTTATTTCACAGTCCTATCCAGCCACCGTCACGAATGGTGATGATGATGATGAAATGTTGAGGGCAACACAGACACTCAGTCACTGGGCAGAGAAAATCCCCAACCCGGGCGGGAATAGAATCCTTTATAATGTAGTTGACATTGCAGTAGCTGACATGCGACATAGCATATGCAGAAAGGTGCAGACGGTGGATGGGAAAGTGGGCACCCAGTTCATGAGAAATTCCGCCAATTTAGTAGTGAGGTAATCAGAACGGTTAACGCAGCGGAAGATGTAGGGAGTACCCTTCAGTCAGCACATCAAATCTCTAATTTTCATTTATTAATATAACGCAGGTTTCAGTGAAGTCATAAAAGCAATTCTGTTAACAACGTCATCAAATCACTTAAGATTTCATTTTAATAACCACTTTTAGCAACATTACAATAACCATATATATATATATATATATATATATATATATATATATATATATATATATATATATATATATACTCCTGGAAATGGAAAAAAGAACACATTGACACCGGTGTGTCAGACCCACCATACTTGCTCCGGACACTGCGAGAGGGCTGTACAAGCAATGATCACACGCACGGCGCAGCGGACACACCAGGAACCGCGGTGTTGGCCGTCGAATGGCGCTAGCTGCGCAGCATTTGTGCACCGCCGCCGTCAGTGTCAGCCAGTTTGCCGTGGCATACGGAGCTCCATCGCAGTCTTTAACACTGGTAGCATGCCGCGACAGCGTGGACGTGAACCGTATGTGCAGTTGACGGACTTTGAGCGAGGGCGTATAGTGGGCATGCGGGAGGCCGGGTGGACGTACCGCCGAATTGCTCAACACGTGGGGCGTGAGGTCTCCACAGTACATCGATGTTGTCGCCAGTGGTCGGCGGAAGGTGCAGGACTGCATACGACCGAGGCACACAGGGCCAACACCCGGCATCATGGTGTGGGGAGCGATCTCCTACACTGGCCGTACACCACTGGTGATCGTCGAGGGGACACTGAATAGTGCACGGTACATCCAAACCGTCATCGAACCCATCGTTCTACCATTCCTAGACCGGCAAGGGAACTTGCTGTTCCAACAGGACAATGCACGTCCGCATGTATCCCGTGCCACCCAACGTGCTCTAGAAGGTGTAAGTCAACTACCCTGGCCAGCAAGATCTCCGGATCTGTCCCCCATTGAGCATGTTTGGGACTGGATGAAGCGTCGTCTCACGCGGTCTGCACGTCCAGCACGAACGCTGGTCCAACTGAGGCGCCAGGTGGAAATGGCATGGCAAGCCGTTCCACAGGACTACATCCAGCATCTCTACGATCGTCTCCATGGGAGAATAGCAGCCTGCATTGCTGCGAAAGGTGGATATACACTGTACTAGTGCCGACATTATGCATGCTCTGTTGCCTGTGTCTATGTGCCTGTGGTTCTGTCAGTGTGATCATGTGATGTATCTGACCCCAGGAATGTGTCAATAAAGTTCCCCCTTCCTGGGACAATGAATTCACAGTGTTCTTATTTCAATTTCCAGGAGTGTATATATATATGAAGCACTTCATGGATCACTGGCCCCGCCAAAAACGGCGCACTGAGCCAAGTGATTCTCGTTGACCGAGTCAGTAGGTAAGGTTAGGAGATATGATAGAGTTCTGTTAAGATACGAGTTGTAGATTAAGAATTACGATTCTGTGACCATGCAGAGAAGAATAGGATACAGAATGTTATTTAACCTGTAATGCAATTCCTGGAATGTACTTGATGAACCAGGGTCAAAAGTGTTACGTTCATGAACTGTTTTACGTGTGAGTTAGGCTTACATTCGTGAAATATCTTGTTAGCAGTTTATAGCTTTAACTGTTTCATGTGTTATAAAGAAATGAAAAGACCCACTGGATACTACGAGGCCTGTTCAAAAAGTAAGCTCCGATTGATTGCCAAATGGAAACCACAGTGAACATCAGAAATGTTTTACTTGTAACAATTAGCTACACCTTTCAGCTACTTCTCTACGTAGTCGCCGTTCTGACTTAGACTTTTGTCATAGCGTTGTACCAACTTTTCAATAGCCTCATCATAGAAGGCAGCCGCCAGTGCTTTCCGCCAATTCTCCACGCTGGCCTACACCTCGTTGTCTGTGTCAAAATGTTGTCTTCAAAGACAGCGGTTCATGTGACCAGAGATGAAACTCAGGGGGAGACAATTGCGGACTGTATTGTGGGTAATCTCACATTTCCATTTGAAAACGATGCAGGAGCATCTTCATTGCCCCTGCAGAATGCGGCTGAGAATTGTCTTGAAGAAGAAACAGCACGACAGTTATGTAATGTTAGCTGCATAGCTTCAGGCGAAATTTCTCACCAGGCCCTCGTACTTGGCGGCAGACACTATTTTCTAGACATCTTTACGCACTCACTGCAAGCTCAGAAATGAGAAGAGCGACGTGATGCTAACTGGGGTTATACTAGAGACACTACCCAACACATCTGTGCAAAGTTTTATCGGATTTTCATAGTCGTTTCCATTTCGCGACCGATCGGAGCTTACTTTCTGAACGCCCCTCGTAATTTCGTAGTGTGGTGATTCTTGGCCAATTTACTGGCAACATTCACGGCCTCGCATGAAGAACAACAGATTCACCACCTGAGTGCTACTTCTGCACAAGGATAAGGACAACTTCAGAAGACGTCAGACTGAGAGGTGGCTAACCTGTACGGCTAGCTACATCTCACCCTTAAGTAAAATATACGACAGACACTCTGAAGCAGTTTCTTATAGAACTGTAAGGTCAGATATAACAATGATTTCAGAGGCAGTGCAAATCATCCACGGTTGTCCTTTCTTTTTAGGGATTATTTCATTCGAGGTATAATAGAAGAACACTAGGCCGTTAAGGACAGACGACAACGACGCAGTGAAGGGCTAAGTGACGGGCTGATGCAACGGTCACTCCATCGGAACATCTGCAGTGGTACGTTTTCGCAGCTGGGCGGTGAATGCACAGCAGAGAGAAAGCGGAACGTCGGGATTTGTGCAAGTTGATGGCTTGCTGCCAGACACCTGGACTTTGAAACATGGAACAATGCCTTCAGAAGGGGCCAAGGTGGTAAAAATACGAACTCCCTAATGTTCAACCATACCAGTTCGTACGCAACATAGACAGTCTGCAGGTGGACGAGGAAAAACACGCTGGTGGCATAAGAGTGTTCGAAGAAACTTTTTTCCGGCGTACAGTAGTATAGGTTAGGGAGGGAGATAATGTCTTTAAAAGCTGGCCAAAAAGCAGCGAAAGCTGTGCTGTCATAATGGTTTGAGCGACTCTCCCAGGTGATGCTAAAAGAACAGAACCTTCTTTTTCCCTTTCGTATTCCTATTGTGCGTCCCTCCCTCCTTTTTAAACCAACCATCCTACTGTGCCAACGGCCTTGCCGCAGTGGTAACACCAGTTCCCGTCTGATCACCGGGCTGGGGTAGCACCTGGATGGGTGACAGAGCCGAGGGCTGTTGGCAAGCGGGGTGCTCTCAGCCCTTCTGAGGCAAACTGAGGAGCTACTTGATTGAGAAGTAGCGGCTCCGGTCTCTTAAACTGACATACCTCCGGGAGAGCGGTGTGCTACCATATGCCCTCCATATCCGCATCCAGTGATGTCTGTTGGCTGAGGATGACACGGTGGCCGGTCGGTGCGATTGGGTCTCACAGGGTCTGTTCCGACGGAAGTTAATTTAGTTAGTTTTATTCCTGTTGGGTCGAAAACGGACTGGTGAGAAGTACTCCTTGCCTTCGGTGGACGGGTTATGACATCTTTCTTATGTTCCACTTTTTGAGCAGAGAAACACGATAAAGGTGTGGACTGGAATATAGAGCCGATGGAGAGAGTAAGACTAAACTCCTAAACTTATACTGTTATACTATTGGCCAATGTAGGCGGCAAAACGGGAGATAGGACAGAGTTTGAAATGGCGCGAAAAGGTGTGGACGGGTGCAATAGTGGACTCAGTCAGAGGACACAGATGAGAGGAGATTCGGTCACGGTACATGGAACAGAGAGGCTTGATTATGCACATGAAGAGTAAAACAGACTAACGTTCAGATCGTGGGCTTCGAAATCAGCAAAGCACACACAGAGGGTCACCTCGAGTACTACAGTCCGACAGCAGTTGCTGCAGCTCAAAGTAAGAATAAACTGCGGCAGCTGCAAGCCCTGGACACACAGGCGTAAAGATTCTTTCGTTCGGCTAGAAGTCGTGGTCTCCAGAATAGTCATTCAACCCCAATTGTAACATTATCTTCATTCACTGTCAATTCATCACTGGGCGCTCACTGCTTACCTAACATACAACAGCTTCAGACATCTCTAAACATTTCACCACAGCATATACTACCTGAGGTCCTTACTTGTTTCCAAACCTTGCCAACTCATGACGATGACTGTTCATGGGAACTAAAATAAGCATGGAAGCAAAAGAAATGAATTAAAATTTGTGCCTTGGCCACGACTTGAATCCAGGTCACTTTGCTTGCTCGGCAGATGTGCTAGCCATTACAACAGTATAGCAATGTTGTTAACACAGCTGCACGGACTACTGTAGTCCAACGCCCTGCCGAACACAAACATCACTACATGTCTTCAGCCTGTTTCCCCCTCGTTAAATTATCACTTGTTGCCAAAGCTCTCGATTATTGGAACAGTACGCCAGCTTTGGACATTATGGGGAAATCCTACCTGTACGTCATTCATAGGTGATCTATTGGTATGATATAATTAAATTTTCTTCAGACGGTTGAATCTCAACTTTATCTACAATAACGATGAAAGCTGACGTAAAGAATTAAAATTTGTGCCATGGCCGGGACTTCAACCTGGGTCTCCTTAGTTATTAGGCAGATGTGCAAGTAATTACACCACCATAGCAATCTAGGTAACATATCTGCGCGGACTACCCTATTGCACTTCCCTCCCCCAAGGAAAATTTAATTAATGAGCTGTTGCACATTAATAAAAAAAAATGGTTCAAATGGCTCTGAGCACTATGGGACTCAACTGCTGAGGTCATTAGTCCCCTAGAACTTAGAACTAGTTAAACCTAACTAACCTAAGGACATCACAAACATCCATGCCCGAGGCAGGATTCGAACCTGCGACCGTAGCGGTCTTGCGGTTCCAGACTGTAGCGCCTTTAACCGCACGACCACTTCGGCCGGCGCACATTAATCGAGGTGAGATTATATATAATAATTACTAATCCTTGTGAACTACAACGTTATGTACAGAATAAAGATATTGTAATTGATTATTTTAATTCCATATCTATTAAATACACGTCACAGTAAAGAGTTAGTGTAGATTTAAAGAGACCCCCACGGAGGATTCTTTGCTTAGAGCCCTTCACACCACATCGTTTCGTCGAAAATCCGTTCTGTAATTCATTGCCGCGCAGGATTAGCCGAGCGGTCTTAGGCACTGCAGTCATGGACTGTGCGGCTGGTCCCGGAGGAGTTCCAGTCCTCCCTCGGGCATGGATGTGTGTGTTTGGCTTTAGGATAATTTAGGGACTGATGACCTTAGCAGTTAAGTCCTATAAGATTTCACACACATTTAAACATTTTTTGACTGGTATTGGTGTTTTAAAATCCCATCTTCAGATGTATCAAAATGCTGTATGTGATAGAAAATAAAACGCAATGGGGCCACAGAGTGCAAGAGTTCCAGTCATTGAACGTTGGCGAATAATTTCCGTCAACATGAAGTGATTAGAACTGTTGCACTGACTGGCCCGACTGCATATTTTCTGTTACCAAAAAGGATAACTTCATACACCTGAAGATGGGATTTTAAAGCCCCAAACATGTCGTGGTTTGAAGAAATAATTAATGCAAATGAATCTTTTTCTTTGGTGCGGCAGAATACAAATAGGCCGCTCACATGTCCTGCATTTCCAGTTCAAATGGGAACAAGTACAGGCTACCTGTGATAATATGACGGAATGTGCAGAGTGCATGTTGCACCGCGCACTGATGGCCGTCACAATAGGTTGCTAGAAGCTTTAATTCTGCCACTTGTTTTCGCTTTATCGCCGTAGGTGGTGGTGAAGAAAATGTTGGTTCCACGCTGCAGGTCGACATGACGCGCGGAAGAGACGGCCCCGTCCTACGCCGGCATTCCGCGGCCCCAGAGCTTCTTCTTATATTGCGGTCGTGGCTGGCGGCTGGCAGCAGTCCAGGGCGCTGTAGCCGGAGTTGCGGCTGTCGGTGTAGCGTGCCGGGCGCACATTTCACGCCCTGTCACACACAGCGCCTCTCGTGACAGGGGCAGCGCGGCAGCCCGCGGCGCACGCTCCGTCCGTCAGGCGGCGCTACTCGTCCCGCCTCGCAGCGCCCCGCACACACGCCCAGGCAACACACACACTCCGTCTTTCTGGGAGTTCAGCTGCAAGTTGTCGCGAGACCTTGTAAAACGCCCAATTCCTTAAAGAATCGAACTTCCACGTACAAAACCGCTTCAACGTCTGGTTACTTTACAAATGAGTCACTTACGGCCTGAACGCAGCATGATGTGGAGCGGGTAGAAAGCCGATGGCGTCGACAAAAGAACGGTCTCGCCCAGGGCAGTGTTCTGGCCCCCCTACTATTTAACCTATACACCAATGATCAACCAACACCGGAACGTACTACGCATTTCTTGTGTGCCGATGATCTGGCCATTACAGCGCAAGGAAATAGCTTCGAGGAGGTAGAAGGGAAATTAGAAAGCTCGCTACACGTAATGTCTGAATGACTATAAACAGAACTCCCTCAAACCAAATCCATCTAAGACACAGGTTAGCGGTTTCCACCTCCGCACAAAACAGGCAACAAGAAGCTGAACGTCACTTGGAATGGCAACAAACTGGACCATACGGACAAACCTACATACCTTGGTGTCGTGCTGGATAGATCACTGATGTACGGATATCACTGTGAAAAACCTTGCCAAAAAGGTGCTGCCAGGAACAATATTTTAAGAAAACTGATGAATTGTAAATGGGGAGCTAGTCCGATTGTATTACGAACAACTGATCAAGCACTTTGCTTCTGCACGGCAGAATATGCTAGCCCTGTAAGTCTCGATCCACACATGCCAAAAAAGTCACTACAGTCCTTATGAAACATCTAGGCTAACAACAGGATGCATGAAACCCACTCCGCTTGGGAAAATATACAAAGCAGCTGGATTCTCATCTCCTGAATCCCGAAGAATTGCGCACGAACATAAATAAAAATTTAAACAGACTTTCGACGAGCGCCACCCGCTGCATGGTTCTTCATGTGGACGTAGCAGACTTAAATCGCGCAAGAGATTTCTCACTAGTGAATTGAACGAGCCTCCGAAGGACTACCCTGCCTCACGAGAAATACCCAGCGGCAGTACATCAAGCTGTAAGATTTGGAGAACACTGAACCGCATAAGAACAGGCGTAGCACCAGTTAAAGCAAACCTAGTGAAATGGGGCTTCAAGGACGAAGGAGACAACAAATGTGACTGTGGTGAAGTTCAGGATATGGAACACCTTCTACAGTGTTCCATCTGCCCCACATGGTGTACCCTTGACGAACTATGGCTTGAGAAGAGAGAAACATTAGACTTGGCCCGACATTGGGCTGAAAGGCTTTGAAACAAATCTCCGGACACGAAAAAGTAAAAGTAAAGTAAGCTCAATAATGTCACAACACGAGCCGAGTGTCTTGAGTAGCATTTCCTATTTCAGCTGTCAGAAACAGCGTTCTGCAGATATTAGAAAAGAAAACAATCGGACGCATTGCTACCCTGTTTGATACTGGAAGGAAATACAATGACCAATGCAATTGAAGGATTACTTTTTCTAAACCTCGTAATTATTTCCCAATGCGACTTATGAGTTTTAAAGTTGGCTCAAAGGTGCCTACAGCCTTCCTCTGTAATGGTGCAAAAGCATAGCGCCCTCCGACGTCACCCTTAGGCTCGGAGATGCTTCAAACAGCAAGGTGTTGGCACAAGCCAGAAAAGAAAGGGGCTATGGCTCAAATATTCTTGCGAGATTCAGAGTTGGTTAATGATGTCACATAGGCACAGATCTCACCACAGTTCTCCCAAACGTCACCGTGAATGTGTCACACGATCGGAATGTCGTCACATTCGCTCTTATCCACACCTTTTCATTTTTTAAAGTTTTTTTTTTTTTTCTGGCGCCGCCGCGATGGACGCTTGAGCCGCGACGCCCACCGTTCAAATCACGCAGTTTTCTTATGTGTGGCCGATAATAACGTTTCAGACACGCCGCCTGTCAGAATCGACACGAAAAGGCCTCTGAGAGGCACGGCCACAGTGGCTTTGGACAGAAGTTTGATCAAATCACGTTCCAATGTAATATAATAGACCCACCTGACATCTCACAGGAGTGATTGAACATTCACAGTTTGAGAAGCCAAAAAGAGCTATCTGTTTTACCTGCTATAGACCTTAGGATGACAGCATAGTCTGTCGCAGTCTGTTCTAACCAGCTGTTTATCTTGGCTTTAGAACGCTCACAGGAAATTCTCAGCTCTGCCTTTTTTCCTCATTTTTCGACATCTTGCTATTTGAAACGATACCGAGCCAGAGGGTGACGTCGCAGAGCGCCACGATTTTGCATCATTGCAGAGGAATTTTGTAGGCACCATTCAGCCAGATTTTAGACTTATACGTCGCAATGGGAAATAATTATGCTGTTTCGGAAAAGTGATCCTTTAATTCTGTGTCTCGGTGTGTATGTCAGAACGTGTATTTATTCAGTTTACGGAAAGGTCTAACTATTCTACTGATACAGAGAAAAACTGATAGTTATCTCGAGGGCAGTAAAACTGAATTTAACCACTTTTTATTTTTTAATATTATGTTTGTGTAACGATGAGTAAGCTTAGTGGCTGGGAAATTTTACGTCTAGTTCCCATTTCACATTAGCTTCAGGAAACCTGTGACTCCGCAAGGAAGTCGATGGTGTACTGAGTACTTCCCATTTAACAACCTTGTTGATAGGATATCTTGAATAATGTAGTAAATAGTCTGCATCATAGCAACAATGCGTGCCACAATGCGTCCCTAAAAAAGTAGCCAGCGCATCTTTCTGGGCTGACACACTATCTTGAAGAACATGACACTGAAAGGAATAGGAAATTTCTACCAACCATTACGTTAGTCGAATGTGCCTCTTATGTTGCATTAGATATAATTCTTAGCGTTCGTAAATTTCGTGTGATAAACTGGAGAGTTTTTGACTATGAAGCAGTCTGTCAGACATCGACGAGATTCTCTGAACATAGAAAACAATGGATTAATGAGAATTCTAACATAGTTAATGTAATAAACCAGTGTTTAAAATAATTTGTGGTCCTTTTAAAACAGTCCTAATATTGCTGAATAAGTATCATTTTCGCGCATACATTTGCCAGCAGTCAGAGTATTTGGCACCCGTCTTTCACCACTCTTCCGCACTGGTATTTATCGATACAAAAATTACGGTATTCGTATTGTGATTTGGCAGTATATCGTTCTTCCGTAACAGGTGATACTCAATATAATATCACTAACCCTCACTAATGTCGTGTGTTTCTGCAGTGTTGCGATTTCCTTACGTGGGCCACCCTCAAGGGGATTGCGACACATTTGAATTCAATCACTCGTCATTTAAATTCAATTGTTAATAAACGATACTAGACGAAAAATAAAAGATTATATAGTATTTAGATTTGTACATTTGAATGAAATATGCGAAACAATTGCTTACTTAAAAAATATAGAATACAAATTGTTCGCCTGAACCTGTTGAAAAAGACTTTCTTTACTGTTAGCGAAATGGAGGTACTACATAATTTTCATTTAAGTCAATGCCATGTCTCTTACCGGAGGGTTTTCTTACTGTCCTCTTTATGTGAATTGATTTCCAGAAGTACTCTCCTTACTACACAATTCTGACTTGCTATTAGAAACCCTTACATCATTCCTTCCCATCAACTTTATCCTACTCCTCTTTGTCAGTCCAATCACTCCTACATGACAGGCTCTTTTTCCATTTGGGAATAGCTGCCATCCGCCCTTACCTGAATACTTGCGTATTTATGTGTCAGTAGTGTAATTCATTTTTCATTCTATCGTGGTGATTTGTAATGCCGCATTATTACCGTGATTAGGCCTGTCAGCGGTCATTAAGGCTCTTTAATTACCTGTCTGCTTTATTCCTACTTTGAATTAGAATGCCTGTTTATGGATATCGGGATGTGAGGCAGTTGGTATATTTACTATTCTTTCCATCATGGCATCAGGGCTGAGTGCAACAGTTAGAAGGTAAATAAAAGCAATGGCGACAGCTTGACGTTTGTTTGGTCTACGTACTGTCTAGCAGTGATCAACATCTCTGTACTCCTGTGAACATCACTCTGTTATCTTCATTTTACTCTTTCACAGACAAATTAACTTCAAATCTGGAGTTTTTTTTTCCTTTTCCATACCGTTGTCGTGTCGTCTGTTGGTGTATCATTATTCACATTTCAGAGAGCCGTTGTACTGTGAGAACGCACCGAACACCTCATGGAGAGCTACGAGATAGAAAAGATAACAGTAGTAAAATGTCGCGTGTTGCCACAAGAAAGACGTTCTCCTCATCTTAACTTCAAATCACAACGACTAAGGGGTTTCATTAGTTCTTCCATTTATTCGACGCCGTCTCCCACTTCATCCTATAAGAGGCTGTTATATCATTGTTTTGTTATAAGTCGCGATTCCTTAGAGATCTAACATATTCCAGTTTTCATTTATCTCCTTATACTTTTCCCACATCATGTTAAGGAAACTTGTATAGAAGCAGTTTGAAATGTTTATCGCTTCTTTTCCCTGTATATTCTCAGTGCACGTACAATGTGACGCGCCTAGTACTCGGGTTTCTGAGGGTGATGATTGCACATTATGCTCCTTTATGCTCCTTCATTCTCAAAGGGTGGAAATCTGATGCGAGGGAATGTTACTTAAATGTGTACCGGTAAAAAGTTACATTTAATTCTCCATATGCATCGACATACATACGCCGCAAGACACCATATGGTGCTTGGTGGAGGATATCCTGTGCTACGACTAGACATTTCCTTTCCTATTCGACAAGCAACTGGAGCAAGGTGAAAGTGACCGTGTTGTGCCTACGTGCGAGTCCTAATTTTCCTTGTCTGCATGTTACATACGAGAAATGTACGTTGGCGGCAGTAGTAACGTTCAGCCGTCAACTTTACATACCTGTCCTCTAAATTTCATAAATAGTTTTCCCCGAAAAGAACGTCTTCTTTCCTCCAGGGATTTCCATTTAAGTCCACGAAGCATCTCCGTTATACTCGCGCCTGATACTGACCAAACCTACTGGTAACAAATCCAACAGGGCACTTCCAAGTTGCTGCAATGTCTTCCTTTAATCATCCCCATGTGGGGATCCCAAATACTCGAGCAGTACTCAGGAATGTCGTACCAGTGTCCTGTAAGCTATCTGCTTTACAGACGACCTAATAATTTTCTTATAACTCTACTAACATACACAAGTCCCGACGTCCACCATTCGCCTTCCTTACTTTCGTCCTTGCACGCTCGTTCCACTTCATATCGCTTTGCAACTTTACGCCTAGATATTTAACCACCGTTAATGTTTCAAGCAGCATGCTACTAATACTGTATTGGAACATTACACGATTGTTTTTTCTACCCATCTTCATTAACTTACATTCTTCTACAATTCGAGCAAGCTGCCTATCATCACAACAGATAGAGATTCCAAGTCATCAAGTATTCTGTTATAATTTTAATTAATATTGTTTTTATACTGGTTGCTGGTGAGGAGGAAAGTTAGTTATTAGTATTTTATTAATGATCTCATTCATAAGCAGCCATATCACAGTCATCACAGTCTCTCAAGAAAGTTATAATTAAGCTTTACTTGTTTAATCAGAATCGGACGATGATTCTTCTTGTCCGCAGTCTCGATGATTCGAAGCGATCTGCAATCCTGTGTAAATAAAATGTCTTGGTTTTCTTGCGTTGTTTAGTCATTCGGGAAACCTCAGATCAAGCGGAAAGTTTGCTTTGATAGAATTTAATTATCCGATGAAATAATGGCGCTCTTGGATCTAATAATTGCAGGTTCGTTTCCAATTCATCGGAAGTTCCCTTCTCATTACCAACGAAACGACACCTCCGTGCAAATTTCCAATTAGAGAATACATATATAGTGAAATTCCTTACACACGTTTGATGTAAATGCTCAGTATATATTTTCTTGAGTAGCATACAATACATTTTCAAGCTCTTTCTTCCAGTAATATCGATAGCAAAATTACAATTATTCAATGCGGCTTTTCGGCACGGAGAAGATCCTAGAAGTCCTCTCAACACACCAGAGAGAATATTACAAAGAGTAATTATGCGCTCATGGAATAGTAATTAGTACTGTACTACTTTGCGCATCGATTCTGCGAGTATATAGATGGTCAAGTAGGAAACGTAATTCACTCATAGAATTGTGCGGGGATAATTAGTAGAATATAAAGAGATATTACGCGTCCACAGTTAATCAATGCCGATACTTTTCGTACACGCATCATCTGCACACAGTCACAGATTGCCGCTCACCTTGTCCATCAGATCGCCGGCCGAAGTGGCCGTGCGGTTAAAGGCGCTGCAGCCTGGAACCGCGAGACCGCTACGGTCGCAGGTTCGAATCCTGCCTCGGGCATGGCTGTTTGTGATGTCATTAGGTTAGTTAGGTTTAACTAGTTCTAAGTTCTCGGGGACTAATGACCTCAGCAGTTGAGTCCCATAGTGCTCAGAACCATTTGAACCATTTGTCCATCAGATCATTTATGTATGTAGAGAACAAAACCGATCCTCCCACGCTTCCTTGGGCTTTTGGGATTTTAATAATACTGATGGTGCTCGAGTGCACCGCGGTAGTTCTCTACACGTATAACATACCACAGAAGTGTTATTTGCTTTGTTTCTTGTCTTCAGTTGGGTACTACAAGTGACCGCTGAATTATTATGGGAAAACCAGGAAGTGACAGCAGCAATTGTTGCGGGAATGAGGCCGGCAGCACGAACACCCGGTCGCTGTCAGCAAGCGAGGCCTAGCTGCCCGACATCGAGCAGTTGGCCCGGTCCCAGGTAAGGTACGGCGATGCACAGCGATGGCACGCTAGGAGTCACTGTAAGATCAGTCATGGACTCGTTGATGACAGCAGAGACTGGCAAAAGACAGTAGACGATCGGAAGTAATAGTGTCGAAGTCGGGTCATTGACTGAATACTAAAAAATGTCTGTCGAGCTAGCAAGTAAACTGTCCTCAGCCACCCACGGACTAGAGCAACACCAAAGAAGCAACAGCTTGCGGTTGTTTTTGCTGGCCGAAATCGATCGGGAGAAAACCGGTGATTTGTTCATAACTACCGCATTTTCATTCCTCCCTCTTGTTCCCAAAATGTTTTCTATGCAGCATTGTTAATTTCCTTACATAACTCTTTCCAGCTGCGTTGTTTACCAATTTTAATTTGGTTTATATATGTTTGAACTGATTGTTTTGTTTTCCGAAGTCTGCCTATAATGCATTTTATTTAGTTTCTGTGATTTTCACTGTACGGGGTGTTTATAATTGATCCATCGCTATTTGAAACACTACACACGAAAAACAATTCACAGCATGGGTACCAACGTTATAGATTGATGTAAGTTGCAGGATTTTCGTTGCTAATAGTGTTAGTGAAAGCTTTGACATAGACGGAACAGTCATAACATTTCAGTTGGCTATTTTGTGGGCTGCGTAATGTCATGCTACGAGTCTAAATTTTTGTTCCCACTTATTTGAGCACAGTGGTCATCGTAAAGCAGTTCGGTATCGTCTATACTTTGGATGTCTCAGGTCCTAAAATGTCCCTAAATTCTTCTCTTTATATATTTTTTTTTAGTTATTCCTCTTCTCTTCATATATTTGTGGATTGCAACTGACAAGGGGGTAATTTTTGTTTCCGCATTTCATTGATCGAACAGATTTAAATTCTGTTACATTCCCTATCGTAAGTCCTTCTCATACAATCCCTATCATAAGTCTCTATCATATAGATCTTTGTATCCAGTAATATTATCTTCTTCATAAATCTGATTGCTTGTTTGCTTTTAAAGATTCTGCAGCTACAAGTATCTCTTACATTTTCTTCTTGGAAAATGGTTTCTTCAACTGCTAGAATTCATGTTTTATTTTTCCTCTTAATGTAGTTCTAGTTCTTTGTGTTTACTGGTTTTGTTTAAGCAATTTACATTTGAGGTGCCTGGAAATAATTTTTTTTAAGTTTTATTATGGAAGGATTACAAGGTTGCTCCAATTCTAACCCTTCATTGCCGTTCTTGGGACTTCCCTGAATACTTTTTCCCATTGAACTGCATGGCACAATCGTGAATTTTTCCTTCAAAGTGCCACCTGATTTAGGGCATTCGTTTATCAAATTTTCTCTACTATAATAGAAATTGCATCAAATAGAATGTTAGGAATTAAATCCAGGATGATATCGGATTGTTAGTTCGAAATTTGGTGTTTTGTTCTTCCGTTCACTCTACCGTTTGGAAATAAAGTTTGTTTTCCCCCTATGGGATCTTTGGCCACGTTTCACCCGTACCGCTAGCAGGACCTGTTATTGGGTACTGACATCCGAAGACAGATGGATCCAGGCTCTTTACGAGATTGTCATTCCTCTCTCTCGTTCTTCCCCATCACTTGCGAGATGGGGCCGACAGTTCGAGATCGATAAGAGCGGAGATACTGTTATTATTACTGCCGGCCGCGGAGGCCGAGCCGTTCTAGGCGCTACAGTCTGGAACCGTGCGACTGCTACCGTCGCAGGTTCGAATCCTGCCTTGGGCATGGATGTGTGTGATATCCTTAGGTTCGTTAGGTTTAAGTAGTTCTAAGTTCCTCAGTCTCAGAGCCATCTGAACCATTTTGTTATTATTACTAGGTTGTTATCACTTGAATTATAATTATATATTGCTCATTTACCATTCAGGCCGTAATGTTTACTCGCTGAGGGCGCCTGTTTATATCATCTGGCATTGCTCTCCACAGTAGTGATTTTGCATATTAAATCGGTGAATTGGTTCCGGGATAGGCACATGTTCGCTTACATTCGCTTAAAGTTCTATTTGTGGCGAGATATTTGTGTGAAGTACAGACAGAGCCAATCTCGTGCTGAATGGCGTTATGAATGGCGACATGTGTGAGGGCATGAGGGACTCCTCCTTGTATGAAGTAAACGTTTGAGGATATTAACTTGCTTCTGTATATTCACTCGCTTCTCCCATTATCGACAAAGGTCTCAGCTGACGAAAATTGTGCTACAGGTTAATGAGTCTTTGAACTGTGTCTCTCTCAAGTAACTTTTTCTTTGAAGGAGAGGGATGCATTCCTAATGTTCAGACAGTTGAAACAGTGCCCAGAGTGAATGCGTGCCAACTGTATGCCGAATACAGTCAGCTTCCACATATTCAAGTAAGGCTGGCTAATTAGAAGTGTATGAAAGGGGCAGGTCTTTTAAAGTTTTCGCTTAAATGTTTTTTATCCCTGGGCGCCTTCTTCTTAGCACTTGTTTTTCCGCTCTGGAACATTTATATTCATAACGTCATAGCATAATGCAACACCCTTTGACGTGATCTCAGCATTTACAGTATATTCCCTAGGGTTCTTTCAGGAGCAGAGAGCAGACGTGATGTGGCCCACGTTTTGCTACGTTGTGGTTTGTGTTCGTACAATACATTTGGGCACCTTACAGTTTACCCGGTGTTTGAGTGTAGCACTCTAGCATTTATGTTTGTTCTTTTAGATTCATTAACACAGATTTCAACAGCATCCCTAGACTATACCACAAGATAAAGTAAAATAAATGTTGTATACAAGGATGAACAAGTAACGTCGGCTGAACGAAGAGGTATGGTATTGGACTGCGTTTTCCATCCACATATAAAGGCGAAACAGGTCAGAGTCTGTGAAAATCACAGAGACCTGTCAGTTGTAGTGAATCAGATTATCGTTGCTTTCATATGTAAGCAGTGTGGAGAGATTTGGGTGACAACTCAAGAGTTAAAATTTTGGTTTCTTCGATATTGTAGCTCCTTCTACTCGCCTAGATGATCTATCTTCCACCTCATTAGAGTCAATTTGTAATCGTTATGGAGTCACAAAATGCGCCAGAATCAAACATTACGTGAAACGCGTCCCATGAATACCTGACAGAGTTTTCTCTGGAATAAGGAAGGACCTCAAGGATTCAAATTTTATTTAATTGCAGTACAATGAAATGACTCAATAACATAAAAGCTTACAGTATTGAAATAGTAATGGGCAGCTTTCACAGAAGATGACGGGAGACAGTCTAAATTATTGGCATATATAGCCTTGTAACATTAGCCAACGTGGCTTTTCTGTGCTAATACTGCTATCGGCTGAAAGCACAGGGTCATGAAGCACTACTGTATGCTTAAAGATGATGGAATCATCTCGGGTAAACTATTCCGGAGGTGAAGTAGTCCTCCATTCGGTTCTCTGGGTGGGGACTACTCTGTAGGTTGGCATTCTCCAGGTCGAAACGTGGAGTGTAAGACCTTTTATTTGGTTATGTGAGTTAGAGAAATTAAAAAGGGAAATGGATAGGTTGAAGTTAGACATATTTGGAACTAGAAAAGTGCGATAACAGGAAGAGCAGGACTTTTGTTCAGGTGAGTACCGTGTTATCTGGGCAAAAGCAGATACAGCTAATGTAAGAGTAGGTCTAATAACAAACAAGAAAACTGTAATGAGATTAATCCACTATTACAGCATAGTGAACGCATTATCGTAGCCAATAGACACGAAGCGAACCAGAACCACAATTGTGCAGTTTATACATCGACTAGTTTCGCAGATGACGGGTGTAAGAATGTAAGATGAGTAAGAAAAATGTAATCAGTTAATTAAAGTACATGAAAATTTCATTATGGTGGGAGACTAGAAATCGGTAGTAGGAAAAGGAAGAGAAGGAATAACGGAGAACATAGACTGGAGTTGAGGGGGGGGGGATGAAAGAGGAAGTTGCCTGATACAGGTTTGTAAATGTCATAATTTAAAGATCCCTAACACTTTTTTTAAGAAACGTCAAAGAAAGCTGTATACGTGGAAGCGACCTGCGGCCACTGTAAGGTTTCCAGAAGGTAAGACAGACATCTCGAGACCTGATTTGAAGCTATTAGACAGCAGTACGTTTGGACTCTGACCAAACTTAATTGGTTATGAACTGCAGATTACAACTGCAGTAATTTGAAAAAAAAGGATAAAATTATGGAAATGCATTCTGGATAGAGTGAAGGAACCAGAACTGTTGTGTGGCTCAAAGTTAACACTACACAGTGTTGGACTGGAATAAGAGAAATGAATACAACAGAAGACGAATGGGTAGCTTTGAGAGATGAAGTGGGGAAGGCCGCAAAGGATATTAGGTAAAAAGACAAGACCTACATGAAATAACTGGATAACTCAGCAGGTACTCAAATCAGCAGATGGATGGATGGAGTATAAAACAGATCAAGCAGGCGAAAAGGAACACGGACTTCTAAAACACAATATTGACTGAAAGTGCAAAACAGCTTAGCAGGAATGACTAGAAGAGAGACGCAGGGCTGTAGAAGCATTCATATTCAGGGGAAAGATAAGCGCCACCTACAGGCCTTTGGAGAAAAGGAATGCAGCTGTATGAACACCAAGAGCTCAGATGGAAAACCTGTACTTAGTAAAGAAGGTGCAGCTGAAATATGGAAGAAGTTTGTAGAAGATCTATATAAAGAGAACAAACTTGGAGTCAATGTCGTAGAAAGAGAGGAGAAAGTTGGCGAAGATTAAATGGGAGATATGATACTGCGACAAGAACTTGTCAGAATGGTTAAAGACCTAAGTTCGAAAAAAGACCCGTGTAGTAGACACCGTTGTTGAGATCCTTGGGAGAGGTAGACATGACAAAATTATTACAGCTGGTATGCAAGATTATGAGACAGGCCAAATGCCCTCAGACTTCAGGAGGAATGTAGTAATTCTAATTCCAAAGAAGATTAGTACTTCAAGATTAGTGCTGATTTTTGTGAACACTAGCCGGTTTAATAAGTCATCATTGCAGAATGTTGGCATAGATTATTTACAGAGAAATGGAAAATATAATAGAGGTCGATCTTGAGGAGAATTACTCTGGGTTCCAGAAATATGCGGGCAATGCCGACACTACAATGTATCATAGAAGATACGTTAAGAAAAAGCGAACATATGTTTATAGCATTTGTATATTTGGAGAAAGCTTTTAACAATGTGGGCAGGAATACACTCTTCGGCATTCTGAAGGTAGCAGTGACCAGAAGATTATTTACAACTTGTATAGAAACTAGACCGCAGGAATGAAAGGGAACCATAGTTAATACGGGAGTGAAACAGATCTGTAGGCTATCGCTAATGATATTCAGTCTTTACACTCAGCAAGCTGTGAACGAATCCAAGGAGATATTGGGGAAGCGAATTAAAATTGAGACAGGCGAAATTAAAATTTTGTGGTTTGTCGATGACAGTGTAATTCTGTCAGAGGCAGCTAAGGACGTGAAAGAGCATTTGAATGAAATGGATGGTGTTTATGATAAATCGAAGTAAGTTAGGTGATGTTGAGGGAATTTGATTAGTCCCATGAGACACTAAAAGTTGTAGATTAATTTTACATATTCAGTCAACAAAATAACATGATGGCTGAAGGAGGGAAGATATCAAATGCTGACAGGTAACAGCAAGAAGAGAATTTTTGAAAACGAAGGCATTTGTTATCTGATATATTATATTTAAGTGTTTGGGAGTCTTTTCCGAGACGTGAACGATAGGACGTTCAGGCAAGAAGAAAACAGAAGTTTTTGTAGTATGGTGCTGTAGGAGAATGCTGACGATAAGATGGGTAGGACGAATAAGAATTTAGGGTGTAGTGAATCTAACTGGGGAGAAGAGAAATCTATCGGTTGGTAGGACACAGCCTGAGGTATCAAGGATATGTCTGTTGGCTAATTAAAGGTAGTGTATATGAAAGGGGGGGGGGTAAAGGAGTTAAAGATAGAAGAGGGAGAGCAAGGGATGAACACATCACGCAGACTGAAGTGGATGTAGGCTGCTGTGGATACACAGAGAAGAAGAGGCTTGCTCAGGGTCGACTAGCATAGACAGCTATGTGAAGTCAGCCTTGGGACTGATGACCACAACAACAGTAGTAGATTCAACAGGCTTGTTTATCAAATAACTTTTTTGCCACCACTCACGCTATTTTCTTTTTATTTATACTTTGCACGACGCGAATCTAGAAGTCATTCCCATTTTAAAGTCCGTTGTTGTGTGCTGTGCCATTTGTTCGTCATGTTTTCGATGTGTGAGATGCTTCATTGTTTCGTTATTTTTACTGCAATGTATAAAACTCTCTGAGTGTTAGATTAGTGATCGATAATTATGTAGGATTTGCGGCAAAATCTGGAAAGAACCTCCAATTACGGCTGTCTTGTGGTCCACATCAACAGGAACTCACACATTTTAAGCTTCACACAGAATTTTCTGCTCTCAGGACACATTTACACTGTGAAACGAGCGTACACAAACAATTACAAATATGTTTTTGCATGTAGTCCGCAGAGATAATGCTACCGGTCAAGCACGCAACATGGATGCAGAGGGTACGTATTTTAATACTCCTGATTATTATTATTTATCTATGTTTACAATGGTACTTATTTCTGTGTGTCACTATTTTTATTTAAGTATATTGCCGATGCGTCCAAAGAAATTTGTGTTAACATATATTTGCCGTTGACAGTTTGTACTATGCACAAAAAATTGTCTGTGATTTTCTGCAGATGCGGTCCACAACGTACCCGTTAGTAGAAGTAGTTACTTGAAAACCGACTTTTTGGCCTGTAGTGTGTTGCTCAGTTTCGCCGAGCCTCTGTTTCTACGCATTTCATAGAAACCTTAGGTTATTCATTAAGGAAGTCTTATAACTTAAATTGCCTCTTGGCAGTAAAACATTATTAAAAGTGTCTCCTAATTGTGAAATATCTTTGTTCAGCTCATTATGTACCTTGGTCAGTTCATTACTTACTTTCGTCAGCTTCCTAATCAATTCATCCGATGTTATATTTTTTTTTCTGTGTACCATATTTCTTGTCTTATTAGTGGAGGCACTCAGTTCTTATGAATAATTTATTTATGATGCTCTCGTTAATTTATTAACAACCAGCAGAATACGGCGTTGCCCGGGTAAGTATTTGTTTCCAGTCTTCCGTTAGCACATCCCCTCTTTCACACCTTGTCTGTCCATCGCCTCCACACTCTCTCTCTGTCCGTCTGCTCCACGCCCAATCCCTGTTCATTTCCTCCGCCTACCTCCCTCTCTCTCTCTCTCTCTCTCTCTCTCTCTCTGTCAATCTGGTCAATCTGCTCCTCACGTTACTACGCTCATCCAATTAGGAATTTAATGGTTCTTACCCAAACAGTCCTTCTTTCCCGGTTATAACTACTCTGTGTACCAAATTCAGTTAAAATCTTTCCAGTTGCTTAGGATAAGCTTTTTAACCGTAGTTTTGCCTGTGTACGCACGCGTCAAATATATTTCACATACATCTGACATATTTCAGATGTATCTGTAAACTTATTTCACTAGTATCTCTAAGCCGGCCGCTGTGACCGAGCAGTTCTAGGCGCTTCAGCCCGGAACCGCGCTGCTACTACGGTCGCAGGTTCGAATCCTGCCTCGGCCATGGATGTGTGTGATGTTCTTAGGCTTGTTAGGCTAAGTAGTTCCACGTCTAGGGGACTGATGACCTCAGATGTTAAGTCCCACAATGCTTAGAGCCATTAAAACCAGTTTTGAACTAGTATCTCTGGTGAATTGGACCTCTCAGTTTCATTTCCACGCAACTCTAAGTTAGTGACATCGTGTCTAATGAACTATGTGCTGTACTACGATATAATTTTTCAGGCACATCCGTAGCAAACGTGGCTACTTTCAGCGAAGTGTGTTGTGAATAGATTTAGTAGTGAGTAAGTAATAAAATAAAATGTCATGCATAACGCAGCATTTTTTTTTTCATTCAGCTAGAATTTATAGCATCATATCTTTTCAACTGTCAGTCGTACGGTGACATATTTTTCAAAGTACATTCAGCGGCATATGCGGATCCTGTCTGCAAAATGCGTTGCGAATAAAGAAGTACTAAATGAAAACGTCATGCATGATGCAGCAGTTTCTCATGCGTCTCTGTATTTGACGTCATATCTCCTAAACTATGTGTCGTAAAATGGTATTTTACTGCAGGAATATTCAGAGATATATGGAGGATACTGTCTACAAATGTGTTACCAATAGTTAGTAGTAAAGAAGTAATAAATTAAAACGTCATGCACGATGCGGCAGTGTTACTGCATGAGCAGCGAAAATGCATTAAGCGATAAACCGTTTTCCTTTCATAATTTTGTGGCGATCGTGAGCCAGAAAACGTTTCTTAAAGGTTTCAAATAGTGTGTAAAGTTTATTGTAAGTCTCTAACTGCTCTCACTTTCAAATACCTTATGACTGAAATCTGGATATTTGCGCATCATGCGCTACACTGCTTTTCCACCCCTACTCCTTTTCCTGTGATAGGCAGGCAGGTCTTACCCCACAGAGATGATTTCCAGACAGTACGTGGTATGTGTACCAAGTTTGGTTGAAATCTGTTTAACAATTTAGAAGGAGATGTGGGACATACATACATACACCCAAACATATACATATTTCGTATATACGAGTACATACGTCCACTTTCATATGAGTGAATGTGATAATGCATTCGCTTTCCTGACAGAGAGGTCCAAAATTCTGTCAGTATCCAATGTTACGCCTTATTTCCGTCAGCAGCTGAATTTGGTGGTAATTCGCAGCTCAGCAGTAGCTGAGGCACAGAGCTATTACCACAATTGCGGCAAGGACTAGGAATAGCAACGTACTCCGTGAGCACGCTGGCAAATGGATCTCATCCTAGAAACTAGAAGAGGCACTGGCTGTGGATACCGACTGTACCGGGTCCAGTCAGCTGCAAGCAACACAACAGCTCGACGTTGTTAGATTCCATTCATCTCTCCCGCCAGTTGGGAGGAAACAGCGTGTTCAGGAATAGCGCTAAAAGAGTGACTCGAGGCATCTTATTTGTAATTGTTGAGAAAGAGTCGTCTCCCTCCACTTCTCTAGGAACCACCACCCCTTTCGCTATACTCCTATTATTAATAGAGATCCCAAATGAAATTAAAGACAGTCCTGAATTAATACTACAATGGATCCTCAAACTCCATGTAATTACTAGTCTTATCGGTTACCACTTACGGCAGTCAAAACTTTATTTATTTATTTATTTATTTTGTTTGTGTTACCATGCAATAAGTAAAGTACCCAGAAGTTATAGTCGGACGTCAGTGTACATTTACACATATATACACGATCGGCGAGTATGTATATGATTACAGAGTTGCAATTCTCTGTGACTGGTAGAATGGCTACCACAGTTCGTTCGTGTTGTTCCGGTTTTGTATTCTTATCGGGCTTGGTATTATGTAAAAGGAGCAAGAACCGAGTTGAGATGTTGAGTGATCAGTGGGAAGGATACGGAGATGCCATGTATGCGTGTGAGACAGTGTCATCAGCACCTGATGAAATGAGTGGTTTCCATTTGGCCGGCTGGTCAGTTCATGCAATATCCAGATTTATGGGGCATTGGAATGTGACAAAATGTCGGACTGCATGGGAACATGAGGGTTCTGGTCGACCGAACCTGACCACCACATGGGAGAGTCCCCATGCCCTGTACCAAGGACTGCGTAAAGCCTTCACGTCTGGGCCTGCGTTCTGATAGGAGATAAACGATTCCTTGCAACATTCTTTGCCATCCTGCACCATTGATCAGACACAAGCAGCAGATGGACTAGCAAACTACCGACCCAGGCATTGGTCGCAGTGAACGTCACAACGAAAATGGATATGTTTGCAGTGATGTCGTCATTGAGAAGCATAGGCTATTGGTGAATGGCATCGCATTCTCTTCGACAATGAATCCTGCACTGCCTCGGTTGGTCCACGACGACGTGAATTGCTTTCCTACTGGGGAGAGGCCCTATTCTTTGAATGTTTTCGACAGGCACAGCTGTTTTACTGGTGACGGGAAGTCATCAGGTTACGGGTGGTAATGACTGAGGTATCTCTGATGTCACAACTCTGCATCACTGTCATCCTGAGTCCTCATGTGTTATCTGTTCGTTGGCTGGTTGGTTTTGGGGATGGGTCCAAACAGCGAGGTTACCGGTCCCATCGGATTAGGGAAGGCTGGGGAAGGAAGTCGGCCGTGCCCTTTCAAAGGAACCATCCTGGCATTTGCCTGGAACGATTTAGGGAAATCATGAAAAACCTAAATCACGATGGCCGTACTCGAATTGAACCGGCATCCGCCTGAATTCGAGTCAAGCGTGTTAACCTCTGCGCCATCTCACTCGGTGTGTGTTATCTGTCACGCAGTCCCTAAGGAACATTGCATCGTACTTCGGAATAAAACATGCATTGTAATATCGCATTTTACCGCTGACACCTGGCAAGTGACTTCATTTAAAATGTGTCCCCTGCACAAGAATATGGATAAAGAAGGCACGAGAGTAAGTTGTAGACACAAGGTTGATTGGTTGATTGCGTATCGAAGTTTGGATCTGGTCATATGTGGTTCTCAGATAGCCTGATGGTAAGGTGACTACTCATGATAAATGGGAAATCCGTGTTCGATTCCCAGTCCAGTGCAAATTATCATCGTCGACTTTCCATTATACAGCTGATGGTTGTAAATATTCGCAGCTGCTAATCACTTCATTTATTTCATAACGGCTGTAGTCGCCGCAGTGCCTGTTCCTTCGGACAAGCATGCAAGAACATTGTACAGTACTTCTGGAAAACACAGCCACTGTAATATCGTAGCTATTTTTTGCAGTTCAGTTCCATCACGGCGTGTTCTAAGGAATATTTTGAATATTTACACTTGAGAAAGATTAAGACTTTTCCGTTAATATGGGTCAAAATACTATTTAAGCATTGTCACAGAAACACTGTGACTGGTTGTAGTAACTGAAAAATTAATGTATAAATTTTAACAAACAAAATGTTCGAAATACAGTACTGCTGCAAACCTTTCAGCGAATAACTGTGATGAATAAGGTACACAATTTCTACTAGCCGAATTTGTTGCTAGACTTAGAGTCAGCATACATTCACTGACGCCTTGTCATTCCACTTGAAGCGAAAGGAGAACATTTTATTCCAGTTTCCAAAGCGTTGTGTAATGTATAAAGATAATTTCTGTTAACCACAGCTACCAGCGTGAACATCATGTAGAAAATTTTGTTTAAATGTCTCATCTTCTTGCTTGTTGGCATAATATAAACAAAACGCACACAATTCTTTTGCGCTCCTGTCAGAGAAAAGCTCCACTAGATTAACTGAAGAACTACCATGATGATTTCTTCACTGGCAGAAGATTCCGGTATAGTGCCCCATTCGGGTCTCCGGGAGTGGTCTACCAAGTGGGAGCTGACCATGATAAACAGATTGAACAACAAACCAAAGAATAATGTGCTACGAGTCGGGTTGTGGAATGTCAGAAAATTCACCGTGGTAAGGAAGCTACAAAATCTGAAAATGGAAATTCTATAGCTCAGTCTAGATAGCGAAGGTCAGTGAAGTGAAATGCAAAGAAGATAAAGACCTCTGGTCAGAAGGGTATAGGGTAATACCAACAGCAGCAGAAAGTTGTATAACGGGAATAGGATTCTTTCTGAATAAGAAGGCAAGGCATAGAGTGTGTTAATGTCAACAGTTCAGTGATACTTTTTTTCTCATCAGAATCGACAGCAAACCGACAACGATGGTTCAGGTAGACATGCCGACCTCGCAAGGTGAACGTGAAGGGATAGAGAAAGTATGTGAGGATACTTAACGGGCAATTCAGTACGTAAAGGGAGGTGAAAATCTTATGGGGGACTGGAATGCGGTTGTAAGGCAAGGAGTAGAAGAAATGGTTACGGGAGAATATGCGCTCGGCACTGCGAATGAGGGACGAGAAAGAATAATACAGTTCTGCAATAAATTTCGAATACTAAGAGGTCTACAACTTTGCTTCCGCTGTTTTTTCTCGAAGTTCGGGGCTTTATTGTGAAAAACATACAAAAAGACTGTGATTCATAGTGTTGCCCATCGCTGACCACTACATACTCCTATCTTTCGCATAGCATACGTATCCCGTGGCGGAAGAACTGGGCGTCTTTTGTAGGGATCCATGAATCGTTTAAATGTTTCCCTTGTTCATATGATCGGAAGTGTTGGTCAGCCAGACTGTATGCCACTGACCGAAAAAGGTGGTAGTCAGAGACAGCAACGTATGGAGAATACGGCGGGAGGGCTATGACTTGTCGTTCAACGTTTCCATGTATATTTTAACGGGATTTGCGACATTGGGTCGAGCACTGAACTGCTGCAAAATTACTTTCACGTGTCTATCGCTGTATTGTGGCCGTTTGTGTTTCAGTGCTGGGCTCGAACTCATCAACTGCTTTCGATAATGATGTACTATGTCTTTGTCTGTTTCAGTAGCTAAGAAAACGTTCTGTGTTCCACCGCCATGGGGTCTTCGACATCAAAATTACCGTTCTTAAGGCGTTGAAAACATTCTCTGCATGTTCTTCCACATTTTAAGAGCCACAGCTGCGGATTTCTTCACGTTAAAGCAGAAAATTAAAACTTCCCGCAAATGACAAGAAATGGCTACGTAAGTTGACGTAGTTAATCGAGAATAACCTTATGATGCAATCACAAATCGACTAATATTTTTTATGGTATTGTGTTTACAAATGCCTAAGCTTACTGTATTACACCTATGACCAATCACGTGAACCCCACTTGCCGCTACTACCGTCTATTGGAAAACGGTGGAAGCAAAGTTGTAGACCTAATAATAGCAAAAACACCGTTAAAGTATCACAACAGGAGGAGATACACATGGATAAGGCTGAGAGATATGGTAAGATTTCAGTTCGGTTACATCAAGTTAAGGCAGAGATTCCGAAATCAGGTATTGGATTGTAAGGTCTACCGAGGAGCAGATATAGACTCAGATCACAATTTAGTTGTGATGAAGAGTGGGCTTAGGTTAAAGAGACCGGTCAGAAAGAATCAACAGGCAAAGAAGTGGCATACAAGAGTACTAAGGAGTGAAGTAATATGCTTGAACTTCTCTACCGCTATATATACTGCGATAAGGAATAGCTCAGCAGACAGTTGAGTTGAAGAGGAATGGACATCTCATAAAGAACCATCACAGAAGTTGGTAAGGTGCGAAGAAAGTAACGGCGAAGAAACCATGGGTAACAGAAGAAATACTTCAGTTGATCGACAAAAGAAGGAAGTACAAAAATTTTCATGGAAATTCAGGAATACAAAAATACAAGTCACTTAAAAATGAAGCATAGGAAGTGCAGGGAAGCTAAGGCGAAATAGCTGCAAGGAAAATGTGAAAAAATCGAAAACAAAATGATTGTCGGGAGGACTGACTCAACATATAGAATAGTAGAACAACCTTCGGTGAAACTGAAAGTGGTAACATTAAAAGTGCGTTGCAAATTACTCTGTTCAATGCAGAGGGGAGAGATAAGTGAAAAGAGTACACTGAAAGCCTCTATTAGGGAAGACGTGATAGATGAAGAGGATGGAGTTGGTACAGAGGAAATAGGGGGTTCATTGTTAGGATCAGAATTTATAAAAGCTCTGGAAGACTTAAAATCAAATACGGCTGAAGTTTAAAATGGTTCAAATGGCTCTGAGCACTATGGGACTTAACATCTGAGGTCATCAGTCCCCTAGAACTTAGAACTACTTAAGCCTGACTAACCTAAGGAAGTCACACACATCCATGCCCGAGGCAGGATTCGAACCTGCGATCGTAGCGGTTGCGTGGTTCCAGACTGAAGCACCTAGAACCGCTCGGCCACAGCGACCGGCTACGGCTGAAGTGGCTCAAATGGCTCTGAGCACTATGGGACTCAACTGCTGAGGTCATTAGTCCCCTAGAACTTAGAACTAGTTAAACCTAACTAACCTAAGGACATCACACACATCCATGCCCGAGGCAGGATTCGAACCTGCGACCGTAGCGACGGCTGAAGTGATAGATAACATTCCATCAGAGCTTCTAAAATCATTGTGGGAAGTGGCAACAAAAATATTACTCACGATGCTCTGTAGAATGTGTGAGACTGACGATATACCACCTGACTTCCGGTAAAACATCATCTACACAAGTCCCAAGATAGCTAGAGCCGACAAGTGAGAGAATAGTCGTTCAATCAGCTTAACACTTCACCCATCCAAGTTTCTGACAATAGTAATATACAGAAGAAGAGAAAAGAAAACTGAGGATGTATTTGATGACCATTTTGGGTTTAGGAAAGATAAAGGCACCGGAGAGGCAGTTACGATAATGCGGTTTATAATGGAAGCAAGAGTGAGGAAAAACCAAGCCACGTTCATAGAATTCAGCGACCTGGAAAAAGAAAAGCATTCGACAATATAAAATGATGAAGACTTTCAAACTCCGGAGAAAAATAGGTAAAATCTATAGGGAGAGGCGGGTAATATACGATATGTACAAGAACAAAGAGGGAAGACTGGAAGCCCAAGAACGAGGACATGGTGTAAGACAGGGATGTAGTCTTTCGCCCTATTGTTCAATTTATACATAGATGCAGGAATGACAGAAATTAAAAAAAAAAAGGTTCAAGTGTGAGAGTAAAATTCAAGGTGAAAGCATATCAGTGATAAGATTCAATGATGGCATTGCTATCGGCATTGAAGGTGAAGAAGAATTACTGTATCTGCTAAAAGAAATGAACAGTCTATTGAGTACAGATTGTGGAATGACAGTAAATCGAAGGAAGACGAAAGTAGGAGGAGTAGCAGAAACGAGAAAATCGAGAAACGTAGCATCAGAAATATTGATTACGAAGTAGATAAAGTTAAGGAATTCTTCCCAGATATCAAAATAACCTTTGACGGAAGGAGCAAGGTGGACATGAAAAGAAGACTTGCTACGGGAAAAAGGGGATTCCTGTTCGAGAGAAATCTGCTAGGATCAAACAGGTCTTAATTTGAGGAAGAAATTTCTGAAGATGTACGTTTGGAGCACAGTATTGTATTGCAGTGGGACAACCGGAACAGAAGAGAGTAGAAGCATTTGAGATGGGGTGTTACAGAAGAATGTTGATAAGATAAGGAATGAAGAGGTTCTCCGCAGAATATTATCACTGATATCATTTCACCTTGAATTTTAACCATACTCTTGGACCATTTTTATTTCCGTTATACATCTTTCGGTGTATAGATCGGACAGTAGGGCGAAAGACAACATCCCTGTCTTAAACCCTTCTTAATCCGAGCTCTTCGTTCCTCGTCTTCCAGCCTTATTGCCCCTCTTTGTTCTTGTACGTATCGTCTATTACCTGCCTTTCCCTATAGCCGACCCCTACTTTTTTCAGGATTTCGAGCGTCTTGCACCATTTTACATTGTCGAATGCTTTTTCCAGGTCGATAGTTTCTATGAATGTGGCTTGATTTTTCTTCAGTCTTGCTTATATTATCAATCGCAACGTCAGTAGTGCGTCTCTGGTGCCATTACCTTTCATAAATCCCAACTGATCGCCATCGAACAGATTCTCAATTTTATTTTCCATTCGTCTGTATATTATTCTTGCCAGAAACTTGAATGGGTGAACTGTTAAGCTGATTGTGCGATGGTTCTCGCACTTTTCGGCTTCGCAGTCGAGACTTGTGTTGATAATTTTTTCTAGACGTCAGATGGCATATCACATGGTCTCATATGTTCTAAACAGCAGCGTGAATACTATTTTTTGTTACCACTACCCCCAATAAATTTAGAAATTCCGCAAGGAATTTTATCCATCCCTTCCGTCCTGTTTGATTTTACGTCTCCCAAAACCCTTCAAAATTCTGATTCTAATACTGGATCCGATATCTCTTTCCTATAGATTTATGTTTCTTCCTTTATCAGATAAGTACTCCCGCTCATAAAGGCCCTCAATGTACTCTTTCCACCTATCTGCCGTCACCACTGCATTTAACAGAGGAATTACACTCCTTTTGTTATCACCCTTGCTTTTAGTTTCACCGAAGGTTGTCTTGACTTTTCTATATGCTGATACAATCCTTCTGACAATCATTTCTTTTTCGACTTTCTCACATTTTGCGAGCAGTTATTTCGCCTTAGCTTCCCTGCACTTCCTATTCATTTCATTTCTAAGTGACCTATATTTTTCTGTTCCGAATTTCCCTGAACATTTTTGTGCTTCCTTCTTTCGTCTAACAACTCAAATATTTCTTCTGTTACCCATGTTTTCTTCGCAGCTACCTTCTTTGCATTTATATTTGTCAACTTCCAAGACCACTAAAATCATTTATTCATACAGTTTCCGCAGTTCTCTGTTGCCGTCTTCGGATCTACAAAAGATGGGACCAAAAAGGCTATAAAACAGCTACTAACATAACAGCATACATATGTCCAAAATGTACAATATATGAAGTAGCAGCATACCTATGTTTACATCACTACATTATCTCCTCCATCAGTACAGTAAGCGGTGCTATACAATGTTGGTATCTTGAGCTACTGCAGAAGTAGGCATGTCACTTTTAAAATAACAGCAAAGTACACACATATCACTGCGCCGATTAAAAGTGCTCACATTCACCACCACTTTGCAACTGACAGACAGATCCTAGCTTTAACATTCTTAGTGATATATAAATACATATTATGCGGCAGTGGTAATACAAATCAATTCCGTCATCTCACATCCCATTAAGGCATGGATCTACTGTTGTCAAAACATGTAGCCAAGCCAGTATTCTATATTAGAAATACGGTCTGCAAAAATGGATAAAATGGCTCTGAGCACTATGGGACTTAACTTCTGAGGTCATCAGTCCCCTACAACTTAGAACTACTTAAACCTAACTAACCTAAGGACATCACACACATCCATGCCCGAGGCAGGATTCGAACCTGAGACCGGAGCGGTCGCGCAGCTCCAGACTGTAGCGCCTAGAACCGCTCGGCCACTTCGGCCGGCTACGGTCTGAAAAACAATGTGCAATATTCATGAAACGTAATGTACACATTAACCTTTTTATATCATTTCAGAAAATTTCTAAAAACATTTAAACATTCTTAATCATTCTTTACCAAATTTTCCGTTACACAAAATCACAACCAGTACTACAACCTATAACCACTTAAAACATGCTAATGTACAGCTAATTGCATCATATATAGTGTATCCAGAAATAGATCGATGTCTACAGAAAGATATATGATTTTTTATCAAGAATACATCCAAGGTATGTGTACTAACAGTAGAGCTGTTTCATGTTTGTGCTTTTGGTGTCAGTTACGTGAGCCATCCAAGACAACATTGAGACGCCCGCTGAACCCGCTGGGCAAAACAGGTAATTAGGATTGTGGAAAGGGTCAAATAAGGTTGGGGTCAGTTTCACCTTCTAATGGTAATTTATTGTAATTTAATAACACTTTTACAACCAAAGCGGCACGTAGCCGGACCTTCAGCGAATGCAACTTTTTCACGGCTGAAGGCTTCCTAACAAGAAATCTTAACAAATCAACAAGATAAAAATCCAATTAAGATAGCAATAAAATAATTAAAAAAACAGAGCAAGGTAGATAGAACAAATATATCCAAGGTGCAATACCCAAGGCTGAAGGCCACAATTAAGTTTCAAAATTTTAGAATATAATACCGTAGACTTTTAAAGGCAGAAGACAACGATGTTTAAAAACAAGAAATCTTAGAAATCAACAAGATAAAAATCCAATTAAGATAGCAATAAAATAATTAAAAAACATCACAGCAAAGTAGATAGAACAAACATATGCAAGGTATAACACCAAAGGCTGAAGGCAACCATTAAGTTTCAAAATTTTAGAATATATTATCGTAGACTTTTAAAGGCAGAAGGCCGCAACGTTTAAGCTTGAAAGATAAATTTGAGAATGAATTCTGCAAAATTTTTAACAAAAAGAAAGATTGCCACAAGCCTTACATTTTAAGCAGCTGAAAACAGACAATTAAACACCGGTGGCACTCAGAAGCCTCCAGGGAGGTCGGTCTGCCCTCCTTCATTTAGGCAAGAAAGGGGGTGAGCCTAACTACACTTGATCCGTAGGAACCCAACCAGGGGACAGCCATCGACCGACCGACAAAACGACTTGCTTGCATGAGAACTAGAACACAAAATTTCAGCAATACAAACACTCGGTGTTGCTCACAGGGAAACCTCCGAACCACCGAAACGAACCACACAACATCCATGGACGTGGCTTGCGTACTTGAAACCACTACTCAACTTTGAAGTCCTGGGTCGGCGAACCACGAAGCTCGTGGCAACCGGACATCTCCACACCAGCTCCGACACTGCGCAGGGACCGGCAGCGGACCCAGCCGACTGCACCGCACGGAGGTATCCTTCCTGATCCGCACCAGCCGACCGACTGCCCGCTGGTCCGTCCACGACTGCTGCTCCGTCGCGACTGCACTGCTGGTGCGTCTCCCACTCACTCCCAGACACACGACGGCGGAAATACCGGTTCGGACCCAACCATGCAGAGGAAACACGCCCACTGGCTAAACGACATCCCTGCACCAGGAAAGGACTGGCCCCAGTTCCACAAGATGGTAATTGAAAGGGCCCAGAAGCGCTCAGAGAACCAGTTACATGTCGCCCGATGAGACGACCGTGTTCTCAGAGCCAATACGCCGACAACATTTAAAATAACTTGTCATCAAAATCACACAAACTACACACACATCCTGAGAAACACTTGCACGAAGATCTGAATAATTCAAAACAGTAACTAAGAACGCACGAAGACAAATCGGCAGTCAACGCACACACACACACACACACACACACACACACACACACACACACACTGCCGACTCATAAACCTCGGCGAGCCAAAACGCGTCGTCATGTAGGACGACGGTCTGACGATCCACCAAGACCGTGGCCCGGCTCAAGTGATGCGTGGCGGCAATGGTCGGGCGAGCCATGTAGACGCAGACCTCACTGTTGCTCCACGCCGGCCGGGGTGGCCAAGCGGTTCTAGGCGCTACAGTCTGGAACCGCACGGCCGCTACGGTCGCAGGTTCGAATCCTGCCTCGGGCATGGATGTGTGTGATGTCCTTAGGTTAGTTAGGTTTAAGTAGCTCTAAGTTCTAGGGGACTGATGACCTTAGAAGTTAAGTCCCATAGTTCTCAGAGCCATTTGAACCATTTGTTGCTCCACCTGACTGCATTAGTGCCGCATTGCAACTCCCCGACTGGCAGGTCCGGACTGCGCTCCAGACACGTTCCAACTGACTGGCCGCCCGAACTCGCGACGCGAGCTCTGCTATTCGAACTTAGTTCCGACAGACAACGACTGAGAAGTAATAGCAAATGGCTCTGAGCACTACGCGACTCAACTTCTGAGGTGATCAGTCGCCTAGAACTTAGAACTAATTAAACCTGACTAACCTAAGGACATCACATACATCCATGCCCAAGGCAGGATTCGAACCTGCGACCGTAACGGTCGCTCGGCTCCAGACTGTAGCGCCCAGAACCGCACGGCCATTCCGGCCGGCGAAGTAATAGCAGTCGAACAAAGATACTACTTGAGGGGATATATCGATAGCGATGCTAACGCCGCTCACAGTCAGGCAAAGTAGCAACTATGTGACAGTAGTAATTTAAATTAACGTAGTGAGGTCTAAGTACGTTAAAAAAAAGAGTGTAAAATACATGATGGCGGGAACATGAGCCACGCACGGCTCACCCACGTTGCTTGAGGTCTAGATATAACCTCGCCACCTGACACTTTATAAGACATACACAAGAATTTTTTAAAAAGTTTTATATTCGTTTTATGTAATTTGCCACAAAGAATTGTTAAAAAGTTTTTTTAGAAATATCTTTGGATAAAAAGTTTCTTTTACATAAAGACAGGCTTCTATGTAATTCTATTTGAAAAATATGCCTTAAAGATTTATTGCATAAAAGTGTTTTTAAAATTATTGTGACCTGGACACTAGCCACAGTCTGTTACGTGATGACATTTTCACATTAATTACCTAAGATTATTATGAGTAGATATTTGTTCTACCACAGGCATTCCAAAATTGAGCTGTTAACGTCAGATCTTGTGCTCAGTTTAAGAGGGATTATAATTCCACATGGTGTAATAATTGTACATTAGTTATATTAAACATTAAAAGAATGTTCACAACGATATCAGGTGTTCAGATTGCACATAGGCATCAGGTGGTGAGATTCCACATAGACCTCGATTAACATATTGTCTTTAATGAGCTCAAGTAAGCATCGCAATTGACAACAAAAGCTCAAACATGAAATAGCACCATTGTTGGTACACATCTCTTCTACGTATTGTTGATGAAACATCAGTTCTGTGACTATAGACATCGAATTATTCCAGCATGTGGTAAAATCAACCCACATATGATACCATTATCTGAGTTTTTGATTGGTTATAGGCTGTCGTATTGGTTGTGGCTTTATATAAATGAAAATTTGGTAAAGAATTATTAAGAATGTTTAAATGTTCTTAGAAATTTTCTAAAATGACATAGAAAGGTTTCTATATATATTACGTTTTATGAATGTGCACGTTGTTCTACAGATGGTTTTTTAAAATGTAAAGTACTGACTTTGCTATAAGTCTTGATAGTAATTTAGGCATATGTAATTATATGGAAGAGTGGATCGGATGTGAGATAACACAATTGATTTGTACTACCACTGTCCTATGTGTTTATGTATCACTAAGAATGTTCACGCTACGATCTTGATCTGCGTTGAGGCTCACATTGGTGCCGTTGGTACGTTAGCAACGTCTAATAGGGATAGTGGCGTCCCGTTTTCTTCTTGTGTTTACTGGCGCCAGTACATTTGCTAGTGTTGCCTGTCCGAGAGCAGCAGCAGCAGCGGTTATCGATATCTAGTATGGTGGGCTATCTTTGGAGGCAAGTGTTTTCTGGGTCGGAGTGTGTCAGGGAGTTCAGTTGGGATGGAGCAGCAGTAAGGTCCGTCGGTGCAGGGACATGCCGGGACAACTGGCGGCATGCAGGCACTGCCGGATCGAGAGGCTCTAGTTGCGAGGGTCACAACCTCGTTTTCCACCGGACCCAGGAAGTTTGAGTTGAGTGAACATTAACCTAGTAGTGAAACCTCCACTATTTTGACATCATGCTGTTTCTTTTCGCATTGCTGCTCGCAGGGTATTTTAGTATCTCTTGGAGAAGCTTAACAGGTTCTTAACAATTTGCTATCCAGGCCTTCAGACCGTCAAATGTTTTTTTGAGTTATTACTATTGGGATCTTCAGCCGACAAATAATTTGAATTTCTGGTCAATAAGGCCTTCAGTCTTCAGTGCAACTTGCTTAAGAATTTTTTCAATTAGACATTGTGTCTTAACAATCCAATTTGATAATTGTTCTTTATTGACAACTTTATTTGCAATTGTTTCCAA
The DNA here is from genome assembly GCF_023898315.1 of Schistocerca nitens. Taxonomy (NCBI): domain Eukaryota; kingdom Metazoa; phylum Arthropoda; class Insecta; order Orthoptera; family Acrididae; genus Schistocerca; species Schistocerca nitens. The sequence goes on from NC_064618.1 coordinate 780,671,516, forward strand.
ACAAAGTGTACGTGATTGAAAAAAAAACTGAGCAACCAACGGTAACTGATTATGGCCCCGTCCACACCGAATCCTGTCTTTCCCTAAGTATCAGGTCTCAGATCTGTCTGTCAGTTGGAAGTGGCGATGAATGTGAGCACTTGTAATGGGTGCAAAAATATGTGTTCGGGGAAGCTCTTACTTTAAAATTGACATGCCAACTTCTAGAGTAGCACACGGCGCCAATATGGACGTATATTGTATAGCACCGGTTACTGTACTGACGGAGGAGATTATATAATCTCTTAAACATAGGTATGTTGTTATTCCACGTACTATTCATTTTTGACTTAGTTATATGTTGTTTTATGTTAGTAGTTGTATCCTAGCATTTTTGGTCGCATCCTTTGCAGATCCGAAGACGGCAACAGAGAACTGCCGAAACCGGACATTTATGTGAATAAATGATTTTAGAGATCTTGGCAGTTGACAGTTTACTCACTGTTCAGTTTAAAATTAATGCAGAACTTAATTAGTCTTTCTCCTTTCTCGTTCATAATACCAAGCACGTATTTCCACGTAACGCTTTCTTCTACTCCTTCCCCTACAACTGCATTCCAATTCCCCAAGGGTGTTAGATTTTCATCTCCATTCACATACTGAATCATCCCTTCAGTAACCTGATATATTTTCTCTGTGTCTTCCTGCTTGGCTTTCGACGTCTGCATGTATACCTGAGCTGTTGTGGTCAGTGTTCGTTTTCCATCGATTCCGTTGAGAACTGGCCTATCACTGAACTGTAGACAGTAGCTCGCTCTCTCCTTACGCCATTTTCCTCTGCTGTTAACATATACTCGTCCGTCCAGAAATTATTTTTTCTTTCCATTTCACTTCACTAACTCTATATCTAGTCTGAACTCTAGCATTTACCTATGCAGATTTTCTAGCTCCCCAATCACATTCAAACTTCTGTCATTCCATGCCACGATTCGTAGAACGTTAGACTTTCATTTGTCATTCAGTCGTTTTTTCATGGTCACCGTTCCACTGGCAGTCCCCACCTGGATAACCGAATGGAGAACTAGTCGTGAATCTTTTGCCAATGGAGAGATCATCATGACACTCTGTCAGTTACAGACCAACTTGTCCTGTGGATATCAATTATATTTATTTAATGCAGTGCTTTCCATTGCCTCCAGCATGCTCAGGCCGTTGATCGTTGGTGATTACTTCGCCTTTTTGAGGCAGTTTCCCACCCAAAGAGCAAGAGAGTGCCCTGAAACTCTATCCGCATCTCCTCCTCCTCCTTTGAAAAAGCCGTTGGCAGGTCGAGGGTAACTTTTTATTCCGGAAGTCTTCGGCCGCCATTACGGATGATTTTTGTTCAAAATTTAAGCAATAGCGTAGTTCGAACGCGCTGGTCATCGGAGCTTAGTTCGAAGTAGGACTCATCAATGGAGACAGCTATTCTTCAGTCAATGCGATTCCAGACTGAATATTTGTCTAGAGACACACCGGACAGCAGTGGGATACCAAACTGGTTGTCGACCACCATACAGCCCGACAACCAGGAGTATGGGATGCAATTTCAATTCACAGCATGACCTCTTTGGTTGTCAGCCACATTATCCTTACAACACGGCGGTAAGTCGACCATACTCTAGCCGTGCTTTGTTGCCCTTCGCGGCAATCCTTCCTGGGCTTACAAACAAGATAATGCCTTTCCGCACACGACGACAGTTTCTACTACTTGTCTTCTTGCTTATCAAACTCTACCTTCGTCAGCAAGGCCACCGTATCTCTTCCCAATTAAGGACGTTTGCAGTATTATGGGCTGGGCTTTCGCACCAGATTTTGACGATCTAAAGCGCCAGTTGGACATAATCTGACACATGCCCTTCAGTAGCATATCCAGCAACTCTATCAATGAAAGCAAAGACGAATAACTGCTTGCTAAGGGTGACTAGTGGACCAACACTTTACTTACTTGCTCAATTTGAATAAACCATCTTCTTTTCTGAAATTGTAATCATTTGTTTGTCTGTACATGTAAATCACGTCTATCGATTGGCGTCCTATTTGGATTATTTTTTCTTGGTAACTCTGTTTCTCTTTTATTTTTGTTTATGTAGAGTGTATCATGGACCAACTGCCAACACATCTCGTAGAGTTACACCAATGTCTGGATTGAAATATTGAAAGACGGTACGGATGAGGTTGTAATTTCACGTACTCTCGTTTAACTTTATTTGAAAACTTTGTTCACATTCAGCGCAGTGTAGATCTTTGTCTATTGAGGAATTAACTGTGGTTCCCCTCATCTCAGATTCCTGACGAGTCAAAATCCGCTTATAGGTTTAAAGCCACTCACGTGGCGGTAATGTGGTGTATAGTTCTCAACAGTGTCAAACAGGCTTACCTCCTCGAAACTTCTCCTTCCATCAGTGTTTCGCGGAGATCCGAGCGGAATTTTGTGAGAAGTTTGACACTCATCAACATGTTTCCAGAGTTTCCTCATGTGGTTTGTAAGCCTGTATAAATTTTCCTAAGACTGAAGTTCAGCTGAGAAATCGTACGTCTTCAGTACAGTAGTTTCCGTAGTCTTCAACGTCTAGTTTTTGCTGATCATGATGAACTACTGAGTGTCATGCACGACCCATTCGTGATGTTACTGAATTCTGAACAAAATCACTGGAAACTAGCTCTTCCATGTTTTAAGCAGTGCCTGAAGCTGCTATTGCTCATAATGAAGGCTGTCACTGTCATATGACTGAAGTATCCCCCATTTCATAATGAGTTCACACTACGTGTCGCGAAGGCAACATTACAAGTTTTAACGTTACCTACGATTGTACACTCCTGGAAATTGAAATAAGAACACCGTGAATTCATTGTCCCAGGAAGGGGAAACTTTATTGACACATTCCTGGGGTCAGATACATCACATGATCACACTGACAGAACCACAGGCACATAGACACAGGCAACAGAGCATGCACAATGTCGGCACTAGTACAGTGTATATCCACCTTTCGCAGCAATGCAGGCTGCTATTCTCCCATGGAGACGATCGTAGAGATGCTGGATGTAGTCCTGTGGAACGGCTTGCCATGCCATTTCCACCTGGCGCCTCAGTTGGACCAGCGTTCGTGCTGGACGTGCAGACCGCGTGAGACGACGCTTCATCCAGTCCCAAACATGCTCAATGGGGGACAGGTCCGGAGATCTTGCTGGCCAGGGTAGTTGACTTACACCTTCTAGAGCACGTTGGGTGGCACGGGATACATGCGGACGTGCATTGTCCTGTTGTAACAGCAAGTTCCCTTGCCAGTCTAGGAATGGTAGAACGATGGGTTCGATGACGGTTTGGATGTACCGTGCACTATTCAGTGTCCCCTCGACGATCACCAGTGGTGTACGGCCAGTGTAGGAGATCGCTCCCCACACCATGATGCCGGGTGTTGGCCCTGTGTGCCTCGGTCGTATGCAGTCCTGATTGTGGCGTTCACCTGCACGGCGCCAAACACGCAGACGACCATCATTGGCACCAAGGGAGAAGCGACTCTCATCGCTGAAGACGACACGTCTCCATTCGTCCCTCCATTCACGCCTGTCGCGACACCACTGGAGGCGGGCTGCACGATGTTGGGGCGTGAGCGGAAGACGGCCTAACGGTGTGCGGGACCGTAGCCCAGCTTCATGGAGACAGTTGCGAATGGTCCTCGCCGATACCGCAGGAGCAACAGTGTCCCTAATTTGCTGGGAAGTGGCGGTGCGGTCCCCTACGGCACTGCGTAGGATCCTACGGTCTTGGCGTGCATCCGTGCGTCGCTGCGGTCCGGTCCCAGGTCGACGGGCACGTGCACCTTCCGCCGACCACTGGCGACAACATCGATGTACCGTGGAGACCTCACGCCCCACGTGTTGAGCAATTCGGCGGTACGTCCACCCGGCCTCCCGCATGCCCACTATACGCCCTCGCTCAAAGTCCGTCAACTGCACATACGGTTCACGTCCACGCTGTCGCGGCATGCTACCAGTGTTAAAGCCTGCGATGGAGCTCCGTATGCCACGGCAAACTGGCTGACACTGACGGCGGCGGTGCACAAATGCTGCGCAGCTAGCGCCATTCGACGGCCAACACCTCGGGTCCTGGTGTGTCCGCTGTGCCGTGCGTGTAATCATTGCTTGTACAGCCCTCTCGCAGTGTCCGGAGCAAGTATGGTGGGTCTGACACACCGGTGTCAATGTGTTCTTTTTTCCATTTCTAGGAGTGTACATGAAATGAAATGTTTACGTTTTGCATATGCGGCAGGCCTGAGGCAAGAAACATTTCTGAAATATCTGAGGCAACCTGAAGAACACTTCGTGAATATTATCTGTAGAAGGTTGCCTTATAAGAAGGAAAACGTGTTTATCCCCGCTCGCCGTGTTTCCAGGTGGCGCAGTTTACTCGGAGGCATACATAATTCTCGCCGGGCGTAAGAAGCGACTCGACGAGCGAGGGGAACTCGCCAAATGTCATAGGCTGATTGTCCCGAAACTTTGCTCAGTGAAGGAGAGGACAAAATAAGCGAACATGTGTTTCGGCTTATCTGCAGACACTCGACCGTTTCCGAGAAAACGACGGTCAAAGTTATCAACGCGCTGTTGCTCTAGTGTAGATACCTTCTGCAGCCGAGAACGCAATTGAAGCGGTGGCTACCGTCGTTCCTTCTTAACACTGATTCCCGTGTTCGATACCATATTGGGTTTTTTAATTATTTTATTTTCCTGCCTCTCTATCAGAATTATCTACGAATGTTTTTTTCTAAGTTATGTTGAAATAATGTTGTCATTATTCGCCAATTAACTTTATGTGTAATTAATGAATTAAAAAGTAATAAACGAATGAGACAAGCTGATCTAACATCATCTGGGCTGCCTCATGTATCGTTATAACCAAATATTTTATAAATGTTAATCTACATTCAGATCCGATGATGGCACCTTTAGTGTGTTGAAACCGGTTATCCAGTAAACAATATTTAAGCGATCTTGGCTTCTGAATTATTTCTACAACAGAGTGATCGCCCCACTACGCACTGTGTGTTCCCTTTTTAACTTATTTCTTTACACAGTAAATTAACTGACGAATAACGACAACAGTGTTTCAACATAAATTGGAATAAACATTCGTAGATAATTCAGAGAGTGAGGGGAAAAAAAAGGAAAAACCGGGTTTCGAACTCGCAGCGCAAAGTTCAGAAATCGCTATGGTAGCCGCAGAGCCACCGCTCCAGTTGAATGCTTACCCGCTAAGAGGTGTCTACACTATAGTAACAGCGCATTGAAAACTTTGACCGTCGTTTTCTCAGAAGCGGTAGAGTGTAAGCAGATAAGCCGAGACACGTGTTCGCTTATTTTGTCCCCGCTTTCACTGAGCGAAGTTTCAGCAAGATCGGGGTATTTCCTCGGGAACACAGAAAGAAACCATAGTAATAATGTAATTCAAGGCTCGCAAGAAAAGATTTGAGTGGTCCATTTTCCCGCACACTGTTAATGAGTGGGACGGTAGAGAAATAACCCTAACCTTCTGCCAGGCACGTAAGTCCGGATTGCCAAGAAATCCTGTTGATGTAGTCATGTAGATGTAACGACGAAATTATGTTTTAATTACGACATGTGACTTTCATTTGATTTAAACATCGAAGTTGTTTGCTGTTTCAAAATGGTTCAAATGCCTCTGAGCACTATGGGACTCAACTGCTGTGGTCATAAGTCCCCTAGAACTTAGAACTACTTAAACCTAACTAACCTAAGGACATCACACACATCCATGCCCCAGGCAGGATTCGAACCAGCGACCGTAGCAGTCGCACGGTTCCGGACTGCGCGCCTAGAACCGCGAGACCACCGCGGCCGGCTCGTTTGTTGTTTATTTACTTTTTGTTCAATAGTTTCAGGCATATACAAACACCTAGGCGCGTTAAATTGATATTGAAATAAAGTGTCATGCGTGGACCAATAACAATAAATTCCCACCTACTTGTTATAGTACTGCAGTATCTGCCAGCGTCTTCAGAAGTGGATATCGCATACGAAGTTCCTAGGGTGTTTGTAATGGATATTGCAGACGACTTCGACAAAGTTTGAATGTAGCTTCGTAAAAGTTCCGTGATCAAACGATCTGAGTTGCTGGCGAATACAGTTTATCCTCACTAGACAGTATATATTATCATTATACATGAGGTGAGTAGGGTTTCGCCGCGTTGCGGTGGCCGAGCGGTTCCAGGCGCTTCAGTGACGAACCGCACGGCTGCTTCAGTCGCAGGTTGGAATTCTACCTCGGGCATAGATGTCTGTGATGCCCTTAGGCTAGCTAGGTTTAAGTAGTTCTAGGTCTAGGGGCTGATGACCTAAGCAGTTAGGTCGCATAGTTCTTGAAGCCATTTTTTGACCTTTCGCGTAAATTTTCTTTACATAAACCGTCGTATCTTTTGATTGCGTTGACATAGAAGCTCACTTTTTTACACCAGCATGGGACCGGTTACAGCAAGAAGTGCGATACATTTCCGCTTATTATGTCCACCCGTTCTGGAGGTAAACGGGTTTTAAGGGTTGGGTAGACCGATAGACGGTCAAGAAAGTGAGACTAGTAGGGTTCCGTTTTTACCGGTTTAGGTGACGAAATCCTAACAACGAAAACACTGAAGATGAGGGCCGCATAAATAACACCCGCTACTCTTTATTCGAAATGTTCTAGTTGCTGTCGATACATAAGCATATTAGTCGTAGCTACGTTTTCGATCCAAATCACGTTTACAGGAATGCAAATAGAATGTATTTGCCTATACACGTGGTAATTCACATCCCAGTATTAATGCCACCGCGTTTTAGAAGTACGAACATTCTCATTGCTAGCTAGCTTAAGAAACACTTCTGCTAATGAACGTTTTCTGGCTGTGGCGAGTCTAGTGGAGAATTCGAAACAATGCAGAATACGTTTGGCAGCTATGTAGCCGTTTATTTCCTGGGGTGGTGCAGAATTATCCTACAAAATTTACTCTCTAATAACAGTAATTTGTTATTTCGATAATCATCCCGAATGATTGTCACATAAGCGGTGACATAAAGGAAGAAAATTCATGTTTTTCGAGTCCAGAAAGCTCTATGCAACAGAAACTGCAGATTTTCATTTCGAAATTGCCTGCTTGTTCATGTCTGGGGTAATAATAGAGGGCTGTTTGCCTAGGTTGTCTGCTAGCATAGTGAAAGGAAGGTCTGGTTTGTTTTCGGTTCTAATCTCTATGGAGGCAGGTAGAATATCAGTAAAGCAATTTTAAGAAATTCTCGCGCACCCAATACGTTTTATCGCTACCTTTATTCTGTACTGGCGCCCTGTGCATGTCAATATGACACTCTTGTAGAATTTCATACATGTTACTGCCTACTTTTTCCGCTTCTGTCAATAATGGAATTGACTTAAGCGTGGCACTGAATGATTTTTAACTGAATTTCGTTATGAATCTTCACGCATTGCTAAATTTGCACACTTTCATGGTAGGTCAGCAACGGTAATCCAGTATGACTGGTCTGAACGTTGACACAGACCGTTTCGCGGCCGAATGCGGATAATATTTTGCTACTTCGTAACGATCTGGGGTTCTTTGTCTTACTGAAACAGTTAAGTCATGTCGATAAGTTGAAATTCATTTTTATTTGTCCAGTTCATACCAATTAGCGTTTGTTCTTTCAGTTCTGTCTTATATTTACGTGTTGTATTTAACACACTAATCAGCATTAATATAGTCTTACAAATTATGGAATACAGTCTAAAAAAGTTCAGATAGTTTGTCAATTTCACGCCTGCGCATAGTATGTTGGTAGCACTTCGTCGCCTTGCCTGTTATGCTGTGTAGCAGACTTTAAAGCCGTGCGGATCAGCATAACGAAAAGGCGAGGGGTCTCGCTCGTTTTATCCACGACTGTACATATGTATATGTAATTTAATTTCATGATATGTCTGTATTAGCCATACGCTAAATAAATAAATAAGTGTATATTTTTTACGTCCCCCTTTTATCCCCCCCCCCTCGCTTTTTTCTGCCCATATGGGGCAGGGGAATGAAATGACAAAAAAACGAACTTTCGTAGAGTGGAGCCTATGCTGCTACCAGCCTGCCCTGGTTGGGGAATTGAAATTCAATAAACCAAAAGCAAAAACAAAAAAAGCGAACTTCCTTATTACACCCCCTCACTATTCTCTACACCAACAAATCCTTGATTTGACAAGTCCTCTGCTACGAAAATATTGCATAGGTTTCCATGCCACCAAATTTTTATAAGTCCCTCCAAATCCCGTTTACCTTCCCTCACCTGGATAATCTACCACCTCATTAAATCCTTTTCGTTTATTCAGTGTATTATTCTTGTCAGCAGCTTGGATGCCTGAGCCGTTAAGCTGATTGTGTCATTGTCCTCGCATTTATTTGTCTTTATTTCCATGTTACCCACCACCTAAGTAGCTAAGCAGACATCACGTGTCAAATGAACTAATTGTAGCACATCGATGCGCAGTGAACTAAGGAAGAGCCTCTTCAAACGACTGCAGTCGAGAGTAGGCAAAACAAGTGGAAATTCCGCAATGTCTAGTGACCATAAACTTAACTGTGGAGCCAATGATAGATTTTGTGTTGGACATAAGAGCAGGCACTTTGAGGTTAATTACAGGGAACACGAATATCTGAGTAACTTAATGATTCTCGCGGTGTAATTGAATTACCATGAGTGTTAGTGGAAAGATATTAACCATCACTCGGAGATACAGCTTACAGCCCCTAAATACGAGAATGTTTACGAAAAACCACAAAATATGTCGGATAGAATATCAAGTAAGATGAGTGTGCTACTTGGAAAGGCAGTTTATTACTGAGACCTAGACGTTCGTAGGGTACCATAACCACAGCGTATCAGCAAAATATTCAGCGTTTCATACCAGCGTTTTCTCGACAGAACACGCGAAATTGCTTAAAGTGAATATTAGTTGTAGCGTTGCGCATGTTTACACAAAGATCCCATCGAGAGGAGCGAAAGAATGTAATAACATTTTAATCCGTTGGTTCAAATGGCTCTGAGCACTACGGGACTCAACTGCTGTGGTCATAAGTCCCCTAGAACTTAGAACTACTTAAACCTAACTAACCTAAGGACAGCACACAACACCCAGCCATCACGAGGCAGAGAAAATCCCTGACCCCGCCGGGAATCGAACCCGGGAACCCGGGAGTGGGAAGCGAGAACGCTACCGCACGACCACGAGATGCGGGCTTTTAATCCGTGGTCGATGGTTTATTAAATAAATTGTGTGTGCCACCGTTGCAGTTGTGTAGGGAGAGGAAAATCGTAACTGGTGCGCCCATACTTAGGCTCGTTCGTTTGCAAATGTCTGCAATGTAACCCTTCCTTTAATGTCAACACAAAAGCCAGAACCAATGTACTCCTAGAATCAGGGGGCTCTAGCACTGAACAGGCATTCATTAAAAATATTGGTCACTCACACTGTTCATATGAAATGGCTCTCTTCTTGTGGCGTGTTCAGTTGAATCCCTTCTCATGGCTCCTTAGATGTTCCTAACCATAGCAATGGATGTTACTCGACACACCTCCAAAAGACGGCCATTTCATATGAAAAAAAGGAGTGATTATTTAAAAAAACAATTATGTTAACAGCAGACTATTAAACGAAGTAATTATTCCTCCATATTGCGTGACTCCTTCTCCACAGGATCACCACAGCACGTATCAAGATTGAAAGAACACATTTTATTAAACGCTTTGCGTATTGCCATTATAGCCTGAACTGTACAGCTGTGTACCTTCAAATATGCTGCTTTTTTTAAATAATGTAGGTGAGTCTACAGAAATTTGTGACTGGAAGCAGTCTCTGAACAATCTTCCCGTACTGTAAAATTTACCCTGACAGCATTTTCCTTCCGCTTTCCTCAGACCTAAAGCATAGGAAATTTACTCCCTCTGTGAACACAGTATTTAAGATAAATAAAACGCTGTGGTTCCAGAGATATTTTCAAGCCTCAAACATCTAAGAGGTTTATATGCAGAGTGAAGTGACAATTGAGAATTTTTACCAAAGCAGGTATATGACATCGGGTCTGCTGTTTACTAACCAGATGCGCTAACCGCTACACTATCCTTGGGCAGTACCGTTATCAAACTTCACAGGCTGCCCTAGTATGCCCGCCACCTCAATCCGTATACCCATTCTCGCCCCCTACACTCGAACACCACTGCACGTCTCCAGTACAGTTGCGGAGCCTCTGTAATGGTGTTCGAGTTTAGGGGTAATAATAACTGGGCTGGGTTGTGTATGGGAATTTTCATTGAGATGCGAGCTTGCGCGGGTAGTCCGGGCAGTTTTCGAGAGTCATGGTTCCAGTGTGGCCTAGTGGTCAGCCGGCACGGTAGTTCAGCGTGTTCGGTCAGAGGGTTAGCTGCCCTCTGTAATAAAAAAACTGAGTGAATCGATCAAAAACGAACTTCAATGGGCTTCAGGTGACGTCCGCCACGAACATTTGAAACCAACAATAACGAACAAAATGAGATTAAAAAAAAAGTGGTTAGAGCATCTGCCTAGTGAGCACGAGACCCGGGTTCGAATCCCGGCTTTGGAACATACTTTCTTTCTTCTTTCCCGTTAATTATGTAGGGTGAAGTGAATTCCGAAAAGAGCACATGGTGAATTTTTAAAGGAATATTAACAGATGGCATATACAAAATTTCTTCTTACTTTGAAGTCACAACAGTGTAAGTCGGTTTTTCTTTCAAACGAGTTCAAAATTTTCACCACAATGCAGTTCCGCCTCTGCGTTTCCAATGGTTGCAAACTATTTTCACAGCGCTGTATTTATAATCGTACTACCCTTAAGATGCATATCACAGAATGTTAAGTCTGACGTTTAATGCTGGTAATACCGTGGAATGCACGCCATTTTTCACTTGTTTAGGGAAAAACCGATACCCTTTTCGCTATCAACACATCATTTACGATCACTTGCACTATGTGATCAAAAGTATCCGGAAATCCAGAATGAGATTTTCACTCTGCAGCGGAGTGTGCTCTGATATGAAACTTCCTGGCAGATTAAAACTGTGTGCCCGATCGAGACTCGAACTCGGGACCTTTGCCTTTTGCGGGCAAGTGCTCTACCATCTGAGCTACTGAAGCACGACTCACGCCCGGTCTCACAGCTTTACTTCTGCCAGGATCTCGTCTCCTACCTTCCAAACTTTACAGAAGCTCTCCTGCGAACCTTGCAGAACTATCACTCCTGAAAGAAAGGATACTGCGGAGACACGGCTTAGGAGTGCTAGTTCTGCACGGTTCGCAGGGGCGCTTCTGTAAAGTTTGGAAGGTAGGAGACGAGATACTGGCAGAAGTAAAGCTGTGAGACCGGGCGTGAGTCGTGCTTCGGTAGCTCAGATGGTAGAGCACTTGCCCGCGAAACGCTAAGGTCCTGAGTTCGAGTCTCGGTCGGGCACACAGTTTTAATCTGCCAGGAAGTTTCATATCAGCGCACACTCCGCTGCAGAGTGAAAATCTCATTCTGGAAACATCCCCCAGGCTGTGGCTAAGCCATGTCTCCGCAGTATCCTTTCTTTCAGGAGTGCTAGTTCTGCAAGGTTCGCAGGAGAGCTTCTGTAAAGTTTGGAAGGTAGGAGACGAGATCCTGGCAGAAGTAAAGCTGTGAGACCGGGCGTGAGTCGTGCTTCAGTAGCTCAGATGGTAGAGCACTTACCCGCGAAAGGCAAAGGTCCCGAGTTCGAGTCTCGGTCGGGCACACAGTTTTAATCTGCCAGGAAGTTTCATATCCGGAAATCCCCAAAAACATAGGTTTTTCATATTGGGTGCTTTGTGTTGCCACCTACTGCTAGGTACTCCATATCAGCGACCTAAGTAGTCATTAGTCATCGTGAGTGTGCAGAATGGGGCGCTCTGCGGAACTCACCTACTTCGAACGTGGTAAGGTGATTGGATATCACCTGTGTCATACGTCTGTGCGCGGATTTCCACACTCCAAAACATCCCTATCTCCACTATTTCCGATATGACAGTGAAGTGGAAACGCCAAGGGGCATGTACAGCAAAAATGCGTACAGGCCGACCTCGTCTCTTGACTGACAGAGACCGCCAACAGTTGAAGAGGGTCGTAATCTGTAATAGGAAGACAGACCATCACACAGTAATTCCAAACTGCTTCAGGATCCACTGCAAGTACTATGACAGTTAGGCAGGAGGTGAGAAAACTTGGATTTCATGGTCGAGCAGTAAATGCCAATCGACGCCTCGCTTGGTGTAAGAAGCATAAACACTAGACGATTGGACAGTGGAGTGACGAATGACGGTACACAATGTGGCCATCCAATGGCGAATGCTCATTGAACGTCATATTAGAGCGTGTGTAGTCCCAAGAGTAAAATTCGAAGGGGGTAGTGTTGTGATGTGGTTGTGTTTTTCATTCAGGGGGCTTGCATCCCTTTTTGTTTTGTGTGGCACTCTCACGCACAGGCCTTCATTGATATTTTAAGAACCTTCTTGCTTCCCACTGTTGAAGAGCAATTTGAGCATGGCGATTGCATCTTTCAAAATGATCGCGCGCGCCGCCAAATTTGAATCCCCGCCAGACGTCATGAACGTCGAAGACCCTTAGAGGTCTCTGCACCATCGCGCCGTAAGCTGTGGCGGCGCGCGCCTCCTGGCCCGCATTTAGTGTGAGGGCGCCACAGTGGAACACGTGGTTCCAGCGGCCAATAGCGGTGACCCCAGATAGAGTATTTAAGCGCCTGCCTCTCGCTCAGCCAGTCACCCTCGACCGTCGCCTCTCCTGGACTCCCCATCTCCAGACAATCCAAGCCAAGGCACGTTCCCGACTCCGTCTCCTCAAGCTCCTTTCCGGCCGTACGTGGGGTCTGGACCCCTCCACCATCCTCCACACCTATAAGTCCCTCATCCGCCCTATCCTCTGCTACGCCCATCCAGCCTGGATCTCCGCCCCCCCTTCCTTTTATAAATCCCTCCAAATCCTTGAACGCCATGCTCTCCGCCTTGCCTATCGCATCCGTCTCCCCTCCCCCACGCGGATCCTGTATGATCTTATCCCCTTCCCCCGCCTCCTCCTCTTCCTCGAAAGGATACGAATCCTATACACCTCCCGTAAACTCGATCCTCCTCACCCGCTCGTCTCCCCGATCCTCTCCCACCCCCGCCCGCTGCCGCGCCTATACTCCCATATCCCACCCGGTCTCCATCTCTCCACCCTCCTTACCCTCTCCCAAGGTGGCTTCCGCCAGCTCCCCCTCCCTGATGATGTCCTCCTTCCCTGCATCTACCCCTCCTATCAACTTTGATCCACCCCCCCACCTCCTGTGTCCTATCCTTTAGGCACCCTCCCTCCCTCCCTTCCCTTCCCTTCTCTTTCCTTTCCCCCTTCCCTCCTCCCCTCTCCCCCGGGCTTCCCCTCCCCCTTCCTCCCTCCTCCTCTCTCCTTTGCCCATGGCATCTCTGCTCTCCCCTCTCCCATTCCCCTTCCCCTTCCTCCTCCTCCACCTCCTCTCTTGGCAGGTCCCCGGACTCGTACACGCTCAGTGAACATTCGCGCGCCGGAGATCATCGCCGTCAGTGTTTCGTGTGTGTGCCTTCGTTTGTGTGTAGTGTTGTTCGCCGTCACGCCACCACCGTTCACGTGCCGTCGCCATCATCATCCGTGTTCTGTGCATCGTGTCGCCCAGTGTTAGTGATGTTTCTCGTCCAGCGTGAACGGCTCCATGTTTTTTCGATTTTTAGTGTCTACCTTTTTTGACCACCGTTTTTACTGTCTGCTCTGTGCCACCTTTCTGTACTACTTGTTGCCAAACTTAAGGCTGAAGAGCGGCGTATTGTGCTGCTGACAGCCCGCCTTTGTATCAGGTGTTAAAATAACAATAAAGGAAAAAAAAAAAAAAAAAAAGCTCAGCCAGCGGGTTGCACCCCTCTACCATCCTCCACACCTACAAATCCTTAATCTGTCCTATCCTCTGTTATGCCAGTCCTGCCTGGATATCTGCCCCCCCCCCCCAAATTCTATAAGTCCCTCCAGATCCTTGAGCGTCATGCACTCCGCCTCGCCTTCCATATACGCCTCCCATCCCCCACGCGGATCCTCTATGATCTCATTCCTTTCCCCCATCCGCATCCTCTACACCTCCCGCCGTCTTGAACCCCCTCACCCCCTGGTTGCTCCTCTCCGATCCCCGCCCCCTGCCACGTCTTCACCATTGTGTCCCCCCTACCCTCCATCTCTACACCCTACATCACCTTTCCCAAGGTGGCTTCAATCAACTCCCCCTCCTGGATGATGCCCTCTCTCCATCCATTTAACCCTCCTATCAACTCTGATCCTCACTCCCCCTCCTTTCCTCTGTCCTTTTCCCGGGCTCCTTCTCCCCCCTTCCATCCTCTTTCCTCCCCACCTCCCCTTCTCTCCCCCACGTCCTTTTACATTTCCCTCCTCTCATTCCCTCTCCCCCTTCTCCCCCTTTATTAGTCCTCTCCCTCCTTGGTTCCCCCCCCCCTTTTCGTTTTTTTCCTCTCCTCCCTCCTTGTTTTTCCCCCTCCTGCAGGTTCCCCCCCCCATCTGCCTTTGGCTCGGGAGTGTCATCTTTGTGCTGCCACTTTCGTGCAGTGTTCTCCAGTGAGTGTTCTGCAGTGTGTGTTTTACAGTGAGTGTTCCGTATTGTGTTTTTGGGGACTTGTTGCGAACAGCCATCATACTGTCGCTGGGTGTGCCTTTTATCTCTTGCGAACAGAAACCAGACTGTCGCCGTGTTTTTTAATTGTGTGTCTACTATGTTACTTGTCTGATTCCTGTGTATTTTATCTACATTGCCAACCCCTTTTGCTTTCTGTTTTAGTTTTCTGCATTTTTACGCCATTTTACACTTTCCATCACCATTTTATCGCCTGTTTTACCTTGTTTCTTTCTTCTTCCTTTATTTAAAAAAAGTCTGTAGGCTGTAGAGTAGCGTAGTAAGCTGCTGTCAGCCCGCCCCCTTCTGGGGGATTTGAAAATCAATAAAGAAAAAAAAAAAGGCTCAGCCAGCCCCTTCCATCCTGTGTTTTCTCCCTGCCTACCCTCTCCCTATCTCCTTTCTCCCCCCCCCCCCCGAGTCCTTTTGTACTCCCCTCCTCTGCCTTCCCCACTCCCTGGCACGTCTGCTCAGCACCCCCCACCCCTCTTATGGATCCTCATCCTCCATTGGCTCTTTTCCCCCTCCCCCTTCACTTTTCCTCTCCTTCCCCCCCCCTTTTTTCCCGTCATCTGACCAGTTTCCCCCCCACCTGCTCTCGGGTGTGGTATGTCATATTTGTGCCAACTTTCTAGTGCAGTGTTTAAGTGAGTATTCAGTGTTGTGCATCTTTCCACAGTGTTGCGAACAGAAATCATGCTGTCGCTGGGTGTGCATTTAAATCTTTTTGCGAATTTAAAATTTTTTAATTGTCTGTCTATTATTTTTCTGCTTCCTGTGTATTTTATTAGCATCATCAACCCCGTGTTTTATGTTTTAAGCTCCAGAATTTTCTGCCATTTTACCTTTCAAGTCACCGATTTTATCGCCAACTGTTATTATTTTTTATTATCTTCATCTTTTTACAACAAATTCTGTAGGCTGAAGAGCGGCGTAATAAGCTGCTGCCAGCCCGCCCCCTTTAGGGGGAATCGAAACTCAATGAAGGAAAAAAAAAAAAAAAAGCTCAGCCAGCTAGTCTAATCTTGCTTACGTCTCTGGACACATCGCCTCGCCTTAGACAGCTTATTTACTTTCTTGTTCTGTGTACGAGTGGACGTAGTTGTTAGGTTTTCTTATGACTCCATTGTTTCGAACTTGTTGTTGTTCGTTCTGTACTTCGTTGGTCGCGTCCGTCCTCTCCCGTTGTGTTGTTGTTCGCGGGCCGCTCCGCGGGTCTCGCTTGCGCTTTCCGTCACTTCAACCCCGCTACCGTCCCAGGCGCCGTTACAACACTGTTCATAATGCACGGCGTGTGGCGGAGGGGTTCTACGGCAAAAACATCCCTATAATGGACTGGCCTGCACAGAGTCCTTTCCTGAATCCTATAGAACACCTTTGGGATCTTTTGAAATGCTGACTTCGTGCCAGGCCTCACCTACCAACATTGATACCTCTCCTCAGTGCAGCACTCCGTGAAGAATGGACTGCCATTCCCTAAGAAACCTTCTAGCATCAGACTGAACGTATGCCTGCGAGAGTGGAAGCTGTCATCAAGGCTAAGCGTGGGCCAACACCATACTGAATTCCAGCATTACCGTTAGACGGATACCTTTGATCACATAGTGTATGACCTGAATAGGAATCACGGCGAATGTTCATAGAATATAAGTACTCTGTATGTAAAAGGCGTACGATAATCGGGGAGCGATTCAGAACCGGTATTTACAAAATATATAAACAGTAGATATTCGGGGTCTGTGCAGCATTTTCGGAACGAAATTCTAAGTGGAACAATGGTTCGTGGGTGGGTGCCACTCCTCACGTTAGGAACTGAGAATAATCATAATGACTTCCAAACATAAGGAATCGGTTGAAACGTATGATAGGGCTATTGGAGGAAATAAGATTCACGATAACAAGCACTGTGCTTCAACGACAGCGAAAAATTCAAAGAAGCTATCACCAGAAAGTTAACAGCTGACGCTGATTATAAATTTAACTGCTGTTGTGGTATCTGTTCGCAGTCGACATTAGATGTAGTCACACTGGGTTCAGTGAACTGTAATTCAGTTGTCGCCCAAACAAAACAAAAGAGTAACACTTCTCTCAGCGGTCTATCATTTTTTCTTGATGGGTGTCAGTTCTAATACGAGCATACCACTACTCCCTACGACTCAATTTATTTAACGAAATGTATTCTGACAGTGTAACTTTCTCCTTATTTACATTCATAATTGCCATTAGACAAATATCGATTACTACGTCATAATACACGGCCATTGTTAATAACAACAACACGGACCAAGGCTATATTGAAATAAACTAATTTTATTGTACTCATCTCTAGTTTGAAACTGACGTTATATGCCGTACAGTTATTCGATGTACAACATTATATTTTACAGTAGGGCCACGTTTCAACCGATAATTGTCAGCGGAGAGTGAAGTGTATTGTATTATGGATAATGTTATTAATTATGACAAGGGCTATCGTTACCTCTGTTTCTTATTAAACTGGTGCAGTGATTTTTAATATTCACAGGTGAACGTCATGCGTATGTAAGCGTCTGAGTTACGTACCATAATTTTGTGTCAGGTGATTGATTCTTTATACACACTACTGGCCATTAAAATTGCTACACCACGAAGATGACGTGCTACAGACGCGAAATTTAACCGATAGCAAGTACATGCTGTGATATGCAAATGACTAGCTTTTCTGAGCATTCGCACAAAGTTGGCGCCCGTGGCGACACCTACAACGTGCTGACATGACGAAAGTTTCCAACCGATTTCTCATACACAAACAGCAGTTGACCGGCGTTGCCTGGTGAAATGTTGTTGTGAGGCCTCGTGTAAGGAGGAGAAATGCCTACCATCACGTTTCCGACTTTGATAAAGGTCGGATTGTAGCCTATCGCGATTGCGGTTTATCGTATCGCAACATTGCTGCTCGCGTTGGTCGAGATCCAATGACTGTTGGCAGAATATGGAATCGGTGGGTTCAGGGGGGGGGGGGGAGGGTTATACGGAACGCCGTGCTGGATCCCAACGGCCTCGTATGACTAGCAGTCGAGATGACAGGCATCTTATCCGCATGGCTGTAACGGATCGTGCAGCCACGTCTCGATCCCTCAGTCAACAGATGGGGACGTTTGCAAGACAACAACCATCTGCACGAACAGTTCGACGACGTTTGCAGCAGCATGGACTACCAGCTCGGAGACCATGGCTGCGGTTACCCTTGACGCTGAATCACAGACAGGAGCGCCTGCGATGGTGTACTCAACGACGAACCTGGGTGCACGAATGGCAAAACGTCAATTTTTCGGATGAATCCAGGTTCTGTTTACAGCATCATGATAATCGCATCCCTGTTTGGCGACATCGCGGTGAACGCACATTCTATGCTTGTATTCGTCATCGCCATACTGGCGTATCACCCGGCGTGATGGTATGGGGTGCCATTGGTTACACGTCTCGGTCACCTCTCGTTCCCATTGACGGCACTTTGAACAGTGGACGTTACATTTCAGATGTGTTACGACCCGTGGCTCTACCCTTCATTCGATCCCTGCGAAATCATACATTTCAGTAGGATAATGCACGACCGCATGTTGCAGGTCCTGTACGGGCCTTTCTGGATACAGAGAATGTTCGACTGCTGCCCTGGCCAGCACATTCTGCTGATCTCTCACCAACTGAAAACGTCTGGTCAATGGTGGCCGAGCAACTGGCTTGTCACAATACGCCAGTCACTACTCTTAATGAACTGTGTATCGTGTTGAAGCTGCATGGGCAGCTGTACCTGTACACGCCATCCATGCTCTGTCTGACTCAATGGCCAGGCGTATCAAGGTCGTTATTACGGCCAGATGTGGTTATTCTGGGTACTGATTTCTCAGGATCTATGCACCCAAATTTAGTGAAAATGTAATCACATGTTAGTTCTAGTATAATATGTTTGTCCAATGAATACCCGTTTATCATCTGCATTTCTTCTTGATGTAGCAATTTCAATAGCCAGTAGTGGAGCTTTGGGATGAATTTAAATCCTAAAGTACCTACAAAAACCGTAGAGTGATCACTTTCCTTCATAATGCATACTTTAACAAGCAAGAATGCAAGAACAAAGAAAAACCCTCTGGAGCTGGAGAAAGAACTTCGGCAACAGTAGCGGTAGTGCAGCGACGTTTAACCACATTATTCAAGAAGCGTAAATGAATTTGTTTGCTTGCTGAGAAGTTAGTTAATTCGGTTTTTCGGGCGAGATTAAAGGAGAGAATACAAACAATTTCTGCAGATATAAAAGAAAATGCTCCCGGCAAAGAACTACTTCCGATATTTTTAAACGTAGTACACAATAGCAAAGGGTAGCAGCATTATTCAAAAGACAAGTTCGGTGCACCTCATTTTTGTCAGTCATGTGTATGGATAACTACACTTATTAATAAACTGTAAGAGCGTCGTGCCCATCTGTCTGAAGTTGCTACTCTCCAAAATTACTAAACGAATTTTCGTGGGGTGTTCACAAGTAACTTGAGCGTGGCTTTGATTAATGTGTAGTCTTTATTTCATCAAAGTCGGATCACGGAAAAAATTGGACAGGTGTAACTAGGACTTGCGCTTCGACGATTCCATACAAACATAAATATGTACATAAACAGTTCATCTACCCCGAGAACCGAGATTCCCGGCGATTTTTGCCTGCTATGTCATGTCAGTTGATACTGGATACTTTCGGGAATACTTTAATTTTAATTTCGAAGTCGAATAACACATGAGAAAAGAAATACTTTTGTGTGGTATAATTAGAAATTAACAATTTTCTGATTTTTTTCCTTTATGTGTATTCTTGCTAAATTTCGTGATTTTAGGCCAACCGGAAATAAACTACAACTCCAGATGAGTGAGTTTGAGACTATCAAAACAAATGACATAAAGGGACTTGTATTTTCATTGCGTTGTCTTAGAAGCTTCGATTTTTCTTTTACATAGCCAAGGGAGGCAAGGAAAGCGTTTCTGAAGAACAGAAATTTGTTAATAACGAGTATAGATTTAAGTGTAAGGAAGTCGTTTCTGAAAGTATTTGTATGGAGTGTAGCCACGTATGGAAGTGAAACATGAACAATAAATAGTTTGGACAAGAAGAGAATAGAAACATGGTGTAAAAAAGATCTGAAGATGGTCATTACAGACTGAAACCGGTCATCGTCTAAAGAATTCATTTGTGATCAGAGACTAGAATAAAAAAGCATTTCAGAAAGTAGAAGCTTTCGAAATTTGGTACTACAGAAGATTGCTGAAGATTAGATGGGTATATCACATAACTAATGAGGAGGTATTGAATATAATTGGGGAGAAGAGGAGTTTGTGACACAACTTTACTAGAAGAAGGGATCGGTTGGTAGGACAGGTTCTGAGGCATCAATGTTCTTGTTGTTGTGGTCTTCAGTCCTGAGAATGGTTTCATGCAGCTCTCCATGCTACTCTATCCTGTGCAAGCTTCTTCATCTCCCAGTACTTACTGCAACCTACATCCTTCTGAATCTGCTTAGTGTATTCATCTCTTTGTCTCTCTCTACGATTTTTACCCTCCACGCTGACCTCCAGCACTAAATTGGTGATCCCTTGATGCCTCAGAACATGTCCTATCAACCGATTCCTTCTCCTAGTCAAGTCGTGCCACAAACTCCTCTTCTCCTCAATCCTATTCAGTACCTTCTCATTAATTATGTGATCTACCAATCTAATTTTCAGCATTCTTCTGTAGCACCACATTTCGAAAGCTTCTATTCTCTTCTTGTCTAAACTATTTATCGTCCATGTTTCACTTCCATACATGGCTACACTCCATACAAATACTTTCAGAAACGACTTCCTGTCACTGAAATCTATACTCGATGTTAACAAATTGCTCTTCTTCAGAAACGATTTCCTTGCCATTTCCAGTCTACATTTTATATCCTCTCTACTTCGACCATCATCAGTTATTTTGCTCCCCAAATAGCAAAATTCCTTCACTACTTTAAGTGTCTCATTTCCTAATCTAATTCCCTCAGCATCACCCGACTTAATTCGACTACATTCCTTTATCGTCGTTTTGCTTTTGTTCATGTTCATCTTATATCCTCCTTTCAAGACACTGTCCATTCCGTTCAACTGCTCTTCCAATTCCTTTGCTGCCTCTGACAGAATTACAATGTCATCGGCGCACCTCAAAGTTTTTATTTCTTCTCCATGGATTTTAATGCCTACTCCGAACTTTTCTTTTGTTTCCTTTACTGCTTGCTCAATATACAGATTGTATAGCATCGGGAAGAGGCTACAACCCTGTCTCACTCCCTTCCCGACCACTGCTTCCCTTTCACGTCCCTCGACTCTTATAACTGCCATCTGCTTTCTATACAAATTGTAAATAGCCTTTCGCTCCCTGTATTTTACCCCTGCCACCTTCAAAATTTGAGAGTATTCCAGTCAACATTGTCAAAAGCTTTCTCTAAGTCTACAAATACTAGAAACGTAGGTTTGCCTTTCCTTAATCTTTTTCCTTAGATAAGTCGTAGGGTCAGTATTGCCACACGGGTTCCAACATTTCTACAGAATCCAAACTGATCTTCCCCGAGGTCGGATTCTACCAGTTTTTCCATTCGTCTGTAAAGAATTCGCGTTAGTATTTTGCAGCTGTGACTTATTAAACTGATAGTTCGGTAATTTTCACATCTGTCAACACCTGCTTTCTTTGGGATCGAAATTATTATATTTTTCTTGAAGTCTGAGGGAATTACGCCTGTCTAATACATCTTGCTCACCAGATGGTAGGGTTATGTCAGTAATGGCTCTCCCAAGGAATGTTGTCTACTCCCGGGGTCTTGTTTCGACTCAGGTCTTTCAGTGCTCCGTCAAACTCTTCACGCAGAATCATTTCTCCCATTTAATCTTCATCTGCATCCTCTTCCATTTCCCTTATATTGTCCTCAAGTACATCGCCCTTGTATATACCCTCTATGTACTCCTTCTACCTTTCTGCTTTCCCCTCTTTGCTTACAACTGGGTTTCCATCTGAGCTCTTCATATTCATGCAAGTGGTTCTCTTTTCTCCAAAGGTCTCTTTAATTTTCCTGTAGGCAGTATCTATCTTACCCCTAGTGAAATAAGCCTCTACATCCTTACATTTGTCCTCTAGCCATCCCTGATTAGCTATTTTGCACTTCCTGTCGATCACATTGTTGAGACATTTGTATTCCTTTTTCCCTGCTTCACTTACTGCATTTTTGTATTTTCTCCTTTCATCAATTAAATTCAGTATCTCTTCTGTTACCCAAGGATTTCTACTTGCCCTCGTCTTCTTACCTACTTGATTCTCTGCTGCCTTCACTACTTCATCCCTCAGCGCTACCCAATCTTCTTCTAGTGTATTTCTTTCACCCATTCCTGCCAATTGTTCCCTTATGCTCTCCCTGAAACTCTGTACAACCTCTGGTTGTTTCAGTTTATCCAGGTCCCATCACCTTAAATTCCCACCTTTTTGCACTTTCTTCAGTTTTAATCTACAGTTCATAACCACTAGATTGTGGTCAGAGTCCACATCTGCCCCTGGAAATGTCTTAAAAGTTAAAATCTGTTTCCTAAATCTCTGTCTTAACCCTATATAATCTATCTGAATCCTTTTAGTATCTCCTGGGTTCTTCTGTGTACACAACTTTCTTTCATGTTTCTTGAAGCAAGTGTTAGCTATGATTAAGTTATGCTCTGTGCAGAATTCTACCAGGCGGCTTCCTCTTTCATTTCTTAGCCCTAATCCATATTCACCTACTACGTTTCCTTCTCTTCCTTTTCCTGCTGTTGAATTCCAGTCACCCATGACTATTAAATTTTAGTCTCCCTTCACTACCTGAATAATTTCTCTTATCTCATCACACATTTTATCAATTTTTTCATCATCTGCAAGGCTAGTTGGCGTATAAACTTGTACTACTGTAGTAGGCGTGGGTTTCGTGTCTGTCTTGGCCACAATAATGCGTTCACTATGCTGTTGGTAGTAGCTTACACGCACTCCTATGTTTTTTTCATTATTAAACCTACTCCTGCATTACCCCTATTTGGTTATGTATTTATAACCCTGTATTCACCTGACCAAAAGTCTTGTTCCTCCTGCCACCGAACATCACTAATTCCCACTATATCCAACTTTAACCTATCCATTTCTCTCTTTAAATTTTCTAACCTACCTGCCCGATTAAGGGATCTGACATTCCACGCCCCGATCCGTAGAATGCCCGTTTTCTTTCTCCTGATAACGACGTCCTCTTGAGTAGTCCCCGCCTGGAGATCCGAATGGGGGACTATTTTACCTCCGGAATATTTTACCCAAGAGGATGCACTCATCATTTAATCATACAGTAAAGTTGCATGCCCTAGGGAAAAATTACGGTTGTAGTTTCCCCTTGCTTTCAGCCGTTCGCAGTGCCGCAACAGCAAGGCCGTTTTTGTTAGTGTTACAAGGCCAGATCAGTCAATCATCCAGACTGTTGCCCCTGCAACTACTGAAAAGGCTGCTCCCCTCTTCAGGAACCACACTTTTATCTGGCCTCTCAACAGATACCCTTCCGTTGTGGTTGCACCTACGGTACGGCTATCTGTATCGTTGATGCACGCAAGCCTCCCCACCAATGGCAAGGCCCATGGTTCATAGGGAGGTGAGGCATCAGGGGATCAACAATTTAGTATTGGAGGGGAGCGTGGAGCGTAAAAGTCGTAGAGGGAGACCAAGAGATGAATACACTAAACAGATTCAGAAGGATGTAGGCTGCAGTACGTACTGGGAGATGAAGCAGCTTGCACAGGATAGAGTAGCATGGAGAGCTGCATCAAACCAGTCTCAGGACTGAAGACCACAACAACAACATAGCCAAGGGACTGTAGCCCTCAGTAAGTGATGTACATTTCAAACTGATATGTTTACCCGTTCTTGAGAAAAAGGGGTTTTATCAGTTGGGCAGACAGTCAAACAGAGAGACAGTCAGAGACGGAAGGACAACTAAGAAATCTTATAAGGGTTCTACTTTACTTATTCTTATACAGAACCCTAAAATGATATTGTCTATTTGAACATACTAATCTTCCAAACGAATAGACGAATTAGCAGTATAGCTTTGATAATGCATAGGTCTTATCTCATCCATAATGGGTAATGAAAAAAAGATATTACAATGTAAACCTTTATCTAAAACTGTCTTCTCTGTGTGTTTGCCTGTTCGAACATTCTAATTTCCTAAACTATTAAACGAATCTCTATGGGTTTTGCACAGGTAACTTGAATATAGCTTTGGGTGTCATGTAGGCTTTATTTCAACAAAATCAGAACACGGAGAAGAAAGATATTGCATTTTAAAGTCCTCCACTCAGCTTAGTCCTCTGAGGCTATAGATAACGTGATAATTAACATTTCAAGTAGTCATTTCAGGTGAAGACGATTCGACATCTCTAAAGAGAGTTATCACAGGAGTTGTAAGAAAAATATAGGCAAAGAAAAGGTAACTACGAAAAGCCATGGGTAAAGAAAGAATTATTGAAGATGATCGACGAAAGAAGGAAGTACAAAAATGTTGAGAGAAATTCAGGAATACAGAAATACAAGTAACGTAGCAATGAAATAAACAGGAAGTTCATGGAAGCTAAGGTGAAATAGCTAAATGTTAAAAATGAAGTACAAATGATTGACGGAAGGAGTGAATCAGCCTGTAGAAAAGTCAAAATAGCCTTCGGTGAAATTAAAAGCAAAGGCGATAACACTAAGAGTGTAATATGAATTCCAGTGTTAAACGCAGAGGAGAGAGCGAATAAGTTGAATGAGTACACTGAAGGTTTCTATGAACGAAAGTACTTGTATGATGTGATAGAAGAAGATACTGGAGTCGACAGGGAACAGATAGATCTATTATTAGAGTTAGAATTTAAAAGAGTTCTGACGGCTGAAGATCAAATAAGGCAGAAGGGATAGATAAACATCCCATTGGAATTTCTAAAATCTTGGGGGGATGTTGCATTGTATCATCATGCTCTCGGGAAAACATGATCCACGCAATTCCGAAGATACCAAGAGCCGACAAGTGCGTTAATCGTCGCACAATCAGCTTAACAACTCATGCATCCATGCTGATAAGAGTGATTCACGGAAGAATGGAGAACTGAGGGTGTGTTAGAAGAAGATCAGTTTGGATTGAGGAAAGGTAAAGGCATCAGAGGGGCAGGTACAACGTTTTGGTTGATAACCGAAGCAAGACTGCGGATAAGTCAAGGCACTTTCATAGGTTTTGTCGACCTAGAAAAAGGGTTCGACAATGTCAAATGGGCCAAGATGTTCGAAATTCTGAGGAAAATACGGGTAAGCTGTAGGGAAAGAAAGGTACCGAGAGGGAACGATAGGACTGGAAGACCAATTTCAGAGTGTTCGGATTGAAAATGGTTTAAAAGATTAATGTAATCTTTCGCACTTACTATTCAATCTATACGTCGAAGAAGCAGTTATGGAAATAAAATTTCGAGAGTGGGATTAAACTTTAATGTGAAATGATATCAATGATAAGATTAGTTGATGATACTGCTATCCTCAATGAAATTGAAGAAGAACTACAGGACGTGTTACGAGTAAATGCAAAGAGCGGTCTAATGATTACAGAGTATAGACTCAGAGCAAATCTGAAGACGACGGAAGTAACGAGAAGAAGCAGAAATCAGAACAGCGGGAAACAACAACAGATTTGGGGATCACGAATTCCGCTACCTAGGTAGCAAAATAATGGACGATGGACGGAGCAAGGACGACGTAAAAAGCAATCTAGCACTGACAAAAGGGTATTCCTGGCGAAAAGAGATCTGTTTGTATCAAACTAAGACCTAAAATTGAGGAAGAAATTTCTGAGTATGTACGTTTGGTGCACGCCATTGTATGGTAAAGAAACATGGATTGCGGGAAAACTATAACAGAAGGTAATCCAAGCATTTGAGATGTGATGCTACGGACGAAAGTTGAATATTGGATTTAGTGATGCTAGAAATGAGGGGGTTCTCCGAAGAGTCGGATACAACAGTTGTATCTGGACGACACTGACGATAGAAAGGGACAGAAGGAGATAGGATGATTTGGGAGTTGGAGGTTTAATGGACAAGGAACACCACAATGCTGTGTGCAATAAATTGAGAATTCCAGTAGGGTGGGAGTCGTGCCCGCGTGGGCAGAGGGTGATATTATGATTTGGGAATTGGAGGTTTAATGGACAAGAAACACCACAATGCCGTGTGCAATAAATTGAGAATTCCAGTAGGATGGGAGGCGTGCCCGCGTGGCCGAGACGTTAAGGCACCCCAGAAAGGAGACCATCCGGGTTAGATTCCCAGCTCGGCACAAATTTTCACCTTCCGCCATTGTTATAACGCAGTGCCCTGTGCGGCAGGAAGACATGATTTCCCTTGTACCTGTTTCCCTTCCTCCCCCCCCCCCCTTTCCTCTATTTCATAAAATATCATATCCGACTTGCGAGTACGAGCATTCTCTGAGAACAATGTGGCTGATGTACGATTTCTGCAGGCACTTCATCTTGGATCTCTAACATTAAAACTCCCATGTTCATGCCACACATAGCCCGTTAGCCCACTAGCCGTTTCCTGCGTGCAGTGCACGCCTAACCACTTAAACAGATTATAAAGTTCTCCACCCGACTTCAGAGGCTGAGAAATTTGCATCCAATATTGTCTGAGCTTCTGGTTTAGACCTTCCAGTCTTCTCCAAACCAAAGGACCTCGAACGACCCTGGGTACGATGCTACCAACAGACATCTTAGCCTGCATCCCACTTGTGATGCTACTTGCACTCAACAAATCATCCATCCGCCGAAAGGAAGATAGGATGACATCAGAGTCCAAGCGGCAGGCATCATTCATGTCAACACATGTCTCTATTTGCAGTTAGTTGCACCCAGTGCGCCTTGTAGCGGCCGGCAGTGCCTCCCCCACGTCAAGGATGAGACCCTTTGGCAAACATACCAAGTGCACACTGGCTTTTTTTCCCTCCCTGCATGCTATTTCCCTGAGGGGCTCCATTACCTACCTAAGGCTGGGTCTCCCATTGACTAAAATACCCAACCTCTGCACTTGTCTCGAGCGGGCAGGAGATGCATCCCGTGCTCGTTCAGCAGTCTTACCAATACTTGTTGCTAAGGCATAAGGAGCCAGCTATGCGAACTGTTCCCTCTTTCGCCTTCCGCCCTATGATATGCGAACCCAAAACCATCCGCCACTCACTCTCGAGTGAGAACGGATCAGTCAAATGTTGCACATTGGAATATGTAACGACAAACTTGTCACCAGGGCATTCCAACGGCACGAAATAGTCGCAAGTCGTACCTGTGGCCCCGATATCGCCGCAGCTTTGAGTGTTAACCAGAAGCCTGTCGATCGCAGCCAACGCAGCCTTTAGCTCTTCACAAACGGCAGCCAATTTCCCATGTAAAATTATAAAGAATGTGGCAATCGGTCGAGGAAACATAGTTTATTTATCATGTTGCAAATCGATTTCGATTATCAGGCATAAATCTGCCAAGGACAGTACTTCCACTTATGGCATGTTTCGATTAGAAAAATGCACCGATGATGACTGATATCTATCGAAATCGATTTGCAACAAGATAAATAAATTACGTTTCCTCGATTGGTTGCTACATTCTTTAAAATTTTATATTCCACGGTCGCTGCACAGAAAGGGAACCTTATGGAGTCCAACATTCAAAAATTCCCCATGTGTCCGACAACAAGCACACTCTCTAGCTGTGGCGCACTGTGTAAAAATCTGGTATAAGATTTCAAAACAGGCAAAGAAAGCAGTCAAGATTAACTTGGAAATTACTACCAGACCCCGCAAAAGAAAAAATTACCCGGCTGTGATGCTACTGAGTTTCGAACTACGCAAAATATAACGAGGAGAATAAACACTTAAATCTGCCCTGCAGCGTTCTCAGTATATCCTGAGACGGCAAGATCCACATGCTCTGTTTGGTGAAAGCTGCCACAGGAAATAAATATACAAACTCCAGTGCACTGGAGCATGTTGTGTACTAACAGCTACTTAAACGTAGAAGCGTTACGTGGCGCTTCTGACGGCGGAAAATTACACGAGGAGTCCGCCTCACACAAGAATATGCACTAACATTTAAACAAAATCCTAAACTTACAGTAATTTGCTAAGCACTATCCTAGACAGTAACATACACACACATAGTTCACTTCTTCGCAGATGCCGGCCGGTGTGGCCGAGTGGTTCTACGCGCTTCAGTCTGAAACCGCGCGACCGCTACGGTCGCAGGTTCGAATCCTGCCTCGGGCATGGATGTGTGTGCTGTCCTTAGGTTAGTTAGGTTTAAGTAGTTCTAAGTTCTAGGGGACTGATGACCTCAGAAGTTAAGTCCCATAGTGCTCAGAGCCATTTGAACCATTTCTTCGCAGACGTACGTGAGAAACACAAACTAAACCAAGTTACTCTGTATCAGACAACTGCTGCTACTACCGCAACCGCTACAGGCGTGTCCACTTACCTGGACTCACAGGACGTCCGTATCCTTTGCAGAGGCCTTAAGTGTATACTGTCTACCTGTCCGCTTTCTTCGCTGCTCTTAATAGTGGAATTCTTCCAGCACTCCTAACGTTGGCGTCTTCTCTTGCAATTTCACCGACTGTTGTTTTCACTATTTTGTATGCCAAATGAGTCCTTGTGATTGCCTTTCTATCTACATCATTTTCCCTTACGCCATTTGGCATTTGCTTTCATGCAGTTCCTGTTTGTTTCATTCCTAAGTGACTTACATTTCTATACTCCTGTGTTTTTCTAAATAATTTTGAATTCCCTTCTCTTGTCAAGCTGTAGAAGCATTTCTTCCATTACACAAGGTTTCGTCGCCACTACCTACTTTATACCTATTTTTATCCGTCCAACTTCGGTGATTGCCCTTTTCGAACATGTCCATTCCTCTTCAACTGAATTGCCTGTGGTTGTCATTCTTCTCACTGTATCTGCAGCCATAGGGATCTCCAATTGTTCTCAGTACGTCTTCCCATATCCACCTTTACGGACGATTCTCTTTAATTTATCTGCTCTTTCGCATTACTAAATTGTGATCTCAGTGTCTGCTTCACTGATAAGCCTTACAGTGAAATATCCGATATCAGAATCCCAATCTGACGATGATGCAGTCCAGTTGAAATCTTCCCGGGTCTTCAGGCATTTTCTAAGTACACCATCTAGGCCAGAGCATTTTGAAAAGTGAATTTACTATTACCTGAAAAGTATTGCAGAATTCAGTCTCCCATTTCAGCTCCCAGACTTTTATGTTGTTATGTTTGTGGTCTTCAGCCCAGAGGTTGGTTTGATACAGCTCTCCACGCTACTTTATGCCATTCAACCTCTTCATCTAGGAATACGTACTGCAACACATATCCATCAGAACGTGTCTACTATACTCGTCTCTTGGTCTCCCTCTGCAATTTCTACGCCACCCCCCCCCCCCCCCGCCCTTCCCCCCGGTCCACCGACCACCGTCCACCAAATTTCCCCCAATACTAGACTGAAACTTCTTTGAAGAATGTTTCTTATTGACCGATCCCATCAATTAGTCAAATTATGCGACAAATTTCTTTTCCTCCCAATTCTATTCAATACTTCCTCATTAGTTGCCTGATTTACCCATCTAATCTTCAGCAATCTTCTGTAGCACCACATTTAAAAACATTTAATCTCTTTTTGCCTGAATTGCTGATGCTCAACGCCCCAGTTAAGTACAAGGCTACTAATACCTTGAGAGAAGAAATTCCTACACTTATATATTATTTGATGTTGACAAATTTCTCTTATTCAAAAACTCTTTTCTTTCCAATGCCATTCTACATTTTATACCCTCTCTACCTCGGCCGTCATAAGTTACTGTTCTTTCGGACATGTGCTACAGAACAGACCCCAATTTGATTGAGTAGCCATTATGAATTGAGATACATAGGAATTACACACACTGTTTTTGAGCGGGCATTGGGTGAAATCAGTGGAGTAAGTTGAAAATTTGTGTCGGACCAAGATTAGAACCCAGTGGCGCCCTAAGGAAGTCCATGCAACTGCAGTGACCAATGTGTCCGGATGGCTTAGTGCTCAGAGCGTCTGCCTAATAAGCAGGAGATCCGGGTTCGAATCCCAGTCCGGCAGAACTTTTTGCATTGATTTCAGTCAATGCTCGCTCACGGTCAACGTAATTCATTTATATATTCATTCTATTTGCCTCAGCACCGTCTGATTTAATTCGGCTTTATTCAATTACCCTTGCTCTCATTTTGTCACTGTTCATCTTATTTCCTTGTTTCGAGGCACTATCCATTCCGTTCAACTACATATCCAAGTCCTTTGCTGTCGGTGACAGTATTACTTCACAGGAAAGCAGTAAAGTTTTTATTTCTCCTCCCTGAACTTTAATTCCCTTTCCAGCTTTCTCCTTGTTTTCCTTCACAGCTTGCACGACGTACGATCGAATAACATTCTCGATAACTTGTCTGACTTCCTTCTCTACCGCTGTTTCCCTTCCACGCTCTTCCATTCTTATTACTGTCATTTGAACTCTGTACAAGTTGTAAATAACCTTTCGTTCCATGTATTTCACCCCTGCTACCTTCAGAAATTTAAAGAATGGATCCCATTCAATGCTTTAAAAAGCTTTTTCCAAATCTACAAGTGCTGTAAACTGAGGTTTGCCTTTCTTTAACATGTTGTTGTGGTCTTCAGTCCTGAGGCTGGTTTGATGCAGCTCTCCATGCTACCCTATCCTGTGCAAGTTTCTTCACCGACCAGTACTTACTGAAACCTACATCCTTCTGAATCTGCTTAGTGTATTCATCTCTTGGTCTCTCTCTACGATTTTTACCCTCCACACTGCCCTCCAGTGCTAAATTTGTGATCCCTTGATGCCTCAGAACATGTCCTACCAACTGGTCCCTTCTTCTCGTCAAGTTGTATCACAAACTCCTCTTCTCTCCAATTCTGTTCAATACCTCCTCATTAGTTATGTGATCTACCCAGATAAGTGGTAGGGTCAGTACTACCTCGTGTGTTCCAACATTTCTCCGGAACCCAAACTGTTCTCCTTCGAGGTCGGCTTACTCTAGTTTTAACGCTCTTCTGTAAATAATTTGTGTCAGTATTCTTCAGTCATCCTTATTAAACTGCTATTTCGTTAACATTCACACCTGAGGTTCCCATTCTAAAATATTTCTTTCAAGTTCATTTCCCTTGTATAGCCTCTGCATATATTTCTTTCACGTTGCGTGTTTGCCTTCTCTGCTTAGTACTGCTTTTTCATCTGAGATCTTGATTTTCATACAGCTACCCCTGTTTTCGCCAAAGACCTCTTCAATTTCCCTGTTCTATTAGTCTTCACATTATTATTTATTCAGGATTGTTGTTCAACTTGAATTCCGAATCGTATTGAGGCGAAATAAGCGCTGCATCATCGTAAGAGATACAGAGGCGAGAGGGTGTTCCGAAGCTTAACCAGTTCAGTACTACCATCATAACACGCCCGCGCTTCACATAGAAAGGATTGCACCATAATTTAAGAGTGAAATTGAAGTTTAAAATAGTTTTCCAAACTTCGTCAGTCTATGCTCAAGCATATTAATGTTCTCACTTAAAGACTCAGAATGATCAAATGCATGTGTTAGGCAAAACACATCTAAGAAAAAATAAGCAGCGCTGAATCATAAAACTACACATTATTATTTATTCAGGATTGTTGTTCAACTTGAATTCCGAATCGTATTGAGGCGAAATAAGCGCTGCATCATCGTAAGAGATACAGAGGCGAGCGGGTGTTCCGAAGCTTACCCAGTTCAGTACTACCATCATAACACGCCCGCGCTTCACATAGAAAGGATTGCACCATAATTTAAGAGTGAAATTGAAGTTTAAAATAGTTTTCCAAACTTCGTCAGTCTATGCTCAAGCATATTAATGTTCTCACTTAAAGACTCAGAATGATCAAATGCATGTGTTAGGCAAAACACATCTAAGAAAAAATAAGCAGCGCTGAATCATAAAACTACAAAGCTAAAAACTGTTCCGAATATGCACACGTATATCTTAATTAAAAATTACAAGTCTCAACATGATCAGAGCAATATTTTCGTTAAAATCAGCGTTTTTACGAAAACTTGAAGCCAATAAATATTAGTGTCAGAAAGCTGAAAATTCGTATGTAGCCTCAGTTTAATGCAAAAACATTAAATAGATGACAAAAATAAGCTACCTCTGCTGGTTTTCAAGTTATTTTCTAAAAGCCAAATGTGTAGCGAAAATGTATTGTAAGTAACAATGACTATAAGGAATCATAAAGAGGCAGTTCAGAGGTCATGTACTACTTCGTTCCGTTCTAAAAAGTTTAAATGCGAAAGGGCTAAAACTTTTTAGGTAACTAAAGCAAACTTTATTTCTTCAAAAATTAAGAAGACCTTAAATTATTAAACGACAGAGCTATTAATTAATATGTGTCTGAGAAAGGGGCCATTTAGATACTGCTACCTTTAGCTAGGGCTGTTCATAGCGGATGTTTCATTCGGCGGTCTGCTGCTTCCCCAAATAGAAGTAGTCAGAGAGGCAGTGGAAAGAGACACTTCACACTGCGATATCAAATAGTTCAAATGGCTCTGAGCACTGTGGGACTTAACATCTGTGGTCATCAGTCCCCTAGAACTTAGAACTACTTAAATCTAACTAACCTAAGGACATCACACACATCCATGCCCGAGGCAGGATTCGAATCTGCGACTGCGATATCAATCTGTTCGCGTTAGTCAAACGACTGCGTACGTTGTGCCTCGGATGATGTCACAGATGGGCAGACTTGAATCCGTTCTCGGTAGAAGTAGGAAGTGAACTCTCGAGGACTGTAAACCGTCCTGGATCGCATACCTTTCACGGAAGTAACTGTTCGTGTGCCGTCCTTAATGTTGGCAAAACCGTGTGGCAAGTGGTGAGATTGTTTTCCAAGTTTAAGGCAAGCTTGACGGTAAATGATAACAGCCAAACAGTTGCAGGATATAGATTTATTGAAATCCTTGACCTCGGTTTTTCGTACATCTAAATATAGCTGCCTCGGATGATGTCACAGATGGGCAGACTTGAATCCGTTCTTGGTAGAAGTAGGAAGTGAACTCGCGAGGATTGTAAACCGTCCTGGATCGCATACCTTTCACGGAAGTAACTGTTCGTGTGCCGTCCTTAATGTTGGCAAAACCGTGTGGCAAGTGGTGAGATTGTTTTCCAAGTTTAAGGCAAGCTTGACGGTAAATGATAACAGCCAAACAGTTGCAGGATATAGATTTATTGAAATCCTTGACCTCGGTTTTTCGTACATCTAAATATAGCTTCATCAGAAGCAAATATACCCTTGAACAGGGTGACACCTTCATTAGCAAAAAACTTAGCAACATAACTGAGATAAAAGAAAAAAAACAACCACTTATAGCTTTAAGTACCATGAAAATTACCAAAGTATTACAAGTACAAAAACTTTTAGTCGCTTACTAAAATCACATCCTGCAGTGGAGGTGCATAAAACAATCGTGCCAAAGGCGTCGTCAGTAGTTACAATTAAAAGGTCACCTCCATCTGTACAGCATAATTATAAAGAGATGATCGAAGCGAACACGGCATACTATCAGTAGTTAGACTGTGAACTAGCGCGAAGAGGGTGGGGAAGCACTAGGACAGACAAATTCACCGAGAGAGGGCACTTATGGTTTTGGGCGAGACAACGACCCTAAAGTGGTGGATAATTTTATTGTTGACCTTGAAGTTGGCCCTAAGTCTGTAAAAACAGAAAAATCCCAACACATTAGGACTGCTGAAGAATGTAGCGCTATTTTAGAAAGAGGTTAATTCTTTAAAAAATAATGACTTACAACAGAGGGAGGGGAGCGTTATCACTAGCATTAACCGTAAATTAAAAAATAACGCAGCTCTTATCACGAAATCCGGTAAAGGAAATTCGCTCGTTGTAGCCCATAAAAGCGGATATATCGCTAAAACTTAGGCTTTTTTCGAGCAAAATGTGATCTCCAAAATCGAGCAGGATTCTACCCCTACATAGCAAAAGGAAATTAGAAGTAGATTAAGCAGAACTAAACATTTTATGATACAGTTTCACAAGAAAACCCACCGCCATCCTCACCGTCATAGCTGCTGCTGCTGCTAACATTTACGTCGCAACGCGTCGCATCGAGTTTGCTGGTGCACCGCGCGGGCAACGCTAGTCGACGTCAAGCAATTAAGTCAAGAATATTTACAGTATTTGTTAATTGCTTCTAATGCTCTATTAAAATGAAATATTCTGATGAGAATGATGTGAAAGTTAAGAGGGAACCATTCTCTACAAAAGAAACCTCAGAATTAGATATTGAAACTAACGAGGATAGTTCTGTCAAAGTACTAAATCCAAAATCTGAAGCTGATTTGTCCAAAGTGGAATTGAAGGTAAATTTCAATGTTACTGCGAAGTTCTAAACAATTTATTATGATGATGTAATCGAAGCTGAAGTCAAGGAAGAAAAAATAGAATTAGTTGAGTTATCAGATAATGAAACTGAGTTCAATATCTCCGAAATTCAGTAAAGTCAAGGAATGCTATGAACCCCTTTAAAACCGTTATAAATACCAAGTGACAACGTAGAGGCATCAAGCTGGGTGCAATTACTGTTTTCTAAACTGGAATCGCATCTTAAGTAACTGAACAAAAAGCCTGAAACTGTTAGTAAAGAACTAAGGATGAAATGACCTCAAAATTGAATAGTTTAAATTATCGATCTAATTCCAACCACCAGGATCTGCAACTGAAAGTACGGCAGCAGCTAATTAAACTGTATAGTATTTTCAAAACCGAAATTAGCAAAGTTCGTAAAGATTTCAAAGCTGTAGATGGTCTTATGGAAGGGAAGTTGTCAGAAAGAATAAGCAATGAATAAAAAGTTTGTTGTAATAGGCTTGAGGAAGTAACTAATAAAGTAATTTCTTATCAGAAGGATATTAAGAAATCTGATCGTGTGAAATTTGTAATGATGCTGATTAAAAAAATTCTGAGAGAGTGGAGGCAGCAGAACTACAAGTAGAAGAGGTAAATACTAGT
Source organism: Schistocerca nitens (assembly GCF_023898315.1). Lineage (NCBI taxonomy): Eukaryota > Metazoa > Arthropoda > Insecta > Orthoptera > Acrididae > Schistocerca > Schistocerca nitens. The sequence goes on from NC_064618.1 coordinate 780,706,465, forward strand.
ATTACTAACATAGAAAATAGAATAACCCCTGGTAGCTCTTGTAATAATACTGTACAACGTGTTGCTTCAATTGAAGCAGCTTTTATAGGATGTCGTCAATTTTTACCTTTTGACCTAGACAAAGATATTTGCCCGTTAGAGTTCTGGAATGATTTCGAGGATGTTTTACCAAATGAATGATCAAAACGTGAGAGAATTTCTTTTGTAAGAAGTCATTTGTCACGAGATACTTTGCGATGGTAAGCTGACACAATGATTAGACGTAAAACTCTCTGAATTTAAAACTGCACTTCTTAATGAGTACTGGTCATACAAATGACAAGATGTTTTAAGAGAATTTTAGAGTGGTAAAAAGTTTACTCTATGTCGTGAATCAGTTAGTAAGTTCTCTAGAAAGTGGGTTTCACTGCTGTCACATTTTGCAGAAAAGATGAAACCAGAAATTATGATCATGTGACTAGCAGATAAGCTGCCTTGGTATTGGCAGAAGAGAGTCATTTCCGCACCTAAAGATAATGTGAATAGGTTCATTGAGTATCCGGAACGAGTGGCAAGAGTACCTTCTGTTGAGGAGCAAGTGCAGAATAATAACAGGTGCTCTAACAGTCGTACAAAGACCCGAAAACATTGCAGAAAGTGGTAGATATAGCGCTCTCCGACTTCTCCTCAGTTCCGACTTAACATCTACATCTACATTTATACTCCGCAAGCCACCCAACGGTGTGTGGCGGATGGCACTTAACGTGCCACTGTCATTACCTCCCCTTCCTTGTCCAGTCGCGTATGGTTCGCGCGAAAAACGACTGGCGGAAAGCCTCCGTGCGCGCTCGAATCTCTCTAATTTTACATTCGTGATCTCCTCGGGAGGTATAAGTAGGGGGAAGCAATATATTCGATACCTCATCCAGAAACACAACCTCTCGAAACCTGGACAGCAAGCTACACAGCGATGCAGAGAGCCTCTCTTGCAGAGTCTGCCACTTGAGTTTGCTAAACATCTCCGTAACACTATCACGCTTACCAAGTAAAAATGGCTCTGAGCACTATGGGACTTAACTTCTGAGGTCATCAGTCCCCTAGAACTTAGAACTAATTAAACGTAACTAACCTAAGGACATCACACACATCCATGCCCGAGGCAGGATTCGAACCTGCGACCGTAGCAGTCCCGCGGTTCCGGACTGCAGCGCCTAGAACCGCACGGCCACCGCGGCCGGCAAAATCATTAAAAGACGTAGGATCTTATGCAGGTATGTAGCTGAATGGAAAGACTTGATTCCAAATCGCATTCAACATTTCTACCAGAACGCCTAACACTATAAGCGACACTTGTTTGTACATGTAGAACCAAGACCACTTTTTATGTAGGGCGACGGTAACGTAGTCGTTGTGATTGTGTTTTTAATAGCGCGGTCCTTACGAATAATGTATGTTGCAGGCGGTAGGTTCCTTTTGTGGTCATCTTCAAATGTCGCTTCTCAATAGTGTTCCTCGAAAAGAACATCGTCTTTCTTCCAGGGATCCCCATTTGAACTACCCGGTGCGTGTAATAAGACTACTGAAAAAGAAAAATTACTCGCCATGCAAAGTGACTTTCACGATCAATTTTATTAATTAGTCTATCAATTTGATATCAGTGACATGCCGCCTTGCGGGTATGGGTGATGGCTATGGCACAACGGATATGATTCTTCACTTGGTGTTTTCTTCTGTGCGGTGACATCTTTTAACGGTATTTCAATCGTCCATCTATACCGGGAGAGTCAACCATCGTAATAAAATAAGATGTGTTACTGAATTTGTAAAATGATGCGTAGTATAAAGCTTACATTTACAACGTCTCTGTGCTGTTACCTTAAGACACTTGGTATGTGGCGAGACATTTGGTTACCTTAAGAGATAATTGGAAAGTAAAAAAATGGCTCTGAGCACTATGGGACTTAACATCTAAGGTCATCATTCCCCTAGAACTTAGAACTACTTAAACCTAACTAACCTAAGGACATCACACAACACTCAGTCATCACGAGGCAGAGAAAATCCCTGACCCCGCCGGGAATCGAACTCGCGAACCCGGGCGCGGGAAGCGAGAACGCTACCGCACGACCACGAGCTGCGGACTTTGGAAAGCAAGGAGGCGTCCTATGACAGTGGTAGATCTCAGCACTCCGTCGTGAGCCAGAAATGAGTTTACTATTCTAGTCCTGTGGTGCATGACGAGACAAATTAGGAAAGACATTTTTCTACCTGATGAAAGAATACTTAGAGGGAAAATAGCCTATGCCGTAGTCCTGTACAGGATTTTCACAACAGGTAACCATATTTCAGCGGCGTTAAAATTCATGTACTGTCCGATTTCTTCTATCTTCGAAAATAATCTCGTATAAACGGGAGGAATCTACATTTCGAGTGATAAATTCAATGTGTAGATAATACCACACGACATAAACGAATGAAAATAAGGAAAGTAGCCTAATTTTCGTGTCGAAGGATCACTCACTTCTGATAAGTTTTGAACAGTAAAAATGGCAGTATTAAGTCTTTGAACAGGATCCTGAACGTGGGCTTTCCACGACAGCTTACTCTCTATCTGAACACCTAGAAATTGAATTTTTCTGTTTCACCAATCATATGCCCGTTCTGTGAAATTAAAACGTCAGGTTTGTTGAATTGTGTGTTAAAAACTGTAATAACTGAGACTTACTGTGATTTAGCGCTAGTTTATTTTCTAGAAGCCATGAACTAAGGTCATGTGCTCCACTATTTGAAACCGAGCCAATGTGCATGTTGCACACAGCATCCTTTACTACCAAGCTAGTGTTATCAGCAAACAGAAATATTTTAGTTACCCATAATACTGCAGGGTTTATCATTTATATAAATAAGGAACAGGAGTGGCCCCAACACCGATCCCTGGGGCACCCACCACTTGACAGTACCCCACTCAGACCCCACATCACAGCCGGTATTAAGATAGTGAATAATGACCTTTTGCTGCCTGTTGCTAATGTAAGAGGTGAACCATCTGTGAGCTGCTGCCGGTATTCTGTAATGGTCAAACTCCTGGAGCAATATTTTGTGATCAATACAATCAAACGCCTTAGTTGAATAAAAAAATATGCCAAGGGTTCGAATCCTTTTGTTTAGCACTTCATGATCGCGAGATTAGATATGTTTAGTGGAAACGTTGTAGTGAAGGAAGGTGTTTGTGTACTAGACCTCGGATACATTTCGCGTTACGATCTATTTGAGATGGAAATTTCAATACTTGATTTGCATAATGTTTGCGTGTGATGCTCAAACGTTGAAACTACGTTTCATTGAGAAGAATTATATTGTAATGTGGAGTTAAGTTGTTTAAGCGATCTATTTCACTCCTTTAAATTGTTAAACAATTAATTGACAGGGTAGTGCAAACTGATTATTTGATTCTATTTTGGATATCGAAATTGCGTCAGCTTTCCCTTTGTCTCCAGCATTAGGCAACAGGAATAAAGTGTCCTGAGGAGAGATGGAAACATCCATGTCCATATTTGAAGACGTTGGTTCACACAAAAATAGGGATTGACCTCATGAGACGGACAGAGACATTACATGAGTCTGGAATTTGCCGATCAACAGAATGCTTTGATGCTTCGTTTAGGGGGCGCGAGAATAAAGAAGGTCGTTACCTGGGATGTGGTCGATGAAATATAACAAAGTAATGTGTAATTATGACATTGGGTTGTTTTGACCTTCGTGGAGGCACCCTGACGATAGACACACACACACACGGAACATCTCAAATTTTGGCTACTATACCGCAGTTCATTCCTTTCATGATCTGTAGACCCCTTTTGCAGGGCTTAGCTTTCAGTGCAATATGTATGTATGTTTCTCGATCTGTACAAAATAGTTTGCCGCTGAAATTCTTGTAATTTGTCCATCTGCGGAAGGCAGCATTGGGTTTGGAAATATGTCACGAACCTTTAGGTACATAATTGTATTGATTTCCCATCTGAGCTTAGACACCAATGTGCTCCAAAAAGGAGGGAAAATAAAAAATAAGAGCCTTAGGAACCTTGACTCTGACAGCAACTATAAACTAAGCCCACTCAGCATTTTGGCGCGTTCAGAATAAAAAAGCTACGCAGTTGTTTAAATATTCCATACTGCTATCGATTTCCTGACAAATTCTTTAAATAAATTGAATTCCATACACCACCCATATCCTCTAAATTGTTTAAATAAACAGTATTCCATACACTGCAGTCAATTTCCTGACAAATTTTTTAACTATCTAAATGATCTATATTACAAACTCCACATTGTTTCCCATAAATTATTTAAGTAAACGATATTCCTCAAATGGTTTAAATTGTTTCCCCCAAATTATTTAAATAAATAAATAAACTATTTTCCATACACCACCTTGATTCCCACAAATTTTTTAAAAAAGCAATATTCTACACTATGTCTAAATTGTTTAAACAATATTCTGTACATTGCAATTGATTTTCCTTCAAATGGCAGATTAACTGAGTCTTCCCCCCCCCCCCCACAATTTCCGGGAGGGGCAGGGAAGGGGGATGGCTGGGGGATTTCTCAGAGGGTGGATTTAATAAACTGATCGATTTAATTACTTAGCAAACCAAATTGATATTAAAAGTATGCTTGTGTCAGTGAGGGGACTTTTTAGAGGGCTGATGGAGGAGGAGGAGGAGGATAAGGAGGGGGTGAGTGTTTGGGGAACAATAGGTTAAGGACCTCTCACTGGAAAGGAATGATTATCACCAGGGGATTATAGTCTATCAATCATATGGATGGATTATCCCCAGGGGGTCTTAGTCCTCGTATCAGAATAGTATGTTAAGGACCTCTCAATCAAAAGAGATTAATAGGTTTGCCCCTGAATGTAGGCAACTCGCGCCAACAAACCGTGCTGTAACTAACTTTGTCCCACTACTGGTGTCCAAGCCTGATCGCAAAATTTGGAGGTCTCTGTAAGGCTGTGTAAGTGGCAATCTATGGCAGATTTATGACAGAGTACAATGGACAAGTGTTACGTAACGCACCATTCAGCCACACTGTGCAACATGAGGCACTGCAGAACATGTCCCATAGAGGTTCTCATGTTGACTCAATGCAACTGGCCGTTACAATAAACTGGGCATGGCATCACAGTGATTGAACCGCTGAAAACGTTTCGTCTGGTGAAGTCAGTCACAGATTTTGTTACAACAGACCTATTGATGGATGCACCGTCCATCATGTAAACAGCTGCTTGAAACATGTACTCCAAGGACGCAATCTTATGGCGACAGTATTATGCTGCTGGGGACACTTACGTGCGTTTCCACGTGACTTTGTAACACCGAAAATGCAGATAAAATAACTTCTGCACCATCCAAAATTTTTCACCATTTGATATGTGGTGGTAGATTGTAATATAATACTAGTTCTGAATCTGAAGCATTATAACAGAAACTGTATTTAATATGTAATGGTTGTAATAGTGTATTTATTTTGAATATATATAATTGATTGTAATTATTTTGTAAATATTGTTAATTGCTTGGTAATGCCATTTAAATGTATCGATAGCAACGAGGAAGTGGCGGTGGCTGTGCCGTTGTTTATCTCTGCGTATGGAGAGCCGCTGTTGCGCTGCGAACAGAGAGACAGAGCAGTTTGAGTCTTGAAAGAGTGCAGAAGAGTTTATTGGGTGCTTCGGCAGATGAGGTGTGCAGCAATGTTCGCGGCAGGGTAGGCGCACCTATTTTGTTACCCTGTGAGTACTGACAGCACAGTTCGAGTTAACAGGTGGAGGAAGCGGCATTCTATTTCCTCTCGCATAATCATCCGTGGCTGTAGAAACGACTCGAGGTTCGCAACCAGCAGCAACAGCAGCAGTTCAGCATTGTCTTCGACTGTATTCTTCATTGTCCGCACAGCTACAACAAAGTAACACTGTTAACTGACAAAGTATATCTAATACTGCGCAGGCATTACCCAGTGGCATTTCTTTCACTAACTTTAATAACTAACGTTCTGGACTAATACCCTACAATAGCTAAAACGTGTACAGAACCTCTGATGTCATTTTCGTCAGACGTTGTTGCCAACCAGGGTTACCTCTTCCTTTCCATGCAGTCACCGACTGTCGTAAAATCATAAGAAACTTACTATGTACTGCCAGTTATGTCTGTTTGCAAATGACCACTTTAGTCTACATTTTGCTGCATCAGTAACTGTTCTCCATAAAAGAGGCTTAACTAATTCGCAATTTTGAATATTAACTTCAATCACTTAAATTAACGTAAAAATTCGCTGACAAAACTAATAACTAAAGATACATCTCAAATTAAGAGTGTGCACTTTCATTTATTCTGTATTTAGCTCAGCGAGTGACTTCTGCTGGCTTGGCATGTATTTTATCGTTGTTACGTTAACAGAAAATCAGCTGTTCATTTCCTTAAATTCAATTCAGTCTTTCAATAATTAAAAGTAAATTGCTTGCCGTTTCCAAATTTTGTATTACGTTATGCTGAGGTTACTAAAAGTCATTTTTTTACATAACAAAGTTTCATTTACAGCAATTCATTTGTTTAACCAGCAACTTCATTTAATTTTTCTTTCAAAATTTGGTAGTTCGGAATAAGTAACAGTAAATTCAAAGCTTTACAATTCATTCATTTTCTCGTGAACTGTTGTGTTGTGGAAATTCGTGACAACCTTCTGTTGTCACACCAGTGATTATCTGCTTGGTTATCATTGCCATTACGTTTCTTAGGATTTTGGATATTCATTGTCCTAGTGGGTTGCCGACCGTTTAATTATCCCTTTTTTGCTAATCAGTATTTTTTGTATTAAACATTACGTGGTACCCTTTTCTGACCTGTGAGATTCGTGAGCGATTGCACTAAATTCCATCCACTTCAAAATTATTATCAGTATTTAGATTGGTTTTAGAACAGATTGTTTCAAAAAGCTCTGTTGTACGCTTTCCTTCTACTAACCGGTATTATTTTCCTTCGGTAATGATAGCCTTACTCACTTAAAAATGTCATGAGACATATGCCATTACGGTCATTTATATCGCAATCCAACCGTACGATTATGAAGAGAGAGGTCACAACCTGTGCTTGTATTCGAATGCAGCATGACAGCTTCATAAATGTTTTTGTTTAACACCTGCATCTCTTCATTCTTGATGGATTGGTTTGTAAGCTTTCTTCCAAAAATTGTCCGTGTGTGAGAAAAATGAATATAAAATGAATATAACTATTTCAAAATCTTTCTCCTCATGTAACGTGTACTTTAGATATCGTACACATTTTCTGAGCAAAACTGATTTTTGTTTGGCCCTTTGTTGCGCATGTGAACAGCGTCGTGAAATAAAACTTTTAACTGCATGAAATGCAAAATTTGAAAAAAGAAATTAGTCTAATTAAATGGCAAAAGAAACAAGTTGTGTGCTGAGTGAAAACTATATACTTAAAACTAAGTACCGAAGAGCATTATGAGCCTTGCTTGATATGAATTGCAACATTTGACTTGGTATATCCACACAAATAAATTGCTGCTCTACTTCGAGGAAACTAACTGTTTGACATTACCAACGCTGTTGACTGAAAATTAATCTGTTACCTAGCGAGACACCTAACACCCCGACTAAACACTATTTTCTCAAGAACGGAAGGTGAGATCTGCCTAAAATAAAAGTGACTTACCTCTTGCTCAGCATGCGGTTTTTGTATCTGGATGCTGACGTTCTCGAAAGAAAATACAAATCATAAGATGCATCAGCTACAAGAAAATAAACCACTCAGTACTTTATTTGTTTCTCTTTGCTTATCGGAAACAATCTGTGACTTCGTGTGACTTAAGGTGCAATGGATACACGATAAAATGTTCAAAACCTTGCTATAAATCTGGAAGTTGATTTTACTAAACAAAATCGTTCTTGAAAAATTTTGCGCTGATTATTGACGCTAATTATAAACCAAAAGGACTGCACAACAGAGGAACACTCTAACAATTGCGAAATTCTCTCGTCACAAAAATTACAAACATCTCAACCAAGTGCGTGATTTGTGACATAATTAAACAAAGAGATCAGATTAATACTAATCATAACAAATATTTGTTACCTGAGGGACAAAGATGTCCTTCAACTAACAGTTCTCACAAACAGACATTTAATTATTGCGCATACCTTCGTTAGCCTTAAAATTCCTCCAAAATCTCCTCCATCAATATAAAGAATGAGAAAGTATTACAAACGAATTTTCATATCCGTAGTAAAGTATTCCAGAGAGTTTCCCCAAGATTTACAAGTAACAGATCTCGTTCTCTGAAAAACCCAACTGCTCACTACTATGCCTCGAATAAGAATGCCCCAGTGCTGCACAGCTGACTGTCTAGCAAGGCAACAACACATAAAGCTAACCACAGAGCAAGGATCTTACACACTTCCCATGCAGTGGCTCGTTTATCTTTTGTCCCGGACCTGCAATTTACGGGAACTGCGTGACCTGTGCGTAGGTATCTGATGCCACGCGCCTTCGAAAATCTTTCGAGGCCTTGTTATATCCACGCTACGTATAATCGTTGCTTTATTGTGTTCCAAATTTGGGCCAACACACTGTAAAGAAGGTGGTTATAAAATTATGGCTCATCGCTGTTATTATCAATGACACAACATACCCCTTCGCAATTTCGCAATGCCCGTTTTACCGGTACGTAACTATCATCCTGCCCTAGTATGACTGCTACCAGTGGCCGAGATTATCAGTGGAGTAGAACAAGCGGTTCGGCACCTTCCTGAAAAGGCAGCAGATGAGGTAAGGTTTGCAACTAGTCGGATTTTAGCAACAGCCAAGCCTTTTAAGTCCAATGTAAGCAGAGTGGAGAAACTGGCATTGAAATCGTTGGGGAAGGATGGAGAGTTAGTTGTACTACCAGCCGACAAAGGGAATGCCACAGTTATCCTCAATGCTGCCGATTATCGTAAGAAAGTGGCCATATTATTGGCAGATGCCACGTACCGGATTCTTAAACGGGATTCCACAGCAGCACTTAGCAGGAAGACAGGGGAGCTACTGAGGAACTCTGGCCTCCCAGAAGAACTAGTCAAGAATCTACGACCAAGAGCACCAAGGCCACCCAGGTTATATGGTCTACCCAAAGTCCATAAGGATGGGGTTCCGTTGAGACCTATTGTTAGTGCTATTGGGTCTCCTACATATCGGTTGGCAAAATACTTAACCAAATTATTAGCACCTATAGTCGGCCACTGAGGCCATCATATCAATAACTCAAAAATGTTTGTTGACATTATAAAGCATATGAGGATAGGTCCGAATGACATCATGATCAGCCTAGATGTTGTCTCTTTGTTTACAAAGGTTCCGGTGGAAGATACGTTAAAACTGTTGGCTGCTCATTTCCCTCCTGAAATTATTTCGACACCTGAATACTTTGGTACACAGAGCAAGGTCTATTTCGGACAAGGATCATCTCGGCTCCGAGATTAACCATCTGACGACGGTATTAATAAAAAATGGATATTCCGATGGTGATATCAGATCTACTCTGGCGAAGAAACGAAGGAAGGACGCTGTTCGAAGAGATCAAGAGGACCAACACATCGCGCGGCTACCATTCTGCGGTGCAACGACCAGCAAGATTGGCAGAGTCCTGAGCCAGCAGGGAATCAGACCAGTCTTCCGGCCACCCAGGAAGATTAAGGAAATGCTGCGACCCGTGAAAGATAATCTTGGCCTGAGAGTACCGGAAATTTACAGCATTCCTTGCGAGTGTGGAAAAAATTATGTGGGCCAGTCTATAAGAACTGTTGCCGATCGCTGCGCGGAATTTTCTTTTCTCTTTATTGTTATTTTTAAACCTGTTTACAGGCAGGCCAGCAGCAGCGCTGTGTGGAACATCAGCGTCACCTGAAATACAGATACCTAGAAAAATCAGCGGTGGCTGAGCACAGCTTGTTAAATAAACATAAGATTTAATTCGATGAAACAAGACTACTTGCTCACGCTTCAAACTATTAGGACTCTTTAATGAGGGAGGCAGTTGAAATTAGATCCTGTGAAAACAATTTCAACAGAGACTCCGGTTATGCACTCAGCAACGCATGGAAGGGCGCAATTGATAAAGAAAGAGCGCAGAGGGAGGCTTCTTACATTCCTCGCAGTTCTCCGCCTGTTGCGATGGATGGCGCTGCAAGCAGTGCTGGATAAAGCGCGCAAACAAAATCTATGGATATAGAGGCCGCCACCTCAGTACGCGCCGGTTTCACCGTGACGTCATCCAGCCAATGAGAAGCCGTCCACTGCTTACAAAGCAGAAGCCTCACCGGTCCACGACATATCTCCGGCGGTAATCTGGAAAGATACTGCCCTTCGACTGTGCCATTCCAGCACTAATCGAAGCGCTAGGGTTTCAGGTGCCTGTCAGCCAGCCAGCCAACCAGCCAGCCAGCCAGCCAGCCAGCCAACCGAGCAGCAGCGGTCCAGCCGAGCAGCAGCAGCAGCGGTCCCGGCCAGCAGCAGCGATCCCGGCCAGCGGCAGCGGTCCCGGCCAGCAGCAGCGGTCCAGCTGGCAGCAGCGGTCCAGCCAGCAGCAGCGGTTCAGCCAGCCAGCCCTCCAGCAGCAACAGCCGCAGCAGTAGCGGCCCCGGCCCCATCCGCCGTGGCAGCAGCTGCGGCGTTCCTGCCAGCCGTCGCCAGCGCCAGCAGTGTGGGACTCTGGTCTTCGTCCGTCTTCGTCCGTCTTCGTCCGTCTTCGTCTGTCTTCGTCTGTCCCCTGTTTTTCCTCTCCTTTTCGTCATGTGCTTTCTTCGTTCATCCCTGCCATCATTTCAGCCCCCACCACCACTGCCACTACTACCACCACTGCCATTGTCTACACTTCTCCCTCCACCGCCACCACCACCATTATATGGTGTGCCCAGTCACCCCCCCCTCTTTCCATCAGTCCTCTTCTCACCCTCCCTTCGCCCTCGCTCTTTGTCGCCCCCTCTCCAGCTTCTTTCCCCCCACTCCCCACACCCAGCTCCAGTTAGGGTGGTGACCCGTCGGGCCACTGCCCATGCCCAGCTCTCCCCGTCGCCTTCACCGTCACCGTCACCATCTCCGGCGCCGACTACTGCATCCACGCCGGGACCTGCGACTTCCCGTCACCTCCCGATAGCTCCCGTCCCTCATGTCACCACCCACCCTTCTGAGGCCATTAAACGACCTAGTGGCACCACCACCTCTTCCGCTTCCTAAAAGGCCCCGACCCATCCTCCTCCCCCCCCCCCAGGATGACATGGATGTCTCCCCACCTGGCCCTGCTCCCTCTGCCTCAGCCTCCTCCTCCTCTTCCTCTTCCTCCACTCCTTGTTATACAAATACCTCCTCTCCCATCCCAATCCTTCCCTTTTTGAGGCCCAGAACCTCTCCCCCCTCCTCCGCCAACACTTCCCTGGTGCCCCCATCTCACTCCTCACTCCCAGACGGGATTCAGTTCTCATCTCCTCCCGCAGCCACACCCTCCATACTGGCATCCTCTCCCACCTCCCCATCACCCGGTTTGGCCCCAATGCTTCCCTCACCCCTGCTCCTTCTACATCTCCTACCCACCAATCCCAACACCCGCGTCGCCCGCCGACCCACACCGCCGTGATCACTCAGCCAAGTCCAACGATCATGGAAGAGGAGGTGTTGGCGGAGCTCAAGGTGCATCCCTCGCTGGAGGTGCGGGCGGTCTGCTGCATTTTCAACTTGGCCGGCCCCACCCACCTTATGTGGGATTTCTTCGAGGATGCTCCCTCAATAGACCGTCTCCTGAAGGAGGGTGCCCTCCTCTTCAACCAGCGCTATAAGGTCGACCCCTGCCGTTCCCCTCCTCAATCCCTGCGCTGCCAGAGGTGTCTGTGCTATAATGCACACCCAACAGCTGAGTGCCGTGAGGCCCCCACCTGCCCGCATTGTAGGCAAGCGCACTTCCTCCGGCAGTGCCCTAACCTTCAATCCCCTCCCTCCTTCAATACCTGAAATCTCCCCCATCACACCTACTCCCAAAAGCGTAAAGCCCGACCCCCTCCAATCACTCCTGAACTCACCATACCGGTCCGACCTCTGGACGCCCCCACCCCTCCTGGAAATTCCCTTCTCCCCCCCCCCCCCACTGCAGAGGACTATCACTACACAGGATCTCATTGCTACACTCCGCATGAAACGCAACACCGCTCCTGGTCACGATCGTGTCACCTACCGCCACCTTTGTGAAGCTCCTGTCTCTTTCCTCTCCACCCTGGCCAGGTTGTACCATGTAGTCCTGTCCACCGGCTACTACCCCGAACTGTGGAAAACCTCCCATATCCTGATGTTCCTTAAACCCGGTAAACCACCGTCCGCCATTTCCTCCTATCATCCAATCAGCCTTACCTCGGTCTTCAGCAAGGTCCTGGAATCCATCCTCACCCGACGCATCCACCAGCATCTCCGCCAGCACCGACTCCTTTCAGTTACCCAGTGTGGTTTTCGACCGTCCTGCTCTTCCGATGACCTTCTCCTCCACCTCACTCATCTCCTTTCCCAACAGCTAAATTCCCGTCGCTCCGCAATCTTCCTCTCCCTTGACCTCGAACGTGCCTATGACCACGTGTGGCATTCCGACCTCCTCTTCAAGCTCCAAACCTTCGCCCTTCCCATTAACTACACCCGTCTCATCGGCTCCTTTCTCTCCCATCGTCCTTCTTACGTCACCATCCGTAACATGGATTCCTACACCTTTTTTCCCCTCCACCGGTGTGCCCCAAGGCTCCGTCCTCTCCCCCCATCTGTACCTTTTGTATACGGCGGACATGCCGCCGCCGTCACCGCCTGTCCACCTTCTCCAGTTTGCTGCTGACACCGCCTTCCTTGCCCTCGCCCCCACCCTGCAGCATTCCCAACACCTTCTCCAATGCCATTTTGACTGGTTCACCACTTGGTGCAACCAGTGGTTGATCAAGGTCAATCCCTCCAAAACCCACACGATCATTGTAGGCAAGACCAGCCCTTCCTTCCGCCTCCTTGATTTCTATCTCACCATCTATGGCCGTCCTATCGCCCTCACCCCCACCCTTAAGTACCTTGGCGTCACCCTCGACCGTCGCCTCTCCTGAACCCCCCCTCTCCGTACAATCCAAGCCAAGGCACGCTCCCGACTCTGTCTCCTCAAGCTCCTTTCCGGCCGTACGTGGGGTCTGGACCCCTCCACCATACTCCACACCTATAAATCCCTCATCCACCCTATCCTTTGTTACGCCCATCCTGCCTGGATCTCTGCCCCCCCCCCCTACCTTTTACCAATCCCTTCAGATCCTTGAACGCCATGCTCTCCGCCTCGCCTATCGCATCCATCTCCCCTCCCCCACATGGATCCTGTATGACCTCATTTCATTCCCCCACCTCCTCCTTTTCCTTGAATGGATACGGATTCTGTACACCTCCCGACAAGTCGACCCTCCTCACCCCCTTGTCTCCCCCATCCTCTCCCAACCCCACCCGCTGCCGCACCTGTATTCCCACGTCCCACCCGGTCTCCATCTCTCCACCCTCCTTACCCTCTCCCAAGGTGGCTTCCGCCTGCCCCCTCTCCCTGATGATGCCCTCCTCCCCTCCATCTACCCCTCCTACCAACTTTGATCCTCCCTCCCTCTTCCTGTGTTTGCTCCTTTGGGCATCCTCCGTCCCTTCTCTTCCCCTTACCTCCCTCCTCCATTTCTCCCCACTCCTCCCCCGGGCTTCCCCTCCCCTGTCCCTCTACTCCTCCTCCCATCTCCTCAGCCATTGGCATCTTTTCTCTCCCCTCTCCCCCCCCCCTCACCCTTCTTCCCCACTTGGCAGGTCCCCAGACTCGCACACGCTATGTGGACATTCGCGCGCTGGAGATCATCGCCATTTGTGTCTCGTGTGTGTCGTCGTGTTTAGTGTTCAGTGATTACCGTCACACTCCATCGTTCACCAGTGCCATCGACATCTTCAGTGTATGTGCTTCGTGTCAACAGTTTGTAGTGTGGATTGTCATCGAGTGTGAACGTCTTCATGTTTTTGTATGTTCATGTGTTTACTGTTTTTTTTCCCGCCGTTTTGTTCCAACTCATGTGTCTTCTCTGTTTCATCATTGTACTATCTTTGGCTGAAGAGCGGCGTATTGTGCTGCTGCCAGCCTACCTGTTATACGGGTATTAAAATCACAATAAAGTGAAAAAAAAGGTCCACGACAGTCAGTTTTACCCTTGACGAAGATGACGGAGGTAGTCATCGAAAGCTTGGGAATTTATCCAGATTTGACGTGGCAAGTAAACCGAGAACTTTTTATGCATCCTGGCCTAGGTACTCTTTTTTAAGGGTGTTTAGCAGTCAAACTGGAGCTCCAGCTGGACAAAGCTACTCCAACACGTTCACACAACAACGAAACACTCTTATCCCACCTAGCCAGAGAGAAGAGCATAGTAGTGGTCGCTCAGCTATGCTGTTCCTTTTCTTTGATGTCTTAACAGATGTCCTATCATCCTGTACTTTCTTCATGTCAGTATTTTCCACATATTCCTTTCCTCTCTGATTCTTCAAATAAAATCCACATACCTTGCCATATCAGTCCTTCTAATTATCGACATTTTTCTGTAACAGTACATATCAAATACTTACCTTCCGTTCCAGTTTTCCCACAATCCATGTTTCACTGCTATACAATGCTTGCTTCAAACATTTATCCTCAGAAATTTCTTCCTTAAATTGAAAGAGATGGTACTAGTAGACCTCCCTTGGCCAGGATTGTCCCTTATACCAGTGCTAGTCTGCCCTTTATGTCACCTTGCTCTGTCCGCCGTGGGTTACTTCGTTGCGTGGGTAGCAGAAACCTTTAACTTCATTTACTTCGTCACCACTAATTCTAATGTTAAGTTTTTCGCTGTGCTCATTTCCGCTATGTCTCCTTACTCTCGTCATTCTTCGATTTACTCTAAATCCATATTCTTTACCCATTAGACCGTTCATCCCATTCAACAGGCCCTGTAATTCTTCTTCACTTTCTCTCAGGATGGCATGTCACCAGCCAATCCAAAAATCATTAATATTATTACACCTTCAGTTTTAACTCCACCCTTCAACCTCCCTTTTATTTCCCTCATTACCTCTTCTATGTATATATTGAACGTCTGGGGAAAAGTACTACATCCCTGTCTTTTACATTTTTAATCTGTGCACTACATTTGCAGTGATTCCTTAGGGCTATTGCTTGTGGAACTGCTCTTCTAAACAGCTGTGCATATCAGCAAACCACGTGTGTCTTTACCCGTGGTTAATTGTACTTTAGGTACCTGGTCTTTGCACGACTCTGTTTAAAAAGAATAGGTCGATGTAATCACAGGATCGAGCTGCACACGTCTAGTTTCATGCTACGCAGCTAATTCGCTGCAAATAATAACGTGTAGTGGTAGTTCACTAATGATTCAAGAAGCATTGCTGGCGGTGATAAACACCCTCAAAGAACAGGACTTCCAGGAAACGTTTGACCAGTGGCAGAAGCACTGGGATCAGTGTGTACGTGCGGGTGGGAACTACTTTGAGGGTGATAGTGACCATTAGTCCAAAGGTAAGGTTTTCAACAGATGGCAGCACCAGTCCCGAAAATTTTGTATAGCACCTCGTACATACATCTAACAATCACTAAGTTCACCCTTTACATGAGCAACATAATCTGTCAAAATTCTCACACACTACACTAATACATTTATACATATACACAACCTCTTCTTCACTTATAAAGTGTAACTCTGCCGCCATTGTCCCTTATAGAATTTTTCTCGTCAGTGAGAGTATCTTTTGAATCTAATCTTTTAGGGGTTTTTTTCTCTTTTTTTTTACCTGCTCAAATTCGTGACCCCTTTCCATGGTCTCTTTTCATATTTACCAACGGACTCTTACAATCGATAAAATTTTTTACTGTCACTTGAACATCATTATTAAATCTAGGAAACGAACGCTTCTTCACCTACAGCCTACACATTTTTAATTTCACCCTTCTCTAAACACTATTCCCTCAAAAGATCATTTTCTCCCATCCTTTTTCTTCCATATTTATGGTACACATTATAATTTCAGATTAATTCTCAATCTCATTACCATTCCCAGATTCTCCTGATGTACCACCAACATGTACGTAGGCTTTAAATCTCTGTCAAAGTCCTTCGTTTCATCATTGTCTTAAGCATCAAGTATACTGTTCCCTTCCTCTAAATTAACAATATTAGCTTTAATCACTTAACTTTATTATCTTTAATCACAGTAGGCTCCATTAACAACCACCATTAACTCATAAGCTTCTTTATTTAAGACATCCGTTACATTCGCCGATACATTATACAAATAAAAACAACCACCAATAACTCCGTCGACCTCCACTGATAAACTATTTGAATTGTTCCTACTGTATCGTTCCACATTAGAATTCACTGTATACTCGAACTGCGCCAGACTCAGATCTACCTCCATCTCCGTTACATTTTCTCCAGTCTCAGTCACCTACGCTATTTATGCTTGAACATAGCGTTGGTTGACTCCCATCAGTGGAAAAAATTGCACAAATTCCTGTCTCATAAACATCTATAACAGTATTCTCAACCTCCGCAACTTCAGCACCCAGCACCTCCCTTTAAACCACCCACATCCTCCAAAACATAATAAAATTCATCGTCAGCTGACGAGAATATCGCTACGCCGCCTTCACAGCTATTCTCACGTACTTCCGTCAACACAGGCCACCTACATTAGTTTCACCTACGTTACTATAATAGTTGCTATTGACCAGTGCATCATTAGACTTCGTCAACCATTCCACCTCCACCGAATTCAGATCCACCTCTGCATCTCTTCCGATTACAGAATTTCCCATTAAACATACTGTCATTCCATCATTCACTTCTCTTCTGCAAAATAAATTTGTCAGCGCCATCAAGTCATTATCGAAACTCTCAGCACATTTTACAACTCTTCTTACGCCTCCTTAGTTGGGCTGCTTAAAATTCTTCAACATTTTATTCTTACTTGTTATAACCTCCATCTCCTACATTTATGTTCTTTTCGCCGAATTTTAGACACCCGCAGAATATCTAAACTAGCGTATCCTTGTCAATGCCGGTTTATTTCGCCAGCTCGAGACCTGAGATGCGTCGATGTCTAATTTCCCGACTACGTATTATGGCTCTGCATTTCATGAGGCTCCAGCCCCTAGATTCTTCGTTCTCTGTTTTGATTTCTAATTCCCCTTTGATTGTTTTTGAGTCACCAGTCTTCTCATTAGTTTGGTGCGGCCCGCCGCAGATTCGTCTCCTGAGCCATCCTCTTCATCTCATAGTACCACTTACAACTTACGTCCTCAATTATTTGCTGTCTGTATTCCAATCTCTGTCTTCCTCTACAATTTTTGCGTTCTGAAGCTCCCTCTAGTTCCGCAGAAGTCATTCCCTGATGTCATAACAGTTTTATCATTCTGTTCCTACTCCTTATCAGTGTTTCCCACCTATTAATTTCACCTCCCATTCTGCGCAAAACCTCCTCATTCCTTACTTTATCAATCCAACTAATTTTCAACATTCGTCTGTAGAACCACATCTCAAATGCTTCGATTATCTTCTGTTCAGGTCTTCCCACAGTACATATTTCACTACCATTCAATGCTGTGCTGCAAAACAGATTCTCAGAAATTTCTTCTCCAAATTAAGGTCTGTGTTTGATGCTAGTAGACCTCTCTTGGCCAGGAATACCCTTTCCGCCAGCGTCAGTCTGCTCTTCATGTCCATCTTTCTCCGTCCGTTATTGGTTATTTTGCTGCCTATGTAGTAGAATTCTTTAGTTTCATCTACATCATGATCATCAATCTTGATGTTAAGTTTCTGGCTGTTCTCATTTCCGCTACTTCTCATTGCTTTCGTCTTTCTTCAATTTACTCTCAATCTATATTCTGTATTCATTAGACTGTTCATTCCATTCAGAAGATCATGCAATTCTTCTTCACTTTCGCTTAGGATCGTAATGTCATCAGTGAATCGCATCATATTATCCTTCCACCTTGAATTTTACTCGTAATTCCACTTCTGAACCTTTCTTTTATGTCCATCATTGCTTCTTCAATGTACAGTGTGAACAGTACAGGCGAAAGACTACATCCGTCTCTTACACACCTTTTAATCAGAGCACTTCCTTCTTGGTCTTATTATTCCTTCTTGGCTCTTGTACGTATTGTATATAACCAGTCTCTCCCTAGAGCTTATCCCTATTTTTCTCAGAATTTCGAACACCTTGCCCCATATGACATTGTCGAAAGCTTTTTCCAGGTCCACATATCCTATGAACGTTTCTTGATTTCTCATTAGTCTTGCTTCCATTATCAACCGCAACGTCAGAATTGCCTTTCTCGTGCCTTTACTTTTCCTAAAGCTAAACTGACCGTCATCTGACAGATCATTATTTTTTCCCATTCCTCTGTGCATTATTCTTGTCAGCAACTTGGATGCATGATCTGTTAAGCTCATTGTGCGATAATTTTCGGACTTGTAAGCTCTTGCAGTCTCCAGAATGTGTCGATGATATTTTTCCGAAAGACACATGGTATGTGGCCAGAGTCATACATTGTACACACCAACGTGAATAGTCGTTTTCTTGCAGCTTCCCGCATCGATTGTAGAAATTCTGATGGAATGTTATCTATCCCTTCTGCCTTATTTGATCTTAAGTGCTCAAGGCTAACTTAAATTCTGATTCTAATACTGGATCCACTGTCCCTTCAAAATCCTCTCCTGTGTATTCTTCGCCCGCATCTCGTGGTCGTGCGGTAGCGTTCTCGCTTCCCACGCCCGGGTTCCCGGGTTCGATTCCCGGCGGGGTCAGGGATTTTCTCTGCCTCGTGATGGTTGGGTGTTGTGTGCTGTCCTTAGGTTAGTTAGGTTTAAGTAGTTCTAAGTTCTAGGGGACTTATGACCACAGCAGTTGAGTCCCATAGTGCTCAGAGCCATTTGAACCATTTGTGTATTCTTCTATCACATCGGACAGTTTTCCCCCATCATAGAGACCTTCAATGTACTGCTTTCTCCTAGGTGCACTCTCCTCTGCACTTAGCGGTAGAATTCCCGTTGCACTCTCAATGTGATCACCCTAGCTTTTAATTTCACAGAAGGTTATTTTGACTTTCCTATATGCTGAGTCAGTCCTACCGACAGTCATTTCTTTTTCGGTTTCTTCACGTTTTTCACGCACCCAATTCGTCTTAGCTTCCCTGCACATCCAATGACTTGCCTTTCTTCATTCCAGAAATTTCCTTAATATTTTTTACTTCATCCATCAGATGAAGTACTTCTTCCGTTACCCATGGCTTCTTCGCAGTTACCTTCTTTGTAACTACGTTTTTCTTTCCAACTTCTGTGACTGCCCTTTTTATAGATATCCATTCCTCTTCAACTGTACTCCCTATTGAGCTATTCCTTAATGCTGTATCTATAGCCTTAGAGAACTTTAAGAGTATCTCGTCATTCCTTAGTACTTCTGTGCCGCACTTCTTTGCATATTGGTTCTTCCTGACTAATCTCTTAAACTTTAACCTACTCTTCGTCACTACTACAATGTGAGCTGAGTCTGTACCTACTCCTGTGGATGCCTTACAATCCAGTATCTGATTTCGGAATCTCTGTCTGACCATGATGTAATGTAACTGAAATCTTCCCGTATTCCCCGCCCTTTTCCAAGTATACCTCCTCTTCTTGTGATTATTGAACAGAGTATTCAATAGTACTTGTTGAAATTTATTGCAGAGCTCAATTAGTCATTCTCCTCTCTCACTCCTTGTCTCAAGCCCATATTTTCCTGTAACCTTTTCTTCTACTCCTTCCCCTACAACTGCATTCCAGTCCCCCATGACTATCAGATTTTCATCTCCCTTTACAGACTGTATTACCCTTTCAGTATCCTGTTTCTCGGTCTCTTCATCTTCTGTTTGCGATGTCTGCATGTATACCTGAACTATCGTTGTCGGTGTTGGTTTGCTCTTGATTCTGATCATATCACTGAAGTGTTCGCAGTAACACACTCTCTGCCCTACCTTCCTATTCATAACGAATCCTAGTCCCGTTACGCCATTTTATGCTGATGACATTCACGAACGCCGCGACTCGTTGAAAATTATCCTTTAGTTGGTATTCAATCTTTATCTCATGGACATCTCCCCCTTGGATGTCCCCTCCCGGAGATCCGATGTGGGACTATTCCGGAATCTTTTGCCAATGGAGAGTTCGTCATGACACTTTCTCAATTACAGGCCACATTTCCTTTGCATACACATTATGTGTTTTTAAAACAGAAAGTGCCCTAAACGTCTTTCTGCTCCTCTGCCCTCTTTGACAAAGCAATTGGCAGAATGAGGGTGACTTCTTACGTTGGAAGTCTTCTGCCGCCTATGCTGACAATTAATCAAAACTTTTATTACAAATAAAAAACGCAACTTTTTTTATTTATTTTTACTAGCCTCCACGGCTGGGGTGGGTGCAAAGTGGGCAGGCGTCGCAACCCGAAGCCTAGCCACCATGTCCCATTCCCACCCACCAAGAACTAAGGAAAGCGTAGGGAACGGGAACGTAGAGTAGAGGTACAATCAAAATTGATTATTTATTTATTTTCCCTTCTTTATACTATTTTATTTTTTTAACTTTAATGCACTCACTCACTGGTCATACCGGACTCGAGAGTCCATTTCCGCAGCAACGTATTTTCGCCATCTGTCCCTGTCTTGGGCTATTTCCTTCCATTCACCTTCAATACCTAGGCTCCTCAAATCAGCCTTCACATTGTCCTCCCATCTACGCCTCAGTCTCCCCACAGGACGTTTTCCCTCTAAGTGACCTACCAGTACTCTGCGCGCTGCCCTGCACTCATCCACTCGTGCTACGTGACCCGCCCATCGCAGCCTACGTGATTTAATAATACTGATTATGTCCGAGCTTGAATAGAGTTCGAGAACGTGTTCATTATGCAGTTTTCGCCACTCTCCGCTAATGTCATACCTTTGTGCTCTAAAAATGTTTCTCAAAATTTTGTTTTCAAATACTCGAAACGGCTTTTCATTTTGCACAGTGAGAGACCAAGTCTCATACCCATAATGTAACATAACTGGTAGAATAATAGTTCTGTATACTCTTATCTTTAAATTCCTAGACAATATCCGTGATGAAAGTAATCTATTCAGTGAGAAGTAGCACGCATTTCCCGCCCGTAATCTCTTCTTCAGTTCGGTTTCAATCTCATTTCTTGAAGTGATGTCCACGCGTAGATACTTAAATGTGTTCACTTTTTGAAACTGCATGTCGCCAACTCTTAACGTTTCCTGCTCTACTGCTGTTGGCATTCTAGTAGTAACCAGGTCTTTAGTTTTGTCTTCACTTATCCTTAGACCTACATCTTCGCTAGCCTTGATTAACGCATTCGCCTTTGCTGTTACAGATTCTTTCTTATCGCTAATGATGTTTAGATCATCTGCATACCCTAATATCTTAATATTTCCATTTAACTCCACACCCTCTGAATTATCTGCTGCCATTCGTACGATATATTCTAGGACTAAATTAAAAAGTAGCGGAGACAGGGCATCTCCCTGCTTACGTCCGTTCTTTATTACAAATTCTTCTGACTCCAATTTCCCCATGCATACTCTACCCTTTGTGTTTTTCAAACTCGCTTCTATAGACCTAACATACTCCTTTGGTATTAAGAAGGAAACTGGTGTCACGAGGAGGAGGGCGCAGCAAGACGTCAGATTCATTGAGACTATCAACGTATAGTTTTTCCGAGAAGAACATTCCGATTCACGTAAGCATATCGGTTCTAAGCGTGGAAGAGGCGGGGATCAACTCTTCATGACACCCAAGCTCTGATGTGGATTAAAGAGTAGACTGCAAAGGAAATTGGAGAAAAATTGTCTGTTTGTAAAATGTAAGCTTTCACGGGTGGAATTGTCACAATTCATAAAATATTCCGAGCTATTATACCATGGCCAAGGAATTTCACTTTGAAACCCGACGTTTCGTCCCCATCTGCGGAGGACATTTTCAAGGGGGATCGTAGCTTTGTTGGATGTCCGATTCACACCTGGCTCGCTACTGACTACAGCAAAATTCCATTTCCACTCAGTGGCGTGTCGGCATATGTTTTCAATTTAGGAGCGCAACTGGCCGTTGTCGACTGCCGTCGTCCGCCGTTATCGTCATCCAATGGTGAAAGACTGGTATACGTCTTCTTCGGCACCAGAATCCTAATTTCATTCAATTTCACCCTGTCCTCCTTCCTATTAAAAATTCCTGAGGAGTTTCACAATCTCTATGGCCTCTCTGCGTAGCCTTCCATGGTATCCGTTTGTGGCTGCCAGTATTTGAGTCCGGTCAAAACCAATGTGATGTTCTCCTGGCTGTATATACACTCCTGGAAATTGAAATAAGAACACCGTGAATTCATTGTCCCAGGAAGGGGAAACTTTATTGACACATTCCTGGGGTCAGATACATCACATGATCACACTGACAGAACCACAGGCACATAGACACAGGCAACAGAGCATGCACAATGTCGGCACTAGTACAGTGTATATCCACCTTTCGCAGCAATGCAGGCTGCTATTCTCCCATGGAGACGATCGTAGAGATGCTGGATGTAGTCCTGTGGAACGGCTTGCCATGCCATTTTCACCTGGCGCCTCAGTTGGACCAGTGTTCGTGCTGGACGTGCAGACCGCGTGAGACGACGCTTCATCCAGTCCCAAACATGCTCAATGGGGGACAGATCCGGAGATCTTGCTGGCCAGGGTAGTTGACTTACACCTTCTAGAGCACGTTGGGTGGCACGGGATACATGCGGACGTGCATTGTCCTGTTGGAACAGCAAGTTCCCTTGCCGGTCTAGGAATGGTAGAACGATGGGTTCGATGACGGTTTGGATGTACCGTGCACTATTCAGTGTCCCCTCGACGATCACCAGTGGTGTACGGCCAGTGTAGGAGATCGCTCCGCACACCATGATGCCGGGTGTTGGCCCTGTGTGCCTCGGTCGTATGCAGTCCTGATTGTGGCGCTCACCTGCACGGCGCCAAACACGCATACGACCATCATTGGCACCAAGGCAGAAGCGACTCTCATCGCTGAAGACGACACGTCTCCATTCGTCCCTCCATTCACGCCTGTCGCGACACCACTGGAGGCGGGCTGCACGATGTTGGGGCGTGAGCGGAAGACGGCCTAACGGTGTGCGGGACCGTAGCCCAGCTTCATGGAGACGGTTGCGAATGGTCCTCGCCGATACCCCAGGAGCAACAGTGTCCCTAATTTGCTGGGAAGTGGCGGTGCGGTCCCCTACGGCACTGCGTAGGATCCTACGGTCTTGGCGTGCATCCGTGCGTCGCTGCGGTCCGGTCCCAGGTCGACGGGCACGTGCACCTTCCGCCGACCACTGGCGACAACATCGATGTACCGTGGAGACCTCACGCCCCACGTGTTGAGCAATTCGGCGGTACGTCCACCCGGCCTCCCGCATGCCCACTATACGCCCTCGCTCAAAGTCCGTCAACTGCACATACGGTTCACGTCCACGCTGTCGCGGCATGCTACCAGTGTTAAAGACTGCGATGGAGCTCCGTATGCCACGGCAAACTGGCTGACACTGACGGCGGCGGTGCACAAATGCTGCGCAGCTAGCGCCATTCGACGGCCAACACCGCGGTTCCTGGTGTGTCCGCTGTGCCGTGCGTGTGATCATTGCTTGTACAGCCCTCTCGCAGTGTCCGGAGCAAGTATGGTGGGTCTGACACACCGGTGTCAATGTGTTCTTTTTTCCATTTCCAGGAGTGTATGTGTAATTACGTGTAATTCGAAAGGGATTAGATTCCTATCCCAAAAAGCCCAAAATTACGAAGATAGCTTAGGCTTATTGCTGGTGCAGCTAATCTAAAAAAGCACTCCGTCTTCAGGCCACGAGTGGCCTACCGGGACCATGCGACCGCCGTATCATCCTCGATGGAGGATGCGGATAGGAGGGGCGTGGGGTCAGCATACCGCTCTCCCACTCGTTATGATGGTATTCTTGACCGAAGCCGCTACTATTCGGTCGAGTAGTTCCTCAATTGGCATCACGAGACTGAGTGCACCCCGAAAAATGGCAACAGCGCATAGCGGCCTGGATGGTCACCCATCCAAGAGCCGGCCACGTCCGACAGTGTTTAACTTCGGTGATCTCACTGGAACCGGTTACTCATCTAAACAGCTGTCTATATGAGCAAACCATTTGGGTCTTTACCTATGGTTACTCGTACTTTAGGAACTTGAGCTTTGCATGGCTCTCACTAAAAAGAATAGCACGATGTAGTCATACGGTCCCGCCGCACACTTCCTTCATGCCCCGCAGCTAATTCGCTGCAAATAATAACCTGTAGAGGTGGTCCAAGAGTCAAATTGCCTATACATTAACTGCAATTGCGAGTAAATAAAATACACGGAAAGAGAAAATAAATGTTAATAACAAGAGTTCTATTCTAACGTCTGTAATTGATGCAGTGACGGAGAGTTGTGTTGAATATTGTTTATTCAAGATGAAACGTCCCCTTAGAAAACTTATTGAATTACTATGCAGATAAACCTCTTACATTATTTGATTTTCAAACAGCTGAGAAGAACTGAACGTACTCAGACATTTCGCTCTTTACCTATTCTGATCAACACTAAACTGACACACAATATTTTTAGAGCAACACAATCTGACTTTCAATAATCCCTACAAAAGAATGGCCCTGGCTAACATTAACCTATACTTTCACAAATCACTTACCTCACAAAAATCTTCGTTACTCGAACTACTGCAATACAGCGAGCGCCACTACTGCCAGTTAAATAAAAGATTCAAACTACTGAAGGCACTAACTACTGATAGGCATAGTTAGCAAATGAAACATTCTGATAGAGAACAGGCCGGCCGAAGTGGCCGCGCGGTTCTGGCGCTGCAGTCTGGAACCGCGAGACCGCTACGGTCGCAGGTTCGAATCCTGCCTCGGGCATGGATGTGTGTGATGTCCTTAGGTTAGTTAGGTTTAACTAGTTCTAAGTTCTAGGGGACTAATGACCTAAGCAGTTGAGTCCCATAGTGCTCAGAGCCATTTGAACCATTTTTGATAGAGAACAAACAATGTATTTACCTTACTAGTGTTCAAAAGTCATAATATATATATAGCAGTTCATGACATCCAGTCTTACAAATTTACTGTCTCTGATGGACACACGTCCAGATCATCCGCTCTCAAAACTCCGCCATTTCTCTCCCCACAACCACCACTGCTGGCGGCTCACCTCCAACTGCGCTATGCTACGCGCTGTTAACAGCCAACTGCCCAACACTACAATAGCCAACAACAATGCAAACCAGCCACAGACTGCACACAGCATAGCCAGTGATTTTCATACAGAGCGCTACGTGGCGTTACCAATAAAAAAACCTATACAGCCTACTTAAAAAGAAAGACATCTCAAATAAAAAGGAATTTGATCTACGATATTCGCTTAAAATAAAGACAGAAAACACCCTTATCAAATGCAGTACAGATACTTTGAGAGCGTTACGTGTATGGTAACAAATTCCACAGACTAAATAGTCATCAAAGATACGCGATATCTAAGCACATCTCACAATCACAACACGAAAATATTCACTAACTCAAAACAGTCCAGAGTTCAACACGACGATTCACAAACAAACACTCTCGACGCAATGAACAGTAGCTCATAATCTTGTCACATTTCAGTTCCGAAAAACATGTGGAAATAGTTGTTCCTACTCTGGAGCACATCCAGATCTCTCGAAAATTACTTCCAAAAAATGAAGTATGGTAGCGGCTGTTCACCGCCCAGAATCAATATCACTTCTAAGACCAAATCACACACGTTACTGCAGACAGGTCTGCCTACTTCGAGAACCCAATATGAAGTGCCCTTCATCTGTGACATGTGACGTAGAAGTCAGTCTCACAGCAGCCACATGACCGAATAAAGCAGTACATAAAAGGCAGCTCTCCCTTCTTCAAGAACATACCTAAAGGTGTCCGGAAACGCTTCCTTACGCCCAGTCTCGAAAAATGGTTCAAATAGCTCTGACCACTATGCGACTTAACATCTGAGGTCATCAGAAACTTAGAACTACTTAAGCCTAACTAACCTAAGGACATCACACACATCCATGCCAGAGGCAGGATTCGAACCTGTGATCGTAGCGGTCGCGCGGTTCCAGACTGAAGCGCCTAGAACCGCTCGGCCACAGCGGCCGGCCCCAGTCTCCAATCTCTCCCACAGTGTCCCGCTGGTGTCTGTTTTTCCTTTAGTTGAAGGCCATCCGCACCAAATTCATTACTCCAACGTGCTACAGGTATGATTTAACTCACTTGGCCGCTTTCCGGACTGAACTAAGATCTACAAAAATATAATATTTTGGTTCTCCGTTCAATTGTGGTGTCCGCTAACACATTTGACTGATCACTTTTCAATTAGCACAGTTTACTTTAATAACACTAGCGATCAACATTTAAATAAAGTTACTGGCAAAATAGAGTAAACTGCGACAAAATATGATATATTCATACTGAACTGAATAGCTGTGTAAATGTAGAGAATACCACGTTCTGATAAACATCTGCGTCATAAATCAATATATAAAACAGTTTGAAATGAGTGCCGTTCAGGGATGATAGTTGTTGTGCAATGCTATCACCTGAGATGTAATTTCTTGAAATCGCATGAAACGATTACAAGTTGTTAATTCAGAGGTTCATTGTGAAAATTTTTAAGTCATTGTGAAATGTTAGCTTCAGTAGTTTTATAGATACTGAAACATAGTTATTTCATTGGATGTGCCTCAGGTTTCTGAGATCGCAGATGTATTCAGATATGCACTAATATTTGAGTGTCAGTTATTGTCGAATCTCAAAGAGATGTAATTTGGCAATTTTTTTGTAGATCCTCTGACACTCCGTCATTTGAAACTCCTGGCAGATTAAAACTGTGTGCCGGACCGAGAATCGAACTCGGGACTTTTGCCTTTCGGGGGCAAGTGCTCTATCAACTGAGCTACCCAAGCACGACTGACGCCCCGTCCTCTCAGCTTTACTTCTGCCAGTACCTCGTCTCGAGTGAAAATCTCATTCTGGAAACTTCGTCATTTCTTGGAGCACCTCCAGCAAAAATCCCATGCAAGGAACAGCAGTCCAAATTCCCAGATTTTCCTCATTTCTGTAGACTCTGCTAGTCTTTCTACTTGTTCGTTCCGCTCACATTGTTGGAAGGCCGGATCTGCTGCAGCGTGCCGTGGTATTTTGGCCTACTCCCGCTCAGCCGTACATCAACTTCATTCTCCGCAATACCAGTCCTAGGTGGACGAATAACTCGCTCACACACTCGTTCCATTACACGTTTTTGGTTTCTATTCTTGCTATTCCCTCTTGCTGGTTGCACATGTTGTGTATTACCCGTCTTTTGCTATATATGGCTCATCCCTGGTTTTCTCAGGATTTCAAATATCGTGCACAATACACTGACGAACGCTTTTCCCAGATCGACAAATACTTTGCACGTGTCTTCATTTTTCTTCAGTCTTGTTTCCATCATCAACCTTAGCGTCAGATCTGCCACTCTGGTACCTTATTCTTTCCTAAAAGGAAACTGATCGTCATCTAACACATATTCCATTTTCTTTTCCGTTGTTCAGTACATCAACCTTGTCAGCAACATGGATATGGAGTTACCTTCTTTGTACCTATGTTATTCTCTGCAACTTCTGTGATTCCCGATTTTAGAATGCTGACTCCTTTAAAATTTTATTGCGTAGTGAGCTATTTATTATGCAGTACCGATATCCTCAAAGAACTCCAAGCGTATCTCTTCATTCCTTACTACTACCACGTCCCAGGTAGGGAATAGTTCAGTTGGCAGTTCATCACAAGAAGAATAACAATCTTCAAAACGAACAATCACAGAAAAAATGGCTCTGAGCACTATGGGACTCAACTGCTGTGGTTATCAGTCCCCTAGAACTTAGAACTACTTAAACCTAACTAACCTAAGGACATCACACGCATCCATGCCCGAGGCAGGATTCGAACCTGCGACCGTAGCAGTCGCACGGTTCCGGACTGCGCGCCTAGAACCGCGAGACCACCGCGGCCGGCAACAATCACAGAAGCTGGAAAGAAAAACCTAGGTACAATGAAGGTAACTACGAAATAATCATTTATAACGCAAGATATACTGCAGCGTATCAGTGACAGAAGGAAATACAAAAATATTCAGAGTAATTCAGGAATACAGAAACACAAGTCTGTAGGAATGAAATAATAAATAGGAAGTGTAGGGAAGCTAAGAAAAAATGGCTGCACGGAAAATGTGAAGAAATCGGAACAGAAATGACTGCCGGAAGTACTGACACAGAAAACAGAAATGTCAGAACAACCTTCGGTGAAATTAAAAGCAAGGGTAGTAACATTAAGAGTGCAATGAGTTCCGCTATTGAATGCGAAGGGGAGAGCGCGAGATGGAATGAGAAGGCCTCAATTGGTGGGAAGACTTGTCTGACGGCGTGGTAGGAGAAGGAACAAGAGTCGATCTAGAGGAGCTAGGGGATATATTGTAAGAAATTAAAACAGCTTTGAAAGACTGACGATCTAATAAGGGAGAGGGGATGGATGACATTCCATCGGAATTTAGAAAATCATTGGGGAAAGTGGCGACAAAGCGACTATTCATGTAGATGTGTAGAAATTGTGGGTCTGACCATATACCATCTGACTTTCGGAAAAACTTCATCCACACAGTTCCGAAAATTCCAAGAGCTGACAAGTGCGAGCATTATCGTACAATCAGCTCAATAGCTCATGCATCCAAGTTGCTGACAAAAACAATTATGCAGAAGAATGGAGAAGAAAGTAGAGGATATGTTGGATGACGATCAGTTTGGCCTTAGGAAAGGTATAGGTACCAGAGAGGCAATTCCGGCGTTGCGGTTGTTAATGGAAGCAAGACTCTAGAGAAAGGGGTCGATAATGTAAATAGGAGCAAGATATTTGAAGTCTTGAGAAACATAGGGGTAAACTATAGGCAAAAACGTGTAATATACAATTTACACAACAGACAATGGGAACAATAAAAATGGAAAACCAAGAGCGAAGTTCACAAATTAAAAGGCTATAAGAAACTGATGTTGTCTTTCACCCCTGCTGTTCCATCTACAGTTAGAAGAAGCAATGAAGGAAATAAAAGAAGGTTGAAGAGTGAAATTAAAATTCATGGTAAAAGGATATCAATGATTAGATTCCCAGATGGCATTGCTATCCTCAGTGACTTTAAAGAATAATTAGAGGGACTGCTGATTTGAATGAACAGTCTGATGAGTACAGAATACGAACTGAGAGTAACTCGAACAAATATGAAAGTAATGAGTAGCAGCAGAAATGAGAACTGTGAGAAACTTAACATCATAATTCATGATAATGAAGTTGGTGAAATTAAGGAGTTCTGCTACCTAAAAAAGTAACCCATGATGTCAGAGCAAGGAGGAGGGGGAAAGCTATTGTCTCCCTTGGATTGGCAGGTCATTAACCAATTATTCTCCTTTGACTGACAGGTCCTCAACCTATTATTCTGCTAAAAGGGTCCTTCCTTTTGATTGACAGGTACTTAAGCTATTGTTCCCCCAACCCCCTCCCCCCTCAGGAAACCTCCCCCCTATGGCTGCTACAGTTACACTTTCAGGTCTGAGTTATTGGATAGCCAGTCTCACTCTTATCAATTTGATTGACTACATAATTAAATTGATCAGTTAATTAACCTCTCCCCCTCTGGCTAACCCCCACCCCTCCCATTCTCCCACCCAGAAATTGGCAGGAAAAAAGACTCAACTGATCGTGTCATTAGGACGGAATTCGATTGTGTGTATGGAATACTGTTTAAACACTTTAGACAACATATAGAATATTATTTAATTATTTATGGCAGTGTATGGAATATAGTTAATTAATTTATTTAAAGAATTTTTCAGGAAATCAATCAATACCCCCACCACCCCATCCCCACCCCCTCCCCCCCTCCCCTCTCCCCCATCCCTCCTTTACCAGGAAATTGCGGGATCTTCAGTGGAGAGGAAGTATCTCACGAAGGGGAAATTCAAAGGTATATTGTTTTTTTATTTAAATAATCAGTTTTTGGGGGTCTTCGATTTCTCTTGCTCATCGTTCTATGCCATTTGGAAAGATTCAGATCTTGTAAGAACTAATTACATCGATCACATTTCTTTTTTTATTCCAGTTCCACAAGGAAAACCATCATGAAACACACATCACATGTAATTACACATTTAAAAATGTTTCGATTGTGAAGCACGCACTGCCCACTGCCTCCCTTTCCACTGGACCGCTAAAAACGCCACTGCACACGCCCACCAGAGTGCACCAGCGGCACCTCTGAAGTGACGACATGGCCATCGGCTGCCGAGCCATGCACAGGTGTCAGTTCAGGTCTGGCAAGCATGAGGTGGCGGCATTCCTTTCATACTTGTCACCTGAAAAATTCCTGTCGAAATATATGTCCACCTAGGTACCATTGCTGGCGCGGTGACACATGTTCTTCATACCTGCAGTCCAGTGAGATGATCGCATAGTGGATCACCCTCAGCAAACTGTTCCAACGTGAGCACACGCCAATGCCGCGAGCCACCACCGGACAGACGAATACAGGGGCGTGAGCTATTGCTCCCGGATCGCTGCTGACTGTAGCCAGCAGGTGAAAGTTGATTCTGTTCTCGGGTATATGGTTAGAGTTCTTTGAGTGTTATACTGATGTCACATGTCTACGTAAATATGAGCCAAGTTATACTATGGGCCGCTCACACGTGTTTATCATTGCTGGCGCGATACCTCTCTACCTATGGATACTGACATCAGGGGTCGCACTATAGAAATCTGTTCCACTGCTACCCAGAATAGCACAGGGTACATTGTTCCTAGCGATCCTAATGGGACAAGCGAGCTGCATCTAGCGATTCATGTGCGTTTACCCGCCCAGCATGGCTGACCCATCGCCATGAAATGTTCATGTAGCAGTTCACCATCTAAAAGGTTCTCAGTGTTACACAGACGTCACATGACTATGTAAATAAGAGTCAAGTCGACCTTTCAGATGTTGTAAAGTGTCACAGAAATAGTTAACAATCGCTTTTGTAGGAGCCTTCGTGATGCCCCAGCTTGTCTGCATGGAAATTCTTGCCCTAACAGCACCTGTTTACGAAAATAGCTCAGAATAACGCCGAAGGCATTCCACCTGATCGTCCTAACAAGACATCACTTGTTCACGTGTTCCCTTCCCAGAAATCGTGACGCCCTGATTTCAACATATGTCTCAGAAATGGTAAGAGTTCTCACCACGAAAAGCCCTCATCATGTCTGTGCACACTCACAAAAACACCATTAATCATAAAAGCATTCTTGTTGTTTGGAAAGAGAGCACTCTCTAAGCACGGATGAGAAAATCAGAACAATCATGTCAACAGAATTCGAAGTACTGTCCTATAGAAGAGAAAAATGGTTTGAATTTTCAGTGTCCTACAGCAACTGGTCTGGAGATGTGCTAATGCCATAGTAGCGGATGAGTATCGGCATCCCTGCCAGTGATGGATGGTCTGCCTCAACTTGTCTTTGAACATTTGCTTCCTCAGAACTTTCCATAGATACCTTGCCTCTATCTTGTTCAAATAAGTTTGTAGACGCTCCTATGCCCCAGCCGGAAGGAGATCCTGTGAATGAATGGAGCATTCTGAATTTACCCTCCAAATTACTGATGCTGCCAGTGTGGAAGCACTGCACACCCCAGGTTTTTTTGCAGATGAGACTCTCAGTAGCAATAGCTATTTTGTACAGATCGCTATATTGCACTGAAAATTAAATTCTGCAAAGTGGCCTCCAGATCGTCAAATACAGAAAGACCCTTACTCAATTTCACTGCTCTGCCACTGAGGATGGAAGCTTGAATATTAGAGCATGAAACCAATTTCCA
Organism: Schistocerca nitens; assembly: GCF_023898315.1. Classification (NCBI taxonomy): domain Eukaryota; kingdom Metazoa; phylum Arthropoda; class Insecta; order Orthoptera; family Acrididae; genus Schistocerca; species Schistocerca nitens. The sequence goes on from NC_064618.1 coordinate 780,738,602, forward strand.
ACCTGACAATATATCACCATGTACTGTGTTGACATAGTAAACATAGAATTCGTATCCTGCGCCATACAAAATTTTCTCTTTTGCATCATGCATATAGCTGTCGACCGCTAGACACTCGTACATATTCCACAGTGACAGACATCATAAGCACATGCACCATAGGTTTACTCCTCACTGCACTAGATATTTTCCGCGAGGTCAGGTGGTCATCCACTTCAGACACGTGACCAGAGCGCCCTCAGCGAACCAAAGTCACTCTCAGAACTATTGTACAAAGACGATGTCGGTTCCCCTTAGCACAAAGGTGTTACTGTTTCTGGCCCAGACCTGCTTGCTTGCTTGCTTTTCACACACATCTCCAGACTACGAGATTACAGTGGTCCTGACCTGCTTGCTTGCTTGCTACAGTAATCTCCAGACCCTGGGACTACAATTACACATGTATTTTCACTTGGTTTGCCAGAATGTATTACCATTCATGTGATACTTTTCTATATCAAGCACATTGAAATATCGCTTGCACAGCAGCATCGCTCGTGCAACATAATCCCGAAGATATAGACTGGAAATTATTTCTATAGAAACCTGAAACTTTTGCGAGGTGGAGTGTGCTGTAAACCGGTGAATAACTGGAAACTTATCCCGTCTACAAAGACCTTTATGTGAAAACTCGAAAAAAATAGAAACTGATATTTCCACTTGCGAATACCAATGTCGATGATGTAACAGATTCCAAACCATCCCTAAATTTACAAAGTCAACTAAGGTGTTTCTCGTATCTAGAGAACCAGCAAACGTGTGTTCCACCTCTCTTTCACCTGCTAGATGCACACACCACAATCGATGTTCCCTCAACTAAATAACGGCGCCAAATGTGCAGAATCAGTCAACCAGACAATTTACATGGGAGAGAATAATGGTCCAGCGCAAGCACACACCCTTACTGAATTTCCACCTGTTCACCAAAGCTGTCCAACACATACTAAGTATCAGTTCGCTATTCGGCCATCTAGAGGACGATACAGTTAAGTCAGCTACATTCCTGCACCCCAGCAGGCCTCTTCGTTCAGACAGCTCCTACCTGGAGCCGGAAACGTGAATAATTCCCACCACAGGTCACTGGCGCTGCACGGCAAGCATGCAGAGGCAGAATCATCCTAGGAGACTGGCTACATGTTTATTTATCACTGTACTTACAATTAAATATTACGATCGCGGTCTCAACTGGACGACATTCGACAATGAGCGAAGTATCGGAAATACATCCCGCTGACGGCTGTGGCTCTGGAAATATAAATATCTGTACCATTCTTATCACTTCACATACTCCTCCCTTTGCTGTCGCAGTATTCCACATCAAATCCAGACCTCCCTTACGATTACAACTGGACATAGTCATTTCCTTTGCATATGTCAGGACATACACACACATGCTTTATAAGCCTGATGCTCAAGGCGAACCTATCACGCATCCCCTACTACTAAGTATAATACTTAGGCAAAAAAGCTGACTTACAGCGATACCAAATAATGCCGACCGAAAATCAGTGATGAGTGAATATGTCTCATAAGTTTTCTTGTGAGTGGTACCACTATGTCTTAGAAAGAGAGACGTAATCGTCTTACAAACCGCCAGATGTTAAAAACCACAACCATATTACTGTCACAAGCAGTCTTGGTTCTACAGGTGGAGACAAGTATCCAGTAAGAATGAAGTGGTTTTTCCAGACAAATACCGTGACACTGAATATTATATTATCAGGCCAACAGTGCAATTACGCATCACCTATGGTGCAACCTCATGATAAAGTTACCGAATTTTCGGAAATGATTCGGCTAAGGAACATGGTATGAAACTGACATTTGCTACTCCTTCATGCCGCCACTGGATATTCCTCCAGTATTTTTAACGCATTCTACCTCGATGCGATGTCAGTGGTTCTGTGATATATCCACTGGGTTATAGGTGAAGGTTTATTGAGAAGGATCACAAACACTAGATGGTGTGCTGATTGAGGTGGTAAGAAATGTACATGGGCTTTCCAGATCTCTAGTGTTACGCTAACCGCTAGAAATGCCGTCTGGGATTTGGAATCAAGTCTTTCCATTCAACCATATACCTGCCTTGGAACCTATGGAGAAACCCTTTAATGATTACAGCCACTAGAGAATCATATTTCTGGAACTCTCATATCTCGAAACGAGTCACCTTTCTCGAACCTATCTGCTACAGTAAAATTCCAACGTCGTTTTAGGTAGTCCCTATGCCTCTTGCCACTTTGCGCATATGAACGTTCCAATTTAAGTCAGAACTGAGCAGAAATTGAATAGAGTTATATCCACCACCTTCTGCAACCCATTTAGAAACAGAGTGAGCTGACGTAGTGCGACAGGAACGTGTTTTGACCATTTGGTTGAAATGGGAACAATTGTCATAGTTCTGCCAACAGTGTACAATGTGTAAGGACAGCGCCAAACGAAGCCTGCTCCTGCAACACGAGGTAGTTGAAAAGACAGCCCAGGAACTGCGAGAAAGACGTGGATTTTGCTACAGCATTGTGGTGCATCCCCAAACTACATATGGATATTGCAGTCCGAAGCAGAATCGCGTCCCTCAGGGCCCAATCACCTCTATCACTCCAACATGCTATTATAGTTATTCTGTAGCATTCAACTGAGAAAAATTAAGAACTATGAAAGCTCCACTAACTTCATCTGATAGAGAACTCGTTAAGATTTTTACTGCATCGCCCTCCTTCTTTGTATCGAAAACATATACTATCTGCATGCCGGCATCAAGCACATGTGACGACCCTATTAAATATACAGGTACTGATCCACTGAACAGACCAGTTTAAAGTTTCATCGCCTGTACTGTGGGAGGATGACCATATACCACAGACTTTACTGTAAGTCACAAGAGACACTCTCTGTGACCCTCTGTCATGGTCTGAAATATTGCTTTTTTTCTACTGTAACACATTTTGTACACTTCCACACATTTTGCTTTTTCCACCATGACTTCGAGATCTCTGTCAGGTTCTAAACTGACATTAACACGTTCTGATCTATCGCCTGTCACAGAAAACTAGAAGTGGCATTGTGTAAATCATGTTGTTACTGCTGCTACCATAACACACCACTCACACTGGATTATTTTATATAAAAGACAATTTCAACATAAGAAAAGTGGAAGAATTTGGTGGCGTTGTGTGGAGTGTTTCCAAACTGAAGTCCGAAAATGATTGATGACCTCTACATTTAAACTCATCTGTCACAGTGATGGAATAGCTGATGGCTCTGCATTCCGTTTCGACTGATTCCTCATATTGCAGTCATGTACGCTATCACTTCTCCAGAAGGTGTTGCCCCTCCATCAAAACTCTTCCTCCATCTCAAACATGTTAATCAGTCATTATGTGGTGACCAACAGTGCACCAGTGGATGGATGGGATGGAAAAGACACTGTCGATGTACTGTAATAATTAGCATCACAGTTGGTAGTGTGAACAAAGTTAGCAACTTTACAGTAATTTCAACACTGACCAATGATGCGACAGCATGTTTCCCAATTTCAGTATCATCGATAAACCGCCAATTCTCTACATTGCGAGTATCATTGCGAATGTAGATAGATGACTATGCAGTATGCCCATTCACTGTTAATTCGTGAACATATACATAATCAAAGTATTGCAAAGTATATTTCTGGCGCCTCTAGCATAGTGCATTATTTACGATCCATCTCTCTGTGGATGGGAGTGCCAGAGAGAGCATGAAACGTGTATGTACTCGGTAGCAGCGATGGTGAGGCATGACGAAATCTTTGACCAGAGTTCCTAGTCTGCGCTTGACCGCGCGAGAGAGCAGTTCTGTTGCAGTCGAGTTACGAGACAGTTCAGTTGCGAGTTAGCAGTTCGAGAGTAGTAGCACATGCGAGATGACGTAGTCTGTGGTAGTAGTGCGCGAGAGATAGTTTAGTTGTGTGCGAGGAGTCGGCGGGCGTCGACATCGCACTCTGGTCATGATTCAGGACGAGGTATATTATTTTTAAATAAGGTAATGAAGTAGAATTGCGCTCAGCTAATAATGTAAATTAACTGTAACTAATTTGTGCGGGAATCGCCCCAATAATAATTTTGTTCTCAAAGCAAATTTTTAACAAAGAATCCTTTAATGAAAGAAATATTCCCTTGCTATTCCTTAAAGAAAAGTTTCCCTTAAATTCAAAATTTTTGCAATGAATTTCCTCCAAGCTGTGGCGAAAAATAAGAGCAGATGCAGTTTTACTAAGGTAAGAATTTCAGTTTAATTAGTGAACAGGGCCTAAGATCGACATTTCGGTCTATTTGTGTTTTCATTGTCACTGAGATTTTATTATCACTGAATTTGACTTACATTTTTGTGAGGAACTTATACTTGGGTCAGATTGCTAATTTTTATTTAATTGTCATTGTCATTAAATTTCTCTGGGGAAGTTACACTTAGCTCTAGGTCCATTTGCATTTGAGTAATATCTTTTACATTTTTTCGGGGAGGTTACACTTGGCGACATCCAGTCCAGGATCGTATTTCGTTGAGAGTCTTCTGATACGTAGCCGGATATCTGCTCTTATTTGCTTAAATATAATTAGAATTTGGCGCAACGCTTTTACTAATTTTGTGAATTTCTTTATTCAGATCGTCGGCAATTCTTTGCTCTGTTGTATTTGTGTTTGTTGCTTTTGCATTGTGCTCATTTGTTTTGTGATTAATTGTGACTATTGTAAAAATGCCGCGAAAGACTGTGAATAGTGTATCGCGAGGTATTATGAATGAAATTACCGACTTAAGCAACTTCACCGATAGTGCTTGTGACGCGCCGGGTAATGATGACAATCCACCGTCTACTGACAATCATCGTACTGATGAACAAACGAACTCAATTGTCTCTTCTGTTAATTTGACGACAATTGATGACGCCGGGCGCTCTATTGTAATGAGCGCTGCCCAGCCTAACACAACCGGTTTACTAAATTCACGTGATGAACACACAAATTTGTCTAATGAAAATGAACAGGATACACAAAGTAAGACGGATTCATTTAATTCCGAGGTAGTAACTAACAATGCGCATCCGATTAGCAGGCGGGATCAAATTATGGCATTTTTGCTACAAATGAGTAAACAATTTAATGTAAAACTTGATGAATTGAACAAACGATTTAGAGAACGAAACAAACAACTTAGCGAAACAATTGATGAAAGTTTCGAACTGACGAACAAAAAACAAGACAACATTAACGAACAGAAGAAACAAGTTAGTGAACAGATTACAAATGTTACCGTGCAATGTCAGGACACTAAAGAACAATTACGTGTGGATACTAAGGCTTGTGCTAGTAACAGTAATAAAGAAGTTGGCACTGTCGCACAAGAATTAAGTGGTACACGTATAGGCACAACAGAATCAGTTAAAGATGAAATTAATGCAATCACTGAACAATGCCCTAAAAACGCAGTACAGATACGCGACGAGTTTAATTTAGAGTCACTGGAAGTTACACACACTCTGAATACGGATGTCGATAGTAAAAGTGAACGACATAACAATCAAATTGACGAAAGTGTTAAAGTAACAAAATTGAAAACTATTGCCGTCACCAATATGTCACAGAATCCGCCACGTTGCGAGCATTTGTCAGAGTCACGCAGCGCGTACAATTTGAGCAATTTACAGAGACTACGCGACTTAAAATACGAAAAGTCACACGACTTAAAATCTGAAAAGCTACGCAACTTGAAATCCGAAAAGACACAGACAAACAGATTCTCACACAAACCCGAACGTGTTCTCAAATTCAGTGACGAGAACGTAGATTATGAGCAATTTGCATTTATAAGAAAATCTAAGGAATTTAATAATGACAGAACACAGGTACACGCTTTGAGCTGTATACGGCAATTTATTTTTGTACTTTCACCACTATTACCTCAATTTCAGAAACTAGCTTTGAACTCGATACGACAATTTGCCATTGTATTTTCATCAGCATTGCTTATAATGCAGAAACTGGAATTAGCAAGAATACAGCGATTTGTTTTTGGAATTTTACCGCTATTGCCTGTGACGCAAAAGCTGAAATTTATTTGCAGCGCGTAACGGACCTCAGGGGATTCATTACGCTTTAATGAATATGTGCCGTAGCGAGCATAGGGCCCCGAGCTGTAGTAGTGCTGTTTAATCTTTAGTTTCCTGCACTGCTGCCTTCTCTTCTACTATCCTTTATATCTATCAAAACAGCTCTTTAACTATTGCTCTACCTAGAATTAAGAAATATATAATGAAAACCCGATGTGACAATTTTTTACCGAAAGTGACAATTTTCATTAGGCACTTCAGAACCAGCGTAATTTTAATAACAGATAAAATCGTAATCATCAGTATGTGTAAAATTTTCAGCAGTCGCAACCACATTTTGGGTAACAATAGACGTTTTTCACCACAACAGCATGAAAGTCAGCCGCTTAGCATACCTAACCAACAATGCAGTCTACAAGGTCAACCTAACTTTAATGTTTCGCCGCGTGCACGTATAGTCTCAGCTCCAATAAATAGTAACGCACAGCAAAGGAACACCTACGTACAGAAAACGCAGTATTTCAATTCCTATCGCAATGCACCGTATAGGAATGACTATCACGACAGACGTAAAAATGATGAGCACAATTTTTCAGCGTACATTTAATTGCAGTCGATCTTTTCAGCAGCAAGAACATCAGCAACAACATATTATCATGAATGAAACAGACAATAGGTGTCATCCATAACGTAACACGCCAGCAAGAAATAACAGAACGATACAAATAGTGGATATGCCACAGCATCCTCTTGTAAATAACAGCACGTACGACAGAATTTGAGCAGACACAGTAAGGTTGCATATTCCAGTAACGTAAGCCATAATTTTGACACGCAAAATCTTGTTCACGAGAATGTATTTGAAACATGCTTTGTTGAATGCTCCACTCTTATCGCACCCAGATCTTACCAGAAATTTTTCCATTGCTACCGACAGTTCCAACACCGCTTTGGGCGTACATATTTTTCAGGAAATTGAAGTAGATGGTTCTAAAGTAATTAAAAACATCGCATTTGCAAGTCGCATTTTGTCACCTGCTTAACGAAATTACTCCGTTACAGAACTAGAAACATTATGTGTTGTATGGGCTTTTACCAGATTTCGGCATTTTCTTTATGGAAGACATACCACCGTTTACACAGACCACAGAGCAATACAATTTTTACTTTCGGCTAAATTCACACGCGATAGATTAAGTAGATGGAAGCTATATTTACAGGAATTTAATTTTACAATAGTACACATTCCCGGCACACAAAATGTTATAGCAGACGCACTATCGCGTTGTCTCAGCAACAATCAGCAAGACGTAGCAACCAACTTCTGCAAAGCAAATTTCAGTGTCATGTACATTCAGCAAGTTGCATTTGAAAATTTTATTTCATCGTCATTACAGGACATAGCACAAGAGCAACGTAAAGACAATGTGTGGAAAGAAATTAAACACCTTTGGCAACAATTGGTTATTATGCATTCCTGACGAACTGGTTAACAAATTAATCTGGTACACTCATTTAAGTTACGCACATTACGGAGCCAGAAAATGTTTTCTTATACTGAGACAGAACTGTTATTTTGCAAACATGGAAAGACGTATACGACGAGTTTTAGCGTCATGTAAAATTTGCCAGAAAGCTAAGTCCGACACCACTTCAAATATCCCACCATTATATCCCATTGTACCTGTTAAATTAAGACATATGGCCGCAGTAGACATTTTTGGTCCAATTCCGAAAACTAATAGAGGTTTTTGCTACATCTTTGTCGCTGTTGAACTCACTTCAAAATTTGTTACTTTCACTCCGTTACGCAAAGCTACTGCTAAAACTGTTTCGAAAGCATTTGTAAAACATTTTCTATTTCATGTAGGACATGTGATGAAAGTAATTTCTGACAATGGATCACAATTTCGTTCTGCTAAATGGACACGCATGTTACGAGCTAGAAACATTTCTCCGATCTATATATCCAAGTACCATGCTTCTTCGAACCCCTGTGAACGATTAATGAAAGAAATTGGTAAACTGTGTAGAATATACTGCCACAAAAGACATATTGATTGGGACACACACATATTCTCCTTCCAAGATGTAATTAATTCCATACCAATTGAATCCACTATGCTATCTCCGTCTGTTATACTGAAAAACGTTGAACCACCAAACAAAATTAAAGAATTAGTAAACTTTCCTAGATCAGGTCGACTAAGACACCATGAAATAATTGACATTGCGCCGAACAACATCAAACGTGCCGCAGAGCGCCGGAGAAGACAGCAAAAACAGGTTTGTACACGCCGAGACTTTCACATTGGACAGAAGATATTAGTACGTACACACTATTTATCCAGCAAATTATAAGGTAGGTGCAGTAAATTTGAACTTCTATACGCAGGTCCATATCGGATTCGCAGTATTCCTCACCCCAATGTAGTACACGTCGAAACTCTGAGAACCAGAAAATCGAAAGGAAACCACCACTTATCCAACATAAAACCCTTTATTGAGTGAACATACTTTACGATTTATCACACTGTAATGCTATTTACTAATTTTTATGATCATTTCTGCAATTATATTCACGTGACTAATTATTTATGACTATCGTATTTTTTTCTTGGCAAGTGCCCGGCAAGGTAAGGTTAGCAGGTCGCTCTTCTTGTCGTTACACATCAGACCGTGCATATTTTCCAGATGAACTTACACATTTTATGACCACTTATGCAATTATATTTATGTGACTAATTATTGATGACTATCGTATTTTTTTCTTGGCAAGTGCCCGGCAAGGTAAGGTTAGCAGGTCGCTCTTCTTGTCGTTACACATCAGACCGTGCATATTTTGTAGATGAACTTACGCATTTTATGAATAATTATGCAATTCTATGTAATGACGTATTAATTTTATCAAATTCTCTCTCCATTAAAGTCTTTTATTCTCGCCTCTATTAACTACACTACATACAAGCTGAACACAACGAACGTCACATTTTGTCTTTTGTATGTACGATTGATTTCATGTTTTGTTTGTATGCACTGTGAAATAGATAAGATATAGCAAACGCCAGTTGACTTTGGCATTTTTTGCCCTATGATATCTCAACATCGTGACTGTTTTACATTTTTCTTTTTTGCCGCTGCATTGTTATATTCTCTGTACATTTTTGCCTTTGAACACTGTCTATGCTTTTGACATATTACGTTTTCTGTCATGTTATGCTGTATGCTTAATTGTGTCACCATTAACCAGTCATTATTTAGTGGGTATATGATTTAAATGCAAGAGATTAATCTTTGTTCATCAATTTCAGAAAGAAATGATGCGTAAAAGAAATAAATTAAACAAAAATGGGAATTTCAACTACGGAATAGACGAAAGAAGATACAAACACCTTATGAGGAAGAGTAAATGGATCAGAATTAACAAGCATTAACAAGAATATACTATACACATCGTAGAATAGCAGTCTTAACTAATTTTTTCTTTCAGAATACAAGGCGATTGATGCAGGCTGTCAGACAGAACTACACATCTTAGTTTTAAGTGGTGAAATATGCTAGAGATAAGGAATAGTTGTATAATGAATAATGAAGTGATTTTTTTGCATATGATAATGAATGCTGATGAAGAGTAATGATGAAGAATATGCTACTATGAATAATGAAGTTTTTCTTTACAGGTGATGATAATAATGAAGTTATGATAATATGGATAATGAAGTGATGGATAATGAAGTTTTTTTTTTAACAGATGAGGATAATGTTGAAGTTATGTATTTATGCTATGTAGTTATTTAAGTATTTGTTGCAGTTTGCTTTGACAGCAGGTGTTATATTGCATAGTAGGATGACTGAAGGTTTTGGAAAGGACAGTTATGGAACACATTTTTATACACATTTCACTACCTGTTAATTCGAAGTTCACTACTTTTCAGCATAGTATGTGTTTCTTCTTTCTGCTCAATAATCCATTTTGTATTTTTTCCAGGAGAAGCCTTTCATGATACTTACTAAACTTGTTACTTATTATACCTGTTCTAATACTTGCAATTTTATTTTTTACCCATTTGTGTCTATAATTTATAAATGTGATCACATATACTGCTTTGTGTCACAACCTTGCTACAGCTGACTCATGACGAATGACGTTACACATTTTTCATTTACAGGAACAACCTAGAAGCAATTTTTTTTCTTTTTTTTCTTCTTGCTTTCCCTTATAATTACCCAAAGCAATGCATTGCTAACACAAAAACAAAATGTATTACCAGTCCCAAATAATGATACCAGTTTCAGAAAACTCTGAATAATACTGATCAGCTCTGAATAGTATGTCACTTCATTAATGACTCCTTAATGATACAAAAAAAATGCTTTCTAACTGGCTAATAACTGCCACTCTTTATTGTAATGAGACTACTATTAATGCCCATGATTATTAATGCTATGATTGTAATTAACTGATTTTTAATAATGACTTCTTAATGATCTGAATAATACTGAATGATGAACAATGTTTTATACTATACAATACTTGCTGGCCACTGAGTGCCAATAATTAATATAACTAAATGATTTATGACCTTTCATGTTCTGTAACTGGCCAATGAGTGCCAATAATTAGTGTCACTAAATGAATTATGTTATTAATTATGACATTAGTTAGCTCCTGTTTTCAATGATGACTTTTCATGTTTTAGTAACTGGCCACTGAGTGCCGATAATTAATGTAACAAAATGAATTAGCTATTGTTTTCAATAATGACTTTTCATGTTTTAGTAACTGGCCACTGAGTGCCAATAATTAATGTAACTAAATTAATTAGCTATTGTTTTCAATAATGACTTTTCAAGTTTTAGTAACTGGCCACTGAGTGCCAATAATTAATATAACTAAATGATTTATGACCTTTCATGTTCTGTAACTGGCCAATGAGTGCCAATAATTAGTGTCACTAAATGAATTATGTTATTAATTATGACATTAATTAGCTCCTGTTTTCAATAATGACTTCATGTTTTAGTAACTGGCCACTGAGTGCCATAGTTAATGTAACCAAATTAGCTCTTGTTTTCAATGATGACTTTTCGTGTTTTGGTAACTGGCCAATGAGTGCCAATAATTTGTATAACTCAATGTATTATGTTAATGTTAGGACAATAATTGACTCTCCTTTTCCATGATGACTTCTGATGAACATTATTCTGTCATACTAAATATGCTTTGTAACTGGCCAAAGGCTGCCGCTGTTTATTGTAATACAATTACCCATGATGCCAATAATTTAATTTTATGAACATTATTCTGTAATACTAAATACATGGTACAGATATGTTCAATAACTAGGCTATGAATGCCGCAAACTACTAATGTAATTACTAATCAAGACTTGTCTGTTACTTAATGTCCTTCACCTTCTGACCTAACTACCTAGAATTACTGTAATATCCATTTTTCTTGTCCATCCTCATGATCATGGAGCACTATATTTGGTTTTTGCACTAATTCTACGTTGGTGTGCCTTGTAAGAGCGTGGTGTTGACACGACATGCTGTCCACCACCGTGAGCGATGAAGACGTTATTATGGTCCCACTGTTTGGTATACCTGATGTACTGCCTAAATGATAACAGGAAATATTACTACGACATTTCAGTGTCTTGAATACGCTGAAAAATACTTCTGGGAAAAGAACTGCAAATTGTCTCACTTGGTGTTGTACTTCTGTGGAAAGATATGGACTTTCAGTGCAGCTGCGTGCAACCTAAGTGCTACAACCATGACGCAATCCTTCCTATTCCTTCCCTAATTCTTGTAAAATGAAAAAGTCATATACAGTGCGTGTGTATTTTTGCCGTTTATTAAGGGGCTCCGGAACGCCCTATACTTGCAATGTTAAAATAACGCTTAGAAATTACATCTTTCCTCACAAAGTATTTGAGGTAGGAAGTTGAACTTTTTACAGATTATTTATTGGAATATGGGCTACAACTTAACACAGGGATTTTACAAAATTTTAGTTCAGTTATTAAAGATGTTTTTTTTTCAATTGTAATGAAAATTCACAACATTTTTTTGCAATTTTTTATTTATATATTCAAAAATATACAGTTTTTTTGGAAAAAGGCTGTGTTAAATTATGCAGAAGGTACTGTGTAACATTTACTGAAAGTTTGAAACAAATATGTTTGGAAGATCCTTAGAAAACATGTAATTAGTATGAGAAAATAAAAGTTTTGGGAATCGAGCGACAAAGATTGGATTAACTTTTTAGTGCATTCCAGGTCCATAGGATGGATTATCTTCATCCTCTGCAAACTCCTCCTCCAGCTTCCTTTTGTTCCTCTTCCTGTTTACTCTTGCTTGTATTTCTAGACTCTTTACAGCCCTGTCTGCAGCCCGAAGGCGTTCCTTGTCTAAAGCAAGCATCGCTCGTACCATGTTAGAACCTATCTTCATTCCCATATTTCTAAATACCTTGCACCTTACAATGTTGCCATCATTGAAAGTCGCAACCGCATCATACACACCAAAGTGAAGTGTTTCAATTCCAACAAATACAGTCTTGGGGATTCTCGACCATATAACACTATTTACACTTTCATTGGGGTTTTGAGTTTTTCCGTGAATACACTTTTTCAACAGTTCAGGTGCTGCTAAGTCTCTGAAAATAGGTTTTATCACCTCCATTATTTCATGAGGCAGACTATGCTTATGAGTGTACACTTCACCAGTTAGCAATCCTTTGTTATATTTACACCAAATGTCTTCTTCTTTGGGACACAAGCTATGTTGGGGATTTTCATCGTCTTTATTGTTTACAGTAATAACACATACCTTTGGCTTTCCAACATTTCTCCTTTTCTTAAAATCCTTCAGAGGATTTCTAATAACTTTACTTTTACTCATTATTATACTTCAACAAAACAGAGACTCAAGAAACAGAATTAATTACGAATATTTTCGAGATAACGACAGAGTAAATAAACATGAAACAATCGACAATCACACCAGCGATATATATTGAACCATCACAGGTTAGCCACAACACATACTTTATCTCACATCACTAAAATGTACCTGATGAACACGGACGTTAATAATATCACCATTTGACAGCAGTTTAACAGCGCCACAGTGGGTCACGCCCATGTAGAACACATTTCAAAAAAATTAAAAAATAGTTGTAGTCTTCGGAATTGAATAAATTATATATCTATTAAAAGGTAATAGTCTGCAGATTCAGAAAACGCAAAAAAGTAAAAATTGAACTTTTCATGATTTTGAACCTTTCCGGAGCCCCTTAATACATTTTGTGATTTGCTGATATATTCTCAATTTCACTGCATGTACACTTATGTCAGTTGTCAAAATGATTTTTTTACCTTTGCGTTTATTTGTTATGAAAATGTTCAAAAGATTTTCAGTGCAAGTGCACTTATGTTATGTGTTAATATGTCTTCTACTGAACTTTAGTGCCTGTGCATTTTCCTCATTTTTCAATATGATTTGTACTTATTCTGTATACCTTTTGTCAACATGATTTTTTGCCATTCTATTTATTTGTTCTGAAAATGCTAAAGAATTTTTTCAGTGCGTGTGCACTTTGTTATCTATCAAATAATTTGTATAAACATTTTTCTGATATGTTTTGTACTTATATTTTGTCTTTGTCTGAAATGTTTTGTACTCTGTGCATGTGCACCACATTTAATTCATATACTACATCTGTATATATGCTGTAATTGTAAATTTAATTAAGAAAAAATTTTGCCGCGCTTGGCAAGTCCAAATGACTCACCATCGCTGCCAAATTTTTGCCCCCCCCCCCCCCCCCCCAGTGGAGGGTTATGAAACGTGTATGTACTCGGTAGCAGCGATGGTGAGGCATGATAAAATCTTTGACCAGAGTTCCTAGTCTGCGCTTGACCGCGCGAGAGAGCAGTTCTGTTGCAGTCGAGTTACGAGACAGTTCAGTTGCGAGTTAGCAGTTCGAGAGTAGTAGCACATGCGAGATGACGTAGTCTGTGGTAGTAGTGCGCGAGAGATAGTTTAGTTGTGTGCGAGGAGTCGGCGGGCGTCGACATCGCACTCTGGTCATGATTCAGGACGAGGTATATTATTTTTAAATAAGGTAATGAAGCAGCATTGCGCTCAGCTAATAATGTAAATTAACTGTAACTAATTTGTGCGGGAATCGCCCCAATAATAATTTTGTTTTCAAAGCAAATTTTTAACAAAGAATCCTTTAATGAAAGAAATATTCCCTTGCTATTCCTTAAAGAAAAGTTTCCCTTAAATTCAAAATTTTTGCAATGAATTTCCTCCAAGCTGTGGCGAAAAATAAGAGCAGATGCAGTTTTACTAAGGTAAGAATTTCAGTTTAATTAGTGAACAGGGCCTAAGATCGACATTTCGGTCTATTTGTGTTTTCATTGTCACTGAGATTTTATTATCACTGAATTTTACTTACATTTTTGTGAGGAACTTATACTTGGGTCAGATTGCTAATTTTTATTTAATTGTCATTGTCATTTAATTTCTCTGGGGAAGTTACACTTAGCTCCAGGTCCATTTGCATTTGAGTAATATCTTTTACATTTTTGCGGGGAGGTTACAAGCATTCTCGCAGTCTTAGGATAAAATTAGAGATTGAAAGACCCTCTCGCACTGTCTTTGACCAACCCACCCTGCAGTACCTTTACCGATTTAATCTGCAGCTGACCAGCAGTAGACTGCTATATTCCACATCTTGTGAATGAATGGACTTTACTGAGTCCTCTCCCATCTAAGTGCACAAGATTTCCCCAGATGCGCACATGTGGAGGAGGTTAGCACTCCTTGCCCATGTATAGTAACAGATTTGAAAGTGTTGTAGTAACAGACTATTAAGAAGAATAAAAACCGGGTGGTTTTATACAGGATGGTGTTCCAGACGGGTGGTGTTCGAAGCATTTTACGTAAATCAACTACGCTATCAACTTTAAAGTATTGTTCTAGTGCCTGGGATCAGTCCCAGGAGGGTATTGGTAAGAGAGAACATACACACACACACACACTCCTAAGGCTACAAGGTTCTGCACTTAAAACAGGTTATACTGTTATATCACTTCACTTTCCGACCTATCAATCATGTGGAATGCAGCGCTGTTAATATCCCACTGAAATATATTTCCAGCGCATAACATACATCCTTCTTGCAGGTTTCTCTACGATAAACTATGGTAACAGTAAAAAGAAAAAACTACTTCCTTAAAACAGTGGCTCTGTGTGGTACATGCGCAGTATAGCTTTCCAGAGATGTATGGCGTCCACTGCTCACATCTGCTCAAGGTTTAGATATACTATGCCCGAATCAGTCTCGTATAAAATGATAGTTAACAACGGAGAAAACAGATAAACACATAGTAGCGGCGTCCGACATGTGAAATTACACATCATGCAGCCACTAACTCTGTAAACAGCAGATGTCTACAAGAGGAATGCAGTGTCTCATAAACACCTGTCGCTAACTTAGAATTATCTTAGTTATGAAACTAAAGATCGCATAAATCTTCGTTCATTTAGAAGAATGTGTCGGAACAGGAAGATCATGTTTCATCACACATGAGATGGAATTCCTCTGATGACCGAGAGGTTTGCAGTCATAGATCGCGAGTAGACAGTGCTCTAAGTCACTCTCTAGAATGCATCATCAGTCTGCCATTAAATCCTACCTCGTTACAGTTCCATCTCAATCGATCACTCTGTCTTCTCTCTCTCTGTTATCCTTTAACGTAGATGCATGTAAGTTTAGAGGCAGACAGATCTCTGTTTCCCTGAAAAGCGTCAAATACAGTAGTCAACTCGCGTGTATCAAAAAAATGGTTCAAATGGCTCTGAGCACTATGGGACTCAACATCTTAGGTCATAAGTCCCCTAGAACTTAGAACTACTTAAACCTAACTAACCTAAGGACATCACACACACCCATGCCCGAGGCAGGATTCGAACCTGCGACCGTAGCAGTCCCGCGGTTCCGGACTGCAGCGTCAGAACCGCTAGACCACCGTGGCCGGCCCTCGCGTGTATCACTGTTACCTCAATAGACATACAGTAGAATGCTGCCTCGACGGAAAAAAAGTTTCCCTGGTTCCCTTAGCTTCCATGTCGACGTTTTCTCCGATTCCTCTTGCAGTCGAATACCTTCTCCCATCTACAAGAACTATTTGTCACCAACCAGAAGACACGCAAGTGATCCGCAATTTCCCCACATTTTAGCGTATTTTCCCTCAATTTATACTTATTTTCCGTCATTTTTCGCAATTCTGTCGATTTCTTATGTCACTTCTGCCCTTGTGATCATGACATCACTTCTCGTTCCGTGTTCTAAAATTCGTTGTAAATGTAGAACAGCTGTAGTTGACGGGCCAAGCGATGCGTAAAGCTTTGTGTCGTGCAGTCTTCAAGGGTACACGAGTGGCCATTCGATTGCGAAAGCCCATGTCGATGACGTTTCGTTGAATGGTTCGCACACTGACACTTGTTGATGGCTAGCATTGAAATCTGCAGCAATTTGCGGAAGGGTTGCACTTCTGTCAAGCTGAACCCTGGATTGCGATATTACTCACAGTGATCGCATATGCCAAATGAAATTTTACAGTTAGTAAGGCTATCGTTACCGAAGGAAAATAACGCGGGTTAATTGGAGGAACGTGTACAACAGACTCTTCTGAAGGAAGAATCTATTCTAAACTGAACCTAAATGCTGGTCATATTTTTTAAATGGGTGGAATATAGTGGAATCGCTCATGAACAACACAAGGTGAAAAAATCACTGAGAACACAAAGAAAACACTGATTAGCTTAAAAAAGGGATAATTAAACGGTCGCCAGCCCAATAGGGCAATGAATCTCCAGAATCTTGAGAAAGGTAATGGCAAAGAATTTTAAGCAAATAATCACTGGCGTGACAACAGAAGGTTGTCACGCTTTTCCACAGCACAACACTTCACAAGAAAATAAATGAATCAGAAAGCAATGAGTTTGCAGTTACTGATTCTGAAATGCTAAATTTTGAAAGTAACGCAATGAAATTACTAGCTAAATAAATGACAGGCTTAACTTAAACTTTGCTATGTAAAAACATGTACAGAAACCAGATGGCAGTTATAAGAGTCGAGGGGCATGAAAGGGAAGCAGTGGTTGGGAAAGGAGTGAGACAGGGTTGTAGCCTCTCCCCGATGTTATTCAATCTGTATATTGAGCAAGCAGTAAAGGAAACAAAAGAAAAATTCGGAGTAGGTATTAAAATTCATGGAGAAGAAGTAAAAACTTTGAGGTTCACTGATGACATTGTAATTCTGTCGGAGACAGCAAAGGACTTGTAGTACTGTCACCGTCAGAAGGTGGTATATTGCAGTCCCTGCCCTGCACGGGCCTGTGGATAAAAGACACGCTACCGCGTCAGGAGCACTCCGCCGCCATCATCGATACTTTCTGCTTCGAAACAGTGAAACAGCTTGTTTTTATTTTTCTACCTGACTCATGTAGTACTGTCACCGTCAGAGGGTGGTATATTGCAGCCTCTGCCCTGCACGGGCCTGTGGATAAAAGACACGCTACCGCGTCAGGAGCACTCCGCCGCCATCATCGATACTTTCTGCTTCGAAACAGTGAAACAGCTTGTTTTTATTTTTCTACCTGACTCATGTAGTACTGTCACCGTCAGACGGTGGTAAATTGCAGCTTCTGCCCTGCACGGGCCTGTGGATAAAAGACACGCTACCACGTCAGGAGCACTGCGCCGCCATCATCGATACTTTCTGCTTCGAAACAGTGAAACAGCTTGTTTTTATTTTTCTACCTGACTCATGTAGTACTGTCACCGTCAGAGGGTGGTATATTGCAGCCTCTGCCCTGCACGGGCCTGTGGATAAAAGACACGCTACCGCGTCAGGAGCACTCCGCCGCCATCATCGATACTTTCTGCATCGAAACAGTGAAACAGCTTGTTTTTATTTTTCTACCTGACTCATGTAGTACTGTCACCGTCAGAGGGTGGTATATTGCAGCCTCTGTCCTGCACGGGCCTGTGGATAAAAGACACGCTACCGCGTCAGGAGCACTCCGCCGCCATCATTGATACTTTCTGCTTCGAAACAGTGAAACAGCTTGTTTTTATTTTTCTACCTGACTCATGTAGTACTGTCACCGTCAGAGGGTGGTATATTGCAGCCTCTGCCCTGCACGGGCCTGTGGATAAAAGACACGCTACCGCGTCAGGAGCACTCCGCCGCCATCATCGATACTTTCTGCTTCGAAACAGTGAAACAGCTTGTTTTTATTTTTCTACCTGACTCATGTAGTACTGTCACCTTCAGAGGGTGGTATATTGCAGCCTCTGCCCTGCACGGGCCTGTGGATAAAAGACACGCTACCGCGTCAGGAGCACTCCGCCGCCATCATCGATACTTTCTGCTTCGAAACAGTGAAACAGCTTGTTTTTATTTTTCTACCTGACTCATGTAGTACTGTCACCGTCAGAGGGTGGTATATTGCAGTCTCTGCCCTGCACGGGCCTGTGGATAAAAGACACGCTACCGCGTCAGGAGCACTCCGCCGCCATCATCGATACTTTCTGCTTCGAAACAGTGAAACAGCTTGTTTTTATTTTTCTACCTGACTGATGTAGTACCGTCACCGTCAGAGGGTGGTATATTGCAGCCTCTGCCCTGCACGGGCCTGTGGATAAAAGACACGCTACTGCGTCAGGAGAACTCCGCCGCCATCATCGATACTTTCTGCTTCGAAACAGTGAAACAGCTTGTTTTTATTTTTCTACTTGACTCATGTAGTACTGTCACCGTCGGAGGGTGGTATATTGCAGCCTCTGCCCTGCATGGGCCTGTGGATAAAAGACACGCTACCGCGTCAGGAGCACTCCGCCGCCATCATCGATACTTTCTGCTTCGAAACAGTGAAACAGCTTGTTTTTATTTTTCTACCTGACTCATGTAGTACTGTCACCGTCAGAGGGTGGTATATTGTAGCCTCTGCCCTGCACGGGCCTGTGGATAAAAGACACGCTACCACGTCAGGAGCACTCCGACGCCATCATCGATACTTTCTGCTTCGAAACAGTGAAACAGCTTGTTTTTATTTTTCTACCTGACTCATGTAGTACTGTCACCGTCAGAGGGTGGTATATTGCAGCCTCTGCCCTGCACGGACCTGTGGATAAAAGACACGCTACCGCGTCAGGAGCACTCCGCCGCCATCATCGATACATTCTGCTTCGAAACAGTGAAACAGCTTGTTTTTATTTTTCTACCTGACTCATGTAGACTGTCACCGTCAGAGGGTGGTATATTGCAGCCTCTGCCCTGCACGGGCCTGTGGATAAGAGACACGCTACCGCGTCAGGAGCACTCCGCCGCCATCATCGATACTTTCTGCTTCGAAACAGTGAAACAGCTTGTTTTTATTTTTCTACCTGACTCATGTAGTACTGTCACCGTCAGAGGGTGGTATATTGAGGCCTCTGCCCTGCACGGGCCTGTGGATAAAAGACACGCTACCGCATCAGGAGCACTCCGCCGCCGTCATCGATACTTTCTGCTTCGAAACAGTGAAACAGCTTGTTTTTATTTTTCTACCTGACTCATGTAGTACTGTCACCGTCAGAGGGTGATATATTGCAGCCTCTGCCCTGCGTGGGCCTGTGGATAAAAGACATGCTACCGCGTCAGGAGCACTCCGCTGCCATCATCGATACTTTCTGCTTCGTAACAGTGAAACAGCTTGTTTTTATTTTTCTACCTGACTCATGTAGTACTGTCACCGTCAGAGGGTGGTATATTGCAGCCTCTGCCCTGCACGGGCCTGTGGATAAAAGACACGCTACCGCGTCAGGGCCGGCCGAAGTGGCCGTGCGGTTAAAGGCGCTGCAGTCTGGAACCGCAAGACTGCTACGGTCGCAGGTTCGAACCCTGCCTCGGGCATGGATGTTTGTGATGTCCTTCGGTTAGTTAGGTTTAACTAGTTCTAAGTTCTAGGGGACTAATGACCTCAGCAGTTGAGTCCCATAGTGCTCAGAGCCACCGCGTCAGGAGCACTCCGCCGCCATCATCGATACTTTCTGCTTCGAAACAGTGAAACAGCTTGTTTTTATTTTTCTACCTGACTCATGTAGTACTGTCACCGTCAGAGGGTGGTATATTGCAGCCTCTGCCCTGCACGGGCCTGTGGATAAAAGACACGCTACCGAGTCAGGAGCACTCCGCCGCCATCATCGATACTTTCTGCTTCGAAACAGTGAAACAGCTTGTTTTTATTTTTCTACCTGACTCATGTAGTACTGTCACCGTCAGATGGTAGTATATTGCAGCCTCTGCCCTGCACGGGCCTGTGGATAAAAGACACGCTACCACGTCAGGAGCACTCCGCCGCATCATCGATACTTTCTGCTTCGAAACAGTGAAACAGCTTGTTTTTATTTTTCTACCTGACTTATGTAGTACTGTCACCGTCAGAGGGTGGTATATTGCAGCCTCAGCCCTGCACGGGCCTGTGGATAAAAGACACGCTACCGCGTCAGGAGCACTCCGCCGCAATCATCGATACTTTCTGCTTCGAAACAGTGAAACAGCTTGTTTCTATTTTTCTACCTGCCTCATGTAGTACTGTCACCGTCAGAGGGTGGTATATTGCAGCCTCTGCCCTGCACGGGCCTGTGGATAAAAGACACGCTACCGCGTCAGGGCCGGCCGAAGTGGCCGTGCGGTTAAAGGCGCTGCAGTCTGGAACCGCAAGACTGCTACGGTCGCAGGTTCGAATCCTGCCTCGGGCATGGATGTTTGTGATGTCCTTCGGTTAGTTAGGTTTAACTAGTTCTAAGTTCTAGGGGACTAATGACCTCAGCAGTTGAGTCCCATAGTGCTCAGAGCCACCGCGTCAGGAGCACTCCGCCGCCATCATCGATACTTTCTGCTTCGAAACAGTGAAACAGCTTGTTTTTATTTTTCTACCTGACTCATGTAGCACTGTCACCGTCAGATGGTAGTATATTGCAGCCTCTGCCCTGCACGGGCCTGTGGATAAAAGACACGCTACCACGTCAGGAGCACTCCGCCGCCATCATCGATACTTTCTGCTTCGAAACAGTGAAACAGCTTGTTTTTATTTTTCTACCTGACTCATGTAGTACTGTCACCGTCAGAGGGTGGTATATTGCAGCCTCTGCCCTGTACGGGCCTGTGGATAAAAGACACGCTACCGCGTCAGGAGCACTCCGCCGCAATCATCGATACTTTCTGCTTCGAAACAGTGAAACAGCTTGTTTTTATTTTTCTACCTGACTCATGTAGTACTGTCACCGTCAGAGGGTGGTATATTGCAGCCTCTGCCCTGCACGGACCTGTGGATAAAAGACACGCTACCGCGTCAGGAGCACTCCGCCGCCATCATCGATACTTTCTGCTTCGAAACAGTGAAACAGCTTGTTTTTATTTTTCTACCTGACTCATGTAGTACTGTCACCGTCAGAGGGTGGTATATTGCAGCCTCTGCCCTGCACGGGCCTGTGGATAAAAGACACGCTACCGAGTCAGGAGCACTCCGCCGCCATCATCGATACTTTCTGCTTCGAAACAGTGAAACAGCTTGTTTTTATTTTTCTACCTGACTCATGTAGTACTGTCACCGTCAGATGGTAGTATATTGCAGCCTCTGCCCTGCACGGGCCTGTGGATAAAAGACACGCTACCACGTCAGGAGCACTCCGCCGCATCATCGATACTTTCTGCTTCGAAACAGTGAAACAGCTTGTTTTTATTTTTCTACCTGACTTATGTAGTACTGTCACCGTCAGAGGGTGGTATATTGCAGCCTCAGCCCTGCACGGGCCTGTGGATAAAAGACACGCTACCGCGTCAGGAGCACTCCGCCGCAATCATCGATACTTTCTGCTTCGAAACAGTGAAACAGCTTGTTTCTATTTTTCTACCTGCCTCATGTAGTACTGTCACCGTCAGAGGGTGGTATATTGCAGCCTCTGCCCTGCACGGGCCTGTGGATAAAAGACACGCTACCGCGTCAGGGCCGGCCGAAGTGGCCGTGCGGTTAAAGGCGCTGCAGTCTGGAACCGCAAGACTGCTACGGTCGCAGGTTCGAATCCTGCCTCGGGCATGGATGTTTGTGATGTCCTTCGGTTAGTTAGGTTTAACTAGTTCTAAGTTCTAGGGGACTAATGACCTCAGCAGTTGAGTCCCATAGTGCTCAGAGCCACCGCGTCAGGAGCACTCCGCCGCCATCATCGATACTTTCTGCTTCGAAACAGTGAAACAGCTTGTTTTTATTTTTCTACCTGACTCATGTAGCACTGTCACCGTCAGATGGTAGTATATTGCAGCCTCTGCCCTGCACGGGCCTGTGGATAAAAGACACGCTACCACGTCAGGAGCACTCCGCCGCCATCATCGATACTTTCTGCTTCGAAACAGTGAAACAGCTTGTTTTTATTTTTCTACCTGACTCATGTAGTACTGTCACCGTCAGAGGGTGGTATATTGCAGCCTCTGCCCTGTACGGGCCTGTGGATAAAAGACACGCTACCGCGTCAGGAGCACTCCGCCGCAATCATCGATACTTTCTGCTTCGAAACAGTGAAACAGCTTGTTTTTATTTTTCTACCTGACTCATGTAGTACTGTCACCGTCAGAGGGTGGTATATTGCAGCCTCTGCCCTGCACGGACCTGTGGATAAAAGACACGCTACCGCGTCAGGAGCACTCCGCCGCCATCATCGATACTTTCTGCATCGAAACAGTGAAACAGCTTGTTTTTATTTTTCTACCTGACTCATGTAGTACTGTCACCGTCAGATGGTAGTATATTGCAGCCTCTGCCCTGCACGGGCCTGTGGATAAAAGACACGCTACCACGTCAGGAGCACTCCGACGCATCATCGATACTTTCTGCTTCGAAACAGTGAAACAGCTTGTTTTTATTTTTCTACCTGACTTATGTAGTACTGTCACCGTCAGAGGGTGGTATATTGCAGCCTCAGCCCTGCACGGGCCTGTGGATAAAAGACACGCTACCGCGTCAGGAGCACTCCGCCGCAATCATCGATACTTTCTGCTTCGAAACAGTGAAACAGCTTGTTTCTATTTTTCTACCTGACTCATGTAGTACTGTCACCGTCAGAGGGTGGTATATTGCAGCCTCTGCCCTGCACGGGCCTGTGGATAAAAGACACGCTACCGCGTCAGGGCCGGCCGAAGTGGCCGTGCGGTTAAAGGCGCTGCAGTCTGGAACCGCAAGACTGCTACGGTCGCAGGTTCGAATCCTGCCTCGGGCATGGATGTTTGTGATGTCCTTCGGTTAGTTAGGTTTAACTAGTTCTAAGTTCTAGGGGACTAATGACCTCAGCAGTTGAGTCCCATAGTGCTCAGAGCCACCGCGTCAGGAGCACTC
This sequence comes from Schistocerca nitens, assembly GCF_023898315.1. Classification (NCBI taxonomy): domain Eukaryota; kingdom Metazoa; phylum Arthropoda; class Insecta; order Orthoptera; family Acrididae; genus Schistocerca; species Schistocerca nitens. The sequence goes on from NC_064618.1 coordinate 780,762,180, forward strand.
CGCCGCCATCATCGATACTTTCTGCTTCGAAACAGTGAAACAGCTTGTTTTTATTTTTCTACCTGACTCATGTAGCACTGTCACCGTCAGATGCTAGTATATTGCAGCCTCTGCCCTGCACGGGCCTGTGGATAAAAGACACGCTACCACGTCAGGAGCACTCCGCCGCCATCATCGATACTTTCTGCTTCGAAACAGTGAAACAGCTTGTTTTTATTTTTCTACCTGACTCATGTAGTACTGTCACCGTCAGAGGGTGGTATATTGCAGCCTCTGCCCTGTACGGGCCTGTGGATAAAAGACACGCTACCGCGTCAGGAGCACTCCGCCGCAATCATCGATACTTTCTGCTTCGAAACAGTGAAACAGCTTGTTTTTATTTTTCTACCTGACTCATGTAGTACTGTCACCGTCAGAGGGTGGTATATTGCAGCCTCTGCCCTGCACGGACCTGTGGATAAAAGACACGCTACCGCGTCAGGAGCACTCCGCCGCCATCATCGATACTTTCTGCTTCGAAACAGTGAAACAGCTTGTTTTTATTTTTCTACCTGACTCATGTAGTACTGTCACCTTCAGAGGGTGGTATATTGCAGCCTCTGCCCTGCACGGGCCTGTGGATAAAAGACACGCTACCGCGTCAGGAGCACTCCGCCGCCATCATCGATACTTTCTGCTTCGAAACAGTGAAACAGCTTGTTTTTATTTTTCTACCTGACTCATGTAGTACTGTCACCGTCAGAGGGTGGTATATTGCAGTCTCTGCCCTGCACGGGCCTGTGGATAAAAGACACGCTACCGCGTCAGGAGCACTCCGCCGCCATCATCGATACTTTCTGCTTCGAAACAGTGAAACAGCTTGTTTTTATTTTTCTACCTGACTCATGTAGTACCGTCACCGTCAGAGGGTGGTATATTGCAGCCTCTGCCCTGCACGGGCCTGTGGATAAAAGACACGCTACTGCGTCAGGAGAACTCCGCCGCCATCATCGATACTTTCTGCTTCGAAACAGTGAAACAGCTTGTTTTTATTTTTCTACTTGACTCATGTAGTACTGTCACCGTCGGAGGGTGGTATATTGCAGCCTCTGCCCTGCATGGGCCTGTGGATAAAAGACACGCTACCGCGTCAGGAGCACTCCGCCGCCATCATCGATACTTTCTGCTTCGAAACAGTGAAACAGCTTGTTTTTATTTTTCTACCTGACTCATGTAGTACTGTCACCGTCAGAGGGTGGTATATTGTAGCCTCTGCCCTGCACGGGCCTGTGGATAAAAGACACGCTACCACGTCAGGAGCACTCCGCCGCCATCATCGATACTTTCTGCTTCGAAACAGTGAAACAGCTTGTTTTTATTTTTCTACCTGACTCATGTAGTACTGTCACCGTCAGAGGGTGGTATATTGCAGCCTCTGCCCTGTACGGGCCTGTGGATAAAAGACACGCTACCGCGTCAGGAGCACTCCGCCGCAATCATCGATACTTTCTGCTTCGAAACAGTGAAACAGCTTGTTTTTATTTTTCTACCTGACTCAAGTAGTACTGTCACCGTCAGAGGGTGGTATATTGCAGCCTCTGCCCTGCACGGACCTGTGGATAAAAGACACGCTACTGCGTCAGGAGCACTCCGCCGCCATCATCGATACTTTCTGCTTCGAAACAGTGAAACAGCTTGTTTTTATTTTTCTACCTGACTCATGTAGTACTGTCACCGTCAGAGGGTGGTATATTGCAGCCTCTGCCCTGCACGGGCCTGTGGATAAAAGACACGCTACCGAGTCAGGAGCACTCCGCCGCCATCATCGATACTTTCTGCTTCGAAACAGTGAAACAGCTTGTTTTTATTTTTCTACCTGACTCATGTAGTACTGTCACCGTCAGATGGTAGTATATTGCAGCCTCTGCCCTGCACGGGCCTGTGGATAAAAGACACGCTACCGAGTCAGGAGCACACCGCCGCCATCATCGATACTTTCTGCTTCGAAACAGTGAAACAGCTTGTTTTTATTTTTCTACCTGACTCATGTAGTACTGTCACCGTCAGATGGTAGTATATTGCAGCCTCTGCCCTGCACGGGCCTGTGGATAAAAGACACGCTACCACGTCAGGAGCACTCCGCCGCATCATCGATACTTTCTGCTTCGAAACAGTGAAACAGCTTGTTTTTATTTTTCTACCTGACTTATGTAGTACTGTCACCGTCAGAGGGTGGTATATTGCAGCCTCAGCCCTGCACGGGCCTGTGGATAAAAGACACGCTACCGCGTCAGGAGCACTCCGCCGCAATCATCGATACTTTCTGCTTCGAAACAGTGAAACAGCTTGTTTTTATTTTTCTACCTGACTCATGTAGTACTGTCACCGTCAGAGGGTGGTATATTGCAGCCTCTGCCCTGCACGGACCTGTGGATAAAAGACACGCTACCGCGTCAGGAGCACTCCGCCGCCATCATCGATACTTTCTGCTTCGAAACAGTGAAACAGCTTGTTTTTATTTTTCTATCTGACTCATGTAGTACTGTCACCGTCAGAGGGTGGTATATTGCAGCCTCTGCCCTGCACGGGCCTGTGGATAAAAGACACGCTACCGAGTCAGGAGCACTCCGCCGCCATCATCGATACTTTCTGCTTCGAAACAGTGAAACAGCTTGTTTTTATTTTTCTACCTGACTCATGTAGTACTGTCACCGTCAGATGGTAGTATATTGCAGCCTCTGCCCTGCACGGGCCTGTGGATAAAAGACACGCTACCGAGTCAGGAGCACTCCGCCGCCATCATCGATACTTTCTGCATCGAAACAGTGAAACAGCTTGTTTTTATTTTTCTACCTGACTCATGTAGTACTGTCACCGTCAGATGGTAGTATATTGCAGCCTCTGCCCTGCACGGGCCTGTGGATAAAAGACACGCTACCACGTCAGGAGCACTCCGACGCATCATCGATACTTTCTGCTTCGAAACAGTGAAACAGCTTGTTTTTATTTTTCTACCTGACTTATGTAGTACTGTCACCGTCAGAGGGTGGTATATTGCAGCCTCAGCCCTGCACGGGCCTGTGGATAAAAGACACGCTACCGCGTCAGGAGCACTCCGCCGCAATCATCGATACTTTCTGCTTCGAAACAGTGAAACAGCTTGTTTCTATTTTTCTACCTGACTCATGTAGTACTGTCACCGTCAGAGGGTGGTATATTGCAGCCTCTGCCCTGCACGGGCCTGTGGATAAAAGACACGCTACCGCGTCAGGGCCGGCCGAAGTGGCCGTGCGGTTAAAGGCGCTGCAGTCTGGAACCGCAAGACTGCTACGGTCGCAGGTTCGAATCCTGCCTCGGGCATGGATGTTTGTGATGTCCTTCGGTTAGTTAGGTTTAACTAGTTCTAAGTTCTAGGGGACTAATGACCTCAGCAGTTGAGTCCCATAGTGCTCAGAGCCACCGCGTCAGGAGCACTCCGCCGCCATCATCGATACTTTCTGCTTCGAAACAGTGAAACAGCTTGTTTTTATTTTTCTACCTGACTCATGTAGCACTGTCACCGTCAGATGCTAGTATATTGCAGCCTCTGCCCTGCACGGGCCTGTGGATAAAAGACACGCTACCACGTCAGGAGCACTCCGCCGCCATCATCGATACTTTCTGCTTCGAAACAGTGAAACAGCTTGTTTTTATTTTTCTACCTGACTCATGTAGTACTGTCACCGTCAGAGGGTGGTATATTGCAGCCTCTGCCCTGTACGGGCCTGTGGATAAAAGACACGCTACCGCGTCAGGAGCACTCCGCCGCAATCATCGATACTTTCTGCTTCGAAACAGTGAAACAGCTTGTTTTTATTTTTCTACCTGACTCATGTAGTACTGTCACCGTCAGAGGGTGGTATATTGCAGCCTCTGCCCTGCACGGACCTGTGGATAAAAGACACGCTACCGCGTCAGGAGCACTCCGCCGCCATCATCGATACTTTCTGCTTCGAAACAGTGAAACAGCTTGTTTTTATTTTTCTACCTGACTCATGTAGTACTGTCACCTTCAGAGGGTGGTATATTGCAGCCTCTGCCCTGCACGGGCCTGTGGATAAAAGACACGCTACCGCGTCAGGAGCACTCCGCCGCCATCATCGATACTTTCTGCTTCGAAACAGTGAAACAGCTTGTTTTTATTTTTCTACCTGACTCATGTAGTACTGTCACCGTCAGAGGGTGGTATATTGCAGTCTCTGCCCTGCACGGGCCTGTGGATAAAAGACACGCTACCGCGTCAGGAGCACTCCGCCGCCATCATCGATACTTTCTGCTTCGAAACAGTGAAACAGCTTGTTTTTATTTTTCTACCTGACTCATGTAGTACCGTCACCGTCAGAGGGTGGTATATTGCAGCCTCTGCCCTGCACGGGCCTGTGGATAAAAGACACGCTACTGCGTCAGGAGAACTCCGCCGCCATCATCGATACTTTCTGCTTCGAAACAGTGAAACAGCTTGTTTTTATTTTTCTACTTGACTCATGTAGTACTGTCACCGTCGGAGGGTGGTATATTGCAGCCTCTGCCCTGCATGGGCCTGTGGATAAAAGACACGCTACCGCGTCAGGAGCACTCCGCCGCCATCATCGATACTTTCTGCTTCGAAACAGTGAAACAGCTTGTTTTTATTTTTCTACCTGACTCATGTAGTACTGTCACCGTCAGAGGGTGGTATATTGTAGCCTCTGCCCTGCACGGGCCTGTGGATAAAAGACACGCTACCACGTCAGGAGCACTCCGCCGCCATCATCGATACTTTCTGCTTCGAAACAGTGAAACAGCTTGTTTTTATTTTTCTACCTGACTCATGTAGTACTGTCACCGTCAGAGGGTGGTATATTGCAGCCTCTGCCCTGTACGGGCCTGTGGATAAAAGACACGCTACCGCGTCAGGAGCACTCCGCCGCAATCATCGATACTTTCTGCTTCGAAACAGTGAAACAGCTTGTTTTTATTTTTCTACCTGACTCAAGTAGTACTGTCACCGTCAGAGGGTGGTATATTGCAGCCTCTGCCCTGCACGGACCTGTGGATAAAAGACACGCTACTGCGTCAGGAGCACTCCGCCGCCATCATCGATACTTTCTGCTTCGAAACAGTGAAACAGCTTGTTTTTATTTTTCTACCTGACTCATGTAGTACTGTCACCGTCAGAGGGTGGTATATTGCAGCCTCTGCCCTGCACGGGCCTGTGGATAAAAGACACGCTACCGAGTCAGGAGCACTCCGCCGCCATCATCGATACTTTCTGCTTCGAAACAGTGAAACAGCTTGTTTTTATTTTTCTACCTGACTCATGTAGTACTGTCACCGTCAGATGGTAGTATATTGCAGCCTCTGCCCTGCACGGGCCTGTGGATAAAAGACACGCTACCGAGTCAGGAGCACTCCGCCGCCATCATCGATACTTTCTGCTTCGAAACAGTGAAACAGCTTGTTTTTATTTTTCTACCTGACTCATGTAGTACTGTCACCGTCAGATGGTAGTATATTGCAGCCTCTGCCCTGCACGGGCCTGTGGATAAAAGACACGCTACCACGTCAGGAGCACTCCGCCGCATCATCGATACTTTCTGCTTCGAAACAGTGAAACAGCTTGTTTTTATTTTTCTACCTGACTTATGTAGTACTGTCACCGTCAGAGGGTGGTATATTGCAGCCTCAGCCCTGCACGGGCCTGTGGATAAAAGACACGCTACCGCGTCAGGAGCACTCCGCCGCAATCATCGATACTTTCTGCTTCGAAACAGTGAAACAGCTTGTTTCTATTTTTCTACCTGACTCATGTAGTACTGTCACCGTCAGAGGGTGGTATATTGCAGCCTCTGCCCTGCACGGGCCTGTGGATAAAAGACACGCTACCGCGTCAGGGCCGGCCGAAGTGGCCGTGCGGTTAAAGGCGCTGCAGTCTGGAACCGCAAGACTGCTACGGTCGCAGGTTCGAATCCTGCCTCGGGCATGGATGTTTGTGATGTCCTTCGGTTAGTTAGGTTTAACTAGTTCTAAGTTCTAGGGGACTAATGACCTCAGCAGTTGAGTCCCATAGTGCTCAGAGCCACCGCGTCAGGAGCACTCCGCCGCCATCATCGATACTTTCTGCTTCGAAACAGTGAAACAGCTTGTTTTTATTTTTCTACCTGACTCATGTAGCACTGTCACCGTCAGATGGTAGTATATTGCAGCCTCTGCCCTGCACGGGCCTGTGGATAAAAGACACGCTACCACGTCAGGAGCACTCCGCCGCCATCATCGATACTTTCTGCTTCGAAACAGTGAAACAGCTTGTTTTTATTTTTCTACCTGACTCATGTAGTACTGTCACCGTCAGAGGGTGGTATATTGCAGCCTCTGCCCTGTACGGGCCTGTGGATAAAAGACACGCTACCGCGTCAGGAGCACTCCGCCGCAATCATCGATACTTTCTGCTTCGAAACAGTGAAACAGCTTGTTTTTATTTTTCTACCTGACTCATGTAGTACTGTCACCGTCAGAGGGTGGTATATTGCAGCCTCTGCCCTGCACGGACCTGTGGATAAAAGACACGCTACCGCGTCAGGAGCACTCCGCCGCCATCATCGATACTTTCTGCTTCGAAACAGTGAAACAGCTTGTTTTTATTTTTCTACCTGACTCATGTAGTACTGTCACCTTCAGAGGGTGGTATATTGCAGCCTCTGCCCTGCACGGGCCTGTAGATAAAAGACACGCTACCGCGTCAGGAGCACTCCGCCGCCATCATCGATACTTTCTGCTTCGAAACAGTGAAACAGCTTGTTTTTATTTTTCTACCTGACTCATGTAGTACCGTCACCGTCAGAGGGTGGTATATTGCAGCCTCTGCCCTGCACGGGCCTGTGGATAAAAGACACGCTACTGCGTCAGGAGAACTCCGCCGCCATCATCGATACTTTCTGCTTCGAAACAGTGAAACAGCTTGTTTTTATTTTTCTACTTGACTCATGTAGTACTGTCACCGTCGGAGGGTGGTATATTGCAGCCTCTGCCCTGCATGGGCCTGTGGATAAAAGACACGCTACCGCGTCAGGAGCACTCCGCCGCCATCATCGATACTTTCTGCTTCGAAACAGTGAAACAGCTTGTTTTTATTTTTCTACCTGACTCATGTAGTACTGTCACCGTCAGAGGGTGGTATATTGTAGCCTCTGCCCTGCACGGGCCTGTGGATAAAAGACACGCTACCACGTCAGGAGCACTCCGACGCCATCATCGATACTTTCTGCTTCGAAACAGTGAAACAGCTTGTTTTTATTTTTCTACCTGACTCATGTAGTACTGTCACCGTCAGAGGGTGGTATATTGCAGCCTCTGCCCTGCACGGACCTGTGGATAAAAGACACGCTACCGCGTCAGGAGCACTCCGCCGCCATCATCGATACATTCTGCTTCGAAACAGTGAAACAGCTTGTTTTTATTTTTCTACCTGACTCATGTAGACTGTCACCGTCAGAGGGTGGTATATTGCAGCCTCTGCCCTGCACGGGCCTGTGGATAAGAGACACGCTACCGCGTCAGGAGCACTCCGCCGCCATCATCGATACTTTCTGCTTCGAAACAGTGAAACAGCTTGTTTTTATTTTTCTACCTGACTCATGTAGTACTGTCACCGTCAGAGGGTGGTATATTGAGGCCTCTGCCCTGCACGGGCCTGTGGATAAAAGACACGCTACCGCATCAGGAGCACTCCGCCGCCGTCATCGATACTTTCTGCTTCGAAACAGTGAAACAGCTTGTTTTTATTTTTCTACCTGACTCATGTAGTACTGTCACCGTCAGAGGGTGATATATTGCAGCCTCTGCCCTGCGTGGGCCTGTGGATAAAAGACATGCTACCGCGTCAGGAGCACTCCGCTGCCATCATCGATACTTTCTGCTTCGTAACAGTGAAACAGCTTGTTTTTATTTTTCTACCTGACTCATGTAGTACTGTCACCGTCAGAGGGTGGTATATTGCAGCCTCTGCCCTGCACGGGCCTGTGGATAAAAGACATGCTACCGCATCAGGGCCGGCCGAAGTGGCCGTGCGGTTAAAGGCGCTGCAGTCTGGAACCGCAAGACTGCTACGGTCGCAGGTTCGAACCCTGCCTCGGGCATGGATGTTTGTGATGTCCTTCGGTTCGTTAGGTTTAACTAGTTCTAAGTTCTAGGGGACTAATGACCTCAGCAGTTGAGTCCCATAGTGCTCAGAGCCACCGCGTCAGGAGCACTCCGCCGCCATCATCGATACTTTCTGCTTCGAAACAGTGAAACAGCTTGTTTTTATTTTTCTACCTGACTCATGTAGTACTGTCACCGTCAGAGGGTGGTATATTGCAGCCTCTGCCCTGCACGGGCCTGTGGATAAAAGACACGCTACCGAGTCAGGAGCACTCCGCCGCCATCATCGATACTTTCTGCTTCGAAACAGTGAAACAGCTTGTTTTTATTTTTCTACCTGACTCATGTAGTACTGTCACCGTCAGATGGTAGTATATTGCAGCCTCTGCCCTGCACGGGCCTGTGGATAAAAGACACGCTACCACGTCAGGAGCACTCCGCCGCATCATCGATACTTTCTGCTTCGAAACAGTGAAACAGCTTGTTTTTATTTTTCTACCTGACTTATGTAGTACTGTCACCGTCAGAGGGTGGTATATTGCAGCCTCAGCCCTGCACGGGCCTGTGGATAAAAGACACGCTACCGCGTCAGGAGCACTCCGCCGCAATCATCGATACTTTCTGCTTCGAAACAGTGAAACAGCTTGTTTCTATTTTTCTACCTGACTCATGTAGTACCGTCACCGTCAGAGGGTGGTATATTGCAGCCTCTGCCCTGCACGGGCCTGTGGATAAAAGACACGCTACCGCGTCAGGGCCGGCCGAAGTGGCCTTGCGGTTAAAGGCGCTGCAGTCTGGAACCGCAAGACTGCTACGGTCGCAGGTTCGAATCCTGCCTCGGGCATGGATGTTTGTGATGTCCTTCGGTTAGTTAGGTTTAACTAGTTCTAAGTTCTAGGGGACTAATGACCTCAGCAGTTGAGTCCCATAGTGCTCAGAGCCACCGCGTCAGGAGCACTCCGCCGCCATCATCGATACTTTCTGCTTCGAAACAGTGAAACAGCTTGTTTTTATTTTTCTACCTGACTCATGTAGCACTGTCACCGTCAGATGGTAGTATATTGCAGCCTCTGCCCTGCACGGGCCTGTGGATAAAAGACACGCTACCACGTCAGGAGCACTCCGCCGCCATCATCGATACTTTCTGCTTCGAAACAGTGAAACAGCTTGTTTTTATTTTTCTACCTGACTCATGTAGTACTGTCACCGTCAGAGGGTGGTATATTGCAGCCTCTGCCCTGTACGGGCCTGTGGATAAAAGACACGCTACCGCGTCAGGAGCACTCCGCCGCAATCATCGATACTTTCTGCTTCGAAACAGTGAAACAGCTTGTTTTTATTTTTCTACCTGACTCATGTAGTACTGTCACCGTCAGAGGGTGGTATATTGCAGCCTCTGCCCTGCACGGACCTGTGGATAAAAGACACGCTACCGCGTCAGGAGCACTCCGCCGCCATCATCGATACATTCTGCTTCGAAACAGTGAAACAGCTTGTTTTTATTTTTCTACCTGACTCATGTAGACTGTCACCGTCAGAGGGTGGTATATTGCAGCCTCTGCCCTGCACGGGCCTGTGGATAAGAGACACGCTACCGCGTCAGGAGCACTCCGCCGCCATCATCGATACTTTCTGCTTCGAAACAGTGAAACAGCTTGTTTTTATTTTTCTACCTGACTCATGTAGTACTGTCACCGTCAGAGGGTGGTATATTGAGGCCTCTGCCCTGCACGGGCCTGTGGATAAAAGACACGCTACCGCATCAGGAGCACTCCGCCGCCGTCATCGATACTTTCTGCTTCGAAACAGTGAAACAGCTTGTTTTTATTTTTCTACCTGACTCATGTAGTACTGTTACCGTCAGAGGGTGATATATTGCAGCCTCTGCCCTGCGTGGGCCTGTGGATAAAAGACATGCTACCGCGTCAGGAGCACTCCGCTGCCATCATCGATACTTTCTGCTTCGTAACAGTGAAACAGCTTGTTTTTATTTTTCTACCTGACTCATGTAGTACTGTCACCGTCAGAGGGTGGTATATTGCAGCCTCTGCCCTGCACGGGCCTGTGGATAAAAGACACGCTACCGCGTCAGGGCCGGCTGAAGTGGCCGTGCGGTTAAAGGCGCTGCAGTCTGGAACCGCAAGACTGCTACGGTCGCAGGTTCGAATCCTGCCACGGGCATGGATGTTTGTGATGTCCTTCGGTTAGTTAGGTTTAACTAGTTCTAAGTTCTAGGGGACTAATGACCTCAGCAGTTGAGTCCCATAGTGCTCAGAGCCACCGCGTCAGGAGCACTCCGCCGCCATCATCGATACTTTCTGCTTCGAAACAGTGAAACAGCTTGTTTTTATTTTTCTACCTGACTCATGTAGTACTGTCACAGTCAGAGGGTGGTATATTGCAGCCTCTGCCCTTCACGGGCCTGTGGATAAAAGACACGCTACCGCGTCAGGAGCACTCCGCTGCCATCATCGATACTTTCTGCTTCGAAACAGTGAAACAGCTAGTTTTTATTTTTCTACCTGACTCATGTAGTACTGTCACCGTCAGAGGGTGGTATATTGCAGCCTCTGCCCTGCACGGGCCTGTGGATAAAAGACACACTACCGCGTCAGGAGCACTCCGCCGCCATCATCGATACTTTCTGCTTCGAAACAGTGAAACAGCTTGTTTTTATTTTTCTACCTGACTCATGTAGTACTGTCACCGTCAGAGGGTGGTATATTGCAGGCTCTGCCCTGCACGGGCCTGTGGATAAAAGACACGCTACTGAGTCAGGAGCACTCCGCCGCCATCATCGATACTTTCTGCTTCGAAACAGTGAAACAGCTTGTTTTTATTTTTCTACCTGACTCATGTAGTACTGTCACCTTCAGATGGTAGTATATTGCAGCCTCTGCCCTGCACGGGCCTGTGGATAAAAGACACGCTACCACGTCAGGAGCACTCCGCCGCCATCATCGATACTTTCTGCTTCGAAACAGTGAAACAGCTTGTTTTTATTTTTCTACCTGACTTATGTAGTACTGTCACCGTCAGAGGGTGGTATATTGCAGCCTCAGCCCTGCACGGGCCTGTGGATAAAAGACACGCTACCGCGTCAGGAGCACTCCGCCGCAATCATCGATACTTTCTGCTTCGAAACAGTGAAACAGCTTGTTTTTATTTTTCTACCTGACTCATGTAGTACTGTCACCGTCAGAGGGTGGTATATTGCAGCCTCTGCCCTGCACGGGCCTGTGGATAAAAGACACGCTACCGCATCAGGAGCACTCCGCCGCCATCATCGATACTTTCTGCTTCGAAACAGTGAAACAGCTTGTTTTTATTTTTCTACCTGACTCATGTAGTACTGTCACCGTCAGAGGGTGGTATATTGCAGCCTCTGCCCTGCACGGGCCTGTGGATAAAAGACACGCTACCGCGTCAGGAGCACTCCGCCGCCATCATCGATACTTTCTGCTTCGAAACAGTGAAACAGCTTGTTTTTATTTTTCTTCCTGACTCATGTAGTACTGTCACCGTCAGAGGGTGGTATATTGCAGCCTCTGCCCTGCACGGGCCTGTGGATAAAAGACACGCTACCGCGTCAGGAGCACTCCGCCGCCATCATCGATACTTTCTGCTTCGAAACAGTGAAACAGCTTGTTTTTATTTTTCTACCTGACTCATGTATTACTCTCACCGTCAGAGGGTGGTATATTGCAGTCTCTGCCCTGCACGGGCCTGTGGATAAAAGACACGCTACCGCATCAGGAGCACTCCGCCGCCATCATCGATACTTTCTGCTTCGAAACAGTGAAACAGCTTGTTTTTATTTTTCTATCTGACTCATGTAGTACTGTCACCGTCAGAGGGTGGTATATTGTAGCCTCTGCCCTGCACGGGCCTGTGGATAAAAGACACGCTACCGCGTCAGGAGCACTCCGACGCCATCATCAATACTTTCTGCTTCGAAACAGTGAAACAGCTTGTTTTTATTTTTCTACCTGACTCAGGTAGTACTGTCACCGTCAGAGGGTGGTATATTGTAGCCTCTGCCCTGCACGGGCCTGTGGATAAAAGACACGCTACCGTGTCAGGAGCACTCCGCCGCCATCATCGATACTTTCTGCTTCGAAACAGTGAAACAGCTTGTTTTTATTTTTCTACCTGACTCATGTAGTATTGTCACCGTCAGAGGGTGGTATATTGCAGCCTCTGCCCTGCACGGGCCTGTGGATAAAAGACACGCTACCGCGTCAGGAGCACTCCGCCGCCATCATCGATACTTTCTGCTTCGAAACAGTGAAACAGCTTGTTTTTATTTTTCTACCTGACTCATGTAGTACTGTCACCGTCAGAGGGTGGTATATTGCAGCCTCTGCCCTGCACGGGCCTGTGGATAAAAGACACGCTACCGCGTCAGGAGCACTCCGCCGCCATCATCGATACTTTCTGCAACGAAACAGTGAAACAGCTTGTTTTTATTTTTCTACCTGACTCATGTAGTACTGTCACCGTCAGAGGGTGGTATATTGCAGCCTCTGCCCTACACGGGCCTGTGGATAAAAGACACGCTACCGCGTCAGGAGCACTCCGCCGCCATCATCGATACTTTCTGCTTCGAAACAGTGAAACAGCTTCTTTTTATTTTTCTACCTGACTCATGTAGTACTGTCACCGTCTGAGGGTGGTATATTGCAGCCTCTGCCCTGCACGGGCCTGTGGATAAAAGACACGCTACCGCGTCAGGAGCACTCCGCCACCATCATCAATACTTTCTGCTTCAAAACAGTGAAACAGCTTGTTTTTATTTTTCTACCTGACTCATGTAGTACTGTCACCGTCAGAGGGTGGTATATTGCAGCCTCTGCCCTGCACGGGCCTGTGGATAAAAGACACGCTACCGCGTCAGGAGCACTCCGCCGCCATCATCGATACTTTCTGCTTCGAAACAGTGAAACAGCTTGTTTTTATTTTTCTACCTGACTCATGTAATACTGTCACCGCCAGAAGGTGGTATATTGCAGCCTCTGCCCTGCACGGGCCTGTGGATAAAAGACACGCTACCGCGTCAGGAGCACTCCGCCGCCATCATCGATACTTTCTGCTTCGAAACAGTGAAACAGCTTGTTTTTATTTTTCTACCTGACTCATGTAGTACTGTCACCGTCAGAGGGTGGTATATTGCAGCCTCTGCCCTGCACGGGCCTGTGGATAAAAGACACGCTACCGCGTCAGGAGCACTCCGCCGCCGTCATCGATACTCGCTGCTTCGAAACAGTGAAACAGCTTGTGTTTTGTAATCCAATAAATGCAGTTTATCATCTTGAATGCCTGCTGTATAAGAATGTCCATATAAACACAAATGAGGTGCGAGAGTGGTAATCATGTCGCAGAAAGTATGAAACTATCACTTAGGCGTCTTGGCAGTTTCGTATTTTACTGAAGGTGGGAGCCAACTGCAGAACCAATGGATATGCTACTGGGATTCCCACTTTGCGGTAGTATGTGTAATATACCCATCCTGCTATTTTCCATGCACACAAAGGGAATCATTGTGGATAATAGGCACAGTGCCTATACTCACAAATAACGCCAAATAATTCGTATATATAACAAAATCTAACAGAGAAAAATTTTGTCTTTCAAGGTGTTTCGAATCGTTACTATAAATTCACCATGCTTCCCAGCCCCTCCCTTTCCCCATTACACTATCAGTGATATGTCAAACAGATTGCTTGCAATTATACCTACATCAAACTTATGTACATGTCTAATAACGGTCACTCTACGCCTTTTTTTATTCAAAATGTCGTGGGCTTACTTGCATTTCTTGATATGATTACTGTACATGAACAGAGAAGCGTATGTTACAAAAAAGTGTAATTTAACTGAATGATTTTCACATATTTATTATTTTGAATGTGAATAGTGTGCGTTGTTTTATTGTTTTGTTTGTGTTTATAAAGCGGATGTTACGCCATTTCGGAATAGCACAGTCAGCTAGAAACGAAGCTTTATTTTCGGATATCTTAAGGTTCATGCTATTGCTTGTCAAAAAGATTTCGACACTCTTGAAAGTGTTTCTTGAAGTGGTATGTTGCGTTTCAGTACCTGTGCCGAGCCCGAATCTCGTCCGACGCAGATTGGAATGAAACATCACTGTTTCGATGCAATTAGTCCGTTCCAAGCACAGGTGGACTGAAACAGCTTTATTTTGAAACAACGATACAGTTTCTGTGTCTGGCTCGAGATCGAATCTGGTCCGGTTATCCGAGACAGGGGCGGAATGAAACACCGCTGTTTCGAAACAGTGAACCATAGCCATTCCGAAACACTGAAACAGTTCCACGTATCGATACACTGTATCGAAACACAGAAACAGTGGCCAAGTCTAATACAGTCACATATAAATACAGATTCAGAATCAAAAGTACAGTGCAAGTTATCAACGGATATTAAACGGTGAAAAGTTTGGATGGTGCAGAATGTATTTTATCTGCATTTTTGGTGTTACACCATCACACTTCCCCAGGGAACTCCTAACGATACCGTTGGTCTCTGATGAAGACACGCCGTCTTGGGAAATGAAATGTATTCTGTTAGTCAAGAAGTCTGTTAGCTACTCACATACCAAAGAGCCTACTCCATATGCTTGGGCCGGCCGCGGTGGCCGAGCGGCTCTAGGCGCTTCAGTCCGGAACCACGCGGCTGCTACGGTCGCAGGTTCGAATCCTGCCTCGGGCAAGGATGTATGTGATGTTCTTAGGTTTAAGTAGTTCTAAGTCTAGGGGACTGATGACCTCAGATGTTAAGTCCCATAGTGCTTAGAGCCATTTGAACCATATGCTTGGAGTTTCGTTTACAATATGAAGTGGGGCAATTTGTAAACACTTTCCCGAAATATGGCATTTGGAAGCTGCCTGTTGTACTTCGAGCATGGCTCACAAGATATGATGCGAGAAAAGGGTAATCTGAGTTTCGCACGAGCTATGCTTTGTTAATCCGTGCTTATTTGTAGACACACACTTCTCCGTCTTCATGAAATTTATTATATTTCGACTTAGAATATCCTCAAGAGATCTGCTGCAAACCGATGTTAAAAGAATAATGGTCTACAATTTGACTGTTCTCGGACGTATGTTCATGAATTCGCTGGCGACTCCATTTGTGTAATACTGTGCCCGTTCACAATTCAGTAAGAAAACACGTTTGGTTGTAACAATATAACTCCTTTCGAATTAATTTTCGAGGTATCTTTTTCCAAAAGAGACAGCAGGCCAGAATGACTTCTGGGCTTATAATAGCTTTGCTTAATTTCCTCCGCAGTAAATATGGCACATAATCATTGAAATTTTCTGTGAAGATAAAGTAGCGTATCTCGTCTCTTACACTGAGATTGAAGAATGAATGTGCTACGTGTTATGAGCTATTAATTTATTTGATCTTCTGTTTGATTTCATTTTTATCGGCTTAGCCCCATAGTCATCAGAATCTTTATCATTACATTATGGCCAACCGACATCGAAACGAATTTTTGGCGTGAAAAGTCTTTGGCAGTATGAAACTTTATAACGACGGATAGTAGGAAAGAAAATAAAAAAGTTAAACAAATTAATATTGTGACCTGGTGCTGCGGGTCGGGGATGGAAGACGTGATATACATTTTCCGGTTTGTATTTAAGTCCCGAGACATACACGTAAATGAACTATCGAAAGAGCAGACATACACGTGTTTCTTTTTATGGTTCAAATGGCTCTGAGCACTATGCGACTTAACTTCTGAGGTCATCAGTCGCCTAGAACTTAGAACTAATTAAACCTAACTAACCTAAGGACATCACACACATTCATGCCCGAAGCAGGATTCGAACCTGCGACCGTAGCGATCGCTCCGTTCCAGACTGCAGCGCCTAGAACCGCACGCCCACTCCGGCCGGCTTCTTTTTATGAATGAAGTTGAAGGAAATGGAATGATCACTCAAATGCATTAAAAAAAAAAAATTGAAATATGGGTATAGAGACGGCAGATGGTTTTATGAAGTACGAGAGATACAGGTAATTGCGATTTTCAGATCTAAGACCAATAACAAAACGTTGTGGAGACGCTGGAACTGAAGAACTACACTACAAACACGAAACCTATTGCGTATAAAAAGTCATGTGAGACACTACGGGAAATTACAGATAAAATGTTAACACGGATATAATTCAACTGTCATCATAAGAACGAAACATAAACATAGTTTGCCGGTCGAAGTGGCCGTGCGGTTAAAGGCGCTGCAGTCTGGAACCGCAAGACCGCTACGGTCGCAGGTTCGAATCCTGCCTCGGGCATAGATGTTTGTGATGTCCTTAGGTTAGTTAGGTTTAACTAGTTCTAAGTTCTAGGGGACTAATGACCTCAGCAGTTGAGTCCCATAGTGCTCAGAGCCATTTTGAACCATAAACATAGTTTATCCATGTCAGGAGTGTAAACTGATCTTCAACCTGTAAATACCGACATCGACATAGTAATTGTTCAGAAAGGAAGCTTACATCCGGTTTCGATGCAGAATTATTTATTGAGCTAACCGCATTTTTGTTCGCATTCGTAAATTTTTTTGAGCCAAACGTTGTTAAAGTTTCTACACTTCCTTCCACGGGAAACGGAAATCTGAACAAACGCTTTTTCCCCGGAAAAGGGTCGCACGCTCCGTTAACAGCAAAAAAGGTTTGATAGGTTTTACCTTTCGCGTAAAGGCGAGTTGGTACCGCAGGCGGCTTTTTTATGCTTTTTTATTGGTACCATTCCACTCTCCTCAGCATTCGGAAATCCTGCCGTCCATTTGGAGTCAATCAATAGGCTGCCCACACGAACATTTTTATTGTCCACCGGACCGTGCATTGTTCCGTGCTGCCAGCGCCACCCGGGCCCTCGCACCTCCCTTCGGTCACTGAATTCCATCCCTTCCCCATTCTACTCGCCTCACTCCCCCATCCCCCTACCAACTCCCTTCCACCACATAGGCAACTCGCGGTCGACAAAGTTTTGGAGGCACACCAGCACCTGTTCTGTCTGCGTCTAGCTCTAATTAAAAACATCGAATGCATCTCGTTACCTCAGCGTAGAGAGTTCTGGTATCATTTGACGAGGCTCTAAGGCGTCTCTGCCCCCTCGTTCCGCCCTACCTCCCCCTCTCCACCCCCACTTTGTTTCTTCTGCTGTCAATCATTTCTAGTGTCTGTTGTCCTTTGACATCAACTTTGCCTCGACTTTTAGCAGAGTCTTCATGAAAGGAAACCAGACATGTAGTGTCTTATTCTTATTTGCAGCATAGCGTACTTCACTTAAATACCCAGTACGTCGTAGAATATCAGTCAAGGCATTCGGGAGAAGCGGGTTCGAAACCCTATCCAGAAATCCTGATTCAGATTTTTTGGTGTTTACAAAAGACAGATATTCTAAAAGGAGCTCAGAGGCTTTCACGCAGAGCTGATGAAGAACTGACTACGGAAGCAAAGTGCGCTCTGAACATTTCATTCATTACGTAAATTCCCGTGCTTTTCCACGTGGCGAACGCTGAGGTGGTTCCTCAGGCCAGGCTGTGCCTTATTTTCTTCTTCTTCCTTATGCATTACCGGCACCGTTTCCGACGCAGATATTGTCGGTGGTAAATTCATGCTTAACTGCGTTCCTATTAGCAAAATTTAATTTAATTATTCGCAAAGTAGCAGTTACTTGCAGTCGTATCACGTCTACGTCTACGTGATTACTCTGCTATTCACAATAAAGTGCCTGGCATAGGGTTCAATGAACCAACCTCATGCTGTCTCTCTACCGTTCCACTCTGGAACGGCACGCGGGAAAAACGAGCACTTAAACTTTCCCGTGCGAGCACTGATTTCTCTTATTTTATCGTAATGATCATTTCTCCCTATGTAAGTGGGTGCCAACAGAATGTTTTCACAATCGGAGAAGAAAACTGATGATTGAAATTTCATGAGAAGATCCCGTCGCAACGAAAAACGCCTTTGTTTTAATGATTGCCACTCCAATTCAAGTATCATTTCTGTGACACTATCTCGCCTGTTTCACGATAATACAAAACGAGCTGCCCTTCTTTGTACTTTTTCGATGTCATCCGTCAGCCCCACCTAATGCGGATCCCACACCGCAGAGCAGTACTCCAGAATAGGGCGGACAAGCGTACTGTAAGCAGTCAAATGTAGAGGTCCACAGCACACGTGTGAAGTTTTATTTATGTGCTTGTTAACTTTGTACATTAGTGTCTTCAAACTTCTGGAATGCCAGATCAGGGACCCAAAGACACAAATAATTCAGTAACGCAATAATTATATTGAATAACTATAATAACGGTAATGATAGTACTTTAAAGGCGGTCAGCATATAATCTTAACCTATTTAGAGTAACATCAGTGGCTACAAATTAATAATAACTGCAACACTATCAATAATATCCATAGCAAATATAATGGTTGTTGAATATGGTACTGAGAGGAAAAGAGTACAAAAGTGAGAGGGTATGACAGAGCGACGTCTAATAGAGAAATCCATATAGACTAGGCACATTTGCAAATGGGGAAGACGTTGTGGGAAACGAGAGTACTTAGTTACTGTGAGATGATTAATGGGTCCAAAACAAGAAACATTGTTTTCCAAGAGATAGGTTATCTGAAGCTAGGAATGTCACTCAGTTCTCTGATAAAATGAAGGAGATCATTCCAAAGGCGGATTCCCACTACCAAAAAGGCTTCACTCAAGGCGACTGTGTGATGCAGTGTAACAGAAAACACATTGCCCTGATGGAGACTTGCGCTTCTAATACGCTGCACAGATGTGTGTGTTGCGGTCAAGGAAGAGACAGGAGGCACCAGTGATCTCTATACTACCTGGATGTTGAACTTCAGCTGTCTGATCGTGCCAGCCATAGATGCTCATATTTAGTTTCTTGCCAAACTACAACATGGCTGTGTCACTAGAACACGAAAAGAAAATACTTTTCGATTCCGCCCCACATGAGCCTATTACATCACATGTTGGCGTAAAGTTCAAGACAAGAAAGAAGTCTCCAATTCTTCGTCACGTACTGCCCGACGCAAGTTTGCCAAACTACAACATGGCGGACGATGAAGAGCATACGAATCTGCAGACACGCTGCAGTTCTATACACAGAGACCAGACTTCTACATCCAGGTTGTATAGAGATCATTGGGAGGCACCGTATACGCTAAGCAGACGGAAAAGCAGTGTGCTTACAATTCACTTACGTGTCTGCGCTTTAGCCAGGAGTGCGATGCATAATTCATTTCCCACATGCAGCCAGGGGTCCTGGGTTCGATTACCTGCCAGGTCGGAGGTTTTGTTCGATAGGCGACAGGGCGTTCATGTTGGTTCAAATGGCTTTGAGCACTATGGGAGTTAACATCTTAGGTCATCAGTCCCCTAGAACTTAGAACTAGTCAAACCTAACCAACCTAAGGACATCACACACATCCATGCCCGAGGCAGGATTCGAACCTGCGACCGTAGCAGTCGCGCGGTTCCGGACTGCGCGCCTAGAACCGCGAGACCACCGCGGCCGGCGGCATTCATGTTGTCTTAACCGTTTCATCTCATATTCTTCACAAAGACTTGTAAGCCAACGAGTCGGCAACAAATAAGAAAACTTGTATGAGGCCCCCAAACAGCTCCAACGAAGCCTGTAACGTCATTCACTTTCATGGAAGTGTTTGGAAAAAGCGTCAAACGCTAACTCATGTGTAGTGTACCAGTCATATTTTGTCGTAACTGCTCAAAGTTAGAAAAGGGATTGCAGCAGTGCTAGCCGCAAACGAATGCAAGTGTTGTGCTTTATGGAGTACAACATAGTCATTGCGCTGTTTCCAGGGGGCCAACGGCAGTACTCGAGCATTAAGGTGCCAAAAGCGTTTCTGCACCGCCGGCTGCCAAAGTGTTTAATGTATGTTCTGAAAGGCTAAGCACGGTCCAAACACGCACAGTGCGGAAGAGCATATATACTCAAACCATCTGCGTTAAGATCACTTATTTAAGTACCACCATAGCGGTTGTGTCGCCTGGCCACCATATGGGATGCAGGTCGAAGACCAAAGTTTGCATCTGCGACGAGGCATCCCTCCTTGAAGCCATTTAATCCTGGAGCTGCCACTATAGCAGGCCAACGCCGGCCCAGGGTTGCAGCATTGATCTCCAACACGGGGACAGTGGGTCGCTGCCTCCTAGGTCAACCGCTTTCTTACCCTGTAGACAGGCGGAGCGAGAAATGCGTTACCACCAGCACGACGGGCCTCGCAGTGGCCACTGAACACAAAGTTGCGTCATGAGGGAGCGTCCGACCGCCGCCATGCTCCTTCAGTAATCCGGGGCATCAATAACACGAGAGGGAACAGAATTCATAGGCCAAGCAGCCCATCTCGTACTGGGATGCGGCAAGATGCATTAATAAAAAGTAGTAGGTATTTGCAGACTATTTCTCTGGTAATACTAGGCCTCCATCCAACATACCCAGTATCAGGAGCAGTATCTTGATGCCCCCACATGACACTTTTTATCATGAAATTACGTTGGGTACTTTTTTTTTTCAGTCATGAAGCTGTGTAGGTGTAGTGATATGTACTTGAATCAGTTAGGACGGCATTTTTGCGAGTTTATTTTTGGTAAACATTATCATCTACCTGTTTCATCTTTAGTAGTAATACCGTAGTATCAGCTAACACAGAGCAGAAATACTGAACTGCCAAAACTCACAGTAAGTATTGTCTCTGTGAAAGATGTTCTATGCATGACGTCAGAATTTTGCGCCTAGGTTCCGTGTACAGCGAGTGTAAAGATACTACATCTGGGTTGCCTCTTATAGGCAGGTGTGCAGTGAACATGGAAGCATGTGGCAAACAGACTTTGAATTTGGAAGGATAATCCATGCAAGGCGCGTGGGTCATGGTAAATCGGAGTTTACACAAGAATTAGCCAGCCGCTGTGACCGAGCGGTTCTAGGCCCTTCAGTCCGGAACCGCGCTGCTGCTACGGTCGCAAGTTCGAATCCTGCCTCGGGCATGGATGTGTGTGATGTCCTTATGTTCGTTAGGTTTGAGTAGTTCTAAGTATAGGTGACTGATGACCTCAGATGTTAAGTTCCATAGGTCTTAGAGCCATTTGAACACAAGAATTTGGCTGTACGATATCTACAGTGCCTAGGATGGATTTTCAGTTACGAAGAGACAGTATTTCCAGACACCACATGACGATCACACGTATTAGACAAACGGACGTCTCGTCTTCTCCGATGAGCCATACGAGGCGGACAGTGGTCTACCGTGAGTCGAATCGCCGCCGATTCGAGCGTTGGGCGTTAGGAAACCATTTCTTCCAAGACTGTACGGAGACAAATACACTGTGTGGGCTTCAGGAGCCAACGACTGACATAACATCCAGTGCCTAATGGTGGCCTCTGAAGAAACAGCAAAGGACCGAGGAAACTGCATCGTTCAACTTGGGAAGTGTCAATGAAGCTGACCCTTCCTTCGGGAGTGGTGTAATGGTCTGCAGCAGTTATGCTCTTGAGAGACAGATCGCTCGTCCAGAAACATGGATAGTCAATTGACGCTATTAAAAAGAAACGGCCCTCGGGCGTTGATAATCACATAATTTAGTATTAATAAACTGAATAGAAAAGGAATTTACTATGAAATCAAAAGCTTGACTATAGTTAACCCAGTTTTTGCCACATAATGTCCAGTGTGAACACATTAATGAGGAAATTAGATAGAATTTAGTTCAGCATACGACACAGAACATCTAAAGGAAACATGAAATTGAACTACACCTCTGGAAAAAAAGCAACACGCTAAAGGAAAGGTCATTTGATTGACAGGTGATGTAACGGGTGTTCACCATTATAGGTGTACACGATAGCAAATTCAGACCAAAAGAAACATACATGTCACAGTAAAAGGTACTCAAGCAGTAGCATCAGTATACAGTCACGAACCTCTGCTGGCAACATAGGATCGTATTCGCATATGCAAACGATCATAAGGGTGTCGAATGACAAGCTGCGACGGATTTCCGCAAGAACCTCAAACCTTCTGTTCAATTCGGCTGTGGTCCTTGCGGGTTCTGGAAAAGGCATAAATTCTCCCTTCGCCATGTCCCATACGTGTTCATCGGGTGATCTTGAAGGCCACGACCGTTGTCGTACACTGTGAAGAGCACATTGTGTCGTAACAGCCATATGTTCAATGTCCTACTGGAAAATCATATCAGTTTCCTATCGAAGAAATGGCAGTAACACGGCCTGTGAAATGTATCGGGCACTGGTTAATTTACTTTGCAGGAACAGCAAATGTGACGGCGAGTTGTAACCGACGGCCCACACACCATGCGGTCGGACCTGAGTCGTCGGCGAATGCCCTCGGGAATAGGCAGCTCACCGTGGCGACGCCATACACGTGTATGCCCAGTATTCCCTTACACACAGAACCTACTCTCATCACTGAAGACAACAGAGTGCCATTCCACCCTCCATCTGTCCATTTCACGACACCAGAGTAGCCATGTATGAAGATTTCATGGTGTCAATGGCAGCCTGGCGAGAGGCGCACAAGTTCTTAGTCCTCCTGCAAGCAGAAGGTTCTCAGTGGTCCTTGGTGACACATAAGGGCCAACATATGCCCAGATTTCTTCCCTGTGTGATGTTCAGACGGCTACGGTCACCATCACAATGTGTCGATACTAAGATGTGACTGTACTACGCAGACTGCCGGTACATGGTCTACACCACGATACATTGCGCCCAAAACATGCAGGCAACCCATACATTCGCCCATGTATCAACAAAGCAATACTGTCCAAATGGGTGAAGTGCTTCAATTCGCGTGTGTATTCTCTGATGTGGCATAGTTGTACCGCAGAGTGAAAGTGGCAGACACTGTTCACCTCTAAACTCAGCGCTGTTACTGCCTGCAGAGTCAAAACAGAATGTGCACAGGCTGGCTGCCAGAGCACCAACTGATCACTAATAAATCAGTAACACTACAATCCCTGAGTATGCACATATTATACGCAGATGCCACTGAACACATTCCATCTGTTAAATCCAGCCAAGTCGTCAATTATTATACCTCCCTGCTCGTCGTCATATATGGGATGTATAGGAAACTTGTAAAGGACCTGGAAGAGCAGTTGAATGGAATGGACAGCGTTTTGAAAGGCGGATATAAGATGAACATCAAAAAAAGCAAAACTAGGATATTGGAATGTAGTCTAATTAAATCAGGTGATGCTAAGGGAATTAGATTAGGAAATGAGACACTTAAAGTAGTAGATGAGTTATGCTATTTGGGCAGCAAAATAGCTGAAGATTGTCTAAGTAGAGACGATATAAAATGTCGGGTATCAATGGCAAGAAAAGCGTTTCTGAAGACGAGAAATTTGTTAACATCTGGTATAGATTTAAGTGTCAGGAAGTCTTTTCTAAAAGTATTTGTATGGAGTGTAGCCATGAATGGATGTGAAACATGGACAACAAATAATTTAGACAAGAAGAGAATAGAAGCTTTCGAAATATGGTGCTACAGAATAATGTTGAAGATTAGATAGGTAGATCACGTAACTAATGAGGAGGTACTGAATAGAATCGGGGAGAAGAGGAATTTGTGGTACGACCTGACTAGAAGAAGGGATCGTTTAGACAACATTCAAACAAATTGTATTAAAGGGTTTAATTACAAATGGAAAAGATTACAGATTTTGCGAATTACACTCATGTGTGGTAAGCAAAGGGCGACATGCAAAATAGGCAATGTTCTTCAGTATAGAGAATTCCCAAGTCCGTATTACATAGTTTGTACAAGCAACGTAATTAGTGTCGATGCTTCTACGGAACTCCCTAATCTTGGAGATACTCTTCAACTGGGTCGCGACCATTCGGGCGCGGCCCTTATGTCCTCTTCGCCTAGGAGCCGCTGCTGTCGCGTTGTCGTCCTGGAGAGGGGTCGGTCAGCGTGCTATTGGTTGACGTCTTCTCACCGCCATCTCTTCTCTGTCGTTCCCGAGTGGCGTACCGGCACTTAACTTTACGCGGTAGCCCCTTCAGAGTGTATCCCTTTACCGCCATTGTATAATAAGCGCTCATATGTTTGGCAAATTTGTCTGACAAGGTAACGCCATCCGGTGTGGCCGAGCGGTTCTAGGCGCTACAGTCTGGAACCTTGCGACTGCTACGGTTACAGGTTCGAATCCTACCTCGGGAATGGATGTGTGTAATGTCCTTAGGTTAGTTAGGTTTAAGTAGTTCTAAGTTCTAGGAGACTGATGACCTCAGATGTTAAGTCCCATAGTGCTCAGAGCCATTTGAATCATTTTTGACAAGGAAATGGGGTCGGTGGTAATCAACTTTCTAACATATTAATACGGCATGACATAACAGTGTGGGAATGGCAGTGACTCTGCGATTGTACCAGAAAGATAAATGAAATTACTTGAAACCATGCCTGTCCACCTAGTCATCGGGAAGTCTACATGTAATTACTGAAAATGGAAAATCCCAAAATTCGTGTCGTCCTAACCAGCCAATGCCGTTATTCTTTATGAAAATAATTTTTGTGTGTAGGCAAACAGATCGTGAATGGTACAGTTGTATGATAATGGGACTGTTCTGCCAATTCAGACTGCCTCACCAGCATCAAGAATTTGTGCAAGTGTCTTCTTCGTCTCTGTGCCGCTAAGTGAAGTTAGAATGCGTCTGCTGTGCCTTCTCTGCTCGGAGTTCGTGTCTAAAAATCGCTCACTAATGAGAAAAAGTTTGCCCAGCTGTGACGAAAAAGCGTGGAAAAGCCATTTTCCAGTCGGCCTGCTTTCTACCGGCGCTGTTCCGAGAATTTCGGACTAGTAAGCCAATATCATCGACTCGCCTCTTTATTCCACCAATACTTTTTTACACAAAAAATTCAGAAAGCAGCTTCTGCCCTCCCACTCTACCTGTTTTTAACAATTCGCAAAGCATTTCTTTCTTGTCTGTGGGTGGAAAAAAAGTCTCCCTTACTACCGGGTCTTGGCGTCTGTTCGTCACAACGCGTTTTCACCAAGCGGTGAAAAACAGTAAAGGAGTGTGAGTAGTTGGGCTGCTTTCTGGAGTGGCAGGCAAATATCGATCTGTTCCAAATGAGTGCTCCTTCCACTGCCTTCTGAGAACTCACTGGGCAAGGTATATAACGCCCTGTAAGCGCTTTGATGGAAGGGCCTAGCTTTAAAATGGACTTTCCCCTGTTGGGGTGAGTGTTCAAAGGTCACCATTTCTTAGTGTTATACTGACATCTCGCATTGTGCACTTTTTTCTAAAGCACAAGCGAAAGCTTTGCAATGGACGCTAGAACGTCATCAAGCAAAATCAGTATGCGGCAGCGCACCTACAAGGTCTGGCTGTGGTCATACAGCACTTCGTCTCGTTGTATCGATTACTGGTATCTTTGGTGTCATGACGTATGGATATTTTACTCCTTACTTAATTGCTGGTTTCTGGAACTTTCCGAGCAGAGCGTGCTTTTCCTCTAGAAGAGAAGATTGTCTTGCGGAATAATGACAACAATACCCGAGTACTATTTGCTGCTGGGCAGCACACTTCTTTCTAACACTGGAAGTCAGCCGTTCCGGTTAGCAGTGATTGACTGACATGTATATCTTTGACTATGTACGTAACTAAGGTTTAGCCGCCGCCTATTCGGACAGAGTGCTGTGGTGTCACCGCCAGACACCACACTTGCTAGGTGGTAGCTTTAAATCGGCCGCGGTCCATTAGTACATGTCGGACCCGCGTGTCGCCACTGTCAGTGATCGCAGACCGAGCGCCACCACACGGCAGGTCTCGAGAGACGGACTAGCACTCACCCCAGTTGTACGGACGACGTAGCTAGCAATGCACACTGACGAAGCCTCGCTCATTTGCAGAGCCGATAGTTAAAATAGCCTTCAGCTAAGTCAATGGCTACGACCTAGCAAGGCGCCATTAGCATTACATAGCTTGTATTTAAAGAGTCTCACTTGTATCGTCAAGAGCGATGTACCACAAGGATGGATTAAAGTTTATTCCAGGAGCTACGTACTTTTCTTTATAGCATTCATTACGTATCCTGTTTCAGACCTATCTACTAGCCTGCGTGAGTTAACGCGTGCCTTTCGGCTACTTCAGAGTGGCGTGGATGTCTAAATACGCCACAACAAGTGCGCGGCATGTACCCGAGTTTTGCTGTAGATCACCGATGCGAGATGCGGGCATTCCGGGCCTCGGTAGCGAACAGCGAACTACTCCAATACCGACAGCAGGCGACTGAGGCCGCACCAGTAACACGCCATGCAACTGCAGACCGCCAGCGAGAGAGTAACGGACAGCTCCTGTCCTGAGGTGGTGGGTTCTGGTCGCTGACGCGAGCGGCACCGAGATCCTACTCAAAACCGTATAGGATGTCCTGGAATTGCTGCAGTAGAGTGCAATTTGGTGAGTGATTTTCGGAAAGTATGCATTACGGTGTGCTTGCGCCACTGGCCTCTATTGCTGAAATTGTAATTGTAATTGGCTCTGAGCACTATGGGACTTAACATCTGTGGTCATCAGTCCCCTAGACCTTAGAACTACTTAAACCTAACTAACCTAAGGACATCACACACATCCATGCCCGAGGCAGGATTCGAACCTGCGACCGTAGCAGTCGCGCGGTTCCTGACTGAGCGCCTAGAACCGCTAGACCACCGCGGCCGGCTGTAATTGTAATTGTAATCCCTAAGTATTTAGTTGAATTTACAGCCTTCAGATTTGTGTGACTTCTCGCGTAATCGAAATTTAGCGGATTTCTCTTAGTACTCATGTGAATAACTTCAAACTTTTCTTTATTAAGGGTCAACTGCCACTTTTCGCACCATACAGATATCTTATCTAAATCATTTTGCAATTCGTTTCGGTCATCTGATGACTTTACAAGACGTTAAATGACAGCATCATCTGCAAATAATCTAAGACGTCTACGGAGATCTTCTCCTATGTCATTAATATAGATCAGAAACAATAGAGGGCCTACGAGGTGTCACAATAAAGTAATGAGACTGATGTGAAAAAAAAATGTTGCTTACCGTTTTAGTCAAGTTTAGTGTCGTCTCCTTCTGACTGCACACACTTTTTCCAGCGCTTCTGCCATTGATGGTATCATTTCTGGAACTCATCTTCTGTAATATCCTCCAAGACCCTCGCCACAGCTTTTTGGACATCTTGTGTTGTTTGAAAATGGTGTCCCTTGACCGTCGTTTTGACTCTTGAACATAGAAAAAAGTCACACGAAGCGATATCTGGTGAATAAGGTGGCTGTGGTGGTTCTGAAATTTGTTTTAAGGTTAGAAATTGCTGTACTAACAGAGCAGCATGGGATGGCGCATTATCGTGATGCAGAATCATACCAAAATCTTTAATTATCATTAGACGAATCGTTTCTGGATTGATGTTCAGTTTTTCTGCAATTATTTTCATGGATAATCTGCGATCAGATCGTTCGAGTTCACGCAACCTGGCCAAGTTGACATCTGTCCGTGATGTTGATGGTCGTCCACTGCGGTCTTCATCTTCAACATTCGTTCTGCCCTCACCAAACATTTTATGCCAGCGAAAAAACTTGAACTCTTGACATAACCTCCTCTCAAAAACCTTCTGAAGCTTACTGTAAGTTGTCATCGCGTTTTCACACAATTCCACGCAAAAAGAAATGGCATACCGTTGCGCAATATCATGCGGTTCCATTTCCGTGACGAGAAACACTAATACGTGTTAACTTACTACAGCACAACTCACGATTAAGCAGTCGCATCGATGTGCCACTTGGACTAGAAGCAGCTTATATATCAAAGTCAAAGATATTGTGCCTGCGCAAGCCTGCAGGGTTGCCACATCCTGCAAATAAAATCAGTCTCTTTACTTTATTCTCACACCTCGTATTTCTTGGAGAATGCCGAATATTACTTCTGTTTTACTCATTGATTTTCCATCTATTACTAAGAACTGTGACCTTTCTGACAGTAAATCACGAATCCAGTCGCACAACTGAGGCGATATTCCATAGGCACGCAGTTTGGTAAGAAGACGCTTGTGAGGGACGGCATTGAAAGCCTTCTGGAAATCTAGATATGTGGAATCAATTTGACATGCACTGTCGATAGCACTCATTACTTCATGAGTATAAAGAGCTAGTTGTATTTCGCAAGAGCGATATTTTCTTTATCCGTGCTGACTACGTGTCAATAACTCGTTTTCTTCGAGGTACTTCATAATGTTCGAATACAAAATGGTTCATATAGCTCTGAGCACTGTGGGACTTAACATCTGAGATCATCAATCCCCTAGACTTATAACTACCTAAACCTAACTAACCTAAGGACATTACACACATCCATGCTCGAGGCAGGATTTGATCCTTCGACTGTAGCAGCAGTGTGGTTCCGGAATGAGGCGCCTTGAACTGCTCAGTCACAGTGGCCAGCATTGCGAGTACAGTATATGTTCGAAAACCCTACTGCAAATCGACGTTATGATATGAGCCTGTAATTCAACGGATTAGTCCTACTTCCCTTTGTCGTTATTGGTGTGACATCTTTCTGTGAGCGAGCGGTACCATCACGTTCCAGAAACGTTTTCTTTCAAAAGCAGTCCTGGGTAATGCTTAGTTTGTCAAACAGTAATTATCTGTAGTGTGTGATCTATTGGCACAGAGGAATAAAGGTTTTGTATGTCAAATGAGGCAATAGTAGCTCCATCAGGTACTTCTATGTTTTTGACATGTTGTGTAAATTTTGTTGTGTTTTTAAATGTTCTCTCATAACTGAATGTGTATGCTTCTTTGAGAATTCACAAGAGAATTTTGTTGAGTTTGAATGTTGGGCTATTCCTACAGTTCACTATAGGCCTGATGGGGGTGCCATTTTTGTGTATCTTTGGTTGTGATCTAAGGCAAGGTGCTTGTGAACTCATTGTTACAATGTTTCTTGCCAACCTAAAATGTTCGCATTTAAAGTACAAGCAGAAGCTTTGGTGCAGTGGCTGAGCACCCTCGTCCAATTAGAGGGCCTGTACCCCCTTATTAAGGGGTAGTTTATCTTGGCCCATATCTAAAGATGGTGAGTGTAGCTCGGTAGTGAAGTCTTGATGTATCCAAAATCATAACAATGAAAACAGTAACTTATTAAAAATGAAATGTACAGGACGGGGCAAATAAAAGTGGCCCAGAGAACAATGTTCCAGGGTACAAATAAAAACAGCAGAGAAAAGGAAACACAGTGCTACCGTAACTATATCAGATGTTTAAAGTAACCACGATTCATCTCTTGGCACTTCTGAATCCTGGTCAGCAAGTTGCTGAAGGCAGATTGAAGCTGGACAGCTCGAATTGCTGCAGTTTTATCCGAAATGTTCTGCTGCAGTTCTTGAAGACTATGAGGGCTGTTGCTCTCCGCGCAAAGTAAGCGTACACAGATAGATCAGATGATCTCAGTGGCCAGCTGAGGTCGCGACCAGAACTCTGCTAACAACTCTGTGGGCGTGAAGACTGTGTAAACGTGCTCCAAGGTTCGACCGATTGTACTGCTGGGAGTATCTGTCTTTTCCTCCTCCATTAACGCTGGTACAAATTCGGGTCCAATCGTAGCCATTCGTCTGGACCACTTTCATTTGCCCCCATCCTGTGCAATTGTGTCGGAGGCAATGTCGTAACAAAATTCTCCTAGGTAACATTCCAAAACACACAGATATACTAAAAGTGGTTGTCCAAGTAAACTTTTTTGATCATAGACTGGCATAGAGTTCCCCCTAGTACGATGGAAATTGTTCCCCGAAATCATGGCGAAATTTGCAAGACCTATAGAGGTTCGACGCTTCGTGCATGTTGTGCCAACTGACCCTCAGTGTAAACAAACTAATGTACAACATATACATAGACAACAGAATCATTACTCTGTGATTACACAATTGAGGAACAATCACTGTAAGCAGGAACTTTCACAGAAGATCTAGGAGGATGGGTACAGAGTGATATGAACTGGAACGAGCAAGTAAAACTAATCGCATGAAAAGCAGACGCCTGACTGAGATTCGCAGGAAGAGTCCTCAGGATCTATAGTCCTTCGACAAAGGACGTAGCTTACAAAAATCTCTTCGGCCTAACATTTTCGGAATAGTCCCCCATTCGGATCTCTGCGAGGGGACTGCCAAGGGGGAGGTTACCATGAGAAAAAGATTGAATAATCAACGAAATAATAACATTCTACGAGTAGGGGCGTGGAATATCAGAAGCCTGAACGTGGTTGGGAAACTAGAAAATCTGAAAAGGGAAATGCAAAGCCTCAATCTAGATATGGTAGGGGTTAGTGAAGTGAAGTGGAAAGAAGACAGGGATTCATGATCAGATGAGTATAGCGTAATATCAACAGCAGCAGAAAAAGCTATAATGGGAGTAGGATTCGTTATGAATAGCAACGTAGGACAGAAGTGCGTTACTGTGAACAGTTCAGTGATAGGGCTATTATCATCAGAATCGACAGCAATCCAACACCGACAACGATAGTTCAGGTATACATGCATACGTCGCAAGCTGAAGATGAAGAGACAGAGAAGGTGTATAAGAATATTGTAAGGGTAATACAGTATGTAATAGGAGATGAAAATCTAATAGTCATGGGTGACTGGAATGCAGTTGTAGGGGAAGGAGTAGAAGAAAAGGTTACAGGAGAATATGGGCTTGGGACCAGGAATGAGGAGAATGATTAACTGAGTTCTGCAATAAACTTAAGCTAGTAATAGCGATTACTCTGTTCAGGAATCACAAGAGGAGGAGGTATACTTCGAAAAGGCCGGGTGATACGGGAAGGTGGAAGAATACATTGAAGGCATCTATGAGGGGGAAGATATGTCTGATGTGGTAGGAGAAACAGGAGTCGATTTAGAAGGCCGGCCGGTGAGGCCCGTGCGGTTCTAGGCGCTTCAGTCTGCAACCCCGTGACCGCTACGGTCACAGGTTCGAATCCTGCCTCGGGCATGGATGTGTGTGATGTCCTTAGGTTAGTTAGGTTTAAGTAGTTCTAAGTTTTAGGTGACTGATGACCTCAGATGATAAGTCCCATAGTGTTCAGAACCATTTGAACCATTTTTCGATTTAGAAGAGATAGGCGCCCGGTATTAGAATTTAAAAGAGCTTTAGGGGACTTAAGATCAAATAAGGCAGAAGGGATAGATAACATTCCATCAGAATTTCTAAAATCGTTGGGGGAAGTGGCAACAAAACGACTATTCACTTTTGATGTGTGTAATATATGAGTCTGGCGTCATACCATCTGACTTTCAGAAAAACATCAGGCACACAATTCCGAAGACAGCAAGAACTTACAAGTGCGAGAATTATAGCACAACCAGATTAACAGCTCATGCATCAAAGTTCCTGAAAACAATAATATACAGATGAAAGGAAAAGAAAACTGAATATGCCCTAGATGACGATAAGTTTGGCGTTAGGAAAGGTAAAGGCACGATAGAGGCAATTATGACGTTGCGGTTAATAATGGAAGCAAGACTAAAGAATAATAAAGACACGTTCATAGGATTTGTCGATCTCAAAAAAGCGTTTGACAGTGTAAAATGGTACAAGATAATCAAAATATTCACGGGTGTACTGCCGGTCTACAGTGTCCAACGAGCACAATATTTCAGCGATCATACGTTTCGCCATCATCAGGTGAACTGACGGACTGAGCTCCTGTGAACGTGCCGGCACGGAGATCCGTACACTATGGCTGCTCAGGGGGAACTGGGTTCGGTTGCGGCGGCGGCCGATTTAAATACCCTCCGCCCGCGGCGCGCTCACTCCGCCTTCCGCGCCCCGCGCCGCGGTCGCGCGGTGGAACAGATTGCGACGGCGTCTGAGATGACGTCGGTGTGATGGCTCTGTCCGCCGTGGTCGTCACAACTATACATTTGTTCGATTTACTCTTGATTAACCCAATCGCTGGTTTCCAAGCCTTGCTAAGATTGTAGCCACAGTCACGGTTTATGAGGTCGTCATTGGTGCGAATTTCGATGGCCTCTCTAACAACGCTGTCCCAGTATCTCGACGTCTGTACCAGAATCCTCGTGCGTTCATACTCCATAGCGTGATTTTGCGACAAACAATGTTCAGCGACCGCCGACTTGCTCGGATACATCAGTCGAGTGTGCCTCTGGTGTTCAGGGAATCGATCGTCGACGGTACGCATCGTCTGATCAATATACGACTTGCCACATTGATACGGAATCTGGTACACGCCGGCCTTCCTCAAACCGAGGTCATCTTTGGCGCTCCGCACCAGTGCACGAGTTTTATTCGGAGGACAAAACACAGTTCCGACCCGGTGTTTCTTCAAAATGCGGGCGATTTTCCCCGAGAGTGCGCCTGTATATGGGATAAACGCAGTGCCTACCTCCTCCCTCGTGATTTCATCCATATCCACAGGTTGTGCTGTAGTGGGTGGGCGGAGAGCACGTTGAATCTGCCTCTCTGAGAAGGTGGACAACAAGACGAGGTCGCTTCTCAAGGACACAGATTTACCGGAGGGTGACGCTAAGAAATTGTTACCCCAAGGTCCGGTACCGCCTAGACTATATGGACTCCCGAAGGTTCACAAAGAGGGGGTACCATTACGCCCCACTGCCAGCAACATCAGGGCACCTACATATTTGTTGGCCAAATACCTGACGGGAATATTAAGTCCTTATGTGGGTAAATGCCCTCATCACATCCGTAATTCCGTGGATTTTGTTAAACGCCTTGATAGCTTCACGTTGGGTGAGTCAGATATCATGGAGAGTTTTGACGTCGTACCTTGTTCACGAGGGTACCCCTGCGAGAGTCACTAGAATTGATTAGTCAGAAGTTTGACGAGAAGACCACTGAACTTTTTAGGCATGTCTTGACTTCCACGTATTTTCTTTTTAATGGAGAATACTACGAACAAACGGAGGGAGTCGCCATGGGTAGCCCACTCTCACCGGTGGTAGAGAATTTGCACATGGAGAACTTCGAGGAGGAAGCCCTGTCGTCATCCGTATGGAAACCTACTTGCTTTTTCCGTTACGTGGACGACACGTTCGTCATCTGGCCACATAGTATGAATAAACTCCTTGACTTACTTACGCATCTAAACTCCATACACCCCAACATCATATTCACTATGGAGACTGAAACGGAGAGTAAACTTCCTTTCCTTGACGTCTTGGTCAAGAGAAGGCCTGACGGCACCCTAGGCCATGGGGTGTATCGGAAGATAACGCACACTGTGGAGACTGAAACGGAGGGTAAACTACCCTTCCTTGACGTCTTGGTCAAGAGAAGGCCTGACGCCACCCTAGGCCATGGGGTGTATCGGAAGACAACGCACATTGTTTAGTATTTGCACGCAGACAGCTGCCACCACCCTCCACAGAGGAATTGGGTGCTTAAAACTCTAGTACATAGGGCGCGCACTATCTCTGACGCAGAGAGTCTACCCGAGGAATGGAACATCTGAGAACAGTATTTCGAAAAAATGGGTACTCAGTGGCAGATTCAAGGCGCTCTCCGCCCACCCACTACAGCACAACCTGTGGAGATGGATGAAATCACGAGGGAGGAGGTAGGCACTGCGTTTATCCCATATACAGGCGCACTCTCGGGGAAAATCGCCCGCATTTTGAAGAAACGCCGGGTCGGAACTGTGTTTTGTCCTCCGAATAAAACTCGTACACTGGTGCGGAGCGCCAAAGATGACCTCGGTTTGAGGAAGGCCGGCGTGTACCAGATTCCGTGTCAATGTGGCAAGTCGTATATTGGTCAGACGATGCGTACCGTCGAGGATCGATTCCCTGAACACCAGAGGCACACTCGACTGATGTATCCGAGCAAGTCGGCGGTCGCTGAACATTGTTTGTCGCAAAATCACGCTATGGAGTATGAACGCACGAGGATTCTGGTACAGACGTCGAGATACTGGGACAGCGATGTTAGAGAGGCCATCGAAATTCGCACCAATGACGACCTCATAAACCGTGACTGTGGCTATAATCTTAGCAAGCCTCGGAAACCAGCGATTGGGTTAATCAAGAGTAAATCGAACAAATGTATAGTTGTGACGACCACGGCGGACAGAGTCATCACACCGACGTCAGCTCAGACGCCGTCGCAATCTGTTCCACCGCGCGACCGTGGCGCGGGGCGCGGACGGCGGAGTGAGCGCGCCGCGGGCGGAGGGTATTTAAATCGGCCGCCGCCGCAACCGAACCCAGTTCCCCCTGAGCAGCCATAGTGTACTGATCTCCGTGCCGGCACGTTCACAGGAGCTCAGTCCGTCAGTTTACCTGATGATGGCGACATGTACGATCGCTGAAATATTGTGCCTGTTGGACACTGTAGACCGGCAGTAGGCCCGTGGATATTTTGAGTATCAAATACGCCGGGAGAAACTCAAGAATCACATGGTACAAGATGTTAGAAACGCTGAGAAAAATAGGGGTAAGCTATAGGGAGAGACGGGTGATATACAATATGTACAACAACCAAGAGGGAATCATAAGAGTGTACGACCAAGACCGAATTGCTCGGATTAAAAAGGGTGTAAGACAAGGATGTAGACTTTCGCCCCTACTGTTCAATCTGTACATCGAGGCAGCAATGATGGAAATAAAAGAAGATTCAGGAGTGGAATTAAAATTCAAGGAGAAAGAATATCAACGATACGATTCGCTGATGACATTGCTATCCTGAGTGAAAGAGAAGAAGAATTACATGATATGCTGAATGGAATGGACAGTCTAAAGAGTACATAGTATGGATTGAGAGTAAATCGAAGAAATACGAACGTAATGAGAAGTAGAAGAAATGAGAACAGCGAGAAACTTAATATCAGGATCCATGGTCACGAACTAGATAAAGTTAAGGAATTCAGCTACCTAGGCAGTAAAATAACGAGTGACGGACGGAGCAAGGAGGACATCAAAAGTGGACTAGAAGTGGCAAATAGGGCATTCTTGGTCAAGAGAAGTCTACTAATGTCAAATATTGGCCTAAATTTGAGGAAGGTATTTATGAGAATGTACGTTTGGAGTACAGCATTGTATGGTAGTGAAACATGGAATGTGGCAAAACCGTAACAGAAGAGAATCGAAGCATTTGAGATGTGCTGCTACAGACGAATGTTGAAAATTAGGTGAACTGATAAGGTAAGGAATGAGAAGGTTCTGTGTAGAATCGGAGAGGAAAGGAATATGTGGAAAACACTGATAAGAAGAAGGGACATGATGATATGACATGAGGGAATGACTTCCATGGTACTAGAAGAAGCGGTATAGTGCACAAAACTGTAGAGGAAGACAGAGATTGGAATACATCCAGAAAATAATTGAGGACGTAGGTTGCTCTAGTGCTACTCTGAGACGAAGAGTTTGGCATAGGAGAGGAAACCGTGGCGGACGGCCGCATCAAACCCGTCAGAAGACTGACGAAAAATAAAAAGAAAAGATAGGTTTCATAGAGGAAATAGAAGAAAAGAGCAGCATTACAGGTTGCCTGAGTAGCGCAAACGCGTCGCAGGGATCATCAGCCAACTTCAATGGCAGCCGCTCCATGAGAGGCTTTCTGCAGTAGAGTGTGGTTTACTGTTAAAATTCCGAGAGCGTACGTTTCTATTCTAGAATAGTTAATCAATATATTCCTTCCTCCTGCGAACTTATTTATTTTTAACACTGTCTGAAGAGATCGAGATTAATGGCGACATTGTTACTGTACTAAATTAATGAAATTTACTTGCAACTGCGAAAGCTTTCTGACATTCGCTGTATTGGGGCTGAGGATATTATTTATCGGTGACACATGATCATTTGTGCCTGCGTGGTGTACGAATTCCCGCTTGTCACGAGCAGTCATCTTCAGCACTTCCGATATCCGAGCACGCTTCCAGGACTGACCCAGACTTTCTTATGCCACACTGTCTACAACCCCATTGCATGGAACTTTACTTGCAGTCCCATCAAGGTGACAAACATATTCAACGTTAGTATTAGGATCGTCATTATGCCTATCGGGAAACAGTTATTTTTAAGAATGATGAAACAGACACTGGCGAGTGTAGCTTAGTAAGTGCGGATGAGGGGTACACTTAGGATGGAAGGTCAAGGCCTCTATAGTGTCACTCCTTAAACACAACAACTAGCAATTCAAGAAATAAATTAACAATTTATTTTAGACCACATTAATCAAATAGCTAAAATACAACCAACACGTGGCCATCATTAAGACAATATCGAAAAACGACAGCTTACTTCTTAAGCAAGCAGGAAATTACAATTACTTAACGAACAGTAAATAACATCAGAGTGATTTAAAGAAATGTGGAATGTGGCACCATATATATATATATATATATATATATATATATATATATATATATATATATATATACACTCCTGGAAATTGAAATAAGAACACCGTGAATTCATTGTCCCAGGAAGGGGAAACTTTATTGACACATTCCTGGGGTCAGATACATCACATGATCACACTGACAGAACCACAGGCACATAGACACAGGCAACAGAGCATGCACAATGTCGGCACTAGTACAGTGTATATCCACCTTTCGCAGCAATGCAGGCTGCTATTCTCCCATGGAGACGATCGTAGAGATGCTGGATGTAGTCCTGTGGAACGGCTTGCCATGCCATTTCCACCTGGCGCCTCAGTTGGACCAGCGTTCGTGCTGGACGTGCAGACCGCGTGAGACGACGCTTCATCCAGTCCCAAACATGCTCAATGGGGGACAGATCCGGAGATCTTGCTGGCCAGGGTAGTTGACTTACACCTTCTAGAGCACGTTGGGTGGCACGGGATACATGCGGACGTGCATTGTCCTGTTGGAACAGCAAGTTCCCTTGCCGGTCTAGGAATGGTAGAACGATGGGTTCGATGACGGTTTGGATGTACCGTGCACTATTCAGTGTCCCCTCGACGATCACCAGTGGTGTACGGCCAGTGTAGGAGATCGCTCCCCACACCATGATGCCGGGTGTTGGCCCTGTGTGCCTCGGCCGTATGCAGTCCTGATTGTGGCGCTCACCTGCACGGCGCCAAACACGCATACGACCATCATTGGCACCAAGGCAGAAGCGACTCTCATCGCTGAAGACAACACGTCTCCATTCGTCCCTCCATTCACGCCTGTCGCGACACCACTGGAGGCGGGCTGCACGATGTTGGGGCGTGAGCGGAAGACGGCCTAACGGTGTGCGGGACCGTAGCCCAGCTTCATGGAGACGGTTGCGAATGGTCCTCGCCGATACCCCAGGAGCAACAGTGTCCCTAATTTGCTGGGAAGTGGCGGTGCGGTCCCCTACGGCACTGCGTAGGATCCTACTGTCTTGGCGTGCATCCGTGCGTCGCTGCGGTCCGGTCCCAGGTCGACGGGCACGTGCACCTTCCGCCGACCACTGGCGACAACATCGATGTACTGTGGAGACCTCACGCCCCACGTGTTGAGCAATTCGGCGGTACGTCCACCCGGCCTCCCGCATGCCCACTATACGCCCTCGCTCAAAGTCCGTCAACTGCACATACGGTTCACGTCCACGCTGTCGCGGCATGCTACCAGTGTTAAAGACTGCGATGGAGCTCCGTATGCCACGGCAAACTGGCTGACACTGACGGCGGCGGTGCACAAATGCTGCGCAGCTAGCGCCATTCGACGGCCAACACCGCGGTTCCTGGTGTGTCCGCTGTGCCGTGCGTGTGATCATTGCTTGTACAGCCCTCTCGCAGTGTCCGGAGCAAGTATGGTGGGTCTGACACACCGGTGTCAATGTGTTCTTTTTTCCATTTCCAGGAGTATATATATATATATATATATATATATATATATATATATATATAGAGAGAGAGAGAGAGAGAGAGAGAGAGAGAGAGAGAGAGAGAGAGCAATAACACAAGTAAGACGTTACAGTTAATATAATTCACTGGCAAGCAAATTTAAATTGTTTTTTTAAACTTTAAGTGCGAGTTTATCAAACGGGTAGTGACACCAGGTTGACCTGGGCAAAAGGTGATTTAACTTAAAATTCCGGAAGCAGAAGACCAGCCGTCCAAACAACACCTAAGCGCCGGGGGCCAACCGGGAGTCACTTCCTGTTAGACGACACGTCACAGCCTCTGTGCACCGAAGCGGGACGCGGCCCCGCACACCCACGCACCTCAACTCGCAGAAAAACTGGAACACAAACAGACCACAGAAAACACGTCAAACATCAAGCAAACATCAATTAATGTAAGTTAAGAACCAGTAAATAATAATTTTAAGAAAACCATTAAGTGATTTGAATAAAACGTCTAAAATATCAGATTTTTACATTCTCATAGGCAAGGAATATTTGCACATATCATTAAGGCCGACAATGAGTACAGAGATGAAATGGAAATAATTTCAAGATAATATTACGTTATTCAAATGCACAACTTCAGATCAAACTAGGTTCTGAGTTCTTTAATTTCCTTGCATAGGTCTGCAATTTACTGCCAATAGTGTAAGCTTGGTATGCAGAAAATTACTACTAGACTATGACATAATATGTTCAGTAGCTCACAGTCACTACGTCTTTCGGGGACGCTGAATTCCCTAAGGAAGTATTGACTGTTGGTGTCCCGGTCACACACCTTGCCAGCTGCTCTTACTTCATCAACATTACACTAGACCATCCAACCAACCAACACGTGACAGTCGCTACAACGCAAATGGTTCCACGAAACGAACGCACCAAAGCCACTTACACCTGCGATGGAAAGCTTTGTTCGAGGTGGTCTCGAGGAAATGGTCTGTTCGAGAAAACAGGTACCAAGGCAAGGCGACGAGCAGCGCCCGGAGTTGACATCAGGCAGGTGCACCACAAACTCGCGACCGTCCAGCAAGGTAGACCGGCCGCTCCACTGCTGGTCGAGCCAGCGTGTTTTGCTCCTTCGTCCGGCCGGCCGCGGTGGTCTCGCGGTTCTAGGCGCGCAGTCCGGAACCGCGTGACTGCTACGGTGGCAGGTTCGAATCCTGCCTCGGGCATGGATGTGTGTGATGTCCTTAGGTAAGTTAGGTTTAAGTAGTTCTAAGTTCTAGGGGACTGATGACCACAGCTGTTAAGTCCCATAGTGCTCAGAGCCATTTGAACCATTTTTTGCTCCTTCGTCCCTTGAAGCACGTCCTAGCGCCTCGTAGAGAGTCCCACGACCAACTCCCCTACCGCAAATACCCGCCGCCAGATTGCAACAGGGGAAAGATCGTAGTACAATCGGGTAATCGATAGTACTCCCAATGAGCTGGTGTGGCAGAAAAGGCGCACCACGGCTCAGCGACATCTGAAGACATCTAATGGTGTCGTAGGCAGTGTGGCATGTGGAAGATTGTGTCGGTGCTGGATGCGTGCTCAGATAGCACTAGTGGTTAAGGCGAGCTCTTCATCTACATCTACATTTATACTCCGCAGGCCAGACAATAGTGTGTGACGGGGGGCACTTTACGTACCACTGTCATTACCTCCCTTTCCAGTTCCAGTCGCGTATGATTCGCGGGAAGAACGACTGCCGGAAAGCCTCCGTGCCCGCTCGAATCTCTCTAACTTTACATTCGTAATCTCCTCGGGAGGTATAAGTAGGGGGGAGCAATATATTCGATACCTCATCCAGAAACGCACCCTCTCGAAACCTGGACAGCAAGCTACACCGCGATGCAGAGCGCCTCTCTTGCGGAGTCTGCCACTTGGGTTTGCTAAACATCTCCGTAACGCTGTCACGCTTACCAAATAACCCTGTGACGAAACGCGCCGCTCTTCTTTGAATCTTCTCTATCTCCTCCGTCAACCCGACCTGGTACGAATCACATACTGATGAGCAATACTCAAGTATAGGTCGAATGAGTGTTTTGTAAGCCACCTCCTTTCTTGATGGACTACATTTTCTAAGGACTCTCCCAATGAATCTCATCCTGGTGCCCGCCTTACCAACAATTAATTTTGTATGATCATTCCATTTCAAATCGTTCCGCACGCATACTCCCAGATATTTTACAACTGCTACCAGTGTTTGTTCCGCTTTCATATAATCATACAATGAAGGATCTTTCTCTCTATGTATTCGCAACACATTCGCGACAAATGGGACATCCGATTTGAAGGCCAAGTACGGCACCAATTTTCGTCTTTCACCAACAGGTAATATTTTCATATCTAACGCAGTTAACGTCAGAAGGTTTGTGCGGTTGTAAATAAATTCCTGCGTGTATCACGAGGAAAGAGTAGGAAGATAAAATTAGATTCGATCCGACGCAAAGGGGTACCGGCGGTCGTTCTTCCCGCGAACTATTCGCGACTGGAAAAGGGTCAAGTGACATTAGTGCACATGTCGGAGTATAGAAGTAGATATTGTCGGATGGCCAGACGGTGGTAGAAGAGTTTTCGCCGGCGGTTCCAGGTATGGAAATGAGCCTCCCCGGCAGCGGAAACTGGGTCTGCAGCGGCACTCTCAGTAATACAAGAGGCCCCCGCAGGAACGCCGGACACGTATAAACAGTGACCAGTGGCGGCAACTAAACTGTCTGCAGGCGGCGCCGCGGCGGTGGCGGGGGCGGCAGGGGCGGCGGCGGAGGCCTGCCGACGAGGCAGCGGCGCTCTTGCGGGGCGCACACAATGGTCAGCGCAGCCCCCGCGCTGGAACAATGGGCGTCGGCGGCGTCCCGCGCAGCGCCTGCGTCGGTCCTGGCCATTACGCGGATTAGCCGCCGCCACCGCCACCGCCCCCGCCGCCTCCACCGGCCGGCCTCGGGTCCGACTAATGCCGGCCCATTACACGCGCGCCTCGCCCGGATTAAAGGTAATCACGGGGAAATCTTTTGCCTCCCCTCTCGGAGCTTTGTCGGAGCAGCAGCTGCGGAATAACAGCTGGACGGCGGCCAGTGGTGCCCGCTCGTTACCATCCGCCGAACGAGCCGGCGAGGTAAAAGAGGGCCTGGAAAAAGGAGCGGAAATAAAGGCGCACTTAGCTCGGCCCGCGGCCGGAAGAAAAATGCCGTGCCGCTGAAATATCCGGGTATTCCGCAGCGTCGTCCCGCCGGCCAACCCGTGTCTGCCGTCGGCGGCTGAAGAGGCTGCCGTCGTTTCGTTTAACTCCACACAACTGCGAAACCGAATTACGCAGTCTCCCGGGAAACGTGTTGGCCGATTTGTCTTATAAACACAATGACTAACGTGCTGGAGAAACTGCTGTGGCCGGTCGGATTGGCCATGCGGTTCTAGGCGCTACAGTCTGGAGCCGAGCGACCGCTACGGTCGCAGGTTCGAATCCTGCCTCGGGCATGGATGTGTGTGATGTCCTTAGGTTCGTTAGGTTTAATTAGTTCTAAGTTCTAGGCGACTGATGACCTCAGAAGTTAAGTCGCATAGTGCTCATAGCAATTTCAACCAAACTGCTGTGCAAACGCCTACAGGCTCATAGGGCTCTTCGGGACCTCAGCCACAAATCCCGATTTAGAGAAGGAAAATCAGTAGACGATGCAATTAATCAAGCTGTGGAAAATGTCGAATTCACAGAACACAACGATGCCATAGCCATCGTGATAGATGTTGCAGGTGCTTTTGGCAAGCCTACATTATTTGCGAGATTTCCATCATTTTGATTTGCAGCTCCTTGTATTGGCCGTGTTTGCAGTTAAAATTGTTGGATGTGAAGCCCGCCAGTTATGCAAAACGCCGTTTTTCTCAGTACCCAGACATGTTTCGGTACCACTGTGCTATCATCAGTGGGTTTTCGTTTTTTTTATTCTTTACATTTGGTGTGCATGAATTTTCTGGATCCCTTGTGTGTTAATTACTACAGGTACCTTGTCATATTTTCGTGTGGCAAGTACTTCCATTCTCCGCATAATGCTGAGGTGTTGTGATGCACACGTAACTATAACAAGTATTTTTCACAAATAACGCAGTCAAATGGTTCAAATGGCTCTGAGCACTATGGGACTTAACATCTGAGGTCATCAGTCCCCTAGAATTTAGAACTACTTACACCTAACCAACCGAAGGACATAACACACATCCATGCCCGAGGCAGCATTAGATCCGTAATGGATAAGCATAACAAAGGATAAGATCCTGCGAAGGTAGCAGTCGAGCGGTTCCAGACTGAAGCGCCTAGAACCGCTCAGCCCAGCCCAGTCAGTGTTCATTTGTTCACCAGAGTGTTCGGAGCCAAATTTGAATTTTGTTTGCATTTTATCTTTGTGTGTGTGTGTGTTTTCTTAGCTCACGCA
The DNA here is from genome assembly GCF_023898315.1 of Schistocerca nitens. NCBI lineage: Eukaryota > Metazoa > Arthropoda > Insecta > Orthoptera > Acrididae > Schistocerca > Schistocerca nitens. The sequence goes on from NC_064618.1 coordinate 780,804,676, forward strand.
CACACGCACACACACACACACACACACACACACACACACACACACGCACACACACACAAAGATAAAATGGAAACAAAATTCTAATTGGGCGCCGAACTCTCTGGTGAACAAATGAACACTGACTGGACTGGAACACACAACAAACCACAATCACACTATGTTCTGGTGAAGTGAAAAGTGTTTTACTGCGTTATTTGTGAAAAATACTTGTTATAGTTACGTGTGCATCACAACACCTCAGCATTATACGGAGAATGTAAGTACTTGCCATATGACAAGCTACCTGTAGTAATTAACACACAAGGGATCCAGAAAATTCATGCACATCAAAGGTAAAGAACAGAAAAGTATACAACAGACAAATTATTCAAAACCATAGCTGTGGCCGAGAAACAATTTCGGCCAGATACCACTATGCAGACCAAGACTGAAGTCTTCCGTATCGTCACAGAGATGTCAGTGTTAAACCAACCGTGCCAATATCTATCTCGTTCACCGACTGTAGATGATAATGGAAGTTATTCGTCCTCGCTGGACTCATCAGCATCGTTTACTAGGTCCACAAAACACGCTTATTATTGAATTTTCTCAAACAAATGGCATTGCCACTCGAGCACTCGGTTTATCACTGAAATTAAATGAAATGATCGTATGGTACTGAGGGCCGGGAGTCCCCATACGCCGCGCGGGATTAGACGAGCGGTCTCAGGCGCTGCAGCCATGGACTGTGCGACTAGTCTCGGCGGAGGTTCGAGTCCTCCCTCGGGCATGAGTGTTTGTGTTTGTCCTTAGGATAATTCAGGTTAAGTAGTGTGTAAGCTTAGGGACTGATGACCTTAGCAGTTAAGTCCCATAAGATTTCACACACATTTGAACATTTGAGTCCCCATAGGGGGAAGTTCAGCCACCGAGTTGACTCCATATTGGGCGACCTGCATATCACTGATGACGAAATGATAATGAGGACAACAAAACATCAACTACCTGAGCGGAGAAAATCTCCTAGCCGGCCGCAATCGAACCAAAGCCCACTGCATGGCAGTCAGACGCACTGACCATTCAGCTAAGGAGACGTCAGTTTTTTTACTAAATGACTTCAATGAAGAGCACTACCAATACGAAAAGTAATATGTAACAAGACAATGTTTTGTTTAATGTTCCATACTTTATTTGCTATGTAAAACTGACTGAAATCTATGAAAATAGTTTCGTGGTTGTATGTGTGGGAGGTTTTTTGTTCTCTGTTACATAATTCTTTATTTTTTCCAGTGAATTTCTTGCAAATAACAAATTTTAGTAACAGTTATAAGAAAACTGTTTTCAGACAATGTACTTCCCAGACAGTACGTGTGGACTGAATAATTAAAACACTTGCAGTTTCATTTTCTGGGAAAACACAAATGCGCAACGTATTTGAGTTTTGTGTCCTTATCGACTCAAAATACCATGTCTCGCTCGGCTTGCACAAATTTTCTGTCCCTACGAAAACCGGGAAACCCGGTTTAACACAATCTCACAACGGTGCACCACAAGAAAGCTCATCATAGCAGACACCAAAACCACAGAAACCATTACTGAAGGGTCGACTCAGAAGAGACCGTTCAATAAAAATATGAGACACAAACACAAAAACAGCATTAAAACATCAAAACAAATACAGACAAAGCAGAAAAAAAATGGTTCAAATGGCTCTGAGCACTATGAGACTCAACTGCTGAGGTCATAAGTCCCCTAGAACTACTTAAACCTAACTAACGTAAGGACATCACACACATCTGAGGTCATCTCTCGCCTAGACTTATAACTACTTATACCTAACTAACCTAAGGACATCGCGCACGTCCATGCCCGAGGCAGGATTCGAACCTGCGACCGTAGCGGTCGCGCGGTTCCAGACTGTAGCGCCAGAACCGCTCGGCCACCAGCGGCCGGCCAAAGCAGAAAGTACACTACACAAACTGGTAAGGTTAACATCAGGGAAATACAGGGCACCTTTACTGGGTATACGAACATTCCTGTAAATTCTTCCAATCAGTACTTTGCTTTCCTGCCAGTAGATGGGTACACCGATTAATTCTCATCAAAAACGAAACAGTTGTTAGACGAGGACAAAGGTGTGTCCCGCTTAGGTTGTCAGGGACGATCGGCACCACATCAGCAGACAACAGACAACAGACAACAGACAAATTATTCCAAACCATAGCTGTGGCCGAGAAACAATTTCGGCCAGATACCACTATGCAGACCAAGACTGAAGTCTTCCGTATCGTCACAGAGATGGCAGTGTTAAACCAACCGTGCCAATATCTATCTCGTTCACCGACTGTAGATGATAATGGAAGTTATTCGTCCTCGCTGGACTCATCAGCATCGTTTACTAGGTCCACAAAACACGCTTATTATTGAATTTTCTCAAACAAATGGCATTGCCACTCGAGCACTCGTACTTGTACTGTACTTGTACTGAGCGTGGTTCTTCTTGGAATATACCCGACTGACATTACTATAAAATATCGGGCTGCAATGTACTGGTTAATGATGGGCAGACTATACGAAGATAGAGTGATAACATCTGTACATCTGCGGTGGCCGAGCGGTTCTAGGCGCTTCAGTCCGGAACCGCGCTGCTGCTACGGTCGCAGGTTCGAATCTTGCCTTGGGCATAGACGTGCGCGATGTCCTTAGGTTAGTTAGGTATAAGTAGTTGTAAGTCTAGGCGAGAGATGACCTCAGATGTTAAGCCCCATAGTGCTTAGAGCCATTTGAACCATTTATTAACAACAATCACCAATAGGCAAAGTGAATGTCAGGTCAGCGATCAGGGACGAAGTGTCTATACATTTTCGCCGACTTTTTGTAGCGGTTAAGACGAAAACACGTCAGTTATTAACTGGACACGGATCTTATCCCACGCACTGAAACCGCGTGGGTCTAAGTCAGACACAAAACTGCACATGTGGGGAATTAGGAATCCACGAACATCACAGGTACACAACATAACTACAAATTTCGGAAAAGAAATTTCTGAAACAACTTACAAACAATATATGCGCAGTGTGCCACACAGAGAACCACTCAGCATGTAGCAGAATTTGGGAATTCATAGTTATATATATATATATATATATATATATATATATATATATATATATATATATAATTGCTTCATTAGTTATAAATATTCTTTATTTATTACTTACTCCAAATAAGTATTTTTATATGTGTTTTTATTTTTAATTATTGGTTTAGTTATTGGTTTTAGTTGGTTTAGCTTAGTTCCTTATTTCCTTTTATGTTTACTCTCCTGGAAACCTGGCAAACATAAACATTTCGTTTTAAATACCACAGGAGAGGAAGAGATGTATTCCGTAGCGGCGATCTCGCGGATATTCCTTGTCGTTATCTGCTTCACCTGAAATCTCTAAAACCTTTACTCGCTGCACAGATAGTTCGGTACAACTGTGTCTGATGCGTCTGGATGATAGTTCCAACAATATAGCGGGATAAAGTTGATTAATTCCGAGATAATCTCTCGTCGAATTATGACCGCGGAAAATGCAGGTTTGCACCATCGTTCCAAACTTCACCTCCGAGCGATCTACGTCTCTCAATATCTGTACCGTGATAATTAACTAATTTCGGTATGGAAATATACACACTTTGAATACTTGATGTTAGTTATTGGATTTTATTTAATGCAAAAAACTATGTGAACCTTTACTCTATACCGTAATGGCGTCTCACAACAATACAATCTCTCTCTTCCTCTCACACGTCTTACATCTCCATTTCCTTCATCAAAGAGTCCGTAAAACAAACCTGTGGTTCGGTCAGCACGGAACGTCCTATTCTCGAAGTCGGTATATACCGTTCACCACAATATCAGAATATCAATTCGTCGCACTCAGCGTCAGAGATTTGTATGCACTAATAGCCTATTATAGGGTGGAGGATGATACAGACATTTGACAACAGTTGTGTTAAAAATAAGCACGTCAGGATGTTCATTAATACACTGTAATGGAGTGGAGGATGAAGAAGACAATTATTAATTTACTAGTACCTACAGACATTTGACAACGGTTGTATTACAAATAGGCACATTAGGCTAAATATATATAGGTCATTAGTACCCAAATAGCACTTCAAACCTGTACGTAAGTAGAAGGTATTATATTTAACAGAGCCAAAGTATTGTTACCTGAGGCACTATACAGCTGTATGTAGCACTTTAAAACTGTACGTAAGTAGAAGGTATTATATTTAACAGAGCCAGTGTGTTGTTACCTGAGGCACTATACAGCTGGGCGTAACCGTTCAATAACGGATACAGAGGTATCGATCACATCAAGGTGATGGTTGGTTCTAACATCTATCAGTGTTCATTATTTCCGTTTTCTGTTCTGAATATGAACTTATATTTTCATTTCAGGAAAATTATTTCATTTAAAAAATGTAAAAACTTGCAAATACACTTTCGGGTTCTTCGCCGGATCGTATTGTGTAAATCGGACAATATTTCATCGATGGAACTGGTCGACATCTTCAGTTGGTGGTAGCTGCTGCTGTCACTGCTGCAAGGTGCGACTGGTGATAACCGGATGGCGGCGCCGAAACTTATCAGGCTATTCCTTCAAAAGTGATCTCCGCCAACAGGCTACAGTGTGCCCCAAGACTGCGCTGTCTACCCAAGTTACATTTGGATGGGACTCCTCTTCGCCCAATAGTGAGCAAAATTGGAACACGGACCTATTTTCTGGCCAAACATCTTACTACACTGGTGTGGTCACCACATCCGAAATTCAGAGGACTTCATAGGACGCCTGAAGACTTTTAAGCCACAACCGTCGAATCTTTTCGCTAGATTTGACGTTACATTTTTATTTTTGGGAGTACTCGTGCCTCTGCTGGACTCGTTAGAGCTAATCAGCAGCCAGCTTCAGAAAGACATTGTGGCATTGTTTAAACACGTGCTTACATCAAATTGCTTCTTATTCGATAACCAGTATTTTGCACAAGTAGACTGTGTCCTCATGGGACCTCCTCTGTCTCCCATGCTGGCAAAGTACACTCCTGGAAATTGAAATAAGAACACCGTGAATTCATTGTCCCAGGAAGGGGAAACTTTATTGACACATTCCTGGGGTCAGATACATCACATGATCACACTGACAGAACCACAGGCACATAGACACAGGCAACAGAGCATGCACAATGTCGGCACTAGTACAGTGTATATCCACCTTTCGCAGCAATGCAGGCTGCTATTCTCCGATGGAGACGATCGTAGAGATGCTGGATGTAGTCCTGTGAAACGGCTTGCCATGCCATTTCCACCTGACGCCTCAGTTGGACCAGCGTTCGTGCTGGACGTGCAGACCGCGTGAGACGACGCTTCATCCAGTCCCAAACATGCTCAATGGGGGACAGATCCGGAGATCTTGCTGGCCAGGGTAGTTGACTTACACCTTCTAGAGCACGTTGGGTGGCACGGGATACATGCGGACGTGCATTGTCCTGTTGGAACAGCAAGTTACCTTGCCGGTCTAGGAATGGTAGAACGATGGGTTCGATGACGGTTTGGATGTACCGTGCACTATCCAGTGTCCCCTCGACGATCACCAGTGGTGTACGGCCAGTGTAGGAGATCGCTCCCCACACCATGATGCCGGGTGTTGGCCCTGTGTGCCTCGGTCGTATGCAGTCCTGATTGTGGCGCTCACCTGCACGGCGCCAAACACGCATACGACCATCATTGGCACCAAGGCAGAAGCGACTCTCATCGCTGAAGACGACACGTCTCCATTCGTTCCTCCATTCACACCTGTCGCGACAACACTGGAGGCGGGCTGCACGATGTTGGGGCGTGAGCGGAAGACGGCCTAACGGTGTGCGGGACCGTAGCCCAGCTTCATGGAGACGGTTGCGAATGGTCCTCGCCGATACCCCAGGAGCAACAGTGTCCCTAATTTGCTGGGAAGTGGCGGTGCGGTCCCCTACGGCACTGCGTAGGATCCTACGGTCTTGGCGTGCATCCGTGCGTCGCTGCGGTCCGGTCCCAGGTCGACGGGCACGTGCACCTTCCGCCGACCACTGGCGACAACATCGATGTACTGTGGAGACCTCACGCCCCACGTGTTGAGCAATTCGGCGGTACGTCCACCCGGCCTCCCGCATGCCCACTATACGCCCTCGCTCAAAGTCCGTCAACTGCACATACGGTTCACGTCCACGCTGTCGCGGCATGCTACCAGTGTTAAAGACTGCGATGGAGCTCCGTATGCCACGGCAAACTGGCTGACACTGACGGCGGCGGTGCACAAATGCTGCGCAGCTAGCGCCATTCGACGGCCAACACCGCGGTTCCTGGTGTGTCCGCTGTGCCGTGCGTGTGATCATTGCTTGTACAGCCCTCTCGCAGTGTCCGGAGCAAGTATGGTGGGTCTGACACACCGGTGTCAATGTGTTCTTTTTTCCATTTCCAGGAGTGTATTCCATGGAAGACTCTGAGGGAAAAGTACTGCAGTCGGCAAGTCCAAACCTTTCTGCTTCTGGCGGTATGTAGACGATGCATTTGTGGTGTGGCCCCACGGAATAAAGACATTACATGGTTTTTTTTCTGGCATCCCAATACACAATTCACAATGGAAGTGGAAAAGGATGGCATTTTACCATCCCTGGATGCCATAATCAGAAGAAAAGCCGATGGTACACTGGGACATAGCGTCTATTGCAAATCAAATCATACGGAGCTGCATTTGCAGGCCACAAGTTGTCATCAACCTGTGCAACGCAGTAGTGTCTTAGATTCCTTGGTGCACAGAGCACGTGAGGTCTCTGATGCCAAGAGTCTACCTGCTGAGCTACAACGCCTTATAACGTATTCCAATAGAATGGCTATTCTGTTAGACAGATACACCAAGCATGCCATACTAAGAAAATTCGAAGCAGGGATGTAAATAAAGATGCGAGGGCACCCACTACAACCGCGTTCTTGCCCTATTTTGGCGGGATGTCTTCAAGAGTAGAGAGATCCTCAAAAGGCAGATCAAGAGTGTTTTTTGGCCACCAGAAAAACCGAGGAATTTGATGCGTTCGGTCGTGTATAAGATCCCACGCCAATGTTGATAATCTCATATTGGGCAGACATGCCAAATCGCACAAGAACGTTGTGTCATACACACGTGGGGAAACCTGACAAATCAGCAGCAGCGGAGCATTGTTTAAATACGTGGCATCGTACGTTTTACGAAAAGACTGAAATTTTATCTCCAGTGTCATCCTTCTAGGACCATGTTGTTAAGGAGGCCATATACACGGTGTTACAAAAAGGTACGGGCAAACTTTCAGGAAACATTCCTCACACACAAATAAAGAAAAGATGTTATGTGGACATGTGTCCGGAAACGCTTAATTTCCATGTTAGAGCTCATTTTAGTTTCGTCGTCCACCTACTCTCAATGGAGCTCGTTATCATGATTTCATACGGGATACTCTACCTGTGCTGCTAGAACATGTGCCTTTACAAGTACGACACAACATGTGCTTCATGCACGATGGAGCTCCTGCACATTTCAGTCGAAGTGTTCGTACGCTTCTCAACAACAGATTCGGTGACCGATGGATTGGTAGAGGCGGACCAATTCCATGGCCTCCACGCTCTCCTGACCTCAACCCTCTTGACTTTATAATGTTACTTAAAATCCGTCTTTATTGCAAATTTTTTTTATTCATATGACCGGTTTCGGTTCATTCAGAACCATCTTCAGATCTGATATTTCAGTTACAGGAGTAACCCGTCCAAATCCAGCAACTTTCACATGCTACGTCACATCAGATATTTCAGTTAAAGGAGTAACCCGTCCAAATCCTGCAACTTTCACATGCTACGTCACATAACTTGTAGTGGACTGCCAAGGCAGCCAGTCCACAGTGACGGGTAGCCGAGAGGGCACGCGTACACACACGCCGACTGGCGCGAAGTCGGGAACAGGATTCGTAATGAATGCGATAAAGAAAAGAACGTAGCTACTAGAACACTTAACTTTTATATCGTCCTTTGGTATACAGCATTCTTGATGATACAAGTGAGACTATCTTGAGATACATCCAATGGTACCAATGGCGCCTTGCTAGGTCGTAGCCATTAACTTAGCTGAAAGCTATTCTAACTGTCTCTCGGCAAATGAGAGAAAGGCTTCGTCAGTGTAGTCGCTAGCAAAGTCGTCGTACAACTGGGGCGAGTGCTCGTACGTCTCTCGAGACCTGCCTTGTGGTGGCGCTCGGTCTGCGATCCTGACAGTGGCGACACGCGGGTCCGACATGTACTAATGGACCGCGGCCGATTTAAGCTACCACCTAGCAAGTGTGGTGTCTGGCGGTGACACCACATAACTAGCATGTGAAAGTTGCTGGATTTGGACGGGTTACTCCTGTAACTGAAATATCAGATCTGAGGATGGTTCTGAATGAACCGAAACCGGTCATATGAATAAAAAAATTTGCAATCAAGACGGATTTTAAGTAACATTTTAAAATCACTGATTGCTGTTATCCCATAAGACATTATGTCTGTTTTTGCAAACTCTTGACTTTAATTTATGGGGGCATTTGAAAGCTCCTGTCTACGCAACCCCGGTACCAAATGTAGAGACTCTTCGTGCTCGTATTTTGGACGGCTGTGATACAATACTCCAGGGCTGCATCAGCGCATCAGGGATTCCATGCGACGGAGGGTGGATACATGTATCCTCGGTAACGGAGGACATTTTGAACATTTCCTGTAACAAAGTGTTTGAAGTCACGCTGGTACGTTCTGTTGCTGTGTGTTTCCGTTCCATGATTAATGTCATTTGAAGAGAAGTAATAAAATAAGCTGTAACATGGAAAGGAAGCGCTTCCGGACACATGTCCACGTAACATATTTTCTTTCTTTGTGTGTGAGGAATGTTTCCTGAAAGTTTGGCCGTACCTTTTTGTAACACCCTATATATCCGTACGGCGGGCAATCTTATCAACAGGGATGCAGGTTTTCAACTAACCGCCGCCTTGAATCCAGCACTGGCTGCCATTAAATCAAAACAGGTAAAACAAGAACTTCCGACTCATCACGCGACGTAACGCACTGCAGAGGTTTAATTCAGCTTTTAACTACAGGAGTATCCCGCAGCACAGTCATCGCCCACACCTCGCGCTGCGGTTCTCAGCAGTGCCCACCTGGAGCGCTGCTTTTCTCCAGCTGCAAGCGTCTTCCACGCACGCGTACTGCGTGCTCCCGGCCTGATAAATTTCGGCGACGCCGCTCGATTATCATCACTCACGCCTTGCAGCAGTGACAGCAGCGACTACCTCCACCTGAAGACGTTTACCAGTTCCATATTGTGCGATTTACACTATACGATCCGGCGGCAAATCCGAGAAGTGTATTTACAAAAGATCCGTCGGTAAGGCCTGCAAAGTCACATCAAGTAAAAACCTGCTTCAACTAGAAAATAAAGACTAAAGTGGCGAACGCGGGCAACTGTGCATGTGACCGCAGGGGTTGGCGGTGTCCAGTTTTGGCTCGTCCTCGTTCACCGGACAGGCGCAGCGGCTAAGCGGCCAAAAACCGCCCACCATAAGAAATTAGGCGATGGTTGTGATACCGAGCAGCAAGTGAAAAAGAATTCTCTGTTTGAAGAAATTAGCAGCACCCCTTACCCTTCACCACAAAAAAGTATCTTGAGAAGTAAAGTTACTCCAGATTGCTGTAGATGACTGTAACCTATCTGCTTATAGGAGGTCACTAATGCACATCCATGTGAAGCTTCACCCATCCTGGTGACAATTTTCCGGTTCTTTATTTGCCTGGTAAGGCTTTGAAACTCTTGTACAGTTTCTGCTGCGTAGACTTGGCTTTAAAAAAATGTAAACTAAGTATTACGATAAATTTTATAGATAATCGACAAGTACGCCAAAGAAGAAGAGACAGAACTACAATGGAAATGTTCTTCCAAGGACTCTTGCGCTTATATGCATCAACTATCTTTCCTTTGTCTTTCACTTATCTGTTTGGATTCGGACCTAAGAGGACGTTCTTGTGTAAACCTCATCTTGCTGTACCAGCTGATAATATAAGTTGTACCTAAAATCCGAAAAATATAATGGTTATTTTGTCAAAAGAATTTGTGTATGTGTCAATCAATTAGTTGTCTGATGCCTGTGTTGTCTTAAGTAGATATGGGCCTTAACAAAGAATTTTCATTGTTAGACGCCATCTCAGAAAAATCTTTAACAGTTTTCTTTTAGCTCATCTACGAGACGTTTAGGACAATTAACCTTATTTCAGATCCCACGAGACCGAAGGCAGCTACTAATAATTTAACAATTTTACTTACAGATTTTCTTTATATAACGAGATAACATCACAGGCAGAAAAGGTCTGCTCACAGGATTCCAGTTCCATTATATTATTTCACTTGTAGATGCTACTCTTGTTATATTGGGGGATGGAGGCAAAACCACGATGTTAAGTTACGTATTGCAGTAGTGTACATCGAACAGACTTGGCAAATATTCTTTGGTGCAATAATCACACGACTTCTCACGAGCCTGGAATAATATCTGTAGTATTGGGTAAATAAGAAAACGACAATTAATTATCGACGATTACGTAACTACCCTGTGAACTGAGCTAGTTTACTGAGTGCTTATACACGTCGGGCTAAATTAAAGAAACATTATTACACTGTTAATAATATTCCTACATTAGTTATTTCTCTTTTATGCTGAGCCATTGAACTGATGTGTTTTTTTTTTTTTTTTGTTTTTATATAAGTCACGGCTCATATTCCTTCTATTACATTACGCTGATAGGAAAGAAAAAGAGTCACAAATAATTTTTATTTTATTACATTACACCCGGCAACGTACATATCCAGCCCCCGTAACGTGGGATAGGTATGCAAGCTCCCAGTAACGTCTCATGGAATGAGTCCGTGCTTAGAGGCTCTCCAGTGAGGTCCAGTCTCATGGCATGAGGCAATTTGTCAATTCATCATTTGATGATCATCCGTTGGTCAGATGAGGAAGTTGAGCTTCGTGGCGCCTCGTCTTATTCAAAAATATGGTCTATAAATCGACACCAAGTTATACGTTATCCGTTCTTATTTCTCCATTACACACCTCACACACACACACACACACACACACACACACACACACACACACACACACACCAACACCAACATACACGGACGCACGCACACATAAACACACATTCATACATGCATACGGACATACACACATACACTACTGGCCATTAAAATTGCTACACCACGAAGATGAAGTGCTACAGACACGATATTTAACTCGGAGGAAGAAGATGCTGTGATATGCGAATGATTAGCTTTTCAGAGCATTCACACAAGGTTGGCGCCGGTGGCGACACCTACAAAGTGCTGACATGAGGAAAGTTTCCAACCGATTTTTCATACACAAACAGCAGTTGACCGGCGTTGTCTGGTGACACGTTATTGTGATGCCTCGTAAAACGAGGAGAAAAGCGTACCATCACGTTTCCGACTTTGATAAAGGTCGGATTGTAGCCTATCGCGATTGCGGTTTATCGTATCGCGACACTGCTGCTCGCGATGGTCGAGATCCAACGACTGTTTGCAGAATATGGAATCGGTTGGTTCAGGAGGGTAATACGGAATGCTGTGCTGGATCCCAACGGCCTCGTATCACTAGCAGTCGAGATGACAGGCATCTTATCCGCATGGCTGAAACGGATCGTGCAGCCACGTCTCGATCCCTGAGTCAACAGATGGGGACGTTTGCAAGACAACAACCATCTGCACGAACAGTTCGACGACGTTTGCAACAGCATGGACTATCAGCTCAGACACCATGGCTGCGGTTACCCTTGACGCTGCATCACAGACAGGAGCACCTGCGATAGTGTACTCAACGACGAACCTGGGTGCACGAATGGCAAAATGTCATTTTTTCGGATGAATCCAGGTTCTGTTTACAGCATCATGATGGTCGCATCCGTGTTTGGCGACATCGCGGTGACGCACATTGGAAGCGTGTATTCGTCATCGCCATACTGGCGTATCACAGGGCGTGATGGTATGGGGTGCCATTGGTCACACGTCTCGGTCACCTCTTGTTCGCTTTGACGGCACTCTAAACAGTGGACGTTACATTTCAGATGTGTTACGACCCGTGGCTCTACCATTCATTCGATCCCTGCGAAACCCTACATTTCAGCGAGATAATGCACGACCGCATGTTGCAGGTCCTGTACGGGCCTTTCTGGATACAGAAAATGTTCGACTGCTGTCCTGGCCAGCACATTCTCTAGATCTCTCACCAATTGAAAACGTCTGGTCAATGGTGGCCAAGCAACTGGCTCGTCACAATACGCCATTCACCACTCTTGATGTGCTGTGGTATCGTGTTGAATCTGCATGGGCAGCTGTACCTGTACACGCCATCCAAGCTCTGTTTGACTCAATGCCCAGACGTATCAAGGCCGTTATTACGGCCAGAGGTGATTGTTCTGGATACTGATTTCTCAGGATCTATGCACCCAAATTTAGTGAAAATGTAATCACATGTCAATTCTAGTATAATACATTTGTCCAATGAATACCCGTTTATCATCTGCTTTTCTTCTTGCTGTAGCAGTGTTAATGGCCAGTAGTGTAGATACTTACTCACGTCACGACCATCATCATCTTCATTATCTTCGTTAGCAACACCACAAATAACAAAACTTCTTTACTGGTAAAGCAACTGAATTTTGACTGTCGATAAATGACTTTGATTTATTATCAATTTTCTCCATTCCTCTCTTTATAAAAGGCAAGCCCACAGAAATATTTTAAAATTCAGCATTTCTACTTGGCTTAGTTTATGACAAATGTACTCAACCTTATACCGTGAATATTATTTGCAAAAGTGGAAAATGCGGTATTATTTGCACTTAATTATTTTTTCCTGCTGTAATCCCTGACACAGTACTCGCTAAAGCCTGTGCTATGCTAAGTAAGCGGGATTCACCTTATGAGAAAAGATTTTCGTATAGATATCGACCGAGTGTACCTGAATGGTGGCAAATCAGACTTACATCCACTCTGTAATAACAATGATCCGTCAAGTATGTTCAAAATGCAATTACACGTCACTATGGATCAAGAGCAACCGAGAAGATGCTACCGATTTGATAATAATGCGGTCGCCAGCCTAATTAGGCATTAACTGACTTTCTTCCCCTGTACAAGTTGGTATATATACATGCAAAACAACAAGTTGTAACACTATATAATATATTAGAATTTTAGAACCAGAAAATCTATTGAACTGATAGTTTCAAGTTCTGTACTGATGTTGAAAACCATGAATACATAACACTACACTATAATGTATACCACAAAACTTAATACTGTCTATTAATCTGATTAAAATCGGGCATAGGTTACCCTAGACATTGCACTTTCATGTCACACAATTGACTTTTATATTGACTTTAACTTTTGCTGGTCAAACCAATTTAGAACACTTCAGAATTCAAATGAATGAGGGGGGACCCCGAAACTTGTTATGATCGCTGTATTTAAAAAAATGATTACTGAATTTATTATGCGTTCAAGATTTCCAGTATATAAATTACTACCTTTTTCATCTTATTTACTGCTCATTTAAATGCCTTTAAATCTGTCTCGAAATAATAAACTTCATTACTATATCAATACTAAAGTTATCTTTCAACTTCGTTAGACCTTCGTTATTCATTTACTGGTTCATTAACAAAACATTTCTTTAAGCAGCATTCTAATATAGGTAGTTCTGCAAATAATTATTATTAACACAAATTTTAATTTTCATTTCGGATTGCACAACATTTGGACAGGACCCTGTCTAGGTTAGTTGTGAGGATAATTAAATGATCGAAAAGTTCTGGTAAAATTTAGGTTATTATTGCACCAAACAAACGCAGTTCACTCTCTGATCCACACGAATACAGTACTAAAAGTTTCAACCTGCTAATATCGATGCGGCGGTTGGCGGGCGGCGAGATGGCCAGGCACAGAGCACACATACAACCACAGCTATGGCTCTAAATGTATCGGCACTTTAATTCTTCTTCGCGTCGCAATACTTTTCCATTTAGTGCCTATGGAATTTTGCCATGCTGCGTGGACGTTGGAACAGCATACCAGAGGCTCAGTGAAGTTATGTCTTCCAAGAGAGCCTCCTCGCTCCAGAAGGTGTTGCTCAAACCAGTGCCAAACTCCAACTAGAACTGTGCCCGTTGTTACGTGCAGTGCCCGCGTGCATTTTCCCGCGCTCGCCTGCCATCCACATTTTACCGCTCCCTAACAGACCGGGTATTCACCCGAGGTTTTGCATTCTACATATCCTAACACATTGCCTACGTATGGACCAGACGCACAGTTATAATTTTAAACATTTTACAACAGTTTCAACGTTTGTTACATTTCAATTCTATTACAATATTACTAGACATTTGACATAAACATTAATATTCACATTGAAACTTATTTACAGTTTTCTTAACTTAATGGCATGAAACAAAAATAATTGAAATCAGAACATCAATTACACAAGTTTATCGAAAAATCAGATGGAAATAATTACTGAGATGTACAATAGGTACAGAGTCGTTGTTGTTACACAGCGTCCTTAAGTACTCGATCTCGTCAAGAATAATTTTAAAACTTAGAATGAGGACTGAACTGCTAGAAAGAACGTTTTCCATGACACTTTGTAGTATTAGTACAGCTTTCTTTTGTGAAAATAATCTCACTGAATTGAATATTTGTGTAAGATGGAAGAAATGACAGGGACTGTCATATATGAATCTTATCAGCAGATGAATAATGCTGGAAATATACTCGAATATATAAGAACGTGCTGAAAAATTAATGTCTCCAAATTTTTTATTCTGTTCTCAACATCAGTTGAGGGATTACATGTTATGCGCATTACTCGGTAGACTTTCCCGCTTCGCTTATGCAAGTTGCAACCTTCTCCCGTTAGACGGCTCCGAACTGTAGCGTATAATGTGGCGGTGTGTAACATAACTATGGCTGTGCGTGAGAAACAGAGTGCTGTAATCGAGTTCCGAATTCGAAGATTTCACCCACACATGTGGAGTCCTCTAGGCTCACCATGATAATGCCAGGCCAATACTGGAGCACAGCGACATCCGCAACGATCCGAGGGTATGCGTTCAACTGTCATCGATGCTTCTGCATACAGTCCCGACTTTGCCCCGCCCGATTTTCATCTGTTTCCAGAACGTCGGGCACTTCACTTTGACTGTGACGAAGCGGTGAAAGCAGCGGTGAGGTTGTGGCTCCGTCAACAAGGTCTTAATATTCTACAGTGACGGCATAAAGAAACTGATCTTTCGCTGGGAGAAATATGACCGTCGGCAGGGAATTATGTTGAGAAATAATATGTAGACACGAAGAACAAAAATGTAGTATGTTAATAGAATTTGTTTTATTTAAAAAGTTTTAAAAGTTTTTCCTTTTCAGCACGCCATCTTCTCTTCAACAGGTTAACTGGCTGCACACTTCCACAGTATAGAAATAATCTAAAATTTGACCTTTATATGAAGGGTTTATTTCAATAGTGGTACAATTCCATTTTAGTTCATATTGAATTACAGAGTCCTAAAGTTAAATAAGCGCTGAAAACTCTGCAGTTGAGATACCTGAAATATTCAAGCATATGGCTTCTTGCTAGAGATGAACCTATCTCTCTGTTTGTTTGACTCATTAATTTCAGAAGCATTATAGACAGAAAAGTGGAGGTATTGGACTCGTACCACTATTAAAATAAGCCCTTCAAATATATGACCACGCATTATAAACCATCCTACGTTATTACCTGTTTATTCTATGGTATCCCGATCTATTTCAGTACAAAAGGCGTTCCTTATCAATATGATAACTTTTAAAATTCTGCGTGGTGTCTGTTTGTTCTATATCGTGTCTCCCTACCACTTTCGCGCAACGACGCTCTGAGCGTGTTTTTTAGGGAATTGACTAGTTTGAACCTGGGACCTGTTGCTGGTAAGCAGACGTCAGACCACACATGACATGTAGAGTTCAGAAGAGTTCAGTGAGCCAGCCGCGGTGGTCTCGCGGTTCTAGGCGCGCAGTCCGGAACCGTGCGACTGCTACGGTCGCAGGTTCGAATCCTGCCTCGGGCATGGATGTGTGTGATGTCCTTAGGTTAGTTTGGTTTAAGTAGTTCTAAGTTCTAGGGGACTGATGACCACAGCAGTTGAGTCCCATAGTGCTCAGAGCCATTTGAACCATTTGAGTTCAGTGAGACTAGCGATGATATAACTAAATACTTACTGATTTCAGCGTCAGCTCCACTGCACTCCCTGTAAAAGAATCTTAGTACTAACTAAATTTAGTGGAAGGGGTTCAAGGCTTTCCTATTTTTAGTTAGCTGGTAAAATAACGTCGAAAAAGCAGTTAAGTTTACCATTGGAAATTTTATTCTAATCACAAAACATTGTTTATAAATTGCACTATTGATAAAAGGAAATGTTTTAATATAGCATGGTAAAAACCAACTGCGTTCAACAAAAATGTGAACGAATATTCCCTTAATGGGTTTCCAAGTTCTACAATGGATCGAAGGATGACCTATGCCATATCACATCTATAATCTATGTTTAAATTAAGTTTCACAAAAGAGAAAACTATCAAAATGGTCTACAGTGACCGTCAATTATCTTTCATTACTTATCTAACTTGTCGTAAATTACAGTGGCTGATGTGGCTTCTCAATAACTATATAACTGAAAAATCATCGCGTTTCAGATTTTTACTTCAAGTGGCAAATGTGAACACCATCACCTTTAATTGACGATCGACACTAGTATTATGCAAAAAGGGGGTGTAACAGATGAGACTTCTGCAGTTCTGAGTGAAGCTTTATTCGCTGTTGTGCGGCATCGCCTGCGTTCATTACCTTGTCGGTGTTCGTCAGGGGGCGGCGGGCAGCACAGCTCCGCTCACCTCGCCGTCTCGGAAGCAACTCTCTCCTAACTTCTCCTTACTACAATTTACCTAAGTTGGTTTAAAAAAACTATCTGGCTGTGGTTTCATCTGACCAATCAGGGTCTCAATGTTAACCTTAAGCTCCGTCTACAAAAATTCTGTCTATCCAATGAGAAACGTTATACTTTTCATGGTGGGGCAATGTTTTTAAAGTTTGCAACATAACAGAGACGCGAAAAAGTCTCACGCTAAAACTTGCAGCTGGTGTGGTCCTTTTAGTGTTATCGTAAGATATATACTATTCTTATGGAGGGCTCTATCTTTTAACATGGGCTGGGGGGGTGGTCCTGACGTAACAGAGACGCGAAAAAGTCTCACGCTAAAACTTGCGACTTGGGTGGCCCTTTTTGTGTTATCGTAAGATCTATACTGTTCTTCTGGAGGGCTCTAGCTTTTAACATGGGCTGGGGGGGGTGGTCCTAGCGGTTAGCTGGCGACGTGGGTGTCTGTCCCTTATCGTAGGGCCTTCCAGCTTAACACGGTTCTGCTCTCGGCTTCTGTTCTCGTTTCTCCCCTCGGAACTGCGTCTGTCTCACGGTGGGAAGGTATGACATGCATTTAGGCATTCTTGTGTTAGTCTGTGGTATTCTATTTGCTCACTCGTTACTCGTATTACTTTGGTTAATTTAATGTCACGATTTATTCGGAGCTATGTTACACACTACTGGATTTGCTTATCATGTCAGGGTTTTCATGGAAGGTGTTGGATTTGCCTGACACCTTACAAACTACAATGAAACCACTGACGTTTTTACCAATGCCAAGCAGACTGGGTGTTGTGTGATGTCCTTAGGTTAATTAGTTCTAAGTTCTAGGGGACTGATGACCATAGATGTTAAGTCACATAGTGCTCAGAACCATTTGAACCATTTGAACCAATGCCAAGCAATTTCTTTTTTCTTCGAGTAATTAGAATTTCATCTATGGCACCAAAAATTTCTTTCCATCATTCAGTCAATGAACCATAGCTCAGCGTTTAGCTTCTGTATGTCTTATTTGTTACAAAAAACGTTTCCTAAATTCAAAAAAAGAGCATCGGTCTGCCAGTAGGTCATCTAGCAAAGTCTACTGTGTTTTCAAAGCTGTAGATATTATAAACAACATTAAAACCAAAGCTAACTAGGAGAAGGGGAGAGGTCCCGTCTCTGGCTGTCATTAATTTTCTTTGTGCGAGCAGATCAGAAGACGAAATCGATCGCGAAGTATATTTTGTTCTTTAGCACTCACTGCAGGCGCATGCAGACCTGATATGCACTGCCGACAGTCTCAGGACGGTGAGACTCCTATATCTTACACCATCGCTAAGATGCTCTGTAGCGATTATTTCGCTCCATTAATGTTGGTTTTCTCAATAAAGTAACAATTCGTAGTCTATATATTTTTGGGTAAATAACAATACAGTAAGATAGGAATGCTGTCTCACCTAAGTATTGTGTAGTAATGTCTTTTAGATTGTTCAGGTACCTTCAATAAAAACATTGTTATCTTGGCGTTGTTTATTCGGGGTTGGTAAACCTGTAGCAGTCTTGGCGTTTTGATAAACCCTTTTGATGTTGTTATGCGTACTGTATGCGGCCTGGTCGTTGCTTTTGTTGAGTGACAGAGGAGAGATATGAAAATATAGGCGTGGGTCAACAGTGTTTGGGAAGAAGGCAGATAACAGTCAACCCTCACGGATAGCAGCTCGCATTAAAGCGCCGCTTCCAGGACGGGGAGGTACACGGGTCCCGGATCGCGCGGATTAATGAGGAGGGTCGGCATGCGGCCGATCCTGGGTGTGGTTTTTAGGCGGTTTCTCACATCTGAGTTGGTAAATGCCAGGCTGGTACCATAGTCCCACTTCAGTTACACGATCGAAAAATATCTGGAAGAACTTGTGCTTACTTTCACATGAAAAACACTACACACAGACAGATGGGATGCACATATTGCGTTCCGGGTTAGCGTACTGGCGACAGGAAGGGAATACTTCTGTGTAGTATTGTAGCAAGTCTAGTTCCAGAAAGAGGTCGAGCAGATAGTACAACACACACACGAATTATCAGCAATTAAAAGTAGAACTTTGCAACCAAGTTGTGTTCGGACAGACGATTTTAAATCGATTCCATCGCTGCATTTCATTACCGAATGATAGCTTCGCATCAGAGTCTACTTGTCTTTCACGTGACTGGGTGTTTGTGATGTTCTCATCATTTCATCATCAATGAGGACAATGGCAAGACTGGACTGTGAAAAGATGGAGACTTTGTACGGTTGCTGATAATCACGCCGTTGAGCACCCCACACCCCAAAATCATCATCATCATCATCATTGTCTTTCACATGACATAATGTTCGGTAGACATTCTAGTCGCACGCAGCCTGATCTGTACTACGACGATACTGTAGCGGCACCTCCGTTTAGGATAGGTAAAGTTTTATGCGATATTCTGAGCGCAAGTTACAGCCGGGTGCAGGCTGGATTTCAGTGGGTTACACACACCAGCAGTAGCGAAGGCAATTAAAGGCCACAGGGGTGTAGAACTGCCGGAGAAGGCGCTGACAGCAGTTTTCATGGCGCAAGTCACAGGCAGAAGGGGGCCACTGGCTAACCTAAGAATTATGCACATGTGACATCAAGCGGTGTGCTTGTCAAAGCAGAGGCGCACAGGTGCCGTTTTCTAACGAGATTTATGCAAGTGTGGCAGCTTTCCTGAATGGCGGGGCATATCACACCACCGGCTACACATAGCAACAGATGGGACGTCAGCATCCCAGTCCACAACGGGTCATTGGTTCGTAACTCTGAGGCCAATGTAGGGTCCGCAGCCAGCCAGTGGCGGGCCACTCTTTGGCTAGCTACCGTGGGCAGTCGTCCTGGCTTCCAACACATGCTGAAGGCATCCCATGACGAGAGCCACAGATTCGGATGCCGGCTTACGGGCGCTAGCCATCGCCACGTTCTCAGCCACGCCAGCGAGAAGAAGCAGTAGCTGGCCACCTGCAGCTCGCACCAAGCGGCGCTGAGTCGGCAGGGGCGCAGACCGCTGAGCCAACTCCCCGCATCCTGATGACGCCGCAACTTCGCTGGCATACAAGGACGGCTCGACACAGCATTGCATTATTCGGGCTGCTGGGGTGCTTCCTCAGCATTGCGGGGCACTGTGATGCAGACCAAGAGGAACGAGGGCACTGTAGTTAAGAAACTATAAATCACTTGGAAAGTTCTCACTGAGTTTTAATACGGCACCTCCTGGCACACCCAGGCATTTGGCATTATCCACTACAATACTGTCGTTGTAAGCGATAATTACAATTGATCACTGATTCCATAGAGAGTGGAACAGTGCTCGGACATAAATACACTGACAGATAAAAAAACCGCAGCACCGAAAATAATTGAATATCATTTGAATAGTTAACATATCTAAGTTATTAACACTGCAAGATCACAGGTTAATGTCAACACGAGACAAGCCATTCCAAATGCGAATTGCTGGTACAATAATAACTAGTGTATCCGCCAGAATGTTGAATGCAAGTATGCAAATGTACATGCACTGTGTCGTACAGGTGCTGGAGGTCTGCTTGTGTGATGGAGTTGCATGCCTGTTGCACTTGGTTAGCCAATAAAGGGATGTTTAGTGCTGTTTTGGAATGACACTGAGATTGTCATCTGATCATGTACCATATAAGGTTGATTGGGGACAGATCTGGTGATCGAGCAGGCCAAGTAAATATATCGACACTGTATTTGCAGAGTCTATTGGGTTACAACAGCGGTGTGTGGATCAGCGATATCCCGTTGTAAAACACCCCCTGGAATGCTGTTAAAGAATGTCAGCACAACTGGTCGGATCACCAGATTGTTTTACATATTTATAGTCAGGGTGCGTGGGGTAACGACGACAGTGCTCAAGCAATCGTACGATATCGCACTCCAGGCAATAACTCTTAGGTGTAGGTCCAGTGTGTCTAGAAAGCAGACAGGTTGGAAGCAGGGCCTCAACTGGTCACCTCCTTTCCGACAAACGGCCGTCACTGGCATCGAGGAGAACAGACTTTCATCAGAAAGCGCAACAGATCTCTATCCTACCCTCCAATGATGCAGTACGATGCGCCAGAGCCACGCGCAGAATACCATTGTGTTCCCTGCGCTCTGATGACCTCGAAGTCGAGCGCCCTCAAACCGAACATCATCATCAACATCGGTAATGCCACGTGGCAGTCCGGAGTCCGGTGTTGTTGCGGCCGTACATTCTCGTGACCACTGTTGCCAGTAGTCGTCTACAGTGGCTACATTCGTGCCAAGTCTTTCTGCACTACCGCAGAAGGAATATCCACCTTCTCGTAGCCCTATTCCACGACCTTGTTAACTCAGGGAAATATTGATAATGGCGTCTTTGTCACCTCAAAGGCATTCTTGACTAACACTAACTTACCACGTCCAATCTCAAAGGCAATTAACCCTCATGAGCTTTACAGCGTGTATTTACGTCCTCATGATGGCGCTACTAGCGCCGCTGTTATGCGACTGGCGTGAAACTTAAATGGATATAGCAGAGGTTGAAAATACCACTTCAGTTGTAAATTACTTTATTTTCACACGACCGATTTCTGACTGTTGTAAGCGCATCCTCAGATGTCGTAGCTGGGCTGTGGTCCGCAATCGCCGCGTGTACCAGGCGCAGTATGCTGCCTATGAGCGCAGATCAGTAGAGTCCGAAACCGGTCGTGTGAAAATAAAGTAACTTGTAAGTAGGCTGTATAGGTTTTTTCAATTGGTAACGCCACGTAGCGTTCAGTATGAAAATCGCTGGCTGTGCTGTGTGCAGTCTGTGGCTGGTTTGCATTGTTGTTGGCTATTGTAGTGTTGGGCAGTTAGCTGTTAACAGCGCGTAGCGTTGTGCAGTAGGAGGTGAGCCGCCAGCAGTGGTGGATGTGGGGAGAGAGATGGCGGAGTTTTGACAGCGGATGATCTGGACGTGTGTCCATCAGAAACAGTAAATTTGTACGACTGGATGTCAAGAACTGATATATATGATGACTTTTGAACACTGTTAAGGTAAATACATTGTTTCTTCTTTATCAAAATCTTTCATTTGCTAACTACGCCTATCAGTAGTTACTGCCTTCAGTAGTTAGAATCCTTTATTTAGCTGACAGTATTAGCGCTCGCTATATTGCAGTAGTTCGAGTTACGAAGATTTTTGTGAGTAAGTTATTCATGAAAGGTATAGGTCACTGTTAGTCAGGGCCATTCTTTTGTGGGGATTATTATAAGTCAGATTGCATTGCGCTAAAAATATTGTGTGTGAGTTTAAGCACAGTCATTTATAATTTTTCTAAGGGGACGTTTCAAATTTACAACTGAAGCGGTATTTTAAACCTCTCCTATAACGCTCCGTTATGGTTGTTCTTCCAACAGGATTGTTTGTAGTTAAATAGATATCATATTTCAGATGTAGAAACAGCATACCAATTTTCATTTTTGTCGCACAATTCTTTCTTGGCGTCGACTTTGTTTGTCAATGTAGCTTTGTGACAGGCAGCTTAAGGAAACACTATAGGGTGTGTCTACAGTGACGTCTCTTCGTTGCAGCGTTTGGTGGAGACTGTCTTCACTTGTGTTGTCGTCTTGAGGTGACAACTTTTGCATGATACCTCGTTCTGCGGATGACACAACACCTTAGACTAATTTATATCTACATTTTTACACTGCAGTTCTCATTCAAGCGTCTGGCAGTGAGTTCGTCGAATGTCTTTCACACTATTTCTCTACGGTTCCATTCTCTAATAGAGCGTGGGAGAAACGAACACTTCAGTCTTTCCACGCAAGCTCTGCTTTCTCTTATTTTATAAAAGCCATCATTTCTCCCTATGTAGGTGAGCGTGAACAAATTTTTGCATTCGGAGGACAGCAGCAGACATTGAAATTTTGAGAAAAGATCTGGCCGAAAAGAAATATCCTTTTGTTCCAGTGACTGCCACCTCAACCCGTGTATCGTACCCGTGATACATTCTCCCCTACTTCACGGTAATACAAAGCGAGGTGACCTTCTTAGAAGTCGTCTTGATGTCCTCCGTCAGTGGTATCTGTTAAGGATCACTTACTGCACAGCAGTAATCTAGTAGAGTAGTAGAGGACGGACAAGTGCAGCGTAGGAAGACTCTTTAGTAGACCTATTGCGTCTTCTAAGTGAACGACCAATAAAGTATAGTATTTGGTCTACCTTCTTCACAACATTACCTATGCGACCACTCCAATTTTAGTTCGTAATTGTACTCCCTAGATTTTTAGCTGAACTGACTGCCGTTCGACTTTTGCAGTTTATCGTGTGACCGAAATTTAAGTAATTCCTATCACTATTCATTATTTAGAGTCAACTGCTACTTTACGCACCATGCAGATATCTTGTGTAAATCATTTTGCTATTGGTTTTGATCTTGGGATTGCTTTCGTAGACGGTAAATGAGAGCATCTGCTACAGACAATCCAAGAGGGCTGCTCAGAAACAGAAGGGAATCTATAACACTTTCTAGAACAGGTATCACTTCTGTTTACTCGATTACATTCTCTCAGTCACAACAAACTTCACCTTTGTCACAGGAACTCACGAATCCATTTGCACAATTGGGATGATTCCTCATAGGAATGTAATTAAATTAGAAGCTGCTTTAAGGAGCACTATCAAATCTGAAAGCATGGAATCATTTTCAGATCCCCTGTCTTAGTAGATAACGCTCCGCTGATTTCCGTAGTCTTCTGAGTCCACACGCACACCTACAATATGACCGCACACTGACGAGCCAAAACATTATAACTAACTGCATAATAGTTAGTTGATACATTTTTGCAATGTAATGCAGCAGTGATTATACGTGGCATGGATTCGGGAGGCTCTTGGGGGGTTTACAGCAGTGTGCGGCACGAAGGTCATACGCGTAAGACATGCTTTACGTATAAATTACCGGCCGGAGGCCAGTCGGTACGCAGCTGGCGCCTGATAGCCTTCTAAATGTGTTCCATCTGGATCAGATGAGGTGAATTGGTGGCCAAGACATGAACTCAAGTATAACGCTCCTCAAACTATTCCAGCACGATTATGGTTCGTAAGACGGACAGTTCTCCAGCTGGAAGACGCATTCACCGTTGGGGAAGTCATGTATTAAGGGATGTTAGTGATCAGCAATAATGTTCATCTCGTCTTCAGCTGTCTTAAGGCCGTCGATTAGTACCTTCGGGAGTACAGGTCAGTATTTCCCAGTGCTTAACGCTTCCCCATTCGGGCTGCATCTGAGGTGTGGTGAACGTTTGGAACATTCGTTCGCCTGGGCGATGGAGTATCTGGGCACGACGATCGATATGGTCTAACAAGAAACTTCATTTGTCCGAGCAGACAGCACATTTCCATAGATCTATGATCCAATCTCGATGATACTGTGCTCACTGAAAATCGTAACTGAATATGTTAGGTCAACAAAGGAGCACGTAGGGAACGTCTGCTGGAGAATCCGATAGAGACCAACGTGCGCTGGACGGTGTGCTCAGGACCACTTCTGCCTGTACCAATATCGTACTCCGTCCTTAGATCTGCCGCAGATCGCCCCTCATCCTGTTTTACAGAGCGGGCAAGCATCCGACCTCCACGTTTTGTAAATGAGAAGCTTAGCGCAGTAGCACTCGAATAGCTGACCCAGCTCCGACGTTTCCGAGATCCCCGTTCCCAGGCTCCGGGTCTTAGCATGCTCCTTTGTCGCTTCTGTCGGTAGATATCTGCGTTTTCGGCCTGTATCGTCGCTAGAACGATTTCCTATTCATCTCTGCTCCACTTGTATAGAGTGTTGTATACTTCCGATTAGTTGCAGAGCATGTACTGAAAAGTAATACCTCCGAACTTTTTGAGTGAAAACTTTTTAAGGGGAGACGGAAAGCAATTTTTATCCCTATTCTGCCAACACTATTTTACCCTTTGAATAGGTGCACTTTTCAAACGAACTTTAAGTGATAAAACAATGAAATTTTTACTGTATATGGATATAACATATATTCCTCAATTTACAAGTAACATGAACATAATACCTCTTATGGGTTTGAAGAAAAAAATTTATTCTTTCACTAGTAACAGTTAACTCTTTTGTACATTAATTATTATAAAACAATTTCTGATTGTTTGGTGGTTCTCAATTTACTTGTAATAACCTATTACCATCTTCAGTACAAATTGATCAAATTTCATGTATCTAACCCCATTAGTTTATCAAATAATGGTACCTGAAAGAAAAAAAAAAATGTTGTTTTGAGAAAAATCCATTTAAAGCTTAATATTGCAATTCTAGTGTAGTTATTGATGAGAATTACTTACCACTAATATTTTCCTGCACCATAATGAGCTTCATCTGAATCACACCGATCTTCTTTTCTTCTCTTGGTCCCTCTTATTTTCTGTGTGCATTTTAAATTAGCAATATCTGCTTTCCAGATTCTCTCTTTATCTATTTGCACCAAGGATTTTGCAGTATTTCCACTAGATTTTATGCCCAATAATTATAAAACATTCAGTTTTCTAATTACACCATCATTGAAGCGTAAAATATCATCATAAACACCAAATTTGAGGGTTGTAAGCTGAACAAGTACAGTTTTCTGTAACCTGTTCCAAATGACAGACTTCACAGAATCATTTAAATTTTAGGTTTTACCATGAAGACATTTCTTCAAAAAGGTATCTTTGCAAAGGTCTCTAAAATAGGTTTAATTTCATTTAATTTAATTAAATGCTGTGCACTATCTCTGCATGGCGCAAAAAGGAAGGCGTGGCATATAAATGCCAGATTGCATAGAGCGTCAGGAAAACCATCATATCTCACGAAAAAATTGTATTTATATTAAACAAAAACTGTTTCACGCAGGAAAGACCATGTATTTCAAATGTGCTAAAATCTAAAAATCGAAATTTTGAAGCCCACTTGTCTTCCGCCTCCCCTTAAGCTTTATACATAAAATCAACTTTATTAACATTCTATAACTTATGTCTACATACTTATTTCTCAACATAGACACTCTGGAGACGAACACATCAGTATCAAAGTGAAGTCCTCGAAGTTTTGAAAATAGTTGAAAGTCAGATGGGGACAACTCGGGAGTGTATGGAAGATGATCTACGACAGTGAATACAAGGCGTGTGGTTGTGGTACATGTCGCAGCACTCGTGTGTGGTCTGGCATCGTAATGCTGAAGGTGTAGGTGCTCCATGTGTGCACGGTTAAAAACTCGACTGCAGCACGCTGTTTCTCACGCCGCCATGTTATACACCACACTTCAGATCCATTTAGCAGCAGAGGTATGCAACTTGCGTCGCTGAAGCGGAAAAGTCGATCGAGCAACATGCATGACATGTAATACTCCACCCGATATTGAAAACGGAATAAAGAGTTCGCAGGTACTACTTTTCATTACGCCTTAGTAGATATACACTCCTGGAAATGGAAAAAAGAACACATTGACACCGGTGTGTCAGACCCACCATACTTGCTCCGGACACTGCGAGAGGGCTGTACAAGCAATGATCACACGCACGGCACAGCGGACACACCAGGACCCGCGGTGTTGGCCGTCGAATGGCGCTAGCTGCGCAGCATTTGTGCACCGCCACCGTCAGTGTCAGCCAGTTTGCCGTGGCATACGGAGCTCCATCGCAGTATTTAACACTGGTAGCATGCCGCGACAGCGTGGACGTGAACCGTATGTGCAGTTGACGGACTTTGAGCGAGGGCGTATAGTGGGCATGCGGGAGGCCGGGTGGACGTACCGCCGAATTGCTCAACACGTGGGGCGTGAGGTCTCCACAGTACATCGATGTTGTCGCCAGTGGTCGGCGGAAGGTGCACGTGCCCGTCGACCTAGGACCGGACCGCAGCGACAACGGGTGCACGCCAAGACCGTAGGATCCTACGCAGTGCCGTAGGGGACTGCACCGCCACTTCCCAGCAAATTAGGGACACTGTTGCTCCTGGGGTATCGGCGAGGACCATTCGCAACCGTCTCCATGAAGCTGGGCTACGGTCCCGCACACCGTTAGGCCGTCTTCCGCTCACGCCCCAACATCGTGCAGCCCGCCTCCAGTGGTGTCGCGACAGGCGTGAATGGAGGGACGAATGGAGACATGTCGTCTTCAGCGATGAGAGTCGCTTCTGCCTTGGTGCCAATGATGGTCGTATGCGTGTTTGGCGCCGTGCAGGTGAGCGCCACAATCAGGACTGCATACGACCGAGGCACACAGGGCCAACACCCGGCATCATGGTGTGGGGAGCGATCTCCTACACTGGCCGTACATCACTGGTGATCGTCGAGGGGACACTGAATAGTGCACGGTACATCCAAACCGTCATCGAACCCATCGTTCTACCATTCCTAGACCGGCAAGGGAACTTGCTGTTCCAACAGGACAATGCACGTCCGCATGTATCCCGTGCCACCCAACGTGCTCTAGAAGGTGTAAGTCAACTACCCTGGCCAGCAAGATCTCCGGATCTCTCCCCCATTGAGCATGTTTGGGACTGGATGAAGCGTCGTCTCACGCGGTCTGCACGAACGCTGGTCCAACTGAGGCGCCAGGTGGAAATGGCATGGCAAGCCGTTCCACAGGACTACATCCAGCATCTCTACGATCGTCTCCATGGGAGAATAGCAGCCTGCATTGCTGCGAAAGGTGGATATACACTGTACTAGTGCCGACATTGTGCATGCTCTGTTGCCTATGTGCCTGTGGTTCTGTCAGTGTGATCATGTGATGTATCTGACCCCAGGAATGTGTCAATAAAGTTTCCTCTTCCTGGGACAATGAATTCACGGTGTTCTTATTTCAATTTCCAGGAGTGTAGTTCGTTAAGAAACTAGTGAGGAAATTTACCGCCTGGGTGAAAAATAACTTTGTAGCGCGATATTATGGTGGAGTGTGGTTCGGGCTGTGGGTTGTGCCGACGTGGGACTCAATTTAGCAATTATTTGATTTGGAATCGAAGACAGGAGGATTTGGAATCGAAGACAGGAGGAAGTGCAGCATTGATAGTAAAAGTTTAATCTGTTTATTGAAGATCGATTTTAGCTGCTGTGTAGCTACCTTCACTGCACTTATGTCCAGGTCATGATGACACATCGTAATTAAAAGCGCAGATAGTATTACATTGACACTACAGACAACAGTTAAACCCAGTTTAACTTAGTTTCACTTTCTCTGTAATGACATTGTCGTACCATGTGTGATTTTATTTATGATGAGTAATCATGACTTCACTGAAGGTAACTAAACAATAATTGAAATCGACCTGCAATACATTATTAAAAATTTACAGCCGATGCTGCCCTTCCTCACATTTTGGATTCATTTATATGGTCTTGGAGCATGCTGCTCCAAGTGTAAACAAACCCGAAGATTATTCCATTCATCAGCAAAAATTTCAATTAACGTAACGTAATCACTTTCGATGAATAAATATAATTTTCTGTAGCGCGACAGAATTTAAGTAGAATTAAAATAACCAAGCACAATATATCCTTTTCACAATAACGGAACAAAGTGAAACATAGAACAGATTGAAACTGGCCATACAACGGATACCAGGAAACAATACACATTTCAAAATAGTAGCCGGCCCATGTGGCCGAGCGGTTCTAGGCGCTATAGTCTGGACCCGCGCCACCGCTACGGTCGCAGGTTCGAATCCTGCCTCGGGCATGCATGTGTGTGATGTCCTTAGGTTAGTTAGGTTTAAATAGTTCTAGGTTCTAGGGGACTGATGACCTCAGATGTTAAGTCCCATAGTGCTCAGAGCCATTTTCAAAATAGTATGGCAGTCTGCCGCATACAGGATATAACAACGGAAACTAACTCTGCCAAAGGATAGTTACCTTAATTTGAACGAGTAATATTGTCTCTGACCATATATTGCTCTAGTGTTACTACCAGTACCGGCCAACTAAGACACCAGTTACCAATAATACTAGCAAGCTACACGTACCAATAATACTAGCGAGCTACCCATGCTCATATCTTGATAACATCTCATACAACATATGCACGACAAAAATTATATTATTTCATTTTTTCAGTTTCTTTCAGTCTGCGTTCAAAATTTTTTACTTGTAGTGACTAGTTTTGGACAACATTGTCCATTCTCAAACCACAGCCGTCCTTGTATACCCTAACACACACTTCCACCAGTGCACACACATACAATAGCCATAATCTGTATTTTTACACATGTAGAATATTACATGGATAGAATATACAGGCAAAGATATCAGGTAACACATGTAGAATATTACATGCATAGAATATACAGGCAAAGATATCGGGTAAATTTATTATATACGTGTGCACTGGACGAAATGTTTGTTAACATTTTCAACTGAGACTATGGTTTGGAAATGGATAATGTAATCGAAAATAGTCAACAGACATAAAAAGTTTTAACGCAACTGTGACTGAAAATGGAAAAACGAAATATGCATGTAAGTCCAGTTGCTGAGATTCCCTCCTACATTGCGTTGGAACTTCATTAACTATATGACAATTCATTCACATAAAGCAAAAACAAAACAATTGACTCTTAAACCACCGAATAAACAAGTGATTAACGATCATGGCGAAGCAGATTAAACTTCTGTTTTATTTGCTTAATGACTCAAATGGCTTGCCTGTCACAATTATGACTCCTCTGTTATCACAACGCGCACTGTCCCACGTTCCACGTGTCGTAAGTACCAACAAGCCATTACTCTCACAAGCTGCGCCATTGTCGTGATTAAAACAGCTGCCGAAAGCCGTTTTCAGCGCAGAGCGCTGCAAGACAGACTGTGACGTTCATGAAGGCGTTGACAGGGATTTGGAGCCATTCTGACGCCAGTGCCATGGACAGCTGTTCTAAGTTTCTCGGGTGGGGATTCATGACGCGAAAAGCCCGATGGATTTGGTTTGAATCTAGAGATTTTCGTGGGCAGTGGTATCAAGTAAACTCATCCTGATGCTCTTCGAACGACTGTGCAAGATGTGTGACCCGTTGCGTTGCCCTGGTGGTACATACCATCGTAGTGAGCAAAATTGTCCCGGGTTCCCGGGTTCGATTCCCGGCGGGGTCAGGGATTTTCTCTGCCTCGTGATGGCTGGGTGTTGTGTGCTGTCCTTAGGTTAGTTAGGTTTAAGTAGTTCTAAGTTCTAGGGGACTTATGACCACAGCAGTTGAGTCCCATAGTGCTCAGAGCCATTTTGAGCAAAATTGTACTGCATATAGTGGTGGAGATGGTCCCCGAGGATAGACGCATACCTGTATTGACCCAATGTGTCGTCCAGAGTGACAAGATCACCTAGGAAATGCCACGAAAACTTTCCCAAATCATAACATTTCCTCCTGCTGGCAGGGTATTTGCTTTCAGACGTTTCACACCATACACGACTACAGCCATCTGCCCGATGGAGCACAACACGTGATTTATCTTTACACGCCACCCGTCTCCACTCAGTGGACGTTACGTAGCAGTATTAATTTAAATTTCCTTTACTTTACGTCTATAGCCACAAATTTTTTGTCAGCAGACTACATGTTTCGGTCTATGACGACCATCTTCAGATCTGTTTTATAAAAACACGTTCTAATATACAGGAACCATAGTACCATCGTCAAACGTTGAACGCTAATTCAGATCTACTATTGTCAAATATGCAAGAGTCATCTCATCAGCAGCACTACTGTTGAACAAAGTCATGCAAGAGTCTAACAGCTGTGCTTCTTACAAGATGACTCTTGCATATGCCGTTATTTATATAAAATTATCGATGGTGGCGGTGATTTTGTGTTTAACATTTGACGATGCCAATGTGGCTCCAGTATATTAGAACATATTTTTGTAAAACATATCTGAAGATGCTCGTTTTAGACCGAAACCGGTAGTCTGATGACAAAAAAAATGTGACCATAGACGTATAGAAAAGGAAATTTATTCTATATTCAGATCATTGTTCGGTTGACGACCATGTCGCAGCTTGTGTAGTATAAGTGTGTAAATTCTAGCCTTCGTCGTCGATGAACTACATCAGCCTGGGTGTATGAACCAGGTGAATGGTGTGGCGACCCGTACACAGCAACGTTTGCAAAACGGTCGTTGACGTGACACTGTTGGTAGTCCCTTGGTTCATCTGGGTGGTCAGTTGCTAATGAATTGCACGTCTACACTTCTCTACAGCCGTCGTTCGCCCCTTGTACCTATGACCCACAGTGCGCCACAGTTTCCTCAGCACCAGATTTTGATAGCGCCATTTTGCCAAGCGTGGTATACTTTAACCACTGTAGCATGTGAACAGCTTACATACTTAGCCATTTCGGACGTGACTTCATCCTTGGCCTGGAAAACAATGAACAAGCCATTTTGGACATCAGGCAAATGGTTCTATTCCCACATGACGACAACGACTGCCCTGTTTTCAGTGTCCCCCCCCCCCCCCCCACACACACACACATACACACCGACAACCTTTACATACCCCCACTGCTACTGTTGCCACCCGTTGTCTGTGAGTAGTTATTGCATGTTGACGCCGAGATAGGCGATGGTCGCATTAATGTGACTGGACTGCGTAAATGCCCTCTACAACCCTTAGAAGACTGCCACAGTTATTGTGAAACACCGTGTATACACTGATCAGCTAGAACGCTATGACCACCGACCTACCATTAATATAAACCCATCCAGGCGGTAGCAGTGAGCAATGACTGCCAAACAGACACACACACTCACACACACACACAGTGCATGTAGTATCAATGTGCGTGCTGTCTGTGTGTAGAATGGAGAAGGCGTGCACTCTAGCTGACTTTTACCAAAGGCAGATTGTGAGGCTCGGCACGAGCACTTCGGGAACTGTACGACTTGTTGGGTGTTCGAGGAGAGTTGTGGTGAAACCAAGGTGAGTTTGGACAGCCAATCCTCACTACAAGTGTCAGATGTCGAAGGCTGGGCAGATCGGTAAAACAGGGCAGGCGGCGAACTGTGGAGGAGCTGACATCAGACTTTAATGCTGGGAAGAGTGTAGATGTGTCTGAACACACAGTTCCCCGATCACTACTAACGACGGTGCGCCGCAGCTGACGACTAATGCAAGAGCCAATGTTAACACAACGGCATCGGCAACTACGATTGACGTGGGCAAGTGACCATCTGCGCCTGGACGTTGGTGCAGTGGCAGAGCGTTATATGGCTTAATGAATCACGTTACCTTCTTCATCGTGCCGATGGGTGGGCGCGAATCTGTCGTCTTCCAGGGAAACAGCTCCTTGACACCTCTACTGTGGGATGGTCTTCTAGGGAAACAGCTCCTTGACACCTGTACCGTGGAACGAAGACAAGCTGGCGGTGGTTCCATTATGCTCTGGGAAACATTCAAGGTGCATTCGTAGGTCGAGTGGAACTCGTTCAAGGCACAATGACGGCCTACAAGTATTGTACACTGGTTGTAGACTATGTACACCCCTTTATGACGATCATGTTTTGCCGACGGCAATGGCATTCTTCA
Organism: Schistocerca nitens; assembly: GCF_023898315.1. NCBI lineage: Eukaryota > Metazoa > Arthropoda > Insecta > Orthoptera > Acrididae > Schistocerca > Schistocerca nitens. The sequence goes on from NC_064618.1 coordinate 780,837,323, forward strand.
AGAAGATAATGCGCCATCTCACAAGCCCAGGAGTGTGATGGAGTGGCTCGAGGAACACAGAGGCGAGTTCCAGTTGATGTGCTGCCCCCCCCCCCCTTCGCCTCCCAGTAGCCAGATCTGAAACCGATTGAGCACATCTGGAATGTAATTGAACGTGGCGTCACAGCTCCTCGGCCACCTCCTCGGAATTTACGGGAATTAGGTGACATGTGAGTGCAGAAGCGGTTCCAACTCCCTCCATCGACATACAAAGGCCTCATTGCTGCCATGGCATGACGCTTCGCCGCTGTTATCCGTGCCATTGGCGGACATACCGGCAATTAGGTGCATGGTCGTCATGTTCTGGCTGATGCAGAGTACATTCTTACCACGTCGACTGCCCGAATCGCCACCATGTAGCATTCAGTCTCACAGTGCACACAGGTCATAATGTTTTGGGTCATCAGTATATCCCAGCGTAAACTAGTAGCATTGAGTCTCGCCGTGGCTACAGGTCGTTATGTTTTGGGTCATCAGTATATCCCATCGTAAACTATAAATACACTCCTGGAAATTGAAATAAGAACACCGTGAATTCATTGTCCCAGGAAGGGGAAACTTTATTGACACATTCCTGGGGTCAGATACATCACATGATCACACTGACAGAACCACAGGCACATAGACACAGGCAACACAGCATGCACAATGTCGGCATTAGTACAGTGTATATCCACCTTTCGCAGCAATGCAGGCTGCTATTCTCCCATGGAGACGATCGTAGAGATGCTGGATGTAGTCCTGTGGATCGGCTTGCCATGCCATTTCCACCTGGTGCATCAGTTGGACCAGCGTTCGTGCTGGACGTGCAGACCGCGTGAGACGACGCTTCATCCAGTCCCAAACATGCTCAATGGGGGACAGATCCGGAGATCTTGCTGGCCAGGGGAGTTGACTTACACCTTCTAGAGCACGTTGGGTGGCACGGGATACATGCGGACGTGCATTGTCCTGTTGGAACAGCAAGTTCCCTTGCCGGTCTAGGAATGGTAGAACGATGGGTTCGATGACGGTTTGGATGTACCGTGCACTATTCAGTGTCCCCTCGACGATCACCAGTGGTGTACGGCCAGTGTAGGAGATCGCTCCACACCATGATGCCGGGTGTTGGCCCTGTGTGCCTCGGTCGTATGCAGTCCTGATTGTGGCGCTCACCTGCACGGCGCCAAACACGCATACGACCATCATTGGCACCAAGGCAGAAGCGACTCTCATCGCTGAAGACGACACGTCTCCATTCGTCCCTCCATTCACGCCTGTCGCGACACCACTGGAGGCGGGCTGCACGATGTTGGGGCGTGAGCGGAAGACGGCCTAACGGTGTGCGGGACCGTAGCCCAGCTTCATGGAGACGGTTGCGAATGGTCCTCGCCGATACCCCAGGAGCAACAGTGTCCCTAATTTGCTGGGAAGTGGCGGTGCGGTCCCCTACGGCACTGCGTAGGATCCTACGGTCTTGGCGTGCATCCGTGCGTCGCTGCGGTCCGGTCCCAGGTCGACGGGCACGTGCACCTTCCGCCGACCACTGGCGACAACATCGATGTACTGTGGAGACCTCACGCCCCACGTGTTGAGCAATTCGGCGGTACGTCCACCCGGCCTCCCGCATGCCCACTATACGCCCACGCTCGAAGTCCGTCAACTGCACATACGGTTCACGTCCACGCTGTCGCGGCATGCTACCAGTGTTAAAGACTGCGATGGAGCTCCGTATGCCACGGCAAACTGGCTGACACCGACGGTGGCGGTGCACAAATGCTGCGCAGCTAGCGCCATTCGACGGCCAACATCGCGGTTCCTGGTGTGTCCGCTGTGCCGTGCGTGTGATCATTGCTTGTACAGCCCTCTCGCAGTGTCCGGAGCAAGTATGGTGGGTCTGACACACCGGTGTCAATGTGTTCTTTTTCCCATTTCCAGGAGTGTATTTTTTTTTTGAAGTTTCACGTAATTCTAGAGATCACTGTAGTTAGTGGGGAAGTCTCTCCTGACAGATCGACAGGTTAGTCGCACTGCTGCATACGCTGTGGCGTTAGCAGCCAATGGCGACGCATCTGTCGGCTGCTGGTCATACAGAGAGAACGAGGCGCGTCAACGCTGTGACGCAGGCCTGCGGGCGCCACAAACGGCAAACAGCGTGACGTGACGCGGCGCCTGGACGGAGAAAATCCCGAAAACACCGCCAGAGGGAAGTGGGTGGGGTCCGGGGAGGGGAGCCCCCCTTCCAGCGCCGGAAACTAGACCGCCTCGCGCGCTTTGATGCACTGCTCGTTTTTTTCCGTCCTCTGCAGGTCCGCTGCTGTGACAGTTCCGATTCACCCAAATTGAAATGCCTTTGAGCCACTAGAAGATATGGACTAAAAACACGAGAGGGAAGCACACAGTGAATAGAGGGACCGCTTGCAAATATTGATTCAGGTTATGGAAACTTCTATTTGCCAGCTAGAGTGGCCAGTACTTTTACAAGTTCGCGTTACTTAAAACGAAGAAACTGCGCTTCCCACCATTTTTTCTTTTTAAAATATTGTTTTCTTTAGAGTGTAAATGTATCTCCAGTAGTTTTTTATGCGACATTCCTTTGCTTAACTACTGTTCTACTGTTGGCTGCTTCTTATACTCCGTCAAAAGTTTCCTCAACTCTCAGTTAATTTCGTTAGGAGATTATCTGGTTTCGTACCCATCGTAAGCTAGCGACCTCACTGTGTGAGAGGTGGATGGGGGGCGGTCGTTACTTCAGATACCGTTAATTCATCTCGCAACTCTGTTCCACTCACGAATGGCGCATGGAAAAAATGATACTGGTGAAGCACCATGAAAGCTCAAATTTCTTTGGAAATTTTTTCTCGGATTTTTAATACTAGCCCTCTCCATGATGTGCAGCGTTTCTCTTCTTCCGTTTGCCACTGGAGTTTGTTGAACATTTCGTAAGCTCTTATGCCGATTAAACTAAGCCGTGATGAAACGTGCAGCTCTTCGTTAGTCTTCCGTATCGTTTCCATTAAGGGTCGCATACTTATGCGCAACACTCAAAAACTAGAAGGACGAGTGAAATGTAAGCGTCATTTGTTCCCGTCACTGGAAGTCAAAACTATCTTCGCAGGCAACCTAATCAAATCGCCCAAAACACAATTACATACAGTCAAGTAAAATACACTTCACGCCAACAGTGCTGCAGCTGTTGAAATTGAGCAAGCGAGATAAAATTGGGACTGTAAATGGTCACCACAATTAATTTTACATTCTGAGATATGTCTCACTATGTCGTTGTTACTACATGTTATCAGCCAATTCCAGGAGAAAGTATTCTGGATGAGGATGCACATGAAAAATTGGTGTTGTTTCTTTCGTCTGCTGCATGTGGTCTTCACTCAGACGTTGCTTAGATATTCTCAGTAACACGCTAGACGAGCGAGTGCAATGCTCGTTATTCATCAGTTAAACATATGATTACAATATGTGGGTATAGGCTGGACGATCAAAAGGTATGGCCACTGTATTGCAATTGACCACCTTCGCCATGGGACAAACCTTTTAGAACTCCAGAGAAATTGGCTATATTTAATTTTAGAGCGTCGGCTAACCAGGTTCAGTTGTAGGACAGCAGTTTGGCTCTGAGATTCAAATCGGGCCTGATTTTGATAAGTCATTTTTATACTCTGAGGTCTTGATACAAAACACATTAAAATGACAGACGATAAGCTTCCAACGAAATGAACATAAAGTCTCTTAAAACTAATTGATGAATTGCTTCAACACAATGAGTACAAAGGCACCTATAGAACTGAAAAAGGAGCTTTCTAGAAGTTCCGTTTAGTTACAAATGTCCTGCTAACACTGTGGCGGGATACCTCATTTATGTGGAAGACTGCCTGGGAAAAGCTATAAGCTTTGCCAATCTGTGAAGCTCAGAAAAGCAAAGTAAAGGACTCCAAAACCCACGAAAAAATACAATTAATTAGGCAACGTATGATGTGTAGCAAATTCTGTTAGTTGTGAGATGCTCAGGAGTGGATAACACCGTTGTTAAATGCGCCACTTACTCCAAACTCGGCAAAGATACGCCAGACTGCCAATTGCCTCCGGATAAAGATAACCCCAATCGGCTCAGGAAGAGTCCACCCCACTCGGTTCCAGGACCATATGTCGCTTTTCTCTCCCTCCATAGCAAGATAGCAAGTGTCCGAAATTATCTTCCTCTAAACCTTAGTCCCCGCTTGAAAGCGATGACTGAATACTACTGTCAACGTGACCAAAGAAATGTTGCTTTATTTACATGGATACAGTTGAACCCTGCTGATTTCTCCCGTTCTTAGGAACATGCAAGAGGTTGGTATTGGCTGACAGCGATGTTCCACTCGCGATGTTCTCTTCACACCGAGGCTTGATGGCAGGTGGCATGCATGAAATTTCCCATTCTTAGGAACATGCAAGAGGTTGGTATTGGCTGACAGCGATGTTCTCTTCGTGCCGAGGCTTGATGGCAGGTGGCATGCATTTGACTGGAAAACGATGCATGGCAATAATTTTTCTCACGGTGTCTGAGCGTTGTCACGGTGGACTATTCTTAGATTTTCATACAGGGAGGTGAATTTGTCACACTTCTTGATACTCTAGGGACATACGATGACTTGGCGGCAGACTGCCTTTAAAGCAAAAACAGTATTTGCTGACTAAGCGCGGAGTAGGGGTTACCTCAACTGACTTCGACTAACTGCAGACGCGTAAGGACCAACCTCCCTTCTCCATATACTCTGTGACTGACTTCTTCTGTCAAACCAGACCACAGGGCAAACACTTGGGCCGGCTCATTTCTAACATTTCTGACAAAAAGAAAAAAACATGTGAAGCAGAAATAGATCAAATATCGCACAGTGATATGACTGTTGTGTCACAAGTGAAAACTCACTTTGTCTGTTGTGGTTTCGAATCCATCACTTGATGGTAAGTAGTAGTTCCCTACATACTGCTAGGAATGGCTGCCCCCTATGCAGAACCCGATCAAAAGTATCTGGAAGCCTTTGTCTTCATGATGGCTTGAACTCTGCCTGGTATAACTGCACAGAGATGTCTGAATATCTGTAGAGGAATGGTACTCCAGTCTTCCTCAAGAGTTGAAACCGGAGAAGGCAGTGAAGCTGGACGCTGGGATCTAGAATAACGTCGACATTCTAACTCATCCCATGAGTGTTCCACGATGTTACTGCCCACATATTGTATATATACTCTTGAATTATACCAACATATAGCAAGCTGTGTCTCAAAATATTCCAGGCGGTTGGTACTTCCTTCGACCGATCAGTTGATCAAACAAGTGTTTGTTAGTTTGTTTGTTCGTGGGTGAATTACATTTACTTAATGTTTCTTCCAATAAATCTCAGCTTGAATGAGATTTCCACTCTGCAGCGAAGTGTGCGCTGATATGAAACTTCCTGGCAGATTAAAACTGTGTGCCCGACCGAGACTCGAACTCGGGACCTTTGCCTTTCGCGGGCAAGTGCTCTACCATCTGAGCTACCGAAGCACGACTCACGCCCGCTCCTCACAGCTTTACTTCTGCCAGTATCTCGTCTCCTACCTTCCAAACTTTACAGAAGCTCTTCTGCGAACCTTGCAGAACTAGCACTCCTGAAAGAAAGGATACTGCGGAGACATGGCTTAGCCACAGCCTGGGGGATGTTTCCAGCATAAGATTACCACTCTGCAGCGGAGTGTGCGCTGATATGAAACTTCCTGGCAGATTAAAACTGTGTGCCCGACCGAGACTCGAACTCGGGACCTTTGCCTTTCGCGGGCAAGTGCTCTACCATCTGAGCTACCGAAGCACCACTCACGCCCGGTCCTCACAGCTCGGTAGCTCAGATGGTAGAGCACTTGCCCGCGAAAGGCAAAGGTCAAGAGTTCGAGTCTCGGTCGGGCACACAGTTTTAATCTGCCAGGAAGTTTCAAATCTCAGCTTGGTATTTGAATTCAATTTTAATTATGTAAAGTAGTCATTTCACTTTAGGTCGCTCCAGAAGCCTACTCCTAGGTACTTTATGATAGTTACTGCTTCCAATGAAATGGGTGGTAATACTGAATCTCTTTCGCCTAATTATGTGCAATTCGTTACATTTGTTTAAATTTAGCATCATCTAAAGTCCTTACACCAAATGTCGATCCTCTGTAGTTCTTCCTGTATTTCGCTACAGTCTTCTGACATTGCAATCTTCTTATGGCTCAAATGGTTCAAATGGCTCTGAGCACTATGGGACTCAACTGCTGTGCTCATAAGTCCCCTAGAACTTAGAACTACTTAAACCTAACTAACCTAAGGACATCACACACATCCATGCCCGAGGCAGGATTCGAACCTGCGACCGTAGCAGTCGCACGGTTCCGGACTGCGCGCCTAGAACCGCGAGACCACCGCGGCCGGCAATCTTCTTATGGATAAAGCAATATTCGTGAGTAGCTTCACCGTGATTCCATAGTGATAATTTAACTTAAACTGCTGTTCACACTTGACTTATGGCCGGGAGAGCGGTATTCTGACCACATGCCCCTCCATATCCGCATGCGGTGACGCCTGTGGGCTGAGGATGACACGGCGGCCAGTCGGTTCAGCTGGGTCCGCCTGGGCCTGTGGACGGAGTTTACGTTTTGCGTTTTACTTGTGGTTCACTCTATTAGGGTATTTTACCATATACACATTTTTTGCTTGCCATGTATATTTCAACATTTTTAATAACATTATTATTACTTGGTCATCTCTGACAGTTACTCTGTGAAACATTATTCACTGCTCTCCACAGGTAATATATCCTCCTTAATGACGGTGGTCTCTAATGCATGTTACACATAACGCATGAGGTTGAAAATGGTCACAACAAATAGTATAATGCCTGATACGTGTTATCATTACTAGATGAAAGCCACTAAAGAAGAGTACAGAAGGTCGCTTTGCCTACCAATCCAAAAACTTTCATTAAGAAACTTCCTGGCAGTTTAAAACTTTATGCCGGACCGAGACTCGAACTCGGGACCTTTGCTTTTCTCTGGCCAGTGCACTACCATCGTTTTTTTTTCTTTATTAAATCAATCATATACCCACATAAGTACAAAAACAAAATAATGTAGTACTGGAACTGTTTTAACAGGAATTGTCTCCTACAATAGACTGAAGAACACATTTCAATATAGTGACACATAGTGCCATTTCTAAGCTTTCAAAACAGAAAAAAAATGTTAAACTGACAAGAGCCTTCAGTCCAGACCGAGACATAGAATCAAAATGCAAACAGATTAAAGAGAATTACAATATATATATATATATATATATATATATATATATATATATATATATATATATATATATATATTGTAATGCGCCAGAGTTTACACCTCTATCCATATATAGGGTGTTTCAAAAATGACCGGTATATTTGAAACGGCAATAAAAACTAAACGAGCAGCGATAGAAATACACCGTTTGTTGCAATATGCTTGGGACAACAGTACATTTTCAGGCGGACAAACTTTCGAAATTACAAGAGTTACAATTTTCAACAACAGATGGCGCTGCAAGTGATGTGAAAGATATAGAAGACAACGCAGTCTGTGGGTGCGCCACTCTGTACGTCGTCTTTCTGCTGTAAGCGTGTGCTGTTCACAACGTGCAAGTGTGCTGTGGACAACATGGTTTATTCCTTAGAACAGAGGATTTTTCTGGTGTTGGAATTCCACCACCTAGAACACAGTGTTGTTGCAACAAGACGAAGGTTTCAACGGAGGTTTAATGTAACCAAAGGACCGAAAAGCGACACAATAAAGGATCTGTTTGCAAAATTTCAACGGACTGGGAACGTGACGGATGAACGTGCTGGAAAGGTAGGGCGACCGCGTACGGCAACCACAGAGGGCAACGCGCAGCTAGTGCAGCAGGTGATCCAACAGCGGCCTCAGGTTTCCGTTCGCCGTGTTGCAGCTGCGGTCCAAATGACGCCAACGTCCACGTATCGTCTCATGCGCCAGAGTTTACACCTCTATCCATACAAAATTCAAACGCGGCAACCCCTCAGCGCCGCTACCATTGCTGCACGAGAGACATTCGCTAACGATATAGTGCACAGGATTGATGACGGCGATATGCATGTGGGCAGCATTTGGTTTACTGACGAAGCTTATTTTTACCTGGACGGCTTCGTCAATAAACAGAACTGGCGCATATGGGGAACCGAAAAGCCCCATGTTGCAGTCCCATCGTCCCTGCATCCTCAAAAAGTACTGGTCTGGGCCGCCATTTCTTCCAAAGGAATCATTGGCCCATTTTTCAGATCCGAAACGATTACTGCATCACGCTATCTGGACATTCTTCGTGAATTTGTGGCGGTACAAACTGCCTTAGACGACACTGCGAACACCTCGTGGTTTATGCAAGATGGTGCCCGGCCACATCGCACGGCCGACGTCTTTAATTTCCTGAATGAATATTTCGATGATCGTGTGATTGCTTTGGGCTATCCGAAACATACAGGAGGCGGCGTGGATTGGCCTCCCTATTCGCCAGACATGAACCCCTGTGACTTCTTTCTGTGGGGGCACATGGAAGACCAGGTGTACCGCCAGAATCCAGAAACAATTGAACAGCTGAAGCAGTACATCTCATCTGCATGTGAAGCCATTCCGCCAGACACGTTGTCAAAGGCTTCGGGTAATTTCATTCAGAGACTACTCCATATTATTGCTACGCATGGTGGATATGTGGAAAATATCGTACTATAGAGTTTCCCAGACCGCAGCGCCATCTGTTGTTGACAATTGTAACTACTGTAATTTCGAAAGTTTGTCTTCCTGAAAATGTACTGTTGTCCCAAGCATATTGCAACAAACGGTGTATTTCTATCGCTGCTCGTTTAGTTTGTATTGCCGTTTCAAATATACCGGTCATTTTTGAAACACCCTATATATACATATGCCGGCCGGTGTGGCCGTGCGGTTCTAGGCGCTTCAGTCTGGAACCGCGTGACCGCTACGGTCGCAGGTTCGAATCCTGCCTCGGGCATGGATGTGTGTGATGTCCTTAGGTTAGTTAGGTTTAAGTAGTTCTAAGTTATAGGAGACTGATGACCTCAGATGTTAAGTCCCATAGTGCTCAGAGCCATATATTTGACTGACTGAATTAGAACTGCAGTTGTGTCAGTTGATTCACAACCGTCCCAACTCTTCACAGAAAGTCATTTGGAGCATACAAACGAATAATAAAGACACGCACAGCAATATAAATTAAGGGAAACGTCAAATGAAGTTAATAGCACCACTAAGAAGTCGGGAGCAGTCCTAGGAAGAGGTGCAACCCCTTATTCGTTGTGTATTTTGTTCGCTACATAGTCTTGCACGTGATTTGTGTCCTTACCGGCGTCGAGAATTACCGTACGCCTTGTTTTTCAAACATTATGTCTAACATGTTACCAAACATCGTCCTGAAATTTGAGTAACGTTTCATTTTCCAACGTGCCGTTCTCATATAAGCCTCGAAACTAATGAGATGATCTTCACCATTGTGGATGATGATATACGTAACAAACTGTCCTAACAGCCACATCACGGTGTTGTTCTTGGTAGCGGAAAAATGTTTCATGTCCGGCCAGAGCAGGATGTCGGTGCAGTGGCTGGCTGGGCTGCTGCGGGTAATCAGGCCCAGCCTCTGCTGCACACATTTCCAGTTAATGAGATGGCCGCCACAAGTGAAGCGATGGCGTAAGGTGTGAACCAGACCACAGCGGACGCATTTATCACTGTCACATAAGCCGATTCTATGCAACCATTCATTAGTGGGTATAACATCGTTGACCACTTTATACCACGTGGACGCCACCTCAGCAGTGTGGACGGTTAAAGTTATGTTGTCCCAAACTGCCTTCCAATGAACAGTCGGAGTATTTTAGTTCAATGGGATTCCGGGCTATTGGAGATGTCCGTCTTTTTAATAAGAGGTGCGTCGTCGGTAAAACCTGCGTGAAATAATGTCCATCAATATAGCTTACTTAAAGAAAAAACTGCTTGACATGTAGTTTGTAGTGCATTTTACCTACATCAATGCGTGGGTGCAAATCGGAGGGTTGTAAGGGTCGGGAGAGCGAACTGATTACGCTGAGAATGGCTCTGAGCACTATGGGACTTAACTTCTGAGGTCATCAGTCCCCTAGAACTTAGAACTACTTAAACCTAACTAACCTAAAGACATCACACACAGCCATGCACGAGGCAGGATTCGAACCTGCGACCGTAGCGGCCGCGCGGTTCCAGACTGTAGCGCCTAGAACCGCTTGCCCACTCCTGCCGATTACGCTGAGAGGTTCCTTGTCCAACAAGTGGGTGATTCGTTTAATATATAACGCAGTACACTTTCGGTTAATGTTAGGCATGTTGAGTCCGCCGGCCTGTCTGGAAGACGTCAGCGTGGTGTATTTCACTTTGAACAGATGCCCTTGCCAGATAAATCTATTAGAGAGTTTCGTCACGTGTTTGGCCTGGATCTTGGTGACTGGAAATATTTGGGCCGTATAGTACGCTTTACTGAATATATAACTGCTGAGGAGTCGTATGCGTTGGAGAATATCAACGGACCGCCAATTGTTTTCATAGATGGCACCTTGCATTTTATTGGTGACCTGCTTCCAATTTTTTGCATTCCTTTTTATCGGGCATTTGTCGATAATCATCCCCAGAGTGGTGTGGGCTTCGACACGCTTTGCCCAAGGTACAACAACCGCGTCGAATCCTCGAATGTTGACAAAGGTGCATTTATCGGCGTTGATTTGAGCGCCGGAAGCATGACAGTACTCGTCTACCGTGGTCTTGAGGATTGATACGTCTCCGTCGTTGCGCAGTAACACTCCGACGTCGTCGGCGTAAGCACGAACCACGAAGGACGTCCTAGCGATCGAAAGGCCTCCAAGTTTGTCATGAATAGAGCGCAAGAGCGGATCGAGCGATAAAACAAATAACATCATGGAGAGAGGGCTCCCCTGCGGCACTCCTCTTTGGACCTCGATGGCTTGAGTAAGCTGTCCATTTACGCTGACTCTGGTTGTAATGACCGTGACGAAATGTTGCACGATATTAATAACCAGTTGATCAAAACCACACCGCTGCAGTAGCTGTAAGAGGTACTCGTGGCGGACGCGATCAAATGCCTTGCAAAAGTCGATAAACAGCAATGCGAGATTCACGTTAGTGACTAACGCTATGGCTATTACATCTCTATATTCCGAAAGGGGCGTCATAATAGTGCGACCAGGGAAGCATGATTGATGGTTGTGAATCACTTGCTTCATTAATGGAGGCAATCTCCTGTTGAGTGCTCTGGCAAATGTTTTGTAATCAAAATTGAGTAAAGTAGTCGGTCGGAAGTTATCTTATGTTTTTCGGTGTTTGCTTTTTGGTATCAATATAATTGGACTTTCCTTCATTTCGGCCGGCACGTCACTCCCTCGCATCACTTAATTGAGAACATCTGTAAATGCGTGTCCGATTATGGGCCAGAAACGCACATAAAATTCCCGTGGCAAAACCATCAGGGTCAGGGGATTTACTCGATAGCGAGTCAGAAATCAGTTCAAGGACTTCGTCTGGAGCAAAATCGTGTACGACCGCCGAGTCCTCCGCAGGCGTGACTACGGTGTGCAGAGCACGCACGATATCGCCGCCGTCATCACCATATGTATCGCATTGCGAGTACAGATCCGTGAAGTACCGGTAAACTGCAGTAAGAATATCTCTCTGTCGGGTCAAACGGAGTCCATCATCTGTGTCCAGCTCCCCGATAAAAGCTTGCTTGCGATGGGCACGATGTTTTACGAGGTGATACAGCGATGCAAGTTCGTCCTCTTGAAGCGATTTGGCTTTAGATCTGACCTTCAGTCCTTCAAGCTGCGTTCTCTTCATGCCTATAAGCTTCGCCTTTATTTGTTTGATGGTCGTCAGCTGCGTGTTGGTTGGTGACGTAGTCGCATACAGCTCTCGCAGAACAGTCTGGTAAAAATCAATCGCCGGCCGAAGTGGCCGTGCGGTTCTAGGCGCTGCAGTCTGGAACCGCGAGACCGCTACGGTCGCAGGTTCGAATCCTGCCTCGGGCATGGATGTGTGTGATGTCCTTAGGTTAGTTAGATTTAACTAGTTCTAGGTTCTATGGGACTGATGACCTCAGAAGTTGAGTCCCATAGTGCTCAGAGGCATTTGAACCATAAAAATTAATCGTGCATTTGACATCTTGCGCCCGTTGCCAACTGTAATTTCTTAAGATAATCGCATTTTCCGTTTGACCACAACATTCCACCAGGCTATCTTGCTCGGATATCTGGAGCATTGCTTGAGACAATCTGCCCATGTCGTGGAGATGACATCTTATAGCGCGGCATCGGCGAGAATAGAAACATTTAGGCTCCACGGAATCCTATGCCATTTAGTATGCTGTTTTGCCAGATTTATCGTGACACAGAGGGCGCAGTGGTCGGAGAAACTAGCCGGAATGACATCGGCGTCCAGAACTTGTTGCAAATGTTCACAGAGATGTACAAACGGTCTAGACGGCTACATGCGGTGTTGGTCAGGTACGTGTACTTTACCAGCGTAGGAAATTTTAGCTTCCACGCATCCTTCAGCTGCAGGTGTCGCACCAGATCTTGTAGTTCCCTACAGTTTGGCGATTGATCTTTCCTGTGGAGCACACAGTTAAAATCAGCACTAATTATCAATTGGGTTGGGTTGCGTCGTAACAAGTAGATGATGTCTTATTTAAAGAAGTTAGCTCTTTCTGATTTTAGGGTCGTTCCAGATGGAGCATAAATATTGACGAGGGTGACGTCAAAAATTTGGCAAGCTACGCCTCTACCGGAGTCACACATTTCGATATTGCTCACTGGGATTCCGTCTCGTGATAGAATGGCCGTAACTGTATCCCCGTCCGCCGCGGTGTTTAGGATTGTTGCAAATCCTGATACATGAAAACTTAAGACAGACACTTCCTGTAACAGAGCTATATCAGCTTCGGACTCATAGATAAACTGCCGTTGCATTGCTAATTTTAAATCTGTCCTAACTCTATGAATGTTCAGGGACAAAAACTTATAAGCTTGACTCATGGTCGTCAGAGACGGGTGGGTGTTGGGAAGCGTATGAAGGCCAGTCCATCTCACCGTCGGACTTCGAACCTACAGCCGCAGGTTTTGTACAAGGTTTTGCGCTTACTTTATTTTTTGACTTACTTCCAGCCACGGAGTAATTTGGTTTAACTTTATTTTGCCGTCGCACAGTCGTCCGAAGTGTCATAGAAGACGGTGGAGTCGGCGAGTAATGGCTGTAAGCAGCATGTGAAAGTCCTTGCTTCGGAACGGGTGACGGCAAGTCCAAAGACGCGTCTTCAGCAGGCTCACTGTGTTTGTTTGGAGCCGCACTGTCTGTTCGTATGCAGCTTTCCGGTTCCTCGCGTTGTTTGGAAGCAGTGCCGAGGTGGCGGGTGTTTATGTTATGCTCTACACCGCGTGCATCATCCTCTGTGTTTACGGTTTGCAGTTGACTGACTGCCGCCTCTTTTGTGTTGACCACCTGTGGCGAGTCGAGAAGCGGCATCGGAACGGACTGCTGTAAACACTCGACTGCACTCATATTGACAGTTTGTGCGTTGGGAGTTTCACTGTGAATTTGGCGGGTCGTAACTGAGCCATCCGACGTACGCGTGTCCTGCGTTGAGGCCCGTGACGCCGCGTCATCGGTTTGATTTTTTACTACCTGGTCACCGGAGCCACTACCGTCACTAGTACGGCGTCGTTTGCTACCGACAGATAATGCAACACCGGCGGCTAAGGGGTGACTGGCCACGGGTTTCTGAGGTAAGGGTGGGAAGGTGCCGTTACCGAGATCGTTGTCCTCTGACACAGAAGCATTTTATTGGGAGTCAATCGCAGAAGGCGTCTGATTCTGAGTTAGGACATCAGCCAATGTTAATCTCTGTCGTTTTTGCAGATTGTTTCGAAGTACGACAACGCGCCGTGTGCAATCATCTTGTAAATGGCCACTCGTGTTACAGATAAAACAAGTGCCTACTTCCAGAATGAGATTTTCACTCCGCAGCGGAGTGTGCGCTGATATGAAACTTCCTGGCAGATTAAAACTGTGTGCCCGACCGAGACTCGAACTCGGGACCTTTGCCTTTCGCGGGCAAGTGCTCTATCATCTGAGCTACAGAAGCACGACTCACGCCCGCTCCTCACAGCTTTACTTCTGCCAGTATCTCGTCTCCTACCATCCAAACTTTACAGAAGCTCTCCTGCGAACCTTGCAGAACTAGCACTCCCGAAAGAAAGGATATAGCGGAGACATGGCTTAGCCACAGCCTTGGGGATGTTTCCAGAATGAGATTTTCACTCTGCAGCGGAGTGTGCGCTGATATGAAACTTCCTGGCAGATTAAAACTGTGTGCCCGACCGAGACTCGAACTCGGGACCTTTGCCTTTCGCGGGCAAGTGCTTTACCATCTGAGCCACCGAAGCACGACTCACGCCCGGTCCACACAGCTTTACTTCTGCCAGTATCTCGTCTCCTACCATCCAAACTTTACAGAAGCTCTCCTGCGAACCTTGCAGAACGGGCGTGAGTCGTGCTTCGGTAGCTCAGATGGTAGAGCACTTGCCCGCGAAAGGCAAAGGTCCCGAGTTCGAGTCTCGGTCGGGCACACAGTTTTAATCTGCCAGGAAGTTTCATATCAGCGCACACTCCGCTGCAGAGTGAAAATCTCATTCAGGAAACATCCCCCAGGCTGTGACTAAGCCATGTCTCCGCTATATCCTTTCTTTCAGGAGTGCTAATTCTGCAAGGTTCGCAGGAGAGCTTTGTAAAGTTTGAATGGTAGGAGACGAGATACTGGCAGAAGTAAAGCTGTGAGGACCGGGCGTGAGTCGTGCTTCGGTAGCTCAGATGGTAGAGCACTTGCCCGCGAAAGGCAAAGGTCCCGAGTTCGAGTCTCGGTCGGGCACACAGTTTCAATCTGCCAGGAAGTTTCAAGTGCCTACTTGTCCGTCGTAAATGACATGTGCCTTGTAACCACAAACCATTATATAGGATGGGATATTGACTTTAACGGCCATGTCAACTGAGCGAACCCCCACTATAACATTGGAGTGTGTGACGGCTCGACCATTTTTCGTTTCTAATCTGTCGGGTGTCACCGTATTCGGCGAGGACGTCTCTAAGAAAACAATTCTCAACCTCAGGTGGCAAATTGAACACTCGCACTTGTTTGTATTCAATGTCAGCGTCTGTTATTGAAACTGTACTCATCGACTGATCACGATGTCGGAACTCTCCAGTTGTATCTGGTCTAAAAACTTCACAAAGAAATAGTATTCCGCCATGTCATAATATGCTGTGTGGACCTGGTCGGACGTGATGCCAATAATATCTACTATCCAGTCATGGATTTCTAGAGAACTCGGTTGCACATTCCCGGAAGATTTCTCAAATGCAGAACACAGGGTATTCTTACGGGGTACACTGGGAGCCATAACTGCACTATATGAGCGGCCGAGACCGCTGTGAGTGAATTAAGAAGCGTGTGTACGACGGTAGTGAAGAAGCACTGAGAACATCGCAGGTCACAATCCAAGAATTTCTATAAACACGGCTTTCGGCGCTACGACTACGCCGAAGTACCGACACGTCCGGTCGCTGTCGCGTCCCAAGCGGAACTGACTTCATCTGAGCTACTCAAGCACGACTCATGACCCGTCCTCACAGCTTCAATTCTGCCAGTACCTCGTCTCCTACCTTCCACACTTCACAGAAGCTCTTCTGCGAACACTGTAGAACTAGCACTCCTGGAAGTTTCGTAAAAGCGCACACTCCGTTGCAGAGTGAAAATCTCATTATGGAAACATCCCGCAGGCTGTAGGTAAGCCATGTCTCCGCAATATCCTTTCTTCCAGGAGTGCTAGTTCTGAAAAGTTCGCAGAAGAGCTTCTATAAAGTTTGGAAGGTAGGAGGCGAGGTACTGGCAGAAGCTCGGAGGCCGGGTCATGAGTCGTGCTTGGATAGCTCAGATGGTAGAGCAGTTGCCCGCGAAAGGCAAAGGTCCCGAGTTCGAGTCTCAGTCCGGCACACAGTTTTAATCTGCCAGGAAGCTTCACAACAGCGCACACTCCGCTGCAGAGTGAAAATCTCATTCTGGGCACTTTCATTAAATTCCGGCTGCTCAAACAAAGATTCACTAGTCAGGGACAAAAGTGGGGCAAAAGAAGACTATACTGCAAGAGCAGTTGAACGGAACGGACAGTGTCTTGAAAGTAGGATATAAGATGAACATCAACAAAATCAAAACGAGAAGAATGGAATGTAGCCGAATTAAATCGGGTGATGCTGAGGGAATTAGGTTAGGAAATGGGACACTTAAAGTAGTAAAGGAGTTTTGCTATTTGGGGAGCAAAATAACTGATGGTGGTCGAAGTAGGGAGGATATAAAATGTAGACTGGCAATGGCAAGGAAGGCGTTTGTGAAGAAGAGAAATTTGTTAACATCGAGTATAGATTTAAGTGTCAGGAAGTCGTTTCTGAAAGTATTTGTATGGAGTGTAGCCACGTATGGAAGTGAAACATGGACGATAAATAGTTTGGACAAGAAGAGAATAGAAGCTTTCGAAATGTGGTGCTACAGAAGAATGCTGAAGATTAGATGGGTAGATCACATAACTAACGAGGAGGTATTGAATAGAATTGGGGGGAAGAGGAGTTTGTGGCACAACTTGACAAGAAGAAGGGCCCGGTTTGTAGGACATGTTCTGAGGCATCAAGGGGTCACAAACTTAGCATTGGAGGGCAGCGTGGAGGGTAAAAATCGTAGAGGGAGACCAATAGATGAATACACTAAGCAGATTCAGAAGGATGTAGGTTGCAGTAAGTACTGGGAGATGAAGAAGCTTGCACAGGATAGAGTAACATGGAGAGCTGCATCAAACCGGTCTCAGGACTGAAGACAACAACAACAACACTGGGAATATTTGACAACGGCACTATAATTACAACATTTTCCCCACAGCCAAATTGTTCCAGATAAAACCAAGCAAGTCTAGTTTATGAGGAGATGTATTGGTTTAGGTGTCTAAAGAGTGTAAAGTCGATGACTTCCTCGATATATGGAGTGTGATTGTTTGTTATTATTATTATTATTATTATTATTATTTTTCTTCCCTATTCGTAAAAGCAGAGCAGATTATTGTAGAACTTCTTTTCAGTTCAATATCCCAACGGGCGGGGACTGCTGCTCAGAGAATCACAGTCAAGAATACTGAGCTTAGCTCAAATACTTGATACACCAACAATTGCCTAGGTTGAAAAGTGTGATTGAAAATATACTCTAACTTACTGTATCCTAATACATAAAGAAGCATGGTGAGACTCGTACTCCCATCGACACGTTCTCGAACGTACATCATGTGTTGCTCATGTGTTAATAGTCCATCACTTTCGTACCGTGTCGGAGCACGTAAGTCCACGTTATTGTAACGCTATTTCTATACCTCATTTTCCAGGTGATACATACAGCTTTGGCCAGGGATCTCTAAGTCAGCTGACAGATTCTCTTATGGAACCCAGAAAATAAGCCGCTCTGAATCTATAGTACCTTAGAAGTCTTTTATACACTACAACAAAAGCTGCTGTTAAATAAAACATTTATAACGAAAAACATTTCGCCAAGAGGTGCCGAAATTCTATGCATTTTAAGAAAATTTTATTTTTACAGTCTCATTTGACGTTAATGATTGACAATTAATTTCGATCATAAATTCATCTTCGGATCTGGGAGTCCACCATTCATAATCAGTCTTATTCTTTTGATAAAAACAATCGCCCTGGAGTTATACACAAATAAATTCTAATACACGAGCAGCAAATGATAATCGTTTCTGTTAGTAACAACACGGTATATTGACCATGCAACTGAGACTGTAAAATTAAATATTTACTAAAATTTCATTTCCTTCAGCTGTTTACGACTTTTCATTTCAATAATGCTGACTTTATAGCTCCAAAAGCTTTAAAACACATGCCTATGATTTCAGTTTATGTCAAACCTATTATTAAGGTGTAACGTAACCTACACTGCACTCGTGGGCGCCTGGTTTACACCAGTATAAAGCGCAAAGTCTGCCAGCTGAATTTGAAACGTCGAAAATACACTCCTGGAAATGGAAAAAAGAACACATTGACACCGGTGTGTCAGACCCACCATACTTGCTCCGGACACTGCGAGAGGGCTGTACAAGCAATGATCACACGCACGGCACAGCGGACACACCAGGAACCGCGGTGTTGGCCGTCGAATGGTGCTAGCTGCGCAGCATTTGTGCACCGCCGCCGTCAGTGTCAGCCAGTTTGCCGTGGCATACGGAGCTCCATCGCAGTCTTTAACACTGGTAGCATGCCGCGACAGCGTGGACGTGAACCGTATGTGCAGTTGACGGACTTTGAGCGAGGGCGTATAGTGGGCATGCGGGAGGCCGGGTGGACGTACCGCCGAATTGCTCAACACGTGGGGCGTGAGGTCTCCACAGTACATCGATGTTGTCGCCAGTGGTCGGCGGAAGGTGCACGTGCCCGTCGACCTGGGACCGGACCGCAGCGACGCACGGATGCACGCCAAGACCGTAGGATCCTACGCAGTGCCGTAGGGGACCGCACCGCCACTTCCCAGCAAATTAGGGACACTGTTGCTCCTGGGGTATCGGCGAGGACCATTCGCAACCGTCTCCATGAAGCTGGGCTACGGTCCCGCACACCGTTAGGCCGTCTTCCGCTCACGCCCCAACATCGTGCAGCCCGCCTCCAGTGGTGTTGCGACAGGCGTGAATGGAGGGACGAATGGAGACGTGTCGTCTTCAGCGATGAGAGTCGCTTCTGCCTTGGTGCCAATGATGGTCGTATGCGTGTTTGGCGCCGTGCAGGTGAGCGCCACAATCAGGACTGCATACGACCGAGGCACACAGGGCCAACACCCGGCATCATGGTGTGGGGAGCAATCTCCTACACTGGCCGTACACCACTGGTGATCGTCGAGGGGACACTGTATAGTGCACGGTACATCCAAACCGTCATCGAACCCATCGTTCTACCATTCCTAGACCGGCAAGGGAACTTGCTGTTCCAACAGGACAATGCACGTCCGCATGTATCCCGTGCCACCCAACGTGTTCTAGAAGGTGTAAGTCAACTACCCTGGCCAGCAAGATCTCCGGATCTGTCCCCCATTGAGCATGTTTGGGACTGGATGAAGCGTCGTCTCACGCGGTCTGCACGTCCAGCACGAACGCTGGTCCAACTGAGGCGCCAGGTGGAAATGGCATGGCAAGCCGTTCCACAGGACTACATCCAGCATCTCTACGATCGTCTCCATGGGAGAATAGCAGCCTGCATTGCTGCGAAAGGTGGATATACACTGTACTAGTGCCGACATTGTGCATGCTCTGTTGCCTGTGTCTATGTGCCTGTGGTTCTGTCAGTGTGATCATGTGATGTATCTGACCCCAGGAATGTGTCAATAAAGTTTCCCCTTCCTGGGACAATGAATTCACGGTGTTCTTATTTCAATTTCCAGGAGTGTAGTTGTACTGAAATAAAGTTTCATTAAGTACTGGCGTTTGGTGATATCCTTTAATAAAGCTGTGCAGCGCAGTTTTAGGAAGATCACATTCTACGTCCTTCCAAAACATGCGATCGAACATTACGAAGATTGTTTCGGGGAAGCAATCATTTTTTACATCCATCTGAAAAGACGAAAACTACACCATAATTTTAGAGAAAAACACGTTTCAGCCATTTAAAAAGTTCAAGTGATTGAAACATTTATGTACTAAGAAACTTTGGCTAAATCACAATTTTTGATCAACTGCGATCAAGTTGTATCATAATGACTGTATCGGTTTATTTGAACACTGATTATCCAGAATTGTGATTGTGTCGAACAATTACTAATAACTATATCAGAATTACTAACAGCAAGAAAGTTAATCCGGTGCATGCAGCGGTAGCTAACAAGGTTGGTTCAGACAATAAGCAGACACTATACTAAGGACAGTCGCTTGCGATCTCCATTGGTTTAGGGCAGAATGTCAATGGCAGATAAAACCGTAACAAGTTGCTTTGTAGGTGTATGCTTCAGATAACAATGCAGTTACCTCATTACTTACTGTAAAATTCTACAGCGGCACTTAGTCAACAAGAGTCCTCACAGTGCAGTTGAGAGAAATTGGGAAAATCTATATAATTGGTCTACGAAAGCCGTATTTCCTTTATGTGCTGTTCCGCAGCTACAAACTGTACAAATCGCCTTGGAATGGTAGTCCACCAGAGCTGCTGTACCCTAACCGATAACTCATCATGTGACTCACCAGTACACAGTGTGTTCAAGCTATGACAGATCGTCTAATTAGAATTCCCCTTATAAAATAAAATACGAAAACAGAATTACTTATAATTAGCACTGTAGCCGCAAATAGCGGCAACAGTCCTAATATAGTCGATAAAATGTACAGAAAGAAAATTACGACCAAATGTGCAAATGAAAATTAGGAGATAACATTAGCTAAAATGGAATGGAAAAATAAAGAAAAGTTCGTTAAACTACTATATATTCGAAATATTTCTCAAAAATTAAGAAACCTATACCGAACTACTAATGCTACAATTAGCTTGTGCACAGAGAAATTACAAGGAATGAAAATAACGCACAGAACAAATAAACCTCAGTAATACGACCTATCAGGAACACACCAAATTAAATACAGCGATTGTGACGCGCTCTACAACGGGTAATGAAGACGAAAATTTGCAATAAGATACAAAGAACAGATAAAGAAAAGCGACAACAACCTCCCGACATTTAGCACGCACCTTCGACAAAATCAACACTCTACGGCAGATATAAGGAATCGTCATTCCACTCTGCATAGAGCAGAAAAAGGAAGCTGAGTGAGCATCTTGGAGGAAATTGAAATCCACACACATCTGGCAAAAAATCCAAATTACGTCACAAATGAACACACATAACTCAGAAATTTAAAAAAAAATGTATTGAGAACTTAAACAAAATTTTTATCGGTGACAGACAATTCAGAACAAAAGACAGTTCTAAATATGACGTACAATATAAATAGACATTCATCAAAGACAAAAATTTAAAACCAAATTATATCTCTGACCACGATTTACCTTCATGTCTCTGAAAATGTAACAAACATAATAAAACAAATGTACATCACATTTGAACAACGACGTTTACGATCTAGTTTTATAAGTAATTAATTAATACAACCGCATATTACACACACATATGCAGAGTGTGGTTTTAATTTGAGACAACTAAATATCTCTAAAAATACGCATCGTACAAAAAAATTTGTACGTGAAAAGTTAATATCATTGAAGCGAACGTCTGTCTGTGCTGCAACTGGCCACCTCCCAACCAACCCTCCTGTGTGGGCAGGGTCAGCTTTATATTTTCAAATGGGAATCACCCACTTTAGTGTATATTTGGATTCTACGCTAAAAATATGTATATGGTTTAATCAAAGCGTTGTTTTCCATTTGTGGTAGATGGCGCAGCAACCGAAAAATTTCAAGTGTACCTGTTTCTGCAAATAGGAACCGACGCATTTGATTCTAGATTTCATTTACGATGTAAATATAAACTTTATATCTGATATTTATTGTGAATTACGTTTAGAAGCAAGTGGAACCCACCGAAATCAAGTACCCCAATCGTGAGAGGCAAAGGGGCTCACGGAAATCAAACACCAAAATGGCGTGGGGCAATAAGACAAACGAAAATCTAGCACCCAGTGGTGAAAGACAAGACGACTCAACGAAATCAAGCAGCCCAGTGGTGAAAAACAAGCGAGTTCAGTAAAATCAAGCACTCCAACGATGAGAGGCAAGGGGAGTAATCGAAATCAACTATCCCAATGGTGAGAGGCAAAGGGACACACCAAAGCAAACAATTGTGAGGGGCATTAGGACTCACCAATATCAAACATCACGATCGGAACAGAAAATTATAACATGTACGTGTCTGTTCCTGGATCACGTTAAACGTAGTTGCTGACCAGACTGAGCAGTGTCGGCTCGAATCGACTGCGGTCCGTAGATCGTATCTCTGGTTTGTTTTTCCTCTGGCCACGGGGCGGCGCTATTGCGCCGCGTCTTCCGGTTCGAACTGTTTGCGAGGCGGCCGAGTGTTTGAACGGACAGTCACTAGGGGACGAGGAGCATAGAAGTAAGTGTCATCAGGCGCCGGCGGTTGGTGTCTCGGCAGATGCGTTCTGAGGGAACCGTTGCAACGGAAACGACTTTATGATTATCTGATTGCGGTCCTCTGAAAGGGCACCTCCTTTCTGCTGTTGGGACGTGTTGTGACAGTTAGTTTGTCGGCGTTACGGGCTCTGTTGTTACTGCCCTGCGTGATTCTTCAGTGAGTTGTGAATTTGTGCCTTCCGCGAAGTTCGGATTTGCCATAGCATGGTCTGTATCGCTTACAAAAACTCTTTGAACCTGCCCAATTCTATGTTCGCTGAGCTCCCTGTGTTGCTTTCCTGGAAATTGCTTGGTTGTGATTCCCGGGTGTCACAATTGTGGTGATAGTTTTTGTTATTTGGTTTTAATAATATGTCTTCTTGCCAAATGATGCGCAATGTTATTACTGTCATCGTCTGAGCAAGCAGTTGGTGTGTGACAGCTGTCGCAGGCGCTACTGGTGAGGTCATGCACATATATGGTTAATGTGCTCTTTTAATTGTGTGTTAGATTCTGATCTGGTCAGCTCTATTAATGTACCGGGTGCATTGAAAGAGAATTGTGAACATTTCTGTGTTGGCACCATTGGATGTCGTAAGGCGAGATTCCTTTCCTTATTCTTGAAGTCTGATTGGTTCTGCGATCCCTCTTTTACTGGTATCTCACTGCTATATTTTTAACAGAACCAAGATTCTAGACTGTTGTTTGTGTGTGTGCGGTGAGATCCTATGCGACCAGACTGCTGAGGTCGTCGGTCCCTAATCTTACACACTACTTAACCTAACTTAAACTAATTTACGCTAAGGACAACACACACACCTATGCCCGAGGGAGGACTCGAACCTCCGACAGGGGCAGCAGCGTGAACCGTGACAAGACGCCGCAGACCACGCGGCTATCCGTGCGGCGAAGTGTTGTTTAAAAACCACTATGTTTACCTTGATTGCCCGCATCTCGTGGTCGTGCGGTAGCGTTCTCGCTTCCCACGCCCGGGTTCCCGGGTTCGATTCCCGGCGGGGTCAGGGATTTTCTCTGCCTCGTGATGGCTGGGTGTTGTGTGCTGTCCTTAGGTTAGTTAGGTTTAAGTAGTTCTAAGTTCTAGGGGACTTATGACCACAGCAGTTGAGTCCCATAGTGCTCAGAGCCATTTACCTTGATTATCCTTTTTTCTCACTAGTATTTAAATTGTACTATTCTTGCAATTCTTAGTTTAATCTGTTAATCGGCGCTTGCCGGGTGTTGTTGTAACCTATCTACATCTACATCCATACTCCGCAAGCCACTTAACGGTGTGTGGCGGAGTGTACTTTGAGTACCTCTATCGGTTCTCCCTTCTTTTCCACTCGTATTGTTCGTGGAAAGAAAGATTGTCGGTATGCCTCTGTGTGGGCTCTAATCTCTCTGACTTTATCCTCATTGTCTCTTCGCGATATATACGTAGGAGGGAGCAATATTCTGCTTGACTCCTCGGTGAAGTTATGTTCTCGAAACTTCAATAAAAGCCCGTACAGAGGTACTGAGCGTCTCTCTTGCAGAGTCTTCCGCTGGAGTTTATCATCTCTGTAACGCTTTCGCGATTACTAGATGATCCTGTAACGAATGATGCTGTTCTCCGTTGGATCTTAAAATCTCTTCGATCAACGCTGTCTGGTACGGATTGCTTGTTCGGGCAGCTATTTGCTCAAACCGTGTTATCGGATAATTAACCTGCTGGTGTTTATAGGCATCTTCTGGTCGGGTGACGTCTATTTTACGAGCGCCTTGCTGTTGCCTGATGGGTCAGCTACTGTTTCTGCAGTCTATGCGCGGAATTAGCCCGGCCTGAAAAGGGTGAGCGCATCGACGGCGTGGTATTACTGGACAACATTTGGAAGTTGCCAATGCCGCTATCTTGGGTGAAGCAGCTCTAAGGCACGGTGACTGCTGCTTACGTTAAGTCTTTCTTCTCTGGTTCTAGTGGGCCTAAATCTTTTGGCCTGGGTTCCCCTTCTGTATCAAGTTTTCCATAATCAGCAGGGCAATGGTTCAAACGGCTCTGAGCATTATGGGACTTAACATCTGAGCTCATCAGTCCCCTAGACTTAGAACTACTTAAACCTAACTAACCTAAGGACATCACACACATCCATGCCCGAGGCAAGATTCGAACCTGCGACCGTAGCAGCAGCGCTGTTCCGGACTGAAACGCCTATAACCGCTCGGCCAAGCGGCCGGCTCAGCAGGACGATCTGCTGGCCCTTGTATCCCCTAAATTTGTCAGTTTTCTCAAAGTGCCGTGTTAATTTTGAATTGTAATTTAAAACCGTTCTGTTAGCTTGTACATTTAAAATTGTTTATTTCCCTGTTACTAAATTTGTCTAGTCATTGTTACATTTCACCATCAAATATTTTGGTCTGTGATCTAAAACCATCCCGTTAGGTTGGATACTTAAAATTATTTAAACATCTTACCTGTTAATATATTTGTGCTAATCGTAGTTACATTGACTTTTAAAATTGTTTGCCTTAAGTCTGTCATGTCTCTTACAGGACAATATCAAACTTTAGGTCTGTAATGCAAAAATATTTTTAGCCTGGTATCATTGTGTTATTATTTGCCTTCTTTTGTTTAATAAATGTGGATCACTGGCCAAATAATATGTGATGCCATAATCTGGGGCCTAGCTCTTTCGTGAATTGCTACTTCTCTGGCTCGCTGGACCTCATAGCCATTGAAACGGATAACGAAATAGTACTGTACAACCAAATTTGCAACACTGAAGAAAATTTCGAATATAAATATCAAGTGTTAGATCACACAGGTTTGTATTTACGTCGTAAATGAAACATAGAATCAAATACTACTGTACTTAAATGTAAAAATGCGCACACTTGCTGGTTGTCGATTAGAGCGTCACGGAATACAACAGAGTATGTGTCTTTTGAGGTGGAATTCGAATATGCAATAAAAATAGGGAATTCCCATTGAAAATGCAAAGTTTTCCCCACCCACACAGGAGGGTTTGCTAGGAGAGGGCCAGCTTATCACAGACAGATGTCTCCTTTACTAATATCAACTATTCACGTAGAACATTTTTTTCGTACGATGTCTGGTTGTCGAGATATTTAGTTATCTCAAGTTCTAACAAACCCGCTATATAAACAGGGTGTCCGAGAAACATTGCGACGAACTTCGAGGGGTTGTAGATTGTGTCTTCAGGAACAAATAGGTAATACAAACCAGTGTCTGGAAACGTCATCAAATGACGCTACAGAGCGTCGAAGTAGTATACCCAGGCGCCGACCACTAGGTCACCCCTTCGGCAGCAAACCTAACTTTGTACACTGACAAACCGTAGGCGGAACGTCTCGCAATGTTGTTTGTTATTCAGCTGTCGTACGTGACTGCCACGATGGCCAGACAGGCCTTGTCTCCTATGAATACAGTGACCTGTTGCCTTGGTGGAAGACGGTTTCAGACACGGGTTTCAATCTGCAGGCCCACATCACATCTTTCAACTGTCTCTTAAGACACTGTATCCTGTTCTCATCAATGTGCCTCACTGCTTTGTACCAACCTGCCTCAGAGCTGTAGGATGCTTTATTGTTTGCTCAGCATTTATACAGGGTGTGATTCAAAAGTTTCAAGACTTAACTCAGAACTAGAAATTTATTGGACATTTAAGCACAGCGCACTAAAATTCCTCAAAACATGATCCTTCAGCATCAACAGAGCGCTGCTAGGGCGTCTTACACTGTCCATAGCCCTTCTGGAAGGCCTCGGGCGTCATGCTGCCAAGGGCTCTCGTCGGAGACTGTTCGGTGGTGTCGATGGAGTCGAATCACTTCCCTTTAAGGCCTGTCATGGGTTTGGGAAAGAGGAAAAAGTCACTTGGAGTCAAGTCGGGGCAGTAGGGTGGCTGCGGCAGTGTTGTCACGTTGAACTTGACCAAGACGTTGGCAGCGGGGTAGCGACGTGTGAGCGGTATCGTTGTCGTGGTGGAGAATCCAATAGCCCTCATGTGGTGGAGCACTCCAGCGTAAAAGTCGCCTGTGACAGTCTGTCCATGAGGAATAAACTCCTTGTGAATCACTGCAATACCATCAATTAAAAACAATCAGCATGCACCTACATCTACATCTCCATCTACGTGATTACTCTGCAATCCACAATAAAGTGCCTGGCAGAGGGTTCAATGAACCACATTCATGTGGTCTCTCTACCGTTCCAATCTCGAAAGGCACCCGGGAAAAACGAGCACTTAAATTTTTCCGTGCGAGCCCAGATTTCTCTTATTTTATCGTGACGATCATTTCTCCCCATGTAGGTGGGTGCCAACAGAATGTTTTCGCAATCGGAGGAGAAAACTGGTGATGGAAATTCCATGAGAAGATCCCGTCGCAACGAAAAACGCCTTTGTTTTAATGATTGCCACTCCTATTCACGTGTCATGTCTGTGACACTATCTCCCCTATTTCGCGATAATACAAAACGAGCTGCCCTTCTTTGCACTTTTTCGATGTCATCCGTCAGTCCCACCTGATGCGGATCCCACACCGCATAGCAGTACTACAGAATAGGGCGGAGAAGCGTAGTGTAAGCAGTCTCTTTGGTAGACCTGTTGCACCTTCTGCCGATGAATCGCAGTCTTTGGTTTGCTAGACCCACAATAATATCTATGTGTTCATTCCAATTTAGGTTATTTGTAATTGTAATCCCTAAGTATTTAGTTGAATTTACAGCCCTCAGACTTTTGTGACTTCTCGCGTAATCGAAATTTAGCTGATTTCTTTTAGTACTCATGTGAATAGCTTCGCACTTTTCTTTATTCAGGGTGAATTGCCACTTTTCGCACCATACAGATATCTTATCTAAATCATTTTGCAAGTCGTTTTGATCATCTGATGACTTTACAAGACTCTAAACGACAGCATCATCTGCAAAGAATCTAATACGGCTACTCAGATTGTCTCCCATGTCGTTAATATAGATCGGGAACAACAGAGGGCCTATAACACTTCCTTGGGGAACGCCGGATATTACTTCTGTTTTACTCGATGACCTCACACACGACTTGCTCATGGGAGCTTTCTTGGGCCACAAGAAAGCCATCGCATGGGACATGGCTTCTTCCTTAAAGGTCCCTTGAATCATACCGAGAGTCTCTGAGGTGGTTTTGATCAGTAGCACGCAAAACGTAATCGCATAACGCTGCTCCATTTTCGCCCCTCCCACTTTTCGACCGAGGTCATTGACATGCACTCACGCTGCATGTGATGCGCACTCTCCATGGTTCTGGAGGCAACTGCCGCAGCGTCAGTTCGTTCCCTGAACCCCCCCCCCCCCTGCCTCCCCACTACTTCCCCCACCTGGCGGAACTGGTCAGCGCGCGCTCCCCTACTCAGAAATAAGTCGGTCTTGAAACTTCTGAATCTCACCTTGTAGGTCTTACTTTATTTGTGATAGATTTGTGTGTCACAGCACCCCTTGTTCCGGCCCCTCTTTGCTATCGGGTGAACATTTGGATACCGAATAATCACTACTTACTCATAAGTGGTACAAAAAATCGGTGCCCGCTACGACTGTGGTGATAAAGTTGGCGCAATTTCACCTTATTCAGGCGCAGTATAGAGTACAATTCTGCAGACACACCATCTACGAATGGAGTGGGATGGTAAACGATATAGGTACGTTGCACTACTAGTACTAAAAACCACAAAGCGCACAGTGACTCACGAAATATGGAGACATTTACATTTCGCCCCGCCACTAATCCTTTCAAGGAAACGCATTCCGCTTCATAACACGCTGCATTCGGATGCACTCAGGGGCCTTACCTGTTGAACAAGAAGAGATGGTATCTGGGACGCAGCTGCAAGGTAGCGCCGTCAGGGATACGGGAAGGGGGCGTGCTGGTGGCGTGACGGGCGCCTGCCCTGCGGCGCGATGCGAGCACATGCTAATGACGCGTCAGGCGGCGCGCATACGTTCGCTGTTTACATAGTTATGTCTGGACACCCGCCGCGGGGCCCGGCAGGGGATTAATTACGCCAGATTGCTGCAGTTGCGTATGTAAATCACTTTACACATATTAGTGTCTCTGGTGTTTACAAGATGTCACGGCTGCCGCGCGTGACGGCACGCAGCGGCTGCGCGCGCCTCTGGTCAGTGCTGCAGCACGCGTTTGGGAGCGTGCGTGCATGCGAACGAGAGGTCCGTGTGTCGACTCCCCGTCTCATCAGCTGCAAGCGTGTGACACCACAGCAAGGAAACCTTGTTCAGAGAGACTGAAAATGTTACACTGTGAACACTTTGAGCTAACACTACTAATGTTACATTATTTTCATGAGCGTGGGATATGCTGATTACACTTTCATCCTTATACGAGTTTATTATCTTTTTTTTTCCTTTATTGTCATTTCATGTCTCAGCTGAGGTGGGCCGGCAGCGGCCTACATACGCCGCTCTTCGGCCAAGAGAATCAGAGAAAACATAAGAAGCATGCTAAATACACGATGAACATTGCACAATAAATTAGAAGTCGTTCGACTGAAGCCACTGTGCATAAATGGTTTCACCAGTTGAACAGATGAAGACATCCAGGTGGAGACACGAACGTAGGAGAACACTGCTGAAAACACTGCAGCACACAATGGAGAAACACACACACGGAAACACTGCTGATAATCATCATAATCATCGGGGGGAAGCAATCACAAACACAGTGACGAAGGGGGGGGGGAATGCCTCTAGGTGGAAGGGAGAGGTAGGAGGGCGGAAGGAGAGGCGTGGGAGAAAGAAGGGAGAGTGGGCGAGGAGAGAGGGGAGGGGTTGGAAGCCTGGGGAGGGGAGTGGAAGCGGGAGACATGGGAGAGATGAGGGGGGAAAAGGAAGGTGCGGAGGGAGAGAGGGAGCCCTGGGGGTGAAGGGGGGAATGGGAGGGGAGAGTCAGACCTGGTAGGAAGGGTAGATGGACGGAACGTCATCAGGGATTGGGAGCTGGCGGAAGCCACCTTGGGCAAGGGTATGGAGTGTGAAGGAGGAGAGCAGGTGGGTTGCAAGAATAAAGGCGCAGTAGCAGGCTGGGATGGGCGAGGATCGGAGAGACAAGCAGGTGTGGGGAATCGAGCTTGCGGGAGGTGTAAACGATCCATATCCATTCGAGGAAAAGGAGAAGGTACAGGAAGGAATCAAGTCGTTTAGGATCTGCATGGAGGATGCGAGACAGATGCAATAGGTGAAGCAAAGGGGGCGAAAATCCAGGTGGGATGGGCATAGCAGAGGATGGGGCAGATGAGGGATTTATAAGTGTGGAGGACGGTGGAGGTGTCCAGACCCCATTGGCGGCCAGAGAGGAGTTTGAGGAGGCGGATTCGGGAGCGTGCCTTGGCTTGGATTGTCTGGGGATGGGAGGTCCACGAAAGGCGATGGTCAAGGGTGACACCAAGGTACCTGAGGGTGGGGGTGAGGTGAATAGGACGGCCATAGATGGTGACATCAAAATCAAGGAGGCGGAAGGAAGGGGCGGTTTTGCCTACAATGATTGCCTGGGTTTTGGAAGGCTTGACCTTGAACAAACACCGGTTACACCAAGTGGTGAACCGGCCAAGACAGGATTGGAGAAGGTGCTGGAAGCGTTGCAGGTTGGGGACGAGGGCAAGGAAGGCAGTGTCATCGGCCTACTGGAGAAAGTGGATGAGGGTGAAGCATGTCCGCTGTATATAGAAGGTAGAGAAGAGGGGAGAGGACGGAACCTTGGGGCATACCGGCGGAGGGGTGGAAGGTGTTGGAAAACGTGTTATGGATGGTGACATAGGAAGGACGATGAGAAAGGAAGGAGACGATCAGACGGACGTAGTTAATAGGAAGGGTGAAGGTTTGGAGCTTGAACAGGAATTTATTATCAGTATACTGTTACTATAAATACCTACAGAGTCTTAGAACACCACCGCATCATAACTACAAGACATATAGGAACTAGACAAATCCAGTGGTCAGAGCATATTTCTGAAGTGTTGCGCGCATTTTTTCAATCAAGCGTATGTCGAGTACACGCGTGATCGATATCTGGATCTTCGGTGGTTATCAGCAGACGGCAGGTGGAAGATTGAGAATACAGAATTGCACGTGCGTGGGTACTGCTCTCTGGCGACAGTGCTCTTAGAGCGGGAACAAGTATTAGTGCTTTCGTTTGCAACCAGAGTGAGCGTGGTGTGCTTGACAAGAACGTTCAGTTGTGTTTCCGAGATTGGCTTAGAGTAGGAGAGGGCAGAGTGGCGTGAAGTGTTGATAGCCGGCAGTAAGCTACAGGGCTCCTGTGAAGAGCTGTAATTCTTCGAGAGGGTTTGCTAGCCAGGGGCACAGTGGTAGGATATACCTCTACAGTGGTGTGCTTTGGGAGGAGCCGTTGAGAGTACAGCACGGCAGTTGGGTAGCATATTTAAAGTTACATTCGGTCTCGCTGTACTTCCTACTACTGTATTCGACCGCCTTACTTCGAGCAGATTGCGTCAGTGTTAAAACGTTTTTTCTTTTTTGTTTTTTTTCCAAAGAAGTTATTTTGTTTGTTCTAGGAAGTCTACCTGTCTGTATCGTCCTGCCTAGCTGTATTTAGAAAAGAGTGGAATATCAAACAACGCATGTTCCGCTGCCTTACAAGAAAGAAAACGTTGTCATTTATTAGAAGTTGGAGTTTCAATCTGACCCGAATGATGGGTGAGTACTGTTACGATTCAGTTACAATCAGTTCCAAAACAAATTGAACGCCATAATTTTAAATATAACGTCCGCACCGACATCTCTGGTAATGGTCTCTAATCTGCACTCAGGTTAGTTCCTCTGCTTCAGTCATAATCGCAGGTAAAGAAGAGACTTAAATGGAAAAATATAATTATAAGATCACTTATGGTACACGACTTTCCCATTACCTCCAACGCTGACGTGCTATTCCAGTGCCGGAGAACCCTGGCAGTAGTGGCAATGTAAGGGAAAAATAAGCTGAAGACGTTAATTGAAATTTGTGGTGGGGAGGACACTCATCTAGTGTAGTTCGTGCAACAATGCTAAACGTTGTACTGTGGTGGTGTATTGGTTATCATTTTTGCCTCGCAAGCAAGAAGACCTTGGTTCGAGTCCCGCCCACAACCGAAAATTTAATTCATTTTTTCTCCTTCAGTCATTATCACTTATAGATAAATGTTTTATTTTGTCGGTTTTAGTTTAAAATGAGTGCATAAACATCTGAAGCGTCACGAAGCAGTGTTCCTTGTAAATCATCCAAAGTGACCAAAACCTTCGTATGGAGCTGCTGCTAAAAATTCTTAGAAAGTCAACGACATTCGTTGCGAAGTGGGTCAAACGATATTTTATAGGTTGTAATCATGGATGATTCACCTTGGAGAGGACTAACTTGCGTAACGTGGCTAATTTCTTTTATTTACGGCCAATTTAAACGCTGAAAAAATTTGCAATATTTATAAAAAATGCCTTATGAGGTCCGTTAAGAAGTTATTTGGTTCGAACGAGGCAAACTGGGTGCTTCAAGAGGAGATGACCCGAAACGTTACAGCGTGGAAAGAAGACAATGGGGTGTCCGCGATGGATTGGAATGCAATGTCTCCGGATGCAAATCCGATCGCAAATGTTAGCTCCTATATATTAAGATGAAGCTTGAAGGAAAGCCAGTCAACACCTTGAAGCAGCTGTCATATAAAATCAGGACGATAAGGAGATCGTCACAGAGAGAATACACAGGACACGTCGAGAAAAGCATAACAAAAGATGCAAAGCCATAATCGATAATGGCGACAACTGGATTAAGTATTAGGTAATTGTGCAATTAGTAATAACATATATTTTCACCCCCCCCCCCCCCCCCCCCATGAACCATGGACCTTGCCGTTGGTGGGGAGGCTTGCGTGCCTCAGCGATACAGATGGCCGTATCGTAGGTGCAACCACAATGGAGGGGTATCTGTTGAGATGCCAGACAAACATGTGGTTCCTGAAGATGGGCAGCAGCCTTTTCAGTAGTTGCAGGGGCAACAGTCTGGATGATTGACTGATCTGGCCTTGTAACATTAACCAAAACGGCCTTGCTGTGCTGGTACTGCGAACGGCTGAAAGCAAGGGGAAACTACAGCCGTAATTTTTCCCGAGGAAATGCAGCTTTACTGTATGATTAAATGATGATGGAGTCCTCTTGGGTAAAATATTCCGGAGGTAAAATAGTCCCCCATTCGGATCTCCGGGCGGAGACTACTCAAGAGGACGTCGTTATCAGGAGAAATAAAACTGGCGTTCTACGGATCGGAGCGTGGAATGTCAGATCCCTTAATCGGGCAGGTAGGTTAGAAAATTTAAAAAGGTAAATGGATAGATTAAAGTTAGATATAGTGGGAATTAGTGAAGTTCGGTGGCAGGAGGAACAAGACTTTTGGTCAGGTGAATACAGGGTTATAAATACAAAATCAAATAGGGGTAATGCAGAAGTAGGTTTAATAATGAATAAAAAAATAGGAGTGCGGGTTAGCTACTACAAACAGCATAGTGAACGCATTATTGTGGCCAAGATAGACACAAAGCCCATGCCTACTACAGTAGTACAAGTTTATATGCCAACAAGCTCTGCAGATGATGAAGAAATTGATGAAATGTATGACGAGATAAAAGAAATTATTCAGGTAGTGAAGGGAGACGAAAATTTAATAGTCATGGGTGACTGGAATTCGTCAGTAGGAAAAGGGAGAGAAGGAAACATAGTAGGAGAATATGGATTGGGGGGAAGAAATTAAAGAGGAAGCCGCCTTGTAGAATTTTGCACAGAGCATGACTTAATCATAGCTAACACTTGGTTCAAGAATCATAAAAGAAGGTTGTATACCTGGAAGAATCCTGGAGATACTAAAAGGTATCAGATAGATTATATAATGGTAAGACAGAGATTTAGGAACCAGGTTTTAAATTGTAAGACATTTCCAGGGGCAGATGTGGAT
This sequence comes from Schistocerca nitens, assembly GCF_023898315.1. Classification (NCBI taxonomy): domain Eukaryota; kingdom Metazoa; phylum Arthropoda; class Insecta; order Orthoptera; family Acrididae; genus Schistocerca; species Schistocerca nitens. The sequence goes on from NC_064618.1 coordinate 780,870,646, forward strand.
TCTGACCACAATCCATTGGTTATGATCTGCCGATTGAAACTGAAGAAACTGCAAAAAGGTGGGAATTTAAGGAGTTGGGACCTGGATAAACTGAAAGAAGCAGGCAAAAAGGAATAGAAACGTCCCAAAAATGAGATCGACAGGAAGTGCAAAATGGCTAAGCTGGGATGGCTAGAGGACAAATGTATGGATGTAGAGGCTTGTCTCACTAGGGGTAAGATAGATACTGCCTACAGGAAAATTAAAGATACCTTTGGACAGAAGAGAACCACTTGTATGAATATCAAGAACTCAGATGGAAACCCAGTTCTAAGCAAAGAAGGGAAGGCAGAAAGGTGGAAGGAGTATATAGAGGGTTTATACAAGGGCGATGTGCTTGAGGACAATATTATGGAAATGGAAGAGGATGTAGATGAAGACGAAATGGGAGATAAGAAACTGCGTGAAGAGTTTGACAGAGCACTGAAAGATAGATAGATACTGCCTACAGGAAAATTAAAGATACCTTTGGACAGAAGAGAACCACTTGTATGAATATCAAGAACTCAGATGGAAACCCAGTTCTAAGCAAAGAAGGGAAGGCAGAAAGGTGGAAGGAGTATATAGAGGGTTTATACAAGGGCGATGTGCTTGAGGACAATATTATGGAAATGGAAGAGGATGTAGATGAAGACGAAATGGGAGATAAGAAACTGCGTGAAGAGTTTGACAGAGCACTGAAAGACCTGAGTCGAAACAAGGCCCAGGGAGTAGACAACATTCCATTAGAACTACTGATGGCCTTGGGAGAGCCAGTCATGACAAAACTCTACCATCCGGTGAGCAAGATGTATGAGACAGGCGAAATACCCTCAGACTTCAAGAAGAATATAATAATTCGAATCCCAAAGAAAGCAGGTGTTGACAGATGTGAAAATTACCGAACTATCAGTTTAATAAGTCACAGCTGCAAAATATTAACGCGAATTCTTTACAGACGAATGGAAAAACTGGTAGAAGCGGACCTCGGGGAAGATCAGTTTGGATTCCGCAGAAATGTTGGAACACGTGAGGCAATACTAACCTTACGACTTATCTCAGAAGAAAGGTTAAGGAAAGGCAAACCTACGTTTCTAGCATTTGTAGACTTAGAGAATGCTTTTGACAACGTTAACTGGAATACTCTCTTTCAAATTCTGAAGGTGGTAGGGGTAAAATACAGGGAGCGAAAGGCTATTTACAATTTGTACAGAAACCAAATGGCAGTTATAAGAGTCGAGGGGCATGAAAGGGAAGCAGTGGTTGGGAAAGGTGTGAGACAGGGTTGTAGCCTCTCCCCGATGTTATTCAATCTGTATATTGAGCAAGCAGTAAAGGAAGAAAAAGAAAAATTCGGAGTAGATATTAAAATTCATGGAGAGGAAGTAAAAACTTTGAGGTTCGCCGATGACATTGTAATTCTGTCAGAGACAGCAAAGGACTTGGAAGAGCAGTTGAACGGAATGGACAGTGTCTTGAAAGGAGGATATAAGATGAACATCAACAAAAGCAAAACGAGGATAATGGAATGTAGTCAAATTAAATCGGGTGATGCTGAGGGGATTAGATTAGGAAATGAGACACTTAAAGTAGTAAAGGAGTTTAGCTATTTAGGGAGTATAATAACTGATGATGGTCGAAGTAGAGAGGATATAAAATGTAGACTGGCAATGGCAAGGAAATAGTTTCTGAAGAAGAGAAATTTGTTAACGTCGAGTTTAGACTTAAGTGTCAGGAAGTCGTTTTTGAAAGTATTTGTATGGAGTGTAGCCATGTATGGAAGTGAAACACGGACGATAAGTAGTTTGGACAAGAAGAGAATAGAAGCTTTCGAAATGTGGTGCTACAGAAGAATGCTGAAGATTAGATGGGTAGATCACGTAACTAATGAGGAGGTGTTGAATAGGATTGGGGAGAAGAGAAGTTTGGGGCACAACTTGACTAGAAGAAGGGATCGGTTGGTAGGACATGTTTTGAGGCATCAAGGGATCAGAAATTTAGCATTGAAGGGCAGCGTGGAGGGTAAAAATCGTAGAGGGAGACCAAGAGATGAATACACTAAGCAGATTCAGAAGGATGTAGGTTGCAGTAGGTACTGGGAGATGAAGAAGCTTGCACAGGATAGAGTAGCATGGAGAGCTGCTTCAAACCAGTCTCAGGACTGAAGACCACAACAACAACATATATTTTTATGTAAACATATATTTCTATAGTAATGGTTCATCAGTACTTGTTATTTCTGTCCTGTAAATCTCATGAGCCGTCAGTAAATAGTTTCAAGCAAAGTACTTTAAAGTTTGTGGCTCATTGAGCTTTGGCCGTTGTGTAATAACTTAAAGATTGTCTTCAAGCTATAAGTAGTTTCTGTTGCTAAAGACGGGAAGGTTTTTTATGGTGTTTAATATACACTGATGAGCCAAAACATTTTGAGTACGTGCTTAATAGCTTGTTTTTCGTCTTTACAAAGAAAAATACATCAGATTTTTCTGTGCCAGATATTCGACAGTTTATTGTTAGGTTTGTGAAGGTGTGTGGCATTAGAGATCTGCGCACTGGTCATGTAAATTGCGTAAAAGACGGGCCGCCGATTTGCGTACGCGATGATGATGCCCGATGGCGATCCACATGGTTTCCATAGTATTTACAGCAGATGAATTTTGTCGCCGAGACATCAACGTGAATTCGGAATAATGCTCGTCAAACCACTGTAGCATGGTTCTGGATCCGAGACAAGGACAGTTATACCGGTGAAAGATGACACCGCCGTCGGGAAAGACATCGAGCATGAAGGGATTCACGTGGTTCGCAGCTGTCAGCGTGTCTTCGACTGCTACCACAGGTCCCATGCAAGAGCAAGAGAACGTCTCTCGCAGCCTAACACTGCTCCCATCAACCTGCGTCCGTGGCGTACTGCACGTTTCCAGCCACCGTCCATGCCGATGACGGCGTTTGTGGAGACAACCGTCGACCTAGTGTAACAAAAATGTGATTCACTCGAAGAGCTGAAATATTTCCATTGATCGACGTCGAATCTCGATGTTCCTGTGCCCGCTGCGATCGTAATTGACGATGTCATTCGGCCAACACGTGAACACGCGGATGTAGTCTACTGCGGAGCTCCATGTTCAACAATGTACGATGAACAGCGTACTCCGAAACACTTCTGTGAGCACCAGCATTGAACTCTCTCGGCAGAAATGTCGTAGATCTCCATCTATCATACATTACAGAGCAGTCTAGCCTCTGAACTCCATATTTTGTGAAGAGTAGTTTCACTGGCTCTGAGCACTATGGGACTCAACTGCTGAGGTCATTAGTCCCCTAGAACTTAGAACTAGTTAAACCTAACTAACCTAAGGACATCACAATCATCCATGCCCGAGGCAGGATTCGAACCTGCGACCGTAGCGGTCTTGCGGTTCCAGACTGCAGCGCCTTTAACCGCACGGCCACTTCGACCGGCTAGTTTCACTGTCGTAACTCTTTCCGTAGATGCTCACGAAAGTAGGACGCGAATATTCGACCAGCTTCACCGTTTTCGAGATACTCGTTCACAGGTTCTGCGTAATAATAAGCTTGCCCTTTGTCAAAGTGGCTTATCTCGGTGGATTTCCCCATTTGCAGCCCTTATCTTCGCTAGGGCGGTCTTCCGTCCTTGTCTGTTCCTATTACCTTGTCTGTTCCTCTTACCTTGTCTGCTCCTCTTACATACTTTCGTTATCCTGTCACGTTCCCGCAAACCCACTGTTTGTTCTCATACATGTTTGTTGTGTTACGGGTAGTTTACTTAATGTGTTGTAAAAGCCTTGAAACTATAAGCAGTTACGTGGAAGCCGTAGCATAAGCTACAGTATGCAAAGGTGGTTTGTTATAAGCATATCGACACTCGGTCTTCACTTTCTACATGAGAGCTTGTATGGTCGCGAGTTCTCGCAATTTTAAACCTGTATTTTTTAAGAATGTCTTTTACACATTGAAGATTCATACTTTTAATATTCATGTACTATCATTTGCTGTGGAATTTATTTAAATGGCTTAAGGTTTTAATAGTGACCTTAATAATTGCTCTTAGTTGGAGCTGTTTTTAAGTAAATTCACTGTGATCAGTATCCTCCATCTCCAGAACCACTCAACATGCAAGAGGGAACTCAAAACTTACATATTAGGGACCGTATAGCCACCATTGTTGTGCCCCTCTCATCTCTTTCTTTCTCCTCTCCATCATAGTTTCGAATTTTACCATTCTATTTCTCTTCCTCTAACCTAGCTACCTCTTCTATATCTCTTTCACCCCATTCTATCGTCATATGTCTGCTCGGTGAGAATAACTCACAAGCTGCAAGAAAACGAGAAAATTCCCAGCTAGCAATAGGACTGACATTCATAAAAGAAAAATATGTTTACTTTCATATACACTCCTGGAAATTGAAATAAGAACACCGTGAATTCATTGTCCCAGGAAGGGGAAACTTTATTGACACATTCCTGGGGTCAGATACATCACATGATCACACTGACAGAACCACAGGCACATAGACACAGGCAACAGAGCATGCACAATGTCGGCACTAGTACAGTGTATATCCACCTTTCGCAGCAATGCAGGCTGCTATTCTCCCATGGAGACGATCGTAGAGATGCTGGATGTAGTCCTGTGGAACGGCTTGCCATGCCATTTCCACCTGGCGCCTCAGTTGGACCAGCGTTCGTGCTGGACGTGCAGACCGCGTGAGACGACGCTTCATTCAGTCCCACACATGCTCAATGGGGGACAGATCCGGAGATCTTGCTGGCCAGGGTAGTTGACTTACACCTTCTAGAGCACGTTGGGTGGCACGGGATACATGCGGACGTGCATTGTCCTGTTGGAACATCAAGTTCCCTTGCCGGTCTAGGAATGGTAGAACGATGGGTTCGATGACGGTTTGGATGTACCGTGCACTATTCAGTGTCCCCTCGACGATCACCAGTGGTGTACGGCCAGTGTAGGAGATCGCTCCCCACACCATGATGCCGGGTGTTGGCCCTGTTTGCCTCGGTCGTATGCAATCCTGATTGTGGCGCTCACCTGCACGGCGCCAAACACGCATACGACCATCATTGGCACCAAGGCAGAAGCGACTCTCATCGCTGAAGACGACACGTCTCCATTCGTCCCTCCATTCACGCCTGTCGCGACACCACTGGAGGCGGGCTGCACGATGTTGGGGCGTGAGCGGAAGACGGCCTAACGGTGTGCGGGACCGTAGCCCAGCTTCATGGAGACGGTTGCGAATGGTCCTCGCCGATACCCCAGGAGCAACAGTGTCCCTAATTTGCTGGGAAGTGGCGGTGCGGTCCCCTACGGCACTGCGTAGGATCCTACGGTCTTGGCGTGCATCCGTGCGTCGCTGCGGTCCGGTCCCAGGTCGACGGGCACGTGCACCTTCCGCCGACCACTGGCGACAACATCGATGTACTGTGGAGACCTCACGCCCCACGTGTTGAGCAATTCGGCGGTACGTCCACCCGGCCTCCCGCATGCCCACTATACGCCCTCGCTCAAAGTCCGTCAACTGCACATACGGTTCACGTCCACGCTGTCGCGGCATGCTACCAGTGTTAAAGACTGCGATGGAGCTCCGTATGCCACGGCAAACTGGCTGACACTGACGGCGGCGGTGCACAAATGCTGCGCAGCTAGCGCCATTCGACGGTCAACACCGCGGTTCCTGGTGTGTCCGCTGTGCCGTGCGTGTGATCATTGCTTGTACAGCCCTCTCGCAGTGTCCGGAGCAAGTATGGTGGGTCTGACACACCGGTGTCAATGTGTTCTTTTTTCCATTTCCAGGAGTGTATATAGTCATTACTATTATCATTATAATTGTTGATTGTTATAATTATTTTTTATTGTTATAATTATCATTGTACTTCTGTTATAATCTCTATTTTTTCTTCTTTAACATTAATACTGTATAACACGTTATATGTCCTTAATGTTCTGTACAAACTGAAATTCGGTCAATTTGAGTATGCCTGGTTAGATGTAAGACAGGGCCTGAAGGCCCTAATCTTTCCAGGTAAAATAAATGCAAAAATAAATAAAAATAAATAAATAAATATTATTTCCCATTGCCCATAGTGGACATGTTTTATCGTAAAAAGGTGAAATCCGTTTTTAAATATTTTTAATAAATTTGTTTAAAGTATTATGATCCATCACCTTCCATATGCTAGCCCCCATTTCAGTCTCCAAGTTCTTAATTCACATTATAGGCGGTGCGGCAAACGTCATCACGTCTTTGTAGTTCATTGACGTCACCGCTACTGCTGCTCTGGAAGCCGCAACAGCAGCGGCCCGCATTGGAGCCCTCTTCTTTGTGTCGTTTTGAATTGTCTATCTCCAGGCGCGAAATAATTCGATGCGACCGCACGCAGCGGATGATTTGTCTCCATGTTCTCACATGGCTACCCGCTACTGGTACGCTGTGCAAGAAATGCCACGGTGCGTATCACGAATAGAAACTACCCGCTGATATCTCTCATTTTTCTCTACGTTTTATAGATTTTGGTTAGTCGCTTTATGAAACCCAGTAGAGAAAGGTCCGTTCTTACAGATGAAGAATGGTGTGTTTACGTGCAGGCGTCTACCTTTACTAAAAGATTTCGGGTGGAGATTACAACACATCAGACCCATAGCACGGGCGCATGTAGGTTATCGTCAACTTTCGGAGTTTGAGTTAGGTCGAATCATTGGCATGAGGAACCAGTCATACTAAAAGATTGCACAGTCAGCTGGTTGTATAGTAATGATTGAAAAACGAATAGAGACGAAATGACAGATGGCAATGGCTACAAGAGTAGGCATGAGTTCTTGTAGAAGGAGTGCATCACGAGAAGATCGAAGGATTGTCCGACGAGCTCAGACGATTTCACAGACTACAGCAGAGGTTACGGGCGGAGTCAAATGTGACGCTGCATGTCATTCTGTGATGTCCTAGTTTCTGTTTGTGGCGGGCAGAATGATACCAATATCTCCCATAGCTTTCATGTTTCTTTTTATTTTTATTTGTTCATTACTTACATTTTAGCTTCTGTCTCTTACACCATTGCTAAACACGTTGCTTTGAAATACGTTCCACCTCGCTTAAATAATGATTATTCGAAACGATCTCTCACACGATAGAAATCTAACTCCCGTTAGTAGAAATACTGCCATCTGTCTCCGAATGATGTAAATTTGGGATATGATCACACACATTTTTACTTATGATGCATATGTGAAATTGTTTACAAATTTAGTTTTATTTGTTTTAGACATGTAATGAAATAACGTTACGAGGTCCTGCTGGAAAGTAATGCCTCCGAACTTTGAATGTGAAAACTCTGAAAGCTTTTTAAATAAAAAGCAAACATTACGAACGTTCTACAGCTTTATTCTGCTAGTTTACATTTTTCTTCTCCACATAATCACACTGGTGACGAATACTTTGCTTCTTGCAAGACATTTTTTGTCAATACCGGCACTCTAGACTGCCTGAGTTTGTTGACGGAGCCACAACCTCACTTCTGCTTGTCCCGCTTCAGCACTAGAAAAGTGAAATCCTCGAAGCAGCTCTTCCAGTTTTGGAAACAGATGAAAACCGGATGGGGCCAAGTCTGAAATGTATGCTGATTGATCGATGACAGTGAATTCAAGGCATCGGATAGTTACGGATGTCGCAGCGCTCTTGTGTGGTGTCGTATTTTCATGAGAGCGTGTTCCAGACAGGGCGAAACTCTTCGAATTCCGAAGTCGATTACAACATGCTGTTTCTCATGCACAAACGTAGTTACGTTAAACAGCGCTATGTTACACATTACGCTTCGGAGCTCTCTAGCAGCAGGGGGCTGCAAGCATGTAGACATGAAGGGTAAAGATGTACTACATTAAAAACATTTGTTTTATTTAAAAAGGTTTAAGAGTTTTCACACAAATAATTCAAAAGTATTACACTGCTGGCCACCGTAAATGCAACACCCTGAAGGAAGCATCCGAATCAAGTGAAATTTACACCATGGGTTTGCAGCAATGAGATATGCAACTGATTAGAATTTCAGCGCAGACGCACATCACGCGCGCCTGTGGCGCCACCTCATAGCGCCATTTAAGGCTTGGCGGTTTCGACGAGTGTTACGTTCGGCACGTGTGTTTACCTTGTGGTTGTTTCACAAGGCGATCAGTTATGCCTCGTAGACAACAGCGAACATCGTTTGATCAAGTATCCGAGTTCGACAGAGGAAGGATAGTGGCTTACCGAGATTGTGGATTATCATACAGAGAAATCGCTATCGTGTTGGACGAAACCAAACAACTGTAATGCGGATAAGTGACCGTTGGATGCAGGAGGGTACGACGGACCGACGTGGTCGATCGCATTCACCTCGGTGCACCACTGCACGTGCTGATAGGCAAATTGTGCGCATGGCAGTGACGGATCGCTCAGTGACATCCCGAACCATAGCACAACACATTGCGTCTGTAACGCATCATCCAGTGTCTGCGCGTGCCATTCGACGCCGTGTACAGCAGAGTGGTCTGTCCGCAAGACGTCCATTGCTTCGTCTACCATTGACGCAGAACCACAGACGTCTCCGTCGCCAATGGTGTGATGACAGACGGATGTGGACGGCAGAATGGAATGACGTTGTCTTTACTGACGAGGCACGCTTCTGTCTGCAGCACCACGATGGTCGGATTCGAGTGTGGAGATACCGTGGAGAGAGTATGCTGGACAGCTGCATTATGCACCACCACACTGGTCTTGCACCAGGTATTATGGTATGGGGCGGTATTGGATATTACTCTCGCACGCCTCTAGTACGCATTGCCGGTACTTTAAATAGCCGGCGCTAGATATCCGAGGTGCTGGAGCCAGTTGTCCTTCCTTACCTTCAGGGCTCGGCCACAGCCATATTTCAACAGGATAATGCGCGACCACACGTCGCACGCATTGTCCAAAGGTTCTTCGTCAATAACCAGTTTGAATTGCTTCCCTGGCCGGCTCGCTCTCCGGATCTTTCGCCGATAAAAAACATGTGGTCCATGGTTGCTCAACGAGTGACCCAGGTTACATCCCCAGCTGCCACACCAGATGATCTTTGGCAACGTGTGGAAGCTGCTTGGGCTGCTGTACCCCAGGAACACATCCAACGTCTCTTTGACTCAATGCCGAGACGTGTGGCAGCGGTGATCTCCAACAATGGCGGCTACTCTGGCTACTGATTCTGGCAGGAACCACATGTCACAGACGTCTGTAAACGTAATCATTTGACACTTGGTCAACATGTTATCTACAAAATAAATCTTGTTGTGCTACCTCTTGTCTTTCTTGGTGTTGCATTTACGGTGGCCAGCAGTGTAGTTTTCAGACCGACGTAGCGGGCATAAATGCAGATATTTTTATTGGTAACTGAGGACGGTGTACTGAAGAGCGTTATATCAGTGTTTACGACATTTATAGGCTAATAATTGTCGGCATTACAAGTCGAATGTTTTTTATGTTGATTAGTACGTCCAAGTCCATGTGGTAAGAAGAAGCCATCATTTAATATTTACCTCTGGACCTTGGATCATGTGTTGAAATGTGGAGACGTGCACACAAAACGATTAGTCTGTACTGATATGTGTAGTTCACTTTGTGGTTCAGATACTGCCGCGCAGAAAACATCGGGTAGTAAAGTTCGTGTCGCGTTTGTGGAAACTATGTTCGGCACAGAAAAAAAAGCAACACACTGATGTGTGCACATATTATGGTAAGGCATATAAATATATCTGAACGTATACCCATTACAACATCTATAAATTTCTGTCGTTCTTTCCGAAATTACAGAAAGGAGATGGGAATTAGAAACGTTTGTGCGAAATTGTAAAGAGACGCGTATTTTATATTTTATTCAATACAGCAATGTAGTGTATGTATTTGAAAAAGCACGTCCATAACTTTATCATGCAGAATGGAGCCAATTACTTTTAGAAAAAATTCACATCAGCTGAAAAAAACAGTGTACTTCTCATTCAACATAGAGATTTTAAGGATCTTAAGGTTGCTGTGAAAGTAGGTAATTATTTTTGAAACGTAGTGCTGCATTACATTTCCGAGGGCCCAGTTATGACTTTATTTGCAGCGAATACCGTAGCTTGCAATCATATCTGGAGGTAAGTAAAGAAAAAGGGAGCTTCACGAAGCAGACTAAATTTGTTACTTGTAGGGAGCCGACAAAAGAATGGAAAAGTCAAAAACATATTAGCATCCCTGGAATGGTGTAGTAAAGCAATTAATTTTCAAAACGATTTCCAGTCACCTCAGAATTGATGAAAACAGGTGCTGTATAGTTTTTAAGGAAATCTTATACCAACCTTCCTGCAAAATAGTGGCCAGTTCGGGTAACGACGTTGAGGCTGGACAGCGATCATATACTCTTCTCTACAAAACAGAACACAAAGGCTGAGTAATGTTGTAATTTGGTGACTAGTGGCCAGGGGAGATGCATTAATTCATCCTCGTGCTCGCAAAACCAGGCCTGGAGGATGAGAGCTACGTGAATAGGGGCTCTCTCGTCTTGGAATAAAGCGTCGCTGTTGGGGAACAGACTTTGCACCATGGGATGTACCTAATCATCCAAAATGGTCTTGTATGCCTTGGTAGTAATGTGACCTTGCAGAGTATTCAATGAGCCCATGGAATACTACGACATGGCTGCCCAGATCATCAGCGAATCCCCGCCGAGTTTCACCCTTGGGATACCAACTTGGCCAGAACTTGGAAAAAGTGTAAAACAAGTCTCATACGCCCAAATGAAATTCTTCCAATGCTCCACAATCCAATTTCTGTGGTTTCGGCATCACATCTTCCTGTTATGGATATTTGCATCACTGATGAGAGGCTATGAATTTCCAGTTAGTCCTGCAAATCACTGGTTATGAAGCTTTTTTCGTGTTTTGGTACTGGCAGGGTTCACGAGCTCGACCTTCAATTCAGCAGGGACTTCTGCATCTGTCGGTCTCCTGTTTTTCGTCACACCCACTGCAATTGCCCTCTGTCACAATATTTCAACGCACATTTTTCATCTAGACCTACACGTACATGACTACTCTGCAAATTACACGTAAGTGCCTAGCAGAGGGTTTATCGAACCACCTTCACAATAATTCTCTGTTATTCCATTCTCGAAGAGCGCACGGGAAAAACTAACACCTATATTTTTCCTTGTGAACTCTAATTTCCCTTATTTTATTATGGTGATCGTTTCTCCCTATGTAGGTATGGGTCACGAAAATATTTTCGAGTTCGGAGAAGATGGGATTACGTTAGATTTAGTTTTATTTCCAAAAATGAGATAAGTTTTTTGGGTGTGGAACATGCCACAAAGCGTAACATAAAAAACATAGAACATCTGATGAATATAACACTCACTTCCCCGAATATTTGTCAGATCCTCAAAATAAGTGAATACATTACAGTAAACTGGAACTGCTAGTATTTATACATTGTCAGAGAACACTAACTGCAGAAGCCCCCAGATCCTGTCAACTGGTGGAGAGGCAACGATTTGGTGTAGGTAAACAATGGAATCTCCGCCATCTACTCGTCTCCACACATTATTCCCAGCCAACAGAAAATGTAGGGTCAGTATTGCCACACGTGCGTCTACATTTCTCCGGAATACAAAGTGATGTTCCCCGAGGTCTGAATCTAACAATTTTCTCAGTCTTCTGTAAATAATTCGCATTTGTATTTTGCAACTATGATAATTCGGTAGTATTCACACTTCTCAGCACCTTCCTTCCTTGGAAGTGGAATTATTACATTCTTCTTGATACATGAGGGTACTTCAATGTCTCATACATCTAGCACACCAGGTGGAATAGTTTTGTCGTTCTTGCTCTCCCAGGATATCTGTAGTCCTGACTGTATGTTGTCAACTCCAGGGATCTTCTTTCTACTTAGGTCTTTTAGCTCTCTGTTAAATTCTTCTCACAGTACCTTATCTCCCATCTCATCCTCATCTACGTCCTCTTCCCTCTCTATAGTATTGCCTTCATGTTCATTTCCCATGTGTAGCCACTCTACATACGTTTTGCACCTTCGAGCTTTCATTCCTTGCCTGATATTAGTTCTACAACTGAGCTCGTGATATTCATACACTTGCTTCTCCTTTCTCCAACGCCCTTTCTTATATTCCTGTAGGCAGTATCCATATCTCTCCTAGTGATAGTACCTTCTATATCATTACATTCCTGCCCAACCACTTTGCATTCCTGTAAATCTCATTAGCTAGAAGTCTGTACTCCCTATAACCTGTTTCATATTCTTCATTTTTATATTTTTTATTTTCATCAATTTAACTTCATCAGTATCGAAGATATGTAGTAGGCCTTGTCCTTTTGCCTGTTTTATCCTCTGCTATCTCATTATTTCGTCTCTCAAAGCTAACCACTCACTTTCTATTGTATTCATTTCTCGAGCTGTGGTCAGTCACTGCCTACAGTTCTCTGTAGAACTCCCAAGGACCTCTGGTTCTTTTAAGTGATCCAGGTTCCATCTCCTTAATGTCCTACCTTTTGGCAGTTTCTGCGGTTTTAGTTTAAAGCTCAGAAATATTTAATTGTGGTCAGAGTCCACATCTGCTCCTGCAAAAGTGTTACAGTTCCAAACCTGACTCTGAAATTTCTGTCTTATCTTTATATAACCAGTCGGAAACATTCCATTGTCTCTAGCTCCATTCAACGAATACAGCCTTCTTTCATGATTCTTATACCAAATGTTAACCGTGTTTTAATTCTACTCTTATACCAAATGTTACCCGTGATTTAATTCTACTCCATACACAATTCTACTAGGAGGGTTTTTCTCTCATTTATTTTTCTTCAGTACATACTCTGCTACTACATTTTCTTCTCTTCCTTTTCCTACTATGGAAATCCGGTCCCATGTCACGATTAGATTTTCGTCTCTCTTGACTATCTGAATACTTTCGTTTGCGTTATAATACATTTCTTCAATTTCTTCATTATCTGCATATAAACTTATGGGTGTTGATATCGCGTCTATCTTGGCTGTTATAATGTATTCACTGTGCTGCTCTTACAGGCTTGCCCACATTCCTGTTTTGTTATTCATTAGTAGACCTGCATTATTCCTATTTCATTTTACATTTACAGCCTTGTACTCACCTGATCAAAGATCCTGCTCGTCTACCACCGAACGTCGCTAATTCCCATAATGTCTAACTGAAACCTAGCCTTTTTCAACGTGGCTTTCTTTCAGCAACCGTACCTAAGCTTCAGTGGAGGAACAAAACAGTGAGGTTCTTTCAAATAATTCTCTAACACATTTTCGACATCTCTAAGGATGTCTTCATCAGAATGAAAATTTAAAACCATCTAAAATAATACATAGAACTATACGTTTGGGAGAAACATTAACCAAGACGAAAAATTGCGTAGTATGGAAAGGTTATTTACATTAAGCTACACTGTGAAAAGGCAATATTCAAAGTTTAGAGCAGACATGTCCAAGACAAAAATTAAAAACTGAAAACTTTAAAGTCTTTGTGTTTTTAAAATGCAAGTGCATGAAGTACAACTAAGAGTCATCGATTAGGCTTTACTGAAATGCCCATTACGTGTAGTACAGAGGTAGGAAAACATAGTAAAAAAATAAAGGAATCAAAAATCTGCTGGTAGTTGATTCAACTCATTGGAAAAAAAATTTTACCTTATTGTAACTGTTAGTTAAGGCTGAGACCATCGTTCTTAGAAATATGCTTGAAAATCTCTAGCTCTTTTCCTTACGGAAAACTGATATATCCTCAATACTCTCGGGTTTGTGACCGGAAATTAACAGATGATCAGCAAAAGTGAAATTATGTACATTATTGCCTCTTTATCCCAATAAATGTTCCTTGTGCCTGACATGGGACGATCTTCCAGTTTGTACTATATAATAAACAGGACACGTATCATAAATGATTCTGTGAGCTCCTGAAGTGTGTAGAGGAGCAAGTGTGGACTTAAGATTGTGAATAACATTTTTCTGAAAGTTATTGACAGTAGAAAAGGCAACTTTACACCCATAATTTTTAAGTAACAGACAACTAATTCTATAAAAAAGAGGGCATAAAATGGAATCGAAAACACTTTTTTATTCTCATTACGCCAGAAACAGTACTGATGCCTATAGTACTCACATTAGCATCAGTTTTAACTTTGAAAAAGTTTTCATCTAGAGAGGGGTCATAGCGGTTATTAACTACAATAGTTTTATTAAATTCATCAAATCCAGTGACAAAGGTACAGAAACTGCGCGATGAATGGCTGAATGGAAAACATTTTTTATGTGAATGAGGATTTACCGAAGTAGCGGGCAAAATCTGATCTGTATTAGTAACTTTTCGAAAAATACCTAAGGAAAGTCTCTCGTAGTCTATGGCAATATTAAGGTCCAACTATTGTAGATGACGATTATTATTTTCTAATTCATAAGTGAAGTTGAATTTTTCATGAAAACCGTAAAAAATTCCAAACAAATGCTCAGTAACTTCCCGGGAATAACAGTATATGATCACAATATCGTCTACGTACCAAGAATGTGACAAAAGACCCAGATCAGCAACTGAAAAATTACTAAAGAATTTTTCTTCCGGTAAATTAATGGAAATATAAGACCACGATGCCTGCCAGTGGATTACCCATTGTCAGGCCGTGAGGCTGATGGTGTACTTTGTCACTGAAAACATAATAGATTTGAGTACTGTTCTTAGCAAACGAATAGGGTCAGTTATTTGTTCATCACATATATGTTTTTTTAAAAGTACATCGGATTTCTGTCAACGTATCAATACCTGTTTTAACAGGGAAATTAGAATATTGTTGTTGTTGTGGTCTTCAGTCCTCAGACTGGTTTGATGCAGCTCTCCATGTTACTCTATCCTGTGCAAGCTTCTTCATCTCCCAGTACTTACTGCAACCTACATCCTTTTGAATCTACTTAGTGTATTGCCTCTGAGCACTATGGGACTTTATGTAGTGTATTCATCTCTTGGTCTCCCTCTACGATTTTTACCTCCACGCTGCCCTCCAATACTAAATTTGTGATTCCTTGATGCCTCAGAGCATGTCCTACCAACCGGTCCCTTCATCTTCTCAAGTTGTGCCACAAACTCCTCTTCTCCCCAATTCTATTCAATACCTCCTCATTAGTTATGTGATCTATCCATCTAATCTTCAGCATTCTTCTGTAGCACCACATTTCGAAAGCTTCTATTCTCTTCTTGTCCAAACTATTTACCGTCTATATTTCACTTCCATACATGGCTACACTCCATACTAATACTTCCAGAAACGACTTCCTGACATTTAAATCTATACTCGATGTTAACAAATTTCTCTTCTTCAGAAACGCTTTCCTTGTCATTGCCAGTCTACATTTTATATCTTCTCTACTTCGACCATCATCAGTTATTTTGCTTCCCAAACAGCAAAACTCCTTTCCTACTTTAAGTTTTTCATTTCCTAATTTAATTCCCTCAGCATCACCCGACTTAATTCGACTACATTCCATTATCCTCGTTTTGCTTTTGTTGATGTTCATCTTATATCCTCCTTTCAAGACACTGTCCATTCCATTCAACTGCTCTTCCAAGTCCTTTGCTGCCTGTGACAGAATTACAATGTCATCGGTGAACCTCAAAGTTTTTATTTCTTCTCCATGGATTTTAAAACCTACTCCGAATTTTTCTTTTTTTTCCTTTACTGCTTGCTCAATATTCAGATTGAATAACATCGGGGAGAGGCTACAACCCTGTCTCACTCCCATCCCAACCACTGCTTCCCTTTCATGCCCCTCGACTCTTATAACTGCCATCTGGTTTCTGTACAAATCGTAAATAGCCTTTCGCTCCCTCTATTTTACCCCTGCCACATTTAGAATTTGAAAGAGAGTATTTCAGTCAACATTGTCAAAAGCTTCCTCTAAGTCTACAAATGCTAGAAGCGTAGGTTTGCCTATCCTTAATCTTTCTTCTAAGATAAGTCGTAAGGTCAGTATTGCCTCACGTGTTCCAACATTTCTACGGAATCCAAACTGATCTTCCCCGAGGTCGGCTTCTACTAGTTTTTCCATTCGTCTGTAAAGAATTCGCGTTAGTATTTTGCAGCTGTGACTTATTAAACTTATAGTTCGGTAATTTTCACATCTGTCAACACCTGCTTTCTTTGGGATTGGAATTATTATATTCTTCTTGAATTCTGAAGGTATTTATCCTGTTTCATACATCTTGCTCACCAGATGGTAGAGTTTTGTCATGACTGGCTCTCCCAAGGCCACCAGTAGTTATAATGGAAAGTTGTCTACACCTGAGGCCTTCTTTCGACACAGGTCTTTCAGTGCTCTGTCAAACTTTTCATGCAGTATCGTATCTCCCATTTCATCTTCCTCTACATCCTCTTCCATTTCCATAATATTGTCCTCAAGTACATCGCCCTTGTATAGACCCTCTATATACTCCTTCCACCTTCCTGCTTTCTCGTGTTTGCTTAGAACTGGGTTTCCATCTGAGCTCTTGATATTCATACCTCTCTTTCCTCCAAAGGTCTCTCTAATTCTCCTGTAGGCAGTCTCTATCTTACCCCTAGTGAGATAAACCTCTACATCCTTACATTTGTCCTCTAGCCATCCCTGCTTAGCCCTTTTGCACTTCCTGTCGATCTCATTTTTGAGACATTTGTATTCCTTTTTGCCTGCTTCATTTACTGCAGTTTTATATTTTCTCCTTTCATCAATTAAGTTGAATATTTCTTCTGTTGCCCAAGGATTTCTATTAGCTCTCGTCTTTTTACCTACTTGATCCTCTGCTGCTTTCACTACTTCATCCCTCAGAGCTACCCATTCTTCTTCTACTGTATTTCTTTCCCCCATTCCTGTCAATTGTTCTCTTATGTTCTCCCTGAAACTCTGTACAACCTCTGGTTTAGTCAGTTTATCCTGGTCCCATCTCCTTAAATTCCTACCTTTTTGCAGTTTCTTCAGTTTTAATCTATAGTTCATAACCAATAGATTGTGGTCAGATTCCACATCTGCCCCTGGAAATGTCTAACATATAGGTTCGTAATATCTAGTGAAAACGATTTAGTATCCCAATGACACCACAAATCCTTTATTTTACTTACTATGTTTTGGCGACAGAATAATTATTTCTAAAAACAGAGGACGCTTTTTATCGTGAAGAACCTTGCTAACTCATGATACGCCCTATTAATGTAAAGTGTATCATGTGTTTAACAATTTTCTTCTGATGTCTTCACATTTTGGTATAGCCTTACGTACCTGGACCGGTAGAAACCTTACGTTTTGAACATGGCTCTCTTTCAGCAACCGTATATTTGTCTTAATGGAGCACTAACACAGCCAACCGTTTGCATATAATTATTTAATACGTTAATGTTTTGATGTACAATGTGTAGAATCTAGATGAGGATCGGACATCCCCCCCTCTCCTTCCCTCCGAACCAAAAAGGAACTAGACTTTCCATTAATAGTGCTACGCATTTGCTTACACCTTTATCATGAGAAACAGCTTATTAATATTCCTAGTTTAAGGTAGATACGATTCACCATTCGATACGTCCGATTGTAAATAGTATGAACAGTGTCTATCACGAGTTACCAAGTCTCTTCAACATAAAATAAAAAAGTGCTTTTTTTAAATAATTGTTCTGTTGTCAATAGTCTACATCTACATAGACACTCCGCAATCCACCGTTAGGTGCTGGCAGCGGGTACCCTATACCTGTCATTTCCCCTTCTGTTCTACTCGTAAATACAGCGAGCGAAAAACGACTCTCTATATGCCTCCGTCTCTGCATAATCTTTACACACAATATGTGTTGGCGGCAGTAGAATCGTTCGGCATTCAGATTCAATGCCGGTTCTCCAAATTTTCTCAATAGTGCTTCTCGAAAAGAACGCTGGTTTCCCTCCAGGAATTCGCATTTGAGTTCCTGAAGCATCTCCGTAACACTTACGTGTTGTTCGAACCGGTAACAAATCTAGGAGTCCGTCCTTGAATTGCTTCGATGTCTTCCTTCACTCCAACGTGGTAAGGATCCCAAATACTCCAGCAGTACTCAAGAATAGGTCGCAACAGCGTCCTATATGCGGTCTCCTTTACAGGTGAACCACTCTTTCCCAAAATTCTCCTGATAAACCGAAGTCGACCATTCCTCTTTCCTACTTCAGCTCTCAAATGGTCGTTGCAACGTTACGCCCAGATATTTAAACGACTTAACTGTGTCTAGCAGGACACTAGTAATACCGTATCCGAACATCACAGGTTTGGTATTCCTACTAATCCGCATTAACTTGCATTTTTCAACATTAGGTCTAACTGCCATCATCACACCAACTGGAAATTTTGTCTACATCGTATCTTCGTACAATCATTCAACTTCAACACCTCACCGTACACCATGGCATCATCAGCAAACAGACGCATATTGCTGCCCACCCTGTCAGCCTAATCATTTATGTATATAGAGTCAACAGCGGTCCTATCACACTTCCCTGGGGCACGCCTAACGACATCCTTATCTCTGACGAACATTCCCCATCGAGATCAACATAATGGGTTCTATTATGTAAGAAGTCTTCGAGCCGCTCAGATATTTGTGAACTTATTCCCTATGCTCGTACCTTCGTTAACAGCCTCCAATGGAGCAGCGTGTCAAATGCTTTTCAGAAATCTAGAAATATGGAATCTGCCTGTTGCCCTTCATCCATAGTTCTCAATACATCATGAGAGAAAAGGGCAAGCTGAGTTTCACATGAACGACGCTTTATAAAACCATGCTGATTCGTGCACATAAGCTTCTCGGTCTCAAGAAAGTTTATTATATTCGAACTGAGAATATGTTTAAGGATTCTGCAGCAAACACAAGTTAGGAATATTGGTCTGTAATTTTGCTGATCCGTTCTTTTACCCTTACTATGTGCTGGACTCACCTGCAATTTTATCCAGTCGCTTGAACTTTGCGCTGGGCAAGAGATTCACGATAAATGCGAGCCAGTTAAGGGGCTAAGAACGAAGAGTTCTCTTTGTAAAATCGAACTGGGATTCCATCAAAACCTTATCAGTAATATAAAAGTTTTGCAGTGTGATCAGGATGCTAAATTGTTTTTAATAGACATTATGAACGTATATACAAATGTACCTGTCCAACCCCGTATTGACATCTTTGAAAACAATCTGGGTACCTTAAAAAAAGATGCTTCTGATGAGCAAATCACTGACCTTCCTCATTTGCTAAAAACAGTAGTAAAAAACAAGTGCCGCACGGTGTAGCCGAGCGGTCTAGGGCGCCTTGCATGGTTCGCGCTGCTCCCGCGTCAGAGGTTTGAGTCCTCCCTCGGGCATGGGTGTGTGTGTTATCCTTAGCGTATGTTAGTTTAAGTTAGATTAAGTAGTGTGTAAGCTTAGGGACCGATGACTTCAGCAGTTTCATCCGATGAGACCTTACCACAAATTTCCGAAAAAAAAATGTAGTATGTTTTCAGTGGCAAACTATGCTATCTGCCTGACGGCATGGCAATGGGTAACCTGCTGGTAGGCATTTTGGCCGGTATTTTCTCTAATTCACTGGAAGAAATATTCATCAATAATTTTACAGCTACAGATCTGGGTATTTCGTCATATTCTCTGTATGTAGACGACATGGACCTTAGTATTGCCATAGACAACGAGAGACTCTTCTTCGGTATTTTTCGAGTAGTTATTAATACAGATCAGTTTATGCCCGCTAGTTCCCATAAGAAAGCGTTTTCCCACTCAGTCATTCATCGTGCAATTTCTGTACCTTTGTAGCCAGACACGCTTAATGAGCATCTTCAAAGTTAAAACTGACGCTGAAGTGACTACTTTAGGCGTCGGTACTGTTTCTGACGGTAACGAGCATAAAGAAGTTCTTTCGATTCCAATTTTAGGCCCTATTTTTTATAGACTTAGTCGTCTATTACTTAAAAAATATGGGGGCAAAGTTTATTTTTCTACTATCAATAACTTGCAGAAAAATGTAATTCACAATCTTAAGTCCACATTTGCTCCTCTACACCCTTCATTAGTTTATAAAATCATTTGTGATAGTGTCCTGTTTATTATATAGGACAAACTAGGTATAAGGAACCTTTATTTCGAAAAGAGACACTAATGTGTACTTACTGTAACAAACAGTTACAATAACATATAAAAAAAGTCAATGCGCCCAATCCACTACTCGCAGATTTTTTATTCATTTATTTATTACTATGTCTTCCTGCTTCTAGTTCCGAAACATATTTTTCTTCAGATCTCTTATAGATGTGTATTACTTAAATTCCCTTCATGCAGGTGTTTTTAGACTGTGCAGCTGTTTGTGAGATATACTCTATACTATACAGACTGAGCATTTCAGTAAAGCCAAATAGATGGATCTTAGCTGTATTTCATGCAGTTGACTACTTTGTATTTCCAAAAATACATTAATTGTCATCCTTTGAAGTTTTTATAATTAAGGTCGTTTAATACGACTATGTATGTTATAACTTCTCAAATCCGCATGTGTCACTGTCCGCTCCCCGCATGCAGCCCAAGTTGTGTTTTGTTTTCGTAGCAGCAGTGTAAGCCACTGGGCCTCTCATTCTGATGTTGTTCCTTAGAAGCTGTACGTTTAAAGACTGGAACATTTTCGATTTTTAATTTTTGTCTTGAGCATTTCTGATCTAAACTTTTGCTATTGCCTTCTCGCAATGTAACTTTACGTAAGTAACATTTCTATGTTTTGACATTTGTCAGCTTGGTTAATGTTTCTGTCTAAAGTATTTCTCGATGTATTATTTTATAGGGTTTTTAAATTTTCTCCCTGGTAAAAACATCCTTAGAAGTTTCGAAACGCAGATAAATGTATTGATCAATTATTTTCAGCCGATGGCTGTGTTGTTTGGGTATTTCTCCATTTTAAGCCACCCATTTTTCTTTTCGAATTATCTAACCTACGTGCCCCATTTTGGGATCTGATATTTCGAACTCTGCCCCATAGAACGCCAGTTTTTGTGTCTACTTACACCAATCTTATATGACCATTTTAACCATTCTGCCCCATAAACTGTGTAAACCTTGTCAGAGTCAAGTTAAATAGGACTAAATTAATCTCCAACAGATAATGAAATATAAATCAGTACTAGTAATTGCCAATACGTAACTACTTAAATTTCAATTTCGTATGGTAAATTGCATGCGTAGCTAAATGAGAAGCCATTGTGGGAGCAGGATGAACGCTGCTGAGTATGATTTGCGTTCTGAGCACTCTTCCCAGATTTGCTGCTCACCTCCTTCTGTGAAGAGAAAAGCGAATCAGACAAAAGTCGGCGTGGGCTGTGTTTTGTTTAGTGGGAATATGAAAAGAAAGCCACTTTGGCGTCGAGTTTCTGGAGTCAGACAATGCTGAGTGCATCTCTGAGATGTGCTGGAGAAAAGTATGTTATTAACAAGCTGTGTCCACTGGGGGCATGCCACATAACGGCCAGAGTCACGGAAGAACCACTATTGCAGAGGAAAACAGCGGAAATTCATTGTTCCACTAAAAACATGGACTTTGAGGGTAGTATCTTTGAAAATGGTATGTCAACAGAAAGTGTGCGAGATGCTGACACCCACCCGGGTGACGCCAAACTGAAAGTTCAACGACACAAAGAGACAGTTCATGTGGACTCCCGTAAATAATCTAAGTACCGTGTTAACAGAGATCCAACTGTACTAGTCGGTACACGAGGATAGGTAGGGTGAGAGTGTAAATAGAACACATTTTCGAGCCCAAGACTAAAATAATTTTTAACTGATTAACCAATTGAAATTCGAGTAAGGGAAGCGGGCCCGGCTTCTTGAAAGACAACGTGTTATTGCATGACACACAAGAATTAGTATTTACCCAATCAAAATTATAAACCACCGGAAAACGTAAAGGTCAAAGTTTTCTGTAGTCAGAAGCGATCTGTAGATAGTCACTTCTCTTTCTTATTTCAACTCTTTCACTTCCAGGCTTCACTTCCAGTCCTCATCTGCGAAACTGAGGCGTGAGGCTCACATTCGGCAAAGCTGAGCTTTGACACAGGCAGAGATGAGCTGACTCTGAACCAATGCTTATTGGTCAAATGGCTCTGAGCACTATGGGAGTTAACTTCTGAGGTCACCAGTCCCCTAGAACTTAGAACTACTTAAACCTAACTAACTTAAGGACATCACGCACATCCATGCCCGAGGCAGGATTCGAACCTGCGACCGTAGCGGTCGCGCGGTTCCAGACTGCAGCGCCCAGAACCGACGGCCAGCTCGGCCGGCTCAATGAGTTATTCTGCGGCCACTTCAGCTGCCCCTTGCACGATCTAAGTATTGTGGGATCGAACCGCATCCGTGAAGTGAACTGTAGGCAAAGGCGAAACGATGCTCAGTAATTCCAACCTTCATTTCAAAGACCTATGTGCAGCTAGAAGTTCAACATTCTTCCATCTCGGGCAGTGGATGCACACGCACATCCTTCGCTATTATTTCAAATCTCTTTAAAATAATCTATAGCAATAAAAATATGACAATGTAAATATTTTATGCATCAATTTTGAATTACCATTCCAGATACTTCTTCCAAGTTTGCCCAGGCATTAGGTTATCGATTTCAATTATTCATCGTTTATTATGAAATGTTCTTGTAAGTAATAAACTACTTTTATTTAATTTTTTTTAATTTAGTTGTCAGATGCATTCATTAGTCACTGATTTAGTTGATCCAACGAAAGTACTCCACTCACTTGACAGGCAAGGGCTATGCACAGGAAGGCTTCAGCAAACTAAAATCAACTGATTTTAAACTGCTGGCGTGTAACCACTTCATGTCTTTTATGACAGAAAGAAGAGGCGTATAAGTCATTCATCGTCCAGCTGGGTATCACTATTAAGCTTTTGGAGGGTATTATGTTTATTTTCTATTTTCTGTGTACCTTTTGTGTATTTTATATCAGGAGGGATGTGGACTGTATATGCATATGTGGGATTTGAGCAGTTTTATTAAAGATTAAAGAGTGTTATATAAAATTTAGGCGTACTGAAATTACGGAATTGTGTTACGGCCTGTCGAAATTCACAAGGGCTTGAGCTAGGAGTTCAGCAAGAATGATGAAGTAGAGAGGGAAGTTTCGATTCATTCAGAAACAGCAGACAGCGGATTAGAAATTCTAGATTTCAGTGAGTCGTGGGACGAACCATAGCAGAATAAAACGAATATAGAGAGCAATCAAAGGCAGGCACAGTATAAGGTGAAAATTTCAGCAGTTCAGTTTGTGAATGAAGACGATGTAGAAACTGCATGAGTGGCCGAGAAATCCGAAACAACACACCTCCAAAATGCGTCGCAGAGTGATATTACTTGAGAGCCCACACATCAACAACCGGCAGAATTCAATAAGCAGAATTAAGTAACTGAACAAAGCAAGAAATGCGAGGAAACGTTCAAGAAAAGCGAGGTGAAAAGGAACATACAATTCGAAATACTAGAATACCGATTGAAGAAACGCAAGGAAAAATGAGACATGCAATTCGAAGAGAACAGAGAGCAGTTTGAGAACATAAATAAAAAGATAAATGAACAAGTCGGAGCAGTTAATAAGAAATCGTATGATCACATAAGTAAATGCAAGGAAAAAATTAAATCGTTGAGTAAATGATTGATGATCAGCTTAATGAAGTACAGAAAGAGTTTCCGAAGGTGGTAGATGAGCAGACACAAGATTTTCATATAACGATAGATACACTGATGCAAATTACAAAAGCAACTACGGACGATGGAAGGAAAGACGTCACCAACGCACAGAACACTGGCTCTCAGAAGTAAAAATCAAACAGCAAGTCGAACTCTAGCAACACACAGAACACGCACCCAGAGAAAAATAAGTCAGGGGAAGTCACAGAGAAAGTCGAATTGTTAACCCTCGCCGTCGAGCAGTTACCAACATCCAGTGAAGTAAATCGTATAGGACCATACCAATAAACCTACGTGGACATGAAGAAAGTAGAGATCTAGTACAGTTCAAGGAGACACAGGCCCGCATCAACCGGAGGAATAGCGAGAACGTAGATGCACTAATGAAAGAAAGAGCAGTTGAGTTTCAAGCAGTAGCGAAAGAGAAAACGAGAGGAAGAGAAGCAAAGCAGAGAAGAAACGAGAGGAAGGGGAGTTAAGAGAACATATTGGCAGGTTGTGTCGCATTAGAGGAAAACCGACTGATTCATCACCACCTAAAAATTCAATCACAGCCATTGCCACATTATCGTGTGATATGGGTGAGGAAGAGACTAGAAAGCAGTTTGTCTAAGTACAGAAATATTGGTTGTTCCCAGATGCATCGAACCGATTACACTCGAAGGTTTGGATCGAGCAATTTGAAGAACCATTACCAAGATTGTACCCACATGTTTAAAAAACAAATTTAGTCTGAGCGCACTTCTGAGAAGCGGCAGCAGCAAGAATGACAGAAATTTCAGGAAAGTGTAAGGTGTAGGAAGAGGCCCACGCGGATTTCACTTAATGCTTACGTGAAGCAGGATCAAGCTAAATTGGGAATGCTAATGATAGAGCAACACGCAGAATCGAGATGGGAGCACCCAGTACAGTGTTTCAAGCAGGAGCTCGACAGGAATCAATTTACGGACGTACAGTATGAGCCAGCACAATTAATTCACAGTTATTTCACAAAGGTACTGTGTCACATACAGAGAGAAATCATAATACCAGTAAGAAACATACAGGACGTATGTTCCTGCACATATTACAAGAAATAGGATATAATCGTACTATATGTTATGTCAGCCGGCCGCTGGTGGCCGAGCGGTTCTAGGCGCTTCAGTCTGGAACCGCGCGACTGCTACGGTCGCAGGTTCGAATCCTGCCTCGGGCATGGATGTGTGTGATGTCCTTAGGTTAGTTAGGTTTAAGTAGTTCTAAGTTCTAGGGGACTGATGACCTGAGATGTTAAGTCCCATAGTGCTTAGAGCCATTTTTTGTTATGTCACATGGCCGTTTGTTACGACTTCTGCAGTACTTGCTATGGCCGTTTGCTACTTGTTACGACTTCTGCAGTACTTGTTAGCAGCAGACACAGTGGCTGCCCAAAAAACTGAGACGGCGTGGAGTTTTACAATTATTTATTGAGCTTTCTTTACAATTTCTCCCTCGTCGTCGCTGCCCAGCCCTGCGGATCCTTCCGCCTGGCTACTGCTGTGTAGATTCTCCGACAATGCGCGAAACGCGCGCCACCAGTGCTCCGCTGAAGCCAGGATGCCCTGTGGTTGAGATGAACTCATCGCCGCTCGGCAGTCCAGTATGGCACCCCCACGGAACCGCGTCGCCGTGAGGTCAGCTGCCGCCGCCTGCTGCACCGGCGGCTGGGAAGCCGTCAGTCGCGATGTCCACGAGGTCCCGTCATGGACGGACCACGCGCCGTGGGCCGGGTTGCCGTGAAGTCCGGGCGTCAGTCCCTGGCGGCGCCTGTGACCGAGACCGCACTGCGGCCGGTCCTGCTGGAAGTTCTCGCTGTAGTTAGTCAGCCATGGTGCCGACCGGTCTCGGGTCGGCCTGCAGAGCTGAAGATGACATCTAGCGGCGAACGGATGACTCCTGAGAGCTGGAACAGACTTCCGGAATCGTCACCTAGGAAGATTGAACATTCGGACATGGACCACGTCCGTTGTGAGATCTGAACTGCTTCCTAATGGCTTCTGTTGGTTGCCGCCTGCGCTCCACTATTTATATCCGGCAGGAGGACGTTTCTTACCCTCAGTGGCAGCTTCTTGTTATCACTCCCCCAGTATATTGCAGCGTAACTTAGCGTGCTGGCCTCACTTCCCTTACTCAGAACTCTCCAGGCTTCGCTCGGCGCTCGGTCTGTGTGCGTCCTTGCGTCAGACTGTTGGTAGACTGCTGCTGTCAGCAAGGCTATCTGTGCGTGCCTACTTCGCAATGCCGCGATCGCCGGCTGCCTCTGTTTTGCCATTCTCCACTGCGTGAAGCAACGATTACTACATGTGGCCGCAACATATAGAAGCAAGTGAATCTGTGCATATTATACAGACACATTTTCCACTGCAAAAGCAGCAGCAGAACGATTAAACTGGAGAGCGAGACATCCTGTATGAAGAAATGAAAATGGTTGGGGTAGGTTGAATAATTACAGACGATGGGGACCACAATATCCAACAAATGACAGGAGAAACAATTGGAGATAGAGTCGAAAAAGTGGATGTACATGGTCCTAACCCAAGAAACAGACAGGGTAACGAAGAATGAGGGAGCAATCCAAGTGTTTGAATAGCAGAGGAGGCTCTGATTTCACAACAGTGACAATAAATATACCTGCAGCCCTTTCGTGAATTGCAACAAATTGAAAGAAACGCTGGCATCAGGAATCAAGAAATTTTATAGGATAACGAAGGGTATTGCATTTCCGGAGCAAGTGTAAAAATGGGCAAGAATGTAGTACAGAATACACTCAATTCAGAAAGCTAAGAGTCAGTGATTGACAAGTATGTGTATGAGTGATTTGACAGAGAAAAGAAGTGGCCTTTGTTTAAAATGTAGACTATGGTGAAATGATGGGAAATGTGTGGAGGTGAAGGAGCAAGTGACAGCAGGTTTAGAATGATGGCCACACGTATTTAGTGAGAATTTCGTAGTCCTAAAGAATCTAACTATAAAATAAATATTAGGACTTGATTTTCTGAAGTATTGTCGCATCATGACGCACCTTAAGGAGAGTTTTGAACTGGTGAATTTTGAAGGATGTACAAGTCAAGTTAAATTTCATAAAGCCAAAGAACCGCTGGGTATGCTTAGCGCTGAATTAGAGAAGTGAATAATGTTAGAGACCATAGAGGAACAAGTGGAGAAGCAATCGACGAAGTAAGTGCAGAACTAACAAGAGGTTGTTAGGAGCTTGAAACAGGTGGTCCTCGGCGTATATGATTCAGTCTTCAATCATATCGAGCAATGAAAGAGATGTCACAGATGATGAGGAAGATGGTGAAGAATGGAAAGTTATGTAGACCAATGAGTGGAATAGGAAGCGATTGAAAACTTAGGGTCTAATGAAGAGAGTTGTCCCATGTTTGAAATTGTTAATTTGAGAGATTCGTAGATATACTGTTAAATGTACTAGAACAGAAAGAGGAAACGAGATAAGCATGTTTCAAGCGCCAGGAAATGTTCAAATGTATTTCTGATAGAAAGAGAGATGAAGGGGAAGATTAACGGAAAGAAAGCAGCTACTGATTGCGAAGACAATCTGTCCGTTAACCTATTTAATGCAGATTATTAGACAGTCAATTCAGATTGGGAGTTTCATTAAGCTCAAGAGAGGCAACTCAACGGAAATGTCATAACATTATCAATAAAATAGTGGGACATGAGAGTTATTTGCTAAAGAAGAGTAATGACTATAGATTACCCACTTGTTAGAAATAAATCCTACAGGAAATAGCACTGGAGAGGATATTAGCAGAAGCTAAGAAGAGTGAATAAGTCAAAGAGGACAGATAAGAGAAATTAAACTTACTGTAGTTGATGAAGTGTTACAACGTTTATGGAGACGATACAAGAAGAACAGGTACCTGAGCTGCAAGAACTTTTATGTATTTTGTGGACCTACCATGTGCGGGAAATACTTCATCACAACAATGTGGAACTAGAAATGCAACGAAGCCGCATATCAGTTGGAGAACACCGCATTTCGCGTGTCAAGAAGTTCAAGGAAGGAGAAGATTTGGAGTAACGAATAGAGACAAGATCTCCAGTCTCAGTTCTCTTGTAAGAAGATTTATTAATAACTTGAAGAAACCACATGCAATTGTAAAAGAGTCATGAGGTCGTTAAAGAGAGTTTTCGCATGGAATAAGTCCAATTGTCATCAGGAAAAGTCAAGAAAAAGGTGTAAGAGATACCAAGAAAAGAAACATTAAAGGGATGATTGCCTATGTTTGCCCACTGATAAAGATGTGCTTATCCAGAAAGTAAAAAACGACTGGATACCACACCCAGCGTCAATTTCTCACCATTGTGTCCGCAAGTGTGCCAATTAGCTCCTTCCCCGGTCTCAGTGTAAGTCTAGCTTGCTGCCGAGGGATCACGCGCCCTTGATCTACAACCTGTCAAAATTGCGGCGACCATTGAAATTTCACCGAATGCGAAGTGGGCAGTGCGAAGTCGATGTGGAATGCTGTCAGTAAAGGTGTTTTTGATTCTTGACAATGCACGGCCTCATGCATCAGCTCAAACAGCAAGAACTGTAACATCTTAATGGGAATTTTTTGGACATCCTCACTGTAGCCCTGAATGGGACCGAAGTGATTTTCACTTATTCCGAAAACTGAAGGAAGTTTTGGTTGGAAAACAGTTTACAAACTATGAAAACAACAACCAAGCATTGAAATCCGTGTTGAAATCTTTGGTGGTAGAGGAGTGCAACATGGGAATTGAAAAATGGGACCGTGTTACAGTAAGTACCTTGTCATTTATGGCGACTACATTGAACAATAGGCTAAGGTATTATAACTTTGTAAATCAAGGTTTGTGTTGATACTTTTCATATTTATTTATTTATACCAATTGTTATTTACGCTCTGGATGTCCCTCATATGTACGCAAGATGTGAAGAAGCACTGAGCAAGAAGTCATAGACCACTATGATTGTGTGAGTGAGGTTTATGTAGCACTGACATGATGACAGGTTGAGGATATCAGACATGAAGGAATGGCTCAAATGGCTCTGAGCACTATGGGACTCAATTGCTGAGGTCATTAGTCCCCTAGAACTTAGAACTAGTTAAACCTAACTAACCTAAGGACATCACAAACATCCATGCCCGAGGCAGGATTCGAACCTGCGACCGTAGCGGTCTTGCGGTTCCAGACTGCAGCGCCTTTAACCGCACGGCCACTTCGGCCGGCTCATGAAGGAATGTTCCACTGAGAGTATATATCCATGGTTGATGAATAGAATAATCTGCCGATTTACATCAGTAATTGTTAGTTTGAAGGGAGTGTTATGCAGTAATCTTTTGTGCATCTCCATTTCCTGTTGACAGGGCAAATAGACGAACTTTTCGAAGAAGACCATGACGAAAGCAAAAAAATTAAAGATTACATAAGAGGAAGAAAGAAAGGGTAAGACAATAATGGATCATAAATCAAGATGGACAGACCATGAACTATTGCTTAACCCCAAACTATACAGCCAATAGTAAGGATAAGAGAAAAGATAAGAGTGAACCACAGAAGCAAGTAGAGTATAACGTAGGAGAGCATTGTGTTTTAATTTTCGGGAATGGATAAATAACCACATCATGCATGTGATTACGTTTCATATAAGCGATCGCCATAATTTAGAGAGCCTATTGTGACGCTGAAAAAGAACTCTTCAAAGTGGAAGGTGAAGCAAGAGAAAATGGATTAAAGGAAATACACGTTGGTTTGAGGCAGTTAATGAGTTTGATACACTGTATCGCCAGTTACTGGCTAGGTATGAAAGGTACAGAATTACATTTAGAGTTCAAGGTTGTCTGTTATGAGTATAGGTTTTCTAAATCATGGCGATCGTTTATGCGAAACGTAACCCCATGCATTATATGAAAGGAAGAGGATACAAAAGAAGATTAAGATAATAAGGTTGAAGAAAGTGTAGGATGGCCACAGTATATTTGAGTTAATGGAATAATCTATTGCAAGCCTGCAGATAATTGTGAGTTGTCGACCAAGTATCAGTAGACTTTACTGGGATAACCGGTAATGCATGTGATTACAAATAACTGCATGAAAATAGCGAACCAGTGACATATGAAACCTTATATACCTCATGTGAGTTCCCAACTAAAATACTGTCATGAATAAAGCTTTTATGTAATTGTCGTATGTAAAGTCACGTAAATGAAACGACGAGTCTGCAAAATTTTGCGTCATAGAAACGAAGTCACTTTGTAAACGTAAATGTAGGAAGAAGACTTTTTGAAAGAATTAAAGGTCGCTTTATAAATCAAATAATTTAGCACATGTGAGGAAAGAGCTTCTGCGAAGCTGTTCGAGTTTAGGGGGAATACCTAGTGGGATGAGGCGTGAACGGTAATTTCGATTGCGGAGGGAGATGCGTGAGGCTAGTCCGTGCAGTTGTGCAAAGCCACTGTGACAGGGTGGCATAGTGGTTATTGCTTCTGTCTAGTGAGCAAGGCACCCAAGTTTGTATCCCGGGCGTGATACAAATTTTCATTCGGCACTTCAGTCTGCCTACATACAGCATCGATGTCTCAGACTTAAAAAATGTCTATGGAAGCACATAAGCACATAGTTTCATTTGATTAAGATAGGCAAGCTTCAGCAGACCTGTTTATCTATGGAAAATTATGGTGCAAAGCGGGTTTGAATGCAGGTACTATTGATTGCGACATTTCTGTATCACTATTTATATATGTGTACACGATTTTGACTTACAGTGTGAATTCTGCATGTAAAGTTAAATTCTGTGTTGTGTAACAATTTATTATCATGTATGTTTAACTAACTTTAACAAGTATTAGTATATCCCATGACAAATTATGCTCATAAGAGACAACCTTGAACTGAAAATGTAATTCTGTACCTCTCACACTAAATCAGTGACTAAGGCGATATATTGTGTCAAACTCATTAACTATCTCAAACCAACGGTAATATTTCTTGTGTATTTACTTTCAGGGACACCTTAGTGATTAATCAGGAACATATTGTTTGTCCTAAATTTGCGTAATAATCATAATCATGAAAACGCAGGTGAGGGAATAAGTGAGAAAAACAATAATTCAATTTTTTGGTAAGTGAGTAAAGGTGAAAGACGGTAATGAAAGAATAGCGATTGCAATACTAATTTAAAAGAAAAATGAATGAATTTGCAAGCTGGAAATCAAAATGGACATTACGTTGCTTAAGGAACAGTAGTTACCCTTTTACATCAGCAAGGAAAGGAATGTGTGTGTGTGTCTGTGTTGACTTATTACAATAATAAGGAATATAATCAACAGTATTGTGTATCCCTGGCAAAATCCTGTCCTTCATCAAACAGTCAATTCCATAGATGAGCAAAGAATCCCAACACCACATTAGGACTAATTTATTTGACGCAATTACGCTATAATAATTTTTTCCACAAATTTTACATGACCTTTTCAGCAGAGTGTCCTGTAACTTGTGTAAAACTCGTAAGAGAAAACGAACTAAACAGTAATAAGTGATCTCCATCAGGTAATGAAATATAAATTATGAAGGAGAGTCAAATGAAAACTGAACACCCACATGGAATGTTCCATTCAACAGTAAGCGCCACAGACGCTAAAAAACGTATCCCGTTGAGAGACTACACCATCAAGTCCTGTTTCGTGGCACGCGATCGGCCACTGACGGATCCACAACCGCACCCATTCTTGCATTACCTCGTCCGACTGTAACCGGTGTCCACACACATGGGGTGATTCCGTCCGACAACATTGCGACTGCCGGACGGCAAATGGTAAATCCAACGGTGGAAGCATCACATGTCTCCCTCAGCCAAGGAAATCCAAAGTTGTACACACAAGATCTGTTAACGTCTTGATGACCTCATTCTTCGATTGCGCCCTGCTATGAAGACACTTTTCAGAAACTGCAACATGCCATGAAGTCAAAACGCCTAAGAAGCTAGGACATCTTTGAAGTGCATGGGGCGCTAGCACGGCCCGGGTAACGCCAAAATGAATGCATGGAGAAACTTAAAACAGCTCCTATTGTTACACATGTTTAATCTAAGAGTGTGAGTAGAGTGCTACTGCGCTTACAGAGATACAAAAGTATTGGCCATCACACGAAGGTAAGCCGAGAGTGGGAGTAAATCAGACACGTTTGGAGCCCCAAGGGTAACAAGTTCTTTTAATGGTTAAACATTTGTAATTCGAGTAACGAAAGGAGACCAACGTCAATTAAGACAACATCCTAATATTGAGCACACACAAGAATTAGTATTCGACAAATCAGAATTACGCAGTGGAGAAAAAAACAAAGAAAAATGTTTTTCTTGTTGAAATTTTTCTGCAGATAGTCACTTCCTTTTGAGATTGCAACT
This sequence comes from Schistocerca nitens, assembly GCF_023898315.1. Taxonomy (NCBI): domain Eukaryota; kingdom Metazoa; phylum Arthropoda; class Insecta; order Orthoptera; family Acrididae; genus Schistocerca; species Schistocerca nitens. Next base: position 780,902,874 of record NC_064618.1, read on the forward strand.
TCTGCGCTTCTGGTCTTTGTTGCCAGTTCCCATCTTCGAAGCGAGAACGCTACCGCATGACCACGAGCTGCGGACAACGAGCTTCCGCCACCCGTCACGGTCACATGTTATCTTCCTCCAGTTTCTGCATCCGAATTTCTTTAGGTCTTCTTCAACTCTAGCTATCTTACTCGAGGTCGAGGTTACCCTCTTCGTCCTCCTGGATTACCAAAGAGAATCTTCTTTATCACTTCAGACTCCTCCACTCTTGCCACATGACCTGCCCATCCTGCACTCCCTGATTGTATGATTTTTGTTACAGGTGCATCGGCATACATAGTGTACAATGCTGCATTGTACCTTTTCCTCTATTGCTCTGTCTCATACACAGGGCCAATTATTCTCCTCAAAACTTTCCTCTCAAATCTGTCAAGCAGCCTTGCATCGGCTTCCGTCAAAGGCCATGTTTCCGAAGCATAAGTGAGAACTGGTCTAACAAGCGTTTTATAAATAATGAAATTTGTTGGGCGGCTGAGGAGTCTTGACCGGAATAGATTACTCAGGGTGAAATATGCCTTATATGCTGATATCAGCCTAATCTTAATTTCAATTGAGATGTCATTAAAGCAAGTGACTGTGGAACCAAGATACTTGAAGCTATCAACTCTTTCAAATGTGTATACATTCACACTGAAAGTTGACAGCATATTGGGTTGATATGCTTTCCCACAGGCTATGTATTTAGTTTCATCTTCATTTATCATAAGACCCTTCTTCTTACTCGCCTGACGTAGGCTGTAAAAGCTTCTTTCAGTGCTGGTACTGTCCGTGCTATGATGTCTACGCCACCTGCATACGCTAAAGTCAGCACTGACTTGTAAAAGATGGCGCCCCTGGTCTGTACGCCTGCTTTCCTAATCACCTTCTCGAGTACTACATTAAATAATAAGCATACTAATGCATCTCCTTGACGTTGTTGTTGTTGTTGTTGTGGTCTTCAGTCCTGAGACTGGTTTGATGCAGCTCTCCATGCTACTCTATCCTGTGCAAGCTTCTTCATCTCCCAGTACCTACTGCAACCTACATCCTTCTGAATATGCTTAGTGTATTCATCTCTTGGTCTCCCTCTACGATTTTTACCCTCCACGCTGCCCTCCAATGCTAAATTTGTGATCCCTTGATGCCTCAAAACATGTCCTACCAACCGATCCCTTCTTCTAGTCAAGTTGTGCCACAAACTTCTCTTCTCCCCAATCCTATTCAGTACCTCCTCATTAGTAACGTGATCTACCCACCTTATCTTCAGCATTCTTCTGTAGCACCACATTTCGAAAGCTTCTATTCTCTTCTTGTCCAAACTGGTTATCGTCCATGTTTCACTTCCATACATGGCTACACTCCATACAAATACTTTCAGAAACGACTTCCTGACACTTAAATCTATACTCGATGTTAACAAATTTCTCTTCTTCAGAAACGATTTCCTTGCCATTGCCAGTCTACATTTTATATCCTCTCTACTTCGACCATCATCAGTTATTTTACTCCCTAAATAGCAAAACTCCTTTACTACTTTAAGTGTCTCATTTCCTAATCTAATCCCCTCAGCATCAGCCAATTTAATTTGACTACATTCCATTATCCTCGTTTTGCTTTTGTTGATGTTCATCTTATGTCCTCCTTTCAAGACACTGTCCATTCCGTTCAACTGCTCTTCCAAGTCCTTTGCTGTCTCTGACAGAATTACAATGTCATCGGCGAACCTCAAAGTTTTTACTTCTTCTCCATGAATTTTAATACCTACTCCGAATTTTTCTTTTATTTCCTTTACTGCTTGCTCAATATACAGATTGAATAACATCGGGGAGAGCCTACAACCCTGTCTCACTCCCTTCCCAACAACTGCTTCCCTTTCGTGCCCCTCGACTCTTATAACTGCCATCTGGTTCTGTACAAATTGTAAATAGCCTTTCGCTCCCTGTATTTTACCCCTGCCACCTTCAGAATTTGATAGAGAGTATTCCAGTTAACGTTGTCAAAAGCTTTCTCTAAGTCTACAAATGCTAGAAACGTAGGTTTGCCTTTTCTTAATCTTTCTTCTAAGATAAGTCGTAAGGTTAGTATTGCCTCACGTGTTCCAACATTTCTACGGAATCCAAACTGATCTTCCCCGTGGTCCGCTTCTACCAGTTTTTCCATTCGTCTGTAAAGAATTCGCGTTAGTATTTTGCAGCTGTGACTTATTAAATTGACAGTTCGGTAATTTTCACATCTGTCAACACCTGCTTTCTTTGGGATTGGAATTATTATATTCTTCTTGAAGTCTGTGGGTATTTCGCATATCTCATACATCTTGCTCACCAGATGGTAGAGTTTTGTCATGACTGGTTCTCCCAAGGCCATCAGTAGTTCTAATGGAATGTTGTCTACTCCCGGGGCCTTGTTTCGACTCAGGTCTTTCAGTGCTCTGTCAAACTCTTCACGCAGTATCTTATCTCCCATTTCATCTTCATCTACATCCTCTTCCATCTCCATAATATTGTCCTCAAGTACATCGCCCTTGTATAAACCCTCTATATACTGCTTCCACCTTTCTGCCTTCCCATCTTTGCTTAGAACTGGGTTGCCATCTGAGCTCTTGATATTCATACAAGTGGTCCTCTTCTCTCCAAAGGTCTCTTTAATTTTCCTGTAGGCAGTATCTATCTTACCCCTAGTGAGACAAGCCTCTACATCCTTACATTTGTCCTCTAGCCATCCCTGCTTAGCCATTTAGTAGCCCATTTTTTATTTCCATGGGGACTGAGTAATTTCCTAGAACTCGAATGCTACTTCTTACGTCAACCATCATTTTAAGCATTCTCAGAAGTTTTTCATGTATCCCAATCTCCTGTAAGGCATGAAACAACTGGTTTCTATTGACGCTGTCGTATGCAGCCTTAAAGTCAATAAAGAGGTGATGAGTTCCAATTCTATACTCAACAGTTTTCTCCAAAATTTGGGGCAGGTTGAAAATCTGGTCTAGTGTCGACCTTCCTCGTCGAAATCCGCTTTGGTGTACTCCAATTTCTTAATCCACCTGAGGGAGTAGTCGATCAAAAATAATATTAGATCACACTTTGTACCCCAGGTTCAGGAGGGTGATTCCATGGTGGTTTCTACACTCCATTCTGTCGCCCTTTTTATGTATGGTACATAATATTCCTTTGCTCTATTCAGCTGGTATCCTTTCCTGTTCCCATATGAGAGTGATAAGTTCAAACAGAGACTGCTCTAATGTGGCTCCTCCACATTTTAGCAATTCTGCAGGAATGTTATCAGTGCCAAGAGCCTTGTTATTGTTGTTTCCTTAAAGCTTTTTTAACGCACTCTTACCGTAGCCCATCCAGTGGCTATTCGTCATCCAATCCTTGCCCACAATCATTAGAGATATCCCCTGCCCTCTTGTCTGCTTTCTCAATATACATACCTCTCTTGTGGGTACACATTTGTTGTGCTGCCAGTGTTGCAGTGTTGCTGAAGCACTCATAAGCCAGCCCAGCATGGTAACGTCCCTGGTTTGGGGAAGGGGGGGGGGGGGTGTTAATATACGGAATATAAGTTTGCGACAAGATGAGTGTAGCAACAATGCATTTCAGAAAGCACTGGAATAAATATCAAGAGTCGGACAGCACCAACAATAAAATGAAAGATGGAATTCCACGAAAAACTAATCTACATGGATCATGTCGGTTAATAAGTTATCAACATAGGTGTTGTAACACACCGTAATGAAGAAATTATTGAAATTCGTACGAAAATCACGCAGTATAAATTTCTATGTACATTGTTTATAAAATGTCACCCCTAAACACTAAGGCTTTTCTTTCTCAAAACGTGTAACTACTGCTTTCACATTTAGGTGGCAATACGAAATATGATAAAATCATTCTACTACTGGCCACCAGCAAGAAAAGGATATAAAGAATTTCAAAATATGCGGTAAGCCGATGTCAGATTAGAAATATGCGCAATTAATGACTCGCCAAGGGACAGAAACATATTGATGTCACTGGTTTACAGCAGAGCAACGTGACTCCCAAACCATTATTAGGTAACTGCAGTGCTTCTTTAATTCACAAAATTTTTTGCTGCCTGGACATTTGTAAAACCCATTTCATTGTCTCATCTGCTGAATGAAGTCACTTCTGGCTCTCCTTTGTTCCGCTTGATATATTTCCGAGCGTTTTCATTGTTCTGTCGTCCATGGTCCAGTTAATGGGTTCTGTATAATCTTAAATTAGCCTTTTGTGTCGCGAATTAACTGTCCTATACTGTACAAAAAAAGCATTATTTCCCTACTGTCTCCCAGTCTCCGGTGTGCTGAAGACGTAGTTGTGAAACAGTCTACCGAATAGCAATTCCTGGAAATTTGTTACTTTTCGCTTACTAGCTTGGGATATTTTGTGCAGTATCAGGATCTCTGGCGCCCTTAGCTAATGTCGAATCGACAGATTCACAACATGGCAGTAATCCTAGTCTATGGAGCCTTCCACGCCGGCCTCTGTAATACCACGACAGCATCGCTGCTTCATGTAGCAGAGGTCATGGGTTCGATTTTCGCCAAGAGCGTGGTTGTGATTTTTAAGTTGTCGGTGTTGTGTGAGCATTCTACAGCGGTAGGATGTTGATATAAATTATGGCCGCAGTTGTAGAGAACTTACAAAGAGACAATGCACATAACTTGCTTGCTGCCGGAACACATAGATAGGCGATTCACTTCTAAACGTGTGAGTTGATTGCATGGCTTCGAAGCCAAGTGTCAAGAAGGTAATATCACAAGCTGCGACATGGTTGCGAATAAAACAGTGACCCGAATACAGAGTAAATTTCCTTTCATTTACGACTTCATTTACTTTACGTCTTCGGTCACGTAAGACAAAAAAGTTGTAACCATACAAGTAAAGTAAAGCATTTAAGAAGGTAATAAATAAGTAAAGAATAAATAAAAAAAGAAAGAACCGTGAAATAGGTAAAGCGAAAACATTCTTTACGAAAAGAGTCAGCTAGACTTCGTACATATAGTGGACATTTGCTTCGTAAATAACATCCTCTTTTCGGTAATTGATTTGCATCGGTAATTCTTAGACTAGGTAGTGTCCATACGTTCCCACTATAGAGTAAAAGGAAGTTATTTACAACACTAACATAGTTAATTGATAAATTTATCAAAGCACCACCTGAAACATTGGTGCACCTCCACCAAAGTTGGTACGACAGTTGAGAGCACTGCTGCAGCAGTTCAAGCAGAAATTCCCTCAGTGTCGAGTAGTGTATTTCTTCAGTGTTCGAGATTTCTCTTGTTTCAACACTGACAATAGGTGGGAATCCATAGTCACAAGTTCGAAAGAGGAACATCTTTTTCCTCCCACTAATCTACAGTTAACATATGTATGAAATTGAGTAATATTCTGACAGCTTCAGAAGAATTATTTGTAGCTCGAACAACACCCTAATAGTAAATTTTCCTTTTGCTTCCACCCGCTCTTCCATTCAGATAATTGAAATTTCTCTCTGTCATGTGTCACTGTTGTTTTAAACTGTGATGCTGCATTCAGTTTGCCAAGGACATGCAACATTCGTCGGCTAACAGGCGAAGTATTCGAGATAATGTTTAAACAATAAGCCCAATGCCAACTCAGAACGTTCTCAGACTGGCGTCAACAGGCTCGTGTAGTAACATAGCAGTATTGTAAATAGAATAGTGTTAATAAACATGACCTCCGCAATTCACAACGTAGCCTCCTTCTAACTCGGGCAAGAGAATAGTCACAAAGATTTCGATAATAGTCTAGCATGTCAGATAAAGACACCAATAATCTCGACTGTTTAATAACTTTAATGTAAAAATTAGTTGATTATGAGACTACATTGGACAAGAACGTGAAATTAGTTGCCACATTAATTCAATCACTCCGAGGGGTTGAAACACACCAGAGTCAAAACGGTGCAACAAAATCTTGTTCTTCCACTTTAGAGCAGGCTTCATACCGAACAGCTGTTGTGAAATACGCAATGCTACTCTTTTACTTCAGTATTCTGAATAATCTGATCCTAATTTATGTTTTGCACTATATTGTAACATAAACACGCGCGCAAATGTAAATAATAATTACACACGATTTCTTTTTTTTTAATTTTGCATGCTTTTGTTGATGTAAAAGGTCATATCCTCACCTCCCTCCAAACGCCGATTAATCACTAAAGATCTTTCGGGATCTTACAACTCAACCTTCAGCCCAAATGATGATGAACGATGGCGTATTTGTTACATATAAATCACTGTAAAGAGACGAAAAGAAGCGATAAGTGGTACCAAATGCTCTAGGAACAGCTGATGATTTAAGTCTTCATGTCTGGATTCATAGTCTGATATTTAGGGGATAAGCGCAGGGTCTAACCGCAGAGTAGCAGAAGAGGAAGAATAAAGAAGAACTAGAAGAGGATGTCTTGCATTTAGCCACCGAGTCACTCTGAAACCAGTTCACCCGGTCCTTGCTATAACGAGAAATCTTCCACATAATACACATTAAGACGGCTGATGTGAGTAACGAATCAGCACTTATAATTCGTTTTCACTTTTTAGGAAACATACTATTCTTCTCGACTCTTGTACAATTCTGCTCAAGACGTCCAGATCTTCTTGAGTTATTTGCCTAGCATTGCCCGCAGTTTTCCCACAGACAAGATTCAAGTAAATCTACAACTGCGTGACTCCTACAACGAAATCCTCACTTTCATTCAGTTGGCCTCTGTCTCTGAAATATAGAGCTGAGGTAGCGAAAAATGGCACCTCGAAATCTATCCAGTTATAGCCAGATTCGGTTTGCTGCCATGCTGAAGTCACTTCAACGTTTTAAGTTTTAGTTTTTGAAGAAAGTGTGTAATTTCTTCTGTGGCATTGGAAAGAGCCTTTGAAGATGTACCAAACGTGAAACGTGATGAAACTGTAAAAGATAATAACGCCTAAAACATCCCTCCCAGGAGAAGAACTACCACAAACGTCCTTTCTCCCTACTGTGCCAAGTGTAGGCAAACACGTGACACATGTTCGATATATTGGTGTTTACCTGTGTTCTTGTAGTTCATCAGTCCGTGCTGCGCTGATGTAAGAACAAGAAGCTGCAACTACAATCGTACTGCGGACAATAATCGACAATATTTGTAACATGCAACTTCAGTGAATCATAAATATAGTCCACGCAAAAGCATTATAATGAGTGATATTTATATACAGATTGATTTCTACTTATCTTTTCGATGATTGTGGTTCAGTAGATATGGAGCGGTAATTATCTGTCCATCACCGTTCAATGAAGAGGACCGAGTTTTCTTCATGAAATAATCATAAACTAATGATTTGCTGTTGTATATTTACTACGACGTTACCTTGAATGCAAAAGTTATCATGACAAAATTTCGAATAGTTTCATTCACATGCCTTTTCAAATCAGAATCTTCAATATTTTGAACATGGCTGCACTGTATGAACGGTTACAGAACAGCAGGCGTAGTAGACAGCCAATGACTTGCAATTCATGGTGGTTTTCAAATAAACTTTACCACGGTTTCGCGGATTTAAATCCGTCTTCCTCAGAGGAACAATCCGTTTTTACTATTTGATGTCCCAGTATTTGGAAACGGCCTTAGATACCTTGGCAGGCAGGGAGTTCAGTATTTTGAACATGGCTGCCCCCAGGAGCGGTTGAAGAACAGCTGGTATGGTAGACAGCCAACCAGTTGGAAACCATGGTAACGGTTATGTGAGAACCACCATTTACTGCAACTGGTTGGCTATCTATTACAGCTGCTGCAAATAAAAACCGTAATTTTAACCGTTGCAATAAGCAGTGAGTTCACGACTAACCGCCTCGCACGACGACAACAACTTCAAAAGAGAATCGTACATCGGAGACATAAGTTTTCATTGTTTAGGCTGAACAAAAGGTTCTCTGTGCTTTTACGACGTTATCAACAAAATTTGTGTTCCTAACGTAATTTTTTACCTCAACTTACTATTCCTTAACAAGATATTTCACTTTATTAATTTTATTTTCACTGATTGTAAACAATACCAGTAAGACCAGCTTTCTGAAGTTGACACACTTGTGCTCAAAAAGCATACTATATATTATCATCAGTATCAAATAGGACAAAGAAATACTAACAACAGATACATGTATTTTAAAACCAAACTGCCCTCCAAAAATCAAGTATCGCTCAAATCGACCAAAAGTGATATCGTATACTCATAAATAGAGAGACCAGCATCGACTGATTCAACTTGGAAAAAGTATATCGTCCTAGGATTGTTACAAGGTCTACATGAATACAAGAAATGCCGAATAATACGAGCAACACTGTCCGCCTAAAATCGCTTTACAGCATAAATACAACATTTGATATGAAAGTCGTAATAATAAACACGCCAATCGCACCTCAGTTTCTCGTAGCCTTACATTTGATGCATTACGCCAGACGCTTCTGGGTTTTCTTTTCCTTATGACGAGACGGTGGTGTAGGGCGCAATTACCTTCCAGGAATTGTGGGCTGAAGAGATCATAACCCGTTTCAGCCAGTAGTTTGTTCTTTTGTGATACCATATATTTAGAGTAATTGGGTGCTTGTTTGATTTTGTAGGATTTTTAATTGCATATCAACGGATAATTGAGATGAAGGTATTGTTAAACTCGCCTTAAGACTGAGGGGAAAACCTCTCTGTCGAAAAAAATCCCACCTGGGATTGGTTGCCTGTTGTTCTGACATATGCATCTTCATATTTTCCCAGTGATACTGATAATGTGATATTGGAATTTCGTTTACGGCGAGAATTTTTGTCTAATTCTGTAGAAGATGGAAAACTTAAAAATCTCGTTGATGTTGAGAATATTGTCTCCTTCTGTAGGAACTGACTGAACATCGCTCAGTAAGTTGTTCTTCCTATATCACACTGTTGCATCATCCCTAATCCCTGAAGGTGCTCTAGGTTCGTTGCTAGTCTCATTGATATCTTCATTTTCCAGAGGAATCTACTGGAATGAATTCGATACTGCTTCGAAAATAATGTAGGGAGGAAATGTGTATTTTAATTTCGGAAAACTAAAAGTTGCAGGATCACGCTGCAATAATGATTTTGTAAGACCGATGTCACGTAGTCCGTTGAGTCCGAATCTGAAAATTTTTCTTGTATTCTGTCTAGCATTTTTTTTTTCTTCCCCCATGAACCATGGACCTTGCCGTTGGTGGGGAGGCTTGCGTGCCTCAGCGATACAGATGGCCGTACCGTAGGTGCAACCACAACGGAGGGGTATCTGTTGAGAGGCCAGACAGACATGTGGTTCCTGAAGAGGGGCAGCAGCCTTTTCAGTAGTTGCAGGGGCAACAGTCTGGATGATTGACTGATCTGGCCTTGTAACATTAACCAAAACGGCCTTGCTGTGCTGGTACTGCGAACGGCTGAAAGCAAGGGGAAACTACAGCCATAATTTTTCCCGAGGACATGCAGCTTTACTGTATGATTAAATGATGATGGCGTCTTCTTGGGTAAAATATTCCGGAGGTGAAATAGTGCCCCATTCGGATCTCCGGGCGGGGACTACTCAGGAGGACGTCGTTATCAGGAGAAAGAAAACTGGCGTTCTACGGATCGGAGCGTGGAATGTCAGATCCCTTAATCGGGCAGGTAGGTTAGAAAATTTAAAAAGGGAAATGGATAGGTTAAAGTTAGATATAGTGGGAATTAGTGAAGTTCGGTGGCAGAGGAACAAGACTTTTGGTCAGGTGATTACAGATTTATAAATACAAAATCAAATAGGGGTAATGCAGGAGTAGGTTTAATAATGAATAAAAAAAATAGGAGTGCGGGTTAGCTACTACAAATAGCATAGTGAACGCTTTATTGTGGCCAAGATAGACACAAAGCGCATGCCTACTACAATAGTACAAGTTTATATGCCAACTAGCTCTGCAGATGATGAAGAAATTGATGAAATGTATGACAAGATAAAAGAAATTATTCACGTAGTGAAGGGAGACGAAAATTTAATAGTCATGGGTGACTGGAATTCGTCAGTAGGAAAAGGGAGAGAAGGAAACATAGTAGGTGAATATGGATTGGGGGGAAGAAATGAAAGAGGAAGCCGCCTTGTAGAATTTTGCACAGAGCATAACTTAATCATAGCTAACACTTGGTTCAAGAATCATAAAAGAAGGTTGTATACCTGGAAGAATCCTGGAGATACTAAAAGGTATCATATAGATTATATAATGGTAAGACAGAGATTTAGGAACCAGGTTTTAAATTGTAAGACATTTCCAGGGGCAGATGTGGATTCTGACCCCAATCTATTGATTATGAACTGTAGATTGAAACTGAAGAAACTGCAAAAAGGTGGGAATTTAAGGAGATGGGACCAGGATAAACTGAAAGAACCAGAGGTTGTAGACACTTTCAGGGAGAGCATAAGGGAACAATTGACAGGAATGGGGGAAAGAAATACAGTAGAAGAAGAATGGGTAGCTCTGAGGGATGAAGTAGTGAAGGCAGCAGAGGATCAAGTACGTAAAAAGACGAGGGCTAATAGAAATCCTTGGGTAACAGAAGAAATATTGAATTTAATTGATGAAAGGAGAAAAAATAAAAATACAGTAAATGATGCAGGCAAAAAGGAATACAAACGTCTCAAAAATGAGATCGACAGGAAGTGCAAAATGGCTAAACATGGATGGCTAGAGGACAAATGTAAGGTTGTAGAGGCTTGTCTCACTAGGGTTAAGATAGATACTGTCCACAGGAAAATTAGAGAGACCTTTGGAGAGAAGAGAACCACTTGTATGATTATCAAGAGCTCAGATGGCAACCCAGTTCTAAGCAAAGAAGGGAAGGCAGAAAGGTGGAAGGAGTATATAGAGGGTTTATACAAGGGCGATGTACTTGAGGAAAATATTATGGAAATGGAAGAGGATGTAGATGTAGATGAAATGAGAGATAAGATACTGCGTGAAGAGTTTGACAGAGCATTGAAAGACCTGAGTCGAAACAAGGCCCCGGGAGTAGACAACATTCCATTAGAACTACTGATGGCCTTGGGAGAACCAGTCATGACAAAACTCTAAAATCTGGTGAGCAAGATGTATGAGACAGGCGAAATACCGACAGACTTCAAGAAGAATATAATATTTCCAATCCCAAAGAAAGGAGGTGTTGACAGATGTGAAATTACCGAACTATCAGTTTAATAAGTCACAGCTGCAAAATACTAACGCGAATTATTTACAGACGAATGGAAAAACTGGTAGAAGCCAACCTCGGGGAAGATCAGTTTGGATTCCGTAGAAATGTTGGAACACGTGAGGCAATACTAACCTTACGACTTATCTTAGAAGAAAGATTAAGAAAAGGCAAACCTACGTTTCTAGCATTTGTAGACATAGAGAAAGCTTTTGACAACGTTAACTGGAATACTTTCTTTCAAATTCTGAAGGTGGCAGGGGTAAAATACAAGGAGCGAAAGGCTATTTACAATTTGTACAGAAACCAGATGGCAGTTATAAGAGTCGAGGGGCATGAAAGGGAAGCAGTGGTTGGGAAAGGAGTGAGACAGGGTTGTAGCCTCTCCCCGATGTTATTAAATCTGTATATTGAGCAAGCAGTAAAGGAAACAAAAGAAAAATTCGGAGTAGGTATTAAAATTCATGGAGAAGAAGTAAACACTTTGAGGTTCGCCGATGACATTGTAATTCTGTCAGAGACAGCAAAGGACTTGGAAGAGCAGTTGAACGGAATGGACAGTGTCTTGATAGGAGGATATAAGATGAACATCAACAAAAGCAAAACGAGGATAATGGAATGTAGTCAATTTAAATCGGGTGATGCTGAGGGGATTAGATAAGGAAATGAGGCACTTAAAGTGGTAAAGGAGTTTTGCTATTTAGGGAGTAAAATAACTGATGATGGTCGAAGTAGAGAGGATATAAAATGTAGACTGGCAATGGCAAGGAAATCGTTTCTGAAGAAGAGAAATTTGTTAACATCGAGTATAGATTTAAGTGTCATGAAGTCGTTTCTGAAAGTATTTGTATGGAGTGTAGCCATGTATGGAAGTGAAACATGGACGATAACTAGTTTGGACAAGAAGAGAATAGAAGCTTTCGAAATGTGGTGCTACAGGTGAATGCTTAAGATTAGATGGGTAGATCACGTAACTAATGAGGAGGTATTGAATAGGATTGGGGAGAAGAGAAGTTTGTGGCACAACTTGACTAGAAGAAGGGATCGGTTGGTAGGACATGTTTTGAGGCATCAAGGGATCACAAATTTAGCATTGGAGGGCAGCGTGGAGGGTAAAAATCGTAGAGGGAGACCAAGAGATGAATACACTAAGCAGATTCAGAAGGATGTAGGTTGCAGTAGGTACTGGGAGATGAAGAAGCTTGCACAGGATAGAGTAGCATGGAGAGCTGCATCAAACCAGTCTCTGGACTGAAGACCACAACACAACAGCATATTTTTGTTTTTAAGTGTTTCGTACAGGGAATTTGTTGGGATGCCATAGCGTAGATCTCCAGCTATTCGCAGTATCCACCGGTTAGATGACATAATCAGTGCTTGAGATCCACAGTGGAGAATGCCTCGGGCAATTCAAAATCCAGGTTGGAATGTAACAATATTATGAAAGAGACAGTTGTTACTCACTATATAGCGGAGATGCTGAGACGCAGATAGCCACAACAAAAAGTCTGTTGGAAAGTAAGCTTTCGGCCAACAAGGCCTTCTTCAAAGTGGACAACATACACACGCATTCACAACTCTGTGGGCTTGTGCGTGCGGGTTGCGTCTGCTTCACTATGTGTGAGCATGTTGTCTAATGAACTAAATAGGTGACGAGCCAAGTAAACGCCTACAGGAAAAGTCAAAGAGTAAAATAAGTAGTCACTGCTTAAGCGATTCTTGTTTGAGATCGTTTGAGAGGTTTTCTGATAAGTTACGAGCCTCCTACCAAAGATATGTTTCAAGAGAAACTAAGCAAGCAATCTGAGTGGCGTTGAAGACGCCAACTCCCACCCTGCCTCCCTCACCCTCCTATCTCGATTCCTGCTTGCTTGCAAGAGAACGCTATTGGCAAACTTTAGAGTTGAACATGTCCTCCACGGAGATCGGTTTTAATCATCCGTGGAAAGGGAAGGCTGCCGATATTTGCTTCCTGCTACGCAAAGGGATATCGAGTGAGCGAGTTCCGCCAACTTTCCGCCAAGAGGCAGAGAATAAATGAAATATCCTACGGACTCTGAAGAGTTGGACGCGCAGACTGCAAAACATCCGAAGCAAAGAAGCGTGTTCTGCAACCCATCACATAACACACGCTATGCCAAACAACTTTTCGGTCGTGCAGTTACGTCAGTCTCAAGCTCGGGAACATCACGATACTCCTTTACATACACAGTGATTACCGTTTTAGAATACGCTTATGCATCCTAGCAATATAGCTCTCTCTCATTTTTCACGCTACCTCTGATTGCTATTAATTGATTTTTGGAGAGCAGTTTGGTTTTAAAATACATGTATCCGTTGTTCGTATTTCTTTGTCCTATTTGATACTGATGATAATATATAGTATGCTTTTTGAGCATAAGTGTGTCAACTTCAGAAAGCTGGTCATACTGGTATTGTTTACAATCAGTGAAAATAAAATAAATAAAGTGAAATATCTTGTTCAGGAATAGTAAGTTGTGGTAAAAAATTACGTTAGGAACACAAATTTTGTTGATAACGTCGTAAAAGCACAGAGAACCTTTTGTTCAGCCTAAACAATGAAAACATGTGTCTCCGGTGTACGATTCTCTTTGGAAGTTGTTGTCGTCGTGCGAGGCGGTTAGTCGTGAACTCACTGCTTATTGCAACTGTTAAAATTACGGTTTTTATTTGCAGCAGCTGTAATAGATAGCCAACCAGTTGCAGTAAATGGTGGTTCTCACATAACCTTTACCATGGTTTCCAACTGGTTGGCTGTCTGCCATACCAGCTATTCTTCAACCGCTACTGGGGGCAGCCATGTTCAAAATACTGAACTTCCTGCCTGCCAAGGTATCTAAGGCCGTTTCCAAATACTGGGACATCAAATAGTAAAAACGGATTGTTCTTCTGAGGAAGACGGGTTTAAATCCGCGAAACCGTGGTAAAGTTTATTTGAAAACCACCATGAATTGCAAGTCATTGGCTGTCTACTACGCCTGCTGTTCTGTAACCGTTCATACAGTGCAGCCATGTTCAAAATATTGAAGATTCTGATTTGAAAAGGCATGTGAATGAAACTATTCGAAATTTTGTCATGATAACTTTTGCATTCAAGGTAACGTCGTAGTAAATATACAACAGCAAATCATTAGTTTATGATTATTTCATGAAGAAGACTCGGTCCTCTTCATTGGACGGTGATGGACAGATAATTACCGCTCCATATCTACTACACCACAATCATCGAAAAGATAAGTAGAAATCAATCTGTATATAAATATCACTCATTATAATGCTTTTGCGTGGACTACATTTATGATTCACTGAAGTTGCATGTTACAAATATTGATCTTGTAGGACGTCCTCTTGTCTTGGGTAGTGCTGCAACTCGATGTGGTATGCCCTCAACAAGTCGTTGGAAGCCCCCTGCAAAAATACTGAGCCATGCTGCTCTATGCCCGTCCGTAATTGCACAAGTGTTGCTAGCGCTCGATTATATCCCATAAATTTTCGATGGGATTCACGTTACGCAATCTGGCTGGCCAAATCATTCGCTCGAATTGCCCAGAATGTTCTTCAAACCAATCGCGTACAATCGTGACGCATTGTTCATCCATACAAATTTCATCGGTGTTCGGGAACGTGAAGTCCACGAATGGCTGCAGACAGTCTAGAAGTAGCCGAACATAAGCATTTCCAGTCCGGTTCAGGTAGACCAGAGAACCCGGTCCACCCCATGTAAACGCAGTCCACACCATTTTGGAGTCACCACCAGCCTGCACAGTGCCTTGTTGACAACTTGGGTCTCTAGCTTCGTGGAGTCTGCGCCACACTTGAGTTCCTAGCATCCGGTCTTACCAGCTGAAATCGGGACTCATCTGACTAGGCCACTGTTTTCGGTAAGGCCATGAGCCCAGGAGTGGGGCAATGTCGTGCTGTTAGCAAAAGGCATTCGTGTCAGTCGTCTGCTGTCATAGACCATGAATGCCATATTTCGGGGCACTGTCCCAACGGATACGTTCGTCCTACGTCCCACATTGATTTCTACTGCTTTTTCATGCTGTGTTGCTTGTCTGTTAGCACTCACAATCCTACGAAAAATCGCGGTCGTTAATTGAGGCCCATCAGTCACTGCGTTGTCCGTCGTGAGAGTTAATACAAAATTGTTAAGGCTTTCGTGGCCACTTGTTGACAAACTGTCTATTGACCTCTGTCTCAGGTTCTTCGGCCGACGTTCGTCTGATGGTTTTACCGACGTTTCGCCAGTACGAGTGGCTGGCATTGTCAAAGCTTCACCCTCCATTGCCGGTCACCACAGGCGATGGTGACAAAGCCAGCCACTCGCGCTGGCGAAACGTCGGTAAAATCATCAGACGAACGGCGGCCGAGGAACCTGAGGCAGAAGCCAATAGTGAGAGATAATGCCTGCACTTTGGTATTCTCGGCAATGTAGACGTTGTGGATCTCGAAATATTGAGTTCTGTAATGACTTTCAAAGTAGAGTGTCAAATGCGTCTATCTCCATCTACCGTTCCACGTTCAAATTCTGTTAATTCACGTCGTCTGGCCACAATCACTTCGGAAACCATTTCAGACGAATCACGTGCACACAAATGACAACTCCGACAATACGCTGCCCTTTCACTTCGAGGCACAGATGCTACCGCCATCTGTACATGAGCATATTGCTATCCCATGATATTTATTACGTCAGCATACATGGGACTTCGCTGACAACTTGATACTAGTTTACTTTTGTCTGAAATGTAGAACCACATATCATATTCCAAACTTCCAGTACATCAAAAACTGAGGAACTACGACGTTCTTGTCGCACACATACCACATTAACAGTAGTGCAAGAGGGCTATATTCTTATACTAGCAAACCTGGCAATGCTTTGCAATTGCTAAATATGTATGGGAAATGGATATACATCCCTCCGCCCTCTCCCTTTATCCATCTCCTCTTCACCCCTCTCCTCTTCCTCCCCCTCTCTATACCGCTTCCTCTCCCCTCGTATCCCCATCTCTTCATCCCACCATTCTGCCCATTTCCTCTTCCCATCTCTCGCTGACCTTCATCCTTGTTCCTTGTTGTGGCTAACTGTTGGATTTATGAAGACAGCAGATTCATTTACATATTTCGCATAGTTTTAATCTGCAAACGGGCAGGATTATGAAGTTTCGGACGATTCAGAACATGAGCCGACAAGCCATAGATGTTACTTTCCTGCTTTCTGTCAAAATCGACTCTGAGCAGGAAAACAGAAACGCACATAGTTGAGTTCGTAATTTTCTTTAAAATTATACGTAAGGAGAAGGAATTCAGATAACGTTGTGGGAGGCACCTAGCTAAGGGGCTGTTTTTTATTTATGAAGAGACTAGTCCTTTCTTGTAAGGTTTCAAGTACAGTCCTTTCTCAGTGGCTGCTACTTCCATCATGTCCTTATGTCTTTGTCCTTCCTTTAGTTGCTCCTGGGAGTGTCGCGGCAATAGCCGCAACACCGCCAGCCTTTGGACCCAACGCTGAGACACTAGCGATGGCTGGAAAAAGGCTGGATGTCTTGAGTATTGGTAGAACCCTAGATGTTTTAATCAGTCTTCTCGCTCCTTTCTGCTTCAGAGCGCTTATATCGCTGCCAGGATACAGTTTTTTAAACACCACTCCTCTCTCTTATTCTTCTTTAAAAAACGATGTCTGATTTCATAACTTGGGTGAAATTCACCACCAAACCCACATTAATTTTAATATGCATTATTTTATCAATAGCAAATGCTGCAGTGTATTGACCTGTATATGCCTCCCTGCACATATTGCCTTTGTTCCAGGTCCACAGTAGTTATATCTCAGAATGTGTAATTCAGCCAGTAGTTTGTCAAGAATACGACCACTTCCTTTACTGCGTCTCCTGCTACACATGTTATGCTACTGTGATGGCTGTGGTCTGCAACCATCTTTTAGAGCAATTGTCGATAGCGTCAAACCAACTCTTTTGTGGTGCAGGAAAACCAAGCCATTTACTGGAACTCTATTCCCTTGATGTCTTATGATCTTCTCACAAAGAAATCCACCCAGTTCTGAGCTTTGCTGTAACTCTTCTATGTAGAAACTTCCAACAATTTCCTCTCATTTGCTGTTTGTTAAGACATAAGTTCTAGGACTTTTTGTCTGCACCTTGGAAACGGCAAATGTCTCAGGTGACCAAATTGGCAGCTGTTATTTCTTAGAGGCAGTCTTATAGTTGTGGTTCATGGTGTGGGTTCCTGTAGTCATGTCCTAGTTCATGAACCATGGGCAACGTATGAGTGGCCAAGTAAGTGGTCCCGACAGTCGGGATACCAGTTACTTTGGAATAAGGCTGGGCATCTCGGAATTATTCTGAGGCGTGGTCACCTTTGTGCTCATACGGCAAAGACTACCAAACCCACCGGTTAGTCCCGCAACCGTTAGGGGTAAAACTCAATGGGACTCGGGGCAAGTAAGGCTAGCAACCTGCTTCCCTGGTACTTTAAATATGATGCTGGCAACAATCAGAGCAAAATGCCTCGGACCTTTGGAGGTGACGGAGTCCCACCTCTAACTGACAAACCAGGGACTCCTAAGATACGACTTGGCAAACAAATGGTAATGAGATGGGGAGCTATTAATATCAATGGGGGCTACTCTGGGAAGAAGGTAGAGCTGGCAGAGGCTGCAAGTAAGATGGGGCTGGACGTTTTAGCTGTTAGTGACAATCGGGTAAGGGGTGAGAAAGAAGAGGAAGTGGGACAATACAAGGTCTACCTGTCAGGAGTCAAAGCAGGAATAGCACAATGGCGTGTAGGGCTTTACATCAGGAAAGAAATGGAACCCAGCGTAGTTGCAATAAGGTATGTAAACGAACGACTGATGTGGATAGATTTGACAGTGTCTAGCAAGAAAATTAGGATTGTGTCAGCATATTCGCACCGTGAAGGGACAGATCAAGATAAGATGGATAGTTTTTATGAGGCACTCAGTGATGTAGTTGTTAGAGTAAAGGACAAGGACAGTGTTCTGCTCATGGGTGATTTTAATGCCAGGATTGGAAATCGAACAGAAGGCTATGAAAAGGTTAAGGGTAAATTTGGAGAGGATATGGAGGCCAACAGGAACGGGAAACAACTCTTGGATTTCTGTGCCAGTATGGGCTTAGTAATCACAAACTCCTTTTTTAAACATAAGAACATTCACCGGTATACTTGGGAAGGCAGGGGAACCAGATCTGTCATTGACTATATAATAACAGATCAGGAATTCAGGAAGGCTGTGAGGGACACACGTGTATTCAGGGGATTCTTTGATGACACTGATCATTATTTAATCTGCAGTGAAATAGGGATTGTGAGGCCGAAAGTGCAGGAGGTCAGGTCCATATGTAGGAGGATAAGAGTGGAGAAACTTCAGGATAAGGAAATCAGGCACAAGTACATAACAATGATCTCAGAAAGGTACCAGTTAGTTGAATGTAGTCAATTACAGTCATTGGAAAAGGAATGGACAAGGTACAGGGACAAAAAAATGGTTCAAATGGCTCTGAGCACTATGGGACTCAACTGCTGTGGTCATAAGTCCCCTAGAACTTAGAACTACTTAAACCTAACTAACCTAAGGA
The DNA here is from genome assembly GCF_023898315.1 of Schistocerca nitens. Taxonomy (NCBI): domain Eukaryota; kingdom Metazoa; phylum Arthropoda; class Insecta; order Orthoptera; family Acrididae; genus Schistocerca; species Schistocerca nitens. The sequence continues at coordinate 780,921,762 of NC_064618.1, forward strand.
CAGCACACAACACCCAGCCATCACGAGGCAGAGAAAATCCCTGACCCCGCCGGGAATCGAACTCGGGAACCCGGGCGTGGGAAGCGAGAACGCTACCGCACGACCACGAGATGCGGGCGGTACAGGGACACAGTACTAGAAGTGGCTAAAGAATGTCTTGGAACAGTTGTGTGTAAAGGTAGGACGAAGCAAACAGCTTGGTGGAATGACACAGTCAAGGCAGCCTGTAAAAGGAAAAGGAAGGCGTATCAAAAATGGCTACATAATAGAACTCAGAGAAAGTTATGTTGAAGAAAAAAACAAAGCCAAACAGGTAATTGCAGCATCCAAGAAGAAATCTTGGGAAGACTTTGGAAACAGATTGGAGACTTTGGGTCAAGCTGCTGGAAAACCATTCTGGAGTGTAATTAGCAGTCTTCGAAAGGGAGGTAAGAAGGAAATGACAAGTATTTTGGACAGGTCAGGAAAACTGCTGATGAATCCTGTGGATTGTTTGGCCAGATGGAGGGAATATTTAGAAGAGTTGCTCAATGTAGGTGAAAATACGATCAGTAATGTTTCAGATTTCGAGGTACAATGGGATAGGAATGATGATGGAAATAGGTTCACATTTGAGGAAGGGAGAAAATGGTCAATTGATTGCAGTGCAATAAAGCAGCTGGGGTGGATGAAATTAAGTCGGAACTCATCAAATACAGTGGAATGTCAGGTCTTAAATGGCTACACAGGATAATTGAAATGGCCTGGGAGTCGGGACAGGTTCCATCAGACTGGACAAAAGCAGTAATCACCCCGATCTGTAAACATGGAGACAGAAAAGATTGTAACAACTACAGATCTATCTCTTTAATCAGCGTTGTGGGTAAAATCTTCTTAGGTATTGTTGAAAGGAAAGTGCGAGTATTAGTTGAGGACCAATTGGATGAAAATCAGTGTGGGTTTAGGCCTCTTAGAGGTTGTCAGGACCAGATCTTTAGCTTACGGCAAACAATGGAGAAGTGCTATGAGTGGAACAGGGAACTGTATCTATGCTTTATAGATCTAGAAAAGGCATATGACCGGGTTCCTAGGAGGAAGTTATTGTCTGTTCTACGAGATTATGGAATGGGAGGCAAACTTTTGCAAGCAATTAAAGGTCTTTACGTGGATAGTCAGGCAGCAGTTAGAGTTGACGGTAAATTGAGTTCAGGGTTCAGAGTAGTTTCAGGGGTAAGACAAGGCTGCAACCTGTCTCCACTGTTGTTCATATTATTTATGGATCATATGTTGAAAACAATAGACTGGCTAGGTGAGATTAAGATATGTGAACACAAAATAAGCAGTCTTGCATATGCCGATGACTTAGTTGTGATGGCAGATTCGATTGAAAGCTTGCAAAGTAATATTTCAGAGCTAGATCAGAAATGTAAGGACTATGGTATGAAGATTAGCATCTCCAAAACGAAAGTAATGTCAGTGGGAAAGAGATATAAACGGATTGAGTGCCAAATAAGAGGAACAAAGCTAGAACAGGTGGATGGTTTCAAGTACTTAGGATGCATATTCTCACAGGATGGCAACATAGTGAAAGAACTGGAAGAGAGGTGTAGCAAAGCTAAAGCAGTGAGCGCTCAGCTACGATCTACTCTCTTCTGCAAGAAAGAAGTCAGTACCAAGACTAAGTTATCTGTGCACCGTTCAATCTTTCGACCAACTTTGTTGTATGGGAGCGAAAGCTGGGTGGATTCAGGTTACTTTATCAACAAGGTTGAGGTTACGGATATGAAAGTAGCTAGGATGATTGCAGGTACTAGTAGATGGGAACAATGGCAGGAGGGTGTCCACAATGAAGAAATCAAAGAAAACCTGGGAATGAACTCTATAGATGCAGCAGTCAGGGCGAACAGGCTTAGATGGTGGGGTCATGTTACACGAATGGGAGAAGCAAGGTTACCCAAGAGACTCATGGGTTCAGCAGTAGAGGGTAGGAAGAGTCGGGGCAGACCAAGGAGAAGGTGCCTGGACTCGGTTAAGAATGATTTTGAAGTAATAGGCTTAACATCAGAAGAGGCACCAATGTTCAGCAGTAGAGGGTAGGAAGAGTCGGGGCAGACCAAGGAGAAGGTGCCTGGACTCGGTTAAGAATGATTTTGAAGTAATAGGCTTAACATCAGAAGAGGCACCAATGTTAGCACTGAATAGGGGATCATGGAGGAATTTTATAAGGGGGACTATGCTCCACACTGAACGCTGAAAGGCATAATCAGTCTTAAATGATGATGATGATGATGATGATGATGAGTCTTATAGTTTAAAATAAATACTAAATCGCCTACACTAAATTTCTGTGGCATTGATCTACAGTTTTAATGCGACTGCCAACTCTATTTAGGGGTCCGTCATCATAAACATTATTAGGTCTTATTTTTATCGTGTGATGTTTAGTTTGTTTATATTGGTTACTTATTTCTGGGAGAATATTAGTCCATTTATATGAAGCACAAAGATTAAAATGCATCCAAATTTGAGCTTTCACTTTTCTGTTCAAATGCTCCACATACTTACCATCAGGTGGGTGAATGTTGAGTAATGGCGTATTCCATAATGCTCCATCACATTCTTGAAATATCTACTGTAAAAATCTCCACCAAATACTGTTTGAAAGTTATCCAGACATAGGTTCATCCCCATCCACTTCAGTTGTCCAAATACCTGTGCGGCTCCTCCCCCTGTTTTTCTTTTCACAGGTAATGCCCAGGCAAATTTGGAATATGCATCAATAACCATTAAAATGATTTTTAAACCTTTATTTGCACTTGAATATTGCCCAATATTTACAAGATCAGCCAGACATAATTTATCCAGACCTTTAATTACAACACGTCTACAAGCATATGTTTTGTGTGTTGGTTGGCGTAGTTGTTGAACTACTGTCTCCACACTTATTAAGAGATGTCTCTGCCTCTAATCTCAGAAACTATTGAAACAACTCGTTCGAATGAGCTGTATCAACAGGGGCAGCTGACCCCATGAGCAGTCGTAGCCGATCTATTAGCTCATTGGTGGAAATCGACTGTTCACTCTTTTATGTGGGATGTCTATACCATCACTGATGCTATTTTCACATCTGTTACAGGTTTTATAATGGATTTGTATTTCACATTGCTTTGGTCTTTGGGTACTCCATTTGCTTTCTTAAGTATATCAGTCAATTGCAATATTTAATGATACATCTCCAGATCTTGAACTGAATAATTTGCGGTTTTCTCTGTAGGTCTTACGCAAATCAGGTACAGTAGACCAGGCGTTAATTGAAACTGCCTATCTCCAATCTGTACCGTGTTTTCAGTTAAGCTTATGGGCTGCATGCCCAGTATGTAATGTTTTCCAGTATTCACACCAAATCTTTTATCTGTCCTAGCATCACTGTGATTGTTAAGTAACTGGCAGTCCTAACTTAGCAAATTTCTCTCAAACAGCCATCTGTGACTGGATGACTTCATGCTTAGTCAGCATCTTGTTATATACTAATCAGAATTTTATGTAGGGTACATATTATGTTCTTTCTTCAGCATATCCTTTTCATTAACATCAGCTCTTACAGTTAAGTCATTCACTTTCTTTTCAGTTACATTAACTCCCTCACTGAACGTGTTGATTAATCTCAGAAGAACTGTATAATGCATCTCTAGTTCCTTGAATGCACCTCCAACTTTATGTGAGAGAATCTGAATTTTTGTATCCATGTACAAATGAATGTCCTATCTTGTATACCCATCCCATTCTAATGAGTGCCCAACATGTGTGTGAATTTGTCTATAGTGCAACATATACAGCTGTACTCACCTCTTTGCATAGCTATGAATACAGAAACTCCTGGAAGTTTCATCTGTACCTGCCGTCTTTACGTTTTCTTGTTTTATCAATAATGTGAAACCCGTATTGTGTGTTATTCCTGCAATCTCCACATATCTTTATAAATGCATTGAATGACAAACCCATTGTACATGAGCCTGGTAAATGTGCTTCTAATTCAGACTGTCTTGTTTAAAGGCTATAATGAGGTTTGTATTATCCTGCAGCAACTATATGGGACTCTGGAATGCATCTGATTAAACTAAAATACATATGGCAACCAAAACAGAAATATCTTTGAATTTGATCCTGCTCGTCCACAGCAACTTCATCAAATAAGAACATGGTGTTTTGACTTTTCTTTTTCTGTGAATGTCGTGTACGTCACACCTTCTACACCTTGCAGTATTCCTATAATAATTGGCATTTGGGTTGAAACAGCGTGTTCGAAAATACATAAATATTCTCAAAGTGGACGCCGTATTCTTCATCTCCTGCTTCTTCTGGTCGTCTATGCAATTACTTACAACAGAGTCCTTAGGACAGGAATTATTCACCCACCCTGCCATGATATCGACAACATCAAGTATTGGCATGCAATGGACTTTTCTAGAAAGAAAAACACTTGTAATAATATGTGTAGCCACTATAGCACAATCCCTTACCGACTACCGAGCGAGGTGGCGCAATAGTTACCACACTGGACTCACATTTGGGAGGACGATGTTTCAATCCACCATCTGGCCATCCTGATTTAGGTTTTCCACGATTTCCCTAAAACGCCTCAGGCAAATGCTGGGATGGTTTCTTTGGAAGGGCACTGCCGACCCTTCCCCATCCTTCCCTATCCGATCAGACCAATGACCTCGCAGTTTTGCCTCCTACTCCAAGTCAACCCAACCCAACCTTTACCGAATGAGCTCCAGTGGCTACACATCAGTACACTGTAAAGAGAGGCTTATGAACTAAGAAATAGAAAAGATTTTATATGACATACACATATAAAAAAAGTTTTGCATCACCACTGTTCCTAGCGTTCCAAATTCTGTATAGAAAATCGGAATAGAAATCAACATAAACATCATTTCTGCCCTTTTTATTGCGCATGAAAACCACACATTGCATGTGGTACCACCATACAGCGAGACCTTCAGTGGTGGTGGTCGAGATTGCTGTACACACCGGTACCTCTAATACCCAGTAGCTAGTCCTCTTTCATTGATTCATGCCTGTATTTGTCGTGGTTTATCGAGGCACTGTTGGTCCAGAGTGTCCCACTCCTCAATGGCGACTCGGCGTACATACATCAGAGGGGTTTGCGGGTCATGTCGTCCATAAACAGCCCTTTTCAATCCATCCCAGGCATGTTCGGTAGGGTTCATGTCTAGAGAACATGCTGGATACACTGGTCGAGCGATGTCGTTATCCTGAAGGAAGCCATTCACAAGACGTGCACGATGGGGGCGCGAATTGTCGTCCATGAAGACGAATGCCTCGCCAATATGCTGCCGATATGGTTTCACTGTCGGTCGGAGGAGGGCATTCACGCACCATACAGCCATTACGGCGCCTTCCATGACCACCAGTGGCGTACATTGTCACGACATAATGCTACCCAAAAACAGCAGTAAACCTCCATCTTGCTGCAGTGGCTGTACAGTAGGACTAAGGTGTTCAGCCTGACCGGGTTGCCTCCAAACACGTCTCCGATGATAACGTGGTAGAAAGCATATGCGGCACTTATCGGTGAAGAGAACGTGATGCTGATCCTGAGCTGTACCTTCGGCATGTTCTTGGGCCCATCTGTACCACGCTGCATAGTGTTGTAGTTGTAAACGTGGACCTCGCCATGGACGTCGGGAGTGAAGTTGCGCATCATGCAGCCTCTTGTGTGCGGTTTTAGTCGTAACACGACGTTCTGTGGCTGCACGAAAAGCATTATTCAACATGGTGGCATTGCTTTCAGGGTTCCTCCGAACCATAATCCGTAGGCAGTGGTCATCCACTGCAGTAGTAGCCCTTGGGCAGCCTGAGCGAGGCATGTCATCGACAGTTGCTGTCGCTCTTTACCTCCTCCATGTCCAAACAACATCGCTTTGGTTCACTCCGAGATGCCTGGACACTTCCCTTGTTGAGAGCCCCTCCTGGCACACAGTATCAATACGGAGGTGCTCGAACCGCGGTATTGACCGTCTAGGCATGGTTGAACTACAGGCAACACGAGCCATGTACCTCTTCCCTGGTGGAACGACTGGAATTGATCAGCTCAGCTATCAGACCCCCTCCGTCTAGTAGGCACTGCTCATGCGTGTTTGTTTACAATTTTGGGTGGGTTTAGTAACATCTCTGAATAGTTAAAGGGACTGTGTCTGTGATACAATATCCACAGTCAACGTCTATCTTCAGGAGTTCTGGGAACCAGGGTGATGCAAAACTTTTTAAAATGCCTGTTATTTTTTATTTGCACATCAACTATGGTACATAGGACGCAGTATATCAGTAAAATCCACATTCTCTTTTTTCTCACATCAGTTCAGTATTTTCCGAATAACTGTTTCTTGTATGCACTAAATTCTTTTCATATATCCCTCAAACAGATAAGAGCATTACAAAACTCAGGTATTCCATCCATAAATTTGTCACAGAAGGTCTCCACGCCTACTGGGGCAATAGTAGCTGACTTTGGCACTACTTTGATACGGGAACTGAAGCACTGTTCTAGATCGTTCACATGTATACTGCATACATGAAGATAGTTCACAACATCGTTGCATACAGCTTGAATACACTATGGCCAGTGATCCAGTCTCTGTGACACAAGAAACCTTGCACTTCCTAGTCCAAATAAGTTCATAACAATAGAGTGCCCTAAATAAATTTATAAGCCTTCATATTGTACCCTGAGTGGTGCGGCATCGCACGTTGATGTGGCAGAAATTGTCAGAGCAGCTAGTAAATGTCTGGAGCCGAATGAGATTAATTATATTCTGTGGTCATCTGAGCAATAATGTGTGGCACTGCATGACTACATCCTCCACTCTGACTGAGTAAACTGCTTTAGCACCCTTCATCACATTCTCAATCTCCACTATATGTTTCACTGCCTATATTCAGACGCTTTGACCCACTAGCAGTTAAATTACATGTAGAAGTGAACAGACGTGAACTGGGGGCAATGGGTATCTTTTCATCCTCTACATCCACTCTCCATCCTAGCTGTACCACTGGAATATGTTGCTCTTCACTGGATGTTGCATATGTCAGAGTCTACTACAGACCTTCAGCATGCTGTTTGACACCACCAGTGTGGACAGGTATATCCATGGTTTGCTCCTGGTGTGGTGTGTTTTCATCATACAAATCAACGAGTGGCATAAACAATAGCAAACACTTGTCCTGTTTCAACAAATTGACCTGTTCAACTACTGGAGGTCACTGCTGCAGGTTCTGAGAAGGTGAAGGTCACCACCACTGCTGCAGGTACCAACAAGATGGGCTCTTGTGCCGCTGCTGAACAAAGAAGAACAGGGACCATTAAAATGGGATAATAGCACAGGAACTACAGATACAGATGTGACAAACATGTAATAACATTATTATGAACCAAAGAATGCATTCTCTTCCACTTCTTCCTATCTGGCTGGGTGGCGCTGAACGATCTCTGTCGCTGTTGTTGACGTTTCATCGTCCTTCCTCTGACTGAGTGCAGTGGAGACCGGTGAGCCTTACATCCCAAAATTACGATCACGTGACTTGATGTAGTGTTGTCAGATTGCGTTTCCCACTCTCTGGTGGTGGTATTGTAAACTAAGTCAGTCGGTCTGGGGCTGTGGAGGAGGATCCATTCGCTTCTTGCGCTGTGGAAGAGGCAGACTGACTAGTCATTTTAAAAAAATAGACAGTTCCAGCATAACCAACCATCTGTATCAGTTGCAAAATACATCTTCAAGCCATTTCACTGCATGAACATTATTTGCCAAGAAGTATTCTTCTTACGTTCCTTCATTATCATTTCTTTCCAGTCGTCATACAGGAGGCTATGGATGGTGATCTCAGCTGTATCTTACAGATAATATAGGTAATAATGTCCTCTCTGTCCGACACCAGCACTTCATCAATTTAAAACATTGTGCACACCACTGAGGCCAATGAGCGACTGAGCTTTTCCAAGAGCACATTCCAGAGGCGGTATTATAGCACACACACATATGCGGTTTGAATTTCCCAACAAAATTTGAATTTACTATCAATCCCTGTTATTGTTATTATTATTATTATTATTATTATTATATCCTCTGCAATGTAACTGACATTTGAATTTTCCATCAAAATTTGAACTTCCCACCAATAGGGGAAGGGTAAGAGAGAGGAGAGATGGGAGGGTGGCATCCCAGGAAGAAGGAGGGATTTCTCAGGGGGTGGAGAGGGGACTAGTTGATCAATTTAATTCATTAGTCAATTAATTTGATATCAACTTGATATAAAAATTCACCAGACCCGACATTGTCTTGCAATTAGTATTGCATCACATATTCCTAAGTCTGTCTGGAACCCAAACTGATCATATCCGAGGTCGACTTCTACCAGCTTTTTCATTCTTCTGTAAGAGTTTCATGTCAGCATTTTACAACCCTGGTTTATTAGACTGACAGTTCGCCAATATTCGCACCTTGTCAGTACCTCATTTCCTCGTATTTCAAAGTATGAAAGTATTTTGTCTGCCTGACATATATCATATACCATCTGGTTTAGTTTTGTCGTGGCTGGCTCTCCAAATGATCTCAATAATTCTGAGGGGATATTGTCTGCTCTGTGGCCTTGTTTAGGATTTTCAATGCTTTGTCAAATTCTTCTCCTAGTAACGTACTTACCTCCTTAATTTCGTACCTTTTTGCATTTCGTTTAGTTTTAATGTACAATTGATAACTAAAGGATTATGGTCAGATTCCACATTTGCCTCTTTCTTTTGTCTCAGGTTCTGACGGAGGAAGGACGAGAGATTGACCAATCCTGATCTTTTACGTCTGTGAAATGTCAATGGAAACTAATGGTAAATAACAATTTATTCTCAGTATATGTCTTTTCGTAACTTTCGGTCCACCCTACAGAACAGTTTAAAATCTGGTTTCAGCACCCCTGTCCTAACATAAATTATCGATCTGAAACTTTCCAGTGTCTTCAGGTCTCTCTCAGGTATACAACTTTTTCCCCTGACCTTAAACCAGATATAAGCAATGATTAAACTGTACTCTGTGCAAAATTTTTACCAGGTGGCTTCCTCTATCATACATTTCTCCCATTCCATATTCTCCCAGTGTTCTTCCTTGCCTGCCTTTTCCTACTATCGGCTTCCAGTATCCCTTCAAGAATTAAATTTTACCCTTACTTTGAATAGTTCCTTTTATCTCGACAACCAGTTTTTCAATCTATTCACCGGTTGTGCAGCAAATTACCATATGAACTAGTATTACTTTGCTGGATGTTGCTACGATTCGCTATGCCGTTCGTGGTAACTCACCATACTGCTATTTTCTTATTGACCGCAGCTCCTGGTCTCACGGTAGCGTTCTCACTTCACGAGCACAGGGTCCTGGGTTCGATTCCCAGCGCTGTTAGGGATTTTCACCTGCCTCGAGATGACTGGGTGTTGTTGTGCTGTCTTCATCATCATCATTCATCCCGATTACGTTCGAAGAAAGGCAATGGCCATCCACCTCTACTAGTACCTTCCCTAGTACGGGGGCGCGGGTCTCTCGCGTCGCTCCCCTACGCTCTGTAAAGGAGTATGGGACTTCATTATTTTCTTATTATTAGATTTACTCCTGGATTACCTCTACTCACCAGAGACTGTTGTCTTCCTCCCATAGCACTTCACTGATTTTCACTATATACAACTTCACCCTATGAACATTCCAATTTAAATTCTCTAAACCCCCCCCCCCCTCCCACTCGATTGAGGGATCTAACATTCCACGCTTTGACATGCAGAATGGCAGTTCCCTTTTCCGTGATGGCGACGTCCTTGTGAGTAGTGCCTGCGCAGAGTTCTAAATGGGTGACTGTTTTACCATTGGAATATTTTACTCAACACTATGCTATCACAATTTTACCATACGGAAGAGATTCATTCACTCGGGAAACTAACGGACGTTTGCTTTTGCCATTCTCAATAACGGCACAGCAAGGCCACATTGACTAAAGTTACAAGGCCATATCAGTCTATCGTCCATATGGTTTCTCATGCAACTACTAAAAATGCTGCTGTCCCACTTAAGGAATCACATCACCTTTCCACAGACGCCCATTCTCTGTGGTTGCACATTAAAGTACTGAAGCCACATCACATCAGGAAGGTCCATAGAATATAGGAAATACGTTCGGTGTGAAATGTGATGGACACGTGAAGAGTGCGGTCAGGAAGACCGCGGTGTGGTCGATCATCGATGACGTCACACCAGCGTCGATCACTGCAAAGATGACGCGGGCCACATCTCCAAGGAGTTGGGAGGCGCCGTTACCACTCGGCGGTTACGAAGTACGGCCACAAGGGACAAGCACGGCGGTTCCATGTGATGTTCAGAGTGAGTCTGTTTCTGCTTCCAGCGGACAGATATCTCGTCATCACTCTGTCAGACTTGCGTAATCAGAATATTTATTTGTATCCGATCGACAGTGTGTAGTAACTGCTCTTAGAACATTTAGAGTGAGAAGTATACAGGCTTGCCACATCAAAAAGCTCATTGTCTTCGGCTGCTTCTGTGTTTACTTTTGAAATCAAGAGCTTTTTGTATACGTAATTCCATGCGTGATCCTGTCGGTCACAGTAATGTGCAGCTATAAAAATAAGTATCATTAAGTACTAAATAAATAGTCGTGTTAGTTGGCTATGAGTATTAAACAACTGTTCTCTTTTTTCAACTGTGTTTGCAAAAGGAGTACACAACAAAGACTTTGGATTTTTTTAATATTTCTGGGAAAATACATGAACACATCTATAGACGGAATCACTAACACGGTGCCCCTGTGACCAATTGCTGAATACTCCTGCAGAATTTGGAATTCTCATCACATCAGAATGACAACAGAAATCAAATGAGTTCAGAGACACATTCCTTAAATCACAAGAGATCAGCACATTCAACAAGAACGTTGGGAAATAGACCAGAAAAATTAACTGTAATAAGGACAAAAAATGCACAACCAACACATCGAAAAGAAAATTAACCAGTTAACAATTGAGTCACTGAATGAGAGAATGAGTTCCTACGTTAACGTGGATTGAAGATATTGGACGCTTCTTCGCTTCATTTTGACCGATTCTGGATGATATTAAATAGCGTTGCCGTCGTTGAAGACGATCGGTAGTGTTCACTGGCCTACTCTTGCATTGCCAGCCTACGAAATCTACAAACGCAGTTCCTTTCACATGACACTGGTTCTACATCATCTTCAGTGCTCTGAAAGGCAAAACAGGTTCCAAATGGTAACGTCAAAGACTGTAGATGTATCGTAAGTGTTGTTACTGAATAGCAAATGGTAGATAAATTGCAGAAACAAAGGCAACCAGGAAATATAATTGACATAATGTATGATCATCATCATTGTCATTATCATCATCATGATTAACAACAATACTAACAAAAATGGTTCAAATGGCTCTGAGCACTATGGGACTCAACTGCTGTGGTCATCAGTCCCCTAGAACTTAGAACTACTTAAACCTAACTAACCTAAGGACATCACACACATCCATGCCCGAGGCAGGATTCGAACCTGCGACCGTAGCAGTCGCACGGTTCCGGACTGCGCGCCTAGAACCGCGAGACCACCGCGGCCGGCAACAATACTAACAACTACAGTTTTTGGGTAAAGGCTTCGTACACATTACTTGCATCAGACAGACGCACTCACATTGCTCTGTATGTTTTCTAATGTCGTCCACCCATCTTCATACTCCAACGTTTCACTCTTGTCTTTCGGATTCCAAATAAGAACTTTCTTTTGTGCCTAACTGGTTCAAATGGCTCTGAGCACTATGCGACTTAACTTCTGAGGTCATCAGTCGCCTAGAATTTAGAACTAATTAAACCTAACTAACCTAAGGACATCACACACATCCATGTCCGAGGCAGGATTCGAACCTGCGACCGTAGCGCCTAGAACCGCACGGCCACACCGGCCGGAGCCTAACTTTATAAACTGACAAAATTTTCTCAGGCTTTCAGCGGCGTCAAGTGCTTAAATATCTTAATGTTCCTTGGCTGTTGTCAAGTGCTAACGGTTGTGTGAATGCTGCTGCCGCTCTTATGTAGCTGCCCTACAGTCTGTGACGTCACTACCGACCAGTCCAGTATCACGTTAGGTAACGTGTTCGATGCAGGCCCACTTCACCAGCTTCAGACTTCTGACGGCCGGGTAACAAGCTGTATTTATTTTCAAACTTCTCGTTTTATTGAGAACGTTGTCTGAAATTTTTATCTGGATCACTTCTTTTATGATGCAATACAGCGACTACAGCTCTTATGAAAGACTTGATATGTATTCTTAGTTGAGAATATGGACAACCATGAGAATGGCTCACGACATATGGGAATTTGGATCTGGCCATGAAGTGTGCTCGGATAGCCTAGTTGTAAAGCGACTACTCTCGCTAAGCGGGAAATCCACGTTCGTGTCCCGTATCGGCACAAATTTACATTGCCGTCATTCCATTATGTAGCTGATGGTTACCCATACTCGTAACTGCGAATGCATTTCATGTCTTTTATAACGCTATTCCAGGGATCGTTTGTTCTTTTAATAACAGACATCTCATTATATGCAGTTTAGTGTGTGTTTTCCAGAACATATTCTGCTACTGCTGATTTCTCATGATATCACAGGGGAAGACACTTCTCCATGCTCTGTGGACAGCTGTTCGACAGCATGCAGAGATTGTCTGACATTAGGTTGGACAGTTGAGGTGGACATGCAACGAATATATTACATAATATCGGGTTGGAGTGGGCATTGGTGGGGTCATAGGCACTAGCACACTAAGTAGTAGTCGGCCGAAAGCTCATGGATGTTTAACCACTTAACTCGACTGGAAGTTAGAGAAATTTTGATCAAGGGTCATCCATTCATCTACAACTACGTCTACAGGACAACTCTCCAGTTCACACTTCAGTTCCTGGCCCTGTGTTCATCGAACCACTTTTACACTGTTTCTCTACCATTCCAGTATCAAACAGCGCGACAGTAAAACGAACACATCATTTTCTCCATGTGTGCCCCCATATCTATTATTTTATTACAGTGGTAATTTCCTCCTATCTAGGTGGACATCAGAAAAGTATTTTCGCACTTAACAGGAGAAAGTTGGAGATTGAAGTTTCCTGAAAAGCTCTCGCCACAATGGAAAAAATGATTCTACCCCAAATCGTGTATCATATCGGTAGTACTGTCTCCCTCATTTCCCGATAATACAAATCGAAGTGTCCTTCTGTTTCGACGCCGTCCGTCTTTCCCATTTGTGAAGGATCCCATACTGAACAGCGGTACTCTATCAGAGGACAGACAAGTGTAGTGTTGGCAGTGTAGTTAGTAGACCTACTGCAGCTCCTAAGCCTTCTTCCAATAAAATGCAGTCTTTGGTTTGCCTCACACACAACATTATCTACGTGGTGGCTCCAATTTAAGTTGTTCGTAATTGCAGTTCCTAGATATTAGCTCGATTTGACAGCCTTTAGATTTGTGTAATTTATAATGTCCTACCCTTTTCATCATAACTGGGGTCATAATTACATCTTCCACTAGAATCTGTTCCCTGATTTGGTTTATTTGCTTTCCAGCCCGATATGCATCTCTCCTTTACTCACTGAGCAACCCTACCTTTTTTTCCCTTTTTCGCTGACGTTGCCTGTGAAACCGTTGTAGATGAGAACCGTTTATGCCCACTCGTTAGAAGCACTTGTTCACAGACATCGGAAGCTTAGTTTCGTGAACTATATTTCATTTGGCACAAGTGCATCCAGTTCATTGGTATTCTACTGTTGTTTTCTTGTCCATCGACTAACTGTGTTCAATTGATATCAGTATAGAAGCTCACTCTCTGGGTCTATGACTCTACTGTTCATTGGTACGATTTTTTTATCTACATTATTTTAGCCTTACTACAGCCAATTTTCTCATTAATAAATTAGTCTATTATTAAATTTGTGTATTATTTTAGTCTTGTTCTAGCCGATTTTATTGTCTAGTTTACAGCTCTTTGTACTAAGTTCTACATCTAAATCTACATAAACTCTGTACGAACCACTGTGCAATGAATGGCAAAGGGTACACCCCAACTCTGCCTGTTTTAGGGCTTTTACACATTCCATACACGCTTTGAGCGTGGGAAGAATGTTTACATGCCTCCATGTGTGGGGTAATTAATATTATCTTGTCCTCATGATCCACAGTGGTCCTTAACTGACTATCAGTATTGATACTTGATTATATAACACTATTCCAAAATAACTGAACATCTAGTTCAGTCACGGGAAAAAGTACACTACTTGATCAAAAGTATCTACACACACCCCAAAACATACGTTTTTCATATTAGGTGCACTGTGCTGCCACCTGCTGCCAGGTACTCCAAATCAGCGGCCTGAGTAGTCATTAGACATCGTGAGAGAGCAGAATGGGGCGCTCCACGGAACTTCGAACGTGTATCACTTCCACACTCCTAAACATCCCTAGGTCCATTTTTTCCGATGTGACAGTGAAGTGGAAACGTGAAGGGACACGTACAGTACAAAGGCGTACAAGCCGATCTCGTCTGTTGACTGACAGAGACCACCGACAGTTGAAGAGGGCCGTAATGTGTAATAACATCACACAGAAATTCCAAACGGCATCAAGATCCATTGCAAGCACTATGACAGGCGGGAGGTAAGAGAACTTGGATTGCTTGGTCGAGCGGCTGCTCATAAGCGACACATCACGCCGGTAAATGACAAACGATGCCTCGCTTGGTGTAAGGAAGGTAAACATTGGACGTTTGAACAGTGGAAAACGTTGTTTGAAGTGACGAATCACGGTACTCAATGTGGCGATTCGATGGCAGGTTGTGGATATGGCGAATGCCCGGTGAACGTCATTTGCCAGCGTGTGTAGTGCCAACAGTAAAATTCGGAGGCGATGGTGTTACGATGTGGTTATGTATTTCATGGAGGGACTTCCACCCCTTGTTGTTTTCCGTGGCACTATCGCAGAACAGGCCTACATTGAGGTTTTAAGCACCTTCTTGCTTCCCACTGTTCAAGAGCAACTCGGGGATGGCGATTGCGTTTTCAACACGATCGAACACCTGTCCCTAATGCACAGCCTCTGAACGAGTCGTTATACGACAATAATATCCCTTTAATGGACTGGCCTGCACAGAGTCCTGACCTGAATCCTATAGAACACCTTTGAGATGTTTTGGAACGCCAACTTCGTGCCAGGCCTCACCGACCGACATCGATACCTCTCCTCAGTGCAGCACTCCGTGAAGAATGGGCTGCCATTCCCCAAGAAACCTTCCAGCGCCAGATATAACGTATGCCTGCGAGAGTGGAAACTGTCATCAACGATAAGGGTGGGCCAACACCATATTGAATTACAGCATTACCGATGGAGGGCGCCACGAACTTATTAGTCATTTTCAACCAAGTGTCCGGATACTTTTGATCACATAGTGTGCGTATAACACTAAGGTGCTGTGAAATATACTAATGTTACCCTCTGACAGGATTTCAAGTTTCGGTCATGCGTGTGTCTTATGGAACAGGGTACAGGACTATAACTGTGAATTTTGTGAAGTTGACAGTAAAACTAAATGGACTTTAACCTTGGGAGTTGACTGAAGTGGTAAAATTATAAGTGAATGAAAAAAAAATGAACGGTCGCCAGCCTAATTATGCACATTAGCTTCGAAATATGTGTTTGAGAAGATTGAATATTTGTTATTGAAGTTACTTTTGTTGAGATTTCTCTATGAATAGCAAACAGAATACAAACTGACACAGTGCACTCTGTACTGTGTGTAGCAGCAGTTAGCAATAACACACACACCAGTAAATTATGGGGAGCAAAATTACACCAAGCTCATACTAATGCATGAAGTGCAGAACTAAGTTTGGACATGAGCGGCTTCTATCTTGACTCACATGAATAACACAAATAAAGATGAATAACATCTCGAATACACTGCTTAAGCTCCTCTGCATATAACAGTTTTCCTTCGTAACGGTAATAGTTCATTTTTTCTTAATAGGAGGACAAAATGATGGGGACCCATAAACTGGTATAGTTTCACTAACCAAGGTTCTTTGATTATTGCAAAAGTAAAAACTATCTCTAAAAGCTAATCATTCATTTAAATTACTTTGCATGGTAATAAAATACAACACTCGGCTTAATTAACTTCAAAAGGAACCATTCATGATAGGTACCAAAACCACACTACCTTTGAAAATGTGCATAATTTCGCTTCCAGTAGTACTACTGCAGATCTTTTCATTAAAGATTTATAAGTACTTGTACTTTTAATCACCTGTGAAGCTGGTATCCTTGGCAATAATATTTACACAATCTTTCATTGTAATCTTACAAAACTATATTTTGTAGTAAACTAAGGATACTTTACCAAAAGCCTGTCCAACTTCACTTTTATGGTTTTAGCTTTTAAAAAATTAACGTTTTCACTTTCCAAATAATTGATCTTTAAATTTTTTAACTTAAGTATCCTACCAATAACAATTTCACTTGGAGTAGTCCATAAATAAAGAATCCAAATTTTACTCTTATTTTAACATTTAGTACTCCTTATACTTTCGACAAAAAATCACTTTTAAACACATAAATGCCAGAATCGTTCATTTAAATCAGGATACTCGATTTTAGTAGCACTTAGGTAAGGACCCAGCGTAGGTTCGTGATCAGCTAACTGTACTCACTGCCCTTGATGTGCGAATGCTCCATAAAATCTCTTGTTGGCGTCGGATGTTCAACATATTACAGTCATTACATTATTCTGTGAATATGAAATAGCCAGATCCACATCCGAGGCAAATCCCTTCTAATGCAGCTTCCAACTGCCTCTCTTAGCACCGTCAAAGTGTACTCTGCTAAGGCTAGCCACACACTGCATACCGTTCACACAAGAGAGCCGCTCATTTCGACCACCAAACTCACCTTTTACATCGGGCCATGCCACTTTGGTTGCGGAGGGATTTCCCTACAGTGTTTACATATTACAAATGCAAGTGCCCTAAGCATGAACCAGCTTTTAACAAACATACTTCTTTCATAATCATGTTCATATTATAATAATTTAAAATTTCAACATATTCTTTTGTTTTTTTCATGTACACATTACATAACTCTAATTTTTTTGCCATACATCAACGAGTTCAAACACCACCGAATGCACACTTCATAAATTGCAGATACACAGTTGTTTAAAATAAACCTGCTCCTAATCGATATAAGTGTTACAATTAGTTGCAAACATTTTAAAAATCCGATGGAGCTTCCACCATTTTTGTATTCTTGTCTATTTTTGACGAAGTAGTTAATCGCAGATGTTTGTCTATATTCGCTACAAATAGCAGTTGTTTCATTGTTTGAGAGACAGTTTAATACCACAAGTGATGAATAGCTCGTCACTTCAGAATTACTGATCTGACCTGAAGCTCAGTAACCTAGGAGTTCCACAACAACAACAGCATTAATAATAATAATAGCAGTGACATGTAGTTCAACGGCTTGCTGCAAGTCTTCCAATTCAACACAACATTAGCTACTTGATTGTCCCTAACCTATACCAACAGTAAGCATACGAATAGTTTAACGTTGAACTCGAACCACCAGTCGTCTCTGGAGACTCCTCACTTGATTCGGATGTGAAGGGCAGGTTAAAACACATACTGAAAAAATCTGTGATCCGAGCGGGATTCGACCCCGAGAGCTTTCGGTATTCTGGACCGTGCTTTTTCGCTATACACTACCAGAACTACGGCCTGTGAAGAACGCATTACTGGCAATTTTCTGTGGTCTCCACAACAGTTAGTAGCCCACTAGTAAAATTATTCCAATGTCACTTGAATTTGACAAGATAATAGAATTTATATCCCATCATGACAATACAGAACATTTATATTAAAAAATTTATCAAAGCTTAGTTTTACACACCTCACACAATTTGTTTACTATCTGCATAAAAGTTGTCGTCCGAACTCTAATAACAAAGCTCATAATTGATGACACCTGTCTGTTTTCTCGTATGTTCCTTATTCCGCCGATTACAAGTGATGAATGTGTGCAATTGTAATCGGTGCAATAACATGTGTATGTAGCTGTTACTTCAAAACTGTCATGCCGACTTCTGCTGTATCTCACGATACCAGCATGGACATGCATTGCGTAGCACTACTTACTGTACTGAAGGAGAAGATAGTGTAATGATGTAACCCTACAGCCAAAGATGGCAACAGAGAATTGCCGAAAACACGTATCTACATGTATAAATTACTTTAGCAGTCTTGGCAACTGATATTTATTCAGCGTTCATAATACTACAGATAGTCCTCGCGCTGACTGCCACAGAATTGTATAAATAAATTAGTCACAAGAGCAGCCAAACGGTTATTATTCAAGAGATGCACTTTGCGTCATAGGCTAGTGAAATACACTTAGTTTCTGTAAGTATCAAAGTAATGTACACTAAGTGCTCAAAGGAATCGGGACACCTGGCTGAAAATGACTTACAAGTTCGTGGTGCCTTCCATCGGTAATGCTGGAATTCAGTATGGTGTTGGCCCACTCTTAGCCTTGATGACAGCTTCCACATTCGCTTTCATACATTCAATCAGGTGCTGGAAGGTTTCTTCGTCACGGAGTGCTGCCATAAGGAGAGGTATCGAAGCCGGTCGGTGAGGCCTTGCACGAAGTCGGCGTTCCAAAACAACCCAAAAGTGTTCTGTAGGATTCAGGTTAGGACTCTGTGCAGGCCAGTCCATTACAAGGATATTATTGTCGTGTAACCACTCCGCCACAGATCGTGCATTATGAACAAGTGCTCGATCGTGTTGAGCCGGCCGGAGTGGCCGTGCGGTTCTAGGCGCTACAGTCTGGAGCCGAGCGACCGCTACGGTCGCAGGTTCGAATCCTGCCTCGGGCATGGATGTGTGTGATGTCCTTAGGTTAGTTACGTTTAATTAGTTCTAAGTTCTAGCCGACTGATGACCTGAGAAGTTAAGTCGCATAGTGCTCAGAGCCATTTTTTCGATCGTGTTGAAAGATGCAATCGCCATCCCCTAATTGCTCCTCAACAGTGGGAAGCAGGAAGGTGCTTAATACATCGATGTAGGCCTGTGCTGTGATAGTGCCACGCAAAACAACAACGGGTGCAAGCCCCCTCCATGAATAACACGACAACACCCTAAGACCACCGCCTCCGAATTTTACTGTTGGCACTACACACACTGGCAGATGACGTTCACCGGGCATTCGCCATATCCACAACCTGCCATCGGATCGCCACATTGTGTACCGTGATTCGTCACTCCACACAGTGATCTTCCACTGTTAAATCATTAAATGTTTACGCTTCTTACACCAAGCGAGGTGACGTTTGGCTTTTACATGCGTGATGTGTGGCTTATGAGCAGCAGGTCGACCATGACATCCAAGTTTTCTCATCTCCCGCCTAACTGTCATAGTACTTGCAGTGAATGCTGATGCAGTTTTAAATTTCTGCGTGAAGGTCTGGATAGATGTATGCCTGTTACACAATACGACCCTCTTCAACTATTGTCGGTCTCAGTCATTCAACAGACGAAGTCGGCCGGCACGCTTTTGTGCTGTACGTGTTCCTTCATGTTTCCACTTCACTATCACATCGAAATCACTGGACCTAGGGATGTTTAGGAGTGTGGAAATCTCCCGTACAGACGTATGACGCAAGTGACACCCAATCACCTGACCACGTTCGAGGTCCGTGAGTTCCGCGGAGCGCCCCATTCTGCTCTCTCACGATCTCTAATGACTACTGAGGTCGCTGATATGGAGTACCTGGCAGTAGGTGGCAGCACAATACACCTTATATGAAAAAGGTATGTTTTTGGGGGTGTCCGGATACTTTTAATCACATAGTGTACATAAAAATAACTTTGGATAACCGTTAACCGTTTGAGATATTATTTCCTGTCTCTTGTATTCCTGTCAAATTTGGCTGTAGCTACACCTCAAACTCATGGAATCACTCACATTAAAGAACGGGAATTTTAGAACTTTTCCACTTGTTGTTGTCATGGGTACTTCCGAAAACTATAGTATTTTTCTGCCGTTCTGTCACGTCTCGCAGGTCGATTAATCTTGTGCTGTTTCCATACGACAGCCTAGCACGTGCGCAGCACTCCATTGCCACAACTTACATCGGTGGACGGTGTCGTAGTGCTTGGTGGCTGTTCTCCACCATATAGAGCGCTCCAAAGCGATCCCTGTGCGCTTTGAGAGGGGTGAATATACTTTTTTTCCAGCCAGCTTATTATATCTTTGGGTCCAATAATCGGTGTCTACGTAGATGTGCAACATTAAGTTTCATGTCCCTGTTCTACCGCTCATATTACCGCTCTGAAGTAAATCCAGCCTTGAGGACTTCTGGGAATCCCAGGATGACCGCTTCACTTGCCTTAAAAGACCGACCAGCAATCCGTTCCTCGATTGAACAGCGGCAGCAGGTGTTATAGCGCTTCTCTGCACAACGAACGTGCTGTCCGGTGCTTGTCATTATGTGTGTGTGTGTGTGTGTGGGTGGGTGGGTGTGTGTGTGTGCAGATGTCGGCAGGCAGGAAGTAGGGCCGCACTCGAGGGAAATCAGTGGCGCGAGGCCTCGCCAGGGTGACCACCTGACGAATTGCTCGGCAGCGTCTACGGGCCCTCCCCTCCCCCACCTCTCCTGCCCAACCCTGCCCAGATACCCTGCAATCTGGACCTGTCGGCCACCGGTGCGCCCTAAAACGCCGCCGCCCCAATTACTTGAATGGCTCTCTGACGGAGCGGTCACCAGTGGCGCCAGAATGAGTACTACTTGTTGAAAGCGTAGCCGAAGCGATGGATGTTAAGTGTTATACATCGCTGTCCACCTAAAATGCAACACGCTTAAGCAAACCAGGTGAAATTTTCAGCATACGTTTGCGGTGACGAGAGACGCACACAATTAGCATTTTAGTGCAAGCGGAGATCACAATCACCAACAGCGCCACCTGCAAGCGCTATGTAAATGGTGAAGAGACGGTCGTTTGGACGTACTGGAATTGTTGATTCACGCGGTTGTTTTGTCTAAGCAGCATGGTATGCCTCGTAGAAGACAGTGAGCGTCTTTCTAGCACGTTTCGGTATTCGAGCAAGAAGAATTGTTGCCTATAGGGACTGCGGATTAACCTTTAGAGAAATCGGTGATGGTGTCGGATGAGCCAAGCAACTGTGATGCGGTTTCGTAGTCGGATGCAGGAGGGAACGACGGACTGGCAAGATCGATTGCACCCACCTCGTTGCACCACTACATTCGATAACGGGCATATTGTCCATTAGCAGTGATGGATTGCTCTGCCACATCACGGACCATACCACAACAAATTTGGTCTGTTGCACAACAAGCAGTATCCGTACATTCTGCCTGCATCATCACGATAGTCGGATTGGACTCTGTGCTGAGAGGCTGTTGAACTGTTCCCTTATGTATAGCCATACAGGTCCTGCACCCTGTATTAATGTTTGGAAAGGGATCGGATTCCATTCCTACACTCCCTAGTACATATCATCGATACATTAACCAGCCAGCGCTACGCTTGTGCAGTGTTGGAGCCTTCGTAGCTTGCTGACGGAAGCATTCCAACAGGACAATGCGTGACCACACGTGGGACGCAATATTCAAGACTTCTTCGTCGTCCATCGAACTGCATTGCTGCCTTGGCCTCCGTTTTCTCCCGATCTCTCGCTTATCGAAAACGTCAGGTCGATGGTTGTACAACGATCGACCTGGGACACACCACCCGTTGATACACCAGATCAACTTTGGGCATATGTGGAAGCAGTACGGAATGCTATACCCTAGCAACACATCCAAGGGCCCCTTTGATTCAATGCCAAGGCGTATAGTAACAGTTATAACCACCGATGGCAGCAACATTCAATACTCATATCTCCCTTACTTCACATGGGGCTGTATCTGTAGTCATGTGACCCTTGTACAATGTGTTATTTCTTACATTAATGTGGCCGTGATATCTCCGGTCCTTCTTGGTGTTGAATTTTGGATTGCCAGCAGCGTACGTCGCTGAACTTCATTAATTTAATTTGTTGCTCTATCTCGAGCATATCGAAGGCAACGCGATAAGTATCACACAACAAGCTGAACAGCTCAAGCGTGAATGTTTCTGAGAAGGATAATGTATGAAAATATAGACAGAAAAATTGAGAATCTGTTGGCTTATGATTAGTAGGATTTTAGAAAGCACTTTTCGTGTTTTCGCCTGTAGCCGGTCCTGTAATAGAAGATTAATGCATCTATTTCCTTGTTCCTTTTTTAAATGATGGCATCTAGTTTTGATGTGCTGCAGCTCTTTTTGTCAAGTTACAAAAATTGCTCCGGAAAATAGAGATTTTTCCGAAAGTGGAAACATGTTCCAATGTACAAAATGGCTATATACCGGCGTGTAGGAACAAATATTTTCTAAAATCTTGTCAATACTGTATTTAGTCGTCTGTCTGTTACATTATTACACTACTCCATCCAGCAATCAGTACCTGAAATCAGTGTAAGCAGAAGTATTACCAAAAATCAGTAACAAGTTAAATATGTCTTGAAATTGAAGCTGTGGGAAACTAACACAAATTTCCATTTTCAGGACAGGTGATACTTATAACGCCTGAACGAAACCCAATTATTCGAAAACATCAAACACTCCGTGCTAAAAGAACGTCTTTTCTTTCAAGGTACAAGATGCTGTATGACAGACGAAGTATGGCTTGACACTCCGCACGTTACATCTCTAGTTTTAAAAATATCCATCAAGACAGAGAAACAACGCACCACGAAGGCGTTACCTGAATGGGACGGAAAACAGAATATGTGCTGTAAATATATAGACAAACAAACGATTACAATTTAAGAAAAAGTGGGTGATTTATTCCAGAGAAGCAGCTTCATAATTTGAGCAAGTCAGTAATAGTTTGTTCCACCTCTCAACCCTAATGCATCGATTAAAAGTGTTGTTAGATATCCTCCTGAGAGATACCGTGCCACATTTTGTGCAACTGGCGCGTTAGATCGTCAAAATCCAGAGCTGGTTCGAGGGTCATGCCTATAATACTTCAGACGTTCTCAATTAGATAGAGGTCCGGCGATCTTGCTGGACAAAGCAGGGATTGGCAGGCACGAAGACAAGCAGCAGTAACTCTCGCCGTATGCAGGTTGTTATTGTGTTCCTGAAATGTAAGCACAGGATGGCTTGCCATGAAGGGCAACAAAACGGGGTGTGAGTATCATCAACATACCGCTGTGCCGTAACCTTGCCGCGGATGGCCACCAAAGGTGTCCTGCTGTACAATTAAATGGCTCTCCAGACCATCATTTCATAATACTATGCCAACAGCCGTTATTTTGATATTGTTTTATTAGGCCACCAGTTTCGACGTTCCAGTCACGTCATCTTCAGGCCTGTAGCATGAATGACATCAAGTATTACTCGTGCGTGTGTAAGACAAGACACTAATATTCGTATCTGGTTTCGTAGATATCCGAGCTTAATGAGCATGTCTGCTCTTCAATCATATGAAAGTTCTATACCTTCTTGTCCTAACTTTATAGTTGTTCTTACTTTTCCTGCATTTATCAACATACATTTTGTTTTGCTCTTATTAATATTCCTCACTGTCAACCACACCATATCACCCGCAAATCGAATACATTCTATCCTCCTACGACGAACCCGCATTCCTCTTCCTCGTTTCACACTTTTCTGAGTAACCCGTTCCTTATATATATTAAACATTATTAGGGAGGGAAAGTAGCCTTGCGTCTCTCCTAGTTGTGTTTTCTTCTGTCAAATCATTTCTAATCTCTATTCGTATTATCTGTTGTAGATGTAAGTTCTTGATCAGCCTTCTGTCCCTCCAGTCCTCTAGAGGACGACGGTTCAATCCCGCGTCCGGCCATCCAGATTTAGGTTTTCCGTGATTTCCCTAAATCGTTCCAGGCAAATGCCGGGGTGGTTCCTTTGAAAGGGCACGGCCGACTTCCTTCCCCGTTCTTCCCTAATCCGACGAGTGCGATGACCTCGCTGTTTGGCCTCTTTCTCCAAACAACCCAAACCCCTTAGAACGTCCATTAACTTACTCCAGAGTAATAACAATAAAAAGTAATTAAAAACTGTCCCAAACCCCGTGTTCGCTCTGTGAATACATGGCCACACGCTCGTAAGAAATCTGATAATGACACAGTCAGATGGTTTCAAATAACTGTGACAACAGAGCTGTACCGAGGAGATCCTGCGCCTCTGGCAGAGCTGCAAAAACTGAATGTCCCCCATCCCCCACCGAAAAAAGGACCACTGCCATTTTTTACGTATATTTAACAAAGTTTAATTCTGCAAGCACATTTAACAAAAATGAATCACAGAGAAACCCATTGTTCAGTGGGATTTCACACAAAAATTACTTGGGGTTAACGTTTAGCAAAGAGGTCAGCAAAGAAAGTTTAAGCCTTCGATGCTTTAACATGTGTCAGAGTTTAATTCACACTAGAATAAAACAAAATACCTAATACGAAGTGAGGAGTACTTTCAGCTGTCTTACGACGCCAGATGCTCGAGTAGTGCAGCTGATGACTGATACCTTCGAAAATTCCTGGAAGATTAAAACTGTGTCCCGGGCCGAGACTCGAACTCGGGACCTTTGCCTTTCGCGGGTAAGTGCCCTACCACAGAGCTACCCAATCACGACTCATGACCCCCCTCCTCACAGCTACACTTACGCCAGAACTGTGAGGACGTGTCACAAGTCGTGCTTCGGTAGCTCAGATGGTAGAGCACTTACCTGCGGAAGGCAAAGGTCCCGAGTTCGAGTCTCGGCCCGGCACACAGTTTTAATCTGCCAGGAATTTTCATATCAGCGCACACTCCGCTGCAGAGTGAAAATTTCATTCTAATGATACGTTTGTTATAGAAGCGTTCAACGTAAATGAAAAGAGGTTGTACATGAGCACAATTACTGACAGTTTCCGCAGTATTGTTGTAAGTAGGCTGTTTATGTTTTCTTATTGGCAACGTTACGTAGCGGTCTGTGTGAGAATCACTGGCTGTGCTGTGTGCAATCTGTGGCTAGTTTGCATTGTTGTCTGCCATTGTAGTGTTGGGCAGCGGCAGCTGGATGTTAACAGCGCGTAGCGTTGCGCAGTTGGAGGTGAGCCGCCAGCTGTGGTGGATGTGGGGAGAGAGATGGCGGAGTTTGGAAATTTGTAAGATATACAATGATCTGTTATGTATATTATGAGTTTTCAACATTATTAAGGTAAATACATTGTTTGTTCTCTATTAAAATCTTTCATTTGCTAACTATCCCTATCAGTAGTTAGTGCCTTCCGTAGTTTGAATCTTTTATTTAGCTGGCAGTAGTGGCGCTCGCTGTATTGCAGTAGTTCGAGTAATGAAGATTTTTGTGAAGTAAGTGATTTGTGAAAGGTATAGTTTAATGTTAGTCAGGGCCCATTCTTTTGTAGGGATTATTGCAAGTCAGATTGCGTTGCGCTAACAAAATATTGTGTGTCAGTTAAAGCACAGTCGTGTATAATTGTTCAAAAGGGGACGTTTCATATGTCGACCCTTAGCTGAGGATACCTCACTGGAATCTTCTGATTTTTTCTTGTAGTTTGTGTAATTAGTGTAGCTTTTGTTTATTGCTAGCGCGTAATTGTAGAGAGAATCTCCTTTGTAGTTGTAGTTTTTCATTGTTGTACAGTAAAACAGTTGTGGCATGTATGTAGATTTGCAGCAAGTATTTCGCAGCTGCGCTTGCAATTAACTAGATATTATTTTCAGTGTTATGTTAATGTGTTCTCTTATTTTTGCTCTTCAAATTGTGCTTTTCTGTGTTATTGTGTGAAATATTGTGACAATAATGGCGTGTGAAAAGCGTAATACTAGGCTCCAAAGTAAACTGAGAAATGACAGTGAAAACGAAAGCAGTGTGTTAGCGCCACCGAGTAATGAATTAACTAATGATCAAAGTAGTAATTTGGTAATTGTGCATAGGGAAATGGAGCGGGCGTCAAACAATGGCGTAGACAGTGAAACAATTAGTGAAGAGGGAAGCATTATCGATCGATCGGTCGGTAACAGCTCGCCTCAGGAATCGGGAATGACAGGACACAATTTTGCAAATATTGTAGACTCAGGTTTTGGGCTCTCACCGTTTTCTCAAATGAGTCAAGACACATTTTCCGCTTGTCAAAATGTGAATGTTGCCGGTGCAAATTCACTGCTGAAAAGCACTGAGGAACATGTTCCAGACACCAGTGCATTGTTATTACAATTAATGCAACAAATGGGACAAAAGCTTGAAAAGTTACACACAATGGAACAAAATCAGAGACAAACACAGCAACAGTTAGACACAATGGAACAAAATCAGAGACGAACACAGCAAAAGCTTCAAAAGTTAGACACAATGGAACAAAATTAAAGACAAACACAGCAAAAGCTTCAAAAGTTAGACACAATGGAACAAAAGCTTCAAAAGTTAGACTCAGTGGAACATAAGCTTGAACAAACACGTGAAGATTTAACTACTGAGTTACATAACATCGAATCGAAACGTCAAAAAGTCTGTAATGACGTAAAAACACAAATTTGTGAGCATTTCCAACCGACTTTTTCGCGGCATGAAAATGCATTACAGAATCACGAAGCAGCCATAAAAGAACTGTAAACCATTGTTCATGAAAATCATGAGACCTTGCAAGCTAAATTTGACTCAGTTGCATCTACCGATTCGGTTACGCAACTTGCAAAAACTCAGGAAAACTTAAAGGACACAGTAGATACTCTGAAAATTGGTTCAGAAAGACACATGGAGGAAATTAGTTCATTATCAGAGAAAGTAGTTGAACTTTCGGACCAGCTAAATAATTTATCTACAAAGGTAGATGATAATCTGAATGACACAAAACCGGTAGTCTTTAATGAGACAGAAGAGTGCGAACAAATTAGGAAACTGAAACAAAATCTGAATCAAATTAATACGCAACACCAAAGAGAAATCCGGGAAGTACAAGATCAGCTGACACAGGTAATACAAGAATTACGTATTTCAGAGGACACTCGCGCCCCAACACGGGAAGAGGGACTTAGAAATACGGAACACCCACAAGATAATAACACAAGACACTTCGGAAATTATGAAAGAAATTGGCAAGGTGCACCGAATTTTGAGATGGAACCGCCGACACGACGTAACAATGACAGATATGCTACTCGCCGACACGATGATTTTGACTATAAGCTGTTTATTACTACACGTAAATTCAAAACATTTAAGAATTCTGCCAACGACATACATCCACAAGCGTGGCTCCATCAATTCTCTCATTGTTTTCCTCCCAACTGGTCATCGGAGCACAGGTTAGAATTTATGTGTGGCTACTTGGAGAATGAACCAGCTGTAAGAATGCGATCGGTCATTCACGATTGTCACAGTGAAGGAGAATTTTACCATGCGTTCCTCTCTGCATATTGGTCTCAAGCTACACAAGACCGAGTAAAACATAGCATCATAATGATGAATCATTTCGAACAATCTGAATTTTCCAGTCTTGTCAAATATTTTGAAGACATGTTGCATAAGAATCAATATCTTTCAAACACATACAGCCCTTCAGAACTCATCCGCATTTGCTTAATGAAATTGCCTGAACATTTAAGAAATATTATTTTGGCAGGACGTTGCAAATACATTGAAGCTTTTCAGGGACTGTTACAAAAACTAGAAATTGACACTGATAGTCGCGGGATGCGAAAATAGGAAAAAAATCACTACAGGTCACATCCGTCACAATTCTGTGACGACAGAAATAATAACTGGACACGACAAGGCTATTCTTACAACGCAAATCGTGAACAAAACAGACACCACCCATATGACAACCACTGGCAGAGTAACAATAGTTACAGAGAAAGATCGCATTTCCGTAGTAATGAATATGACAGAGATTACCTTAGAAACAGACAATATGGGAACCAAAACAATTATTATCAAGGGAGACAGAATAACTTCAGACGCAACAGTTCAACGCGCAGTTACGATTCCGGGAGAAATTCTCCACCACATGACCGACAAGAAAGAAATTATGAAATCTACCGACATGACGACAGACGAGATAATCATAACGACAGATCTTAATTTCATCAGAACTGGCGGGATTCAAACAGAGCAGGGTACTTTCGACAACGTGAATTTGTAGAAGCTGGGTCTCCTAATCCCAATAACGACGCGCGCCAACAAAGAGACAGACAATGACTCACACCGCAGGCAGCCACCTGCGCCGGCTGGCTCAGGGAAAAATAGCATACACGCTAACCTTGAGAAAAATTTTAGCATTCCTTACCGACGTATACAACATGATAATTGCATTCAAATCAAACTGTGAGTACTATGAAGAGTAAAGGATAGCACCACACTTCACATGTAAAACCGTTTATTGAATGATAATCTGCTTTTTAACTTAGTCTTTGGTATAAAATTTTTCACTTCACGTTACTAGTACTCTTTTTCAATCTTAGAAACTGTTAACATGCAACTATGTTTTAAAGTTAACTATCCAGTCAAGAACCAAGAGAACGTATTTAAACAGAAATTACGAATGCATTGTTATTGTGAACAGACGACACAGTGTTATTGTGTGTGTACATTCTTGCTTGTTAGTTGCTCGATTACGTAACGACTATAAGGCTTACATACTTAGAATATATTCTAGTACTGCTAATGAGATTTTAATGCATCATTTTGGTTTACTTGAAAATACATTCTGGATTTAAAGTACTTTCAGTGAGATACCAGATGACACAATGGTTAGTTTATGTGACAGCTACACGGTTTTATCACGACGCTACTAATGAGTGACAATTTACAATGTTGCTTTTGCAGTGTTTCTGTTTTATGTATGCACAGTTTTATGTATTATTCTGGAAAGTAAAACATGTTTTAGTAGTAACTTTTGTAGTATAGCTACAATGAGATAGCCCTTTCCGTAGCACAACAATACGTTACAGCACAGTACTTTCTTCATCACAACAATAAGCGTAATAACTAAGATATCTATACACAAAGCATTTCACTTTTGTTTATCATGAGGTAAGTACATTGACTAATGCAGAACTTAGCTTTCGGAGGACGATAACTACGAGACTTCCACAGAGATTATCTTACAACATGACGCACAGTTTAGCGCTACAGGACACATATTTGAGTGATTAATTTTGTACTTAAAACATTCATTTTCAAACATTTTTTAATTACAAAGAAAGTTTTCCGTGATACATTTCATTCCATTGCTGTAATCTGTAACACCTGATGGTATAATTACATTAATCCTCAGGGGGGTACACGCCTACTTTGTGTACCATGTGTGTGGCAAACACAAGGAGCCCTAGCTGATATGGTATTTGCTTATACAACTTTACACATCGGTACCATATTTCTCTAACACAGAATTACACAGCTATCTGATTATTTGACTGAGAGAGACAAACATTTATTTTACTACATCAGTGACAGATGTTTACGTAATTACACAGTTGGATAACTTCACACTTATGAAATTGTATTTTGTCTGTACTTTGTGAACTGTTCATATTTTTTTGGAACCATTGTGATACTATGAGAGCTTTGAATGATGTATTTGGTATGACATTATGATTTTTAAAGTACGCTTGAGGTAGATGACACTATTGAAATGAGCAGAGAATTTTTTTAGGTATTGAAATTATTGGAGGAAGACGACGATTTTGAGAATTGACTGAGATATTATGATATTATTACGACAACGATGTGTATTATGCTGTTGAGATATGTTTATGATCAATAAGCTGATGCTATATGAGTTATTTGAGTATGCTATGTATTTATTACGATGAAATATTGAAGTGTCGTCGCAAGATTGATGTGTCGACGAATATGTATATGTGTAATAAGGTAAGGAGTAATGAGTAGTGGTTAGGGACTCTGATTTATGAAAAGGATGTTGGAAACCAAGAATAGTACTTTAAGAGTTATGAAATGTGTGTAAATGCGTGAATGTATCACAATGCCGGCGAAAATTTTTTGGACACTGTTATATTTAAAGGATTTTATTTTCTACACATTTGTAATGCAAATTCTCAACCTGTGAAAATATTGTTATATGAGACTGTCACTGTAGCGGAAACTGCTGTCGTAAATATTTCGGTAAGAAAGCTAAGTGACCTTGATGTAATGCGTTGTGGCGCCCAGCTGGGCCAGCCGCCTGGAGAAAAAGCCATTAGGTGGAGAAAAAAAGAGGCCATTAACCTCGCTTCTGACATTCCTTTGTAGAAAGCATCGCAAATACGACACGTTCATTACTTGGAAACATATCGTACTTTCTGATATTTACTAAAATGCCTAATGAAATGACAAGAAATAGTTTGTCTACACACCTGATTATGACTACTGTCTTTCTAGATGAGATATTTTTTTTTTACTACTTATGAAATGCCGCATGGCTATTGAACGATGTTCTTATGCTTTGCTTTGTACATAGTTGCTTATTTCATTTGATATCTAGTTTCTAGCTGCACTGCAGCATTGGTTAAAATAAAATTTTATAGATGTACTAATATAAATATTTTCTGTTTACAGATCGAGTAAATAATATTTTTTTTCAAAAAAATGAGGGAGCACAAAAAGACATTTACCTTCATAGGAACTGCATTCATAATTTTCTTTTCAAGTACTTGGTAATTTCTTTTGTAGAATAAATTGTGATGCATCACTCTAGTGTTAAGATGTGACATAGGTATTAGACATGGCCATTTTTAGTGTAATATTTTTTCTGCTTGAACTTTGTCATGTTTAGGTATAAGTTATTTCATTTTATGCTGCTGTTTGCCAGGCATAGTGCTACTAAATTTCACTTTGCATTATTCTGTTAAGCCAGTTTACTACTGATTTATTTTTCTTGTTTGCTGCTCATTGCCTTATATTAGTTGTAATTTAGGCTGCTTGCTTTGCCTTTTGTATTTTTTGTCATTGATGTTTTTGTTAATTGTTTTGTGCTGCTGCATTGCCTCATCCCTTAGTTTAGCATCTGAGCTCAGTAGATTTAAGTTAGCTTAAGAGGGGGTAGCCTATAAGAGAATGAGTTGCAATGAATTTGAAGAAATGCACTGAGAGGCTATACGAGAAAAGTACAGAAAGCAGGTATAGATAGGACATTTTGGAAATAATGAAGAACGAAGGGAGATCTCCGAGAAGTAAAGAAAGTTTTGTTTGCAAAATACTGCAGTAAAACAAACCCTGTCCTTTTGTGTTATCCCCCTATGTGTTTGTGTACCCTTGTGTCTTTGTTTTCTTCCTGTCTCTGTGTACTGTTTTATAGAATTTTTTTCTCTTCTAATACTAAGCTACGTTCACTATGATGAGGAATACTGTTATCCACAAATATAATTTGCATTAATAATATGTTATTTACTTTGTAAAGATGTTTAAACATTATTTGTTCTGGTTTGTTTTAATGCTCATGTGTGAAGTTGATGTTTCAAAAGTTATTCTGATCTTTTATATATTTACTTATGTCATAATTCCTGTAACACTGATGTATATGTCTATTTCTATTCTTTTGTAAAGCCTGTCTTACTACAAATGTTATCTGTATTGTTATGTTATTTAATGATGTATTTTGTACCTTTGTAATTGTATTCTTATGTTATACAATTGTAATTGACACCAGTTCATCAAATTAAGTAACTTGTAAGTTCCATTTCACTGCATACGTTTCTGTTGGTCATAGTATATGGACAATATGTGAGAAGTAGGGACTGTTAGTGTTTGCACATGCGTTAATAATTCAGCAAGGGACTGGATAACAGCATTGCTGGTTCTAATGACAATTCCAAAAACTTTGTGAGTGCACAAGTGGTGGTTATGGACTTGCTATATTATCCGCAAGACTCTTCAATGGTGATTGTGCACCTGCACAGTCACAACAGATGGCTGCTGGCCATTTCTACAAGGACTACAGTGGGTCTACACCTTTGCTGACTCACCAGTACCATTATTTCTACAAGGACTGCAGTGGGTCTGCACCTCTGGTGGCCCACCAGTACCGTAATCTCTACCAGGACTACAGTGGGTCTGCTCTGTGATGACCTACCTACCAATAGTCTTCAAAACTTCGAATGACTCTGCTGTGGGTTTGCTCTGTTGTGGCCCAATACCTGTCTGCATGTCGAGAGTCAGAACTGTCTTTCCGTTGGAAGGACAACACTACTTCTTCAAGATTGCATGGAAATCCACTACTTCCGTGTGCATTTTCTTTTACTGCTCAGACTTTGAGAAAAACACTGCAATGTTACTGTGATGAATGATCAGGACTGTCTTTATGGACTGTGAGAAAATTTTAGCTTTTGACCAACATTGTATCAAGAAGTGTGTGCATTTGATATCTTTCTCACTGTAATTATGAAAAATTTTTTCAAATCTGTATTGGCCAGTGCCCAAAACAATTTGTAAAATTTTTTGTTGGGAGTATGGGGGCTATATAATTAGGCTGTTTATGTTTTCTTATTGGCAACGTTACGTAGCGGTCTGTGTGAGAATCACTGGCTGTGCTGTGTGCAGTCTGTGGCTAGTTTGCATTGTTGTCTGCCATTGTAGTGTTGGGCAGCGTTAGCTGGATGTTAACAGCGCGTAGCGTTGCGCAGTTGGAGGTGAGCCGCCAGCAGTGGTGGATGTGGGGAGAGGGATGGCGGAGTTTGGAAATTTGCAAGATATACAATGATCTGTTATGTATATTATGAGTTTTCAACATTATTAAGGTAAATACATTGTTTGTTCTCTATTAAAATCTTTCATTTGCTAACTATCCCTATCAGTAGTTAGTGCCTTCCGTAGTTTGAATCTTTTATTTAGCTGGCAGTAGTGGCGCTCGCTGTATTGCAGTAGTTCGAGTAATGAAGATTTTTTGTGAAGTAAGTGATTTGTGAAAGGTATAGTTTAATGTTAGGCAGGGCCCATTCTTTTGTAGGGATTATTGAAAGTCAGATTGCGTTGCGCTAACAAAATATTGTGTGTCAGTTAAAGCACAGTCGTGTATAATTGTTCAAAAGGGGACGTTTCATTGTTAATCAGCCACAGAAAGTTTATTCTTGAATGCTCTTTCATTTACACAGCAGATCGTACGAACTGAGACATGAGTTCAGAAAAAGTACTGACTGTAGGGACGAATAAATTACACATTCCATCCCATTACCTAGCTTTTTTTCCTCGTCTGTCGAGTCTCGTTCAAACCTCATAAGTCGCCAAACATCGAAAACGTTCGGTCACGAGACGTATGTGCTTCAGCCGACCTTCGAAATCCTACAATACTATAGCGAAATACAAGCAAAATAATGTTGAACATGAATCTGCTGCGTAAGTGGCAGCTGTATGAACCAAGCGCACGGTTCAGGCATAAACCATGAGGTGCACTTGGATTTCTGAAGATCGAAATAATTCCGAAACGTGTCGTGGATATTTTGTGATAAATAAGATCATTCTTCGCCTGTTTTATGACCTTTTATGCTATGTAGCCAGTTTACGTACAGATGGACGCATTTTTGTAGCTGCATCGCGTGACAAGTAGCGAGTGATCAAAATGATACGAATTGACAATCTTGACCAACATATCTCGTTTTTCTTTTTCTGTCGCTGATTTGAGGAACCAATTATTTTCTCTGATGAGTCTGTCAGCCTTTCAGATTTCATTCCTTTTGTCTCTGAACGAGTTTTTCCTCCATTCTTCCGACCAGGTGAACTTGGTCACCTAACTTAGTACTTTTTCTGCATCACTCTCGTATTCGACTCTACTTTCGAACACTACGTCATTCCATATTCGCTTCTGATTAATTCCAGGTCACCAATTTTTCTTTTAAATCCCTCCCTGGTTTATTATTAATTTACTCTACTCTGCCAGCATCTCGTGGTCGTGCGGTAGCGTTCTCGCTTCCCACGCCCGGATTCCCGGGTTCGATTCCCGGCGGGGTCAGGGATTTTCTCTGCCTCGTGATGGCTGGGTGTTGTGTGCTGTCCTTAGGTTAGTTAGGTTTAAGTAGTTCTAAGTTCTAGGGGACTGATGACCATAGATGTTAAGTCCCATAGTGCTCAGAGCCATTTTTTGAACTCTACTCTCACACATTCTTCTAAATTGCAATCCACTCTCACGTATTATGGCTTATTATTTTCCGTCTTACTGTTTAGTTCCTCTACTTTCCATTTAGCCTTATCATTCAACATCAGGTTTTCTAACACAGAAAACGTTTATTTCATAAGTATCATGTAACGCATATTCTTTGTCTTACAGGAAACCACCTTCGCGGTGTCTGCATTCTACATTAAACTATGTGCTAGTCCCACCTTTCTGGTTCTTTCTTCATTCTGTTCATTATCAAACTCTGCTAACTGAAACCATTGCACTCTGTTAACCCCTTTCTCTGTTTTCTAGTGAAACATCTTTATTGCATATTTCGGCAGTCATTTGTAGACTTTTAGACACTTTGTGGGGGCCATCAATACATGGCAGATCATTCACATACGGCAGGCATTTGCTTCTGTGTGTGAAATCTTATGGGACTGAACTACTAAGGTCATCAGTCCCTAAGCTTACACACTACTTAACCTAAATTATCCTAAGGGCAAACACAAACTCCCATGCCCGAGGGAGAACTCAAACCTCCGCAGGGACCAGCCGCACATTAGCTTGTCGGAAATCTTATCCCTCATGAGCCTTTTTATGTATTGCAGTCTTCGATTTTGCCATTTTTGTTCCTAGGAAGAAATTAAACTTTCTCTAAACCCCTCTTTCTTTAATGTAATTGATATTGAATCATTTATTCGAAAGACAAACAGAATTTTTAATTTTTTATCTACTTCACGAAGGCACATTATGAACGTTCCTAAAATAGTTTTTATACTGATTGCGAAACGCGTGAAAAAGTACTTGACTCTCCTTTGGCTACGTGGTTCTCACAAAAATGGGTTGGCCGCTTTGGGTGATTTCGCGCGTATATTGTTTATTGAATAAAAATCGACTTCCTCTATGTAGGCCTATAACAGTTTTCAATGCAACAGGGCACTTTCTGTATTTTAGAATGAAAGAAAGAGGACACTTGCCATATTTTGTAGCTAAGAAAATGGGCACTGTATTCAACAGTCACAAACGACGAGCATTAATTACATATTGACAATGGAAAAGTAATAAAAGTAAATCCATTTACCACCGCAGATTGTTTTCACTCCATGATTTATAGGAATCCTTTGTGTACGACAATTTGATGAATGTAGTGACCTACAAAAGAAAGGAAAAATTGGTAGTCCTCATGAAACAACCGTCTACTACAGCTTTCTCCTAACAAATCCAGAATGTTAAAGTTGTGGTATTTACATTGAGAACCACTTACTGTGGTAGTATTCCGTGAAGTTTCGGTATTGCACCTGGATAACGTCGAGTTACGCCCTCTCTCCGAATACTGACCCATCTGTCGGACGCAGGCGCATGCGTAAGGGTGCGTTCAGGAAGAAAGCATGGTACCGGGCAGCGCGAGGCGGCCTGACCCAGCACGGCGGGATATATGCCCTAGTTACAAAACGAGACAGCCACAATGGCAGCCCGTTGGCAGCGCCGACAGGCGCGGACCCATGCCTCCCGCCAAGCTGGAATGAAAGGAACATTCTTTGCCCGATTTCGGCAAGCCGATCATGAGGCGCTGCGCTGACAGAATCGAGGCGCACGCCCTGCAATCTTTCTCATACGATTCTACGGACTATAATCTGATTTACGCGTTACTTACTCCTTTATACACTATGTGATCAGATGTATCCGTACACGCCCAAAAACATAAGTTTTTCATATTAGGCACATTGTGCTGCCACCTACTGCTAAGTACTCCTTATCAGCGACCTCAGTAGTCATTAGACATGGTGAGAGAGCAGAAAGGGGTGCTCCGCGGAACTCACGGACTTCGAACGTGTGACGCTTCCACACTCCTAAACATCCCTACGTCTACTGTTTCCGATGTGATAGTGAAGTGGAATCTTGTAGGGACACGTACAGCACAAAAGCGTACAGGCCAACTTCGTCTGTTGACTATCAGAGACCGCCGACAGTTGAAGAGGGTCGTAATGTGTAACAGGCAGACATCTATCCAGACCATCACACCGGAATTGCAAACTGCATCAGCATCCACTGCAAGTACTATGACAGTTAGGCGGGAGGTGAGAAAACTTGGATTTCATTGTCGAATAGCTGCTTATAAGCCATACATCACGCAGGTAAATGCCAAACGACTCCTCGCTCGGTGTAAGGAGCGTAAACATTGGACGATTGAACAGTGGAGAAACGTTGTGTGGAGTGACGAATCACGGTACGCAATGTCGCGGTTGTGCGTATGGTGAATCTCCAGTGAATCTGCCAGCGTGTGTAGTGCCAACAGTAAAATTCGGAGGTGGTGGTGTTATGGTGTGGTCGTGTTCCTCATGGAAGGGGCTTGCCCCGTTGTTGTTTTGCGTGGCACTACCATAGCACAGGCCTACATTGATGTATTAAACACTTCTTGCTTACCGCTGTTGAAGAGCAGTTCGGGGATGGCGATTGCATCTTTCAACACGATCGAACACCTGTTCTAATGCACGACATGTGGCGGAGTGATGATACATCAATAACATACCTGTAATGGACTAGCCAGCACATAGTCCTGACCTGAATCCTATGTTTTGGAACGCGGACTTAGTGCCAGGCCTCACTGACCGACATCGATACCTCTCCTGAGTGCAGCAGTGCGTGACGAATGGGCTGCCATTCCCCACGAAATCTTCCACCACATGATTGAATGTATGTCTGCGAAAGTTGAAGCTGTCATCAAGGCTAAGGGTGGACCAACACCATACTGAATTCCAGCATTACTGATGGAGGGCGCCACGAGCTCGTAAGTCATTTTCAGCTAGGTGTCCCGATACTTTTGATCACATATTGTATGTCAGCGTCATGGTGAAATGCTCCAAACTTCGAAAATGGTAATGCTTAACGTAACATTCGGATTTCAGTACGACGCTGCGCGGAATTCGAAGAAGCTTGCAATGAAAACTGTGGTTCGCTATGATTTTGCATTTGGCGCATGTTACACCATGTATTACTGCGAACGAAATGAAGATATTGAATTTTTCTGTAGACTTGGGAGAAGATCTCTATTTGTCTCCTATCTTGAGAAAATGGAATTTATGTGGCGCTTTCACTTTCAACCGCACGAGCACTGTAATGAAATATTCTCAACATATCTCACGTCTCCTAAACCGTTCAAGATATCCACAAGAGATTTTAGCAATTGATAGCATGCAAAGAGGAGAGTACTTTGCTATATGATCGACATAGCGAACTGCTTTATATACGTCGACATAGCGGAAGCTGTGGTTTTTATTTTATTTTTTCAGTCCTATACTGTAATTGTTTAAGAGTCTCAGACAACTATTGAACAGTCAATTTGCTAGTACGAAACCAAAACATGAAATTTCTTCTCTTATTTTACAGCAAACCGACGCCATGAGTTTTTCCATTAGCTACTGACCACCCTAGATTTTAATAAGACACTCTGTTTTAGAATTCCGTTGCTTTAGGTATTTCAAGGTAAGTTTTTGCAATTTATACGGAATTTTTCCAAAAAGCAAAGCAAAATTCAACCTGTCAACAAGAGAAATATAGCCGTTCCTCATAACTGATAATGTTTCTTCAAATGAAAAATAGTTAACAATTCAAGCAAAAATAATTGCCAATTCTGTTGCAATTTTGGCGGAATCCTGTAACCCTCGGTGTTTTTAATAGTGTACGCCTGGAGTGGAAGCTTACAAAAGGATCTTCTCCCAATTTTTCATCTGAGAAGTATGAAAATAATTCGCAACAAATAATGCACAACGTTTCTATTCCTATCTCTATTCAAAGTGAAGTGGTGAACTATTCCACCATTATTATCTTTCAATCTGTTTGATAGGTTGTATATAATTATAGTCTATTTTAAACTTAATGAATAGTTTTGAGGAATTCATAAAGTAGTGAAAAAATGTCATTTTTTCGGCCCGTCCATGGCAAAATGTGATTTTCTGTGGGTTTTTCCAACGACGTGAGTGAATAAATTTCACATTTATTTTCATATCGAGGATATACTTCTTTATAAGGTATTGAACTGATTTGTCCTCAGTTAGTCACTTAATAAACCACTGTTTCAGGAGGTTTAAGATGCAGAAAGATAATCATTTACCAACTTACAGTACTACCTGTTCCTTACTAAAAAGACGCTGGCTTACAAGAGTACTATGAAATTGCAACGGATAGAGTGATTTATTTTGTCCTGTCTTGTTAACCTGATCTCTTTCCAAACTCGTAATTAGTGACGATTTTTTTTATTTTTTTTTTTTTTATTTGCTAGAAAGACTCTAACAACTCACATGAAAATAAATTGCCAGTTGTGTTACAATTTCAGCGGAATCCTGTAACACAGTGTCTCTTTAACAATGAACAGCTATTGCTCAAACTTACCAGAGAATTTTCTTTCTATACCTCAATCAGAGTTGAGATATGTAAAGGCACACCAAATAGTGTACCATATTTTCGTTCCCATCCTCGTACAGACTAAGTGAATGAGTCTTCTTACTACAAATATCTTTTAATCAGTGATATTGACTTTGGCGATTAGTTGGAACGAATTAGGTGCGTGTGTATCTGTGGATAACAGTATTACAAAACATGATAGTCATTACTTTATGAATCGCTTGACACTAACCATTAAGATTAAAACTGATTACAAAAACATATAATCTATCTTTAAATATATATAGACTATTTTAACACATTAGAATATAATTATATTAGAGAAGTTCACCATTTCACTCTGAATGAAGATAGGATGAGAAATATTGTACACTATTTCTGTGAAGTATTTTCATATTTCTCCCATGAGGAACAGGGAGAAAATCCTTTTGGAAGTTTCCATTCCAGTCGTTCACTATTAAAAATACGGCGTGTTACGGGATTCCGCCAAAATTACAACAGAATTATCGATTATTTTTATCTGGATCTTAACTACTTCTGATTTAAAGAAAAATCATCTGTTATGAAGAACAGCTATATTTCTCTTCTTGAGAGGCTGAATTTTGCATTTTTATTAAAATACGGTATAAATTGCACAAACTTACATTGAAATACCTATTGCGACAGAATCGTAAAACAGGGTCTCTTATTAAAATGCAATAGGCGACTAGGGTGGTCTGCAGCTTATGCAAAAACTCATTGTGTCAGTTTATGCGAAGTATGATTAGAAATTTCACATTTTGTTTTATACTAGCAAATTCTCTTTTCAGTAGTTGTCTGAGACACAAAAATTACAGTATTGGATTGGGAAAATAATATAAAAACCACAGCTTCCGCTATATCGCCGTAGATAATGAAGTTCCCAACGTTAACCATACAGGAAAATACTCTCCTCTTTCGCAAAATATCGTATCTATACTTCGAACGGTTTAGGGGATGTGCGGTATGTAATGAATATTTTATTCCAGTGGACGTGCTGTCGGAAATAAGCGCGCAACATAGATTCCATTTTCTCTAGAGAGGTGAAAATTACAGATCTCTTCCTAAGTCTAAAGAAAAATACAGTGTCTTAATTAAATTACATTCATAGCAACATTTGGGCTGAAATGCACCAAACGCAAAATCATACCGACCCCAGTTTTCATTGCAAACGTTTTCGAATTCCAGGCACCGTCGTACTTGGATGCTAATATCACTTTAAGTATTACCATTATCGGAATTTAGAGCACTTCACAGTGACGCCGACATTAAAAGTGGTAAGTAACGTGAAAATCAAATTTTATTTACATATTAGTTTATGTAAAATAGTGTAAGAAACACTACATAGCTAAAGGGGCGCACGTAACTTTCTACCCTTAACGGCACAGCTGCGCCTTGACAAGTACGCTAACCCATGTTACCTGTGTTCTTACGTAGGCATGTACAGGGTGTTTCAAAAATGACCGGTATATTTGAAACGGCAATAAAAACTAAACGAGCAGCGATAGAAATACACCGTTTGTTGCAATATGCTTGGGACAACAGTACATTTTCAGGCGGACAAACTTTCGAAATTACAGTTGTTACAATTTTCAACAACAGATGGCGCTGCAAGTGATGTGAAAGATATAGAAGACAATGCAGTCTGTGGGTGCGCCATTCTGTACGTCGTCTGTCTGATGTAAGCGTGTGCTGTTCACAACGTGCAAGTGTGCTGTGGACAACATGGTTTATTCCTTAGAACAGAGGATTTTTCTGCTGTTGGAATTCCACCTCCTAGAACACAGTGTTGTTGCAACAAGACGAAGTTTTCAACGGAGGTTTAATGTAACCAAAGGACCCAAAAGCGATACAATAAAGGATGTTTGAAAAATTTCAACGGACTGGGAACGTGACGGATGAACGTGCTGGAAAGGTAGGGCGACCGCGTACGGCAACCACAGAGGGCAACGCGCAGCTAGTGCAGCAGGTGATCCAACAGCGACCTCGGGTTTCCGTTTGCCGTGTTGCAGCTGCGGTCCAAATGACGCCAACGTCCACGTATCGTCTCATGCGCCAGAGTTTACACCTCTATCCATACAAAATTCAAACGCGGCAACCCCTCAGCGCCGCTACCATTGCTGCACGAGAGACATTCGCTAACGATATAGTGCACAGGATTGATGACGGCGATATGCATGTGGGCAGCATTTGGTTTACTGACGAAGCGTATTTTTACCTGGACGGCTTCGTCAATAAACAGAACTGGCGCATATGGGGAACCGAAAAGCCCCATGTTGCAGTCCCATCGTCCCTGCATCCTCAAAAAGTACTGGTCTGGGCCGCCATTTCTTCCAAAGGAATCATTGGCCCATTTTTCAGATCCGAAACGATTACTGCATCACGCTATCTGGACATTCTTCGTGAATTTGTGGCGGTACAAACTGCCTTAGACGACACTGCGAACACCTCGTGGTTTATGCAAGATGGTGCCCGGCCACATCGCACGGCCGACGTCTTTAATTTCCTGAATGAATATTTCGATGATCGTGTGATTGCTTTGGGCTATCCGAAACATACAGGAGGCGGCGTGGATTGGCCTCCCTATTCGCCAGACATGAACCCCTGTGGCTTCTTTCTGTGGGGACACTTGAAAGGCCAGGTGCACCGCCAGAATCCAGAAACAATTGAACAGCTGAAGCAGTACATCTCATCTGCATGCGAAGCCATTCCGCCAGACACGTTGTCAAAGGTTTCGGGTAATTTCATTCAGAGACTACGCCATATTATTGCTACGCATGGTGGATATGTGGAAAATATCGTACTATAGAGTTTCCCAGACCGCAGCGCCATCTGTTGTTGACAATTGTAACTACTGTAATTTCGAAAGTTTGTCTGCCTGAAAATGTACTGTTGTCCCAAGCATATTGCAACAAACGGTGTATTTCTATCGCTGCTCGTTTAGTTTGTATTGCCGTTTCAAATATACCGGTCATTTTTTAAACACCCTGTATATCTGCGCTGTATAGCGCGGCGAGTCCCTACACAGACTACCGGCTTTCTTTCTTTTCTCACATTATTGTGATATTGCACATGCGCTCTCTGTCAGAATGAGTAATCACGGAGTTAAAATTCAGATGTCAAAATTAATAAGATTAAATGTCACTAGACGTGTCATTGGTCATACGAGTACAATGTTTTCTTCCTGAAGAAGTTAATCACCGAGTCCCGTCACTATTAAATTGATTTTGTTCTAAGTG
This sequence comes from Schistocerca nitens, assembly GCF_023898315.1. Taxonomy (NCBI): domain Eukaryota; kingdom Metazoa; phylum Arthropoda; class Insecta; order Orthoptera; family Acrididae; genus Schistocerca; species Schistocerca nitens. Next base: position 780,963,732 of record NC_064618.1, read on the forward strand.
CATTTCGAATGATTCCTTAATAACTTAATTCCAGAAGGATCTCGTCTAGGTCAAGATTTCTGTGGCAGAGTAATCCATGGAATATCCTGTGGCTGACTTACCGGGCTGCGAAAGGCGATTGTGGCATTCAAGTTCAACGCATCTTTCACGCACTCTTCGCACTGTCGACCAATGTAGGCTACGTCACACAGACAAAGTATTGTGTAGATTCCAGCGTACCGCAATCTCAGATCGTCCTTTGCCGAACCGAGAGGAACGCAAGTCTTTGTAGGTGGACGAAAGATTACTTTGACATGATGTTTTTATAAGATTCTGCTAAATTTCGACGAAATAAATCTTTCTGACGTACTTTAGGAACGCTCTGGACTTTAAATTCCTCCTTCTCCCCTTGCCATATCAGCAGAAAATATTAGATTGCTTAAAATCAATCGTGATAATTAAGAAAAAAATACACTCCTTGAAATGGAAAAAGGAACACATCGACACCGGTGTGTCAGACCCACCATACTTGCTCCGGACACTGCGAGAGGGCTGTACAAGCAATGATCACACGCACGGCACAGCGGACACACCAGGAACCGCGGTGTTGGTCGTCGAATGGCGCTAGCTGCGCAGCATTTGTGCACCGCCGCCGTCAGTGTCAGCCAGTTTGCCGTGGCATACGGAGTTCCATCGCAGTCTTTAACACTGGTAGCATGCCGCGACAGCGTGGACGTGAACCGTATGTGCAGTTGACGGACTTTGAGCGAGGGCGTATAGTGGGCATGCGGGAGGCCGGTTGGACGTACCGCCGAATTGCTCACCACGTGGGGCGTGAGGTCTCCACAGTACATCGATGTTGTCGCCAGTGGTCGGCGGAAGGTGCACGTGCCCGTCGACCTGGGACCGGACCGCAGCGACGCACGGATGCACGCCAAGACCGTAGGATCCTACGCAGTGCCGTAGGGGACCGCACCGCCACTTCCCAGCAAATTAGGGACACTGTTGCTCCTGGGGTATCGGCGAGGACCATTCGCAAGCGTCTCCATGAAGCTGGGCTACGGTCCCGCACACCGTTAGGCCGTCTTCCGCTCACGCCCCAACATCGTGCAGCACGCCTCCAGTGGTGTCGCGACAGGCGTGAATGGAGGGACGAATGGAGACGTGTCGTCTTCAGCGATGAGAGTCGCTTCTGCCTTGGTGCCAATGATGGTCGTATGCGTGTTTGGCGCCGTGCAGGTGAGCGCCACAATCAGGACTGCATACGACCGAGGCACACAGGGCCAACACCCGGCATCATGGTGTGGGGAGCGATCTCCTACACTGGCCGTACACCACTGGTGATCGTCGAGGGGACACTGAATAGTGCACGGTACATCCAAACCGTCATCGAACCCATCGTTCTACCATTCCTAGACCGGCAAGGGAACTTGCTGTTCCAACAGGACAATGCACGTCCGCATGTATCCCGTGCCACCCAACGTGCTCTAGAAGGTGTAAGTCAACTACTCCGGATCTGTCCCCCATTGAGCATGTTTGGGACTGGATGAAGCGTCGTCTCACGCGGTCTGCACGTCCAGCACGAACGCTGGTCCATCTGAGGCGCCAGGTGGAAATGGCATGGCAAGCCGTTCCACAGGACTATATCCAGCATCTCTACGATCGTCTCCATGGGAGAACAGCAGCCTGCATTGCTGCGAAAGGTGGATATACACTGTACTAGTGCCGACATTGTGCATGCTCTGTTGCCTGTGTCTATGTCCCTGTGGTTCTGTCAGTGTGATCATGTGATGTATCTGACCCCAGGAATGTGTCAATAAAGTTTCCCCTTCCTGGGACAATGAATTCACGGTGTTCTTATTTCAATTTCCAGGAGTGTAATTAGTAATTTGAGAGAAAATTTTCACGAACAACTACTGCTAACTATGGAAATGGAGACTCAAAAAGTTCGTCTCTTCAGAGCATTGCTCTTTTGCACAAAAAGCAAGAGTTACACCTGTGTGATAATCAACTGTCAATAAGGCTTTCTTTATGGGCTAGAGCGTTTGCATTGGTTCAGAAGCTAGAGCCGCATTCCTAAAACCAACATTACAGTATTTTTTACCTGATCAACCAGAAGTCGTTGACTGAGACGGGAACTGAAGTCCGCATGCAGACGTAGTGTTCTGTTCCACGATTATACAACAACTGTTGGTTTTTTATACAATGGAGCACGTCGAACTTGTTCCCTCTCAGGTACAATTATTGTTCATCGTGAAGTTGTTGTGTAAGTCGCTGTTTTTCGGGTGTAGTGTTTCCTTTGTTTAGCTCGGGTTTACTGTAATAGACAGTTACAAAATCCCATATGTATTAAATGCTAATGAGGTGAAAATGCAATTTTTTTCACGATTTATTCCATATCAAACACTTGTTCTTTCGCTGCTGACAATCTAAGAACCGGGCCACGTCTAAATTGCTAACATAGTTTTACGCTATCTCCAGTATTCCTATATTTGTCCCCATTTTTTTCTCTCTTCTGTTGTACCCTTCTTTTCCCCTGTCTTCTTCAACCTATTTGTCTTGTAAACCTTTTGACTTCCCAAACTGATCTATAAGCCTTCTTTATTTGCGCCGAGTTCTTCTATAATTTCATATAATTTTCTTCGCCATCTGGATGTGCCTCCTCATTTGTGAAAACGTTGTACAGTTTTAATGTAGGATAAAAACAGCCGAATGGCTGCGCTAATTTTATTCCAGTGACCCGGTTTCGATACCAGCTAAGGTTATCGTCATCATAATAAGTTATAGTTAGCTAAGAAAACTTTTTAATCAACATAGGAGAATCACAGCCATATCAAAACCGTTAAGTAGTACTGGAACTGTTAAAAACAGAACAGGTATTATTTACATAGGTTCATATTGTATGGAGAGATAATAAGCGTTATTAACTGCTATAGTCTTTACCCAATTCATTTCAACTTTAAGTTTATGGCGAGATAAAGGTGCGGATACAGCCTGATGAACGGCTGAATGGAAAAAGGCTACGCTATGAAATTGGGGCTGTGTTGAGCTGGAGGTAAATTTTGATGTGCTCTTGTTTATTTTCGAAAAGTATCAAAAGATATCGATAGCTATAATTACAGTAAGATCTAAGTAAGTCGACGATTCTGGTTTCCTAGTTCACAGGTGAAGTTAATTTTTTCATGAAGGTCATTAAAAATCTTAAATTTGTTCCGCTGTGAACTATGAGAATGTCATCTACATCGAGTTGACAAAAGGCATGAAATTCTCTTTCACCTGCTTCATTTGCTGCATTGTACTATAAGGTATTCCCGATTGTAAAAGAAATTTTCGCTGCAGCAGCTTTGTGTGTAGTCCCAGTAGGTGCATGAATTTGCCGAGAGATGGCATAGTGGTATTTCCAGTTGTAGAAGCAAAGTTAACAGTTTCGCAGCAACTTCCTCAATCATGGAGAGTTGTTTCTGCAGTTCGTTTCATGATGGGTTCCTCCCGATCAGCACAAAGAGCGTCATTCGCACAGAATTGGGACCGCGCTACACAGATATATCGCAGGGTGAAAAGAGATGTACGGACAACAGTGTCTCACACGGTGCACAGTATTCCGGTAGTATCAGCGTTACGAAGCGGTAAGTGCAAAGTACAAACATCAAGCAGATGCCACTCCCTGGGCAGCGCACGTTAATACCATTTCTGCTGTTGAGGAGCTCATACGGACGAACCGTCGGTTCACCACACCCGACATTCCTGTCGAACTGTCGACACGCAAAGAAACTGTGCGTCACGTAATCCAATATAAGTTTCCCAATGCCAAAGTTTGTGCTCATTGGGTGCCCAAGCATTTTTCAGACATTCGGAAGATGGCCAGAATGAGTGTTTGCCTGAGCCGTCTGATGAGCTGCACAGAGAAAGGACTGAATTGCATTGCTCACATTGTGGCATGAGATCAAACATGATGTCACCACATCGACCCTGCCTCTAAACAGGTGAACATGGAGTGATGGTGTACCGTCTCTCTCGCAAAAAAAAAAAAAAAATAAAAAATAAAAAATAAAAAAATAAAAAAAGTCCACTCTGTAATGCTCAGTTTCTTTCTTACTCTTCCGACGAAGAACGACCTCCACTCATCGACTGGCAACGATGAGGTGCAACAGTTAAGGCTGAGCAGTATTGCAACATGTTGCTGAGGTTCAAATAGGCCATCAATAACGAGAGCAGCCACTCGAATAATGCTCCTTCAGGACACTTTTAGGCCACAAAAGTTCAATTGGAGTGCCTCGAAGATCTTCCTTATACCACCGACATCTCCCCATATGACTCACATATATTCGGTCTCTTAAAACAATCTCAGAAAGGCCAGACGTTCACCTGTGACAAGACAGTGCAGAACACAGTAGAGAACTGGAACCGTCAGCAACCCAGCAATGTCTGCTTTGAAGCCATCCTTCCTAAGCGCTGGGGATCGGCGAATCCATGACAATGGCAATTGCGTGTAGTTGTACTGCTCCACGTAAACTGTAATAAAAACACTGTTATTAAAATTCCTTTACATATAACTGTAGTCTGATTTTCATTTGCGCACACCATATATTTTCTCCTTCCATCAATTAAATTCAATTCTCCAGTATTATTCAGGAACATTCATTAAGCCTCGCTTTATTACACTACTGGCCATTAAAATTGCTCCACCACGAAGATGACGTGCTACGTACTCGAAATTTAAACTGCAGGAAGAAGATGCTGTGATACGCAAATTATTAGCTTTTCAGAGCATTCACACAAGGTTGGCGCCGGTGGCGACACCTACAACGTGCTGATATGAGGAAAGTTTACAACCTATTTCGCATACACAAACCAGTTGATCGGCGTTGCCTGGTGAAACTTTTTGTGATGCCTCGTGTAAGGAGAAGAAATGCGTACCATCACGTTTCTGACTTCGATAAAGGTCGGATTGTAGCCTATCGCGATTGCGGTTTATCGTATCGCGACATTGCTGCTCGCGTTGGTCGAGATCCAATGACTGTTAGCAGAATATGGAATCGGTAGGTTCAGGAGGGTAATACGGAACGCCGTGCTGGATCCCAACGGCCTCGTATCACTAGCAGTCGAGATGACAGGCATCTTATCCGCATGGCTGTAACGGATCGTGCAGGCACGTCTAGATCCCTGAGTCAACAGATGGGGACGTTTTCAAGACAACAACCATCTGCACGAACATTTCGATGACGTTTGCAGCAGCACGGACTATCAGCTCGGAGACCATGGCTGCGGTTACCCTTGACGCTGCATCATAGACAGGAGCCCCTTTGGATGGTGTACTCAACGACGAACCTGGCTGCACGAATTGCAAAACGTCATTTTTTCGGATGAATTCAGATTCTGTTTACAGCATCATGATGGTCGCATCCGTGTTTGGCGACATCGCGTTGAACGCACATTGGAAGCGTGTATTCGTCATGGCCATACTGCCGTATAACCCGGCGTGATGATATGGGGTGCCATTGGTTACACATCTCGGTCACCTCTTGTTCGCACTGACGGCGATTTGAACAGTGGACGTTACATTTCAGATGTGTCACGACCCGTGGCTCTACCCTTCATTCGATCTCTGCGAAACCCTACATTTCAGCAGGATGATGGACGACCGAATGTTGCAGGTCCTGTAAGGCCTTTCTGGATACAGAAAATGTTCGACTGCTGCCCTGGTCAGTACATTCTCCAGATCTCTCACCAAATGAAAACGTCTGGTCAATGGTGGCCGAGCAACTGGCTCGTCACAATACGCCAGTCACTACTCGTGATGAATTGTGGTATCGTGTTGAAGCTGCATTGGCAGCTCTACTTCTACACGCCATCCAAGTTCTGTTTGACTCAATGTCCAGGCTTATCAAGGCCGTCATTACGGCCAGAGGTAGTTGTTTTGGGTACTGATTTCTCAGGATGTATGCACCCAAATTGCGTGAAAATGTAATCACATGTCAATTCTAGTATAATACATTTGTCAGATGAATAGCTACCCAAAACACTTCTATTGTACTCCTTACCCCCGTCTCAGTTTGTCGCTGCATAAGTTTCTCTTTCAAAGTCGTAAGAACGTCTCCTTCATTCACTTTCTCCAGATTCCATCTAAATTTCTTACGTCTCTGAAATTTCATCGTTTTAGCCTGCAGTTGAGAACATATAGATTATGGAAATGCTTGTAGTTCAAAATCTGATTCCGAAATCTCTGTCCTATAATCGATTTGAAACCTTGCACTTATACAACCTCCTTTCAAGCTCATTTTTGTACCATTAACCATGAATGTGAGTAATTTCACCAAAATCAATGACCGTCAAAAGCTGTCCTTCCTACTGGGTGGTCGCTGCCATTCGCCACTCTCCACAGTCGCAAAGCCCTCACCGCCAGCTCCCCCACCTACGGGCCGCACCCCAGTGCCTTCACCCACGGTGGATGGGTCCTGCGCTCTACTTGTTGAGCGGGGCCGCTTTCTTCGCCACTTGTCAGCGCCTGCCCATCCCTCTGTCACCGCCATTTGCATCGCCCCGGCGTCACGTCCGCGGCCGACAGCCCATCACGGTGCTCCCCGTGCGTATTACTAAGTGATATTTAGCTAATGGGCCCGTCACTGCCTCCAGAACGAGAATTCGATGAATATTAAACTCGCGGGCGCTCCTTGCCGTCGCTTCCTCCCCCCTCCCAACGGTTCCGCCACTCCGTCACTGCCACTGGGCTGACGGTCAGTCAGCGCTTCGCATTCCCGTCTCCACTGGAACACTTGCTGTTATGAATGGCAAATTGAGTGGCGGCGCCCGTGAAATCTGCTTTCTAATTACGTATAGAGACTGACTTATAATGAATTCTGAGTCTGTTATCTTCTAAAAAATTCTCTCCGCGCGAACCGTCCAGTTTCCATCACTTCTGAACAAAATTAAGTCATTAAAGAAGATATTCTTTTCGTCAAAAGTTCTTACTTTTGTTGTTAGACTACATCGTATATGTTAACGAGTGGAGATCTACCTTGCAACAACAAGAAGTGATCCACACTTGTATTGAAACCGATCGATAGGTAGCCGGCCGAAGTGGCCGTGCGGTTAAAGGCGCTGCAGTCTGGAACCGCAAGACCGCTACGGTCGCCGGTTCGAATCCTGCTTCGGGCATGGATGTTTGTGATGTCCTTAGGTTAGTTAGGTTTAACTAGTTCTAAGTTCTAGGGGACTAATGACCTCAGCAGTTGAGTCCCATAGTGCTCAGAGCCATTTTGAACCGATCGATAGGTACATATCAACCGGACTGAATCTTATTTAATTTGATTCTCCATACTCTTCTACGCGCAACGTGGTTCCTGGACCAAGTGTCAGAAAACTTGCGTACAGAAATTGAAGTTCTTCGACTAGGTTATGAGAATATCAATAAAGGAAATAAATTTTCTTTTTATCACATTTATTGTGAATGTTTTGTGCGTAAAACCCTGTAGATCTCTTAATGACTATTATTTATTTATACCGACGTTTCGGCTGCCACTGCCAACAACAGATGAAAATTTAGAACACAGAAGCAAGTTTCATTTTCAGTACTAATAAATCCTATGTCTGATCTGGGCATGAATTGAGTTGGCATCCCGACTAGGACTAGGTTTTTTTAATGAAGCTTGATTTTAAGTTCTTAGTTTTGATCTGACGATAGCAGCAGTCGAAACGACATAACAAATAAAGACGTATATTGAGGTAACTAGACAGTTTTACTAATAAATAAATTCATGAGAACTGCTTATCAATATGAGCCACCTGTCGCGTAGAATTTATAGAAGAGGCGAAGATGGATAGAAGAGCACCGTATTTTGTCACAGGTTCGTTGGGCCCATATTGCAATATCAAATGTTTATGGGTAATCTTTTGTAATAGGTGGGACTACGGTATAACTTTTACAGAAGATATGAATGTACCCCGCTACACCGTCAATGGCATTAAGACTGTCTTTTACAAAGGACACTATTTGATAAAGTACAGGAAAGTTGATGCTCATTCACAGTGTATATCAGAAGTGACGTCCACGGGCTGCTATACAAGCATGAACACGCTTAATTTTATTGGAAAACATCTTTCACAGATCTGAATGCGATATGCGTCTCACATACATATAATAGCTGTTTTAGCTTCTAAGTCACAAAGTGTGTATGGGCGATTGCGACACACTAACATTTTGTTGCTCCCTAAACAAAAAAGTCTAGAGGAGTAAGGTGGGGCGAGCGAGGATGCACATGTTTTCTGAGATGGCGCGTCCCCAAAAAGCTCTTCCAGAAGATGCACAGCGTTGTTGTCTGTGTGCAGAGCAGCGCCACCTGATTGAATGCGTGACTGGTTGATTTCGTCCTCTTTTAGATGATTAATGAAAACATGGATCATTAAACAATAACGTTCACTGCTCATGATTTCTTCGAAAAACTAAGGTCCATTTATGCGCCCTCTGAATATTGCTACCATCTCACCGAATTTATGACTATACAGTGGCGTTTCATGCATAGCCATGAGGGTTCCCCTTTGATCATTTCGTGTGTTTTGCGTGTTTATATCGACAGAGAGGAGGAACCAGTTCTCGTCTGTATAGAAGGTGACATCCAGAATATCAATGACATTCCACTCAGTAAAAGGTGTAAACCATTTGCATTAACGTATTCGGTTTCTTATTGTCCGCATTTTTCAATTCTTGCACTGCTGTCACTTTGAACGGAAAGGTCGAGTGTAGGTGGGACACTTTTGAGGGAGTGGGATGCTGCCAAGCTCAGGCACTGCGAAACAGAAATGTTAAATACAATGTAAGAGGCGCAGAGACTGGGTGACATAAATGATTTAGAAGTTAGAGAAACACAGCTTTGCTACAGAGATCCAATTTGGCCGTAGACGGAGACAGAAAGAGAGGAGGTCACAGTTTTTCAGCTCCAAGTGTGATACAGCTTTTTACTGGTTAAAGGCCGGAAACAAGAGACAGGAAAGATGATCACTTTCCTTTAAAATACCTTTCCAGTTGTTCGCATTCGGAATGTCAGTATCTCTGTCAATCCAAACAATGTGACAAGTGCTGAGAAACAAGTCTTCCTCTTAGCAAGCCAACAGCACAAAATCATTTCTCCAACAGGCTCTCTGCAGACAGGATCCATCACAGGACATTCTCTTCGGGCTAGTATCTCTGCAGCCAGGAGCCTCTTCGAGCAAACTTGATGAGCTGAGGACTTATCAACTCCTCGGGTTGATATGAATTTAGCTACGGATATAAGTCGTTGTTACGAAACCAATGACTGATTTTGCTGTCACTTCAGTCGTCACCTGCAGAGTAACATGATCAGATCTAGCTGCAACAGCAAGACGAACCGTAACGACAGTCAAGTAATTTTTACTGAATTTCAGGAATTTCAAGCTTCATTGTGAAGACTTGCTTGCACTTTTACGATCAATATTCTTTCAGTTTAGACTAGAGATACAAACGCATACCGGCCTACAGTGCTATCTACACTCCTGGAAATTGAAATAAGAACACCGTGACTTCATTGTCCCAGAAAGGGGAAACTTTATTGACACATTCCTGGGGTCAGATACATCACATGATCACACTGACAGAACCACAGGCACATAGACACAGGCAACAGAGCATGCACAATGTCGGCACTAGTACAGTGTATATCAAACCTTTCGCAGCAATTCAGGCTGCTATTCTCCCATGGAGACGATCGTAGAGATGCTGGATGTAGTCCTGTGGAACGGCTTGCCATGCCATTTCCACCTGGCGCCTCAGTTGGACCAGCGTTCGTGCTGGACGTGCAGACCGCGTGAGACGACGCTTCATCCAGTCCCAAACATGCTCAATGGGGGACAGATCCGGAGATCTTGCTGGCCAGGGTAGTTGACTTACACCTTCTAGAGCACGTTGGGTGGCACGGGATACATGCGGACGTGCATTGTCCTGTTGGAACAGCAAGTTCCCTTGCCGGTCTAGGAATGGTAGAACGATGGGTTCGATGACGGTTTGGATGTACCGTGCACTATTCAGTGTCCCCTCGACGATCACTCGTGGTGTACGGCCAGTGTAGGAGATCGCTCCCCACACCATGATGCCGGGTGTTGGCCTTGTGTGCCTCGGTCGTATGCAGTCCTGATTGTGGCGCTCACCTGCACGGCGCCAAACACGCATACGACCATCATTGGCACCAAGGCAGAAGCGACTCTCATCGCTGAAGACGACACGTCTCCATTCGTCCCTCCATTCACGCCTGTCGCGACACCACTGGAGGCGGGCTGCACGATGTTGGGGCGTGAGCGGAAGACGGCCTAACGGTGTGCGGGACCGTAGCCCAGCTTCATGAAGACGGTTGCGAATGGTCCTCGCCGATACCCCAGGAGCAACAGTGTCCCTAATTTGCTGGGAAGTGGCGGTGCGGTCCCCTACGGCACTGCGTAGGATCCTACGGTCTTGGCATGCATCCGTGCGTCGCTGCGGTCCGGTCCCAGGTCGACGGGCACGTGCACCTTCCGCCGACCACTGGCGACAACATCGATGTACTGTGGAGACTTCACGCCCCACGTGTTCAGCAATTCGGCGGTACGTCCACCCGGCCTCCCGCATGCCCACTATACGCCCTCGCTCAAAGTCCGTCAACTGCACATACGGTTCACGTCCACGCTGTCGCGGCATGCTACCAGTGTTAAAGACTGCGATGGAGCTCCGTATGCCACGGCAAACTGGCTGACACTGACGGCGGCGGTGCACAAATGCTGCGCAGCTAGCGCCATTCGACGGCCAACACCGCGGTTCCTGGTGTGTCCGCTGTGCCGTGCGTGTGATCATTGCTTGTACAGCCCTCTCGCAGTGTCCGGAGCAAGTATGGTGGGTCTGACACACCGGTGTCATGTGTTCTGTTTTCCATTTCCAGGAGTGTATTTTTCTACAGTAACCTGATACACATATTCGTAAATAGCAATCGGACAGCATTTGGAGCGCATGTAAAGGATAGTAAACATGAAGTGAGCAATATAAATGAACAAATGGAGGTGCTACATAAAGCTCCAAAAAGTCTCTAACTCAACGTGCTCGAATAGATTGAAATATACGCTCATCAAAGAAAAAACCCAGACCTACTACTTAATGAGCAAAGTGATTTTATGCACAGAAGTTATTATGAGATTTTTAAAGACATGTTTTAGGCTTACTCTGAGCCGGCCGTGGTGGCCGAGCGGTTCTAGGCGCTTCAGTCTGGAACCGCGCGACCGCTACGGTCGCAGGTTCGAATCCTGCCTCGGGCATGGATGTGTGTGATGTTCCTAGGTTAGTTAGGTTTAAGTAGTTCTAAGTTCTAGGGGACTGATGACCTCAGATGTTAAGTCCCATAGTGCCCAAAGCCATTTGAACCATTTTGAGCCTACTCTTGAATGCAACAGCACACTCCAGTAAGGACGAGCATCTGCAGCGGAACGGCCGTCAGCGTACTGGCGGCGAGGTGAATTGGGCGCGGCCGAAGAGGACTTGGCGTGGCGCTGTATACGGTCTAACGTAGGGAAAACCTCTGCATCACCAATCAATACAAAGAATAGGAAACGCACACTTTCGAAAGAATATGTATATCTTTCAATTACATTCTTAAGTTTCTTCATAAAAAATTTTAGATTAGTGTAAATTATTTTAGTTCATGGTCAACTCAAAAAAGATTATTCATCTGTTATTTCTTTAAAAATTGTCTTATTTTTTTACAAAAGTATATTCGCCATTAATATGTACGGTAAAAAAATACATCTTAGTACGTATGTACAATACTTACAGACAGAGGGCACTTTTTACTTTTACGAATCAGGTATCTCCAAACTGTGATATAAAGTTTTAACAGATTAAAAATTACTTTAGTTATGGCAGCGAACCAATAGTTCTGTACTGACAGGTTACTCTGTAACTGCAATACATGGTATGTTGGCATTAATACATTCCAAAATTTCTTTGGAGTTCTATCAGTAACTATATCTCTCTTGTTAATTGTATTTTTAACTTTATCTAAAAGATCTGAAGATGGGCATTTAGTCTGAAACCGGTCAATGAAAATAAAAAATAGCGATCAATAGTCTTAGTTTTTGCACTGATTTTTGTGCACCTGTCACTTTATTCTCAGTTTTTGGATTGATATTTGTGTATCTGGTTTTTCCTATATCCTTGTCCTGCTACATCAGTGGTTCCCAACCTGGGGGTAATTACCCACTGAGGGGTGACATGAAATTTTCTGAAAGGCGAAAACTGAACGATTCGGTTAAGTTTCAGTCACGAAACTAAATTATTTCCAAATCACAATTTTGTAACACTGTTACATTGATTATATAACTTACCAATAATTACACTTTTGGCTATAAAAATTGCTACACCAAGAAGAAATGCAGATGATAAACGGGTATTCATTGGAGAAATATATTATACTAGAACTGACATGTGATTACATTTTCACGGAAATTTGGGTACATAGATCCTGAGAAATCAGTACCCAAAACAAATACCTCTGGCCGTAATAACGGCCTTAATACGCTTGGACATTGAGTCAAACAGAGCTTGGATGGCTTGTACAGGTACAGCTGCCCATGCAGCTTCAACACGGTACCACAGTTCATCAAGAGTAGTGACTGGCGTATTGTGACGAGCCAGTTGCTTGGCCACCATTGACCAGACGCTTCCAATTGGTGAGAGATCTGGAGAATGTGCTGGCCGGGGCAGCAGTCGAACATTTTCTGTATCCAGAAAGGCCCGCACAGGAGCTGCAACACGCGGTCGTGCATTATCCTGCTGAAATGTAGGGTTTCGCAAGGATCGAATGAAGGGTAGCGCCACGGGTCGTAACACATCTGCAATGTAACGTCCCCTGTTCAACGTGCAGTCATTGCGAACAAGAGATGACCGAGGCGCGTAATAAATGGCGCCACTTACCATCACGCCGGGTGATAAACCTGTATTGGGACGACGAATAGACGCTTACAATGTGCGTTCACCGCGATGTCGCCAAACAAAGATGCTACTATCATGATGCTGTAAACAGACCCTGGATTCATCCGAAAAAATGACGTTTTGCCATTCGTGCACCCAGGTTCGTCGTTGAGTATAACATCGCAGGCGCTCCTGTCTGTGATGCAGCGTCAAGGGTAACCGCAGCCATGGTCTCCAAGCTGATAGTCTATGCTGCTGCAAACGTCGTCGAACTGTTCGTGCAGATGGTTGTGGTCTTGCAAACGTCCCCATCTGTTCACTCAGGGATCGAGACGTGGCTGCACGATCCGTTACAGCCATGCGGATAAGATGCCTGTCATCTCGACTGCTAGTGATACGAGGCCGTTGGGAACCCGCACGGCGTTCCGTATTACCCTCCTGAACCCACTGATTCCATATTCTGCTAACAGTCATTGGATCTCGACCACTGGAGCAGCAATGTCACTATACGATAAACTGCAATCGCGGTAGGCTACAATCCGACCTTTATCAAAGTCGGAAACGTGATGGTACGCATTTCTCCTCCTTACACGAGGCAGCACAAATACGTTTCACCAGGCAACGCCGGTCAGCTGCTGTTTGTGTACGAGAAATCGGTTGGAAACTTTCCTCATGTCAGCACTTTGTAGGTGTCGCCACCGGCGCCAACCTTGTGTGAATGGTCTGAAAAGCTAATAATTTGCATATCACAGCAGCTTCTTACTCTCGGTTAAATTTCGCGTCTGTAGCACGTCATCTTCGTGGTGTAGCAATTTTAATGGCCAGTAGTGTACTTTTTCACAATTAGTAGCCTTAGTGCGTTGATCTTTACGTAGTGTCTGCAATAGTCCAGCAGTTGCTTCATTACTCACTTCAAAACAGATAAATGAGTTAATTGATAGCAAGACACAGCAGTAACTACATAAGTGCCACTATAGTGCTGTCCATAGTTATTATTATTATTATTATTTATGAATTCTCCCAATAACGGAAGACATTAAGCAAATGACATTAAGCAAATGACAATCAACTTTTTTTCTGGTTCTTCTTGTTGCTCCAATAGATCTTCATTCTTTTTGAGAAGGCTTGCTTTCGCTCTTCTGACCACTTCGGTCTGTACTGTTTTTGTTTTGGTTGCTCTGGTAAAACTTTCCACTTCTCTACTTTGTGCTTAAAAGTATCTCTGTCTGAAATATCGGTTGCTGTTATATCCGCGTTGGTGAGGTCTTTTCTAACTTCGATCATCCAAGGTGTTGAAGCTTTAAGTGAGGTTACGTAATTTATTAGCTTTCTGGTCAAACGGTTTTCTGGTAATCTGCTAAGATGACCAAAGAATTTCAGTCGCCTTTTCTTAAAATCAATTTCTATGTTTGAAAACTTTTCTGTTGTTATGATTGTTTGCAGTCTGTAGCCATCTTTAGTCTGTCTCGCTCCTAAAATTTTCCTAATGATTTTTCTCTCTTCTTTTTTGATGTCTTCGAGTTCTCGCTTTCTGTTCAGTACTAGTGTTTCACTTGCACTGTTGGTTTTATGACGGTATTGTAATGCCGAATTTTAGTTTGTCTTGACAAGGATTTCTTGTTGTAGAGGTTGTGGACTAACCAGAATGCTTTTTTGACTTTTTGTAAACGATTTTGCTGTGATACTATTTCTTGGCCTGTTGGTTCAATGTATTCTCCGAGGTACTTAAAATACGGGATTCTATTGATTTTGCCATATTTTGTTTTTAAGCTTGCAATTTCTACTTTTGAACATAGGAATTCAGTTTTTTCAAATGAGATTTGTAGCCCAACTTTCTCAGCACATTCTTTGAGTGTGTCAATCTGTTTAATGGCGGTCTGCTCATCCTCCGCTAGTATTGCTAGATCATCTGCAAAAGCGAGGTATGGAATGTAAAGATTGTTTTTGGAAAAGCCAAGTGAAATTGGTTTCCAACACTCATTTTTCCGTAGTTGTTTCTCCCATTCCTCCATAACTTTGTCAAGAACGATGTTGAACAAAAGAGGAGAGAGTCCATCGCCTTGTCTCACACCTGTCTGAATGCCGAAGGGCTCCGAAATTTCTCCCATGAATTTTATTTTAGACTTCGTGTCAGTTAGTGTTTGTTTTATTAGTTCTCGTGTCTTGTAATCTAATCCCCTTTCTTCTAAAATTTGAAATAATGAGGGTCTATCTATTGAATCGTATGCTTTCTTAAAGTCTACAAATGTGCATACTAATGGCTTTTGTCTGAGAGCTCGCATTTTGACTATGGTTTTGAGGTTAAAAATTTGTTCTGGGCATGACCTGTTTGTTCTAAATCCTGCTTGGTATTCAGATAATTTTGATTCTAGTTGTTCTTGTGTTCTCTTCAGGAGACAGGCTGACAAAATTTTATAGGTGACTGGTAAAAGCGAGATCCCTCTATAGTTGTTCACATCTGATTTGTCACCCTTTTTGTGTAGTGGGTGAATTAGTGCGATCTTCCAGTCATCTGGGATTTTTTCGGTTTGCCAAATATTTTGGATAATGTGTGTGATTTCTCTGAGTGAATTTGGACCTAAATTTTTCAGGAGTTCAGCTACAATTCCATCTTCACCTGATGCTTTGTTATTTTTAAGCTTCTGGATATGTGAATAAATTTCTTCTTTTGTTGGTGGTGCTGAGTTTTCTGATACGGTTTCTGGTTGTATTTTCGGAAACCTCTCCTTAGGTTCTGGACAGTTTAAAAGCTTTGAAAAATATTTCGCTAGTTCTTCACAATTTTCCTTATTTGTTAAGGCCAGTTTACCATTTGATTTTCGGAAGCAGAGGTTCTGTGGACAGTACCCTTTAATGTGGTTTGCAAAGGTTTTATAGAAATCGTGTGTGTTGTAATTTTTAAAGTTGTCTTCTATCGATTTTAGTTGGTCATTTACATATTTCCGTTTGTTTTGCCGTAAACTCTTGGATGCTTGTTTGCGGACTTCAAGGAATTTCTTGTGGGTTTCTTCTGATTTGTTGCAATTGTAATTTTGAAACGCTTTTTTTCTCTCTTCTAGAGCGTCTTCACATTCCTGGTTCCACCATGGGTGTTTTGGTTTTTTACGTAGTGGGATTAGTTCTTTCGCTGTTTTGAGGATTTTAGTTCGAAATTTTGGCCACTCTTCTGCAGGTTGGTCTTCCCATTTTTCTGTGATCCTCGAATCTTTAATTCTGTGTAGGTCGAACTTCGGGATCACGGGTGTTCTCCTGTTACATTTCCTTTTAGGTGTGAATTTAATTTTAATTCTAGTTAAGTAATGGTCTGAATCAACATTTGCGCCTCTGCGCACTTGTACATCATGAATTTCTTTTTGGTACTCATATGATATTGCAATGTGGTCAATCTGGAATTCTCCTAGATGATGGATGGGTGATCGCCATGTTTTTTGTTTTTTGGGTTTTTTTCGTAATGAGGTTGACATAATTTTGAGATTGTTTTGTTGGCATAACTCCACAAATCGTACACCATTTTTATTTGTAAATTTGTGCGCGGGGTAGTCCCCTACTGTCTTCTTATATTTGCGGTCCTTGCCAATTTGTGCATTGAAGTCACCAAGCAAAATTTTCACATCCTCTGTTGGAATTTTTGACATCTCTGTTTCGAGTTCTTCCCAAAATCTTTCCGTTTTTTCGGGCTCTTTTTTGTTGTCCCCATTTGTTGGTGCATGTACATTGATGAAAGTGTAGTTTTTGTTTGCATGTTTAATTCTCATTGTCATAAGACGATTGTTGATGGGTTTTACATCCTTTACTGAATCTAGAACTTTTTTGTCCACAATAAAGGCCATGCCAAATAGTGCTGCTCCTTTACAAATTGTCTTGTTCGTTCCACTTTTGAAAATTCTGTAATTATTATAGTCTACTGTTTCTGAGTCCCTGAAGCGTGTTTCTTGTACGGCGAGGATTTGGATTTTCTGTTTAGTTAATTCTGTCGTGAGGTTGTGCAATTTTCCTGTTTGAATGAGCGTCTGAATGTTAAAGGTGCCAATGTAAGTATGTGTTTTCTGCGGTAGTTTACCAGAGCACTCCGACTTGCTCTCTCGTATAAGTCCAAGCTCCCCAGAATCCGAATGCTTGGTTGCCACTTTGCAGTGGGTGGATTGTCCACCTGGGGTAATTTTGTCTTTACTTGTACGAGTCATGTTTGCTTGTTATTTATTTTCTAGCTTTCGCTAGTGGTTTAGAACCAGGGATTGTAAGTTCCTGGAGCATGTTTGCAGCCGCACCTCCTGGTGGACAGACGCTGACCATACTGCCGCTTGTTCCAAGTCAGACGCAGCACGGGTTTTGGTTGTCATTTGGTCCGCGGGTGGTATTTTATTTCCCACCTACCCGGCATATCTGCCGAGCATTCCCCTATCCGCCACCTGGGGACGCGCCCGATGGGGGTTGGCAATCCCCTCACGGGTTATTATTATTATTATTATTATTATTATTACTACTATTACTATTAGTGGCTGTGGTCAGACACAAAGCATTAAATGGCGCTGTAGTGTGCTGGTGAAGCAAGTTCCGCAACGGAGAGGAGTAATGCAGGGGAAGTATGTTTTGTAGCAAGTCTCCACTTTCGATGTGGATAGTTAGCTTTCTTATTTAAGAACGAGTCGCGGGAAGCCCCCCCCCCCCCCCCCCCCCACACACACACACAAACTACATATCATTCACCTTTCATCATTTTAAAAATAAAGTTTTCATTCTACAGTTTAGTTAGGTACTAAAGTTGATGATAATGTGGGGGAGAGGGAAGGGCGGTGGTACTAGCTAATGTCTGACTTCACTCAGGGGTAATAGTCTAAGAAGTGCTGGAAACCACTGTATTACATAATACAGTCCGTGCAACTGAGATGAGTGAATATGAATTTCGTAAGAATAGCTGGTAGCTGTAGTCGCTACCGGACTTTTGTCAACAATGAAAAAATTCAAGCTTCAGCGTCTCCTTCTTTTAGTTGAGAAAATGGCATACTCATGCACTCCATGCGACCACTTACGTTTCTTCTCAGAGTGCGACCTATTCTGGGTTCAACTGATTTTTCGTAGAATAGGTGGATTCTTTCTTTTGTGTGCACAACTGATAAGGTTAGTCCATCGAAATCGATTTCTTCTTAATTTATCTTTTAACTGATTTAAATTATTCCAGTTCGAAGAGATCAGGTGCTGATAGATGTGAATATTACAAAACTACCCTATCAACAATTCATAGTTGGAAAACACTAATGCGAATAGGGAAACTAATAGAAGCCAACCTCCACGAAGATCAGTTTGAATTCCAGAGAAACGTACGAACACGAGAGGGGATACTGATCCTAAGACGTCTCCTAGAAGGGAGGGTAACAAAAGACAAATACAGGTTTATAGCATTTGTAAACACAGATAAAGCTTGTGACGATGTTGACCGGAATACTCTCTTTGAAATCCTGAAGGTAGCAGTTATAAAAAACGGGGATCGCAAGCCTAGAGTACGGCTGTGCCTTATGGGATCCTTACCAGATAGTACTGACGGAGGTCATCGAAAAAGTTCAAAGAAGGGTTGCTCATTTTATATTATCGGAAGCAGGGGACAGAATGTCACGGAAATGATATGCAAATTGGGGCGGCAATCGTTAGAAAAAAGCTTCTTCCTGGCGGTGAGATGTTTTCACGAAATTTCAGTCTCAGAATTTCTCCGCAGGATGCGAAAATATTGTGTTGACATCCACCTACATAGGGACAAATGATCATTGTAATTTTAATAATGCAAATCAGTACTTGTACGAAAAGTCCGAGTGCTCGTTTTTCGACCGTGCTGTTTAAGAGTGGAACGGTGGAGAAATAATGTGAAAGTGGTTCTATGAACCCTCTGTCAGGCAATTGGTTGTAAATTGCATAGTACTCCTGTACAGCGGTGTAAGAAATTAAAGCAACAGACGGAAACTTTGGAAGATTCTGTGTATTTTGCCTCAAAACAGTATAAGCAAGTGATAGTATAGCAGAAACAATGTAAAGAATACAGAACGTAAACAACTGCAATATGCATACCACTAGACAAAAAATGTTCTTTCGTTTTTTCTGACCTGTAATTGGTTAATGTTCTCAGTATGGGGTGTGACCACTTCTGGCAGCAATACAGACCTGACAATGACCGGGAATGACGTGAATGATATCGTCAATCTCAATTTGAGGCAATGACGCCCATTGTTCCTGGAGAACTGCTCGCAAGTCCTGGACAGTGGTTGGTAGATGCTGACATGATGCAAACTGTCTCCCTAGTGCACCCCAGATGTGGTCTGTGGCATTCAAATCGGGAGGGCGAGCAGGCCACACCATGCGTGCAATACCTTACGTTTCCAAACAAACATCAGCCTCTCTTACTCTACGAGGTCGATCATTATCGTCCATCAATACGAAGGGTGGGCCCACACCACCTCGCAACAACTGCTCATGAGATCTCAAGATCTCGTAATGATACCTGACAGCAATCAAGCCTTGCCGATTCACCCACACAATTTCATAAGGGGGTGTTCATGTGGTCAACATAATCCTTGCCCACAACATTAGGGATCCTCCTCGATATCGGTCTCTTCCCATTATGTTTGGATTCCAAAATCGTGTTCCTCGTTCCCTTCAGATACGAATGCGTCGAGAATCACTTTCCAGATCAAGTAGGGACTCATCTGCGAAAAGAACATTGGCCCATACTATTCCACTCTAGTTCCCCTCTGTGAAGAGGCATCTCAGGTAGTCATACAGTAGGTCTCCGACAGTAAAGGCCGCTCTGGCTAAGCCTTCTGTACACTGTCTGTCTCGATACCACACGTCTGGTGGATGCTGCGAGGACAGATGTTAGGTGCCGTGCATTACTAAGGTGGTACTGTCGTACCCTTACATCCAAATAACGGTCCTCTCTTTCTGATATCACACGTGGTCTTTGGGGAAACGTTTCGGGCTGAAGAAATTTTTGCGAGAAACAACAGAACGATTCACATTAAGCCATCGGCCTTCGTTAGTTTGAGATGTCAAGCTTATATTCTTCTTATGGCCCTCCTCCGCAGAGAGTGTGAAAGACGTCTTATTTATGCCATACTGCACCGTCGGTGACCATACTGCACCATCGGTGACCATCTACACAGTGATTGTGGATGTGGGACCACCCGGCAAACACTACCCCGTTTGATAGATGCCCTGACGCCATCGTTCATGTGGTTGTCCATTGATTGGAATGCCATTTTCCGTGCAGAGCACGACTGTAGGGACATTTGTTGACAGTTTGGATGATTATACGGTGAATTAGACACAGGACGGGGAAAAAGCGGTGCTACATCTACATCTACATTTATACTCCGCAAGTCACCCAACGGTGTGTGGCGGAGGGCACTTTACGTGCCACTGTCATTACCTCCCTTTCCTGTTCCAGTCGCGTATGGTTCGCGGGAAGAACGACTGCCGGAAAGTCTCCGTGCGCGCTCGAATCTCTCTAATTTTACATTCGTGATCTCCACGGGAGCTATAAGTAGGGGGAAGAAATATATTCGATACCTCATCCAGAAACGCACCCTCTCGAAACCTGGACAGCAAGCTACACCGCGATGCAGAGCGCCTCTCTTGCAGAGTCTGCCA
This sequence comes from Schistocerca nitens, assembly GCF_023898315.1. Classification (NCBI taxonomy): domain Eukaryota; kingdom Metazoa; phylum Arthropoda; class Insecta; order Orthoptera; family Acrididae; genus Schistocerca; species Schistocerca nitens. The sequence goes on from NC_064618.1 coordinate 780,984,286, forward strand.
CTTGAGTTCGCTAAACATCTCCGTAACACTATCACGCTTACCAAATATCCCTGTGACGAAACTCGCCGCTCTGCTTTCGATCTTCTCTATCTCCTCTGTCAACCCGACCTGGTACGGATCCCACACTGATGAGCAATACTCAAGTATAGGCCGAACGAGTGTTTTGTAAGCCACCTCCTTTGTTGATGGCCTACATTTTCTAAGGACTCTCGCAATGAATCTCAACCTGGTACCCGCCTTACCAACAATTAATTTTATATGATCATTCCACTTCATATCGTTCTGCACGCGTACTCCCAGATATTTTACAGAAGTAACTGCTACCAGTATTTGTTCCGCTATCATATAATCATATAATAAAGGATCCTTCTTTCTATGTATTCGCAATACATTACATTTGTCTATGTTAAGCGTCAGTTGGCACTCCCTGCAGCAAGTGCCTATCCGCTGCAGATCTTCCTGCATTTCGCTGCAATTTTCTAATGCTCCAACTTCTCTGTATACTACAGCATCATCCGCGAAAAGCCGCATGGAACTTCCGACACTATCTACTAGGTCATTTATATATATTGTGAAAAGCAATGGTCCCATAACACTCCCCTGTGGCACGTCAGAGGTTACTTTAACGTCTGTAGACGTCCCTTCATTGAAAACAACATGCTGTGTTCTGTTTGCTAAAAACTCTTCAATACGGCCACACAGGTGGTCTGATATTCCGTAGGCTCTTACTTTGTTTATCAGGCGACAGTGCGGAACTGTATCGAACGCCTTCCCGGAAGTCAAGGAAAATGGCATCTACCTGGGAGCCTGTATCTAATGTTTTCTGGGTTCGTTGCTTTAATTTTGGACACCAGTGTAGAAATAGATGTAAGTGTGTCACTGTTCCAGTACTGGCCTCCCATTCTGAGCACTTGTGATGTTAACTGTTCAGTCAAATTTTCATGTTTTTACTGTTTGAGCAAAAACGATATGTCAAGTTTTCATCGTAGCTTACTTTAAAGCATAAAACCTCGAATGTAGTAGCGTCAGATATTAAGAAGTCGTGTCTGCAGCAAGCTGGACAGTCCCGTCTCGAGTGTGCCGAGGTGCGACTCTCTCTACGGTCGGCCGGGCGCGGCCTCTCGCCTCGCCTTTGCTCTGGTAGCGGCCGAGGCGTGGTCGGATTCGCTCTTGAGCGGCGTCCGCCCCCTAGCCAGCCTTCCGCCCCTATTACTTTGCCTCGGCGTTTTCCTTTATGACGTCATTAGACTTGCATCCCCCGCCGCAGAAAATTGCGTGCGCCGGCTAGCCCTCTCGACCTTCTCCTTTTTTACTACCCTTTCCGCTCCTTAATAAGGACTCTGCGCGCTGTTCGGTTTAACCTGTTACCTTATACCGGCGTTCCTTCGTAATTATTTCCTACCTTGCTTGCATAGCTATTCATTTCTTCGGAAAAAATTATGGAGAATATAAAAGAAAATAAGAGAAATTAGCTGTAAACTCGGTATATCATTCCAACAGGTAAATTTTCAGATCGATGGCCTCCAAAGTGACGCAGTCTGCCAAGGGATTGATTCGCAGTTTCTCTCCACCACAGTTATACCTGTTCGAACGATATTTAAACCATGTGACAGTACAACTTCTTTATTTTATAATACTATCATCATATCCACTTTAAGTCAGTATCAAGTAAGACAATGAAAATTTTTTTGTTCAGATGCATAGAAAGTGAGAAGAACCAAACATTTAACATCTGTATGCCATTCCAGTGTCACATTAAAGATTAACGAAATAATATTACTTACAAGTTGGATACAGTTACATCTCCTAAAGTGTTCTCGTGGTTTAGGGGTAGCTGCCTTGGGTCCTGGGTGTGAACAACACCACCGCTTATATTTAGAATAATAATCAGTATAGGCGGCCGACGACTCCGGCATAATAAGTCACCCTCATTCTGCCAACGGCCTTGTCAAAGTAGGTGAAGGAGAGGACAGACGTTCAACGCACTCTCTTGTCCTTGGGGCGGAGAACGGTTCCTAAAAATCGGAAGAATAAATAGTAATCAACGGCATGAGACTGCAGAAGGGAATGGAAACCACTGCATTAAAGATATTTCTCCATAAAACATTTTTTGACCTGTAAATGAAAGAAAATGAAAAGATGTCATTATCGTCTCTCTCTTGGCAAAAGATTCTTGTGAACCACAACTAACACCTTATACTCATCAAGTAATAAGTGCTATCGACAGGGGATGTCAAATTTGTTGCATATTTTTAGATTTCCAGAAGGCTTTCGACACCGTTCCTGACAAGCGTCTTCTCATCAAACTGCGTGCCTGCGGAGTATCACCTCAGTTGTGCGACTGGATTCGTGATTTCCTGTCAGAAAGGTCACAGTTCGTAGAAATAGACGGAAAGTCATCGAGTAAAACAGAAGTAATATCCGACGTTCTCCAAGGAAGTGTTATAGGCCCTCAATTGTTCCTGATCTATATTAAAGACATAGGAGACAATCCCAATAGCCGTCTTAGATTGTTTGCAGATGAAGCTGTCATTTAGCGTCTTGTAAAAAGTCATCACATGCTGAAAATGACTTGCAAATGATTTAGATAAGATATCTGTATGGTGCGAAAAGTGGCAATTGACCCTGAATAAAGAAAAGTGCGAAGTTATTCACATGAGTACTGAAACAAATCAGCTAAATTTCGATTACGCGATAAATCACACACATCTGAGGGCTGTAAATTCAACAAAATACTTAGGGATTACAATTAAAAATAACCAACATTGGAACGATCACATAGATAATATTGTGCGTAGAGCAAAGCAAAGACTGCGATTCATTGGCAGAACACTTAGAAGGTGCAACAAGTCTACCAAAGAGCATGCTTACACTACGCTTATCCGCCCTATTCTGGAGTACTGCTGTGCGGTGTGGGATCCGCATCAGGTGTGCACTACAGATGACATCGAAAAACTACAAAGAAGGGCAGCTCGTTTTGTACTATCGTGAAATAGCGGAGATAGTATCACAGACATGATACGTGAATTGGAATAGCAATCATTAAAACAAAGACGTTTTTCGTTGCGACGGGATCTTCTCATTAAATTTCAATCACCAGTTTTCTCCTCCGATTACGAAAACATTCTGTTGGGACCCACCTACATAGGGAGAAATGATCATCACGATAAAATAAGAGAAATCAGGGCGCGCACAGAAAAATGTAAGTGCTCGTTTTTCCCGCGTGCCGTTCGAGAGTGGGACGGTAGAGAGACAGCAAGAAGGTGGCTCATTGAACCCTCTGCCAGGCACTTCATTGTGAATAGCAGAGTAATCACGTAGATGTAGATGTAACCCCCATTCTGAATTCAGATGGGTAGGGGGGGGGGGGAGGGGGACAGCCAAGGAGGGGTAACTATGAGAAAAAGATTGAATAGCCAATTAAGGATACCGGAGTCGGTGTGTGGAATGTCAGAAGTTTGAATGTGGTAGGGAAGTATTCTAACCCAGCCGGCACGGTAGCTCAGCGTGTTCGGTGAGAGGATTACGCGCCCTCTGTAATAAAAAAACTGAGTTAATCGATCATCAACGAACTTAAACGGATGTCTTACGACGTCCGCCCCGAGCAGACACAACGAACGAAAACGAACAAAATGAGATTAAAAAAAAAAAAAACCGTGGTCTAGGGGTAGCGTCTTTGATTCATAATCAAAACGTCTTCGGTCCCGGGTTCGATCCCCGCCACTGCCTAAATTTTGATAAATAATCAGCATTGGCGGCCGAAGACTTCCGGCATAAGAAGTCAGCCTCATTCTGCCAATGGCCTTGTCAAAAGAGGTCGGAGGAGAGGATAGAGGTTCAAGACACTCTCTTGTCCTAGGGGTGGGAAATTGCCCCTAAAGGCGGAAGAATCAGCAATGATCAACGACATGAGGATGCAGAAGGCAATGGAAACCATTGCATTAAAGACACGTAACGTGTATCAACAGGACATGTGGCCTGTAATTGAAGAAGTGTTATGATGATCTCTCCATTGGCAAAAGATTCCGGAATAGTCCCCCATTCGGATCTCCGAGAGGGGACTGCCAAGGGGGAGGTTACCATGAGAAAAAGATTGAATAATCAACGAAAGGATAACGTTCTGCGAGTCGGGGCGTGGAATGTCAGAAGCTTGAACGTGGTAGGGAAACTAGAAAATCTGAAAAGGGAAATGCAAAGGCTCAATCTAGATATAGTAGGGGTCAGTGAAGTGAAGTGGAAGGAAGACAAGAATTTCTGGTCAGATGAGTATCGGGTAATATCAACAGCAGCAGAAAATGGTATAACAGGTGTAGGATTCGTTATGAATAGGAAGGTAGGGCAGAGGGTGTGTTACTGTGAACAGTTCAGTGACCGGGTTGTTCTAATCAGAATCGACAGCAGACCAACACCGACAACGATAGTTCAGGTATACATGCCGACGTCGCAAGCTGAAGATGAACAGATCGAGAAAATGTATGAGGATATTGAAAGGGTAATGCAGTATGTAAAGGGGCACGAAAATCTAATAGTCATGGGCGACTGAAATGCAGTTGTAGGGGAAGGAGTAGAAGAAAAGGTTACAGGAGAATATGCGCTTGGGACAAGGAATGAAAGAGGAGAAAGACTAATTGAGTTCTGTAACAAGTTTCAGCTAGTAATAGCGAATACCCTGTTCAAGAATCGCAAGAGGAGGAGGTATACTTGGAAAAGGCCGGTAGATGCGGGAAGATTTCAATTAGATTACATCATGGTCAGACAGAGATTCCGAAATCAGATACTGGACTGTAAGGCATACCCAGGAGCAGATATAGACTCAGATCACAATATAGTAGTGATGAAGAGTAGGCTGAAATTCAAGACATTAGTCAGGAAGAATCAATACACAAAGAAGTGGGATACGGAAGTACTAAGGAATGACGAGATACGTTTGAAGTTCTCTAACGCTATAGATACAGCAATAAGGAATAGCGCAGTAGGCAGTACAGTTGAAGAGGAATGGACATCTCTAAAAAGGGCCATCACAGAAGTTGGGAAGGAAAACATAGGTACAAAGAAGGTAGCTGCGAAGAAACCATGGGAAACAGAAGAAATACTTCAGTTGATTGATGAAAGGAGGAAGTACAAACATGTTCCGGGAAAAACAGGAATACAGAAATACAAGTCGCTGAGGAATGAAATAAATAGGAAGTGCAGGGAAGCTAAGACGAAATGGCTGCAGGAAAAATGTGAAGACATCGAAAAAGATATGATTGTCGGAAGGACAGACTCAGCATACAGGAAAGTCAAAACAACCTTTGGTGACATTAAAAGCAACGGTGGTAACATTAAGAGTGCAACGGGAATTCCACTGTTAAATGCAGAGGAGAGAGCGGATACGTGGAAAGAATACATTGAAAGCCTCTATGAGGGTGAAGATTTGTCTGATGTGATAGAAGAAGAAACAGGAGTCGTTTTAGAAGAGATAAGGGATCCAGTATTAGAATCGGAATTTAAAAGAGCTTTGCAGGACTTACGGTCAAATAAGGCAGAAGGGATAGATAACATTCCATCAGAATTTCTAAAATCATTGGGGGAAGTGGCAACAAAACGACTATTCACGTTGGTGTGCAGAACATATGAGTCTGGCGACATACCATCTGACTTTCGGAAAAGCATCATCCACACAATTCCGAAGACGGCAAGAGCTGACAAGTGCGAGAATTATCGCACAATCAGCTTAACAGCTCATGCATCGAAGCTGCTTACAAGAATAATATACAGAAGAATGGAAAAGAAAATTGAGAATGCGCTAGTTGACGATCAGTTTGGCTTTAGGAAAAGTAAAGGGTCGAGAGAGGCAATTCTGACGTTACGGCCAATAATGGAAGCAAGGCTAAAGAAAAATCAAGACACTTTCATAGGATTTGTCGACCTGGAAAAAGCGTTCGACAATATAAAATGGTGCAAGCTGTTCGATATTCTGAAAAAAGTAGGGGTAAGCTATAGGGAGAGACGGGTCATATACAATATGTACAACAACCAAGAGGGAATAATATGAGTGGACTATCAAGAACGAAGTGCTCGTATTAAGAATGGTGTAAGACAAGGCTGTAGCCTTTCGCCCCTACTCTTCAATCTGTACATCGAGGAAGCAATGATGGAAATAAAAGAAAGGTTCAGGAGTGGAATTAAAATACAAGGTGAAAGGATATCATTGTACGATTCGCTGATGACATTGCTATCCTGACTGAAAGTAAAGAAGAATTAAATGATCTGCTGAACGGAACGAACAGACTAATGAGTACACAGTATGGTTTGAGAGAAAGACGAAGGTAATGAGAAGTAGTAGAAATGAGAACAGCGAGAAACTTAACATCAGGATTGATGGTCACGAAGTCAATGAAGTTAAGGAATTCTGCTACCTAGGCAGTAAAATAACCAATGCGGCCGGAGCAACGAGGACATCAAAAGCAGACTCGCTATGGCAAAAAAGGCATTTCTGGCCAAGAGAAGTCTACTAATATCAAATACCGGCCTTAATTTGAGGAAGAAATTTCTGAGGATGTACGTCTGGAGTACAGCTTTGTATGGTAGTGAAACATGGACTGTGGGAAAACCGGAACAGAAGAGAATCGAAGCATTTGAGTTGTGGTGCAGTAGACGCATGTTGAAAATTAGGTGGACTGATAAGATAAGGAATGAGGAGGTTCTATAGAGAATCGGAGAGGAAAGGAATATGTGGAAAACACTGATAAGGAGAAGGGACAGGATGATAGGACATCTGCTAAGACATGAGGGAATAACTTCCATGGTACTAGAGGGAGCTGTAGAGGGCAAAAACTGTAGAGGAAGACAGAGATTGGAATACGTGAAGCAAATAATTGAGGACGTAGATTGCAAGTGCTACTCTGCGATGAAGACGTTAGCACAGGAAAGGAATTCGTGGCGGGCCGCATCAAACCAGTCAATAGACAGATGACCAAAAAAAAAAAAAAAGGGGAAGCTACAAAAGCTGCAATGGGAAACGCAAAGGCTCAATCTAAATGCCACGGGGGACAGTGAAACGAATCGAAACAGCATCAGAAAATGGTATAACGGGAGTAGGATTCGTTAAGAATAGGAAAGCATGGCAGAGACTGTGTTACTGTGAACAGTTCAGTGATGGGGCTATTCCAAGCAGAATCGCCAGCATACCAACACCGACAACGATAGTTCAGGTATACATGTCGACATCGCAAGCTGAAGATAAAGGGACAGAGAACGTGTATGAGGATATTGAACAGATGATGCAAAAATGGTTCAAATGGCTCTGAGCACTATGGGACTTAACATCTGAGGTCATCAGTCCCCTAGACTTAGAACCACTTAAACCTAACTAACCTAAGGACAGCACACACATCCATGGCCGAGGCAGGATTCGAACCTACGACCGTAGTAGCAGGGTGATTCCGGACTGAAGCACTTAGAACGACTCGGCCACATCGGCCGGCACGGATTATGCAGGGAAATGAAATTCTAACAACTGAACGGATAATGTAGTACGTAAAGGCAGATGAAACTATAGTCATTAAGGACTGGAATTTGGTAGTAGGAAAAGGAATAGAGGAAAGTGTAACGGAGGGATTTGTGCTTGGTACTAGGAATAAGAGAGGAGAAAGGCTAATTGAGTTCTGTAATAAATTTTAGCTAGTAATAGCGAACACTCTTTTCACAAAGGTAGGGGGTATACTTCGAAAAGGCCGAGAGATTCGGGAAGATTTCGCATATATCACATCACTGTCAGACAGAGATTCCGAAATCAGAAGCTGGATTGTAAGGTGCAGCTGGGAGAGAAATAGATGTAGAGCAAAATGTAGTAGCCTAGTCAGGAAGAATCAATACGTAATGAAATGGGATGCGTAAGTTCTAAGGAATGGAGAGACACGCTTGAAATTCTCTAAGGCTATAGATGCAGCAAATAGCAACAGATCAGTAGGTAGTGCAGTTGAAGAGGAATGGACATCTCTAAAAAGAGCAATCACTGTATGTTGAAAGAAAAACATAGATACAAATAACGCAACTACGAAGAAACTATGCGTAAAAGAAGAAATACTTCAGTTGATCGATGAAAGAAGAAAGTATAGAATTGTTCAGGAAAACTCAGGAATACAGCGATACAAGTCGCTGAGGAACAAAATAAATATGAAGTGCAAGGAAGCTAAGAAGCAATGGCTGCATGAAAAATGTATAGAAATCGAAAAAGAAATGATTGTCCGAACGACTGACCGGGTCAAAACAATCTTCGGTGAAATTAAAGCCAAGGGTGGTAACATTACGAGTGCAACGGGATTCCACTGTTAAATGCAGAGCAGAGAGCGGATAGGTGGAAATAGTACACTGAACATCTCTATGAGGGGAAAGGTGTGTCTGATGCGATAGAAGAAGAAATGTCCTCAGTCCGGGTTCTAATCCCACCACCGATTAAATTGTGATTAATAATCAGCATTGGCGACCGAAGACTTCCGGCATAAGAAGTCACCCTCATTTTCCCAATGGCCTTATCAAAGAGAACGGAGGACCGGACGCAGGTTCAGGTCACTCTCGTGTCCTAGGGGGGGGGGAGGGGGGGGGGAACTTCCCGTAAAGGCGGAAGAATAAGCAGTGATCAACGGCATGGGGATGCACAAGGCAATAGAAACTATTGAAAACTGTCATGATTATCTCTCTACTGGCAAAAGATACCGCAATAGTCCCCCATTCGGATCTGCGGGACCTGCCAAGGGAGTGGTGACCATGATAAAAAGACTGAGTTATCAACGAAAGGATAATGTTCTACCTGTCGGGCTATGGAATGTCAGAAGCATGATTGTGGTAGGAAAACTAGAAAATCTGACAATGGAAATGCAAAGAGTCGATCGAGACATAGTAGGGGCTAGTGAAGTGAAATGGAAAGAAGACAAGGGTTTCTGGTCAGATGACAGATAAATATAAACAGCAACAGAAAATGGTATAAGAGGAGTAGGATTCGTTATGAATAGGAAGTTAGGGCAGAGAGTGTGTTACTGTGATAAGTTAAGTGATGGGGTTGTTCTTGTCAGAATCAACAGCACGCCAACACTGACAACGATAGTTCAGGTATACAAGCCGACGTCGCAAGCTGAAGACGAAGAGATAAAGAAAGTATACCAAGACACTGGGGGCGCTATATAGTACGTAAAGGGAGACGAAAATGTAATAGTCATGGGGCACTGGAATGCAGTTGTAGGGGAAGGAGTAGAAGAAAAGGTTATTGGATAATATGGACCTGGGACAAGGAATGACACAGGAGGTAGACTAATTGAGTTTTGCAACACATTTCAGCTAGTAATACTGAATACTCTATTCACGAATGGCAAATGGAGGAGGTATACCTGTAAAGGCCGGGTGATTCGAGAAGATTTCAGTTAGACTACATCATCATCAGACAGAGATTCCGAAATGAGATACTGGATTGTAAGGCGTTCCCTGGAGAAGATATAGACTCAAATCATGATATAGTAGTGATGAAGAGTACGCTGGAGTTGAAGACATTAGTCAGGAAGAATTAATACGCAAAGAAGTGAGATACGGAAGTACTAAGGAATGACGAGATACGCTTGAAGTTCCCTAAGGATGTAGATACAGCAATAAGGAATAGCTCAGTTGACAGTACAGTTGAAGAGGAATCGACACCTCTAAAAATCACATAAGTAGGAAAGAAAAAGATAGGTGCAAAGACGGTAACTGCGAAGGAACTGTGGCTACACAAGAAATACTTCAGCTGGTCGATGAAAGAAGAAATTACAAAAATGTTCAGGTAAATTCAGGAATAAAGATGAAAAACGTGAAGATAACGAAAAAGAAATGATTGTCGGAAGAACTGACTCAGCATATGGGAAAGTCAAAACAGCTTTCGGTGAAATTAAAGAGCAAGGGTGGTAACATTATGAGTGCAACGGGAATTCCATTGTCAAATGCAGAGGAGAGAGCAGATAGGTGGGTAAAGTACACTGAAGTCCCTTATGAGGGGGAAGATTTGTCTGATGTGATAGAAGAAGAAACTGAGTCGATACTGAAGAGATAGGGGATCCAGTATTAGAATCAGAATTTCAGAGATTTTAAGATTAAATAAAGCAGAAGGAATACATGACATTCCATCAGAATTTCCAAAATCATTTGGATAAATGGGAATAAAGTTGGTGTGCACAATGTATGAATCTGACGACATTCCATCTGACTTTCGGAAAAATATCATCTACACAATCAGGAGACTGCAAGAGCTGACAAGTGCGACAATTATCGCATAATCAGCTTAACGGCTCAAGCGTCCAAGTTGCCGAAGAGGATAATATACGGAAGATTGGAAAAGAAAATTGAAGATGTGCTAGATGACGATCAGTTTGGCTTTAGAAAAGGTAAAGGCACGAGAGAGGCAAGTCTGATGTTGAGGTTGTAATGGAAACAAGGCTAGAGAAAAATCAAGACACCTTCATAGGATTTGTCGACCTCGAAAAAACGTTCGATTGTGTAATATGGCACAAGATGTTCGAAATTCTGGGAACTATAAGGGTAATCGATAGGGTGTAACGGGGTAACATACAGTATTTACAACAGCCAAGACGGAGTAATAAGGGTGGACGACCAAGGACGAGGTGATCGGATTGAAAAGGTGTAAGACAGCGTTGTAGTCTTTCACTGTTTAGTCTGTACGTCGAAGAAAGTGTGATGGGATTAAAAGAAAGTTTCAGGAGTGAAAATAAAACGAGGAACTTAACATCAGGATTTATAGCCACGAAGTAGATGAAATTAAGGAATTCTGCTACCTAGGCAGCAAAGTAACCAATGACGGACGCAGGAACGACGACATCAAAAGCAGACTAGCACTGGTAAAAAAGGGATTCCTGGCCAAGAGAAGCCTACTAGTTAGAAACGTACGCCTTAATTTGAGGAATAAATTTCTGAGATGTACGTTTGGAGCACAGATTTGTATTCTAGTGAGGCATGGGCTGTGGGAAAACCGGAACAGAAGAGAATCGTGGCATTTGAGATATGGTGTTACAGACAAATATTGAAAATTAGGTAGACTGATAAGGTAAAGAATGTGGAGGTTGTGCGCAGAATCGGAGAAGAAAGTAATATGTGGAAAACACTGACAGGGGGAAGGGACCGGATGATAGTACATCTGTTAAGACATCAGGGAATGACTTCCATGGTACTAGATAGAGCTGCAGAGGGCAAAAACTGTAGAAGAAGACAGAGATTGAAATGCACCCAGCAAACAATTGAGGATGTAAGTTGCAGGTACTACTCTGAGATGAAGAGGTATTCACAGGAGAGGAATACGTGGCGGGCAGCATTAAACCTGTGTAACGACTGATGACTCAAAAAAAGAAAAGAAAAATTGTTCTTAAACTCCAGCCTTCTCTTCATCAGTAATTAATTGTGATCTGAGTTTATGTCTGTTCCTGGTAGCCTTGTAATCCAATATCTGATTTTGGTATCTCTGCATGACCATGATGTAATCAAACTGAAAACTTTCGTCATCTTCTTGTGATTCTCAAACAGAGCATTCGCTATTACTATCTGATATATATTGCAGAACTCAATAAGTTTTTCTCCTCTCTCGTTCCTACTACCAAGCCATGTTATCCCGTAATCCTTTCTCCCAGTCTTTCACCTACAACCGCTTCCAATACCTCATGACTGTTAGATTTTCATTTCCCTTTTTTTTTTTTTTTTTTTTTTGTCATCAGTCTATTGACTGTGCTAACCTCTTCGGAAGTCATTCCCTCATGTCTTAGCAGATATCCTATCATCCTGTCCCTTCTCCTTATCAGTGTTTTCCACATATTCCTTTCCTCTCCGATTCTGCGTAGAACCTCCTCATTCCTTACCTTATCAGTCCACCTAATTTTCAACATTCGTCTATAGCACCACATCTCAAATGCTTCGATTCTCTTCTGTTCCGGTTTTCCGACAGTCCATGTTTCACTACCATACAACGCTGTACTCCAGACGTACATCCTCAGAAATTTCTTCCTCAAATTAAGGCCAGTATTTGATATTAGTAGACTTCTCTTGGCCAGAAATGCCTTTTTTGCCATAGCGAGTCTGCTTTTGATGTCCTCGTTGCTCCGGCCGCATTGGTTATTTTACTGCCTAGGTAGCAGAATTCCTTAACTTCATTGACTTCGTGACCATCAATCCTGATGTTAAGTTTCTCGCTGTTCTCATTTCTACTACTTCTCATTACCTTCGTCTTTCTCCGATTTACTCTCAAACCATACTGTGCACTCATTAGACTGTTCATTCCGTTCAGCAGATCATTTAATTCTTCTTCACTTTCACTCAGGATAGCAATGTCATCAGCGAATCGTATCATTGATATCCTTTCACCTTGTATTTTAATTCCACTCCTGAACCTTTCTTTTATTTCCATCATTGCTTCCTCGATGTACAGATTGAAGAGTAGGGGCGAAAGGCTACAGCCTTGTCTTACACCCTTCTTAATACGAGCACTTCGTTCTTGATAGTCTACTCATATTATTCCCTCTTGGTTGTTGTACATATTGTATATGACCCGTCTCTCCCTATAGCTTACCCCTACTTTTTTAAGAATATCGAACAGCTTGCACCATTTTATACTGTCGAACGCTTTTTCCAGGTCGACAAATCCTATGAAAGTGTCTTGATTTTTCTTTAGCCTTGCTTCCATTATTAGCCGTAACGTCAGAATTGCCTCTCTCGACCCTTTACTTTTCCTAAAGCCAAACTGATCGTCACCTAGCGCATTCTCAATTTTCTTTTCCATTCTTCTGTATATTATTCTTGTAAGCAGCTTCGATGCATGAGCTGTTAAGCTGATTGTGCGATAATTCTCGCACTTGTCAGCTCTTGCCGTCTTCGGAATGATTGGATGATGCTTTTCCGAAAGTCAGATGGTATATCGCCAGACTCATATATTCTACACACCAACGTGAATAGTCGTTTTGTTGCCACTTCCCCCAATGATTTTAGAAATTCTGATGGAATGTTATCTATCCCTTCTGCCTTATTTGACCGTAAGTCCTCCAGAACTCTTTTAAATTCCGATTCTAATACTGGATCCCCTATCTCTTCTAAATCGACTCCTGTTTCTTCTTCTATCACATCAGACAAATCTTCACCCTCATAGAGGCTTTCAATGTACTCTTTCCACCTATCTGCTCTCTCCTCTGCAGTTAACAGTGGAGTTCCCGTTGCACTCTTAATGTTACCACCGTTGCTTTTAATGTCACCAAAGGTTGTTTTGACTTACCTGTATGCTGAGTCTGTCCTTCCGACAATCATATCTTTTTCGATGTCTTCACATTTTTCCTGCAGCCATTTCGTCTTAGCTTCCCTGCACTTCCTATTTATTTCATTCCTCAGCGACTTGTATTTCTGTATTCCGATTTTCCCGGAACATGTTTCTACTTCCTTCTTTCATCAATCAACTGAAGTATTTCTTCTGTTTCCCATGGTTTCTTCGCAGCTACCTTCTTTGTACCTATGTTTTCCTTCCCAACTTCTGTGATGGCCCTTTTTAGAGATGTCCATTCCTCTTCAACTGTACTGCCTACTGCACTATCCCTTATTGCTGTATCTATAGCGTTAGAGAACTTCAAACGTATCTCGTCATTCCTTTATGTACTCAATTACCCGTCCAATTTTCTTTTAATTTTTTTATTTGGCCTTTGAGTGTGTACTCAATTTAGCCATCGGCAACACATAGTGGCAATGTACACATAATTGAATAAACAAATACAGAAATGCATATTTACAAGAATAAAAAGCTTAACTGTTACAGGTTTGTCCATAATGTTTTAAAAATTGAATTGAATTGGAAAATAATTAAAAGTGCCATGGCTTACAATTCACACCAATTCTGAAATAGCTTCATCAGCAAGACATATTTATAATTTACGTACACCATTAAAACCTAGATATTGTGACCAGTACTCTTGATGAAGTTAACTATCACTTTATATAGACGAACGTCTTTAGTACACAAAAGAGAAGAAGCTGATTGAGGAAGATGGTAGCCCTTACTCAGCAATGTCTTCAGAATGACCAGCCGTTCACGGTCAAATTTGGGGCACATAAATAAGATGTGGTTGACATCAGCTTACGACTCAGGATCACACTCACATGCTGGTGAACTGTAAACGTTGATCCGATGTAGATGTTGTGGGAAAGAGGCATGATTGAAGCGGAGTCTTATGACGGTAGAAATCGTGGATCGGTCCAGATGTGTCCTCATGAACCACGGCTGTGAAGGAATACGAGGTTGTAGCACTGCGTAATAACCGCCTTTTGTCTGTTGAGAAACGTTCCACATTTCCTGCCATTGTTGTCCTGCGTGATCCGTGACTTCACGTAAGTAGTCTGTATAAGGAAGGTGCAGATCCAGGACGGTGCCTAAGGTTGCCGCTTGTTTGGCTAATGCATCAACTTCATCATTATAGAGGATACCACAGTGGGAAGGTACCCACAACAAATGAATCGTCCGGCCCGTCTGTGTGCTGCGAATATATTCAGATATCACATCCAAGATATAACTGTTGGTTGTTTTATTCCATAGACTGTACTGAATGTTTTTAAGAACGCTTTGCGAGTCAGATACTATCAATATCTTGGGGAGGGAAGTGCCAGAGACAAACTTAAGTGCTTCCAAAACTGCCACTGTCTCCGCCGTAAAAATAGAAGTGCTCGTAGGTAGTTTGAAGGTTTTGCGGATCTGGATCTGAGGGCAGAAAAAAGCGCATCCTGTACACTCTTCTTGCGGAATTTTGGAGCCATCGGTATATACACAGAGAAAACCCGGCCATTGTGCTTGAACGAGACGATTAAAGCCAACGTTGACATTAGTACTGTCCAGCCAGGTCGTACTTAAATAATGGACTGGGATCTGGGAGCAGAGCGTTTGAAGATCATATTCAAAAACAAGTAGATGCGCTGAACGACGTATAGAATGTATGACAGGTGACCAAGTGTCAAAGCTGGCACAAACGGCTGCCACTTTATTCCTTCTGTGGGATGCAATCCACAGTCGATAAATGCAGTCTCTACTTTGATAGACGGAACTGTCCATAATGGCCATGCCTTGAATGTAGAATTTGTCCGATAACATTTGGCGCCTAATGCTCAAGGGCATCTCCCATGCTTCTATTAAAAGGGCTTTGGTGCCAGTCTTCCTCCATCCTCTGCTTGCGACGTGGCCATGTATACCTGACCATTGTTGTCGGTATTGGTTCGCCGGCCGAAGTGGCCGTGCGGTTAAAGGCGCTGCAGTCTGGAACCGCAAGACCGCTACGGTCGCAGGTTCGAATCCTGCCTCGGGCATGGATGTTTGTGATGTCCTTAGGTTAGTTAGGTTTAACTAGTTCTAAGTTCTAGGGGACTAATGACCTCAGCAGTTGAGTCCCATAGTGCTCAGAGCCATTTGAACCATTTTTTTTTCGGTATTGGTTCGCTGTCGAAGTAGCCTGATGTAAGCAAAGAAAAATTCTTTACAAAGACGCCCTAGAGCTAGCACATAATAGTGTGGATCTGAGAAAGAAGTTTTCTGATAATATACATGTTGGGTAAAGCATTGTATGAGGTGAATAGCGAATTATTGGAAATCTGAAGAAGAAACACTATGTATTTTACATCTACGTCTACATCTACATGATTACTCTGAAATTCACATTTAAGTGCTTGGCAGAGGGTTCATCGAACCAAAATCATACTATCTCTCTACCATTCCACTCCCGAACAGTGCGAGGGAAAAACGAACACCTAAACCTTTCTGTTCGAGCTCTGATTTCTCTTATTTTATTTTGATGATCATTCCTACCTATGTAGGTTGGGCCCAACAAAATATTTTCGCATTCGGAAGAGAAAGTTGGTGACTGAAATTTCGTAAATAGATCTCTCCGCGACGAAAAACGTGTTTGCTATAATGACTTCCATCCCAACTCGCGTATCATATCTGCCACACTCTCTCCCCTATTACGTGGTAATACAAAACGAGCTGCCCTTTTTGCACCCTTTCGATTCCTCCGTCAATCCCACCTGGTAAGAATCCCACACCGCGCAGAAATATTCTAACAGAGGACGAACGACTGTAGTGTAAGCAGTCTCTTTAGTGAACTTGTTGCATCTTCTAAGTGTTCTGCCAATGAAACGCAACCTTTGGCCCGCCTTCCCCACAATATTATCTATGTGGTCTTTCCAACTGAAGTTGTTCGTAATTTTAACACCCAGGTACTCAGTTGAATTGACAGCCTTGAGAATTGTACTATTTATCGAGTAATCGAATTCCAACGGATTTCTTTTGGAACTCATGTGGATCACCTCACACTTTTCGTTATTTAGCGTCAACTGCCACCTGCCACACCATACAGCAGTCTTTTCTAAATCGCTTTTCAACTGATACTGGTCTTCGGATGACCTTACTAAACGGTAAATTACTGCATCATCGAACAACCTAAGAGAACTGCTCAGATTATCACCCAGGTCATTTATATAGATCAGGAATAGCGGAGGTCCCAGGACGATTCCCTGGGGACCTGATATTACTTCAGTTTGACTCGATGATTTGCCGTCTATTACTACGAACTGCGACCTTCCTGACAGGAATTCACGAATCCAGTCGCACAACTGGGACGATACCCCATAGGCCCGCAGCTTGATTAGAAGTCGCTTGTGAGGAACGGTGTCAAAAGCTTTCCGGAAATCTAGAAATACGGAATCAACTTGAGATCCCCTGTCGATAGCGGCCATTACTTCGTGCGAATAAAGAGCTAGCTGCGTTGTACAAGAACGATGTTTTCTGAAACCATGCTGATTACGTATCAATAGATCGTTCCCTTCGAGGTGATTCATAATGTTTGAATACAGTATATGCTCCAAAACCCTACTGCAAACCGACGTCAGTGATATAGGTCTGTAGTTCGATGGATTACTCCTACTACCCTTCTTAAACACTGGTGCGACCTGCGCAATTTTCCAATCTGTGGGTTGTATATGATTGCTAAGTAGGGAGCTACTGTATCAGCGTAACCTGAAAGGAACCTAATCGGTATACAATCTGGACCTGAAGACTTGCCCGTATCAAGCGATTTGAGTTGCTTCGCAACCCCTAAGGTATCTAATTCTAAGAAACTCATGCTAGCAGCTGTTCGTGTTTCAAATTCTGGAATATTCCATTCGTCTTCCCTGGTGAAAGAATTTCGGAAAACTGCGTTCAATAACTCCGCTTTAGCGGCACAGTCGTCGGTAACAGTACCATCGGCATTGCGTAGCGAAGGTATTGACTGCATCTTGCCGCTTGTGTACTTTACATACGACCAGAATTTCTTCGGATTTTCTACCAAATTTCGAGACAATGTTTCGTTGTGGAACCTATAAAAGGCATCTCGCATTGAAGTCCGTGCCAAATTTCGCGCGTCTGTAAATTTTAGCCAATCTTAGGGATTTCGCGTTCTTCTGAACTTTGCATGCTTTTTCCGTTGCCTCTGCAACAGCGTTCGGACCTGTTTTGTGTACCATGGGGGATCAGTTCCATCTCTTACCAATTTATGATGTATGAATCTCTAAATTGCTGTTGCTACTATATCTTTGAATTTGAGCCACATCTCGTCTACATTTGCATAGTCAGTTCGGAAGGAATGGAGATTGTCTCTTAGGAAGGCTTCCAGTGACACTTTATCCGCTTTGTTAAATAAAATTATTTTGCGTTTGTTTCTGGTGGATTTGGAAGAAACGGTATTGAGCCTAGCTACAACGACCTTGTGATCACTAATCCCTGTATCAGTCATGATGCTGTCTATTAGCTCTTGATTGTTTGTGGCTAAGAGGTCAAGTGTGTTTTCGCAACCATTTACAATTCGCGTGGGTTCGTGGACTAACTGCTCGAAATAATTTTCGGAGAAAGCATTTAGGACAATCTCGGAAGATGTTTTCTGACAACCACCGGTTTTGAACAAGTATTTTTGCCAACATATCGAGGGAAGGTTGAAATCCCCACCAACTATAACAGTATGAGTGGGGTATTTATTTGTTACGAGACTCAAATTTTCTCTAATCTATTCAGCAACTATATCATCGGAGTCTGGGGTTCGGTAGAAGGAGCCAATTATTAACTTAGTTCGGCTGTTAAGTATAACCTCCACCCATACCATTTCGCACGGAGTATCTACTTCGACTTCACTATAAGATAAACCACTACTGACAGACACAAACACTCCACCATCAATTCTGCCTAATCTATCTTTCCTGAACACCGTTGAGACTTCGTAAAAATTTCTGCAGAACTTATTTCAGGCTTTAGCCAGCTTTCTGTACCTACAACGATTTCAGCTTCTGTGCGTTCTATTAGCGCTTGCAGCTCAGGGACTTTCCCAGCACAACTACAACAATTTACAACTACAATTCCGACTGTTCCTTGATCCAAGCACGTCCTGTATTTGCCATGCATCCTTTGAGATTGCAGCCCACCCCGTATTTTCCCGAGGCCTTCTAACCTAAAAAACCGCCCAGTCCATGCCACACAGCCTCCGCTACCCGTGTAGCCGCCAGCTGAGTGTAGTGAACTCCTGACCTATTCAGCGGAACCCTAAACCCCACCACCCTATGGCGCAAGTCAAGTAATCTGCAGCCAACACGGTCGCAAAACCGTCTGAGCCTCTGATTCAGACACTCCACCCGGCTCTGCACCAAAGGTCCGCAGTCGGTTCTGTCAACGATGCTGCAGATGGTGAGCTCTGCCTTCATCTCGTAAGCAAGACCGGCAACCTTCACCAAATCAGATAGCCGCTGGAATCCAGAGAGAATTTCCTCATATCCAAAGCGACACACGTCATTAGTGCCGATATGTGCCACCACCTGCAGCTGGCTGCACCCTGTGCTCTTCATGGCATCCGGAAGGACCCTTTCCACATCAAGAACGACTCCACCCGGAATGCACACGGAGTGCACACTGGATTTCTTCCCCTACTTAGCCGCCATATCCCTAAGGGGCCCCAGTACGCGCCTAACATTGGAGCTCCCAACTACCAATAAGCCGACCCTCTGCAATTGCCCGGACCTTGAAGGCTGAGAATCGTCCTCTGAAAGAGGGCAGGCAGCTGCATCTGACTCAGCCAGAGACAGTACCTGAAACCTCTTTGTCAGACGCACTGGGGAGGCTTTCTGATCAGCCTCCGGGGACGTCTTTCGCTGCCTGCCACGCCTTGGAACGACCTCCCAATCAACCACAGGCGAGGGCTCAGCCCCACTGCGGGCAGCAACCGGGGCAACCACAGCGGCAGACAGATCTGGGCACAGACGGGACGAGGTTGACATCCCCATGCTACCCAAGTCCGGCTCCCCACAGTGGTGCCCATTGGCAACAGCCTCAAGCTGCACGACCAAAGTCAGCGCCGCCTGCAGCTGTGAGCGAAGGGATGCCAGCTCAGCCCTCATCCGAACATAGCTATCACAGTCCCTGTCCATTCTAACCGATGTTCAAAAACAGTTACTGAAACACGAGTCCGTGCCTAGATAACGCAAGGGAAACACGCAAAGAATGTATGAACTAACCTGTACAAATGCCTAACGACTGCGCTACAATCTTCCTGAATTTACGATTACAGTAATTAAAACTCGAAATTACACCTCCTATACGAAACTCACACGCAATGTAAGTAAGAATCTACGAAGTAAACACAGAAAAGAAGCTATATACGTATCTTTCTGCGCTGTCGATGTGCACCAACTGGGAGCTCTTGTGCTATCGAGTCAGTGGGCAGGTAAGTTACGAAATGAAGAAGTATTATGTGAGGAGATCAGTCTATGGGGAACTATTGTCAGAACAATGTGCAGTTCCGTATTGTTATGGGATCATGGAATAAGCCTGCCACCGCAAGGAATTGCAGAGGAAAAAAGCAGAATGGACATATGATAAAGACGAGAATGTGGAAAACATATTAGTTGTCACAGCGATAAAGAGATAAAAATGTTACCAAAAGATAAAAATAGATGGATGGGAGCACCAAGGCAGGGTCAAGAAAGTGGAGAGGTTGGAAATTAAAAAAAAAAAAAAGGGAAAATGGTTATTTCCTAACATTAATTCCAAAGCCTCCATACATCCAACAGCTTCTTGATCCAAAAGCTATTAGTGTTTGAGTAGTTTATTTCGGTTGACCTAAACAGTTAACTCAATAGCCATATTTATATGGAGATCGCTCAGATTAAAACAGTATGATTTACTGAGCCTGAAAACAGACACTACTATAGCGGAGATGCTGAGATACAGATAGGCACAACAAAAAGACTGCCAGAAAGTAAGCTTTCGGCCAACAAGGCCTTTATCGGAAATAAACAACATACACACACACACACACACACACACACACACATGACCACAGTCTCTGGCTGCTGAGGCCAGACTGCAGGTAGCAGCATACGATGGGAGAAGCAACCAGATGTTCGGGGTAAGCAGATGGCTGGGGCAGGTAGGTGGAGGGATTGCAGGGTAGGGGTGAGGGCCATTAAGTGCTCGTGCTCCTTTTGGGAGCAAACGCGACAAGAAGGACGGCAGCTAGGTGCAGTTGGGAGGTACACAGAGGGTGGGTGGGTGGGTGGGGGGGGGTAGGCATTGGCGGAAAAGCAGAGAAGTAAAAAGTCTGTTGTTGTAATAGTGGTACAGAAGTCTGTGTAGGGCTGAAATGGGAACAGGGAAGGGGCCGATAGGTAAGGATAGTGACTAACGAAGGTTGAGGCCAGGTAGGTTATGTAGCAGGGAGAGTTCTCACCTGTGCAATTGGTGGGAAGGATCCAGATAGCACAGGCTGTGAAGCAGTTATGGAAATGAAGAACATTGTGTTCGGTGGCGTGCTCAGCTACTGGGCGATCCAGCTGTTTCTTGGTCACACATTGTTGGTGACCATGACAGCTTGTTGGTTGTCATGCCCATGTAGGATTTAGCACAGTGATTGCAGCATACTCTGGATTGAGACTGAAATCTGGCACATTTGACATTCATGGCTAATGCCCCACTGACAGCACTAGCCTAGTGGTGCTTACAGTCCAATGACCTTTGTTCCAGGAGTTCTAGTCCCACAAGGTATGCAGTAAAATTCTAAGAAGTTGAGAAGGTATGAAGAGGCACTGGAAAAGTAAAGCTTTCAGGGCATGCCGTAGTAATGCGTATATAGCTCAGCAACTACAGGACTTTCCAAAAAGAATGCTGAGATGTTGAATAGGCTGAAAAACTTTTTAACTGAAGATAAAATATGTTTGTCTGCCGTGTCCTTCAGCGCCAAACGCTGGACGTGACAAGCGTAAAAGAGATGAGTACTGCCATGCTACCACTTTCACTCTCATGCAAGTATGATTTTGATGGTACAACAGAAAGCACAGATAATTCTTTCGTAGGCTGAGTTTAATCAATTGCTAGTCTGCAGCGTCGCTTGCGGGAAACATACCAGTGACGAAATGAACCCGATTACAAACCTATTCGTCGATGGTGAAACTAGTTTGAAGATACAGAAAGCGTGTTGACGGACGTTTATGAGGCTGGCCAAGAACAAGTAAAGTTGAAGAATTACGGCAGTCTTGTATCAGAAGACCGAAAAAAATCTCTCGTCTAATAAAATCATAAATTAAACATATCTAAGACAACACTCATCAGTTTCATGCATTAAATGTTAAGACTTCATGCCTGCAAAATTCAGATCGGACAGGCTGTGATGCGTCTATTGTCTGAGCTCCCAGAAATCCTGATATTACCGCTTTTGACTTCTTCCCCTGGGGCTACGAAAAGAATATTTTCTATACAGGAAAATTTTCGAAATTTGAAGCGTCTGTGGGAACGAATATGGAGTGCCATTTCGTCTGTAACACCAGAGACGCTGTTAAATATACGGCCTGAAATCCAGTTTCATTTTGATGTCTGTAGAGCGATAAATGGATCTCACATAGAAACTTATGAAGGTTTTCTACTCAATTTGACATTTAAGTTGTGCTGTTACATTGAACAGTTTTTCTGTAGCGCTTATTCAAAATCCTGGCATTCTTTTTGCAAAACCCTGTATAGAATTTTCCCGTGAATCAGATAGATTCACGGTTCGATTCCCATTATGTCGTGCTTTCAGACAGACTGTAAGTTATTTAATGAGAGTTTGAATTAATTCTCGCTGTTGACGAAAAGAGGGCAGTGGTTGTACTAGGGCAGCATAGCGGACAGCGACACAAGACCTTTTTAACGTAAAAACATTAGGCTTTCAGAACTGTATGTGAGTTTCGAGTGGAGCTGAAAGAGCGTACATACACAGTGTCCTGGACATGTCGGGGTTTTGTACTTACAAAACAGTATTTGAGAAAAGTATTGCTCTTCTACTTCATTCTCAAGAAATCTGCTGTGGAAAGTTCTCGTTTGCTAATGGTGTACGTGATCTGTCCGAAACAACGTGCAGAGGTTGGTTTTGAAGATTCAGAGGCAACGATTTTGAGATGAGTGACAAAATGCGTTTCAGTTCGCTTGCTGTACCACAGGCTTCTGCAACCGAATCAAACAGTGAATGCCGAACGCTCCGAAGCACAGTTACACAATGTCAATACCTCGACAAAGGACAAACGACTGTGATATGCTCAGAGACATGAAGAAGTAATTCTGCTTCATGACAATACCAAACCACATATTTCAAACCGAATGAAGAAAACCTTGAAGGGTCTTTGATTAGATTTCTTACCCCACCGGCAATATTCGCCAGACATCGCCTCTTCTGATTACCCTTTGTTTTGGTGCACTGTCAGATGGCAAGAACTATACCCCTTACATAAAGTCATTAAAGATCACCGAACTCACGTTGAGCGAACAGTAGGGCTGAACAAAAATTGTTGACACGGCACAATGCATCTTGTAGAGGGTATAGTATGGACGTATTGAAATAATTAATGTTGGGTGATGGTTTTAAAGTAATTCACGCGACATGAAAACTGCGGAAACATCTCGATTTACTGGAGGCTAGTTTATCCCAGGGAAGTATTCAGAGTTGACCATGGCCGGGTGGCGGTGCGCACCTGGGGAGTGACGAAGGGAAGTGCCAATAGGCGGCTTAGGGCGGTTCAAACTCTCGGAAAGCGGTAACGGGGCGCGGCCTCCCGCTGCCTTAAGATGAGTGACAGTGAGGGGGTGGTTGACCCCATGCTGGTGTACCGGGAAGCAGACAGAGAACTTGTATCGCTGTTGATAAATGTCCGTCATCCCGTTTTCAGTGAAACATGCGGGAAAGCCACCCAAAGCTACGGTGGAGCGGTCAACAGAGGACGAAATATGCATGTTCGTGACTATAGCAACTTCATGCTGAATTCACGGTCCTCATCGTCTGAAGTAAATCAGGTGAAGAGCGACAGAACGAAATATGCCAGCCTCCGATGGGAACGTAGTACCAAGGAATTTGAAGTACTTTCCTGAGAGTCAGAATTTGGGAAAAATTGGTGTTTTATGCAGATGCAAACCTTGATGGGTGGGCTGGGAGGAGCTAAATAGCAGAAGTTGAGAGGAAGGGAAATTTTGTGGCAATTTGTTCATTTCCCAGAACAAGCATTGGTCGGCACTGGGAAGCGACGCATAATTAACGTGACATGCGCTGCAATTGGCGTAAGTGATTTTGCTGGAGGGGAA
Source organism: Schistocerca nitens (assembly GCF_023898315.1). Lineage (NCBI taxonomy): Eukaryota > Metazoa > Arthropoda > Insecta > Orthoptera > Acrididae > Schistocerca > Schistocerca nitens. The sequence continues at coordinate 781,007,936 of NC_064618.1, forward strand.
AGCGAGGCAAAGAGCGGACTGGCAGAAGTCTCTGTAGAGGTTTATCCATTCCCAGCTTCCCTAGGGTGCAGACATGGCGCTCCTTAATCAGCTTGCCTGAGAGAGAATGAGCATATCTGCAGTTTAGGACTTAGCAGACGGAATGGTTCAAATGGTTCAAATGGCTCTGAGCACTATGGGACTTAACTCCTGTGGTCATCAGTCCCCTAGAACTTAGAACTACTTAAAACTAACTAACCTAAGGACATCACAGACACCCATGCCAGAGGTAGGATTCGAACCTGGGACCATAGCGGTCGAGCAGCTCCAGACTGTAGCGCCTAGAACCACTCGGCCGCTCTGGCCGGCCCCAAAAGGAACGATTGAGCTTGGAGCTCAGCTGTCTATTGAGCAAGATAGCTAGGAGTGAACAGATGAGCGCAGCCTTGCAGCACCACGAGGCCGGCCGACGTCTGCACAACGACGACGCCCCGCCATGCTGAGTTCGGTGATATTGCGCCCGCTCTGGCTTGAGTTAGGCCACTGATTAATTTGTTGTATCACGTCGGCAAAGTTTCCACGAGGGTTTCATGGGCCGTGTATTGTAGAATTCTTCTCGCACTTCGCATTACGCCTGGGTCAGTCGATAGGAATTAATTTTGATTTATCGCGTTTTACTCCACGTAAACGCAATTTATTCCCGCTGCCTGTTAGGAGAGTCACGTAACGTTATGATTGAAGGTCATGAGTTAAAATAAATTTGTGCTAATCGACTGCATCTGTTTTCAATCAATTAGCTAAAATCCCAAGTCATTTTCTTAATTAATTTTATGTTCAACATTTGCATCTGGTGTTCAAAAGCTGAATATAACACCAATGTGCACCCTTTTTTAATTAAAAGGGATCGATTCTGAATCAATTAATGTCAACACTGCCACTGCAGTTCATTCGGGAGTCACAAGGCCTTATTACTTTCTTTGTGTTATCCGACATTGCGGCGCAGTTTTGCACTCCCTGTTGGTCTGTTAGTCAATTAGCTGAGGTGAACACACGCCAAAACCAGATAAGTGACGGGTAGGGTGTTACAACACACACACACACACACACGCACACACATACACACACACACACACACACACACACACACACACAAACACACACACACACACACATGTAAACGCGATTGATAGTGGCTCTTACAATTAGCGAATACAGCGGACCACAGTCGAGCTCAGTAAGACCCTATAACGATTCGACGAGTCCCAATGGGGCTACAACTGAAACCAAATGCGACGGAACAGGGACGGTCGTCTTTCTCTTCGGCGTGCAGCACAGAGCAGATCGATGGCGACGACGCCACTTCGCTACATGTTGCACACAATTTACCTCGGTCGACTTTTCCCCTCGACAACATTCGATCCATCCTGCAAATCTTCATTTCTGCTCGGCAGATGCGCCCCGCCTTTGCAAATATTCGTTTTTCTTCCTCGTCCCCAGGTAATTTAATCTCGCTGCGAGTTTTCCGATACTCTTGAAAGTAAGGAGGATCGAGGAGATGGCGGGGGCAGCCCCCTTTCTCAGCCTTGGCTTGGGACGTTCCTCGGGCTTCCAATCTCCGCCGCTGGCCAGAGTTCGTCACTGCGGCGGCAACGCAATCACGACCTCCCCTCTGCTCTGTGGCCGACCACAGGTCCGCAGTCGGTCTGTCCTTCCGTTTATCTTTGATTACAACGCGTTCACCCTTCCGTGTACCTGGGGCACTTACACTTCGTAAATGTCATTACTCACACACGTTATTCTTATTGCACTTTATTTGGCAACGAAGAAAACACATTGACCCACGGTGATATAAATCAATATAATAATTATGGCCGGCCGAAGTGGCCGTGCGGTTCTAGGCGCTGCAGTCTGGAACCGCGAGACCGCTACGGTCGCAGGTTCGAATCCTGCCTCGGGCATGGATGTTTGTGATGTCCTTAGGTTAGTTAGGTTTAACTAGTTCTTAGGGGACTAATGACCTCAGAAGTTCATAGTGCTCAGAGCCATTTGAACCAAACATAATAATTACCTTGAATGGAGGATATAAGATGAACATCAACAAAAGCAAAACCAGTATAATGGAATGTAGTCGAATTAAATCCGGTGATGCTGAGGCAATTAGATTAGAAAATGAGACACTTAAAGTAGCAAATGAGGTTTGCTATTTTGGAAGCAGAATAAATGATGATGGTCGAAGTAGGGGAAGAAAATGTAGAGTGGTAATAGCAAGAGAAGCTTTTCTGAAGAAGAGAAATTTGTTAACGTAGAGTGTGTCAGGAAGTCCTCCCTGAAAGTATTTGCATGGACTGTAGCCATGTATGGAAGTGAAACATGGAGGATATATAGTTTAGACAAGAAGAGAACAGAAGTTTTTGAAATGTGGTGCTACAGGAAAATGCTGTAGATTAGATGGGTAGATCACATAACTGATGAGGAGGTACTGTATAGAATTGCGGAGAAGAGAAATTTGTGGTGTAACCCGACCAAAAGAAGGGATCGGTTGATAGGACACATTCTGAGACATCAAGGTTCAAATGGTTCAAATGGCTCTGAGCACTATGGGACTCAACTGCTGAGGTCATTAGTCCCCTAGAACTTAGAACTAGTTAAACCGAACTAACCTAAGGACATCACAAACATCCATGCCCGAGGCAGGATTCGAACCTACGACCGTAGCGGTCTTGCGGTTCCAGACTGCAGCGCCTTTAACCGCATGGCCAAGACATCAAGGGATCACCAATTTAATATTGGAGGGAAGCGTGGAGGGCAAAATCATAGAGAGAGACCAAGAGATGAGTACAGTAAGCAGATTCAGAAGGTTGTAGGTTGCAGTAGTTAGTCGGTGATGAAGAGGCTTGAACAGGGTACAGTAGCACGGAGAGCTGCATCAAACCAGTCTTCGGACTGAAGACCACAACAACAACAACAATTTTCTTGAACATCGAGCCGCATCAACTGGTCAAATATCCACAACTTTCGGACGTGCTCGTCGGTCATTGTCCAGTGGTTACAGTGTTTTCTTTTTCCCATTCCCAGCCCTAACTTTGTTAGGCGGGGAACTGATAGAGTCAGTGCACTGCAGAACAATTTTTTTCTTGTTGCCAATGGCATTGCTGCAGTGGTAACACCGGTTCCCGCCAGGTCGCTGGAGCTAAGCACTGTTGGGCTTGGCTGGCACTTGGATGGGTCACTGCGTGGGTGTTCCAGGTGCTTTTGGCAAGCGTAGTGCACTCAGCCATTGTAAGGCAAATTGAGGAGCTACTTGACTGAGAAGTCGCGGCACCGGTCACGTAAACTGACAGCGGACGGGAGATCGGTATGCTGACCACATGCCCCTCCATATCCACATCCGGTGAAACCTACAGATTGAGGATGAAACGGCGGCCGGTCGCCACCGTTGGAACTTCAAGGCATGTTCGGACAGTTTTTGTTTGTTTTTCGTGTTACGACTTTCTTTATAACGTCTTAGTTATGCGCATACGTAGTAACATAATGTCTAAAATACATTTCTGGGTAATTTTTACGATTTAGGTGGTTCTACGTGAAAAGTAACGTTTCGGATTAGGAAGGCATGAAATGAATCGCTCAGTAAAGTACTTGAGGCTATAAATTAAGAGAGGCATACAAAATGAAGGCCATGTATGGATGGAAAGTGTTTCTTAAATATTTCCGTCCTTCACAGCTCATTCTCTATGGCCGGGTAGCAAATATTCTCACCAATTTGTTACAACGAAAGTACTAGAGTAAGAGACGATACGAGAGTAGAAAGTCTGAATATGGAGATGGACATTGAAAAGAGGAAAGTACAATTTTCTTTTGTTGGCCCATATTGGATGCAAAACTTCTCTCTCCATCCGAACAGGCCTCGAGAAGCCCAACGGTACCAACCAACCACCATGTCATCCTGAGACGAGAGGCATCGCTGGATGAGGTTGTGGAGGGTTATGTGATCAGCACATCGCTCTCCCAGCCGTTGTAAGTTTTCAAGATCCGATCGGCTACTTCTCAGTGAAGTAACTCCTCAGTTTGTCTCACAAGGGCTGAGTGCACCCCGCTTGCCAACATCACCCCGCAGACCCCATCGGTGACCCATCCAAGTGCTAGCCAAGTCCGACAGCGATTAGCCTCGGTGATCTGACGGGAACCGTCCTTGGCTTATTGTATAGCGGATGTTAAAAAGAATTCTGTATTTTGAGAGGTGGCAATACGGACCAACACAAGACAAAAATTTCTGGTAAACATGACCTTTAAAATGCAATCCCTAAGAACTATGAGCATTTCTTCATCGTCACTCCTGTTAAACACATCGCTTCCACTACAAACTCTTTCCTGTTACGAACGATCTTTTAATGTAGTAAACAAATGAGAACGCATTATCCTGTTGCTGTGAAACAGCATGACTACTAATGTAATCTGCTTGCTAATATATACGACCTGCACTTGGGAGCCATTTCTATTGGAGCTGTTGAGTATAGCGCCCATCCACAGTAAGGCAAGCTTCTGTCCGACGTCTTTTTGGGGAATACGCACCCTCTGGAAAACTTAAGGTTGGTCACGGATGCGCTGGCAGACAATGATGATGCGTTCATTTACTGTTTTCGCATCATTAATGTTCCCATAACCAAACGTCTAAGGGGTTAACTTTGAAGGAACACCGAAGGGTATTCCTTGGATTCGAATATGGAGGAAGTTCAAAGATTACCAGACGACTGACGGTAATTTGTAACTTCATTGTCAACATTATTTAACTTAGAGTGAAATCCCTGCTATACGCTTTTACGTGAGACATAGCTCACGCATATAAATTATCATGTATTTAACTTAGGAATTTTCAGTACTTTTGTTAATTAGAATACTATGTTAGCTAAAAACGAGAGCTTGTTATGTTAACCGTCTTGTCCCCTAAGATGCTTATTGTCGGATTTCTGCCGTATATTACTTCACTCTGTTTGAAAATTAAACATTCGAAGCTACATTGTTTCTCTGATAGTCTCTTTTTACGCCACAATTGCAAATGTGTATATCACAGTAAGTTACTTGTACCAGCTGTTTCAGTTAAATGCGACTTTAAAGCTGTTCACCCGTATTATCCTTACTATCGTAGTTGACTGCACTCAAGACAGTTTGATTTCCACGCCACTGAAACCAGATCAATGAGTTCCAGCAAACGCGGAAGAATACATTGTGCTATGTTTACATTTTCTTATGATGGACGCGGTACAGTTCAAGGATATTCCGCTCGTTGCAACAGCCGTTCATCCTCAACAGGACTACGAATGGCGCGAAGTCTGCCTCGATCCACCGTTGTTGGAGCTACAGAGCCAGTGTCTGCTAGTCGGTGGAAAGGACTGCTAAATAACTGTGCAGATAGTACCCTGCATTCTGTATATTTTTCAGCAAGCAAGACACCGCCTAACAGATTACAGGTCCTGTCTTACATCGGTCCCGGGTTTTACACACACACACACACACACAATTATTACGTGGGCTGTTCGGAAAGTAAGGTCCGACAGGTCGCGAAATGAAAACCACAGTGACAATCAAAAATTTTTTATTTGGAACAATTAGCCACACCTTCCACCTACCTCTCTAAATGGTCGCCGCTCCGACATTTGTCGCGGCGTTGCACAAACTTTCCAGTATCCCAGCCACAGAAAGCAGCCGCCTGTGCTTTCCGCCAATTCTCTAAGTTCTGCCTTTCGTTGTTTGTGCCAAAATGCGTATCGTAGTGAGCGGTTCATGTGAGCAGAAATGAACAACAGAAGGAGCCAATTAAGGAATGTATTGTGGCTCATCAAACACTTCCCATCGAAAACGCTGCAGAAGCGTCTTCATTGCTCCTGCAGGATGCGGCTGAAAATTGTCCTGAAGAAAGAAACGCTTGACATTTATGTTATGTGGGCTGCATAGCTTCAGGCGAAATCTCTCACCACATCCACGTACTTGGCGGGAGACACTGTTGTTTTAAGTATTTCTACGTGATCACTTTGCGCTCTGAACTGGAAAGAGCAACGTGAAGCAAACGACAGGCACACTAAAGACACTTTCCAACACATCTATGCGAAGTTCCTTCGGATTTTCCCAATAGTTTCCATTTCGCGCCTAATCGGACCTTACTTTCCGAATATCTACATCTACATCTACATCCATACTCCGCAAGCCACCTGACGGTGTTTGGCGGAGGGTACCCTGAGTATCTCTATCGGTTCTCCCTTCTATTCCAGTCTCGTATTGTTCGTGGAAAGAAGGATTGTCTGTATGCTTCTGTGTGGGCTCTAATCTCTCTGATTTTATCCTCATGGTCTCTTCGCGAGATATACGTAGGAGGGAGCAATATACTGCTGGACTCTTCGGTGAAGGTATGTTCTCGAAACTTTAACAAAAGCCCGTACCGAGCTACTGAGCGTCTCTCCTGCAGAGTTTATCTATCATCTCCGTAACGCTTTCGCGATTACTAAATGATCCTGTAACGAAGCGCGCTGCTCTCTGTTGGATCTTCCCTATCTCTTCTATCAACCCTATCTGGTGCGGATCCCACACCGCTGAGCAGTATTCAAGCAGTGGGCGAACAAGCGTACTGTAACCTACTTCCTTTGTTCCATTAAAGTGAAAGGGTTTAGGTATTTTTAAGCCAAATTTCAAACTTTTGCTTAGCTGTGGAAACAGTTACATGGATTCACAAAAGTGACCATTTAACAGTGCTGCACAGTGTATACCGGATGTTTGCTTTAACTTGAGAGAACTAAATATCTCGAAAAAGAAGCATTGTACAAAAAGGTTCAGAGTAAAAAGTTGATTTTAGTAAAGGGGACATGAGTCTGTGCTACAACTGGCCGCTTCCTAACCGCTCCCCTGAGTGGGCGGTGTCAACTTTGTATTTTCAATTGGGAACCCCCTATTGTTATGACATGGACGGATTCTACGCCGAAGAATACATACGGTTTACCAAACCATTGTTTTCCATTCGTGGTAGATGGCGCTGTAATCGACAGGTATCAAGTGCGACTGTTTTTGCAATAAATTTAATTCTACTAGGCCAGTGCATAAGTTCGTAGGGTTTTCGTTTTGCATGTTGGTTTTCCGGTTTCTGCTGGTTTATTTATCGATTGTCAGTTTTTGTTTGTAGTTCACTCTTCCTATCTGAGCTTACATAATGTCATGTTGTCATTTGGAGACAATGAGTGTGTAACGCCGGAAATGCATATCCTCCTATTTCCATCTGTTGTACTGTAAGTTTTTTCCTTAATTTGTTACCTGAATATATGACATTTCTGTGCCTTTATATATTGTAATTGTCTTACTATTTGTATATATATATTTATGCATTTATGTCGATGTATAATTGGTTTGTTTCGTAAATATTATTTGTATTTTTACGCTGGGTCTTGCCTAGGGAAAACTGCTATCGAACGATTACATCGATAGGTCGTGTGAAGAATCAAAGTGTGTAGGATCTTTGGTAGTGTTAACTCTGCCGCGTGGAGCGCGGGCAGGGCAGTCGGAGTCTGGCTGGAGTAGCGAGTGGAGCAGGTGTGTGGTGTGACGCTCCCGTGAGTTGCCGCGCTTTCGGGGTTTAGCAGCATGTAATTGCGCTCGACTTGCGATGATAGTTTCTGACGTGGTGTCGCGGACGAGAAGCATTAGCTGGCGCACATCAAGAGCCCGTTTCGCCTGGTGACCGTGTCGAGACGAAGGCCCGCCAACATCCAGCTTCTGCAACAGCGACGGCCGACAATGAGTGACTGTCGCCACCTCCTCGATCGACGGCTTCAAACCTTCAATCAACTAACAAGGAAGACTAAAAGCACGTAAAGTTTCAGAACTGTATGGCAGACCTCAGCTTTTCAAATTGTTCCATTTGCCTCGCAAAATTACAGCAACTCAGCATGAACCTTTGTTGCTCATTGTCCCAATTGCATTACCAAGCAGGGTCCCTTCCTTTTCCGAAATGAAACCGAGTGTCGTTGAAATTCAGTCGCCAGCATTAAAGTACTATCATTGCATTTCATTACTTTAGTTTCCAAGTGCAGTTAAAGCATAGCTGGCTACAATAGTTAGATTACACAAGCACAAATTAAGAGTGCGAGTTTTGTTAGCATATTTTAGCTTACCAGTGACTGCAGCTCAGCTTGGTACGTACTAAATTTTACTATTGTTAATTATTCAGAATCATTTAATTCAAGTTCAAAGTTAAATCTCTTGTTTCTAAATTGCGTAGAGTCAAGTTGCTTTTGAAATGATTGTTGAGGTAGTCCAAGGCTAACCGTATTCTGCTGGATTTCGATGTGCTTCAGAAAGAAAGCTCACTATTAACTTCAGTCACTAAATTAACTTTCGATTTTCCGGATTTATTAATTCTTTTGCTAAATTAAGTCAGAGTGTAGCGAAATTTATTACTTCTGACAAACTTTCAGTTTTCACACTACACATGTCAACCTTCAGTTGCCACGCTTCTAGTGCTAATTATATGTGTAATAACCCTTCTTTTTCAGTTACTATAGTAGTTGTCCTTAGGACAGGCGACCGTGATTTCCCCCAAATCTCAAATATCTAATTACCGCTAGTTAATTGTTGACGTAACGGCCGCACATTTACTTTCTTTATTAACTTTACCCCTTTTCAAAATTAATTTCCACCAGTTTCATTTGCATTTTTCCTTTCATTTAGATGTAACCCTTTCCTCTCTCTTTACCGACAGATTAACTTCGGTGACGATTGCTTTCCCAAATTTCCCATTAGGTACACGCGGTTTAATTTTTCACTGTCATTAAGGTCGATAAGTGAGGGGGAGGTTACAAGTGGAGCTGTGGACCTAGAAAATGGAACCCCAAGTGAAGAAGTCGGAACATTTCCGATTTATTCTCCTGTTTGAGTAAAATAGAGGTATGACAGCAGAGGAGGTAGCCAGAAACGTCTGCGCCGTGTATGGGGATAATGCACTCTGACAGAGCACGACAGGTAATACTTTTCTCGTTTTAAGGAGGGACGTTTCGACAACAGTGGCTCTCTACGTTCAGGAAGACCTTCGGTGTTTGATGACGATAATTTAAAGACATAGATCCACGATGGTCCACGTCAGTATGCTCAAGAACTGACGACTGTGATGAACTGTGGTCATTCACCATCGTGCGACATCTGCATACAACGGAGAAGGTTCAAGAATCAGGCGTGTGAGTACTGCATGTTCTAAGGTAATATCACAGAAATCAGCGGGTGTCCACACCTGCATCTCCACTTAGAGAAAGAAATGAATCCTGCTTCAAGTGAAAGAACTAGTCAAGCATTCATCAGCAAATTACATAGGAACAGTAGGATTTGTATTAGTTCTCGCTGATCCCAAATACGTTACAAATTGTTCTGTATCTATGGAAGCAATTCCTTACGGAGAGCTTCTTCGAGCTACATCGTCAGCGCACGTGGAACTGATGTAGACGTTTGTGTACCAGGACCCAAAGCATAACGCCAGCTGTTTAATATTGGGGCCGTTCTTTTCAGGCAAATCACAGGAAGCCAGGAGTTGGGGACAGGGGTTCAAACTTGAGATTCTTTGGAACGATTATCAGTTCCATCGTTTTCTTTATCACCACTTAGTTAGAACGTAGGTTTTTTTCTTCTTTCCTTGTTTTTGTAGCACGGTAAAGTTGATGATATAGAAGTGTAGGGTAACGCGGCCAGAATCCTTTTCAGTCAAACCCTTCCGGCAGGATGGTCTCAAAATATATATAAAAAGAGAATCCCAGTTTCTGCTATTATTGCAGACAGCCTTCATCAGGGTGATTGGTGTGTAGCACATATCAGTTTCCAAAAGTGAATTGGCGTTTTCCTTATGACGTCCTCAAGCTAAACTTAATCGGCATTTTACTGTCTCTATCACAGGCTAATAGACACACACACACAGACACACACACACGCGCACACACACACACACACACACACACACACACACACACACACACAGGAGTGCGCTTGTGAATAGTTAGTTTGGACGTCATACCATATTACTGTTTAGGGCGACATCTCACCTAGTACACTTTACACTAAGATGACAAAAATAATGGGATACCTCCTACCTTTTGCCCGACGTACTGCAGCGGCTCGACGAGGCATAGACTCAACAAGTCGATGGAAGTCCCATGCAGAAATAGTGAGCCATGCTGCCTCTATAGACGTCCATAATTGCGAAAGTGTTGCCGGTGCAGGATTTTTTACGCGGACTGACCTCTCGTTCATGTCCCACAAATGTTCGAATGGATTCATATCGAGCAATGTGGATGGGCAAATGATTCGTTCGAACTGTCCATGTCCTTCAAACAAGTCGCGAACAAATGCAGCCCGATGACGTGGCACACTGCCATTCATAAAAAATTCCATCGTTGCTTGAACCAAGTAGCCAAACATAATCATTACCAGTCAATGATTGGTTCAGTTGGACGAGAGAGTCCACTCTACTCCATGTAAGCATAGTCCACACCACTTTTGGCCACCACCAACTTTCACAGTCCTTGTTGACAGCTTGAATCCATGGCTTCGTAGCTTCTGCACCTACTCGAAGCTTACCGCCAGCTCTTATCAACTTGAATCGGGACTCATCTGACCAGGTCACGGTTTTCCAGTGGTCTAGGGTCCAACCGATATGATAACGAGCCTAGGAGAGGCACTGCAGAAGATATCGTGCTATTAGCAAATGTACTCGCGTCGGTCATCTGTTGCCATAGCCCATTAACGCCGAATTTCGCCACACGGTCCTAACGTATACGTTCGTCGCACGTCCCATATTGATTTATGCAGTTATTTCACGCAGTAGCGCTGTTCTGTTAGCACTGACAACTTTACACAAACGCCTCTCTGCAGTCGGTCGTTAAGTGAAAACCATCGGCAACTGCATTGTCCATGGTGAGAGGTAATACCTGTAATTTGGTATTCTCGGCACGTACTTGATACTGTGGATCTCGAAATATTGAATCCCCTAATGATTCCCGAACTGGAATGACCCATGCGTCTAGCCTAAACTACCTTTCCGCGTTCAAATTCTATTAATTTCCGCCGTGCGGCCATAATGATGTCGGAAACCTTTTGACACGAAACGTCTGAGTGTAAATGACAGATCCGCTTTTTCTTTCTTTATTGATTTTCAATTCCCCCCCAAGGGGGGCGGGCTGGCAGCAGCTTACTACGCTGCTCTACAGCCTACAGACTTTTGTTTAAAAAAGGAAGAAGAAAGAAACAAGGAAAAACAGGCGATAAAATGGTGATTTAAAGTGTAAAATGGCGTAAAAATGCGGAAAGTTAAAACAGAAAGCAAAAGGGGTTGGCAATGTGGATAAAACACACAGGAATCAGACAAGTAACATAGTAGACACACAATTAAAAAACATGGCGACAGTCCAGTTTCTGTTCGCAAGTGATAAAAAAAAAGCACACCCAGCGACAGTATGATGGCTGTTCGCTACACTTCCCAAAAGACACAACACGGAGCACGCACTGGAAAAACACACTGTAAAACACTGCACGAAAAAGGCGGCACAAAGATGGCACTCCCGATCCAAGGCAGATGGGGGGGGGGGGGGACTGGAGTAGGGGGAAAAACAAGGAGGGAGGAGAGGAAAAAACGAAAAGGGGGGGAACCAAGGAGGGAGAGGACTAATAAAGGGAGAGGACTAATAAAGGGGGAGAACTAATAAAGGGGGAGAACAGATCCGCTAATGCACTCTCATTTTGTACTTTTTGTACGTTATACTACCGCCATTTGTATGTGTGCATGTCGCTATCCCTTGAGTTACGTCACCTCACTGTAGGTGAAAACAAGCTGAGAAACCCAGAACTGCACAGGTATTTATTTGTAGCTCTGCCTGACGTTTCATACGCGGCAGAATTTATTATTTACTTAGACAGAGTGAACATTTATAAAACCGACAAACTGCAGGGACGGATTCATGACTGGAAATGAAGGGAAAAAGATCCTATGAACAGGTGTCTGGAAATGCCACGGTAGATGGCCCTGACGAATGAAAGTTCCTTTGACTGTGTGCTGTGTATTCCTCGTGTGTTGCAGGTTCTGTAATTGACGTAGCGTATAGCAAGTCAAGTAGCAGAATGGTTCATCGGTAAAGACGACTGATGATGCAAATCCCATAACTGTGATGGTCTGGTGCTAAACCTGTAACACCATGGCTCTAATGCTGTACGGATTTATTTTGCTTCTTGCTTTGGTTTAATGTTGTAACATTGAATATCTGTAAATGTGTTTGAATCGATAACATAAAATTGTATACTCCTTTCTTTGTTAAGACTTTGATGACATGGTTTGATTCTATGCAATGTAGTATATCTGTCATTTAAATTCTTTGTCCAATTTGGAGGAAACAAAACTTACTATGTATAATTGTAATTTCTGTGTGAATAATTTTTTGTAGAAATGACAATATGTGCAAATGTTCTGTTTTATTTACTGCGTTTGTTTACTGTTATGTAAACTGCTGACCTTCACTAAGAAGTCTTAGTTACCTTGTATGAAAAAGGTGTAGTGGTTCCCCTCGGGAACGGAACTGTGTAACGCGCGCAAATTGTGGTTGGCCTAGGTAGAAAAGGTGGAACAAGAGTCAGTCGGGAACGAGCTACCAAACTGTGCACTGCCATGTAAAATTTGTATATTGTGCTGGTTCCGAGAGAGGCTTTTTCTGCCACTTTCCAATGCCTCGGATTTATGGATAAACAGCGGGAATGATTCTGGAATTGGAATCCATCATCGCCACCAAGAAGGGACAGAGTCCGCCAATTCTGCCTGCAAATCCACCTACCAACATGCAGTTGCCACCACATTGCACAATCACTGTAAAGGGGTACTATAATAATGTACAGTGAAGGATCAGCTTATTGGATGTGTTAGTGTGCTCAAATATAAGGTAACTTATAACTGAATTTATATACCTACCTTGATTTTTTCCTTATCACAACACCTTTCAGGTTCCTTTCCATTTAAACTATGATTACCGAGTGTCCTAGTTTGTGGAAAAAATGAAAGCCTCAGAACATTAAATAATGTTGTTTGATCATGGTAAGATGGGAGTGTTCAGATTTACTGTGGATTTAGTGAAATTGTGGGAGGTAGTAAATGTAGCCTTGTGAAAGCCTCCCAGGGATGAAAACAGTCTATTTTAAAGTTTAGTGGCGTTTCAAAGTCTCCTATTTAATCATTTACTTGAAAGTAGAAGATTGTGGTAATAAAGACAATTTGCAGTTTCTTTTAAAGATTAAAAGCTCTTAAAATTGAGGCTTATAAAGTGTTGCTTAATTAATGATCATAGTGCCGCCTGTAGTAAATTTTAAAAAGTGAGTCCATTCCTTGTAAATTTGTAAATATTGTGTTTCACTGTAGTAAAAGTCGTGAACTGCATTTATGGAAAGTTATACACTTATGCTTGCTAAGCACTTGTTTCTTTTGGGCATTGAAAGTCCATATTAATAGTGTAATAAAATCCACAGGTTATCCTGTACCACTATTTATGAAAACAATAATTTCTTTATTCAAAAGACATTGAGAAGTAACTTGTTAGCGAATTCCAATTAACTTTCATTCTAAACAGAATAATATTTAATTGAGAGATACTTAACCTGTGACTAGTTCATAATTTTGCAGTGAACTACATTTATAATTTCATGCCAGTTAGAAAAATGTTTGAACAATAATACTGAACCTATGTCCAATTAATGATTCTGCAGTGAATGTTAACAGTAATGTTATAAAGACAAAAATATTTACATAATTCTGACTTTTATTTCCGATAAGCCACCCCCGTTAGATAAAATACGGTCAGCTTAACAAAATTCCTCTCAGAGGGTAACACTGCTCTGTTGCTGTATACCATAATTGTTTTAACTATATAGTTTTACTTCACGACCTGCCTCCTACTTTAAGGTTATGGTATAGCAGTAGCAGACGGAATTGTTATAAATCCACCGACAAAATCCTTCCCGTAGAGGGAAATTCGTTGCTGGATATCCTTGCACTTGTTGCGGGTGATAGGTATAGTAGCAGTTATCATGCAGGATCCACATACTCGTACTTGCGGACATGCCGCCACCTTCACCCCCCTTACACCTTCTCCAGTACGCCGATGACACCGCCTTCCTTGCCCTCGTCCCCATCCTGCAATGCTCCCAGCACCTTCTCCAATCCCATCTTGACCGGTTCACCACTTGGTGTAACCAGTGGCTGCTCAAGGTCAATCCTTCCAAGAGCCAGGCGATCATTGTAGGCAAAACCATCCCTTCCTTCCGTCTCCTCTACTTCTATCTCACTATATATGACCGTTCTGTCAACCTCACCCCCACCCTCAAGTACCTTGGCGTCACTTTTGACTATCGCCTCTCCTGGACCCCCCATCTCCGGACTGTCCAAGCCAAGGCACGCTTCCAACTCTGCCTCCTCAAGCTCCTTTCTGGCCGCACATGAGGTCTGGGCACCTCCACTGTTCTCCACACCTATAAATCCCTCATCCGCCCTATCCTCTTTATACCCATCCCGCCTGGATCGTCGCCCCTCCTACCTTCTACAAATCCCTTCAGACCCTAGAACGTCTCCAGTTTTACACAGCTCAGGAAGTTTTCCAAATCTAGTCCAGGAGAATCACAAGGAAGGCGGAAGAAGAGAGGAGGGAAAGAAAGTGATTAATGACAGGGGCTCCACCTCGCCAATCGCATCCGCCTCCCCTGACCCACGCGGATCGTGTACGACTTCATTCCATTCTCACACCTCCACCTATTCCTCGAACGGATACAGATCCTTTACACGTCCCGCAAACTTGATCCCCCTCACCCGCTTGTCTCTCCTATCCTTTCCCACTCCCGTCCACTGCCGCACCTGTACTCCCACATCCCACCTGCTCTCCATCTCTCCACACTACATACCCTTGCTCAAGGTGGCTTCTGCCAACTCCCTGATGATGCCCTCATCCCCTCTATCTACCCCTCCTACCAACTTTAATCCTCCCCTTCCTCCCCCTGTGTTTTTCCTCCAGGGCACCCACTTTCCCTCCTCTCCCTCCTCTCTTCCTCCCTCCCTCCCATCCCACACTTTCCACGCTCTTAGACACCCCCTACCCTCTCCCCTCCCCCATTCCCCTCGCCCACTGCCATCAACCCCTCCCCCTCTCTCTCCTACCCCCACCTCTTCCCTCTGGCAGGCCCCTGGACTTTTTGTGTAAACAGTGCGTCTTCGTGCACTGGAGATCGTCGCCGCAGTGCTTGTGTTCAACGTCCCATAAGTGCATCAGTGTCTCTGCGTCCGAACTCCTCCGTTCACGTGTGACATTCTGTATTCTCCATTGTGTGCAGTGTTGAACGTTTTTTTTTTTTTTTTTATCCGAGTAGTACGTCAGTGAACGACTTCGCTTATATTTTACTATGTTTGTCTCCCGTTTTAGTTCTCCGTGTATGTTTGTTTTTCTGTATTCCTGTTGTACTGTGTGCCTTTCCTATGGCCGAAGAACGGGGTAAATAGGCCGCTGCCGGCCTACCTTGTTTGTAAGGTATCAAAATGGGAATAAAGAAAAAAACTCGCACTTTAGCTTACACCACCTTGGCGGGCCACTTGACTAGGTTTCGTGTCAGTATCCTGTAGAACATGGTGCTCTAGGTGTGGTATACGCACAGTCCGCCGTCTCCCTGCTCGTCTGAAAGGACCTATGATCACACATGCGACCAAAGAGGTCTTGAAATGTTGGGTGATGTGGGTGGTACCCTTGAGGATACTTGTTTCTATGTAGCCGCACTGACTCTCGACCGTTTTCATGTACATGGCCACACCCAAACACCATTGCGGCTTTTTCCCGACGTGAATACCGTGTCATTCCGCTGCTTACAATACACTGTGTCAGTGACACAGCTTGCAACGCACAAGGAACACACGGTATGTGCTCAGAGCAACTTTCTTTAGTCGTCGTCTTCTACCATGGCAATGATGCATTTCCGAACAAATGTTCATAGGAACTTTTTCCTTCATTTTCAGTCGTAAATCCGTCCCTGCAGTTTGTCGGTGTTACCAATGTTCACGTATTGTAGTTTCTTTGCAAGCAGTGTTTCAAATACATAGTATGACTGGGATCATGAACGGAGAGCTCGTTTGCTTCACTAATATGAGAGAGAGGCGTGTAGAGCTGTTCCTGCAAAACACATGTGGCACTAAGGTCCACACCCGCATCACATAGCGTCTGGCCTTATGCTTTGTTTACGGCTTAATAAAGCTGACCGGGAATTGTTGGGAATTGGGAATAATGTCCGCTTCTATGATGTTATGTTAGAGAGAAATAATTTGAAGTCTCTGAGGTGTGAAGGGTAGACAGGAGCTAGAAAATGCATGGTGCTCTCTATCGGAGTTACGTCGCTCTTCGCTTTCGGAAGGAGTTTCCAAGGACCGAGTTAAAACCTAATATTGTTGTGGTGTCACCACCAGACACCACACTTGCTAGGTGGTAGCTTAAATCGGCCGCGGTCCATTAGTACATGTCGGACCCGCGTGTCGCCACTGTCAGGATCGCAGACCGAGCGCCACCACAAGGCAGGTCTCGAGAGACGTACTAGCACTCGCCCCAGTTGTACGGACGACATTGCTAGCGACTACACGTACGAAGCCTTTCTCTCATTTGCCGAGAGACAGTTAGAATAGCCTTCAGCTAAGTCCATGGCTACGACCTAGCAAGGCGCCATTAACCATATCTGGAGAGAGTCTCACTTGTATTATCAAGAGATATGTACCACAAGGAAATTAAAGTTAAGTAAACCTAAGCTCCGTTCTTTTCTTTATAGCATTCATAAGTATCCTGTTTCAGACTTAACGCAAGACGGCGAGAGTTGACGCGTGCCCTTCCGGCTACTTCTCAGTGTGGCGTAGCTAGCTTGTTACGCCACAACAATTGTCAAGCCACAACAATCTCAATTCGGTTCTTGAGATCTCATAGCCCTCAGTCTTGTGTATTCAGAAAGATTTGACCGATTTCTAGGCAGTTTTATTAGTAAACAAACTGAAATTAAAATTTAATGTGTAACAACCCAAAACACAAAGAAAACTTAGTAACTTCGTATTTCCTAGCAAATAATATAAATAAAACGTACCGAACGAAGCAAAGCAACGTCGCTAAATTTTTAACACACAAAGCGAAATTAGTAAATCGTTGTATCCTAGTTAAGTAAACTGAATGATAGCTAGTATCGTAAAGATAACGTTGCAGCGTTTAATCCTGTCACTGCCGTAAACTTCCGAAAATAAATATTAGACTGAGTTAAAAAACTAACAGTGGTATCTTTGTGCATTATAAAACTAACAGCGTCATCTGTAGGTTCTTTGGTATACTACGGACTGGTGACTGAACATCCAAACTATTAAGATGAGAAGCCAGCCGCTGTGGCCGAGCGGTTCAGTCCGGAAAGGCGCTGCTACTACGGTCGCAGGTTCGAATTCTGCCTTGGGCATGGATGTGTGTGATGACCTTAGGTTACTTAGATTTAAGTAGTTCTAAGTCTAGGGGACGGATGACCTCAGATGTTAAGTCCCATAGTGCTTAGAGCCATTTGAACCATTAAGCTGAGAAGAGCATTTTAGGTAAATAAATTACGATCTCTTTCGTTTTTTCGTGTTCAGGTTTCGATGAAATAAGGCCTACGCCCAAGTTACCTGTGAAAACCCCATGAAAAATTCGTCTGGTCGTACTAGAGATTAGTGTGTTCAACTAGGTAAAGAGAAAGATACGATGGTTTTACAGTTTCATTATTAGTACAGAGTAGATAGATAAATAGATGAAACAATGGCAGATGCGACGAGTACAAGAATCAAAATACCTATCAGTTGTTTAATGTTAAGCTATCTAGTGGGAGTGCTAGTGTACGTCAATATTTAGTGGCCCCAAAGATAGATGGAAGACAAGTACAGCCTTTAGAAACACGAGGTGTGGACACAGCCCGAGAGGTGCAAACTAAGGTAGCAGAAGGTCTGGTGTAGGCGGAGATGGAATCATTTCGAGCACCTCTCAGACTCTGGTTTCCCTCCGGGAGACATCCAGTGAAGAATCTGGACGATTCGTCACGGCGCGGACGCGCCACTCGTCGGAATTGACGAAGTTGGGCAGCCTTGTGAGGGCGGCACATCCGGAGGGCCGCCGTAATGGAGTAAATATTGGCGCGCAAGTTGGCGCCGCGCTGTTTACCACGGCAGCACCCCGCCAAGCCGCCTAAACTCGCGGTAATCAGTTTTGCCAAGTTTGCAGCGGCGCATTGTTCCCCCGGGGGCTGCCCGCACCGGCGCGGACAGCTCCAACAGCCGAGGGCTTGTGTCACAGCTCACGCGCAGGCCTTCCGGGGGCGCTGCGCTCCCAGGCGTTGGACGCGGCGGCAAGATGAGCTGCGAAGTGCTGGACGCCACTGGCCAGGAGAATTGGCCCCCTCCCCCTTGTTTACGTATTAAAGTGGATATAACAACTGAAAATATAATTGTGATAGTGTTGTAGTCTTCACTCCGAAGACACGTTTGGTGTAGGTCCTCACGCTACACTATCCTGTGCAAGACCCTTCATCTCCGCATAACTGTTGCAACCTACATCCCATTGAACTTGCATACTGTACTCAACTCTCGATCTCCCTCTATAATTTTTTGACCCCTTCCCCTCCCACACTTCCTCCAATTTAAGTTGATGTTTCTCTGATGTCTCAGAATGTGTCCTTCACACCTGTCTCTTCATTTAGTTTAGTTGTGTCACAAATTCCTTTGTCTCCAAGCCGCTTCAGTTAGTTACTCGATCTACCCAACTAATCATTAGCTCTTTTCTGTAGCACCGCATTTCATTTCCCGTTCAGTTCCACGCTCGAAACAAATAGCTTCAGAAATTTTTTCCCATTTCATTGTAGCAGGCTGTTACGGCACTTAAAAATGTTTCAGAACAAAAATAGTCTACGTTGCGAAATTATTTAATGCCAATGACGCGCTTTGCCATTTTGGGACAACATCAGATTCCATAATGGTTTTATGACTGATGGGTGACGTATTGAGCTACCACACGTGGTTTTATGACTAATGGGTGCCGGACGCGGTGGCCGTGCGGTTCTAGGCGCTCCAGTCCGGAGCCGCGCTGCTGCTACGGTCGCAGGTTCGGATCCTGCCTCGGGCATGGATGTGTGTGATGTCCTTAGGTTAGTTAGGTTTAAGTAGTTCTAAGTCTAGGGAACTGATGACCTCCAATGTCAAGTCCCACAGTGCTTAGAGCCATTTGAGCCATTTCTGAAAGAACAAACACTATTGACGATCCTCCGCTGTACGAAATACTTCTAACTTATTTCGCTGACTATGAATTCCTTGAAACAAGCTGTGTTAGGTATAGATCTGCTACCTAATAACTTACGGAAATTTATGGCGAACGGGACTCTAACTCGGATTTCCCGTTTATCGCGAGCGGTCACCTTACCCGCTTCGGCTACGTAGATAGTGTGGCATATGGAAGTTTGGGCCGATTCGGGGCGAAGCGATAAGTGGGGAATCTCGGTTAAAGTTTCGATCCAGCGAATTAATTTCCAAGTTTGAAATCTATATTAGGCGGTTAAAACATTCCACCTTTTCAGAAATTATTTTCGTGCTATCGCCAGTCAGCGTTTGATATCCTCTCTACTTCGCACATCATTAGTTAGTTTGCTGCCCCAATAACAAAACTCATCTACGACCTTAAGGTTTCTGTTCCTATAATCTGTTACCTTTAATAACACCTGATTTAATTTGACATTTTATTAAATTCGTTTTACTTTTGTTGTTGTTTATTTTATATCCTGTTTTCAAGACATTATTCATTTATAATCTTTTGTACACACGGGTCCGCAACCGGTGCGATTTTTTTTAGAGGAGTCATTGTCATGGTAAGGCTATTTTATTTTTTAAATAATGTATTTATTCAAAAACTAAGCTCTCGCTGCCTCGCTCGCATTTGCGTGGTAAATAAAGCAAAAATTATGTTCTAAACATATATTAGGTGGGAATTTAAGGAGATGCGACCTGGATCAACTGACAGAAACAGAGGTTGTAGAGAGTTTCAGGGAGAGCATTAGGGAACGACTGACAGGAATTGGGGATAGAGATACAGTAGAAGAAGAATGGGTAGCTTTGAGGGATGAAATAGTGAAGGCAGCAGAGGATCAAATAGGAGAAAAGACGAGGGCTAGTAGAAATCCTTGGGTAACAGAAGATATATTGAATTTAACCGAGAAAAGATGAAAAAATGCAGTAAATGAAGCAGGCGAAAAGGAATACAAACGTCTCAAAAATGAGATCGACAGGAAGTGTCGGCTAAGCGGGGATGGCTAGAGGAAAATGTAAGGGTGTAGAGGCATAACTCACTAGGGCCTACAGGAAAATTAAAGAGACCTTTGGAGAAAAGAGAACCACTTGTACGAGTATCAACAGCTCAGATGGAAATCCAGTTCTAAGCAAAGAAGGAAAAGCATAAAGATGGAAGGAGTATATAGAGGGTCTATATAAGGGCGATGTACTTGAGGACAATATTATGGAAACGGAAGAGGATGTAGATGAAGGTGAAATGGGAGATATAATACTGTGTGAAGAGTTTGATAGAGCACTGAAACAAGGCCCCGGGAGTAGAAAACATTCCCTTAGAACTACTGAGAGCCTTGGGAAAGCCAGACCTGACAAAACTACCATCTGGTGAGCAAGATGTATGAGACAGGGGAAATACTCTCAGACTTCAAGAAGAATATAACAATTCCAATCCCAAAGAAAGCAGGTGTTGACAGATGTGAAAATCACCGAACCATCAGTTTAATAAGACACGTCTGCAAAATACTAACGCGAATTCTTTACAGACGAATGGAAAAACTTGTAGAAGCCGACCTCGGGGAAGATCAGTTTGGATTCCGTAGAAATTTTGGAACACGTGAGGCAATACTGACCCTACGACTTATCTGAAGACAGATTAAGGAAAGGCAAAGCTACGTTTGTAACATTTGTAGACTTAGAGAAAGCTTTTGGCAATGTTGACTGGAATACTCTCTTTCAAATTCTAAAGGTGGCAGGGATAACATACAGAGAGCGAAAGGCTATTTAAAATTTGTACAGATATCAGATGGCACTTATAAGAGTCGAGGGACATGAAAGGGAAGCAGTGGTTGGAATGGAGTTAGACAGGGTTGTATTCTATCCCCGATGTTATTCAATCTGTATATTGAGCAATCAGTAAAGGAAACAAAAGAAAAAATTCGGAGTATGGAATTAAAATCCATGGAGAAGAAAATAAAACTCTGAGGTTCACCGATGACATTGTAATTATTTCGGAGACATCAAAGGACCTGGAAAATAAGTTGCACGGAATGGACAGTGTCTTAAAAGGGAATATAAGATGAACATCAACAAAAGCAAAACGAGGATAATGGAATGTAGTCGAATTAAGCCGGGTGATGCTGAGGGAATTAGATTAGGAAATGAGACACTTAATGTAGTAAAGGAGTTTTGGTATTTGGGGAGAAAAACAACTGATGATGGTCGAAGTAGAGAGGATGTGAAATGTACACTGGCAATGGCTAGGCAAGCGCTTCTGAAGAAGAGAAATTTGTTAAATGGCTCTGAGCACTATGGGACTTAACATCTGTGGTCATCGGTCCCCTAGAACTTAGAACTACTTAAACCTAACTAACCTATCGACATCACACACATCCATGCCCGAGGCAGGATTCGAACCTGCGACCGTAGCAGTCGCGCGGTTCCGGACTGAGCGCATATAACAGCTAGACCACCGCGGCCGGCAGAAATTTGTTAATATCGAGTATAGATTTAAGTGTCAGGAAGTCGTTTCTGAAAGTATTTGTATGGAGTGTAGCCATGTGTGGAACTGAAACATGGACGATAAATAGTTTGGACATGAAGAGAATAGAAGCTTTCGAAATGAAGAATGCTGAAGATTAGATTGGTAGTTCACAACACTAATGAGGAGGTATTGAATAGAAATGGGCAGAAGAGTGGCACAACTGGACTAGAAGAAGGGATCGGTTGGTAGGACATGTTCTGAGGCATCAAGGAATCGCCAATTTAGTATTGTAGAGCAGCGTGGAGGATAAAAATCGTAGAGGGAGACCAAGAGAAAAATACACTAAGCAGATTCAGAAGGATGTAGGTTGCAGTAGGTACTGGGAGATGAAGAAGCTTGCACAGGATAGAGTAGAATAGAGAGCTGCATCAAACCAGTCTCAGGACTGAAGACCACAACAACAACATATTAGGTATACCGTAAAACAAATTTTTTAAACAGCCGTTTCTTATTCTGTGAATATCTGACAAAGCCGATTTGTCATGATGACTGTTAAATAGCATTGTTTGATTTAGTTCACCAATTGCAACACCTTCTAAACTGTTCACGCTAATTAACATCATAGAAGCACGGTCTTTCCCGAATGTATGACTTACCGACAGCGATTCTGGTAGGTGGAGTCGAAGGTTTTAATTTTGCCTTTTGTTACGGTGACTTTACACAGAAACTTCGATGTCCTGACACATATTTCTTTATTTGTGACCAAGTGAGAAGATAAGAATTCTCACAGACGCAGAGTTAAAAACGCTTTAGTTCTTTAATAACGGTTTATTTTCAAAAACAACTTTCACCCATCTTTTCACTCCGTAAGCGGTTGAATTTAAAAAGAATGCTGGAACACATAGTTCTTTTTATTTCTGACTGAGAAAACAAATACCAGTTTCTTAGTTCTAGCTTTAAACTGAGTTACAGCGACATATTTTCCAAAAACGTTTCATACTTCATTTCCCTCTCCTAGGGATCGAATTCAAAAAAATGCCTACAGCTTTAGATCAACAGCTTCCTCAAATTTCAAGTTTTTCTCCTTAGCGGATTGGGGTGGGCGATTATGAGACTGTGAATCAGTCAGGACACTACCTTTCATACAAAGAGATAGAAACAAACTACGTAGGATGATAGTTTCCTAAAGACTACACATTCCATTCAATTGTTCTTCCAAGGCCTATGGCAGAATTACAACGGTAACAGGAATCAGCGAAATTTTTTATTTCTTCTTTCTGAATTTTTACTGCCTATGTGAATTCTTCCTAGGTTTTCTTTACTGCTTGCTCAGTGAACACATCGAATAACATTGAGGCTAGGCTACAACCTAGTCTCACTCCCTTCTCAACCACTGCTTCCCTTTCACGTCCTTGGGGTCCGCAGCTCGTGGTCGTGCGGTAGGGTTCTCGCTTCCCACGCCCGGGTTTCCGGGTTCGATTCCCGGCGGGGTCAGGGATTTTCTCTGCCTCGTGATGACTGGGTGTTGTGTGATGTCCTTAGGTTAGTTAGGTGTAAGTAGTTCTAAGTTCTAGGGGACTGATGACCATAGATGTTAAGTCCCATAGTGCTCAGAGCCATTTGAACCATTTTTTTCACGTCCTTCGACTCTCGTAACTGCAGTCGGGATTGTGTGTAAATTTATGATAACTTTTCATGTACTATATTTTATTCTTCCCACCTCCGTAATTTCTAGCCAACTTTTAAAATCTTTCTCTAACCCTATAAATGCTATAACAACAGGCTTGTCTTTGTTCAGGCAATAATGCAGAACACGTCGTAGGGTCAACATTGCCTCGCGCGTTCCTACATTTCTCCGAAACCCAAACTGATTTGTCCGAGGTCGGTTTCCACCAGTTTTTCCATTCCTCTGTAAGTACTTCAAAATGGTTCAAATGGCTCTGAGCACTATGGGACTCAACATCTTAGGTCATAAGTCCCCTAGAACTTAGAACTACTTAAACCTAACTAACCTAAGGACATCACACACACCCATGCCCGAGGCAGGATTCGAACCTGCGACCGTAGCAGTCCCGCGGTTCCGGAGTGCAGCGCGTAAGTACTTCATGCCAGTATTTTTTAAGCACGGCTTATTAAACTTATAGTCTGGTAATATTTACACCTGTCTGCACCTGCCTTTATTGGAATTGGAATTATAGATTCTTGTTGAAGTCTGAAGGTACTCGTATATCGCCATCTCAAAAATCTGGATATTACATTGAGTAGTTTAGCCATGAATGGCTCTCTCAACGATAATTTAGAGGAAATTCCGCAGGAAAAAGGATGTTGTTGTTGTTGTTGTGGTCTTCAGTCCGGAGACTGGTTTGATGCAGCTCTCCATGCTACTCTATCCTGTTCAAGCTTCTTCATCTCCCAGTACCTACTGCAACCTACATCCTTCTGAATCTGCTTAGTGTATTCATCTCTTGGTCTCCCTCTACGATTTTTACCCTCCACGCTGCCCTCCAATACTAAATTTGTGATTCCTTTATGCCTCAAAACATGTCCTACCAACCGATCACTTCTTCTAGTCAAGTTGTGCCACAAACTTCTCTTCTCCCCAATCCTATTCAATACCTCCTCATTAGTTACGTGATCTACCCACCTTATCTTCAGCATTCTTCTGTAGCACCACATTTCGAAAGCTTCTATTCTCTTCTTGTCCAAACTGGTTATCGTCCATGTTTCACTTCCATACATGGCTTTCTCCTGATAACGACGTCCTCTTGAGTAGTCCCCGCCCGGAGATCCGAATGGGGGACTATTTTACCTCCGGAATATTTTACCCAAGAGGACGCCATCATCATTTAATCATACAGTAAAGCTGCATGTCCTCGGGAAAAGTTACGGCTGTAGTTTCCCCTTGCTTTCAGCCGTTCGCAGTACCAGCACAGCAAGGCCGTTTTGGTTAATGTTACAAGGCCAGATCAGTCAATCATCCAGACTGTTGCCCCTGCAACTACTGAAAAGGCTGCTGCCCCTCTTCAGGAACCACATGTTTGTCTGGCCTCTCAACAGATACCCCTCCGTTGTGGTTGCACCTACGGTACGGCCATCTGTATCGCTGAGGCACGCAAGCCTCCCCACCAACGGCAAGGTCCATGGTTCATGGGGGAATAAAAAGGATAGAAAGACCAAACTGCAGCATGACGACGGTTTTGGAAGGTATATGGCGAGTAACAAGAGCGAAGTTGTCAGGAGTGCTGGGTGTAAGCTGTCAGCCGAGGGAAGCTGTATGGAGAAGCGATACTGTAGGTAATAAAGTGACGTCACTCTGCAGAAAGAATGGCTGACCTCCAAGTCGGCATATTTGGTAGACTATGCTAACCAATGTAACTAAACTCGTTCTAGTAAAGCAGCAGCAGAGTGAATACTACAGTTAAAAGGGTTTTCGAAGACTATGTTGCCACAACGAGACAAAGGACAAATTGTAATGAAGCTGTTGACGAATAAAACGCACAACAGTACTTAAGAATAGGTATCTTGAGACCACTGATGCTATAGAATTACCTGTTTAATTTTTTTAATCTGTTCGCCGAGGACGAAGAACAAACGAGATATTAACTATCTAATTAGACCATCATTAAAAATTTGGAAATTTGGGCATTTTTGGTAAGGTTTCTTGGGACCAAACTGCTGAGGTCATCGGTCCCTAGGCTTACACGTTATTTAATCTAACTTAACTAACTTACGCTAAGGAAAACACACGCACCCATGCCCGAGGGACCACTCGAACCTCCGACGGGGGAGCCGCACGAACCGTGACAATACGCCCCTGACCGGTCAGCTACGCTGCGCGGCTGATTAAAAATAAAAATCGGAAAAATACGGTGCCATTTGTTAGATTTAAGAATTGATTCGCACGAGACCATAAAATTCTTCTCATAAATTTGAAACGTTGGTAAAAAGTAAGCCAATTACAGGAGAACGTTAAGCCGTACAACAGTTTCAATGCCGCTATATGACAGGATTCGCAAAATGGTGTTGCGCTCTTCTAATTCAAGTGTATTTTACAGAAGTTTATTTCGTCTAGCAATGTTAACCTATTTTGTATTCAAGAGTAATGTTCAGTTCTTCTGTTATTAATGCTGTGGGTTTTACAATTTAATCAAAGTGACCCCCGTGGTCTTCGACTGTTCCGCTTGCGACGCCGTACTTCCGTTTCGTCGCAACACTACGAGTATTGAACGTTGAAGTTTACGTGAGGTTTTGTGCTCTGCGAGTTTATCGACCACAGTACAGGGTGATTCAAAAAGAATACCACAACTTTAAAAATGTGTATTTAATGAAAGAAATATAATATAACCTTCTGTTATACATCATTACAAAGAGTATTTAAAAAGTTTTTTTTTTCACTCAAAAACAAGTTGAGATGTTCAATATGGCCCCCTCCAGACACACGAGCAATATCAACCCGATACTCCAACTCGTTCCACACTCTCTGTAGCATATCAGGCGTAACAGTTTGGATAGCTGCTGTTATTTCTCGTTTCAAATCATCAATGGTGGCTGGGAGAGGTGGCCGAAACACCATATCCTTAACATACCCCCATAAGAAAAAATCGCAGGGGGTAAGATCAGGGCTTCTTGGAGGCCAGTGATGAAGTGCTCTGTCACGGGCTGCCTGGCGGCCGATCCATCGCCTCGGGTAGTTGACGTTCAGGTTTCATAACTAACCTTTTTCGTAGGACTCTCCATAGAGTTGATTGTGGAATTTGCAGCTCTCTGCTAGCTCTGCGAGTCGATTTTCCTGGGCTGCGCACAAATGCTTGCTGGATGCGTGCTACATTTTCATCACTCGTTCTCGGCCGTCCAGAACTTTTCCCTTTGCACAAACACCCATTCTCTGTAAACTGTTTATACCAACGTTTAATACACCACCTATCAGGAGGTTTAACACCATACTTCGTTCGAAATGCACGCTGAACAACTGTCGTCGATTCACTTCTGCCGTACTCAATAACACAAAAAGCTTTCTGTTGAGCGGTCGCCATCTTAGCATGAACTGACGCTGACGCCTAGTCAACAGCGCCTCAAGCGAACAAATGTACAACTATATGAAACTTTATAGCTCCCTTAATTCGCCGACAGATAGTGCTTAGCTCTGCCTTTTGTCTTTGCAGAGTTTTAAATTCCTAAAGTTGTGGTATTCTTTTTGAATCACCCTGTATTATTGTGCATGGTAGTCAGCGCGTAATCAGGGTTGATAGTATATGCCCGACTGACCTGCAAACGCTGAGAGTACGATGCGTTAGTCACCACTGTACTTGTTTACTGTGACACCACCACGTTTTTCCTATAATGGTAAAGTGCAATAATATCGTGACTGTATAGTACGCTACGTTGAATTCGTCTTTGTGCTCTTTGTTAGCATCGTTGGGCGCTTCTTGCGTTTCCATGGAGTACAGGTCCACTCCACGTAAAGATACAGTGAGTTTTTCTTTTGATAATCGATTAGTTATGTGCAGCCGGGTTCTCCGAAAATCCACAATTGGCTGGAAGAAACTTTTGGTTTGACTTCGATCATGTACACATAGCGTACCGTGACAGCGAACTGTATGTTTTCTTTGTTCGTTACAAGTAGAAAAATTTCTGTTTAAACATGGTTCCCAGGTTCCCTTTCGTCACAGAGATGGCTTAGTTATTAAACTACTGTTCGAGGAAGCTGACGTTGAATACATGATGTTCGTGTGTGAAACCTGCCTCTCGTGGTAAATAAAGTTTACCTGAGGGACGTTTTGCTTAAGCATGGAGAGATTTTAAGTATTACTCCCATCTCGAAGATAGTGTTCTGGATGATGTGTTTAACGTTGTGTGGGAATCTTGGTCCCCGCTCAGCAGTGCGTTACTATTCGTTTTGGTTTGGGGGACAGATTTAGGGAAGCCAAAACTCCGTCTGTCTTTAATATCACACCGTGCTGTTCGAGCGACGGACTCCACGAAAACTTACGAATTTTATTAATCTCTTTTGCTTGAATTGTATGAACGAGCAGGTAACGCCCCTCTGCGGATCCAAGAAGTTCGCAGAATTAAAGAAAACCTCCTGCAGCTCAAGCGACCTCAGATGGGAGGCTTACAGGGGATATCTAAACCCGGTCGTTTGCTTAAGGGCAAGTGACATCAATGCATCACATATTCCGTCGTCAGTAGGGACGTCATCGCTCCTTCATTACATCTCTCACAGTCGCTGCATGTCGCCAGCTGACTGAGAAAAGTGATATTGTTCGTGTCCTCCACCAATACCTCACGCAGCCATATGCAGGGGCTCTGATGATACCGCTGTTCCACGGGCTGCTGCTGTAGGGCAGCTTTCGTCACTGGGGTTCGCCGTCGATCGTTACTTTCTTAAAATGGTGACAACTAGAAGACTATAACCGACAAAATCCAGGGGGCCATACTGGAACGTGAGCGCCGCAAAGTTACAGTTCTCCAGTTCGCATTTTGGATACATACGTGTAGTGTAAGGCGTTTTACATTGCACATTTGTTCCTGCTCCCTGTGACAATGGCAGAAAATTGAGACAATTGTCTGGGCTGTTGGGGTGTCACCGCCAGACACCACACTTGCTAGGTGGTAGCCTTTAAATCGGCCGCGGTCCGCTAGTATACGTCGGACCCGCGTGTCGCAACTATCAGTGATTGCAGACCGAGCGCCGCCACACGACAGGTCTGGAGAGACTTCCTAGCACTCGCCCCAGTTGTACAGCCGACTTTGCTAGCGATGGTTCACTGACAAATTACGCTCTCATTTGCCGAGACGATAGTTAGCATAGCCTTCAGCTACGTCATTTGCTACGACCTAGCAAGGCGCCTTTATCATTTGCTATTTATCTTGTGATGCATGTACCGTCAAGAGCGATGTTCACCAATTATGGATTAAAGTTAAGTATTCCAGAAGCTACGTACCTTTTTTACTAGTCTCATTTCCGTGTCCTGTTCCAGACCTCACGCCAGCCTGCGTGAGCTTAACACGTGCCTTTCGGCTACCGGTCATAGTGGATTGGCTGTCTGGCCAGGCCACAATAGCTGTTTTTACGGAACCGTTACATCCTTAGTGTTAGTTATGAGATCACAGCCAAGCCATGTATCTTAAGTGATTCTGGCCTCTCTGATTTCAAGACCAAAGTTTCTGCTTCATACATTTGGCTCATGGTTTTGATTATACCCAGAAGTTTTCACAGCTTGGCTATTCACAATGGAGTGTCTACTGAATCTTGCGCTGCCTATTGATGTTGGCAGTCTTAATTTTGAGCTACGATACGTTTAAAGAATTTTACTATGCTGTGAGCTATTTGGGTGTCGATGTACTGCAGCGGCCGATACCTACGACTCGATCTTTGCTCGCTCTCTGGGAGAGTGTGGCCTGTCCCAATCCCATAGAACTATTCATATGTTTTTGGATAGGGTCCGCCTTTAGCAAAACACAATTTTGTTTTTTAACCCAAACATGTTTCACTGCAGTTGCAGCATCTTCAGTGGGCTTTTATTTTTCATCTGTTAAAGATAAAGAGTGTTATTTGCTGTTTGTATACATGTAGCTATTAGTTTTTAAATCGAAATTACAGATATTTGAAAAAACACCTAACTTATGAATTCATACCTTTCTTTTACCACATTATGTGATTTTTCTATTGTATTGTGTTACTACATTGTCCGTTTTGTTCCACAGTTTGCCATCTGCAACCACTTATACCTTAAAGTAGATAAATATCATAAGCTAAAATTCCGATTTGAAAACTTGTTATTTCTATGCCTGAAATTATTTAATTCTGTGTGTGTGTGTGTGTGTGTGTATTTACACGATGCTTCACTTAACATTTTCTTTTTATTCATCTTCATCACTGTCAAACACTATATATTGAGTTGCCGCTGTCACTTTCACTGTCACTGTTTCACTGTTTACCAGCTGTAAAAACAAACATGGAGGGCAGTGGAATAATTGAAGGTGTAAAAACAAGATGGCTGACAGTGGAACAGTTGCAGGTGTTCCTGGCGGTTGTTCTGAACCTTTCATAGGTGTCTGTGATATGATTTTCCTTTTGTGTGTGTGTGTGTGTGTGTGTGTGTGTGTCTGCCTGTGTGTCAAAAGGGATATATATATATATATATATATATATATATATATATATATATATAGAGAGAGAGAGAGAGAGAGAGAGAGAGAGAGAGAGAGAGAGAGAGGGAGGGAGGGAGGGAGAGAGTGAGCGTTAGAATTTTTTTGTTTGATGGGGGGGGGGGGGTGGAAGAGGATGGGTGAGAACTTTATAGGTTGGTCTTGTCTAATAATTCTTTGAGGGCAGAGAACAGAGTTCCATTGCGGAGAGCTGTGTATTCATTTATCACTTGTATCGCTTCCATTATGGCTTTTTGTATCTGATAATTTTCTTCAGTTATTAGTTTTTGTGGAGGGCTGTTGCTGCATTGGAGAATTTTCAGATCCGTATTGATGTTTTTTGGGTTGTGTTTCTTGTCCGTGAGGTGTTTAGTAAATGTGGAATGACAGCTGTTACTTTTTAATGCTCTTCTGTGATCTGTGTATCTGGTATTAAAGTTTCTACTTGTCTGCCCTATATAAACTGCTTTGCAGTCCCGACGTGTTAGTTGGTAGATACCAGATGTGTTGTGTTTGTCTGTGCTTGTGTTAGTTGTCCTTAGTTTTCTCTGTGTTGTGTTGTCCGTCCTGTAAGCTATTTTTACCCCTTGTTTTTTGAGTATGTTGCCTATTCTGTGGGCTGCTTTGTTGTTGTAGGCGAGAATGAACCACTTGTTTGTCTTTGTGGATGTTTCCTGTTCATGTGTTCTCATGAGTGGGTTCTGTGTGTTTGTAAGTTGATGAAGAGGCTTTTGTTATTGTGTGTCCTTTTTAATTTTGTTTTCATGTTGTGGTTCAGTTTATCTATCGTGTTTGTGGCAGATCCACTCTCTACTGCTAAAGGCGGACCCTATCCTAAAACATACGTATTGTTAAAGCAAACACGGAATGAAAGAGCTTTAAACCCAAGATAATCATAGAACTATTGTTGCCATGGATACTCTGAAAGACAGCACGGGACAATGTCAGTCTTCCGGTTCATTCCATGGCAGTGGCCTTTTCTTGGTAAAGAGACGTAAATAATTTGATCCCAACTAATGACAGTTTGAATTGCAATTGGGATCAATGACATGGACAGTTGTAATAAGTGTGCTCTTATCGATACCACCCAGTGACGATTGATCTGCTGTAGACATCTGGGGAAATGGTAATGGCTCCGGAAAAAGTTTCCAGATCTGTTGACACCACCTACAACACTGACATTGTTCTGAGGCCTGCAATTTCGTTTTTTTTTTTCCAAAAGCGAAAAACAGAACAGTAATGTGGCTGCCTGGTCATTTTGTATAATTTGTGGTCGCTGGTAATGTGGGAGACGATGACCTGCCTTTTCGCCAGTATACACTTTTTGTCTGCTGGTGAAGCTGTCAATTGGCCGGCTTTCAAGACTCTTTTACCAACACTTTCAGACTTTGGTTTTACCGGCATGGCATAGGCTGAGGTCGAATGTAAGTGGCGGAAGCCTGAGATGGTGTGATCTGTTGCACAACTAATAAAAACAAGCCGACTTGACTTACAGTATTTGCAGATGGGTAGTTCGAATAAAAGTGGAAACGTGCTAGGCTCATAACCCAGAAGTCCATAGATCATAACCACGATCATCTAAAACAATTCTCTATTCGTACTTGCTCTGGACGTTTTTTCTCCCATTGTGATATACCCAAGAGACCTTTCACTTTATTTAAGGAAGAGCTTTTAGTTCTTCTGAAGAAGAAATTTTTTTATTCTTCTCCTTAAGAAGAGTTTTAAAACATTTACCAAGAGTATACTTTCTTTGAAGCAAAAGTTTTAGTTTATTCCGAGGAACGGTTTTAATATTTTTCCGAAATGGGGTTTCAATGCTTTCGGAGTAGAGTTATAGATTGTTGATGAAGAGCTTTAATAACTGGAATAAGATTTTATTAATTTGTCGCAGGAACGTCATCAGTTTCTCGAAGACCAGTTTCTCTACATTCCGAAGATTATTTTTTCCGTTTTTCAATGATGATTTTTCAAGACATCATTTGCAATACTCAAGAAACAAATTTTGTTTCCAAGATAATTTTTTCAGTTTTCAAAAAGTGTTTTCCTACATAGCAAGAAATGGGTTCCTTACCTTAAAAGAGGAAAAGAAAGTTAAACAACCCATCGAAACAAGGGGTAGCATCTTTGTCTAGTAATCTACGCTTTTCAAATCCAGGTTTCAAGCCTCGACAATGCATAAATTTTAAATTAATTACATAAGCCGAATATTTCCGGTACGAGAAGTCAATGAGCTTGTCAAAGGGGTCGGAGGAGCGGACAGAGATTTAGGGCATTCTCTTGCCATTGGGTTGGGAAGCTGCCCCTAAAATGCGGAAAAATCAGCAATGCTCAATAGCACGAGGATACAGAAGGCAATTGAAACCACTGCATTAAAATTACATAATGTGTTTCCACAGGACATGTGACCTGTAACTGAAAAAGTGTCATGGTGATCTCTCCACTGGCAACAGATGGTTGACTAGTCCCCCATTCTGACGTCTGGGTGGAGGCTACCAAGGGGAAGATGACCGAGAGAAAAAGACTGAATAATCAGCGAAATGGGGAGGGGGAGTTGAACGTCAGAGATTTGGACGAGGTAGGCTTGGTTCAAATGGCTCTGAGCACTATAGGACTTAACTTCTGAGGTCATCAGTCCCCTAGAACTTAGAACTAGTTAAACCTAACTAACCTAAGGACATCACACATATCCATGCCCGAGGCAGGATTCGACCTGCGACCGTAGCGGTCGCGCGGTTCCAGACTGTAGCGCCTAGAACCACTCGGCCACCCATGCCGGCGACGTGGTAGGGAAGCTAGTAATCTTAAAAGGGAAATTCTAAGGCTCAATATAGCTATAGTTGAGGTAAGGAAGGTGAAATGGAAGGGAGGAAAGGTCAGGTGAGTGTCGGGTAATATCTACAGCAGCAGAAAAATGTATAAAGGAAATAAGATTCCTTTTGGATGGGAAGGTGGGACAAAGAGTGAGGTACTGTGAACAGTTCTGGTAAGAAGATTGCAGGACACAGGGCTACTGAGGTGGAAACAGTAAGTCCAATTTGAGGATATACGGCATTAATATTTGTTTATTTATTACAAAAATGGAACAGTCCACCACTGGTAACAGCACAGACATACTCTGATTTCCAATGCTGCTTTATAAGGACAATGTTTCGGCCTCACTGCCATTAAAAGTTTATTATAGATCCCAAGAGTGCCAAAACAAATAACCTTACAACAAAAGCAGCAAGTTTTATTTAAATTTTGTTATCGAAAACAATTAAAAAATTTGATAGGGGTGAAACCTTAATTGCACGAAAAATTAACTTCAAACATTTGGTGTTAATTTATTTAACAAGTTAGATAAAGCATTTCAATCTTCCTTCAAATTCACTGCAATCACCAAGACGGCAGAGTTAAAAAATTTACACTCATTCAAAATGGATTATAGAGTTGTTGAGCTCGGCAAGCCAAAAATAGCCTAGGCGTTTAGATAAGTCGGTCACGTAACCCGACGAAGCACCATAGGTAGTACAACTAGATTAACAACAGCTTGACCTAAAACACAGGAAATTTATATTAGCACAAAGATCACTTTCAGACATTACCACAGCAGTCATACTTTACCTTATAAGACAAGTAACTGACGTTTGGACACAAGCTTTACAAACTGTCATGAACAGAGTGTCTCTAAACGAATTCCACTGGTTAACTTTTCCACACAGACATAATTAGCAACATATCTTTCAGACTCCACCTCAAGTGAACAGAGAGCCCCTAACATTAGATACGATTTCAAAATTCTGATTAACAACGGTGAACCTTCATTTAATATCAAAACCTTTTTCCTTTAAAATATTAAGCTCAAATATTTATGCAATAGCTGCTTGTAAAGAATAGACCCAACTAACTTCACGAATATCTTACAATCAAAGGAGTACATGCCTTTAGGATATTATTAAAAGTACTTAACATGACTGACAGATTTCTACCAAATATTCGATGTCCCCAGAAATTGTAACACAGCCAAAAATGTTAAACCATACAAGCACAACGTTCAGATACCAACCATTGCACTGCCAGATCAGTTCAACGAGCCCAGACAAGGCACTAAGCCGGCAACACAAGTGGTACTGGGAAACATGATTCCAAAGCCGTAAACAGCGCGGAGCACGAGCCCGCTTGAAGATCAGATCTGCAGTAGCAAGGAAGCTCACCGTTTAAGACGATCTCCAGTCGGCGGTAGCAGAGGCACTGGAAGGTAACAAGCACCGCACCGTACCCTAACAGGCTACGGCAGAGGTAGGGAGACACAAGCAGCCCACGAACAACGACTAAGTCTGCTTCATGACCACTACCAAACTCCAGTTCCGCTTCAAGGAAGACCCCGCGCAGCGCCGCCCAATATGGCCGCGCCACCATTGCTCTTCCACTATTCCAACTCACACACTGCGGCAAGTCAAGTCCTCTCTTCAAGCCGCGGCCGACGAACCCCAGTGTTCTGAGACGCCTGCTAAACGCTCTGGGCAGAACAGGTAATAGGATTGTGGAAAGGACCAAGGGTTGAGGTCAGTTTCTGCTTCTAACTGTCATTTATTGTAATTTAGGAATTCTTTCACGGCTGAAGGCCTTCAATAAGAAATCTTAACAAGATAAAAATCCAATTAAGATAGCAATAAAATAATTCAAAAACAACATACGCAAAGTTCAATACAAATGGCTGAGGGCCACAGCTAATTTCCAAAATTTTGGAATATATTACAATAGACCTTTAAAGGCAGAAGGCCTACAAAAATCTTAAAAAATCCAAAATTCAATTAAGACATCAATAAAGTAATTTAAAACCCAAAAGGCAACATATGCAAGGTGCAACACAAATGGCTGAAGGCCACAATTAAATTTCCAAACATCAGAATATGTTATCATAGACCTTTAAAGGCAGAAGGCCAGCATGTTTAACAACAAGAAATCTTAAAAATCAACAAGTTAAAATCCAATTAAGACAGCAATAAAATAATTTAAAGAAACCACATACGCAAGGTGCAATACCAATGGCTGAGGGCCACATTTAAACTTCAAAATTTCAAAATATATTACCATAATCTTTAAAGCAGAAGGCCGCAGTGTTTAAGCTTGAAAGATAAATTTAAAAATTGATTTGCATAATTTTAAGAAACAAACAATAACCATAAGCCTAAAATTTAAAATAGCTAACAACAGATAATTAAACACCGGTGGCACTGAGAAGGTCTCCCGGGACGTCGGGGGCCGGGGGCAGCCACGGACTGACCGATACAACAACTTGCTTCCCTTGCTTCCCGTCAATCAGTACACGAGAACCCCAACTGGCAATGTTACAAACGTGATAATCCACAATGTAGTACGTATTACAAAATGGTTCAAATGGCTCTGAGCACTATGGGACTTAACTTCTGTGGTCATCAGTCCCCTAGAACTTAGAACTACTTAAACCTAACTAACCTAAGGACATCACTCACATCCATGCCCGAGGCAGCGGTCGCGCGGTTCCAGACTGTAGCGCCTAGAACCGCTCGGCCACTTCGGCCGGCCGGAGTACTTATTAGCTGCCAAAATTACACACCATGTTTGACAGCGACAACAGGTGAGGAAAGGACGTTGCCTGAAATTACGTTAGTGGCCAGGGCAGGTAACCGGAACACTAACGGCCACAACACAGGAAACTCCACTGGTGCACTCAAATCGTAGTCGACCAAAATAGTAATTGCACCGCATGGCGGCTAAATCTCGGCAGTAGAACCACTCGGTGTTGCTCACCGGAAAACCTCCCCAACAGCAAACCACCGAAGCGAACCAGCACAACATGAATGGGCGTGGCTTGGGTAGCTGAAACCACTACTCAACTTTCACGTCCGGAGTCGGCGAATCACGAAGCTCGTAGCGATCGGACAGCTCCACACACGCTCCAACACTGTGCAGGGACTGCCAGCGGCCCCAGCCGACTGCACCACGCAGAGAACTTCCCTCGTCCGCAACAACCGACCCACTCACTCCAGACCCCCTTGCCGGAAACTGCATGCACCAATCCAAAGATGGTACACGGCGAAAATATAGATACACATCACTGCTGCCACACGTAGAAGGAAGAAGAACCACGACGTAACCGCGACACGGGCGGGAAACCAAACACAGATAATTGAAGTTCACGAAAAGGCATAGTTGGGAGAGAGGACAGCTCACACTCCTCACCAAACCTTAGTACTCGGTCAGGCAAACCCAAGGCGGGACAACATCATCGTAGGATGGCACGGATCAAGTTCATTGACAGGGTTGCTGTCGTCAGAATCGTCAGCAAACCAACAACGACAACAATAGTTCAGTTATATATGTCGATTTTGCAAGCAGATGATGAAGAGATAGAGAAAGTGCGTGAGGATATTTAATCATTCAGTACGTAGAGAGTGAATGGAATGCTTTTTGTAGGGGGAAGGAGTAGAACATAGGGTTATGGGAGACTATAGGTTTGATACTACTAACGAGAGAGGAGAAAGACAGACTGAGTTCTTCAATAAGTTTCAGCTACTAATAGTGAATACCGTATCAAATAATCTCAATAGCAGGAGAAATACTTGCCAAACGTGGGTGATACAGGAAGTTTCCAGTTAGATTACATCGTTCCGAAATCAGATACTTGATTCTAAAGCGTACCCAGTAACAGATATAGACTCAGATCACAATTTAGTAATGATAAACAATAGGCTGAAGTTTGAGAAACTTGTCAGGAGGCATCAATGCACAAACAAATCGGATACAAAAGTATTAAGGAATGAAGAGATGAGCTTGAAGTTCTCCGATGCGATAGATACTGCGATAATGAATAGCTCTGTAGGCAGTTCACTTGAACACGAGTAGACCTCAATCACAGAAGTTGGAAAGAAAACCATAGCTACAAGAAGGGTAACGGCGAAGAACTATGGATAACAGTGGAAATACTTCGGCTGACGGACGAAAGATAGAATACAAAAATTCAGGGGGAAATTCAGGGATACAAACACACAAGTATTACAAGTCAATTAGAAATATTAAGCTATGGGAAAAGACGGATAATACACAATACGTATAAGGAAAAGGGCGGAAGACCAATAACCAACTGCTCGGATTAGGAAAGTGTAAAACACAGTGATATAGCCGTTCGCGCCTACAGTCCACCCTATACATCGAACAAGCCATGATGGAAATGAACGAAATGTGGAAGAGTGGGATTAAAATTCACGGTGAAAAGATATCAGTGATAAGATTCGTTGATGAAATCGCTATGTTCAGTGAAGTGAAGAAGAGTTACAGGATCTGTTGAATGGAATGAAACGTCTAATGAGTACAGAATATGGCTTGAGAGTAAATAGAGGAAAGAAGAAAGTAATGAGAAGTGGCATAATTGAGAACATCGAGGAATTTAGTGTCATAGTGTCAAGTAGTATCACATAGCAGAAGAAGTTAACGTATTCAGCTACCTAAGCAGCAAAATCATCCATGATAGACAAAGCGAGGACGACATAAAAGAAGATTAGTACAGGCAAAAAGAGCATTTCTTGTCAAGAGAAGTCTACTATTATCAAACATAGGCAATAATTTGAGGAAAAAACTTTCTGAGAATGTACGTTTGGAGTGCAGCATTCTGTGGTAGTAAAACATGGTCTGCAGATGGATTTTAGATGTGGTGCTAAAGAAGAACGTTCAAAATTAGGTGGACTGATAAGATAAAAAATGGGGAAGTCCTCTGCAGAATCGGCGAGGAAAGGAATACATAGGAATCACTGACAACAAGGAGGACAGGATGATGGGGCAGCTGTTGAGACATCAGCGAACTACTTCCGTGGTAATATAATGAGTTGTAGAGGGTAAAAACTGTAGAGGAAGAGAGAGATTGGCATACATTCTGCACATAATTGTTACAAAGAAGTTAACCAAATGTATTCATCGCTTCATTACGTAGCTCGTAGCTACCTATATTTACTACTAATGAACGTACATTATGCTGCAGGTCAGCAGTTTATACATAAACAGACCCTAAACGTCTTTGAATCCTTTGTAACGTTAATATTGTGTATTTTATAGTTGTGTTACATTATATCAAACAACGGATGTGAGTCAAGCCGTTTGGACAGGTATATAAGGTGAACAAAGGTGTCTGTGAGATAGACCGCTTTTCTCGGCAGTTGGACACACAGCGTGCATTATTTTCTTTTCTAGATCTGTTCATGTTGGCATATGTCCAGTTTAGCGTGTCGCTGAGCTTAGCTCGAATATTGGACTGCTATTCTCCAGTACGAAACTTAGCCGTTCCTTATCGTGTAAAGCTAATAGTCCATACGTCTCTGGTGACTGTGAATCTGAAATTCTCAGTAGTGGAAGTGAACTTCAATATGAGGATGTAGGCGTGTTAATTAAAAAGAATGGACACATAGTCTGTGCTCTCGGGGATTCAGAGCACGACTTCCCACTCCAGCCTCTTTTCCGGGTATTTATCCTTTGACGGTAATGCGCAACTTCATGGTTTTTAGTCATTTGTAAGAAAAAGCTGCATGAATGACGAAAGAAAGAGGATTTTAGAAGGCAACCAGCCCGGATTTCTAGGACCAACTTGTAATGTACCTGTCTTCTGGTGTTATTGGTACTGTGACAAACTGTTTAACTTGTTACAAAAGTGGAAATAGTGACTGACTTCCCACTGCACTCGAATTAATATGTATTTATTCTCGTCCTGCTGGTCTGTTTCTGAGTTGATACGTCGACTTTGCCACGACACAGGACGTCGTGAATATGGCAGTTAGATACGATACGAATAACATTTTTGCCTCGGCATACGGCACTCTTCTGTTCCATTTTATCTATTGCACCTCCTTTTCCTCTTGAAGCTTCGATTCCGTGCTGCGTCTCCATCAGGCTATTTGACGCAGAGTTCTGAAGGCAGAAAGTTATTCGAGCTTTATGGACTACTTTCCTATATCTGCCACTCGTTTCCCATTCACTGAAAGCAAAAATTGTGTGTCCACATCACTGACACATAAGAAAATGTACCCGTAAATGGACAAACAGACTTGACTTTTCTTTTGTTTCGTAGTGAAAAGACAAATGATAAATCTGTTCGTCTCTTAAGGCCTTGAAATGGCCGTTTATTACATCCCACGAGAGGACAACATTCGATCACACAGGGCTCTACAGAATCCCCTCACTTCTCCTGAAGATGGCCAGTTGAAAGTAGTCCAGAAATTGCTCCAGAACGAAGTTGTTACTCAGCTGATAACCCAAAATTATTTTGAAAATTACCTGCTTCGTATTATAAAGTATGTCTGGGTGTAATCAGCTGCTTTATGGCATGCGGAAATTAAATGCGAAGTAGGCAAAATGTTTGTAGACGGGACGCATGATACAGTTGAAATGAACAGTGACACAATTAGCAGATC
This sequence comes from Schistocerca nitens, assembly GCF_023898315.1. Classification (NCBI taxonomy): domain Eukaryota; kingdom Metazoa; phylum Arthropoda; class Insecta; order Orthoptera; family Acrididae; genus Schistocerca; species Schistocerca nitens. The sequence continues at coordinate 781,047,312 of NC_064618.1, forward strand.
TGGAAGAGAGCGAAAAAAGGCTCAGTAGTTTGTGCATCAACTAATTCTGCTATGAAACGCGTGAGTTTGACACTCATTACCACCTCCGCATATCTTTAAAAGTAGTGTTTGGCCACCGTACATAATGGAAACTCGTCACAATGAAAAAAAAACACTATAAATGTAGCTTGCCACTAAATAAGTCGCAAATTAGGATAGACACACCAGAGCTGCGTGTACCATGCTGAAATTTATTTTCCTTTTGAACATATTCTCCTTGTAAAGTTAAACATTTACCCCATCGTTCGACAGTGTGTTAAAAGCTTACAGCATAGAATTCCTGTGGCAGCGTTCGCGTCTAACGACTGACCTCTCGTGATATACCACGTTTCATACACTGAAGAGCCGAAGAAACTGGTACACCTGCCTAATATCGTGTAGAGCCCCCGTGAGCACGTAGAAGTGTCGCAACACGACGTGGCATGGACTCGACTCATATCTGAAGTAGTGCTGGAGGGAATGGACACGATGGATGCTGCAGGGCTGTGTATAAACCCGTAACAGTGCGAGAGGGTGGAGATCTCTTCTGAACAGCACGTTGCAAGGCATCCCAGATATGCTCAATTATGTTCATGCCTGGGGAGTTTGGTGCCCAGCGGAAGTTTTTAAACTCAGAAGAGTGTTCCTGGAGCCACTCTCTAGCAATTCTGGACATGTGGGAGGTGCATTGTCCTACTGGAATTGTCCAAGTCCGTCGGATTGCACAGTGGATATGAATGGATGTAGGTGATCAGACATGTCACCGGTCACAGTCGTATTTAAAGGTATTAGGGAACCCATATCGCTTCAACTGCACTGGACCCACACCATTACAGAGCCACACCAGCTTGAACAGTACACCACTGGCATGCAGTTCCACGGGTTCCCAAGGTTCTCCATCCGCTCAATAGAATTTGTAACGAGACTCAGGCACATTGTTTCCAGTCATCAACAGTCCAATATCGCTGTTGATGGTCCCAGGCGAGGTACAAAGCTTTGTGTCGTAGTCATCAAGGGTACACAAGTGGGCCTTCGATTCCAAAAGCCCAGTCGATGACGTTTCGTTTAATAGTTCGCACGTTGGCACTTACTGATGGCCCAGCATTGAAATCTGCACCACAAGTGCACTTCTGCAGGATCTTTCTCCGGCCGCAGCGATGTCGGAGATGTGGTGATATAAACTCCCAACAGTTTATTATTTTCGTAACCTCGCAATAAAAATGGTGCAATAATCTCCCAATAAAAATGTGACTCATATATAACATTTCAATAATTAACTGACTGTGAATCTAAACTGGTAAATTTGGACGTCAGCAATGCCGCGACATGGCCCTGAAAAGTCATTCTGAACAAACTGAAGATTCTTACCTCAATGAAGTCGCCGGATAACGTGTATATATCTGCTCCTGTAAGAAATTTTTCTGGCACAGCCCAGTGCAATGCTGGCCACCAGATCTTGTTATATATGAAAAACAACTGATTTTATTTACGATAATTGGCATGACTATGGATAGGAGAAATTAGTAAAAACTTTAAATTCAGATGAATGACTGTCAAATGTTATCTTTATAAGAAAGATTGTTGTTGTTGCGGTCTTCAGTCCTGAGACTGGTTTGATGCAGCTCTCCATGCTACTCTATCCTGTGCAAGCTTCTTCATCTCCCAGTACCTACTGCAACCTACATCCTTCTTAATCTGCTTAGTGTATACATCTCTTGGTCTCCCTCTACGATTTTTACCCTCCACGCTGCCCTCCAATGCTAAATTTGTGATCCCTTGATGCCTCAAAACATGTCCTACCAACCGATCCCTTCTTCTAGTCACGTTGTGCCACAAACTTCTCTTCTCCCCAATCCTATTCAATACCCCCTCATTAGTTACGTGATCTAAGCCACCTTATCTTCAACATTCTTCTGTAGCACCACATTTCAAAGCTTCTATTATCTTCTTGTCCAAACTAGTTATCGTCCATGTTTCACTTCCATACATGGCTACACTCCATACAAATACTTTCAGAAACGACTCCCTGACACTTAAATCTATACTCGACGTTAACAAATTTCTCTTCTTCAGAAACGATTTCCTTGCCATTGCCAGTCTACATTTTATATCCTCTCTACTTCGACCATCATCAGTTATTTTACTCCCTAAATAGCAAAACTCCTTTACTACTTTAAGTGTGTCATTTCCTAATCTAATCCCCTCAGCATCACCCGATTTAATTTGACTATATTCCATTATCCTCGTTTTGCTTTTGTTGATGTTCATCTTATATCCTCCTTTCAAGACACTGTCCATTCCGTTCAACTGCTCTTCCAAGTCCTTTGCTGTCTCTGACAGAATTACAATGTCATCGGCGAACCTCAAAGTTTTTACTTCTTCTCCATGAATTTTAATACCTACTCCGAATATTTCTTTTGTTTCCCCCACTGCTTGCTCAATATACAGATTGAATAACATCGGCGAGAGGGTACGACCCTGTCTCACTCCTTTCCAAACCACTGCTTCCCTTTCATGCCCCTCGACTCTTATAACTGCCACCTGGCTTCTGTACAAATTGTAAATAGCCTTTCGCTCCCTGTATTTTACCCCTGCCACCTTCAGAATTTGAAAGAGAGTATTCCAGTTAACATTGTCAAAAGCTTTCTCTAAGTCTACAAATGCGAGAAACGTAGGTTTACCTTTTCTTAATCTTTCTTCTAAGATAAGTCGTAAGGTTAGTATTGCCTCACTTGTTCCAACATTTCTACGGAATCCAAACTGATCTTCCCCGAGGTCCGCTTCTACCAGTTCTTCCATTCGTCTGTAAAGAATTCGCGTTAGTATTTTGCAGCCATGATTTATTAAACTGATAGTTCGGTAATTTTCACATCTGTCAACACCTGCTTTCTTTGGGATTGGAATTATTATATTCTTCTTGAAGTCTGAGGGTATTTCGCCTGTCTCATACATCTTGCTCACCAGATGGTATAGTTTTGTCATGACTGGCTCTCCCAAGGCCATCAGTAGTTCTAATGGAATGTTGTCTAATCCCGGGGCCTAGTTTCGACTCAGGTCTTTCAGTGCTCTGTCAAACTCTTCACGCAGTATCTTATTTCCCATTTCGTCTTCATCTACATCCTCTTCCATTTCCATATTATTGTCCTCAAGTACATCGCCCTTGTATAAACCCTCTATATACTCCTTCCACCTTTCTGCCTTCCCTTCTTTGCTTAGAAATGGGTTGCCATCTGAGCTCTTAATATTCTTACAAGTGGCTCTCTTTTCTCCAAAGGTCTCTTTTCCTGTAGGCAGTATCTATCTTACCCCTAGTGAGACAAGCCTCTACATCCTTACATTTGTCCTCTAGCCATCCCTGCTTAGCCATTTTGCACTTCCTGTCAATCTCATTTTTGTGACGTTTGTATTCCTTTTTGCTTGCTTCATTTACTGCATTTTTATATTTTCTCCTTTCATCAATTAAATTCTATATTTCTTCTGTTACCCAAGGATTTCTACTAGCCCTCGTCTTTTTACCTACTTGATCGTCTGCTGCCTTCACTACTTCATCCCTCAGAGCTACCCATTCTTCTTCTACTGTATTTCTTTTCCCCCATTCCTGTCAATTGTTCCCTTATGCTCTCCCTGAAACTCTCTACAACCTCTGGTTCTTTCAGTTTATCCAGGTCCCATCTCCTTAAATTCCCACCTTTTTGCAGTTTCTTCAGTTTCAATCTGCAGTTCATAACCAACAGATTGTGGTCAGAGTCCACATCTGCCCCTGGAAATGTCTTACAATTTAAAACCTGTTTCCTAAATCTCTGTCTTACCATTATATAATCTATCTGATACCTTTTAGTATCTCCAGGATTCTTCCAGGTATACAACCTTTTTTTATGATTCTTGAACCAAGTGTTAGCTATGATTAAGTCATGCTCTGTGCAAAATTCTACAAGGCGGCTTCCGCTTTCATTTCTTCCCCCCAATCCATATTCACCTACTATGTTTCCTTCTCTCCCTTTTCCTACTGACGAATTCCAGTCACCCATGACTATTAAATTTTCGTCTCCCTTCACTACCTGAATAATTTCTTTTATCTCGTCATACATTTCATTTATTTCTTCATCATCTGCAGAGCTAGTTGGCATATAAACTTGTACAACTGTAGTAGGCATGGGCTTTGTGTCTTTCTTGGCTAAAAGAATGCGTTCACTATGCTGTTTGTAGTAGCTAACCCGCACTCCTATTTTTTTATTCATTATTAAACCTACTCCTGCATTACCCCTATTTGATTTTGTATTTATAACCCTGTATTCACCTGACCAAAAGTCTTGTTCCTCCTGCCACCGAACTTCACTAATTCCCACTATATCTAACTTTAACCTATCCATTTCCCTTTTTAAATTTTCTAACCTACCTGCCCGATTAAGGGATCTGACATTCCACGCTCCGATCCGTAGAACGCCAGTTTTCTTTCTCCTGATAACGACGTCCTCCTGAGTAGTCCCCGCCCGGAGATCCGAATGGGGGACTATTTTACCTCCGGAATATTTTACCCAAGAAGACGCCATCATCTTTTCATCATACAGTAAAGCTGCATGTCCTCGGGAAAAATTACGGCTGTAGTTTCCCCTTGCTTTCAGCCGTTCGCAGTACCAGCACAGCAAGGCCGTTTTGGTTAATGTTACAAGGCCAGATCAGTCAGTCATCGAGACTGTTGCCCCTGCAACTACTGAAAAGGTTGCTGCCCCTCTTCAGGAACCACATGTTTGTCTGGCCTCTCAACAGATACCCCTCCGTTGTGGTTGCACCTACGGTACGGCCATCTGTATCGCTGAGGCACGCAAGCCTCCCCACCAACGGCAAGGTCCATGGTTCATGGAGGGGGAAAGATTATTGTTGAAAATTTATTGAAAATTATTTACATTTGATTTTGATATAACAGTACAAAATGAGTTGTTGCAAATTACATAAGCGCTCGGCAATAAATAATAATAATTTTTGCTTTTGCCTTATACTACATCGCTCAGGCACCGCCATCGTTCTCCACGACCGGCCTTGGTAATTCCATACGGGACTCAAGTGCTCTCTGTGAGCTACACAACTAGACAAGTGCTCTGTAAGAGCGCCCTGACCCAACCGCCCGAGTGCGAGCTACAACTCCTACTGCTACCGACACTGCTCACTGGTCTGCGATTCTATTGTAGCGTAAACATCGTAGGGAGCGCGTGAGCAATCCATCGAAGTTACATCTGCTCGAGTGGGCTAGCAATTAACTCCTTAGTCATGGACCTCTTACAGCTGTGAAATCGTCGTAGTGGAAAATCCCCACTTCATCGCTATCTCGGGGCTGCTGCGTCCCTTCGCTCGTGCGCCAATTATAACTCCTCGTTCAAATTCACTTAAATCTTGAGAACCTGCCACTGTAGCAGCAGTAACCGACCGAACAACTGCGCCAGACCCTTTTTGTCTTATATAGGCGTTGCCGACCGTAGCGCCTGATTCTGCCTGTTAACATATCTCTGTATATGAATACTCATGCCTATAACAGTTTCCGTGACGCTTCAGTGCATAATGGAAGGTTGAGAGGGGAGCAAGGAAAGGAAAGGGAAAGAACTAATGATATCAGCTCCATCGGATCTTTAGGTAGAGCCAGTGTCATCCAGTGAATATGTGTAGCAGACCGGGACTCGAATGTGGGACTTCCTGCTTAAGAGGCGGCTGTTTTACCCACTGTCCCAGCATCCCGCAGTGTTAATCGCAAATGCGTAGACTATCTCGGCGCGCTCCTCGGGCTACCCCCTCTCCCACTTAGCGCCGCCTATCCTCATTACCCGCTCAAGTCCTCCATGTTCGCTAATTTTAGAATCCTGCCATCACTGGACAACCAAGGTGGTCAGCAAGTTCGGTGTTTCTAAATTTTTCTTGTCCTTATCTGAATTCATGTGTCCCATTGGACACAACTTTCCATCAAACGAAGTTCTAACTAGTCATACATGGAATGAATTTCGCGAAGAGTCCCTCGGCTCACACAAATCGCGTTGTTCCATCAGGATACACACTTACAGCACACCTGCCATTTTGGTTTGACAGAAGGTCATCGAATATTGGCAGCGGAATATTGTGTATCGGCTACCTTCCACGCGACATGTGCTGCAATCTTCTCAATATGTATGGGTGTCAAATTTAAAACGTTACGTGATTTTCTGGCGTTTGCGACTTATTTATTGACTCACCCTCGTATTTAGTACCAAAGAAAAAAAAATGGTTCAAATGGCTCTGAGCACTATGGGACTTAACTGCTGTGGTCATCAGTCCCCTAGAACTTAGAACTACTTAAACCTAACTAACCTAAGGACATCACACACATCCATGCCCGAGGCAGGATTCGAACCGGCGACCGTAGCGGTCGCGCGGTTCCAGACTGTAGCGCCTACAACCGCTCGGCCACTCCGGCCGGCTATTTAGTACACTACTGGCCATTAAAATTGCTACACCAAGAAGAGATGCAGATGATAAACCGGTATTCATTGGACAAATATATTATACTACAACTGACATGTGATTACATTTTCACGCAATTTTGGTGCATAGATCCTGAGAAATCAGTACCCAGAACAACCACATCTGGCCGTAATAACGGCCTTGATACGCCTGAGCATTGAGTCAAACAGAGCTTGGATGGCGTGTACAGGTACAGCTGACGATGCAGCTTCAACACGATACCACAGTTCACCAGGAGTAGTGACTGGCGTGTTGTGACGTGCCAGTTGCTGGGCCACCATTGACCAGACGTTTTCAGTTGGTGAGAGATCTGTAGAATGTGCTGGTCAGGGCAGCAGTCGAACATTTTCTGTATCCAGAAAGGCCAGTACAGGACCTGCAACATGCAGTCGTGCATTATCCTGCTGAAACGTAGGGTTTCGCAGGGATCGAATGAAGGGTAGAGCCACGCGTCGTAACACATCTGAAATGTAACGTCCAGTGTTCAAAGTGCCGTCAATGCGAACAAGAGGTGACAGAGACGTGTAATCAATGGCACCCTATACCATCACGCCGGGTGATACGCCAGTATGGCGATGACGAATACACGCTTCCAATGTGCGTTCACCGCGATGTCGCCAAACACGGATGCGACCATCATGATGCTGTAAACAGAACCTGGATTCATCCCAAAAAAATGACGTTTTGCCATTCGTGCACCCAGGTTCGTCGTTGAGTACACCACTGCAGGCGCTCCTGTCTGTGATGCAGCTTCAAGGGTAACCGCAGCCATGGTCTCCGAGCTGATAGTCCATACTGCTGCAAACGTCATCGAACTGTTCGTGCAGATGGTTGTTGTCTTGCAAACGACCTCATCTGTTGAATCAGGGATCGAGACGTGACTGCACGATCCGTTACAGCCATGCGGATAAGGTGCCTGTCATCTCGACTGCTAGTGATACGAGGCCGTTGGGATCCAGCACCTCATTCCGTATTACCCTCCTGAACCCACCGATTCCATATTCTGCTAACAGTCACTGGATCTCGACCACCGCGGGCAGCAATGTCGAGATACGATAAACCGCAATCGCGATAGGCTACAATCTGACCTTTATCAAAGTAGGAAACGTGATGGTACGCATTTGTCCTCCTTACACGAGGCATCACAACAATGTTTCACCAGGCAACGCCGGTCAACTGCTGTTTGTGTATGAGAAATCGATTGGAAACTTTCCTCATGTCAGCACGTTGTAGGTGTCACCACCGGCGCCAACCTTGGGTGCATGCTCTGAAAAGCTAATCATTTGCATATCACCACATCTTCTTCCTGTCGGTTAAATTTCGTGTCTGTAGCACGTCATCTTCGTGGTGTAGCAATTTTAATAGCCAGTAGTGTATTTAGAATTTGTTTAACGATATAGAAGCAATAGAACACTAATGATCTCAAATTGTAATTCAGGTTGGGAATGCAAGACTTGTATTTAATCTAATCGAGTGAACTGATCCGTGGCCGGACTGGCGCCAGTAGTATCTCTGATATGAGTACGATCGATATCCGAATGCAGGCATGGGCCGGCTCGAGATATAAGGGAGTGCCAACCGCGAGTAAGGGGAGGAAACAATGCTTTGAGAACGGAACGCGGCGGTGTGCGAATCGGCGATTGGCGGGCGAGCAGAAGCGAAGACGGCGCGCCGGAGGCCGGGCGGCGGTTGTCACGTGGTTATTACTGGAGGCGGTGGGAGTTGGCCGTCACTGTGCATTCTCCGGCAACCTCGTGAGCTGTGGATGTGCCTGCTTCCTTGGAGGGACACGCTGTGATGGTCTTGCGAAGTTATGGTCTGGTATCTTCGCAAAATCCTCCCAGCATCAAGACACCCAGTTAAGTAGGCTAATTACCTCGAGCGTTTAGTGATCGCTCTTGGTACAGTAAGACGTTGCACGAAGTGTGAGGTGATGCTTGTTCGATTTCATTTGAGGCCTCCTACTAAGCGTGTGCTCTGCTTCGGCCTAATATTGATGTAGTTGCAGATGTGTGTCAATACGTTTTAGTGAGTGCCGGTTCTCGTGAGCCAGTTCATTTCCCACTCTTATTGTTTGTTTATCAAGTAATGTTTTACTTAAAGGAAGCACTCGCGAGTGAAATTAGTTGTTGTTTAGCCTTGATTTTATAGAGTTACTCTATTGGTCAGTCTTAAATGTTAAAGTTAAGAAAAATTTTCTGCCTCCTCTTATCGGGTGTGGTTCCTGTTTCAGTGAGCTGGGGCAGTGGGCAACCGAAGCACAAGGCTTCCATTTAGATTGCAAATTTCGCTTACTGGCGGTGGACTTCGCCTGAGCTCGTGTGTTCCTTTTTGGTAGCGTTTGCTTGGTTCACATTTTGGTGGCCTACTCAACGTGGGGTTGCAGATGTAGCCACGTCTTGGTTCGAAATATTACGCTTCTCAGTCGGTTCCACAGTTCGTGGTTAAACTTCGGCCTTACAAGCTCGGACATTGCTGCTGTTGTTACACATTTATCATTGTACAGAGTTGTTTGTTAAAGTCAGTCTCAGTGGCTTTTGTCAACCGCGGACTACATGTAATGTTAATTGAAAGGGTCTTAAATAATGTCTTAACTAGAGTTGTTGTTAAAGTTATGGTTAAAATCAGCCTCAGTGGCTTCTGTTCATTTTGGTGGGAAAACGTGGGCTACATATAATGGTAATTGAAAGGGTCTTAAATAATGTGTCTTAACTAGAGTTGTTTGTTCAAGTTATTTATCAACTTGCTTATGATTTATGTAATGAATGACTCTTAAATGATCTTGCCCGAGTGGTGTCTGTCACATTTTAAGTGATATTGTTGCGTTAATTAATAAACCCATTGGAATTGAAATGTTCACTTTATTGAGTCAGACCTTCCGCCCCCTTTAGATTTAAAGGTTAAACAAACAGCTGTTAAGTAACTGTGTACCTTGAACTACAGACAGTGGATAATACAGAGGAATATTCTGAAAACTGAATCCACCTAAAACAAAATGACTATATCTGTGGGACTCACATTCAACTGTGCTACTGCAAGAAGCATAAATGGATAAGGCTTTGATATATGGGCAGCTCGCGAAAACAAGGTAAATCAGGTAAATATTTAACAAAGATAACAAAGTATTCAAGATGCATAACCATATGAGCTAAGTTCGAGCAGCTTAAAAGAGGGATTGAGCTATCACCTGAGCCAAACATAACATTCTTCAAGTATGGCGAGAGGGCACCAGTGAGCACCAGAGGAGAGTCAGGAAGGGAAACCTCTCTAATCTGAGTTCCCTCCTGAAAGCACCACAATTCCCAACTACCACTTGGTGGGGAGATCGAGTGCTGCAGCTAATCTGACGAATGACTGTGTTTCATCTTCTACGTAAAGAAAGGAGAAAAGCAGCAGAAACTTCCTACTCAGATTTCAGGAAAAGTATGGTTGCAATTCATGAGTTTAGTGCTGGTTTATAACAGTTTCTATGGTTCAAATGGCTCTGAGCACTATGGGACTTAAATGCTGCGGTCATCAGTCCCCTAGAACTTAGAACTACTTAAACCTAACTACCCTAAGGACATCACACACATCCATGCCCGAGGCAGGATTCGAACCTGCGACCTTAGCGGTCGCGTGGTTCCAGACTGTAGCGCCTAGAGCCGGCCGGCCGGCTATAACAGTTTCTCTCCGTTGGTCAGCACCGTCGGCTCCACATCTGTTGGTAGGGGTGGTACTTTTGTCTGAATTGTTCGTAATTCCAGATATAAGCAGCGAAATTTCTCACGCCAGGGGAGCGCCGGTAGGCGGCTGCTCTATGATGTCGCCCTCAAGCGCACTTCTGTGGAGTGCTGTGGCGACCGGCTGCATCGTGCCTGTGGCAAGTGTATTTGCACCAGTAACTGTCCATAGAAAGCATTTCGGAAAATGGGACCATTTCCTGGAAATTTGGCTGCCACACAGGAGGTACTCCTTCCCTGCTTTTGAGATACCGTGAAAAGCCCTCTGCAGAACCTATAGCACTGCCGAACCTTCCAGACCCACTCTCCTTCCGGGTGAGAAATCGAATACTTTTTACTCCCACCAAAATGTACCAGGCGTTCAAAATTAATTGTCGCGTAATCGTAACAGAGCTAAAACAAAATCGCAAAGCAACATGTGACAATCACGTCACGCGTTCATAAATTTATCTATGTCAATAGCGTTTGAGCTCCCTGGCTGTGGATTGAATTACTTGATTTATATTGAAAATGAAGAAATTCCTCCAGCTGTATTTAAGGTTTCGATTTTATTTTGGCATCTAGTTTCAACGTTGTAACAACGTCATCTTCAGGCCCATACACTTGTTGACGTGTACTGACTTCTAGTATCAGCCGCACGCAGTTGACGTCAACAAGTGTATGGGCCTGAAGATGAAGTTGTTACAACCTTGAAACTAGTTTCCAAAATGAAGTCGAAACCTTAAATTCAGCTGGAGGAATTTCTTCATTTTTAATATAAATATATACCATCTGACGTCCCACTGTACTCCATTTCAACTATGGGTGTACGAAGAAGAAAAATGAATTACTTGTACAGCAAGCAGTCCCTTTTTACATAGCATTATTTGGGCAGCGTTGTATTTAGGATTTTGCCACATCTGTAGACGGCATAATAGATTTATGTCTTCACTAACGCAAAAATTAAAAAAAGCCTGGTAGAAATTTTCTTACTTAGGTGTAATTATGATATAAATAGACGTACAAGTCGGCACATATGATGATTAATTTACTACGTTAGTGCATAAGTAAACCGAAGAGTGTATGTGCCTTGCAGGAATATATATTACAAAATGACGTGTGCGTATATATTTATGCATGTATACAGGTTGCTCAGAAACAGTCTGAAAAGCTTGTAGGGTGTTGCACATTAGGTTTGCTGAGAAATAATTTTTCAGGAAAAAAATCTGATGCGCTGCGCCGTTTGTGTTACGGCGTAAAGTCAAGCGTCGGAACGCCAGTCGGGAAGACAAGGCTGTGAGGAGAAGCCGGCCAATCGCACGCTGACCGGACCTCCTTCCAGGACGACAACGAGACAGCAGCGGCCCCTATATGAAGAGCACATAAGGGCCACGACCGACTCGTAGCGGCCCAGTTCAATAGCAGCTTCAAGAATGGGCTCTTGTATAGCGGCGTCAACTCTATTCACATCTGTCCTCTGTGTGTAGCACAGACCTGGTATTTTTTATACTGAAGAAGATAATGTTTTTGTATGTCGCCCTTAGCTTGCGACACATCTGTGTAATTGCAAAAGCTAAGGGGGTACGTAGGAGAAAATGGACGTGTTTACATAATCTAGCACAGTGTTTCGTGTTTGAAAGATAATAGAACCAAATTTTGTACGTGCAGTAATTATATAATGGGCTACACTCTGGATTTTTGAAATTTTTTTATCAAAAAATTTGGTCATGACTTTGTTGGAAATTTTTGCAACACATGCTATCACACAAGCAACATTTTCACAAAAATTACTTTACTTACACCTTTCACATTGTGGTAGGTAATTCTTAGCAGCAAACGTGTGGAACAGTTTTTTAATATCAATTTTAGAGCTCTTAAAATTTATTTTAAAAAATTATGAAAATGAAACAAAGCAATTTAAATTTCACAGAAATTAAAATAATTACGACAGAAATACACTTATAAAAAATTTGTACCACAGGAAGTTGTGTTAAACTATGAACAAAGTCTGCAGAAATATCACTTTTCTATATCCAATAGTTCAGGGGAAAATATTCCTTATACACGGAAACATTAAAGTTCCAGGAAATGCACATAAAATATTTCATAAGGATTTACACGATAAACTAGTACCAAAGGGTCATTTACTTCCGTCTGAATGTCTTTGTTAAATAAAACTGCCTCTTTCACTGCTGCTGACAAACTGCTATTGGATTCTGTTCCCAAGGCATTCAGATGATGAGCACGAAGCAGACGGAGATGGCATATTCATTACTGCTCAAAGCAAATAGCTACCTTCCCTTGCAACACCGACATATCTCATCCCATAGCAGAATCTTATGTTGGGTTCATACACCCAATTCTTAGCAGTTGATGTTTTGAATTGAATGTCAATTTGACAGCTGTCACAAAACAAGTGCATATTACATACATTACCATCTCTGTCATTGCTGTTACATAATTTTAAACATTTATTGCCACAGTTAGCACATGCACACGAATTTCTAATAACAGAACACATAATTTCTAAATCAACTATCCTAAAACCACTACTCACTTCGTCTTTAGTGGACGGAAACTCTACACCAGTTCAAAGTCTCTTCTGTGAACTGCTCGTCGTCTTAACTCCACAATTATGTTCCGCTGAATTATGTTGACTCACTTCACACGTAAATGGCGAACTTTATCCACTTTCTTAACCACTTTACCACGCTAGCTTGGCATTTTAAACGGGAAATTATACAAAAAAACCTTGAACACAATCGTAATACTCACACTAACAGCAGAACTGAAATCTTTATATTTCTGCACCATAGAGAATAACAGTTGTCAAAGATATCTAGCGGAAGGCAAAGATAACACGACGCAAACGGGACCACAGCGTTCTGTACTCTTCCGATGCTTTTATGACAGCAGGAAGTAATAAAACATCGCAAACAAGAAGAGGGTCGACTAGGAAAGTGGGCGTTGCGCTGCGCAGTGACTAAAAGAAGAGAGATTTTTTATCATTTGTAGTTCGAATTAATCTGTGAAAACTGGAGACAGTATTTCTAACATGCTACAGATCTATCTGGTGGCAATTCTTGTTTTATTTTTTCATTTTTGACCAGTTTTGCCTGCGTCCCCCCTTAAGTGCTGTAATTTTCATTTTGCAATAAAACCCATTAATATGATTTGTTTGAATTTTTGTCTAGCGAGCCGAGTAAGCAGGCTTCATAGACACCACAGTTTGCGAGATAATTAGCACTGAAGTTAGCCATCAGGCCGTTGCACGTGCAAACTGAAGTGGCTGGCCAGATACAGTTAGTATAGCGTAGATGGTAGCGCATGAGAGGCTGCTCAGCCATTGACACGATTTCGAGCTTTACTATCATCCAGTGTCTAATTTTTGTATCGCTCTTTTGTTCGGTCATAGGAAAACAAACGAAGTACACATTTGAAGACACCGTTTCTGACGGGTCGCTTGAATTTGCTGGCGCAACTGTCTGATTGGCTACCTTCAGTGTCAGTTAATCCAGAAACGGCGCAATGTGTCGTATTTTTGTGTCAACAAACAATTACTTTTTGCACAACCTACCCTACAACACACTTTCAAGATTTTCATATATATATATATATATATATATATATATATATATATATATATATATATATATATATAATTATTGGTGTTTTGCCCTTAAAGAGCGCATTTGGACTAAACTACATGGTCAGTTCCTTTTGCTGCCTTCCTTGCTGCCCAAACTTCCCTCATTCGCTCGCTGTGTTTCTGTTTCCGGTCCTCTGTCCATGCTTCTTGTCGGCTTTGTGTCTTCGGCTTCATCTTGATTGCCTTTTTGGTTGCCCATATATATATATATATATATATATATATATATATATATATATATATTGGCCGTACCTTTTTGTACGGCCAAACTTTCAGGAAACATTCCTCACACACAAACAAAGAAAATATGTTGTGTGGACATGTGTCCGGAAACGCTTACTTTCCATGTTAGAGCTCATTTTATTACTTCTCTTCATATCACATTAATCATGGAATGGAAACACACAGCAACAGAACGTACCAGCGTGACTTCAAACACTTTGTTACAGGAAATGTTCAAAATGTCCTCCGTTAGCGAGGATACATGCATCCAGCCTCCGTCACATGGAATCCCTGATGCGCTGATGCAGCCCTGGAGAATGGCGTATTGTATCACAGCCGTCCACAATACGAGCACGGAGAGTCTCTATATTTGGTACCGGGGTTGCGTAGACAAGAGCTTTCAAATGTCCCCATAAATGAAAGTCAAGAGGGTTGAGGTCAAGAGAGCGTGGCGGCCATGGAATTGGTCCGCCTCTACCAATCCATCGGTCACCGAATCTGTTGTTGAGAATCGTACGAACACTTCGACTGAAATGTGCAGGAGCTCCATCGTGCATGAACCACATGTTGTGTCGTACTTGTAAAGGCAAATGTTCTAGCAGCACAGGTAGAGTATCCCGTATGAAATCATGATAACGTGCTCCATTGACCGTAGGTGGAAGAACATGGGGACTAATCAAGACATCACCAACAATGCCTGCCCAAACTTTCACAGAAAATCTGTGTTGATGACGTGATTGCACAATTGCGTGCGGATTCTCGTCAGCCCACACATGTTGATTGTGAAAATTTACAATTTGATGACGTTGGAGTACATACTGACGAAACTAAAATGAGCTCTAACATGGAAATTTAGCGTTTCCTGACACATGTCCACATAACATCTTTTATTTATTTGTGTTTGAGGAATGTTTCCTGAATGTTTGGTCGTACCTTTTTGTAACACCATATATATATATGAGCTCTAACATGGAAATTTAGCGTTTCCTGAGACATATCCACATAACATCTTTTCTTTATTTGTGTTTGAGGAATGTTTCCTGAATGTTTGGCCGTACCTTTCTGTAACACCATATATATATATATATATATATATATATATATATATATATATATATATCCTCCTAAACCACCTGACCGATTTCAACCAAACTTGGAGCACATATCACTCACAGTCTGTCTGAAAACAACGGCTGTGGGGAATAAGAAACGCCTACTTATCAAAGGGGTGGGGGTTGGTATCAAAAAGCAGTGTAGTTCACGACGCACGAATTTGCAGAATTTATTCATCAACCGTCATAGAACGAGAGCGCTTAAGGCACCTGCAACAAACTTTAGATATAATTTCAAAGATTTACGAAACATTTTTGGCTGACAACATCCAAAGAATGATAAAAGGAAAACAAGTGTATCTCTTACTGCATTTTTCGCTGTTAATGCAGTAAAACTGCCGCGTCAGGCATGGCGTTTTAACTTATTGCTTCCTTACTCCTAATTGTATTCACGAAACTATTTGCAGACAGTATTCCTGTGTACCACTGAATGTACCTGCAAAATTATATCCCTGTACGACACAAAATTCGGAGATATGACGTCATAAACACTGAGACGTGTGAAAAACAGCCGCAAGTAGTATGTCTATGTTCGATCTGGAACACTTTGAAGACGTAAGCAGCGATTACGCGTACGGTACGGCACCGTACCATCTGAGTCATCGCCCTCTGGCCGCTGCGCAAGGTCGGGGCAGCCATCCAGATGAGTCGGTTACGTACACACACACATATACATACACAAAATGTTTACAATTACAGTTTTCTTTGTGGTCAAATATACTTTGATTTGTTTCTTTAAAGGTCTTTAAAGGACACACACACACACACACATAAACACATGTGAATCAGCATATTCTACGTGTTGTAACTGACCAATGGCTGTGATTAATTTTTTCCCCCGTCAAATTAATCCAGCAGTTGTGTGAATTGCTGAATCCGAACCATTTTACCAAAGCATTGTTTCCTTTCTTTGCGTATGATTTTTTCAACAAGATACTTTGATGGATATTTAGTTTTCTGTAGCTCTGCAGCGTAGAAAACTCCAGCTATGGGCTGAGACTTGTAATCTTCGAGGAGATACGTTCTTGGATTGGTTTCTTGTACTTTACGTATTCTTAAAATTGCCGTGGACCAATTTGCAGTGTATGCTTTGTCAAAGACCGCCTTCTGTTTACTAATTCTGACATAATCACCAATTTTGAATCTCGACCGGTGTGGATAAATCATTTTGATTTTATTGTACACGGTAGATAGAAGACTATTATCTTTTATGTCCACTGGCTGTGTTTTAATTGTCCTGTGTTTTGTGTGATTATATTGCTTTACTAATCCGTGTACAGTATCAATCCATTTGTAAGAACCCTGAGAAGTAAATTTTCTGAGCATAAGGTTTTAGAGAGTTCTGTTAAAGCGTTCGACTACTGAACCTTTTCATATTTGAAAAGGTTGAGTAATGATTCTTTTTGAGATGGTGGATTAATTTCTTAAAACTAGTATTGTAGAATTCTTTTCCTGGATCGGTTTGTAAGTGTACTGGAACCCGCTTGCTTTTTGTGTATATATTTTTAAATGCTTTTCCAACTGCATCTCCAGTCATCAAGTCCTGTGATAACTGCTCGTCTAGGATACGTTCGACGAGCAGGACGATGAAGTTCATTAGCAATCGCAACTTGCATCTCTCTCTCTCTCTCTCTCTCTCTCTCTCTCTCTCTTACTCCTTAACTTGTTGTTTATTGAACATAAAATATTTGGGGCTGAGAGCTATGGAGTTAAAGACAGGAAAAAAAGGAGAGGGGAGTAAAATTAAGAAACAAGTAACTGCATTCTAGAGGAAACTTTTTTTTATTTTCCAAATACCATTTCATAATAAGTCTTACATTAGTCTTTGCTAAACACTGTTGGGTAGAAATATTATATTCATTTTGTAGAATTTTAAGTGACGAACAGTCTATTGTTTGCATATTTAATACTCTCCCATGCTCTACATCAAGTAAGGTCGCTGCCAATTGAACTTTTTCTTGCACCATTACCATTATGTAATCACACGATTTACAAAGTTCTCACGACGTGTTTTTCACCGTATGGAGCGGCACTCCATCCATACCCCACTGTTGATGGTGGTCATTGTGTGTTAACCACAGGTTCATTTTTTGGGTTTTTTTCTGATAAGCTGTTAAATAACATAAGTTGTGCAATTGTCAGATACGCTTCCGCAATGATTCGTGTACCGTCGAGGAGGATGGCAGGAGCTTGTTTCGGGATGAAACTATTAGAGTCATTCTTGAAGCCTTGCAGATCTAAGAAAGCCACTTTGAATCTGCAAAACAAAAAATCTTTTAATGTTGATTGTAACACAATGACACGTATGATATGCAGATTGTAGAGAAAATTGGAAAAAGTCCTACCTGCAAATCCTTTGCTGGCTGGGTTGTAAGCAGGAAAAAAATAATAAATGTATATATAACTGAACCAACAAAGAACGGTCTTCACGACAGATTTGTGTGCACTGATAGAAGTTCTCTGAAAACCTGTCATTTTATAGGTATGGTAAGTAACAGGTGGAGGTAGCGTCATATCTCCATCTCTCTCTCTCTCTCTCTCTCTCTCTCTCTCTCTCTCTAGGAGAGATATCGTTACATGAAGAAAACAGTAAGTGGAGAGCCTTGTGAAAATGCAGACGCCCCAGACGCAGTCCCAGGGCGCTGGTTACCCTTCAAGGAATTAACATGTAACCTCATATGTCGTCTAGACACTGTGGTAGGTTGTCACCGTAAAACTTTGTAACCAGCAGGAACGTATTAGCGTATAAAACCGGCTTGATACCAGCCCTGAGATCAGCAGCGTCAGTAGGATCACAAGGGTAGAAAGAGAGCGACAACGCCAAAAAACTGTTGACATAGCATTCCCCACTCCGGGGAGCCCGAGGGCGGGGCTAAATGACGTACGACAATAATGTTGCAAACCTTATTTGGCAAAGTAGTTACGTTTAGCTTTCAGCTGAACAATGTTGATACCAAATACGGACTTAGTTAGTGCAACTGCCTTAACATCCCAGCCTTAGGATCAGTAGAGTGGATCTAACTAAACCGTGATTGGCAGCCGCCTGCAGGAGACTGGCTTTAAGTGGGAAAAACAGTGCCCCCACACAACTTTTTAAAACCCCTTTTCTCCCTCTCTCACCTATGTCAGGACACGACAGCTGCTGCTGCTGCTGAGTGCGGGTCACTCGTCTTCTTCTGCTGGTATTTGCTGTTGCTTCGCACTGCCTTCGGACACGCATACACATACGAATCTCTCACCAAAATGTAAGCAGAACATATATAATTCACAGTTAGTATTAACTATCATACATGTTTTGTTTATAGATTATTTACTGTAACTCAAAAGAACAGGGATGCTTCATTGTTACAGAACTTGAAGAAGTTGGGCGAGGGCGGGAGTTCGAAAGAAACACAGCGGGTCTCGTCACTAGAACCAGGTGAAAAATACCCAGTCTTGAGTGCGAGACGAACAACGACCAAGTCTGGAGCAGCAGTTCTCGTTTACCTGAAAGACTTCAAGGTATACCTCCCGTCGCGCTTTTCTGCCCTCACGGAAGAAGAACTGGGACTCCCGAACTCTAGACACGTCGTGATGATTTACCGTGGGAAGCGGAATAGCATGGATGTGATAGATTTTGAGAATGTCCTGCAATTACTAACATATGTTGTTTTAATTTTATGAGTATTATAGCACTAACAATGTCCATTTCAATTCGAAAAATATCTAAACATGGAAATATTAAGGAAATTTGTTTACGTTCACTAAAAAAAGAGGATAAATGTGAGTTCGAATTTGTGTCTCGCGACACATTTGTATTCTCAGTTAAAGTAGCAGGTTTTAGTAATAATACAAATGCATATTTTGAAGTAAACGCTAAAATTGTACAATTGCTCAAGAAAGAGGTTGTCAAAGAAGGTAAACATTTAGTTGCATTTGAATTGTATGATAAATAGGAATGTTTATATTACACAGAACTATTTGTAAGCTCCTTCAACAACCTACTAGACAGTTATATCAAAGAAATACTTTTTGTATTATACACAGTTTGTCCTAATAACGCAATTCATTGCCAGTTTGAATGTGTGAACGGAGGAACTTGTTTAAAAACGTGGCTAGGAGGAGGGGATGTTTCCGTCATTTATTCAAATTGTAAAAATTTGTTATTTGCTATTGATGATATTGTGATACAGAGTGAAAGTGTATACTGGGTGAACCACCGCCACCAAAGGACATTAAATTAGATCCTGAAACCAATGATTTACAATAGGTTTCCACCGAATGTGCTTTTAAGAATCGGATATGTACAGGAGATATACCTAACAGAATTGGATATAAGGATCCTAGATACTTTTTGGATGCTTGTTTCCCTGTCTTTGAGAGCAGACTGTGTAAAATCAACATGACTCTTAAAATTAATTTTTCACTCGTCTGTGAGTTCCTCTTGCCTAAATCAGGTGAAGTACCAGAGATGAGCATTAACACAAAGAATATACATTTATTTTCGTTCGAAATCAGCAATGATTGGTATTCGAATAATGTTAGATATACATTATTAAAGACACAGGAGAGTTTTCAAACAAGAAATTCCGGTTGGGCATTACTAAAAATAATTAAACTGCGTGTAAATGTTAATCAGAATAAAGGTTTGTATGCAGGACTATACATAAAATAACCAAAAGTGATTGCTGATAAACATGCAGTAATAAACATTCAGTCAAATGGCAATGCCTGTTTCAAGTGGGCAATTCTCGCTGCCCTGTATCCTGTAAATAAAAACGCACATCGTGTATCTGCCATTTCCCACATGTGAGTAAATTAAACTTTGATAACATACCGTTTCCTACAGAACTGAAACATGTCCACATATTCGAAAAGCAGAATGAAACCGTCTCAGTTAATGTCTATGGTATCATGTATTCTGATAATGAGTGGATGGTAGTAGGTAAAGAAGAAAATGCGGAGGATGAGGGGGAAGGAGGGGCGCAAAGAATGAGGCGAAGGAGTGGGAGGAAGACGTCGGAAAGACATAAAGATTTTCAAGTAGTTTCGACCTGAGTCGAAAGAAGGCCTCGGGAGTATACAACATTCCATTAGAACTACTGACGGCCTTTGGAGGGCTAGTTCTCACGAAACTCTACCATCTGGTGAGCAAGATGTATGAGACAGGCGAAATACCCTCACACTTCAAGAAGAATATAACAATTCCAATCCCAAAGAAAGCAGGTGTTGACAGATGTGAAAATTACCGCACTATCAGTTTAATAAGTCACAGCTGCAAAATACTAACGCAGATTCTTTACAGACGAATGGAAAAACTGGTAGAAGCCGACCTCGGGGAAGATCAGTTTGGATTCCGTTGAGATGTTGGAACACGTGAGGCAATACTGACCTTACGACTTATCTTAGAAGAAAGATTAAGGAAAGGCAAACCTACGTTTCTAGCATTTGTAGACTTGGAGAAAGCTTTTGAAAATGTTAACTGGAATACTCTTTTTCAAAACTTTGAGGTTCGCCGATGACATTGTAATACTGTCAGAGACAGAAAAGGTCTTGGAAGAGCAGTTGAACGGAATGGACAGTGTCTTGAAAGGAGGATATAAGATGAACATCATCAAAAGCAAAACGAGTATAATGGAATGTAGTCGAATTAAGTCGGGTGATGCTGAGGGAATTAGATTAGGAAATGAGACACTTAAAATAGTAAAGGAGTTTTGCTATTTGGGCAGCAAAATAACTGATCATGGTTGAAGAAGAGAGGATATGAAATGTAGACTGGCAATGGCAAGGAAAGCGTTTCTGAAGAAGAGAAATTTGTTAACATCGAGTATAGATTTAAGTGTCAGGAGGTCGTTTCTGAAAGTATTTGTATGGAGTGTAGCCATGTATGGAAGTGAAACATGGACGATAAATAGTTTGGACAAGAAGAGAATAGAAGCTTTCGAAATGTGGTGCTACAGAAGAATGCTGAAGATTAGATGGGAAGATCACATAAATAATGAGGAGGTATTGAATAGAATTGAGGAGAATAGGAGTTTGTGGCACAACTTGGCAAGAAGAAGGTACCGGTTCGTAGGACATGTTCTGAGGCATCAATGGATCACAAATTTTGTATTCGAGGGCAGCATGAAGGGTAATATTCGTAGAGGGAGACCGAGAGATGAATACACTAAGAAGATTCAGAAGGATGTAGGTTGCAGTAAGTACTGGGAGATGAAGAAGCTTGCACAGGATAGAATAGCATGGAGAGCTGCATCAAACCAGTCTCAGGACTGAAGATCACAACAACAACCGTTATACGAGTATGTAACAAAGTATCATCGTGAAAAGCATGTAAAAATATTAATGTTGCAGGTTGTTGGTACAGATACATACCACTTCTATTATATAAAAAACTTGTCAAGACGTGCATGCAGTAGTATTACTGCAAAGAATAATTCGTGTGTGAGCGCTGTCTCTGTTATTTTAATTCACAGGAAAGATTAGATCTACATTTAATTAACTGCACACAGTTTAAACCAGTCACCAGTATCATGCCCGATGAAAATAATAAGATTGTTAAATTTACAAAATTTTGAAATAAACTGAAAATTCAGTTTGTTATTTACGCTGATATGGAATGTATATTGCAACCAGTTGCCGGTTGCAGTCGTAATACTGACTGTGGTTCATATTCCGATCCGGTACATATCCATAAACCATTTACTATTGCATACTACATACAATGCAGTTATGATCAGTGATATTCCCAGTTTAAATCGTACAGAGGCAGTGACTGCATAGAATGGTTTATAAAACAGCTCTATGAAATCACCGAGATTGTGCAAGACTTCCTTTTATCACAAAATAAACAAATAAAAATGAGCTCTGAGGAAGAATCGGTGTTTCAGTCGGCAAAGATTTGTCACATTTGCAAGAAACCGTTCGAGAAAGACAAACACAGAGATCATTGTCATTTCACCGGTGAATACCGAGCTGCGGCTCATCCTGCCTACAGTGTACACTACAGACCTTCCTTTACAGTGCCTGTTGTATTCCACAATCTGACCAATTATGATGGACATTTCTTGATCACAAACATTTGCAAATAAACGGAGACCGGTGATGATAAAAGTACATTTAAATTAAATCCAGGTCGTGTTTCACTTATATCCTCGAATACGGAAAAATACAAAGCTTTTACTAAAAATATTCCAGTAACCCTCAAAGAGCGTGTCTGCAACATGAATTTCCGATTTATCGATTCACTAAATTTCCTGACGTTTTCTCTTGAAAAATGTGCATCATATCTCAAACCAGATCAATTCAAAATAATGAAGTCTTATTTTCCCAACGATCACGAATTCTGTCTTGTCAATCAGAAAGGGATTTTTCCGTATGAGTATGTGAATAATGACTCTGTTTTGCACGAAGATCGTTCTTCCTCAATCGAAAATTCTAAAAGTCTCTTAACAGGTGAAACGATAATAGATGCAGAGTATCAAAGAGCGTGTAATGTTTGGAATACATTTAATTGTAAGACACTTGGAGAATCTTCCGATTTATATTTAAAAATTGATGTTCTACTCCTTGCTGACGTGTTTGAAAACTTTCGCAGTCTTTGCTGTGATACATGTGAACTATACCCAGCACATTATATTACCTCACCTGCTTTAGCATGGAACGCTTTACTGAAAACTACTAAAGTAGAATTACAGCTTATTACTTAGAGCAGCTTCAGTTTGTTGAGAGAGGTATTAGAGGTGGAATTGTTCACTTTTCGTGTCGACAGGCGGTTGCAAACAACAGGTTCACGTCGGGCTATGATGAGAATATTGATGAATCTTATATCATATATCTCGATGTTAACAGTTTATGCAGCTAGGCAATGTTGCAACATTTGCCTGTATCCAATTTTGAATGGATCTCTCCAGAGAGAGTCGAAAGTTCTGTGTAGAAGATGTACCTAACGATTCAGATACAGGATATATACTGGAAGTAGATCTTGAATATCCTGAAAGTATTCAGGATCTACATTCTGATTTACCATTACGTCCTGAGAAAAAGGTACCACCAACCAGCCACGTCAGCAGTAAACTCAGTGCTCCAAAAATAAAAAAATTAATTTCTACTTCGTATGATACGAAGAATTATGTAATACACTATAGAAGTCTAAAACAGTGTTTGCAACATAAACTGATACTGAAAAAGATTCATAGAATACTGTCATTCAAACAAGTGTCATGGATGAAACCGCATATTAACATAAATGCAGAGAATCGTATGAAGGCAAACAATGAATTTGGAAAAAAATTCTTCATACTCATGAGTAATACGAGTAGTGTCTTCGGTAAAACCATGCAGAATGTACGAAAAATGACTGATATAAGACTAGCATCATCCTGGAAAGGTAGATATGGAGCATCAGCATAAATAATAAGACCTAATTTTAAAAGGAGCATTGTATTTAAACAAATTTTAGTTGGTATTGAACTGAAAAAACTTAATGAAGTGTTTGATAAACCGTTAAAAGTTGGAATGGCAATTTTAGATATTTCAAAGACACTTCTTGTGGACTTTCACTATGGATATATACTAAATAAGTTTCCAGCAAAGCATGTAAAACTATGTTATACTGACACTGAGAGCTCAATTTATCACATTAAAAACTGTAAATATTCATGAAACCATCAGAAGTGATGTAACTAAATGGTTTGCACTTCAGGTTTTCCCGAAGAAAATAAATATAACATTCCCCTTGTTAACAAAAAGGTGGTAGGATTATTGAAAGACGAGTTAAATGGTGAACCTATAACTGAATTTATTGGTCTTCAAGCTAAAATGTATGCACTTCAGACTGAATCACAATGTGTAATATGCAGAGCAAAGGGGGTGAAACAGTCCTCTGTTAAGGAATTAAGCATTGATGATTATCGACAATGTATATTGAATTCAAAAGTTAAATCAGCTGAACAGTTTGTAATTCAGTCCAATTGTCATGTAGTTTCTACTGTTAAAAAGCTATGTTTGTCAGCAGACGATGATAAACGTTTTATACTTTCAGATAAGATCAGTACATTACCTTGGGGTCACTATCAGTTGAAAAAAATGTTAATCATACCTGAATGATTTTTCTTTTTACTGTGTGAAGTTTAAATATTGTATATAACTAGCATTTTTACTGTGGAAGAAGTGAAAATATTAAAAGTATTTTGTAACTGATTTATTGTGTGAAAAATTACAAGCATGTAATACATACATTGTATCACAATAAAGATATGTAATAGATTTATTTTATTTTATTTCATCTAAAAATTCCAGTAAGCAACCTCTACAATAAATCTTTATAGGAGGTGGACCATCAAACTGACAACGTGCATTTAGATCGTAATGCTTATAACAATATTGATACTTAGAAATAAAAACATCATTCTGAAACATTTGTGGTAACCTATGGAACTTATGTGAAAAATCAAATAAAGAAGGTAACAATTGTTTAGGAAACAACTAATAGTCAATAGCATTCAAGTTTTTATACTCATCTTCTATAAGTTTCTTCTAAATTCCACAAAGCAGTTCACAAACATTTTTCCATTTAATCCAGTCGAGAAAAAGTAAGTATTATCATCATCTTCAGCAGCAGCAGCAGCATCAGTAGTACAGTCGAATACGTAGTCTTCCAATTGCAGCATTTCAATGTCTTCAGGTAGAATTTGTTCCAGAATACTTAGGACATTTGGGCAAAGTAAATTTGTTGAAAACACCAAATGTTTTACAATCATTGTTCTCTTTTAGCAATGAGTGAAATAAAGAGTGTAATGCACTGAAAGAGACTTTGGTGTTCACAGCTTGTAGCACAGATGCATTTCCAACACTTAAATTAGTAGCTAACACTCTCACTGGATGTTTGTCTAATTTAGCATCAACAATCATAACTTTATTCACTTTCTTTTGCTTTTGTTTCCGTCTCCCTCTATTACTGAAGTGATAGAACGTTAGAAAATTAAGTGGAGATCTTACTAAACACTGTTTTTATATCTGAGTGCGCTTAGTGACTTGATTGGTTGATGGAGTCATTTGTATTATCGAATCATGAATGACCAGGCAGTTAGTTATTGTATTTTTTGGGAATGGTTGTTTTGTTTCTGTTTCAATATTCATGTCAACTATGGAAGATTTCAATGTTTCATCTTGATGTGAACAGTCAATGAAAAATATGGGACAGTACTCAAACTCGATACGGTTCAGGAGTGGGTTTCCTCTTCTTATATCACTCGCTCCATAATACAGTGATTGAAAATCAGCGTACATTTCAAACGCTTGTGCAGTTTCTTTCGTTTCAAAATCAACTGCAAAGTTCTCCTCTGGGAATTTAGCTGAATTTGAATACACCTATAAGTCTGATATGTTTATTTTGTCAAATGCACTTGAATCAGTAGTAATCGAATTTCTGTTTGACTGAAAAGCCATTATTACATACCTGGCTGTTTCAAGAGCTGTATTAAATTTATTTGCCATTTCCATGAGCTAATTTATGGTGCAATACACTCAATCAGGTCCCAGTGACGAAAAGCCAGACTTAGACTGTCATTATTTTTAAAAATATTCCATAGTGATATTTGTTGCCTTTTGGACACTTGAACGTGGGGCATCTCCCAGTACATTTTTTCCAACACTATTTTTGACTTAGTATCTGCTTTATCTGTGATAATACAGTTAACATCTTGTGTGTTACGAATCAGCACCATTTCATGACAAGCATTTAAAATAGTCTTTTTATAATCCACTGAAAAGCCCAATATCATTTTCAGCGGGATGTAAAAATTGAAACGTCCATCATCATCGACTAGTTTTTTCAAATCATCTCTTGTGGCCCAGCCGGCATTTTGCAAAGCATTAGCTTCACCAGGAGTAAACGAAACATATCATTTCATTAATGTTGCAATTCCTGGATTACGCACATGATCGATAATTTGGTTATTGAGACGGTACTGAATGTCTGAAAACAGGTAAAGGACACAGTTTTTAGTTAACTCAATATCGCTAGCTCTTCGTTCTCCCTCTGCATTAAGAAGCCGTCCTTCAATATACAACCGGCTCTTAGAAGATAACAGGTAAGTGTTTTCATTTTGTATAACAATTGATATGGAATCGTTTGGAGCAAAAACTGGTTAACAAAAAGGTTTATACTTATGATACTGAAGGCGTGTAACAGAGTCGTCGATGAGTATTTTTTCTCTTACATTCAACATCCTTCTTAAATATCTTGCCCTGTCTGTTGTTGTTGTTGTCGTTGTAGTTCACTGTGAAAGTAAAAACCACTCGAATGAGAGCTATCAGAGGATGGTGTCTGTATTTATAGCACTCTGTATCCCAGTGATGATAGTATTTGTCTATTATGAGGATTTAAAACATTTTTCACTTTCCTTTTCTTTGCTTTTAATTTCTTGTTATACTTTACAGTGTCAATGCATCTGGTGTCTTTGGTTAAGCGAACATCCTGTTTGTATACAATACCCATTTTTACCGTATTTTTCGTAAGTGTAGTCGAACAGTTATGTTTTCACCGTCAAAATCGACAAGATTTCCGTCTTGATCTCTTATTGCTACATTTAATTCTGATACGTATCTTGAAACTACTGGCATGTAAATGGGCGAGTTTGGTGTCTCCACAATCTTATATCCCGGTGCAACTGTGGGCCAAAACTGATGCAAATTGTGTATAGGTTCACCATTGTGAAATGATCTACCTGAGATGTTACAGTCAACGCATAAGACGTTGACATACTGAATATTAACTGGAAGTTCTGCAGTCTTCAAGGTATCTTTAGCAATCACAGTTCCTGCAAAACCTAAAACTGAACCTATATTATGAGAGATTTTGAAATCTATTGCCCCATTGCTCCTTATTATTTGACATCGACCTAGTGTTTTATTGTAGCTAATTTTTACCAATACTCGAATCTTTATCTTTTTCGTTGAATTGCCATTGTCATTTTTCAAATCGTATGCAGCAATTTCTCTTGACAACGCTGTAAAAATATCATCGAGTTCATATGTTCCATGCTTCAAGCTAACTTTATCCAAAATTTCTAGATCAACTTTATAGTTGTAGAAGTAGCAGTTACTATTTGTCGATGTAATATTTGGAATGGAATTGTATGTAAAGAGATTTAGTGGAGCAATTTCGTTAACATGTTGTGATAAATTTAATGCAGGATTGAAGACAGTAGTTAGATACGATTCTTTCCCTGTGAAGCTTAACGTTACGCCGTGCTCAATGTCCATTGTGAGACTGCAACTATCAATTGCAAGATGGGTTATTTTATTTTAGAAATCTGAAACTTTAAACACAAATGACCACATCTCTGACTGTTAAATAATTGAAGCGTATTATAATTATATTGTATTACACAATTTTTCAAATATCTTACTATTTCTGGAGGAGGTGGTAAAGTACCAAAGCTATCGAAATAGTAGACAATATTACCTCTTTTTTTGTAAGTTACCCAATCCGAACCAGGTTCATCATCTGTCTGAAGATTAACAATAGTACACTCATATCTGTTAGGTCTAGAAGATAAAGTATCTCTCATAAAGATACTTCCAAATTTAGCAATCTTTAGTTTTTCAGCATAGTGATATAAATGAATGTTGGTAAGCGGTCTTGTAGGAATGTTGCTGCGCGAAACTTTTATTTTGGTTTCATTGTTAGATACACTCCTAAACCATTTTTGTTATATGGTACTAAATATAGACCTTTCCCTTCACGCAAGGCAATCGCCTCGAGCCCTGATAGAGTAGCAAATATTGGAATTAGAGGTATTATTCCACCTGTTTTGGGAACAGGTATTACATGTTCTCTGTCTAGTAATTTCCCCATACCTTTCGTCGGAGCAACCTGTGAAGCTATTTTACGAGCCGCTTTCATAACGGTCATCAGATTAGCAGCAGGCTTCAACTACTTAAGACTACTTCGAGCTTTTTTAATTACTTTGTTCAGTATATTACCACCTTTCTTTCGTCCTGAACTTTTCTTCAGACCCATTCCCATTTTATCTTTAGCTTTCATTGCTCCAGTCACTGCTAGAACAGTTAACTTTTCCTTCAAATTAGCGTCTCTTTCTTTTACTCTGCTCCACGCTTTTCTAGCCAGAATTCTGTCTGCTCGATGTCTGTCAGGTAAACTGTCTGGATGAGTTGCACAAGCTACGTCGTGATCTTTACGCGCCTCATCTAGTAGATTGATACCGGCATCACCTCTTTTGAGTTTTCCTCAAAATTTGTGCCAGGACCACAGTAGGAGTATCCAGTTATATGAAGTTCGACAGGTAGTTTATTAACGAAGTGGTTAAGAAGGGAACACCACGCTTTTTTGTCCTCCTCCTGCTCTTGTTGCTGTTGTTGCTGTGATGCTTCTTCATAGTTCGAGTGTTAACTAACGACTGGTCTTAGCCACACAGAATGCTCTATTACAATAGCAATTGTAACACATCTGTCAGATTGGCCGAGCCAGCACGGTAGCTCAGCGTGTTCGGTCAGAGGGCTGCGTGCTCTCTGTAATAAAAAAATAACTGAGCCAAGGAATCAACGATCTACTTGAACGGATGTCTTGTGACGTCCGCCCAGATCAAACGCAACGAACTATATCGAAAAAAAAAAACAACAGCGGTCTAGGGCGCTAGATATAAGCTCTGCTTCCTGCGAGAGGGATCGAGCCTTCGAATGCCGCATCTGACAAAAAATTTTAAGTTTGAGATAACCACAATCATTGCTCGAGTGCTAACCTTGTCACCTAGAGTGCTCTATTATAATAGTAATTGTAAGATATGAAGAGTCCTTAGTGCAGTTAAAGATGCAATTCAGGAAACATGCACTTCAACTTCCTATCAAATCTATTGCTGAATACAGAAATGAACTACAAAGGCAAGATCGTAGGCACTGTGATCTATTTCCTGATACGATTAGATGTATTATTGCAGGTTCTTCCAATTGTGGAAAAACTAATGTGATTATTAATCTCCTAATTCACGAAAGTGGTTTCAAATTTAAAAACGTTTACATATTTTCCAAATCACTACAACAATCCAAATATAAATATTTCGAACAAATTTTTAAAAACCTACATGATATTGGCTACTTTACATTTTTCAGTAAGGAAGATGTAATACCACCAGATCAAGCCCGACCACTTTGAATTTTCATTTTCTACGACATTGCCTGTGACAGACAAGATCACATGAAAGCTTACTTTTCGATGGGTCGCCATTACGGTACAGACAGTTTCTATTTGTGCCAGACATACAGCAAAATTCCTAAACAGTTAATCAGAGACAATGCTAACGTTATTGTTCTCTCTAAGGAAGATGAGCGTAATTTAAAACATATCTTCAGTGATCACGTTAATCCTGACATGACATTCAGTGAATTTCTTGAAATGTGTAAACGGGCATGGAATGGGAATTTCCACGATTTTCTTGTTATTACCAAAGATGATTAATTAAATAATGGTCGTTATCGTATAAACTTTGATAATTATATCTGTATTTAAAGCGACAGCTTGATCATTACAGATTATTATTTCTCATCATCGTTGTCATCACCACCATCATGCTCCTCTGATTTCTGACAGACGTCAACGAGTGCACATCTTACGCGCTAGCATTAAAGACCTAAAAAAAGAAATAGGGAATGGAGAAGGTGAGAAAAAAGGAAGTGCACATTTTAAATGATCGGTATTTCTCGGTATACAGAGAGGCTCGCATAGGGGTTTGCTGGACACAGGCAGCCATTGACGGTCTTCGATTCAAGCGACGTATAGAAGAGATCTGTAAAATTATCTCATCAATCGTCGGCGATGTGCATAGGCAGCATGTGATAAACACATACCTGAAACCTCTAAGTGAAGGGATACGAAGGAATCAGGGCTATAAATTGAGATGCCTACTTAGATTTAGTTCAGGTAGTGAGTGGACGGTTTTGAGCTAAAAACATGCTACAAGATTCGATTAAACGAAATATTAATCTTAAAAAGTAGATTGCTAAAGATCGGCAGAATATCCGAAGAAAGGTGCTATCTCTCCATAAAAAGGAAACTGAAACCAAATCTGTGCTAGAAAAAACATTTAAACCCATTTCACAACCACTAAAAGAAATGATTTACCGATTTTCGAAAGAAAACAATAGCAATTTTGCTGCTACTGCAGCTAGAAGTCAAGACAATATCAACAGCTGTGACATTAAAGAAGAATATGATGGTGTTGTTGATATGAAGAAAGAAATGAAAAGTAGCAGAAAATTAGAAGAGCCACGTATAGCAGAAACCTCTGGTCGACTGTAAGCTTCGTATTTTAATAAACCTATAGACAAAACCCGTGACACCGTCTACGGCATCAGATTTGATCCGTTATCAAGTGGATGGATGATTGGAAACTCACCAGTGCATGTTGATGAAAATGATTTAATAATTCACAACGTAAGATATCCTGGAACTAAAGGGTTATACAATTTATTGTTCAAAATCAAGCCTAAGCATTACACGAACCGTGATCTTCAAAATTATGCAAAAATTCTGAAGGCAACCAATGCCATTAGACAACAGTACCTCTCCTTCAAGCCTGTACATGCAAACAAAGTAAATAAGTATACACGTATCTACATCTACATATATACTCCGATAGCCACCAAGCGTTGTGTGACGGAGGGCACAGTTCGCGCCAAAGTCATATCCCCCCCCCCCCCCCCCGCTCTGTTCCACTCGCGGATCGTACGAGGGATAAACGACTGTCTGAACGTCTCAGTACGAGCTCTTATTTCCCTTATCTTTGAATGATGATCATTACGCGATTTGAAAGTTGGTGGTAATAATATATGCTCTACGTCATCGGTGAATATTGGATTTCGGAATTTAGTGAGCAGCCCCTTCCGTTTAGCGCGTTGTCTATCTGCAAGTGTGTCCCACTTCAACTCTTCTATGAGATTTGTAACCCTCTCGCGATGGCTAAATGTACCAGTCACGAATCTTGCCGCTCTTCTTTGGACCTTCTCAATTTCTTGAATCATACCCAACTGGTCAGGGTCCCATACAGACGAACAATACTGTAAGACTGGACGAACTAACATACTGTAAGCTATTTCCTTTGTTGAAGGACTGCATCGCTTCAGGATTCTACCAATAAACCGCAATCTGGAGTTCGCCTTCCCCGTTACTTGTGTAATCTTATCATTCCATTTGAGATCACTTCGAATAGTCACACCCAAATACTTGACTGATGTTACCGCTTGCAAAGACTGATCATTTATTTTGTACTCATGCATTAATGGGGATTTTCGCTTTGTTATACTCAGTAGGCTACACTTACTAATATTGAGAGATAACTGCCAGTCATTAGACCACGCATTTATTTTCTGCAAATCCTCATTGATTTGTTGACAACTTTCGTGTGATACTACCGGGTCATCAAAAAGCCAATATAAATTTGAAAACTGAATAAATCACGGATTAAAGCAGATAGAGAGGTACAAATTGACACACATGCTTGGAATGACATGGTATTTTATTAGGACAAAAAAAAAGTACTAACGTTCAAAAAATGTCCGACAGATGGCGCTTCAGCTGATCAGAATACCAATAATTAACAAAGTAGGACAAAGCAAAGATGATGTTCTTTACAGGAAATGCTCAGTATGTCCACCATCATTCCTCAACAATAGCTGTAGTCGAGGAATAATGTTGTGAACAACACTGTAAAGCATGTCCGGAGTTATGGTGGGGCATTGGTGTCGGATGTTGTCTTTCAGCATCCCTAGAGATGTCGGTCGATCACGATACACTTGCGACTTCAGGTAACCCCAAAGCCAATAATCGCACGGACTGAGATCTGGGGACCTGGGAGGCCAAGCATGACGAAAGTGGCGGCTGAGCACACGATCATCATCAAACGACGTGCGCTAGTGATCTTTCACGCGTCTAGCAATATTGAGTGGAGCGCCATCCTGCATAAACATCGTACGTCCCAGCAGGTGTTTATCAGCCAGGCTGGGGATGATGCGATTCTGTAACATATCGGCGTACCTCTCACCCGTCACGGTAGCAGTTTTGCTGTCCAGCGCCATCTGTAAGACATTTTGTGAAATTGATTATTTTTTTTAGTTCTAATAAAACCCCATGTCATTCCAAGCATGAGTGTCAATTATTCCGTTAAGTTTTCAAATTTATACTGACTTTTTGATCACCCGAGACTTTCCTGTAGACTACAGCATCATCGGCAAACAGTCTAAGGCCGCTGTCAATACCATCAACCAGATCGTTTATGTAAATCGTAAAAAGCAGAGGACCTATTACGCTGCCCTGGGGCACACCTGAAGTTACTCTTGTTTCTGTTGAAGTTATCCCGTTCAGGACGACATACTGCTCCCTGTCTGTTAGAAAACTTTCTATCTAACAGCATATGTCACTGGATAGACCGTAAGCGCGCACTTTTTGTAGCAATCGACAGTGCGGAACTGAGTCGTACGCATTTCGAAAGGCGAGAAATATGGCATCAACCTGGGAGCCGGTATCTAGAGCCTGTTGTACATCATGCACAAAGAGGACCAGCTGTGTCTCGCATGACCGCTCTTTCCTAAAACCGTGCTGGTTTCTGCAGATGAGCTTCTCAGAGTCTAGAAAGGTCATTATGTCTGAACACAAAATATGTTCCATGATTCTACAACAAATCGGTTTCAGTGAAATTGGCCGGCAATTATGTGCATCCGATTTTCTACCTCTTTTTATAGATTGCTATTACCTGGGCCTTCTTCCAGTCCCGTGGAACTCTCCACCTTTCCAATTATCTCTGATAGATGACGGATAAGAATGGTGCTGTATTTGTAGCATAGTCAACATAAAATCTTACGGGGATACCGTCTGGGCCAGATGCCTTTCTGGCGTCTAAGGATCTTAACTGTTTCACAATCCCAGATACGCTAAACATTGTGTCAGCCATGCTTTCGTTTGTTCGATAAATGAAAGGCGGAATGGTGCTGCAGTCCTCTATCGTAAACGAGTTTTTGAAAGCTAGGTTTAGAATTTCGGCCTTCTGTTCATCATCATCAGTTACATTACCCGTACTGTCAGCAAGAGAAGGTATTGAATTATTTGTAGCGTTCATAGATTTGACGTACAACCAAAATTTTTGGGGGTTATTATTAGAATCTGCAGATAAAATATTGCTTTCAAATTCGTTAAAAGAGTTTCTCATTGTCCTTCTGACAGCGGCTTTCATTTCGCATAATTCCTGTTTGTCAGTGACTACTTTTAAAACGACTGTGAAAAATTCTCTGCTTTCTCAGCAACTTCCTAATATGTTTGTTGTACCATGGTGGATCCTTTCCCTCCCCTATACTTTTGCTAGTCACATACTTCTCTCGCACATGGTGGACAATAACTTTAAATTCTGATCAAAGATGCTCAATATCTTTGTGTCCCGCGGTGAATTCTTGGATCTGACTATGAAGATATTCATTAATGACACTTGTATTTGCTTTCCCAAACAAGAGATCTCTACGCTTTTTTTTTTTTTTTTGTATAAACCCACTGACATAGAAGCCACAACGACTTTATGGTCACTAATACCTTCTTCTAGACTAACTTCCTCAAAAAGATCAGGTCTGTTTGTCGCTAAGATATCTAATATGTTCCCTTCTCGAGTTGGTTTTCTAACCAATTGCTCCTAGAATAACTTCACATGAATCTTTGCTTCCGCCCCCTGTGATAAACGTGTAATTTTCCCGGTCAGTGGATGATAGATTACAGTCCCCACCTATAACTAATGGATAATTTGGATATTTACTTCCTATGTGCTCAAGACTTTCCCTGAAACGTTCTGCGAAGTTTGTTGCGGATGCTGGTGCTCTATAGAAACAGCCTAATACAATGGTCAATCCTTGTCTGATTGACAGCTTTATTCAGACTATTTCACAGTATGACGCAATATCGATCTCAACTGCGTTTAAACAGCTTTTAACTGCAATGAACACATCACCTCCCATAGCATCAGTCCTATCCTTCCTAAACATTGTCCAATCAGAGTTCAAAATTTCACTGATTTTTATGTCTGGTTTCAACCAGTTTTCGGTACCTAATACAATATTGGCATTGCTACTGTTTATTTCGGAGATTAACGCGGGGCTCTTGCTACAGACACTTCGACAATTTACTAACATGAGATGAAGCATATTTAAATCGTTTGGAGTGACCTTTTTAGGCGAACTACAAATTTTTACAGTTGATACACCCACCTCAGTGTCATCCCTTCCCCCCCCCCCCCCCCAGCATCAGTTAGCACACTGAATCTATTAACAAAGTGCGTGGGATTTGGCAGGAGCCTGCTTGCCCCATGCAGCCTTCGCCTTGAGGCTCGAGACCTCGACACAGTCTGTCACCCACACTGAGGTGAGAGTGGGCTAGCCGGCTCAGTGGCACCTGAGGTCAGCTCAGTGACAGAGAGCTGTGACATCCCCCCCCCCCCCTGCACATGTAGTACTGCAGAGGCTGCTCCAGGCACCCCATCCCCACCACACCTCAAGGTGGCACTCTGGTGCTTGTTGACTGTGGCCAACAAAGCTTCCAGCTGCGTTTGGACTGGCCAACTCCTCCTGCATCCGCACACAACAGACACAGTCTCTATCCGTCTAGCTAATAACTGATTTACTATAAAAAAAACTTAAGGAAACCTACTGTCACACAAGGTTAACAGTTACACTCTAGTTGGCAGAAACGACACTCAATAATGAAAATAAAAATTTATGGTAGAAGCGAGATCTGGTGCTTATTTTCCTGCTAGGGGCTATTTAGTGAATACTAAAGAATAAGACAGAAACTACTAGGGGCTATCTAGTGAATATTTTAAACGAATTAAACAGTGACCTACGGTAAGCCGCACCTACTGATTATCGCTTGTATTTGAAATTTAAACAAGCGTTTACGTACACGCGAAAGTGACCTATAAAAACTGCTACCTTAAATGTACTGAGTCTAAATGACATTAATAAACGTAAACACTGGGTATTGTACACTTACAGATGCAGGTACAAAACAAAACCTTTAGCTAACAATAAGAGTTCAGAATGTAAGGCACAAATACAAATTCTACTTTATAGGAACCGGTGAGCTTACACAACACGATCACTAAAGCCCACAACAAGCTAAGGAATTTAAGCAGACGGCGAGGTGAGTTTTAGTTTTCTGCTAAGTAAACCGTATGTAATAAGGGCTCAGAAGTTGTATTGTAACACTGATCTACTCAGATATTTTAGTGTAATACTAATTTACCACGTATCAGACGTTTGTTTAACTGTTAACGGTCGCAGGTTGCGCTAGTCAAACGTATACAAGTGAGGTTAGAAATCACTGTAGTATCACTATTCCTAATAAAACGTATAAAAACTGCTACCTTCAATGTATCGAGCCTAAATGACACTAATACTAAGACTACTCGAACAAATCACATGTTGACTACATTCACTGGAATAACCAAAACTAAGTGTTGTGCACTGAATTAATTGATAATCCCGCGTATTTAACGTCAGTTAAGAATGTATACAAACGTTTGCGTACACTAAATAGAAACTCCGCTTATCTTATTCAGATGCAAATAAAAACTGAAACCTTTAATTTATCACATGTATCTGACACTAATGCACGTGAATACTATAGAATAGACAGCAAAAACGATTAATTACTAGCTAAATTACTTATCTTGCAACACAGCAGGTGAAAAGCGCTCGTAGCCGGCGTCAGGTCTGCCACTACTATTAATTGGGATACTTCAGGCTGCAAAAGGTCGTACTGCAGCAGCAGCAACAGCAGCAGCAGCAGCAGCAAATGTTTCCCTGACATCTGCAGAAGAAGACCATGAAGAGGATAATAATGGCAACGAGGACGATGGTAGTGATGATGATAATGACGACGATGATGATGACAGTGTTGAGGAATATAAAATTGATAAAGCAGCGAAAGTCATAAGTGAAATACGTACAGGAAAGGGAGGAAACATAGAAGAAGAAGAAATTGACTGGAAAGACTACTCGAATAAATCACATGTTGACTACATTCACTGGAATAACCAAAACGAACTTGTCGAAGGTTTAGTTTTTCTCCCTGCATCAAAAACTGCTGGCAACAACTCACACAAGAATGAAATTATTTCAATAGAGGAAGAACTCCGAGAAGCTGCAATTATTGCTCAACATAAAACATTGTGTGTGTGTGTGTGTGTGTGTGTGTGTGTGTGTGTGTGTGTGTGTGTGAGTTGGTGTGTGTGTGTGTGTGTGTGTGTGTGTGTGTGTGTGTGTGTGTGTGTGTCCTTTAAAGACCTTTAAAGAAACAAATCAAAGTATATTTGATCACAAAGAAAACTGTAATTGTAAACATTTTGTATATATATATATATATATATATATATATATATATATATATATATATATACCGACCTTGCGCAACGGCCAGAGGGCGATGACTCAGATGGGTATGCTGCCGTAGCGTACGCGTAATCGCTGCGTATATACGTCTTCAAAGTGTTCCAGAACGAATATAGACATACTACTGGCGCATCATGCAAGACATTTCAATTTATTATTTCTCTGCTACTAACTCTGTTACTTAAAATCCGTCTTGATTGCAAATTTTTTTTTTATTCATATGACCGGTTTCGGTTCATTCAGAACCATCTTCAGATCTGATATTTCAGTTACAGGTGTAACCCGTCCAAATCCAGCAACTTTCACATGCTACTAACTCTATTCGCAACACATTTCGCAGACGGTATAAAGATATACCACTGAAGCTACCTGCAAAGTTATATCGTTGTACGCCACAGTGTTCAGGAGATATGCAGTTGAGCTGCATGAAATCTATACTGCAGGACGAAATTCGCTACAGATACAGGTGAAATATGTATCAAAAATATGTGATACATGTTAAGTATATGTGATATGTACGTACTCTGGCGAAGTTGCACCTAAAAAGCTTCTCCTAAAGTCCTGGATCGGTTTCTATCAAATGTGGTACACATATTCTATCTAGAAGGAAATACTGTGGGGGTCAAAGCTAGGAACCTCACACTGGGATGGGGGTGATAACTTGGAGCGAGAATGGGGTAGAAATAAATGGATAGGCACAGAGGAGGAAGGAGGACATGAACATAGATATGAGAGGGGAGGAGATAGATACAGTGAGGGAGAGGGGGAAGGGGACAGACAAAGGGAAGAGTAGGAGATGGACAGAGGAGGAAGGAAGAGTAGATGAACTGAAAGGGGGGGAAGAGAAGATGAATTAAGACAGGGTGGAGGAAGAGGTGTCGAGAGAATTGGGTAGAAGGAAATAAACAGAGAAAGAGAAGTGGATATGGACAGGGAGAGAGGGGAAGGAGGAGACAGACAGAGAGAGGAGAAGGAAGAGATGGACAGAGAGAGGGGGAGCAGGAGATGGACAGAGGCAGGGGGAGAAGAAGATAGGATGAGGAGGAGGTAGACTGGCAGGAGAGAACACAGAAGGGTAATTGGAGGAGATGGGAAGAGGGGTAAGAGCCGATGGACTGAGGAGGCAGGAGGAGATGGGGATAGTTAATGGGGAGGAGCAGATGGACAAAGAGAGGGGGTGTAGCAGACAGAAAGAGAAAGTAATAGAAGGGGATAGTGGGGATGGAGGAGGAGGTGAACACAAAGAGGAGGGGAAGGGGGAGATAGGTTAAGAATTGGAATGCATACATACCCTGGCAGAGCCAGGTACTCTGCTACCAAAAAGATCAAAAACTAACTACAAGTTACACCACAAAAGTAGTTTAAATGGTAGCTAAATGAACTGTTACGTTGCACAAGGCAACTGCAGCGATCAAAAAGCAGTCAATAAAGAACGGTATATTGACGAACATATTAATCTATTACACCAACTGAAGATGTGCGAAAGCCCTAAAGGCTTATTGTGTTCAATAAAGCTATATAGAATGTGACAGTTTGCTGTATTTCTTCAACTAACGAAATGATGTCATACAAAATCAAGTTCGCAAATTGACACTGCTGATCGTTCTGAGCATAGTTATTTGGGCTGCGAATATCACTTGTTAAAACTCGAATTTTACATGAATCTAAAAGTCGTCATTCAGAGAAAATAAGCGATGAAAGTACTCCTCGCACATCTGTCAGTGGCAGTTGGAGATTATTCTTGTGACATCTAATGCCGTAGAGCTGTCTAGGTTTCCAACAACACTTGACCGAACAAACTAAAAGGGTGTGTGTTTGCCCAGAACAAAATGAACTCTGGTGCTTATTAAATATGAACAAATGTAGGCTTCATAAGCGTCTATTCTTGTTATGCGTGGCGAAAAGAGAAAGTTCATATTTTCCTCCCGTTAAATGTATTCCTCCAAATTAAATATGAATTCCCTTCAGAGCTCGGCTTGTTACGTATTCAGAGACATTCGAGTAGGAAGCTAAAGTCTGACAGAAAAACTTTCCTCGGTAGCTCTGCACAGCTCATTAAATTTAATTCTGAAGAACGGGCGAATGGCTTGTTTCGTTCTTAGTCGGTCAAAGCGAGAACGAACATATTATAATCTTTCACAATTAGAACCTTCACAGAAATAGTAGAAATATGACAAGTAACAAAAGTTTTGACCTTCGCAGTCTTGAATGATCTTAACGGATTTCAAAAGAAAAATTTAACATTCTGGAAAACTTCATATATAAACACAGTACACACTGACTATATTCACGGCAAGTTTACTTTAAAACGCCGACGACATGACAATAAAACTTAAAGTTGTTGTATTTGTCTCTCAAACGCTAAGTGACGTCGCTTCATATGATCGTGTTTCAATTTTCAGTACCGAGAGCGTTTGCCCTGAGCACAATGTCAGAATTATTGAATATGCTCATCCTATTTCATCTATATGGTACGATCTCAACGATGAAATCTTTATAGCGAGTGCAACCCCGTCTTGCTTCGCGAGATGTCAATAGACGTTTGTACATCAGTTTTTCGGGAACTAACTTCTTCCTTTGTGGATAGACAAAAGATGAAGTGTATTACGTCCAATCAAAACTACGTAAAACGTGCTACCTGAGTAGCTGCAGCAGACCGTCAAGATCTACTCCTTTCAGAAGATTATGAAGAAAACCACCTCGCCCACAGTCATTCCCACGATCCAACACGCACAGAACCAGTCTTAAAAATCATTCTTTATAAGGACCGTATCGCACTGTACGGTCACAGTGGTTGCAGCTGCTTACAACTACAAAAGAGACCTTCAAAACAAAGTCACGCTTTCTGTTATGTGTTTATCCTGCATTGAGAAAAGTTTCTTTCGACAAGTCGTAAGAACTTTTTTGTGGGTGACTGAAAAATTCTGTAACTGGATATATATACTACCAACATATGTGCCTCATACGTATTAAAATTTCATTAGCATTGGACAAATATAGTTCTGAAACGAGCAGTTCGTAGCGAAGGCGCCGAAAACCGAACAATCCTTACTACAATCTAAAATAAAAGATATATATTGAACTGTAAAATCAAATTGCTCCATATTGCATAACGCAGAATAAAATAAGAAAAATATTGGTATAGCTCATTAGGTTCGCTTTTAATTTAAACTTAAACTTGAATCTCAATTAAAATAAATTCTGATAGAAGGCGCCGGGTTTAAGTGAAACAAATGGGACACGAAGGCATATAAAAAAATCTTCAAATGTGTGTGAAATGTTATAGGACTTAACTGCTAAGGTCATCAGTCCCTAAGCTTACACACTAGTTAACCTAAATTATCCTACGGACAAACAAACACACCCATGACCGAGGGAGGACTCGAACCTCCGCCGGGACCAGCCGCACAGTCCATGACTGCAGCGGAAGGCATATAAAAAGGCTCTGTTTAAGGTAGGGGCTACTTCTCGCCGACGGAAACCAGCAGCACAACCACCACGACAGCGGCCAGCGAGCAGATTGAGCTTTTCCAGCAACAGCGAGGGGTTCGAGACTAAAAAAATGGGTCTGAGCACTATGGGACTTAACATCTGAGGTCATCAGTCCCCTAGAACTTAGAACTACTTAAACCTAACTAACCTAAGGACATCACACACATCCATGACCGAGGCAGGATTCGAACCTGCGACCGTAGCGGTCGCGCGGTTCCAGACTGAAGCGCCTAGAACCGCTCGGCCACACCGGCCGGAGTTCGAGACTGGTCTGTGCCTAACGTTAGTGCTAAGTCCTTCGCGGGACTCGGTGACACAGCCTTACCGACCTGCCCACCGTGTATACCACTATTGACGCTAGGTACCTAGTGGACTCGGCGTCACAGCACCAGCCATCGTCCAACTCGTGTCTGAGAGCAGCGGGTTGAGCCCTGCGCACAGCAGTCTTTAACCCCGAGTGGAACGCTGTCGCATTGCAACACGTAGCTCCACTGACGTCAACAGCGGTGGCCTCCAAAGGGTGCCGTCCTCTGCATCGCAGGGTGCCAGCTCAGCAACTACGGGCTGAAGCCGCCACCCCTTCATCAGCATCAGCCAGGGGCAACAGATAGAAGCGTGCCTCTCACGTTCCGTCAGTTACTGGAATCGATAAAAATTATTTGTAACTGTATACAGCATTTAAGCTGGGCCCAGCAGCCAGTCGCCTCCACTCACTTATCCCTCAGCACCCACAGAACGCTATACTGTGATACTGGGGCGTTACTCATCCAAGGGGCACCCAATGAAATATGAGACTCAGCTACTTGCTGCCGCATCCCGTTACAGGGAATGTGTTCTGGGGGAGCCATACTGAAAGACTCCACTGAAATTAGGCTGGTTGCTAATCCTATTTATAGGAACAAGGATTATCTTCTGGGAAATGAGAAGAGCTCTAAGCTGTCCTGCACTAAAACACGTTGTACTTTGACGTTGTTGTTGTGGTCTTCAGTCCTGAGACTGGTTTGATGCAGCTCTCCATGCTACTCTATCCTGTGCAAGCTTCTTCATCTCCCAGTACTTACTGCAACCTACATCCATCTGAACCCGCTTAGTATATTCATCTCTTGGTCTCCGTCTACGATTTTTACCCTCCACGCTGCCCTCCGATGCCAAATTTGTGATCCCTTGTTGCCTCAGAACATGTCTTACCAACCGGACCCTTCTTCTTGTCAAGTTGTGCCACAAACTCCTCTTCTCCCCTATTCTATTCGGTACCCCTCATTAGCTATGTGAGCCACCCATCTA
Organism: Schistocerca nitens; assembly: GCF_023898315.1. Taxonomy (NCBI): domain Eukaryota; kingdom Metazoa; phylum Arthropoda; class Insecta; order Orthoptera; family Acrididae; genus Schistocerca; species Schistocerca nitens. Next base: position 781,088,693 of record NC_064618.1, read on the forward strand.
ATCTTCAGCATTCTTCTGTAGAACCACATTTCGAAAGCTTCTATTCTCTTCTTGTCCAAACTATTTATCGTCCATGTTTCACTTCCATACATGGCTACACTCCATAAAAATACTTTCAGAAACGGCTTCCTGAAACTTAAATATTCTATGTTAACAAATTTCCCTGCTTCAGAAACATTTTCCTTGCCATTGCCAGTCTACATTTTATATCCTCTCTACTTCGACCATCAAGAGTTATGTTGCTCCCCAAAGAGCAACACTCATTTACTACTTTAAGTGTCCCATTTCCTAATCTAATTCCCTCAGCATCACCCGACTTAATTCTTCTACATTCCTGTATCCTCGTTTTGCTTTTGTTGATGTTCATCTTATATCCTCCTTTCAAGACACTGTCCATTCCGTTCAACTGCTCTTCCGAGTCCTTTGCTGTCTCTGACAGAATTACAATGTCATCGGCGAACCTCGAGGTTTTTATTTCTTCTCCATGGATTTTAATACCAACTGCGAATTTTTCTTTTGTTTCCCTTACTGCTTGCTCAATATACAGATTGAATAACATCGGGGAGAGGCTACAACCCTGTCTCACTCCCTTCCCAACCACCGCTTCCCTTTCATGCCCCTCGACTCTTATAACTGCCATCTGGTTTCTGTACAAATTGTAAATAGACTTTCGCTCCCTGTACTTTACCCCTGCCACCTTTAGAATTTGAAAGAGAGTATTCCAGTCAACATTGTCAAAAGCTTTCTCTAAGTCTACAAATGCTAGAAACGTAGGTTTGCCTTTCCTTAATCTTTCTTCTAAGATAAGTCGTAAGGTCAGTATTGCCTCACGCGTTCCAACATTTCTACGAAATCCAAACAGATGTTCCCCGAGGTTGGCTTCTACCAGTTTTTCCATTTGTCTGTAAAGAATTCGCGTTAGCATTTTGCAGCTGTTTAATAAACTGATAGTTCGGTAATTTTCACATCTGTCAACACCTGCTTTCTTTGGGATTGGAATTATTATATTCTTCTTGAAGTCTGAGGGTATTTCGCCTGTCTCATACATGTTACTCACCAGATGGTAGAGTTTTGTCAGGACTGGCTCTCCCAAGGCAGTCAGTAGTTCTAATAAAATTTTGTCTACTCCAGGGGTCTTGTTTCGACTCAGGTCTTTCAGTGCTCTGTCAAACTCTTCACGCAGTATCGTATCACCCATTTCATCTTCATCTACATCCTCTTCCAATTCCATAATATTGTCCTCAAGTACATCGGCCTTGTATAGACCCTCTATATACTCCTTCCACCTTTCTGATTTCCCTTCTTTGCTTAGAAACGGATTTCCATCTGAGCTCTTGATATTCATACAAGTGGCTCCCTATTCTCCAAAGGTCTCTTTAATTTTCCCCTAGTGAGACAAGCCTCTACATCCTTACATTTGTCCTCTAGCCATCCCTGCTTAGCCATTTTGCAATTCCTGTCGATCTCATTTTTGAGACGTTTGTATTCCTTTTTCTGCTTCATTTACTGCATTTTTATATTTTCTCCTTTCATCAATTAAATTCAATATTTCTTCTGTTACACAAGGATTTCTACTAGACCTCGTCTTCTTACATACTTGATCCTCTGCTGCCTTCACTACTTCATCCCTCAGAGGTACCCATTCTTCTTCTACTGTATTTCTTTCCCCCATTCATGCCAATTGTTCTCTTATGCCTCCCTGAAACTCTGCACAACCTCTGGTTTAGTCAGTTTATCCAGGTCCCATCTCCTTAAATTCCCACGTTTTTGCATTTTCTTCAGTTTTAATCTACAGTTCATAACCAATAGATTGTGGTCAGAGTTCACATCTGCCCCTGGAAATGTCTTACAATTTAAAACCTGGTTCCTAAATCTCTGTCTTGCCATTATATAATCTATCTGGTACCTTCTAGTATCTCCAGGATTCTTCCATGTATACATCCTTCTTTTATGATTCTTGCTATCATTAAGTTGTGCTCTGTGCAGAACTCTACCAGACGGCTTCCTCTTTCATTTCTTACTCCCAATTCATATTCACCTACTACGTTTCCTTCTCTCCCTTTTCCTACTACCGAATTCCAGTCACCCATGACTATTAAATTTTCGTCTCCCTTCAATACCAGAATAATTTCTTTGATCTCATCATACATTTCATCAACTTCTTCATCAATTGCAGAGCTAGTTGGCATATAAACTTGTACTACTGTAGTAGGCATGGGCTTCGTGTCTATCTTGGCTACAATAACGCGTTCACTATGTTGTTTGTAGTAGCTTACACGCACTCCTATTTTTTTATTCACTATTAAAGCTACTCCTGCATTACCCCTATTTGGTTTTGTATTTATAACCCTGTATTCACCTGACCAAAAGTCTTATTGCTCCTGCCACCGAACTTCACTAATTCCCACTATATCTAACTTTAACTTATCCATTTACCTTTTTAAATTTCCTAACCTACCTGCCCGATTAAGGGATCTGACATTCCACGCTCCGATCCGTAGAACGCCAGTTTTCTTTCTCCTGATAACGACGTCCTCTTGAGTAGTCCCTGCCCTGAGATCCGAATGGGACACTATTTTACCTACGGAATATTTTACCCAAGAAGACCCCTTCATCATTTAACCATACAGTAAAGCTGCATGCCCTCGAGAAAAATTACGGCTGTAGTTTCCCCCTGGCTTTCAGCCGTTCGTAGTACCAGCACAGCAAGGCTGTTTTGGTTAGTTTTACAAGGTCAGATCAGTCAATCATACAGGCTGTTGCACCTGCAACTATTGAAAAGGCTGCTGCCCCTCTTCAGGAACCACATGTTTGTCTGGCCTCTCAACAGATACTCCTCCGATGTGGTTGCACCTACGGTACGGCCCTCTGTATCGCTGAGGCACTCAGCCTCCCAACCAACGGCATGGTCCGTGGTTCATGGGGGGGGGGGGGGGGGGGGGTTGACGTAAATAAGGGATATGTATACCAAGTTTGGTTGAAATCGATTCAATATTTTAGGAGAAGATGTCGAAAATATATCCACCCACTCCCCCTTCCCACAAACACACACTCACACACACACACACACACACACACACACACACATTCATACTCCTACATCCATTTTTATAATGCGTGTACATGGATGATGGAAAGGAGCAGCAAGCTATATTTATTATCGTTGTAGTGGCTTTCGTGGACCCAGAATGTCAGAAGTTGGAGCTGTGCATGAAAACTTACGGCCACACTCGTGTAAACTCCGCCACCCAAAAGGAGCTGAGATGCAAACCAGGAATTTAATACTCACACACGTGGCGCTGACAGCTCTAAATGTTCACAGACGCCATGTTATTATACTTGTGACTGCTGTAAGGAGCTCCGAGTTCCCCGAGCAGCATACTGAATGAAAACTGTAGCCTAGGAAACACCACAAACAGAGGAAGCTCTGGGTGCTAGTGTCTGTCTCACAACTTTTCTCTTAGACTAATTGGGTACTTCATGCAGATCGAAAATTTTCAGGGTGAAAATAGTGCTTCGAAATCACGCATTAAAGCCGAACTTGAAACGAATTGCGATTATTGTGGCTACCAGTCGATATTACTTTCAGCTCGTTATGTTGGTAGTAGGATTTTTTTCTCTTTCATAAGTTTTCGCTTCTGAATGCTGCTAGCGGTTTTAGAACGTACTGGTTTGCTGACGATATCCAGAACACATATTTCAACGAAATTTCTAAGATTTGATTTATTCTGTGTAAGGAACAGTTGTTGGTGACATTGAAACACCACGTCTGGTATTCTTAAAAGATGTCAACTGAAAATCAGCAAAATCTGTAACGATCCATTCGTTAAAATTGGTTTGTGTCAGGCAGTTTTGAGATACACCCATTCGTCAACCGTACAGTAATTTTCACTGGCAGCTTCTACAGCTTTATTTTCTATCAGTGGACCTCTTACATTATCTAGTCCCGTGATGAAACGGCAGCGATAGCGAATCCACCGTGTCGTTGGTGGTTTGTGTCTGCTAGCAACAACACGGCAGCCTAGCGTACGGTGTATCTAAGCGTTAGTGGCGAGACGTTCTTCCGGGTGCTGTCCGTAAACAGCAGACATAAAAGTTAGGTTCGTGATGGCTGTAAGGAAGAGCCTGCAACACGCAGCATTCTAGAGGAATCATCATGCAATTTCCTAAACCACATAATACATAGACTAATCATCCCGTATATAGCGAATTCTGTTAATTGTTGGTTGGTTGGTTGATTTGGGGAGTAAAGGGACTAAGCTGCTGGGTTATCAGTCCCTTTGCTAAGGGTAATGGTTAGATAGTTACATGTGGTATAGAAGGTAGTGTCCAGACACTCGTGGACGACACGGTAAGTGAAATTGAGGGTTGTAAAGCGAAAGTAGAACCGTTAAATTTCTTTTTCAAATGTCCTTTTACTACGGAAAGTCCAGGAGTATTGCCCCAGTTTAATTGATATAGATAATGTCGTTGGCGCTGAGAAACAAGCGAAATCGCTAAAACTGAACAAGCCTATCAGATTCTACACAGCATTTCAGGCTAACTTCCACTTTAACCATAATATACCGTAGATTCCTTGAACAGGAAAAGTTGCCCTGTGGATGGCAGAAATCACACGTCTACAAGAAGGAAGTTATCTACAAAACTACCGTCCAGTCACATTTACGTCAAACTGTTGTAAGATCCTAGAACATAAAGTGAGCTCAAACATATGTCGGACCGAATGACTTCCTGTATGTCACACAGCTTGGATTCAGAACAAATCGATCATGTGAAACCAACCTGCACTTTTCTCACATGACAACCTAAAAGGCATGGATCAAGGAAACCATATGGATGCTGTATTTCTTGACGTCAGGAAAGTACGTCCTTCGTACCAACGCTTATTGATTAAAGTACGATTACAACGGGCACAAAACAAAATTTGTTACTTAACTGAGGATTTCTCGGTGGAAGGACGTAGCATTTTATCCTGGAGGAGAATCATCAACAGAAGTAGAAATAGCGTCATCCGTGCCCCAGGAAAGTATGTTGGGATCCTTGTTGTCCATGTTTATTTTAATGACCTGGCAGATCATATTTACAGTAATATCATACTTTTTCAGATGGTACTGTTTCCTATGATGAACAATGTGGAAAAAATTCCCACATATCCAAGCATAGTTTGATAAAATTTCAAAGTGGTGCATAGATTCGCAGCTTGTTTTACATGTTTAGAAATTGAAAATGGTGTACCAAACATAGGAAAGTAGCATCTGTCTCTTCAACAATGATTACTCACATGTGAAATCAAACACCTTATGCAAAAACCTGCGGGTAACAATTTTTGGAGATATAAAACGATCACATACATTCAGTCGTACGCAGATGACAAACTTTAATATTATTTAAATATGACTGAAAAATGACCATTTACATCCAAAAAAATGAAAAAAATGTTTAGCTTTGGATAAGTATCAAAGACTTCGGTAGCAGAATTCTTCATCCCTCTCTGACTTAAAGTCTTATTTAATAATGAGTAATCAAGGCAAGTTCACCCATGGTCAGGGGCTAGCGACTTTGAATGATAATCAAAACGTCCCGGGTTCGAACCTCCTCACTGCTTGAATGAAATCACCGGCAATGGAGGCTGAAGACTCTCGGCATATGAAGTCTTCCTCGTTATGCGAAAGACCTTGTCAAAGAGCGCAGAAATGCAGACATTGGTTCAAGGCAATCTCTTGGCCTTGGGATGTGAAACTGCCCGCAAGAGGCGGAAAAGTCTGCAGTGATCAAAGGTATGAAGATGCAGAAGCCAAAGGAAACCACTGCATTAAAAACATATAATGTGTAACCACAGGGCCGGCCGGTGTGGCCGTGCGGTTCTAGGCGCTTCAGTCTGGAACCGCGTGACCGCTACGGTCGCAGGTTCGAATCCGGAATCGGGCATGGATGTGTGTTAGGTCCTTAGGTTAGTTAGGTTTAAGTAGTTCTAAGGTCTAAGGGACTGATGACCACAGGTGTTAAGTCCCATAGTGCTCAGAGCCATTTCAACCATTTTCTTTGTACCCATAGGACATGTGTCCTGTAACTGAAAATTGTCATAATTATCTCTCCTTTAGCAGAAGATTCTGGACTCGTTCCCCATACAGATCTCCAGGAGCAACTATCAAGGGGGAGGTGACCATGAGGAAAATATCGAATAACCGAAGGTTTTCTCTGCCTCGTGATGGCTGGGTGTTGTGTGCTGTCCTTATGTTAGTTAGGTTTAAGTAGTTCTAAGTTCTAGGGGACTGATGACCATAGCTGTTAAGTCCCATAGTGCTCAGAGCCATTTGAACCAATAACCGAAGGCGAGACAACGTTCTAAGAATCGGCGAATGGAATGTCAGAATTTTTTATATGTCAGGGAAGCTAGAATGAAAAGGGAAATGTAAAGGCGCAGTGTGGATACAGCTGGAATTAGTGATGTGAAATGGAAACAAGATCAAGATTTCTGGTCAGAAGAATGTATGGTAGTATTTATAGCAGCAGATGATGGTATAACGGAAGCAGGATTCGTTATGAACAGGAAGGCAGGGCAGAGAATAAGGTAGTACCCATAAAAATCAATACCAAACCGTCACAGACAAATACAGTTCACCTATAAATGCCGACGTTGCAAACAGAATATGTGTTGTTGTTGTGGTCTTCAGTCCTGAGACTGGTTTGATGCAGCTCTCCATGCTACTCTATCCTGTGCAAGCTTTTTCTTCTCCCAGTACCTACTGCAACTTACATCCTTCTGAATCTGCTTAGTGTATTCATCTCTTGGTCTCCCTCTACGATTTTTACCCTCCACGCTGCCCTCCAATACTAAATTGGTGATCCCTTGATGCCTCAGAACACGTCCTACCAACCGATCCCTTCTTCTGGTCAAGTTGTGCCACAAACTTCTCTTCTCCCCAATCCTATTCAATACCTCCTCATTAGTTATGTGATCTACCCATCTAATCTTCAGCATTCTTCTGTAGCACCACATTTCGAAAGCTTCTATTCTCTTCTTGTCCAAACTACTTATCGTCCAAGTTTCACTTCCATACATGGCTACACTACATAAAAATACTTTCAGAAACGTCTTCCTGACACTTAAATCTATACTCGATGTTAACAAATTTCTCTTCTTCAGAAACGATTTCCTTGCCATTGCCGGTCTACATTTTATATCCTCTCTACTTCGACCATCTTGAAGAGGTAAAATATATGAGGATATTGAACGGGTAATCCAGTATGTAAAGGGAGATGAAAATAAATGATCATGGCAGATTTGAACGCGGTTGTAGGGGAAGAAGTAGAAGAAAGAGTTACCGGAGAATATGGGCTTGGTATTCGGAATGAGAGAGGAGAAAGACTAATTGGTTTCTTCAGTATGTTTCATGTGGTAATAGCGAATACTTTGTTCAAGAACACAAGAGGAGCTGGTTTACATGAAAAAGACCGGGAGACACTGGAAGATTCTTCCTGGATTACATCATGGCCAGGCAGAGATTTCGAAATCAGGTTAGGTTAGGTTAGTGTTGTTTAACGTCCCGTCGACAACGAGGTCATTAGAGACGGAGCGCAAGCTCGGGTTAGGGAAGGATGGGGAAGGAAATCGGCCGTGCCCTTTCAAAGGAACTATCCCGGCATTTGCCTGAAACGATTTAGGGAAATCACGGAAAACCTAAATCAGGATGGCTGGAGACGGGATTGAACCGTCGTCCTCCCGAATGCCAGTCAAGTGTGCTAACCACTGCGCCACCTCGTTCGGTTCCGAAATCAGATATTCGACTGTACAGTGTGCCTATTTGCAGATAAAGACTCAACTCACAATTTAGTAATGAAGAGTAGACTCATTCTCAAGAGAATCGTCCAGAACAATCAGTATGGAAAAAAGTGGGCGCTGAGGTACTGAGGAATGATGAGATACGTTCGTTAAGAATGTGGGTACTGCGATAAGGGATATCACAGTACGTAGTTCAATTGAAGAGGAGTGGACATCTATAAAAGGATCTCAACCATAAATACTGCACAAGCAAACATAGACTTAGGTACAAGGAAAGGAAGGTAACTGTGAAGACACCTTGGGTAACATTAGAAATACTTCAATTGACCAACAAAAGAAAGAAGTAGTAAAATTATCAGGGAAAGGTAGAACTATACCAATATAAATCCATTACGTATGAAATAAATAGAAAGTGCAGGACAGGCAGGGGGAAATGGTAACAGGAAATGTCTCAAAAAACGGAAAGTGAAATGATGGTCGGGAGGACTGTCTCAACATATAGTACAGTCAAAACAATCTTCTGTGAAATTAAAAGCAAATATGGTAAAATTAGGAGTGTAATGACTATTTCACGGTTAAAAGCAGAAGAGAGAACTGATAGGTGAATAGTAAACATTGAAGGCCTCTATGAGGGGGAAGAGTTGTCTGATGACGTGGTAGAAGAAGAAACTGGAGTCAATTTAAGGGAGTAAGATTTGAGATCAAATTACGCAGGAGGGAAGACAGCATTCCATTGGCACTTCTAAAATCATTGGGAAGTGGTAAACTGATTACTATCCAAGTTGTGTACAGAATGTGTGGTGATGTACCATCAGACTTTCGAAAATATATCATTCATAAAGGATCAGATAACTGTGAGAACTATCACACAATTACGTTAACAGCTTATGCATCAAGGTTATTTTGCTCCCCAAATAGCAAAACTCCTTCACTACTTTAAGTGTTTCATTTCCTATTCTAATTCCCTCAGCATCACCCGACTTAATTCTTCTACATTCCTTTATCCTCGTTTTGCTTTTGTTGATGTTCATCTTACATCCTCCTTTCAAGACACTTTCCATTCCGTTCAACTGCTCTTCCAAGTCCTTTGCTGTCTCTGACAGAATTACAATGTTATCGGCGAACCTCAAAGTTTTTATTTCTTCTCCATGGATTTTAATACCTACTCCGAAGTTTTCTTTCGTTTCGTTTACTGCTTGCTCAATATACAGATTGAATAACAACGGGGAGAAGCTACAACCCTGTCTCGCTCCCTTCCCAACCACTACTTCCCTTTCATGCGTCACGTCTCTTGCGCTTGATAATCGAAGCAAAACTGAAGAAAAATGCAGACACGTTCATAGGCTTTGTCGAACTGGGAAAAGCGTTCGACATCGTAAAATGGGTGAAGATGTTCTAAATTCTAAGAGAACACATGAGTGAGCTGCAAGGATATACGGGTAATAAACACTATGTACAAGAAACTAGAAGAAACAATAAGACTTGAAGGCCAAGAATGAGGCGCTTGGATTAAAAAGGGTGTGTGGCAGAGAAGCAGTCTTTCGCCCACACTGTTCTGTCTATACAAGGAAGAAATTGTGACGGAAATAAGAGAAAGGTTCGAAAGCGGGATTAAAATTAAGAGTGAAAGGATACCATGGATAAGATTCGCTGATGACATTGCTATTCTAACTGAAAGTGAAAGAGAATTACTGGATCTGTTGAATGGAGTGAATTGTCTAGTGAGCACAGGATTGGGTGTAAACCGGAAAAAGACAAGGATAATGAGAAGTAGCTGCAGTGAGGATAGCGAGAAACTGAACATCAAAGTTGGTATTCAAGAAGTAGATAGAGGTGAGGAATTCTGCTACCTTGCAAGGAAAATAAGAAACGATCATGTGTAAGACACTGACAGGGAGCAGACTGATAGTGTTAAGACATCAGTGAATAAGCTCCATGGTACTAGAGAAAGCTAGTGCGACCACGGTAGCTGAGTGGAAAGCGTGACAGAATGTCGATCCTAAAGGCCCAGGTTCGATTCCAGCTGGGTCGGAGATTTTCTCCGCTCAGGAACTGGGTGTTGTGTTGTCCTAATCATCATCATTTCATCCCCATTGACGCGCAAGTCGCCGAAGTGGCGTCAAATCGAAAGCCCTGCACCCGGCGAACGGTCTACCCGATGGGAGGCCCAAATCACACGACATTTACATTTACTAGAGGAATCTGTTGAGGCTAAAAACTAGAGGAATACAGAGGTTGGAATACATCCAGAAAATAATTGAGAACGTAGGTTAGAAGTGCCACTCTGAGATGATGAGGCTCATACAGGAGAATAATTCGTGGTGGGCCGCATCAGAACAGCCAGAAGACTGATGACTCAGAAAAAAAAAAACTATTCCTTACCTACTGTTGGCAATGCTGGTGCCTTGTTCTTTCATCTAGTTTTGTAATTACTCTCGCCATTGTTCCTTCTTAACAGTTTTAGAGGACGCAACTTTGTGACACGACAGATCAATAAATAAATAATATTTTTCTATATTGAAAATGTGTAATATGTTGTTTTAGTTAAAATACCTAAGCTCTTTTACATTTGGAATGAGAGAGGTCGTACGACGAGCAGCACATTTTTTCATTAAGCCAGCTTTTTGTGCCATAAAAGTTTATTTCCTGAAGATACATTAACCCAGTCCACATGACACTAAATAACATTATGCTAATTACGTTAACTTATCATGTGTTCCTCTCCAAGACTTGCAAAACTGATTTCTTATGAATCTCTAAAATACACTCCTGGAAATTGAAATAAGAACACCGTGAATTCATTGTCCAAGGAAGGGGAAACTTTATTGACACATTCCTGGGGTCAGATACATCACATGATCACACTGACAGAACCACAGGCACATAGACACAGGCAACAGAGCACGCACAATGTCGCCAGAACCACAGGCACATAGACACAGGCAACAGAGCACGCACAATGTCGCCACTAGTACAGTGTATATCCACGTTTCGCAGCAATGCAGGCTGCTATTCTCCCATGGAGACGATCGTAGAGATGCTGGATGTAGTCCTGTGGAACGGCTTGCCATGCCATTTCCACCTGGCGCCTCAGTTGGACCAGCGTTCGTGCTGGACGTGCAGACCGCGTGAGACGACGCTTCATCCAGTCCCAAACATGCTCAATGGGGGACAGATCCGGAGATCTTGCTGGCCAGGGTAGTTGACTTACACCTTCTAGAGCACGTTGGGTGGCACGGGATACATGCGGACGTGCATTGTCCTGTTGGAACAGCAAGTTCCCTTGCCGGTCTAGGAATGGTAGAACGATGGGTTCGATGACGGTTTGGATGTACCGTGCACTATTCAGTGTCCCCTCGACGATCACCAGTGGTGTACGGCCAGTGTAGGAGATCGCTCCCCACACCATGATGCCGGGTGTTGGCCCTGTGTGCCTCGGTCGTATGCAGTCCTGATTGTGGCGCTCACCTGCACGGCGCCAAACACGCATACGACCATCATTGGTACCAAGGCAGAAGCGACTCTCATCGCTGAAGACGACACGTCTCCATTCGTCCCTCCATTCACGCCTGTCGCGACACCACTGGAGGCGGGCTGCACGATGTTGGGGCGTGAGCGGAAGACGGCCTAACGGTGTGCGGGACCGTAGCCCAGCTTCATGGAGACGGTTGCGAATGGTCCTCGCCGATACCCCAGGAGCAACAGTGTCCCTAATTTGCTGGGAAGTGGCGGTGCGGTCCCCTACGGCACTGCGTAGGATCCTACGGTCTTGGCGTGCATCCGTGCGTCGCTGCGGTCCGGTCCCAGGTCGACGGGCACGTGCACCTTCCGCCGACCACTGGCGACAACATCGATGTACTGTGGAGACCTCACGCCCCACGTGTTGAGCAATTCGGCGGTACGTCCACCCGGCCTCCCGCATGCCCACTATACGCCCTCGCTCAAAGTCCGTCAACTGCACATACGGTTCACGTCCACGCTGTCGCGGCATGCTACCAGTGTTAAAGACTGCGATGGAGCTCCGTATGCCACGGCAAACTGGCTGACACTGACGGCGGCGGTGCACAAATGCTGCGCAGCTAGCGCCATTCGACGGCCAACACCGCGGTTCCTGGTGTGTCCGCTGTGCCGTGCGTGTGATCATTGCTTGTACAGCCCTCTCGCAGTGTCCGGAGCAAGTATGGTGGGTCTGACACACCGGTGTCAATGTGTTCTTTTTTCCATTTCCAGGAGTGTATGTATATTAGTATTTAAATCCATATACATGCATAAGCCTGAAGTATTCTAAATATATTCCCTTACTTAATAACTCTTTGAGCCATGGTCGGCTCGTGTTAAGGCTGTTATTCCTTTTGGGCATTTTGTCACCATCGAGTGGCGTCTTATTCCTCCCTCAGTTACTATCTGAACGAGTTGCTCACTTGCCTCTATCAGTGGCAGCAGCACTGTTTATCGATACTGGTACTGCTGTAACTTCTTTGGTGTAGCAGTTATGTTTCTATGTCGTGGTGTGTGTAGCGGTTGGTCGGGCACGGAGCAGCAGTCGGGGACGAAGGAGCGTCGGGCACGGAGCCCCAGTGAGCTGCGGACAGCCAGTACTTGCTGACCTCTGGTGACACACATGGACTGTCCAACTGAAGAAGACTGGAGTGGGAACCACCATTGGCGGTAATAAACCGACTAAAAGGCGTGTAAGAGTGTTGCAGGGTGGGTTGCACTGCGAAATATTTTTTAAGAAAAAAATTCGACACGTTGTGGCTTTTCCGAATTAATTATTATTGAAGTTAGGCAATCGTGCCGTTGCACACGAAAATTCAAGCGGCTCGCTAGTTACAATTAATGTCAATTGGTCTCATGGCATAGACTATAACGCAAGAGACTGCTCAACCGTTGGCCCGGGTTCAATCCGTAGTGCTGTTGAAATGTGATAGGGGAGCCGGTTGTGTGGTAGGATATGGGGCCGTAATTTTAATAGCAAATTTAATGAAAAATAAACCACTTTATTGCCATATCAAAAAGATGTAAAAAATGTCAGGAACTACCACCAGACTTTAACTTACTAGTGAAGGAAGTAAGAAAAGAATCTTAAGAATAATTTTCTGAAATCTTGACATTAAATCCAAGCCTTAAACACACATGTTTAATAAGATAAAAAAATAAAATAAAATAAAAGGATTAACGGTCAGTTACCAACCTACGTCCACTGGCAAGTGAAACAGATCGCATGTAACTGGGAAAAACAAGCAACCCAAGGAAATAGGCGGTTGACAAGTTTACATAAAATACAGTCAGTTGGTCGTGCAGACAAGGTGCCCATGTAGGGCCAAAGCGTCACTCAACACTGTTTGCCAGCGGAGTTTTTACGCTCTCGCCTTAGTACTGTTAACAGAGTGAGCAACCACTTTAGGACTAACCATTTATTTCACTCAAGACCCTTTTAGCGGAACTCACAATATAAACCTGAAGCTATCCTGTAACATATAAATTACTCGTTATCAATTACAGAAAAAAAATACAACACCAAAAGGCATTGAAAAAAAATGGAGAAGGTGAGTCGTGCTTTGAAATCTCGTTACGTACTGCTTAATTTAGATGAGGCCAGTAAGCGCGGCCAAACTGAGGCAAGAGGCTTCAATAGTCAATACTGCACAGTACAATGACTTTAATGTAATCACTTCAAACGTTCACAAAAACTGGTTTACAGGTGACGATGGATAACAAGTATGGCAAGTAAGAGAACTACCTGTTCACACGTCAACTATAACGCCTGGGATTGTGACTGAAAGGTGACCTTCATTCCCAGAAAGTTGTCAGCAAAAGCTCAATCAACGGCTGCAATCGGCTAAGCATATTAACCAGTCGCCCTGGTGTTCGGTCCTTTGGAATTAGCTGACAGGAAACGATCCTGGCACCACAGTGAACAAAGAATTCATTTGAATAACCCATATCCAAGTGCACGCAGATGCCCAAGCGCACACCGAAATAGGGCAATTTCCACTGACCGGCCGACACAGGACATCACGTAACCCGCTCTAACATTCAAAAGCAGCAGCGAGCCAAGGATCTTACCGGCCACGACGTCACGGTGTTTACAACCCACCGTCGCCACTCAAACCGCTAGGCGCCCGATCACTGAGAGACAGAGAGAGCAACCGTCCCCGGGGTCGCGCTTACTTCGACTACAAGGGCTCGTCGTTGTTAAGCTTCCCTCGGGCTGCGGAAAATCGGCCTGACTCTACCACCGCCAGTGCTGCTGCCAGCCAAAGGGATCTATCGTTATTGAACCGCGCCGTTATGTACTCGCTCGACCTCATGGTCCTAAGTCCACTTTTTTCCTATCGCTCCCTTGTTCCGTCTCAGGAAACCAAACGAAGGGCACGTTAGGCGACACCGTCTGTGGCGGGCCGCTTGAATATGCGCACGCAACGGCCTCATTGACTAACTGCAGTGCAGATTAACTCGGAAACGACACAAAGTGGCGAAATGTTTCTTAACAGTAATTTCTCAGGACAGCCTACTATGAAACACAGTCACAAGCTTTCCCGGCTGGTTCTGACCACCCTATATGTACGACTTTCTGGAGCTAATCGAGAAACCAAAAACAGGTAGGAAAACTATGAAGCTACTATGGATTAAGGCTCAAATTAATGTGACAACGTGAAGCATTCAGGATGGGAACCCTAGATTCATTCAGTTGCCATAAACAGACCTTACGCATCGTAAGAAACGTTACTTCTATCAACGATACCGTAATCACGACTCAGAAAAAAGTAGATATTATGCTACTATCTAGCCATCAATGCCTACATATAAATGGTTCAAGATATTTTAGAGCTAGACAAAATCAGAGTCGCAATTTTTTGGCTTCCGAATGCTTTGATACGGCTCCTCTGCCAACCTCTTCGTCACAGTGTAGGACTTGCAACCTATGTCCTCAATTATTTGCTGAATGTATTCTAATCTCTTTGCCTTCCTCTACATCTTTTGCCCTCTACAGCCCCCTCTAGTACCATGGAAGTCATTCCCTAATGTCTTAACACATGTCCAATCATCCTTTCCCTTATCCCTATCAGTGTTTTCCACATATTACTTTCCTCTACGATTCTGCGCAGAACCTCCTCATTCCTTACCTTATCAGTCGACCAAATTTTCATCATTAGTCTGCACCACCGCATCTCAAGTGCTTCGATTCTCTTTTGTTCCGGTTTTCCCACAGCCCGTTTCACTACCATACAATTCTGTACTCAAGACGTACATTCTCAGAAGTTTCTTCCTCATTTTTAAGGCCTATGTTTGACACTAGTAGACTTCTCTTAGCCAGGAATGCCCTTTTTGCCAGTGCTAGTCTGCTTTCGATGTCCCCTTTCTTCCATCCGTCTGATTATTTTGCTGCCCACATAGTAGAATTTCTTAACTTCATATGCTTCGTCACCATGAATCAAGTTTCCGGTTGTTCTCATTTCTCCTACTTCTCATTACTCTGGTCTTTCTTCGATTTACTCTCAATCCATATTCTGTACTCATTAGACTGTTCATTGCATTCAGCAAATCATGTAATTCTTCTTCACTTTCACTCAGGATAGCAATATCATCAGCGAATCGTATCATTGATATCCTTTCACCTTGAATCTTAATTCCACTGTTAAATCTTTCTTTTATTTCCATCATTGCTTCTTCGATGTACATTGAACAGTAGGGTCGAAATACTATATCCCTGTCTTACACCCTTTTTAACCCGAGCACTTCGTTCTTCATCGTCCACTCTTATTATTCACTCTTGCCTCTTGTACATACGTATATTACATGTCTCTCGCTATGGTCTCTCGCTATGGCTTACCCCTATTTCCTTCGGAATTTCGAACATCTTGCACCATTTCACATTGTCGAACGATTTTTCCAAGTCAACAAATGCTATAAATTTGTCTTGGTTTTTCTATAGTCTTGCTTCCATTATCAACCGCAACGTCAGAATTGCCTCTCTCCTACCTTTACCTTTCCTAAAGCTAAACTGATCATCATCCAACACATCGTTAATTTTCTATCTGTTTACTGGGACCATCATCAGCAATAAACTGCCGAGATGGAGCATTTAATTCCCAGGTGTTAAAAGTCTTCATAACAATGCAAGGCCGGCCGGAGTGACCGAGTGGTTCTAGGCGGTACAGTCTGGAACCGCGCGACCGCTACGGTCGCAGGTTCGAATCCTGCCTCGGACATGGATGTGTGTGATGACCTTAGGTCAGTTAGGTTTAAGTAGTTCTAAGTTCTAGGGACTGATGACCCCAGCAGTTAAGTCGTGCTCAGAGCCATTTGAACCCAATGCAAGTAAATGTATCTGAGAATAGCACAGTACAAAATTCCGTTGCCGACAACAGTTGTGTATAGTTTAGGTAAATTTAACGGTTCAAATGGCTCTGAGCACTATGGGACTTAACTTCTGAGGTCATCAGTCCCCTAGAACTTAGAACTGCTTAAACCTAACTAACCTAAGGACATCATACACATCCATGCCCGAGGCAGGATTCGAACCTGCGACCGTAGCGGTCGCGCCGTTCCAGACTTTAGCGCCTAGAACCGCTCGGCCACTTCGGCCGGCGTAAATTTAATACTACCATGAATTCATCAAGAGAAAAGTATCTGCTCGAAACAAGATTTTATGTGCAAATACTGGTCATTTACGTGGTTACACGCTACTTCGTAATAGCTAAATTGAAAACACAAAGGCCAACAAACATAAATAATTTTTTAAGAAAAAAAAGAAGAAAAAAAGAAAAGATTATCGATTGTTCAATCATTCTTACCGCAAAATTTAATTATAAAAATTAAATAAAATTTACACATAGCTTAGTTCGGAGTGTGTGCTTTTACCAACTGGTGCACGAACTTTTCGCTACAGCTCTGGTGTATTTGCCTCTAATTTAAAATTGTTCAAATGGCTCTGAGCACTATGGGACTTAACATCTGAGGTCATCAGTACCCCAGAACTTAGAGCTACGTAAACCTAACTATCCTAAGGACATCACACACATCCATGCCCGAGGCAGGATTCGAACCTGCGACCGTCCGTAGCGGTCGGGCGGTTCCAGACTGAAGCGCCTACAACCGCTCGGCCACCACGGCCGGCTCTAATTTAAAGAACGTCATAAAATCAATGTCTTTACATTATAGATGATACTGAAAATTAGTATGCGATCTTCTAAATAAGTTATTAGCCAGTATTCTTTTATCACAGTAGCTCGCAGTTGGCTACTGTTTTCCTGTGGTACCAGGAAACATCAGAAGAGAAGGTGTACATCGGGCACCGCGCGGTATTCAGTGTTTCTTGCAGAACAAGTCCCCGGAGACACGACCCATTCCGCTTCGCCACAGGGAAACAAAACAGACAGCTCGAGACATGCGAAACTTTTTGTATTTGCGGAAGTTGGCCGCCGTCTGACGCGGCGCGCAGCAGTGCGCAACCAGGGCACGTAAAGCCTCGGCCGGCAGCGCGCCTCGAGGCGGCACTGCATCTGAGCTGCGGGAACCCATAACACTGTCCAGGGCGGACCGTCGCTTGTAGCTGCCTCCCCGCTTCCAGCGGAACAACTGCACAAATTTTAGTTTTATGTTTCTTGGAAAGAATGGGTCTCGCGTGTAACGGACTCAAAGCAAAACTAAGCATGGAAAAATTGTCACAACTATGGAATTCTTCTTCGATATGTTCACCGTCGAAAACCTTGAGCACACATAAGAGAATGCATTCCCACGAAAGCATGAAATAAAAAATAAACGAGTTTCCTGAAGTGTTAGTGCTCGCTAGTGACTGTAAGACGCAAATATGTTTTCTCACTTCTTCGGCTTAAAGTTGAACGAACGTGCATCACATAACTACTGCAGTTAAACCACTAATTAGCTTACAAGGGGATCGCGCCTACGCGCCATTATGGTACATGCAGGGCTTGGTACTGGATGAAAGTAACAGAGGCGGGAACTCCAGAACCTTAACGAAATTACGTTTTGGCGCGGAGCGGGCTAGGCATTAGTCATTTACACTACTGCCCATTAAAATTGCTACACTAAGAATAGATGCAGATGATAAACGGGTATTCATTGGACAAATATATTATACTAGAACTGACATGTGATTACATTTTCACACAATTTGGATGCATAGATCCTGAGAAATCAGTACCCAGAACAACCACCTCTGGTCGTAATAAGGGTCTTGATACTCCTGGGAATTGAGTCAAACAGAGCTTGGATGGTACGTACAGGTACAGCAGGCCATGCAGCTGCAACAGGATACCACAGTTCATCAACAGTAGTGACTGGCGTATTGTGAGGAGCCAGTTGCTCGGCCACCATTGACCAGACGTTTTCACTTGGTGAGAGATCTGGAAAATGTGCTGGCCAGAGCAGCAGTCGAGCATTTTCTGTATCCAGAAAGGCCTGTACAGGACCTGAAACATGCGCTCGTGCATTATCCTGCTGAAATGTAGGGTTTCGCAGGGATCGAATGGAGGGTAGCGCCACAGGTCGTAACACATCTGCAATGTAACGTCCACTGTTCAAAGTGCCGTCAATGCGAACAAGAGGTGGCCGAGACGTGTAAACAATGGCTCCCAATACCACCACGCCTGGTGATACGCCAGTATGGCGATTACGAATACACGCTTTCAATGTGCGTTCACCGCGATGTCGCCAAACACGTATGCGACCATCATGATGCCCTAAACAGAGCCTTGATGCATCCGAAAAAATGACGTTTTGCCATTCGTGCACCCAGGTTCGTCGTTGAGTACACCATCGCAGGCGCTCCTGTCTGTGATGCAGTGTCAAGGGTAACCGCAGCCATGGTCTCCGAGCTGATGGTCCATGCTGTTGCAAACGTCGTCGAACTGTTCGTGCAGATGGTTGTTGTCTTGCAAATGTCCCCATCTGTTGACTCAGGGATCGAGATGTGGCTGCACGATCCGTTACAGCCATGCGGATAAGATGCCTGTCATCTCGACTGCTAGTGATACGAGGACGTTGGGATCCAGGACGGCGTTCCGTATTACCCTCCGGAACCCACCGATTCCATATTCTGCTAACAGTTTTGGGATCTCGACCAATTCGGCTGCCGGCCGCGGTGGTCTAGCGGTTCTGGCGCTGCAGTCCGGAGCCGCGGGACTGCTACGGTCGCGGGTTCGAATCCCGCCTCGGGCATGGGTGTGTGTGATGTCCTTAGGTTAGTTAGGTTTAAGTAGTTCTAAGTTCTAGGGGACTTATGACCTAAGATGTTGAGTCCCATAGTGCTCAGAGCCATTTGAACCATTTGAACCAATTCGGCTACAATCAGACCTTTATCAAAGTCGGAAACGTGATGGTACGCATTTCTCCTTCTTACACGAGGCATCACAACAACGTTTCACCAGGCAACGTTAGTCAACTGCTGTTTGTGCGGTTGGAAACTTTCCTCGTGTCAGCACGTTGTAGGTGTCGCCACCCGCGCCAACCTTGTGAGAATGCTCTGAAAAGCTAATCGTTTTGCATATCACAGCATCTTCTTCCTGTCGGTCAAATTTCGCGTCTGTAGCACGTCATCTTCGTTGTGCAGCGATTTTAATGGCCATTAGTGTCTATCCGTACAGCCGATCATCTCATCAACAGGGATGCGAGACAGTGCACAGCTTGGAACCCTGCATAGGCTACTATTAAATCGCGACACGAAATTCAAGATTTTTCGATAACAGACCCGTCATAACGTTTGGCTAGTAAGGTTTTTAGTGAATAACGTCTGGCCGCACAGTTAGTAAACACAGCGTACAGCGCACGCGCATGTGAACCGCTCTGATATTTTCGGCAGAGGGTGTTTGAGTGTGGCACCATCTATTTGAAAATCATTGCGCATGTGTGAGTTCCGCGCCTGCGCTTTCTTCGCGCGTGTTCTACAGACGGGGCAGATACCGTCAGTCGTACCTGGGCACTAACAAGGTTGAGACACCTGAAGATGTCGGACAGTTGCTCCAGGAAATATTGTGGAATTTGCACAACGTGATGCGGCGGCAAACCTGTGAAGACTTTTTACAATATATCCGCTGGGAAAGCTTGAAGAGTCACATTATGCGGCATATCTGGCACGACTTGCAACGTGCTGTTCAGAGGAGATCTCCACCCCCTCGTACTGTTTCGGATTCATGAATAGCCCAGCAGGATTCGTGGTGTCAATTCCCTCCAGCATTACTTCAGACATTAGTCGAGGCCGGCCGAAGTGGCCGAGCGGTTATGGGCGCTACAGTCTGGAACCGCGCCACCGCTACAGTCGCAGGTTCGAATCCTGCCTCGGGCATGGATGTGTGTGATGTCCTTAGGTTAGTTTGGTTTAAGTAGTTCTAAGTTCTAGGGGACTGATGACCTCAGATGTTAAGTCCCATAGTTCTCAGAGCCATTAGTCGAGTCCATGCCGCTCGTGTTGCGTGCTCGCGGGGGTCCTACACGATTTTAGGCAGGTGTACCAGATTCTTTGGCTCTTCAGTGTATTAATATTTTCTTAAAAGTCATGAATAGGAAAGGCAAAGGAGAATTTGCAAGTGAAAATAACTTGGTATACAGGGTGTTAAGAAATTCCTTCTACAAACTTATAGTACTTGTAGAGCAAGTGAGTAGATAATATTTTCAATTGAAGCCCATGGTCGGAAACGTATCGTTTCCGTGCTATAATCACATATTGGTAAAGCGACCGTTTTTACAGGTAATTGATTGGGAGTGACACAGTACATCATTTGTATCACAGTCCAACTAGTTAGTAACCAAATAAATTGCCCCTGTACTCGTTGATGAGTGCTCTTTAAGGGGAGGTTTACTATCTTTTGACTAAAGTAATCGATGCATTTAAATTGCATTTTTGGATCCGTAAAAGTGTTTAGAATCCACCCCTGAAACGGTTTTTCCGAATACGGTACGGAAATGTTTGTTGTTTGCGGTTGAACAAAAAAATGCACCTGCCTGAAATCGGCCTTTTTCACGCACCAGTTTTTTTTCTTTCGGAGCACGAGTTATTGTACCGATGATGGGACAAAACACTCAAAATTCAAATGAGAGTTTGAACGCGTTTGTTTGGAAGTTAGCCCCCAAGCATTTGCATTCTGGTGCGAAGACTGTGGAGATTGCGACTTTTTGTAAGTAGATTGTTTAGGTTCTTATATTGGTAACTCCACCGCCACCTAGCGCTCTGTATGAAAATCACTGGCTGTGCTGTGTGCAGTCTGTGGCTGGGTTGCATTGTTGTTTGCTATTGTTGTGTTGGACTGTTGGCTGTTAACAGCGCGTAGCGTTGCGCAGTTGGAGGTGAGCCGCCAGCAGTGGTGGATGTGCGGAAGTGAGATGGCGGATTTTTAGAGCGGATGATTTGGACGTGTGTCCATCAGAAACAGTACATTTGTAAGAATGGATGTCATGAACTGCTATATATATTATGACTTTTGAACACTATTAAGGTAAAAACATTGTTTGTTCTCTATCAAAATCTTTCATTTGCTAACTATGCCTATCAGTAGTTAGTGCCTTCAGTAGTTAGAATCTTTTATTTAGCTGGCAGTAGTGGCGCTCGCTGTATTGCAGTAGTTCGAGTAACGAAGATTTTTGTGAGGTAAGTGATTTGTGAAAGGTATAGGTTAATGTAAGTCAGGGCCATTCTTTTGTAGGGATTATTAAAAGTCAGATTGCGTTGCGCTAAAAATATTGTGGGTCAGTTTAAGCATAGTCATGTATAATTTTTCTAAGGGGACGTTTCATATGTCGACCCTTAGCCGAGGATACCTCACTGGAATCTTCTGATTTTTTTCTTGTAGTTTGTGTAGTAAGTGTAGCTATTGTTTATTGCTAGCGTTTAATCATAGAGAGAATCTCCTTTGCAGTTGCAGTTTTTCATTGTTGTACATGCATGTAGATTTGCACCAAGTATTTCGCAGCTGCGCTTGCAATTAACTAGATATTATTTTCAGTGCTATGTTAATGTGTTTTCTTATTTTGCTCTTCAAATTGTGCTTTTCTGTGTTATCGTGTGAAATATTGTGACAATAATGGCGTCTGAAAAACGTAACACTAGGCCCCAAAGTAAACTGAGAAATAATAGTGAGGACGAGCGTAGCTTATCAGCACCACTGTGTAATGAATTAACAGACATTCAAAGTAGTAATTTGGTAATTGTGCATAGGGAAATGGAGCGGATGGCAAATAATGGTGTAGACAGTGAAACAAGTAGTGAACGGGGAAGCATTATCGATCGATCGATCGGTCGGCAACAGCTCGCCTCAGGAATCCGAAATGACAGGACACAATCTCGCAAATACTGTTGATTCAGGTTTTGGGTTCTCACCGTTTTATCAATTAAGTCAAGACACATTTTCAGCTTGTCAAAATGTGAATGTTGCCAGTGCAAATTCACTGCCGAAAAGCACTGAGGGACATGTTTCAGACACCAGTGCATTTTATTACAATTAATTCAACAAATGGGACAAACACAGCAAAAGCTTCAAACGTTAGACACAATGGAACAAAATCTTCAAAAGTTAGACACAATGGAACAAAAACTTCAAAGGTTAGACACGACGCTTGAACAAACACGAAAAGATTTAACTAGCGAGTTACATAAAATCGAATCGAAATGTCAAAAAGTCTGTAATGACGTAAAAACACGAATTTGTGAGCATTTCCAACCTATTTTTTCGCGGCATGAAAAAACATTACAGAATCACGAAGCAGCCATAAAAGAACTGTAAACTATTGTTCACGAAAATCATGAGACCTTGCAAGTTAAGATTGACTCAGTTGCATCTACCGATTCGGTTACGCAACTTGCAAAAACTCAGGAAAACTTAAAGGACACAGTAGATACGATTTCAACACAAATGGACACTCTGAAACTTGGTTCAGAAAAACACACTGAGGAAATAAGTTCACTATCGGAGAAAGTAGCCGAACTTTCGGACGAGTTCACTAACTTATCTACAAAGGTGGATGATGATCTGAATGACACAAGACCTGTAGCCTTCACTGACACATAAGAGTACGAGCAAATTACGAAATTCAGACAAAATCAGAATCAAATTAATACGCAACACCAAAGAGAAATCCGGGAAGTACAAGATCAGTTGACACAGGTTATACAAGAATTACATATTTCAGAGGACACTCGCGCTCCAATACGGGAAGAGGGACATAGAAATACGGAAAAGCCACAAAATAATAACAGGGCGCTTCGAAAATTATGAAATAAATTGGCAAGGTACACCGAATTTTGAGATGGAACCGCCGAAACGACGTAACAATGACCGACATGCGACTCGCCGACGTGA
Source organism: Schistocerca nitens (assembly GCF_023898315.1). NCBI lineage: Eukaryota > Metazoa > Arthropoda > Insecta > Orthoptera > Acrididae > Schistocerca > Schistocerca nitens. The sequence continues at coordinate 781,111,793 of NC_064618.1, forward strand.
TGATTTTGACTATAAGCTGTTTATTACTACACGTAAATTCGAAACATTTAAGAATTCCGGCAACGACATTCATCCACAAGCGTGGCTTCATCAGTTCTCTCATTGTTTTCCTCCCAACTGGTCATTAGAGCACAGATTAGAGTTTATGTGTGGCTACTTAGAGAATGAACCAGCTGTAAGAATGCGATCGGTCATTCACGAATGCCACAGTGAAGGAAAATTTTACCATGCCTTCCTCTCAGCATATTGGTCTCAAACCACACAAGACCGAGTAAAATATAGCATCATAATGATGAAACATTTCGAACAATCTGAAATATTTTGAAGACATGTTGCACAAGAGTCAGTATCTGTCAAACCCTTACAGCCCCTCAGAACTCATCCGCATTTGCTTAGTCAAATTTCCTGAACATTTGCGACATATTACTTTGGCAGGAAGTTGCAAAGACGACATTGAAGCTTTTCAGGGACTGTTACAAGAATTGTAAATTGACACTGACAATCGCGGAACGTGAAAACAAGAGCACATTAATTACAGGTCACATCCGTCACAATTCTGCAATGACAGAAATAATAATTGGACACGACAAGGCTATTCTTACAACGTAAATCGTGACCAAAACAGACATCACCCGTATGACAAGCGTTGGCAGAGTAGTAATAATTACATGGAAAGATCACCTCTCCGCGGTAATGACAATCACAGAGACAATCAGAGAAACAGACAATATGGAAACCAAAATTATTATTATCAAGGGAGATAGAATAACTTCAGATGCAACGGTCCAGCGCACAGTTACGATTCAGGGAGAAATTCTCCACCACGTGAACGACAAGAAAGAAACTATGGAATCTACCGAAATGACGACAGACGATATGACCGTAACGACAGACCTGAATTGTATCAGAACTGGCGGGATTCAAACAGGGCAGGGCCCTCTCGACAAGGTGAATTTGTAGAAGGTAGATCTCCAAATCCCAATAACGACGCGCACCAACAAAGAGACAATAGGCAATGACTCAAACCGCTGGCAGCCACAAAACATACTTCTGAAACTGACGACGCAGCTGCCGTAGCTAGTAATTACGTAAAAATGGAAGACATTAGGGACATCTTACTCCAGGAACACGACGTAAAACATAACAACATTGCGTATCCTGTGATTCACATTACAGTAAATGAAGTAAAATTTACGGCAGTACTTGACTCTGGCAGTCCCATTTCAGTAATTAGTGAAACAGTCTTTAGCAAATGCAACAAATCGAACGATTGCCCCACACTTCCGTTACGTAAGATTAAATTACAAGGTGCAATCGTTGGAAAAAGTGTAGATGTACGCCAACAAACCAACTTAGAATTCTTTTGTCAAAGCCACAGCTTCTCTATGAACTTTCATATTGTTCGATTATTGTCGACGGAAATTATATTGGGAGTAGACTTTTTGAATGAATACAAAGCAATCTTAAACTTTCACGATACTGAAATAAGTTTAGAGAAAGAAGGTAAGTCAATAGCTTTGAAATTTGAAGATTGGCTCTCAAACCATGACGAGGAAATTAATCGGCTTTACCTTCCGTTAGACAACAGTTCGGAATTTTCGACGGAAGTTGAGACTAGCAATCACTCTGCAAGTACTGACAGGGATGATATCGAGGGCGTATTTGATACTAATGAGTTAATTCTGAATAAAATTCAAACAATTGAGAATTGTAATGACACTGATAGGCAAGACCTTTTTGAGATTTTACAAGCACATTCCACAGTTTTTACTCACAAAACAGGAACAATCAAGGGATTTTAATAACAATTTCGTGTTCGTGAGCATACTAAATTTTGTGTAAGGCCATACATAATTCTGGCACATTATAGGGACCGTGTTAGAACAGAAATACAATCTATGCTTGACGATGGCATTATTGAGCCTGCAGTAAGCTCATACAACAATCCATTACATGTTGTTGAGAAGAAAAATGGATCGATCAGGCTTGTCTTAGATTCGAGACAAATCAATACTATCATCATTCCTGAAACAGACAGGCCGCAAACGTTGGAAGAACTTCTTCAAAATTTTAATGGTGTAAAAGTGTTGTCTTCTACTGATCTCAGATCCAGCTTTTATCACATCGAACTTCATCCAGAATGTAGAAAATACACAGCTTTCCTTTTTTACGGCGTTTGCTATCAGTTTCGGAAAATTCCTTTTGGTTTGAACATTTCTTCGGCAGCATTCATTCACGGGCTAAATTCCATATTACCTGAGTTCTTAAAACGTCACATCACCTTATATGTGGACGATATTCTGATAGCAGAAGCCTCATGGGAATAACATCATCACATCCTCAACAGCGTGTTACATATTGTTGCAGAATCTGGAATTACAGTTAACTTGGAAAAGTCTGAATTCGGTAGGACAAAGGTGAAGTTTTTGGGACATATTATTTCTTCTGAAGGCATTCAGCCGGATCCTGAAAAGTTAGAAGCAATCAGAGCCATTCCAGTTCCATCCACAAAAAAAACAAGTCCGCAGTTTTCTAGGTCTCGTAAATTTTTACCGTCGATTCCTGAATATGCAAATTCTAGTTACACCAAAACTTTGTTCTCTCACTGGAAAAAATACTATTTGGAACTGGGACGAACAAGCACAGTTGGAATTCAATTCTTTGAAAGAATCTCTACTTAACGCGCCAATACTAGCTCATCCAGATCTGTCACAAGCTTTCTGTCTTAGCACGGATTCTTCTAAAGTCGGTCTTGGTGCCCATTTATTTCAAGAAGCCTCAGAAAATGACACTACTGTTCAGAAAACCATTGCTTTTGCTAGCCGAGTGCTAACAAAATCTGAAAAAAATTATTCCGTTACTGAATTAGAAGCTTTAGCTATCGTTTGGGCATTTAACAAATTCCGTTTCTTTATTTCTGGTAAGCACGTAAAAGTATACAGTGATCATCGTGCATTACAATTTCATATGTCTTCAAAATTAAATCATGACAGGTTAAAACGTTGGGCATTGTTTCTGCAAGAATTCCACTTCACAATAGTCTACATTCCCGGCAAGGAGAACACTGTTGCGGATGCACTGTCAGGCGCACAGGCTGGGCTTGAGAAAAGTAACACAGAAGGCAACCTCGAGAAAAATTTCAGTATTCTTTACATTCAGAAAGTCGCCTTTGAGAACTTCATCACCACATCTTTAAAGGACATTGCTCATGAACAAGATAAAGATCCCATTTGGAAAGACATCAAAAGTAAATGGCATGAAAAGACACACACTCAGATTCGGCATTATTATCTGGTTAGAAACAACACACTCATCAAACGCTGCACTGTTGATGACAAGCTATGGGTACTTTACATTCCGGGCGATTTCGTTAATAAGCTCATTTGGTACATTCATTTCAGCTAGCCACATTTTGGTCAACGAAAATGTTATCATATTCTTCGAACTACTTATTATTTTGACAATATGGAAAAGAGAATTCGAAGAGTCTTGTCTATTTGTAAACTTTGTGAAAAGGCGAAACCATCTACAATCTCACATCGTGCTCTGTTGTTTCCTATCATTCCTTCTAAATTAAAAGAATTTGCTGCTGTTGATCTCTTGGGACCCCTTGTCAGAACATCGAATGGATTTTCATACGTTCTAGTCGCTGTTGAACTTACTTCAAAATTTGTTTCTTTCACTCCGTTACGTAAAGCCACTGGACGGTCTGTATCCAACTCCTTTGTTAAAAATTTCTTACGTGAAGTATGACACGTTAGTAAAGTCATTTCAGATAACGGACCACAATTCAGGTCTGCTGTTTGGTCACGCATGCTTTGGAACCATAAAATCAAACCAGTTTTTATTTCATTGTACTCACCACATTGTAACCCGTCTGAACGGATTATGAAAGAAATCAATAAGCTTTGCAGACTTTATTGTCACAGAAAGCATCAGCATTGGGACAGATATTTACACTTATTTCAAAATGTGCTGCATGAAATGCCTCATGACTCCACTACTTTACCACCTATTCTTGTACTGAAGAATGAAGAACCACCGAACAGAATCAGAGAGCTTGTACCTTTTCCGAATACACGTAAACTTCGACACAAAGACATAATTGATTTGGCTATTAAAAATATAAAATCTGCAGCAGACAAAAGGAGAAAACTACACGGTAAAGGAAATGCAAAGAAATTATATATTGGTCAGAAAGTTCTCATTAAAGCTCATTCATTGCCACATAAGAAGAAACACTTGAGTCACAAATTCTTTCTGATTTAAAATGGACCTTTCAGAATCCGACGTATACCACATGATAATTGCGTTGCAGTTGAAACTCTGCGTACTAGGAAGAGTAAAGGATTGCACCATATTTCACATGTAAAACCGTTTATTGAGAGGTAATCTGTCTTTTTTTAACTTAGTCTATGCTATAAATTTTTCAATTTACATTACTAGTATGCTTTGTCAGACTTAGAATCTGTAAACATGCAACAATGTTTGAAGTTAAATATCCAGTCAAGAACCGAGAGAACTTATTTAAACAGGAATTACGAATGCATTGTTATAGTGAACAGAGGACACGGTGTTATTTTGTGTGTACATTCTCGCTTGTTAACTGCACAATTACGTAGCGACTATAAGGCTTACATTCTTAGAGCATATACTGCTAATGAGATTTTGACGCAACATTTTGGTTTAGTCGAAAAGACATTCTTTATTTGAAGTACTTTCTGTGAGATTAAAGATGACTTAGTATTTGGTTTCTTTGACAACTACACGATTATATCACGACGCTATTAATGTGTGACACAATTTACATTGTTGCTTTTGCGGTGTATCTGTTTTATATCTGCACAGCTTTTATATATTATTCTGGAAAGTAAAACAAGTTTTAGTAGTAACTTTTGTGGTATAGCTACAATGAGACAGCCTTTTCCATAGCACAACAATACGTTACAGTACAGTACTTTCTTAATCACGGCAATAAGCATAATAACTATGATATCTATACGCATAGCATTTCACTTTTGTTTATCATGAGGTACATATATTGACTTCTGCAGAACTTAGCTTTCGGAGGACGATAACTACGACACTTCCACAGAATTATCTTATAGTAAGATGCACATTTAGCGTTAAAGGACACGTATTTGAGTGATTGATTTTGTACTTAAAACATTTATTTTTAAAGATTTTTAATTACAATGATACAAAGGTTTTCCGTGATACATTTCATTCCATTGCTGTAATCTGTAACACCTGAGGGTATAATTACATTAATCCTCAAGGGGGTACACGATTACCTTGTGTACCATGTGTTTGGCAAGCAGAAGGAGCCCTAGCTAATATGGTATTTGCTTATACAGCTTTACACTTCGGTACCATATTTCTCTAACACATAAATTACACAGCTATCTGACCATTTAACTGAGAGACAAACATTTTTTTTACTACCTCAGTGACACATGTTTACGCAATTACACAGTTGGATAACTTCACACTTATGAAATTGTATTTTGTCTGTACTTTGTGAACTGTTCGTATTTTTTTCGGAACCATTGCGATACTATGAGAGCTTTGAATTATATATTTGGTATGGTATCACGATTTTTAAAGTACGATTGAGGTAGATGACACTATTGAAATGAGCAGAGAATTTTTTTAGGTTTTTAAATTATTGCAGAAAGCTACGACGTTTTTGAGATTTAGCTGAGTTTTTATGGTGTTATTATTACGACGACGATGTGTATTATGCTTTTGAGGTATGTTCGTGATCAATGAGATGATGCTATATGAGGAATCTGATTATGCTATGTATTTATTACGACGAAATATTGAAGAAGTGTCGACGAATATGTATATGTGTAATAAGGTAAGGAGTAATGAGTAGTGGTTAGGGACTTTGATTTGTGAAAAAGGATGTTGGAAACCAAGAATCATACTTTAAGAGCTATGAAATGTGTGTAATTGCGTGAATGTATCACAATGCCAGCGAAAATTTTTTGGACACTGTTATATATGAGATTTTGTTCCTACACAATTCTAATGTAAATTTCTAACCTTTGAATTTTTTTTATTTTATATGAGACTGTCACTGTAGTGGAAACTGCTGCCGTAAATATTTCAGTAAAGAAGGTAGATGACCTTCATGTAATGTGCTGTGGAGGCCCATCCGAGAGACAGTCACCTGGAAAAAAGGCCATTAGAGTGTGCCTTTCAGAGGCACAGGTGGAGAAAAAAGGAGGCCATTATCCTCGCTATTGACATTTCTTTGTAGAAAGCATCGTAAATACGACACACTCAAACTTGAAAACATATGATTACACTGTGGAGCTCGTAATTTATGATATTTACTAAAATGCCTAATGAAATGATGAGAAACATTTTACATCTATTGTCTTTGTAGTTGAGAGATTGTTCATTTTGTTTAATATCTAGTATCTAGCTCCACTGCAGCATTGGTTAAATAAAATTTTATAGATGCACTAATATAAATATTTTATGCCTAGAGATCCAGTAAATAATAACTTTATGATTTACTTCAAAAAAACGAAGGAGCACAAAAAGACATTTCCCTTCACAGGAATTGAATAAATAATTTTCTTTTCAAGTACTTGGTAATTTCCTTTGTAGAATAAGTTGTGGTACACCATTTAATTACATAGACATTAAGATGTGAGTAGACATTTCCCTTATCTGCATTGTTGTCTTTAGTTTACTATTTTTTCTGCTTGAGCTTTGTCATGGGTAGATATTAATTATTGCATTTGCTGCTGCTGTTTGCCAGGCATTGTGCTACTAAATTTCACTTTGTATTACTCTGTTAAGCCAGTTTTACTATTGATTTATTTTTCTTGTTGCTGCACATTGGCTCATATTAGTTGTAATGTTGCATTTACTTTGCTAATTTAAATACACTTGTGCTTGGTTTGCCAATTTGTATTTTTTTTGTCATTGCTTTTTGTGTTAATTTGTTATGTGTCGCTGCATTGCCTCACCCCTTAGTTTATGCATCTGAGCTCAGTAGATTTAAGTTAGCTTAAGATGGGGTAGTCTATATAAGAGAACGAGTTGTGATGAATTGGAAGACATGCATTGAGAAGCTATAAGAAAATGGTTTGCCCAAAAAAGTATTTTGAAAGAGGATATGAACAAAAAAGTAGGGTTTAGGGACAACAGGTTTAGGTAGGATTTTCTTGGAAATAAATGATGAGGTAAGATAATGGAAAATAGATAATGAGGTAATAAATATGTGAACATATAAATACAGAAAGCATGCTTGGATAGGATTTTCTTGGTGGAAAAAATGATGAAATAAGAGGAAAGATCTATGGAATGAAGTTTTGGGTAGGACTGCAGTACCAAATGTTACACTGAAAACGAACCCTGTCTTTCCTTTTGTATTATTCCGCTATGTGTTTGTGTACCCTTGTGTATTTGTCTTTTTCCTGTCTTTATGTGTTTAGCTAATACGATTTACGTTGTAGAATTTTTCTAGTACTAAGCTACATTCACTATGAGGAGGAATACTGTTATCCTCAAATATAATTTGCATTAATAATATGTTATTTTCTTTATAAAGATGTTTATAGACATTATTAATTCTGTTCTGTTTCAATGCTCATGTGTGAAATTAATGTTTCGAAAACTATTTTCATTATTTTATATATTTATTTATGTCATAATTCCTGTAACTCTGATGTATATGTCTATTTCTATTCTTTTGTAAAGCCCGTATTATTACAAATGTTATCTGTACTATTATGTTCTTTAATGATGTATTTTGTACCCTTGTAATTGTATTCTTATGTTGTAAATTAATAATTGTATAGACACCAGTTCTTCAAATTAAGTTACATTTCACTGCACACGTTTCTGTTGGTCATAGTAATGCACAATATGTGAGAAGTTGGACTGTTAGTGTTTGCACGTGTGTTAATAATTCAGCAAGGGACTGGTTGACAGCATTGCCGGTTCTAAGGACATTTCAAAAAATAGTTTTTTTGTGAGTGCACAAGTGGTGGTTTATGGACTTGCTATATTGTCCACAAGACTCTTCAATGGTGATTGTGCACCTGCACAGCCACAAGAGATGGCTGCTGGCCGTCTCTACAAGGACTACAGTGGGTCTACACCTTTGCTTACTCACCAGTACCATTATTTCTACAAGGACTGCAGTGGGTCTGCACCTCTGGTGGCCCACCAATACCATAATCTCTACCAGGACTGCTCTGCGATGACCTACCTACCAGTATTCTTCAAAACTTCAAATGACTCTGCTGTCGGTTTGCTCTGTTGTGGCCCATTACCTGTCTGCATGTCAAGAGTCAGCACTGTCTTTCCGTTGGAAGGGCAACACTACTTCTTCAAGACGGCATGGAAATCCACTACTTCCGTGTGCATTTTCTTTTACTGCTCAGCCTTTGAGAAAAACACTGCAATTTTACTGTGATGAACAATCAGGACCTTCTTTATGGACTGTGAGAAAATTTTAGCTTTTGACCAACATTGTATCAATAAGTGTGTGCATTTGATTCCTTTGTTATTGTAATTGTGAAAAAATTTAACAAATATGTATTGGCTAGTGCCCAAAACAATTTGTAAAATTTTTGTGGGGACATGGGGGCTATGTAAGTAGGCTGTTTAGGTTCTTATATTGGTAACGCCACCGCCACCTAGCGCTCTGTATGAAAATCACTGGCTGAGCTGTGTGCAGTCTATGGCTGGGTTGCATTGTTGTTTGTTATTGTAGTGTTGGACTGTTGGCTGTTAACAGCGCGTAGCGTTGCGCAGTTGAAGGTGAGCCGCCAGCAGTGGTGGATGTGCGGAAGTGAGATAGCGGATTGTTAGAGCGGATGATTTGGACGTGTGTCCATCAGAAACAGTACATTTGTAAGAATTTATGTCATGAACTGCTATATATATTATGACTTTTGAACACTATTAAGGTAAAAACATTGTTTGTTCTCTATCAAAATCTTTCATTTGATAACTATGCCTATCAGTAGTTAGTGCCTTCAGTAGTTAGAATCTTTTATTTAGCTGGCAGTAGTGGCGCTCGCTGTATTGCAGTAGTTCGAGTAACGAAGATTTTTGTGAGGTAAGTGATTTGTGAAAGGTATGGGTTAATAAGGTTAATGTTAGTCAGGGCCAGTCTTTTGTAGGGATTATTAAAAGTCAGATTGCATTGCGCTAAAAATATTGTGGGTCAGTTTAAGCACAGTCATGTATAATTTTTCTAAGGGGACGTATCATTTTCTGGCAGTGAGCAGCTTCAGCGAAGGATATTCAGCAATTCTAAAGACCATGACAACGATGGACGTCACTCTGGGACTCTATTCGACGCAGTTCGTCAAGCATTCGGACGACCACCGGATTCAAGCGGCCGAAAACCGCTTGTCACCCGCCGTACGAGCGGCTCTGGAGCAGTGCAGGATAGCACAGATCGAGCAGAATGGCCTCTATGAGGAAGAGGAAGGGCTATTTTATGGACCCGGAATAGCAGTTTGAACGTAAGTTCCATAGTATTGCATTTATGTGTTGTCAAACCTTCAAAATCATCTTTCTCGAAATGACTTTTTTTTTATCGCGCGGTAATGTAACTTCAAATCTACTGAACCGACTGGCACTACTCTTTGTTTCCGACGAAGCTAATTAATTTATCTAGGAGTTGTACCACTTTTATTCCGATCAATCAGCTATAAATATTTTCACTTGGCCGACGAATTCGAAAAATCGATGAATAAAATCCCTATTTTTTCAAATGTCCTCCATTTTGTTTCCTATGGTCCAAATAACTTTATCGAGGTACAACTCCTAAAAAATCTTATATACTTCGCTAACGTGAATTGAATTTTGATTTCAGACGAGCCGGCTGACCTGTGACATACCGCGCGTGGAGGTCTACATCGGAATTTTGTTTCGTTCCAACGGCACTTCCGCCTCTGCTCTTCGAGATTACCGGTCTGAAAAAAATTCCAGTTTGTAGAGGAAATATCAATAATCATTTTGACCAAATCTGACATTTATATCTATAACACATCCGGAGAAAAAAATTTTCAAAGAACATGCTTTTTTCGGGTCAAAGATAGTAAACCTCTCCTTAACGTAATGCAGTATGGCCTTTTACAGTTCGGGTAAGCGGCATTTCCCTGGAGCACCTCAGTCACACCTGCTGACAGTGTAGGTACCCTTTATCGATGTCGTTGCGTAATTGTGGCGGAAAGTGTATGCGGTGGTATCAGATGTTGTGGAGAACGATGTTGGTGAAAACAACGAGCAGCCCTCCCATTACCGTGAGCTTCGCCATTAAGAAGGATCATGTCGGTGTATTCTGCAAACGTGTGCTCAACCGCGTTGTTCTAACACTCATAGACACGTGATAGACGTCAAATGACATCAGCCGATCCGCCTTAACCAGCCCCTACCATAACTACCTACAAAAGACGATTTCAGACGACCGTATTAAGGAAACGGTGTGGTTCCGGTCATAGGTTACTGCTCAAAATATTATATAGTCATTTCCCGCTACAAGTCGTAGAAGTCTGGAAACGGGAATTTCGGAACACCCTGCATAAAATTAGTTATCTTCACTATTGTACAGTTGATGATTGACACGTGCTGGTGTGATATTCATCGTAAAAACAGAGCAAACACTGTCTTGTCGTCTTACACAGGTTTTAAAACACGCATTTTTACAATTACATGGCTGTATTGAAGTTTCTGTAGAAGAACACAGTCGCTTTACATTTGTGAACGGTTCCCTCCCGTCGCCCAGTACGGCAACAAATCACATGCAACGTATCAATTTGCCGAATAGTAGCGAGGATAACTGATTATGTACCATGGAATTCATTTTGATGTAGTCTTCTCGGAATATGATCTCGTTTGCTCCCTCGATGAGCCGATTTTACCTGCGCCGGAAGCCTATGATCGCGTGCAGCTGCCGGGAGTTGCTCGAACATCAAAATGAAGCAACGGAACAAGAAGTCCAATATTCTGTGGTTAAAGTCACTTCTTGGAAAGTTATTTTCGAGTTCCTGTGGACGCTGTAAATGCAATTCCTTGTACGAAATTTGTTTGCAGTCCCAAATTTTCGTTTGCCTTTCCCTTTCATCCTTTTTAAACGAATATTTCATTAATACAGAATACTGGACATTATTTCCGATCTTTCCCAGTGTAAGAAAGTAAAAATCGAAAACAAAAAAAAAATCGTTTTTGAGACCTGACTGCAGGATCCTCTGATTACCGTTTTGTACTCTTTCTGATGCGTTGTACCTAGACTAACATAAACAGCTCACGTCTCACTGCTGGAGCTCCCATATTTGTCAATTTCATTGATCACCAATCCATGCGTATATCACAAATTTGGACGACTGGAGTGAACGGGCCCGGGCTCTTGTTAATGAGACAGTTCTAGAAGTGAATGTATCTTTTAAATAATCTAAGCAAATTAATCATATACAGTTGATGTTCGTCAGACGCAGTGAGTCTCACCTTTAGCAACCATAATGATATTGGCTGAAGCGTTGAACTAAAATTTGTCGGAGCACCGGGATTCGGGGCTGGATCTCCTGTTGGCCACGCACGTGCACTCCAGCTACCAGAGCTGCATGGACTGCCAAACTATGCCTCCCTCAGAGATACAAATTCCAATTCATGCCTCAGTCCACTGCTGTTCGTCTTCTACACTCGCATCAGTACTGTCCAGGACCTCCAGTATTGGAATAGCACCTTATCAATTAGCGTAAAGCGGTTAATTCTGTCTATATATCACATTCAGGTGATCTGTTATGTACATCTGATGCTCATGATGCGGGCTTTCAAATAATGAATGGGGTGGTGTGGTGGCCCTCAACTACGTATCATCAGACTCAGAGTTGAAATATTGAGTTTTGGATGGTTTCGTTGTCTAGGGGCTGGGATACGAAGTTGACGCATTACAAACCAAATACTGCTGAGTCTACAGTGTACAATAGGAATATACTCATGAATCGAATGGTCGAAGGTTCCTGTCAGTCGCCAACTGAGAATTTTGAAAGTTATATATAAATTTACAAATGAAAGATTGCAATTAAATAAAATCTGCAGGTGCTATTTTAATGACTTTAAAGGATGAGCACGATAGCAGAAGTACCTTTTAGAATGTCCTTTATAACTGTAAAACACTTATTGGTGTCGATGGTTCAGCAATTACATAAAATATAAGTTCAATAACAGGGAAACAATAGATTCCTATTTCACGTTAATTATGAGCAACAACATAGCTCACAAGATTTTCACATCTAACCGCATACTACGTCTTCACTGCAAAAGCCACGGAACTCTCACAAGTGCACAAGTCGGCACTAAGAAATATTTTTATCTCCCGCCACCACGTGCAAACTGCTCTACTCTCCAAGTCTTTCCCACCACTGTCTCTCGTGCTGCACTGTTAGAACTCCCCGTCCAGTACCTCTTGTGTAATGTCCAATACTCCCTCAATTCCATACAGTCTCCCCATTAACGAGTGCTGTGATTGGCTAGGGTGCTCCCGCCATTTCTTCAAGCCAATGCACACTCTCAAACATAATGTAACACATTCGAAATACTGGATTTACATTTAAATAACTTGAAATTAATTAAATATTCCTATGGCTGGACCGTAAGCGCGCTGTAAGACACATTATTAAATATATAAACAAATTAAATAAAAAATGGTTCAAATGGCTCTGAGCACTATGGGACTCAACATCTTAGGACATAAGTCCCCTAGAACTTAGAACTACTTAAACCTAACCAACCTAAGGACATCACACACACCCATGCCCGAGGCAGGATTCGAACCTGCGACCGTAGCAGTCCCGCGGTTCCGGACTGCAGCGCCAGAACCGCTAGACCACCGCGGCCGGCACAAATTAAATAAACATATATCAAAAGAATAGAACAGAAGTAAGCCAGTAGCCTAATGTCTCTGTGCTTTCTAAAACACAGTAAATAATTCACCAATTTCTTCATTAATGTTATATATCGGATATAAATAAAGGCATAGACGAATAAAAATATTTATAAGCAAGCTCCTACAGTTTTTACGTGTAACTGTGGAGTACTTATTGCCAGATCAATAGTATTCGGCCACTTTGACCTCCAATAACTTATGAACTATTCAAGTTACATGCCTGTAACTCATACCAATTAAGGTTTACACTAAAAGCTTTCTAAAGACACATCGATCGAAAAACTCGGATGAACCGTTTAGATTTTGAAAATTCGTTGCTGGGTCTTTTGTGTATAATTTACAGTCAAATACTAAACTTTAAACTAGTAAAAATATTGAAAATATGATTACACCATCAGAATCGTCGTGCTGATAATGGTAATGTACATGTTTCTTTTTGAGGTATCATGACTCCTCTGGCTTCTATTAATTTCTATATGAACTGTAAAATGTCTGCCATTAAGGTTTCACAAAGTCTGCCATCTTTGGCACTCCCAGCATGTCTCCTTCATCGACACAGCGGCACCTTGGAATTCCCAGCCACTTGGTAACTGGACACACGCTCGGGCAATCTCTCATATTAAATAAGTGCCTGCATTTCAGTTATGCATAAACAACTTTTTTAAGAAGAAATAAAATTTTTAAATGCACTTTACTTATGTGCGATTTTGTAAGCACTTCTTGTGCCACTCACTCAACGCTAAGGCACCTTCTTGCACTAATTTTTTCCGTCGCAGTACACACGCTCACATGGTTTTTGCACGAAGTATTGATCAACTCCCATCAGCCTTTTGACCAAGAGCCTCGCAGAAATAGCGTCTGCCTCTGAATTCCGAGTTCCACCGTTTATCGTGACAAATGTGTCTACAACGAAAACCAAAAGTGGAAACGCATCAACAAACCATTTCCCAAACCAACCAGGATCCTCGCGAAAGATTCCCTCCAGCGGAAACGATACCTTAGGAACAAAGTCACAAGGCAAACGATTGAATCACAGTAAGCTCAAATTCCCATAAGTTCAATTTAATTGTCTTTAATCAGTCCTTCCTACCTCCATGTACGAAAAATTGCGTGCACATACATTTACAATTTTAATATCCTTCAAACTGACCACTAAATTCCTTGCCCCACTCTTATACAAGCATAAATCAATACATATTTTATTTAAATCCACGAGGTTACTGACCTCCACACACCCTCAGTGCCTAAACTTTCCCCTTTTACACACGTACAGTGCCACAATAAACTAACAAATTACTAATGAATCCACAAATAAACACATAAATTATCCCTCCCAAAATTACTACCACTAATTACAGATTAGAACAGCTTTTCATTTTTGCCCTTTCTCTATATACCCTTAGCAATTTTAAACTTCTCTGGTTTCCGTATATGCGACAGCAACGACCATAACGTTCTATAATACCAACGCATATTAGTCTCACTTGAATCACACTCCTCCTTCATATACCAATTTATAGGAACTTCATTACACAAACTATCCCCATCCACACTATTTACTTCAGCCCTCTCTAAATTTTCTTTTAGTTCTTCCACACACTTCTCCGATTCACTACCCACAGCATGCACAACTTCAATGTTTTTCCCCTCCAAAATAGCGACACTTCCAGTTTCAACAAAATTACACTTTATCTTCCTGAAATAATACATCGATTGTAAGCTATAATCAACATAAGTATTCATCTCAGCAACCTTATCTGCTGATACACCAATTAAATCACTACATATTTCCACATCAGAAACATTACTTTCCTCCGGCGACAAATTAACTTTACATGAATCGTACTCAACTTTATCCTCCACTGCTACATTACATAAATTGCTGCTACCTTGTCGTACAATTTTGAGACATCTAAATTCTGCTGTGATCGGACAAAAATCAGCATACACTGCCATTTCTACACACTTTTCATCCAGATTAACCCCTGATACTACTTTACATACAGTCTCACATTCATACTCTGACAACTTTTTAGATCCACACATTCATCAATAAGTTTCGTTTCTCCTTCACTCGTGGCTATAAACGCTAAAGTCCTTCCTACGAAGTATCAAAACCAGTAGCTTTTACATCATTGCATAAATTACCCCTACTCTATTCCTTTAAACAGAAATCATCGACCTCCGCCGATACATTTTTAATTTCAACTGCTGGCTAGACCAAAGCTACGCCACCTTCACTAAGAACGACGCTTTTCGTCGACTACAAATACTTGCTACTACAACATGTTCCTTACTGCAATTGCTACTATTTGCTTATATCTCTTCAGAACAATCCACAGAATTTGCTTTCACAAAATTCATCTCCTCTTTAACTTCTTTTTGAACCACTGACTCTTTCGATTCATCACCATTCACACACTCATTCATTACACATTCATAACTTACATCATTCCCCAAAAATTTATTCCCATTACTTTTAATTAAATCTCTCACAAGTCTATGCTTCAGTTGCTCATGCCTGCTTTTATTGAAAGAGCCACCTATATAGCCTTCCTCTTTAACATACTCCATATTACATTTTTGTTGCCTTTCTCCAAACCTATAAACATTTCTACCAATACCATTACCTCCAGCCCTTTTCATCGCCTGTTCAGATCGTCGCCATCCCCAGACCTGAGATGTGGCAAACATCAGTTTCCGGACCGGTTGTTACGCGATTGCACTTTGTACGAATTTCCCCCATCAAATCTTCGTTCTTTACTTGGGTCCCATCCACGGAAGTTATCACTCCTGTTCGTTCTCTGACCATTCTGCTCATTCCAGCTGCTGTCTCCCTGAGAATTCCTTTGCTTTCTCTCATGATTATTGTTTTGGTGATGATTATCTGGATTCCCATTTTGATGTCTATCACCCGGTTTGCTCTGAGGTTTTTTTCTACTTCAAAGCCCTCTCTAATTTTTCTACAAATTCTAGAAATTTGTCCACGGAATCACATGGACTATGGACAAGATCCCACTGCTAATTTTCGTGTAATCACCTTTTTAAAGTGGTTATTTCCTTTAAAACACCCAACGGATGTTTCACATGCATAAGCTTGCCAGGTTCACGCTTGCAAAAATCTCTCAACGTCCCATCACCGTACCTGTAACTCGGCCCGTTTAAAAATTCATTTTGGATCTGGGTGTGCTTTGCCTCGCTCCAAAATTTATTCAAAACATACTTTTCGAACTCTTCATACGATTCGCATGAACTACATTTAACATGTCTGAAACCAGACGTAAACAGTAATGAAATCCTAAACTCAGATTGGAATGTATACCGCAGAGACAGGCTGGACAGTGAAGGGGGAGGCGTGTTTAAAGCGATAAGAAGTGTAATAGTATCGAAGGAAATTGACGGAGATCCGAAATGTGAAATAATTTGGGTGGTTAAAGCAGGCTCAGACATGGTAATTGGATGTCTCTATAGGCCCCCTGGCTCAGCAGCTGTTGTGGCTGAGAACCTGAAGGATAATTTGGAAAATTTTTCGAGTAGATTTCCCCACCATGTTATAGTTCTGGGTGGAGATTTCAATTTGCCGGATATAGACTGGGAGACTCAAACGTTCATAACGGGTGGCAGGGACAAAGAATCCAGTGAAATTTTTTTAAGTGCTTTATCTGAAAACTACCTCCAGCAGTTAGAGAACCGACTCTTGGCGATAACATATTAGACCTTCTGGTGACAAACAGACCCAAACTATTTGAAACAGTTAACGCAGAACAGGGAATGAGCGATCATAAAGCGGTTACTGCATCGATAATTTCAGCCGTGAATAGAAATATTAAAAAAGGTAGGAAGATTTTTCTGTTTAGCAAAAGTGACAAAAAGCGGATTTCAGAGTACCTGATGGATCAACACGAAAGTTTTGTCTCAAGTAGAGATAGTGTTGAGGATCAGTGGACAAAGTTCAAAACCATCGTACAATATGCGTTAGATGAGTATGTGCCAAGCAAGATCGTAAAAGATGGAAAAGAGCCACCGTGGTACAACAACCGAGTTAGAAAACTGCTACGGAAGCAAAGAGAACTTCACAGCAAACATAAACATAGCCAAAGCCTTGCAGACAAACAAAAATTACGCGAAGCGAAATGTAGTTTGAGGAGGGCTATGCGAGAGGCGTTCAATGAATTCGAAAGTAAAGTTCTATGTACTGACTTGGCAGAAAATCCTAAGAAATTTCGGTCTTATGTCAAAACGGTAGGTGGATCAAAACAAAATGTCCAGACACTCTGTGACCAAAATGGTACTGAAACAGAGGATGACAGACTAAAGGCCGAAATACTAAATGTCTTTTTCCAAAGCTGTTTCACAGAGGAAGACTGCACTGCAGTTCCTTCTCTAGATAGTCGCACTGATGACAGAATGGTAGATATCGAAATAGACGACAGAGGGATAGAGAAACAATTAAAATCGATCAAAAGAGGAAAGGCCGCTGGACCTGATGGGATACCAGTACGACTTTACACAGAGTACGCGAAGGAACTTGCCCCCCTTCTTGCAGCTGTGTACCGTAGGTCTCTAGAAGAGCGTAGCGTTCCAAAGGATTGGAAAATGGCACAGGTCATCCCCGTTTTCAAGAAGGGACGTCGAACAGATGTGCAGAACTATAGACCTATATCTCTAACGTCGATCAGTTGTAGAATTTTGGAACACGTATTATGTTCGAGTATAATGACTTTTCTGGAGACTAGAAATCTACTCTATAGGAATCAGCATGGGTTTCGAAAAAGACGATCGTGTGAAACCCAGCTCGCGCTATTCGTCCACGAGACTCAGAGGACCTTAGACACGGGTTCACAGGTAGATGCCGTGTTTCTTGACTTCCGCAAGGCGTTCGATACAGTTCCCCATTGTCGTTTAATGAACAAAGTAAGAGCATATGGACCATCAGACCAATTGTGTGATTGGATTGAAGAGTTCCTAGATAACAGAACGCAGCATGTCATTCTCAATGGAGAGAAGTCTTCCGAAGTAAGAGTGATTTCAGGTGTTCCGCAGGGGAGTGTCGTAGGACCGTTGCTACTCACAATATACATAAATGACCTTGTGGATGACATCGGAAGTTCACTGAGGCTTTTTGCGGATGATGCTGTGGTATATCGAGAGGTTGTAACAATGGAAAATTGTACTGAAATGCAGGAGGATCTGCAGCGAATTGACGCATGGTGCAGGGAATGGCAATTGAATCTCAATGTAGACAAGTGTAATGTGCTGCGAATACATAAAAAGAAAAATCCCTTATCATTTAGTTACAATATAGCAGGTCAGCAACTAGAAGCAGTTAATGCCATAAATTATCTGGGAGTACGCATTAGGAGTGATTTAAAATGGAATGATTATATTAAGTTGATCGTCGGCAAAGCAGATGCCAGACTGAGATTCATTGGAAGAATCCTAAGGAAATGCAATCCGAAAACAAAGGAAGTAGGTCACAGTACGCTTGTTCAGCCGCTGCTTGAATACTGCTCAGCGGTGTTGGATCCGTACCAGATAGGGTTGATAGGAGAGATAGAGAAGATCCAACGGAGAGCAGCGCGCTTCGTCACAGGATCATTTAGTACTCGCGAAAGCGTTACGGAGTTGATAGATAAACTCCAGTGGAAGACTCTGAAGGAGAGACGCTCAGTAGCACGGTACGGGCTTTTGTTGAAGTTTCGAGAACATACCTTCACCGAAGAGTCAAGCAGTATATTGCTCCCTCCTACGTATATCTCGCGAAGAGACCATGAGGATAAAATCAGAGAGATAGAGCCCACACAGAGGCATACCGACAATCCTTCTTCCCACGAACAATACGAGACTGGAATAGAAGGGAGAACCGATAGAGGTACTCAAAGTACGCTCCGCCACACACAGTCAGGTGGCTTGCGGAGTATGGATGTAGATGTAGATGCAGATTTTCCCAAGACTGTGGGTCTCCCTCCAAATGCCGTCTAACGTATTTTATTTTCTCTTCGTCCGACATGCCGTGAACAAAAGCGTCCCTACATACAGCCCAGAAATTTATTGGGTGGCATGGTCTGTTGGGAGACTAATGAATTTAAATCACTTTTTATCTGTTGCACTTGTTTTTTAAATTAATTTTCGATAGTGATACTGGACTCTATTTTATTTTTAATTTTGTCCACTTCTATCTTCCCCTCACCTACACGATTGGCAATGTCACTAATAGCTAAATTTATATCGCTTTTATAAGCATCTTGTGCTTTTATACAGTCGCTTACCTTGCCCCCAAGTTCCGTTTGTATCTTATCCATTTTTTCCACAACATCTTTTTTCACTGATTCGATTTTTGATTTTACTATTACAGCTTCGTCTGTAATTTTCCCCGTACGAACCCGGACACATTTTAGTTCATCATCAATTGCGTTTTCATGGTTACCCATAATTTTTTCAACTTCCTATTCCACAGTGGAACCTATTTCAGTTCGCATTGTACCCAAATCTGTTCGAATTGTACTGGTATTATTTGCCATTCCCTGGATCATTTGCATTAGCTGAGGCATCATATCTACCCCACATTCATTCCCCTTGCCTGAATTTTTACTAGTTACAATTTCGAGTTCTGATTTCGGACTAACCAGCTCACTTCTGTTTTCAGAATTACACATACTAGGTGACTGTTTTACATTCGCGAGATCTATAAGTGGAGCTTGAACTTCAGAATGAAACACTATCTCACTATCTGCGCAGGCACTTATCTGATCTGAGATGGTTCCCTCTGCCATGGTGATGCCGTCGGTTGTTGTGGAAGACGGCATTGAAATCTGCCCTGGAGTACTCGAAGACACTGCTGTGGTAATGCTGTTGATCTGCGTCCTCCACTGGAGAAGTCGCCTGATGTAGTTGTAGCTGCTGCCGGCTACCGCGTGTTCCAACCGTCTCCGATACCGCTTCAATTCAATAGTATTTTGCTAAAAAGGTCATGATTAGGAATAAATCTTATCTATGTCTTGTGCACTTCTTGTGTAATTTGACTACGTAAATACACTCCTGGAAATTGAAATAAGAACACCGTGAATTCATTGTCCCAGGAAGGGGAAACTTTATTGACACATTCCTGGGGTCAGATACATCACATGATCACACTGACAGAACCACAGGCACATAGACAGAGGCAACAGAGCATGCACAATGTCGGCACTAGTACAGTGTATATCCACCTTTCGCAGCAATGCAGACTGCTATTCTCCCATGGAGACGATCGTAGAGATGCTGGATGTAGTCCTGTGGAACGGCTTGCCATGCCATTTCCACCTGGCGCCTCAGTTGGACCAGCGTTCATGCTGGACGTGCAGACCGCGTGAGACGACGCTTCATCCAGTCCCAAACATGCTCAATGGGGGACAGATCCGGAGATCTTGCTGGCCAGGGTAGTTGACTTACACCTTCTAGAGCACGTTGGGTGGCACGGGATACATGCGGACGTGCATTGTCCTGTTGGAACAGCAAGTTCCCTTGCCGGTCTAGGAATGGTAGAACGATGGGTTCGATGACGGTTTGGATGTACCGTGCACTATTCAGTGTCCCCTCGACGATCACCAGTGGTGTACGGCCAGTGTAGGAGCTCGCTCCCCACACCATGATGCCGGGTGTTGGCCCTGTGTGCCTCGGTCGTATGCAGTCCTGATTGTGGCGCTCACCTGCACGGCGCCAAACACGCATACGACCATCATTGGCACCAAGGCAGAAGCGACTCTCATCGCTGAAGACGACACGTCTCCATTCGTCCCTCCATTCACGCCTGTCGCGACACCACTGGAGGCGGGCTGCACGATGTTGGGGCGTGAGCGGAAGACGGCCTAACGGTGTGCGGGACCGTAGCCCAGCTTCATGGAGACGGTTGCGAATGGTCCTCGCCGATACCCCAGGAGCAACAGTGTCCCTAATTTGCTGGGAAGTGGCGGTGCGGTCCCCTACGGCACTGCGTAGGATCCTACGGTCTTGGCGTGCATCCGTGCGTCGCTGCGGTCCGGTCCCAGGTCGACGGGCACGTGCACCTTCCGCCGACCACTGGCGACAACATCGATGTACTGTGGAGACCTCACACCCCACGTGTTGAGCAATTCGGCGGTACGTCCACCCGGCCTCCCGCATGCCCACTATACGCCCTCGCTCAAAGTCTGTCAACTGCACATACGGTTCACGTCCACGCTGTCGCGGCATGCTACCAGTGTTAAAGACTGCGATGGAGCTCCGTATGCCACGGCAAACTGGCTGACACTGACGGTGGAGGTGCACAAATGCTGCGCAGCTAGCGCCATTCGACGGCCAACACCGCGGTTCCTGGTGTGTCCGCTGTGCCGTGCGTGTGATCATTGCTTGTACAGCCCTCTCGCAGTGTCCGGAGCAAGTATGGTGGGTCTGACACACCGGTGTCAATGTGTTCTTTTTTCCATTTCCAGGAGTGTATTTTCTTAAAGAAGGGACTGTGTCCGAGGTATAAGTTAGCCATTCAGTGGAGTAGTTCCAAATTTAACAGTAGTTTTCCTAAACGGGCGTTGGCCCGTGGTTAAGTGTAAATGTTATCTATGTCTTATGACATCTTGTGTATTTTAACAGTACAACTGATTTTCTTATCAAGGGCGGTGCCCGAAGTCTAAGTCAACGTTGAATTTGGAACCGCAGTGGTCCATTTCTATCAAATTTAAACGTTTCATTCGGAGACATCTCAGTTGCGGAATTGGCTGGAATTCTCTCTCTCTCCGTCTTTCGTTCGATCGCTCTCTCTCTCTCTCTCTTTTCCTTTCGCGCACATAATCATCCGTAACATTTCAGTTACGGCAGTGTACAGCACACGCACTCATCATTAACACCCTAATGACGTGGGCAGTAGCGAGCGAGATGGTTAAGGATAAATGGCTTTTAAGGTAAGAGTCTAGGTCGCGGCCAGTAGCGTACTAACGTGTTTCATACAGCAATGTCATCAACGATGGCCGTAAGGTATGAGGAGAACGATAGAATGAGATTACAATGACATCCAGACCTTTAGCTGCTTACAGGCGTTGATAATTGTCAACGGGGACAATTGAAAATTTGTACCCCGCCCGAGACACGACCCGGGGATCTCCTACTTACATGGCAGACGCTCTATCCGTCTGACTCACCGAGGACACAGAGGACAGTGCGATTACAGGGACTTATCTCTGGCACTCTCCCCGTGAGACCCAAATCTCCAACATCAAATAGAACGATAGAGGGTGTGTCAGTTGCTGGTTATACGCAGCCAGTGAGAGAGCAGCAAGCAGACGACGTGCACGGAAACAAGAGAAGAAGGAATATTGTCAATTCTCACGCCAATACAGACGTGAAATCCGCTGTGTATTCAGAAAAGAGCACTGCTTCTCATATACCACCCCCACCACCATTTCGGAAACCGAAACATATTCGGAAGAAACAGTCAAATATTTCTGACAGTCAAAATTATAAAATGAATTTCATTGCTGCTCGTGGAAATACAACGGTTATCTGAAACGTATCATCCCACTGGCTACAAGCAACATAAGCTTTTTCAACCCATGAACATTAACAGACACACCCCCTGGCTGGCGCTGGCCCCTATCTTGACTTCAGCCGGTTTCAAGCACTCGTACCGTGATTTTGGGCAAACCGTTTCAGATATACATCTACACCCACAGGGATGCCCTACAAATTGGGCAGAGGGTTCATCGAACCATCTTCACAATAATTCACTATTATTCCAATATCGAACAGCGCGCGGAAAAAACGAACACCTATATTTTTCCGTGCGAGCTCTGACTTCCTTCTTTTATTATGACAATTGTTTCTCCCTACGTAGGTCGGTGTCAACAGATACACTGAAGCGGCATAGAAACTAATATAAGTACTCGTATGTGTATTCAAATACAGAATATGTAAACAGGTAGAATACGAGACTGTGATCGCCATCGCCTGTGTAAGGCAACAAGTCTCTGGAACAGTTGTTAGATCGGTTACTGCTGCTAGAATGGCAAGTTATCAAGATTTAAGTGAGTTTGAACGAGGTGCTGTTGTCGGCGCATGGGCGAAGGGACACAGCGTCTCCGAGGTAGCGATGAAATTGGGATTTTCACGTACGACCATTTCAGGAGTGTGCCGTGAATATCAGTAATCCGGTAAAGTGTCAAATCTCCGACATCACTCCGACAGGAACGAGATCCTGCAAAACTGGGACCAACGACGACTGAAGAGAACCGTTCTACATGACAGAAGTGCAACCTTTCTGCAAATTGATACAGATTTCAAAGCCAGGCCGTCAACAAGTGTCAGCGTGCGAACCATTCAACAAAATATCATTGTTATGGACTTTTGGAGGAGGAGGAGGAGATTAGTGTTTAACGTCCCGTCGACAACGAGGTCATTAGAGACGGAGCGCAAGCTCGGGTAAGGGAAGGATGGGGAAGGAAATCGGCCGTGCCCTTTCAAAGGAACCATCCCGGCATTTGCCTGAAGTGATTTAGGGAAATCACGGAAAACTTAAATCAGGATGGCCGGAGACGGGATTGAACCGTCGTCCTCCCGAATGCGAGTCCAGTGTGCTAACCACTGCGCCACCTCGCTCGGTGGGCTTTTGGAGCCGAAGGTCCACTCTTGTACAACTGCATGACACAAAGCTGTACGCCTAGCCTGGGCCCGTCAGCATTGACATTGCACTGTTGACTGGAAACATGTTGCCTGGTCGGACGAGTCTCGTTTCAGATTGCATCGAGCGGATGGACATGTACGTGCATGGCGACAACCTCATGAATCCATGGACCCTGTATGTCAGCAGACTGTTCAGGCTGATGGAGGCTCTGTAATCGTGTGTGGCGTGTGCAGTTGGAGTGATATGGGACCCGAATACGTCTAGATACGACTCCGACAGGTGACTCGTAATGAAGCATCCTGTCTAATCACCTGCATCCGTTCATGTCTTTTGTGCATTCCGACGGACCTGGCTGTTCCAGCAGGTCAATGCGAGACCCCACACGTCCAGAATTGCTACAGAGTGGCTCCAGGAACACTCTTATGAGTTTAAACACCTCCGCTGGCCACCAAACTCCCTATACATTAACATTATTGGGCATATCTGGGATACCTTGCAACATGCTGTTAAGAAGAGGTCTCCACCCTTGCGGATTTATGGACAGCTCTGCAGGATTTATGGCGTCAGTTCCTTCCAGCACTACTTCAGACATTAGTCGAGTCCGTGCCACGTCGTGTTACGGCTCTTCTGCGTGCCCGCGGTGCCCCTACGCGATATTAGGCAGGTCTACCAGTTTCTTTGGCTTCAGTATATTTTCGCATTCGGAGGAGAAAGTTGGTGATTGAAATTTCGTGAGAAGGTTCCACCACAATGAAAAACGCCTTTGTTTTAATGATCACCACCCGAAACCCTGTATCATGTCAGTGACACTCTCTCTCCTGTTTCTCGATGATACAAAACATGTGTGGAGGTAAACGTCGAGATGGACCTGGACTCGTCTGCGAACATAACCTGGGACCACTGTTCCAATGACCATGTACAGTGTTCTTGACACCAGGCTTTACGGGCTCTCCTGTGACCAGGGGTCAGTGGAATGCACCTTGCAGGTCTCCGGGCGAATAAACCATGTCTGTTCAGTCGTCTGTAGACTGTGTGTCTGGAGACAACTGTTCCAGTGGCTGCAGTAAGGTCCCGAGCAAGGCTACCTGCAGTACTCCGTGGCCGTCTGTGGGCACTGATGGTGAGATATCGGTCTTCTTGTGGTGTTGTACACTGTGGACGTCCCGTATTGTAGCGCCTGGATATGTTTCCTGTCTGCTGGTATCGTTGCCATAATCTTGAGATCACATTTTTTGGCACACTAAGGTCCCGTGCTACCACCTGCTGTATTTGACCAGCCTCCTGTCGCCCTGGTATTCTAACCCTCATAACGTCATCAACATGTGTTCTTTGAGCCATTTTCAACACACAGTCGCCATTAGCACGTCTGAAAACGTTAGCACACTTACTCGTTGCTCCGTGCTCTGCCATGCACCAACACACCTCTGTGTATGTGGACTGCTGCCAGCACCACCGTGCGATGACCGCAGGTCAGATGCACCGCACGGTCATACTCCGAGGTGATTTAAATCCGCAAACCGCCCATCAGAGCGTTGTCTCACCATGTATCACCATTGTCCTTAATTTATGAGTATGAGTGTAGGACATTTACAAACACTGTAGAAAAGCTTTGGGAGTTTATCTTTCGCAAAGATTATAATTTGTTACGTCGTTCATGACCCTTTATCGTTACTGATTATTTGAAATGTCTCCTGAACTTCTGACATGTTAACCACAAACGTACGAGATACGCGTAGTTTTACATTGTAGACGAACTCCTCACGTCCCAAGTTTTCGTTCACGCGTATGCAGTAACAGTACTTCTCTCTGGAGGATTGCTCTCTGAGCAGATGCAATTCCTGATCGCCTCCACTGCTGAGTTTTATGACAAGCTCTCTGTCTGTACGACATTTTGGAGAAGGGGCAGCAGTCGAGACCTCTGCTCAGCGATCCACTTGCTACGAAGCGGAATCCGATAGCTTGAAGAAATCGCTTGATTTAGCGGAGTGAATGTGAAATAATTGATCTCGTGCCGGCGTCGAGGCGCCGGGCTATTCCGTCGCTAGCGGCAGCCGCAGTGCCGGCGGCAAGTTGGGCGTCGCCAGCGGGCTAATGCAATTACCCAGCAAGTGGGGACGCCGCCCCGCACCGTCCTACTTGTTGAGCGGCCGGACCAAAGATCCCACTTGCCGCCGCGCCCTCGGCCGGTGCTCGCTTCCGCAGCCTCCTTCTGGCT
The DNA here is from genome assembly GCF_023898315.1 of Schistocerca nitens. NCBI lineage: Eukaryota > Metazoa > Arthropoda > Insecta > Orthoptera > Acrididae > Schistocerca > Schistocerca nitens. The sequence continues at coordinate 781,137,566 of NC_064618.1, forward strand.
TGTCCCGATAGCAGACGCGCTCACCAGCTCCGCTTTTTATTGGACTCTCTGCGGTGCAGCTACGATCCCCCGGATTATTTTCGACGATGTTTTCTCTTTTTCTCTGAGTAACATTACAACGCTGTTCTTCTGACTTCACGTGCTACTACAGTTACATCGAAATTCTTCTTTTTTTTCTTCTTCTTCTTTCTTTGGCAAAGATTCGCGACTGTTTCCGAACTGGGGCGAAATACTTTTCTTCCATCCCTTGCTTTTCTCAATACGTATGAGCATTTCCTACGTTCATTGTCTCCTGCAGTCTGTTCCATATATGTCACCGGTGGCTCTGCACTAATACCGTGGACGACGATGTAAGTCTCCACCAGCCTTACAGATTTATGTTCAAAAATGGCTCTGAGCACTATGGGACTCAACATCTTAGGTCATAAGTCCCCTAGAACTTAGAACTACTTAAACCTAACTAACCTAAGGACATCACACACATCCATGCCCGAGGCAGGATTCGAACCTGCGACCGTAGCAGTCCCGCGGTTACAGATTTATGTCCCACATTATTTACACAAATCGCTTAATGGTTCCTTTTGTGATATTCCCTTATTTCTCTCTTTCCTTTTGCTACCTTACGTCTTTAGTACAAAAAGTTCGTAATATTTTTCATTTTACTTGTCCGATTTAAATTATACACAAAGCGCAACACAATTAAAGAATTACTTTTCCTAAGCCCCTTATTTGTCACCCATTGCGAAATATAATTTTAAAATTTGGCTCAAAAATTTCTACAATCTTCCTCCGTAATAGTGAATAAGCGTGCGCCCAGCGACGTCACTTTCGGTTCGCCGACGCTTCAGACGGCAAGGCGCGGACAAATGAGAAAAAAAGCCAGAACTCAGCTCATGTGAGCTATAATAATGAAGTCACATTGGCACCTTGTAAAGACATTGCTTTCTCCGAAAGTCGATAATATTTTTTTCTTTTGTGCATTACCTTGTCATAGTACGTATGTATAATTTATTTCAACTATTCTTTATTTGTTAATACGTCACATTTTTTCTTCATTCATTTTGCTACTGTTTTATATTTTATGAATATGAATGTTCTGGTTTTATATGCTTTGTAAATCTTTGGTTAGGCTAGGAGAAGTACTGTGTCAGAGAGAGAGCGAACGACTATCGATAGAGAGCGTGCCAGTTGTTGTGGTATCGTGGCCGGTTGGCAGGTGGAGAAACGTTGCGAAGTTCGGCGTGAAAGACGGTGATACACGGAGGAACTATTAATTACAGTGCGTCCGCTGTGTTAATAGGAGATCGTGCATTATTAAGTGAACAGTAAAACCTGAAAAGTATATCGAGTGTTTGCGGTGACGATTTTACAAACTGGGTGAACTTGTGACAATTAGCCATGAATCAGACACCATTGTCGTGTGGAGACACTAACTGTGAAAGTGGAACAAACCAAAATGTTAACTAAAAGAACAGTGCAGTGATTTGATCAAGAAACATTTATTATATCGTCCAAACTGTCTTAAAGACGACGACGTAAATTGAACGGATGTTTAACGGGCTGTTATAGTGATGAACACATGTGACTGTTTTCCTGTGGCAACACGGTGAAAGAACTGTGCGAAGTATTGGCATTAACCGGATATATATCGTAAATACTAAAGACATTTCATAATTCCAACCTACCCGCACCGTGTGATTAATAAACTTTTAATAATAAAACGTCTCGCGCGTAACGACAACGCACATACTGGAACTATTATTATCGCGCCAGTGCTGCCAGCTGATTCGACTACAACGGAGACGTGGACCACCGCCGTAACTGGAAAATTAGTGAAACAGGAGGATCCATCATTATCTTCACGCCACGAACCAGGATTCACTTCATCACTTCACACATCGTCCGTGCAGACCACCGCTGACGTCATGCCACTGCCTGCAACAACAGTTAAGACATTCAAAGAAAATTATTACGCTCTCTCTCATTTCAAAATTAAAGACAATTGCAGTTAAATTAACTATTTTAAAAATACTGTCACAATATCTCAATTTTGTTTAGTCCCAATAAATATTCTTTCATTATTTCGTCTTGTTGACAGTGTTGAAAACCCGTCAAATTAAAGTTCAATTAATAATTTTCTTACAAAATTCTTCTCAGACATTTTGCTGCTCATTATAATTTTGGAGGGAGTACATATTTTATTTTTTGTGAAGTAAAATTAGCTACCATAAAATTACGTATATTACTAGCTGATGCTGCCCGCCATTACTGCTTGAAAACTGCACCTATTTTCTCATTGGCTGTCAGCTTCAAAACAAAATTACGTATTTCGTGGGTAACTAGCAGTTGCGCGATGTCTGTGTAGGCCCCTACAATAAGTCGTTTTACTTTTGCAGGTTTACTAGAATTATATTGACATAATTGTTTATTTGGCCCCCATTAAAGTGATTTATCGCATCTATATAATAATTGTACTGAATTACCTAATTTTTTTTTCGTTCATGACTAACAGGGGTAATCAGATTCCTTGTAGAGGTCATGGTTTATTATTTAAAAGGTATTTTTATTTTTTTATTTTTTTCTAGAAGTAGAGAACCAGTTTCTTTACAACCTCGCCACAATTCTGCCCAAGCCGTGGACGTTTCACGCCATTAGAAGATCGTGACACTCTTTCTTGCCCCCATCAAAACCCGTCTCTTGACGTCTCTGTGATGCAAGTCAGAACCGCAGCGTGCAACGTTGAAATGACGTGGCAGCCCTCAGGGAGTGCCATAAAGAGCGTCAATGTAATCACACTTCCCTTGGGGCGAAGATCCCCCCACACTCCGCAGTAGAAAACCACAGTTCGCAGTGCAGTAAGCACTTCCATGGTACTAGAGGGAGCTCTAGAGGCCAAAAACTAGAGGAGACAGAGATTTGAATACATCCAGCAGATAACTGAGGTCGTAGGTTGCAAGTGCTACTCTGAGATGAAGGGATTGGCACAGAAGAGAAACGCGTGGCAGACCGCATCAAACCAGTCAGAAGACTGATGGCTGAAAAAAAAAATTCTTTACCGAAAATCGAAAGGTGAAAATCGGACGGTTCAGGAGTGGCATTAAAATTCAAGGTGAAAGCATATCCATGATACGATTCGCTGATGACATTGCTATCCTCAGGCAAACTAAAGAAGAATTACGTGATCTGCTGAATGGAATGAACAGCATAATGAGCACAGAATATGGACTGAGAGTAAACAAAGGAAAGACGAAAGTAATTAGTAATAGCAGAAACGAGAACAGCGAGAATCTTAACATCAGTATTGACGGTCACGTAATAGATGAAGTTAAGGAATTCTGCTACCTAGGCAGCAAAATAACCAGTGACGAACGGAGCGAGGAGAACATCAAAAGCAGTCTACCACTGGCTAAAAAGGCATTCCTGGCCAAGAGAAGTCTATTAGTATCAAACGTAGGCCTTAATTGGGAAAGAAAATTCTGACAATGTACGTTTGCAGAGCAACATCGTATGGTAGTGTAAGGTGGACTGTGGGAAAACTGGAACAGACGAGAATCGAAGCATTTGAGATGTGGTGCTACAGACGAATGTTAAAAATTTCGTGGACTAATAACGTTCTGCGCATAATTGAAGAGGAAAGGAATATGTGGAAAACACTGACTGTTAAGATATCAGGGAATGACTTCCATGGTAGTAGAGGGAACTGTAAACGGTAAAAACTGTAGAGGAAGACAGACATTGGAATACATCCTATAAATAATTGAGGACGTAGATTGCAAGTGCTACTCTGAGATGAAGAGGATGGCACGGGAGAGGAATTCGTAGCGGACCGCATCATACCAGTCAGAAGACATATGACTCAAAAAAGTTCAGGAAGACTCAAAAAATAAATAAAAGCAACTGGACGACGTTCTTGCCAATCTTTGACAAGGCTGGTTCTTCCCCTCTGCCCCCTTCCCCCTCCCCACGGACGATTGAAAGTTCCTCTAAGGACATTATAGGCCTACAACCACATTGATTGCACCACTTTGGAGTGTAGCGCGACCGCAGTATTTGCTCTGCTATTCAGCTTGGGACCACTAGAAATCGATGAAATTCAATGGAGGAAATTTAAAAATAACCTGAAACAGCAAAGGATTTTTATACTTTTTCCGCCATCCTGTTTCGCACCCTCCTGCCGTGCGATGTTGAGAATGTGCATCAATCGCACATGTGTGACTAAAACGGAAAAAGGTCGAGATAAGTAAGAAGCTCTCTGTTCGACAACACCATCGGTTCTACGCACATTCCTTTGTTGGGCACTTTAAAACTGTCCCTGTACAGGGGCAGCCATTCACAAGGCGCCAGTGTGACAGGCATCCATTTCAACAGCCCTTGAATTTCGAATGTGGCGAGCAGGCGCTATTTCAGTGCTTTAGCGATACTCAGCTGAAGTATGACGAAATCGTTACGACTGGTTCCGGCGGTAAGGAATCAGTGAATGTACAGGGACATTTTAAAAGTGCCTAACAAACGTGCACGAATTGCAGCGAGGGTGTTGCCAACCTGGTCGGAGGGGTGAAGGGGAGGTTCCTTAGATGGTCAATTTGTCGTTTTATTCATTATTCATGTATGTATCAATGTTGCAACCCTCCTTCTTTACCCGCTACCACCATGATCACGCCAAAGGAGGACTGAAAAAGCATAAATATCCTTTGCTGCTTCGGATTACGTACAGATTCCGTCAAATGGTTTTGAACGGTCCCTAGTGCTTTCATCGTATACACCAGAACAAAAATTGCGGTCGCGCTAAACTCCAAAGGAGTGTGAGGCACACATAGTTTTATGATTATGTCGCAGGTTGTGTCTTGAACGTCGGTCGTTGGGGCTAAAGGTGTTTCATGTTAATAACAGCTGTGATTTCGATATTTTAAAATAACCTTGTCACAGTCCTGTTAATTTCTTTCATATTGTAACTCACAGATACTTCACGTAAAATCGACGCCGTCACTTATCTCCGGTCCGTTGAGATATTCTTTAATTAATCCACGAAACAAACCCAATTAAATTTCACTATGTCTTAATGAATGCTTTGACTTTGAGCTATTATCAACATTCTTCTATGAGTACGATGACCTTACACGTTAATATTGCATTTAGCATAATTTATAACACCCAACGATAACTTTCGCTTTCCTCATCAAGACAGTCTCTGTCTTGTTATTACGAACTGTTACTGGAAGTATTAGTTCACTGATAACTTCATATTTGTTATTTCCAGAAGAGATACAAATCTGGTTTACCCTTGAAAACCTTCCTGCTTTCACTTCCACTCAAAATATCTTGGGATGAAGTCAGCCATATCTCAATCCTGTACTTGAATACTTACTTATAATCCAGAGATCTTACTATCTCGTATCGCCTCTTGCAACGCGATATAAATTAAACAGCGCCAAAGAAATTTCTCTTGACTTCAACAGAGCTTTTGTTCAGATCACTCATTGATAAAATTATTCATCATGGACAATTACGTAATCTCCAAATACATTTTCGTTCATATCTTAATCACTTTATCACAGAATTTTTACACTTCGGTAAAAGAGCCGCGCCTCAAACGTTAATGAAGTATGTTATCAGATTACAAATGACCGCCACAAAATCTGAAAAAGAACTGAATACACATTTTAATTCATTACAGTTGAAAATTACAAATTTTATTTCTCTTCCTTATTAACATAGGGTTGGGTGAGACGCTTCGGGAGGTCTTCTTTGGAAAATGGCCGTCGCTTTTGCACCATTGTGGACCAGCAATGATGGCTGCGTAACGACTGAAAGGCTGGCCCTTCCGCCAATGCCACACTCCACGCTCCTACCATGAAACAGAGAACAGAACACATATTTCTTACAGTATAATATCACAATGAAAATAAACAAAATCTTTGCATTTAATAACGTCATAAAGCAATCACTTGTGATTCATATGTTGAGAGGCCACTGTTCAGTCTAACAATAACTATATCATCGCACAATCCTGCCACTAGCCACAAGATACATGAATTCGTACTGATCTGCTTAATACTAAGCAATCCTCTTAATGTTAAGCATTTTCGTCCACGAAGTGGGTTCACCATTATAGTGTGTTGTACTATCACATAGATTCTTCGTGAGAAGTCCTTCTTAACTCTCTACTTTTATACTTTATAACTTTTGTATAAATAACAAACAAATTATAGCCGATGGTACGTCTTTTTTCATGTATTTAAAACACTATCATCACGATAGTTCTTTGTGGACAGCTTAATGTCACACAAAACATACTTATTGTAGATATTGCAAGCCACATTTTATACTCTTAAATACTGTAAGAAGTGACATTTCGAGTCAACGCTCTCTTGTTTTTAACAGTAACCACCAGGTAACCATCATTTTTCATCTACGTGTTGTATTATTTGTAAATGTTCCTTAATCTATATCAAAGAGCGACTTGACTCGTCTTTTGAAGTGCTAACATTTTATAGAATTAAGTCTTGACTGATAACAGCCATCACACTCATTCGTTATTAGCAAATATGCCATATTCTCGGTCTTAAATTCGTTTCGACCTCTTATATTTTCCGTTGGCCCTATAAGTGGACATAGTATATTCATAAGAACTTCATTAACTTCCGCACTTTAATGTCAAAAAACATTAATCTCAATAGCTTCTAGACTTCGTTTCTTTCTCTCTTTGCTGGACTAATCATTTGAGGATATATTCCAAATTTTGTTATTATATGGGTTATTTTTGCTGCATTTCTTACATTATTATCAACTGGATACCATACCAACTAGTACTAGTACCTTTTTGAAATCTAAGTTTGCAGATATTTTGATCAAGGTTCCTGTGCACAGTATGCCACAGGTTTGGTACGTCATTTTGTAAGACTCTCAAGCCATGAGGTCTGTTTTTATTATTGTAGTTATATTATCTGTAACGTTTGTATGTATTCTTTTTAGGTCTGCTTTTACTATTGTAGTTATATCATTTGAAATTTTTATATCTATCCTGTATCGACTTTTAGAGTGAAATGGAACTTGAACGACTATAGTTTACACCCAGTAATCACGTGGCTACCCTAAATATTTTATTCCACGCTTCCCATCTCTATAGTAACGTACTTCTTGGCCCTTAATGATACATTCCCTGTCTTCTGGTCCTCCCCTGGTGGAGATCTTCAGGTCTTTACCTTTATCTTGTGGTGAACTAAGAGCCAGTGGCAGTTTCCAATAGTACCAACAGCGGAACTGCAAATCATTTCAGAAACATCGTGTGTCACGTGAGTAAACTTATTCGTCCTGAGTCTGTTGTCTGATGTTTAACAATTCCAGCACACACCGTTGCGCCTGTGAGTGAAATTGGTTTGGCCAGAACAGCGAACTGGTGCACTTCCCACTGAGATCTGCCGGGATTTCAGGGCTCTGATACAGAAGTTGCCCGCGTTTTGATAATCAGGACACCAGACCGCATAGTTTGCGTATTTTCGTGGACGCGTCAGAAACATTGCAGCTGCCGCAGCACAGTACTCCTCGCCCACAGCGCTGCCGCCTGTATCAAGGCGAAAGCGTGAGTTACTTACTGTTGCACCGGCATAGGGCTGTTAAATGATATTCACAACTTCCTGTGCTCAGGTGAACCATAGTTTGTGGTATACTTGGTCGTAGCTGATTCCATTTGAAGAGAGTTTGGCCTCACAGTGGATTCATGTAAACAAAGACACTTTGCGTTGTAAAAAGGATTAATTCAGGGGAGAATCTGTACAGCTTCCATCCCAATGTATGCTTTTCAGATCAAACAACATTCGTTTTCTGATCTGCATTCTTCATTTTTGTGTAAGATTTACCAGTTAGATGTAATTACAAAAGGATTAATAAAACTTATCATTATTTTGTCAACTAAATTACGCCACTCTCTTCATTCATACCCCCTCCACTATACACTGTATTTATTTTATTTTGGTGGTACATGGGTACACCAGCAATTTAAGTTTCAGTCTTATTACATTAATTAACTTGATTATTAATTAGAGTTCTGTAAGTGACCGCAGGCACTAAGCTAGCAATGTTCTTCTAAAAATGAAACTCATTTAAATACATTATACATTTTGTTATACCAAAATGGCTGTATACACTATATAATCCATGAGTCTTTCTATTAAATTTATAGATACACAAGTTTTCCTTTGTTCTTTCCTCACATTCTTATGCTCTCCATGAATGTTATATAAATGACTGAGATTTCCATTCTTTAATTTTACAATTTCGAACTTTGCCACGTTGCTTTACAATCCTTACTTGGCCCAGTAAATACTTAAAACGTGGCGCTTTATATCGCACCTGTCTGGAGTCGTGTATCAGGAGAATGACTCATGTGTGCACAGTGGCAGATGTCCTGAAGCTGGTTCAGACGAGTACATAGTTCTAATTTTCATCTACCAGAGTAAAGTAGCGGACAGAGACATTCAATAAATAGGCCAAGAGAATGTTTTTGTGAATTGTTCTGTTTATTTCTTCAAGGTTTATTTGTTTATTTTTATTTGTACAGTTTTGTACATGTTTTAGTAGTGTGAATGATGCGTCAATGTGGTCTAAAGTAAATATGTAGATCACTGTTACACTAACAAACTAGGGTGAGAAATTTTTAAGACAAAGTGAATGCAGACGATGGGGAATTTTGTATCATAACATGTTAAGTAAGTTTATGGTAAAACGAAAGATAATTCTAGTTCAAATGAAAATAGTTCATAACATAAAGTATAAATAAAATATCAGAATGTTGAATATTTATTTCGGAAAAAAGTACAATTCGAAAGGGTGTTATTTGTTGATTGGTTAGTGATGAAATGCGCTAACGCGGTAGAATAATATTTTTCTATTTGCCTTAAATAAAACTGACCAGTCAGAACAGAGTATTCTTCACACGTCTTTTCTATTGGAGATAGAGAATGCTTACAGAAGTCAAAAGAGTCGGAGCCCAGCGGAGTATGAGCTCCGAAGGAAGTTACAGTCTGCCGGTTTTAATTGTGCTACATGTGTCAAAAGTGTTTTAAAGTGAAGGCATATTTATTCCGGTGGTTTTTTTTATAGTTTGGATTTTTAAGTAATATTGTGTATGAGGAAAGACAGTAATTCCGCATGGCATGTTGAGCAGATTGGTGACTAAAAACTAGAGTGCATTAGATACCAATAAACTTAATAGTATGGCGAGCATTTTCATTTAAAGGGACATCGTACTTTAAATTCGTTGAAATTTGACATTTTCTACCTTCAAATAATATTTTGAATGTTGACACATGACAGCCAAATTTCGCGGCTACGCATATACTGCCACAGTTGGGCAGTCATATCCCGGGAACTACACAGTCTAGAAGGCTGTGAATTTCTTTGTTTCGTGCCTACTGCTACGTCTCAGAAGTTAGCATTACGAATAAACAAATCAGTCCTTCATTGTGATACAAGTTTTCGTTGAAAATAATGTAATTATCAGCTATTTTTGTAGTAAGCTAACTTATATTACTTTTTTATACTTAAATAAAATGACTAAGCGTAAAAGTAACTTCAAGAAACGCAAATTTGCGGGTAACAGATATATGAGACCTGCATTTCTTCTGAAGTACTTGAAACCACGTTTGCTAGCAGTGAAGGAAACCACAATAATGTTTCTTAAACCCCCTAGTGCATCGAAAATGAAAGTAACTTTAGAAATGGGTGACAGTGGTAAAAGTAATGATATTGTGGACAATGTCATGATTGATCTGCAAATCCTTGAACAAGTTCTTTCTGAAACTCTCTCTTGCTAGCTTTGTGGCGGTGAGGTTAAACTTTATGAGGGTATTGGAGCTAGAATAGGTGTTGTGTCTAAATTAATTATTAAATGTCAGAAGTGCTAAAACAAAAACGCATTTCATACTTCATCAAAGTGTTCAGGTAATGAATTGTATGAAACTGATGTTAGACTGATCTATGGCCTTAGATGTATTGATAAAGGTGCAAGGGCTGGTAATGTTCTCTGCACTGTGCTGAATTTGCCAAAACCACATTCCTGGTATACGAAGTATGTAACAAATGCTGTAAATGTTGAAGAATGGTGAAGATTCGATGGTTGCTGCTACATCAGAAGCTGTTGAAAAAAATGAGGGTGACACGGACATCAGCATTGCTGTAGATGGATCCTGGCAAAAGTGTGGGTTTAGTTCTAAACATGGTTTTGCATCTGCAATAAGTATTGACACTGGAAAAGTTTTGGACTTTGAAGTTCTCAGTAAGAACTGCCAAGGTTGTACAGTGAACCAGAAGAGCAGATTACTTCAGTAGCAACAGTGTATAAAAAATTATGATGGCAAAAGTGGAGGAATTGAGGTAAAAGGAGCAGTTAATATTTTCCAGTGTTCGCAGGAGAGAAGTATCAGATATGTGAATTACTTAGGTGATGGAGACAGCAAGGCTTTCACTGCAGTACAAAACAGTAAGCCATACGATGTTCCTATACAGAAACTTGAGTGTGTAGGACATGTCAAGAAACGGATGGGAACATGCCTGCGTAACTTAAAAACTAAGCTGGGTAACACAAAACTGTCTGATGGCAAGACAATAAAATAAGCTGGAAGACTAACAGACAAAGTAATTGATGAATCACAGGAGTATTATGGGAAGGCCATTAGAAATAACAATGATAATTTAGAGAAGATGAAAATAGCTGTGTGGAGCACTTTATTTTATCTAATATCAACTGATGAAAAGCCATGTAATGGTTTGTATCACCTCCACCAAACACTTGGTGTAATTAGAGGCAAGCTGAATTTTCTGACACCCTGCATGAATTTACACATAAACATTCTCTTCCTTTGGCATTAATGGAGGCAATCAACCCCATTTACAGGGTTTTGGTGAATCCTGAGTTACTAAAGAAGTGTTTACATGGGAAGACCCAGAATGTGAATGAGTCCTTCAATAATATTTTATGGCGCAGTGTGTCCAAAAATGTATTTGTTGGCCTTATAACTCTAAGTTAGCAGTGCCTGATGCTGTAATAACTTTTGATGGTGGGAACTACGAAAGACGTAGTAAGGTTCTGGGGAAGTTAGGGGTAAGATTTGGACAGAACACAACTAAAGGACTGCGGGAACTGGATGAGCTTCATGTACGTGAAACAGAGTTAGCTGCTCAGCAAATGACAAAAGAAGCAAGAAAGAAAAGGATGAGGCAAGCACTGGGCTGTTGTGACACTGAAGAAGACACGGAGTATGGGCCATGGGAATTCTAGTGCATAAAAGATGCAGAAATGTAAGTCTGTATAAGAATTTGTAATAAAAAAATTTTAAACCTCAATATCTCTTAACTACATTTTTTGCAATAAATGGCCCGTTTTCTAAAAAAGTACTGATGGTAGAGACATGAAATTTTCACAGCATGCCACATGTGACATTCAACACATATGGAACTAGAATAATTAAAATATCCTGAGTTGTTTTGTTTTTATGCTCATTTATTTACAAAATTCTGTCAAAAAATTGAGAGTTTGGAAAAAAAATAACATGCCCCACAACACAATTTTAGTAATAATTCCAGTCCAGTGTGTTTAGAAAGGAAATTATTCAATAATTATGGAAAATTGTAAGTTGGTGTCCTAAAAACTTTCCAAGATAATGGGTCACAAAATTCGATAATTTAACTTTAGCGGAATAGCACATACAATGTCCCCTTAAGAACAATCTGTGCTTAGTAGCTGTTCAGATTTCGGGAAATACGTTACCCTAAACTTGCTATTGTGAGTGAAAGAATTTGTGCATGACTGTGTTAGGATCAGCACGGGTTTGGTACTGAACGTGTTATTCTCGACTTCAGAATACACCGAAGTTTTGTCGGTATTTCCAACTTTGATTCAAAATAAAGACCTTTTCCCGATTTTTAGTTTAGTGACTTTGTATGCAGCCTGGGGCCAGTCGCAGTACGATAGATTTCTGCTCAGCTTTCCTACCGGCAATCTCCTGCGACTAATTCACAGGTATGTGCTGGTAAAATGGACAGAAAGGAACCGCGCCGCCGCATACTCTACATCTTTTTCTACCATACTAATCCCTTCAAGTGGCAATCCAGAGCCATCAGATTTTATTTCACTTACAGCTTCTTAGACGTCTTCCTTCAGCGTACTAATTTCATTAGTTATTGGTTCTTGCACTACTGTTATCACTAGTACAAATTTGTATCTGCTTTTTTCTCTTGTTTCGATTCTTCAGTGCATGTATCTAACCTTTGGTCTACCAGTACTATCTTATTTTGTGCCACTGCTGTATTCTGTTCTAGTTCCTCAGTAACATCATCTCGCAACTGTTTTATTTCTATGTTAATTCTTCATTATTATTATTATCTACCTTTTTGGCCAATTCGATCTTTATGATATCCATTTTTTATATTTCATTTAATTTCACACTCAAATCTTTCATTTTTTCTACAAGAATGGTACACTTGTAACACATGTTTTCGACCTATTTTTGTCTCTGTATCTATATTTCTATGTCAATTTGTAGTGTTGTTTATGTAATGTTGAATCTGTCATGGAAATTCTTTTACTATGTACACATATTTAAGTTGCATGAACTTTTGAACGACGTTGTTTAAACGGTGCTCGTGAATTTAAAAATCTACTGCAATGATTATTATATAATGTACTGTAAATAACTTCGTCCATAGTTAAGGAACGTAGGGATGAATGCAAAAGGTGTGGGGAAGCCCCGCAGCTACAAAGTAGCCTGACGGAGTGGAAAAAAATGTGGTTGTTGTGCAAGTGGCAACTCGTCCTTTGTGGCGTCTCGCTAGCATTAGCAGATTATTGTGGGTCATATTCTTGGAGATTTATGCCAGAAGATGTTGAGAGCAGTATTTATGGGCCTCGGATGCTGCATTTGGTAATAACATTATCATGGTATGCTTTTTGGCCCTATAAAAATATAATTCCGACGTCAAGAAGATCTGTAACAGGGCGAGGCCAATAGCACTGTCTTGACTACATCGCCGCCATGTTAACAGCCACTACCAGTATCACCAGCTTTCCATTAAACTATTTCTATTTGGCACTCTGTAAATGAACCAGGTATGTATGAAATTTGGTTGATTTTAATAATAACCGTGAGTTGCTAAACACGCTGTCTCACACCCGTGATTATCCCAAATCGCTAACCTGGAGAGGAATCCTATCCTAGCGAATTTAGTTCCGAGTGTCCTAATTTATTATGGAAAGGCTCTGCAGCTGTAAAATTTCTTTCTAATGTAAGGAGTTATAGTGTTTAAAGTTCAGTTTTTATCGTTTGAGAAATATTCCACTTCCAGTGCATTTTTACATAAATCTGCAGTCATTTCCTTAAATAATTTGCCTTACTTGAAAAGCTCCTGAAAATAGTAAAGTTAATTTGAAATGAAAAAATTATTAATTGTTGCATTTATGCACTTTGATCCGAATTACGAAGTTTTATCAGTGTTCATTTAAAGAGAAAGTGTTCGACGTTGAAATTAATGTTGTGTTGTCACTTGCAGAGCCAACTATCTTTTGAGTAGGTTAAAAGAGTGCTTGTCAAACCACATTTGTTATTGAAAGAGATATAGTTTGTTGTGCTTTCCATAATTAATAATGAAGCCAAACAAAGGCTCCTTCAGAGTCAGTGTAGTTAAATTTGTATTCAGTTCAATTGCTTCAAACCGAGTTTGAAAGAAATATTAACTGTGTTCGCTATTCTAATGCAAGATGGTTAATGCACAGGCATAGAGACCCTGTACTAAGCAGTAAAGCTATAGATTATGATCATTAACAGGCCCCCTGATTTAAATCAGAATCATTTCATGCTTTTCCTTTTTAGTATTACTACTAGTTCCAAGTGTGTTGGTGGTTGATTCTATAAACTGCTGCATCTAGTTCACTTAAGGTACCTGTTGTTGAGAGGCATATGTTACTGTTTGTTATCTCATTGGTCATTTGTTTGTCTGACTTCCAGGTTAGTAGCATATTTATTTGCAAGGTTAGGTTACTGTTTTGTAGTGTGAAAGCGTATAAAGGAAGAGTTTAGTGCGTGTGCCAAGGAAGGTTAGGTTAGCCTTAGCAGTGCCTTCTGCTTTGTTTTGCTTGACACAAGAATGCCTAATTAGGCTGGCGACCTATGTTAATATGTAATGTCACAACTTGCTTTTGTGCAGGGAGAACGTCTCTTCCTGACCCACCTGTTTACTGTTGGTTATACTCTGCTGGAGTGTTTCGGAAACGAATCCCAGTTTGATTGTTCTGTTCTCAGTAGATTCTCTCACAGTCAACTTTCTCAAAAATTCCTCGCAGAGGTATAACGTTACCATCGATTGGCGTTAAAGGTGAGTGGTGTTACCGTTACACACTACTTCCACAATAATGTTATAGTTGTAATGACTATCTCCCTTAAATAGTCACAGTCACAAGTATGTCTTTCTAACATTATGTTAGTCTTATTATTGACCTCAAGTCTTTCACTTCCCCAAGACTCAATAGTCACAGGATTTGACTCACTAGAATTGTTAATCATTAAGCAGACGCTGCTATCACTGTGCTAGGTCTCTGCTCTGCACCGTCAGTGCTGTGATGTTGTGCCAACCGCTCTGAGGGCACCTCTGATGCGACACCGTCGTACTGTAGGTGCCAACTGTGAGTTGCAATGCGAAACTGGTGTACTGCAAGCGCCGACTGCATGTCCGATGAACGCGGATTTGGGCGAGGTTCTTCTGCGTCTCGTCCACTTCCTATTATAGCTCCAGCTGGAGAGAATAACACCCCATACTTATGAAACAAACGGCTTCTTCTTTCTTCCTCATCGTAGTGCTGCTGCCCCTGGCTCGAGTCCTCTGACGTCTATGGCACGTACCAGCGGTTCGTATGCTTTCTTACACCCTGACAGTATGTGTGTGTTACCTGCTTCAGTTACGAGATGCTGCTGCAGTAATACTTGACTCGTACCACAGGCACACACCTCTGTATATTTCCAAAGATAATATTTAATTAGGTCACAGATTCCATTATGGAAGTCGATCACAGAGGGTTTAAGGAGTTTGCGATTAAAAGCAGTTGCAATTTTTGAGATTTGAAAATCTACTTCATTTCTTTGATGAGCTAACTCACAGACACAAAACTGGTGCGAAATTGACGCCGTTAATTATTTCTGGGCCGTTAATATTCGGTTTTGAAATATTCTGTAACTAATACACGAAACGTAAACCCAGGTAAACTACATTACCAGCCTTAATGAATGGTCTGGTTTTGAGATATGATGAGAGCTCTTTTCTGAGTGCGCTGAACTTCCACAATAATATTGGATTTATCGTAATTCATGACATCCGGCGAAATGTTTCGCTCTCGTCGCAAAGATAATCTCTATCTTGTTGCCACGAACTGTCACTGAAATCACTATTCCACTGATAATTTGGTATTTGTTGTTTCCAGAATGGATACGAGGTTAGTTTAGCCTCTTTCACTCAAAAAATCTTGGAAGGAAGTCATCCAAATCTCAGTACTGTACTTGCATACTTTCAATAATCCAGAGATCTGACTATTTCGTGTCACTTTGAAGCAAACTAAGCGCTGTATCGTGTGTGAGATACAGAGGCGAGCGAGTGCGCCGGGACTTACCCCAGTTCACTGCTAGTAGCGGCGCGTCGCCTTAACGCGTCTGCATGTAGCGCACAAGTATTGCACCACAATTTAGTATGAAATTAAAAATCAAAATTTATGTTTAAAACTTTGTTAAATTACAGTTTAGTGTAATAATGCTCCAAGTCTTGATGTTCTAAACTTAATAGTTTAAATCTTGATTGGAACTTTAAACTTTTACTGAAGTCATAGTCCTGATCCCGCAAAGAAATGGGAAATAGACACTTTTCTTTCAGTGGGCTGGACCGGAATGTGGCCGTGCACACTGGAAACTAAGGTCAGTATGTTTCCCTTCGCTTTCTGGCTGACCACCAAATTAGTTGCCAAGCTCACATGATTAAAGACGGCATCAAAACTTTCAACCAGTGAAGTAACTTACTTGCCGCCCCACAACTTCTTGCAATACAAGATAAATAAAACTTAACGCTAAGAAAACTTCACTTGACTTAAGCAGAGCTTTCGTTTAGGTCACTCATTCATAAAATTATTCTTCATGGACAGTTTCGAAATCCCCAAATACAGTTTCGTTCACGTTTTAACCACTTTATTACAGACGTTTTAGACCTTGGTAAAAGAGGCAAGACTTTAACATTAAGGAAGTATATTACCAGATTCAAAATGAGCGGCGGTTAAAGGCGCTGCAGTCTGGAGCCGCAAGACCGCTACGGTCGCAGGTTCGAATCCTGCCTCGGGCATGGATGTTTGTGATGTCCTTAGGTTAGTTAGGTTTAACTAGTTCTAAGTTCTAGGGGACTAATGACCTCAGCAGTTGAGTCCCATAGTGCTCAGAGCCATTTGAACCAAAATGAGCGTGGCAAAATCTGAACGAGAAATGAATATATATTTTAATTCATCACAATTCAAAATTAAAAATTTCAGTTGTCTTCATTATTAATGTAGTGTCGGGTGATTCGCTTTGGGAGGTCTTCTTTGGAAAGCGGCGGTCGTTTCTGCACCAATAAGGACCAACAAGTATGGTTGCGTGAAGACAGAAAGACTGTTAATACCGTCACTGTCGCGATCGTACTGTGAAACAAAAGAAAGGACATACATTTATTACAGAATAATATCACAGTGCAAAATATACAAAATCTTACTGTCAAAGTGTCTGGTGGTGCAGTCTGATCGTTGATAGTCTACCAATCACTGTATTATCACAATACGTAAAAATCTCTCTCATACTAACTGATAATTTATGGCCTGGTCGAAATAAACCCAATTCAGCGAAAGTCGCAATGTTTGTTGCCATCCAAGGTGACCATCTTGCTAGATAAAATACACTGTTGTCCAAAATGTAAGCAACAAACGGGAAATTTTGCCAGTCTGCATTTATTTTGCCACAAAACACTATAAACAGGTGATAGTAAAACAGAAACAATGTAAAGAAGAGAGAACGTAAACAACTGCAACATGCATAACGGTTGATACAAATGTTCTCCAAAAAAATGTTCAAATGTGTGTGAAATCTTCTGGAAAATAACTGCTAAAGCTTACACACTACTTAACCTAAATTATCCTAAGGACAAACACACACACCGATGCCCGAGGGAGGTCTCGAACCTCCGCCGGGACCAGCCGCACAGTCCATGACTGCAGCGCCCAAGACCGCTCGGCTAATCCCGCGCGGCAAATGTTCTTTGTTTTTTCCAACTTAACGGATTTCCACACACATTCCGACAACTAGTTAATGTCATCAGCATGGGGTGTTACCACCTCTGGCAGCAATACAGGCCTGGCAACGACGGGAAATGCTGTGAGTGATGTCATCAATCTCATGTTGAGGCAATAACACCCACTCGTCCTGCATAGCTGCTCGCAAGTCTTGGAGAGTGGTTGGTGAATGTTGACGTGATGCAACCTGTCTCCATAGCGCACCCCATACCATGGGATTCAAATCGGGAGAGCGAGCAAGCCACGTCATGCTTGCAGAATCTTCCGTTTCCAAGAAAATATCAACCGCTTTTTCTCTATGAGATCGATCATTATCGTCCATCAGTACGAAAGGTGAGCCCACACTAACTCTCAACAACCGTACATGAGGTCGCATGATCTCGTCGCGATACCTGATCAGCCGTTAAACCTTGCCGGGTTACCTGTGCAATGTCATGAAGAGGTTTTCGAGTGATCAACATAATCCCTGCTCACACCATTAGGGAACCCCCTCGATATCGGTCTCTTTCCATAAAGCTTGGGTTCCGAAATCATGTTCCGCCTTTCCTCCAAATGCGAATGCAACGAGAATCACTCTCCAAATCAAATCGGGACTCATATGCAAAAAGAACATTGACCCACTATCCGACCGTCCAGGTGGCATGTTGACGACTGCATCCTAGCCGATCCCTTCTGTAAAGACCCGTCAGAAGTACGCATATAGCAGGTCTCAGACAGTGAGGGCTACTCTGCCGAATCGCTCTCTGCGCCGTTTGTCTCGATACAACACGTTCAGTGCATACTGCGAGGTCATATGCCAGTTGCCGTGCAGCACTAAGGCGGTACCGTTGTGCACTTACGGCCAAATAACGGTCCTCTCTTTCTGATATCACACATGGTCAACCTTGCCCCGGTCTTTTTCGTTGTCTACAAATTGTCGCCACATCCGAGGAATAGCAGAACGATTCACATTTAAGCCTTCGGTTCACATCAGTTTGCGACTGTCCTGCTTCCATTCTTCTTATGGCCCTCCACCGCAGAGAGTCTGATAGGCGTCGTCTTTCTGCCACACTGCACCGTCTGTGACTATATGCACCACGATTGTGGGTATCGGATTACCCGACAAACACATTCTCCGTTTGATAGGTGTCCTGATGTCATCGTTGACGTGGCTGCCCATCGACCGTAATGCCATCTTCCGCCCAGAACACGATTGTACAGACAAGTATTGACATTTTGTATGATTACACCGCCGGCCGGTGGTGGCCGAGCGGTTCTAGGCGCTTCTGTCTGAAACCGCGTGACCGCTACGGTCGAGGTTGTTAGGTTTAAATAGTTTTAAGTTCTAGGGGACTGATGACCTGAGATGTAAGTCCCTTAGTGCTCAGATCCATTTTTTTTGTGATTACACCGTGGATTAAACACAACACGGGGAAATAGCAGTTTTTTGCTTCAATTTTGGACACCAGTGTACGAACACTGACTACGCTTTCAACATTCGGGAACTTCGGTTACACGATAAATCAGTCTAATCTAAAAGCCGTAAATTCAACTAAATATCTAGGTACTACAATTACGAACCAACTTAAATTTGAAGGAACACAAAGAAAATGGAAGGCTAAGCAAAGACCGCGTTTTATTGGCAGGACACAGAAAATGTAAGAGACCTACTAAGGAGACTGCCTACACTACGCTTGTCCGTTCTCTTAGAATACTGCTGCGCGGTGTGGGACACCTACCAGATAGGACTGATGGAGTACATCGAAAAAGTTCAAAGAAAGGCAGCACGTTTTGTATTACCGCGCAATATGGGAGAGAGTGTCACAGAAATGATACAGAATTTGGGATGGACATCATTAAAAGAAAGCCGTTTTTCGTTGCGACGGAATCTTCTCACGAAATTCCAATCACCAACTTTCTCCTCCGAATGCGAAAATATTTTGTTGACACCGACTTACATAGGGAGGAACGATCACCAAGATAAAATAAGGGAAATCAGAGCTCGTACGAAAAGATATAGGTGTTCATTCTTTCCGCGCGCTATACGATATTGGAATAATAGAGAATTGTGAAGATGGTTCGATGAACCCTCTAGCAGCCACTTAAATGTGATTTGCAGGGTATCCATGTAGATGTAGATGTAGATTTCGATGATACAGAAAAATGCAAAGAAACTACAACAGCCTCATTGGCATTGTAGAGAGAAGGAAGTACTTCTCTGGGCGGTATCACTAACCTGGTGTCTTGCTGCTTCGGTAAGTCCCTCATAGCACAGTAGTAGCGCTCAGTCGCCAGGTTCCATGTAGGTGGTGATCCTGCTGAAGTGGAGTTTTTTTAGGGATGCCAGTCGTTAATTGTCAACAACGTTTGCACTACACTTGTTTTAATACAGAAATTGCTTTGTCACACACGTCACAGAATCAGTATTTGCAATATGGCGTCTCTGGACTATGCCGTTATTCGACCCTTTACACACATTAACACACTTTTCTGACTTTACGTAATGATAGACACTGCCCACGACACGTGGCGTTCTTATAACTAATAGCTTCGCTTTATATCTTGTTTAACATCTTAAATATGCACTCGCGACCGTTCTTTTAGAGCCATCCTGGCTCTATATATATTGTGACGAAAGTTTGTCTCGGAACACTGTCTCAGATTGTAAGATCCTACTCCAGAATATTCAGATCTTTCCCTACTAAGGTTGCACAACATTGCATCCTATGATTTCATCACTAATGCTCCTTGCTGACGCTTAACTGTTAAATGTACATGTAGCCTGGCTACTACTGAGCATTCCCTATCGCATAAATGTGCGTAATACTTGGCTTAAACACGTGAAGGAAATGCATATATGCATTACAAAGCACCTACCATATTTACTGAACTTCATTTCCCTTTACTGATAATACCACGCAGTAACGAAACCGGCTTGTGAATCTATGCATGAGGTCATACGACGAGTTCAGTAACATTTGCGTGCTCTTTCTCGTGGCATTCGTGCAAGTCGGTGGCTTAAATGTCGCATCAATCACACCAGCCACGATAAGCTCAAAACTAAAAGCGCAGCACGCCAGCGCTTAAGTGCGCTAATGCTCGTTCCCTACTGTCAGCTTTGTTCCGAAGTGCACCTAAAACCGCCGTCACACGGGCCGTGGGATTCAACGTACAAAACACTGTCTTAATCTCCACCGCGCTGTTGAACCTCAGAAACGACTTGGCTTGTAATTGCGGTAGACGCGCCTCAACGTGATACACGTGACCACAGCTCTATTCAGTGGCAATTATCGGTTGTAGCTGGCTCGCAAATCACACAGTATGTTAACGAAATGGACAGGCGTAAAATTCCGACGTTAGTCCTATTAAAGCGCATCTTCCTCCTTGTCCATTTACTAGTCACGCCATTCTCTGTGCAATACACATAAATAAAAACTGCAGTATTCGTGAATATGTTATAAGGCAAAAATTTAACTTCCATGTTCAGTCAGTAAGGAGATCAGTTTACAAACGTTCCGCTATAAATAGCGCAATACAAATTGACAGTAGCCTTCCACATAAGTTAAAAATTATTTCATCACTGTCAATTTTTAGTAAGACCCTAAGCTCGTTCTTATACGATCACTTTCAAGTTTCAGTAGCAGAATCTTTAGAACATGTGAAATATACGAGTGTCACTCCAAAAGAAATGCACACTGTTTTTGTAAAAATACAGTTTTCATTCTGCATGTGTGAAAGTTTTACAGTGTGTAGATACATCCTTCCCGCTTGTTTTCAAACTTAGTTCAATCTGTTCCCGTGAGTGGTGCCGTCACAACATGTCTTCAAGATGGCTCCTACACTTGACGTTCGTCTGAATCACTGTGCTGTCAAGCCCGCATCTCGTGGTCGTGCGGTAGCGTTCTTGCTTCCCACGCCCGGGTTCCCGGGTTCGATTCCCGGCGGGGTCAGGGATTTTCTCTGCCTCGTGATGGCTGGGTGTTGTGTGATGTCCTTAGGTTAGTTAGGTTTAAGTAGTTCTAAGTTCTAGGGGACTGATGACCATAGATGTTAAGTCCCATAGTGCTCAGAGCCATTTGAACCATTTTTTTGAACTGTGCTGTCATATAATTCCTGTGCTGTGAAAACGAGACAGTGGGAAACGTCCACAAGAGGTTGAAAAAGGTGTATGGAGATGCTGCTGTCGATCGCAGTACAGTTAGTTGGTGGGCAAGTAGGTTACATGATGAAAGCGGGCACGGCAATATTGAGGATTGTCCTCGGAGCGGCAGGCGTCGTACTGCACACACTCCAGCCAATGTGCAGAGAGTTACCGAATTGGTGACTGCTGACAGACGCATCACAGTGAACGAATTGTCATGCTACGTTGGGGTACGAAAAAAATGGTTCTGAGCACTATGGGACTCAACTGCTGAGGTCATTAGTCCCCTAGAACTTAGAACTAGTTAAACCTAACTAACCTAAGGACATCACACACATCCATGCCAGAGGCAGGATTCGAACCTGCGACCGTAGCGGTCTCGCGGTTCCAGACTGCAGCGCCAGAACCGCGCGGCCACTTCGGCCGGCCGTTGGGATACGGGAAGGAAGTGTTTACAGAATACTGAAAGTATTCGCGTTAAAAAGGTTTGTGTCAGGTGGGTTCCCAGGATGTTGACAGTGGCTCACAAAGAAACAAGAAAAACGGTATACAGCGAACTTTTGGAACAGTACGAAAATGGTGGAGATTAATTTCTCAGAAGAATTGTGACAGGTGATGAAACATGGCTCCATCATTTTTCACCAGAGACGAAGAGGCAATCAATGGATTGGCATCATGCAAATTCATCCAAGAAAAAAAAAAATCAAAACCACACCTTCTGCTGGAAAAATGGCTACGGTGGTTTTCGATTCCGAAGGACTCTTGCTTATGGACATCATGCCAAATGGAACCACCATAAATTCTGATGCATATGTGATAACACTGAAGAAACTTCAGGTTCGACTGAGTCGTGTTCCACCAGGAGGTTTTGCTGTTGCACGAAAATGCACGGCCACATGTCAGTCAAAAAACCATGGAAGCGATCACAAAACTCGGATGGACAACACTGAAACACCCGCCTTACAGTTCTGACCTGGCTCCATGTGACTATCATCTCTTTGGGAAACTGAAAGATTCTCTTCGTGGAAAAGGTTTGAAGATGATGACTCCCTTGTGCACGCTGCCAAACAGTGGCTACAACAGGTTGGTCCAGAATTTTACCGTACGGGTATACAGGCGCTTTGTTCCAAGATGGCGTGAGGCAGTTGAGAGGGATGGAAATTACGCGGAGAAAGGAAAATATTGTTCCTAAAGGATATATCTAAACGCTGTAAAACTTTCAAACATGTAGAATAAAAGATAGATTTTTAAAAAAATAGTGTGATTTCTTTTGGAGTGACCCTCGTAATACTTTAAACAAGAAAGTGCAAAATATCTTACTGCAAGTTCTCTAAGCTTGTAAGTAGTCTGTTTGTATGTTGGCAGCGCTATAGACTGTTTTAATATTACTGACAGCGCTCTGCGCCCTCTGCATGAGATTCTGTGGTTGGACGGACTGGCATTTAATGACTGGATAGCGAAGTGTATGGACATGATTTTCTTAATGGAGACTCTGCGTTGGTAGGACACGCAGTAAAAAAATTAGAGGAAATGATGTGTATGTAAGAATATATGCAAGGAAATGTATGGTAATGTTTGGACAGTGGAATTATTGGCAACTATACAATTTTTGGAACTGGATGTCACATGAATAAGGTAAAATTTTCTAAATGATTGTTTGCTCTTCAATACAATCTTTCTTTTCGTCAAGCACATGCCTCATATTAGTTAGAGTCTATAGTAGTTAGAATGGTTTTATTTAGCTGGCCGTTGTTGCTACTTGCTGTAGTTCCTGTTATTAAGATTTTTTGTGAGGTAAGAGACTTATAAAAAAATGGGGTTTTCACTATAGGGATTCGTGATTGAAATGAGTTTAGGCAATTGATAGCGTTGGAGGCAGCTTCATATCTCTTTAATTTCATATTTTTTGGATTTGTATTATTATTAGGATTTCTTGCAATTCAGGACCATTCTTTTATGTCAATTATTGGAAGTCATGTTGTCAACATATAGCAGTCAGACTGCGTTGGGCTTTTATATTGTGGATAATAAATGAATAGGTTAAGTTTGAGTTATCTTTGTCACGGAAAATTCTGCAGGTCAGTGTTTAATAAAAAAAATTAAAGAGGTAGTTTCAATCTCTCTTATAGATAAATCCAATCGAACAGATTCCAGAAGGAGAACGCACTGGTCATAACATTGTCTATTACAGAACACACTTCTGTTAAATTAATAGGAAGGTACCACAATCTTTTAGGTGAAAAAGAAATTTGGTTTAGTTAGACGCAAACTGGATACACATCTCAGATACCCCCTTGTAACGCTACATTGCAATTAATTACGCTACGTTGAACATTTGGAACTTGTCCCCATAACCTGGTTTGTTACCATCTCCTGAAGCTTTTAATCGCCAGTATGTTACTTACTTACATTGACCTAAAACAAATCGTACCAAGACGAGGGTTTCTGATGCATCGTCCGTGTACTGATACCTTGAAATGGCATACTACAAAACACGCAAGTATTAGTATGAAGATTTTTTACCCACCAACTATGTATTTCCCACAATTTTACTACAACAAACCATACCAATAACGTGGTGTTATTGAGAGGTCCATGTGCTGCTTCTTTGTAACGTCATACATTCACAGGACGTACATTATAATATAAAGCTCACGAAATATGGGTTTCAACTAAAATCCAGTATGGGGCCACTCACATTTATTCGTGTTTTTTCGTTAGCTATCGAACTCATGAGCTTCAGATCTGAATATTTTACGAATTAGGTTTTGTTCATTCGTCTTCTGACAGACTGAAGTGGCCTACCACGACTTCCTCTCCTGTTCCAGATTCTTCGTCTTCGAGTTGCACTCACAGCCAACTTCCGAAAATATTTCCTTGACGCATTCCTTTATCTTTCTTGTCCTGATGTTTTGCTCTAGCTAGCAGTATCGAAGATATCTCCTGGTATCTTAACACATTCTCCATTCGTCGAGTCCTGCCTTTTCAGTATTCGACGAATGTTCCTATCCTCACTAATTCTACGGAGGACCTGCTCATTTCTTAACATTCCACTTAACTTTTGCTATCCTTCTATTACACTACATCGAAACACTTCGCTTCTCTCCTTTTCCACTTTTCTCACATTCCATCAATCAGTACAAAAAATGCTGTGTTCCATTCTAAGAAATACCTTCTCAATTTAGGTCCTATGTTTGACGCTGAGAGATTCGTCTTACCGAGAAATAGCTGAGCTATTCTGCTTCTTATGTCCTTGTTGCTTTGGCCACCATGTATTAATTTCATTTCAGTATAGCGAGTTCTTCTACTTCCACAGTGAAGAGCATAGAAATACCATCCGCCATGCACTTCACAGTGGTCTGGAGAGCATAGTTGTATATGTGGATGTAGACATCGTCATTCACTGCGTTTTATTGGCAGAACACTTAGAAAATGTAACAGATCTACTAAAGAGACTGCCTACATTGCACTTGTCCGTCCTCCTTTAGAATACTGCTGCGCGGTGTGGGATCCTTTCCAGATAGGACTGACGAAGTACATCGAGAAAGTTCAAAGAAGGGCAGCACGTTTTGTATTATCGCGAAATTGGGGAGAGAGTGTCACTGAAATGATACAGGAATTGGCGTTTTTTTTTTTTTTTTGCGGTGGAATCTTCTCACGAAAATTCAATGACCAATTTTCTCCTTCGAGTGCAAAAATATTTTGTTGACGCCGACCTACATAGGGAGAAACGATCATTATAACGAAATAAGGGAAATCAGAGCTGGCACGGAAATACACTCCTGGAAATGGAAAAAAGAACACATTGACACCGGTGTGTCAGACCCACCATACTTGCTCCGGACACTGCGAGAGGGCTGTACAAGCAATGATCACACGCACGGCACAGCGGACACACCAGGAACCGCGGTGTTGGCCGTCGAATGACGCTAGCTGCGCAGCATTTGTGCACCGCCGCCGTCAGTGTCAGCCAGTTTGCCGTAGCATACGGAGCTCCATCGCCGTCTTTAACACTGGTAGCATGCCGCGACAGCGTGGACGTGAACCGTATGTGCAGTTGACGGACTTTGAGCGAGGGCGTATAGTGGGCATGCGGGAGGCCGGGTGGACGTACCGCCGAATTGCTCAACACGTGGGGCGTGAGGTCTCCACAGTACATCGATGTTGTCGCCAGTGGTCGGCGGAAGGTGCACGTGCCCGTCGACCTGGGACCGGACCGCAGCGACGCACGGATGCACGCCAAGACCGTAGGATCCTACGCAGTGCCGTAGGGGACCGCACCGCCACTTCCCAGCAAATTAGGGACACTGTTGCTCCTGGGGTATCGGCGAGGACCATTCGCAACCGTCTCCATGAAGCTGGGCTACGGTCCCGCACACCGTTAGGCCGTCTTCCGCTCACGCCCCAACATCGTGCAGCCCGCCTCCAGTGGTGTCGCGACAGGCGTGAATGGAGGGACGAATGGAGACGTGTCGTCTTCAGCGATGAGAGTCGCTTCTGCCTTGGTGCCAATGATGGTCGTATGCGTATTTGGCGCCGTGCAGATGAGCGCCACAATCAGGACTGCATACGACCGAGGCACACAGGGCCAACACCCGGCATCATGGTGTGGGGAGCGAGCTCCTACACTGGCCGTACACCACTGGTGATCGTCGAGGGGACACTGAATAGTGCACGGTACATCCAAACCATCATCGAACCCATCGTTCTACCATTCCTAGACCGGCAAAATGGCTCTGAGCACTATGGGACTCAACTGCTGAGGTCATTAGTCCCCTAGAACTTAGAACTAGTTAAACCTAACTAACCTAAGGACATTACAAACATCCATGCCCGAGACAGGATTCGAACCTGCGACCGTAGCGGTCCTGCGGTTCCAGACTGCAGCGCCTTTAACCGCACGGCCACTTCGGCCGGCCTAGACTGGCAAGGGAACTTGCTGTTCCAACAGGACAATGCACGTCCGCATGTATCCCGTGCCACCCAACGTGCTCTAGAAGGTGTAAGTCAACTACCCTGGCCAGCAAGATCTCCGGATCTGTCCCCCATTGAGCATGTTTGGGCCTGGATGAAGCGTCGTCTCACGCGGTCTGCACGTCCAGCACGAACGCTGGTCCAACTGAGGCGCCAGGTGGAAATGGCATGGCAAGCCGTTCCACAGGACTACATCCAGCATCTCTACGATCGTCTCCATGGGAGAATAGCAGCCTGCATTGCTGCGAAAGGTGGATATACACTGTACTAGTGCCGACATTGTGCATGCTCTGTTGCCTGTGTCTATGTGCCTGTGGTTCTGTCAGTGTGATCATGTGATGTATCTGACCCCACGAATGTGTCAATAAAGTTTCCCCTTCCTGGGACAATGGATTCACGGTGTTCTTATTTCAATTTGCAGGAGTGTATATAGGTGTTCGTTTTTTCTGCGCGCTGTGCGAGATTGGAAAAATAGGGACTTATTGTGAAGGTGTTTCGATGAATCCTCTGCCAGGCACTCAAATGTGATGTGCAACGTATCCATGCAGATGTAGATGCAGAGGTGAAGTACATCGCAAATATCGTTCCTGCTACTCCATCTGCTTTGGTTTAGTCTCGTTCCATATTCCGTGTCCATTACACAGTTCACGCCATACAATAGGTTGTGCTATTCTTCCTTACTTCCATTAAATGTGCAGGGTGGTCCATTGATAGTGACAGGGTCAAATATCTCACGAAATAAGCTTCAAACGAAAAAACTACAAAGAAAGAAACTCGTCTGTCTTGAAGGGAGAAACCACATGGTGCTATGGTTGGCCCGCTAGATGGGGCTGCCATAGGTCAAAAGGATATCAACTGCGTTTTTTAACAGGAACCACCATTTTTTATTACACATTCGTCTAGTTGTTGTTCTGGTCTGCCGTCCTGTGTCTGGTTTGATGCAGCTCTCCATGCTACTCTATCCTGTGCAAACTTCTTCATCTCCCAGTACTTACTGCAGCCTACATCTTTCTGAATCTGCTTAGTGTATTCATTCTCCCTCTACGATTTTCACCCTCCACACTGCCCTCCAATCCTAAATTTTTGATCCCTTGATGCCTCAGAACATGTCCTACCAACCGGTCCATTCTTCTTGTCAAGTTGTGCCACAAACTCCTCTTCTCCCCAATTCTATTCAATACCTCCTCATTAGTTATATGATCTACCCATCTAATCTTCAGCATTCTTCTGTAGCGCCACATTGCGAAAGCTTCTATTCTCTTTTTGACCAAACTATTTATCGCCCATGTTTCACTTCCATACAAATACTTTCAGAAACGACTTCCTGACACTTAAATCTGTACTCGATGTTAACAAATTTCTCTTCTTCAGAAACGCTTTCCTTGCCATTGCCAGTCTACATTTTATATCCTCTCTACTTCGACCATCATCAGTTATTTTTCTCCCCAAACAGCAAAACTCCTTTACTACTTTAAGTGTTTCATTTCCTAATCTAATTCCCTCAGCATCACCAGACTTAATTCGACTAGTTCCATTATCCTCGTTTTGCTTTTGTTGACGTTCATCTTATATCCTCCTTTCAGGACACTGTCCAATCCGTTCAACTGCTCTTCCGAGTCCTTTGCTGTCTCTGACAGAATTACAGTGTCATCAGCGAACCTCAAAGTTTTTATTTCTTCTCCATGAATTTTAAAACCTACTCCGAATTTTTCTTTTGTTTCCTTTACTGCTTGCTCAATATACAGATTGAATAACATCGTGGGAGAGGCTACAACCCTGACTCACTCCCTTCCCAACCACTGCTTCCCTTTCAGGCCACTCGACTCTTATAACTGCCTACTGGTTTCTGTACAAATTGTAAATAGCCTTTCGCTCCCTGTATTTTACCCCTGCCACCTTTAGAATTTGAAAGTGAGTATTCCAGTCAACATAGTCAAAAGCTTTCTGTAAGTCTACAAATGCTAGAAATGTAGGTTTGCCTTTCCTTAATCTTTCATCTAAGATAAGTCGTAAGTTTAGTATTGCCTCACGTGTTCCAATATTTCTACGGAATCCAAACTGATCTTCCCCGAGGTCGGCTTCTACCAGTTTCTTCATTCGTCTGTACAGAATTCGCGTTAGATCTTTGCAGCTGTGACTTATTAAACAGATAGTTCGGTAATTTTCACTTCTGTCAACACCTGATTTCTTTGGGATTGGAATTTTCATATTCTTTTTGAAGTCTGAGGGTATTTCGCCTGTCAAACTCTTCACACAGTATCGTATCTCCCATTTCATCTTCATCTACATCCTCTTTCATTTCCACAATATTGTCCTCAAGTACATCGCCCTTGTATAGACCCTCTATATACTCCTTCCTCCTTTCTGCTTTCCCTTCTTTGCTTAGAACTGGGTTTCTATCTGAGCTCTTGATATTCATACAAGTGGTTCTTCTTCCTCCAAAGGTCTCTTTAATTTTCCTGTGGCAGTATCTATATATTATATTACTCGGGAAATTCTGATAGCCAGCACAGGAATGGGGTAGGAATAATTTTAGATGAATATGCTTGTAAATCTGTCAAAAGCATTTTACCAATCTCAGATAGAGTAATCAGTCTACATTTACAAACGAAACAAACAAATATTAATTTAATCCAAATCTATGCTCCAACAGCCGACAAAAACCAAGAAGAAATAGGAAAATTTTATGAAGAATTAACACAAGCAATAGGAACCTCAAAAAGCAGAGACATTATTATCATCATGGGAGATTTTAATGCCAAAATAGGTGAAGGAAGTGAAGGTGATCTTATTGGACCTTTTGGTTTAGGAACAAGAAATGAAAGAGGAGATTTGCTGTCACAATTTTGCCAGGAAAACAATTTGTCTATTACAAACACATTTTTTAAACTCCCAAAACGAAGACTTTATACTTGGAAATCACCAAGAGACTATAATGAAGAAGTTTGCAGAAATCAAATTGATTTCATACTTATAAACAAGAGGTATAAAAATTCTATTCATGGTGTGAAAACATATCCGGGAGCTGATATATTTTCTGATCATAACCTTTTAGTAGCAAAGTTCCATGTGAAACTGAAAGCCATACAAAAGAAACAAAAGAAGGACTATATAAATACAACTATTCTAAGAGACCCCTTGACTAAACAAAAGACTTCTGAAGAGATTAATAAGGAATTAGTTAGGATAAAGAATAATCAAACAGACGATATTGATGGCAAATCGGAACTTATAAAAGACACATTAAATAATGCATGTAAAGACACAATGGTGACCAAACACGACAACATGAAAAAGAAGTGGATGACAGAGAAGATATTACAATTGATGGAACAAAGAAGAATACTTAAAAATAGAGATGAAAGTGAGTATAAAAGATTACATGCAGAAATACGAAAAGAAACACGGCGAGCAAAAGAAGAATGGTACAAGGAACAATGCTCTGAAATTGAGAGTTATGAAACAAGACATGATAGTTTCAACTTACACAAAAAAGTTAAAGATTTAGCTGGACTTAATAAAAAGAAAAGTACAAGTTTATTGTTAGATAAAAATGACAAAATAATTCCTGATGTTAAAGGTAAACTGGACAGGTGGACAGAATATGTCAAAGAACTATTTGAAGACACAAGGAAAGATCAAAAATTTTATGATAACATGATTGGAGAACGAGGACCAAGCATATCGAAAGAAGAAATATTACATGTTATCAACAAATCGAAGACAGGAAAAGCCCCTGGACCGGATAAGATACCAAATGACATCCTGAAACTCATAGGAATAGACCATATAGATATATTTGTACAATTGTTTAATGATATTTATAATTCGGGAATTATTCCTAGGGATTGGTTGACATCTACCTTTGTTACATTACCCAAAAAGGCTAATGCCAAAACTTGTAATGATCACCGTACAATAAGCTTAATGAGTCACACCTTAAAGATATTTCTAAAAGTTATACACCAACGAATATACAAAAAAGTAGAAGAAGATATAAGTGAAACACAATTCGGTTTTAGAAGTTCCCTCGGTACAAGAGAAGCATTGTTTGCTTTCAACATATTAGCGCAACGATGTATGGAGGTTAACCAGCCACTATATGTGTGCTTTCTGGATTATAATAAAGCATTTGACAAAGTTCGTCATGATCATCTCATAGAATTGTTAGAAAAGAAAACACTTGATAAGAAAGACATCCGCATTATATACAACCTCTACTACAATCAAACCGCAACCGTGAAGGTAGAAAATGAATTATCGAATGATATAGAAATAAAGAGGGGTGTGAGACAAGGTTGCGTTCCCTCACCCTTATTGTTTAATATGTATTCAGAAGACATAATCCAGGCAGCTCTATCAGATGAAATAGCTGGCATTAAAGTGAATGGGCTAAACATTAACAATGTTAGGTTTGCTGATGACACTGTACTACTAGCTGGAAACCTCAAAGATCTACAATTACTTCTTGACAAAGTCGCAGAAAAAAGTGAAGAATTTGGCTTGACTCTTAACGTAAGCAAGACTAAGTTCATGGTGATATCTAAAACACACCAACAAGAAAATCTTACAAGTAATAGGGAAAGAGTCGATCAAGTACGTAAATTTAAATATCTCGGAACAATTGTAAATGAGGAGATTGAAAGCTCAGAAGAAATTAAATCGAGAATAGGACAGGCCAGAAGTATCTTCAATAAGATGAAAAATGCATTCTGTTCGAGAGACATTTGTTTAAACACAAAAATGAGGTTGCTAAGATGCTATGTTATGAAACGTCCCCTTTCAATTATTTATACTCGACTGTGCTTAAACTGACGCACAATATTTTTTAGCGCAACGCAATCTGACTTTCAACACACAATATTTTGTTAGCGCAACGCAATCTGACTTTCAATATTCTCTACAAGAGAATGGCCCTGACTAACATTAAACTATACGTCTCACAAATCACTTACCTCACCAAAAATCTTCGCTGCTCAAGCTACTGCAATACAGCGAGCGCCACTACTGCCAGCTAAATAAAAGATTCAAACTATGGAAGGCACTAACTACTGATAGGGATAGTTAGCAAATGAAAGATATTAATAGAGAACAAACAATGTATTTACCTTGATATCATGACAAATTACAAAACTCCGCCATCTCTCTCCCCACATCCACCACTGCTGGCGGCTCACCTCCAACTGCCCAGCGCTACGCGCTGTTCACAGCCAGCTGCCTAACACTACAATGGTTGAGTATTACAACAATGCAAAGCAGCCACAGACTGCACACCGCACAGCCAGTGATTTTCTATACAGAGGTGGCGTTACCAATAAAAAAACCTAAACAGCCCACTTACATAGCCCCCATGCTCCCCACAAAAAATTTTACAAATTGGTTTGGGCAGTGCCCAATACAGATTTGAAAAAATTTTTCATAATTACAATAACAAAGAAATCAAATGCACACACTTATTGATACAATGTTGGTCAAAAGCTCAAATTTTCTCACAGTCCATAAAGACAGTCCTGATCGTTCATGACGTTAAAATAGCAGTGTTTTTCTCAAAGTCTGAGCAGTAAAAGAAAATGCACACGGAAGTAGTGGATTTCCATGCAGTCTTGAAGAAGTAGTGTCGTCCTTCCAACGGAAAGACAGTGCTGACTCTTGACATGCCGGCAGGTAATGGGCCACAACAGAGCAAACCCACAGCGGAGTCAGTCGAAGTTTTGAAGAGTATTGGTGGGTAGGTCATCACAGAGCAGACCCACTGTAGTCCTGGTAGAGATTACGGTATTGGTGGGCCACCAGAGGTGCAGACCCACTGCAGTCCTTGTAGAAATAATGGTATTGGTGAGTCATCAAAGGTGCAGACCCACTGCAGTCCTTGTAGAGATAACGGTACTGGTGGGCCACCAGAGGCGCAGACCCACTGTAGTCCTTGTAGAGATGGCCAGCAGCCATCAGTTGCGACTGTGCAGGTGCACAATCACCATCGAAGAGTCTTGCGGATAATGTAGCAAGTCCATAACCACCACTTGTGCACTCACAAAGTTTTTGGAATTGTCCTCAGAACCAGCAATGCTGTTATCCAGTCCCTTGCTGAATTATTAACACACGTGCAAACACTAACAGTCCCTACTTCTCACATATTGTCCATATACTATGACCAATAGAAACGTGTGCAGTGAAATGTAACTTACAAGTTACTTAATTTGATGACCTGGTGTCAATTACAATTTTATAACATAAGAACACAATAACAAAGGTACAAAACACATCATTCAAGAACATAACAATACAAATAACAGTTGCGGTAATAGGGGCTTTACAAAAGAATAGAAATAAACATATACATCAGTGTTACAGGAATTATGACATAATTTCATACATAAAAGATCAGAATAACTTTTGAAACATCAACTTCACACCTAAGCATTAACACAGAACAGATAAATGTCTAATCATCTTTACAAAGTAAATAACATATTATCAATGCAAATTATATTTGAGGATCACAGTATTCCTCATCATAGTGAATGTAGCTTAGTATTAGAAGAAGAAAAAATTCTATGAAACTACACAAAGACAGGAAGAAAACAAATACACAAGGGTACACAAACACATAGTGGGATAACACAATGGAAAGGACAGGGTTCGTTTTCAGTGTAACTTTTGGTACTGCAGTCCAACCCAAAACTTCATTCCATAGATCTTTCGTCTTATTTCCACATTTGTTTCCACCAAAAAAATCCTATTCAAGCATGCTTTCTGTATATATATATGTTCACATATTTCTTACCTCATTATTTATTTTCCATTATCTTACTTCATCATTTATTTCCAAGAAAATCCTACCTAAACCTGTTGTCCCTAAACCCTACTTTTTTTTTGGTTCATATCCTATTTCAAAATACTGTTTTGGCCAAACCATTTTCTTATAGATTTTCAATGTATTTCTTCCAATTCATCATAGTTAGTTTCTTATATAGTCTACCCCCTCTTAAGCTAACTTAAATCTACTGAGCTCAGATATATATACCAAGGGACGAGGCAATGCAGCATCACATAAAACAATTAATATAAACAGCAATGAAAAAAAAACGCAGATTTGCGAAGCAAGCAGTATTAAGAAATTAGCAAAGCAATTGTAATATTACAACTAATCTAAGGCAATGTGCAGCAAACAATAAAAATATAAAAATAAATCATTAGTAAAACTGGCTTAACAGAATAATACAAAATCAAATTCAATAACACTATGCCTGGCAAACAGCAGCAACTTATACCTAAACATGACATAGCTGAAGCAGAAAAAATATTACAGTAAAAATGGCCATGTCTAATACCTATGTCACATCTTAACACTAGAGTGATGCATCACAAAAACTTACTCTACAAAAATAATTTACCAAGTAGTTGAAAAGAAAATTATGTATGCAGTTCCTGTTATTAGTCCCTTCTTATTGTTCTTTCCATTCCAAGAGCTCCTTTTTTGAAGAATGTGGGTCATAAAATAATTATTTAATAGATCTGTTGACATAAAGTGTCCACATTAGCAAATGAATTTTTTTTATTTTTATTTTTTTTATTTTTTTTATATAAAACCCATGCTGCAACACAGCTGGAAACTAGATATCAAATGAAATAAGCAACTATGAAAGGCAAAGCATAAAAATATCAGTCAATAGTCATGTGACATTTCATAAGTTAGTAGAAAAATCTATCAACTAGAGAGACAGTAGTCATAATCAGGTGTATAGACATAAAAATATTTCTCGTCATTTCATTAGGCATCCAGTGTAATCATATGTTTTCAAGTTCGACCGTGTCGTTTTTACGATGCTTTCTACAAAGGAATGTCAGAAGCGAGGTTAATGGCCTCTTTTTTTCTCCACCTAATGGCTTTTTCTCCAGGCGGCTGGCCCAGCTGCGCGCCACAACGCATTACATCAAGGTCACTTACCTTTCTTAACGAAATATTTACGACAGCAGTTTTCGCTACAGCGACAGTCTCATATAAAAATATTTCACAGGTCAAGAATTAGCGTTGCAAATCTGTAGAAACAAAATCCTATAAATATAAGTGTCCAAAAAAAATATTCTTCAGCATTGTGATACATTCACGCACTTACACACATTTCATAATTCTAAAAGTACGATTCTCGGTTTCCAACATACATCTTCACAAGGCAGAGTTCCTAACCGCTACTCATTACTCCTTACCTTATTACACATATATATATTCGTCGACACTTCTTTAATAATTCATCATAAGATACATAGCATAATCAAATTCCTCATATAGCATCAACTTCTTGACCATAAACATACCTCAGCAGCATAATACACATCGTCGCTGTAATAATAACATCATAAAACCTCAGTCATATCTCAAAAACGTCGTAGCTTCCTCCAATAATTTCAAAACCTAAAAAAATTCTCTGCTCATGTCAAAAGTGTCATCTACCTCAAACGTACTTTAAAATCATGATCCCATACCAAATATATCATTCAAAGCTCTCATAGTATCACAATGGTTCTGAAAAAATATGAACAGTTTACAAAGTACAGACAAAATACAGTTTCATAAGTGTGAAGTTACCCAACTGTGTAATTGCGTAAACATGTGTCACTGATGTAGTAAAAAAAATGTTTATCTCTGTCAAATAATCAGATAGCTGTGTAATTATGTGTTAGAGGAATATGGTACCGATGTGTAAAGTTGTATAAGCAAATACCATATTAGCTAGGGCTCCTTGTGGTTGCCACACACATGGTACACAAAGTAAGCGATTAATGTAATTATACCCTCAGGTGTTATAGATTACAGCAATGGAATGAAATGTATCACGGAAAACTTTCTTTGTAAAAAAAAATCTTTAAAAATAAATGTTTTAAGTATAAAATTAATCACTCAAATACGTGTCCTGTAGCGCTAAACTGTGCGTCATGTTGTAAGATAATTCTATGAAACTGTCGTAGTTATCGTCCTCTGTAAGCAAAGTTCTGCTAAAGTCAATGTACTTACCTCATGATACACAAAAGTGAAATGCTTTGTGTATAGATATCGTAGTTATTACGCTTATTGTTGTGATGAAGAAAGTACTGTACTGTAACGTATTGTTGTGCTACGAAAAAGGCTGTCTCATTGTAGCTATACCACAAAAGTTACTACTAAAACATGTTTTACTTTCCAGAAGAATTCAGAAAAACTGTGCAGATATAAAACAGATACACCGCAAAAGCAACAAGGTAAATTGTGTCACACATTAGTAGCGTCGTGATATCATCGTGTAGCTGTCAAATAAACTAACCACTGTGTCACCTGGTATCTCTCAGAAAGCACCTTGAATCCATAATGTATTTGCAAGTAAACCAAAATGTTGCATTAAAAAAAAGCAGATTATCTTTCAATAAACAGTTTTACGTGTGAAATGTGGTGTAGAATGCGGCATAAGTCGGTAAAGAATACTGGAATTTTTCTCAAGGTTAGCGTCTATGATATTTTTCTCGGAGCCAGCCGGCGCACGCGGCTCCCTGCGGTGCGGGTCATTGTCTGTTGGCGCGCGTCGTTAATGGGATTCGGAGACCGAACCTCTAGAAATTCGCCTTGCCGAGAGGGCCCAGCTCTGTTATAATCCCGCCAGTTCTGATGAAATTCAGGTCTGTCGTTATATCGGTAGTTTACATAGTTTCTTGTTTGTCGGTCATGTGGTGGAGAATTTCTCCCGGAATCGTAACTGCGCGCCGAACTGTTGCGTCTGAAGTTATTCTGCCCCCCCCCCTTTTTTTTTTTTTTTTTTTTTTTAACAGCTTATAGTAAAAATCATTGTGTCGGCGAGTAGCATAACGGTCATTGTTAGGTCGTGTCGGCGGTTCCATCTTAAAATTCGGTGCACATTGCCAATTTCTTTCATAACTTCCGAAATGCCCTGTGTTATTATGTTGCGGCTTTTCCGTATCTCTATGTCCCTCTTCCCATGTTGGAGCGCGAGTGTCCTCTGAAATATGAAATTTTTGTATTACCTGCGTCAACTGATCTTGTACTTCCCGGATTTCTCTTTGGTGTTGCGTATTAATTTGATTTTGATTTTGTTTCAGTTTCCTAATTTGTTCGCACTCTTCTGTGTCGTTAAAGACCACCGGTCTTGCGTCATTCAGATCATCATCCACCCCTGTAGATAAGTTAGTGAACTGATCTGAAAGTTCGGCTACTTTATCCGATAGTGTACTTATTTCCTCAGTGTGTTTTTCTGAACCAAGTTTCGGAGTATCTACTGTGTCCTTTAAGTTTTCCTGAGTCTCTGCAAGTTGCGCAACCGAATCGGTAGATGCAACTGAGTCAAATTTAGCTTGTAAGGTCTCATGATTTTCATGAACAGTAGTTTGCAGTTCTTCTTCATGCCGCGAAAAAACAGGTTGGAAATGCTCACAAATTTGTGCTTTTACGTCATTACAGACTTTTGGACATTTCGATTCAATGTGATGTAACTCAGTAGTTAAATCTTCACGTGTTTGTTCAAGCTTATGTTCCACTGAGTCTAACTTTTGAAGATTTTCTTCCATTGTGTCTAACTTTTGAAGATTTTGTACCATTCTGTCTAACTGTTGCTGTATTTGTCTCTCATTTTGTTCCATTGTGTCTAACTTTTCAAGCTTTTGTCCCATTTGTTGCATTAACTGTAATAACAATGCACAGGTGTCTGAAACACGTTCCTCAGTGCTTTTCGGCAGTGAAGTTGCACCGGCAACATTCACATTTTGACAAGCAGAAAATGTGTCTTGACTTATTTGAGAAAACGGTGAGGACCCAAATCCTGAATCTACAGTATTTGCGAGATCGTGTCCTGTCATTTCGGATTCCTGAGGCGAGCTGTTGCCGACCGACCGATCGATAATGCTTCCCTGTTCTCTAATTGTTTCGCTGTCTACACCATTGTTTGCCGCCCGCTCCATTTCCCTATGCACAGTTACCAAGTTACTACTTTTAACATTAGTTAATTCATTACTCTGCGGCGCTAACATACTGCTTTCGTCTTCGCTGTCATTTCTCAATTTACTTTGGAGCCTAGTGTTACGTTTTTCACACGCCATTATTGTCACAGTATTTCACACGACAACACAGAAAAACACAATTTCAAGAGCAAAAATAAGAGAACACATTAACATAACACTGAAAATAATATCTAGTTAATTGCAGCCGCGAAATACTTGCTGCAAATCTACATGCATGCCACAACTGTTTTACTGTACAACAATGAAAAACTACAACTACAAAGGAAATTCTCTCTATAATTACGCGCTAGCAATAAACAAAATCTACACTAATTACACAAACTACAAGAAAAAATCAGAAGATTCCAGTGAGGTATCCTAGGCTAAGGGTCGACATATGAAACGTCCCCTTTGAACAATTTTACTAGACTGTGCTTAACCTGACACACAATATTTTTTAGCGCAACGCAATCTGACTTTCAACACACAATATTTTGTTAGCGCAACGCAATCTGACTTTCAATATTCTCTACAAGAGAATGGCCCTGACTAACATTAAACTATACGTCTCACAAATCACTTACCTCACCAAAAATCTTCGCTGCTCAAGCTACTGCAATACAGCGAGCGCCACTACTGCCAGCTAAATAAAAGATTCAAACTATGGAAGGCACTAACTACTGATAGGGATAGTTAGCAAATGAAAGACATTAATAGAGAACAAACAATGTATTTACCTTGATATCATGACAAATTACAAAACTCCGCCATCTCTCTCCCCACATCCACCACTGCTGGCGGCTCACCTCCAACTGCCCAGCGCTACGCGCTGTTCACAGCCAGCTGCCTAACACTACAATGGTTGAGTATTACAACAATGCAAAGCAGCCACAGACTGCACACCGCACAGCCAGTGATTTTCTATACAGAGGTGGCGTTACCAATAAAAAAACCTAAACAGCCCACTTACAATGTATTCTCAAAATTATTATACGGAATGGAAGCGTGGACATTGAAAAAGAAGGACATGAACAGTTTAGAAGCTTTTGAACTGTGGGCATATAGAAGAATACTTAGAATTAGTTGGGTGTCGAGGATTACTAATCAAGATGTCCTAAGAAGAATGGGAAAGGAAAAAGAATTAATTAAAACTATTAAAGTAAGGAAGCTACAATATTTAGGCCATGTTATTAGGGGAGTAAATTACAAAATATTGCGAATAATACTAGAAGGGAAAATTTGTGGGAAGAGAACGAGGGGTAGAAGACGGACATCCTAGATTGACAATTTAAAAAATTGGTACAACTGTTCAACGTCAGAACTCCTTAGATCGGCCAAATCAAGATCAGAAATTGCCATGATGACAGCCAACCTTCTTAGAGGAGACGGCACATGAAGAAGAAGAAGTATCTATCTTACCCCTAGTGAGATACGCCTCTATATTCTTACATTTGTCCTCTAGCCATCCCTGCTTAGCCATTTTGCACTTCCTGTCGATCTCATTTTTGAGACGTTTATATTCCTTTTTGCCTGCTTCGTTTACTGCATTTTTATATTTTCTCCTTTCATCAGTTAAATTCAATATTTCTTCTGTTGCCCAAGGATTTCTACTAGCCCTCGTCCTTTTACCTACTTGATCCTCTGCTGCCTTCACTACTTCTTCCCTCAGAACTACCCATTCTTCGTCTACTGTATTTATTTCCACCATTTGTGTCAATTGTTCCCTTATGCTCTCCCTGAAACTCTGTACAACCTCTGGTTTAGTCAGTTTATCCAGGTCCCATCTCCTTAAATTCCCACCTTTTTGCAATTTCTTCAGTTTTTATTCGTGTAGTACGTAAAGAAATATGAATGTTTTTGTTGGACCACTTTTTTCGCTTTGTGGTAGATGGCGCTGTAATAGTCACAAACATATGGCTCACAATTTTAGACGAACAGTTGCTAACAGGTAGGCTTTTTAAATTAAAATACAGAACGTAGGTACGTTTGAACATTTTATTTCGGTTGTTCCAATATGATATATGTACCTTTGTGAACTTATCATTTCTGAGAACACGTGCTGTTACAGCGTGATCACTTGTAAATACCACATTAATGCAATAAATACTCAAAATGATATCCGTCAACCTCAAAGCATTTGGGAATACATGTAACGAAATTCCTCTCAACAGCGAGTAGTTCGCCTTCCGTAATGTTCGCACATGCATTGACGATGCGCTGACGCATGTTGTCAGGCGTTGTCGGTGCATCACGATAGCAAATATCCTTCAACTTTACCCACAGATAGAAATCCGTGTACGTCATATTCGGTGAGCGTGCGAGCCATGGTATGGTGCTTCGACGACCAAACCACCTGTCATGAAATATGCTATTCAATACCGCTTCAACCGCATGCGAGCTATATGCCGGACATCCATCATGTTGGAAATACATCACCATTGTGCCATGTAGTGAAACATCTTGTAGTAACATTTGTAGAACGTTACGTAGGAAATCTGCATACATTGCACCATTTAGATTGCCATCCATTAAATGGGGGCCAATTATCCTTTCTCCCATAATGTCGCACCATACATTAACTCGCCTACCACTTGTTGCAGCCATCGTGGATTTTCCATTGCCCAATAGTGCATATTATGCCAGTTTACGTTACCGCTATTGGTGAATGACACTTCGTCGCTAAATAGAACGCGTGCGAAAAATCTGTCATCGTTCCGTAATTTCTCTTGTGCGCAGTGGTAGAACTGTACACGACGTTCAAAGTCGTCGCCATGCAATTTCTGGTAAATATAAATATGGTACGGGTGCAATCGATGTTGATGTATCATCCTCAACATCGACGTTTTTGAGATTCCCGATTCTCGTGCAATTTGTCTGCTACTGATGTGCGGATTAGCAGCGACAGCAGTTAAAACACCTACTTCGGTATCAGCATTTGTCGCAGGTCCTTACTGACGTTTCACGTGTGGCTGAACACTTCCTGTTTCCTTAAATAACGTAACTATCCGGCGAACGGTCCGGACACTTGGATGATGTCGTCCAGGATCACAATAGCCATACATCAACACGATATCGACCTTTTCCGTAGTTGGTAAACGGTCCATTTTAATACAGGTAATGTATCACGAGGCAAATACCGTCCGCACTGGCGGAATTTTCCGTGGTACCACGTACTTACACGTTTGTGACTATTACAGCGCCATCTATCACAAAGCGAAAAAAGTGGTTCAACTAAAACATTCATATTTCTTTATGTACTACACGAATGTGCAATAAAAAATGGGGGTTCCTGTTTAAAAAAATGCTGTTGATATCCGTTTGACCTATGGCAGCGCCATCTAGCGGGCCAACCATAGCGGCATCTGGTTTCCCCCTTCAAGCTAGACGAGTTTCGTTGTTTGTAGTTTTTTCGTTTGATGCTTATTTCGTGAGATATTTGGTCCGGTCAATATCAATGGACCACCCTGTAGAAATGTCACCAGATAATCTTATTGACACACTTTCAACCTCACGTTCAATCCCAGTCCTGAAGCTTTCTTATATTTCCGTCTTTGCTTCTTCGACTTACAGGATCAAAAGTGGCGTAGAAAGACTGCATCATAGTGCCACGCCATTTTTAGTCCCAGCACTTCTCTCCTCGTATTCCGTTCACACAGTCCCCTCTGGCGCTCTCGTTCGTATTGTATAAAAGTAGCAGTATCAGCAAGATGATGAGATATCTTAATCGCCTCCTTACGCACCCTTCGTTGTTGCAGTAATGCGACTACGGGCGCGTGGGCTTGTAGCGAGCGTAATTCCCAGATACGCAGAAGTGAAGGCGAGGCTAGCCCGCGACAACTTGTCGCAAGTCGCGCGTATAATTCATCGCCCGCTGGCCACTAATTTCCCCTGGGCTCGTTACCGCGGAGCTCAGCAGCAGCGGCTGCAGTTCACGTCACGAACGAACGAAAAACAAACGAACGCTCTCCTGGCAAATACCACCAACTGCACAGGAGCCAGCGGCTTGGTCTCAGAGTTCATGCGATACAAATTCCGGTGCTACACAGGCGTATACAGCGACGCGAATAAGGGCACCGTAAAGATTTTTCTGCTCGCACTACTTGGTTCAAATGGCTCTGAGCACTATGGGACTTAACATCTATGGTCATCAGTCCCCTATAACTTAGAACTACTTAAACCTAACTAACCTAAGGACAGCACACAAAACCCAGTCATCACGAGGCAGAGAAAATCCCTGACTCCGCCGGGAATCGAACACGGGAACCCGAGCGTGGGAAGCGAGAACGCTACCGCACGACCACGAGCTGCGGACTGCTCGCACTACTACCTTTACCACGTGCTCTACCAGTAGCAACCTCACCCTCCCCTAATTATCACCCAATGAACGTGGACACTTCACAACGCGAGCTACACATGTCGTCTCACGCTGAGACCTTTGCGCAACATGATTGGCAGAAGAGCGAACATATTCCGAGTGTCCTGCAGAAACAGTTCTTCGGCGATAGGGGTAACCGGTGCATCACAGGTTCAAATGGCTCTGAGCACTATGGGACCTTACTTCTGAGGGCATCAGTCCCCTAGAACTACTTAAACCTAACTAACCTAAGGACATCACACACACTCATGCCCGAGACAGAATTCGAACCTGCGACAGTAGCGGTCGCGCGGTTCCTCACTGTAGCGCCTAGAACCGCTCGGCCACCCCGGCCGGCATGCATCACAGGGTGCGAACGAAATGACGCGGCAACAGGAAATGTACTCCGAGTTAGCGTACGCGGGACAGTAAGCTTCTTGTGTGCAAAAGTTCGGAACTGCAAACAGTTTCACCGTGAAATTCTGGTGGTACAGTATATTGACTAAATGCAAGCTAGCGTCCAGCCGCAGTCAAATGATGCCAGCGACTCAGGCCGCACAGATGGGAGTGATGCTGATCGGAAGTCCAGGCATTGCACCAATCTTTTGAATACTTTGTGGGAGCAAACAGTAATCAATGTTATTACTAATATTTACTCTCAAAATCAGTCTTGATTACAAATTATTTATCCCGGTGAGCGGTTTCGACCACAACTGTGGTGATCTTCAGACCAATGAGCAAGAACCTTCTTCTGGTGGTAAATCACTACTCAGTCGAAACCGGTCACCGGAATAAATAATTTATGATCAAGACTGTTTTTGATAGTAAACATTGCACCAATCGAATTCCATATTTCGGGAAGCTCAGAGAACATTTAGTTTTTCATATTTCATGTAAATTCACGGGACGCAATACAGCCCCAGAAGCATTTTGGAAAGTTAGTTTTACAGACTCTGAACAATGAATGGCTGTTATTCCTTGGAATGCAAATGAATAAAACCCGTTTACTCTCAACGCAGTGCTCCGTTCTAGCATAGATGTTTCTTTATTAAGACAGAAGCAATTAAACCCAAAAATACGCACTTCGCTAACAAAAAGTCTTGGCGCACTTTCAGCCTTTGTGCAGTGTAGAAATGCAGTGCTGGTGAATACACAGAATTCTCATAACAACATTCAAGTAAATCTGAAACCTACAAAAAAAAAAAAAAAAAAAAAAAACTGTGAGCCTTCCTGATACAGAAGTTATAGAACTTATTGTGGCTCGCATACAATAAAACAGCATTTTCTCTTAACAAAGTCAGTCAGGAATTGTTAATTGAACATTACTTGTTTGATTCCGAATTTTGTAGTGGAATGGGCATAATATTTTTAATTAGTTTTATGTGGATAAAACATTGTTTTCTAAGATCAAAGAATTTTCGGAAATACAATTTTCACTCCATCTATGGTTAGCAAATCTGCTTCTGATCATTTGAAATTATTCACATTTACAATAAAGTCTTGTACTTAGGTTACTGCATAGCACATACACAAACAATATCACCAAGGAACTGAGCAAGTAGAATGAGATTTTCACTCTGCAGCGGAGTGCGCGCTTCGATGAAACTTCCTGGCAGATTAAAACTGTGTGCCGCACCGAGACTCGTACTCGGGACCTTTGCCTTTCGTGGCCAAGTGCTCTACCATCTGAGCTACCCAAGCACGACTCACGCCCCGTCCTCACAGCTGTACTTCTGCCAGTACCTCGTCTCCTATTTTCCAAACTTTACAGAAGCTCTCCTGAAAACCTTGCAGAACTAGCACTTCTGAAAGAAAGGATATGCGGAGTCATGGCTTAGCCACAGCCTGGGGGATGTTTCTTTCAGGAGTGCTAGTTCTGCAAGGTTCGCAGGAGAGCTTCTGTAAAGTTTGGGAAGTAAGAGACGAGGTACTGGCAGAAGTAAAGCTGTGAGGACGGGGCGTGAGTCGTGCTTGGGTAGCTCAGATGGTAGAGCACTTGCCCACGAAATGCAAAGGTCCCGAGTACGAGTCTCGGTGCGGCACACAGTTTTAATCTGCCAGGAAGTTTCAACTGAGCAAGTAGTAAACGTTCCGACAGTTACGTACAGAGACTTGGCGACCAAGTTGTAAAATAGTAGCATGTACACTTGATGTAAAAAAATTGGGCCACTGCTGAATGCAAATAACATGATGTAGCTGTGTCGCAGCTCCTCTAAACTCCGAAACCTTGTGGGGTACAGTCTGATTATACACAATGTGTACCACAAGGGACTACTAGAGAACACTGCTTTATTGCTGTTAGTCTAGATGTAGAACAATACTGCCATACAACAATACAACAAATTCTAGAAAACACGTTATTAGGAATCAGACAGTCCCTAATACTTGTAAATGAAACTTCATTAAAACAAGTGAAGCTTCAGAAGTCTTATTACACTTATTAAATGACATGACGGGCTGTTGTCCGTGATCAGAATTTGAATCCACTGTA
The DNA here is from genome assembly GCF_023898315.1 of Schistocerca nitens. NCBI lineage: Eukaryota > Metazoa > Arthropoda > Insecta > Orthoptera > Acrididae > Schistocerca > Schistocerca nitens. Next base: position 781,181,826 of record NC_064618.1, read on the forward strand.
ACCAAACAAAATCTGCGTGTCTGATCGAGACTCGACTAGGCGTTAAGAGACTTAAAATATCGAAGGGTTCACGAGTGTCAGATTACAAGGTTGAATGTCTGAAGCTGGAAATAAATGATACGTTTAGCGCTGCACCAGGAACCGCACGATGTTTATATTGCTCTGAGAAGTAACCACGAAAGATATGTAATAAACTGCAATGCACAAGTTTGAAACACCATGAAGTTTTGGTGATGGACGGGGAATGGGCCCAGTACCTACATGAATTGCTAACGAAGCACAATAGAAGTCATATAGCAAATATGCCCACTAATAGTGTGTTATTGGAACCTGAAACAGACATACAAATAATTTTTGCCTAGTGGGAATTCAATTCGGACCCGGCACCTTTCGCTATTGTCTTGTAACGAGTAGACATGAAACGTTTATTGTTTTTACACCAGTAGCGAGATGTGCACATGTCCGGTTTGAGGTAACACAACGAAAAGTTCTGTGCTGCCTGGGACTCCAACCCCGTGCATATTGTCGTTGCTGAAGTCACACAAAGCGGTGTCACCTATAAAATTCTCTTTCACCAGCAATTACGGTAACACCATTCATAGAGACCTGTAGGAGGTTCTCATCGTGAGGAAGCAACGAAATGATAGCACAGTATCAAATGATAGCACAGTATCATCTCTAAGGGCTCAAATCCAGAGAAAAATTACAATCAGAGCTCGAGTCCAAGTCAGCGCCAATATTTTCAAAGTCTCAAGGTCAATTAAAATAAGAAACGAAGGTCCCACGACCATACACCAAGACTCCTTCGTGAACTAACATAACATTACTAGTTGTAAGAATGGTTACTAGAGACAAAGTTTCCGCAAGCACCGACTTCCACCTCTGACAGCCAAAACCAATCCAACTCGGTTTCTGTCATTAGCGAATGGACATGTTTACTGTTGATCTGGAACCACAGCACAGTCCTCCGTTCCTTATTTTACATCACAGGAAGTGAAGAGAGTATGTTTGTGGATGTTAAAAACTAGTACCACCAGCAGGAATCGAACCCAGGACATTACAGGCTAGTCTCACTACAACCAACCACCGAATTTCATATGTGTTATCATAATGGTTTTGTCATAATGTGGTACGCAACAGACGGTACGAAAAGTGCTGAATTCCACTTGAGCTGTTGTTGTGAATAACTTTATTTACAGTCACGTAGTGTGAACACAAAGCCATGATATCAAACCACTACCTACCCTTTCTTTTCTGAGACATATTCCCTCTGTCTGCTTAGAAAATCAATATTACTGAAGTTCGGAGACTGTTTCAGTCATTTTCTAACCAGCCAATAATAGAAAAATCTTGCGGAAACATCTTCGTCAAAGGGCTTGTGGGTGTCTCTCGTGGTAAAACAATATTAAGGGCTCGTAGGTGTCTCTCATGCTAAGATAAACTTCCGGGCCGTCAGCTAGAGGCCACTTTATACAGAGGAGCGTCCGCCCAAGTGGTGGCGATGCATCTGGCATAGAGCCTACGACGTCTACCGGACTTTTCTGGCGTTACAGTCTGGAACCGAGCGATCGCTACGGTCGCAGGTTCGAATTCTGCCTCGGGCATGGATGTGTGTGATGTCCTTAGGTTAGTTATGTTTAAGTAGTTCTAAGTTCTAGGCGACTGATGAACTCAGAAGTTAAGTCGCATAGTGCTCAGAGCCATTTGAACCATTTGAACCGGACGTTTCTGCGCTCGAATTAGCATTATGTAACTGTGTATGATATAATACTATATGTTTCAGCATACTCCTTGGCGGTTTTGTATGGCTTGTTGCTATAAACGTATTTAACTATGGTCTTATTTTATCCACGTTTTTAGTATTGCTCATGCAAGATAACTTCAATATTTCTCATTTCTGACAATATGAAGAGTGTCGTTTATGGATTACAGAACATAATCTTAAAAGGAGTAACATCTAACATTTGTGACGTTGTGTTCCGTCTCTGTTTAATAGAAGGTTGAACGCAGTGAAGGCATTTTGAAACACCTGTGCTCTACATAGAGTGAGTGCTATCGAAAAAGCAAGTTGTATCGTTTAATGAATGTTCGTTTTGTGCTAAATTAATCGCCACATTCAGAAAGACAAACAGGCGTTGATGGACCTTTCTGCGATTTACTACTACGACTGTGTATAAGAAAACTGGTAATTGTGACGACTAGTTAAACTTCATGCGACACTTGCCTTCAGTAACCATACTGAGGTTAAAAAAAAAGGAAGCTGGGTTACGATACAACGTCTTCTAACATGTGTGAGACTGGTTCTGATCTATATTCCTACCACAGTTGTGCAAGGACACTGTGTGAGTGTTTTAGTAATTTGTGTTGAACCTACGGCATGCAAGATAGGAAAACACCAGCTCACCATGTAGAGTTCACAAGGGTGCAACAGTACAGAGAGTGATGTAATCACACAATGATCTCAATGTCGCTTCCACTACGCTCCCTGTAAAGGAAACGTTATCACTAACAGAAATTAGTGTACAGGTTCAGGCGTAACTATATGTTAGCAAAAAATGAAAATCTTAGATTTTCGTTATTAAGGTTTATTTTCACTCTAAGTATAACTTCACAACGTATTATAATACGTACAGGATGGTGAAATATTGATATTGGGTGTTCACGTCTGTGAAGCGGAATTCCTAACTATTATAAGGTTCTTTAATAGTAAGATGGTCGGTTACCATGTCTGGGGGTCGATAAAATACAAACAAATTCAATACAATTGGGACCAGACATATCAATTAAGAAAAAATGCACAATTTAAATGACCAATTAATGAATGGGGGTCGGTAAAGAGCAATCAGAAAGAAATACACAGTTAAAACAATTCAGTAACTTTAGGTTATAAAGCATTCTACAGTGGCTGATCAGTTCTTTTCGTTAAAACGGATATCTCGCGCTTCTGCTTGCGTTAATCCTAACAATCATGAACATCTTATGGGTGAATGTACAAAAAAAGGCGGCCGTTGTGACCGAGCGGTTCTAGGCCCTTCAGCCATTTGAACCATTTTTTTCTTTCGTCATACACAAGTAGCTCTCTGGACTACAATGTAAATACGACAATGTGGCTGTGAGAGCAGCTGCCGAATGAAACACAGCTAACAGTGTACTTAGTGATACGATTTCATTAACAGATTTGTGTGTTTTCAGTAGCCGTTCCGCAGTTTTTCCTGTTTCTTACCTGTAGCTCTAATGGTTACTGAATGTAGCGAGATGTCTTATGAGGACAAATTTTCACAAGATGTCGTTCTGAGTACGGTATACCTGTTTGTAGCTCTGTCACAGAAGAGTGAACCCTACTCTCACGCCAGTTTGAAATTCCATTATGTTTTCATGAACCTATCATAGTCATAGCAAGAAGATTATGATTATACAGGCAATGTCGTTCTTGTGTGGGCTTACATCAGCGATCAACGATGCAGCGGTATAATTACTTTTCCTAAGATATCATGAGAAGTGTTCCAGTATTTATGGTGACGGACAAGAATGGAAAGTTGCACATACCTCCGTAGTATATAGGAAAGAACATAAGCGTATGCTACTAAGTTACAGATCCAGTTGATTGACATCGACATGTAGCAGGATGTGTGAACAAATATTTTGTTCGTGCGTTAGAAAATACCCCGAAATATATTATCTATTGACTTCAAACGAACGTGGATTTGGAAAGCCTCACTCTTTTGAGACACAGCTAGCATTTTATTTGCACGACGTATTGAATACAGGGGTCTCAAATTCATTCCGTATTTATAGAGCACCAGATAGGCTTTTGATACCATTCCTCACAAGTCGATTCCAACCAAAAGGTCACAGTTCGTAGTAACTGACGGGACGTCACCTAGTGAAATATAAGTGGTGAGTGTGAGTCCTCAGGTAACGTAGATCTCCTGCTGTTTCAAATATACATAAATTACTTATCAAACATTCACAGCATTTCTCTAACATTTGTGGAGGTATTACGCCCATATAGTAAACTCGTCAGAAGGCCAAAGGGAACTGCAAAACGAAGTTGAGTGTGTACCTTCACGTTGGAAAACGTGGCAATTGAACCTAAACTATAAAATGTGTGAGGTTCTCCACATGAATACCAAAACAATTCCTTTAAATTTCGCATCCACGATTAATCAATTAAAGTGACCACCTGCACCACACTTGTCAGTCCTCTTCGTTTTCCTGCGCAGTAAGGCATCCCTATGAGCTATGACTGACAGAAGACATCGAAAACGTTCTAAGAATGGTCGCTCGTTTTGTACTATCACAAAAGAGAGGAGACTGTGTCACGGATTAGTAACCGAGTTAGGATGGAAATCATAGAAAAGTAGTCGTTTTACATTGCTGCGAGATTTTCACTAAATTTCAATCGCCAACCTTCTCCACTGAATGTCACGATATTTTGTTTACCCGACAAACAAAGGAGACATGACCATTGTGATAGGAGACGTCAGTGGTTGCACGGTAAGATCCAGTTGTTCATTATTTCCATGTGCTTTCTGAAAGTGGAACGGTAGAGAAATAACGTGAGAGTGGTTAAAAAAAAACCTGCCAAGCACTTAATTGTGAATTGTAGAGTCTTCATGTAGATGTATGTCAAGGGAGGGGTAGCAGGAAGGTGGGAGTGATCTGGGAAGGGACAGGAGTGCAGAAGCTCAAAATAAAAGAGTGAAAAGCTTGCAATGTGTTCCTTACTTACAAGGGAACCTCCCCATCGCACCCCCCTCAGATTTAGTTATAAGTTGGCACAGTGGATAGACCTTGAAAAACTGAACACAGATCAATCGAGAAAACAGGAAGAAGTTGTGTGGAACTATGAAAAAAATCAGTAAAATATACAAACTCAGTAGTCCATGCGAAGATAGGCAACATCAGGGACGCTGGAACGCAAGCTGCTCCGTGGCCCCGTGGTTAGCGAGAGCAGCTGCGGAACGAGAGGTCCTATGTTCAAGTCTTCCTTTGAATGAAAATTTTAATTTTTTATTTTCAGTTTATGTGACAAACTCTTACATTGTCATCACTATTTTGGGAGTGATTATCACATCTACAAAAAAACCTAAATCGGGCAAGGTAGAAGAATCTTTTTACCCATTCGCTAAGTGTACAAGTTAGGTGGGTCGACAACATATTCCTGTCATGTGACGCATATGCCGTCACCAGTGTCGTGTAGCATGTATCAGACGTGTTTTCCCGTGTAGGAATCGGTTGACCTATGACCTTGCGATTCGGTTCCCATTGGAGAGGCACGTCCTTTCGTCTACTAATCGCACGGTTTTGCGGTGCGGTCGCAAAACACAAGACACTAAACTTATTGCAGTGAACAGAAACGTCAATGAACGAACGGACAGATCATAACTTTGTGAAAATAAAGCAAGTAAAATTTTCAGTCGAGGGAAGACTTGAACCAAGGACCTCTCGGTCTGCAGCTACTCACGCTAACCACGGGACTACGGCGCTGCTGAGCTCGCACTCTCCTTGATGTTGCCTGTCTTTCGTATGGACTACTCAGTTTGTATATTTTACTAATTTTTTTCACGGTTCCACATAACTTCTTCCTGTTTTCTCGATTGATCTGTGTTCAGTTTTTCAAGGCCTATCCACTGTGCCAACTTATAACTAAATCTGAGGGGGGTGCGATGGGGAGGTTCCCTTGTTAGACGTTTACCAGAGTTCATTTCATCTTAGGACTGAGAGAAAAGGAAAGTACGTTTTCAGAACGAAGAATGGTTTATCGGCAAGGTGCGATAAAGGGATACGGTTTCATAGGTTTTGAGAGGAACGATAGAGGACAGTAAAGAAAGTAGAAATTAAACGAGAACTTATAGTGTTAATGGAAACTGATAGATTTGTTTATAACGTTTTGGTAGGGTGGAGCAGAAGGGCATCTGAGATGATGAAGTGAGAGAGGCGAGAGAGTGTGCCAGAGAGAATGGAGAAGAAATTAACAATAAATAACTGTAAGACGAAGTAGTTGCATAATTTTTGGAGGGTATATTAGTGGATGGAGGGGAAGAGGGGGAAGAGAGAGACGTATTTGAAATAACACAATATATATTTAAAGCTTCAGTCTAAGCTATCTAAGCTGATTACTTTATAAGTAACTAGACAGGCTGTAGATGAAATAAAAATAGAATATCTAACAAACTATACAGGGTGGTCCATTGATCGTGACCGGGCCAAATATCTCACGAAATAAGCGTCAAACGAAAAAACTGCAAAGGACGAAACTTCTCTAGCTTGAAGGGGGAAACCAGATGGCACTATGGTTAGCTCGCTAGATGGAGCTGCCATAGGTCAAACGGATATCAACTGCGTTTTTTTTTTTTTTTAAATAGGAGCCCCCATTTTTAATGGATATTCGTGTAGTACTTAAAGAAATATGAATGTTCAGTTGGACCACTTTTTGATTTGTGATAGATGGCACTGTAATAGTCAGAAACACATAGCTCACAATTTTAGACGAACAGTTGCTAACAGAAAGGTTTTTTAAATTAAAATACAGAACGTAGGTACGTTTGAACGTTTTATTTCGGTTGTTCCAATGTGATACACGTACTTTTGTGAACTTATCATTTCTTAGAACGCATGCTGTTACAGCGTGATTACCTGTAAATACCACATTAATGCAATAAATGCTCAAAATGATGTCCGTCAACCTCAATGCATTTGGCAATACGTGTAACGACATTCCTCTCAACAGCGAGAAGTTCGCCTTCCGTAATCTTTGCACATGCATTGACAATGCGCTGACGCATGTTGACAGGCGTTGTCGGTGGATCACGATAGCAAATGTCCTTCAACTTTCCTCAACGAAAGAAATCCAGGGACGTCAGAACCGGTGAACGTGCAGCCATGGTATGGTGCTTGGATGACCAATCCACCTGTCATGAAATAGCTATTCAATACCGCTTCAACCGCATGCGAGCTATATGCCGGACATCCATCATGTTTGAAGTACATCACCATTCTATGCATGGCATGCAGTGAAACATCTTGTAGTAACATCGGTAGAACATTACGTAGGAAATCAGCATACATTGCACCATTTAGACTGCCATCGATAAAATGGGGCCAATTATCCTTTCTCCTATAATCTCGCAACATACATTAACCCACCAAGGTCGCTTAGGTTCCACTTGTCGCAGCCGTCATGGATTTTCCTAATAGTGCATATTATGCCGGTTTACGTTACCGCTGTTGGTGAATGACACTTCGTCGCTAAATAGAACGCGTTCAAAAAATCTGTCATCGTCCCGTAATTTCTCTTGTGCCCAGTGGCAGAACTGTACAAGATGTTCAAAGTCGTCGCCATTCAACTCCTGGTGCATAGAAATATGGTACGGGTGCAATCGATGTTGATGTAGCATCCTCAACACTGACGTTTTTGAGATTCCCGATTCTCGTGCAATTTGTCTGCTACTGATGTGCGGATTAGCCACGACAGCAGCTAAAACACCTACTTGGGCATCATCATTTGTTGCAGGTCATGGTTGACGTTTCACATGTGGCTGTTTCGTTAAATAACGTAACTATCCGGCGAACGGTCCGGACACTTGGACGATGTCGTCCAGGATACCGAGCAGCATACACAGCACACGCCCGTTGGGCATTTTGATCACAGTAGCCATACATCAACACGATATCGACCTTTTCCGCAATTGGTAAACGGTCCATTTTAACACGGGTAATGTATCACGAAGCAAATACCGTCCGCACTGGCGGAATGTTACGTGATACCACGTACTTATTTGTGACTATTACAGCGCCATCTATCACAAAGTGAAAAAAGTGGTCCAACTAAAACATTCATATTTCTTTACGTACTACACGAATATGTAATAAAAATGGGGGTTCCTATTTAAAAAAAAACAGAGTTGATATCCGTTTGACCTATGGCAGCGCCATCTAGCGGGCCAACCATAGCGGCATCTGTTTTCCCCTTTCAAGCTAGACGACTTTCGTTGTTTGTAGTTTTTTCGTTTGATGCTTATTTAGTGAGATATTTGGCCCGGTCACTATCAAAGGACCACCCTGTATATTCAAAAGAAATTCATTTCAATTTTATCTGTTTCCAAGTGATCATCCACTGGCTCTCAGTGAGAAAAAATTAAGAAAAAGACGTCGTAACCAAATGTTTAAGGACTAATATTTTATGCAGACGACTCCCACACTATTTTGTACTTCTACCATGCATCTTCACATAGAATCTGTAAGTCGTCGGCATGAATAAACTGCTTTCTTCCACAGGGTTCATATCAGCAGCCAGTGGCGGCCATTCGATGAGGTTGACGCCAGTCGTGGAGAGCTGCTGCTGAACGAACGCAGACTTGTGAACGGGAAAATGGCCCCCTTCCATTGTGAAGTCCCCTTATCCGTACAGCATTCGGACTGACGGAAGCATCACATTTTCTAGTACGTGGACATACTCCTCGCTGTATAGAGCTCTTTCTATCTTATGAAGAATACCTGCTCCTCTCACAGAAATCCATCTCCAGCAGGAAACAAACAGCTGCCCAGTTCTTCTCACGGTGGTTACATATTCACGTCTATGGCGACTCCCTTGCGGCCTGTAAAAGATTCTTAGACAGTCGTTACTCGGGGAAAACACCTTCTTGTCAGTGAAAATGACATTTTTCCATGCTTCTCAGATGGAGCTCCACAAATGCCAGCTCGATTATTAACAGTGTACTCGCTGAGCTCTTGTTTCATGGCGGATTGTCGTGCATGCAGTGCAGCGTTGGTCTCCGGGGAAGTTGATCTCCTGCCGCAAGTGCTTCACGTTCCGGAAACGGATATTCCCTGCTCTTAGACACCAGCTCCTTGTACTCCTTCCGTCATCTCACTCTCTTTCTGCCTGAGCCAGGAGCTCTGTTGGTAGTGCCTCTATCAAGTGCCTCCACCATCTCTTTGCAGTGGTATGTGGCACGCCATACTTTCTACAAGCTTCTCTGATGGATCATCCACCTTCTTTAATAGGAGCGACGACAATCTCGAGTTGATCCCTCCCAGTGAGCCACTACAACAGGCCGCCTGGTGCGTATTTCCACTTGCCGCTCTTATACTGATGCCAGGAGAGGAAGTAAATACAATTACGTCAAAAGAAGTGGCACAGGCGGAGCCATGCACCGTGGCCCTGCTGGCGCGTCCTGGTCGAGGAGGGCTGTTGGTCCGCCGCTGCCGTTTCCGTGTGTCGCCACGTCACCAAACTGTATATATTATACCTGGCCGGCCTGCCCCTCAGCCGTCCAGCCTGGCTGGCCAGTAGCTCGCGATCCGAGGCTGTTACAGGCCCGGCCTCAAAGCCATACTTACCTTTCGAAGGATCAAATATTTCATTCTATCCTACCCAAGGCTGTAGTATAAACCAATGCGGCTACAGCTAGTTTGCTATAACATGAGCAGGAATATCTGTTTTTGACTTTTCATTCAAATATTTCAAGAAAAAGTTGAAGAATACACTCATAATAAATGTAGCTGTCACAAAATATTTCAACTAGCTAGCAATCGCACGACGCAAAAAATCGTTCTTTCTTGTAATGCTCTGCATTAGATCTCGCCTTGAGAATATATGTATTCTATCAAGATAACTAAGCCGATTGTAAAAGTAAACAGTTTTGGTGGCAGCCTTGCCAAATAATTGTGTATATATTGTATATCATCCACATTTTGAGCACTTGTAAAAAGGATTCAATGTCTCTGTAATAGTAAGTGCTGCTCTGCTGAAGCACAATGATACACGATTACTCTGTATTTCACAGTTGAATTGTTTTGTAAAGTGTTCACAGAGTCACATCAGTCTCTCGACCGTTCCATTCACATACAAAACTCGAGGAAAACGAACATCAAATTGTTTAGGTGCGAGTTCTAATTTCTCCTATGTTCTTACAGTTGCAATATCATTCTTTGCATGGTGGTGGCAACAAAAACTGTTTGCTTTCGAAGGAGAAGTATAATAGAAATAACGTGCTGCAGTGAAAAAGCGTTTGTTTTAATATTGCGTCTCCAACTCATCCCCCTCCTCTTCCAACCTGAAGAAAAAGAAGAACACCATCCGCGACATTTCCCGCACCCCCCCCCCCCCCCCCCGACATCGATTCGCTATAGTACAAAATCAGTTCAACATTGATTCAAATGGCTCTAAGCACTATCGGACTTAACATCTGAGGTCTTCAGTCCCCTAGAATTAGAACTAATTAAACCTAACTAACCTAAGGACATCACACACATCGATGCCCGACGCAGGACTCGAACCTGCGCCCGTAGCAACAGCGCGGTTCCGGACTGAAGCGCCTAGAACCACTCGGGCACAGCAGCCGGTCTTCCAACATTTTCGATGTCCTTAGTCACTCAGATCAGTAATGATCAGTGCTTGGCAATATTCCAGAAAGATCGAACAACAGCAGTGCTATCATTTCCTTAATAGACTTCGTGGATCTTTGTGGATTTGCTTCACCTTTGCCACATCATTTGTTGTTTCCTATTTACGTTGTTTATATTTCCAACCAAATGGTTCAAATGGCTCTGAGCACTATGGGACTCAACTGCTGAGGTCATTAGTCCCCTAGAACTTAGAACTAGTTAAACCTAACTAACCTAAGGACATCACACACATCCATGCCCGAGGCAGGATTCGAACCTGCGACCGTAGCAGTCTCGCGATTCCAGACTGCAGCGCCAGAACCGCGCGGCCACTTCGGCCGGCTTATTTCCAACCCCTAGGACTTTCTTTAGATCTATAATACTCACATTTGTTTTACATATCGATTTCTCGGACCTTGATGGAGCCTTCCTAGTAATCATGTGGAGAACCTTATTGTTTAGGGTAAACTGTCACGTTCTGCACTATGAGGACATATTTTCTACATCATTCTGCAATACAGTTTGCTCCTCTGAGGAGTTTAGTAAACGTCACCACTACATGACACAAATCTAAAACAAATGATCTTACTGTCTGCGAATAGTTCACGTATTTTAGAAATAACAGAAGATCTACATCACGTTAATTGCGGAACCACAATCACTACCGTTTCGCTACGTGACGTTCCATCAGTTACTGCGAACTGCGACCTTTCAGAGAGGAAATCACGAATCCAGGTGGCACAACTGAGACGATATCCATAGGAAAGCAATGTGGTTGGAAGCCACTTATGAGGAATGATATCGGAAACCTTTTAGAGCTCTATAAATACGGAATAAATCCATTAGTTTCCCGCTGCAGTGCTAAACGTATCGTCATTTACTTACAGGTTAAGACATTCGGCCTTGTAATACTGGTGAAAACTTCGATATTGTACTTTTCTTTAATTATAGTCGAGTCTCGATCAGAGACGCAAGCTTTGTTCGGTTAACAGTGTGTTCAAATTCGGATCACGAACAATAATTCGTCATGTCATTTAATGAGTGTGATAAAACTTCTGAAGCGTCCGATACAGTAATTAAAAAAGCCCCCTCCGAACAGACCTTAGATGCCCCAATGGTACCGACGGGCAGCCGTGTCATTCTCAGTCCACAGGCGTCACTGGATGCCGACATGGAGGGATATGTGGTCATCACACCGCTCTCCCGGCCGTATGTCAGTTTACGAGACCGGAGCAGCTACTTGTCAAACAAGTAGCTCCTCAGTTTCGCTTACAAGGGCTGAGTGCATCCCGCTTGACAATAGCGCTCGGCAGACCGGATGGTTATCCACCCAAATGCTAGCCCAGTCCGACAGCGCTTAACTTCGGTGGTCTAACGAGAACCGTCCTTGGCTCATTGTATACGGGATGTTAAAAAGAATTCTATATTTTGAAAGGTGTTACCACTGAGGCAAGGCCGTTGCCCCCTTATTGTAACGCAGTTTCATTTACAAGCGTTAGGGACTCTCTCATCTGTAATAACGTATTATGTAATACATGTTGTATGGCGGTATTGGTCTACATACAGACTGTCATAAAGAGCTGTGTTGTCTAGTAGTCTCTTGTGGTACCCATTGTGCATTGTCAAACGTCTGTACTGGAGAAGATTGAGAGGATTTGCGACACAGCTATGCTGATTGCATGCATTCAGATGCGGCCTAAACATTAGAATTTAAGGGTGGGCCGCGTTACGTGCTGTCTAGTGTGCGTGTGTCTCTTTTAAGTTCAGTGCTACAGTCAGTAAAAGTTGTTTGGTCTGAATCAATGAAATGGAACGTACTGTAAAAGCAGTGGTTGTAATGGAGGAATCAGTGTCGGGATTCCTCTCTTTCTAGGTATTTCCTCATCTAATTTGTAGTTTAATTAAAGATAAAAGGGCTATTGGGAAGTTACATATCGTAGACAGTCAGAGGGTGCAATTTACTTGGAATGTATATTGGAGAAAAACACACAAATGCGAAGTAAAATTTCAAATCAAAAGACCTACACCTGTCTAAATTTCCAGTTTGATTTTATGTTTGCCGTCAGTTTCAGCACTGCACTGTGCCATCTTCAGACTCCCTGACCGACTAGTGGGAAGAATCCAACCTCTAATACACTTGCAGACTGCAAATGATGTTCGAATGGATCGCTTTTCTGAAGTCTATCTATATCGGGGACCGTGTGCTAGCCCCTGTTTCTACTGTAGAAGAGATGGGGTTCTTCCTATACGTCGGTCATAGGGCCTGCAGATGGTGCAGTGTAACACTGAAACTGGTACCAAAAGTAAAATAAAATTGGAAATTCAGACGTGTCATGGTGTTTTGATTTGAAGTTTTATGTTGAACAGCTGATGTCGTGCAGCCATCTTGTGTAACTATGGACTAACAAAGACCAAATGTGAGGAAGTCGTATCACAGTGGTTTATAGCATGCACTCACAATTCTCAGTGCTTGTGCAGTAGCAACCTTGGTTGTTGTTGTTGTTGTTGTTGTTGTTGTTGTTGTTGTTGTTGTGGTCTTCAGTCCTGAGACTGGTTTGATGCAGCTCTCCATGCTACTCTATTCTGTGCAAGCCTCTTCATCTCCCAGTACGTACTGCAGCCTACATCCTTCTGAATCTGCTTAGTGTATTCATCCCTTGGTCTCCCTCTACGATTTTTACCCTCCACGCTGCCCTCTAATAATAAATTGGTGATCCCTTGATGCCTCAGAACGTGTCCTACCAACCGATCCCTACTTCTAGTCAAGTTGTGCCACAAACTCCTCTTCTCCCCAATCCTATTCAATACCTCCTCATTAGTTATGTGGTCTACCCATCTAATCTTCGGCATTCTTCTGTAGCACCACATTTCGAAAGCTTCTATTCTCTTCTTGTCCAAACTGTTTATCGTCCATGTTTCACTTCCATACATGGCTACACTGCATACAAATACTTTCAGAAACGACTTCCTAACACTTAAATCAATACTCGATGTTAAAAAATGTCTCTTCATCAGAAACGCTGGCCTTGCCATTGCCAGTCTACATTTTATATACTCTCTACTTTGACCATCATCAGTTATTTTGCTCCCCAAATAGCAAAACTCCTTTACTACTTTAAGTGTCTCATTTCCTAATCTAATTCCCTCAGCATCAGCCGACTTAATTCGACTACATTCCATTATCCTCGTTTTGCTTTTGTTGATGTTCATCTTATATCCTCCTTTCAAGACACTGTCCATTCCGTTAAACTGCTCTTCCAAGTCCTTTTCTGTCTCTGACAGAATTACAATGTCATCAGCGAACCTCAACCTTGATATACGACGATAAACGAAATGCTGTAAGGACTATAGCAGAAGACGGTGCCCGGAGTGGTAATCAGGCCACAGTTCAGATGGAACTGGCCAATGAGCAGCATGCGCAGTGGAAGCACCTACCTTTGTATCGTCAGACCACACATGCCAACATCGGGCGTCTCCAAGAAGCACCATAGCCAGTCCTGCTGCCGGTTACGACAGCCAACCATTGCCTCCGTTCCAGATCACTCGGTATGACACAGGTATGTTGCTACTACCGCAACGTCAGCAGGGGGAAGCAGTATTTAAATCCTGCCGAACCATCTCGTGATCATCGAATAGCTGGGACTGCTATGCGACGTCTAGTCCGTGACACACAACCGAGCCGATGACTTAACCGTATTTACGGTAGCCGGCCTCAAATCCCTGTCCGTCGCCTGAGCATCTGGACGCCAAGGCAAATCAGCACTTTTTTCTGCCGTCTCCGGAGTGTGATGCAAGATCCCAGTCATCAGCCACTCCGACGAAGCGTCTCCTGTGCTCAGGGACACTAGACCACGATGTAGCTGGATGTGCATACAGCTACCGCCACCGGACCACCAAAACCTCGACTGCGGAACACGAACTTCTGGCACAACTTTGAAATACAGAAAGGTCTTGATAGCACAATTCTATATTAAGCGTTACGTATTTCAAAATATTGTCCTGAGACTGAAAATTACCGAGCAAGTGTGTACGTAAAAAAGTATGCATCTCAGTATTCCATATACAGAAATTTCATTTAGTTTCGTACTTACATTTAAATCAAGCTTTAGTAAGAAGCTCACAAATGTGAGCTCATAGACTGAATACAATACGGATCTCATCTCAAAGAGGCATATTTGACAGTGCCGATGTCTATTATACAAGTAACACCCAGCAACGAATTTCGAACATCTAAATGGTTCATCCGATTTCGTGGATCGACTTGCCTTTAGAAAGCTATTAGAGCAAACCTAAATTGGTATGAATTACAGGCATGTAACCTGAACAGTCCATGAGTTATTGGAGGTCAAAGTGGACGATTACTATTGATCGCGTCACGCCATGAGTACTCCAAAGTTACACAAAAAAAACGGTAGCAGCATGTTTATAAATATATTTATTCGTCTATGTCTTTGTTTATATCCGATATATATTATTCATGAAGAACATTATATAAACGTTGGTGATGTTTTAAAAATTCATTTTTTACTTAAATAATTATTTTCTGCCTTTTAATCTTTTGTGGGTGAAACTTTTCACTCGATTTCGAACATTTTGATGAGATTATCTCAGGTACTTGTGGTAAATTTCAGGTTTATTTCAGCTTGTCTTCATCTGAATCAAAGAGATCCTGGAGGTAAAAATTAGAAAGACTCAAGTCCACATGGAGGCTTATCAGCAATAGTCCTTCCTGGGAACATCCACGACTGGAACATGGAAAAGGAGAAATGTCGGTGGTGTAAGGTGTACCCTCCACGATACAACAGGCCATAAAGCAGGGTAATGTTGCATTGTCATCCAGCTGCGAGATATGTTTAAGCTTTCAAGGCTCCAGCTCATCTGGAAGTTAGTTTAAAAACAGTGACAAAATTTGTACTGAGCAGACATACAATAAAACGATATCCACTCCCCCTCCCTCCTCTTTCTCGCTTGTCGGCTGTGCTCCTTCCTACACATATCACCTGGAACGCATTCTGCCAGACCCCCCCCCCCCCCCCAAAGCTTCAGAAATGTGTTCAGTTTAACCGTTGAATCCGTAGATGAAGGTATAAGGGGCGTAGTGTCACTGGCCAAGCGTTCCCACCTGAATTTTGCGATAACTAAGCCAGCCAGTCCTTGAACCAACTTCGTGAGCCGCCGCATATAATTTCTTCCTGCGAGTCATGTGGAGATACTCTAGTAGTTTTCTGTGTCGTTGCAGAGCCGTAGCGGTGCTGTCAGATACTGAAAGTCAAATACTACTGTATGTTTTACGTAATGAAGCGGGAAGAAGTGTTTGTTTGCAAATAATTTTTACATGGTATGCCATTATATTGCGTTTATTCAAGAAACACGGTAAAATGAACTCGTTCACACTGATTATAAGCTAACTATTAACGGAACTAAAGCATGGTCTACTGCATGACTAGATCGAAAGGCATCCTATCGACAACTGCCCATTATGGCACACAGCCTGTAACTTGAGCGTACCATCGGTACAGTTCCTATAAGATCGAACATCTTCGGTTATGCCAAAGTTACTTATTTATTTATTAATATCAACGTTTCCAGGCATTGTAAAGTTACTGAAAGATAGTATTTTTAAGCCGTAGACTCCTCTTAATGTCTAAGTGGCAAAATGTACCCTTTTTTAGCAAATATTTATTAATAGCAATTACTTGATTCGCGGCAGAAGAAATGTACTTTCCCTAAGTATCTCTATGCTAACGTCGCGAGCAATTTCTGTGTTGGCACCCCCTCCCACTTACTCTGAAAGAGCAAGATGGCCAACCGCCTCGTTAGCCGGTGTGGGAACCTACCGCTCGCTCCTTATTCCGTACGTACGTATGTGAATCAGGAAAACTGGAAATAAAGTAAAATGCGCTCTTGTCTGCACGTAACGGGTACCTTACACATACCCTTTGATAATTTCCTTTCAATATTGCGATTTTTTCCTTCAGACTTAATCGTAATTTTTGAAACATTACAGCAAAGGTCATCTTGCTTTATACCAGTTACTTTCAAATATAATTTTAGTAGTTTGACAGAAACCTTTAAAATGCAAAATCTACCAGTTTATGAAATCTTATTGTATTTACACCTACTGAAACAGTTTTCCTAGCTTCCGATTATCAGTATTTGGATAATATTTCATTTTTGACTATCATGCTCTCCCAGATTTTAACTACCAAAAATCTTTCAAGATATCACTTTAATAAACGAATATACCAACAAAACATATTGTAAAAAGCACTTAAAGTATGCTCACAAAGACCAATAAACACTAAATTTTGAAACATTTATCAAGAAGTTAAAATCTGTTTGGCAAATATCACAATAATACAATTTGTTTAATAGAAATCTAGAAAAATTATTACAAACGTTTAGCTCACGTTCCAAGTAGCTAGTTGGCTGTCCCACACGAATCCCTTGCAGCATAATTTTCCAGAATTTTCCTAAATACAAAATATATACAAAATACACATTTCATAAAACCATGAAGGGATTTTTTTCTTTTTACTCTGCTTTGTTGTTTCACTGATCGCCATTGAAATTTATGGAGCACTTGTGATTCACGGTCGTTCTCTGATAAATCACTTCACTGACACTCTTATTTGGTGAGAAGCACTACTATTCGCCAGCCGAAATTGTTGGTCCCAGGTGACGTGTTTGCACTGCTTGATGAAAGCAGCCATAATTCGTGCAGATGCCAACAGCATCTCTGGTTGCTGACTGGTCATCACACTTGGTTATCAGTGCACTTCATCTGGATAGGTGTGTTCAGAACTCCCCATGTTCGCGTCATGAAGACATCAAGTATGGATACGTAAAACAAAGTCACTTATTTTAAAACCAGCGTTGCAACAATAAATTACATTTCCCAAACACTGGATTGTTTCTTCTAACTAACTCCACTGGTTCCGCCCAAGTTGCCGAAATTCAAAATTCGAAACCTTTAATTAACTACTACCTTCATGAATTTGTGAATTCATTTCAAATAATTATTATATAATAAACAACTCTGAAGTTACGTGACAACTTAGTGACTTCATTAACTCTTGACAAATTATCCTCTCTTGATTACTTTATATCTTGCTTAATTGATTCTTTAATAGAAGTACTAACTCTTGGTATTAAATTATTTAGTTTTACATTGATGTTTGATCTATACTTCATAGAGGTTCACTATGTTTACCAGTGTTGTGGTTGTGAAATGTCTATGCTTACGTCACGCCGGCCACACCACATAGTCACCTTGCCTGGCTATTTCAGCCACCAGCTTTCTCGAGGTTCATTCAACTCCTGCATCAAACTGGGTATATGTTATTTCAAAATGCTTATAAATATTTTCTCTCTAAGTAATTTAATAGAACTACTACTTACAACGCACTTCATGGTCTTGTCTGTGTCTTTCAAAAAGTACTTCTTTATTATCTTACTAGAGAGATATTCTGTGTTGTAACTGATATTCAGGTACTTCATAGTTTGGAGGCTTCCCTTTAATTACCATGGAATCTCTTAACATTGAGTAGTTTGTATTTGCGGCTTAGTACATGGGACTCTCGACGTGCTACTTCCACTACATTAGGGTGTTGTACCCTGCTAACAACATATGGTCCTTTAAAAATTTATCTGCCAAAACCAACAGTCATGTCGAGACTAAATAACTTACACCCTCAAATTTCTGCATTAATTACTCTAAAGTTTCTGGTATATAGTTCTCAGATTCTGTTGCCTTATTTAGTGCCCTAGCATCCAAGGTAACTTGTACTGAACCATCTTTTTTGGTAATGTAAACTAGTGGGTTACAGGACTTACTGGTTGATCTCTCTGTAATCTGTAAAGACAACATCCTCTGTATTTCTCTATCGATGGCCTTCTTTTTTGATGCTGGTATAACATGTGGTCTCAACTTAAAAGGTTGATGTGGCTTGACTTTTAAACTCATAACATCCTCCCTTCATTAATCCTGGTCTATCAGACAATACATCTTTATATTATAACAACACATTTTCACATCTGTATCAATAACATCAATATTCTTTATTTTATTCTTTATTTCATTTACTATCATGAACCAACCTCACTCTGATTCTGATTCCCTTTTGTCTGTGGAACACCTTCCTCTTTATCTACTTCCCACTGAAAACACTCATACGTTATTCTTAGTTATACTTACTCTGCACTTTCTCTTTGGGAATTAGCCATGTTACCAAATTTAATTTCTCTGTGAGTACCGTGTACCTTTAGGGTCATACTACCCTTTTCTAAATCCATAGTTGCTGCATAGAACACCATCAAATCTGTCCCTGTTATCAGTCCAATTCAAAGATTTAGGACCACCATAGCACTAACCCCCAATAAAATTCCTTGAACATACACCTCTAATATCTCTTGATTCTTTATTTTCTGACTTTTTCCTCATACTGCACGTATAACTGTAGCTCCTTGCAGCAGCAGTACTGGTACCTCACTTCTACCCCTTATTTGACCCCTCTTGCTACCGCACATAACTAGCTACCATTATCAATAACAGCAGTTGCTTTAATTCCATTAATTTCCACATCTACAACCGCTTGATATGCTTCTTTACGACCTGTTTCGTCTTCCTCAAAAAGAATTTATCTAATATCCCCAGGACTTTCCCTTATCAGTCTCTTCATAGTCAATGGTCCGTCACTTAACTGAGCTTGAGGTCGACCTCACACATACTCCTTTCTAGTTTTCCCTTTCCTGGTCTCCCCTTTCGTGGTTTCTTTCTGTCCTGTCATCAAGATGTCTCCCATTTTGTTCTTGATATCGCGTGTTACTGTAATTATTATTACTTCCTCGGTTCCAACCTCCTCTCACACGTTTGTTGAGCCCACTGCTATGCCCCTCGTCGTCTCCCACACTTTCGTTTCTATTTCGTTCCCTCTGCTCATTATGGCTTCTGTTTTGTTCCCTCCAATTACCACTTCCTCTCGATCTCCAATTTATTCCTCTCCAGGCATTACTGGATGTTTCGCCCCTGAAATTTTTGTCCAGCTGCCTAAAGCTTGTAAAATATCTTCTGTTTTCTTTTTCGATATCCGTATTAATTTTTCCTGAACATTCACTGGTAGTTTGACCAATACTGCAGCAATAAGGTCTTCCTCATTAACTGAGTTATCTAAATACAAGCTCTTCTTGCAGAAAATTTGAAAATAATCTATATAGCTATCATAATCACTGCCTAAGAAATTTCTACCCTGCAAGATCGTTTTTCTAATATTGTATTGAGCACTGTTAGACCAGTAATTGTCTAATAATTTTTTAATAAATTCGTCATACGTTTGACATGAATCGCCAACTCTCATTCCCCATGAAAGAACGTCGCCTCCCATTCTACTTCTAACACATCTTATTTTCCTCCTCTCTCCCATTTTTCTGGTAATAGACCTTGGAACTGTTTCACAAAAGCTTCAGGATGAAGTTTCCCTGTTGCTGCAAAATTACGTGAAGTGCTAACTTTTAAATAGTGGTTTTCATTTGTATTGTTTCCACAATTATTTACTCTAATAATATCTTTTAATTTTAAATCTGCCCGCATCTCGTGGTCGTGCGGTAGCGTTCTCGCTTCCCACGCCCGGGTTCCCGGATTCGATTCCCGGCGGGGTCAGGGATTTTCTCTGCCTCGTGATGGCTGGGTGTTGTGTGCTGTCCTTAGGTTAGTTAGGTTTAAGTAGTACTAAGTTCTAGGGGACTTATGACCACAGCAGTTGAGTCCCATAGTGCTCAGAGCCATTTGAACCATTTGAACCAATTTTAAATCTAATTTCTTTTTAACACTTGCAGCAAAGACATCAGTGCCTCTGTTAGTAAAGTCACTAACGTCTTGTGAATATTTCTTTAGCATTTGTTTCCCGTGAAGATATTCTATTAGAGAAAGCTGTCTCTGTTTCTCTACTTTTTTATTTACACCGGATACCGAGGCATCAAATTTTTCCGTCTCCTTACCAAATTTGATCTAAAATTTTAACATTCTGTTGTAATTCTTTAATAAATTTACTATGATTTACTTCGGCTACTTCCCCAGTGGTGACTCATTTGAATTAGTGGCCGCTGTTCCTTCATTATATTCTCAGTTTCTTCATTTACCACTTAGAAATTTTGGTTCGTATCCCTAACACATTTATCCAACCTATCAGCTGCGTTCTTGTTAATTGCTTTCATAATTTTCATCAACTGTTCTTTAATGTTTCTAGTATTTTCATTTATTCTCTTATAGGTTGCTTTGAGGTTTTGGATATTTTCTTCTAGTTTCTTGTTAGTTTCCCTAACAGTTTCTTTTGTTTTGATGTCGTTTTCAGTTGATGGCTTAGATGTTTAGTTTCCCAAGTACTTTCCTCTATTTTACTCATCACAGTTGGAAATACGGCTTCCACATTAAATTCTGAACGATTAATTTTGTTAGGTTCATTTTCTGTCGCCATACTTTCCTTAACCAGTGTTTGAGTGTATGGCTAAGCAGCATTTTCTGTGATCTCTAAAGTGTTTAGTGAGACTTCCTGCCCCTAGTTAACTACAATATGGTTCATCCTGACTACACGGCCTTCTTTGGATTTTGCAGGTGGAAATACATCATGAATCTCTCACAAGTCAGAGATCTCATGAGCCTTACATTACTTGCCATGATATTTCGTTGGCTCATTTCACTTTTAGTTGTCGTACCACTTCCAAGTAACATTAACTGTATACAACACTGGTCTATCGCATGTACACTGCTGGCCACCGTAAATGCAACACCCTGAAGGAAGCATCCGAATCAAGTGAAATTTACACCATGGGTTTGCAGCGATGAGATATGCAACTGATTAGAATTTCAGCGCAGACGCACATCACGCGCGCCTGTGGCACCACCTCATAGCGCCATTTAAGGCTTGGCGATTTCGACGAGTGTACGTTCGGCACGTGTGTTTACCTTGTGGTTGTTTCACAAGACGATCAGTTATGCCTCGTAGACAACAGTGAACATCTTTTGGTCAAGTATCCGAGTTCGACAGAGGAAGGATAGTGGCTTACCGAGATTGTGGATTATCATACAGAGAAATCGCTAGTCGTGTTGGACGAAACCAAACAACTGTAATGCGGATATGTGACCGTTGGATGCAGGAGGGTACGACGGACCGACGTGGTCGATCGCATTCACCTCGGTGCACCACTGCACGTGCTGATACGCAAATTGTGCGCATGGCAGTGACGGATCGCTCAGTGACATCCCGAACCATAGCACAGCACATTGCGTTTGTAACGCATCATCCAGTGTCTGCGCGTACCATTCGACGACGTTTACAGCAGAGTGGTCTGTCCGCAAGACGTCCATTGCTTCGTCTACCATTGACGCAGAACCACAGACGTCTCCGTCGCCAATGGTGTGATGACAGACGGATGTGGACGGCAGAATGCAATGACGTTGTCTTTACTGACGAGGCACGCTTCTGTCTGCAGCACCACGATGGTCGGATTCGAGTGTGGAGACACAGTGGAGAGAGGATGCTGGACAGCTGCATTATGCACCGCCACACTGGTCTTGCACCGGGTATTATGGTATGGGGCGGTATTGGATATTACTCTCGCACGCCTCTAGTACGCATTGCCGGTACTTTAAATAGCCGGCGCTACATATCCGAGGTGCTGGAGCCAGTTGTCCTTCCTTACCTTCAGGGCTCGGCCACAGCCATATTTCAACAGGATAATGCGCGACCACACGTGGCACGCATTGTCCAAAGGTTCTTCGTCAATAACCAGATTGAATTGCTTCCCTGGCCGGCTCGCTCTCCGGATCTTTCGCCGATAGAAAACATGTGGTCCATGGTTGCTCAACGAGTGACCCAGATTACATCCCCAGCTGCCGCACCAGATGATCTTTGGCAACGTGTGGAAGCTGCTTGGGCTGCTGTACCCCAGGAACACATCCAACGTCTCTTTGACTCAATGCCGAGACGTGTGGCAGCGGTGATCTCCAACAATGGCGGCTACTCTGGCTACTGATTCTGGCAGGAACCACATGTCACAGACGTCTGTAAACGTAATCATTTGATACTTGCTCAACATGTTATCTACAAAATAAATTTTGTTGTGCTACCTCTTGTCTTTCTTGGTGTTGCATTTACGGTGGCCAGCAGTGTAATTTACTTTGAAAATAGAATATTTTATTCGGTACAGTAATGCTACACTGCCTTGCCGAACGTCGAACTCCAGACCTGAGCTACAGCGCCTCCATTGCACCCCTTCTCTGCTACTGTGCTGCGCTGAGTTTCTACCCACATGATACCGCGCGGTCGTGTTGTTTCCTCTGGTTACGTGGCTTACCTTGCCACGTTGGACATCGCTGTCTTCTTCCTTCTGGTACGATCTCTTCTCGACGATTGTTCGTACCCCAGTAACGTGAAATATATTTTTTGCTATGAGAAACTTATCACTTTACGTGACACGTTTCCTGCATTAGCAGACTCATTCTTAGTATTCCACATTGCAATCATTTCTACCAGTTATTATACACTTCCCGCTTTTTTCTCGTCGCGTTTTTCATCGAAATTGCAGTTTCTATTTTGCCCATAAATTTGCAATAAGCAGTTTCTTCCACCGCAATTTATTTCTCTATGGTTGTATTTGGCTCACAAGATGCCAAATGCAAGACACATAAACTGCAATTCATCCGAACTGTGACGATGTGCTTGAAGCATCCACTGTAATCTACTCAGATTTGCGAGAAATTCGTCCCTGCAACGGATACCAGATGAAAGAACCCCCACCAGTACTAAAACTCAGAAATATGTCAGTTTAGCCAGCGAGTCCGTGGATGATGGTATAAGGGGAATACGGTATAACTGGTCACGCGTTCCCACCCGAGTTTTGCGATAATTAAGTCAGTCCATCCTGGAACTGACTTAGTGAGCCGCCGCGTGGGAATTCTTCCCACCTGTTATGTGGAAATGCTCTCGTAGCTTTATGTCCCCTTGCACAGCCATAGCAGCGCCTTCATATACTGAAAGTGCAATTCTACTGTCTATGTTTTACGTAATGAAGCGGGAAGAAGTTTATTTGTGCAAATAGTTTTTACATGGGGTGCCATTATGGTGAATTTATTGAAGAAACACCATAAAATGAACTTGTTAACACTGGTTATAAGCTAAATAGTAAATGTACCAGAGCATGGTCAACAGCATAACTAGATCGAAAGGCATCCCATCGATGTCTGCCGACCATGGCAGATAGTCTGTAACTTGAGCTACAATCGATACAGTTCGTACGATATCGAACAACTTCGGTTATGCCAAAGTTACTCAATATGTATTAATACTAACGTTTCCTGGCATTGTAAAATTACTAAAACATAGTATTTATGAACTGTAGACTTCTCCTAATGTCTGAATAGCAAAAGGCAACATCTGTTAGCAAATATTTATTTATAACAATTACTTTATTCGCGTCAGAATCAATGAACTTTCCCTGGGTATCTCTTAGCTGACGTCACGGGCGATTTCTGCATCATTACTTCATCCCACTGCCTCTGAAAGCGCCAGGTGGACCAACCGCATCTGCTAGCCAGCATGGCGAACCTACCGCTCGCTCCTTACTCCATACATACTGCAGCGCTTATACATTCACTTTACGTATGTGAAATAGCTAAACTGGAAATAAAGTAAAACGCGCTGTTATCTGCAATTAAGGTGTACCCTACAATTCCGGTAATACGCTGCAGGGCGATCGAGACAT
Organism: Schistocerca nitens; assembly: GCF_023898315.1. Classification (NCBI taxonomy): domain Eukaryota; kingdom Metazoa; phylum Arthropoda; class Insecta; order Orthoptera; family Acrididae; genus Schistocerca; species Schistocerca nitens. The sequence goes on from NC_064618.1 coordinate 781,205,976, forward strand.
TAGTCGTTACCATTCTTTCCTAGTCTCGCCCCTACCGCTACTGAACAGACCGCCAAGAAAACTCTTACTAATCTATTATCACCCAGTTCTGCGCTATATTTAAAATTTCGTGTCTCTAGGTCATGTGGAAGTTGCTTTAAAGTTAGCTGCAAAATTTGTACCGCACAAACAGATAGGCAAAAAATTTACATAATAAAAACGTGGTAAAAATTTCGAACACTATTCGACCAAGCAATAAAGCATAACACATTCAAATTTTCTGACAGTGTAAGATATTTATATGATGGACATGAGGATTTTCGGTTGACGATATTCTTGTTTTGACTGGTCATCAATTTAGCAATTGAGGGAAGTATTGGGGTAAAAATAGTAGAGGGAAACCAAGAGATGAATATAGCAAGCAGATTCAGAAAGATGTTGGTCGCAGTAGTTATTGGGAGATCTAGAGGCTCGCACAGGATGGAGTAGGATGGAGACCTGCATCAAACCAGTCTTCAGACTGAAGATAACAACAAGATATCCACTAATGAGGAGGCTCATCTGATCAGTTAAGAAACTATGGACGAGTTCTGCGAGTGCATGGATTTCAACCAATGACCGAACCATGTAGCCCACAATACGTTTGCTTTTTTTTTTTATATACGGTAGCTTCAATTCCTGCATATCAGTGGCCGCTCATGGAAAATTTTGCCAATGCACTACAATGTGGTGGCCTATAACCTTTTGACTTGCAAAGGCAGTAATCGTAACTAAATTGAATATATTCATTTTACGTATGTAAACTGAACTGTCTAAATACATTTGAATTTTATAATTAACCTCTTAACGTCAAGCGGAATAAAATAAAAGAAAAAAGTTTTAGTACCAGTGACAATTGTACCCGAGCCGACGAATTGTGAGTCTGTATGCCTGACGGCTTTTTTCCCCCAAGACTTTATAGTAAACATTAACAGTTCCACATAATCAAAACACACGCCAGTACGAATCAGGAAACAAAACTGATTTCATAGACAGTTACGTACTATACAACACGATCATTTTAAAGTCTTCAGAATGGATATCTGTAAGAAATTGTTTGTTGAGTAAATTCTTTGGTGATACTTGCGTAGAATTCACATTACAATTCTTTCTAGGAAGAATAACTGTTAATTGTTGCAGTCTGTGACATTCTATAGTCATGTACTACCAGAAATTCTCTTCACTCCTCTGCCTTTCCCTTTCTGAAAATATGTAAAATATCGTATGCCATTTTTTAATAATAATTCTGTATTAAAGTGATCAGAATGTGCTGATTACTAGGTAAATAAATGAAATTGTGTTTTAAAAGTAAATATTTCGACGTCATTTGTTTTCTTCCGCGAATTATGTACATTTCAAAAACATAAACTTGTTGTAACACTTGTCAACTTTCTTATGAAATTTGTGTCTTGTAACCCTAAAGAATAATGACACCTACGTTAGAAGTGATGTGGTTACGCATGTCGAATGAAGCAAATTAGGATGTAAGATAAACAGAATAAGACGTGATTTAGATAAAGGGTCCATTTACGTGAAGAGGAATACCAAATTCTCATTCGTAGCACACTTATTTCTGTTCTGTTCCACTTGCCAATGTTAAAATTAGTCCTTCAGCAAGGCGACGATCTACTTTCGATTGCACCTCCTTGCACAAGTGTGTAATACATTCATTTCCAGTGTTCTCGCAATGTTAACAACGGGAAAGTGGACGTATGATATAAACCGAACTGTCTGCTTAACATCGTTCTTTTGCCATAGATTTATCGTTTTCACAATATTTATAATTTTAATTTAGAAGTCACGAACTGTAGTGAGCGGCTGGACCACTGATGACTTAGAAAAAAGTTGATTACATGCATCCACACTAAATTGCACTTAACTGTTTAACAGAAAGAGTCACGCATTCCTACCTTTGTGTGGAGCAAAGCTCGGGTACAATTAGGGAGACATTTATTAGAACAGATGACGACCATTTCAACTTATTTTGCAGGGTTTGTATGACCTCTTTTCCACATTATTTTCTCTCTCGAAGCTCTAGAAGCCTTTATGTTTTAATTTTGAGAAAGCGTGTAGAATACCATCTGTCATTACTACTCTTATTACCGCTCTACATGATAATGAAACTTATCCAGTTTATTTGGTAGTCTGAAAAATAGAATAACAAAGTCATCACTGAGTAACGTCCCATTAATTCCGACTGCTGGAAAGACTTCGTCATGTACAAGTAATCCATTCTCTCCAACAATCATTAATTGAGATTAGACCATAGTCTCCTGTGATTTACATTCTGTGTGTTGTTTACACATTCCTGTTAATCAAATATATTACCGCGTCGAATGAACATTCTCATTGTTAAAAACATTCTCAGCGTTACATTATAAAATTGTGTTCTGGAGTACCGACTACTTAATCAAGCTTTCACCATATTTAGTATATTATTCATTCTCTTTTAAAAATGCTGTACACCTGAAAGCAGTGTTTCCAGCGATGGAACATGTACTTAAGTACTGAAATGCTAGTATCGCCTTTGTTATGCAAGTGCCTTCAGTTACTGTATCAGTTCCATTTAAGCGTTCTATAGGCCAACATTGTTTCCAGCATTTCTAGTGTTAACAATTTCTGACGAATCACGCTGAAGTTCTGAAAGTATCCGGGATTACAAGCGAGAATATTACGAAATGGAAACAGCAGTTGAGAAGGGAAGGAGACGGTGTTGCAGCCTATCCCCGACGCTATTCAATTTGCACATTGAGCAAGCTATGAAGGAAACCAAGGAGAAATTTGAAACAGAATTAAGGTAATTGCCGATGACTGTATGATTCTGTCAAAGACGGCAAATGACTTGGAAGAGCAGTTGAATGAAGTGGATAGTATCCTGAAAAGAGGTTATAGGATAATACTAACAAAAATAAAATAGAAATAATCGAATGAGTCGAGTAAATGAGGTGATGCTGACAGAATTAGGAAATGAAACACTAAAAGTAGTCGATGAGTTTTGATGTCTGGCCATCACAATAAGCGATGATGGCTAGAGTGCCATCACAGGTGCGGTATAAATATTAACTTCACACACGAAGCAGACAATTAACTTCACATACGAAGCAGACAGTTCAATTAATGTCCATAGTAATAATCAGTAAACAGTTACAAATTATCATTACCCTTCTAACTCTTCCTTCACTGTCCACTCTGCTGAAATTTAATGCTGCTTTGATAAAAAGAATGGTTTAATTTGTTCTAGGGTTCTATACACATAAATGATGAGACGTACTCCAAAGGAAACTAAGTTTTTTTCATCTTGTCCTCTGGAATATGCAACAGTGGATAACAACATTGAAAATGCAAGTCTTAACATCTGTATAACTGTACCGTTAATGTTTTGTCTGAAGTAATATCGGCGTTTTTATCGAGATAACTGTACGAGAATATAATTACAATTCATCAATAAACATTACATATTCTCGCTCAGAAGTGGGACTGCGACAAACGTTTATAACTGATACTAAGATAATGTTCAATTGTTCCACTTATCATTATGATTTGCACGACGACAGTGTAAAATGTTCAAGCTTGAGATGCAACATCATATTATATCAGTGTCTAAAACGATATACACCAGGATGCGAAATTGGTCCATAAGTTAAAAAATCTGGCGAAGCTTGAAAATATTGAAAGTGCGCGTTCTGCCCAATATTTCATCTGAGCAAACATACATAATCGATCAGTAATTTTATATTTGGGAAACTGAGAACAACATTTAAGCAAATAACATTGAACCACAAAGCAAATAGATGAGAAAGCACATTGCACTTAAATGGAGTAATTGTATGGCATTGATCGCTGGAAGTCCACACCTGGGGAAGTTCGGACGCCGGATTGCCAGTCTTTTCAGGTGACACCCTGTTGGGAGACCAGCGTGTCGGTAATGATGAGGACAACCATAACACCCTGTCCCCGAGTGGAGAAAAATCTCCCAAGCGGTCAGGAACCGAACCTGGGTCCACTACATGGCAGTTAAACGCGCTGACCACTCAGTTAAGGGGACGGACAGCATACTGCATTAAATAATAATATACACAGGAATACGAGAGACTATACATGAATTCTATACTATACATGAATTCTATGATTATTTCGAGAGGAATGGCGAATACTTTAGGAGACCGTAGTATCGACTTCTTCGAATAAAAGTGTCCATGTAACATGTGACCAAATTTCATCAGTTACAAATATGTAGCTGTTAAATTCTAACGCAAACAAATACTCACATAGGACATTAATGAAAGACAAATCATTAAGTTCAAAGCTGATTTTCATAAAATCACCACCAACTTTAATGCAGTTTCGATATCCTTTGACACGACGGGTACCTCTTCTGAGAAAGTTTTGGTGTTTTCGTATACGGACAGCACTATTTACAATCCCAACGATCAGTTTACTGTTGGTTTTTGATGTCGCCCTTCAACAAGCCACAAAAGGAAATATCTAAAAAGGATAAGGTCCAGAGACCATGGTGGTTAATAAATGTGAACATTTTTGCCGAATCATCTCCCTGGGAGTGTTAGGTTAAGATGAAGCCACCGACGAATAAAAAGCCAAAGCGGCCTCTTTCAATAATGTTGAAAATTCGTTTTCTAGAAAATCTAGATAAAGGGCACTGTAAGATGATTCAGTAAAGCAAGAGAACCAGACAACTGACTGCATAATATGCAACACTACACATTTACAGAAGACGCTTCTTTTAATAAGCCTAGACGAAGACACCTAGTTTTTCGTCCGGCCATAGATGTGAGTTACGAGTGTTATTGATACCTTCACAGGTGAATGTGGCTGCATGAGTAAGCAGAACTAATTGGATTACGCGGCGATTTCCAACTAACCAAAGACGAAATTCCAGTCGTCTACCTTCGACTTTTTCTTGAAGGATGTGAATCCACCGTGGATGATGAAGATAGAGACACTTCAAACGTGACGTTCGCCACATTCGGGTTGTGCAACACCGGTACCTGTCGTAATTCCGCACGGATACTTTCTACCAACTAAATGTTTTCTACTTCTCTCGCCCTCTCTTCTCATTTGCACGTGTAGATGAAACACGACTGCTCATCACTGCAACAGTCCCACGCAGTGTAGTGAAAACTTTTTCTCGCTGACATCCCAACAAAATTATGAAAGGAAAAAAGTTTATCGCTTCTGTTCATGCAGCATAAATGCAGCATCAGGTGTGACGTTTTAATTTACTGCTTCGTTACTTATAGCTCTAATCGCAGCACGTTTTTCAGACAGAAAAAGTCTGGTGCTTTGCGGTTAGGAAATCATGTATCGTATTCTCTACAGGCAACATCAGCGGATCCATTACGAAACCCATAGACAAATATCATTTTGCCGTATTCAGTATTTGTAAATATGTACGCTTGATTACAAGATAAAGAAGATCTGTCCAACAAATTACAATCACGAAAGGTGAAATGAAAGGTCTTCGAGGTTTAAATTCTGATAAAAGCATTACTTAAAAGATGTACTCTACAATAAGTCAAGTATTATACTTAGTGACGGTATATATACGCTATGTGATTAAAAATATTCGGACACCTGGCTGAAAATGACTTACGTTCGTGGCGCCCTCCATCGGTAATGCTGGAATTCAATACGGTGTTGGCCCACCCTTAGCCTTAATGACAGCTTCCACTCTCGCTAGAATACGTTCAATAAGGTGCTGGAAGGGTTCTTGGGGAGTGGCAACCCATTCTTCACTGAGTGCTTCACTGACGAGAGGTATCGATGTCGGTCGGTGAGGCCTCATACGATGGATGCGTTCCAAAACATCCCAAAGGTGTTCTATAGAATTCAGGTCAAGACTCTGTGCATCATTACAAGGATGTTGTTGTCGTGTAACCACTCCGCCACAGGGCGTGCATTATGAACAGTTGCTCGAACGTGATGAAAGAGGGAATCGCCATGCCCGAGTTGCTCTTCAACAGTGGGAAGCGAGAAGGCACTTAAAACATCAGTGTAGGCCTGTGCTGTGATAGTGCCACGCAAAACCACAAAGGGTGCAAGCCCCCCCCCCCCCAATGAAAAACATGACCACACCATAACACCACCGCCTCCGAATTTTACTGTTGCCACTACACCCTCTGGCAGATGACGTTCACCGGGCATTCGCCATACCCACACCCTGCCATCGGATCGCCACAAAGCTTACCGTGATTCGTCACTCCATACAACGTTTTTCCACCGTTTAGTCGTCCAATGTTTACGCTCTTCACACTTAGCGAGGTGTCGTTTGACATTTACCGGCGTGATGTGTGCCTTATGAGCAGCCGCTCGATCATGAAATCCCAAGTTTTCTCACCTCCCGCCTAACTTGCAGTGGATACTGATGCAGGGTGAAAATCCTGTGTGATGGTCTGGATCGATGTCTGCTTATGACAAATTATGACTCTCTTCAACTGTCGGCAGTCTCTGTCAGTTAACAGACAAGGTCGGCCTGTACGCTTTTGTACTGTTCGTGTCCCTTCACGTTTCCGCTTCACTATCTTGAGTGTGCGTAACTCACAGCATGCGAATTACTCAGAATAATGCGTCCAGTATTTGAGAATGAGGTCATATATCGACTTCCAGCAAAGTTTACATATAATGTCAATCTTTTTCAAAACTTTTTGTCGCCAACACCCCCACAAAATCATGAAAAGAAAAAAGTTTATCCTTAACTACATTTTCACTGTTCATGCAGTAAAAATGCAGCTTCGGGCATGACATTTTAATTTACTGTTTCCTTACGTTATTCGCAGCCCATTTACAGACTGTATCCATTGAACGTATGTGGAAAACTATATCAAAGTATGACACGTACTTCAGGAGACATGAAGTCATTAACAATGAAATCCTTGAAAAACTATTTTTACTTGAAATTGGTCTAAAATTACCCACACTATGATCTTCCAGTGTTATACATGGTAGTTCAGTTCATTAATGAATATGTGTTTGCTGGTTACTGATATCCGCTGTGCTCATTGTCTTTCCTGTGAACCCACATATCTTATTATCGAACAATTTTACATAAAAATACAGTAGAGCGAGTATTAACTAGAGCTTCAGATGTTCCCCGCTCATGAGCAGCGCCTGCAATAGGATGCCACACCTGGACGACTAAATCAAGGTACATTTACAATAAATGGACAAAGATTATTTTTTAGTCAATGCTCAGAAATTTATGGAGCAAATCATAGGTTTATACCAACCGTAATTGAAAGAACATTAATCAAATGATTATCTAAGATACTCTATTATATCCTTTTTCTGAGCTGAAGCACAATGGTATAGTAAATAGCGTGTGCTACAACATGCTGAATTACGTGCTCCACTCTCAAATGATGTAATTGTTTCTGTGATATATTGTCCTCGGATTATCAGACGAGTAAGAAGCTTTTCGACAGGATTCTTACTCGTCACTATCAACCTCGAGGTCCTGTGGGAAGTTATGTATTACAGCTGTAGAGCAGAAGCCCTCCTCCTAGTAAGAGTGTTATGTCGTCCTCATACCAACATGTTCGACAAGTTGGTCGAGTTTTGTAACGTGAAACGTGAAACTTCACGCTGCGGAGCACTGTCTGGCGAGAAAGGTGGGACCATACACTTCAGATTTTTGCTTCGAGGAGTGTAACGAAACCATCTTGATGTAAGACCGAATTTACGACTTAAGCATAACTTAGGAGATGCGGTTTTGGACCGCTTCGTTTGCAGACGAAGCACGCGTTTTTATTTATATTGCAACTTACATTTTATGAATATACTGTCTTTTAAACCACCATCACATCTAGGATCTCACGAAAACAAGTTTTTGATACGATTTATTGTAATAGAACAGGGGAGGTGTTAAAGACTTTTCGTGTTTGGTGCTTTTGGTACTATAATTTGCGTGCTATAAAAGTATGCCATTTCAGGACACCAGCGCACTGAAGTTTAATCAAAAGTCGCTAAATTTTCTACGATTTGTTGTAATTAATCATCATTTAATGACGTAACAGTGGTTAAAGCTTTGAAGACAAGGTCACAAGGTCAAGTCAAACAGAAAAGACTGTAACTGATCTGTGTGTACTATACTGTAGTGGACATGGGTGCGGGCTGTGTTGTGAAAAACTGCAGAGTCTCGTCCTGCTTTCTATGAATAGCCTTTATTGAATTTCATGTTTTATAAAAGATACTGGGGCTTTTTTTATCAAATAGAGTTACACTCTGTAATATTATATTATATGTATATACACTCCTGGAAATTGAAATAAGAACACCGTGAATTCATTGTCCCAGGAAGGGGAAACTTTATTGACACATTCCTGGGGTCAGATACATCACATGATCACACTGACAAAACCACAGGCAAATAGACACAGGCAACAGAGCATGCACAATTTCGGCACTAGTGCAGTGTATATCCACCTTTCGCAGCAATGCAGGCTGCTATTCTCCCATGGAGACGATCGTAGAGATGCTGGATGTAGTCCTGTGGAACGGCTTGCCATGCCATTTCCACCTGGCGCCTCAGTTGGACCAGCGTTCGTGCTGGACGTGCAGACCGCGTGAGACGACGCTTCATCCAGTCCCAAACATGCTCAATGGGGGACAGATCCGGAGATCTTGCTGCCAGGGTAGTTGACTTACACCTTCTAGAGCACGTTGGGTGGCACGGGATACATGCGGACGTGCATTGTCCTGTTGGAACAGCAAGTTCCCTTGCCGGTCTAGGAATGGTAGAACGATGGGTTCGATGACGGTTTGGATGTACCGTGCACTATTCAGTGTCCCCTCGACGATCACCAGTGGTGTACGGCCAGTGTAGGAGATCGCTCCCCACACCATGATGCCGGGTGTTGGCCCTGTGTGCCTCGGTCGTATGCAGTCCTGATTGTGGCGCTCACCTGCACGGCGCCAAACACGCATACGACCATCATTGGCACCAAGGCAGAAGCGACTCTCATCGCTGAAGACGACACGTCTCCATTCGTCCCTCCATTCACGCCTGTCGCGACACCACTGGAGGCGGGCTGCACGATGTTGGGGCGTGAGCGGAAGACGGCCTAACGGTGTGCGGGACCGTAGCCCAGCTTCATGGAGACGGTTGCGAATGGTCCTCGCCGATACCCCAGGAGCAACAGTGTCCCTAATTTGCTGGGAAGTGGCGGTGCGGTCCCCTACGGCACTGCGTAGGATCCTACGGTCTTGGCGTGCATCCGTGCGTCGCTGCGGTCCGGTCCCAGGTCGACGGGCACGTGCACCTTCCGCCGACCACTGGCGACAACATCGATGTACTGTGGAGACCTCACGCCCCACGTGTTGAGCAATTCGGCGGTACGTCCACCCGGCCTCCCGCATGCCCACTATACGCCCTCGCTCAAAGTCCGTCAACTGCACATACGGTTCACGTCCACGCTGTCGCGGCATGCTACCAGTGTTAAAGACTGCGATGGAGCTCCGTATGCCACGGCAAACTGGCTGACACTGACGGCGGCGGTGCACAAATGCTGCGCAGCTAGCGCCATTCGACGGCCAACACCGCGGTTCCTGGTGTGTCCGCTGTGCCGTGCGTGTGATCATTGCCTGTACAGCCCTCTCGCAGTGTCCGGAGCAAGTATGGTGGGTCTGACACACCGGTGTCAATGTGTTCTTTTTTCCATTTCCAGGAGTGTATAAGAGCGCTCCACGTTCACAAGCGAGATTGGTCGGTTGCCTGAATGTATCAGAGAACATGGTCCAATGAACTGTAGGGCCAGAGCGTACATTACTGCTCGCAATTCAGTATTTATTTAGTCACCCAAAAACCTTTCCATGTAGTGGTATGCCACGTTCCGCTACAAATACTGTGTATGAAAGCGTGCACACACACACACACACACACACACACACACACATACGCTTACATGAAGTACAGAAAATTTAACAGTAATGTTGCTACAAATAAATGATTTTTCGACTGCAGGAGATCGTGTAGTACCTACATAGAAGATTTATCAAGTTTCAACTAACTCTGCGCCACTGAATAGAGGCAGTACTGTAATAAGAATGTCCTGAGAGTTCTATCAAAATGTGAAAATAATGAAACAATTTTTATCGTTTATGCAGGATATAGTTCTACAACGATGAAAAATAATATTACGATGATGTCAAGCCTTATTTTCATGATATAAAGTAGAACTGACGATATTAAAAATGTAATTATAATTTTATTATTTTAATTTTTGTGCTCAGTGAATCAAAGACTTTCTAGTGCACGAAATAAACTAGCATTGTTTGTACTACGAAACTATATATGATTGTTAAGTGAGAACTGATTCTATGTAAGACATTTTGTCTGGGCGGATGTTTGTTCTCGTACTGGTCGGTAGAGAAAGAAAAGTTTCTTAATCAATGTATGTAAGGTGAATGTATAAAGGCTATAAAAAGGAGAGAGAGAATCCTTGCGGACAATCACCATATTGTATAAGAAAAGGTAAATACAAGTTATTCAAAACAAATATCTCTAAAGTGTATCGTCTTGTGATTTCTAAAGACTGAAAATTGCGGTGTTTAATCTAAACCTGTCCTGAATAACAGCGAAGAACATTTATGTCATCATATATTTTCTTCGTTTGACCACGGTTGTGATTCGCATGTTACTTTTTGTTACGCGACGTGTTAGGAATATTTTCATTATACGCGCAAAAGTGCACACACCTTTAATCGAACCTGCATCTTTCGGAAACGATACCTCTTAATCAGTACAAATTCGCGAATACTGTCTAAATCGCAACCGTGATCACAAAAGTGTTTCCTGGACCTGATTTTTATAAATGTGTAGACTTCAAAGAGAACAGCATTGCACCATCGCTGTCTCGCAACAATTGACAGAAAACAAGACAGGGACTGAACAACTTTAAATTTTAATGCCGTCGTTACGAAATCTGAACGACGTAAGTTAATTAATTAAATATTAACAGGAAGAGAATTGTTAAATTTTAAAGGTTAAATCATAGCAAGAATTTAATGCATTTTAGCATCATTACGTTTCTTTGCATTAGTACTTGAGTATCAGATATCATCATATCTATTTAAAAGAAAGTACGTAAATAAAATTGCCACCTTTTATAATTATTAAAATAGCAATTCAAGGAGTAGGATTAATAATGAATACAAAATAGGAAAGCGTATAACCGACTACGAACAGCACAGTGAACGCATTATTGTAGCTAAGATAGACGCGAAGCCCACAGTAGTACAAGTTTATATGCCAGTTAGCTGCTCAGATGATAAAGAGAATGAATAAATACATGACGAGATAAACGAAATTGTTCATATAGTTAAGAGAGACGAAAATTTAATTGTCATGGGGAACTGGAATTCGGTAGTAGGAAAAGGAAGAGAAAGAAAAGTAGAAGGTGAATATGGACGGGGCGTAAGGAATGAAAGAGGAAGCCGCCTGGTAGAATTTAGCACAGAGCATAATTTAATCATAGCTAACACTTGTCTCAAGAATAATGAAAGAAGGCTGTATACGTGGAAGACACCTGGAGACACTAGAAGGTTTCAGATAGATTATATAATGGTAAGATAGGGATTTAGGAACCAGGTTTCAAATTGTAAGACATTTCCAAGGGCAGATGTGGACTCTGACCACAATTTATTGGTTATGAACAGTAGACTAAAACTAAAGCAACTGAAAAAAGGTAGGGATTTAAGGAGATATGACCGGGATAAACTGAAAGAACCAGAGGCTCTAGAGAGTTTTAGAGAGAGCATTAGGGAATGATTGACAAGAACAGAGGAAAGAGATACAGTAGAAGAAGATTGGAAACTTTGAGAGATGAAATAGTGAAGGCAGCAGAGGATCGAGTAGATAAAAAGACGAGGGCTGGTAGAAATCCATGGGTAATTTAATTGATGAAAAGAGAAAATATAAAAATGCAGTAAATGAAGCAGGCGAAAAGAAATACAAACATTTGTAACCTCCCCAGAGAAATAAGAAATAGTTTTATTCAAATGTTAATGGACATAGAGCCAAATGTTACCTCCCCGTAATTATTTTTAAATTAATAGAATAGAACAAGAATTGCAAACAGTGGCAAAAGTTAGTAATGATTATTTTCTTAAAAGATTGCTTTCATAACAAAATTATTATTGGGGCGATTCTTGAACAAATTAATTACAGTTAATATACATTACATTATCAGATGTGCGCAATGCTGCTCTGGTCAGAGATTCTGTCATGCCTCGCCATCGCTGTACTGAATACGTACGTGTTTCATAACCCTCCACTGGGGGGGGGGGGGGGGAATTTGGCAGCGATGGTGAGTCATTTGGACTTGCCATGAGCAACAAATTTTTTTGTAACTAATTAACTTTTACAATTCACAGAATATTCATATGTAGAACATGAATTAAATGTGGTGCACATGCACCGAGTACAGAACATATCAGGCAAAGACAAATATATACAATGAGTACAAAACATATTCACAATTGGCAAAAGTGCACACGCACAATAGTACAGAACATATCAGGTAATGACAAAATGTATATACAATGAGTAGAAATCATTTTAACAAAATGACAAAAATACACACGCACTGAAAAACTCTTTAGCATTTTCATAACAAATAAACGCAATGGTAAGTGACATAAGTGCACATGCACTGCAGTTGAGAATATATCAGCAAATCACAAAATGTATATACAATGAATACAAATCATATTGATAAATGACAAAGGTGCACACGCACTGTAGTACAGAATATATCATCAAATCACGAAATGTATTAATAAATGACAAAAGTGCACACGCACTGTAATACGGAACATATCAGAAAACCACAAAATGTATACGTAACGAGTACAAATGGCATAAAGTGCACACGCACTGTAAAACTCTCTAATATTTTTACGACAAATAAACCTAATGATTACAAATCATATTGACAAATGACAAAAGTGCACACGCACTGTAGTAGTGAACATATCAGGAAACCACAAATGTATAGGCAACGAGTACAAATCATATTAACAAATGGCATAGAGTGCACACGCACTGTAATGCTCTCTAGTATTTTTCTACAACAAACAAACAAATCAAGGAGTGTAATAAAGTGCACATGCACTATAGAAGTCTTGAGTAGTTTCAGGACAACTGATCTTATTAACAAATGAACGGAAATGCACACGCACTGTATATGACTTTTTCAATTTACAAGAATTAGGAAAGGAATAGAAAGGATTGCGTCATGGTTGTAGCACTTAGGTTGCACGCAGCTGCACTGAAAGTCCATATCTTTCCACAGAATTACAACACCAAGTGAGACAAACGGAAGTTCTTTTCCCAGAAGTATTTATCAGCGTAGCCAAGACACTGAAATGTCGTAGTAATATTCCATGTTATCATTTTGGCAGTACATCAGGTACACCAAACAGTGGAACCATAATAACGTCTTCATCGCTCACGGTGGTGGACAGCATGTCGTGTCAACACCACGCTCTTACAAGGCACACCAACGTAGAATCAGTGCAAGAACCAAATATGGTGCTCCATGATCATGAGGATAGACAGGACAAATGGATATTACAGTAATTCCAGGTAGTTAGGTCAGAAGGTGAAGGACATTAAGTCACATAGTAGTCTTCATTGAGAATTACATTAGTAGTTTGCGGCATTCATAACCTAGTTATTGAACATTTCTGTACCATGTATTTAGTATTACAGAATAATGTTCATAAAATTAACTGAATATAGCAATTATTGGCATAATGGGTAATCGTATTACAATAAACAGTGGCAGTCCTTGGCCAGTTACAAAGCATATTTAGTATGACAGAATAATGTTCATAAAATTAACTGATTATAGTGACCATTGGCACTTATTGGCCGGTTATAAACCATCAGAAGTCATCATTGAAAATGAGAGTCAATTATTGGCATAGTATTAACATAATTCATTTAGTTACACTCATTATTGGCACTCATTGGCCAGCTACATAACATCAAAAGTCATCATTGAAAACAGGAGCTAATGAAGGGCATAGTATTAACATAATTCATTTAGTTATACTAATTATTGACACTCATTGGCCAGCAAGTATTGAATAGTACAAAACATTGTTCATCATTCAGTATTATTCAGAACTCTCTTAAATAGGTAGCATTATTTGGAACTGGTGATACTGTTTTTTTTGTTAGCAATGCATTGCTTTGGGTAATTACAAGGGAAAGCAAGAAGAGAAAAAGAAAAAAAAATTGCTTCTGGGTTGTTCCTGTAAATGAAAAATGTGTAACGTCATTCGTCATGAGTCAGCTGTAGCAAGGTTATGAAACAAGGAAGTATATGTGATCACATTTATAAATGATAGACACAACTGGGTAAAAAAAATGCAAGTACTAGTACAGGTTTAATAAGTAACAGGTTTAGTAAGTATCAAGAAAAGCTTCTCCTGAAAAAAAAATTCAAAATGGATTATTGAGCTGAAAGAAGAAACGCATACTATGCTGAAAAGTAGTGAACTTCGAATTGACAGGTAGTGTATAAAAAAATGTGTTCAATAGCTGTCCTTTCCAAAACCATACGATATAAAACATACTGTCTAAACAAACTGCAACAAATACTTAAATAACTACATAGCACAAATACATAAACTTCAACATCATCCTCATCTGTAAAGAAAAAACTTCATTATCCATCACTTCATTATCCATATTATCATAACTTCATTATTATCATCACCTGTAAAGAAAAACTTCATTATTCATAGTAGCATATTCTTCATCATTATTCTTCATCAGCATTCATTATCATCTGCAAAAAGTCACTTCATTACTCATTACACAACTATTCCTTATCTCTAGCATATTTCATCACTAAAACTAAGATGTGTTGTTCTGTCTGACAGCCTGCATCAATCGCCTTGTATTCTGAAAGAAAAAATTAGTTAAGACTGCTATTCTACGATGTATAGTATATTCTTGTTAATGCTTGTTAATTCTGATCCATTTACTCTTCCTCATAAGGTTTTTGTATCTTCTTTCGTCTATTCCGTAGTTGAAATTCCCATTTCTGTTTAATTTATTTCCTTTACACGTCATTTCTTTCTGAAAATGATGACCAAAGATTAATGTCTTGCATTTAAATCATATACCCATTAAATAATGACTGGTTTACGGTGACATAATTAAGTATACAGCATAACATGACAGAAAACGTAACATATGAAAAACATAGATAGTGTTCAGAGGCAAAAAAGTACACAGAATATCACAATGCAGCAGCAAAAAAAAAAATGTAAAACAGTCACGATGTTGAGATATCATAGGGCAAAAATGTCAAAGTCAACTGGTGTGTGTTATACGTATCTTAACTATTTCACAGTGCATACAAACAAAACATGAAAACAATCGTACATACATAAGAAAGACAAAATGTGACGTTCGTTGTGTTCAGCTTGTATGTAGTGTAGTTAATAGAGGCGAGAATTAAAGACTTTAATGGAGAGAGAATTTGATAAAAGTAATATGTCACTACATAGAATTGATAATTATTCATAAAATACGTAAGTTTGTCTGGAAAAATATGCACGGTCTGATGTGTAACGACAACAAAAGCGACCTGCTAACCTTACCTTGCCGGGCACTTGCCAAAAAAAAATACGATAGTCATCAATAATTGATCATGTGAATATAATTGCATAAGTGGTCATAAAATGTGTAAGTTCATCTGGAAAATATGGACGGTCTGATGTGTAACGACAAGAAGAGCGACCTGCTAACCTTACCTTGCCGGGCACTTGCCAAGAAAAAATACGATAGTCATCAATAATTAATCATGTGAATATAATTGCATAAGTGGTCATAAAATGTGTACGTTCATCTGGAAAATATGCACGGTCTGATGTGTAACGACAAGAAGAGCAACCTGCTAACCTTACCTTGCCGGGCACTTGCCAAGAAAAAATACGATAGTCATCAATAAGTAGTCACATAATTATAATTGCATAAGTGGTCATAAATGTTAGTAAATGGCATCATAGCATGTTAAATCATAAAGTGGTTTCATTCAATAAAGGGTTTAATGTTCGACACATGGTGGTTGCCCTTACTTTTCCTGGTTCTCAAAGTTTCGACGAGTAAAACATTGGGGTGAGGAATGCTGCGAATCCGATATGGACCTGCGTATAGAAGTTCAAATTTACTGCACCTACCTTTTCCTTTGTTGGATAAATAGTGTGTACGTACTAATATCTTCTGTCCAATGTGAAAGTCACGGCGTGTACAAACCTGTTTTTGCTGTCTTCTCCGGCGCTCTGCGGCACGTTTGATGTTGTTCAGCGCAATGTTAATTATTTCTTGGTGTCGTAATCGACGAGATGTAGGAAAGTTTACTAATTCTTTAATTTTGTTAAGTGGTTCAGCATTTTTCAGTATAACAGACGGAGATAGCATAGTGGATTCATTTGGTATGGAATTAATTACATCTTGGAATGAGAATATGTGTGTGTCCCAATCAATATGTCTTTTGTGGCAGTATATTCTACACAGTTTACCAATTTCTTTCATTAATCGTTCACAAGGGTTCGAAGAAGCATGGTACTTGGATATATAGATCGGAGAAATGTTTCTAGCTCGTAACATACGTGTCCATGTAGCAGAACGAAATTGTGATCCATTATCAGAAATTACTTTCATCACATGCCCTACATGAAATAGAAAATGTTTTACAAATGCTCTCGAAACAGTTTTAGCAGTAGCTTAGCGTAACGGAGTGAAAGTAACAAATTTTGAAGTGAGTTCAACAGCGACAAAAATGTAGCAAAAACCTCTGTTAGTTCTCGGAATTGGACCAAAAATGTCTACTGCGGCCATATGTCTTAATTTAACAGGTAGAATGGGATATAATGGAGGAATATGTGAAGTGGTGTCTGACTTAGCTTTCTGGCAAATGTTACATGACGCTAAAACTCGTCGTATACGTTTTTCCATGTTGGTAAAATAACAGTTCTGTCTCAGTATAAGAAAACATTTTCTGGCTCCGTAATGTGCATAACTTAAATGAGTATACCATATTAATTTGTTAACCAGTTCGTCGGGAATGCATAATAACCAATTGTTACTGTCAGGACGAGAGCGGCGAAATAGAATGTCATTGCGTACAATGTAATGGTTTCTAATCGTAACATTATTCTTATTTTGCCAGAGGTGTTTAATTTCTTTCCACACGTTGTCTTTATTTTGCTCTTTTGCTATGTCCTGTAATGACGACGAAATAAAATTTTCAAATGCAACTTGCTGAATGTACATAACGCTGAAATTTGCTTTGCAGAAGTTGGTTGCGATGTCATGCTGATTGTTGCTGAGAGAACGAGATAGTGCGTCTGCTATAACATTTTGTGTGCCGGGAATGTGAACAATTGTAAAATTAAATTCCTGTAAATAAAGCTTCCATCTGCTTAATCTGTCGTGTGTGAATTTAGCCGAAAGTAAAAATTGTGTAGCTCTATGGTCTGTGTAAACGGTGGTATGTCTGCCATAAAGAAAGTGCCGAAATCTCGTAAAAGCCCATACAACACATAATGTTTCCAGTTCTGTAACGGAATAATTTCGTTCAGCAGGTGACAGAATGCGGCTTGCAAATGCGATGTTTTTGATTATTGTAGAGCCTTCTTCTTCAATTTCCTGAAAAATATGTACGCCTAAAGCGGTGTTGGAACTGTCGGTCGCAATGGAAAAATTTCAGCTAAGATCTGGGTGCGATAAAAGTGGAGCATTCAACAAAGCATGTTTCAGGTTCATAAATTCAGAATGTGCTTGCTTATCCCATGACCAAATAGTGTTTTTACCTGTTAATTGGCATAATCTAGGTGTGTCTAAAGCAGAGTGATGAATAAATTTACGAAAAAAGTTAATTAAGCCCAAAAAACTG
This sequence comes from Schistocerca nitens, assembly GCF_023898315.1. NCBI lineage: Eukaryota > Metazoa > Arthropoda > Insecta > Orthoptera > Acrididae > Schistocerca > Schistocerca nitens. Next base: position 781,223,924 of record NC_064618.1, read on the forward strand.
CGTAATTGTTTTTTTGTCGTAGGAACAGTAATGTCACGAAAGCTTGAAGTTTTTCCGGATCAGGCGCAATGCCTTCTGCTGAAATTACGTGTCCAAGAAATTTTATAGAAGTTTTGCCAAAATGCGATTTACTGAGATTAACTGTGAGTCCTTGAGCATGAAAAGTTTGCAACAGTCGTTCTAGAATCAGATTGTGTTCAGTCCAGTTAGCTTCTGCAATAAGAATGTCATCTACGTACGTCGTGACTCTGTCTTTCATGCAAACGTGTGCCGGATGGCGTCAAAATTAATAACATTTTCGTGAACAAGATTCTGCGTGTCAAAATTATGGCTTACGTTACTGGAATATGCAATCTGTGCTATATCTGTTTAAATTCTATCGTACGTGTTATTATTTTCAGCAGGATTCTGTGGCATATCAACTATTTGAACTGTACTATTATTTCTTCCTGAAGTATTACGCTATGGATGACACCTATTGTCTGGTTCATTCATGATAATATGGTGTTGCTGATATTGTTGCCGCTCATAAGATCGACTGTTATTAAATGTACGCTGAAAATTGTGCTCATCATTTTTACGTCTGTCATGATAGTAATTTCTATACGGCGCATTGCGATACGAATTGAAATAGTGTGTTGTCTGTACGTAGTTATTTCTTTGCTGCTGAGCGTTACTATTTGTTGTAGCTGAGACTATACGTGCACGCGGCGAAACATTAAAGTTTGGTTGACCTTGTAGACTGCATTGTTGGTTACGTATGCTAAGCGGCTGACTTTCATGCTGTTGTGGAGAAAAACGTCTATTGTTACCAAAAATGCGTTTGCTGTTAATTTTACACATACTCATGATTAAAAAAATTTTTTATACTAAAATTCTCGTGGTTGTCATTTCTTGAGCGTCTAATGAAAATCGTCACTTTCGGTATAAAAAAAAATTGTCACATCGGGTATTCATAATATTTTACTTAATTCTAGGTAGAGCAAAAGTTAAAGAGCTGTTTTGATAGATATAAAGGATAGTAGAAGAGAAGGCAGCAGTGCAGAAAACTAAAGATGAAACAGCACTACTACAGCTCGGGGCCCTATGCACGCTACGGCACATATTCATTAAAGCGTAATGAATCCCCTGAGGTCTATTACGCGCTGCAAATACATTTTAGCTTTTGCGTTCCAGGCAAAGGTGGTAAAATTTCAAAAGCAAGTTGTTGTATCCATACTAATTCCAGTTTCTGCATTATAGGCAATAGCGGTGAAAATACAATGGCAAATTGTCGTATCGAGTTCAAAGCTAGTTTCTGAAATACAGGTAATAGCGGTGAAAGTATAAAAATAAATTGTCGTATACAGCTCAAAGCGTGTACCTGTGTTCTGTCATTATTAAATTCCTTAGATTTTCTTATAAATGCAAATTGCTTATAATCAATGTTCTCGTCACCGAATTTGGGAACACGTTCAGGTTTGTGTGAGAATCTGTTTGTCTGTGTCATTTCGGATTTCAAGTTGCGTAGCTTTTCAGATTTTAAGTCGCGTAGTCTCTGTAAATTGCTCAAATTATACGTGTTGCGTGAGTCTGACAAATGTTCGCGAAGTGGCGTCTGCTGTGATGTGTTGAACCCAGAAACATTTATTATCTCTGTTACCTCTTGCTGTAAACTTGACAATTTTTTACGCAACGTGTTATTAGATGAATCGATCTCATTCATTGTCTGCTGTAAATTTTGAGATTCAGGTGTTTGGTTAAATGAAATCGGTGCAGTATCGTCTGATTTGCTCTCATTATTACTTTCAATAACATCAATACGACTGGCCAATTCATCATATTTTTCAGTCAGTATTTTAGCTTGATCATCGTTTTTACTGTCAGAAGCATTAATCTGTTTTAGTAATTTATGTGTAGTTTCGTTCAGTTTTTTAACGTCAGCTTTGATGTCATCGGAATCCTGTGCTAGTTCTAATTGTTCGAGTCTGTCGGTCACTGTTTGAAAATCTACTGAGTGTGTACCTGTTTTTGATTTAAGGTCAGAAATCCCATCACGTAATTCCGCGTTCAACTGTTCGATGGTATTAATGTTGTCCGATACTGTAGCAATATTGTTGTTTACATATGTTTTTGCCTTCGCAAACATTTTACGTTTGTCTTCTTTTCTCTGAGCAGTGATTGTTTCCATGACTTGACGTTTTACTTTATTTTGATCCTGAATAAATTTACGGAAACGCGTATCACTGTTTTGTATGTGGTGATTAAAACGTTCGTCAATCTGAGTGTTCTGTTGGTCGAATTTCGCGGCAATCTTTTCATCCATTCTGTGCGAAAGTTCTGCTGTCATTACTTTAAACTCGTCGCGTAATTGTGTAGCCTTTTCAGAGCATTGTTTAGCGACTCCGCTGATTTCGTCTCTAAGTGTTTCTGTTGTAGCTGTTTGCATTTCCCTTAATTCTTGCGCAACAGATCTAATTTCTTCGCTACTTTTTCTTGAACAAGCCTCAATTTCCGCGCGTAACTGTTCCTTAGTATCGTGACACTGCGCGGCAACGTCTCTAATTTGTTCACTAAGCTGTCTGGAATTGTTGTCTAATTTTTCATTAAAGTGTTGTTTGAGATTTTCGTTATCTTGTTTGTTCAGTTCTCTAAGTTGTCTGCAATCTTCACTCTGTTGTCTGATCTGTTCACTAAGTTGTTTGAGATTTTCATCATTGTTGTCTAATTTTTCACTAATTTCATTAATTTTATCAAATTTTTTGTTCTGTTCACTAAATTGTTGTTGTAGCAATCTTGCCATAATATGTTCCAAATCAAAATTAGCATTTCTATTCCCTGTGCTACTTAGTGCCGTACCTGCGATTGTCGCGTTCTGTGTGACCATTTGGTCATTCTGTAATTTACAAAATTGTTTGCCAGTCAAATGTACACTGTCGGTCACTATTTCGGAATTAAATAAATCCGTCCTATTTTGTGTATACTGTTCATTTTCATTAGACAAATTTGTCTGTTCGTCACTTGAATTTTTCAAACCGGGTGCGTTAAGCTGGGCAGCGCTCATTCCAATAGAGCTCCCCGCGTCATCAATTGTCGTCAAATTAACGGAGGACACAATTAAGTTCGCTTGTTCATCATTAAGATCTACATCATTATTGGTGGTTGGAACGCACTGATTGTCAGTGAACGCAAGATTGTCATCATTACAATGCGCGTCACAAGCATTATCGGTGAAGTTGCTTAAGTCAGTAATTTCATTCATAATACCTCGCGATACACTATTCATAGTCTTTCGCGGCATTTTTACAATAGTCAAAATTATTCACAAAACAAATAAGCACAATGCAAAAACAACACACAAATACAACAGAGCAACGAATTGCCGATGGTCTGAGGAAAGAAAGTCATAAAATTAGTAAAAGCGTTGCGCCAAATGCTAATTATATTAAGTAAATAAAAGCAAATATCTGACTGTTTCTTAGAAGATTCCCAAAGAAATACGATCCTGGCCGGATATCGCCAAGTGTAACCTCCCCAGAGAAATAAGAAATAGTTTTATTCAAATGTTAATGGACATAGAGCCAAATGTTACCTCCCCGTAATTATTTTTAAATGAATAGAATAGAACAAGAATTGCAAACAGTGGCAAAAGTTAGTAATGATTATTTTCTTAAAAGATTGCTTTCATAACAAAATTATTATTGGGGCGATTCTTGAACAAATTAATTACAGTTAATATACATTACATTATCAGATGTGCGCAATGCTGCTTCATTACCTTATTTAAAAAATATACCTCGTCCTGAATCTTGACCAGAGCGCCATGTCGACGCCCGCCGATTCCTCACACACAACTCCGACTGTCTCTCGCGCGCTACTAGCAGTGACTGAGTGCTACTAGCAACTACCACTACTGACTCCCTACATGCAATTGAACTCTCGCGCGGTCAAGCGCAGACTAGCAACGATAAATAACTCTCTGGTCAGAGATTCTGTCATGCCTCGCCATCGCTGTACTGAATACGTACGTGTTTCACATTTCAAAAATGAGATCGACAGGAAGCACAAAATGATTAAGCAGGGATGACTAGAGGACAAATGTAAGAGGTGGAAGCATGTATCACTAGGGGTAAGATAGATACTGCCTACAGGAAAATGAAAGAGGCCTTTGGAGGAAAGAGAACCACCTGAATGAATATCAAGAGCTCAGATGGAAACCCAGTTCTAACAAAGAAGGGAAAGCAGAAAGGTGGAAGGGCTGTATAGAAGGTCTATGCAAAGTTGATGCACTTGAGGACAATATTATGGAAATGGAACAGGACGTAGATGAAGATGAAATGGGAGTTATGATACTGCGTGAAGAATTTGACAGAGCACTTAAAGACTTAAGTGTAAACAAGGCTCCTGAAGTAGACAACATACCATTAGAACTACTGACAGCCTTGGGAGAGCCAACCATGACAAAACTCTACCATCTGGTGAGGAAGATGTGTGAAACAGGCGGAATACCCTCAGACGTCAAGAAGAATATAATAATTTCAATCCCAAAGAAAGCGAGTGCTGACAGGTGTGAAAACTGCCGAACTATCAGTTTAATATGTCACGGTTGCAAAATACTAACACGAATTCTTTACAGACGAATGGAAAAACTGGTAAAAGCCAACCTCGATGAAGATCAGTTGGATTTCATAGAAATGTTGGAACACGCGAGGCAGTACTGACACTATGACTTATCTTAGATCAGTTAAGGAAAGGCAAATGTTATATATATATAAATAAAAAAGAAACACCTGATATATATATATATATATATATATATATATATATATATATATATATATATATAAAATTTACCAGGTGTTTCATTTTTTATATTTTTTTATAGCATGATTCTTTCTATCAGGGATTTTATCTTTGCTTATCACTTTTACTTACGCGCATAACTAAATATGAAACGGGTTCGTGAAGGGCCGCTGTTATACATGTACCAACTTTAGATTTTGAACGTAATGACTAAAATATAGTTGCCATTAACTGAATTGAATGTAATTTTGTGAATTTCTGTTTATTGACTGCAAAGCAAGGCACGAGAAAATTTCGATTGTTGCCGTGGAGTGGCCAAGATAAAACTTACTCAACTCATGGAAACTGTATAGTTTAAAAAATGAACATTAACGTTAAATTAATTATCTGTTGCAATTTATAAAGGTTCTTACAACGAAATCTCTCGCATTTACAGTTAATAAAAAAAATTAAAATTCCGTCGCGTAATGGCCGACCAGAGACTGCATCGGAAGATGAACTTCCCGCAGCGCAAATTATTGAAAAAAATGCTTATTAAAAATAATTAGCCGCTGCGACCATTTGAGGTGACAACTACTACAAATAAATTCGTTTTGCGATAACAATAATTAGTTTATTTTAGCAGAATTCAGAATAACTTACATAAAATATGTGTAGCCACTCAATGGCTGCCTTCCGTATCGCGAAACAAAACAGCGTGTGTACCATAAAGTACGTTTGTCCTCCTCGGCCGTACAATCGCGTCTCTTAGCGATCATTTTTTATTTTCATAAACGTGTTGTAAATAAAGATGCTATTTTTAAATTATCGCTGTATACCAGTTTTTTCAAGAACATTAACTGTATTTTTCATACTAATTATGTTAATAAAATAAGTTAAGGCCTTACAAATAATTTTTAGTTCACCCTTAACACTTCACAATGTTGTTCACTGCTTACAACCGTTAAAAAATTCAATATTTATATGACGTACCGTCACACAAATCTACGTTTATAGCATTTGTAGACGTAAAGGAAGCTTTTCACATTGTTGACTGGAATACTCTGTTTCAAGGTCTGAAGGTGGCAGGGGTAAAATACAGGGAGTGAATGGCTATTTACAATTTGTACAGAAATCAGTTGGTAATTATGAGAGTCGAAGGGCACAAAAGGGAAGCAGTGGTTGAGAAGGGAGTGAGACAGTGTTGTAGCCTCTCCCTGATATTATTCAATCTGTATATTGAGCAAGCAGTAAAGTAAACAAAAGAAAAATTTGGCGTAGGAACTAAAATCCAGGGAGAAGAAATAATAATTTGAGGTTTGTCAACGATATTGTAATTCTGTCAGAGACAGAAAGGATCTGGAAGAGCAACTGAATTGAATAAACAGTGTGCTGAAAGGAGGATTTAAGATAAACACCAACAAAAGCAAAACGAGGATAATGGAATGTAGTCGAATTAAATTAGGTGATGCTGGGGGAATTAGATTAGGAAATGAGACACTTAAAATAGTAGATGCACGTTGCCATTTGGGGGAGCAAAATAACTGATGACTGCCCAAGTAGGGAGGATATAAAATGTAGAATGACTATGGCGAGGATAGTGTTTCTGGAGAAGAGAAATTTATTACCATCGAGTATAGATTTAAGTGTCAGAGAGTCTTTTCTGAAAGTATTTGTATGGAGTGGAGTCTTCAACGGAAGTGAAACATGGACGATAACTAGTTTGGACAAGAGGACAATAGAAGCTTTCGAAATGTGGTGCTACAGAAGAATGCTGAAGATTAAAGGTACAGAATAGAATTGGGGAGAAGAGGAATTTGTGCAACAACTTGACTAGGAGAAGGGATCGGTTGGTAGGACTCGTTCTGAGGTACCAAGGAATCATGAATTTAGTACTGGAGGAAAGCGTGGAGGGTAAAAATAGTAGGGGGACCAAGAGATGAATACACTAAGCAGATTCAGAAGGAAGTAGGTTGCAGTAGTAGGTGAAGAGGCTAGCATAGGATACAGTAGCATGGAGAGCTGGACTCCACCAAAAGGACAACAACAGTGGAAGAGTATTGCAGAATTGTATGTCAGTGTTTGTAATATAAGTTTGTAATATAAGCTGGATATCTTGCAAACAGAAAATGGAGCTTTTCTATTTTGCCTTGTACCTCGATCATTGATATTAAAAATTTTATTTGTGTACCACAGACAACACAACGTGGATAGTGTGTGCACAATCGAGCATATGCGCTGTTCAATAGCGTTATCGTAGCAATTTTTTGCGCATTAATTTCAGTAAAAATTCTGTGTGATATGCGCTAAAGGCATAGCCGACATTTGCCACTATACAGCGCTACGATCACAAACCACCATGAGGAGCCAAATCCCTACCACGCCATGGCAGAGAAATGAGGCAACTGCTCTCCAACTGAAGGCCGTCACCTTCAGTGACAAAAGCGAGTGCTAGCCTATGATTGAACGGTATACAATGAAAGCAAACGGATTAATATATATATATATATATATATATATATATATATATATATATATATATATATATATATATATTCTCAATTTCCGGTGAGTAATAAAGTCTGTCTTGGATGAATGTAGTTTCTCCATCAAAAGACGTGAAGTAATAAATATCTATTCATCAAGACTGCAACATTCATTTTTTAAAAGTAGAAGCGGAAATTTGTCAAGTTATCGATTCAAGATAGTTGCATCAAACTTACCAAGTAGCAGATAGAGATTATTTTATCGTTCACAAAGTTTTTCACTTTCGGTTCCTGTTTAATACTTCCTGCCACATGCTCTGCGTCTGTCTTCTGCGCTTTCTTCACTTTTTAATTTATTTTTGCATTGGATAATATTATCTCCCTTCTCTTCCAAATTTTATCGTATTTTCCCTTCAACTAGCTTGGAGCTGGAAAATTGTAATCTCCAGTGTAACATGCACTAGTCACTTCATTTTCACTTTTTTTCCTAACAACAACCATACAGGATCTTTCAAAACGTTATTTGCATCTGTTTAGTCATTATGTATGCACCGTTTCATCAGACATTTGACAGCTTTTGAAAAGTGCAAACACAACGTTGCACTGCAACGAGGGTTTCAATATGTGTGTTTAGCGTCGGTGAGTTTTTAGTTTCTCCTTTTAGTTTTTGTGAGTATTTTTCTGGGTCCTGACTGGGCTGCCACCTCCTGGCCTAGACATCTGCCAAGATTTTATTTCAGGGCCTTCTCCGTTAGATAGCTTGTTTTCACCTTGGCTACAGAACCCTATCCATTCCTCCGCAGTGAGGCCTACGTGCTTCACCGTCGTCCTGGTTGCCAAAGCCGTTCCACTGCCCACGTTAGAGGACTGTGCCTGCTGCCACCCAGTCACAGAGAGTAAAAGTAAAGTTGTGAGAGACACTCGGTCTGATTCTTCTGTGGGGACCTGACCGTCTCGGGAGACCCTGCCTTTATTTACACTACCGCCGGTAAAGACCTCCACTTCACTGACACACACAAACTCCCTCGCCCCCACGGACAGTGTTTCGTTAAGCTGGGGTTACCTGAGGCTGAGCGCCATTGAGCGGTCAAGTCATTTTTAGTACGTCTACGTGAGGAGCACACCCCGTGTGATATAGCAGTAACCACGATGGAAACGCAACGAGAAACACGTTACGAGTGAGGAAGAAATTCGGTGAAGCAAATTCTGCTTCGGGAGGTGAGTGTCCTACCTGCTAGTGGAGTACGTGATGTCGTGCAGCTGCATGAGGCGGGAGTGTTCTCGTCACAACGTCTGAACTACGCAGAGATAATGCTTAAAGCGCTACCGAACGATGTAGCGATACCAGGGACGATAACAGTGATTGTTGAGTTAGATTTGATCGTATTACCTTTTCAATCATATTTAGATTTTCCTTTTGTTTTTTTTTTAGATTTTCGTTTGTTTTCCTAATTTCGATTTCGATACGTATCCTTCCCCAATACGCGCTCCTGATCCGTTACTAACGACCTCATCGTTGACAGAATGTTAAACCCTAGCGTCCTTTTGTCTTTGGAAACCACTGATCGCGTTGACACCATCGTAAAGCAATCATATTTCCACCACCCCTTTATTAAGAGCCTCAAAAATCATAGACACCACACTTCTGTCTGTTCACAGTCGAAAACCTATACATCCCCGATCTGCACTCTTCCTCTGTAGACTATATGTCTGATGGAGGATAAAGCCTCTTAAGCATTACTCACAGGTCTTCTCATACAACGTTGTATTTACTCAGTGTACTGCGGGCCACAACTATACTAGACATTACAAGGGGCGCAAAATAAGTAGTGCGATTCAGGATTCTAATACATCATATTATTCCCCATTTTATGGCTACAAAACCAACTTTTCAACATAATCTCCGTTCACTGTGTCGGCCTTACGTAACCTTATTGGGAGGACCTTTACAGTGGCATGGTGCCTCTATACTGGCCGATGTAGAAGTCAACGTCTTGTTACAGAAATAACCTCACCACCATTCACCGACTGCTTCTTGCGAAGTGCTTCCTCCATTGGGCCAAACAGGTGGAGGTCGTAAGGTGCGAAATCTGGGCTGCGTGGAGGATAACGAAAAACAGCCCAATGAAGTTTTGTGAGCTCATCTCGGGTGCGTATACTTGTGTAAAGTTTTTTTTTTTTTTTTTTTTTTTTTTTTTTTTTTTTTTTTTTAGTGGCGAAGAACACGCTAAAGTCGTTTCTTCAATTTCTTGAGAGTAGCACAATACACTTGAGAGAGCCCTCGAATGACCGTCACCATGACTTTACCGCTGAGGGTGCGGATTTTAACTCTGTCTTTGGAGGAGAGGTGGTGTGGTGGCACTACTTGGATTTCCGGTTCGAAGTCATGAACCCACGTTTCGTAGCTGTGACGATTTTCAACAGAAATTATCGCAATTAGTCTCGGAATACGCAAGCAGTTCCTAACAGATGGTCCTTCGTTGCTCTTTGTAGTCTTCTGTTAGGCGTCGAGGACCCCAGCGGCCACACACCTTTGAGTCCCCCAACTTGTGGATCACTATCAACAGTGACGCCCAGTTGAGCAGCGAGGTGTTTGATTGCGATCCGTCGATCACCTCAGATGAGAGTATCTGTACGTTCCAAGGCTGCACGAATCACAGCTGTGAGCGACCTGCCTGCACGCAGGACATCGTACAGGTTCGAGCGACCTCGCTGCGATGATGACAGACGCTTCGCACGACAACTCACCGTGCTTTTATTTACTTCCAGGTCTCCGTGGAGGTTCTGTAAGCGTCCATGTGAATGTGCGATATATGGATCCGTTGCAAACATGCTCTGGGTGACGCTGACTGACTCTGCTCTGTGAAGCACCCTTCTCCTGGGTCCTGGTTTGGTAAGAGGTGTTTCTTTACCATTTTCAAACTGCTCAGTAACTTAAATTATTATTAACTAATATTTAATTGTAGCTGAATTTAAGTATGTATTTGCTTGAGTGTCTTCGTAGCTTTTAAGATCATTCATTTTTTATTCATATTGTCTTGAGTTAGTCTTCAAAGTTAAAATTCATTAAACTTTGTTACTGCACTGTGACGACAAGTGTAAAGATCTAATAATAATTGGTCATGAATGCCACGTCTACAAAAACCACAATAATACTTACCTTTTTTTCTGTACACACTCCTTCTCGCCTTACAACTAAGTGTTCTTCTTTTCCAACAGTCCTTTCTGGTGCAGCCTATCTGAATTTCTGTCACAGCTCGGTATGCCAGAAAACCTCCCTTTAGTGCACCCATAAATACACTGCCCTTTCTGCTACTGTCGCTGTTTTACTACACATCAGAATTATCAGTCGAACCGCTACTATTATTTTCTACTAGTTCTTAGTACCATTATTCCCTAACTTATTATATACATTTGCATATTGCACCAAACCATTTTTTAATTATGTTGCTACAATTTTGTTTTCATTCTTTAAGTAACTGTGATTTGAAAAAGTCTTGGTACGATGACCCTAAAACAGGGTCTAGGGGCATAAATACAGGTATTACGATCATTGGTACCTTAATATCTATCCTTTTCAGTGTGTTAGCTGTTTTTTTCTCTTTGTCGAACAGTCTTACCGCAGACACGTCACATAATTTTTGTTTTCTTCACAGTCGTAACTAAACCACTAAATGGACTTCGGCTGTCAGTATAGACCATCGTTTCTTAAACTGGGGGTCGCGACGCCCAGGGGGATCGCTATGATATTAAGGGAGGATCGAAAGACGACCTAAACAATAATGACATCTTGTTATATGAAAAAATCTTTTATTAGATACATTTTTCTTACAATAATTACATATGTAAAGAAAAGAAAGTAATGCGGAAGTTGCACTTATTTTTCATTTAAATGTTTCTAGATGTGTCGATCTGCTTTAGAAACAAACAAAACTAAAATGTTTTCGAGTGATGAAAGACGATTCCTGTATTTGATTTTCAGCCCAAACAAAGACGAAAACCAATTTCACAGAGATAAGATGAGGGTGCTTCCATTCCGCCCTTGATATCTGACGACCTTTTAATATCTTAATTAATCCACTGTTCTTTCCTGTTATCGCCTTTGCACCATCACTATAGACTGCAACACATTTTGTCAAGCCTATGCTAGTTTCTATTAACTTCGGGAAAAACATCAAAAAAACATTGTCCTGTTGCATGACGCAGTACTGTTTTTCAAAACAACACATTTTCTTTGACTGATGTGCCCCTACGTACATTCATCCCTCACAACACGTAACTGAGTCGTGTTTGATACATCTGTTTATTCATGAAATTGAATATCAAAAAATTCACTTGAACTCGCTTGTTGAATTATCTGGCCGCAAACATCGTCAGCCACGTCATCGATTGACTTTGCTATGTCGTCTGTAGAAAAAGGGATTTTTTTCATATTTTTTTCCTTAGCTACGAGATAAATTGCTTCAACTACACTTTTATTAGTATGGCTTCACTTACAAATATAAGTTTGTTGACTTCTCAAGGTATGTAACTTTCTTTTCGAAAATTCCAAGGGTTTGTTTTTGAGCTGGACGCTTACTTTCCAAGTGTTAAACTAATCTGGATAGTTTCGTGCTTTCGTCGGAGAGAACCTGAAAGCACACAACGGACTGTGGCTTTCCATCCAACGAGGTAAAACCATAATTTAAATGACTGTCACTGTACAACCTTGTCTTCCTATCAATCGATTCCCTGGATGTATATGGTTCACTGCTTTCTTTTTCACAAATTTATTTCACATAAGATTTTCTTTTTAAGTACGATGATTCAGTTTCACGGTTGGCCACACGACTTGTTCAAACTCATTCATATGCTTGTTCAAAGAAGTTCATACAGTGAATATTACAGAAGACCAGTTCCAAAGAGCATGTACAAATCAAGTTGGAACATGCGCATTGCTCATGTATGTACGTGCCATATATGCTGTAACCTCCCCGTGAAATTACGAAAATGAAAAGAATTGAATATAATTGCAAATAGTGCCAAATGTTAGCTTCCCACAGTAATAAAACTCAATGATGATAAAAATGTGCAAAAATGTTAAGTCCCCACAAAATTAACGTTAAGGTGAACCTGATAAATTTTATAAGGGCAGCTGCGCTGACCTTAGGCCCTGTGCAATAATTAACCTGATAAATTGATTCTGGGAGGAAAAGCATAGGAATAATTGTTTCAATTGGAATGATTCTTTTCTTAAAAACGATTGCTTTGAGAACAAAATTATTATTGGGGCATTTCTTGAACAAATTAATTACAGTTAACATATGTTACATTATCAGATGTGCGCAATGCTGCTTCATTACCTTATTTAACAATATACCTCGTCCCGAACCGTGACCAGAGACCCATGTCGACGCCCGCCGACTCCTCACACACAACTTCCGACTCGCAACTGAACCTGGCGACTCGCTACACGCAACTGAACTCTCGCGCGGTCAAGCGCAGACTAGCAACGATAAACAACTCTCTGGTCAGAGATTCTGTCATGCCTCGCCATCGCTGGTACTGAATACACTGAATACATACGTGTTTCAATGCATATGACGACTATGTGATATCGCTCGATTGGCGTACCTGTTGTGGGGTCCCGGAAGGCCTTGTGAGCGATGGAAACTGGTCGAGTAGTCTGGTGTACACTCCTTCTGCAACCTGGACGACCTTGGGTCGCAGCCGGCCACGTGGCGCCAGAATCCGGCAGCAGACAGCCCGTTGGCAGTGTCCGGCAAGCGGCTGTTGGCGACGTCCTGGAGCAGACCGTAGTGCCCCCCGCCCCTCCCCCCCCCCCCCCGCACAATCTATCGATGCTGCCAGGTCCGCGACGACGAAATACCACGCTAAGGCACGCCGCAATCCCAGACCTAGCTCAATATGTTAAGCGCCTTACTTCTGGATGCGGAGTTGTTACCCGCCGACAGTCTGAAGTATGGTTCCACCTGCGGAAACCATAGCGCAGGGTTGTTCAGTCAAAACGGCGGAAGTCGTACTGCAAAGATCGGGTGCGTCGTTATCCGACATGTTTCTGTTGTGCGACATAGTATCTCCTCTTATAATCCGATCACTTCGAGGTCACCAGCGTCGCTAATCTCGTATGGACATGAGGCAGCGGCTTATTTTGACGTTCTATACCTGTGGACTACGGACGGGAGTTACTGCATTCAACATTTCGCTGCTGTGACTAACAGGGGCCGTTCTAGAAGTCGGTCAAGGGGGGGGGGGGGGCTAATGGCGGGGGGGGTGGGGGTGTAGAAGGGGTTTGGGGGAATGTAATATCGTTTAACAAAAGGAGAGGTGGGGGTCCTCCACCGACAAATTGGTAAAATTTGGTGTTCCTCAAAGTAATTTTTGGTAACTGTTTTGGAGTTCAGGGTAAAAACGTGTCTAGAGAATGTGTGCGCCCAGGAAAATAATACGATTTGACCCAGATGTCCGGCGATTTCAAAGTTTTGTATGGTGTCTGCAATTTAAATGTTGGTAGGCATACCCGGCATATTTGGCTTTCTTGATTATTGTAAGTGGCACTCGTACATTAATATACATCAAGTGTACGTAATAAATAATAAGACGTACATTTTAAGTTAAATCATATTTATTGGTTTAGGTCGTAAGCTATTTGCTGCCCTTATTCTTTTGTTAAAATGTATCTGAAATACGTTGCAACCTATATTGCTACATAATTATAAAAAAATGATTGAACCTGTTGGAGTAATATATTCGTTGATATCTGAAGTCATTTTATCCAGTGTAATATGATACTCCATTCGGGATGGGGGGCTATAGCCCCCATAGCCCCTTCCCGCCCCCCCCCCCCCCTTGCCGCCGCCACTGGTGACTAACATACGTTGCTTCCAGCTACTCTGTGTAATAAAATCGAATAGGAGATAGAATATGAACATATGTTTCCTTCAACAGTTATGGAAGAACTAGTTACTAGTCAATAACAACAGAACGATTAATACGTAAATCACAGAATTCACAGAGCGTCTTCGGCGCGGTTAAGGAATAAGCGCGAGGCAGCGCTCCAAGCGGCAGGCGCGCAAACTCCTTGACACTCAGTGACGGTCAGGTGATCCCGTATGCCAAGCGGGCAATTTCATGTAGTCGCCACAAGCTTATTCATACACGTCGCTATAAATGCAGGAACATAAAATAAGAGGAATAACCGTGCTACATTTTTCATACTGTGGGTATTTTGTCAACGCATAACAATAGTGCAATGTAATATCAATCATTAAAATTATTAACTATTAAATAATTTTTATATTTGTAATTACAGTCAAAATTGAGTTACGAGTAGTAAGGCCTACTGTTATTATTCCATAGGGTGTGAGGTCGTGAAATATTAATTTTATTTTTATTTACTATTTGGATGGTTGGGGGGGAGGCATTGTCATGGAGCTAAGGAGGTTAAGACTCGCTGGCATAGACAAACCGTTTTGCGTCTCTGGTATTACGTCAGAAGGGTGAGTGGCAGTCCGATGTTCCCTGGTCGAAGAGCCATGGGCCTGGCCCTGGGGCGTAACGCTTCAGGTGTCAACCCACGCCGGGCGACCCGCCTCACAGGGGAAACGACGCGTCATACACAGCCTCTTGTTCCCACGTGGCTCTTTCCGCCTTCAACTGGTGCCGGACGTTAAGCTTGGCGTTTTACGGGCCCGCTCCCAGAAAAAGAAACCGTTTTGCGTCCACCCATCCAAAGTTCAACACCTGATCTTGGAAATTTGTGGTAAGTTTCTATGGTGGGACCAAACTGCTGAGGTCATCGGTCCCTAGGCTTACACACTAATTAAACTAACTTACGCTAAGGACAACACATACACCCATGCCCGAGGGAGGACTCGAACTTCCGATGGGACGAGCCGCGCGAACTGTGACAGCAACACCTGATCTACTTCTCATGGGAAAGAAAGCATTAATGGCTTGCTCTTGTCAAATGTATGTGGAAGTGGCAAGCAAACTAAAAAGGTATTACTCCCAAAAGCTATAATTATTAGCCTGAAAATGAAGTAAATACTGACGTAATGGTGTTTACTACACTGTGTTCAGTCACCAATAAAAATATATACACTTGTTCCCCTAACATCCTGTATGATCAACTTAAATAAATAATTTTTCCGAATTTACACTGCATTAAGCGATTACACGATGATAAACAGAGTTACAATTCGTAATAGATTCTTATCTCAATTAAGAATTTAACCAAATGCAATTCCCACGAACGTCGGAGGCATTCCTAGGTCTATGAAAATGTGCGACAGTGTTCACTATGCTCTTGCTGCTTTAATGTCACCCGCGCTTACAGAGGCGCACAAGTTCAGCAACCGAAGGTCGCGAGGAGTAGGAGAGCCATTATTTTTCGATACAACCGACAATGTTCGGCTCCAAAGGCAGTCTGCGTAGTAAAGTACATGGCTGAAAATTGCTGACAGCTGGACGCGAAAGGCATACATATTCCGGGCCTAACTGAAGACGGTGAAAATAGCTACTGAATGGTATCAGAGGAGGCGTGTTTATTCAGCCGCTGTCTGCGAGATAACGCGGAAATTACGACTGTCGCACCGGGAACCAAATCGACGTAAACTTATCGTTTTAGTTTTAAGTACAGCTTTTATGATTTTGACGGCGTCCTCCCGAGATACAAACCACGAAAATGGCTAGTGACGATAATGTCACCTTATCAATCAATAATGACTGCTAAATATTTGACCGAAAATTGTGTTATGTCTATATCCGGTATAGTTATGTTTCTGATGAAGGAAATGAGTGGCGCTAAGTCAACCAGAGAGCACCGGAGAGAAAGCAATTTTAATAACTGATTCACTGGCGTTGAAATGTTCGCTCATATTAATATCAGAATACCATGAAGTATAACACAGATAGCTATTATATTCTTTGACTGAATTAACACTCGCACATGACTCTAGCAAAAAAGCGTTAGCAAAAAGTACAGAATGATTTTTCACTCCGCAGTGCGCTGATCTGAAACATACTCGCAAATTAGAATTATATGCCGGACTGGACTCGAATCTTGGCCTGTCGCAGGAAAGTGCTTGACGGACAGGAGAACTTCTGCAGGAGGCGTCTGGAAATAGGAGAGTAGGTACTGGATGAAGTAAAGCTGTGAGGGGAGAGGGGAAGTTAGGGCGTGGGGTTCAAATGGTTCAAATGGCTCTGAGCACTATGGGACTTAACTTCTCAGGTCATCACTCACCCAGAACTGAGAACTACTTAAACGTAACTAACCTAAGGACATCACACACATCCATGCCCGAGGCAGGATTCGAACCTGCGACGGTAGCGGTCGCGCGGTTCCAGACTGTAGCACCTAGAACCGCTCGGCCACTCCGGCCGGCAGGGCGTGGCGTTATGAGTTGTGATTTGATAGCTTTGTCTGAAGAGTACACGCTCGCGAAAGGAAAAGGTCCCAGGTTTGAATCCCAGTACGTCATATAGTTTCAACCTGCCGGAAGTTAACAAATGGTAAAAGGGGCTCTTTCCGCCTTCCCTTGGTGCCAGTCGTCAAGCTCGGCATTTCCTGGGCTCGCAGGGATGTTGCCTTGCGTGAGGAGGGAGAGCTGAGACCCAATCCGATGCGAAAGGTGTATCCAGGGACCGAAGATCTGTCCCTTGGGGGAGGGTTCAGTGAGCTGCTAGGCTGGGGATGTTGCTCACCTCGTGAGCGACTCCTCTGCACTGGGCGACTGTTATTTCCCTCCCTCCTTGCACAGAGCACAGGCCACCAGGTGTTCTGCATGCCAGCGACCTCGTTTGTCGGCGTGGGTTCTCGGAGCGGGTAGGCAAGGATGCTTCGCTGTGCCTGTGAGTACCGGGGCGTGCTCTGCCAAACCAGGGGGTGCTGACATCACCTGAGCCAGGTAGCTGGCTCCAGACCGCTGAACGACTGGGTGACCGGCCCACCACCTGAGTAGGAGTTGTTCCTTGGCTGAGAGGTGGAAGTAGTAGGCGGTGAAGGATGACGGGTGCATCCGCCTCTCTGGAGTGCAGGGCATACTTGCTGAGGAGTGCCGACTGAAATTTTCGGTGACGGAGCCGTCGAGGTGGCCCAGTATGTTGGCGACTGGCAGCTCGCTAGTGCCCTAGGGGTGAGTTCGGTGGGCGAGCTGCTGCAGTCCCCTCCATGCCAGAGAAGCCAGTCTGGAGCAAGAGACGAGCTCCCACCTTTTTCACTCGTCTAAAAACCATGGTGGTAGACAAAGAGACGAGTGACTCGACTGCGCCTCCGAGGGTTTCTACACTGCTCCTGCCTCGGGGCCTGGGACAGACCAAGGAAACTGTCTTACAGAACCACGTCAAAATCAGTCAGATTTCCGATTCAAGCGTGAAAACTGGTAAGATAAGCCAAGCAGCAGTCCTGTCAACGAAAAATAAGCTAGAATGATTATGGTTGAGGCTAACCTCAACACAGGAAGCCTAAGAGAAAGTCCCCGAGAAAAAGGAGGAGGGACACAATGAGGTCCGGCAGTTTCAGAGAATTTTTACAAAAGTTCACCGGGTCTTGAACTCGGAAAATCGAGACAAAGGACATATGTATTCAAACTGACCCCTGTGGTTCAGAAGATGCTCCCTCTTCTCCAAGCTGGGGACAGAGGCCGTCAGAAGATCAGGAAAGAACAAGAGAGCATCTTGTGGTAGAGAATCGACCAGTGATGAGGTAGAATGTTATGATTTTAAGAGAGCAAATGCAGGTTAATATCACGAGCAATGCAAATGAATCAACAGACTCAACTTCTCAGAGAGTTTTGGGGATGGACCCTGTTAGGGTATGCCCAAACGTGGAACAAGCGTTGAAGCTAGTACGCCTGGAGATGTCGGCCGTCCTCACTACAGCTCTGAGGCATGTGGTTTGTGTCCGCCACGAGTATGGCAGAGATGTCACCTTTTCGTTAATGGAGGCTGTGGACAGGATACAGCTCAAGACGATGAATCTCCCCCCCCCCCCCCCCCTGACTTCGGAGCCCTGCGAGATTAGTTAAGAAAGTATTTCGAAAGAAGAAACGAAAAGTTCAACCTGGATGAGCTATACGATCAATCTGTCCTAACAAATGGAAGAATAGCACATGACTGGAGAAACAATTGGCCGGAATCACACATTCGCACATACTTCCCATGACCACTAAGCTTAATATAGGACAGATAAACGCACGCAATAGTTAAATGGTAATGCAGGAACTTCGAAGAGTGGCGGAGGAAAGGAGTCTGGACGTCCTCTGCATTACCCGTACCCCCTCACTGGGCAGATCCCTTGCACAGCGGCAAATTGGCAAGTGATTTGCAGTGAAGCGGAGCCAAAAGCAGCAATTGAAGTCATAATTAAGGTGCTGAGAGCCAGGGTCCTCTCACAGCTTTCCGATGACCACTGCAACGTCCTGGAACTTCAGTCGCCTGTTGGAGTACTATGCCTCGTCAACATGTACTTTCAATATGGAAATTGATGAGTTTTTAGATAAACTAGTTCAGGTTGCAATGGCATTGCGGGGTTGTAAATTCGTTTGCGATGGCGGATATAAATGCCAAGCCCCCCTACGGTTCAGTGGCAATTGGGACGAAAGTGGAAAAAAAAGCGGAGGAGACAACTCAGTAGAAATCCCACAGTCAAAACAGACGGCTCATCAGTTTTTCGGTGCCACGAGGTCTGATACTTGGGAGTAGTCGTCGACGATAGGTAGAAATAGCGACACACATTGATACCGTAACACAGAGATCGCTTGAAACACTCAACAATGTAATTGGAATCGGCCATAAACGTTTCCACCTACCACCAGATCTAATAAAGCTGTACCATAACAGCACGCTAAATTCCATCGTAGGATATGGTACATGAGTCTGGGCGCACAGTCTCACGAGTGTCACGCCTGCCACGGCCATAAGAAGGGTGCAGCCGAATATGCTCCTGCTCTCGGTAGGGGCACATAGAACAACTCCTGGGGGGGGGGGGGGGCATTGCTAGTATTAATGAGGCTCTGTCCCCTTGATATAAATATCACAGAGCACACAGCTTGGTATTGAGTAGAGAAAGGAAAAAGAGAGAAAACAGTTGAAATATACACGTAGGGGATAAAGCCGAAATCAAAAGAAGGGGTGAGGAATTATGGCAGGAACAGTGGGATGATGATGAAACTGGGCGCAGAACATATGAGTAGCTGCCAAATGTCAAGGAGTGCCTGCAGCTCGGGTATTTTAAACCAACCAGTGGACTGCTGTATTTTGTTACCGGACATGGACCGTATCCGGTATATCTATGCCGGTTCGGGAAGCGGACTACTCCATCGTGTGACTGTGGCGCCATACAGGGCACTCCAGACCATGTGATGTATGAGTTCCCCCTTTTCGATGACGTTGCATCACAACTAAGGCAACAATTACCCAATCGCGCCATGCACCATTTGCTCAGGCAACAGGACACATTCCACATTCTAAATGAACTATCAAATGAAATCTCAAGTAAAGTCTAAAGGGAATTCCGAAGGAACAACCAAAATTAGTATAGCCGCCCCACGGCTGGGATCTGCCATGTCTTGGGTTAGGGGGGTCGTGCATAACCCATAGATCTTGACAAAGCACAAAACATGACAGTAGGAATAAGAATTAGGTTAGATGTAGGTTAAGATAGGATAACTTGTTAGTATAGAACAGCAGAGAATTCAAGATCTTGGGCTAGTCCGATGCCAGGGGCATGCCCACTGGGATTAGCTCTGTGGGCATGGCCGATAATGTACGTTTTTACATCATGCTGGCACACCTGAAACGCTGAAGGTAGTATAGATTAGTTTAAGTATTGCACAACGTAGTATACAAACAGCAACCGACATCAATGAATTAACCTTGTAGGTAATTTAGCAAAGCCAAGTAAGATGCAGAATCAATAACAATAGCATAACCTAGAGACGCCCATAGTGGAATAATAATAGCAATACAACCACAACCTTTAGTAAATAATGTAGCTGCAGTAATTGTAATGTAAATGTAGAATTACGACCCGCTAATGTAGCTGGGTACTGGGTTGATCACGTATCAATTGTTATTTTGAATAAAGAATTTTTTTGAAAAAATGGTAAAATTCTTCTAAAACTGAACAACTCAGCTAGTTGCTGCATATAACAAAAATAGTCTTAATATCTAAATTTCTCCATCACAAATGATTATCCTTTTAGCCTATTCCACCTCGCCGGCCCCGGGTGCCAAGCGGTTCTAGGCGCTTCAGTCCGGAACCACGCGGCTGCTACGGTCGCAGGTTCGAATCCTGCCTCGGGCATGGATGTGTGTGATGTACTTAGGTTAGTTAGGTTTACGTAGTTCTAAGTTTAGGGGACTGATGAGCTCAGCTGTTAAGTCCCATAGTGCTTAGAGCCATTTGAATCATTTTTGTTCCACCTCAGGACTGTTCACACCGCCTCTTTAAGGACCATTCAACGTTTGTCTTTCTTCTTGGTTATATAGC
This sequence comes from Schistocerca nitens, assembly GCF_023898315.1. Lineage (NCBI taxonomy): Eukaryota > Metazoa > Arthropoda > Insecta > Orthoptera > Acrididae > Schistocerca > Schistocerca nitens. The sequence goes on from NC_064618.1 coordinate 781,244,666, forward strand.
TCTACAGCTTTAGTTATCCTATCAGGCATACGCTGGATATGGTCTTTCCACTTAATCTGTTTTTTTTTCTTTTTTTTCAGTGACAAGTGTAATGGGTTCAACATTTTGTTCGAGTCTCATATCAGTGCTTTTTTTATAGTCCAATGAGGTATATTCCTCTACAAAGCGGAGGAACTTCATCTATGATGAGTCGATATGTTGTAATTGGTTTGATGTTAGGATCCAACTTTCGCTACCATACAGCAGCAAAGGCAAGGCTGTTACGTTGTAAAGCTTAAGTAATGTTTCCAAAATTTATGTTTCACTATACTTTGTGTAATTCCACGGAAACATCTGAATCTGGCCAATGCTAGTCCTCCATCATCTGACTGGGAAAATTAAAAATTCCACCCTACATACACTCTCAGACGAAAGAAACGACGCACCGTGGAGGAACTGTCCGAACCGTACGGAAGTCGGTACATGTGATTGAAACCTACAATTATGGATAAAGGGCGAAAGGTTAGCGCCCATTTCCATCATGTGTCATTTCCTGTTACTACCTTATTGACATAAATAGCACTTTGTCGATTACAATTTCAGTTAATTACAACATATATTGAGTATAAATAAAATGTCGTGTGACTAGGGCCTCCCGTCGTGTAGACCGTTCGCCGAGTGCAAGTCTTTCGATTTGACGCCACTTCGGCGACTTGCACGCCGATGGAGATGAAATGATGATGATTAGGGCAACACAACACAAAGTCCCAGAGCGCAGAAAATCTCCGACCCAGCCGGGAATCGAACCTGGGCCCTTAGGATTGACATTCTGTCGCCCTGACCACTCAACTACCGGGGGCGGACAGATTGAAAATGATAATAGGGCACTAAAACCGGGTAGGCCTTAATTCATAAGAGTTTCAGCTAACCCAAATTACGAAATAGCTCTTAATTCAATTAAAATGGAATAGTCAAGCTTTCAATAATACCAATTAAGATCTCAAAATCTAAAACTTATCTGGAGTTTACGAATCGAAGCTGAAGCTTGCCGGTTGAAAAAAGGAGCACAGAACACAGCCCAGCGAAACTGGCTTCAACTCTCTCATCGGTCTGCCACACCCCAGAGCTGGCTGGCCAGGCTATGCACGAAGACGACTGTCAAAGTCAGCCACGGATTCAAATCGGCTCTTAAGAATACCCAGCAGCCACTCGCCGGACTCCGTGCCCAAGACGCTTGCGCAAGTTCTCGCCTCACTCGCCGGGCAGACCTCTCACACCGTCCTACTCGCTCCGTTACCACTCGCCAGCTCGCCGCCACAACACGCCCCACACCCCATCAACAACCTCGAGCAAATATCTTAGTGGTATCAAACCAGAGGGACATCACGCGACAGATCGAGCTAGTGGCGCCAGGAATTGAAGAGGCAATGCCAGGAATCCCATCCCGGTTCAGTGATGTACATGCATAGACGAGCAAATGATTAAAATTTCAAAAAAATTGGATGATTTATCCAGGAGAAAGATGTTCGGAAATTGAGCAAGTGTTGGACCACCTCTGGCCCTTATGCAAGCAGTACTCGGCATGACATCGATAGATAGAGTGTTGGATGTTCACCTGAGGGATACCGTGCCAAATTCCGTCCAACTGGCACGTTAGATCGTAATAATCCGGAGCTGGTTGGAAGGCTCTGCCCATAATGCTCCAACCTTTCTCTGTTGGCAGAAAAAAATGTTCAAATGTGTGTGAAATCTTATGGGACTTAACTGCTAAGGTCATCAGTCCCTAAGCTTACACACTACTTAACCTAAATTATCCTAAGGACCAACACACACACCCATGCCCGAGGGAGGACTCGAACCTCCGCCGTGACCTGCCGGACAGTCCATGACTGCAACGCCTCAGACCGCTCGGCTAATCCCACGCGGCTCTGTCGGCAGAGGTTGAAAATACCCCTTGTAAATTACTTTACTTTCACACGACCGGTTTCGGACTGTTATAAGCCCATTCTCAGCTGCCGTAGCTGTGCTGTGGTCCCCGAGCGCCGCGTGCACCAGGCGCAGTGTGCTGGCTATGAGCGCAGAACACGGAGTCTGTTGGGGTGAGAGCCGGCGACCTTGCTGACCAATATAGTGTTTGGCAAGCACGAAGGAAAGCAGCAGAAACTCTCGCCGTGTGCGTATGGGTATTATCTTGCTGAAATGTCAGCCCAGGCTGGCTAGCCACTATGGGCAACAATACAGGGCGTAGAATATCGTCGACGTACCGTCGCGCTGTAAGGGTCCCTCGGATGACAACGAAAGGGGTGCTGCGATGAAAACAAATGTCACCCCAGACGATCATTCCTGGCTGCGGGTCCGGATGGTGGACGACAGCCACGTTCGTATCCCACATCTGTCTTCGGTATGGAATCTCATTAACTGGAGTAGAATTGTCTTCAGTGATGAGACGCGCTTCGAACTGTGCCCCGACGACCAGTGAAGACGTGTCTGGAGATACCCCGGACAGTGGTTGGTACCAGCGTGACTGCCACCCGACGCGTTATTGACTTGCTCAATTCGTGAAGACCTTTCTCTTGAATAGATCATCCAATTTTTTTCTGAAATTGTCTTCATTTTTTTGTCTGTGGGCGTACATAATATCTGCCGATTTTTGATCCCATTCGGATAATTTATAGCCGGCCGGTGACCGTGCGGTTCTAGGCGCTTCAGTCTGGAACCGCGTGACCACTACGGTCGCAGGTTCGAATCCTGCCTCGGGCATGGATGTGTGTGATGTCCTTAGGTTAGTTAGGTTTAAGTAGTTCTACGCAGTGCATTCAAGTTCTAAGGCCTCCGATTTTTTTTCTAATTAACTACTCACCCGAAATCGATGAAACTGGCGTTACTTCTCAACTTAATCGCCCTGCAGACGTACGCATTTTTCACAACGCTGACGCCATGATTCCATGGCAGCGGCGAAGGCTTCTTTAGGAGTCTGTTTTGACCACTAGAAAATCGCTGAGGCAATAGCAGCACGGCTGGTGAATGTGCGGCCACAGAGAGTTTCTTTCATTGTTAGAAAAAGCCAAAAGTCACTAGGAGCCAGCTCAGGTGAGTAGGGAGCATGAGGAATCAGTTCAAAGTTGTTATCACGAAGAAACTGTTGCGTAATGTTAGCTCGATGTGCGGGTGCGTGGTCTTGGTGAAACAGCACACGCGCAGTCCTTCCCGGACGTTTTTGTTGCAGTGCAGGAAGGACTTTGTTCTTCAAAACATTTTCGTAGGATGCACCTGTTACCGTAATGCCCTTTGGAATGCAATGGGTAAGGATTACGCCCTCGCTGTCCCTCAACATGGGCACCATCATTTTCTCAGCACTGGCGGTTGCCCGAAATTTTTTTGGTGGCGGTGAATCTGTGTGCTTCCATTGAGCTGACTGGCGCTTTGTCTTGGATTGAAAAATGGCATCCACGTCTCATCCATTGTCACAACCGACGAAAAGAAAGTCCCATTCATGCTGTCGTTGCACGTCAACATTGCTTGGCAACATGCCACACGGGCAGCCATGTGGTCGTCCGTCAGCATTCGTGGCACCCACCTGGATGACACTTTTCGCATTTTCAGGTCGTCATGCAGGATTGTGTGCACAGAACCCACAGAAATGCCAACTCTGGAGGCGATCTGTTCAACAGTCATTCGGCGATTCCCCAAAACAATTCTCTCCACTTTCTCGATCATGTCATCAGACCGGCTTGTGTGAGCCTGAGGTTGTTTCGGTTTGTTGTCACACGATGTTCTGCCTTCATTAAACTATCGCACCCACGAACGCACTTTCGACACATCCATAACTCCATCACCACATGTCTCCTTCAACTCGATGAATTTCAATTGGTTTCACACCATGCAAATTCAGAAAACGAATGATTGCACGCTGTTCAAGTAAGGAAAACGTCGCCATTTTAAGTATTTAAAACAGTTCTCATTCTCGCCGCTGGCGGTAAAATTCCATCTGTCGTACGGTGCTGCCATCTCTGGGACGTATTTACAATGAACGCGGCCTCATTTTAAAACAATGCTCATGTTTCTATCTCTTTCCAGTCCGGAGAAAAAAAAATTGGAGGCCTTAGAACTTGAATGCACCTCGTAAGTTCTACCGGACTGATGACCACAGATGTTAAGTCCCATAGTGCTCAGAGCCATTTGAACCATTTTTTTCGGATAATTTCTTTTTCCTAGGAGTGTATTTAAACTCTCCTTCTTGTTCGTTTATTTTCCCATCTATAATAGTTTTGTCTCTTATCGGTTTCAATTTCCAATTCTTGAAATACTAGTATTTAATGACAATTTGACTGAACTTATGTACTGTAACCTGAACCTTTATTCAGATTTTCCAGATATCAGTTAATCACCGGCAAATACAGGGCCAAGAAATTAAAATTATTTTTTTCTAACGAGTCATTTAATACAATCAACCATTTTGAATGAAATCGCCAATACAAATTTGGTTCAAAAATGGTTCAAATGGCTCTGAGCACTATGGGACTTAACTTCTAAGGTCATCAGTCCCCTAGAACTTAGAACTACTTAAACCTAACTAACCTAAGGAGATTTAAGCTCTACAAATAAAGGTTTGACCTTTTATTAGAAAAATTTATTAATGGCAACATGATCAAATTTATCCCTTCAAGATGGAGCTTCACCATTAATGGAGCAACTATCATTCTTCCATGATCATACCATGCCCGAGGCAGGATTCGAACCTGCGACCGTAGCGGTCACGCGGTTCCAGACTAACCGCTTGGCCACACCGGCCGGCACAAATTTGGTGGTTGTGGTTGTGGTGGCGGTGGTGGAGGGCGCTCAACAGCGACGTCATCAGTGCTCCGTCTCAATCAGCTGAATGCGGACGTGGCTTCGTGAAAAGTGTGCACCAGAAGGTAAAATATAAAATGCCACCATGAAACACCCTCTCTCTCTCACACTCACACCTTCACACAGAACACAAATAGATGTACATCTCAAGGCAGCTTGTTATTAATGTACACAGATCGTAACTACTCATAATCTAAAATAGCGTAACAGCGAACTATGCCTGACTGAACAGTAGGAGAAATAGCAGATGAAGCAATCACCCGGGAAACATTAAAATCTTCTCCCTAAGATACTACTGAGAAGCTCGGATATCACAAAGAACCCTAAACCACGCACCACATTCGATTCATCGTCTCCTAAAATTGGAGGCAGGCCAGCTGGTAAGTTGTTTCCAGCGCTCGTGTATTATTTCCAGAACGTGTTCTCAATATTCGCTTACCTGGTACATTAAAGCTATCCGTCACATGTATCCAACAGCAAAGTATCTTCAGCTGATCCACGATACGCTATCCACTTACAGAGGCAGGGCAAGGAAGTGTCATTCTGCTGGGTGCCAGGGCACTTTGGCATCCTGGGAAATGAAGCAGCGGAAGAAGCAGCTAAGAATACCTGCTTGCAACATACAATTCCTGAATAGGTTGCTTCCGGACATGCAGTTCCTCGCTGTCGAGGTGAGGACCACGCGTCTATGGGATGGGGAATGGTTACGTCGAGGAACAATAAGCTGAGGTCGGTGAAACCAACGACGCACCCGGGGCGTTTCTTCTGCCGACCGCTTTGGTGGGCCTCAACACCCTTCTGGATAGGGCACTGTCCTCTGACACTTTGATTCCTCCTCCGGTAGGAAGAGAAATCAGTATACAGTGCTTGTGGTGTACTGGCATGTGTACATCACATTTTAAAAGAATGCATTTTATACTAATATGAACATGGAAATGTGTCTAACTCCTCGATTAATACCGACACCTGTCCCATTCCTTACAGTACGGATCATTATTTTATTCTTTTTGGCCGACCGGTGTGGCCGAGCGGTTCTAGGCGCTTCAGTCTGGAACCGCGCGACCGCTACGGTCGCAGGTTCGAATCCTGCCTCGGGCATGGATGTGTGTGTTGTCCTTAGGTTAGTTAGGTTAAGTAGTTCTAAGTTCTAGGGGACTGATGACCTCAGATGTTTAATTCGATAGTGCTCAGAGCCATTTGAACAATTTATTCTTTTTGCATAATTACTCAGTTGCCAAATCAGATGTGCTTTAAATCCATTTCTTTAGTGATTCCTCTAGCACTTTACGTTTAATCTTTTCAAACGCTTTCGCATAACCGGTAAGTGGCTAATTTGAATTATCTTATTTTCCCAGTTACATCTAAATGTGATGTTATAATAGGTTTCCCGCCTCAAACACACGCAGCATTGAACTCACAATGACAATATTTATTCCGTATGGAATGGCAGATCTTTAACGATATTGTGATTAATAAATTATTGTTCGCTGACGTCTTCAGAACTAAAATGTTCCTTTAGCAACACTAACAATATTTTTCATGGCATGCCCTGAAAGAAGTGACGTAGTACTCCGCAGCGTATAGCAAACCATGACGGTCAAAATAGTACAGATGGCAGAGGAAATTAAACTGGATATTTTGAGAGAAGGAACCAATAGCAGGAAACATACAGATCAGGCGTTACGAGGAACCGATTGAGCAATGCGTTTGATACATGTGTTTGTAAATTACGTACATTACCCCATCGACATTTGTAACATTACCAAAAAATTACTTACCTTACTCCGTCGACATTTGTAGCATTACAACGGAAAGAGATGCGCAGTAGACTGTTTCACCTTCACGGTATACTTTTTCCCTGTGCTTTACATGAAGTCCTTGGCACAGGAAAAGCCAGTAAAAACAAAAGGAGAACTTGTAGTTAACGTCCTGGCTACCTGTCTCATGGTACAAAACACTGCAGGGATATTTGAGCGTCTGAGGTACAATTTTATACGACTTTGTATTATGTCCATAGAGGCTGTCGGTCATAACCTTTTTAACAGGGGCTATGACCTTAAGTTGTTGCAATAGGTTTAAGTTGTTCACATCAATAAAAAAGAGAAACTTTCGTTTCCCAATATCATTTCCGTACCTCGAAGTCTTCACCTTAGGTTACTCTGCCATTATAATAATTTTAGCTTAAAAGTTGGGACATCGTGTATAAGGTGGTCAGAAACAGCCTGGAAAGCTTGTAAAGATGTTGCCTGATGGGGCCTGCTAAGATACAATTGAGGCGTTGAGATCAAAAAGGGGATATGTCACTCAATTGATGTTCTGAGATATATTGAAAAAACTGTATAATTCTGAATAGCATTATTCCCAATCCTTGTAGTTAGTCCCAAAAACTCGTGAAGAAGAATAGAATGTTATACCAACAGTCTGTAATCATAGGATGAAGGCAACTAATAGAAAATGGTAATAGAACATGTCTGACATATCTATCCCCTTTTTTATTTAAACAACAGTCATTGTACTGAAATATAGACTTAAGCGGCACAGTCTCTCTACTCGGCGTTTCGATATGCCATGGAGTGCAATAATTAAGCTTCATTGCATACCATAATTCCCTTGAAGCCAACTTTGACCTGCAGATACAAGTGAATTAGTATCATAAAACAAAAATCTACATAATCGTAATACTGTGTCCCTATTAAATATATGCCTTAACAATTTGCCTTAAAAATTTTGCAAAACGTGGATCAAAGATGTACATAACTCGGGAACGAAATCGTTAATAAAATAATATTACAGTTGTCATGCCATTTACCTTATAATAATAATTTGCTGTCCTTCCACGATTATTAATGGAATTTGAGCGTTGTCGCCTTGCTTTTGGAAAGAAGGGAAGAATGTGAGCACTCAAGTACCCAACCTGTCCATCTTCGTTGGGCATATTGTTGAATTCTGTCAACAATAGTTTCTCCTCAGCAAATGAGAACTTCTCAAAACATTTCCGCCGGCATCTGTAAATAGATATTAGCGTATTATTAACCTATATACTCGGCGAATAACATATTTTTACCGATTTCCTGTATTACAACTGAAACATAAATTTCAACTTTGCGTCCGTGAAAGGAATTTATATTCACATTTTAGTACAATGTTTCCACACAACTTGTCTCTCCTGCAGAATATTACATTATGTACAGAGAATTCAATGAACATTGTATGACTATTTACCTGCAATCTGCACCTGTTTCCCTCCTAGGAACAACGTTTCCTTTCCAGTCGGCATGCTCCAAATCCTTGACCTTATTTTGCTTAATCACATTCCTCTTCCTCAATTCAGGGCGTCTTTTCTTCCTTCTAAATTCCTGTAGATCGTCTTCGGACTCGTCTGACGGTTCCGTCGCCGGAGCCATTTGGAAATCTCATAGCTGATTACTGCAGACCGCTACAGTGCTGCCCTCACGCCTCATGTTCTTTCGTGAAATATGGGGAGTTGTCTCTGTGACGAGCCCTTTTTCTGCACGAAATGTAATTTCAACACTGATTTTGACAGGGAAAAATCACTGAACAAGTCCCATTTTAGAAGCAACAGATACGGAATCGTGTGAAAATACCAACTACCCAATAACTCATATACCCCAAAAATGATGACAAGTCCTGTTTCTGATCTCAACGCCCCAATTGTTAAGAAAAAACTCGATACGTTGCGCCGTTTCCGAGTTAATTTGCATTGAAGTCTCATGCGCTATCTTTTAGAACGACTGACGCTAATTATATCTGGCGGAAAGCTGGAATTTGTACGCGCAACGGCGTGATTGGCTAATTTCAATGCTAATTAACCTGGAAACTGCGCAGGGTATCGACTTTTTTACTAACAATTATTTCTCCTGACAACCTACCCTGCAAAATCCTTCCAAGCTTTTCAGACTGTTTCCGACCACCCTGTAGAACACAAAATTTGAAAGTACAACTAAAGAAGCAATGTTTTCCAAGGCCTTAAGTAAATCTGTCGATATGGCCAGATATAAAAGAGAAAAATATCAGCAGAGGTCTTTTGTAATTAATAATCGGAAACATCTACTACATGGCTGCTGTCGGCGCCTTACTGTTTTTAACAATAACAAAAAGTAAAGCAACAAAATATTAAAATAACAACGAACAAGGTAAGAAGAATTAAATTTAGCGACCTGTCGACAACGTCTTAAAACACTGATATTGTGTCACAGCTGAATTTACTCACGTCCTGTTAAGTTTATTTATTAGAAAAAAGAGAACTTAAAACTTTCATCGCCACAGTTAAACAATTTCATTACGATTTAGTTGTATATAAGAGGATCAGCTGAATACAACTACTTTTAGACCTCTCACATATATAAGAGGGTGAGATGAATACAACTAATTTTATGTACCTGAGTAGACCTCTCACATCTACACTCTCATGGTACAGTTACAAATCCCACTCTCCCAAACTGATTTGGTGTATATCTAGTTTCGAATTTAGTCCGTGATAGTCAGTTCTCAAGTTTCGGACTACAGTGAATAGGAGATACAGTCAACGTTGTTATATCCTGTTATTAGTAGATGCTAATTTCGTTTGGTAAGTTGCTCTACCCGTCATCTGACATTCTACAGATTCTAGCTGTACCTCCCTCACGTTACTTCCTATACTGTTGCGTACGTTATAACGGTAAAAATATCTTTACGGCTGTGTTCGTCATCAGATTCTTGAAATTAACTCTCTGGTGTTCTGTTTGTCGTCATCTTCTTATATACATTTTGTCTTCATTTCCTTTCTTATTCCTTATTTTTATAACCTTCCAACAGTTCAAAAAATGGCTCCGAGCACTATGGGACTTAACAGCTATGGTCATCAGTCCCCTAGAGCTTAGAACTACTTAAACCTAACTAACCTAAGGACATCACACAACGCCCAGTCATCACGAGGCACCTTCCAACAGTATTTATACCCTTGATGGATAGAAAAGTATTATGTATTTTATACGGTGTTTCCACAGAGTTTTATCATATACGGGAGACACAGGCGCGTAACCCACATGTTACTTCAAAAAGTTTCCAGTTATCCCTTTTATCTTTTTTTCTTCAAAAGCACCTAGAACATCTGGATTCATTGAGTTTTCCCCCAGAACCTCTGCCTTTTGCTCTTTCTGTCTGAATTTATTTCGCTAATGCTCGATTTCGCTTTGGCTCCCTTTTCTTTGCTCTACCCGTACTACTTTTCGCAGTTCCAAAACGTATTTAACCGTGACGTCTTCTTCCGGTTTATGATACCTAAATCTCTCTCTATGGCCGTAAACATCCTTATACTTCTATGAGAACCAAGTGCAAGCACCTCCTTCTAAGAATAACTGCAAAACTACAATTTCTTCTCGAGTTCCTTCTCTGCCTTCTTTGGATTCTAATCATTCATACATTTTTCTTTGTCGTACAGTTCTTTCGGCTGTGTCATGCTTCCCACTTATAGACTTATGATGTACTCGTTCACCTAAGTGTTCATTCTTATACGTCTAACAATAGTTTCCCAACAACACTTTCCTCTCCCACTGACTTCACAGGAAAATCATTCATTTCCTTTTAATCGGCGTCAGATCTTCCTACTATTATTTCTTTTTCTTTAGTTTTTTCACATTTCTCCTTCAACTTTTAAGTTTTCTTAACTACTGTTATTTATCGCTGGCTTAAAAAGTATACCTATGCCACCTAATCAGTATTCAACTGCTTCCCAGCAATATTGCAGCCACAATCTCGTTTGGTTTCACCATTCGTAGTAGTGTAGTCTCAAACAAGCCCTCTCCTGCTTTAGTCTTTGATAATGTCATGTCCCATTCACTTCTCTTGCTGTCTCATCTTGTAGTGGATGTGATGCAACGTTGTACACAATGATTCCGTATTCGAATCGAGGGCTTGCCGACATGAAGTTTGCTTACGGAAAGGCGAATGGCAACGGGTGGCGGGCAGCAAGGTTGTATCAGGAGGCTTATCCCCAACGACAACAACCACAGCATTCAATGTTTGCAACACTGTTTCGACGTTTGTCTGAGATAGGGTCGTTTCAGGAAGTAGGAAATCATGAAGGACGTACTTGAAGTGTTCGGACACCAGACTTGGAGGAAAATGTGATTAGCACTGTGGTGGTTGGCCCGCCAGTACAGGGTAAGCGAAACGACCATGTGGAACATTTTCCATGACAGTTGTTACTACCCTTATCACTTACAGCGTGTGCAGGGCTTACTAGCGACACACTTCGCACATCGGAAACAGTTTTGTCACTGGTTTTTTCACCAGACAACCACGATTCGGGGATCTGTGTCATCCATCCTATTCACAGTTGAGGCCGCCATTTCGCAGAGTGGTATCAACTTCCATTAACAGTCATCTGCGAGATAATATGCACAACCCGCATGCTATGGTGACAGCGAATCATCAGCATCGGTGCAGCCGGAATGTGTGGGCCGGGATAATTGGCGCCCATATTTTGGGACCAGTCTTCCCTCCACGTCGCCTAACAGACCGGAAATATCGGCGTTTCTTGCTGGTGACTTTTCCTCCCCTGCTGGAAGAAGTGCCCTTGATGATTCGAAGGGTTATGTGGCTGCTACATGATAGTACTCCAGCCTGTTTCGCCATTAACGTCCGGACGCATCTCAATCGTGTCTTCCCTGGTCGATGGATCGGACGAGGGGGTCCAATTACATGGCCTACTCGTTCACCAGATCTCAAACCGTACGATTTCTGGTTATTAGACCGCAGTCTCTGTGACAATGTATGATTGAATAAATGGTCCCTAGCATGGAAACCGTGCATTTCTGGACATAAGTTTATTAGATCTTTCTTCGTTCCGTATCCTCTCATCGATCAATCCCTAGAGTTTGTACACAGTGGAAAAAATCACCCTGTATTCCTAGTTAAACACTTACTTATTATATCCTGTGTGCTCAAATATTCAGATATTTTTAATGAATAGTAAGAAGGAAATAGATTTATTAAGTTCAGCATTAGCCGAGAGCAAATTATCGATTTTCTGCCCCCCCCCCCCCCCCATTATGAAAATTGTCGGCACAAAATCACCACACCACATTCTTTCTTCTCGTGGGGAAGTTTTCTTTGTTCAGTACACCGCCAGACAAAATAGTGAAACGCCTAGAAGACAGAGTGAATATAAATTCGAACACGCACATACCATCAGCGGTTATGTAGATGATTAGGGTTGCAATTCGCTGCAACGGGTAGAACGGCAACGCGAGTGCATTAGGGTTTTTCCTGTTTGGTGCTGCTACCAGGCCTCGTAGGGTAAACAAGCGGAGTGAACAACATGAGATGTTGAAGTATCACTGTGATGGACACGGAGATGTCGTGTGCTCGTGTGAGACATTGATATCATAGCACCTAACAGAGTTTGGAAGGGGCCTCGTTATGTAACTCCATTTGGCCGCCAGGATTTGTGGGGCATTCCTATGTAGCAGTGGCCCCAAGTTGGACTGCATAGACCGAGCGAGGTGGCGCAGTGGTTGGACACTGGACACGCATTCGGGAGGACGTCGGTTCAATCCCGCGTCCGGCCATCCTGATTTAGGTTTTCCGTGATTTCCCTAAAAATCTCCTGGCAAATGCCGGGATGGTTCCTTTGAAAGGGCACGGCCGACTTCCTTCCCCGTCGTTCCCTAATCTAATGAGACCGATGACCTCGCTGTCTGGTCTCCTTCCCCACACAACCCAGCCCTTGGACTGCATAGGAACATGGGGGTATTCATCCTCGTCGTCAAGTTTCCAGTTGACCACGTCTGACCACCACAAAATACAATTGCCGTCTTGTGCACCAAGTAAATCGTAGCCCCTTCATATCTACAGCTACCATCTGAGAACAAGCGATGGACCCGCTGCAACACTGTGCGTCAACCCGTACCACTGGTCCGGCAGTAACAGCAGCCGCACTAGGGAATTACCATGCCATGCACAAGCTATCGTACACATCGCAATTGCGTGCGGAGTATTGCTGTGATCGGAAACCATTCACTTTTGATTAATGCGGTCGTATTGTGTTCAGCGATGACCGTCAGGGGGGTATGCGAATCAGCGCATCCGTCCAGACCAGAGGAGAGCAACGTCATGTTGATAAATGGATCATACTGTCTACCTTGTAAAATAAACAGAAAGTTAAAAAATAAAAGAAAATGTCTAACTACATACAAGTGCGCTGTGACACAAAGTTATCGGAAGTGTATCTCCCGCACATGGGAAGCATTATCACGAAATATTAACGGTATGTTTTTTGGTTCCGACCGAAATGGAAGTTCTGTCAAAGCACACCATCGTTTGCAAGCCTAAGCATCTTCTTCTTCAGGTACATATGCTAGGCCCCTGAACACTGTCGCGTTCTTGGCCATATCCTACACGTTTTTAGACACTCGTCAAAGTAGGTCTGATAAACACCACTAGTACAGGAATATCATTCTGCATAATAGGCGAAAAATGGTTTAAGGCGATTCATTGCCCATCGAGACGAATCAGTTATATGAATGTCTGGTGTCTGTTCTTTCGGACATGTCCAAAAGAACAGACACCAAGCGGAATCCGCAGCTGTAATGTATATTATGTGAACTGAAGGTGGAGGGAGGAAAAGGAAAGGAAAGGGGATTATATCAGATGCATCGTGACTTTTTGCGGAATCGGCGGCGACAAGTGAAAATATGTGCCGAATCGGGATGCGAACGTGGGATCTCCTGTTCCCTTGACAACTACGTTAACCATTTCATCATCCGGACATGTTTATCGGAAATGCAGGGATTAACTCCGTACGCTCTCCGGCCGACCCACATTCCCACTCAGCGCCCATCCACAGTCCCCTCCATGTCCTCAATCCTCCATCCTCGCTAATTTTAGATATCAGCCGGAAGTCGAATGATATTCGTACATGTCCGAAAGAATAGACACAACACATTCATATCGGTGGGCAATGAATCCACAACTTTCATTGCGGACGAACAATATCGTTCGACCGCCACCGATTCCGCATAAAGTCCCGATGCACTGATAGCATCACTTCGTTTCTTTTCTCACCCCCCCCCCCCCCCCATCTTCAATTTACATAATGATGCTTTTTTAATAGGCACGGCAAGTTTCCCTACCCAACTTTCATCATTCCGAGTATGCGCTACGTCACTAACGACCTCTTTGTCGACCGGACGTTAACCCTTAATAATACTCCTTTTTCTTCTGGTTTGATGACATCCAATTAATTTACAGACAGACAGTCAACAAATTAAAAAGAAACGTGACACTTGCTACGCGTCAGAGGGTCACAGTAGATTTACGTAACTGGTTAAAAAAACTCAGCAAATGTTTCAGCTCTGTCCGAGGCAGCTGTACTTAAAAAAAATTTAAATACCGATATTTTTCGCTCAAGATTACATTCAAACATAAATGAATAGATTAAAATTTTAAATTGTGTCCCTCACAAAATGCCAGACAGTTTCTTGTGAAACCACTATTCTTAATTGTTTTATTATGCTAGATTAGCCATACCCACTGGCCTTGACGCAGTTGTAACACCGGTTCCCGACGGGTCACCGTAGTTAAGCGCTGTCACGCTGGGCTAGTACTTCGATGGGTGACCCTCCTGTCTGCCGAGCGCTGTTGGCAAGCCGGGCGCATTCAGCTCTTGTGAGGCAAACTGGGGAGCTACTTGATCGAGAAGTAGCGGCTCCGGCCTCGTAAACTGACATACGGCCGGGAGAGCGGTGTGGTGACCACATGCGCCTCCATATCCACATCCATTGACTCCTCACTGCTGGGGATGACACGGCAGCCGGTCGATACCGCGGGGCCTTCATGGCCTGTTCGGACGGAGTTTGGTTTTTTAGATTAGCCATAATAAGACAACATATGTGATTTGAACAGGGAGGTAGGGCAGCGAGTGAGGTACAGTAAACAGTTCAGTGAGTCAGAATCGGAAGCAAACTGACACCGACTACAGTATTTCAGGTTTACATGCCGACGTCGCAAGCAGAAGACGGAGAGATAGAGTACGTTTATGAGAATATTGAACGAGAAGTTCATGACGTAAAGGAGGATGAAAATCAAATAGTTTTGGGAGGGACTGGAATGATGTTGTCCAATAAATTTCAGGTGGTGCTAGCGAATGCTCTGTTCAAGAATCACAAAAGGAGGAGGATTGCAGAACGATTACATCACCTCAGGCGGAGATTACGACATCTCTGACTGTAAGGCATACTCAGGAGCAGATATAGATTCAAATCACAATTTAGTATCGCTCAGGAGTAGAATGAAGAGAATCGTACGGAAGAATCAGTGTTGTAGGGCATTGGATATTCATTTACTGAGGAATGATGAAACACATTAGAATTTCGCTAAGGACATCAATGACGGGATAAGGAATATCATAGTACGCAATTTAGTTGAAGAGGAATGACTCCAAAGGGCAATCACAGAAGTTGGAAAGAAAAACATAGCCGCCAGGAAGGTAACTGCGAAGAAACAGAAGATCGACGAAACAAGGAAGTACAAAAATGTTCAAGGAAATTCAGAAATACGTAAACACAAGCCACTTGCGGAAGAAATAAATAGGAAGTGCATGGAAGCTAAGGCGAAATGGCTGCATGGCAAATACGAATAAATCGAAAAACAATTGTCAGACGGACTGACTCAGCATTTAGAAAAGTCAAAACAACCTTTAGAGAAATTAAAAGCGAGGGGGCGTGGGTGGGGGGCGTGGGGGGGGGGGGGGGGGCGTGGGGGAGGGCAGGGCATAAAATTGAAGGCGTAATGGAAATTCCACTGTTAAATGCTGAGGAGAGTGCGGATAGGTAGAAAGAGTACGTTAAAGGCCACCACGATTGGGAGGACTTGTCTTGTTGACGTGATAGAGGAAAAAACTGGAGTCGACATGAAAGACGTAGGGCATCCAGTTAGAATTTAAAAGCGCTTTGGACGAGTAAGATCAAATAAGACAGATGAGATAAATTACATTCCATCAGGATGCAAGTTCCCCAATCTTTTTAACCACTGGGGGAACTTGCAACACAATGCCTATTCACTTGGTGTGTAGAATGTATGAGACTGGCGTTATACCAACAGATTCACGGAAAAACATCAACCACACAAATCGGAGGATTGCAAGAGCCGACAAGTGCAAGAACTATCAGCTTAACAGTTCATGCTTCCAAGTTGCTGACAGGAATAATATACAGAAGAATGGAAAAGGAACCTGAGGATGTGTTAGCTGACGATCAGTTTGGCTTCAGGGAAGGTAAAAGGCACCAAACAGGCAGTTCTAAGGTTGTGGTTGATAATGGAAGGACGACTGAAGAAAAATTAAGATACGCTCATACGTTCATACGAACTTGGAAAAAGCGTTCGACAATGTTCTAAATTCTGAGAAAAATGATGGTGAGCTGTAGTAAAAGTCGGGTAATATACAATATGTACAAGACCTGAAATGGGGAAAAAATAAGACCGGAAAACGAAGAACCTAATCAGTTCAGATTATGAATTGAGAGTAAGTCGAGAAACGACAACGGTAATGAGAAGTAGCAGAAATGAGAACTGCGAGAAACTTAACATAAGAATTGGTGATCATGATGTAGACGAAGTTAAGGAATTCTTCTAACTCGATAATAAAATAACCCAAGATGTGCGGAACAAGAAGGACATAAGAATTAGGCAAGCATCCTGGTCAAGAGAAGTTTACTATCAAACACGCCTTAATTTGAGGAAGAAATTTCTGTGAAGGTACGTTTAGAGCAGCGGAACCCGATGTGGGAAAACTGGAACAGTAGAGAATCGAAGCATTTCAGATAAGGTGCTACAGAAGGATGTTGAGAATTAGGTGGACTGATTAGCTAAGAGATGAAGAGGTTACCCGCAGAATCGACGAGGAATGGAATATGTGGAAAACACTGACAAGACGAACGGACGCTATGACGGAACATCTGTTAAGACCTAAGGAAATAACTGCCATGGCACCAGAGGGGGCTGTAGGGGTAAAAACTGTAGAGTAAGACAGAGAATGGAATACATGCAGTAAATTATTTAGGAGGTAGGTTGCAATTGCTACTTCAAGGTGAAAAGGTTGGCACAGGAGTTAGCGGTCTAACGTAGCGGTGTCACTACCTTTTCGAAACAGGAACAACGAAGTTGGATCAAGACTGAATATGCCAGAGGTCGTACAGTACGATAGTGTCATCAAGGTCTTGAAGAGGCGTGCGGGGAATCGGCATTGCCGTACAGAACAGTGGCACGTTCGGTATAAGCCTTCAACGAAGGTTGGCAAACTGTGGCAGACATCCATCGGACAGGTCGTCCTAGCGTCTCTGAAGAAGACGTGCAGGCTGTTCCTGCGTTAGTGTACACTGATCGACGCCATACGATTCGTGAGCTCACCCACGAAACCGGATTAGCGCATGCGGTCGATGGGACTAGGAAGTACTGTATCATCCACCATACCCCCCGGACTTAAGTCCTTGTGACTTTAATTTGATTCCGAAGATGAAGGAACCACATCGTGGCATTCACTTCAGAACTGTTCCAGAGATTCGACTGGCAGTAGACCGCTCCATTCGCATCATCAACAGAACAGGCTCTGCTAACGGTATACTACGCCTTCCACATCGCTGGCAACAGGTTCTACACAACGCTGGCGACTACTCTGAAGGACAGAAACAGGTGCTGACATGTAGCTCTTTTGTATCGGTTGTGAATAAATAGTTGCCACTATTTAAGTTCCAAACGCTTCGGAAGACAACACCTCCCCCCCCCCCACCACCCCCACCCCGCCACCCCCACCCCGCCACCCCCACCCCTCCACACACACTCACACACTCGGTTGAGGACCATATATGAACACTTACCTGTAGAATGATATCGTTTATTTTTCAAATACATCATTATTGTCTATTTTTTAAACTATGAATTTTAGTAATTGTTCGCATAAAATACTGTCTTTATGAATTTCATAGTCACACGACTCCTTTTTTTATAGTTTTTTCACGTCTCACTTCGCGTACAAAACATATTATTATTACATATTGGTATGGGGATGCTATAGTTCCCCGCTACAGCTTTCAAAATTTCTCCAAAAACATTTCATGACACTTGTCAACAGTAAGATAGCATACTATTTTAATTACTGAGAAGATAAGAAGTTATGCCTTTATGTGTTTTTCGAAGCAACTAAAGCCGATTAACTAATAAGATACACTACAGAATATGTTACAACCTATTGCCCACCATTGTATCACTATGCTAGGAAGCTTCCTAACAGCGTACATTCCGCTGCAGAGTGAAAATTCAGTATTGATACTATAAAATTATTCACACATACATCTGGAACCGAGCAGTGCACATGAACAACGTTTTTACGTAATATATTGTAAAGGTAATAATTTTCAATGTTGTTAGAAGAAGAAAACCCACTGGTGATAGCGGAATCTCGCCGAAACTAGTTTGTGGAATTAAGTAACAAAAAGTGTTCGAATCAAAGACAGGCCACAATCCCACATTGCTTTACCCAGACATAGAAGCTTTACTTTCCTCACATCCTCTTCTATAAACAACAAGCAACTCTTCATCTTTCCTGACTTTAGGGTTTTGTTTCATACCCCAGTCCTGACTCCTTCAGCCTGCTTCTTTTTAAGAGGATTAATTACCCTTCTATCCCTGGAGATGATAACCTACTGCCTAACAAACTGTAACATTTTATTCCTGTCTATATAACCACCAAATCTTTGACTATAGTGCACGTTTCCCTGTCTTGACTATAAAGTTTATATCAGTCATTGCTCATACCAGATTTTTTATTCCCTACACCAATTTTGATATTTAAGTCATTATTAGTAGCACTATAAAATAAGAAAACAGTATAAAATAGCATGTATATTAACAAACTAAATAAACACTTTTAAATTTATGCACTGTAGTTAGGTGTTATTTAATTTGATAATGTAATGTCGATATACTCGTTTTCATATACTGTTTCTTATTTTGTAGCACTATTGATAATGAATGACAAGCCGAAACCATTATGGCCAGTAATTAAAAATTGTATGAGCGCCCAGTGGTATAAATTATACGGTCACAATTGATGAACTCCCGGACGCTCTCCGACAATGTGGCAATTATGAACAAATTTCCTTGCCCAATATTGTTAATTGCTGTGCGAAAATTACTTTTCAGCTGCATCTGCTTCTCCTGAAATGAAACTGATTCTTTCCTAGCCTACTTTCAAGATTCTCCTCTATTCTTTGATATTGCAAAATTGGAACCATTTTTGACGCACGTATAGTTGCCTGTACAGGTCTAGCACTACCGCTGGGCCTGAAACCCGTAAGAAATCCGATGGTGTTTTATCTATATCTTGTGAGTTCGTGCAAGGGTTTCTGAAATTCAGAAGTGAAAATTTTTTCTCGCCTAGTATCTTCTTACAACGGACGTGCATGCACATCCTCGGTTAGAGTCAGTTAATATAAACGTTTTCTGGGAGCACGAAGACCACTGCAACTGGACCATAAAGTCGGCTTCATACACTCAGTGCTAGTTGTTTAGCATCACGACGCTTCTCTATACTCAGAGAACGTTCATGTTAACTCTTCTTGCACCGTGTTCTCGTTTTTAATTGGCCTAATTTCTCCTGGTCCACTGTATAGTTTCTCCAAGCACTTTTTCCAACTTCTCGTCTTATTTTCAGCATCCATTACCGAATTAGCTTTTTAATCTGTAATTATTCTGAAACTTGTTTCGTGCTCCCTGAAGTGATTATTCGTGTGCAGTTTCTGGGTTACGCTAGCTGAGATGTTTCTATGTTACACAGCTTCAGTTTTATGACTTCTTTTCTCAGTTCAGTCTGCTTTGGCTTTTCTGTTTTTCCAGATAATTTAGTTTCACAGTGACTCATATTGTTGCAACCCACTTTCAACGTTTTTACCTTTTCTTCGTTTCTTAACCAATTCCTGTATCTCATTTGTTATCCTTGTGTACTACTTTTTTTTTTCAATTCTAGTGTTTCTACGGCATTTATAACATCACTTCTAAGGCCATTTCATTAATTTTCTTGAACTGCGCAACAGTATGTACTGTATGTGAGCGTTGTTTCCGTCTTTTACTCGTATCAAAAATAGACGTTGTCCAGATTCGACATAAATCTCCTTGCAATTCTCTATACGGTCACTTTACCGTGATTGCAGTCCTTTCACTGCCACCTTGTCAAACAGCGTTTACAGACGTTAAATAGCAAGCGCCATAGTATCCGCGTCCTAGCGATAAGCCTTGTACACACGTATTTCGACTGCTGTTTCTCCTTGATATATTTTTTTCGATTTTAAATGATTATTACAGTCTTTATTTTTCATATTTTTGTCACGTATGTTTGTGGACCACACTGTTTTCTGTCAACAGTAACCAATAAATCTTGCCACTGAATCATATATCCTCTTCTGATCCTCGTCGCAAGGAAAGAGTTACATAATTCGTTACTTTTACTACTGAAAAGTATTTCGTTGTAAATCTTAAAACTATACCATTGAGCAGAACTACAACTGTATATTCAATTTTTCGTCAACTGATACTTCGTACATGTACAGTTCAGCCGTTACCAGAAATCTAAAGATTCTGATACGTTAATAGAAACCTCATTTATAGCTGAAGCTGGCACTGCATTGGCCTACGTCACATATGGTATAACAGACGAACTGACAACTGTGCTTAGAAGACCAACGTAGGTGCACCCATTAACATCTGGCTAAATACATACCGTCTTTATCTCTTCTTGATAGTTATGACTATACATTATTTCGCTTGTTTCATCACTATGCTGATAAGATTCAAATTTAAAAGTAACTTTCGAAACTAGTTCCTTGATAACTAATGTGCTTCTAATAAACATTCTGGCATATATGAGCAACTTGTCTCAGACTTACCTTCTCTGTACGTGCTGACCGTTTATTACATTTTTATTTAATAATTAGGCGTTTCAGCTTCTGGAAACATTGTTGGAGTTAATACACAGGATGATTCCAAAGTTTGCGCACAAATTGAAAGAGCTACGGTCTTGCAAGTGATCCTGAGCTAGTGAAAGTTTTGAAATGTCCCGACCAACAGGGACAATAAATGCACACACGCCTTAAGGTCACCAAAGATAATGAATAAATAAAGTAGAGAAGACAAAAAAACTAATAGTTCTGCTATATACTGGGTGAGTCAGGCAAGACGTCACACGCATTTTATTTCGTGAAAAGTTACACATATCGAAACGCGGTTTTCGGCAAATGTCGCCCAGCAGAGCTCTCATGCTACGCTGTGACAGAATGTCAACATATTTGCCGGTTTACTTGCCTGCACTGCACGCCGCTTATTTCTGCTTCAGTATTCGTTGCATGCATACACGTACATCCATGAGGCGAAGTTGGATATATTATTTTTATATGATGAACGTAAAAGAAAAAGCGCAAAAAAGTACAGCGGTTCAGGGCTATTTATCCGGATCGCCCATGTCCTACGCACCAGGCAACTGCACGAATTATTAAGACGCTACAGCAGACAGGCAGCTTGGACGACAAAAAGAACAAGGAAGTAGACTGAAAGTGACAGAGAACACGAAGAAGCAGAAGCTGTTCTGGCTACAACGCTAATGAAGCCGCGCTGTGGTACGACACATGTTGCCAGAGAATGCGGAATCAGAAGAGTGTAAATCGCATCCTGCATCGACAGAATTTCCATCTCTGTCATCTGTCACTAGATCAGGCACTCGACATCCGTGATTTGGAGCGTCGTACAGAATTTTGTCGGTTTGTCCTTCAGCAACTGAGAGACGACCTTACGCTTTTCCAACGTGTGCTCTTTACGATGAAGCAACGTTTACTAACCACGCTAACGTAAATTTGCATAGCTTGCACTTCTGGGCAGCCGAAAATCCACACTGGCTTCTTCAGGTGCTACATGAAGTGCCGTGGAGCGTAAACGTGCGGTGTGGCATCAAAGGAAATTACATTGTGGGACCTTACTTCATCTCAAGCGTTCTAAATGGAGATCGCATGCGCGCTTTCTGACGAACATTCTGCCGGTGCTTCTAGAAGCGATGCCAGTGGATATTCAACAGTGTACGTGGCTGCAACACGACGGTTGTACAGCTCACCCGTCCCTTGTTGCAACGCGAATACTGAATGAGAACTCTCCTGGACGGTGGATAGGACGAAATTCCGTTGTCAAATGGCCTAAGAGGTCACGCATTTTGATTTCTCCTGATTACTTTCTTTGGGGAGCACTCGAATATGCATCTAAGACGAAGCGCGAACCTCGCCAGGCGATATGTGTCGTCAAATTGCCAGTGCTTGCTCTATCATATCATCCACTGTACTTATATCTGTTCATCGTTCTTTCGACAGGCGATTGCAAATGTGCCTTTCAAGTCAGTGGTCAACACTCTGAACATATGCTTAAATAAAGGAAAAGTTATTTTTTTGGAAGACAAAAAATTTATGTCATGTGATTTAGGTGGTTACTAAATCATTGTTAGTAAACTGTTTATTTCATTTACGTGTGTGCGAAATTGGACTGCAGTGTCAAACTAGTCGACGGCGTGTATTGCACATAGCTGGTAACACTGTCATTACGCGCCTACGTTGAGCGTGAAACGACGTTTAGTTAAGAAGAATATTTATTTTACGGTGTACAGGTGGTCAGCAAAGTGTTCCTGATAAAATGTTTCCTTCAATGAATGTATCCTACATGATATAGTTTGGAGCAGTGCAGGTAGAGACAGATGTTCGACAGCATGTACTTTAACTCTAACAAGGGAACCTCCCCATCGCACCCCCCTCAGATTTAGTTATCAGTTGGCACAGTGGACAGCCCTTGAAGAACTGAACACAGATCAATCGAGAAAACAGGAAGAAGTTGTGTGGAACTATGAAAAAAATTACTGAAATATACAAACGTAGTAGTCCATGCGCAAGATGGGCAACATCAAGGAGAATATGAGGTTAGGATCGCCGTGGTTCCGTGGTTAGCGTGAATAGCTACCGAACGAGAGGTCCTTGGTTCAAGTCTTCACTCAGCTGAAAATTTTACTTTCTTTATTTTCGCAAAGTTATGATCTGTCCGTTTGTTCATTTACGTCGCTGTTCACAGTAATAAGTTTAGTGTCTGTGTTTAGCGACCGCACCGCAAAACCGTGCGATTAGTAGACGAAAGGACGTGCCTCTCCAATGGGAATCGAAAACATTTGATCGCAAGGTCATAGGTCAACCAAAATGACCTTGCTGTGCTGGTACTGCGAACGGCTGAAAGCAAGGGGAAACTACAGCCGTAATTTTTCCCGAGGACATGCAGCTTTACTGTATGATTAAATGATGATGGCGTCCTCTTGGGTAAAATATTCCGGAGGTAAAATAGTCCCCCATTCGGATCTCCGGGCGGGGACTACTCAAGAGGATGTCGTTATCAGGAGAAAGAAAACTGGCATTCTACGGATCGGAGCGTGGAATGTCAGATCCCTTAATCGGGCAGGTAGGTTAGAAAATTTAAAAAGGGAAATGGATAGGTTAAAGTTAGATATAGTGGGAATTAGTGAAGTTCGGTGGCAGGAGGAACAAGACTTTTGGTCAGGTGATTACAGGGTTATAAATACAAAATCAAATAGGGGTAATGCAGGAGTAGGTTTAATAATGAATAAAAAAATAGGAGTGCGGGTTAGCTACTACAAACAGCATAGTGAACGCATTATTGTGGCCAAGATAGACACAAAGCCCATGCCTACTACAGTAGTACAAGTTTATATGCCAACTAGCTCTGCAGATGATGAAGAAATTGATGAAATGTATGACGAGATAAAAGAAATTATTCAGGTAGTGAAGGGAGACGAAAATTTAATAGTCATGGGTGACTGGAATTCGTCAGTAGGAAAAGGGAGAGAAGGAAACATAGTAGGTGAATATGGATTGGGGGGAAGAAATGAAAGAGGAAGCCGCCTTGTAGAATTTTGCACAGAGCATAACTTAATCATAGCTAACACTTGGTTCAAGAATCATAAAAGAAGGTTGTATACCTGGAAGAATCCTGGAGATACTAATAGGTATCAGATAGATTATATAATGGTAAGACAGAGATTTAGGAACCAGGTTTTAAATTGTAAGACATTTCCAGGGGCAGATGTGGATTCTGACCACAATCTATTGGTTATGAACTGCAGATTGAAACTGAAGAAACTGCAAAAAGGTGGGAATTTAAGGAGATGGGACCTGGATAAACTGAAAGAACCAGAGGTTGTACAGAGTTTCAGGGAGAGCATAAGGGAACAATTGACAGGAATGGGGGAAAGAAATACAGTAGAAGAAGAATGGGTAGCTCTGAGGGATGAAGTAGTGAAGGCAGCAGAGGATCAAGTAGGTAAAAAGACGAGGGCTAATAGAAATCCTTGGGTAACAGAAGAAATATTGAA
Source organism: Schistocerca nitens (assembly GCF_023898315.1). Classification (NCBI taxonomy): domain Eukaryota; kingdom Metazoa; phylum Arthropoda; class Insecta; order Orthoptera; family Acrididae; genus Schistocerca; species Schistocerca nitens. The sequence continues at coordinate 781,268,952 of NC_064618.1, forward strand.
TTTAATTGATGAAAGGAGAAAATATAAAAATGCACTAAATGAAGCAGCCAAAAGGGAATACAAACGTCTCAAAAATGAGATCGACAGAAAGTGCAAAATGGCTAAGCAGGGATGGCTAGATGACAAATGTAAGGATGTAGAGGCTTGTCTCACTAGGGGTAAGATAGATACTGCCTACAGGAAAATTAAAGAGACCTTTGGAGAGAAGAGAACCACTTGTATGAATATCAAGAGCCCAGATGGCAACCCAGTTCTAAGCAAAGAATGGAAGGCAGAAAGGTGGAAGGAGTATATAGAGGGTTTATACAAGGGCGATGTACTTGAGGACAATATTATGGAAATGGAAGAGGATGTAGATGAAGATGAAATGGGAGATAAGATACTGCGTGAAGAGTTTGACAGAGCACTGAAAGACCTGAGTCGAAACAAAGCCCCGGGAGTAGACAACATTCCATTAGAACTACTGATGGCCTTGGGAGAGCCAGTCATGACAAAACTCTACCATCTGGTGAGCAAGATGTATGACACAGGCGAAATACCCACAGACTTCAAGAAGAATATAATAATCCCAATACCAAAGAAAGCAGGTGTTGACAGATGTGAAAATTACCGAACTATCAGTTTAATAAGTCACAGCTGCAAAATACTAACGCGAATTCTTTACAGACGAATGGAAAAACTGGTAGAAGCGGACCTCGGGGAAGATCAGTTAGGATTCCGTAGAAATGGCAATACTAACCTTACGACTTATCTTAGAAGAAAGATTAAGAAAAGGCAAACCTACGTTTCTAGCATTTGTAGACTTAGAGAAAGCTTTTGACAATGTTAACTGGAATACTCTCTTTCAAATTCTGAAGGTGGCAGGGGTAAAATACAGGGAGCGAAAGGCTATTGACAATTTGTACAGAAACCAGATGGCAGTTATAAGAGTCGAGGGGCATGAAAGGGAAGCAGGGGTTGGGAAAGGAGTGAGACAGGGTTGTAGCCTCTCCCCGATGTTATTCAATCTGTATATTGAGCAAGCAGTAAAGGAAACAAAAGAAAAATTCGGTGTAGGTATTAAAATTCATGGAGAAGAAGTAAAAACTTTGAGGTTCGCCGATGACATTGTAATTCTGTCAGAGACAGCAAAGGACTTGGAAGAGCAGTTGACGGAATGGACAGTGTCTTGAAAGGAGGATATAAGATGAACATCAACAAAAGCAAAACGAGGATAATGGAATGTAGTCAAATTAAATCAGGTGATGCTAAGGGGATTAGATTAGGAAATGAGACACTTAAAGTAGTAAAGGAGTTTTGCTATTTAGGGAGTAAAATAACTGATGATGGTCGAAGTAGAGAGGATATAAAATTTAGACTGGCAATGGCAAGGAAATCATTTCTGAAGAAGAGAAATTTGTTAACATCGAGTATAGATTTAAGTGTCAGGAAGTCGTTTCTGAAAGTATTTGTATGGAGTGTAGCCATGTATGGAAGTGAAACATGGACGATAACCAGTTTGGACAAGAAGAGAATAGAAGCTTTCGAAATGTGGTGCTACAGAAGAATGCTGAAGATAAGGTGGGTAGATCACGTAACTAATGAGGAGGTATTGAATAGGATTGGGGAGAAGAGAAGTTTGTGGCACAACTTGACTAGAAGAAGGGATCGGTTGGTAGGACATGTTTTGAGGCATCAAGGGATCACAAATTTAGCATTGGAGGGCAGCGTGGAGGGTAAAAATCGTAGAGGGAGACCAAGAGATCAATACACTAAGCAGATTCAGAAGGATGTAGGTTGCAGTAGGTACTGGGAAATGAAGAAGCTTGCACAGGATAGAGTAGCATGGAGAGCTGCATCAAACCAGTCTCAGGACTGAAGACCACAGCAACACAACAACAACAACAACACACAAACTGAAAATAAAAAATTAAAATTTTCACTAGAGGGAAGACTTGAGCCACTCACGCTAACCACGGGACCACGGCGCTCCTACCCTTGTTTTTACCTTGATGTTGCCTATCTTGCTCATGGACTACTCAGTTTGTATATTTTACTATTTTTTTTCATAGTTCCACACAACTTCTTCCTGTTTTCTCGATTGATCTGCGTTCAGTTTTTCAAGGCCTATCCACTGTGTCAACTTATAACTAAATCTGAGGGGGGTGCGATGGGGAGGTTCCCTTGTAAGAAGCACACGCCCGTACAGGAAAAGATAGGTAAAATGTTTCTTCTAACATTTAGATATTTAATAAAGTAGTTGTTTTTTGCCACGTAGAAGACCTCTTTATTTTTAAGAACAAACAGTTGATTTCTCTGGTTGGTTCAAGGAGAAATAAAGCTTTATTCTCGTAGTGCAAGTCTACCTTACGGTATACAACTATGCAGCCTGGTCTGAAAATTTGTGGTAAGATCTTATGGGACCAAACCGCTTAGGTCATCGGTCCCCGAGCTTACATACTACTTAATCCAACTTAAACTAACTTACGCTGTGGACAACACATTGACCCATGCCCGAGGGAGGACTCGAACCTCCGACGGGGAGAGCCGCACCGACCGTGACAAGACGCGTCAGACCGCGCGGTTCCCTCGTCTGAGACGTCTGCTTGGCAGTGTTTGTACCGCAAATGCCGTTTCTGGCCACTATGCTCCCACATTCTAGGATATGTAGGATTTTGGAACACGTATTATGTTCGAGTATAATGACTTTCCTGGAGACTAGAAATCTACTCTGTAGGAATCAGCATGGGTCTCTAAAAAGACGGTCATGTGAAACCCAGCTCGCGCTATTCGTCCACGAGACTCAGAAGGCCATAGACACGGGTTCACAGGTAGATGCCGTGTTTCTTGACTTCCGCAAGGCGTTCGATACAGTTCCCCACAGTCGCTTAATGAACAGAGTAAGAGCATATGGACTATCAGACCAATTGTGTGATTGGATTGAAGAGTTCCTAGATAACAGAACGCAGCATGTCATTCTCAATGGAGAGAAGTCTTCCGAAGTAAGAGTGATTTCAGGTGTGCCGCAGGGGAGTGTCGTAGGACCGTTGCTATTCACAATATACATAAATGACCTTGTGGATGACATCGGAAGTTCACTGAGGCTTTTTGCAGATGATGCTGTGGTGTATCGAGAAGTTGTAACAATGGAAAATTGTACTGAAATGCAGGAGGATCTGCAGCGAATTGACGCATGGTGCAGGGAATGGCAATTGAATCTCAATGTAGACAAGTGTAATGTGCTGCGAATACATAGAAAGAAAGATCCCTTATCATTTAGGTACAAAATAGCAGGTCAGAAACTGGAAGCAGTTAATTCCATAAATTATCTGGGAGTACGCATTAGGAGTGATTTAAAATGGAATGATCATATAAAGTTGATCGTCGGTAAAGCAGATGCCAGACTGAGATTCATTGGAAAAATCTTAAGGAAATGCAATCCGAAAACAAAGGAAGTAGGTTACAGTACGCTTGTTCGTCCATTGCTTGAATACTGCTCAGCAGTGTGGGATCCGTACCAGATAGGGTTGATAGAAGGGATAGAGAAGATCCAACGGAGAGCAGCGCGCTTCGTTACAGGATCATTTAGTAATCGCTAAAGCGTTACGGAGATTATAGATAAACTCCAGTGGAAGACTCTGCAGGAGAGACGCTCAGTAGTTCGGTACGGGCTTTTGTTAAAGTTTCGGGAACATACCTTCACCGAGGAGTCAAGCAGTATATTGCTCCCTCCTACGTATATCTCGCGAAGAGACCATGAGGATAAAATCAGAGACATTAGAGCCCACACAGAAGCATACCGACAATCCTTCTTTCCACGAACAATACGAGACTGGAATAGAAGGGAGAACCGATAGAGGTACTCAGGGTAGCCTCCGCCACACACCGTCAGGTGGCTTGCGGAGTATGGATGTAGATATTTCTCGAATTTTTTATGACGGGTTTCAACGTCAACATTAACAAACGCTATATCACTGTAATTGTCTTCTCAAGAGCTATCGAATGCAGTTATAAAAAGTATACGGCTCCATTTGAAAATACGTACTTACTGCATCTTAGTAAACACGAGCGCTAAAAACATGAACCAAACAAAAAAAAAATAATACGTGCCCCTTCGACGCTCGAACATTTGTCGAAAACCGCGTTTCGATATGTGTAACCGTTCACGAAATAGGTGGGGTATTAGGTCCTGTAAGTCCGAAAGAACAGACAGACACACACACACGTATATATGTATTTCGAGAACTGAGACATGTGAAGTTTCTGCTGTGTTTGGAGGCAGTACGTGGCTGAATCTTGCTGTTGTGTGTGATAACCATGCTGACTACGGTGTTCTTGAAGCTTTCCCCGACGCCAGTATTCTAACCTGGAAGAGTAAAACAGAGACTTCAGGGATACTTGCTAAGATCCCTTATGGTACTCTCGTTCCAGATAAGCCCTTTGCACTCTCTACGAGAAGGAAGAAGAAGTTGAATTCTGATGAGTACTTGTTTATTTGGGCCAAAGTAGGCAGTGGCAGTTGTAAAAGAAAAGTAGGTGGTGACTGTATGCTCTATTATAGACAATAAATGTAAATTCCTTGTCACCCTTTCCTAAGTCCTTATGTGTGCAAATGCACACCAGGTTCGACAGACTCTTACGGAAATCGACGAAGTGTCGCGAGTAATGATGAAAATGGGCAAGGGGCACTACATCGGTAGTGTGCGAAAAAGTTGAGAATTTGGGTCTGAGGCTTGCCACGGTAGACCGCGCAGGTGCAATGACTACTGTGCCGTTCAGTAGTCAGAGCAGGAGACCCGCATTCGAATCCCGGTCTGGCAGAAATTTTCAACTTTTCCCATTGATGTCACTCAATGCCTTACACGCAGTCAATGTCTTGAATTCCTTTGTATCTCAACGGTTCTGCATTGCACGGTAAATGAAATGAATTAAATGTACTGAACTGAATGGATAGATGAAAATTAAGTTAATGAATTTCAAATGGCTTGAAATAATACCAGTCAAAACATGCAAATACGTTTACCCTGCAGTCTAATGAATTTATAGTGACAGTTGGAAATCTGTGCCAGCTCAGGAATCTAATGTTGATTTCCTGTTTATTGCAAGCGTTCGTCTTACAGATTAGGCAACTGAGCACGCCTTCACACTTCACTCAAACTTTCATTATCACGGCCGGCCGCGGTGGTCTAGCGGTTCTGGCGCTGCAGTCCGGAACCGCGGGACTGCTACGGTCGCAGGTTCGAATCCTGCCTCGGGCATGGGTGTGTGTGATGTCCTTAGGTTAGTTAGGTTTAAGTAGTTCTAAGTTCTAGGGGACTTATGACCTAAGATGTTGAGTCCCATAGTGCTCAGAGCCATTTGAACCATTTTTTTCATTATCACGGAAGGTTTCCCGTATGATTTCCTACCCCTACAATAACAGGTTCTCCCATGGGGTATGATGGTGTGTCATCACTGGAATCGCCTTCTGCCAGGTGTGACTAGGGCCTTCCGTCGGGTAGACCGTTTGACGGGTACAAGTCTTTTGATTTGACGCCACTTCGGCGACTTGCACGTCGATGGCGATGAAATGATGATGATTAGGACAACACAACGCCCAGTCCCTGAGCGTAGAAAATCTCCAACCCAGACGGGAATCGAACCCGGGCCCTTAGGATTGACATTCTGTCGCGCTGACCACTCAGCTACCAGGGGCGGACTTCTGCCAGCTTAAGGCACTGTCCTCTGCCAACTGCATTCTCCATAGTTGCTATTCACACAAAGCCCTTGGAAGACGAGGGCACTTGAGATATAGATCTTAGCTGGCAACGTAAGAAGAGGTGGTGACATGAAGGTTCTTATAACCAGACTTTTTGCTGTTGTCCTACATTAAATTTGAAGAACGCTCCGTGATTTCTTAAGGAATGAAAGCATGCGACATGGTGGGCAGTAATGGCGAATTACCTCCACTCTCAAGACTAAAAATCGAGATTTCTCACATATGCCCCCAAAGCTAATTTCTATGTAAGGGAGAAAATCATTTGTTTTCGAAGAAAGTATGATTTCGCACAGTAGCGGTATTATTAGTTTATTAAGACTACCAGCCTTGGTCAAACGACCGATTATATTCACGTATAGAAAAGTACATTAATTGTAGGACATGCTAACGCCGTTTTCAATCCTGATGATGCTGTGTTGTTTGACCGAGACTGGTGGTTTAGAGTTATTGTGCCAAACCATGAGTTTTCCAAAATATTTAAAAGCCACAATTCACTGCCTCGCAAAATATTGTCAATTGTCGTCGGGCTTTCAGTAAACAAGAGAAAACTTTTCCGGAACTTGGAATGTAAATAATAGTAATGTTTGGAAAGTGGGTGCAGAACCAATGCCCTCAATCAGGCAGATGCTAAGCAGACTGTAATTAATATTACCTGAAGTTTATACAGAAACGAGATTTCCAGAGGTCACTCGTGTTCTTTACTGAACAGTCGCGCAAGCTTTTTTTTACCCGTCTTCCTTATTCCAACTTTTCTCAGGTCCGTGGCGGTTGCAAAACTAATTCGTAGCACAGGGCAGGGGGAGAGGGAGAAAGGCGTGGCGAAGGGGCGAGAGAAAGGTAGTTAGTAGTAAATTATCTCCGGTCCAGTGATCAATTTCACTGTGTATCTATTCCCTTGTTTTGCACTGTGTATTCCCTTACAGTGAGGACTTAAATGAGCAGCGTGCGTGTTACGACTGTATACGTTGGTTTCATTCTAGAAGTTTAGGAGCACAGAACGTACATCATTCCGTATTGTCGTATTTTCCTTTCCCCTGCCGGTCATGGAGTAATTACGCGGCGCGGAAAAATATTAAGCATTGTACAAAGCTCTTTACTGTTCCGGCGTAACGACAGCTGCCGGCACGAAGATCGAGAATGATACAGCAGAGAGGGCTGTGAGACGACGTCAGCCAATAGCACGCTGACTAGGACGTCACCACGACAGGAGCTGCCTCTGTCCGAAGAGAATATAAACGCTCTAGTGCCAGCCTCGGACGGACAGTAGAAGGCGCGCACTAGCAGACCCAGACTAGAAACCACGCACTAGAAGACATGCACCAGAAGAGCCATTATTAGTGATCCATATGAGCTGTATGACAAACTTGCGTGTACGTTGAATAAAATGTTCTCGGGTTTCCAACCGCGGCAATTGCTTAAAACTACACGAGCTTTCGGCCAAGCACTCCTTGGCCATTGTCAGGTGGTATGACTGCCAGTGAGCTGTTGGTGCGCCCTTGTATACGCTAGCTGCCGGCTGTGACGTCGCTGGTGCCCGCGACATTGCCATATACGGGCATGTTTTGAGTCTGCGTTCGATGTGCCCTCTTCAACCTCGCGATCGCTGGATCCCACGCAGCGCTGAGCTGCAAGCCACCGTCTCTATCCAGGGTGTCTGCGGTAATTTTTATTTCAATAGCTTCCTTTATTAAACTGTCCCAGAAGCCGTTAGTGCGAGCCACGACAGAGGTGTCGTCAAATTTTATGTGGTGACCGTTTTCTAATACATGCTCAGCTAACGCAGATTTCTCTGTATAGCGTAGGCGATAATACCTCTCATGTTCTTTTATGCATTGTTCCACAGTGCGCACTGTTTGTCCGATGTGGAACAACGCAGAAAAGAACATGAGAGGTATTATCGCCTATGACATACAGAAAAATCTGCGTTAGCTGAGCATGCGTTAGAAAACGGTCACCACATAAAATAGTGACCGTGGTTTGCAGCTCAGCGCTGCGTGGGATCCAGCGATGGCGCGGGTGAAGAGGGCACATCCAACGCTGACTCAAAACATGCCCATATATGGTTCAAATGGCTCTGAACACTATTGGACTTCTGAGGTCATGAGTCCCCTAGAACTTAGAACTACTTAAACCTAACTAACCTAATGAGACCACACACATCCATGCCCGAGGCAGGATTCGAACGTGCGACCGTAGTGGTCGCGCGGTTCCAGACTATAGCGCCTAGACCCGCTCGGCCACTTCGTCCGGCATGCCCATATATGGCAATGTCACGGGCACCAGTGACGTCACAGCCGGCAGCTAGCGTATACAAAGGCGCACCAGCAGCCCACTGGCAGTGATACCACCTGACAATGGCCAAGGAGTGCTTGACCGAAAGCTCGTGTAGTTTTAAGCAATTGCCGCGGTTGGAAATCCGAGAATATTTGATTCATTGTTATCGCCGCGAGACTCTGCATTCATACGTTGCATGTACGTTGTATTTAGTGAAGGACCTTGATTATTTGCATGTCGCCAACTGCTTGTGACCCAAAGTATTGTCAATTTACTTTATTGTAATAAAAACCATTAACGTGATTTGCTTGAATTGTTCTAACCGAAAGAGCAGCATTCTGTAGGCACGCTATAAGAGACAAGTGGGCAGGACGCCACATTCACCAAGCGCCATTTCAATGTACACTGCCTGCCAAAACCGAGAAGCACCCAGAAGGGGGTGAGGGAGAGGGGGTGAGGTTGGGGGGAGGAAACGAAACTAAAGTTCAGAAATTCAGAGGTTATGTGACGTTATTGTAGCGACTACAAAATCGAATCAAATTTACAATTAACCTGTCAGTATGAGCCCACTTATCAGAATGATGTTGTACCGCCTCTGGCCTGCGTATAAGCTGACTTGGTTGCAAAAGGTACCGTATAACCGTTGTGTACTCTCCTGGGGCGGATGGCACACAACTGATGTAAATGGTCCATGATATCCTGGACACTGGCACTACGACGGAGTTGACGTCCAACGTATTCTATCGGGGACTCATGTGGAACTGCTGGGGCCATGGGAGTACCTCAACATCAGGGCGCAGACAGCTCACAGAGACAAGTGTCATATATAGTCGTGTGTAGTTCTCTTGAAAATTGGTGTGTGGTAACAGGCGAGTTGTGGCACCCTGGAAAGTTCGGAGTTGGCAAGGCCACAAGGGCCGCTCGGTCAGCGGGGGCTCGTCAGCGACCGTAAGTCAGCCGGAACAAGAGGGGTAGCCCCAGCGCATGGTCCAGGGCGACCACGTGGCTGAGAATTCCATGTTAACGTTGTGTCGCGGAATGGGCTTTGTGTCGATGAAGGAGATCTGTATGCCGTGGAGTGCCAAAGATTGCGGACTTTGTGAAACCGTAATGGCAGACATTTAACAGTTCGTTTAGAAATTAATAGTAGCCAGATGAATCAGCTCAAAAAGAAACATGTACATTACCATTATTTGCACGACGATTCTGATGGTGTTATCAGATTTCCAATATCTTTATTAGTTTATCTGACTGTAAATTATACAAGTAACACCTAGCAACGAATTTCCAAAATCTAAACGGTTCATCCGATTTGGTCGATCGATATGTCTTTAGAAATCTATTAGTGTAAATCTAAATTGGTATAAATTACAGGCATGTAACTTGAATAGTACATGAGTTATTGAAGGTCAAAGTGGCTGATTACTATTGATCGCATCAGGCCATAAGTACTCCACAGTTACACGAAAACACGGTAGCAGCAGGCTTATAAATATATTTATTCATCTATACGTTTGTTTTTATCCGATATATACTATTCATGAAGAAATTGGTCAATTATTTACTGTGTTTTAGAAAGCACAAAAACATTAGGCTACTGGCTTAAGTCTGTTCTATTCCTTTGATACATGTTTATTTAATTCGTTTATGTATTTAATAATATGTGTTAGAGCGTGCTTATGGTCCAGCCGTAGGAATATTTATTTAATTTCAAGTTATTTAAATGTAAATCCAGTATTTAGAATGTGTTTCATTATGTTTGTGGGTGTGTGTTGGCTTGCAGACAGGGCGGGAGCACTCTAGCCAATCACAGCGACCGTTTCAAAAAGGACACGTGGAGAGACTGTATGGAAGTAGGGGGGGGGGGGGGGGGAGGATCGTTTCGAGAGAGGACAGGGGAGTTCTAGACAGTACGGGAGAGGACACGGGAGAATGCTGGACGTGTAGGCGCGAAGAAGAGTCGAGGGAAGGACTTGGAGAGTGGAGTAGTTTACGTATGGTCGCGGTAGATAGAAATATTTCGTAGTGGCGACTTGTGCAATTGTGAGATTTCCGTGGCTTCTGCAGTGAAGACGTAGTACGCGTTTAGAAGCGAATATCTCTTGAGCTATATTGTTGTTCATAACTAATTATGTAAAGTAGGAATCTATTTTTTCCCTGTTATTCAACTTATATTTTACTTAAATGCTGGACCATCGACACCAATAAGTGTTTTACAGTAATATTGGGCATTCTTAAAGCTACTTCTGCTGTCGTATTCATCATTTAAAGTCGTTAAAGTAGTACCTAAGAATTTATTTAATTGCAGTCTTTCATTTATAAATGTCTATATTACGTTCAAAATTAACAATTGCCGAGTGATAGGAACCTTCGAACATTCGATTCATGTGTGTATTCATATTCTATACTGTAGGTTTCGCAGTATTTCGCTTGTAATGCGGCAACTGCGTATCCCAGCCCCTAGACAACGAAACCAGGCAAAACTTTCAATATTTCATCTCTGAGTCAGTGGGCACGTAGTTGAGGCCACCACATCTCATCACCTTATTAGAAAGCCCTCAATGGCACCACGATACTGTGAAACTTCCCCTCCATGACATAGCTCAAGCAGAAAAAATATTACACTAAAGACAACAATGCAGAAAAAGGGAAATGTCTATTCACATCTTAATATCTATGTAATTAAAGTGGTGCACCACAAAAACTTATTCTATGAAATAAATTACCAAGTATTGTAAAGAAAATTATGTATGCAGTTCCTGTGAAGGGAAATGTCTTTTTGTGCTCCCTCATTTTTTGGAAATATATCACAAAACTATTATTTACTGGATCTGTAGACAGAAAATATTTGTATTAGTACATCTATAAAATTTTATTTTAACCAATGCTGCAGTGCAGCTAGACGATAAAACAGATACACCGCAAAAGCAACATTGTAAATTGTCACTCATTAGTAGCGTCGTGATAAAATCGTGTAGCTGTCACATAAACTAACCACTGTCTCATCTGGTATCTCACAGAAAGTACTTTAAATCCAGAATGTATTTCCAAGTAAACCAAAATGTTGCATTAAAATCTCATTAGCAGTACCAGTATGTGTCCTAAGTATGTAAGCCTGATAGTCGTTACGTAATCGTGCAACTAACAAGCAAGAATGTACAAATACAACACTGTGTAGTCTGTTCACTATAACAATGCATTCGTAATTTCTGTTTAAAAATGTTCCCTAGGTTCTAGGCTGGATATTTAACTTCAAACATTGTTGCATGTTAACAGATTCTAAGTCTGACAAAGCATACTAGCAATGTAAAGTGAAAAGTTATATGGCAAAGACAAAGTTAAAAAGCAGATTATCTTTCAATAAACGGTTTTACATGTGAAATGTGGTGTAAACCTTTACTCTTCCTAGTACGCAGAGTGTAAGTAGGCTGTTTAGGTTTTTTTATTGGTAACGCCACCTCTGTATGAAAATCACTGGCTGTGCGGTGTGCAGTCTGTGGCTGCTTTGCATTGTTGTAATACTCGCCATTGTAGTGTTGGCAGGGTCGCCATATGAAACTTCCCCTTAGAACATTTATACACGACTGTGCTTAAACTGACACACAATATTTTATTAGCGCAACGCAATCTGACTTTCAATAATCCCTACAAAAGAATGGGCCCTGACTAACATTAAACTATACCTTTCACAAATCACTTACCTCACAAAAATCTTCGCTACTCAAGCTACTGCAATACAGCAAGCGCCACTACTGCCAGCTAAATAAAAGATTCAAACTATGGAAGGCACTAACTACAGGGATAGTTAGCAAATGAAAGATATTAATAGAGAACAAACACTGTATTTACCTTAATAGTCATAATATATATAGCAGTTCATGACAAATTACAAAACTCCGCCATCTCTCTCCCCACATCCACCACTGCTGGCGGCTCACCCCCAACTGCGCAACGCTACACGCTTTTCACAGCCAGCTGCTTCTGCCCAACACTGCAATGGCAGACAACAATGCAAAGCAGCCACAGACTGCACACAGCACAGCCAGTGATTTTCATACAGAGGTGGCGTTACCAATAAAAAACCTAAACAGCCTACTTACAACTGCCATGTGATTGGTAACACGTAACGACACAGGATGTCCTGATAGAGCGTTTTGCCGTCCGAATTCGCTCAATCACTACCAGGCGCGCCCTGAAGTCTTATTCGGTGGTTTTCCACACCAGGGTTACAGCAGTACCTCTCCAAACATTGGAAGAACGGTATTTCCTCCCATATGGCTGCCCTACTAGCCGACGATGGTCATCCGTCGTAGTGCAGAACAGTGATTCACCGCTGAACACAACTGGGCACTATTCAAAAGCTGTCCATGCTTCCAGTCGCGGCCCCACTACAAGCTGCAGCGGCATGTGTTGCGGCGCCCCTTGCATGGGTAGCGTTCTCGCTTCCCACGCCCGGGTTCCCGGGTTCGATTCCCGGCGGGGTCAGGGATTTTCTCTGCCTCGTGATGGCTGGGTGTTGTGTGCTGTCCTTAGGTTAGTTAGGTTTAAGTAGTTCTAAGTTCTAGGGGACTTATGACCACAGCAGTTGAGTCCCATAGTGCTCAGAGCCATTTGAATCATTTGAACCTTGCATGGGACGGTACTTTCCAGAATGTTGCAGAGAGTACGTAACTTGTTCATGGTTAGAAGGTGCAGATGTGAAGATGTACGAGGTCTGACCCAAAAATTCCGGAACATTCGTAACATCGCGCCGATGGTGTGTTGAAGCGAAATGCGGTTGAGATACCTCCACACGCCGGTGTTTAATGCGTAACTGGCGGAAGTTTCATTGTTGTATGTCTGTTAGTTATTCTTCAGTGCTGTATTGAGTAGAACGTCGTGCAGTGCAGTTTGCCAATTTCGTGATGGCAGAGCTAGAGGGGCAACTAGTCTGCATTAAATTTTGCGTGATACTCAAGAAAACCTTTACAGAGACACGCGAAGTGATGCAGGAAGCCTACGGTGATGAGTACTTAAGCCATACTCGGTGTTACGAGTGGTTCACACGGTTTAGAAATGGCTGGACATAAGTTGAAGATAACCCTCGTGCAGGACTCCCTACTATGTCTATCGACGACGCTCATCTGTATCTACATGGTTACTCTGCAGTTCACACTTGAGTGCCTCGCAGAGGGTTCATCGAACCATTTTCATACTACGAGGGCAGTTCAATAAGTAATGCAACACATTTTTTTTCTCGGCCAATTTTGGTTGAAAAAACCGGAAATTTCTTGTGGAATATTTTCAAACATTCCCGCTTCGTCTTGTATAGTTTCATTGACTTCCGACAGGTGGCAGCCCTGTATGGAGCTGTTAAAATGGCGTCTGTAACGGATGTGCGTTGCAAACAACAGGCAGTGATCGAGTTTCTTTTGGCGGAAAACCAGGGCATCTCAGATATTCATAGGCGCTTGCAGAATGTCTACGGTGATCTGGCAGTGGACAAAAGCACGGTGAGTCGTTGGGCAAAGCGTGTGTCATCATCGCCGCAAGGTCAAGCAAGACTGTCTGATCTCCCGCGTGCGGGCCGGCCGTGCACAGCTGTGACTCCTGCAATGGCGGAGCGTGCGAACACACTCGTTCGAGATGATCGACGGATCACCATCAAACAACTCAGTGCTCAACTTGACATCTCTGTTGGTAGTGCTGTCACAATTGTTCACCAGTTGGGATATTCAAAGGTTTGTTTCCGCTGGGTCCCTCGTTGTCTAACCGAACACCATAAAGAGCAAAGGAGAACCATCTGTGCGGAATTGCTTGCTCGTCATGTGGCTGAGGGTGACTATTTCTTGTCAAAGATTGTTACAGGCGATGAAACATGGGTTCATCACTTCGAACCTGAAACAAAACGGCAATCAATGGAGTGGCGCCACACCCACTCCCCTACCAAGAAAAAGTTTAAAGCCATACCCTCAGCCGGTAAAGTCATGGTTACAGTCTTCTGGGACGCTGAAGGGGTTATTCTGTTCGATGTCCTTCCCCATGGTCAAACGATCAATTCTGAAGTGTATTGTGCTACTCTTCAGAAATTGAAGAAACGACTTCAGCGTGTTCGTAGGCACAAAAATCAGAACGAACTTCTCCTTCTTCATGACAACGCAAGACCTCACACAAGTCTTCGCACCCGAGAGGAGCTCACAAAAACTTCAGTGGACTGTTCTTCCTCATGCAGTCTACAGCCCCGATCTCGCACCGTCGGATTTCCATATGTTTGGCCCAATGAAGGACGCAATCCGTGGGACGCACTACGCGGATGATGAAGAAGTTATTGATGCAGTACGACGTTGGCTCCGACATCGACCAGTGGAATGGTACCGTGCAGGCATACAGGCCCTCATTTCAAGGTGGCGTAAGGCCGTAGCATTGAATGGAGATTACGTTGAAAAATAGTGTTGTGTAGCTAAAAGATTGGGGAATAACCTGGTGTATTTCAATGCTGAATAAAACAACCCCTGTTTCAGAAAAAAAATGTGTTGCATTACTTATTGAACTGCCCTCGTACTTCTCTACAATTCCATTCTTGAATGGCGCGTGGGAAAAAGGAACACCTAAATCTTTCCGTTCGAGGTCTGATTTCTCTTATTATATTATGATTATCATTTCTCCCTAGGTAGGTGGGTGTCAACAAAACATTTTCTCATTCGGAAGAGAAAGTTGGTGAGTGAAATCTCGTAAATAGACCTCGGCGCAAAGAAAACCGCCTTTGTTTCAGTGAGTACCACCCAACTCGCGTATCATATCAGTGACTCTCTCACACCTACTGCGAAACGATAACACGAAACAAGCTGCCCCTCCCTGCACTCCCTCGATGTCCTCCGTCAATCCCACTCCGTAAGGATCCCATACCGCGCAACAATATTCCAGCAGAGGACGGACAAGGTAATGCAGGCTGTCTCTTTAGTAGGTCGCGAACATCAACGAAATTGTGCGTGCCAGTCGAAGACTGATTGCCCGAGAGATCACAGAAGAATGTAACAGTTAAGTTGGATCATGCCATGAAATCCTGACACAGCATCTTGTAATGCATTGTGTTGCCTCGAAGTTTGTCCCACGGCTCATGAATCAAGACCAGAAAGACCTTCGCTTCGCAATCTGTGATGAACTTTTGGATCGCGCAAATGAGACCGAGATGTTGCTTAAAAGAATCACAATTGGTGATAGGCTCTGAGCACTATGGGACTTAACATCTACGGTCATCAGTCCCCTATAACTTAGAACTACTTAAACCTAACTAACCTAAGGACAGCACACAACACCCAGTCATCACGAGGCAATTGGTGATAGGACGTGGGTCTGTGGTTATGATGTTGAGACCAAGCGTCTATCTTTCCCCAAAGGTTCTCCAAGACCAAAAAAAGCTCGTCAGTTCAGGTCAAATGTCAACGCCCTGCTGATAGTTTTCTTTGACTTTGAAGGATTAGTTCATCACGAATTCGTGCCACAGGGACAAACGGTTAATCGATAGTACTATCTGGACGTGTTGTGACACCTGCGAGAAAATTTGAGAAGTAAACGGTCTGAAATGCAGCGAGATAGTCGACGGCTCTTGCATCGCGGTAATGCATCCGTACATTCATCCTTGTTGCTGCGTGAAACGAAATCACTATGTTGCCTCATCCTCCGTACTCCCCAGACCTGGCCCCTGCGGACTTTTTCTTTTATTTCCGAAGTTGAAAGCCCCGTTGAAAGGAAGAATGTTTGCAATGATAGATAAGATAAAATTCGCAGACGGCGCTTCGCGCAATCCAGGAACGGGCGTACAAAGCCTCCTTCCAGGGGTGGAAACTGCGTTGGCAGCGATGTATCAGTTGTGGAGGAGAGTACCTCAAAGGAGACCACGCACAATAAGCAAAAGGTATACGAGGTGTGGCTAGAAAAAAACCGGACTAGTACTGGTGAAACAATAAAACGAATGCAATAAGGCTGAAAGTCGCGTGGCCTGTCACGTGACTCTCGCTCCGCCTACTGCTCGAGTTTCATCTGCCTCCTGCACTCAGTCTGCCCGTGGCGTCTGTTTTAAGTAGTTGACGTTTTGTCTGTGCGTCGGAAAATGTTGAGTGTACAGAAAGAACAGCGTGTTAACATCAAATTTTGTTTCAAACTAGGAAAATCTGCAAGTGAAACGTTTGTAATGTTACAACAAGTGTACGGCGATGATTGTTTATCGCGAACACAAGTGTTTGAGTGGTTTAAACGATTTAAAGATGGCCGCGAAGACACCAGTGATGACACTCGCACTGGCAGACCATTGTCAGCAAAAACTGATGCAAACATTGAAAAAATCGGTAAACTTGTTCGACAAGATCGCCGTGTCTGAGTTAACAGGAGTTGACAAGGAAAGTGTCGAACAAGTTTACCGATTTTTTCAATGTTTGCATCAGTTTTTGCTGACAATGGTCTGCCAGTGCGAGTGTCATCACTGGTGTCTTCGCGGCCATCTTTAAATCGTTTAAACCACTCAAACACTTGTGTTCGCGATAAACAATCATCGCCGTACACTTGTTGTAACATTACAAACGTTTCACTTGCAGATTTTCCTAGTTTGAAACAAAATTTGATGTTAACACGCTGTTCTTTCTGTACACTCAACATTTTCCGACGCACAGACAAAACGTCAACTACTTAAAACAGACGCCACGGGCAGACTGAGTGCAGGAGGCAGATGAAACTCGAGCAGTAGGCGGAGCGAGAGTCACGTGACAGGCCACGCGACTTTCAGCCTTATTGCATTCGTTTTATTGTTTCACCAGTACCAGTCCGGTTTTTTTCTAGCCGCACCTCGTAAGTGGAGAAAAATTTTGTGGACGAAGTTCCGGAATTTTTTGAACAGACATCGTACTTGGTGCACAGTACACGACCCCCCCTTGTGGTAGTCAGACGTAGCCGTCGGAGACTTTGACGACAAGTAAGCCTATCCCCTTGTTCCCATGCAGTCCAACTTCAGACCACTGTCACATCTGAATGCTCCGCAAATCTGGGATAGTGCACGATTCAAGCAGCTGGTCAAATGGAAATGAGGCCCCTTTTTTAAATGTCAGATGTTGAAAACGCCGTCTCATACGAGTATATGGCATCTCAGTATTCTGCGCTTTACATCTTAATCTGTTCACGTTCCTTATATACTGTTGCAGCGCAAATAAACTGGATGCAGCTGACAAGGGGAGGCCGCCAATTTTGAAATTCAGATTCGATTCATACTACGCATAATAAAAGCTCTTGGCCAGAAGTGTAATGTGGCAAAGCACCAAGATGCACTTCTCAGCCGTTGTCGAGAAAATGGACAGTTAAAAGAAACCGTTTCCATGAAATTCTCTCTACGATTAATAGTTTTGCACAGCGTCGTGATGCAACCTTTTTTTTTAGTATATATATAAATAATACTTGAAATAAAACACAATATCACAAATTTCGACGATGTTATAAGTTGCGCTAGGGACCGTATCTACCTTCTTTCGAAGTTAGCAGGCAACTACGCTGTTATGCGGCGGCTCGTTTCGGCCCATTCAACATCTGTCCTTCAAGTGTAACGAGCGAGTAACGGAGTTTATATTTCATACCTGCCACAGCAAATTTGTGTTCGTGGGGTCTCTATTCTAATTCGAAGGTTTGACTTACACTACACGTATTCGTTTCGGAATATCGTTTCTACGTCTTCCGTTAACTATACGTGGTAAACATTATGAAGACAGTTAATAACATTTGTGAAAAATATATATATATATATATATATATATATATATATATATATATATATATATATATTTGAATTACAAAAAACAAATAATAAAAAAAAAGGTTGCATAGCGCGAGATTCGATCCGGCGACCTTGGATTACGAACCCGAGCGCTTATCGCTGCGCCACGACCCTGTACAGAATTGTTAATCGTAGAGAGTAGTTCAGCGCAACGGTTTCTTTTAACTGTCGATTTTCTCGACAACGGCTGAGAAGTGCATTTTGGTGCTATGCCACATTACACCTCTGGCCATGAGCTTTTATTATGCGCAGTATGAATCGAACCTGAATTTCACAATTGGCGGCCTCCCCTTGTGAGTACAAATTTAGACACCTGCCACGGCTGATGCATAAGCGGATCGGACCAGAGCTGAGCGGACGTTACTGCATTTGTATCTGCAGAGCGCAATGGAAACCACAGCATTAAAAACACTTGTATCCACAGGGCATATGGCATGAAACTGAAAAAGTGTCATGATGATCTCTGCATTGGCAAATGATTTCGCGCTAGCAGACATTTGGATCGGGAGTTTGAACAGGATAAGAAAGCTAGAAAATCAGAAAAGGGAAATGCTGACGTTCGATCTAGATATAGTGAGCGTCAGTGAAGTGAAACTGAAAGAAGACAAAGATATTTGGTCAGACTAGTCTAGGATAATACCAACAGTCACAGAAAATGATATAACGGGACAAGGATTCGTTATGAATAGGAAGGTAGGACAGAACATAGGTTACTGTGAACAGTTCAGTGACACAGTTGTTTTCATCAGAATCCACAGGAAACCATCACCGACAACAATAGTTAAGATATAAATGCCGATGTCGCAAGTAGAAGATAAAGAGATAGAGGAAGTATATGAGGATACTGAATGGATAATTCAGTATGTAAAGAGAGATGAAAAATTTAATAGTCATGGTGTATTGGAATGCAGTTGTAGCGAAAGGAGCAGACGAAAGGGTTACGGCAGAATATGGGCTTGGTTGTGGGAATGAGAGATGAGAAAAATGATTGAGTTCTGCAATAAAATTCAAATGGTGATAGCATGGACGTATACTTGAACAAGGCAGGAAGATACGGGACTATTTTACTTAGATTATATCTTGGTCAGTCAGAGATTCCGAAATCAGATATTGAATTGTAAGATATAACAAGGGGCAGATATAGATTCAGATCACAATTTGGTTATGATGAAGAGTAGGCTGACATTTAAAAGACTAGTCAGAGAGAATCACTGCTCAACGGAGTGGGGCACGAAAGTACTAAGGAATGAAGAGACTTGTTTGAAATTCTTAGAGTCTACAGATACTGCTACAATGAATACCTCAGTAGACAGTTCAGTTAGAGAGGAAGATCAGTCACACAAGTTGGAGAGGAAAACATGGGTACAAGGATGAAACCATGGGTAACAGAACGAATACTTTAGTTGATCCACGAAAGAAAGAAGAACAACAATATTCGGGGAAATTCAGGCATACAGAAATACCAGGTATTTAGGAATGAAATAAGCAGGCAGTGTAGGGAAGCTAAGGCGAAATAGAAACATGATAAATGTGAAGGAACGAATGTCGAAAGGAATTACTCAGCATATAACAAAGTCAAAACCGCCTTCAGTGAAATTAATAGGAAGGGCAGTAACATTAACAATGTAGTGAGAATTCCACTGTTAAATTCAGAGGAGACAGGGAGTAGGTGGGAAAAGTACATTGAGGGCCTCTATGATGGTTGGGACTTAGCTCACAACGTGATAGAATAAAAAAATAAAAAATAAATAAAAAAACAGGATTTCATAGGGAAGAGAGATGGGATCGAGTTACGGAATCAGAATTTAGAAGAGGTTTGAAAGACTTATAATAACATATGGCGGGAGGGGTAGATGACATTCCATCCGAATTACTAAAATCATTGAGTCAAGTGGCAACAAAACGATTATTCAAAGCTACTAAAGGTGCCAAATGTGGAGGTTGCGGGGTTACAATGATTTCAGCGGTAACTCGTTTGTCTTGAGTGTGACAATAGAGCTGGTGATAGTGCTCAACTGTATGGGGTATCAGCGAAGGGAAGACGCCATTTTGAGCTCTCTGTATCTATAACTTTACATCTATTGGGCGTAGTAGGTTTAATGGTCACCTACTGAATCAACATGCAGTTGTTAAACTCAAAATGTGTGTCTCAAACCACTTGATTCAGAAAGGTACTAATAGTCTAACTTCCTAATGACGAAGTGTATTCAAATAACAAAGTCACCAACAAATAAACTGAATTTATTAGAACTTCTATAGAGCAAAAACGTTCCCACATATTTGTTATATCCAACTTTTGTTTCAGAACTTGTATTCACTGTTGCGTTTACGTTCATGTTACACAAACGTCCAAAATCCGCTAGGCATGTCCAGAAAGTAAGATTAGTCTGGATCACTGACGCTCAAAGGTTTTTTTTTTTTTTTCGACGAAGGTAACTACACTGAGTTCAAGGACGAGGTGTTGATAGTAGAATGAGAGGTTGTGTCAGCTGGTTTAGAACCTTTATTGTAGCGCTGTGTTGAAATCTACATCTACATACATGGTCCACAAGTCACCATACGGTGCATGGCAGGGGTTGCCCTGTACCACTAAAAGTCATTTCCTTTCCTGTTTCACTCAAAAACAGAGCGAGGGAAAACGACATCTATATGGCTCTGTACGAGCCTCAGTTTCTCTTAACTTTCTAGGCTCCTACACGAAATATATGTTGGCGGCAGTAGAACTGTTCTGCAATCAACTTCAACTTCCTTTAATCTGTCCTGTGGAGGAGCCAAGCGCTCAAGAATAGGTCACATGAGTAACCTATATGCAGTCTTGTTTACAGAAGAACCACACTTTCCTAAAATTTTCCAAGTATGTGGGTTTTGTATGACTGCGCATCAAACAAATGTTTATCGTTGTCCAAGACAATTTATGAAACTAAGCAATTCTGTCGCCTATTAACCACGTCACAACATGAACGCTAAGCAACTTTAGACTGCAATACAGTAAAGTGACCAACAGTTAAGACCAGCATATAATTTTACCTCACTATAGCAGCCTCTGAATTTTATACACTTCGGCAAGTCCTTGAGAACCATATACCAGGTATAGCGTCCCCAGTGCTTTATTACGAAAAGACTTAAAAAACAATATTTATAAAGAAGAGACATTCAAAAATTGAATAATATATTTTATCATGTAGCCGTAAAACAATAATTTCTCTGTCGAGAAATGCAAAGAAATGCAATGCAAAGAAATAATTTATGACAAAATGATCTAAAGAGACAAGATACGCTGTTTTGTTAATTTTTTTAGTCGACTTCACTTCCTCTCTTGTCTTGAGTGATGTACAGACGGACATCTTGCGAGTGCTGGCAAATGTTAGCATATTTGTATGAGTTAAGCATATAATATACCGATTTAATATTATTGTGCACTTTTAATTTGTAAGAGGTGATCCCGATTCCATGTCCGCCTTCCTTGAATTAACCTACATTCAAGTAATTTACAGTTCAACAATCGCAGTGGCCGATGCAGCCAACGACGCCATTACGTGGTGATATTAACTTATGAAAAATTAGCGGAAGCGGAAAACTCGCCCGCTATTAATATAATATTAATTTTTCTCCACAGGCGCCCGACGTTGCAGAAAATACTTAGCTTTAAGATTCTTATTTTCAGTACCATAGCCGAGAGCCAGAGCCAGGACTCCGACTACAATACAATGGTTAACGGAGGTAAGAAAAATACTCTCGCGCGTGTGTGGGCCGCAATTTTAATTAATAACTAAAGATTTCTTACTTTAAAGTGAACTGACTAGCCGAGGAAATTAATATAAAAAGTTTATTACATTGTACAACTTATATGCTCATGTTTTAAGATTCAGCGAGTCTAACATTCATTAACGTAACAAATAATTTAAGATTAGTATTGTTAAAAAGGAGAACTTCAGGAAAGCATTTAATCGTAAAATCAAAATTAAATTAAATATCATTTTTATTAAGGCCCACCACCTAAGTCGGCAACAATCAAAAAATAATAATAACAATAACAATATATTAAATTACGACGGCTGACGGACGCGAGATTAGTCATTTCCTTTCCTGTTTCACTCAAAAACAGAGCGAGGGAAAACGACATCTATATGGCTCTGCACGAGCCTCAGTTTCTCTTAACTTTCTAGGCTCCTACACGAAATATATGTTGGCGGCAGTAGAACTGTTCTGCAATCAACTTCAACTTCCTTTAATCTGTCCTGTGGAGGAGCCAAGCGCTCAAGAATAGGTCACATGAGTAACCTATATGCAGTCTTGTTTACAGAAGAACCACACTTTCCTAAAATTTTCCCAGTATGTTGGTTTTGTATGACTGCGCATCAAAAGTATTTGACGCTACTGCAACAAATGTTTATCGTTGTCCAAGACACTTTATGAAACTAAGCAATTCTGTCGCCTATTAACCACGTCACAACATGAACGCTAAGCAACTTTAGACTGCAATACAGTAAAGTGGCCAACAGTTAAGACCAGCATATAATTTTACCTCACTATAGCAGCCTCTGAATTTTATACACTTCGGCAAGTCCTTGAGAACCATATGCCAGGGTATGTGAAAGGAAATACTAGTTCCCTAGCAGGTATTTTTTTCCAAAATCCTCCACATCACTGAGCATCTTGTCAACAAATAACCAACAATGACAGGAGAAAACTAGAGGGCAGATCTTTTAACTCTAATCCGGCTACTGCCAGCTGCGAGGTGAAGATCTTAATCCAGTTTCTTTCTCCAAAGAGAAAAGCGATGTTCCGCATTTTCATAGAGTTCAAAACTCATTCCGGTATGTTATGATGATACGTACTGACGGGTACAGGTGGGTCGTGAGTTTATAGCAGGTTTGGATTTTCTTTCCCATCCTTTCGTAAAACGGCACGTTAACGCCCTCTTTTCTTCAGTCCTTCCTTCTTTCATTCCTTTAAATTTGAAGTTAGCAGAACGAATGTTCATGATGAAAAAATGAATGGGCGTCCCCTAACTGAGACTAATGAGCTGGTGTTGTGGCGACCGTCAGCTGACTGGGCGAGATATAAGCAATGTTTCGAGAAGTCTCTAGTTCTCTTCCGTATGAAACCTTCACTGAAACACTATGTTTCCGGGAGCTGTGTGAGAGGTGGGAACAAAACCAGTTTGCTGATCAAAACAGTCAACAGAATTGCATCCTCACGACAGTTTATTTAGTTCTTCGAATTGTAAGGCGAAATATTCCTTGATTCTGTTGTGATTGGTGATGAAACGTGGGTGGCCCACTACACAAGTGATACTAAAAGACAAAAAATGCAGTTCTAAGATCCCTTCGCGGCATCAGTTAACAAAATCCAAAACCTTTGCTTCTGCCCTAAAATTTATAGCTTGCCTTTTGGGACCTTAAAGATATTCGTCTCACTGAAGTTTTGCCCCAAGGGCAAACAATTAATGCTTAGCGGTACTATGAAACAGTGCACTGAAAGACCCAAGTCGAAACAAGGCCCAGGGAGTAGCCAACATTCCGTCAGAGCTACTGATAACCTTGGGACAGTCAGCCATAACAAAACTCTTCCATCACGTGTGAAAAGTGTATAAGATAGGCGAAATGTCATCAGACCTAAAGAAGAACGTAATATTTCTAATTCCAAAGTTAGTAGGTGCTGACAGGTGTGAATATTACCGAACTATCAGTTAGTAAGTAATGATTGCAAAATACTAACACGAATTCTTTAGAGAGGAATGGAAAAAGCTGGTATAAGCGGACCCTGATCAGTTTGGATACCGGAGAAATGTAGGAACACGAGAGGCAATACTGACCCTACGACTTATCTAGGAAGATAGCTTAATCAAAGGCAAACCTACGCTTTGCATTTGTAGAATTAGGGAAAGCTTTTGACCATGTTGACTGGAAAACTCCCTTCAAAATTCTGAAGGTAGTTGTGGTAAAATACAGGGAGCGAAAGGCTATTTACAACTTGCACAGAAACCAGACGGCAGTTATAACAGCCGAAGGGTATGAAAGGGAAACAGTGCTTGGAAAGAGAGTGAGACAGGATTGCAGCCTATCCCTGACGTTATCCAATCTGTACACTGAACAATCAGTAAAGAAAACCAAAGAAAAATTTGGCGTAGGAGTTAAAGTCCAGGAAAAGGAATAAAAAGTTAGAGATTTGCCGATGCCACTGTAATTCTGTTAGATATAGCAACGGACTTGGAAGAACAGCTGAATGTAATGAACAGTGTCTTGAGAGGAGAATATAAGACAATATGGTCTTCTCGTCCTGAAGATATAACTTTAAGCCGGGGTGCGACGTGTAGACAACCTCAAAGATGACGTACCCCGGGCAACGGACTGCTAAGGCAGGACGGCGAAAAGTCTACACTACCGGCAGCCGTACTAGATCAGTCTGTCATGGCCACTCAAGACAACAGCACCAGAAAACAAACTAAAACAAGAGATCTTCTCAGAGCCAGACAAAGAGTGTGAAGAATTTTGGACAAAGTATTAGTATTCTACAAATCAATGTAGACGGATTGACTACTGGAGCAAACTGGCCTCATACCATGGCACTGATACAGCCCTCCAGGAATCCCATCTAAACGAAGACAATATAGCAAAGGGAAAAGTTACAGGGTATAAAATGATAGGATACCTGATATCATCTACACATGGCTCTATCATGTACGCCAAAAAAAAGTGTTTCTGGTATTAAAGGAGTGTGCTGCCAGGTGATCAGTGACACAGAAGTGATAACTCTGGAGCTGAGTGGCTTAACTGTTGTCTCAGTCTACAAACCACCGAACGTCCATTGTCCCACCCCAGCCTTGTCATTTGTACAGCAGCCGTGCGTATACCAAGGTGATTTCAACAGCCACCACACAACCTGGGGCTATACACACAGTGACATAAATGGAGAAAAATTAGTGGAATGGGCAGAAGGAGAAAAACTCTATCTCAGCTACGATGCCAAAGAACCGAAAACCTTTCGCTCCGTTAGGTGGCACACTGACTCTAATCCTGACCTGTATTTCCTCTTCACCGATGGAAACACACTCCCCTAGAGTCATACAAGGAAAGTCCTAAAGGGCTTCCCAAGAAGCCAACACTGGAAAGCCAACACCGCCCAACAATAATCAAAACAAGGCTGGAGATACCCATACTAAATTTCAAGAAAGCTAACTGGGATTAGTATACATGGGAAGTCGACAGCAACCTACGCTGGGTAGCCCCAAAAGCAGAAAACTACAGAAGCCTCGAGGAGTCATAATTGGTGCAGCTACATTTAATACACCTCGAAGGCTCAGGAAACAATACATCCCTTGCTGGGATGACATTATAGGAAACTTCTATGCAGAATACGAACAAACTTAAAACCCTGATACTGCTAAAATAATACTAGAACAGCTACTTGAAGCAAGAACGTAGAAATGACTGGACCTGACGTCTAGTTTAAATTTCACTTATTCAAGCAGAAAGGCATGGGGATTATTAAGAAAACTTGGCACTGCAAACAGTTTCTACAATCAGCAACCGAAGATAACGCCATCAGAATTGGCACTAAACATAAAATCAAGAGCTGAGAAGGTCCCTGCAGACAAAACCATGAAAGAAAAAGAAGATACAGAACCGAATCAAGTCAACAGGCACCTCCATGATATCACCACACTATTAGACCCCTTTTCTCAAAAAGAGATAAATGAGGCCTTCAAAACATAGAAAATGAGAAAAGCCGCAGGACTGGATGGTATATTCCCTGGCTTTATAAAACACATAGGGGAACATGGAAGAAGTTCTACAATGATATACTCAAAACCGTAAGGGTGCCTCAATAGTTCAAGATCGCACAAGCATTAGCAATCCTCAAATCTGGAAAACCAGTACATGACCCCTCAAGTTACCGGCCAATTGCACTGCTGAACGTGTGCTTTAAACTACTGGAACGATTCATCCATAACAGAAGGGCGCCTCAATAGTTTAAGATCGCACAAACATTAGCAATCCTCAAATCTGGAAAACCAGTACATGACCCCTCAAGTTACCGGCCAATTGCACTGCTGAACGTGTGCTTTAAACTACTGGAACGATTCATCCATAACAGAATACAAGTAATAATAAACAACATAACGCCGACATATCAGGCTGGGTTCAGAAGCAAGCGGAGCTGCTGTGAGCAGGTCCTAGGCTTGACATCCTATAATGAGGTTGGAGTCCAAAAGAAACTAAAGACATCAGTGGCCTTTGTTGATCTGTCAGCAGCATATGACACTGTGTGGCTAGATGGACTCCTGCTGAAGTTAATAAAGCTTGTCCCAAGTAAGAAACTGACGACATTTGTGGGAAATTTGTTAACCAACCGTTACTTCAAGGTTAGCCTTGGGCAAAAACATAGCAAGTCATTTACCTTGAAAAATGGCCTCCCACAAGGGTCCGTCCTAGCACCCTACTTTTCAGTCTGTACACCACTGAAATGCCAAACACT
This sequence comes from Schistocerca nitens, assembly GCF_023898315.1. Lineage (NCBI taxonomy): Eukaryota > Metazoa > Arthropoda > Insecta > Orthoptera > Acrididae > Schistocerca > Schistocerca nitens. Next base: position 781,295,237 of record NC_064618.1, read on the forward strand.
GCTAGCGAAAAGTTTTGCTATGCTGACGACCTTGCCATAGCCGTACAAACCAGCACACTTGAAGTAGAAGTTATGTTATCAAGAGACTTAGAAACTCTCAACACATACTACAAAGCATGGAGAAACCAGTAAAATGAAGGAAAGACAGAAGTCTGCGCATTCCATATAAACAACTGAATTGCAAACCAGGAGTTGGTTGTGAGCTTCTGCCAACAAAAGGTTAGACATAATTTTCAGCCTAAATACCATGGTGTCACACTAGATCGGTCTCTGACGTATAAAAAACCGTTGGAAAAATCAAACCAAAAACTAAAGACCCGAAACACCATCGTAAAGAAACTAGCTGGTACAACACGGGGTGCCGACGCATCGACTCTACGTACTACAGTACTTACGCTGGTGTATCCAGTTGCCGAATACTGTGCTCCAGTGTGGCAACATGGTGCGCAGACGAGGAAGCTGCATGTACACCTGAACGAGTCAGTGGGGATTATTACTGGCACCCCGACTACTCAAAAGACCTCCCAGTTCGTACAGTCTTAAACAACCCTCCCCCAGACCGCTTAAAATCTCGCAATCCACTGTGGCATAATAGAAGGAACGATAAGAACAATAAACACTTCCGGGCTAAGTTGCCGTGGTCGATTTGTAAAACTTCTTCTCCCTGACGTTTCGTTCTCAACTACGGAGAACATCTTCGGAGGTGAGTCAACGACTGGCTGCTAGGTGCTGGGGCTGCCGCTTATATGGATATCGTAGAGGGCGCCACCGAACGTCACGTGGCGTCGATGTGCAGCTATCTCTGGCTATCGTCTGTTCTCTCGATTGCAGGCTATCGATTGTCACGTGATTGATGCAACGTCGACCGCCATATCTTATCCAATTTTAATCCTTCTTCTTTACGATTAAAATTGTATTGATGTTTGTGGATTTCATTTGCCTCTCTATACATACGTGTATAATAATGCGACGTCCTCGCTAGCACGCTTGTTTCACCAAATTTTATTTCGTGATCTCCATCCTTAAAAACATGTCGCATTATTATACACATATGTATAAAGAGGCAATTGAAATCCACAAACGTCAATACAATTTTAATCGTAAAGAAGAAGGATTAAAATTGGATAAGATATGGCGGTCGACGTTGCATCAATCACGTGACAATCGATTGCCTGCAATCGAGAGAACAGACGATAGCCAGAGATAGCTGCACATCGACGCCACGTGACGTGCGGTGGCGCCCTCTACGATATCCATATAAGCGGCGGCCCCAGCACCTAGCAGCCAGTCGTTGACTCACCTCCGAAGATGTTCTCCGTAGTTGAGAACGAAACGTCAGGGAGAAGAAGTTTTACAGATCGACCACGGCAACTTAGCCCGGAAGTGTTTATTGATGAAGATGCCGGCCGTGAAAGCCTACATGGAATGGAACGATAAGAAGTTCGACATTAAAGAAGAGTGGTGCAAGAGGTGGAACACTGCAACAATGGCACATCAAGATGTCCAAGACACAACTGCCGGCCTACGAGGATTTCATCTGCAGGGAAGTGAGAGGACAAGGCTGAGCAGAATAACAACTCGTCACGCCAGGCACAATGCTATGATGCACAAGTGGCGACTCCGAGATTCTACAGCCTGTGATTGTGGGGCCCAAGAACAAACTGTTCAAGATGTTGTTAGAGACTGCCCTCAGAGGAAGTATCCTGGACCATATAGTGACTTTATTAATGCTACTCCCTCTGCTGTTCAAAAAATGGTTCAAATGGCTCTGAGCACTATGGGACTTAACATCTATGGTCATCAGTCCCCTAGAACTTAGAACTACTTAAACCTAACTAACCTAAGGACATCACACAACACCCAGCCATCACGAGGCAGAGAAAATCCCTGACCCCGCCGGGAATCGAACCCGGGAACCCGGGCGTGGGAAGCGAGAACGCTACCACACGACCACGAGATGCGGGCCCCTCTGCTGTTAGTTGACTTCAGTCATTAGGTATTGAACTATGATAAAATATATCTGTCATTTTTAACTTGCAATTATAGCAGTTAAAGTAGTCAGTAATATTAAGTTATAATTTTCACAATTTAAAAACGTGAATAAGATTTGTGCTAAAAAGTGAAACTAAACTATATGTAAATACTTAACTACATATACATCTACTTCTGCATCTACATGGATACTCTGCAAATCACATTTAAGTGCCTGGCAGAAGGTTCATCGAATCATCTTCACAATTCTCTATTATTCCAATCTCGTATAGCGCGCGGAAAGAACGAACACCTATATCTTTCCGTACGAGCTCTGATTTCCCTTATTTTATCGTGTTGATTGTTTCTGCCTATGTAGGTCCGTGACAACAAAATATTTTCGCATTTGGAGGAGAAAGTTTGTGATTGGAATTTTGTGAGAAGATTCCGTCGCAACGAGAAACGCCTTTCATTTAATGATGTCCAGCCCAAATCTTGTATCATTTCAGAGACACTCTCTCCCACATTTGAACTTTTCCATGTACTCCGTCGATCCTACCTCTTAAGGATCCCACACCGCGCAGCAGTATTCCAAAAGAGGACGGACAAGCGTAGTGTAGGTCTGTTACAAAGTGTCCTGCCAATAAAACGCAGTCTTTAGTTAGCCTTCCCCACAACGTCTTCTGTGTGTTTCTTTCAATTTAAGTTGTTCGTAATTGTAATTCCTAGGTATTTAGTTGAATTTACGGCCTATTTATTTGACTGATTTGTCGTGTAACCGAAGTGTAACGAATTCCTTTTAGCACTCATGTGGATGACCTCACACTTTGTTATTTCGGGTCAACTGCCAATTTTCGAACCATTCGGATATATTTTCTAATTCGTTTTGCAAATTGTTTTGATCTTCTGATGACTTTATTAGTTGATAAACGACAGCGTCATCTGTAAACGGCTGCTCAGATTGTCTCCCAAATCGTTTATATAGATAAGTAGCAGCAAAAGGCCTATAACACTACCTTGGGGGGACGTCAGAAATCACTTCTGTTTTACTCGTTGACTTTCTGTCAATTACTACGAAGTGTGACCTCTCTGACAGGAAATCACAAATGCAGTCACATAACTGAGACGATATTCCATAAGCACACCATTTCACTACAAGCCGCTTGTGTGGTACAGTGTCAAAAGCCTTCCCAGGATCCAGAAATACGGAATCGATCTGAAATCCCTTGTCAATAGCACTCAACACTTCGTGCCAATAAAGAGCTAGTTGTGTTTCACGAGAACGATGTTTTCTAAATCCGCGTTGTCTGTGTGCCAATAGACCGTTTTCTTCGAGGTAATTCATAATGTTCGAACACAATATATGTTCCAAAATCCTGATGCATATCGACGTTAATGATATGGGCCTGTAATTAAGTGGATTACCCCTACTACCTTTCTCGAAAACTGGTGTGACCTGTGCAACTTTCCTGTCTTTGGGTACGGATCTTTCGTCGAGCGAACGATTGTATGTGATTGTTAAGTACGGAGCTAGTGCATCAGCATACTATGAAAGGAACCAAATTGGTACACAGTCTGGACCAGAAGACTTGCTTTTATTAAATTGCTTCACTACTCCGACCATATTTACTTCTACGTTACTCATGTTGGCAGCTGTTCTTGAGTCGAATTCTGGAATATTTACTTCGTCTTCTTTTGTGAAGGAATTTCGGAAAGCTGTGTTTAGTAACTCTGCTTTGGCAGCACTGTCTTCGATAGTATGTCCATTGCTATCGCACAGAGAAGGCGTTGGTTGTTTCCTGCCGCTAACATACTTCACATACTACCAGAATCTCTTTGGATTTTCTGCCACGTTTCGAGACAAAGTTTCGTTGTGGAAACTGTTATAAGCATCTCGAATTGAAGTCCGAGCTAAACTTCGAGCTTCTGTAAGAGATAGCCAATCTTGGGGATTTTGCGTCTGTTTAAATTTGGCATGTTTGTATCGTTGTTCCTGCAACAGTGTTCGGACCCGTTTTGTGTACGAAGGAGGATCACTCATTCGTTTGTTAATTTATTTGGTATAAATCTCTCAATTGCTGAATTTAAGCTATATCTGGTCTCCACTTACATTGTTACTTTGGAAGGAGTGGAGAGTGTCTCTCAGGAAGGCGTTAAGTGAATTTTTATCTACTTTTTTGAATAGGTATATTTTTCGCTTATTTTTGGAGGATTCACTAATCTCTGTATCCGTTTTGTTGCTCGTTATTAACTCAGGATTATTTGCTGCTAAGAGGTCATGTGTGTTTTCACAACCGTTTACTATTCGCGTGGGCTCATGAACTAACTGCTCGAGATAATTTTCGGAGAACGCATTTAGCACAATTTCGGATGATGTTTTATGCGTATCTCCGGATTTAAACATGTATTTTCGCCAACATATCGAGGGTAAATTAAAGTCACCACGAACTATAATCTTATGATACTATCTGAATTAGGACGTCGGTAAAAGGATCCAACTATTATTTTATTCCGGTTGCCAACAATGACCTCTGCCCATACTAACTCGCAGGAACTATCTACTTCAATTTCACGACAAGGTAAACTACTTCTAACAGCAACAAACACGGCACCGCCAACCGTATTTAGCCTATCCTTTCGGAACACCGTTAGGTTCTTCGCAAAAATTTCAGCTGAGCTTATATCCGGCTTTAGCCAGCTTTCAGTGCCTATAACGATTTGAACATCAGTGCTTTCTATTAGCGCTTGGAGCTCTGGTACTTTCCCACACAGCTACAACAATTTACAACTGTTATACCGATGGTTCCTGTATCTACGCTCTTCCTGTGTTCGGCCCGCACACTTCGTGATTGAAGCCCTTCGTGTGTTTTCCCGAGACCCTCTCTGAAAAACCACCCAGTCTACGCCACACAGCCCCTGCTACTCGTGTAGCCGCCTCCTGCGTATAGTGGACACCTGACCTATTCAGCGGAACCCGAAACCCAACCACACTCAGGCACAAGTCGGGGAATCTGCAGCCTACACGGTCGCAGAACCGTCTGAGCCTCTGATTCGGACCCTCCACTCGGCTCTGTGTCAGAGGTCCGCGATAGGTTCTGTCGACTATGCTACAAATGGTCAGCTCTACTTTCATCTTGCAAGCAAGGCTGGCAGCCTTTACTAGTTCTGTTAGCCGGTCGAAACCAGAGAGAATCTTTATAAAATGACATGTAAAATTAAACTTGATGTACCTGTCAATGTTTGCTGTTGTTGCCATACGATAAATAAATAAATAACTTTAACCCCTTTCATTTAAAAGCTAAATTCAAATATTTATTAAGCATAAAAGCAAATCAAGGATAATGGATTAAATAACGTGATACTGAGCAAATTAGATTAAAATATGAGACAGTTAAAGTAGTCGTTGGGTTTTCTTATTGGGCAGAAAAGTAACTGATTATGACCGAAGTAGAGAGGATATAAACTATAGACTGGCAAAGGAAGGAAAAGGGTGTCTGAAGAAGAAAAACTTGTCAACATCGAATATAGATAGAAGTGTCAGAAAGTATTTTCTGAAAGTATTTCTCGAGTGTATCCATGTATGGAAGTGAAACATGGATGATGAACAGTTTAGACAAGAAGAGAATAGAAGCTTTTGAACTGTGGTGCTATAGAAGAATGTTGGAGATTAGATGAGTAGATCACATAACTAATGAGGATCTACCGAACAGACCTGGGGAGAAAATACATTTGTGGCACAATCTGACTAGAAGAAGGGATCGGTTGATAGGACACGTTCTAAGACATCAACGGATCAAAAATTTAGTATTGGAGGGAACTGGGGGTAAAAGTCGTAGAGGTAGACGAAGAGATGGATGCAATAAATAGATTCAGTAGGATTTAAGTTGCAGTAGTTATTCAGAGTGGAAGAGGCTTGCACAGGGTAGAGAAGTATGGAGATAGTATGGAGATCTGCATCAAACCAGCGTTCGGACTAAGTACCACAACAGGAGCTGTGAAAATGTAGAAAAACGAAGGAGGTCGATACAGAACAAAACATGGACAATATTAATTAAGGAAGTGTGGTAGTCGCAATGTAATGCACGCCCCCAGAGAGCGAAAGCCACAAAGCGTCTCTAGGATTCAGTCGATTACTACATCGTCAACTATCGCACTCATAGGCCTGATCTGGCAGCATAAGACTGTCATCTTTTCACCTGTCTGTTCACGTGTGGAAAAAGTCTTCTACCTCGATGAGGCCCAAAGTATCGTTCAGCAATAGGCCAAAGAGGCAACGTTGGACTTTTTTGACGAATGTCTCCGAAAGTACCACGAAAAATAGAGCACAACGTACATCTGAGGCTTTGTAAATTTTTCACAAATATATTGCCTTTTCCATTTTTAAACAGTTGAGTACTCTTAACTGTAGACTTGCTGTGTACAGAAACAGAAAATTCTATACGTAGAATACGATAACGGCGCATATGACGGAAAACCGATTCTGCGCGCTTACGTTTTTACGAACTGAACTTTCGAAATATCCACTCCCAGCTTGCTCTAGTAATGCGCGATGCTGTTTAAACATTCCGGACTACAACTAGCGTCACTCTTCCGGCAGTTTTTACTGTTTATTACGGAAATTGCCCACCACCCACGTCCAGTTACTGGGCAACCTACTCTACGTACGACGGCTGTAGAACCAGCAACGTGTAGTCCCACTAGACATCCCTCCCCCACCCTCCCCCCCATATCCAGTTACTAGGCAACCCACGCTACGTACGAGGGTTAATTATAAACTTTGTTGCTATCTAAATACACAAAACTGCAAACAGATATTTTTGCATAGTTATTTATTTTTTAATGAACCGGTTTTTCGAACCTTTTTCTGAAAGTTACATCACTATTTCTAGCATAATTCTGGGTGCTGGATTGCGACAGTATGGGCGGCTTTTTTCTGTTAGTGTCCATCTGTCTGCTTCCATTTTTAGTGGCCAGTTGGTGCATCACTCCACACAATGTTAGTTTCGCTATCACAGTGTAAATGAATACAGATTGAATAACAGTGTGTGAAATGATGTACCAACTGGCCACCAAAATGGAAGTGACAGATGGGCACTAACAGAAAAAAGCCGCCCACACTGTCGCAAGCCAGCACCCAGGATTATGCTAGAAATAGTAGCTTTCAGAACAACCATCTCATTTGAAGATGAACCTGAAAAAGTTCGAAAACCGGTTCATGGAATAATAAATAACTATTCAAAAAGTGACTGGTTGTTGTTTTATGTATCTACATTCAATTAACAGTCACGAGATCTAAAATACCCGTAACGGATGAGCGTAATCTAAATTTTGTTTCTATTCCGTTACTGCCATTTAAACCATAAAGGCTTTGTACTTGCGGTGAAGCTAAATAGATGAAAAATAAGCAATAAATGGAAATTCAAGCACTTTATTAATACTGGACTTGGCACTGCTTGTGTTCTTATCTCCTCGGACGAAACCAGCGCGCGCTTTTAAGCTATTACTGCGGCTTTTCTGACAGTGAGCGACGTGCCTGCCACCTGTCTGTCGAGAGCGCAACTAACTGCTCCCCGGCCGCGGTAAATTGCGGCAGCAGTGACGCAGTTGCGCCAGCCTCCTGATGTTGCACGGTTACTCCCTTAATTGCTTGTCTTCGCGCTGGACGTTTTAATCACTCGTGCACCTTTTTCTCTTTTGGGGAAACTTTTACACATCAGTGACAGACCGTGCGCTGCCTTTTTGGCACGCAACGCAATGTGGTTTACCCGTTAGATTTTTTTGCACACTTGTCAGCTTATCTCGCTCTTTTATGCGCAGCTCGGGGTGTGCTGAGTGACACTAAGCGGGTTTTTAATTTATCACTGTGATGGATGCTTCCTTGCATCCCATGTGCGAGACAACACAGCAGTTGGCAACAAAGTGTGACATGGCCTCTTTGTAACTCGCTCTGATTACATTTCTTTCCAACCATAATAAAGGAAAATATTTAAGGCATTTTACAGGCAGTTATTCTCCCACATTTTCTCATAGTCTGTATGAAAGGCCATCCTGTAGTACGTATGGTGCAATATTTCGGACTATATATTAATTACCAAACTAAACGAACATTAACCTTCACCCCTCGTCGTTAAAGTTAAGTATGACTACAGAGAGCGAGGATTATGATGTTTGAAACTTTGCAAGCTAATCTAAACCTTCATCATTTAATACTTATACGTTAGAACCTATCACATCCTAGCAAGAACAGTGACACAACTCAAAAATGCAATACTTTAGATAGAAGGACTAGAAGAACAGTACTCATGTCCATATTACTGCTGTATAGAATGTAGTCCAATTTACTTCCAGAAATTTTTACACGAAATTAAAAGGAAGCTTATAATACACTTCTATACACGTAAGTTGTATATTAAGTTTTCATCGACTTTTCTGAGGTACTGCATAGTTTAGTTGTGTCGTGCTTCTTGCCGTGGTGCAATACGAGAAACAGTTCTGTCGCAATAAAACACACGAAAGAAATTGTTCTTGGTGACTCTGAAACAAAAAATGAAACCTACGGAAGGGAAGATCTGCTCTGCTGTGTGACATTCCCTGAAACATAATTGTATCAGCAGCTGAAATAGATTACGTTCCTATTTAATGCGACTGCATTTATTTGTAGAAGATGGTATTCCAACAGTGAACATGAAGCGTGAAGTTTAAGACACTGTGAATCAAAAATTTATGTCAGCAAAATTTTCATACTGAACCGAGAAAAACAATAGTTGCTTAATAATCTTCTCATGTTTTTTGAGCCACAGTCATGTAATAAAGTTTGAATGATATTTCCGCTAATTGACTGCACGAACTTATTTATTTTGTATCGTATCATGATTTCAGCCTTAAGCCATTATCATTTTTTTTTCCTTTGTTGTATTTCAGTGCCTCATCTGGGGCGGGCTGGCAGCAGCATATGCGCTGCTCTTCAGCCGAAAGACATTAATCATACAGTAGAAGATATTTAAAATAACATAAAGCAGAGAATATGGTGTGCATCGATAAAAAAAGGGGGAACATCATGGAAGAGAACAAAAAAGGGTGATGACAGTAAAATGGAGATGAAAATCTTAAAAAATTTAGCGCCACAAAACAAAACCACACACCGGATCATAAAAGTATCGACGGACGGCGTAGCACAGAACAATCACTGACATCAACACTATGTACAAGTCCAGCACACCGTTAAAACCACAGCTCTTGGCCGGCCGGAGTGGCCGAGCGGTTAAAGGCGCTCCAGTCTGGAACCGCACGACCGCTACGGTCGCAGGTTCGAATCCTGCCTCGGGCATGGATGTGTGTGATGTCCTTAGGTTAGTTAGGTTTAAGTAGTTCTAAGTTCTAGGGGACTTATGACCACAGCAGTTGAGTCCCATAGTGCTCAGAGCCATTTGAACCAAGCCACAGCTGTTGACGCACAGAAGAGCACCAAACACAGCACTGACGTAGCACACTGATGACTATGAGCCAACTGAGAGGATCTGCCAGGGGTATACAGACGAGGGAGGTGGGAAGAAGGAGGGGAGGAGTGAGGGCCCATTATTAAGTACAACAATGTTGGATATGATTAGACTTTGCTTAGGAATTCAGGTCTTGACGATGTCAATAGTATAAAACAAAGAAATCTGTACAGCCGAAAGGTGGAAAAATAATTCAAACAAATACTTGCTTAAGAGGCGCCATTTACATTTTACACTGATTAGCCAGAACATTATGACGACCGACCTACCATCGATATAAAACAGACCAGGAGATAGCAGCGTCACCTGGCGAGGAATGACTGCTACTCACAATCAGACACAATCATGGTGCATGTAGGGTGCTGTCCATATGTAGAATAGGGAAGGAGCGCGATCTGTCTGAGTTTCACCGAGGGCAGACTGTGATGGCCCGGAGGCTCAGGACGAGTATTTCGGAATCTGCACAACGTTTGGGGTGTTCGAGGAATGCCATCGTAGTGTCTTCAACATGTGGAGAAACCGAGATGGAAACTACGTCCACACATTGTGGGATTGGGCGGCCACCCCTCATTCCAGATGTCGGACGTCGCAGGCTGAGCAGACTAGTAAAACGGGACCGGCTGCGACCTGTGGCGGAACTAACATCAGGCTTTAATGCTGGGAAGAGTACAAGTGTGTCTCAGTATACAGTGCATCGAAAACTACGACTGAATTCGGCAAGTGACCATCGGCACTTGACGTTGGCGCAGTGGCATGGTGTTGCATGGTCTGATGAATCCCGATACCTTCTTCAGCATGCCGATGGGAGGCCGCGAAACCGTCGTCTTCCGGGAAAACAGCTCCTTGACACCTGTTCTATGGAACGGAGACATGCTGGCGAGGCTGCATTATACGATCGGCAAGATTCACGATGGCATTCATGAGTCCAGTAGATCTCGTGCGAGGCACCATGATGGCCAAGTAGTATCGTACTCTGCTTACAGAGCACGAACACCCCTTCATGACGACCATGTTTCGCGACGGCAGTGACATTTTTCAACAAGATAACGCGCCTTGTGACAAGGCCAGGAGTGTGATGGAGTGGTTCGAGGAACATAGTGGCGAGTCCCACTTGATGTGCTGGCTCCTCGACTCGCCAGATCTGAACTCGATCGAACATATCTGGGATGTGATTGAACGTGGGGCCAGACTTCATCGCGCCCCTCCCCGGAATTTTCTGGAATTGGGTGACTTGTGTGTGAAGATGTGGTGTCAGCGCCCTGCAGCGGCCTACCAAGGCCTCATTGCTCCCATGCCACGATACGTCGCATCTGTTATCCGCGCCATCGGCGGACAAAACGGTTAGGTTAGTAGGTAGATGGCCATAGTGTTCTGACTGATCAATGTAAGTTTCAAGACGTTAGACAAACTTGTTCGTCACGAACAAGTGGCCGCAGACATGGCTATAGAAACCATGCCAATACAACTCGTCTATTCGTAGTAGATTTCTGCATGAAACAGGTTAACATCATCAAAACGATGGGAATGAAACAACAACTCCCTCGGCACATGCATGGTAAGAGCACACTGGCCGTCAGTTAACTTAATGTAATATACTATTTGAACATGCCAAATCATGTCAATAGGTGCTTACAATGAAAGTGTGACTCCATGTGACAATTATCATGATGAACTCTCTCATGAAATCGAGCTACAACCCGAAACAGACTTACCCAACTTAATAATAAAGTACGCGTGGCTACCGTGAAGCAGCTGCCAAACCAATGAACGGTTTTCTAATCGTGAATCAGATACCAAAAGGATAACTCCTGATATTATTATTACAAAAAAAATGGTTCAAATGGCTCTGACAAGGGAACCTCCCCATCGCACCCCCCTCAGATTTAGTTATAAGTTGGCACAGTGGATAGGCCTTGAAAAACTGAACACAGATCAATTGAGAAAACAGGAAGAAGTTGTGTGGAACTGTGAAAAAATAAGCAAAATATACAAACTGAGTAGTTCATGGGAAGATAGGCGACATCAAGGACTCTAAGAACACAGGGGCGCCGTGGTCTCGTGGTAACGTGAGCAGCTGCGGAACGAGAAGTCCTTGGTTCAAATCCTCAATCGAGTGATAAGTTTAATTTTTTTATTTTCGGTTTATGTGACGAACTATTGTGTTTTCATCACTTTTTTGGGAGTGATTATCACATCCACAAGAAAACCTAAATCGGGCAAGGTAGAAGAATCTTTTTACCCATTCGCCAAGTGTACAAGTTAGGTGGGTCGACAACATATTCCTGTCATGTGACGCACATGCCGTTACCAGTGTCGTATAGAATATATCAGATGTGTTTTCCTGTGGAGGAATCGGTTGACCTATGACCTTGCGATCAAATGTTTTCGGTTCCGATTGGAGAGGCACGTCCTTTCGTCTACTAATCGCACGGTTTTGCGATGCGGTCGCAAGACACAGACACTAAACTTATTACAGTGAACAGAGACGTCAATGAACGAACGGACAGATAATAACGATGTAAAAATAAAGAAAGTAAAATTCTCACTGGAGCTGCTCACTGCAGCTGCTCACGCTACCACGAGACCACGGCGCTCCTGAGCTCACGTTCTCCATGATGTTGCCTATGTGGCCAATGGACTACTCAGTTTGTATATTTTGCTTATTTTTTCACAGTTCCACGCAACTTCTTCCTGTTTTCTCAATTGATCTGTGTTCAGTTTATCAAGGCCTATCCACTGTGTCAACTTATAACTAAATCTGAGGGGGGTGCGATGGGGAGGTTCCCTTGTGAGCACTATGGGACTTAACATCTAACATCTATGGTCATCAATCCCCTAGAACTTAGAACTACTTAAACCTAACTAACCTAAGGACAGCACACAACACCCAGCCATCACGAGGCAGAGAAAATCCTTGACCCCGCCGGGAATCGAACCCGGGAACCCGGGCGTGGGAAGCGAGAACGCTACCGCACGACCACGAGATGCGGGCTATTATTATTACACACTAATCATATAACGATACAGTATGCCCCTAGAGGAATAGTCAATATTCTGGGATATGAGAGGAAGGATCATACGAAGAAAAGAAGTCTCTTAAATATGGGCTCTAAAACTCATGCCTTGAGAGCTATAAGCATTTCTTCGTCTTCGATACTGCAAAACAAATCTCTTCAACAGCAAGCTCTTTCATTCCCATGTTTTGGGAGCAATTAGTATGGTCCAAGACAAACATATTGTGAAGTAAACATGGGCTCTAAAATGTATACCTGAAGAGCTAAGAGCACTTGTTCAGTAGAAGCAAAGATGAACAAGTGCTCATAGCCCTTAAGGTACACACTTCAGAGTCCATGTTTATCAGGCTTTTCTCTTGTTTTGGTTCATAGTGCCACCTCTAAAAATATGGAAAGCAAAGAACTTGCAGTAGAAGGGATTTGTTTCACAGTATCGAAGATGCGCCAAAAACTCGTAAGGCACGCATTTTAGAGCCCATGTTGAATAGACTGTTTTGCTTTGAATGACCGTTCCTCTCACATTCCTGAATATTCACCACTCCTTCTGGGACACACTGCATATTAGGAATTGTGGCACTCAGAAAGACGTCCGCACACTAACCCATATTCAGCAAGTAGAGAGCAGTTATCACAATAATAGGATTACGCTGCGGACGAGCGGTTCTAGGCGATTCAGTCCGGATCCGCGCGACTGCTACGGTCGCAGGTTCGAATCCTGCTTCGGGCATGGATGTGTGAGATGTCCTTAGGTTAGTTAGGTGTAAGTAGTTCTAACTTCAGGGGACAGATGACCTTAGATGTTAAGTCCCATAGTGCTCAGAGCCATTTGAACATTTAAACTGACTGCCCGGATGAACCAAGGGTCTACCAACAGCGTTTCTCAACGAGTGTCTAGCGAACGCTGCTGTGTAAGGGCCTCCGCAGCAGGTGCCTCGTTCATATATCGAGGCTGACGTGTTTACCGGCTACGAAGGCTAGAATTTACACGCCAGTACCGCAACGCACGTGCAGTTAATAGTGACAGGTGGCCTTTTCAGATGTATCACGTTTTGTGCTCCGTCGGTCAGATGGCCGTTGGCGTGTACGACCCTCCAGCAATCGTCTGAAGGGCCCAGGTTGGAGGAGGGAACATTGTGGTCTCGGAAATGTATTCGTGGTATTCCCTGGGTGATATAGTTATTTTGGAAGACACAATGAATTAACACAACTTTTTCCTTTTTCCTTTTTTTCTCTCTCTCTCTCGGCGCAACGGCATCTGCCAGCAGGACCAACGTGTCACCCAGCTCGCAGTTAACCTGCGTGGTTTGACGAACTTCCCAATGACTTTACTGCATTCCCCCATTCCCCGGGCCACCAAACTCCCCGGATTTAAACCCAGTCGAGAATCAGTGGGACAAGCTCGATCGGACTGTTCGTGCGATGAATCCTCAATCGAAAAAGCGTTACTGGCCATGGCACAGGATTGGGCATAGCTTAACATCCCTGTCGGTATCTTCCAGAATTTGACTCTCTTCGTGCACGTCTTGCAGAGGTTCGTGCTGCAAAAGGTGGTTGAATGGGCTTTTGGCATTGGGTCACATTAATGTGACTGGACAGAGTGTGAAGTAGTAAAGTCTCTGAGACTATGTTGTTTACCTTCAGTGCCCTTAGTTCCTTTAGTTCGGAGCTCAGTTCTGAGTGAGACTCATCAAAGAAGAAAATTCTACTCCACTCAATGAGACTTCAGACCAAAGACATCTGGAAATACCATGGACTGCGGTAGGATATCAACTTGACTGTCGCCCCCCCCCCCCCCCCCCGCATATGCTCCGACAACCAGGAGTCATGATCTGGGGTGCCATTTCTTTTCACAGCAGGAACCCTCGGTTGTCATCCACCTCACCCTTGCAGCACAGCGCTGTGTCAACGATATTCTCCGCCTCCTGTTGTTGCCCTTCATGGCAAGCCATCAATGGCTAACTTTTGAGCAAGCTAATGCCAAACCTCACACGCTGTCTTCGTGCTTACCAAACCCTATCACGGCTAGCAAGATTGCAGGACATCTCCCCCATTATCAACGTTTTAACGCTTAAAGTAGTAAATGTGTTTCGCTATTTGGGGAGCAAAATAGCTCATGATGGTCGAAGTAGAGAGGATATAAAATGTAGACTGGCAATGGCAAGGAAAACGTTTCTGAAGAAGAGAAATTTGTTAATATCGAGTATTGATTTAAGTGTCAGGAAGTCGTTTCTGAAAGTATTTGTTTGGAGTGTAGCCATGTATGGGAGTGAAACGTGGACGATAAATAGTTTAGACAAAAAGAGAATAGAAGCTTTCGAAATGTGATACAGAAGAATGCTGAAGATTAGATGGGTAGATCCCATAACTAATGTGGAGGTATTGAACAGAATTGGGGAGAAGAGAAATTTGTCGCACAACTTGACTAGAAGAAGGGATCGGTTCGTGGGACACTTTTTGATGCATCAAGCGATTACCAATTTAGTATTGGAGGGCAGCGTGGAGGGTAAAAGTCGTAGAGGGAGACGAAGAGATGAATACAGTAAACAGATTCAGAAGGATGTAGGTTGCAGTAGATATGGGAGATGAAGAAGTTTGCACAGGATAGAGTAGCGTGGAGAGCTGCATCAAACCAGTCTCTGAAGACCACCACAACAACAACAAGCATTATGGGCAAGGCCCTCCAAATATTTCGAGATTTTGACGACCTAATGCACCAATTGGTAAGAACTTGGCTCGATATCCACCAAGAGTAGATCTAACATTTCCGTCAGTCCTGATATATCCAGTCCTATGAGTAATTTCGTGTCTCTGAGTGCAGTACTTGAAATGATTGTTAGTATAATGCTTTCGAACTCTTTGATTACCATCACTGCTTCACAGTTACTTAGGCAAGTGTGGACAATTAAAGCGGTTAGCTTCAAATGTTCTGTTTGTACCGATTTAAATGTTAAAGGCCATCAGCCATGTAGTACGCCAATCACTGTTGTTAGAAAGTATATGTTTCAACGTAATTACGACATATTCTGAAAGCAAGTACAGTAAATTAGAATTAATCAAACCCTATTAAGATTGAAGATTACACTGAAAGCGCAGTCACTTTCAAAGTAGACAGTAAAAGTAATAGTTCTGTCTCTTTCTAAACAATAAAAACAAACAATTTTGAAGCGCAAATATTCTCAGTATTATTAGTAAAGCATTTGTGGTAGATTAGTTGTCTCAAAATTGAGTTAAAGAGTACAGTACTGAAGTTGGCGTGTCTTTACAATTGAAGCAAATGAAATAATTCAGCGTCTTCAACAAAGTTAGTGCAGATAGATTCTTTCACGTTCACGCAAGTTTTATTTTCATTAATAACGGAACTAATTTGGTTTGCATCAAAAACTTTATGTACTGAAATAAATCTTATATTTGTCATAACTGAAACATCATAGATACACGTAAAGTTTAAGTTTTGAACACAAGGGCATCAGGAAGAACTTCATTTTGGGTACTGTGTTTGTTAGCGAATGTAATAATTCTAGAATAAAAACAGCAATCAAATTCTGATAGAGATAAAATTTTAACCCAAAGCTCGTACAGCATTGTAAAATTATAATCTTTCAAGTGGCTTGTTAGTGGTAAGTACTATCTTCCGTCTCGGAGGTATTTGCTGCGATGCCACATATTGTGCTTATGTCGGAGGAGAACAAACAGGTTAGAAATGATGTTGTTTCATAATGGCCATAGTTCAGTGTGTCATTTTTGTCTTCGGGTATTGATTATCTTTAATGTTAACTTAGCTCACGTTTCTGGTGTATTGGAACTTTTTTTAGTAAATAGCACATTGGGTACAGTGTTAAGACTGAAATAGATGACGAGTATTTTCTTTCTTAGTTAAAAGAAATTCGTTATAACAAATTCTTTAGGAGACTATTTAAATTAATTAAATGAAAGTAATCAATAATTTCAATCAGTTGTACAATACCGATTGCATAAGTACTTCTGAGTAGCTACTGTCATTGAAGAGTGCAATCACTTAAAGAGTAGTACAAGGCGAGGTCGTTACAATTGTCGCTACTGTGATAAGACGACAATAGAAGAAGAGAGGTCGCTGTACTTGGATCTCAGAGACGGTACGAGATCATAGAATTTTGACTATCTTAAATATTCGTTACGGTTCGAGAAAGCAAGGCCTTTAGAAACTTCTGAGAAGTTTCGAAAGCAGAAGTACTGGTTGAAGCAGAGCTTGAGGGTAAAATCGCGAGTCGTGCCTCGACAATTGGGTGGATTATTTGCTTGCGAAAGGCAAAGACTCCGAGTTTAGAGTCGAGGTCTGCTACACAGTTTTAATCTTCCAGGAAGTTTCGGGTTTGAAAAGATGAGAAATCATCTCAAATAACTACAACATTATTCTGTTACCACACAAACAGGAACTGTGTTACCTACATCAAATGTTGGCTGCTTTGAACAGGTTCGTACTTTAGAAATGATGAAAAGCGCATTATTAATCCCAAAACGTCTTCGTCATGTTGACACTTTCTCTTGCATTATGAAGAGCTAGTGAACAAGAGCAGTTTTCCGCATCCGCCTGTGTCAGTAACAAGGACACCGTCGGTATACTAGGTGGAAGAAGTAAACATGCCACAGTTTCAGGCGTGTTTCAACAACGAAGACGTCCTGCACCCACACATGAACAAGCGCCGAGTGGAGTGGCCATGCATTTTGAGGCGCCACGTCACGGACTGCGTGGCCCCTCCCGCCAGAGATCCGAGTCCTCCCTCGGGCATGGGTGTGTGTATTGTTCTTACAAGGGAACCTCCCCATCGCACCCCCCTCAGATTTAATTACAAGTTGGCATAGTGGATAGGCCTTGAAAAACTGAACACAGATCAATCGAGAAAACAGGAAGAAGTTGTGCGGAACTATGAAAAAAATAAGCAAAATATACAAACTGAGTAGTCCATGCGAAAGATAGTCAGCATCAAGGGCACTGTAAACTCTGAAGCGAAGTGGCCCCGTGGTTAGCGTGTGCAGCTGCAAAATGAAAGGTCTTTGGTTCAAGCCTACCTCGAGCAAATTTTTTTTTTTTTTTATTTTCAGACTATTATCAAAGTTAAGGCACTCAAACATAATCAACTTCGCTATCCAAAATTCCGGGACATGTTCAGATTTGCTTGGACACATGCAGGATTTGACGGTCTACACACGGAAAAATTTGAAAACGTTAAAAACATGTTTTGACAGAGCACAGGGAAAACTGTGCGACTGTGAAACTGTTGCATTCATTTGTTGCAGTTCATGTGACAAACTCTTATGTTTTCATCACTTTCTTGGGAGTGATTATCACATCCACAAGAAAACCTAAATCGGCAAGGTAGAAGAATCTTTTTACCCATTCGGCAAGTGTACAAGTTAGATAGATCGACAACATATTCCTGTCAGGTGACGCACATTCCGTCACCAGTGTCGTATAGAATATATCAGACGTGTTTTCCTGTGGAGGAATCGGTTGACCTATGACCTTGCGACCAAATGTTTTCGGTGCCCATTGGAGAGGCACGTCATTTCGTATACTAATCGCACGGTTTTGCGGTGCTGTGGCAAAACACAGACACTAAACTTATTACAGTGAACGGAGACGTCAATGAACGAACGGACGGATCATAACTTTGCGAGAATAAAGAAAGTAAAATTTTCACACGATGGAAGTCTTGAACCAAGGACCTCTCTCTCCGGAGCTGATCACGCTAACCACGGGACCACGGCGCTCCTGAGCTCGGAATATCCTTAATGTTGCTTATGTTGCGCATGGACTACTCAGTTCGTGTATTTTGCTTATTTTTTTCGTAGTTCCACACAACTTCTTCCTGTTTTCTCGATTGATCTGTGTCCAGTTTTTCAAGGCCTATCCACTGTGCCAACTTATAACTAAATCTGAGGGGGGTGCGATGGGGAGGTTCCGTTGTTAGCTTAAGTTAGTTTACGTTAGTTCTAAGTAGTGTGTAAGTCTAGGGGCCGATGACCTCAGCAGTTTGGTCCCTTAGGAATCCACACACATTTGAACATACAATTCTTGGATGACGTGTTACAACCTGGAAGTGTCCTATTTGTCACTACCACAGGAATTCACACCCACATTTGAACATAAAAACGCCCGTGTCTCCTCTTCGAAGGATCCTATCAAAATGGTCTTCACAATTTTTGCACCAGTCCCTTCAAGGTCGAATCACACGGGACCTCAGAAGAAAGGAACAAAGTGGAAGCCAACGCAACCGCAATAGTTGGCAAGTCACATTGCGTAACCCAGTACTGAACGATGGCGTCTTGTCAGTGTCCGCGCGGCTGCCCCCGTCGGAGGTTCGAGTCCTCCCTCGGTCATGGGTGTATCTGTGTGTGTCGTCCTTAGCGTAAGTTAGCTTAAGTACTGTGTAAGCTTAGGGACCGATGACGTCATTAGTTTGTTCCCCTAAGAACTTACCACAAAGTTCCAAAAAAACGTTGGAAGTGAGGTAATGAGAGACTATTCGTGATACAAAAAGGGAGAATACAGTATCAGAGTCAAGAAACTAGCAGTGGTATAGTTTATTAATGACCAAAACAAAATTCATACAGTATTTTCTTTAGACAGGTTGATAGTAAATTTTTCAAAATGCTAAGGGATGAAAGAGCAGAGGGGGTGTCATCAAAACATTTCAAAACATGAAAATTCTTTCCCGGTAGAAAATATACATACAAATAAAGGGACTATTATGCTAATTAATGTTCCAGTTCCAAATCGTTGTAGGAATAAAACCACTGCTCAGGATGACGTCAAATTTGAACAGCATATTCTTGATGCAGGAGGCAAAAATGTCAAAAGCAAAAAAAAAAAGTTGATTTCACCAAGCGATGCCGCTTCGAGAGTCAGAATATGTACATTCATAGACGCAGGGTACACGGCTGTTCCTCAGTTTGCGTCCGAGACACCCAACTTGACTTTCTCCATGAAAGTTCGCGTGCTGCTAGTAAAGCTCTTTTACAAGAACGGTGACTGTGCGCCTAGACCCCTGCAGTAGTTCCAGGCACTCAGTGGTATAGAAAAAGGAACTGGTCCGATGTTTTCTTCCATGTCTAATATGTGGTAGGGAGTACTTGGTGCACCACTGCCTTTCCCACCTTTCTCTACTCCAGTTGCGAATGACTGTTAGGAAATTTCCGTGTGAGTTCGAATCTCTCTGACTTTTACCTTCACCGTCTTTCCGCGTAATTTACGCAGGGTGAAGCCACAGATTTGTTGACTCGGGTGAAGCAAAACCGAAAGAAAACTGAAATTTACATGTCTCTTTCGTAACCTTTAAAGGTCTCTGTTGGATTCCTTTCATGTTAATTTCTTAAATCTGTTGTCATTTACGGCATACATTCCACTTCTAAATTTACTGTCGTGTTTCTAACTCTATCTGGGAGCAGACTGAGCAGTGGAAAGTGTCCCTTTTACACATAAACAAGAACGATCTGTCACACTACTACACTTTAAAACACAGTTTACATGTAATTCATGCCACACAGTCGCATATGGAACCTACATCCGCTTTCTTTTATATAGTGTATTTGATAAGATACTGTCATCCCCCTTCCCTTCTGTGTGAAAGGATGAACGAGCAAATGTATTTCTAGTTGCATGCTTGATGGTAGCAGACAAGCCTGTGTGCTAGAGAACAGTAGGAGCAACGTTGGAACAGGTAGCTACGCTTTGTAAAAGCAAAGAGGTTTCTATTCTTGGTATGGTCCTGTCCGTCCCTTGTCATGTTGGAATAGGAAGCTGCCTCTCTGGTCACTGGATTCCCGGGTTCGATTCCCGGCGGGGTCAGGGATTTTCTCTGCCTCGTGATGACTGGGTGTTGTGTGATGTCCTTAGGTTAGTTAGGTTTAAGTAGTTCTAAGTTCTAGGGGACTGATGACCATAGATGTTAAGTCCCATAGTGCTCAGAGCCATTTGAACCATTTGAATCTCTGGTCACTTCCAATTGCATCTGTGAAGCACTCTCGGTAGGAACCCACGGCAGTCTGACCGCGGCGAGCGTCTGAAGTGGTAAGATCTCCAGCTAAGCGCATCTCTGCTAAGTCCGTAGGACAATGGCTTTCTTAAGTTCAGCCTTACTGAAAATTTAATCACCTTTGTTTCAGGTTTAGATCTAAAATATCTTATGTTATCTTAAATTGCAACGCAGTGTAAGTCGACTGTGAAGTTCAGAATATCTTCCAGTAGTTTGCTTTGTCACTACTTTGTGAGCAAAGTGGAACCACCTGTTGATGATCTGTAACTCTAAGATCATCAATCTTAAATGCGAATGTGCCTGAGATTATAACATCTCGTCTTGACAATATTTTCCAATATGGCAACTTTTTCTTTATGTTCAACCCACGTGGGGTGTACTTTGTGAGACCAGTACCACGTGCTTACATAATTTTTTGACTCATCAGGTTAATAGTATGACGATAGTAACCAGTTCCAGGTTTTTTTTTTTTTGTAAATTGCGTTTCGA
The DNA here is from genome assembly GCF_023898315.1 of Schistocerca nitens. NCBI lineage: Eukaryota > Metazoa > Arthropoda > Insecta > Orthoptera > Acrididae > Schistocerca > Schistocerca nitens. The sequence goes on from NC_064618.1 coordinate 781,316,219, forward strand.
TGTAATTTATTTTAATTATCAAAATTATTGTGGAGTTACAGTCTTTGTGTGAACCAAATTGACCACGTGAAGCATGTGGTGTAATCACCAAAGTAGCCCTCAGCTGTTCTTTTCGAGAGGATTTCACAGACAATTAGTATGAATTTAGTATACCAGTGTGTGGTAATTTCATTATGGACAGGATTGCGCTACGACCGTAACTTCTTTGGGTGAAAATTGAATCGGTTGGTTGTGGTTAATTTCCTCTTGCATATGTTTCAAAGTTCTTTGTGTGTTATTTTATGAATGCAGTGTTGTATGCAGTCTCCCAATCTTGGCCCCATATTTGATGTGTTCCGTAAGATTACAAACTCACATTTTCACACTCCTAAATAAGGCACCAGTTTAGTTATGAATCAAGTTTAATATGCTGAAATTTTAACGGAACAATTATCAATGTTAAAATAAATGTCCTAATATAAACTGATTTATTTCTTTTTATTTAAATTCTCTTTTTGTATATACAGGGTGAGTCACCTAACGTTAACGCTGGATATATTTCGTAAACCACATCAAATACTGACGAACCGATTCCACAGACCGAACGTAAGGAGAGGGGCTAGTGTAATTGTTTAATACAAACCATACAAAAATACACGGAAGTGTGTTTTTTAACACAAACCTACGTCTTTTAAAATGGAACCACGTTAGTTTTGTTAGCACATCTGAACATATAAACAAATACGTAATCAGTGCCGTTTGTTGCATTGTAAAATGTTAATTACATCCGGAATATTGTAACCTAAAGTTGACGCTTGAAACCTCCGACGTTCAGTTGCGTGTTGTAACAAACACGGGCCACGGTCGGCGAGCAGCATCTGCAGGGACATGTTTACGATGACGACCGTGTTTACGAGTGTGGCTGTAGTGCACTGTTGTGGTTCGGTCTAGCTGTCGCAGTGTCCGCATGTAGCGCTTGCTGCTATTGTTATTGTGCATTCGTCTCCGCACGCAGACCAACTATAGTACACCGTATTACCAGACGTCTGTGATAGTGTAGCGTTGTAGGAACTGTGACCATGGTGTATTCGAACTCTGAAAAGGCGGAGATGATACTCATCTATGGCGAGTGTCGACGAAATGCAGCTGAAGCCTGCAGGGTGTATGCAGAACGGTACCCGGACAGAGAGCATCCAACGTGCCGCACATTGCAAAACATCTACCGCCAACTGTATGCAACAGGTATGGTCATAGCACGCAAACGGGTCCGTAACAGGCCCGTCACAGGAGAAGCGGGTGCAGTTGGTGTGTTAGCTGCTGTTGCCATGAACCCACACATGAGTACACGGGACATTGCGAGAGCCGGTGGACTGAGTGAAAGTAGTGTCATGCGAATACTGCATCGTCACCGCATTCACCCGTTTCATGTGTCGCTACATCAGCAATTACATGGTGATGACTTTAATCATCGAGTGCAATTCTGTCAATGGGCATTAACAGAGAATGCGTTGCAGTTCTACCCGTTTACCGATGAAGCGGGTTTCACAAACCACGGGGCAGTTAATCTACGGAACATGCATTACTGGTCCGTGGACAATCCTCACTGGCTCAGACAGGTAGAGCGACAGCGACAGTGGACTGTAAATGTATGGTGCGGAATCATTGGCGACCACCTCATGGTCCTCACTTCATTGCAGGGGCCCTAACAGCTGCAACATACATCGCGTTTCTACAGAATGATCTGCCAACGTTGCTCGAAAATGGCCCACTGGAAACACGTCGACGTATGTGGTATCAGCATGATGGTGCACCTGCACATTCCGCAATTAACACTACGCTGACCCTTGACAGGATGTTCGACGGGCGTTTCATAGGACGTGGAGGACGCATAAATTGGCCAGCCCGTTCTCCTGATCTTACACCTCTGGACTTCTTTCTGTGGGGTACGTTAAAGGAGAATGTGTACCGTGATGTGCCTACAACCCCAGAGGATATGAAACAACGTATTGTGGCAGCCTGCGGCGACATTACACCAGATGTACTGCGGCGTGTACGACATTCATTACGCCACAGATTGCAATTGTGTGCAGCAAATGATGGCCACCACATTGAACATCTATTGGCCTGACATGTCGGGACACACTCTATTCCACTCCGTAATTGAAAACAGAAACCACGTGAGTACGTGTACCTCACCCCTCATGGTAATGTACATGTGCGTGAGTGAAAAAGACCAATAAAAAGGTGTTAGCATGTGGACGTAATGTGCTGTTCCAGTCTCTTCTGTACCTACGGTCCATCACCGTTCCCTTTGGATCCCTACGTAATTCGGTGCTCTCCGATACACACGATCGAACAGCGGAGGAGTGGTACTCAAGCGTCAACTTTAGGTTACAATATCTCCGGATGCAATTAACATTTTACAATGCAACAAACGGCACTGATTACGTATTTATTAATATGTTCAGATGTGCTAACAAAGCTAACGGGGTTCCATTTAAAAAAACGTAGGTTTGTGTTAAAAAACATACTTCCGTGCATTTTTTATGGTTTGTATTAACCAATTACACTAGCCCCTCTCCTCACGTTCGGTCTGTGGAATCGATTCGTCAGTATTTGATGTGGTTTACGAAGTATATCCAGCGGTAATGTTAGGTGACTCACCCTGTATATCACCGGTTGCCGTAAGGTGACTATTAAAAGATTATAATTAATGTTAGCCTGGTTGGCAATTTGGTAAACTAGACTGGATACCTGGTGAAACAGTTGCTCAGTAATGCAAGGATAACTTCTCCAGACAGCTCACAGCTTTTAACCCGCTTTTATTATCTTGAATATCCACACCGCTTTCAGAACAACATAATGCATCAACCATACAACCTCATCAAAACGTTTGAAACAGATTGAAAGATTTCACGTGCGCAAGACTAAAAAGCAGAAAATAATTACTTAAATAAAAATAAATTTTTGAAGTAAGCTGTTATTAAATCAGAGTAAAAGATATAAAATAATAGATAACAATCCCGAAAATTTGTGATTTTGAATTTTTTATAGATATAAAAATACTTGGAAGATCTTTAACGAAAAAGGTGGGGCGCATGCAATGCATTATTGATGTACGAACAGTTTACCTTCAACTATTGTCTGTTGCATGTGTCCCAGGTTTTTCGTTATAAACCTTAGAATTATTTTTGTAGCTTTTAAAAATTCACCATCACAGATTTCTAGAACTGGCTGTGTGCGGTTAGAAATCTGTAGGAGGAACATTTTATACTTTTTAGTCTGATTTGAAAACGTGTTTTATGACAGATTTATTTTTATTTGAATAATTATATGTTTTGGACTCTCATTTACAGTACTAAAAGTGATCTGGTCGGTTCTTCATTTGTATTGTAAGTCTGTTGTAGCTCATATTTAGCTTGTCAATAAATTTCATACTATCTTTGGAAGACTGTCGTAGTGTAGTCTCTCTGTGAATTTCGCCATTTGTAAGAAAGATTTAAAACAGTTCATTTGTCCGGAGCAAAATACGACGACTTGCGCAAACAGCTACCGTATTTCTTCCAAGGCTTTTTCATCACCACGGCGGATATTTATGGCCGCCTCGGAGCAATACAGATGAGAGGAACCGAACTAATGTGATACGAACCGAATCGCCGATGCTTGCAAAAAGCATTATCCTGTCACCCTGCAACCAAGTCTTTGTTTGCTCTGCACAATGGGTTGCAGACAATAGCAGTGCCCAGCAAGCGCTTACACAGCGGTCTAAAAGCTGCTGCGCAAATTTGACGCTGGAAATAACAACTGCATTTGTAAACAGAGTGCTAAATTTATTCTAATTACTATTGTAATAGATTGCAAGGTGCGCTAAAATGTTAAGTGGATGATCAGAGTACTTCGTCCACAACACTCGTGTGTTTAAATTTCCGTCATACGCCATTTGTATGGTGTGACAATTCTTGCAAGTGGTGTGTCTTGTATTATTTCTCAAGGACGGGAATAAAACAGTTGTTTATAATAAGATAGTAAAATTAAGCTAATGAAACAGAAAAACCCTTTCGGTTTGTAGGCCTCGTATTCGATACGTACAAGATATTCACAAAAATTCTTGCGAAATGCGTAGGAACACTTCAAATTTTCACAAATTTAGGGAACAAGCTTATTTTAAATGTTAGGTGTAGCATTTTTAACTCATGAGCGAAATTATAGGACAGGGTACTGACTGTGAGTTACAGCTTTGCCTAGTTTGAAAGTTTCTGAAAAAGATTTGGGTTCATTTTAACACAATTTCTTCTGAGAACGCTTTAGAAACTTGGTACTCATTCAACATGCATTTGTATAGCGGAAGAATATATACATCACTAACAGAGTTTCCATTAGAGTTCGAGACTACGAGGAAAATATTCTATGCATTTCAATTCCACTTGTTAGAGGAATTGTTGGATGGATTAGCTAAACTATCACATGAGACGTAATGCTGTATCGACAGTAATGAAAGAAGTTAATAAGAACCATTTTTGCAGGCAGTAGACTTGAAATGATTTGATGCTAAATTTCACCTCTTCAAATCTCTTGCTATTTTTTTTCTTTGATATATTCTTCATTCACACAGTGTTATAATCTTTTTCCTATGGTCTCCATACGATCACCTCCACTGTACGTCAACATGTATATGACTACTTTGCATTTCACTCTTAAGTGCCTGGTAGATTGTGCTTCAACCTACTTTCTGACTATTTTCTACCGTTGCATTCTCTAACAGCGTGTGGGAAACATCAATACTTAACTCTTTCTTACGAGATCTAGTTCCTGTTATTTTAAAGTGATAATCATTTCTTCCTACGTAAAATATGTTCACATTCAGAGAAAAAAGCAAATTTCGTAAAAAGATCTCGCCGTAACGAAAAACACGATTGTTTAATAATTGGCATCCCATTTCGCTTGTGAAATCCGTGACACTTTCTCGCTTGAAACTTCCTGGCAGATTAAAACTGTGTGCCCGACCGAGACTCGAACTCGGGATCTTTGCCTTTCGCGGGCAAGTGCTCTACCAACTGAGCTACCGAAGCACGACTGACGCCCGGTACTCACAGCTTTACTTCTGCCAGTACCTCGTCTCCTACCTTCCAAACTTTACAGAAGCTCTCCTGCGAACCATGCAGAACTAGCACTCCTGAAAGAAAGGATATTGCGGAGACATGGCTTAGCCACAGCCTGGGGGATGTTTTCAGAATGAGATTTTCACTCTGCAGCGGAGTGTGCGCTGATGTGAAACTTCCTGGCAGATTAAAACTGTGTGCCCGACCAAGACTCGACCTCGGGACCTTTGCCTTTCGCGGGCAAGTGCTCTACCATCTGAGCTACCGAAGCACGACTCACGCCCGGTCACCACAGCTTTACTTCTGCCAGTATCTCGTCTCCTACCTTCGAGGTAGGGCACACAGTTTTAATCTGCCAGGAAGTTTCATATCAGCGCACACTCCGCTGCAGAGTGAAAATCTCATTCTGGAAACATCGCCCAGGCTGTGGCTAAGCCATGTCTCCGCAATATCCTTTCTTTCAGGAGTGCTAGTTCTGCAAGGTTCGCAGGAGAGCTTCTGTAAAGTTTGGAAGGTAGGAGACGAGGTACTGGCAGAAGTAAAGCTGTGAGTACCGGGCGTGAGTCGTGCTTCGGTAGCTCAGATGGTAGAGCACTTGCCCGCGAAAGGCAAAGGTCCCGAGGTCGAGTCTCGGTCGGGCACACAGTTTTAATCTGCCAGGAAGTTTCATATCAGCGCACACTCCGCTGCAGAGTGAAAATCTCATTCTGGAAACATCGCCCAGGCTGTGGCTAAGCCATGTCTCCGCAATATCCTTTCTTTCAGGAGTGCTAGTTCTGCAAGGTTCGCAGGAGAGCTTCTGTAAAGTTTGGAAGGTAGGAGACGAGGTACTGGCAGAAGTAAAGCTGTGAGTACCGGGCGTGAGTCGTGCTTCGGTAGCTCAGATGGTAGAGCACTTGCCCGCGAAAGGCAAAGGTCCCGAGGTCGAGTCTCGGTCGGGCACACAGTTTTAATCTGCCAGGAAGTTTCATATCAGCGCACACTCCGCTGCAGAGTGAAAATCTCATTCTGGAAACTTTCTCGCTTGTTTCGCAATAATACAAAACCACCTGGCCTTCTTTAAACTTTGTCGATGCCCTCTGTCAATCCTATCTAGTTAGTATCGGATACAGCACAGCAGTACTCCAGCACATGATGAGCAAGCGTAGCGTAAGACGTCTTTTTAGTACACCTGTTGCATCTCATCTGCCAACAAAATGCAGTCTTTGGTTTACCTTACCCACGACATTATCTATGTGATTATCCCAACTTAAATTTTTCCTAACATTTTTCCTTGTTGAAAGACAATTGCCACTTTTCGTTCCATTCAGATACCGTAATCAATCTTTTTGCAATAGTTTTTGATCTGCTGATGACTTTACTAAGCGGTAAATGACAACATTAAGTACAAACTAAGAGTGCATCTTTCATTATCTCCTAAATCGTTTATGTAGATTAGGAATGGGAGAGTGCCTACAACACTTTCTTGTGGAACGATGGTTAACACTTTTGTTGTACTCGATTTTCCGTCGGTTACTGCGTGCTATAACTTTCTGAGAGGAAATAATGGATCCAAGCGCACAATTGAGACGATACTCAATAGTCACGCAATTTGATTTGATGTCTCTCATGAGGAACGGTGTCAGAGGTGTAGTATCATAACCTATCGATACTGTCAGCCTTTTGCTTATAACTAGCCGCATCTGTCATGTGTTACGACGGAGTAGTATTTCTTCACCCACAAACTGTGTACAATGTATTTGTTTGAAGTGCACTTGTGTTGCCTAATCTGTTGCTTGCCTGTCCAGATTCCTAAGGCGACAAATCCTTTGGCCACCTTCCACCCGTTTATCATTAGCAGCGAGAGCGTAAAACTTGGCTCCTTGGAACATGACGGTTACCGACTAGCATTGTAACGAAAAGTGTTTCGGAAACCTAGAAACGTGGAATAAATTTGAGATCGATTGTCTATAGCACTCATTCCTTTGTGCGAATAAAGAGTGAGTTGTGTTTCACAAGAACGACTTTTTCTGAATCCGTGCTGAGGGGGTGTCAGTAGACCGCAACCTTCGAGGTAATTTCATAATGTACGAACGCAGTATAGGTTGCAAAATCCTACTGCAAATCGACGTTAGTAATATTGGTCTGTAATTCAGCGGATTACTCTCCATCCGAATAATCCTCCCAACGTAAAATCTGGATGTGGAGGCAAATGTTCCACTGACCTGTCTGTACTTGTGATAATGATTTTCCAAACATATTTTATGCCTCTTCTTTCTAACACCTCATCATTTCTTACCTAATCTGTCAACTTCAAAGTTAACTCTGCAGCATTTCATTTAATATGTTTCCAGCTTGCAGCGAGTTTTTGCATTATTCACGATTTCCTTACCATAAACTTTTTGTATCTTCTTGTATAATTCCATGTCAATACTTGATGATTGGAGGGTTCTTCATAGGGAATAAGATTCCCATAACATCTTCAGTCTCCAAATACTTACATTACTTTGGCTTGTTGTGTAATCTTATTTTATAGGTATGAGAATTTGTTCTCTTCTTTTAACTGTATTTTCGGAAACAGAAGTTTTATGTACTATTACGAACTATTATCTACGGCTATATAGAGGTGCAATCGAAATATATAAACATCAGGATAATTTTAACAGAAAAGAAGAAGCCATGAAACTCAGCGATATATCGAAGTGGCGCTACAGAATCGATAAGAAATTTTTATCTTTGACGTACTATGATTGATAGTTATATTTTATCTTTGACAAGGTTTATCTCTGCTATCACGAGAAATCCACACCACGCCCACTTTCCACGGTATTTAGGCCGCTCTTCGACGTCAAACTCGTCAGTCGGCAAGACTCAGCACACTCAGGAACACCTCCGAAGATGTCCAACGTAGCCTAGGACGAAACGTCAGGGATAGAAGATTTCCATGGACCACGGCCATACAAACCGGAATAATTCTCGGTAGCTGAAACATCCGGTCGTGAAGGCCTTCATTGTATGAATAACTGAAAGAGTTGAAAACGAACAAGTCGCCATGTCCGTATGGAATCCCAGTTCAGTTCTACGAGGAGTATTCTACGGCATTGGTCCTTACGTTGCATTTATCGCGAATCATTCGCCCAACGCGAAGTCCCAAGTGACTGGAAAGTACCGCAGGAAACCCTTGCACATAAGAAGGATAAAAGAACAAACCTCCCAAAATTACCGACCTATATCCTTAACATCGGTTTGCTGCATAAGTCTTGAATACGTTCTGAGTTTGAATAATAAATTTCTTAGAGACCGGAATCAGCACGGTTTTAGGAAGCATCAGCTTGTCCTTTTCAAATGGTTCAAATGGTTCTGAGCACTATGGGACTTAACATCTATGGTCATCAGTCCCCTAGAACTTAGAACTACTTAAACCTAATGTAGTGTTGGCAGAAGAGACAACACCGTATTGCTAGAGGAGGCCGAAATGCACGCGTTTAATTACACGCTGACTGGCGTGAGGTCTGGAACAGGACAATGTCTTGAGAATTGCAAATAAAGTACGTAGATGATGTAATACTTAACTTTAATCCATAATTGGTGTACATTGCTCTTGACGGTACAGGTTTTATAATAAGCTCAATATAACTGATAATGGCGCCTTGCTAGGTCGTAGCAAATGACGTAGCTGAAGGCTATGCTAACTATCGTCTCGGCAAATGAGAGCGTAATTTGTGAGTGAACCCTTGCTATGAACGTCGGCTGTACAACTGGGGCGAGTGCCAGGACGTCTCTCTAGACCTGCCGTGTGGTGGCGCTCGGTCTGCAATTACTGACAGTGGCGACACGCGGGTCCGACGTATACTACCGGATCGCGGCCGATTTAAAGGCTACCACCTAGCAAGTGTGGTGTCTGGCGGTGACACCACACCTAACTAACCTAAGGACATCACACAACACCCAGTCATTGTCCTTTTCTCACATGAAGTACTACTAACTATGGATGAAGGGTAACAGACAGATTCCATATTTCTAGATTTTCGAAAGGCGTTTGACACGGTTCTGCACTGCAGACTGTTAACGAAAGTACGAGCATGCAGAGTAGTTTCACAGATATGTGAGTGGCTCGAAGAATTCTTAAGTAATAGAACCAGATACGTTATCCTTGAATAAGAGCTGAAATGGTTGTCATTTCAAAAGAAAAGTTAGAAAGTTGCTTGAGAAAGAATTTGGAAACGAGGCACCAAGAAGACAGCCAAGGAAGAGGTGGATCGATCATGTCAGTAACGATCTATTGAGGTGAGGTCTTTATTTGTCGCTAGCACAATGGACATCATTTGGGAGGAAGACGGTAAGAATCTGCTTGCAGCCATTCTGATTTAGGCTTTCTGTGATTTCCCTAAAGCTCTCAAGGCATAAGGCGGAATGTTCCCTTTGAAAGGGTTCGGATGATTTCCTCACCCATCCTTTAAACAATTCGAGCTTGAGCTCCTTCTGTAATGAACCCGTCGTTGACAGCAAGTGAAACTCTAATCTTCCTTCCTTCTTTATTTGCAGCAGACTTTGGGCTAGGAGACCTACTTCGACATAACTAAATGGGCAGTGCTCATTTACCGCTGTGGCTGGTTTATGATTTTTTAGTCCTCTTTCGACTGGTTTGATGCTGCCCTCCATCTTTTTCTGTCTTGTTCTAATGTCATCTCCTTGTAACTATTATACCAGTAACCTCCATAAGCTATTTTCCATTTTCTACCCGAGCCGTGCTCACTACGAACTATGTGTTTCATTGAACTTGGCTGTCTATCTGTGTTTGGTTATGCTGTGGTTCTTCATCCTCCTACGTGTTGCAGCAGCGATGTGTATCGATATTGCACCGTGTACCATCTTTGGTCTGGTGCATATAGTTTCCGGCTAGGGGGTCTGCGGGCAGTCGTTCGGTTGGTGCGTACCAGGGAGGATATGTCCCTCTGGTGCAGTCGGCTGGGTCCGCTGGCGGTCCCTGTGCAGTGTCGGAGCGTGTGTGGAGCGGACCCATCGCTACGAGATTCGTGGCTCACCGACCCAGGACGTCAAAGTTGAGTGGTGTCTTAAGTACCCAAGCCACGTCCGTTCATGTTGTGTCGTTCGTTTCGGTGCTTCACTGTTGAGGAGCTTTTCCTGTGAGCAACACCGAGTGTTTGTAGTGGTGAAACCGAGCCCCCGTGCAGTGGGATTAACTATATTGGTTCACTACAATTCAAGTGCACCAGCCGAATTTACTGCCTTGTGGCAGTTAGTGTGCTGGTTACCTGGCTGGCCACTGACGTAATTTCAGGCAGTGTTCCTTTTTGGTGTGCGCTTTTAGTGTGCGTTTGGCCATTGAAAACTTATAGGTTAAGGTATTTTTGAATTGTTGGATAATCAACTGTGGGACTTCAGCTGCTTAAAGCCTTATTCTCAAAATTTCCCCTTAAGCGAAAACATTGAGGCCTTCTGCCTTGAAAGATTATGGTAACATATTTTAAAATTTTTGAAATTTAATTGTGACCTTCAGCCTTTTGTATTGCACCTTGTATATATTTGTTCTATCCACTTTTACCTTGAGGCTTTCCGCCTAGCTGTGATTTACAATCTTAACTGCATGTCTTCTTCAGTCATTTGAAATTTATCTTGTTGCTTTTAAGATTTCTTGTCTGGAGGCCTTTAGCCGTGAAAGAACTTGATTTTGAAACTCGTTGTTATAAAGGTTCGGCTATGTGCCAATTTGATTTAAAGGTGTTATTAAATAACAATAAATTACAATTTTAAAGTGAAACTGACCGACACCTTATTTGGCCCTTTCTACAATCCTAATCACCTGTTCTGCCCAGCGGGTTTAGTGGGCGTTTCACTACCTTCGGTGTTCCTCTACCATTTTTCCCTTTTCCTGTTCTTTCCAGCACCTGGTTAATTATTTTGCCACACTGGTCTGGCTTTGCACTAACCTGCTCCTTCTTCTGGTAGGTGCTGTCCATAGACTTCTATCCTTATCTATTCTTCTTAGTGCTTCATTTTGTACTTTATATGTCCACTTATTTCTGACATTCTTATACACTTTAACGAGCTTTTTCCTCAATTCCAATGACTCATATCGGCAGAGCTCTTTTATTGAAGAAAGTTTTGGTCGACTCTGTCAATTTACGTCTTATAGTTTCCTTTCTTTGCTCATTCTGTGCACCTTGCTTCGTAAATAGCTAATTTATTTCGCGTCTCTCACTACTATATTGTTTCTAATTTTGAAGATAAACAAATCGTTACTCTCTTTTTTACTCTTCGCTATTTCCGTCTTTGTTTATCTTCAAGCCATGTTCCATGCTAAGTACGCCGTACATTCCTTTCTAAGTCTTCCTTACGTCCGGGTGGGTTCAAACCTAACTAACCTAAGGACATCACACACAACCATGTCCGAAGCAGGATTCGAACATGCGACCGTAGCAGTGGCGCGGTTCCGGACTGAAGCGCCTAGAACCGCTCGGCCACCGAGGCCGGCGTCCGAGTGGGAAATACATCATAACACGGATATCTCTTTTCCTTGAACTCTTAATCACTATTTTTTTTTAAGTTTTGTCTCCTTCTGTGCTTCGACGTATGATCTAATCAACAGTAATGAACTTGCCCTTCTATCCTTATTACTCCACTACGGGTTTTGTAGATGCAGTGGCTTATTTGTGTGTGTCTTTATTTAAAACCCAATCTTATAAGGACATCTTATTCCACTTTACACTGTTGAAGGCATTCCACAAATCCACAAATTCTAGGAATGTACACCGTCTGATTAGAAGCATCTGGATATCACTGTGCAATGCGAACCTGGCCGCTAGATACCTCTAAAGCTGGACACGCCAGTGCAAAAGGAGGGGCGAGTATTGTATTGTCAGTAGCGAACCAGTAATAGGAGTTTCGGTCGATCACGAGAGCTCAGTGACTTCTATAATGGACTAGTCACTGGAAACTCTATCAGAGAGCTGTCGATAAAATGGGGGCCAATTATCCCTCCTCCACAATGCCGCACAATACATAAACCCGACAAGGTCGCTGATGTTCTACTTGTCGCAGCTATCGTGGATTTTCCGTTGCCCAATAGTGTATATTATGTCGGTTTACGTTACCGCTGTTGGTGAATCACGCTTCGTCGCTAAATAGAACGCTTCCAAAAAATCTGTCCTAGTCCCGTAATTTCTCTTGTGCCCAGTGGCAGAACTGTACACGACGTTCAAAGTCGTCGCCATGCAATTCCTGGTGCATAGAAACATGGTACGGGTGCAATCGATTATGCTGTAGCATTCTTGACGCCGACGTCTTTGAGATTCCCGATTCTCGCGCAATTTATCTGCTACTGATATGTGGACTAGCCGCGACAGCAGCTAAAACACCTACTTGGGCATCATCATTTGTTGCAGGTCATGGTTGACGTTTCACATGCGGTTGAACACTTCATGTTTCCTTAAATAACGTAACTATCCGGCCAACGGTCCGGACACTGGGATGATGTCGTCCAGGATTCCGAGCAGCATACATAGCACACGCTCGTTGGGCATTTTGATCACAATAGCTATACATCAACACGATATCGACTTTTTCCGCAATTGGTAAACGGTCCATTTTAACACGGGTAATGTATCACGAAGCAAATACCGTCCGCACTGGCGGAATGTTACGTGATACCACGTACTTAAACGTTTGTGACTATTACAGCGCCATCTATCACAAAGCGAAAAAAGTGGTCCAACTAAAACATTCATATGTCTTTACGTACTACACGAATATGCAATAAATTTAAAAAAAAAACCAGTTGATATCCGTTTGACCTATGGCAGCGCCATCTAGCGGACCAACCATAGCGCCATCTGGTTTTCCCCTTCAAGCCAGACGAGTTTCATTCTTTGTTGTTTTTTCGTTTGATGCTTATTTCGTGAGATATTTGGCCCGGTCACTATCAATGGACAACCCTGTAGATCCTGCATCAGTCTCCAACATAACCGGTTTACGCAATCTGTAACTGTGGTGTTAGCACTCCAACGATCAACTGCCAACTGCTTCTCCAGCAGAGTTCAAGCCGTCCTAAAGGCGCATAGTGAACATACCCTATATTAATTTCACTAACAAATGCTGGATACTTTTGATCAGATAGTGATACTGATTTTCTTTTTCGTTTTCAGACTGCCTTCTCTTACCGCGCATAATGTCAGAATTGCTTCTCTGGTAACATTTCTCTTTTTGAAAGCAAACTGCTCGTCGTCAATTTTTCTTTCTACACTTATGACAAAAATCGCAAAACAAAAAAATAATTGATGTACAGTAAGGAAATTACGGGAATAAATTTGTCTGGGTAACATATTTAAGCCGGCCGAAGTGGCCGTGCGGTTAAAGGCGCTGCAGTCTGGAACCGCAAGACCGCTACGGTCGCAGGTTCGAATCCTGCCTCGGGCATGGATGTTTGTGATGTCCTTAGGTTAGTTAGGTTTAACTAGTTCTAAGTTCAAGGGGACTAATGACCTCAGCAGTTGAGTCCCATAGTGCTCAGAGCCATAACATATTTAAATGATCAACATTTAAGTTCACAGGTTAATGTAAGTGTGGGAAAAGCCATTGCAAATATAAAATGCTGGTACATTAATAACTGCTGATACCGCCAGAATGTTGAATGCAAGCACGGAAACGCGCATGCACTGTGTTGTACAGGTGCCGGATGTCGCTCTGTGATACAGAGTTCCATGCCTGCTGCACTTGATTGGTCAATACAATTACGATTAATGCTGTTTGTGGATGACGTAGGAGTTGTCATCCGATGATGCCCCATATCTGCTCTATTGGTGACAGTTCTGGTGATCAAGCAGGCCAACACAACATGTCGACACACTGTAGAGCGTGCTGGGTTACAACAGCAGTATGCGGACAACAGTTATCTTGCTGGAAAACACCCTCTGCAATGCTGTTCATAAATGGCAGCACAACAAGTCGGATCAGACAAGTGACGTACAAATCTGCAATCAGTGTGCCTGGAATAATCACGAGAGGGATTCTGCTCTCATACGAAATCGCACTCCGGACCAGAACTCCAGGTGTAGGTTCAATGTGTCTAGCACTCACACAGGTTGTTTACACGCCGTCAACTAACCTCCTTCTAACCAACACACGGCCATCACTGGTACCGAGGTAGAACTGGCTTTCATCAGAAAGCATAACAGACCTCCACCCTGCCCTCCAATGAGACTCGCTGGACACCACCGAAGTCGCAAATGTTGCTGGTTTGGTGTCAGTGGAATGCACGCTACAGGGCGTCTGGCTCGGAGCTGTCGTTGAAGTAACCGATTCGTAGCAGTTCTATGAATGCGTCGTGTCTGTTCTTTAACACATGTCCGAAAGAACACACACCTCGAGCCCCAGTTGTGATACATATTATGTAAATTGAAGGTGGAGGGGGGAGAAAGGAAAGGGAAGGAACTATTGATGTCAGCTGCATTCGGACATTTTGCTGAATCAGCAGCGAGGAGTGAAAATGTGTGCTGTACCGAAATTCAATCCAGGGATCTCCTGCTTAGTGGGCAGTTGCGTTAACCACTGTGCCTTTTTTTAAATTATTGAATTTCGATTCCCCCCGAGGGGGGGCAGGTTGGCAGCAGCTTAGTACGCTGCTCTTCAGCCTACAGAATTTGTTTTTAAAAAATGAAGATAATAATTAATAAAAGCAGGAGATAAAAACGGTGACTTAAATGGTAAAATGGCGGAAAATTGTGGTACTCAAAACATAAAACAAAGGTTTGGTGATGCTAATAAAATACACAGGAAGATGACAGGTAAAACAATAGACAGACAATTAAAAAACACTGCGACAGTCTGGTTTCTGCTTGCAAGAGATATAAAAATCACACCCAGCGCCAGCATGATATCTGTTCGCAACACTTTGAAAAGACGCACAACACTGAACATTCACTTGAACATTGCACTAAGAAGTTGGCACAAATATGACACACCACATTAGAGGGCAGACGTGTGGAGACTGGTCAGATGATGGGAAAGAAAAGGGGGGAAGGAGAGGAAAAACGAAGATGGGGGGGTAGGGGGGAAGGAGAGGACGGAGGACAAGGACCCATAAGAGGGGGGGGGGGCTGGGCAGACGCGAGAGAGAGTGGGCAAAGGCAATGGAGGGGAATGCAAAAGGACTCGGGGGGTGGGGGGGGGGGTGAGAAGGGGGCAGAGAGAGGGTTGGCGGGGAAAAAAGAGGATGGAATGGGAGGAAGAGGGAGCCCAGGGAAAGGACAGAGGAAAGGAGGGGGAGATGAGGAACAGAGTTGATAGGAGGGATAAATGAAGGGAGACAGGGCATCATCTGGGAGGAGGAGTTGACAGAAGCCACCTTGGAAAAAAAGGTGAAGGGTGTAGAGATGGAGGGTCAGGGGGACACAACAGCAAAGGCACGGCAGAGGGCGGGGGGTTGGAGAGGAGAGGAGCAACCAGGGGATGAGAGGGATCAAGGCTGTGGGAGGTGTAGAGTATAAGGATATGTTCAAGGAATAGGAGCATATGGGAGAAAGGAATCAGGTCGTAGAGGATCTGCGTGGGGATTGCAGGCATATACGGAAGGTGAGGCGGAATGCATGGCACACGAGGATCTGGAGGGACTTACAAATTTGGGGGGGGGGGGTATCCAGGCGGTACTGGCATAACAGAGGATGGGACGGATTAAAGACCACTGTGCCATCTGGACACAGTATTTATCGCAGTTCAGTGGACTATCTCGCGACGCCTCTCAGTCAACCCGAATAGGCATTTAACGCCACCTATTTGTAGTCCTCGTCCATGCCTCCATGCATGTTACTTTGAAGTTCCAGCAGAAGGCCGAACACAACTGTGCATCCTCACTGAAGGTGAGGTATCACTGCAGGCACCTAGAAGATTTGTACTCAGTTGATGCTGATGATGACTCTGATGAAACAATTCTAGTTATGACAAGGGACTTGTCAGAGCATGAACAAGTCTCCCCTAATTTTCGGCTGAAAATTGTGCTGAAGGCTGTTTAGCTGAAGAAGTTGAATAGTCCATACAGAGGAACGACAGTATTGCAGAAGTTTGATCGACGACAGTGGAAGAAGGGAGATTTTTTTCCAGTCATTGAGCCATTCGTTTCTCTTCCTGTACCAGCCCCTAATAGACTAATGAGTCCTCTGGAATATTTCAGAACTCAGGTGACGGATGTTATGCTTCACAACTTGGCAGAGCAATCAAATCAGTGCAGGGTACAAAAGGCTGGAACAAATGTGAACACAAGCAATTTGGAACTGGAACAAATGTTAGGCATGCACCTGGAAACGGGACTTCCTTAGATGCCTAGCATTCGCTATTACTGGGTGACCCAAATGGCCCGCCCATTGGTCTGTAACATTATGGCGCGAAATAGATATGAAAAATGTTAAGCGTCCTCTACTTCGAAATAATTTAGTAGTAAGTGATGAAAGTAAAACTAATGATAAGCTCTGAAAAATTAGACATGGCTGAATCAATTCAGGAAAACATTGTTCGAAGGAAGTTCCAGAAGAATGTCACAGTGTCGATGAAGCAATGATTGCTTCTAAAGGCTTGAAACAATTTATGGAAAACAAAACTGTAAGGTTGTTATTCAAAATTTGAGGTAGGGCAGAAAATCTGTTACCTTATATGACTCTGACATTTATCAGTGTTCCGCATAAATACTTGTGACAAGGCAGAGGGAAACATGGAAAGGGCTCACATATGAATTGGTCGTAAAATTGACAGACACACTACCAGTAAATCACAATTCATGAGCGCTATACTTCTTCAATATCAGTGGAATAGATGTATCTATTTAAATGGAACAATGAGAGTAATTAGGCTGAAAGATTGTGCCTCACCCAACGATAAAGTCATGAAGGCTGAAGGACGAGGAGCAATAGTAAGCCTAGTAGACCTCACGGGACGATTCATTGTAGTGAGATGGTAGAACAAACCTGTTACTCTGCTGTCATATTTCATTGGTGTTGAGCTCCAGGATAAGGCAAAAACGTAGGACAAATCACAAAGATAATATGGGCAAGTCCCAAGACCAGCTGTTATCCCAGCTTACAACACCTGTATGGGTGGTATTTATCTGATGGACGTCCTATGATCACTATACAAATACCACATAAAATAAAGGAGGTGGTATTTATACATCTTCTGGCACGCAATTACGGTTGCGGTAGTCAACAGTTGGCTCAAATACTGTAACGAGTGCACGTCTCTTCAAGAACGACTCATTTCATCGCCCAAATTCCAAGCAGAATTTGTGGGTGAACTATTATTGGCAGGGAAAGACATATCAAAGCACGGACACCCAAATAAAGATGACATATCAAAAAAGAAGAATAAGACTGCCACAATAGTTCTGCCAGTTGTAGACTGCCAGAAGGACGGTAATGATCATTGGCCTATATGGAAGGAGACAAGAGGACGCTGCAAGATATATTTCAAGATGATATCATATATAAGGTGTCAAAAATGTGAAGTGTTTTTGAGCTTAAATCGAGATAGAAATTGTTTCAGAAGGTTTCACACATAGAAACTGATGAATTGGCTAATAACTCCAGTTGTGCTATTTCTATTTTATTGTGAAAAGGAATTAACAATTTTGCATAATATACTCTTTAGTGAATGAGCTGCTGTTTTATAGCATATAATAACCAGGCTGTGCAGAAGTGAGATATATACGGTGACTTGCTGCTGTATGATAGTAATCAGTGATTTACTTCATACTATACGTATTAACTATAAGTAAACGCATTTTAAAGTAAGCTGGTATAATATATTCGTACTTCACCACAGAATATTGCATAAAAATGAAAATAAAAAAGATTTTGGAACTAATCTAAGTTAAATTATATTGTTCACAACGTGTCCTGCCATCCACTATTTTATACTGTCTATTGCCCAGTGTGAAAAATACGTCACATTAAAATTTTGGGTTGGAAAACGTTAAAACCGTTGGAATTTGCTCATGAAATAGTGAAAAGAGGCAATAATAAGAGGTTTTGGTGAAAGAAAAAGTTTTGGGAATATGGGGAATGGTGTTAGCCATTGTAGCGTAAAGTTTTGAAGCCAACAGCGTTTTACTCCTACCTATTTGTTTCCTGACGATGGCCCAATAACCCGAAAACCAATAGGAAATAAGCAAATCAGCAGAACGAAAGATCACAATAATTAAAATTTTTCGGAAATATGTTCGTAAAACATGTCGAAATTTTAATAAATACTACTTCTCTCTACGTTATATCAAAACGTGAACATTTATCTGTATATTCCATCACTGGAGGCACGCTAGAAGTTTGGTGTGTAGTAACTATGAGGCGTAGGGTAACCTCAAACCAAATGCTTCGAAGAGCATTCCATACACACCAGACACTGTGCTACAGAGGAGTCCTCTCTGGCCCGTTTGTCGAGTGCAGTCGATGAAATGCTGGTGTTCGCCAGTTTATGTGAGGTGCACATATTAGATGTTTGATGTGCCAGTGACTATTTGTCTTTTTTTGTGATAGCAGCTGGTGTGGCTATCAGTGAACAGTGATTCGACTTACAATTACAACTCCTGTGTGATGATCCAGAGTGAACTACTTGAGCGAAAAAACAAAGGTGTTGTGTCACGCCAACGGGTTCCAGAATTCGGTTCTGAAAGAGGCAGTGGAAATACGAGTACATGACGATCTTGTAAATTGGGACATCGGTTTCCATTGAGTTCCAAATGGTGTGTTGCATTAGACAAAAAAAAAAGAAGACAGGAACGCTTTGATGTGAAAGCTACAGTGACAGCAGGCGAAACAGACAGATACCGTTAGGACTCGAAGCCTGGACTGCCGGGAAGCATACGACTGACCCACTCGTCAGCTCGGCAGAGACGTTTAGGGTCGATTCGGCTCCACATGTTGTGTACAAATAATACGGCAGGAACGCTTTGATGTGAGAGCCACAGTGGTAGCGGGCACTGGACACGAACCTGAAACTTCACGTTAATATGACAATTAACGCGAGAAAATTTCATCAATGAAAGCCGCCAAGAAAGCCTGCAATCCCGTTATTTCCCTCACTCGTAGGTATCTGGGACAGAGTATTGTATCCCAGGAGCCTGTTCGAACGTTCGAATATTATTGCTAACTGAAAAAGAAATATTCTTATTACAATCTTGATAGTTTCAATTTTATCTTGAATTTTGCAAAAATGTATGAATATTTGCCTGGGATATTCGTTGCTGAATGTACAATGTGACTTGTGTCTGCCTTGGAATGTACTATTTCAATTGTTTTGTATTTCGCTGTTTAAGGTTGTAACGTCCCCTTAGAAAAATTATGAATGACTGTGCTGGTAAACTTCTAGGTTTCAAACAGCTGAGCAAAACTCAACGTACTCAAACAGTTTTTTCTTTAGTTATTTTGATCATCACTAAATTCACACACATTAATTTTAGCGCAACGCAATCTGACTTTTAAAAATCCCTGCAAAAGAATGTCCCTGACTGACAATAACCTATACCTTTCATGAATCACTTACCTCACAAAAATCTTCGTTACTCGAACTACTGCAATACAGCGAGCGCCATACTGCCAGCTAAACAAAAGATTCTAATTACTGAAAGCACTAACTACGGATAGGAATAGTTAGCAAATGAAAGATTTTGATAGAGAACAAACAATGTATTTACCTTAATAGTGTTCAAAAGTCGTCATATATATATCTATCAATTCATGACATCCATCTTTGTAAATTTCCTTTTTCTGGCGGTCACACGTCCAGATCGTCCGCTTATGGTAGCTTCTCAAAACTCTGGCATCTCTGTCTCCACATCCACCACTGCTGGCGGCTCACCTCCACCTGCTCAACCCTACGCGCTGTTCACATCCAGCTGCCCAACACTACACTAAGTGAATGTTTCAACAATGAGTCCGAGCAGCCACAGACTGCACACAGCGCAGTCGGTGATTTTCATACAGCGCTACGTGGCGTCACCAACATAAAAACCTAAACAGCCTACTTACAAGGTGTACAAAAATTAAGTCTTCGAAGGATTTAAAACAATTTTGGATAATTTAGTTCATTGTACACTCCTGGAAATTGAAATAAGAACACCGTGAATTCATTGTCCCAGGAAGGGGAAACTTTATTGACACATTCCTGGGGTCAGATACATCATATGATCACACTGACAGAACCACAGGCACATAGACACAGGCAACAGAGCATGCACAATGTCGGCACTAGTACAGTGTATATCCACCTTTCGCAGCAATGCAGGCTGCTATTCTCCCATGGAGACGATCGTAGAGATGCTGGATGTAGTTCTGTGGAACGGCTTGCCATGCCATTTCCACCTGGCGCCTCAGTTGGACCAGCGTTCGTGCTGGACGTGCAGACCGCGTGAGACGACGCTTCATCCAGTCCCAAACATGCTCAATGGGGGACAGATCCGGAGATCTTGCTGGCCAGGGTAGTTGACTTACACCTTCTAGAGCACGTTGGGTGGCACGGGATACATGCGGACGTGTATTGTCCTGTTGGAACAGCAAGTTCCCTTGCCGGTCTAGGAATGGTAGAACGATGGGTTCGATGACGGTTTGGATGTACCGTGCACTATTCAGTGTTCCCCCGACGATCACCAGTGGTGTACGGCCAGTGTAGGAGATCGCTCCCCACACCATGATGCCGGGTGTTGGCCCTGTGTGCCTCGGTCGTATGCAGTCCTGATTGTGGCGCTCACCTGCACGGCGCCAAACACGCATACGACCATCATTGGCACCAAGGCAGAAGCGACTCTCATCGCTGAAGACGACACGTCTCCATTCGTCCCTCCATTCACGCCTGTCGCGACACCACTGGAGGCGGGCTGCACGATGTTGGGGCGTGAGCGGAAGACGGCCTAACGGTGTGCGGGACCGTAGCCCAGCTTCATGGAGACGGTTGCGAATGGTCCTCGCCGATACCCCAGGAGCAACAGTGTCCCTAATTTGCTGGGAAGTGGCGGTGCGGTCCCCTACGGCACTGCGTAGGATCCTACGGTCTTGGTGTGCATCCGTGCGTCGCTGCGGTCCGGTCCCAGGTCGACGGGCACGTGCACCTTCCGCCGACCACTGGCGACAACATCGATGTACTGAGGAGACCTCACGCCCCACGTGTTGAGCAATTCGGCGGTACGTCCACCCGGCCTCCCGCATGCCCACTATACGCCCTCGCTCAAAGTCCGTCAACTGCACATACGGTTCACGTCCACGCTGTCGCGGCATGCTACCAGTGTTAAAGACTGCGATGGAGCTCCGTATGCCACGGCAAACTGGCTGACACTGACGGCGGCGGTGCACAAATGCTGCGCAGCTAGCGCCATTCGACGGCCAACACCGCGGTTCCTGGTGTGTCCGCTGTGCCGTGCGTGTGATCATTGCTTGTACAGCCCTCTCGCAGTGTCCGGAGCAAGTATGGTGGGTCTGACACACCGGTGTCAATGTGTTCTTTTTTCCATTTGCAGGAGTGTATTTTGTAACGACAGCCGTTTAGATGCAGTCACTCTTCGTACATTATTGTATGTCATAATTCATTTTCACTAATTCGCAGACATAACTGTCGTGCTAATTGTTTTCAAAAGTTGTCAGTTTAATAGTCTGTGAGTGAAACTTCGTATGATACCTATAGCACGCGTGGTCAAGGAGCAGCGTCTTCGGTTAGTAATCAAATCGTCTCTGGCCCCTGGTTCGAACCCTGCCAAGGCTAAAATTATTAATAAAACTCATCAGCAATGCCAGCCGAACTCTTGTGGCATACTACATCACCCTCATTCAGCAAACTGCCTTGTCAAACAGGGCGAAGGAGAGGACAGAGTTTCAGGGCACTCTCTTGCCCTTGAGGTGGAGAACTGCCTCTAAAGGCGAAAACATCACCAATGATCAACGGCATAAGGATACAGAACGCAATGGAAACCACTGCATTAAAGACATATAATGTGTAGCCACAGGACATGTGGCCCGTAACTGAAAAAGTGTCATGATGATCTCTCCATTGGCAAAATATTCCGGGCTGGTCCCCTGTTCGGATCTTCGGGAGGGTACTGCTCAGGGCGAAGCGACCATGAGAAAAATACTGAATAACCAACGAAAGGATAACGTTCGACGAGTCGGGATGTGGAATGTCATAAGCTTGAACGTGGTGAGGAAGCTAGAAAATCTGGAAAGCGGAACTATTATTCTCGTGTCAGAAACAATCGTAACGTTGCCTTGTGAAAGATCTCTTCTGTGCAGTTCGCTGGACGCAGTCGACACTGAAGCGTATGTTGAACAGTGTGTTCTTCCCCGCAGTTGCACTGGGTTTTGTTTTCTTCAGTGCATCCCTATTTTGCCAAGTTAAGCCGTGATCTGCTCACTCTTGACCTCAGCCTATTCAACGACTTCAAGACTGGCCTATTCTCATCATGACCAGGAGGTAAATATTCTGAAAATCTTTTCCAGCTAGGAGGGTGATATGTCTCAGCCTTCCATAGTTGCAGCCTGGCTTCTTCATCAGTACTTGTTAGTTTCTGCGATGTTCTGAGAAAACTTTTCCTTGAGATTAGTCGTTTTTGGTAGGGTTGTTTCCCGTGTATGGGATGCGTTTTTTCCTGCTCCGGTTTCGATCTTCCCTGTTTGCTGCTATTTCTCTTTGAACAGGAGGTGGTACAATTCCTGTGAGATGGTAGAGCGTTTCGAACGGAGTTCACTTCAAACAGCCTGTTATAATTCTAAGTGCGTCGTTTA
The DNA here is from genome assembly GCF_023898315.1 of Schistocerca nitens. Classification (NCBI taxonomy): domain Eukaryota; kingdom Metazoa; phylum Arthropoda; class Insecta; order Orthoptera; family Acrididae; genus Schistocerca; species Schistocerca nitens. Next base: position 781,339,041 of record NC_064618.1, read on the forward strand.
CTGCAATATACACCTGTTTGACGTGTGTTGACTTACACCAAACAGGACAGGCATACTTTGCAGTGGAGAATCATAATGCCATTGCAGTAGTTCAGATGGTTTAGTTAGTTACTTAGTTGCGTGTTCTATTCATCAATCTTACGGTAACCGTTATGATGGGGAACGTGTGAAGTGCATAAGAAATGCACGCATGAATCAAGATCCTTTTTTTTAAGCTTAACATTTTTATTACCTACCCCATTCCCTTAAATGGCACAAAATGAATATATTATAGCCATAGATTTATTCATTTCTATTAAAGAATTCATCTATGGTATAGAAGGAGTTGTCAAGAAGATATTATTTCAATTTATTTTTGAAACTGTTACTGCTGTCTGACAGACATTTTATTTCATCCGGTAATTTATCGAAAAGTTTTATAGCAACATATTTTACCCCTTTCTGTGCTAAAAACAGGTTAAGTAGAGGGCAGTGTAAGTCTTTCTTTCTTCTGAGAACAGATTTCGTTACTGAGTAAATGTACTGTGAGGCTGTTGTTAGAATTCCTAACCTTTTAAACAGATACCTACAAGATCTGCGACTATGAGCACCACACTTTTCAGCTTCATAGCCCCACTATGATGTGGCCAGTTTTCTCACTAGGTTGTTCCTGGTGGAGACTTTTGATCTGAAATTCATGCAGCGTTTTTTGAACGTTAGAGATGTGTCAAGTGTTATCCCTATGTATTTTGGAGTGTCACAGTGTTCCAATTTAACCACTGACCACTCTGTCTTTAGTTTGCGGGTGGGTTCCCTGTTTCTCAGGTGAAAAGCAAACACTTGTATATTTGATGGGTTTAGTTTAAGCTGGTTTATTCTGCAGTATTTTGACAGACCTTCATGAGCACTTTTTGGGTGATTTTTATTGAATCAAAGTTTGTGCTCTGGGTTTCCAGAGCGAGATCATCAATATACAAGAAACTCCTGTAGCTGGGAACTATGGGTAGGTCGTTAGTATATATACTGAACGAAACTGGAGCCAACACACTTCCCTGGGGAAGGACATTTTTCTGTAGCCTCCATCGGCTATGCTGTCCTTGGAGGTCAAAGAAGAATCTTCGGTTCTGCAGAAAATTGGCCATGAACATGCTGAGGCTGAAATCCTTGGTTAGGTTATAGACCTTGTTTAATAGTAACTGGTGGTTGGCGGTGTCGTACGCTGCTATCAAGTCAACGAATACCACCCTTTCGCCCTACGGGCTTCAAAACCATCTTTAATGAAATGGGTAAGACTGAGTAATTATCCTACTCAGTTTTTACCAGGGCGAAATCCAGCTTCCTGAGGTATAAGGAAGGCATCAGTAACATGTGAGAGGCGGTTTAAAATCATTCCGTCTAGCAGTTTGTAAAGATGATACGTAGTGCGATTGGTCTAAAATTCTTTGGACTGTTTCTTTCTTTATCAGGTTTCAGTATAGCAGGTACTCGGCTCTTCCGACACATCTTCGAAATTTGACATCTATCAATACATTTATTGAAGAATTGGTGAATCCATTCTTTCGTTGTTAATGCAAAGTGCTTAATTTGCTCAATTCGTACCTCGTCCAAGCGAGATGACTTACAAGTTTTACTCTATTTAATAGCCTTCCGTAAATCATACATTGTGAATAGGAGCGAAAAATTGTTATTCTCCTCTTGCTCAATTCTTCGCAGTTTTGGTTTTTTGGATTTATGGCTGGGCTTCCCATTTAGCAAAAGATGGTGTGCTATTTGGTTGGCGGTGATATTTAGGTGTGTAATGGTCTTAGTTGGATCACTGCACAGGCGTCGCAGATGTATCCAAGCCTTGTGACTGTCTTTCTCAGATCCAGGTTTTCTGATGTTTTTTTTTTTTTTTTTAAATCCTTTATCCCCTTTTTGACTCTCTTGTAGAGGAAATTGTTTCCTTTCACTGAAAGGGTTTTCTCTAAAGAAGTTGCTATATTCTGTAAATAAGGTCACCTGGTCTGATGTGAGACCAGAGATGTGAAATGTTCGATGCCACGAGGGACAGATATTTTGGAACATCTCTTTACGCCCGTGGTGAAGGTGTCGTACTGTTCTAGTGCTGGTTCCGTAGAAGACACTTTGGCATCCAATAAATATGCAAATCTCGACCATTCAGCCTTTCTAAAGTTAAACCTCCTCCGAAATGAGATTTTCTGAGGTCTAACAGCAGCAAAACATTGGCACGTTATTGGTCTATATTATGAATTTGGTACTGTAGAACAGACAGACTTGATACACTATTGGCGAACGCTGTTGGTGATGAATTTGAGGTCGGGATTGTACCCTCGTCTCCTCCTGACGCCATTAAATGATGCAGGTAGTTTTGTATCGTGGATTAGTGTGCAGTGATGCAGTGATTCATTTCTTCCCACTCTAGCACTTCTGCCCCATTTTCATCTTCATTATCGTAGTCCCAATGGTTTTTATGGCTGTTGAAATCGCCAATCGAAATCTGCGCGTATTTATTTTGGTAATTTTATTGGTTTATTAACTGTGAATTCGTCACCAGGTGGTTTGTAGAGAGACGAAATGGTGCAATTAGCTGTTTCTATAGCAAGGATTTCGATGTTACTTTTCTCTGTGAGTGCTGTGGATAGAATTTGGATGTCTGGATAGCGCTTCCGTATTTATCACGTGATCTTTCGATGACAAGGCGCATTTCGTTTATCTTCGATCTACGTATGCCGCAGATCCCGTTTTGTTTCCTGTATACCCAGTACATTGGTGCTGTCTGCAAAGTTCTTGTAACATTTCATCTTTGGATGATGTTATTCTATGTTGATTGGGACAATGCTTAGCTGTGGCTCTAAAAATGGCTTGTACATCGGTGTTTCTGGTGCGAAAAGATCAACCGTCATTTCTTGACTCCCAGGGTACACACGATTGCTTTTCTCAATCACACTCTTCAGGGAGGCTCCTTTCATGTACCCCAAAAAAGGGAAGTCCTAAGGCTCAATCTAGATATAGTGGGGCTCAGTGAAGTGAAATGGAAAGGAGAGAGGGATTTCTAGTCAGACGAGTATAGGGTAATATCAACAGCAGCAGAAAATGGAATAATGAGAGTATGATTCGTTATGAATAATGAGTGGCGACAGGCACAACAAAAAGATTCACACAATTACAGCTTTCGGCCATTAAGGCCTTTGTCAGCAGTAGACAAACATACACACACGCACACACACACACGCACACACACACACACACACACACACACACACACACACACACACACACACACACACGCAAACGCAACTTGCACACACGTGCACTCTCAGAGAGCTGAAACTACACTGTGAGCAGCAGCGCCAGTGCATGATGGGAGTGGCGAGTGGGTGGCGGTAAGGAGGAGGATGGGGCGAAGAGGGAGAGGGATAGTATGGTGGGAGTGGTGGACAGTGAAGTGTTGCAGTTCAGAGGGAGGAGGTGCAGAGGGGGTAAGGGGTAAGTAGCAGAGAGGAGAGAAATAAAAAGAAATTAAAAGACTGGGTGTGGTGGTGAAATGATGGCTGAGTAGTGGTGGAATGGGAACAGGGAGGGGGCTGGATGGGTGAGGACAGTGACTAACGAAGGTTGAGGCCAGGAGGGTCAGGGGAACGTAGGATGTATTGCATGTTTGGCAGCGTTCAAAATTGTTCAAATGGCTCTGAGCACTATGGGACTCAACATCTTAGGTCATAAGTCCCCTAGAACTTAGAACTATTTAAACCTAACTAACCTAAGGACATCACACACACCCATGCCCGAGGCAGGATTCGAACCTGCGACCGTAGCAGTCCCGCGGTTCCGGACTGCAGCGCCAGAACCGCTAGACCACCGCGGCCGGCTTTAGCAGCGTGTTCAGCAACAGGGTAGTCCACTTGTTTTTTGGCCACAGTTTGTCGGTGGCCATTCATGTGGACAGACAGCTTGTTGGTTGTCATGCCTACATAGAATGCAGCACAGTGGTTGCAGCTTAGCTTGTAAATCACACGACTGGTTTCACAGGTAGCCCTGCCTTTTATGGGATAGGTGATGTTAGTGACCGGTCTGGAGTAGGTGGTGGTAGGAGGATGTATGGGACAGGTCTTGCATCTAGGTCTATTACAGGGGTATGAGCCATGAGGTAAGGAATTGTGAGCAGGGGTTGTGTAAGCATGGACGAGTGTATTGTGTAGGCTTGGTGCACAGCGGAATACCACGGTAGGAGGGGTGGGAAGGATAGTGAGCAGGACATTTCTCATTCCAGGGCACAACGAGAGGTAATCGAAACCCTGGCAGAGAATATAATTCAGTTGCTCCAGTCGCAGATGGTTCTGAGTTACAAGGGGAATGCTCCTCTGTGGCCGGACTGTGGGACATTGAGAGGCGATGGGAGACTGGAAAGTTAAGGCACTGGAGATTTGTTTTTGTACAAGGATTGGAGGATAATTATAGTCAGTGAAGGCTTCAGTGAGACCCTTGGTATATTTTGAGAGGGAGTGCTCGTCACTGCAGATGCGACGACCATGGGTGGCTAGGTTGTACGGAAGGGACTTCTTGGTATCGAATGGGTGGCAGCTGTCGAAGTGGAGGTATTGCTGGTGGTTAATAGGTTTTATATGGATGGAGGTACTGATGTAGCCATCTCTGAGGTGAAGGACAACATCTAGGAAGGTGGCTTCTTGGGTTGAGTAGGACCAGATGAAGCAAATCTCAATGACTGCTTCACAGCATGTGCCATATGGATCCTTCCCACCAACTCCAGCTTTTTTGAATTGCACAGGTGGTAACTTTCCCTGCAATACATCCTATGTTCCCCTGACCCTCCTGGCCTCAGCCTTCGTTAGTCACTGTCCTCATCCATCCAGCTCCCTCCCTGTTCCCATTCCAGCACTACACAGCCGTCATTTCAACGCCACACCCAATCTTTTAATTTCTTTTTATTTCTTTCCTCTCTGCTACTTAACCCTTCCCCCCTCTGCACCTCCTCCCTCTAAACTGCGACACTTCACTGTCCACCACTCCCACCATACTATCCCTCCCCCTCCTCGCCCCATCCTCCTCCTTACCCCCACCCACTCGCCACTCCCATCATGCACTGGTACTGCTGCTCACAGTGTAGTTTCAGCTCTCTGAGACTGCAGACATGTGTGCAAGTTGCATTTGCGTGAGTGTGTGTGTGTGTGTGTGTGTGTGGGTGTGTGTGTGGGTGTGGGTGGGTGGGTGGGTGTGTGAGTGTGTGTATGTGTGTCTACTGCTGACAAAAGCCTTAATGGCCAAAAGCTGTAATTGTGTGATTCATTTTGTTGTGCTATCGCGAGTCACCATCTCTGCTATATGGTGAGTAGCAACTTTCCTTCTCTGGTATTGTTACATTCCATCCTGAAATTTCCATTGTTTGATTCGTTATGAATAGTAAGATATGGCAGAGAGTGACGTTACTGTGAACAGTTCAGTGATAGGGTTGTTCTCATTAGACTCGACAGCAACTGAACACCAACAATAGTAGTTCATGTACGCATGCCAACGTCACAAACCGAAGATGAAGATATAGAGAAAGTATATAGGGATACGGAACGTGTAATTCAGTACGTAAAGGGAGATTAAAATCTAATGAGGGATTGGAATACGTTTGTACTGGAAGCAGTGGAAGATAGGGTTACAACAGAATATGGGCTTGGTATTAGGAATGAGAGAGGAGAAAGACTAGCTGAATTCTGCAGTAAATATCAGATAGTAATAGCGAATAATCTGTTAAAAAATCACAAGAGGGCGAAGTATACTTGGGAAAGGCTGGCAATACGGAAGCTTTCAGTTAGATTACATCATGATCAGCCAGAGATTTCGAAATCAGATACGGGACTGTAAGGTGTACCCAGAAGCAGATATAGACTCTGATCGTAATTTAGTAGTGATGAAGAGCAGGTTGAAGTTTATGAGATTAGTCGGAAAGAAACAATGCGCAAAGAAGAGGGATACAAAAGTATTAAGGAATGAAGAGATACATTTGAAGTTTTCCGAGGCTACAGATATTGCAGTAAGGGAAACCTTACAAGGCAATTAAGTTGAAGAGGAATAGACTTCTTTAAAGAGAGTAGTCACAGAAGTTGGAAAGAAAACCGTAGATACAAGGAAAGCAACTGCGAACAAACCATGGATAACAACAGATGAAGTACCTCAGTTTACCGACGAAAGAAGGAGGTACAAAAACAGTCATGGAAATTCAGGAATACAGGAATTGAAATGACTTAAGAATGAAAGGAACAGAAAGTGAAGGGAAACTAAGTCCAAATGGCAGCATGAAAAATATGAAGAAATCGAAAAAGAAAGGGAAGACTGACTCATCATATAGAGAAGTCAAACAACCTTCGGCGAAATTAAAAGCAAGGGTGGCAACATTAAGAGTGCAAAGTAGAGAGCATATAGGTGGGAAGAATACACTGAAGGCCTCTGTGATGGGGAAGACTTGCCTGATGACATTATAGAAGAAGAAACATGAGTCGATATAGAAGAGGGAGAGATCAAGTATTAGAATCAGAATTTAATAGAGCTTTGGAAGACTTGAGATCGAGTAAGGCAGAAGAGTAGATAATATCCATTAGAATTTCTAAAATCATTGGGGAGAGTTGCAACACCGCACAATGCCCATGCAGCCCGTGCATACAAGTTGTTGACAAGAATAATACACAAAGGAATGGTAAAGAAATTTCAGGATACGTTAGATGACGATCAGTTTGGCTTAGGAAAGATAAAGGCACCAGAGAGGCAAATCTGACGTTGCGGTTGATAATGGAAGCAAGAGTGAAGAACAATCAAGGATTTGTCGACTTGGAAAAAGCTTTCGAGAATGTAAAATGTTGCAAGATGTTCGAAATTCTGAGTAAATGGGGGTTAAACTGTAGGTAAAGACGGGTAAGATCCGCCGAAGAAAAGGAAGAGGATCTACAGGATTTGGTAATGGAATTAACACCGTGACGAATACAGGATATGCATTGAGAGTAAACAGAATAAAGACGAAAAGAAAGAGAGGTAGCAGAAATGCGGACAGGAGAAACTTAACGTCAGGTCTGCTGATCACGAAGCAGGTGAAGTTAAGGAATTCTACTACGTAGGCGGAAAAATAACCCATGGTGGTCGGAACAATGAGGACATAAAAAGCAGATTAGCACTGCCGAAAAGGGTATTCCTGGTCAAGAGAACCGACTAGTATGAAAAATAGGTCTTAAAGGAGCACAGCATTGTATGCTAGTGAAACAGGGTTGTGGAAAAACCGGAAAAGAAGAGAATCCAAACATTTGGAGTGTTGTGCTACGAAAGAATGATGAGAATTAGGTGGGTTGGTAAGATAAGGAATGAGGAGGTTGCGTGCAGAATCGGAGAGCGAAGGTATATATAGAATGCACTACCGAATAGAAGGAACAGGATGCTCGGATATGTGTTAAGACATCAGGGATTAATCTCCGTGGTACCAGAGGAAGCTGTAGAGGGTAAAAACTGTTCTGGAAGGCAGAGGCTGAAATACATCCAGCAGGTAATTGAGGACATAGTTACAAGTGCTACTCTGAGTCTAAGATGTTGGCGCAGGAGAAACATTCCTGGCGGGCCCCATCAAAACCAGTCAGAAGCTTGATGTCTCAAAGAAAAGGGGGGGGGGGGGCGGAGTTCTTTGTTAAATACGCTCGTGCCACAAGTTACGGAAGTCTAGTTCAAATATAGAGAATAATTCTGTAGTCTAGCTACAAAGACGGCTAACTCCAGATTTTTACAATTTGAGATAATAACAGATTTAAAGAGCAAATAACATAGAGAATCGAATTGTGTATTCTATGGTGGAAAAAACGGCCAGAAACATTTGAAAACTATTTTTAAACATATTTCTGGGTTACAAAATCGGGCACCACTAAAGCATGTTAGTGTCAGAAACAGCTACCTCCACCGAACACCAATCATAGGGCTTCATTGTGTCACGTGATCACACAAGCTCAATAAGTTTTTAGAGACATATTAACGAACAGTGTGTTCTAATTTTGTGTGCAACAAACTGAAAACAGAGTTATCTGTACACAAAGCACTTACATCAGGATTTTTTCATGCCCTGCAAAAATTAGACAATGATGTAGCTGTAGTGTCATACGATATGCGAAAACATGTCATTACGGAAACTTCCAGCCAGATCATTGAACATACCATTCAAAGCAACTAAACTGCTTTAATTTGACACTCTTTCTGGATGTTCTAGTGGACCTGTAACTCTGAGTAATGAGATTGTATCAACTTATGCTTGGGCAGAGAATAAAACGATGAAGTTTCCAAACGAAACAGCCTCTGCAGCATTTGAACAACTCATGTAAATCTAAAACCGCCTATTTAGAAGGCAAAGACACTGTGCGGCTTGAAGCAGACCAAAATTAAAATACAATCTTGTTGACAGTGTGCATTGCTTGACTACAAAGAACAAAACCTTCAATCAAGAAAAATATAACTTATTTCTCGTGTCATAGGGCAGTTCCTTAAGACTCTTTAATGACTGGGGTAACAATCACAAAGGGAGTCCCATAAGGTTTAATTTTGGGTCCGTTCTTATTCCTTATTTATGTGGATAAATTTTCACATAACATTTAATAGGTAATTTTTGCAGACGGTACTAGTGTTATAACAAAACCCATTAAAGAGAAAGAATGGAAAAGTTAGTAAATTATATTTCCCAAAGAATTATTTTGATAAAATACACTACATTCAGTGAGCTATACCAACAATTGATGTAGCACATGAGCAGCAGTCAGAAAGCAGAGTAGAATGCTCCAAATTTTTGGGTGTATGTATCGATGAAAACTTGAACTGGATGAAGTCTGTTATTGAGCTTATCAAGCGGTTAGGTTCAGCTACTTTTACTCTTCGTATAACTACTCATCTCGGAAACAAAGGTATCAACCTCCTGACATATTTTGGGTATTCCAACTCAATAACGTCGTATGGAATAATTTTCTGGGTAACTCATCACTTAGAAAGTACTGATTGCGCAAAAGCGAGTGGTAAGAAGAATATGTGGTGTTAACCCATGGATGTCATATAGGCACCTCTTCAAGGAGTTAGGCATTCGTGTTTTCACTAATGAAATTTTTCATAAGTGATCCATCACAATTTGGGAAGAACAATGAAGTACATATCTACAATACTAGAGGGAATAATTACCTTTATTATCAATTGTCAAAGCTCGAGTTCAAGACGCAGAACTAAAAATTTTTGATTACTTGCCCAATAATATAAAATGTCTGACAGATAGCGAAGCAAGATTCAAATCTAATTTAAAATCATTTCTCCTGGACAGATTCTTCTACTCCGTTGCGAATTTATGCTTAAAAACTAATAATCAGCAAAAGTATAGTTGCACGAGTAGGAATACAATGGTAATGTGTTCATTAATGTTAAGAGTAATCATGTGTACATACATTGTAAACTGACTCGTTCCACATCTCTTCGATAAAACAATAATTCTATGGAACAACTGTTTTTCCTGTTTTTTGTCTTCAGTCTTCTGACTGACTTGTTGTGGCCCGCCATGAATTTCTCCCTTGTGCCAGCCTCTTCACCTCAGAGCAGCACTTGCAGCTTATGTCCTGAAATATTTGCTGGATGTATTCCAATCTCTTTATTTCTCATCAGTTTCTATCCTCTACAGCCCCCTTTAGTACCATAGAAGTTATTCCCAGCTGTCTCAGTATATGTCTCATCATCCTGTCTTCTTGTCAGTGTTTTCCATATATTCCTTCCCTCTCCGATTCTGCACACAAACTCCTCATTCCTCACCTTATGAGCCCACCTAATTTTCAACGTCCTTCTGTAGCACCAAATAATTTTTGACGCAGACCGCAATTCCTACATCCCTTGCCGACAGTCGTTAACTGAGGATCAAAGGGATCGCTATGTGAAAAACCTATGGATACCAGTCACTGTATTCTGGCTCCTATTTTGACTGGACCACAGGTGGGAATCTTTCTACACTCCAGTCAGGGGGCCTGTAGATAGCGTGATGTAGCGCCGAAACTGGTTGCTCAAATACACAAATCAAAAAACGTTTTGCGTCACCCCAGTTCCCGGAACTCCTGAAGACAGACGTTGACTGTGTATATTGTATCACAGTCCCTTTGACTTTTCAGAGATGCCACTAAGCCCGTCCAAAGATGTAAACTACCATGCATCAGCAGCGCCTATTAGACGGAGGGGGGTCCGACAGCCGATCAGTTCTAGTCATTCCAGAAGGAAAGAGGTACACGGCTCGTATTGTCTGTTGTTCAACCATGCCTAGACGGTCAATACCGTTGTTCGATTGTTCGATCGCATCCGCATTGTTACTTTGTGCCAGGAAGAACTCTTAAAAGGGAAGTATCCATGCGTCTCGGAGAGAACCAAAGAGATGATGTTCGGACATGGAGGAGATACAGGGAGACAAGAACTATCGAGAACAGGCCTCGCTCAGGACGCCCAAGGGCTACTAGTGCAATGGATGACCGCTACCTACGGATTATGGCTCGGAGGAACCCTGACAGTAACGCCAACATACGACGTCGTGTTACGACTCAAACTGTGCGCAATAGGCTGCATGAGGCGCAGCTTCACGACGTCCTTGGCGAGGTCCATCTTTGCCACCATGACACCATGCAGCGCGGTACAAATAGGTGCAACAACATGCCTAATGGACCACTCAGGATTGACATCACGTTCTCTTCACCGATGAGTGTCGCATATGCCTTCAACCAGACAATCGTCCGAGGCGTGTTTGGAGGAAACCCGGTCAGGTTGAACGTCTTAGACACACTGTCCATCAAGTGCAGCAATGTGGAGGTTCCCTGATGTTTTGGGGTGGCATTTTGTGGGGCCTACGTACGCCGCTGGTGGTCATGGAAGTCGCTATAACGGCTGTACGATACGTGAATGCCATTCTCTGCCGACCGATATTGCAACCATATAGGCAGCATATTGGCGAGGCATTCGTCTTCATGAACGACAATTCGTGCCCCATCTTGCACATCTTGTGAATGACTTCCTTCAGGATAACGACATCGCTCGACTACAGTGGCAAGTATGTTCTCCAGACATGAACCCTATGGAACATGCCCGGGATAGATTGAAAAGGGCTGTTTATGGACGACGTGACCCAGCAACCACTCTGAGGGGTCTATGCCGAATCGTCGTTGAGGCGTGGGACAATCTGGGCCAACAGTGCCTTGATGAACTTATGGATAACATGCCACGGTGAATACAGGCATGCATCAATGCAAGAGGAGGTGCTACTGTGTGTTAGAGATACCGGTGTGTACAGCAATCTGGACCACCACCTCCGAAGGTCTCAATGCATGGTGGTACAATATGCAATGTATGGTTTTCATGAGCAATAAAAGGGCGGAAATTATGTTTATATTGATCTCTATTCCAGTTTTTGTACAGGTTCCGGAACGCTCGGAACAGAGCCGGCTCACTCGAAACTATGCGCTTTCGTGAACTTCGCTGTGTGTCTGTGTTTGGTTTCCCGCCCTTGTTGCAGTTACATCGTGGTTCTTCTTCCTTCTATGTGTGGCAGCAGTGATGTGTATGAATATTTGTGCCGTGTACCATCTTTGGTTTTGTGCATATAGTTTCCAGTTAGGTGGTCTGTAGTCAGCAGGTCGGTTGCTGCGGACCAGGGAAGTTATCTCCGCGCGGTGCAATTGGCTGGATCTGCTGGCGGTCCTTGCACAGTGTCGGAGCGTGTGTGGAGCTGTCCGATCGCTACGAGCTTCGTTGTTCACCGACCCAGGACGTAAAAGTTGAGTAGTGGTTTCAACTACCCAAGCCACGTCCATTCATGTTGTGGTGGTTCGTTTCGGTGGTTCGCTGTTGGGGAGGTTTTCCTCTAAGAAACACTGAGTGTTTCTGTTGTTGAAATTTAGCAGCCATGCAGTGCAATTAACTATATTGGTTGACTACAATTCAAGTGCACCAGCGGAATTTTCTGCCTTGTGGCCGTTAGTGTTCGGATTACCTGCCCTGGCCACTGACGTAAATTAAGGCAGTGTTCTTTTTGGGTAAAGTTAACTATATTACCGTATTTCCAATTCAAGTGTACGAGCGGAATTTTCTGCCTTGTGGTCGTTAGTGTTCTGGTTACCTGCACTGGCCACTAACGTAATTTCAGGCAGTTTCCTTTCCTCACCTGTTGTCGCTGTCCGACATGGTGTGTAATTTTGACAGCTAATACATACTTCATTGTGGATTATCGCGTTCGTAACCTTTTGTGTTTGAGTTCTCATGTACTGATTGATGGCAAGCAAGTTGTTGTGTCGGTCGGTCCGTGGCTGTGCCCTGGTTGGGTTCCGAAGGATCAAGTATAGTTGGGCTCACCACCTGTCTCACCTAAGTAAACGAGGGCAGACCGTCCTCCCTGAAGGCTACTGAGTGCCGTTGTCTTTATTGTCTTTCCCGCCGGTGTTTATTTATCTGTTTTCAGCTACTTACAATTTAAGGCTTATGGTTGTATTTTTTTTAAATTTTGGTAACGTTGTTGTGGGCTTTCAGCCTTGCAACTTATTCATAAAATTATCTTTCAAGCTTAAACATTGCGGCCTTCTTCCTTTAAAAGATTATAGTTATATATTTAAAAAATTTTAAACTTAATTGTGGCCTTCAGCCATTTGCACTGCACCTTGCATATGTTTGTTCTATCTACTCTGCCTTCAGGCTTTCCACCTAGCTGTCATATATGTTTTTTTTAATTATTTTATTTGCTATTTCAACTGCATTTTTATCTTGTTAATTTTTATGATTTCTTGTTTGGAGACCTTCAGCTGTGAAGGGGTTGCATTTGGCAAAGTTTCGGCTATGTGCTGCTTTGGTTGTAAATGTGTTATTAAATTACAATTAGAAGGTGAAACTGACCCCAACCTTATTTGGCCCTTTCCACAATCCTAATTACCTGTTCTGCCCAGCAGGTTTAGCGGGCGTCTCACTGGTATCAGAGCATAGTTAAGCTTGTTCTTAGCAACTTACTTGCGGTCAGTTTCACTCTTCTTTCGATTGTCTCTGTGGCATCATATTGTTTGGCTTGTATTATTTCAGGTGTTAAGATAATGACAGTCAGACAGTGTCCGGGGATCGTCCTGCTGAGAAGAGACTGTCTCACTTACGAGGTGGCAGTAAGGCGTCAACCGAGGGAGGGCAGTGTTCCAGAATTGCAGCCCGTTTGCACGCTGCCTTGCTGCAGCCGGTTGACGTCACCTTGGCAGCGATCGGTGAGACAGGTGCGGCCATCCACTTTCTTGGTGAAGCCCTTAAAGTTCTTGAGGATACTATTGGTCTTCTAGAAGGAACCGAATCTAGTGAGAGTCAGTTGGGTCGGGTGCGGGCACAGTCGGCGCATTTAACTAATCGGGTGGCTGATTTGAGTACGTTAGAGTTGGGAGAGCATCACAAAAAATCGGCCGCTGAGTTGGGAACGCGTTCTCGCTTCCCACGCCCGGGTTCCCGGGTTCGATTCCCGGCGGGGTCAGGGATTTTCTCTGCCTCGTGATGGCTGGGTGTTGTGTGCTGTCCTTAGGTTAGTTAGGTTTAAGTAGTTCTAAGTTCTAGGGAACTGATGACCATAGATGTTAAGTCCCATAGTGCTCAGAGCCATTTGAACCATTTTCTTGAGTTGGGAACTCTGGTGAGCGCGCTGCAATTTAAGCTTACATGCTTGGAGTTGGATGGGAGGAAGTTCGAAGATAGTGATTTGCGCTATCTGCGGGAACATGGGGGGGGGGGGGGGGGGTGCAGACCAGGGGTGGTATTGTTCTAACGTCTGTTAGACGTGTTTGCTAAGTTGTCTAACTCTCTGACTTATTTCTTTCAGGGTCTGGCCGAATTGATTTTAGAGTGGATTCATCAAGTAGAAAAACTATTGTGGTTGTTGGTTCGTCTCGAACAGCACGCGGGCCCCTTTGGCGTTCCGTACCACGTGATCCTGTCGTTGCTATAGCTGCTAGCTAGAGGCGAGTTGCGGAACATCCTCTCACGGGCCATGGCCGAAGAGTTTACCTTGCAACAATTAAGGGGGCTTGTAATTAGTCAAAGGTTAACCACCGGGGTTCGGAAACAACTTGAGTGCCACCACATTTTGGAAATGCAGCGGGGTGCCGAGCAGTTACATCAGTATATCCATAAAGTCCACACAGTCTCCCAGCCTCCTTGGCCTTGCTGACTGAACTGCCTGAACGCGAATTAGTTTCTATCATTCTCAAGGTAATGTGTGCGGCGGATAAGTCGCATTTTGTTTTCCGTAAGCAGCCTGAGACCTGGGGTGAACTCCGTGATATGGTTCTAGCAGCATGAGAGCCACGGGCGTTGGGAGGTTGTAGGGCGCGACATAGGGGCCGATTCCGGATTATCCACATCCGTGGAAGTTAGAAGGGAACCCAGGCGTTCTTTCAGATGTGGCAGTACAGCTCATTTGGTACGCTCTTGTGATCAGCCTCGTGCTCTTAGAGCTAGTAGATTACGCCGGGTTGGTACGCGAACCCGGGTACGAACCTTTAGGCCTTGGTGTACTCGCGTGGTCGCCCCCGCATAATCCCCTTTGCCTTATGTTTGTTATCGGGTAGGTGGCGAGCCCGTCTGCTCTCTCTTGTATTCCGGTAGTTCCGTCTCATTATTGAGATTTGAGTGGTTTTTGGAATTTGGAAATCTTACTAGACTTCGTTTGTTCCTGTTCCCAGTGCAGAGAAGTCGGGTGGCCAAGGCCAGGTGTTATCTTTGCAGGGTAAGGTCCGGGGGAGTGTATCGGTTGCCGAATTTTCCTGGCCTGTATCTTTAGCTTTGGTTAAAAGACTGCCTGTTAATCTAATATTGGGGTGCGATTTCATTTATAAACCGGGCTCATTTTGGATTATTCCGGAGGCACCTTTTCCTTTAGGTTCTCTCCTGGCGAGAAGTTTGGGCCTTGCAAGTGCGCTAAACCTGGTGAATGGTGAACTGTCTGGACCTTCGGCCTAGAGGTGGCAGCTAATGAATTCGATCAGGCACATCTCTTGTCCAATCAGGCATCTCAACTACGCGATTTGTTGCACAGTTTTTCTCAACTGCTTTGCAATAACCAGGGTGTCACCAGTGTTCTTTAATATCATATCCGTTTGTCCAATGAGGCCCCCGTTAGGCAATCTCCATACCGCCTTTCATCCCCGAAGGCTAAGATACTCAAACTAAGATATCTCAGATTCTGGAACAAGGAGTCATCAGACCCTCTACTTCTGCATATGCTTCGCCAATTTTTCTTGTACCTAAGGATCAGGGGCGCGATTTTAGACCTGTTGTTGACTACCGGCGTTTGAACGCCAAGGTTGTACTCGAATGAGTACCATTGCCGGATTTGCATAATTCTTTTACTTGGTTTGCCGCGCTAATTGGTTTACTGTTCTTGATTTGAATCAGGCCTATTATCAAATTCCATTGGCTGAGGAATGTAAACATGTCACTGCCTTTTGTATTGATTGGAACTTGTTCGAGTTTAACAAAAATGGTTCAAATGGCTCTGAGCACTATGGGACTCAACTGCTGAGGTCATTAGTCCCCTAGAACTTAGAACTACTTAAACCTAACTAACCTAAGGACATCACAAACATCCATGCCCGAGGCAGGATTCGAACCTGCGACCGTAGCGGTCTTGCGGTTCCAGACTGCAGCGCCTTTAACCGCACGGCCACTTCGGCCGGCCCGAGTTTAACAGAGTCCCCTTTATGTTGGTGTGGTGTGCGTATTGTAAGACCTTCGGTGCACACACCATCAGATTAGTTGACTTGTCGCTCTAGCTAAGTAGGCGAGTGTCAGCAATATGTCTCGTGGTCTTATTGTGGCGTGTTTATCTTCTGCCGTTAGGTCAGACGATAGAAATGCCACTTGCACGCTTAGAGTAGCAGATTGACGGTGACCAACTTTAAACAGAACTTGATTAATTTTCACACACATTTATTAAAGTGATAAAAAGCATAGAAATAACTTAACTTGATTCTGGATGCTATTTACAATTGACAATCTGAAGTTCCTTTGGTCTTGGTACGTTAATCTTATTCTCACATATCTCTGATACTTGACAAAGTGTCTATTCATTTATCTTCATGGCTATGTCCAGGAATATGATAATCTTATTAGGTGCAGACTGAAACTTGCCTATAGACTAATGCAGACTGGTACAGACTGGTGCAGATAAATGCAGACTAACTGATCGGAGGTCTGTACACTCGTTATAATACCTCGCGCGTTCAGGTATCACTGCGCGAGTGTGATCCGCGAGGAGAAAAGGTTCTACGTTAGCAGCAATCTCATTGGCTGCATTACATATTAATACGCGGATCGGCGGAAGCTGAATTTGGTCTGTCTCTAAGACAGCGCCATCTCGTAGTGCGGAGACGGACGAGCGCTGCGCCTGCGTTGTTGTGCTTCGTGGGGCGCGCTCTAGTGGGAAAGTTGTGTACGCGCTGACTACGCGGAACTATGTACACAACAGTGTGGCGGTGCTTATTCGTTTGTTGCATAATATTTTTGGGTTTTGAAGTTAGTTTGTGTCTATAATTATTTGGATTACTTGATTATCTATAGTCGTTCGTTTGAGGATCGTTTGGAGCATATCCGACATGTTCTTTTGAGGTTACTGCGAGCTGGTCTAACTGTTAAACCTAATAAAATTACGCTAGCTAGGCGGCAGGTATCATTCTCGGGTCAGAGTATTCACATTGACCAAGAGCGGACGAAAGCCCTGCGGGCATTGCCTCCTCCTGTTGATAAGCGGGGAATCCCTAAATTCATAGGCATGGCAAATTACTTTAGGCGTTTTGTGCCGAATTTTGCTCAGTTGGTGGCACCTTTGAATCAGTTACGCCTTAAGGGCGTGCGTTTTGAATGGGGACCTGCGCAGGATGCCGCCTTTGAGCATATTAAGAGTGCGATAGCCAACCTGCCGGTTCTTGGGGTACTCGATTTTAGGAAGAGGTTTATCGTGCAGACTGATGCTTCTATGCCGGTATTTCACCTGTCCTCCTCCAAGAATTTGAGGGGCAGAGACAACCATTAGCTTACGCGTCTCGGTGGTAAACAGATGCCGAGATTAAGTACTTTGTCTATAAGTGCGCGGCCTTGCCGTTTTGTTTGCATTAGAGAAGTATCGGTTCTACCTTGAGCATCGGGTTTTCCATTTGCAAACCGACAATCAAGCGTTGAGCTGGGTACTGGCGAGGCCGCGTAAGACTGGCCGTATTGCCAGGTGGGCAGTACGTATTTCGGCATTTCACTTCGAAGTTTTCTAGGTTTACTTGGCTCCTTCCGAGCCGTAACGTTACCTCTACCACCACGATTGAAGGTTCTGAAAATGTCTTGGCGTATCAGCCGGATGTTTACCGAAGACGCGTCTAGTCAGCGAAGCAAGCAGGTAGATGGCGACTATCTTAATTATACGGCGTTAGGTGAAATTCCCCTTTTGCTGGAAGATATTGCGCACCATCAGGATCAGGACCCTGTGTGGGCTGGTATTAAGCAACGTGTGTTGGCCGGAGAGCTCTCGGAATAATATGAGATTAAGGGGGGATTCTTTGCAGGCAAGTGGGCAATGCTAAGCAGTCTAAGATCTGTTTGCCTGCTACCTTGGTGCGTCCGGTCTTCCGTTATTTTCATGATTCATTGGTGGGCGGCCATTTAGGGACTTATAAGACGCTCCAAAATATCAAGGAGCATTTAACTTGGCCGTCTATGGACCAGGAGGTTAGACAAATGGTAGCTCAATGTCGCTTGTGTAACGTAGCCAAACCCAATAATGCCCTTCAACAAGGCTGGTTGAGGTCTGAGCGAGAATCCACTACCATGCACAAGCTTTATATTCATTATTTTGGGCCTTTGCCTCTGACTAAAAGGAGTCATCGATATGTACTCGTTGTGATTGATGCATTTCTAAGTTTACTTGGCTCCTTCTGAGCCGTAACGTTACCTCTACCACCACGATTAATCACTACACTAGTGTCTTTAGTGATAACGCTCCAGCCTTTCTTTCGGGCCCTTTTAAGGCTTTCTGCTTTCAGAATGTAGTTAGGCATGTCACCACCATCTCGTATTATCCCCAGGGGTCCTTTGCGGAAAAGGTTAATCGGATCATAAGTCCGCTTTGATTATTTATCATCTGAAAACACCCAGCAAATGGGACTCCAGTCTTCCCTGGCTTAGTTTTGCCATTAATACCGCCATTAATGAAGCCTCGCGAAGTACGCCTGCATCCTTGATATTTTCCTACCCAGTTAATTCCCGTCTTCCCAACTTGTGGGGGAATCACGATCTTATTCCACCTGACTTTAATCCAAGGGGCATCAAGGAAAACTGGAATCGAACCAGGAGTAATATAATCAGAGCTCATAATAAACAAGCCGAGCGTTATAATCGTAATACGGAAACCTTTAAGAGTAAGGCCGGGACCCAGTTTACGTCCACAATTTCCAAGGGAGACAGATGCGCGGCGGTTGCTGCGGATCTCCGCACAGTGCAGTCGGCTGGGTCCGCTGGCGGTCCCTGCGCAGTGTCGGAGTGCGTGTGGAGCTGTCCGATCGCTACGAGCATCGTGGTTTACCGACCCAGGACGTAAAAGTTGAGTAGTGGTTTCAACTACCCAGGCTATGTCCATTCATGTTGCGGTGGTCCGTTTCGTGGTTTTCTGTTGGGGAGGTTTCCCTGTGAGCAACACCGAGTGTTTCTATTGCTGAAATTTAGGCGCCATGCGGTGCAATTAACAATATTGGTTGGCTACAATTCGAGTGCACCAGCGGAATTTTCTGCCTTGTCGCCGTTAGTGTTCCGGCTACCTGCCCTGGCCACTAAGGTAATTTCGGGCAGCGTCCTTTCCTCATCTGTTGTCACCCTCCAACACGGTGTGTAATTTTGAAAGCTAGTACATACTTTATTGTGGATTATCACGTACGTAACCTTTTGTGTTTGAGTTCTCATGTATTGATTGATGGCAAGCAAGTCGTTGTGTCGGTCGGTCCGTGACTGTCTCCTGCTTGGGTTCCCAAGGATCAAGTGTAGTTGGGCTCACCACCTGTCTCACCTAAGTGAACGAGGGCACATCGACCTCCCTGGAGGCTTCTGAGTGTAGTTTTCTTTATTGTCTCTCCCACTGGTGTTTAATTATCTGTTTTCAGCTACTTAAAATTTAAGGCTTATGATTGTACTTTTTTAATTTTGGTAAATTAATTGTGGGCTTTCAGCCTTGCAACTTATTCTTAAAATTATCTTTCAAGCTTAAACATTGTGGCCTTCTGCCTTTAAATGATTATAGTAACACATTTCAAAATTTTTAAACATAATTGTGACCTTCAGCCATTTGTATTGAACATTGAATATGTTTGTTCTATCTACTTTGCCTTGAGGCTTTCCACCTAGCTGTCATATATGTTTTTTTTAAATTATTTTATTTGCGATTTTAACCGCATTTTTATCGTGTTGATTTTTAAGATTTCTTGTTTGGAGGCCTTCAACCGTGAAAGAGTTGGATTTGGTAAAGGTTCTGCTATGTGCCGCTTTGGTTGTAAATGTGTTATTAAATAACAATAAATTACAATTAGAAGGTAAACCTGACCGACACCTTATTTGGCCCTTTCCACAATCCTAATTACCTGTTCTGCCTAGTGGGCTTAGCGGGCGTCTCATGGAGGTGCTTCAAAACTTTTTCTGATGTGTATAAAGTAACAATTGTAAATTTAGAAGGCTGAAAGATGCTTTGATTCGACGTTCTTTATTAAAGAGCCAAAGTCTCGCAACCATCTGTATAAAGATGGACTTACAGAGTTTCACTGATACACCTATCATTAGGTGGTCATTAAAATTTGCTACACCAAGAAGAAATGCAGGTCATAAAAGGGTATTCATAGGACTAATACATTATACTAGAACTGACAAGTGATTACATTTTCACTCAATTTGGGTGCATAGATCCTGAGAAATCAGTACCCAGAACAACCACCTGTGGCCATAATAACGGCCTTGATACGCCTTGGCATTGGGTCAAACAGAGCTTGGATGGCGTGTACAGGTACAGCTGCCCGTGCAGCTTCAACACGATACCACAGTTCATCAAGAGTAGTGACTGGCGTATTGTGACGAGCCAGTTGCTCGGCCACCATTGACCAGACGTTTTCAATTGGTGAAGGATCTGGAGAATGTGCTGGCCAGGGAAGCAGCCGAACATTTTCTGTATCCAGAGAGGCCCGTACAGGACCTGCTGAAATGTAGGGTTTCGCAGGGATCGAATGAAGAGTAGAGCCACGGGTCGTAACACGTCTGAAATGTAACGTCCACTGTTCAAAGTGCTGTCAATGCGAACAAAAGTTGACCGAGACGTGTAACCAATGGCACCCCATACCATCACGCTGGGTGGTACGCCAGTATGGCGATGACGACCATCATGATGCTGTAAACAGAACCTGGATTCATCCGAAAAAAATGACGTTTTGCCATTCGTGCACCCTAGTTCGTCGTTGAGTACACCATCGCAGGCGCACCTGTCTTTGATGCACCGTCAAGGGTAACCGCAGCCATGGTCTCAGAGCTGATAGTCCATGCTGCTGCAAACGTCGTCGAACTGTTCGTACAGATGGTTGTTGTCTTGCAAACGTCCCCATCTGTTGACTCAGGGATCGTGACGTGGCTGCACGATCCGTTACAGCCATGCGGATAAGATGCCTGTAATCTCGACTGCTAGTGATACGAGGCCGTTGGGATCCAGCACGGCGTTCCGTATTACCCTCATGAGCCCACTGATTCCATATTCTGCTAACAGTCATTGGATCTCGACCAACGCGAGCAGCAGTGTCGCGATACGATAAACTGCAATTGCGATAGGCTACAATCCGACCTTTATCAAAGTCGGAAACGTGATGGTGCGCATTCCTCCTCCTTACACGAGGCATCACAACAACGTTTCACCAGGCAACGCTGGTCAACTGCCATTTGTGTATGACTAATCAGTTTGAAACTTGGCGCCAACCTTGTGTGAATGCTCTGAAAAGCTAATCATTTGCATATCACAGCATCTTCTTCCCGTCGGTAAAATTTCGCGTCTGTAGCACGTCATCTTGGTGGTGTAGCAATTTTAATGGCCAGTAGTGTATAATGCTCTGAACCGAATCCACTTGTTTCATTCCTGAATTGTGTCTGCAGTTGCTATATAACCGATTAAAGTATTTGAAATACGTTTGTGCTCAAAAAGAAATTTGCTGAAGGCAATAATAACTGACATTCTTGCATACAGACGTCATTTGTCGATCTAGGCAGAAAGCACTAAATGAAAGAATCGTCCTTCAGTACATAATGAGACTGTTTTTATATTTATAACCAGAGAAAAGTTCTAAGTATGATTTCATACCACAGACTTTTTTTTAATCAATAAAACGAAACGAGTAGGCTAAAATAAAACTCAATTGCTGATTCAGATTTTCGATAGTGTAAGTCTTTCCATTTCACTTCAGAAATGCTTACCCTGTGTTTGTCTTTTCATTTCTCTTTTCAGATTTTTTACATTGTCTACAATATTCATACACTCCACGCTTCAGCGTTAGATCCGGGCAGAGGCCTAGCTGATATACGGAGCTTTTTAAGACTAAATGTCTTGTAGAACTTGTAAATTGCTTATTTATCGGTAGCTCATATATAAAATTGTGTCAGAGAAGTCATATTAGTTCAAAAAGAACAAGAAATTTGAAAAGCTTAGAATCATCCATCACAGATATTGAACATAGACTCTAATAGAAAGAATTTGTAAACTATGACAATTTACTGTAGACTGAGAGTAGTTTACTATTAAATATTACGCTGTATAATCTAAATAATCTTTGAGTGTCGACTATGAATTATGAACTTTTAAATATTTTGATTTGAGCTGTCTTTTAATCCCCTCCAGCAATTTACAGTACAGTTTTATTTCCTCGAAGAGAAGGCTGGTTTGTGTTTTTTGTTTACGACTAGTAAATGTAAGTTTATTTACAAGTTTAGTTCCATGCTCATGAATGTAACTGTTTGTGAGATAATTCCTCATGTTCTTCTTCATGTGAAAAACAGACTGGTAGATGTAATCAAATGGAGCAGTTAGGAGCTCCATCTTTTTAAACATTATTTACATGGAGCACGGTTACTGTTTTTAGTTATTACTCCAGTAGCATTTTTCTGCAGTTTGAGGTAGAGCTCGTGGTGCCCAAGAGGGGGCAGTAGCCAGAAGCAGCAGTAGTTGTTTAGCAGTTGTTTGTGTTTGTGAACAGCGTTTCGTGTTTTCTCACGAAGTTCCGGCAAAAAGTGAATATTATGTGTGCTTGTCTGGGTTGTCCAGTGTTTAATTACATTTTCAAAGTATTCGTGTGTTTTGTTTCGTACATTAGCTTTTGTGTGAGCTGACATTCCACCAAAAATAAATGTTCATGTATTTGTTTTCAGCGGTGTCTTTTTTTTTTTTTTTTTTAGATCTTGCAGATTTTACGCCCTGGGTGTAGTCAGAATCTGTGCAGCAGACTTTAGTGATTAATTGTTTTTTATTATTTCAATCGCAATTTCAGTAGTATCAAGTTAGTTCATTTTATATCTTGCTGAGGTCAGCTATTTTTGAAATAGTGCTCACTGTTTTGTTTGTATTTTTTGAGATTTTATAGTCTTACTGCACATTACAAAATGGATAGGAACTGTTCTTCTTGTTTGAGGACTCAACAACAAGAATTAGCCTCTGTACGCAAATGGCAGGAAGCTGCATTGGACACGGTCAGTATGTGTCAGCCTACTGCTGAAATCTGAAACGACTGTAGGGCACCAGCGACGCAAAAAAAAAAAAAAAAAAAAAAAAAAAAAAAAAAAAAAAAAGTGAAATCTTATGGGACTTAACTGCTAAGGTCATCAGTCCTTAAGCTTACACACTTCTTAACCAAAATTATACTATGCCCGAGGGAGATCCCGCGCGGCCCAGTGACGTAAACTGCGACACCTTTGGTGCCGTTGAAAACACCATTGTCACTGTGTCTTCCGTTACGCAACATCTCAACGGTCGCCTTGTGACACGACAGTGATTTGTTGTCATTTGGAGAAAGAAGTTTGATCGCGCGTCGCGCATAAAGGACGCGCGCACGGCAGCCGTTGAGGCCGGCGGAAGAAGACGGCGGCGAGCGAGTGGTCAGCGGCATATCGCTGCAAGTGGACCTGTCAGTCTCAAGCGGCTGGCGGTTACGAGACGTCACTAGGATTTACCCCGTTCCAGCACACGGCTTCAAGGCAACGCTTTATCCACGTTTGCGTTGATTATATGCAAAAGCAAATCAGTGCGACAAAGTACGATACGGCAAAAGAAAGAGGAGTTTGGTCGAACCAGCCGACACACTGTTAAGATTCATACAAATTTTATGTCAAAAGATATTAAATAAATAAATCTGAAACATCATGTGAAAGTTACTGAACGCAACAACTGACATACTTGTATAATTTGCTGCATCAATATTTCACTGGTTGTTATGCACATTTCAACATTATTAGTTTATGATGTGGGTAATTATTATGATATGTTGCCTTTGAAACTTCCTGTCAGATTAAAACTGTGTGCCGGACCGAGACTCGAACTCGGGAACTTTGCCTTCCGCGGGCAAGTGCTCTACCAACTGAGATACCCAAGCACGACTCACGCCCCGTCCTCACAGCTTCACATCTGCCAGTACCTCGTCTCCTACCTTCCAAACTTTACAGAAGCTCTCCTGCGAATCTTGCAGAACTGGCACTCCTGAAAGAAAGGATATTGCGGAGACATGGCTCAGCCACAGCCTAGGGGATGTTTCCAGAATGAGATTTTCACTCTGCAGCGGAGTGTGCGCTGATATGAAACTTCCTGTCAGATTAAATTTGTGTGCCGGACCGAGACTCGAACTTCGGACCTTTGCCGAATCTCGGTCCGGCAGACAGTTTTAATCTGACAGGAAGTTTCATATCAGTGCACACTCCGCTGCAGAGTGAAAATCTCATTGTGGATATGTTGTCTTTTTTTGTTAATAACTTTTTCTCAGTATTGTCCATATTTTTTAACCTTTGCATGTACGTAAATTGTGATCAGCGAATCAGAAAGAGCGCTTCAAATCCGAATCGAAAGTGGTGCCTTACAAATAACTGTAATGCTATTTAGTGGCACAAATGGACAAAAATTATTTTCGCGCTCTGCAAAACTTTAAAACATTAATTCTGGGAAAACTACTGCGGCTACAAATTTGTGTACGTTTTTTGATGAGAATTTGAGCATGCATATAATGGTGCAAACAGAATTAAGATTCTCTTCCAGGAGTGCTAGTTCTTCATGGTTTGCAGAAGAGCTTCTGTGAAGTTTGGAAGGTAGGAGACGAGGTACTGGCAGAAATGAAGCTGTGAGGACGGGTCGTGGGTCGTGCTTGGGTAGCTCAGATTGTAGAGCACTTTCCCGCGAACAGCAAAGGTCCCGAGTTCGCGTTCTTCTTTGTAAAAAGTTATGCAGAGAAGTAGTGGTCAATGGGAAGCAGTTACGTGACATAGCTTGGGGAATCTTGGATCAAGGATATTTAAGCGGAGCTGACACGAAGTTCCTAGGACGCGACGCTCATTAGCTCTGTGCATCACTTCGGAGTAGCGCCCAGAGGATAATCGCTTTGCGATAGTCACGTTAAGCTGTGATTCGCATAGCGCTGCGCCGCGAAAGGTCTAATACCTGGACGCGCTCGCGAATGCTTGCCGCTGCTTCCGCCGGAAACTCCACGGAGTCTAGGCAGCCGTCGCTTTTTCTCTCTTTGCAGGAAGAAGACATCCCGTCCTGGCTACCACCTCTGTGTGTAAGACAGTGCAGGCAGATTATAAATTCCGAACGATTTGATCGACGTGGGGTGTCATTCACCCCTTCCGGGTGTGGACATGAAGGTGCCCAAACCTCGCGGAAGCAGCAGATGAAGAGGGCGAACAGGAGAGACGTGCATGCCAGCGTCCACCGATGAAGACGTCTTCAACTCACCCGACCGGAAGCACACTGCCGCAGCCATTGAACTCCAGAAAATGCGACCGGATGGTTTGTAGATAGTGAACCGGTATGGTGACACTCCTGAGGCAGCCGAAGAGGATGGGACGACGCTGCCACAGCTGCAGAAACGGCCTCGCCAACCAGCTATCATCATCTGGTGGTCAGGAGGCTACATGCAATTCCACGAGAAGATACACTCTGTCACCAAATTCCACGGTGTTCGCAGTGGAAGCTCCTATCTTTACAGCGTCCAACCGGAGTGTATCGCTATTTCAAGCTCATCAGGCTTGTGTAAAAAGAAATGTGGCATTGTTTCACACACAATGCCAAGCCGCAGAAGCAGCTGAGGGTGGTCTTCCGCCACCTTCCAATGAAGACGGAACTGGAGCTCTTGAGGCAGCAGCTCGCTGCTCAGGGTTTCCCAGTCCGCTCTGCAGGCCTGATAAAGTAGCCTACGACACACGGGAACATACATCTGTTCCCGGTTGTCCTGGTCGGCAACATCTAAACTCGAAAAATGTTCGTGGTGGAAAAGGCCGCGGACGTTTCTGTGAAGGATGAGCCCCTTCGTGCGAAAGGTGGGAGAGCCCAGTGCTACTCTTGCCAAGGCATGGACCATGTGGCACATTACTACCACATGCCAGTCCCCCGTGCGAAGTGCGCCGGACCGCACCAGACTGAAGGTGCAGCAAGAAGAAAGAAGACCCGCCGACTTGCTGTAACTGTGGCGGGCCACGTGTTCCAAGCTACAGGGGTTGCAATGCCTTCCGCCGCAAGATACATCTACATCTACATTTATACTCCGCAAGCCACCCAACGGTGTGTGGCGGAGGGCACTTTACGTGCCACTGTCATTACCTCCCTTTCCTGTTCCAGTCGCGTATGGTTCGCGGGAAGAACGACTGTCTGAAAGCCTCCGTGCGCGCTTTAATGTCTCTAATTTCACATTCGTGATCTCCTCGGGAGGTATAAGTAGGGGGAAGCAATATATTCGATACCTCATCCAGAAACGCACCCTCTCGAAACCTGGCGAGCAAGCTACACCGCGATGCAGAGCGCCTCTCTTGCAGAGTCTGCCACTTGAGTTTGTTAAACATCTCCGTAACGCTATCACGGTTACCAAATAACCCTGTGACGAAACGCGCCGCTCTTCTTTGGATCTTCTCTACCTCCTGCGTCAACCCGATCTGGTACGGATCCCACACTGATGAGCAACACTCAAGTATAGGTCGAACGAGTGTTTTGTAAGCTACCTCCTTTGTTGATGGACTACATTTTCTAAGGACTCTCCCAATGAATCTCAACCTGGTACCCGCCTTACCAACAATTAATTTTATATGATCATTCCACTTCAAATCGTTCCGTACGCATACTCCCAGATATTTTACAGAAGTAACTGCTACCAGTGTTTGTTCCGCTATCATATAATCATACAATAAAGGATCATTCTTTCTACGTATTCGCAATACATTACATTTGTCTATGTTAAGGGTCAGTTGCCACTCCCTGCACCAAGTGCCTATCCGCTGCAGATCTTCCTGCATTTCGCTACAATTTTCTAATGCTGCAACTTCTCTGTAAACTACAGCATCATCCGCGAAAAGCCGCATGGAACTTCCGACACTATCTACTAGGTCATTTATATATATTGTGAAAAGCAATGGTCTCATAACACTCCCCTGTGGCACGCCAGAGGTTACTTTAACGTCTGTAGACGTCTCTCCATTGATAACAACAAGCTGTGTTCTGTTTGCTAAAAACTCTTCAATCCAGCCACACAGCTGGTCTGATATTCCGTAGGCTCTTACTTTGTTTATCAGGCGACAGTGCGGAACTGTATCGAACGCCTTCCGGAAGTCAAGAAAAATAGCATCTACCTGGGAGCCTGTATCTAATATTTTCTGGGTCTCATGAACAAATAAAGCGAGTTGGGTCTCACACGATCGCTGTTTCCGGAATCCATGTTGATTCCTACATAGTAGATTCTGGGTTTCCAAAAACGACATGATACTCGAGCAAAAAACATGTTCTAAAATTCTACAACAGATCGACGTCAGAGATATAGGTCTATAGTTTTGCGCATCTGCGCGACGACCCTTCTTGAAGACTTGGACTACCTGTGCTCTTTTCCAATCATTTGGAACCTTCCGTTCCTCTAGAGACTTGCGGTACACGGCTGTTAGAAGGGGGGCAAGTTCTTTCGCGTACTCTGTGTAGAATCGAATTGGTATTCCGTCAGGTCCAGTGGACTTTCATCTGTTGAGTGATTCCAGTTGCTTTTCTATTCCTTGGACACTTATTTCGATGTCAGCCATTTTTTCGTTTGTGCGAGGATTTAGAGAAGGAACTGCAGTGCGGTCTTCCTCTGTGAAACAGCTTTGGAAAAAGGTGTTAAGTATTTCAGCTTTACGCGTGTCATCCTCTGTTTCAATGCCATCATCATCCCGGAGTGTCTGGATATGCTGTTTCGAGCCACTTACTGATTTAATGTAAGACCAGAACTTCTGAGGATTTTCTGTCAAGTCGGTACATAGAATTTTACTTTCCAATTCACTGAGCGCTTCACGCATAGCCCTCCTTACGCTAACTTTGACATCGTTTAGCTTCTGTTTGTCTGAGAGGTTTTGGCTGCGTTTAAACTTGGAGTGAAGCTCTCTTTGCTTTCGCAGTTGTTGTACCACGGTGGGTTTTTCCCGTCCCTCACAGTTTTACTCGGCACGTACCTGTCTAAAACGCATTTTACGATTGCCTTGAACTTTTTCCATAAACACTCAACATTTATTTATTTATTTATGCATTTATTTTACCTGGCAAGATTAGGGCCTTCAGGCCCTCTCTTACACCTAACCAGGCATACTTCAACAAATTTCAGTTTCTACAGAACATTAAGGACATATTACATGTTATACAGTATTAATGTTAAGAAAAAAAATAGAGATTATAAACGTAGTACAATGACAATTATAACAATCAAAAATTAATTATAACAATCAAGAATAATAATAATAGTAATAATAATAATAATAATAATAATGACTATGTATATGAAAGTAAACATATTTTTCTTTTATGAATGTCAGTCCTATTGCTAGTCGGGAATTTTCTCGTTATATTCTTGCAGCTTGTGAGTTATTCTCATCAAGCAGAGACATAAGACGATAGAATGGGGTGAAAGAGATATAGAAGAGGTAGATAGGTTAGAGGAAGAGAAATAGAATGGTAAAATTCGAAGCTATGATGGAGAGGAGAAAAAAAGAGATGAGAGGGGCCCAACAATGGTGGCTATACCGTCCCTAATATGTAAGTCTTGAGTTCACTCTTGAATGTTGAGTGGTTCCGGATAAGACGCAGATCACAGGGGAGCGCGTTCCATAGTCGTATGGCTGAGATGGAGAATGACATGGAGAAAGATTTTGTGTTATGTAAAGGTACAGCCAAGATGCTAGACGTATCCGATCTGGTATTGCGGTTGTGGAATGATGATAGGTGTTTAATGTGAGAAGATAAGTATTGGGGGCACCAGTGGCTAAGAAATCGATGAAGTAAGCACATCGTGTGGAGATCGCGTGCCTTATGTGGGCGTATCCAACCTAGCTGGGAGTATGAAGGACTGATATGATCATACAACCGTATATTGCATACGTATCTAACGCAAGCGTTCATCACTAGCTCGAGGCGTCTCGAATTTTCACTATTTGTGCCGTGTTGAACTACATCACAGTAGTAAAGATTAGGCAAGACTAGTGTTTGGACTAATTTTTGTTTAACATGGGTTGGAAATATTTTTCTAAATTTCTGAATTGCATGTAGGGAGGAGAGCGATTTCCGGCAAGCTGTAACTGTTTGTTCTTCCCAGTTTAGGTGTTCATCCAAGATTATTCCAAGGTCTTTTACTGTTTTTTGGTATGGTAGTTGAGTACCATTGAGGTGTATTTGAGGGACTGTTTCGTGAAAGTACCGACTGATTAACTTTGGATGAGATATAAGTATGACCTGAGATTTCTTGGGGTTTAGTTTCAGACCTAGGTTCTGTGCCCATCGAGAAACAGAGCAAAGATCTGCGTTCATACTCGCTACTGCGTCAGCAATGTTCTTGGGGCTTGCACTTATGTACAGTTGGATGTCGTCGGCATATAGATGGTAGTTGCAGGAGTGAATCACTGAAGAAATATCATTAATGTACAGTGAGAAGAGTAATGGACCAAGGACGGAACCTTGGGGAACTCCAGAGCGCACGTTTTTCCATGATGACTTTTCCGACCCACAAATGACTTGTTGACTTCTGTTTTTGAGGTAGCTGTCGAACCAGTGTATTGCGCTGTTTGAGAAATTCAGCTGCTTCATTTTAATTAGTAATATATCAAAGTCAACTGTATCAAAAGCCTTGCTAAAGTCAAGCAGTGTTAGGATGGTAGCTTCACGTCTGTCCATAGCATGTTTAATGTCATCAGTTACTTTGATTAATGCAGTTGCTGTACTATGGTGCTTTCGAAAGCCTGACTGATATTTGTCATGGATGTTATGAGTTTTGAGGTAATCCGTCAGCTGTTCATGGACGATGTATTCTAGGGCTTTAGATATTGCAGGTAGTATGCTGATCGGCCTGTAGTCACCTGGCGACTTAGGGTTGTCAGTCTTGGGTATAGGTTGAATTAAACTTTGCTTCCACTCAGTAGGATATGTACTACTGACAAGAGACAGGTTGAAGATGTCTGTGATAACTGGAGTAATAGTGTCTACGACGTTCTTGATCATGCCAATGCTCACTCCATCATTTCCTACTGCCTCGGAAGAGATTCTCGTAATTGCCTTGTGTACTGTGCCGGTAGTGACATGTTTTAGGAAAAACTTGTCTCTCGAGAGATTGATATCTTGGGGCTGGTAATTTGTCGCTGCGCGGCAGTTTACAGCTGTTGAGAAGAAATCGTTTAATTCTTCTGCAGACGCTTGATAAACAGCGTCAGATCTTCGCTTCCCTATACCGGAACTGCGCAGCTTTTTCCACAGTGCAGCAGGTTTTGATATGCCGCATACGACAGAGCGGGCATGTCTGATTTTGGCATTCCTCACGCTCTGCTTGGTTCTATTTCGGAGTTTCCTATAAGCTTCGTACGCCTCGGGAGTTGGGTTACGCTTGAAGGCCCTATGTGCAGCATCACGTTTATTCATTAACTGGCGTAATGCAGTGGTGAGCCACGGAGCGGGAGCTCTCTTTACCTTGACAGTGCGTTGAGGAGCATGTTTATCATACAGTGCAATGATTTTGCGACATAATTCCCGAATTTTTCCGTCTAAAGTCGGTTCATTGCTTATATCATACCAAGGGATGTCTGAGCAATCCTTTTGAAGAGCGTCATGGTTAACATTTTTTAGGTTTCTGTAGGTTACCAGGTGAGATTTTTCTTTGGTAGTATGCACTGAGTAATTTAAGAATATCACGTCATGAGCAGAGAGTCCTGGAGCGGATGTCTGATTGGCGCGAATTATTTTATCTGGTCGCTTTGTTGCCATTATATCTATGAGTGTATGGCTGTGTGGCGTGTGATGAGTTGGGTCCAGCGGTGTTAAACTCATATCATTGGAGTGGAACAGTCTCCTTAGTTTTTCTGCAGAGGGAGATTTTAACTGTAAGTCGATGTTTGTGTCGCCCATAATATGTGTTCATACAGTGTCACGAGCGAGGACAGGGCAGACTGAAAGGAGGACATAGCACCGACGTTTGGAGGTTTATAGATTACTCCAATTAGCAGTTTCTGATTTGATGTATTTATTTCGAAAAACAAGAACTCTGCTTCTCCTTCGCACTTTGCATCCGATGTGCATAGTATAGTAGGTCTCAGATCAGAGCGAACATAGGCACCCACACCACCCCCGCGTCGTGTTTCACGATCTGCCCTTAGGAGAGTGTAACCAGTGATTCGGATAGCGTCGGAAGAGATGTTTGGTTTCAACCAAGTTTCAGAGACGAGGATAATATGGAACAGCGACTGGCAGAACAGGTTACAGAACTCGTCGAAGTGAGCCGTTAGCGACTGAGCGTTCGCGTGGGCCACAAAGAGCCCGCCGCCGGAACCGGTCCGTCCCATTGTGGCCGCCTGTAGGACCGACCGCGCTCCGTTTACCTGCTGGCCGGAAGAGGGACAAAAGCTGGATTTCGCGGGGGAAGACATATTTACAGGTGTGTCCAAGGTCGTGACTGACTCAAGCGTCTGTGGGCTAAAGGTGAAAGACAAGCTGGAGGTATCGGAGAAGGGAGCGAAAAGAAAGATGGAAAGTGGCAGTGGTGCTTACGAAAAAGATAATAGTAGTAGTAGTGGTAGTGACGAGGATGAAAATAACAGATATAGAAAGGCGGTTTTAAGGAGATTCCTGTTAATGGTGAATGTTAATTCCCGTTTGACTGACAATATGAATATACATGAGCACTTATGATACACAAATAAAGAAGCAATATCTATGTGAAACAATTGACTGATTTTAAATAGAGTACTTATGGTACTTATAGAACATTGTCATTGTCATTGTCATTGTCATTGTCATTGTCGGACCAGAAATTTTCGTTTTGATCTGTTAGGTAGTCTGAAATCTGCCTTCTATTACTCTTGCTAAACAGATAAACCTTCCTCCCTTTTTTTATATTCCTATTAACTTCCATATTCAGGGATGCTGCAACGGCCTTATGATCACTGATTCCCTGTTCTGCACATACAGAGTCGAAAAGTTCGGGTCTGTTTGTTATCAGTAGGTCCAAGATGTTATCTCCACGAGTCGGTTCTCTGTTTAATTGCTCGAGGTAATTTTCGGATAGTGCACTCAGTATAATGTCACTCGATGCTCTGTCCCTACCACCCGTCCTAAACATCTGAGTGTCCCATTCTATATCTGGTAAATTGAAATCTCCACCTAAGACTATAACATGCTGAGAAAATTTATGTAAAATGTATTCCAAATTTTCTCTCAGTTGTTCTGCAACTAATGCTGCTGAGTCGGGAGGTCGGTAAAAGGAGCCAATTATTAACCTAGCTCCGTTGTTGAGTGTAACCTCCACCCATAATAATTCACAGGAACTATCCACTTCTACTTCACTACAGGATAAACTACTACTAACAGCGACGAACACTCCACCACCGGTTGCATGCAATCTATCCTTTCTAAACACCGTCTGTACCTTTGTAAAAATTTCGGCAGAATTTATCTCTGGCTTCAGCCAGCTTTCTGTACCTATAACGATTGCAGCTTCGGTGCTTTCTATCAGCGCTTGAAGTTCCGGTACTTTACCAACGCAGCTTCGACAGTTTACAGTTACAATACCGATTGCTGCTTGGTCCCCGCATGTCCTGACTTTGCCCCTCACCCATTGAGGCTGTTGCCCTTTCTGTACTTGCCCAAGGTCATCTAACCTAAAAAACCGCCCAGCCCACGCCACACAACCCCTGCTACCCGTGTAGCCGCTTGTTGTGTGTAGTGGACTCCTGACCTATCCAGCGGAACCCGAAACCCCACCACCCTATGGCGCAAGTCGAGGAATCTGCAGCCCACACGGTCGCAGAACCGTCTCAGCCTCTGATTCAGACCCTCCACTCGGCTCTGTACCAAAGGTCAGCAGTCAGTGCTGTCGACGATGCTGCAGATGGTGAGCTCTGCTTTCATCCCGCTAGCGAGACTGGCAGTCTTCCCCAAATCAAATAGCCGCCGGAAGCCAGAGAGGATTTCCTCCGATCCATAGCGACACACATCATTGGTGCCGACATGAGCGACCACCTGCAGATGGGTGCACCCTGTACCCTTCATGGTATCCGGAAGGATCCTTTCCACATCTGGAATGCCTCTCCCCGGTATGCACATGGAGTGCACATTGGTTTTCTTCCCCTCTCTTGCTGCCATATCCCTAAGGGGCCCCATTACGCGCCTGACGTTGGAGCTCCCAACTACCAGTAAGCCCACCCTCTGCGACCGCCCGGATCTTGCAGACTGAGGGGCAACCTCTGGAACAGGACAAGCAGCCATGTCAGGCCGAAGATCAGTATCAGCCTGAGACAGAGCCTGAAACCGGTTCGTCAGACAAACTGGAGAGGCCTTCCGTTTAGCCCTCCGGAATGTCTTTCGCCCCCTGCCACACCTTGAGACGCTCTCCCACTCTACCACAGGTGAGGGATCAGCCTCAATGCGGGCAGTATCCCGGGCAACCACAGTCTTAGTCCGATCGGGGGATGCGTGGGACGAGCTGGCCGTCCCCGACAAACCCCATCCGGACCCCCACAGTGATGCCCATTGGCAACAGCCTCAAGCTGTGTGACCAAAGCCAACACTGCCTGAAGCTGGGCGCGAAGGGATGCCAACTCAGCCTGCATCCGAACACAGCAGTTGCAGTCCCTATCCATGCTAAAAACTGTTGTGCAAAGAACGTCTGAACTAATCTACAGAGAGCGCAAACAAATCGACACAAAATTTAAACGGTTATTAAAATACAAGATTGCCTAGTAAATGCAGTAATGCTGCTACTTGCGCACTGCTGACGCACTACTCGGCGGCGGAAGGAGACTACGCGATTTTACAGTATTCAGGTACTAAAACGCGATGCTACAACTCTCAAATACTATAATACACCCGAAATTTATTAATTAAACAATGCAAGTACCAAAAACACGCAAAGAAATTAAGAATTAAACTATGTAAGAAATGAGTGAGCTAGGAGTATACGACTTGCTGCTGCAGCTGCTTATCCAACGGCGGCAGGATAGCCGCCAGACGTGTCCAGCCGGGACGCAGCTTTGCAGAATCCAGCAGGGGGAGAGAGCCGCCAGCGAACAACACGTCTGCACCACAGGCCGCAGTAGGGACGTCAGACGGAACAAAGCGATACCTCGAATTCGGCAGAGCACACGCAGCAGCCAAAGGACAACACAATGGAGACGAATACGTCGCAGCAGCCGGAACGGATACCAGCGAGCTCTGTGCGCTAATACGAGCACTTAGCCAGCCAGCCGGCCGAAGTGGCCGTGCGGTTAAAGGCGCTGCAGTCTGGAACCGCAAGACCGCTACGGTCGCAGGTTCGAATCCTGCCTCGGGCATGGATGTTTGTGATGTCCTTAGGTTAGTTAGGTTTAACTAGTTCTAAGTTCTAGGGGACTAATGACCTCAGCAGTTGAGTCCCATAGTGCTCAGAGCCATTTGAACCATTTTTTTTAACTTAGCCAGCCTATGTGCCAAATTCCACCACTCGTCGAGGCAGCAACGGCTTCAAAATCCAAGACACCATGGATAAAGCCCAAATGTATGGTTTGACCATATGCACGTTCAATGCAAACGGACTGTCCACAGCAGGGCGACTTTCGCCAGTTAATACAAGACGAGGATGTT
The DNA here is from genome assembly GCF_023898315.1 of Schistocerca nitens. Taxonomy (NCBI): domain Eukaryota; kingdom Metazoa; phylum Arthropoda; class Insecta; order Orthoptera; family Acrididae; genus Schistocerca; species Schistocerca nitens. Next base: position 781,373,422 of record NC_064618.1, read on the forward strand.
CACATCTCTTTGGTGCCGGAAACATTCCTCAAACCTGGGGTGAACGTGCGAGTAGCGAACTACAGCTGCTACCGAGACGACAAAGCCACCCACAAAGGCAACACTGCCATCTACAACAAGGGATCACTGCGGCATTATCGAGTCTAGCACCTCCAGCTCGCCTCGTCGGGGGCCACAGGTGTGGCCGTCAAGACAAGTACCGGGAAGATTCTCTTCGTGTCGGTATATCGGCATCACAGTAGACCGAAACACGAGGCAGATTTCAATTCTCTGTTGTTACTTGAGGGACAAATTTCACTGCGGGAGATCTGAACGCGAAAAACCCTGAATGGAACCCTCGTCTCACCAGCGCTCTCCCGCGTTGTTCACGGACGCGGCGCAGTCTGCCTGGGGCCGTTTGACCCCCCGCACTCCTCAACCCGAGGCCGACAGAATGTGATCGACTTTGCACTCCTGAAGGGCGTCGGACAATTCACGTACGCCGAGACGCGGAATGTCCTACCATCTGACAATGTTCCAGTCATCTATGAGACGGACGTGATCGGCGCCTCCCTTCCAGGTCAGCGTCCAAATTACAGAAACTTGGACTGCGACCGTTTCCAAGCGGAAATACTAGAGTCTCTAGAAGGCGCGGCTAACCCCGAAATAGTCAAGGCTGACGTGGTCCAAGCCTTCCCTCAACCGAAGGATACTATGAGCAGCAAACTCAATCTGCCCGAGACGATCGCATCGACCACGGGACTTCTCGCGGCAATTACCGCCACACATCCTGACAGCTACCACCGAGAAGAATCGACTGTTCCGCGAATTCCAATTCACTCGCCAACGCGACACCGAACGCTGTGTCAACCGTATGCGACGGGAGATAAAGGCAGTAGTCGAAGAACATAGGAACAGACAGTGAGCAGACTTAGCGTCCACGCTCAACCCAAACCACGGCAGCTCCTGCAGAATCGTGAAGAGCCGCCTGCGGCACCGACAGCGCGTACCACCGCTACGAGTCGACATCTGATACTTCAGTGGTCCAGATGCAAAAGCTGGCGTGCTGGCCAATGTCGTTGACGAGGCATGCAGCCGTCGGGTCGACGAGCAACTCCAGATCTTCGTAGCAGCTAAGCACGAAGAAGACGTAATTGAGCCGATTGCAGACGAAGAAGTTGCTGTGCAACTTCGTTCCCTGAACACCAGGAAAACAGGAAGCAGATCGGCAAAGACCCAAGCCAGGTCACCAGCTACCGATCCATCGGCCTACTCCCCACTTTCGAGAGGCTGTACGTGAGAAGGCTAATGGAACATTACCCAGGAGGGTGTTATTCAAGATGAGCAGTTTGGTTTTCGTAGCTGTCATTGTACCTCTCACCAGCTTCTGAGACTGATGGACTCGGCGATAAGAGGGCTGAAAACAAGGGAGTACCTAGGGGCAGTGTTCCTCGACAGACCGTTCGATTGCACCTGGCACGACAGTATCGTGTACAAATTCCTTGTACTCGGGATACCAACGTCACGTACAGTCCTCCCCAGATCCTACCTAGAGGAACAAACGTTCCACGTCAGGGCAGATGATGGGACGTCCACAGACCGACAGATACGTGCTGGGGTGCCGCAGGGGTCGGTGTTCGGCCCCTTGCCGTACTCACTGTACACTACCGATATATAGCGCGTGGCGCCCGTCGAATTGGCTCTCAATACGCCGATGACACAGCGTTGTACACCCGCAGCATGAACGCGCACATGATTCAAGGCCATCTCCAGCTCGGCTGCGGCTCCCTGGGTCAACGAAATGGCGGCAGAAATTCAACGCAGCGAAGAACCAGACAGTGATCTTCACCTGAAGAATGCTGCCGCCAGATCTCCCTCCCGTCCGAATCCTGGGCGCACCCATTCCATGGAGTAAGACGGCGAAGTACCTAGGTGTCGTCATCCTTGACCAAAGACTCTTCTGGGCGCCTGATATCCGAGACGTCAGAAGCAGAGCCATAGGGCGCCTACGCGCTCTTTACCCGCAGCTGAACACGCAGTCGACTACCTGCGCCGTAAAGGATGTGGCCCCTCCACGCCCACACCAACGTGGTGACCAAACCAAAAGTTCTACGGTCACCTCAATAAACATGTTAGTTTTTGAATCAGGCGTCACAGGATGCGGGCTGTAATGTTATCCATGCGTCTGGTAAGATTACTCATTAACATGGTCCATCAGGAGATAGAAGTGGTCGAAAATGATTGAAGGGTAGCGGTTGTAAGGGCAGAGGAAAAAAAGTGCCAAGGCCAGCGCCAAGGAAAAAAAAACCTCTGCGACAGTAGGACGGGTAGTAAGGGCAGTAGCGGCTTGCTAGCTGCGACAGAGCATGCAAGGTGAGGTAAGGTTAGCGTGAGGTATCGTGTATCGTTACCTATGTGCTGCGTGTTCGTTAGCTGGGTCAGTCCGGGTGCTGCGGCTGAGCTCGCTTGTAATCTCCTGGGCCGGCCGCAGTGGCTTCCTCCCTGTAACATAAGAGTTCGGCGCGGCAACGCATGCGTTGCTGTTAGGCCCTCTGCTGCACCTTGTCTTCAGTGACTTGGTGCAGCTTCATCAGGCTGGTGCAGAACGGCGGAGATCGGCTACCGTTCAGCGTCCTCCTCTACTGCACGGCGCAGGCCTTCTGCAGTGTAGCTTCGAGCAGCTCCGTTTGTTCAGAGAGCTGCGCCGCTTCAGCGTCGGAGAAATGCAGGCCGTTCGCTAGCGCTCGTGCGATGAAGGCTGCCTTTTTGTCTTCTCGGTCCCTTGGAGGGGCCGCTCCCGCAGCGGTCGGCGTCGCCATCGGTTCCGCTGGGGCGGCGGTTTTCTTCTTTGCACCTTTCACCTGCGGTGCTGCTGGGGCAACCGCTGGGATAGGCGCGCGAACGTCCCTCTGCGAGGTCGCAGGAGTGTTCGCAGGTACGACTGCGCTGAGGCCTTGGGCGAAGACTGCTCGCAGTTGCCTCAAGGCCTCTTCCTTCTCTGCAGCCACGGCGGCTGCGAAGGCAGCCCTCTCTGCCGCCATGACGGCTTTGAGGGCTGCAGTGGCCTCCTTCACGGCGGTGCCGAGGTCACATTTCTTCTCGGGAGCGTGAGCTGCGTCCTTGCTGCCCGTTTCCGAGCGGTCGCCCCTGCCCCTGGCAGGTGGAGCTGCTACTGCGCCGTCCCTGAGCTGCGCCGGGCTATTCTGCGCCCTACGCCGTTTCCGACGTCGTCTTCTCTTCTGCTGCTGCGTCGGTGCGGCCGCGGCCGCTTCGCCGCCCCCGGCACGGTTGCGGCTCGAGAAAGCTGCACAACCGCGCCAACTGGCGACGTGCGGGCCGCCACACCGGACACAAGTCGGCTGAGCGTTGCTGCCGCGGTCGCAGGCGCGGCTGTCGTGCTCGCCTGAGCACTTGACGCACCGCGCCGCGTTGCGGCAATACTTCGCAACATGGCCCTCGCCCTGGCACCTGAAGCACTGGGGCTGAGGGTCCGTGGCGGTCGGGAGAGCCTCCGTCTTAACCGGGAAGCCCAGCAACTTCCGAAAGTCGAAGATGTCGCTCCCGTCGTCGACCGTTTGCAAGGTCACGGCATAGAGCGGCGCCCTCTTCCTGTTGGTCCGGTTGTGCAACCTTGCGGTTGCATTACCAAACCCGGCTCGCAGCAGCCCTTCCCGGAACGCTGCCTCATCACAGCACCGAGGTAACCCCCTGAGGAGTGCCTCGGTCGTCTTCATCCTTCCTACGATGTGGTCGGCCACTGCGACGTTGATCGCCCTGTAGTCGGCCACGTTTGCGGCTCGAACGCAGATCAGCGAGTCTGTTTCGACAGACTCGTAGACCACCTCGTTCCGACCGCAATATGTCATGGTCTCGAACAGCGCTGTCCACCCGCCTTTGCACTTGGCGTACAAAGGGGGGACACGACGCGACTCGTCTTCTCGGGAGTTCCTTGCACGGTCGGCAGACTCAGTGAGTCGCACAACCGAAGGACCCTTCGTAGCGGCAGGTTTTCTCTGTGCACCCTTCTTTCCCATGCTGTGAGGCGCGGAACACGACAATCTGCACGCGTTGTGAAAACAACGCACGACAGTTTGCTCTCCGCGGCGCCCACAGCACAGAAACCTCTTCACGAGCTCTCAACGGCCGAGTAAGCGTAGCGTGCAACGGCAGCGATGCGCTCGCCTCGCCAGCTCAGGCCGCGGCAACGAAGAATCACGCTGTACCTAACACAGGTCCGACCACTGTTAGAATACGCAGCTGTGGTGGGGGGAAAGGCCACAGATTCGCTCATCGAAACCCTGCAAAGGGTCCAGAATCGAGCTCTGAAGACCGCTCTACATCTACCGAGGAAATGTTCCACTCGGCTGCTGCACGAAGACATAGGCATCTGGCTTCTGAAGAACAGATTCAGGATCATCTCGAGATCCTTCTACTAGAAAACGGGGCTATCCCGTAACCGACTCCTCCGTGACCTGGGCCGCCAACCACACCACAGGCTAACGACACGTTGGCCTGACCTGCTGCGGGAATAATTTCCTCGCAGCGCACGCAGGATACCTTCAGCACATCACCCAAGGACAACCCGTATATGTAACGTTCTTTTCTATACTTCCCCTCAGGAACAGCAGGAACAGCATTTTTATGCTTACATTGCTCATCCAATGAAGCGACAGTGACAGTGAAGCTCCTACACAGAGTTCTGCACGCCTTTGCCGACGCCACACCTGTCTTGCTCGATGCGACACTTTTGTGATAGCTTTTGCGGTTCGGAAGTGTTGAAATTAGCCGAATTTCGCGTGTGCGTGCAAACGGAAGATAGACGTTTTTGCGAAGAATTCGTACATACGGTAATTTCAATGTAGAACACAGTAGGGACTCGTTGTGTCTTTTCGTGATTGTTGCAAAATCGTAGCTGTGCATTCGAATGCCGCAACACTTGGACGCCGAAGCGCTACTGTGTGACTATTTTTTAGCATTCCGGACTGTGTTTTGAAATATCAACGGGACTTAGTTTCTGATACGGTCAGGTTGGACTCTAATTATTTTCACCACGTTAAGGTGATTGATTCTGAAACAGTGCCACTGGACTTTAACTGTGTTGAAACCAGTCGGGACTTTGAATATTTTGTGGCATCCGACACTTAGGAATGCGCGCTAGTGTCTAGTGAACTTTATCTCATCGGGATTAGGCCGAGTCTTAACGAACTGATAAATTTGCTAAACGTCAATCGATGTTCTTCAGCATTCAATGACTTTTATTAAATTTTATAGCCTGTTCAGGATCGCTATAGGGGGCTGGAGCTATAATTAAAACGGCACGTAACTGTTTGGAAGATACCACCTGTGACTGTAGTTACGACTAAAAATTTGTGAATTTTAATGAACTTAACATAGGCATTCGACTCGTCATTTGACATCAGCCTCCTAGACTGCACCCTGGTTAACATATCTATTTGTCGCTCAGCAGCATCGAGAGTATTTTATTTATCCACTGTGATAGGTGTTACGCGTACACATCTGGCAGTAGAAAGATGAGGAGGCCATTCCCGAGTTAGACGAGGAGAGCTAGCGAGTAGAAGTAATTTGCAGCCCCATTCCATTCCGTCGACCGTCGCAGCCTTCATTCAAGAATAAACGGTAGACGGTGGTAGTTTCGCGTGTCTCTTGGCGAAGGACGAAAGTCGACTGCCCTCTTATCTTGGCAACAGGTGCGAGGTGCTATCCATTGTAGCCAACACAGTTAAGCCAGCACTGAATGCCCCTGCAGTTGGGCCAGTGGCCGATTTTCTTGCCCAGTCAAGTGCAGTGAGCTGGTATGCTAGTCACTGGTGGCTCCAATTTTCGGCGGGTAATGGAGCCCTTCAGACAAATAGCAGGCAGATCGGAAAAGAATGCCAGTGTGAGTTCCGTATGTTAGCCTGGGAGTAAGAGATGTAGAGGAGGCTCTGCCCCCGGCTGTCGAACGCACTGGGTGCAACCAGCAACAAATCGTGGCTCATATCAGCATGAATGACGTCTGTCGCATAGTATCTGATGGCATCATTGGTTCTTGCCGGCTGATATAGTGAAGGCAGCTAGTATAATACACGGAGTGCTAGCTCAGCTCACTATTAATAGCTTTGTGCCCAAGAGTCGATCGCGGTCCTCTGGTTTGAAGCAGAGTGGAAGGTCTGTACCCCGAGGAACGATGCTGAGTCGATATATGATGCGAATTCCTAGACCTCCGTTCGTTATCAGGTGGAGAATTGTAGGGAGTCCCGAAACGGTCAGGCGTGCACTACAATCAGGAAGCGGCTGCTAGAATATTGGAACATGTGTGGCATGAATATAGGTTTTCCTTAGGCTAGGTTAGAGGATCCCCCCGCTCCGGTCCTGCCAGGGACGAGTGGCACATTGAATGTCGAAGTCTAAGGCAGATCAGCCGCGTTATTCTATGAGAAACAGAAAAGGTTAATATTATAAAAATAAAGTGCAGGAGTATTCATGGTAACTTCCGCGAATTAGTATGGCTTATTAAATGAAATAACTACCGTACAGTACTACGGACAGAAAGCTGGTTGGAACCGAAAGACTAACTACAGATTTGAATATATAATGCAAGGATAGTTTAGACGCTAACGGCCGCGGTGTACGTATTGCAGTAAAGTATTCCATAGTACACTACTGGCCATTAAAATTGCAACACCAAGAAGAAATGCAGATGATAAACGGGTATTCATTGGACAAATATATTATAGTAGAACTGACATGTGATTACATTTTCACGCAATTTGGGTGTATAGATCCTGAGAAATCAATACCCAGAACAACCACCTCTGGCCGAAATAACGGCCTTGATACGCCTGGGCATTGGGTCAAACAGAGCTTGGATGGCGTGTACAGGTACAGCTGCCCATGCAGCTTCAACACGATACCACAGTTCATCAAGAGTAGTGACTGTCGTATTGTGACGAACCAGTTGCTCGGCCACCATTGACCAGACGTTTTCAATTGGTGACAGATTTGGAGAATGTGCTGGCCAGGGCAGCAATCGAATATTTTCTGTATCGAGGAAGGCCCGTACAGGACCCGCATCATGCGTTCGTGCATTATCCTGCTGAAATGTAGGGTTTCGCAGGGATCGAATGAAGGGTAGAGCCACGGGTCGTAACACATCTGAAATGTAACGTCCACTGGTCAAAGTGCCATCAATGCGAACAAGAGGTGACCGAGACGTGTAACCAATGGCACCCCATACCATCACGCCGGGTGATACGCCAGTATGGCGATGACGAATACATGCTTCCAATGTGCGTTCACCGCGACGTCGCCAAACACGCATGCGACCATCATGATGCTGTAACCAGAACCTGGATTCATCCGAAAAAATGACGTTTTGCCATTCGTGCACCCAGGCTCGTCGTCGAGTACACCATCGCAGGCGCCCCTGTCTGTGATGCAGCGTCAAGGGTAACCGCAGCCATGGTCTCCGAGCTGATAGTCCATACTGTTGCAAACGTCGTCGAACTGTTCATGCAGATGGTTGTTGTCTTGCAAACGTCCCCATCTGTTGAATCAGGGATCGAGACGTGACTGCACGATCCGTTACAGCCATGCGGATAAGATGCCTGTCATCTCGACTGTTAGTGATACGAGGCCGTTGGGATCCAGCACGGCGTTCCGTATTACCCTCCTGAACACACCGATTCCATATTCTGCTAACAGTCATTGGATCTCGACCAACGCGAGCAGCAATGTCGCGATACGATAAACCGCAATCGCGATAGGCTACAATCCGACCTTTATCAAAGTCGGAAACGTGATGGTACGCATTTCTCCTCCCTACACGAGGCATCACAAGAACGTTTCACCGGGCAACGCCGGTCAACTGCTGTTTGTGTATGAGAAATCGGTCGGAAACTTTCCTCACGTCAGTACGTTGTAGGTGTCGTCACCGGCGCCAACCTTACGTGAATTCTCTGAAAAGCTAATCATTTGCATATCACAGCATCTTCTTCGTGTCGGTTAAATTTCACGACTGTAGCTCGTCATCTTCGTGGTGTAGGAATTTTAATGGCTAGTACTGTATTTGGTGAGTTTATTACTGGTGTGGATGTGAAATATTCTGGGTGACGTTAAGCATAATAGTGGGTGAAACATGATAATCGGATGATTTTATAGACCGCCTACATCTGGAGCTGTAGTGGCAGAGCGCTTCAGAGAGAACTCGCAGAATATCGTGAATAAGTTCCCTGATCCGGATGTCGTAATAGATGGACACCTCAATTTGCCAGCTATGAAATGGGATACTAACGTGATCAAAACCTCTGCAACAGGCAGGGTTTCGTGTGACATCAATCTGAATGTCTTATTCGAAAATTACTTGGAGTAGATTGAGAGCAAGCTCGTGAGCGTACCGTCTTAGACCTCCTAGCAATAAGCAGACCTGAACTATCGTAATCAGTTAACGTAGATGAGGGCATCAATGATCACAAGTCTGTAGTAGCATCAATGACTATGGGTGTTACAAGAAATGTTACGACAGACGGGAACATACTTTTGTTTCGCAAGAGTCACAGCGTACGTATTCCATAGTATCTGACGTTTCAACATCAAATACTATGTTCTGACGACAAATATGCAGGGCATAGATGAGTCAAATTGAAAAGCACCATTCAAGATGTCTAAAAGAAGTACGTTCCCAGCAAGGTTTTAAGGAACGGGGAAGACCGACCGTAGTCAGACAGACGTGTAAAGAAGTTACTGTGGAAAGAAGGCTTCATCACACATTCAAGCGAAGTCAAAACTTAGTAGACAAACAAAAACTGAGCAAAGAGAAAATGAGCGTCAAGAGAGAAATGAGAGAACAGTTCAGTGAATTTGGAAGTAATACTGTGCCAATCAAATTGACTAATTCCCTAAGAAGTTTTGGTCTTATGTGAAATCAGTAAGCGTATCGAAAACACTTATTATGTCGCTCAGTGACCATACGAGTAACTAAACGGAAGATGAGAGAAAGAAGGTCGAAATACTGAAATCCGTCTTCCGAAACTATTTCAGTACGGAAGATCGCAATACGGATCCTCCTCTCACTCACCAAACGACTGCCGAAATGGTTGATATTGAAGTAAGTGATTGCAGAATCTCTTATAAGGTGAAATGCGTTTTGACCATATATGATAACTGTAAGATTCTAGAAGCAGTTTATCGTAAATCGCTATGGCATCATACGATACCTAACGAATGGAAGAGCAGAGGTCGTTTTTATTTTCAAGAGAAGTATAGGACAAATGTATATAATTATAGGCCTGTATCGCTATCGTCAATCTGTTGTAGACTTATGGAAAATGTTTTATGCTAACGAATTATGGCGTTTTTAGAGAACAAAAATCTCCTCTAGTAAAACCAACACTGGATCCACAAACCGACGTCTCGTGAAACTCGGCTCGCTTTATTCGTTCATGAGATCCGTAGCGCTGTAGACAACAGCACTCAGGTTGAGGCCGTGTTGCTTGACTTCCTTGACTTCAGGAAGACATTTAATACAGTTCTGCAGTATCATTCAGTGAAAAAATATACGAGATTAGCCAATGCTCCATCGGTTCTGTGATTGGATTCAGGACTTCCTTGCAGATAGAACTGAACACGTCGCTCTTAACAGAACAAGTTCGACAAATGAAAAAGTACTTTCAGGCGCACCCAAATGAAGAATGATGGGACCGTTACTGTTTTTGCAGTTTATATAAATGATCTGGCTGAGACATGGCTGTGATAGGTAAAATCATTGACATTGGTAACTGTTGATGTTTCTTGGTATCATAAAAACTGAGTAACACGAGAAAGGAGTTTGAACACAGATGCAGTCATTTATTTAAAAGCTTTTGGTGAAAACTGCATGATGATCAGAGTTATCGATCACGAGATACTTTATTTTTAATGAAGTACTGAAATCAGATTTCTCAGCAGTGCACCGAGGCAGAAGACGATCATTGTCACGAAGTGGGGCGCCAGAGCACCTAAGGACGCCAAGCCGACATGGCAGGGTTTAGAGTGCGTCGTCAGAAAGTTTCAAGGAAGACGGCGTAAGAATACCAAAGACACAAACTAAAAGTCAGAATCATTATGCGAGGGAAGACACCCCTTGGCAACAAGGGAGGAATGGATCACTGGGGAAGGAAAGAGATTCCATCCAAAAAACACATTTTATAAGAGTAAGAAGGAGAACGAAGGGAGGTGTATTTCAGGTAGTGTTCCAGTAGAGATTCCACCGCAGAAACAGATATAGGAAACTAAAAGTTTGGTAAGACAATTATTATTCTTAAGTCTCTGTCCCATCTTTCCGGTGGTCTTCCCTTAGGTCTTTCTTGGTAAACTGGGCTCCAGCCTAGTATTTATTTTGACTATTTGCCATCCTTTCTTAGAGCGATATGACAAGACCAACGACATTTCACGGTGTTTACTCCTTCCATTATGTCACAGACCTTCGTTGTATGCCTGATACCTACTGTTTTCCTTCTGCCTTTCTTTGCGTAGTCCAACACTGATATTTCCATTACTCTTTCAGCTGCTATGAGTTATCTTGTTCTTGGTCACTGAAACTTACTCCAGAACCTAGGCCTATTTATTAAAGGGAGTCTTTACACGTCCAATAGATGACTAGTACACATAAAGAATGATTATTCATTTTAATAATACAATATCTGTTAATTTAATGTGTGATATTTCAACACGTCTCTCATCACTATATGTGGTAAGACCATGTCTAAGTTTAAGCTGTGTTCCCTTGCTGATATGATTCTCCTTCCTTTAAATAAATATCTTGCAATAATAGCTACTCCTACCGTGTAAAGGTAATGTTATATGACGGATTTCTGTATCTTTACGCCACTGACCTGTGATGCAAAGAATTGCAACTTTAAGGACTCAATTTCAGCTTCAAATTGTTGTATGTTATTTTTAATTATCCGGATGTTTCGATAAAGTATTGTTGTATCTGTACGAATTTCATTGTTACTTGCCTTTAGGCTTCCTCCTGATTATTATGCGTAGTAAGCAACTTTTTTGTAGTGATAGCATCTGTCTTTTATAAGCTGTCTGGATAAGTTTGTACAGTAATGCGGACATTTTTAAGCAGGTCCGCCTGCTATCTAGTTCTGCCCCAGAAAAGACCAAATCCTCCTGCCAACAACAGGTATTTGACCATGGTGACCAACCCACTATGCTTCCCGTAATTACCTCGATCAAACATCCATTTAAAATCCTGTTCAGGTGCAGCCCTGTCTTAGGAGCGCGACCTGTCACTGTCAGACCAAAAGTCAGTCGTCATCAACTCAAACCTCAGACTCGTATTAATTTGTTTTACAGTACTACTAAGGCATGATCGATCGTGTCACCGGAACGACGCAACAAAGTGCACAAGCTTGGGAACTATGTTGCTCAGGTTGTAAAACTATTATTGGTATTACCTGTATATGTCTTATCTAACTTCTTTGTCTTTTTTATTTACAGTGATTTCTGTATCACCAAGCTCTTTGATGTAACACATATTTAAATGTTTTATTCGTCACTTACGTCAGTTCTTAGATTAGATTAGATTAATTATTCATTCCATAGACCTTCTGAGTCAAAGAGTCAAACCTTCTGAGTCAAACCTTCTGAGTCAAACTTCTTTCATAGACCTTCCATAGACCATCCTTCTGAGTGTGGAACATATGAGATAAACACATTACAAACATGTAATTAGAAGAACTTGAATTTCATTAATTTTGATGATCCTCAGTCAATAAACAGTAAAATTATGTACATGAATTAAAATTAAAGTTCTAATATTTACAGGTTTAGTACTTACATCTGCTTTCATTAAATCCATCATTCATACAGTAGGTAGTTACTTGGCTATTACAACCAAGTATTGTCAGAAATTAAACTATAATAAATTTTCATTAAAATGGTCTACTGCACTTGTTGAGAAGTTCCTGGATGGAACAGTAGGAGTAGGCCACCAAAAATTCTTTTAAATTATATTTAAATTGTGCCTTGTCTGAAACTTAACTCTTAATGGTTGCAGGTAACTTATTGAAAATATGCGTTGCTGAATACTGGACTCCTTTCTGGGCAAGAGTAAGTGATTTTCAATCTTTATGTATATTGTTCTTATTCGTAGTATTGATACTGTGTACTAAGCAGTTAGCCGGCCGAAGTGGCCGTGCGGTTAAAGGCGCTGCAGTCTGGAACCGCGAGACCGCTACGGTCGCAGGTTCGAATCCTGCCTCGGGCATGGATGTTTGTGATGTCCTTAGGTTAGTTAGGTTTAACTAGTTCTAAGTTCTAGGGGACTAATGACCTCAGCAGTTGAGTCCCATAGTGCTCAGAGCCATTTGAACCATTTTGAACTAAGCAGTTAGTTGGAAAAACAGATGTGTTATTTACAACAAACTTCATTAAGGAATAAATATACTGAGAAGCTGTGGTTAGTATGCACAATTCTTTGAATAGGTTTCGACATGATGTTCTTGGAGTTACACCACACATTACTCTTATTATACCCTTCTGTACTCTTAAAACTTTTTTTCGGTTTGTGGAATTACCTCAAAATATGATACCATATGACATAATTGAGTGAAAATAAGCTAAATATGTCAGTTTTTTTATATTTATACATCCTATGTCTGACATCATTCGCATTGCAGACACAGACTTGTTTAGGCGCTTTAGCAATTCGTTAGTATGTCGCTCCCAAGTGAATTTATTATCAAATCATAATTCTAAGAGTTTTATACTCTCAACTCCTCCTGTTTCCATGTCATCGTATTTTATACACTCACTTGAAGGAAATCTCTTAGAAATTCTGAACCGCATATAGTGGGTCTTTCCAACGTTTAATGACAGTGAACTGGCTATGAACCACTTATTAATGTCAGTAAAAATGTGATTAGCTGCCCTTTCTAAATTTATATTTGATTTACTATTTATTGCAATGTTTGTATCATCTGCAAATGAGACAGACTTGGCATCTGGTAATGTAACAGATGACAGGTCATTAATATATAAAAGAAAATGTAGTGGACCTAATATGGAACCTTGGGAAACACCACGTGTAATTTCTTCCCAGTCAGATGATGTCTGATTGCCTACTGCTGAAGTGTTACGTAATGACACCCTTTGTTTTCTATTAGTAAGATATGTCTGAAACCACTTTGCAGCACTACCAGTGATGCCATAATATTTTAATTTACTAAAAGAATACTGTGATTCACACAGTCAAAAGCCTTTGACAGGTCACAGGATATGCCAGTTGCGTCTAATTTGTTGTTTTGTAAATGTAATTAATCTAGGGACATAATATTGAAAACAGTGTTCTGTAAAAGAATGGAAATGTTAAAAAATTGACTTGTAATACTGGTTCATGCACAGGGAAAGCAGGCTTGTCATCATGTGAAACATGAAGGGAATCACTTCTGCCACGAAACAGGCTTGGCGGTAATAGAAAATGTGGATTTGCCAGTCGAACTGCAGGGCTCGTTTGTAGAAAGAGTCTGTGGCTAGCACGCAAAATGTTCACATCTTGTGAATTGAACGAGGCAACAAGTGCAGAAAGATTTGGCTTATTGTTCATGGCATATTTAGCGCAGCACAGCCAGACCCAAACTTCCATATGTCGTCAACCATGCATCCACGACTGTACTCGTACATCCATTATGTATATTGCCGTACAGCTAGGACGTTGTACTTGAAAGTCGGATGGCCGGTATCGGCAGACAAATAGGATATTGTTATGCCTGTGTTATTCTGATTACGATGCAAAGTTCCTTTGGACATACATGCATGTTCAAGTATAATGTCTGACCTATACGGGAATTTACATAATGGATCTACGAATACAGACGTAGACACATGGTTGACGACATATAGAAGTTTGGCTCTGGCCGTGGGTCGTTCACGGACAGTAAAATGGCGCCGACACATGAGCTCAGAGTGTCCGGTCGGAGGGTTAGCAGCCTTCTGCACTAAAAAAACTGAGTGAATGGATCATCCACGAACTTCAACGGGTGTCGTAGGACATACGCCCCTAACAAATGCAACGGACAATATCGAACAAAATGAGATTTAAAAAAAAAAGAAATAATGGTAAAGTGATCGCTCGCGACAAGCAGTAAATCCGGGTTCGAATCCCAGGTCGACACGAATTTTCATTGTCGTCATTCCACTGTACAGCTGATGGTAGTCCACATTCGTGACTTTTAAATTTCTTGGCTTTGTAATGTTTGCTCAAATAAAAGGTTGTATGTTCGAGTGTAACTGACAGCCGCTTATTTTGACCCCTTTCCATTACTTAAACCACCTGTCCTGTCCTTCAGGCTTAGCAGGGCGTCTCACTCTGATTGAAATCTCAATAAAGTATTGCAGTTACCTGAAAAAACTTGGTGATCCATAATAGTTACTGATTAGTAGATTTTGAAGGGTCAGCATAATTACTGTGGAGGTCTGGAAGTAACAGTGTTTATAATTTCATCTGCATATAGTTAATAGTGTTTCCCATATTGCGTTGTGACTAAAATGTTACTTGAACTGAGTCTACTGACGGATTAGTTACTGGGTCGCCATGCTGATAGTTGAGCCAGATTTAAGCTTCGTAGCACAATTACAACATTAATGGAGCGCCCTGACCAGTTCTCTAGCATTTGTGTGCTATAATAAGCAACTGACTACAACTATCCAAACCATACTACATGTTCCATTTGAAATAAGTAGTGCAGAGAAGTGAATACTCCTTCAGAATACAAATCACAATAGTAATAGAGAATATATTTACTTTGACAATCATTTGAAGGACACGTTTCCCAATAATGAAGTTGTTAAAAGAGCCTCTTACCTAAGTTAATATTACTCACATACAATAATTATTAGCTTTCTGCTGTAATATACAGGTAGTACGCGTTTTTTTACGTAATTACGGTTTATTTGTTTACTAATAGAAACTTGAGTAGATTCCAGTTTGTTGTGCTACTGCCTCCTTTCAATAGAAATCTTTAGAGAAACGACGCACGATCATGGTCAAATTAAAATCCTTTCACACGAATAACATTATCGGTGTATTGCTAATTTAGTAGTAGTCGGTAGTACTACACGTGGCTTTTACCGTGACAGGATTAATAGTTTTGTTTGGGGAAGAGTGTTAGTCACTACCTACGTCATACACCCACTATCTCTCCATACTGTCTACAGCCCCACCCACTAGTACTACCTAATTCTCACTTGTGAAATCCCTACAAAAATCACTAAGTTCTTTATCACTTGACTCAGCCGCCCACTGGGGCTGGAATGCTAGTAACCTAGTACTCTGTATTTCCAGCATATGTGGGCCTACATCACGCCCACGGCTATTTTCTGGATATCAAGGTCAACACCTCAACAATGGCTATTTCCTAGCAGGAGTGCTTCCTTATTCCTAACATTTTTCACATTCCTAGGCTTCCTGGTCACTGCTGGAGTTCGCTGGATATTTTCTACACTTAAGTGTGAGATACCTTCCCACTGAAGTCTGGAAGCTGCTGAAAGTTGTTTGTTATTTTTTTTTTTTTTTTTACAGCGAAATTCAGCTCTTGTCCTCTTTCTCCCGCTATTGCTGCTGCCTGCCAGTTACTGGCCTCCCAACCTCTCTTCTCCTCCCGTTCTCCCCGTCCTCGCTAACCCTGACAGTTATTTTCTTGCTTCTTCCAAATGTGTCTGAACGGCACAGACTTTAATTTCAGCTCCTTAATCAAATTATTTCTACTGCATAGCATCCAGCTCCAGGGAGTGCTTCTATGGTATTCCCAGTGACCACCCTATTGTACTGATTCCCACCCCCTCTCCACGCCTACCCCGTTAAACCATTCCCGACAAAATATACAGTAAATCTCATTTCTCACTACCTCACTGCCTTCATCAGCTCTTACAACTTTCACTCGGAGTCAAAGATAACGAAATAAGATATATGTTGGCATGTATAATTTTTGCGAATTCAGTAATGTCGGCTGTATGTAAATAAACGGTAATAGTAACGTAAAAAGTTCGCTTGCCACCTATTCCTTACAATTTTAGTCGGGACTTGTGGTCCAGTGGTAAAGTGCAAGCCTAGAGACAGAATAAGGTTGAGGGATCGAATCCCAATCATGTCATGCGAATTTACTTTACTCTCTAGAGGTTTAGATGCAGTATGTCAGCAGAATGAATTATCTTTTTCAATAGAACGAAAAACCAGTCCAAGTTGTAAATATGACTTTTTCTTCATTCGATGGCTAGTTCGGATCGAGACCAACTTTCAAACCGATATAACAATGTTGAAAATGGCATTTTGGAAGATATAAAGAAAATGTACATTTCACATTTTTGACATCTTCGAAAATGCCATTTTCGACTTCGTTATGTTGATTTGAAAATGGGTCTCAGATCTAAACTAGCCACTGAATGAATAAAAAGTAAAATATTTGCAACTTGGACTGATTTTTCGTTCTATTGACTAACAGAAGTTGCTGATCCAAGCTACTCCAGCATGCTGGAAGTTCGTAATTATCGTTTTGTTACGCTTACAGGAATTTGAAGTAATCAGTATATTGGACAAGGTATTTTTTAATTTATCGTTGAGACAAAAAAAATTATGTGTCTAATGTTGTGGTTTCTGTCATCCTCTGCATCCTCATGTCATGATCACTGCCGATACTGCCACTTTTCGTGTCACTTTCTCACCCATAGGCTAAGAAGGGGCCCTGAAACTCTGTCCACTTCTCCATCCACTATTTAACAAGGGCGCTTGCAGAATCTGGGTGTTTCTTTACAACTGAAAACTTCAGGGACCATTGCCGCTGATTTGTATTCAAACTTTAACCGTTGGCTGGGATCGAACCTGGGATCCAGATCTTTTCGATTGGTAGCGAAAGCCGTTATTCCATCTTCTAAGTTACCTTGTATTTATTCTACTTTTTGTACAAGGTAATCTTCTGATTTATACAACTGCATTTTTGTATACGTAAATGTTTAAAAAGTTCCAAATTAAGATAAATAAAAAAGCTTTTCACACAACAAATGCGTTTAATGAAATGAGAAGTTATATAAAAGTAGACTACTAATGACAGTCGGCTACGACCTCCAAAGTGATGTCTAGGTGTACATTATGTGTGACATATCTAAATATCATTACAGCAACAAATGCGCGGGATCGTTCTTTAAACGACTTAAACCAATTGCATGTAATAACTATAATCCGCCTACCTAATATTTATCCTGAACCCCATGCTCCTCAGCGGTACATAGAGAAATATCACTGAGAAAATTGTGTACAAAATTCATTAATACTTCAAGCCGGAAAACGATAGATTCTTTGTTTTAAAAACTATCACAAACATGTAGTAGACGATTTCGTTATCCTCAGCTACAACATGGCATATTGGTTGAAGAAAATTACAGAACATTACACCTGCATCTATACTCTCATACCACAGTACAATGTGTGACGGAGTGTACCTCTGGGTCCAGTACCATAGTCCCGCTTTTCCGTTCCATCCACGAAAAAACTCAAGAATCGATCAAACAAGATGTGTTCTGTAAGCTGCTTTCTTCATGAATGAGTTACATATCCTTAAGATTCTTCCAACGAATCGAAGCCTTACAAATTTTCCCACAATTTATTCTATGTTAGTCCTCTTAAGGTCATTCAGGACGGTTAGTCCCAGGTATTTTACAGTAGATACTGCTTCCAGTGATGTTTCGCCAATAGCGTAAATTAACAGCAATGTCGGCAACGTTAAGAGTGAAATGTGAATTCCACTGTTAAACGCACGAGAGAGAGCGGATAGATGGGTTGAGTACATAGAAGGCCTCTATGAGGGGGAGACATAGTCTGTGATAGAAGAAATTGGAGTGGACATAGAAGAGATAGGGGATCCAGTATTAGAATTTGAAAGGCCTTTGGAAGACTTGAAATCAAATAAGACAGAAGCGGAATTTATAAAATCATTTGTTGAAGCGCCAACCAAACGTCTATTCACGTTGGTGTGTAGAGTCTATGAGATTCGCAACGTACCATAAGATTCGGAAAAATAGCATACTCGGCATTCTGTAGATATCAAATGCAAATAACTGCGAGAACTATCGTACAATCAGCTTAACAGCTCATGCATTCAAGTTTCTGACAAGAGTAATATACAGACGAAAGGAAAGTATATTTGATGATGCGTTAGATGACGATCATTTTGGCCTTAGGAAAGGTAAAAGCTCCTGAGAGGCATGCCTGACGTTGCTCTTGATAATTTAAGAGAGAGACTGAAGAACACGTTGGTAGGATACGTTGACCAGGAAAAAGCGTTTTACGATGTAAAGCGGTGCAAGGTATTCGAAATTCTGAAAAAAATGGAGCAAATTATGGGGCATATATAATATGTGCAAAACAAAAGTTTACAGAAGGACTGGAAGACCAAGAACGAAGTGCTCGAATTAAATAGGATGTAAGATTGGGAATGAGTGTTTCGCCTCTACTGTTGAATCTCTGCAGCGAAGAAGCAATGACGAAAATAAAAGACACGTTCACGAGGGGGATTAAGATTCAGGGTGAAAGGATGTCAATGGAACGATTCGCTAATTGCATTGCTATCCTCAGTAAAGGTGAAGAATAATTACAAGATCTTTTGAATTGAATTAATAGTCTAATGAGTACATAACATGGACTGAGAGATAATCGAAGAAAGATAAAAGTAATGAAAAGTAGGAGGAACAGAAACAGTTGAAACATCCCCTTAGAAAAATTATGAATGACTGTGCTGGTAAACCTCTACGTTATTTGATTTTCAAACAGCTGAGCGAAACTCAACGTACTCAGACAGTTTTCTCTTTACTTATTCTGATCATCACTAAACTGACACACAGTATTTTTAGCGCAACGCAGTCTGACTTTCAATAATTCCTACAAAAGAATGGCCCTGACTAACAATAACCTATAGCTTTCAGGAATCACTTACCCCACAAAAATCTTCGTTGCCTCAGCTACTGCAATACAGAGAGCGCCAATACTGCCAGCGAAATAAAAGATTCTAACTACTGAAAACACTAACTACTGATAGGCATATTTAGCAAATGAAAGAGTTTGATGGAGAACAATGTATTTACCTTCATAGTGTTCAAAAGTCATAATATATATATATATATATATCAGTTCATGACATCCAGTCTTAGAAATTTCCTTTTTCTGATAGACATACATCCAGATCGTCCGATCTCAAAACTCTGCCCTCTCTCTCTCCCCCCACAGCCACCACTGCTGACGGCTCACCTCCAACTGCGTAACGCTACGCGTTGTTCACATCCAGCTGCCCAACACTACCAATAGCGAACATTCCAACAATGCCAACCAGCCACAGATTGCACACATCAGTCAGTGATTTTCATACAGAGCGCTACGTGGCGTTACCAACATAAAAACCTAAACAGCCTACTTACGCAGTGAGGAACTTAACTTTAGAATTGTGGATCATGAAGTAGACGAAGTCAAGGAAACCTGCCGCCTAGTAGCAAAATAACCCATCACGCACAAAGTAAGGACAATCTAAATAGCAGAATAGCACAAGTAAAGAGGGCATTTCTGGCCAAAAAGAGTCTACTACAAACAAACGTAAGCTTTAATTTCAGGAGGAAATTTCTGAGAATGTACGCTCGGAGCACAGCACTGTATGCTAGTGAATCATGGACAGTGGGAAAATCTGAACAGAAGAGAATCGAAGCGTTTGAGATGTGATGCTACAGAAGAATTTCGAAAATCAGGTGGACTGATAAGGTAAGAAATGAGAAGATTCACCACAGAAACGGCGAAGAAAGGAGTATGCGTAAAGCACTGACGAGAAGAAGAGTCGGTATGATAGAAGATATGTTAAGACGTCAGGGAGTAACGTCCATAGCATTAGAGGGAACTGCAGAGGGTAAAAACTCTAAGGGAAGACAGAAATTGAAATACAGCAAGCAAATAATTGGGGATACAGGGTGCAATTCCTAATCTAAGACGAAGAGGTTGACACAGGAGACGGATTGGTGGCTGGCTGCGTTAAACTGATCATAAGACTGATACTAAGAAAAGCATAACCGAAAAATTATGATTTTTTGTCTATTTACGTGCATTTTGCATTTGTTTACGTTGGGGGTCAACCTCTACACCGATCATCAGTCTTTTTCAGATCTTTCTGCATTTCGTCACAGTCTTCTGGAGCTGAACCCCCTCTTGTAGACTATAGTTCTCCAAAAATGCCATGTAGATCTATTACACTAGTTCATTTATACATGTTTAAATAGTAATGGCATCATAACTTTGTTCTGGAATACTCCAGAAATTATTTTTTCATGTGTCAATTGAAGCTCATTACTGTTTACTGAGTTCTCTATCTTAATAAGTTCTAAACCCAGTTACAAATCAGGTCCGGTACGTGCGTTAAATGACAGTCCATAACTGTATCGAATGCTCTCCGAGACTCAAGGATCACAGGATCTACTTGGGCACCTTAGTCTATGGCACTTAGGATTTCGCGGAAGAACTGAGTGAATTTTGTTTCGAAAGATCTCTGTTTTCCGCAATTGATGTTGATTTTTATACGGAACTCTTTCGTTCTCCAGAAATGTCATATAATGTCTGAGCACCCACGTTTTATTTAAATTCTTCAACAGATCGCCAGCGACTACGTGCATCACAGCTAGCCCCCCTATAAAGGAGAATGGCCTGTGCTTTTATCCATTCACTCGGTATCCTTTGTCTTCCCAGCGATCTACAATATACTACTACTAGAGGGGAGCTAGACACTTTAAAATTACTGAGCGGTCTTAGTTGACTTTCTGTTTAGCCGTAGCTTATATCAAACTCTGACATCTCGGTCTTTGTGCGATGACTGAATTACTACGTCTTCATACGTGACGTAACTTCCTTTCAGATTACATTCCAATTAAAAATGGATGTTATCTATATTTTAAGAAACGGAAACATTAACTACTATGGTGACTTGCTGCTATGCCTGTATTATATAGGACTTGGAAATACTATGGACGACCTTAAAATAATCTCAGTTTTTATTTTATTTATTTTTATTTTATTTTATACGTCTAGTCGTAGGACCAAATTGAGGAGCAAATCTCCAACGTCATGGAACATGTCAGTACATGAAATTACAACATAAAAGTAATAACAGATGAAAATAAAATGTTTATGAACCCAAAAACGAGTTGCTAATCCTTGGGAATAAACTGGTATTGTTAAGAAGAAACTAAAGTAAAGAGTATATACGTATATTGAGAGGCTAATGGCAGAATACCCAGCCTAGTGAGCAGGATCGATAAGAGGTTCCCGAATTTACACCACCTTTTGCTCGAACTGCCCGTTTCTGTACCAAAAAATCCATTGAGAATGGGAAGAATTACCCCAAAATATAATTCCATACGACATAAGCGAATGAAAATAAGCAAAGTAGGTTAATTTTCGAGTCGTACGACCACTTACTTCACATACCGTTCCAATAGTAAAGGTGGCAGTAGTATTAAGTCTCTGAATAAGATCCTGAATGTGGACATTCCACGACAGTTTACTATCTATCTGAACACATGCAAATTTGAACTGTTTAGTTTCACTAATCATACGGCCATTCTGTGAAATCACACCGTAAGGTTTTGTTGAATTGTGTGTTAGAAACTGTAAAAACTGAGTCATACTGTGATTTAGAGTTAGTTTATTTTCTACAAGCCATGAAGTTATGTTATGAACTGCACTATTTTAAACAGACCCAATGTTGCACACAAGATCCTTTACTGCCAAGCTAGTGTCATCAGGAAACAGAAATATTTTACAATTACCTGTAATACTAGAGGGCATATCATTTATATAAATAAGGAACAGGAGTGGCCCCAACCCTGATCCCTGGGACACCCCCCATTTGACTGTGCCCCACTCAGACCCCACATAACAGCCATTCTCAACACCGTGAATAATGGCCTTTTGTTGTCCGTTGTTAATGTAAGACGTGAACCAATTGTGAGCTATTCCCCATATTCCATGGTCCAACATCTGGAGCTGTATTTTGTCATCTACACAATCAAACACCTTAGTTAAATTAAGAAATATGTCTAGTACCTCACAGAGAAAAGAGAATATGGCATTTTCAGTTTTTAGATCACTTCTAAAGCCGAACTGCACATTTGATAGCAAATTATGTTATACAAAATGATCAATTATCCTTACATACACAAGCTTTTCAATAACTTTAGCAAACACTGATGGCACAAAAACGTTTAAACGTCTCTGTGAAGTCGTTGCATAAGACGCTTGTCGGATTCGGTACAACTTGTTCACTTTACTACCTGATTTTAGTTCAATTCATGAACTCTTCCAGAAAGACTGAGCATTCAGATAAGGCCTATTGAATATTATACGTGTTTTTAATGTGGTATTTCAGTTTTGTTTTGTGGGAAACGCTGAGTTGGTCATCGTCTGCTGGGAGCAGACGATGTTGTTTCTCGTTCGAAGGAGAGCACAGAATGACCAACTTAGGTTTCCAGTACCTGAACAGAGAGGTTTATCTATCTTAGTCGAAGGCTGTTTTTGTGTGTGAGGTTGGTGACGGAAAGCTACCCGTCTGGTAGCTTCCGCTGCACGGTGAGTTAGGTAATCTCGAAACAGTAGGCGGCAGTCTTCAGTGAACGCTTGGCGAGTACGTTTCGTATCTATTAATGGGAGGTTTCAGGTGATAGGAAGCAGGTTGAGTTAGGACTTCGTTATGTTTGACTGTTGAAATACTTAAGAACTTCAGCTGAACTGAAGCGTCTGAAGCGAGTATTTCTGTCCGTATGTGCTAAAATTATATTGCATTAAATACGCGATTTTTGGGTGTTTGAGTTAAAAGTGTGGAAGTTACTTTGTTCATTTTGAACAACGATGAAGTAGAATTTCTAACGGTAAATCCGATTAGGAAAAGCTGGTTAGCATCACTTCAACCGTACGTGAGTGTAATACTGTGTCGAAGCGAGTATGATTTTTAATGATTTTTAATCTTATATTTTGTGGAAGTTGCTTTTGTCTTTGTGTGTCGATTTTGTGCCACGTGTTTGGTAATCAATGACCCTTCTGGTCCACAACAGCTTTATTTTAACAGTTTTCTCTTTTAATGAGCTATAATTTCTGCAAGAATATCTGTCCTTTCGTGCGCTTTCTGCAAAGCAGCACAACAGTTTGATTCGGAATGCACCACGTGCTCTAGTTCGGCCGTTTGTAAGCAGCAGACGCAGTTAGTATGTTGAATAATCATCGCACAACCTCGTGCATTGGTTAAACCTCTGTCCAGAATAGTGCATGCATAGAATCGTAATGTGAATCTCACTGAGATATTTTTATGGTATGAATGCAAAGGAGATGATAGTATCTTTGTCTCCCACCCCCGTTTTCTGTGTTTCTTCTTGCTGTAGTTAAATTGTGCTCTGTTACATTCTCAAGTAATTCTTACTTAAATATTTCTACTCAGGCACCAGTTATGTGTAGTTAGGATGTGCAACTAGATAGATAAAATAAATAATCTACTTGAAAGATAAATTCTGTGGTGTTGATCGTACCCACTTACTTCGATTTCGAATCCTGAATTAATCAAGTTGCTTCATGCATGACATAGAGTGCTATTTATCTGGCTACTTAAAGAAATTTGCATACTTGTAATTAAACTATTAAAGTAATTAAAGTAATAATTTTCCAGTTCCGTTTTTTTTTTCTAAATGGTTAAGAAGGGCTTGGGCTGGTGGCGACGCTGAATTTCTGAATTTTTATCATTACTTGTGTGAGAGAAGCAGCTAGAAATGCGAGATAACGTATATGGCTCAATGAGATACGTCGTAAAGATAGTAATACGTTACATGTTGTTCGTGTTGTATTCAGTGTGACTGTTCCCAAACACGAATTAATTGTTATACAAAAGTGACATCTTACTTGGTACACAATGTCTCATCGTCTCATCGTACAGTGTTATGTTTGTTCAGGTGCAACTGGGTGAGTTAACCAATGTGTTGAGGAGAGGAGTATGCGTGTCGTCAAGGGGAATCGGCTCATTTGATCAGGCGCAAGTGGCGTTAATGATGGAACTTCCAAAAGTAAGTTACATATTGTATTTCCATTCAGCATGACGCTGATACATGACACTAGTTTTCATCATAGTCATCATGTCTCTGTAAACAACGGTCGAAACTTCCTGGCTGTTGTGCAGTTTCTTGATGATGGAAATCACCTCGTTGGTCCCTAAGCCATTCGGTAAACGCTGTGTGAACGTCGTCATAATCGGAAGATCAGCGATAGCTGTGATCAGCTTCTTGACTGCCTCGACATTGCCTTCTGTGGTCCACGTGGATGGCCTTCCCTCCAGTAAGCGAGCCCTGGTCTGTTCAGTCTTGGTAAATATAATTGCATTTGGTCCATACATTGCCAAATTCTCACTGTGAATCTGTGTACAATTTAGACTTTCTGTCAAAAATGGCTCTGAGCACTATGGGACTCAACTGCTGTGGTCATAAGTCCCCTAGAACTTAGAACTACTTAAACCTAACTAACCTAAGGACATCACACACATCCATGCCCGAGGCAGGATTCGAACCTGTGACCGTAGCGGTCGTGCGGTTCCAGACTGTAGCGCCTTTAACCGCTCGGCCTCTCCGGCCGGCTAGACTTTCTGTCCAGAAGAATCGTTTTGTTCGGCGCACTTTCACTTTGGAGCACGTTTCCAGTTGCCAGACCATTTCACTACTGTTGTGGGTGAGTTCCAGGAGGTGCCATATTAAAACTCGTCCGAGTTTTTCAAATGGTTCATTTTTTCCACTACAGAGCTCCGTTCACCTCGGTCCGCGTCACAGGCCCCGCATTGCTGAGGCCACTGCTCCGGCGAGTAGAGTTCCGATTACGTCATGATGGCTGCGCCAGCAGCTGACTCAGCGGCCACCATCCCCATTGACTCTGTGCTGCTCTGCTGGGAGCCGTAGGCCGACCATGCTGCCGCTTCTTCCTTGGCTGGCGCAGTTGGGAACGCGGCGGCAACGACCGCCCCCTTTCCGGCGTCCGAACCTGCGGCCCTCACCTGGTAAGTCTCTGGTGTGTGTAGGGAGACGAGACGACTGCCCACGGTAGCGAGCCAAAGAGTGGGCCGCCCTGTCTGGTTGCAGACCCCGCGTCGGCCTCAGAGGGTCGAACCAAGGACCCGCCTTGGACTGGGACGCTATCGTCCCATCTGTTGCTGCGTGTAGCATGGCAGGGTAACACGCGCCGCCGTCCAGGAGAGATGCCACACTTGAATGAATCTCATTACAAAACACCACCTATGTATACTCGGTTGCGCGCCTCAGTTTCGCTAACACATCGCTCCGAATCACGCACGCCCCACACCCCGGTTGCGCCAGTAGTTTGCGACATGCAAACCACTGCGTTTAGTCTTTTCAATGGTTCGATGGCCCCTGTGACCTCCATTCCACTTCACAACTGCTGGTCAGCGTAACTTACTGCAATCCGGCCCACACCTGGCTGTAACTTGTGCTCATAATATCACACAAAACTAACTTTCCCTATCCTAAACGATGGTGCCGCTACACTACAATACTGTGCTGTAACTGTTGCCGTACCCGCAGAGAACTGCGTCAGCAGGAACCCCAGAACATGTACTATCGTCTAACAAAGCGTCGTACTTGTTGTGCGATGGTCTTAGCGTGGGATGACATGTGTAACTTCTTTCTTGAAGTCCATTCGTAAGACAAGGATAGCAAATCTCCGAGGTAGTACAGGCACTAGGGTTTTCATGTGCCGTCGGTATCTCTCTCCGACAGTGTCTCGCAGAGTCGGTAGCTAGGTGCCTTTGATCCAGACTTTACGGGATATGTTGGTCTGCCCTGTTGCAGACACAGTTTGTTCTCTCCAAACTGTTTTCGGTGAATGTTCGCCATCATCAGCCTGTTTTGTTTCATTCCCTAAAACACACTTAGGTGTCATGGTACAATGATGTGAACACATGCACATGGTGGTAGTATTGCATACGCAAGGTATAAATGTGAAGAGCATTGGCGGTGCTGTCATTTGTGCTTAGGTAGTTCATGTGAGTTTCCGACGAGATTATGGCCGCTCGAGGGGGATTAACAGACTTTGTACGCGGAATTGTAGCTGGAGGTAGATGTACGGGCATTCCATTTCGGAAATAGGGAATTCAGTATTCTAAGGTGCAGAGGGTGCCAAGCATATCAAATTTCAGGTATTACCTCTTGCGACAGACTGTACAGTAGCTGACGGCCTCACTTAACGTCCGAGAGTAGCGTCGTTTCCGTAGAGTTGTGAGTGCTAATAGAGAGGCAGCACTGCGTGAAATAACCACAGAAATCAATTATGGTGAAAGGTGGCTACACTGAGCCACAGCGCCAGAGATCGCGCTAGAGAGTATTGTTCCGCCGCCTCCACTGGCAGTGATTATTGAGATGTCGTAGTGGGCAGTGGTTGTTGAGAACTCGTAGTAGTCAGTGCTTGTTAAGAACTCGTAGCAGAGAGTGTTTTTTGAGATGTGCTAGTAGGGAGTGCTTGCTGAGATGTGATACTGAAAAGTTCTTGTTGACATGTGGTAATAGCGAGTCGGTGTGGAGATATATTGTAATGATTAGAGTGATTTTGGTCAATATATGAAGGTAACGAAACTTGATTTATTTTTCATTATTTAATGTCGTAAATAATGCTTCATTACAGGTTCAGTCAACAAAGCATCTGGCTTGTGTTCTGGGATTAGAGTGTAATTCTGGTTTTCTTGAGTAATTATGGTATTTCTATTTCCTTTAATTAATTCAGTATAAATGATATTTAAAATTTCTTGTGTTGTTGAAGAAGAACCGTGCCAGATGCGTACGTTGAGTCATACTCCCACACACAGAACAGTTACACTTGTGCTTTGGTTTCGTAGGTTTTATAGTTGCTGGGGACTTAATTAATTAATTGTGTTAATGAAAATTTTCATTTCATTCTTTGTAGTTCTATGCAGTCAGATTGCGTAATAATACTAGTCAGGGCCAACCGTTACGAGACTTCGTAATCGGACAGACAGCTACCAAAATTATTTGCATTCTATTTTAATTAAGCCCCCATGCACGTGGCGATCCTGCCAGGATCGCCACGTGCATGGGGGCTTAATTATAATATGAATGCAAATAATTTTAATTTTTTGTTTTAGTAGCTGTTTGTCCGATTACGTAGTGTCGTAAACGGTTGGCCCTGACTAGTATTATTACGCAATCTGACTGCATAGAACTACAAAGAATGAAATGAAAATTTTCATTAACACAATTAATTAATTAAGTCCCCAGCAACTATAAAACCTACGAAACCAAAGCACAAGTGTAACTGTTCTGTGTGTGGGAGTATGACTCAACGTACGCATCTGGCACGGTTCTTCTTCAACAACACAAGAAATTTTAAATATCATTTATACTGAATTAATTAAAGGAAATAGAAATACCATAATTACTCAAGAAAACCAGAATTACACTCTAATCCCAGAACACAAGCCAGATGCTTTGTTGACTGAACCTGTAATGAAGCATTATTTACGACATTAAATAATGAAAAATAAATCAAGTTTCGTTACCTTCATATATGGACCAAAATCACTCTAATCATTACAATATATCTCCACACCGACTCGCTATTACCACATGTCAACAAGAACTTTTCAGTATCACATCTCAGCAAGCACTCCCTACTAGCACATCTCAAAAAACACTCTCTGCTACGAGTTCTTAACAAGCACTGACTACTACGAGTTCTCAACAACCACTGCCCACTACGACATCTCAATAATCACTGCCAGTGGAGGCGGCGGAACAATACTCTCTAGCGCGACCTCTGGCGCTGTGGCTCAGTGTAGCCACCTTTCAATGGACGTACCACGAATGTATCCTTCAGGATAGTGTGGCGAAATGTGGTGTTAATGAGCCATGGCAGCAGACGACCGACGCGAATGCCTTTCCTAACGGCACGGGATCGCCTGCAGCGCCTCTCCTGGACTCGTGACCAAATTGGTTGGACCCTAGACGACTGAAAAACCCTGGCCTCATCAGATGAATAACGATTTCAGTAGGTAAGAGCTGATGGTAGGGTTCGAGTGTGACGCAGAACTCAAGAAGTCATGCCAACAAAGCATTGTGCGAGCTGGTGGCGGCCAGATAGCGATGGGCTCTATGTTTACATGGAATGTATTGAGTCATCGGGTCTAATTGAACCGATAATTGAGTGGAAATGGTTACGTTCGGCCACCTGGAGACCATCTGCAACCATTCATGGACTTCATGTTTGTAACCTCCCCCTCTCTTATCGACCTTAATGACAGTGAAAAATTAAACCGCGTGTACCTAGTGGAAATTTGGGAAAAGCAATCGTCACAGAAGTTAATCTGTCGGTAAAGAGGGAGGAAAGGGTTACATCTAAATGAAAGGAAAAATGCAAATGAAACTGGTGGAAATTAATTTTGAAAAGGGATAAAGTTAATAAAGAAAGTAAATGTGCGGCCGTTACGTTAACAATTAACTAGCGGTAATTAGATATTTGAGATTTGGGGGAAATTACGGTCGCCAGTCCTATGGACAATTACTATAGTAACTGAAAGAGAAAGGTTATTGCACATATAATTAGCACTAGAAGCGTGGCAACTGAAGGTTGACACGTGTAGTGTGAAAACTGAAAGTTTGTCAGAAGTAATAAATTTCGCTACACACTGACTTGATTTAGCAAAAGAATTAATAAAATCGGAAAATTGAAAGTTAATTTAGTGACTGAAATTAATAGTGAGCTTTGTTTCTGAAGCACATCGAAATTCAGTAAAATACGGTTAGTCTTGGGCTACCTCAACAATCATTTCAAAAACTACTTGAATCTACGCAATTTAGAAATAAGAGATTTAACTTTGAACTTGAATTAAATGATTCTGGACAATTAACAATAGTAACATTAGTACGTACCAAGCTGAGCTGCAGTCACAGGTAAGCTAAAATATGCTAACAAAACTCGCACTCCTAATTTGTGCTTGTGTAATCTAAATATTGTAGCCAGCTATGAATAACTGAACTTTGAAATTAAAGCAGTGAAATGGAATGATATTACTTTAATGCTGGCGTCTGAATTTCAAAGACACTCGGGTTCATTTCGGAAAAGGAAGGGACCCTGCTTGGTAAAGCAATTGGGACAATGAGCAACAAAGGTTCATGGTAAGTTGCTGTAATTTTGCCAGGCAAATGGAACAATTTTGAAAAGCTGAGGTCTGCCATACAGTTCTAAAACTTTACGTGCTTCCAGTCTTCCTTGTTGGTTGATTGAAGGTTTGAAGTCGTCGCTGTTGCAGAAGCTGGATGCTGGCGCGCCTTCTTCTCGACACTGTCACCAGGCGAAACGGGCTCTTGATGTGCGCCAGCTAATACTTCCCGTCCGCGACACCGCGTCAGAAACTATCATAGCAAGTCGAGCGCAATTACATGCTGCCAAACCCCGAAAGCGCGGCAACTCGCGGGAGCGTCACACAACACACCTGCTTCACCGCACTACTCCAGCCAGACTCCCCTCTGCCCGCGCTCCACGCGACAGAGTTAACACTACCAAAGATCCTAAACACTTTGGTTCTCCACACGACCTATCGATGTATTCGTTCGATACAAATAATATTCACAAAACAAACCAATTATACATCGACATAAATGCATATATATACAAATAGTAAAACAATTACAATATACAAAGACACAGAAATGTTATATCTTCAGGTAACAAAATAAGGAAAAAAAATTAAAGTACAATAGATGGAAATAGGAGGATATGCATTTCCGGCGTTACATGTTGTCAAATAAGGATGA
Organism: Schistocerca nitens; assembly: GCF_023898315.1. Lineage (NCBI taxonomy): Eukaryota > Metazoa > Arthropoda > Insecta > Orthoptera > Acrididae > Schistocerca > Schistocerca nitens. Next base: position 781,403,272 of record NC_064618.1, read on the forward strand.
GGATGGCATGTTTGTGCATGACGGTGCGTCATGTCGCCGGGCCAAAATTCTTGGTTTGAACATTGTGGACGATTCGAACGCCCGACATGAATCCCATCTAACAATTTATGGGACACATCGAGAGGCCATTTCATGCACAAACCCCTGCACCGATAACACATTCGCAATTATGGATGGCTATAGAGGCAGTACGGCTCAATATTTCTGCAAATGATTACAACGACTTGTTGCATTCATGGCATGTCTCGTTGCTGCACTACACCGGGTAAAATGAGGTCTGGCGTGATATTAGGAGGTATCCATGACCTCAGTGTACACTACTGGCCATTAAAATTCCGACACCAAGAAGAAATGCAGATGATAAACGGGTATTCATTAGACACATGTATTATACTAGAACTGACATGTGATTACATTTTCACGCAATAGATCCTGAGAAATCAGTACCCAGAACAACCACCTCTGGCCGTAATAACGGCCTTGATACTCCTGGGCATTGAGTCAAACAGAGCTTGGATGTTGTGTACAGGTACAGATGCCCATGCAGCTTCAACACGATACCACTGTTCATCAAGAGTAGTGACTGGCGTATTGTGACGAGCCAGTTGCTCGGCCACCATTGACCAGACATTTTCAATTGGTGGGAGATCTGGAGAATGTGCTGGACAGGACCTACAACATGCGGTCGTGCATTATCCTGCTGAAATGTAGGGTTTCGCAGGGATCGAGTGAAGGGTAGAGCCACGGGTCGTAACACATCTGAAATGTAACGTCCACTGTTCAAAGTGCCGTCAATGTGAACAAGAGGTGACCGAGGCGTGTAACCAATAGCACCCCATACCATCACGCCGGCTGATACGCCATTATGGCGATGAAAAATACACGCTTCCAGTGGTGTCACCGCCAGACACCACACTTGCTAGGTGGTAGCCTTTAAATCGGCCGCGGTCCGCTAGTATACGTCGGACCCGCGTGTCGCCACTATCAGTGACTGCAGATCGAGCGCCGCCACACGGCAGGTCTAGAGAGACGTCCTAGCACTCGCCCCAGTTGTACAGCCGACTCTGCTAGAGATGGTTCACTGACAAATTACGCTCTCATTTGCCGAGACGATAGTTAACATAGCATTCAACTACGTCATTTGCTACGACCTAGCAAGGCGCCATTATCATTTGCTATTTATCTTGTGATGCATGTACCGTCAGACCGATGTTCACCTGTTATGGATTAAAGTTAAGTATTCCATCAGCTACGTACTTTATTTGCTACTATAAATTCCCTTAACTGTTCCAGACCTCACGCCAGCCTGCGTGAGCTTAGACGCGTGCCTTTCGGCTACCAATCATAGTGGCTTGGCTGTCTTGCCAAGTCACAACACTTCCTATGTGCGTTCACCGCGATGTCGACAAACACGGATGCGACCATCATGATGTTGTAAACACAACCTGGATTCATTCGAAAAAATGACGTTTTGCCATTCGTGCACCCACGTTCGTCGTTGAGTACACCATCGCAGGCGCTCCTGTCTCTGATGTAGCGTCAAGGGTAACCGCAGCCGTGGTCTCCAAGCTGATAGTCCATGCTGCTGCAAACGTCGTCGAACTATTCGTGCAGTTGGTTGTTGTCTTGAAAAACGTCCCCATCTGTTGGCTCAGGTATCGGGACGCGGCTGCACGATCAGTTACTGCCATGTGGATAAGATGCCTGTCATCTCGACTGCTAGTGACACGAAGCCGTTAGGATCCTGCACGGCGTTCCGTATTACCCTCCTGAACACACCGATTCCATATTCTGCTAACAGTCATTGGATCTCAACCATCGCGAGCAGCAATGTCGCGATACGATAAACCGCAATCACGATAGGCTACAATCCGACCTTTATCCAAGTCGGAAACGTGATGGTACGCATTTCTCCTCCTTACACGAGGCATCACAACAACGTTTCACAAGGCAACGCCGGTCAACTGCTGTTTGTGTATGAGAAATCGGTTGGAAACTTCCCTCATGTCACCTCGTTGTAGGTGTCGCCACCGGCGCCAACCTTGTGTGAGTGCTCTGAAAAGCTAATCATTTGCATATCACAGCATCTTCTTCCTGTCGGTTAAATTTCGTGTCTGTAGCACGTCATCTTCGTGTTGTAGCAATTTTAATGGCCGGTAGTGTATGTAGCGTAATATACGAAATATGCGAAAAGTAATCATCTGAATTTCTATGCGAAAAATCTTAAAGCTTTTTAAATTAACCGAATGTTATGAACATCCTACGTCTTTACTCTCCATGTCTACGTATTTGCAGCCCTTGCCGTTAGAGGGCTCTGTATTGAAACGTGTAACATGTTGGTGTGTAACGCAACTATGTCAGTGCGTGAGAAACAGTGTGCTGTAATCCTGTTTCGAATTCGAGGACGTCGTCCACATATGGAGCACCCTCTCCTTCAGCATGACAATGCCAGACCACTCACTAGCGCTGCAGCAATCCGACGCCTTGGGTTCACTGTATCATACTCCATGTGAATTTAATCTGTTTCCAAAACTTGAAGAACACCATCGAGGACTTCACTTTAACAGAGACGAAGTGGCGAGAGCAGAGGTGAGGTTGTGGCTCCGTAAACGAAGTAAAACATTATTCAGCTACGGTATCAACAAACTGGTCTCTAGTTGGGAGAAACGAATTCTTCACCAGAGTGACTGTGTTGCGAAATAATTACTTAGACATGAAGACTAGAGACGTATAATGTTAATAAAGTTTGTTTTATTTAAAAAGAGTTGGGAGGCATTACGTTTCAGCACACCCCTGTGAAACAGAACTTATCAATAAAAACACAGGAGAACTGCCGGATATCAGTAACGTCCTGCCACGATATTTCGGATCAGAGTCTTCTGGCCATCTTCAGGTGAGTACCACTGTAGTAGTGTCCCATAAATTTTTAGATGGGATTCCTGTCGGGTGTTAGAATCGTACTACTACAGTGGTACTCACCTGAAGATGGCCGGAAGACTCTGCGCTGAGATATCGTGGCAGGACGTTACTGATATCCGGCAGTTCTCCTGTGTTTTTATGGAACAATCAGTACCCCGGGAAAGCTTTAAACATCACAGAACTTATCCATTTTTAATGCTATTTCGAATAACTGTTTGCTGTTAAGGCCGTGAGACACCTTCCATTGCGCTAGAACACTTTCTAAATTGCTGTTATTGATTACTGGGTTGTCAGAGTAGTCGAGATTACTGTGGACGTCTAATACCAGGTTGATAAGTTTGTACTCTTGCTCGAAGTAAGGTGTTGGTTCTTGCTTAGCAACTAAAATAGCTCCACAAGTGGTGGTGCTGATTTATGCATTCAGTAACGATCGGTGTAGCATCGCACTGTACGGTAGAAGATTTTTAATTTGAACAGTTCTCGCGTATCCGACCGGGTAGCGTCAAAATTTCTCCACAATATTTCGGCAGACGTACGCGCTGCCATCTTCAGGTGGTTCCTGACGAATGCTCTGCTGTTCCTCTCGGCGCCATCTATCACAAAGCGAAAAAAGTGGTCCAACGAAAACTTTCATGTTTCTTTACGTACTACACAAATATGTAATAAAAATGGGGGTTCCTATTTTAAAAAACGCACTTAATATCCGTTTGACCTATGGCAGCGCCATCTAGCGGGCCAACCATAGCGCCTCTGGTTTCCCCCTTCAAGCTAGACAAGTTTCGTTCTTTGTAGTTTTTTCGTTTGACGCTTATTTCGTGAGATATTTGGCCCAGTCACGATCAATGGACCACCCTGTATACCAGCCGTTACTCCCCCCACCGTTCCTCTCCTGGTGCGGCTACTGGAGTTGGTGGGGGAAGCGGCGCCTGGGTCTGAACTGGGGTCTGCAGTCTCCCTGCTGCCGCCGTCGGGGGCGGTCCTCGATCTCATGGTTACAAGCCTGACTAAGTTGAAGGACGCTGTCTTTATTAATTAGATCGTCCTGTAGTCGGATTTCGATGGCCACTTCAGTAGCGCAGTCCCAGAAGTAGGAGAATAGGTAGAGTATTTTTGTTTTTTCATTGTCCATAGTATGGCCAGTCTTTATAAAATGGTCAGCCACGGCTGATTTAATGGCCTGGCGTAAATCGGTATGGCGCTTGTGCTCGCGGCACCTCTCTTCTACAGTGCGGACTATGTATGATTTTCCGCACTGACAGGGAATTTGATAAACGCCTCGTTTTCGAAGGCCTAGGTCATCTTTCACTGAACCCAGTAGCGTCAAGGCTTTTGCAGATTTGTTTGGCGACACATACCCAAAGAGTTGTAGGTGGCCGGCCGCGGTGGTCTCGCGGTTCTAGGCGCGCAGTCCGGAACCGTGCGACTGCTACGGTCGCAGGTTCGAATCCTGCCTCGGGCATGGATGTGTGTGATGTCCTTAGGTTAGTTAGGTTTAAGTAGTTCTAAGTTCTAGGGGACTAATGACCACAGCAGTTGAGTCCCATAGTGCTCAGAGCCATTTGAACCATTTTTTAAGTTGTAGGTGTTCCGCAATAAATTTTCTGCTGAAGGATTTTCTACACAGTGATGAGGGTGCTTATCCTGGACGATAGTGCCATGTATCGCTATGAGGATTTCTCAAGTCTGTAAGCTTGTATAACATATTGTATGATCTCTTGTAAGAGATTTGGAAGCCGGTTTTGGTTGCGATCTCATTAAAGTGCAGTAAAGGGTATCTTATTTCGAAGACAGCCGAACTAATTACTTTCTAGATCATCAGAAAAGAAAAAGTTTGATGTTAAATTGCTTCCTACACTTATTCCAGTTATTTATTTCTGCTATGTTTTGATGGTCTTACAAGGTACCAGATTGCGAAGGAGTGAAAACAGCAAGTCATCTTTGCTTAAGCCCGTTTTTACTTCGAAAGATTCAGAGATTTCGACCACCACTTTTACTTCAGAGATTGTGTCTCGTAAACTGAGTTCCGTGAAGTTAATTGCTTTATTATCCATTCCGTATTCATGTAGTATATGAAACAGGGTGGTGACGTAGCTATCTTACTCAGTACAGTCTCTTAAATACGTCTGAGATAATGTGACACGGAGAAGTTCAAATACTTTATCTATAATCAAATACAGTTTTTCATTTATACTTGCTCGAATTTTCTGTTTTAACAAATACATCTACTGAAGGAGAGGCACGTGTTTAGGAAATTACCTCGACACTGTGGATCGGGAGATCAGCAGTCTCAAGAATCTATTTATGCCGCTTAGCCCATTCTTCTCCTACAAATAACCGCGCAGTTTGTTACAGTCTTCACCGCGAATTCCACCTTAACACGGAAATTGCACATTTAGTCCGAACAATCTTTCTTCGAGGCAATTTTGCAGCTGAACGGAAAATTTATGGCGTGGACCGGGCTTACGTAAAGTGCCGCGTGTTTCCAGTAGTAGGGAAACTTGTTTCCTCCCCTACAATGTTTTCGGGAGAAGTATGCTATAAAATGCTCTGTATTTAGCTTACTCGGTAACATTTTAGCGTATACTTCGCTGCGAATAAAGCCCGAAACCTGTGAAAACGTTTTAAAGAGGCGAGTTCCGTATGGTCACAGACGCATTTTTAGCTCTGGTGTAAAATCGTAATACGTATTTTGTTATTTACAGATGTTCGATAGTTGCCATGAGTCAGTAGAATTACCCGGACACAAGGTAGTGTAGTGTAACGACGCAAGTTTTGTATAGATGATTTTCTTTTGACATATGACCATGTGCAGACTTCGTCACCTACGTCAGTTACAACACACTTCAAAATTATTTAAATTCTTTTTAAATTGTCTCTGAATGGTTCTTGAACGAAACTGTAAAACATCATCATTTGAGTCGTATGCGCAGAATTTCGTCACTCAGTCCAATTTGTTTGTGCAAAACTTCTCAATTTAGATATCGTTTTGTTTCTTCTCAGAAATTATATTAATGCAAGTTATCTGATTCAACAAATATTAGAACCACATTGAATAAACTTTCCAGATTCAAACTCGCGATGAACGTTGTAAAAATTAATAATCAATTCATTCACATAATTCTTCATAAATAAATTCTCGGAACACGTATTACAACTTTAGCAGTATCCACTAGTTTATTATCTTCCTACATATAGACGTGAACCTGAGCCTTGACAAGATAGGACTGAACATTTACAACATGATTAAACTTTCTATGACATCATTGTTGTACAAAATCATAAAATCTTATTTTTTCAGTTTTTAGAATCACGACGCAACAACTCGTTTTCAGGATCCTCTGTTGCTCTCTGGCTGTCGACCCGCGACGTATAGTGGCCAGCAATTTTCTCTCTGACCCCGGCAGTGAAGATGCTGTCTCCGTTCGTTGCGTCGCCCTCTCCGTACATGAAACATAAAAAATAAATACAAATCTTTAGATAATTCACAACAATTACAAAGATTACAAAAATACATAAACAAACCACTAAATTAAATTTATATTCACCTGCAAACTGGGCTGACACTGGTGGATGGGTGACGCTTCAATTTCGCGTCCCACTACAGTAGTTAATTGCTAGCTTGCTACAAGATTACGTGAGAATGCAAACTTTCTCGGAGTTTTTCGATAATCTTAGTACTACACCATTAAAAATAGTCATTAGAATACTTTATCAACGAAAGGAAGGGAAAATCGGAAGCAGATTACGAGAGGCTTAGTTTGCTTTCAGAAGAGGAAGGGGCACTCGAGCAAGGAAGTTAGCACCACAGTTAACTATAGGGGAGATATTTCTGAAAAAAATGTATACTTAGTAACCGCTGATTTGGAGAAATGTTTCGAAATGTGGGATAGAATTAAGTATTTTCCATTCTTAGACACTGCTTCTTCAGAAAATCGAAATTCCATCTACACTACTGGCCATTAAAATTGCTACACCAAGAAGAAATGCAGATGACAAATAGGTATTCATTGGACAAATGTATTATAGTAGAACTGACATGTGAATACATTTTCACGCAGTTTAGGTGCACAGATCCTGAGACATCAGTACCCAGAACAACCACCTCTGGCCGTAATAAAGGCCTTGATGCGCCTGGGCATTGAGTCAAGCAGAGCTTGGATGGATGCTGCCAGTGCAGTTTCAACACGATATCACAGTTCATCAGGAGTAGTGACTGGCGTATGGTGACGAGCCAGTTGCTCGGCCACCATTATTGACCAGACGTTTTCAATTGGTGAGAGATATGGAGAATGTGCTGCCCAGGGCAGCAGTTGAACATTTTCTGTATCCAGAAAGGCATGTACAGGACCTGCAACATGCGGTTGTGCATTATCCTGTTGAAATGTAGGGTTTGGCAGGGATCGAATGAAGGGTAGAGCCACGGGTCCTAACACATCTGAAATGTAACGTTCACTGTTCAAAGTGCCGTCAATGCGAACAAGAGGTGACCGAGACGTGTAACCAATGGCACCCCACACCATCAAGCCCGGTGATACGCCAGTATGGCGATGACGAATACACGCTTCCAATGTCCGTTCACAGCGATGTCGCCAAACACGGATACGACAATCATGATGCTGTAAACAGAACATGGATTCATCCGCAAAATGACGTTTTGCCACTTGTGCACCCAGGTTCGTCGTTGAGTACACCATCGCAGGCGCTGCTGTCTGTGATGCAGCGACAAGGGTAACCACAGCCATGGTCTCCGAGCTGATAGTCCATGCTGCTGCAAATGTCGTCGAACTGTTCGTGCAGATGGTTTTTGTCTTGCAAACGTCCCCATCTGTTGAGTCAGGGATCGAGACGTAGCTGAACGATCCGTTACAGCCTTGCGGATAAGATGCCTGTCAACTCGACTGCTAGTGATACGAGGCTGTTGGGATCCAGCACGGCGTTCCGTATTACCCTCCTGAACCCACCTATTCCATATTCTGATAAGAGTCATTGGATCACGACCAACGCGAGCAGCATTATCGCGATAGGCTACAATTCGACCTTTATCAAAGTCGGAAACGTGAAGGTACGCATTTCTCCTCCTTACACGAGGCATCACAACAACGTTTCACCAGGCAACGCCGGTCAACTGCTGTTTGTTTATGAGAAATCGGTTGGAAAATTTCCTCATGTCAGCACGTTGTAGGTGTCACCACTGGCGCCAACCTTGTGTGAACGCTCTGAAAAGCTAGTCATTTTCATATTACAGCATCTTCTGCCTGTAGGTTAAATTTCGCATCTGTAGCACGTCATCTTCGTGGTGTAGCAATTTTAATGGCCAGTAGTGTAATAAGACAACTTCAGACCTCTGATTAATTTAAAATTGAGGTAGTGTGTTAAAAAATATTTGACGTTAAACATTTAAAACCATTGCAGTTGGATACGCAAAACCTTAATATGTTGGTGGTTTTTTTTGTGTGTTTCTTATCATTCTCCCACAGACTACAGATATAGTTAAAATCAAAACTAATCATTTTCATAATTTTATGTATCTATGTGTGCCAAAAACTTGAGAGAAGGTTTGAAATAATCTGTAAAGTTCGCTGGAGGTCGCTAAGTGCCCTCCTACTCAAATGGTTCAAATGGCTCTGAGCACTATGGGACTTAACTGCTGTGGTCATCAGTCCCCTAGAACTACTTAAACCTAACTAACCTAAGGACATCACAAACATCCATGCCCGAGGCAAGATTCGAACCTGCGACCGTAGCGGTCGCGCGGTTCCAGACTGTAGCGCTTAGAACCGCTCGGCCACTCCGGCCGGTCCTCCTACTCAAATACTGGATAAATATGGTCTGGGTAACATGAGCCTCACGAATTACGCTGTCTCCAGAAATATTTGGCTTGTCGTCTTAATAATTTAACGTAAGATTATGTCTCTTAATGAACAGATTACACCGGCATTTCAAATTTTTGAATCCAGCCAATAATGAAAATCGTATTTCTATGCCTTCTGTGTGCCGTTAGACAGACGGGTAACAACCGGTGTCTACTGACCATTTAGCCATTTAGTAATACAGAGTTGGCCATAAGTCAGTTGTCAAAATTGCATTTGGCAAGACCAGCTTTTTCTTGAGTCAGCGGTCTTAGGACTGATTTGATGCAGCCCGCCAAAGACCTTCATATAGTAGTAGCGCTTGCACCCGACATCCTCAAGTATTTGTTGGCTGTATTCCAATCTCTGCCTCCCTCTACGGTTTTTACCCTCTATTGATCCCTCTAGTACAATGGATGTTATTCCCTTGTGTCGTAACATACGTTTTGCTATCCTGTCCAATTTTCCTATGAGTGGTTTCCATATGTTCTTTTCTTCGCTCATTCGGCGGAGAATCTCCTCATTCTATATTTTATCAATGCACTTAATTAGCAAAATTTGTCTGTAGTAGCACATCTCAGACTCTCCGATTGTTTTCTGTTCCTACTTTCCCCACAGTCCATGATTCAGTACCACACAATCCTGTGCTCCAGACCTAAATTCTCAGAAATTTCTTCTTCAAGTTAATGCTATGTTTGATACTGTATCACCAATTTCGATGTTAAGCTACTTGCTGTTCTCTCTTCTGCTACTTCTAATTACATTCGTTTTCCTTCAGTTGACTGTAAATCCATATTCTGTACTCATTGAACTGTTTATTCCGTTCAACAGATCCTGTAGTTGAAATTTTGTATTTGTGGCGATCCAAAGCCTCCAAATGTTTAGTAAACCTAAACATGGTCCGTAGTAGGCTGAAATGAGATTTTTGTTTAATCGTACCAACATGGAAAAGCCAACATGGAAAAGAACTACAATATCTGCATACATCGCCATTTATACATGGAGATGAATGCGGACAACATCAACGCGAGTTGTACATAATGCCATAAGAAGCCGATCTCAAGTTTTCACAAAAGCATTTTTGGATCGACGAAGCGACTTTGAGTGGTAGAACAAACAGACGCCAAGATGTCTACTGAGATTCTGCGAATTCCCTTGTGGCGCTGGAGATAAGCTATAATGGCGTGTGTGTATCGATGGGAATTTTCAGCGATGGGCTAATTGGGCCATATTTTCTTAACGGTAACGCCGATTTTGTAAATCACCTAGATGTGCTTGAAGAAGTTAAAATTGAAGATTAGTCCACTTTTTGATCTGCAGCCGGTTAAAGAGAAAGTGGCGTGGCAACAATATAGACCACCCAGCATTATGGAGTTATTGTGAAAGACACTCTAAATGGAACTTTGTCTAATAAATTGTCAGAAGAAGAGTTATTGAATGTATAACCCTCCTACCTCTCTGGCTAATTAGGCTTTCCTGTATGACCGTGTACCTAAAGCCCCTAATCTGTGGGGAAAAGGCATCAACTTCGAAGAATATTGCAAAACCGAGAGAAGTAGATGAAGTTATAACCGAATCGCCACTGCTCCGTATTTCAACAATGACGATTAGAAATAAAGATCGGTTAACTTTATATATTTTTAATTATGTAAACTCACACTTTCAAGTACTTCACACCGCACATGTCACATTAGTCTCGTAATAATCAAATAGGAGACACATATAACATATCGTATTAATTTTCAAATATCAATTAAATTACGATTGTTTACTGGCAGTGGACAAAAACTTTTTGTTACGTTACTCACCGTAATACTGACTGTTGTTATTGCAAGCAGAAAGATTGTTTGAATTTAGCAGTTACTTTGATATCTCTTTGTAAAAAATGTTACAAATTATGCCACAAGCTGTAAATTAGAACTGTGCTTTGACAATGAAATTCAGTGTCCACTTTACGTAAAGTTTTATTACCATTTTCTTTTATTATGACAGTTAATCTATTTTTAGCAAATGAATTAATACTGGCTTTTGCATCATTCTATTTTTGACATTATTCATACTACAACCAAAGATTTCATTATTACGTAATTGTCCAGAAATTGGAAAAATTATGTTTTGATAATCTAATAAATTAATGTTCACTTCATTTTCAGTTCTTTTCTGATTATCTCGGTTCATACAAAGGAACAGGATGGAGACTACTTCGATAATGACTTAGGAAAATTATTTTTGTGACAATGCACGAAAACAATGTTATTCAAGCAACAAAATTCCAACTACGTTGGTCAGTCTAGTCCACTTCCAGTTAAAAAAGTCTAGATCTTTTTTCACTTAATGATGTCGTTGGTTTGTCGAGTGGCTTCATTTAGCGATAAATAGGGCACAGGTTGATTTTATTGCCGTACCATGGCCAATAACAAGCGCCCACAGCACTCTTGATGTTATGTGAATTACTCTTGCTGCTTTTGTACTGTGCCAAATAAATTCATAATAAATGCAGTTTTCACTGCTCCGCACTTCGGTAACAGACTTTTTGTCTCTGCACTTTTAGACAGTCACACCGGCGAATACACACAACCAACGACACCAATCTTCTCCTCGAGACTACCAACTGCTACTAGTTTGGCGAGCTAGCACGCCCAGCGATAATGCATTTACAATTTTTTACAGTCTTTGACAATAGTTTTTCCCTGACTACGCCAGTGTGTCTACTTACAAAATGCTAACATTCCATGCGTATTTTCTTTCTTAAATAAAAAATAGCATTTATAACTTATGTAAGGATGTAGAGGCTTGTCTCACTAGGGGTAAGATAGATACTGCCTACAGGAAAATTAAAGAGACCTTTGGAGAGAAGAGAACCACTTGTATGAATATCAAGAGCTCAGATGGGAACCCAGTTCTAAGCAAAGAAGGGAAGGTAGAAAGGTGGAAGGAGTATATAGAGGGTTTATACAAGGGAGATGTACTTGAGGACAATATTATGGAAATGGAAGAGGATGTAGATGAAGACGAAATGGGAGATAAGATACTGCGTGAAGAGTTTGACAGAGCACTGAAAGACCTGAGTCGAAACAAGGCCCCGGGAGTAGACAACATTCCACTAGAACTACTGATGGCCTCGGGAGAGCCAGTCATGACAAAACTCTACCATCTGGTGAGCAAGATGTATGAGACAGGCGAAATACCCTCAGACTTCAAGAAGAATATAATAATTCCAATCCCAAAGAAAGCAGGTGTTGACAGATGTGAAAATTACCGAACTATCAGTTTAATAAGTCACAGCTGCAAAATACTAACGCGAATTCTTTACAGACGAATGGAAAAACTGGTAGAAGCTGACCTCGGGGAAGATCAGTTTGGATTCCGTAGGAATGTTGGAACACGTGAGGCAATACTGACCTTACGACTTATCTTGGAAGAAAGATTAAGAAAAGGCAAACCTACGTTTCTAGCATTTGTAGACTTAGAGAAAGCTTTTGACAATGTTGACTGGAATACTCTCTTTCAAATTCTGAAGGTGGCAGGGGTAAAATACAGGGAGCGAAAGGCTATTTACAATTTGTACAGAAACCAGATGGCAGTTATAAGAGTCGAGGGGCATGAAAGGGAAGCAGTGGTTGGGAAAGGAGTGAGACAGGGTTGTAGCCTCTCCCCGATGTTATTCAATCTGTATATTGAGCAAGCAGTAAAGGAAACAAAAGAAAAATTCGGAGTAGGTATTAAAATTCATGGAGAAGAAGTAAAAACTTTGAGGTTCGCCGATGACATTGTAATTCTGTCAGAGACAGCAAAGGACTTGGAAGAGCAGTTGAACGGAATGGACAGTGTCTTGAAAGGAGGATATAAGATGAACATCAACAAAAGCAAAACGAGGATAATGGAATGTAGTCAAATTAAGTCGGGTGATGCTGAGGGAATTAGATTAGGAAATGAGACACTTAAAGTAGTAAAGGAGTTTTGCTATTTAGGGAGTAAAATAACCGATGATGGTCGAAGTAGAGAGGATATAAAATGTAGACTGGCAATGGCAAGGAAAGCGTTTCTCAAGAAGAGAAATTTGTTAACATCGAGTATAGATTTAGGTGTCAGGAAGTCGTTTCTGAAAGTATTTGTATGGAGTGTAGCCATGTATGGAAGTGAGACATGGACGATAACTAGTTTGGACAAGAAGAGAATAGAAGCTTTCGAAATGTGGTGCTACAGAAGAATGCTGAAGATAAGGTGGGTAGACCACGTAACTAATGAGGAGGTATTGAATAGGATTGGAGAGAAGAGAAGTTTGTGGCACAACTTGACTAGAAGAAGGGATCGGTTGGTAGGACATGTTTTGAGGCATCAAGGGATCACAAATTTAGCATTGGAGGGCAGCGTGGAGGGTAAAAATCGTAGAGGGAGACCAAGAGATCAATACACTAAGCAGATTCAGAAGGATGTAGGTTGCAGTAGGTACTGGGAGATGAAGAAGCTTGCACAGGATAGAGTAGCATGGAGAGCTGCATCAAACCAGTCTTAGGACTGAAGACCACAACAACAACAACATAACTTGACAACATCTACAAGAATAATATTTAGCACAACTAACAAAGCAAACTTCGTAAAACACGTAGAAATTTTATGATCATCCACAGAGTTCTGGTGTTACAAATTGACTCCATGATCCTCATATATCGCACCCACGGATTTTCAGTTGACAATCAACTAAAAATGACATGCAGTCCGTCAAGATTCGTCATGTTGAGCATTTGAAGAAACAAATCCAATCAGAATTTGAAAGCCCACAGTCCCGTATGATTTGTGACAATATTTGCAAATCAGTGTTGAAAAGATGCAGTGTTTCCTTCGAATAGGATGGAAACTATCTTCAGCGTGTTTTGTAAGTTCCTTAAACTCAGCTTGTATTGGAAACAAATGGAATAAGCGATGAGTCGTAGTGTGGAATGTCAGAAGTTGTGTTCATAACAAGCCTGTATTTTCATTTGTGTATTTTGTGATGCGAAACCCGCAGTCTACGGGTAGCGTCTTTGACTAGTAGTCAAAACGTCCTTGGTCTCAGGCTGGAAAAAAGCCACTGCTTCAGTTTCGAAGAAAAATCATCAGCGATGGTGGCCAAAGACTTCCGGCATAAGAAGTCACACTAGTTCAGCGAACGACGTTGTCAAAGAGGGTGGAGGAATGGTCAGGGGTTCAGCGCACTTGCTTGCCCTTGCAATGGTAAACTGCCCCTAAAACGCCGAAGAATCAGCAGTGATAAACTTAATGAGGATGCAGAAGACAATGGAAAAGACTGTATTAAAGGCAAATATGTATATCCCCCGGTTAGTGACCTATAATTGAAACGTGTCATGATAATCTCGTCATTGGTAAAATATCTCCAGATTGGTCTCCCATTCTAATCTCCTGGAGGGGACTGTCTTGGGAGAGGTAACTACGAGAAACAGATGGAATAACCCAAGAGTCGTAGCGTGGAATGTCAGAAGTTTTAACGTTATAGGGAAACCAGAAAGTCTGAAACGAGCAATGCAAAGATCCGATCTAGGTGTAATGCAGATCTGTGAAGTGGAATGGAAAGAAGATAAGGAGTTTTGGTCGGAAGCCGAAAATGGTATAACGGCAGTAGGATTCGTTACAAACAGGAAAGGACGACAGAGAGTAGATCACTACGAACCATTCAGGGACAGAAACAGACTCAGATAACAAATCTAGTAGTGATGAAGAGTAATCTGAAGCTTAAAAGATCGTAGGGAAGAATCAGTGTGGAATGAAATGGGAAATGAAATACTGAGGAAGGATAACTGAAGTTCGCTGAAAATGTGGATAACGCGATAAGGAATCTCAGAGTAGGCAGTTCAGTTGAAGAAGTGTGAACAGGTGTTAAACAGACATAGCTACAAGGAAGGTAGTTCCGAAGAAATCTTGGGTAGAAGCAAAAATTGCTCGACGAAAGAAGAAGTACAAAAATGCTCAGGGGAAAACAAAAATACAGCAATATAAATCAGTTAAGAGTGAAATAGATAGGGTAGCGCAGGGAGGCCAAAGCGACATGGCTGCGGGAAAAAATGTGAAGAAATCGAAAAGGAAAAGATTTTCTGAAGTCTGACTCAGCATACAGATGAATCAAAACAACCCTCCTTGAAATTATAAGCAAGGGTGCAATGGGAATTCCACTGGGAAACTCAGAGAAGGAATAGACGGTGCGGATAGGTGGAAAGAGTACATTGATGGGTACACTGAAAGTACCTATGAGAGAGGAAAGTTGTCGGATGACATGATAAAAGAAGGAATGGAAATGGGAGGGGTCGAGTATTAGAGTCAGAATTTAAAAGAACTTTGGAAGACATGATATCAAATGGTTCAAATGGCTCTGTGCACTCTGGGACTTAACATCTGAGGTGATCAGTCCCCCTAGAGCTTAGAACTACTTAAACCTAACTAACCTAAGAACATCACACACATCCATGCCCGAGGCAGGATTCGAACCTGCGACCGTAGGGGTCGCGCGGTTTCAGATGAAGCGCCTAGAACCCCTCGGCCACACTGGCCGGCATGATATCAAATAAGGCAGACGGAACAGATATTACACCGGATTACACCGGAATTTCTAAGATCACTGGGGGATGTGGCAAACAAACGACTATTGAAATTGGTGTGTACAGTGTAAGAGACTGCCGACATACCATCAGACTTTCCGAAAAATTTCAATGGTGAGCAGAAGTCGGGAGTAGAAGTCATGGGGCTTAGTTAGAGGCGAACAAATTGGAACTCTGTACGCTATGCAGCCAATTGACGGCGTCATCTAGGCTCCAGTGATCGAGCCCTCAGCTGCATGGTTATACCAAAGAGTCGCAGTGTCTCCATTGTTCTCGTGTCACATAGCAGATTATGGTAAGCGTCGGTTACAGCTCCAGCGTACTAGGACATGCAAGAGTTTTTAGTTCAAATTCATGCATCCGAGCTGCTGACAATAATAACATACAGAAAAATGTACAGAAAAATGGAATGTCCGCAGCTCGTGGTCTAGTGGCTAGTGTTGCTGCCTCTGAACCACAGGGTCCCGAGTTCAAACGGTTCAAATGGCTCTGAGCACTATGGGACTTAACTTCTAAGGTCATCATTCCCCTAGAACTTAGATCTACTTAAACCTAACCAACCTAAGGACATCACACACATCCATGCCGGAGGCAGGATTCGAACCTGCGACCGTAGCGGTCACGCGGTTCCAAACTGTAGCGCCTTTAACCGCTTGGCCACACCGGCCGGCGGTCCCGAGTTCGATTCGCAGTCAGGTTGGGGATTTTTCCCTACCCGGGGACTGGGTGTTTGTGTTGTCCTCATCATTTCATCATCATCATCATCATCATTCGTGACAGTGGCTAAATTGGATTGTATGGGTGCTGATGACCGCGCGGTTGAGCGCCCCACGAACCAAACATCATCATCCAGAAAAATGGAAAGGTGTGATAGCAAGTGCAGGTAACTGCGAGAACTATCACACAATCAGCTTAACAGTTCATGCATCCAAGTTGCTGACAATAATAATATACAGAATAATGAAAAATAAAACTGAGTATCTATTAGATGACGATCAGTTTGGCTTCAGGAAAGGTAAATGCACCAGCGACGTAATCTTGATAAGCGAAGCAAGACTGAAGGAAAATCAAGATACGTTCATAGGATCTGTTGACCCGGACTAAGTGTTCGTCAGTGTAAAATGGTGGTAGGTATTCGACATTCTGAGAAAAATAGGAGTGAGCTATAGGCGAATGCGGGTAGTATGCAATATGTACAAGAACCAAGAGGAAAAAATAATAATGGAGGACTAAGAACGAGCCGGCCGCTGTGGTCGAGCGGTTCTAGGCACTTCAGTCCAGAACCGCGCTGCTGCTACCGTCGTAGGTTCGAATCCTGCCTCGGGCATGGATGTGTGTGATGTCCTTAGGCTAGTTAGGTTTAAGTAGTTCTAAGTCTAGGGACTGATGACCTCAGATGTTAAGTCCCATAGGGCTTGGAGCCATTTTCTGAACTAAGAACGAGGAGCTCGGTTAAAATGGGTATCAGAAAGGAATGCCATCTTTCACCCCTACTGTTCAATCTATACATCGAACAATCAATGATGAATTAAACAAACCGTTCACGAGTGAGATTAAAATTCAAGATGAAAGAACATCTATGATAAGATGACATTGCGTTCTCAGTGACAGTGAAGAAGAATTACAGGATGTAATATACGGAAACATGGTCCGTAGTAGGCTGTAACGTGATTTTTATTTAATCGTACGATTAGCTAATTTTAACAACTCGTCATTGTCGAAATCATCTTCAATTAGACCTTGAAATATAGTAAGCCTGTATGGTCTCAGTTCCAGTTTCATCTGAAGTCTTCATAGCTTGCTCTTACTATTCCGTACTCCCTGGGTGCTTTTCTTTCAGATATAGTCGTTTATTGCAGAAAATGTTGCGCGACAAAATGAAGATTCCCTTCTGTAGTAGGAGACTTTGTCCTGTCTGAACGAGGCACACAGCTGTTGTACGAAATTATCATCATATAATTTATAGTCAGAGACGTAGTCATCCTGCAGACAGAGCATCTTTAGTGTATGTAATACTATCTGTCCGAATTTCGTGAATCAACTGTTTTAAAAATTAATGTACGACTTACTCTTGTTTCAACTCTTGTTTTAAAGGTTGTCTGGTATGTTTCTTATCTTTCTCTTGTCGGCATCCGAGAAGGTAGTCTGTCATTTATCACCGTATCTGATAACGAATTAATTAGAATACGTAATTGTAATGTATTGAAAATTACGTTCTGTTTTATTTAGCAGACAGAACAATCACTAATATCCTGCTCTGCTAAATATAAATATTTTACGTGATTTCAGCATATTAGGCCAGTTGGAAGTCGTCGCTCTGGTAACGTTACGATCTCACGCCATTAGTGTCCTATCGTTTCCAAATTACAACGTACATCATTCGAGCCTGCAGTCTATAAACTTAACGAAGTCAGATTAC
The DNA here is from genome assembly GCF_023898315.1 of Schistocerca nitens. Lineage (NCBI taxonomy): Eukaryota > Metazoa > Arthropoda > Insecta > Orthoptera > Acrididae > Schistocerca > Schistocerca nitens. Next base: position 781,421,049 of record NC_064618.1, read on the forward strand.
AATCATTATCTTCATAGGAGGCTGAATTTTTGCATCGACCCTATCAATTATACGATCAGGCGTCCCTAGGCTCACTATTTTCCACATACGTACATCGCATTAGGCGACGGCCTTGCCGCAGTGGATACACCGGTTCCCGTGAGATCACTGAAGTTAAGCGCTGTCAGGTGTGGCCGGCACTTGTATGGGTGACCATCCAGGCTGCCATGCGCTGTTGCCATTTTCGGTGTGCACTCAGCCTCGTGATGCCAATTGAGGAGCTACTCGACCGAATAGTAGCGGCTCCAGTCGTAGAAAACCATCACAACGCCCGGGAGAGCGGTGTGCTGACCACACGCCCCTCCTATCCGCATCCTCAATTGAGGATGACACGGTGGTCGGATGGTCCCGATGGGCCACTTGTGGCCTGGAGACGGAGTGCTTACATGGCACGGCTTCAAGAATTATGAAGTTACGACAAGAAAATAGCACATATTGAACTAACGACAATCTTACGCTATATCATTGAGGTTAGCAGCAATAAACACCTCCTTCACGACATGTGACATATTCACAATAATGAATCACAAAACTTTTATTAACAAGGTAATTATTTTCGATCAGCTATGACCATGAAGAATGAAGCATGGACCTTGCCATTGGCGGGGCAGATTGCGTGCCTCAGGGACTCACATGACCGCACTGTAGGTAAAACTACAATGGAAGGGAATTCTGCTGAGAGGCCAGACAAACGTATGGTCCCTGAATCGAGGCATCAGCCTTTTCAGTTGTTGCAGAGTCAACAGTCTGGATGACGGACTGCATGGCCTTGCAATATCAGCCTCCGGTTTTATGCGGCCCGTCGCGAGCTGTTCTTCCGTGCCAACCTCTTCACCTCAGAGTAACACTTGCAACCTACGTACTCAATTATTTGCTGGATGTATTCCACTCTCTGTCTCCCTCTACAATTTGTACCCTTTAGTAGCATGCAAGTTATCCCCTGGAATCTTTACAGATGTCCTGTCATCCAGTCCCTTCTTCTAACCAGTGATTTCCCTGTATTACTTTCAGCCATTATGCGGAGAACCTCCTCATTCCTTACCTTGCCAGCACAAGTAATTTTCAACATTCTTCTGTAGCACCACATCTAAAATGCTTCGATCTTCTTCTTTTCTGGATTTTGCGTAGTCCATGTTTCACTATCATACAATGCTGTACTCCAAACCTACATTCCCAGAAACTTCTTCCTCAAGTTAAGGTCTACACTATGTGATCAAAAGTATCCGAACACCTGGCTGAAACTGACTTACAACTTCCTGGCGCCCTCCATTGGTAACGCTGGAATTTAGTATGGTGTTGGCCCACCCTTAGTCTTGATGACAGATTCCACTCTGGCAGGCATACGTTCATTCAGGTGCAGGAAGGTTTCTTGGGGAATGGCAGTCCATTCTTCACGGAGTGCTGCACTGAGCAGAGGTACCGATGTCAGTCGGTGAGGCCTGGCATGAGGTCAGCGTTACAGAACATCGAAAAGGTTTTCTGTAGGATTGAGATAAGGACTCTGTGCAGGCCAGTCTATTACAGGGATGTTATTGTCAGGTAACCACTCCGCCACAGGCCGTACATTATAAACTGGTGCTCGATCGTGTTGAAATATGCAAAGTGGCAATTGGCACTAAACAAAGAAATGTTCTAGGTCATCCACATGGGTACTAAAATAAATCCGATAAATTTTGGGTATACGATAAGTCTCACAAATCTAAGGGCTGTCAATTCGACCAAATACGTATGAATTACGATTACGAGCAACTTAAATTGAAAAGACCACAGATAATATTGTGGGGAAGGCGAAACAAAGACTGCGCTTTGTTGGCAGAACACTTAGAACATGCGACAAACCCAATAAAGAGACAGCCTACATTACACTTGTCTGTCCTCTGCTGGAATATTGCTGCGCGGTGTGGGGTCCTTACCAGATAGTATTGACGGAGGAGATCGAAAAAGTGCAAAGAAGGGCAGGTCGTTTGGTGTTATCGCGAAATAGGGGTGAGAGTGCCACTGATTTGATACGCGAGTTGGGGTGGCAGTCTCTAAAACAAAGGCGGTTTTCTTTGCGGCGAGATCTATTTATGAAATTTCAATCACCAGCTTCCTCTTCCGAGCGCGAAAATATTTTGTTGACACCCACCTACGTAGGGAGAAATGATCATCATAAGAAAATACTAGAAATCAGGACTCGAACGGAAAGATTTAGGTGTTCCTTTTTCCCACGCGCCATTCGAGAGTTGAATGGTAGAGAAGTAGTATGAAAATGGTTCGATGAACCCTCTGCCAGGCACTTACGAGTGAATTGCAGAGTAACCATGTAGATGTCGAATGTAGTATTTACTAAGCCACGGTGTTTCCCTTACACTAGGCAAAGCTAAATGTTCGGTTTAGTAGAATCACAGGCAATCTGTTCTAGAAATTCACGAGTAATCTGTAATGAATAAAGAAACTACGCCAGATTCCAGGAGGGGGCAAGTACATCCTCTGAGCCCATTTGAGGATACCTATGCTCTCGGTGCAAGATTGTGGTGGCCGACACATTGGAACGTTTCACACTTCTAAGTTGTCACACAAGCGTTCCTTTAGGAATGGCCAGTTTTCTGGACGATTAAAGAACTCAGTAGTGAAAGTGATTTATAAAGAAAGGAGAATGGCATAATGTAGATAATTTTAAACCTATTTCTATGCCATCGGTGTATAGAAAATTTTCTCAAAAGGCTGTGTATATGAGATATTGATCACTTCAGTTCACATGATCGGCTGTCAAAGGTACAGTTCAGTTTCATAAAAGTTTAACAACTGAAACCGCTATATTCTCTTTTCTCGTTGAGGTGCTGCACGGATTAGACAAAAATTCCGAACACAGGGCGTCCCCTTTTATTGAACTAAGCCATTTTGTTATGTTGATCACAAAATATTACTGCCGAAGGTGGATCATTATGGAATCAGAGGAGAAGCTCACAATCGGATCCTCTCATACTTTAACCACAGACACTGAAAGTTCATTCTACAGCGTAATGAGAACGGCTTTGAGTTGGCATCTGATTGGAGCACGGTTAAGTGTGGAAGGTGGGGGGAGGGGGGGGGGGGCGGGGGGTTAACGGCTTGTCTCGGGGTCAGTGTTGGGACTAGTACCATTTATCATATACGCAGGACTATTACAATTATAGTTCCAATATGAACAAAAATAAACAACTCAGAACGGAATATTACAGGAGAAGGAGGAAACCTAATGGAAACAAAAAAGATTTACTAAAATTTTACCAATAGATGGTGCTGTAGGCGGCAGAATAATCAAAATAAAATACTCGGGGTTGTGATATTCGCTGTTTTTGACTTCATTAAAACAGCAAATACGATTAATTAATACTTTCAGCCAGAAGGCAAATACTTGTTTATAAATAATGAATAATGTATAATAAGGCGTCGCATAGCGACGGTGGAATTTTCTAAATAATGTAATTCGTCGTCTTTGGGCGGCAATATAAACAGAAAAATACGGATAGATATGCGATCCTTCACTATTTTGTTCGCTGGAGAACAAATGAAGCCTTGAGCGCTCAGGACTTGTACTGTTTTTTTCTTAAGTAAGACGGACGCAGATTTGTGGCGGTCTGATCTAATTTTTTTACTAAATAAATAAAAACGTGTTCCGTCTAAGTTTGAGTGAAGTGTAATAAAAGAAGAACTGTTATAACTTACCGTGACGACGCACGGGCGACTCAAAGAAGACAATGACTATATAAAAGAGCGCTCAAGGGACATGATACGGATATAAAAATCTACCGTCATTGTAGTACTAAGCATAAGGTACGATATATGTTTTAGTTATAATAAATATTTGATCTGGGAATACTGAATCATTTAGTAGTGCTCATTCCTATCAACTCCTCAGTACTATTTTCATTTTAATTATGCATTTTGCTAAGATTACAGACACCAAGATCAGCAGTCCAATGTGCGTGTTACATTGATAAAAAGAGAACTGTTTTATCGTCTTCTTGCATCAGCTTTAATATTGAATATCCCTTTTGTGTGATGTTACAGTTGTTTTTGCGCCCTTAAGAACTTCCTGGTCCCTTAGGAAATTGTTTTGTCATAACAATAACTTCACAACCGGGTATGATCGTATCTACAATCATGACGTAATTAGAGAGACGATAACGCAATTTCTTAATCAATAGCACGCTAGTTGTGACTGCCTCGAGCCACGCGAAACTGCAAGTAAAAACTATTCACATCTCATAATGCAATATTTTATGACAATGGCCAATCCATGATTCTTACGCCAATTGTGATTGATAGCACAGTAAGCGAAATCTCAATTTCCAACTATCCACTGAATAACAACATCACTTTTATTTTGTAACATCACAGGGTACACGCCCGCTCCTTAGCTTGCGCTAATGGTAAAGTACTGTAACAAGAATGGTGACTGTGCGCCAGTAGCTCTGCAGAAGTGAACAGACAAATCTCCTTTCCACCTCCAACGACATGTCAACATGTCAACATGCAGAAAATGGGAAACGGAAAATCAGCTCGCACATCCACCAGTACCGCTTAATTCTGCAAAGGAAAAAGTGTGATGCAGGTTGACGGCATTGTTTATCTTGGGGCCATATTTTTCCGAGGCCCTGTTACCTGTACCGTCACTGGTAAGGGCCAGGACCGTCTTCTGCGCACCAACCGTTCAACATTTTAAGCAATATGGCGCTCCTCTGCACAATGCATAGCCAGCGAAGCAGCTGCTGCAGAGGCGTTTTGGAAATGCTAAAACTATCAGCAGTTGTTGCTCATAACCTGGACATTCAGGTCACATGATCTTAATCAATGTGACTTCCGGCTGTGGGGTTGTCTAAAAGATGCTGTGTTTACTGCTCTGATTACCAACGAAGCTCAACTGAAGGCACGGATTACATAACACATGCTGAACGTAACTCCTGAGACTCTCTGATCTGCTATGGAACATTCTGCTTCTCGATTTAAACTCGTAGAAGGAAACGGCGGACAGCATACTGAACATGTCTTGCGCGAATCTTACGAGGGTTAAAAACAGATTTCACTGTTGTTTTTATGCGATTTTTGGCCACAGGACAATCCAAATCTGATGTCATTGTTGCTTTTTATGCTATTTTCGGCCTCAGAACAATAAAAACCGATTTTTCCCGTCCGATGTTGTAGGACCTTGTCGTCATGGATGGGCTTCCTAACTGGACCACAACTATTGATGTCAAATTTGCGTGATCCTGCACATTGCACAGTACAGTTAGTTTAATGGACAACTCACACCGTAGCTGTCGAATTGCGATTCACCTGTCATTTGTAGCCCAACTCATTTCCGTTATGAAGCTTAAGCGCCATCTAGTGGGAAAAATTTCGTTGTTTTGCCGGTCGGTGTGGTCATGCGGTTCTAGACGCTACAGTCTGGAACCGCGCGGCCGCTACGTTCGCAGGTTCGAATCCTGCCTCGGGCATGGATGTGTGTGATGTCCTTAGGTTAGTTAGGTTTAAGTAGTTCTTAGTTCTAGGGGACTGATGACCTAAGATGTTGAGTCCCATAGTGCTCAGAGCCATTTGAACCATTTTTTTTGTCGTTGTTTTTTTTCCATAACGTTTCCCCCCTCTTCAATAGTATACCGTTCAATTTGTCATCATTCTGAGCAGCGGTTCTGTTTTACAGCGCTTTGCAATTGGATCTATAATTATAACGATCCTGTAATTAAATGACAGGTGATTCTAAAATGTTTCTGTTTACTGATCACACTAGCTTGGTAGTGAAGGATTTTGAGTGCAGCGTTGGCAGTGTATGAAACAGTGCAGGTCAGCATTTGAGTTCATGGCTTGTAGAAACTATACGGACGCTAATTCAAAGTAAGACGCAGTTTTTATAGTTTCTAACACACAGTTCTACTAACACTGATACTCTGATTACACAGAATGGGTATATAGTTAGTGAGACTGAACAATTCAAATTACTAGTGTTTAGATACTTTGTAAGCTGTCATCGAAAACTCCTGTTCAAGTTCTTGTTCAGAAAGGTGTATGCTGCTATATTTACTACTAGAACAGTGCATGTAGTAGGTGATAATCCAATATTAAAATTAGTCTTATTTGCTTATTTTCATTCGCTTTGACATATGGCACTCTACTTTGGGGTAGCTCTTCTCATTCGCAAATTTTAATTTTGTCTCGACAGCAGGCGAGTAATACGTGGTGTAAGTTCGTGAACTTCTTGTCTCCCCTGTTTCGGAATCCGGGAATTCTGACATTGGCCTCCCAATACATTTTTCCTTAATATCTTTGTTGTTAATAGTACGTGATTATTCCCATAAATCAGCAGCTTTCACTCAGTCAATACTAGACAAAAATCCAGTCTGCGTTAGAAAAATACCTCCTTGACTCTTTTGCAGAGAGGCATGTAGTATCTGGATACATTGCCAATACGCTATCACAATAATTTAAAAAAATTAAAAAAAATAACTTAGCAGCAGTCCTCATACCTTCTATTCTATCAGGGAGTTTCTGGAAAGAAAGCTAATTCCTGTGTTACATTGCTGAGTACGCTAATATACACTTACATCTAGTGGTCTCCGTAGGATTCATCTACACTTCATTTTATTTTTTTCTGATTTTGATTTCATGTATTGACTCGTTCCATAACCACAGAGGTTTGCTTCTCAATTTAGTGTAAAGTAAAAATAATAAAACTACGCTGACATGGAACCTTATTCCAAGAAATTTTGCATTCCATGCTTAAGTAGTTTTTCCTGTGCTTTGTTCTTCATACAAGCTAACACACGTGTGTGAACCGACATGGTTTTGCTAGAGTGGCGTATGGTATACTGTGGTGATGTGAACCCTGCTCGAAGTAGTTTAATCACTATTAGTCCATACGTAATTAGATACGCGAATAACTCCATTATTTCTGCGTAAGAAATTGCAGTGCAAATGAAGGAGCAGTAAAGTAGAAAAGTTTCAAATCAAAAACGAGAAAGCTGATCTTTAGCATAACGTTATGGGCAGATCTAATGTGTGACTATCAGTTCATAAAGTTTTACGTACTCAAATGAAACAACTTATCCATTCGTTGTTTGGTTCGGTTTAAATTTTCCCTTTGTCGTTCGGATATATACTTACATTTTCAGGTGGGAAATTTTGATTTCTTCATTAGATTGTTTCCTGCTATATCAGTTCAATGTCACATCTCGTATCACTTCCACCATAGCAAATGCTGGGGAATGATGCATACGAAAATTATGGACTTACTTTTAGCTACGGATAAGCTGTAATTATTTTGTACTGTAGTGACATGGAACAGAAACCATTATCCCACCCTATGACGCAAATATCTCTCCGAAATGTCACCTACAAATTAAAAGCTAAGCTTAAGTTTCTTTTTACGGCATTTTATTTTAGTTTAAATAGTTACAAAATGTCCTTCACTGTAGATAAAATCTTACTACTTTCACATTCTAAACCGTCATTCACAAGTTGCTTTTTACAGCGGCAGCTTGCTTGTAAAGAGAAGAAGTTAGTCCTTCTTGTTGTGTGAGCTTACGGGTGATATTTTTTAAATCTTGTTGAACTCATTAACTAAAGGACAATCATTCTATAGATCTAATGGCAAAGTTTAATCCAGTTCTCACTCTGGATAGTGCTATGAAATGTTTGTACCCTATCTCAGGCAGAAATTGACTTCTCACATGATATGATGTTTCAGTTCAAAGAACACGTTGTATGTGTTTCGTCAATCGGCATTGCGTCTCTCGTTTAGAGAAAGTCATTGCTAAGTAACATTATTAGTTGCTAATAAACAAATCTATATTTGCGTCCAGTTTCAATCTTTTTGTTCATCATCAGAAAATATAAAAAAAGATACTGCAGCCTACATAGTATAAATTGTGTTGTGCCACTAAGAAGACAGAAATAAGACACTTGGCCACCTTGCTCGTGAGTTACAAGTGTTGGTGGACAATGAAAAATGGAACTCTGATTATTTCTGCTTGACAATAGCTCGGAGGGATTGCAGTCACATACCAGAGTGGATTTACCCCTAGACTCTTAGCCACCAACCACACCGTCATATTGTGACAATGATATCTAAGTTTTATGAATTCGATAAAGATCTACACCTTATACTCATTGACTTGCGGCAGGCGTACGACAGGATGAATCGGACCGCCGCCTGGAAGATAATGCAGGAGTTCAGCAAACCAGAGAAGTATATTATACTGTTTGGAGCTTGTTACAACGGATCAAGTTGCCAAGTACTCTTTGCAAATCACTTGACGGCACCGATGACAATTAAGAATGGATCGAGGACAGGTAAGCCACTCTCACCAGTTCTGTTCGACATAGCGCTGGGAAAGTTGAGACGTGCAATTGGCCTATATAGGGTGGTGGAGATGGGTGTAGGTGATACGATCCTTGCATTTGCAGATGATGTGGTGGTTGTGGGCGAAACTCTGAATGAGGTGACAGCAGATACCTCTCCATTTGTGCTAGAAGCGAGCAAATTAGGGTACTGGTCAACGATGAGAAAACAAAGTATATGTAGTCTCTCGTGACGAAATGATATGTACGCCATCAGTACAGACGGACACAGTTCTGAAACAGTTTAAAATTCAAGTATCTGTGGTCAATACTGTCGGATAAATGTGAGATATAAAGGGAAATTCGACAAAGAATATTAAGTGAGAACCGGGTGTACCACATTTTAAACCACCTATACTTGTCACGGATCGTATCCCACTAAAGCAAAACACAGCTACGTATGTCACTAAATCGACCGATTGTATTGTATAGTTGTGAGACGTGAGCTATGGAAGAGCGCATTCATATGACAGGAAGATTTTAAGCAAAATGTATGGCCCGGTATACAGTGCAGAAACTGCAAGGTGGGAAGAAGGTACAATAAAGAACGGTATCGGTGGTTTAAACAAGCTGGTATTGGGAGAGTGATTGCAAGAATTAGACTACAGTGGGCAGGACATGTTCCACAAGCAGAGGGCACTGTCCCTGACAGAGTTTTTCTACACGAGCCAACTGGTAGATGTCCAAGAGGTCTCAAGCGAACGACATGGAGAGCCAGGACCTCAGTGGCTCTTGAAGAGGTAGATCCAACAGCTAGAGATAAAAGTAAATGGGGAAGCATTAGTAACAAATTTCTGTTACGTTACAACTATTTTGTCATGATTCGTGGATGTGATGTGTTAATCATTACATTATCTCTATGTATGTCTTGTGTTTGTATATTTTTGTCTTCTGGTATGTGTCTAAATGGTCTTTTATGTTCTTAGCTTACTGGACTCGCATGCGGGAGGACGACGGTTCAAACCCGTCTCCGGCCATCCTGGTTTAGGTTTCGCGTGATTTCCCTAAATAGTTTCAGGCAAATGCCGGGATGGTTCCTTTGAAAGGGGAAGGCCGATTTCCTTCCTCATGCTACTCCAATCCGAGCTTGGGCACCGTCTCTAATGACCTCGTTGTGGACGGGAAGTTAAACACTAATCTCCTCCTCCTCTTTTATGTACAATAAATGATGATGATGATGATGACTAACAATAGCTTACACTTTGCAGATGAACTTCTTAGTAGATAAGATATATTTATGATTAGTTTGAATTTATTAAATTTTAGTGTAGATAAATGTAAAAATCCAGAAACCTACAGGGGTTGGACAAAAATCTGGGAAAACTGCGAGAAATGCGTGCTTGAACAAAAATTTAGAAGCTAGTGAAGCCTGCAAGTTACACTGTTGTATTTGACTACGAACAGCTCCTGTGCAAGATCCTCAATACGTTGCAAGTGTCGGTCGCGGGCAGAACAGTATTCTGTGTAGTTGTGAGTGCATTATGTCGCAGCTAAGTGACTTCGAACGTGGTCATATTATTGGTGGGAGAGAGTGGGGTGCTTCCATAACCAAGGTGCCTAAAGTATCTCGTGTTTCAAGAGGCATATACATTTATACCGCATACATGAAAACCGGGAAAATATCATAACGCGGACGAAAGAGTGCGTTCAGTAACACTGACAGACGGTCATTGAAGAGGCTTGTGACTGCTGCAAAAGTCACTGCAGAACTTAATGTCACACTTGCGAAGCTCGTCAGCGCCAAAACGAAACAACGGAAGCTTTATACACTACTGGCAATTAAAATTGCTACACCACAAAATGACGTGCTACAGACGAGAAAATTTAACCGACAGGAAGAAGATGCTGTGATATGCAAATGATTAGCTTTTCAGAGCATTCACACAAGGTTGGCGCCGGTGGCAACACTACAACGTTCTGACATGAGGAAAGTTTCCAACCGATTTCTCATACGCAAACATCAGTTGACCGCCATTGCCTGGTGAAACGTTGTTGTGATGCCTCGTGTAAGGAGGAGAAATGCGTAACATCACGTTTCCGACTTTGATACAGGTCCGATTGTAGCCTATCGCGACTGCGGATTATCGTATCGCGACATTGCTGCTCGCATTGGTCGACATCCAATGACTGTTAGCAGAATATGGAATTGGTGGGTTCAGGAGGGAAATAAGGAACGCCGTGCTGGATCCCAACGGCCTTGTATCACTAGCTGTCGAGATGACAGGCATCTTATCCTCGTGGCTGTAACAGATCGTGCCGCCACGTCTCGATCCCTGAGTCAACAGATGGGGACGTTTGCAAGACAACAACCATCTGCACGAACAGTTTGACGACATTTGCAGCAGCATGGACTCTCAGCTCGGAGATCATGGCTGCGGTTACCCTTCACGCTGCATCACAGACAGCAGTGCCTGCGATTGTGTACTCAACGACGAATCTGGATGCACGAATGGCAAAAAGTCATTTTTTCGGATGAATCCAGGTTCTGTTTACAGCATCATGATGGTCGCATCCGTGTTTGGCGACATCGTGATGAACGCACATTGGAAGCGTGTATTCGTCATCGCCATACTGGCGTATCACCCGGTGTGATGGTATGTGGTGCCACTGGTTACGCGTCTCGGTCACCACTTGTTCGCACTGACGGCACTTCGAACAGTGGACGTTACATTTCAGATGTGTTACGACCCGTGGCTCTACCCTTCATTCGATCCCTGCGAGACCTACATTTCAGCCGGATAATGCACGACCGCATGTTGCAGGTCCTGTACGGGCCTTTCTGGATACAAAAAATGTTCGACTGTTGCCCTGGCCAGCACATTCTCCAGATCTCTCACCAAATGAAAACGTCTGGTAAATGGTGGCCGAGCAACTGGCTCGTCACAATACGTCAGTCACTACTCTTGATGAACTGTGGTATCTTGTTGAAGCTGCATGGGGAGGTGTACCTGTACACGCCATCCGAGCTCTATTCGACCCAATGCCCAGGCGTATCAAGGCCGTTATTACGGCCAGAGGTGGTTGTTCTGGGTACTGATTTCTCAGGATCTATGCATCCAAATTGCGTGAAAATGTAATCACATGTCAGTTCTAGTATAATACATTTTTCCAATGAATACCCGTTTATCATCTGCATTTCTTCTTGGTGTAGCAATTTTAATGGCCAGTAGTGTAAAAAGATATCTGCAGGCCGAGCTGGAATTCCAAAATCACCCATCAGTGACGCAAATATGCGTAACAGAGAAAATTGGTACCAAAGCCCTACAAGCTGTGGTATGTACCAATGGAGGAAAGCCATTTGTTCGAGTGAGTCTTGTTTCACATTGCTTCCAACTTCTGGCCGTGTTTATTTCCCAAGAGTGAAACCTGGCAGGGGCTCGGTGATGATTTGGTCAGACGTATAGAGTGGTATTGTATGCGCCCCCTGCTTAGTCTGCAACGTCGTCTTACTGCCAAGAACAATGTGACAGTTTTCGCTGATAAGATTCATCTCATGGTACAATGTTTGTACCCGAATGATGAAGCTGTGTTCCACGACGACAGGGCTCCCGTTCACTCAGTTTCGTGAGCATGAGGATGAATTGTCACGTCTCCCCTGGCCACCAGTCACCAGATGTCGATGGTACTGATCTTTGGTGGTCTAGTTTGGAGAGGACAGTGCGTTATCGACATCGACTTCTACCATCGTTAACTTGCCACTACTTTGCGGGAAGAGTGTTATGATTACTTTGAAAACCGTACAGAACCTGTATTTATCCATGCCGAGACGACTAGAATCTGTTTTGAATCCCAGCAGTTTTTCTACAGCGTATGAGGTATTGTTATGTGTTGTGATTTTCGTGTTTCTATACTTCTATTCACCCTGTATAAATAACCTGCATGCAGTACTATTTTCAAGGAGAAAATGCGAAACCTACTAATAGGTTCCACATCGCACTGGTTCGTTGAAAATGTTGTTGTTGTTGTGGTATTCAGTGCAGAGACTGGTTTGATGCAGCTCTCCATGCTACTCTATCCTGTGCAAGATTCTTCATCTCCCAGTACCTACTGCAGCCTACATCCTTCTGAATCTGTTTAGTGTATTCCTCTCTTGGTCTCCCTCTACGATTTTTACCCTCCACGCTGCCCTCCAATGCTAAATTTGTGATCCCTTGATGCCTCAGAACATGCCCTACTAACCGATTCCTTCTTCTAGTCAATTTGTGCCACAAACACCTCTTCTCCCCAATTCTATTCAATACCTCCTCATAATTATGGGATCTACCCATCTAATCTTCAGCATTATTCTGTAGCACCACATTTCGAAAGCTTCTATTCTCTTCTTGCCTAAACTAGTTATCGTCCATGTTTCACTGCCATACATGGCTACACTCCATACAAATACTTTCAGAAACGACTTCCTGACACTTAAGTCTAAACTCGACGTTAACAAATTTCTCTTCTTCAGAAACGCTTTCCTTCCCATTGCCAGTCTACATTTTATATCCTCTCTACTCCGACCATCGTGAGTTATTTTGCTCCCCAAATAGCAAAACTCATTTACTACTTTAAGCGTCTCATTTCCTAATCTAATTCCGGCAGCATCACCCGATTTAATTCGACTACATTCCATTATTCTTGTTTTGCTTTTGTTGATGTTCATCTTATATCCTCCTTTCAAGACACTGTCCATTCCGTTCAGCTGCTCTTCCAGGTCCTATGCTGTCTCTGACATAATTACAATGTCATCGGCGAACCTCAAAGTTTTTATTTCTGCTGCATGGATTTTAATTCCAACTCCGAATTTTTCTTTTGCTTCCTTTACTGCTTGCTCAATGCAAATATGATCAACGAAATATGCTGTGACTCTAGTGTCGCTACTGAAAACCTTATGGTGTATACATTGCTCGCATTTCATTCGCTAAACAGTGGATTCCTATATTGGTTTGCAGTCAAGGGCAGCTGCTTTGAATGCTATCAGGTGTAGTCAGTAGCAGTCAATCGATTGGGCGGCATCATGAATCGCCAACATGAGTAATCTACACTCGCGCGTGCGTAATATGCTTAGCCCACAGGGAACCATTTGAATTACGCTATGCACCCTATTGCTAGTCTGTAACGCTGTAGCATGTGTAATTGGAACTTAGCCGAACAATGGGCAGAGCAAGCCCGTCATGAATGTAGGCGCCGGAGATGGCCAGCAAAATTATCTCACTGGTTGATTTACATCTTCTGACTAACGCAGGTAAGCTCACGACTGCCAAACAATTTAGAATAACAACTGAAATAATCTCCAAACTATGTAATCACACCGAAGAAGCCTAAATGAGCGGGTCTTAACGTAATAAGTCTCGCAACTTACCTGACAGTGGCAGTATGAGACACGAACTAGTTTTCATTGTGTTCCGAGTAGCAAAGCAAAGGTGTCATTTGTGTGACGGCATGAATCAAAAATACATTCTGCACCCTGTTTTGAAATTTCCTAGAAAATTACAACCGTGTGGGAGACAAGCATACAAATCTGAAACCATGTACATCATCGGCAATATTCTTAACGACTGAGCTCTCAAGGCAAGTCCCTTCCCCCCCCCCCACCCACCCGCTCCCCCCCCCCCCCCACACACACACATCTCCCACCCTTCGGTTCTGACAGTACCTCTCTCTTCTCTCTTACTTTTCCAACTTCACGGTACGTGCTCCTATATATGTTTCTGGAGTAAAATCGGAGTTTTGCCGAGTTTTTGCATGGGAGACAATCAGAAAGGTTCGAGCTACATTCTCACAATAACACTAGAAGAAAAACTGCAGTATTAAGTAGGAACATTTATGATCTATGTCCGTATGTCATGGCCTGTTGGAGACCGGCATGGTACCTAAGCGTTTTCGATCAGAGTACTGGTTATCCCGTGCAGTTTTCAAAAAAAAAAAAAAAAAGAAATGAAATTCCCTTCAATGTAATTTGAAAGACGCGAAGCGACATCCACACAGATCCATAGACGAATTAAAGACGAAGAAACAGACAAAAAAAGAAGTCACTGGCTTTGCTACCTCTAGGTAATGGGGTCCCAATTCCATTCCCAGTGTGATCAGGGACTTGGGGTTATGTTGGCCTTACCATCATTTCAGCATCATGCACAAGTCGCCAAAGTAGCGTCAAATTAAAAAGAATTGGAAAAGGCGGCCGAACAGTCCCAGATGGGGTCTCCCAGCCGATAGTGCCAAACAATCATTTCATTTCATATATTAGCTACTAGCTGTTACCCGCGACTGCACCAATGTTAGGATGAGTAATGGCGAGTAAGCTATTGTATGTGCAATAGCGTCTGCTGCCCTCACATGTCTGCCTGTTTGGTTAAGCGTAGATCGTGATGTGCACCCACTCCCAACTGCTACGACGTACGACGACGCGGCACGCGCAACGAAGTAACCGAGTGTCGAGTGGTGCATCTGGAGGAGCGCGTGCATCCATACACGTACACTGTGTAGCAAACTTAATATTCTTTAACACGGTCTGAGTACACTGCTGCAAAAAAAGGGATATTCATTTTTCTTTCACCTTCTTAGTGGTGTGTTTTTTATTTGTTTCGAAAGTAGCCTATGTTCTTCCTCAGCATTCATGCTACCTTTGTACCAAATTTCATGGAAATCGATCCAGCTGTTTAATCGCGAAAACATCACTGACAAAGCTACTTTCATATTTAATAATGTTAGCATGGAAGTACGGATTAAATACTTTGATGATTGTACAAGCATTGTATTCTCGCTGTTACCCACAGCTGCGCTCATATATCAGTAAAATGAAATGATTATCGGGAGGCCACGTTTGCGATGTTCTACCTCTTGGTATAAATCTTTTTATTTGATGCACTTCGGCGACTTGCGCGTCGATGATTACGAAACACACACACATATATAGTCCCGAGTGGAGAAAATCTGACCCGTCCGGGAATAGAGCCAGGGACCCCGTGATCGAATGTGAGCAACACTGGCCCCAAGACCAGGAGTTGTGATGCGTTTTACTACTTTGTGGAAGGTGACGGTACTAAAATAAAATGTGGAATTTCTAAAATAATTAAAAATAGTTAAACTGACAAAGGAAAAGCAAGTAATTTCTAGTTCAGAACAGCGTGCATTTTAATACGTGTCTGTGCTTCACCGTTGGTTGCTGTCAAGTGTCCACCTGTTATTCGTGGCTGTGCTCGCGTGTCGCAATCAAATACAGCGTTATTAAAAGCCACACATGTTCCACATGTAGTGGCACTGTAACACCAATATCGATTTAAGTAGTTTATAGGGAGTGTAATTATGTGTATGTGACTATGAAGTGGTTGTTCTTTACTAGTTAAGATCTTTGAATTGTCAGAGGGAAGTTGAAGTTTGTGATGTACTTATAGTAAAAAACTTAATAATGTTTAAAAGCAATGAAACTTTATAAAATATTAATTTTAAGAAAGAGAAATGCGTATGTAAAAAAACTGGTTCATGCTTAGGGATCTTGTATTGTATAGTAAAGAAGGTGTAGGGAACCCCCTCCGATACGGAAGTGGCCTGGCGAGCGCTAAAAGGTGGATTTGGCGGTCGATCTGAGAGGCTACTATGTAGGCACGCTACGCAGTCAGAGGCTAGCTGTTGTACGGTTAACATCGAGGGTGCCAAGTGAATCATTTGAAAGCCTATTTATATTGAAATTGCCTCGGGTGTGGTTTCGGCTGTCGTATGGTGCTCTTGTTATTATGGAACGGCTCTAAAACGAGGATAATACGCCTCCAAGAAGAATTTATAAAGAGCATTCAACAGCAAGAGTGTGAGACCAGATAGCCGCCACGTGCTTGCCGCCACTATTGCGCCACTGCTCCGCCAACCTCAGGATCTCAGATATGTATCATAGTATGAACGAGTATGTTTGTGTGAGTGTTTTTCAATAATAATTCCAGTGATATAAACACGTGTTTGAACCTTAAAATTGTCTTGATCATGAAACCAATGCAGGGTGCCATCCTAAATGTGCAGAAACCGTGTATCCTGTTTCTAATTAATTAATGGTTTTCTTCTGTACTAAATGTACTAAAGCTCAGTGCCAAAGTGTGTAGCGTTATCGTAAAAGTATCTGCTTCACAGGTAATGGATAAGGCACACAAATTGAACCTATATGAAAAGTAATTTTGCTTTGATTATTACCATGAACTAATTTCCGAAGTTAATTGAACTTAATATTTGAATTACTTGTTTTAAAGTATGAACATCTAAATTAATTCAAGTGGGGTTACAAATCAATATTGGCAAATAGCAATTTGTTTCTGAAATAGTCACAGAATTTGCCTGTAAAAACAGTTTCAGTTTATGGGTCCCCACTATATATTCTTTCCTATTATAAGAAAGGTAAACTAAATATTGGTTTTGCTAAAGTAATCTATAGGATTTCCATGAAAGTGTGAGTATAAAAAGTGTCTGTGTAACGTTATTTAACTTCGTTTGCGGTGTCTGTATGTTAGTTAAACCAGGACTCTGGTCATGCCCAATTTTAGTCTCGTGAGGTCTTTAGTAACATCTTATTGTGATTTAGCTATCGATTGCAACAGTAGCTATTATTTATATAAGTGAAATAACTTTTAAAATTCCTATGACTGTTGATTTGTGTAAATAGTAACTACTGCTACCCACTTTTCAATTCGTCCGGTAGTCGTGTGTGTTTATTGCACTATTCAAAAGGGGTATTAATGAAAGTCAATTTAGTAACTCATATTCATGTTTCCTGAAACATAATGTATCAAATTATGATGCCTAATTAGGCTCGCGACCGTTTGTTATTTCATTTGTATGCAGTTACTACTTTCGTTATCCCCAAAATAAAGTCTTTCAATTTTCTATTAATTGCCATAGATACGAAATTAATGTTGGATACCCTCCATTCATTATGCAAATACACGGTCAAACATTTCAAAATTCCTCCCAGAGGGTAACGTTAGCTTTCAGGCGAGTGGCATACTTGACACTAACTTGCTGCCCATGTCTTATACGTGGATTCCCTGTGACAGGACTAAAAATTCAGTTACTAGGGAATTATCGCGTTATAGCACGACATCTCTAGGCACCATTTAAACGCTGCCATCATTGTGAGCCTTCAGGCGTCTCAGAAGCTATAACAGATTCTCGCCGACTAAAATGCGATGGGCTTGTGACTGATATTACTATGGAAAGCATGGATTAAAATGTTGAGGGTTGTATAAGCATTGTATTCAGTACGTTGAATCGTATTATTTAGAATATATGAAACAATAAAGACATTTTCACAAATATGATAAACTCCAAAACTCAAAGTATAAATAGCTTTTTTCAAAGAGTAAATATTGTTACTAAAAGTCGTGCGTGAAGTTTGCGCCAATTTTTAATGATTTTGGTTATGATCCTAAAAAAATCTGTTAGGTCGCAAAATGTAGTCACTCGATGTGAAGAGAACTCCTTTATTTTCATACCATGTGTCAGGCATGGCCCGTCATCACATGACCTATGACCTGCAGAATGCAATGTGAGTACAGTGCTATGGCAAAAAAAGTTTCTGGACTTATAAGACATTCACATAAGGACAGAAATACTGATATGACATATAAACAGCTAGAAGACGAATTATAGTTCCACATTTTGCGTTGTATTCCTCAAATCAATAAATACATTGTACTATACACTGTATTCCTCAAATCAATAAATACATTGTACAATACACTTTCTAAAGCAGCCTATATTCTTCCATAGCGATCAAGCTATACACCAAAGTTCATCAAAATCGATTCAGCGGTTTGGTCTTGAGAGCGTAAGAGAGTTTTACTTTCGCATTTGTAATATCAGTATGGATGATTCGAGATCATAATGAGTCAGACTGTGTACTGCAAGTGATTTTAAGCTTAACAATGCAAGTTGTCTGCTATATTTGCAACTTGTACGATTTAATGAATTCGCGTAGCCGGCCACGATGGCCGAGCGGTTCTAGGCGCTTCGGTTCGGAACCGCGCGACTGCTACGGTCGCAGTTTCGAATCCTGCCTCGGGTATGGATGTGTGTGATATCCTTAGGTTAGTTAGGTTTAAGTAGTTTTAAGTTCTAGGTGACTGATGACCTCCGATGATAAGTCCCATAGTGCTCAGAGCCATTTGAACCATTTGATTTCGCGTATTATTTACTGCAGGGTTACTGCAAAGATACATTTCTGTATCTTGTTGCCGATTGTCGCCATTATAGTTTGCCTTTGGCGCTGTCTGTAAGGTGCATAAGCAGAAATCCCTACAGCGGTTGGCGCAATGTATCAGAGGGTCTTGTATTGAGTGTCTGGGCAGAATATTTTTTTTATTATTTTCAGTTTTTACGTTACTTACACTGCAGGTAAAACGAATAATGCTTAGTCATTGTATTTATTAACATTTTCAAAAAATGCATGAAAAGGAATGTTCAAAAAAATTTGGGACTGTAAACAAATTTTCAGGAACGAACTGTAAGGCGTACACGATAACGTCGTAAATAAAATAGTTACTTTTATTATTTTACAATTTATCAGTTCCACGTGCTATCAGACGAAAGTAGTAATTTTCTTGGCGTCTTACACAGCTTACAAACGCAGAATTTTTATAATTACATGGTGTTTTTAAAGAATCCATCGGAAAAGAAAATTTTTACATTCGTAAGACTCTATCATCGCACTGTGTGGAAGCAAACCACCCGAAACGCATCATTTCACCTAATTTTGGCAAAGGAATGTGTTCTGGGGCAGTTTTCTCGGGATGAGATTTCTTTTCCTCTACAATAATAATAATATAATTCTAATTTCGTTGTAGACGACTGCAGGTCATCAATGGTGTCTGTTCTTTCGGAAATGTCCGAAAGAACAGACACCATATCAATATAAATAAATCACTCCACGTTGTCGGGCCGTTTGGCGGGAGACAGTCAGGCTGGTATCACACCACTTACGGGGCATCTTCAGACACATCTTCACTTATCTTCAGGGCTCGATACTAAGCAGGAATCGTCACGATAAATCCACACCATTTAATATTTTTTGTGGGATCTAAAATTTAAAAACCTCTCTCACACCGCCCTGATTTAACTTCACTGATCGGGATAGTAAAAAAACATGCGTATATTAAGGGAATTATCATTCACAAAGCAGGCTTATCACATTCACACAGTTCAATACTGTTCTATCCTGATTAAATTGAGCTTAACTTAAATTCCATAAGGCAGTGAAGCAATTTCGAAGTCTCGGTGCGACGAAAATTGTCAGTCGATCTCCTGAAAACATTTGTAATAATTATTAACTTTCGGTGATCACATGGGGAAGAACGGAGATCTGCTGGTAAGACCGTGTTAGCCTATTTATTGGAAGTAATAAACTGGATATCTTGAGCATACAAAACGGCAGGTTCGTCCAGTGTAAATCAGACGTTCCCCACTGATTCTGTGCAACACAGCGTAGTAAGCAGACACTGTCAATAATAATCAGTTAAATAATACGCGAACACACTTACTTTAGTTTAGTTCATGTATTAAATTCCTTCTCATACAGAATCTCATCAAGATGGCGACTAGCTCAACAATACATACATATATACATCTTCGTTCTTTCACGGCTAATCCGCAAGATCTACTTCATTCTTTTTCATAAGAGAAAACACAGATAGCAGAGAAGCTATTCCATGGAGTAAATGGACGCTCCAAGGAATAATAGGGCTTGAAACTACTTTGCATTGATAATCATCGTATATTAAAGTTTAGGAATCGGTAAGATAAGAAGAGATATTTCGAGATATGTACTGAGTTATATAATTTATAACATCTCTGAAAATATCGCGGAAAGACCGCTGCAAGAGACATTACATCCAGTCTGTGAGA
Source organism: Schistocerca nitens (assembly GCF_023898315.1). Taxonomy (NCBI): domain Eukaryota; kingdom Metazoa; phylum Arthropoda; class Insecta; order Orthoptera; family Acrididae; genus Schistocerca; species Schistocerca nitens. The sequence continues at coordinate 781,441,308 of NC_064618.1, forward strand.
TTCCAGGTCGAATTTGTCCGACACCACTGGAAACTTGCTTGTTGGTGTACATAGGTCAATGGTTGTCGGCGCAACGGGTGCCTCGAGCTGATCCCCCTACCTGTGAGCCACGTGTTAATGGTCCTTGTGATCGCTGAAGCACCAGTTGCACGTCGGATCGTTGATAACGATGAATCCGTTCTCACTGCCTCTCTGACGACTGCTCGATCTTCACGTTCTGTCATCTCTCTACGTCAACTGCTTCCTTCTTTACATGCTGTGTGCAGCCATGGTTCACCCACTCCCTCCAACACTGTCGAATAAGGGCATCGCTCCTACTGAGCCCAACTACTCCTCTGCAAATCACATTTAAGTACCTGGCAGAGAGTTCATCGAACCACCTTCACAATTCTCTATTATTCCAATCTCGTATATGGCGCGGAAAGAACGAACACCTATATCTTCCCGTACGAGCTCTGATTTCCCTTATCTTATCGTGGTGATCGTTTCTCTCTATTTAGGTCGGTATTAACAAAATATTTTCGCATTCGGAGGAGAAAGTTGGTGATTGGAATTTTGTGAGAAGATTCCGTCGCAACGAAAAACGCCTTTCTTTTAATGATGTCCAGCCCAAATCCTGTATCATTTCTGAGACACTCTATCCCATACTTCCCGAGAACATAAAACGTGCTGCCCTTCATTGAAATTTTCGATGTACTCCGTTAGTCCTATCTGGTAAGGACCCCACACGGCGCAGCAGTATTCTAAAAGAGGACGGACAAGCGTAGTGTAGGCAGTCTCCTTAGGAGATCTGTTACGTTTTCTAAGTGTGCTGCCAATAAAACGCAGTCTTTGGTTAGCCTTCCCCACAACATTTTCTATATGTTCCTTCCAATTTAAGTTGTTCGTAATTGTAATACCTAGGTATTTAGCTCAATTTACGGCTTTTAGATTAGACTGATTTATGGTGTAACCGAAGTTTAACGAATTTCTTTTAGCACTCATGTGGATGACCTGGCACTTCTCGTTATTTAGGATCAATTGGCACTTTTAGCACCATTCAGATATCTTTTCTAAATCATTTTGCAATTTTCTTTGATCTTCTGATGACTTTATTAGTCGATTGTCATCTACAAACAATCTAAGACGGCTACTCAGATTGTCTCCCAAATCGTTTATATAGATAAGGAAGAGCCTATCTGTGAGGCATAGTCGTTGTCCAACTGAGTACAAGGAATGAAATTCACAAAGACTTTATGCCCTGGTATCGATTAGTCCCCTGTTTACTATCCTTGACAGCTGCGCGGTAAAATTTCGCTGCAGCAACGTCATTCATCCAACGGCCGCCGAAGTTTACAATTTCCCATTTTCCGTCGATACATGAATGAATATCAGTGTGTGACCAACTTGCATAACTCCTTCATGGTGCGTCAGTTTTTTTTTTTTCCTTTTTCTTTTTCACTGAAGGGTGACTCCGACTGTGAGACCAGTGTAGAAGTGGATACAAGCAATCAGTATGCTTTAAACTAATTGAAAGGATCCTCGCACGTTCAACAATATTGTGAAACGATCAATATACTGACGTATTGTCATTATTATAAATACTGACGAGCAGTATTGATGGCCCTCAAAATGTTCTCCGTATTGTCAATACATACCGAAAGTGTGAGGTCAAGTACTGACAGTCTGGCAATATTCTCCATTCAGATGTCGACAGTGCTTCATAAACCAACGAGACGACGTTAGTGCCTGCTGTGCCTTTGTGGATATCATAACTCAGATTCAGTTTTTCAAGTAGTCTTTTAACCAAGCCGGCCGTTGTGGTAAAGCGGTTCTACGTGCTTCAGTCCGGGACCGCGCTGCTGCTGCGGTCGCAGGTTCGAATCCTGCCTCGGGCATGGATGTGTGTGCTGTCCTTTGGTTAGTTAGGTTTAAGTAGTTCTACGTCTATGGGACTGATGACCTCAGACGTTTAGTCCCATAGTGCTCAGAGCCATTTGATCCATTTTTAAGAAAAAAACAGTTTTAATAGGTATATGCAAAGGTAAACATTGTATATACATAGCAAATGGACAAGCGCTTTCAGTTCGAAAAATAGGTCGTATAGACTACAATGACTAGTAACAGGTCTGCGGAATGCATGTCAGTTTCACCAAATTACCACAAAACGCGTAAGAAAAAGGTTTTACACTAATTACCTGAATATATCCCTGCCAGACTGATATAATTGCTTCACAAGTTTCCGTAGAATTTTACTGATTGTTTTTGCTGATATTACAGAAGTAAACTTCGACCATTCCGATGTCCCGCCTGTCACTAGAACTCTCGAAGTTACTCCTGATCTCTCGTCGACTGTAACTCCCTCTCTCATTAACGTATTTTGCTTCTCTTCCTTATCTCGTAGCGACATTAATGGCTTGTCGCATGATGCAGGGCTCACCGGAAAATAATTTATGAAATCTTTCGGGTACGCGGTTCTGTTTCCAGTCAGTAAATTAATATGTGACCAATCTTTCCTTTTTTTAACCGCTCTTGGACACATTTCCTTCATTTTCCTTATTTTCCGTTAATATAATCGCATTACACGCTTCCTTTTAGGTCTTCGACTATTAACCTTGTAAAACCGCGTTGTCAGTTGCCAATTCTTGTTAATATTACTGACGGTGTGATGTTGCTTCAATATATAGAAGGTCTGACCATTTAGTATCTTCAATAATTATTGAACGTGTACAGGCCCCTTCAGATAACGGTCATAAACGTGGACTGCATAGATAATGTATTTGGTAAAACCTTGATCTACTGATCGAGAATCCCGAAGCTCTTCGAAAATTATTTCTATGTACATTTCTTAATTAGCCTCTCTATATAGCCTTTACCCTCTAGCGTAATTTGTTTTCACAGGTTCTTGGTGAATCGCGGTAGGTCAATCAAGATGTGAAATAATTTTTAAATGTTGCCTTTGTGGGTGTTGGAGAAAACAATTCCTTTATTCCCACATATATTTAGCATACAAACGTGGATGAATTGTGTAGACGTGAGCAACACGGAATAACTAACTAAAGCTAAGTCAAAGAATAACTATATCACTGCACGTAAATTAACACTTCACGGAATGTTTATGAAGCACTGTACACTTGTAGGGATCGATTGTCAGAAACAGGTCACTACATGACTCCCCCCTTTAATGCTAACGATACCGCAGATTAAATTTCACACGCCGTCCAGCTCTTGTAACTGCTTCTTTCTTGAAACCGGGCGGTGCGTCACGTGTGTCAGTGGTTGTGTCAGGGAGTGGTGTAGTAGTCCTCGACGTCGGTTTTGGTGTTGCAGCGACTGGTGTTCACTGAGCGTTGTGGTGTTCTTGGGGTACAGGAACACATCTTGTAGCTTCTCCTGTCTTCTCTGGTTTGTGTTCAGTGGTAGCTGTGGTGTCTGTTGCGTCCAGAAATGGAGGAGGAGGAGGAGATTAGTGTTTAACGATGTCCAGAAATGCAGGCTTGATACGGTCCACTGCAACTGTGGTGGGTGTACCGTTAATCATTATGCGGAAAGTATTGGTATCCCTACTGACTACCAGATATGGTCCGTCATATGGTGGCTGCAGTGGTTTACGCACAGTATCATTGCGTAAGAATACATGCGTGCACTTGTCAGCTCCGCAAAAACGAACGAGTGTCTTCCAGGCTGGTTTCTGGGCATTGTTGGTCTCAATTGGCGTATATGCTCTCTTAATCTTGTGGCGAATTCTGAGGCTGTGATTGTATCATCTGCCATGCTGCGCAGAAATTCTCCAGGTAGGCGTAACGTTTGTCCATACACCAGTTCTGCTACTGTTGCTTTCAGATCACTTTTGAATGACGTTCGTAGACCCAAAAGTACGATAGATAGTGTCTCTGTCCAATTCGGTGTTGCGTGACATCTCAGTGCTGCCTTTAACAGTCGATGAAGACGCTCAACCATGCCATTTGATGCGGGGTGGTATGACGTGGTGCGTATGCGTTTCGTACCTAATAACGTAGCCAATGCTTTGAAAACGTAGGCTTCAAATTGTCGTCCTTGATAAGTTGTAATTCTCAGTGGAACTCCAAACCGGGCAATCCAACCACGAAAAAATGTTTGAGCTATATTTTCTGCAGTGATGTCCTTCATTGGAAATGCCTCAGGCCGCCTAGTAAATCTGTCAATCACCATGAGGCAATAACTGCAGCCTTCCGATGTCGAGAGTGGGCCGATGATGTCAACATGCACATGGTCAAAACGCTGATTTGGTGGAAGAAATGTGCCTAATGGTGCCCTGACGTGCTGTGTGATTTTATTTCTCTGGCACGCCAAGCATTGCTTCACAAATGCTTTACAGTCTGTGTGCATACATGGCCATACAAATTTTTGTTTGACCAATCTGAGTGTGGCTCTTACTCCTGGGTGTGACAGATTGTGCATTGATGCAATTCCCTGTGTTCTGAATTGCTGTGACACAAGTGGACGTATCTTTCCTCTTTCTACGTCACAGTACAACTCAATGCTTGCTTCAGGAAATGTCACGAGCTGTAGCTTCAATCCTTTCTCTTGTTGCAATAGATCACGTAACTCACTATCACATTGTTGCGCATGCGCGAGGGCGTCGTAATCAATGGCCTTTGTCACTGCTTCCACCTGTGCGATGTCATCTGCTACTGTGGACACTGCTTCTATGCGAGAAAGTGCATCAGCTGGAACATTTAGCTTCCCTTCCACATACACAATGCTGGTCGTGAACTGGCTGATATAATCTAAGTGTCGCAGCTGCCTGGGCGATGCTTTCTCTCGATTTACCTTAAAGGTATGGGTAAACGGTTTATGATCTGTGTAAATCGTGAACTGTCGCCCTTCTAATGCGTGAATCAATCATGAGAGCGAGTGGAGCATGCCCGACCGGGTTTGCTAATTGTGCGGCCTCTGCTATAGCTTTTTTTATAGCGTGAAACGCGGTGTCCGCCTCGATAGTCCAGTGCACACTGTGGTTAGGTTTAGGTGCGCCTTTAAGTAGTTCATTCAATGGTGCAGTTATCAGTGCATGATTGCGAATGAAGCGTTGGTAGAAATTCACTACTCCAATGAATCGTCGTAATTCTCTGACTGTGACAGGGCGGGGGTATTTGTTTATGGCCTCTACTTTACTGTGCGGCGGTCGAATACCCTGTGCATTCACCAAATCTCCTAGAAAGTGGACCTCTTTCTCACCAAAAACACACTTGGCAGGATTAATTACTAGTCCATGTGTGGGTAGGCGTTCAAACACTTGTGCCAAAAGCTGTAAGTTCTCCTCTTCTGATGTAGACATCACCAATAAATCATCTATATACACATAGCAAAAATCTAAATCTCTTGTAACCTCATCCATAAAACGTTGGAAGGTCTGGGCGTCATTCCATAGTCCGAATGGCATTCGCGTTGAAAGGGTACAGTACCGCCCGACATTGAAAATAGGTACAACATACTTCATTATTTTTGTCACAACAACACATTTTTTTTTGTAAAATAACTCGATTTCAATTAATACAGCGAAGCCGGATACCAGTGTGGGAAAGAATGACAATTTATTTATTTAATTGATCACATGTGCAATCCCACAAAATAAATCCCTACATCCAGTTTGGTGAGGTCTGTGAAATGAATGAATGTATGGTCATCTGCTAACCGCAGATAGTGAATGTGAATATATGATCATCTTTGAGACGATCCTTTGGCCACCTTTGGTGGGACCAAAGAGATGAAATTTACCTGAGCTTTGAGCGCCTGAAATGTGGCTGACCAATACGGTAGCAAGGTGCTCCCCCACTTCAGCAGAGGTGCGAGAGGACCTGAACAACGGCCATGTTTCGGCACTCTGCCGCTGGATCTTGTGTTGTTAAGACCTGTCTTAGGTGTGCTCCGTAAATACAAAAGAGTGGAGACATGGTATGGATGTGGAATATTTAAGAGTAGTTTGAAATAATAATTTCTCTATTTCAGGAACTTTTGTAGGGAGAATTAAATGTCAGGCAGGTAATATTAATGGGATCGTAGTAACCTTCGGAAGTGACCAAAGGTCACAATGAAACCACGTGTAGCAATAAGTTGAAATACTTTTGTGTGCTTAAGTTAAGCTGAATTACTAGCGTGTGTACTATAAGTTGAAATATTTAAGAAATGGCGTATGCAGGACTTGAAATTAGAGACGAGTATTTCCACGTGGTGAGTACTGTGTGAGTCTCAATCTGCCTATGAGACAAAGGATAACGAGAAGTACTCGTCCATGGTATCAGTTGAGGACTCGCGTGTGTGATGAATATGCTCTTAATATTACTTTGCATGTTATGTTTCCGTGTGACGCTTGATTCAAACTATAATACTCTGAGAGAGAAGCAAGGTGAGTCAGCCGTCTATCCAGCAACGCCACTTGGCTTGCATTGCACAGGAAGATGTGCATATATCTCCAGAGTTCATAATAGGAAAGAAGAATTACGAAGTGGGGCAGTGTTGTGTGAAACTAGGATAAATACTAATTGAAGTGGGAAAGCTGAAAGTGATAGTGTTGTGACTATTTATTGTGTTGTATTCCATGTTTTAGTGTGGTGTATGTCATGTAATTTGGGTATGTGTGGTTTGCATGGGAGAGTAGCTAGGTAGTTGCAGAGGTAGTGGGTTATGCGTGTTCCTTTTGTACCGCTCGCTCTGGAGGAAAGTTTCGTGATGATGGTTGTGAGAGTCGAAGTGTGAGATATAAAAAAAAGATCCACCATCCTATCCAGAAAGTGTACTGTAGCGTTAAATAATTACGAGACCATAAGGTAGAGAATCACCAATGTAAAGCCATGCCCACTGGGCGGAATTTCTCATGTGTCATTGTTGTAGGTTATAGAATTTGTGTGTTTAGGTTATAGAATTTATCGGAATAAATAAGATAGTGAAAAGAAAAAGATGAGTGGACTTTTCCTTCGAATTGTATGTTGTCATGATGTCCTGAATTTATAATGTGTGCGCAATTCATATTCAGTCCGATGGCCACGTGTTGATAAAAGCCGTTAAATAAAAGAAAAAAGAAAATGTGGTATTGCCAGTGCGTAGTGAACAGTCAGAGTTCTGTAAATTACTGATAGTCAGATGTGCGTTTCCGTTGCGTAATATTCATACAGAAGAATAATTCGTAACTTAATTGTGAGTACTAGAGTTCATGTTACTCGATAAATAAGAATGAATCCATTTGCTTGGCAGACCACTCATCTTGCAGGCCTGACTGCTTGATGCCACAGTATGAGCAAGGCATGTGGGTGCCTCTCGTAATTTCGACCCTGCCAGGATTCTGCTGTTAGGGTTTGCTGTTAAGATTTTTTTTATGGAATGTATTGTGATAACGCTAAGAAGTAAAAATTTTTTTTGTTTGCAGTTTCTTTCTGGATTGGTGAGGATCTTTTATTTTTTTATGTAATCGCTTGCTACGTCATCTAAGGTTGGAAGATCGTTGTATAATTTTTTAGCATAATGTCCGTAGTAACTAGGTCGCAGTCGAAAAGTGTAGTCACCATGGAGAATAGTGATTCTGGTGTGAACGTAGCAGTGCGGCAGGAAGTAGCTGTCGACCATGGGTTAATGAGCGAGAACGGCAAACACTCGGAAGGGGCTGAATTGTTCAGCGGACCGTGGCTAGGTGATCCTTTATGCGGCGGGCTTTGTCCACAAACGGGGGCTTTTCCCGACAACGCGGGCGAGCCGGGACTAGGTCAGGTATGCAGTGAAAGTGCAGCTACCCTTAGTGAAGCTATGGTTTCTCAGGCGAACGAGATGAGCCCACCGAAAGTAGCAAATGACAATGTGCTACTGCAGTTTTTACAGAGGATGGATAGAGATAATAAGGAGAGAGACAGGGAGACTAAGGAAAGATTGGAAGCGATGGATAAAGATAGTAAGGAAAGATTGGAGGCAATGGATAAGGGAAATAAAGAGGCAATGAGGAAGCTACTCTCAGTTATCGATGAGTGTCTGTCCGCGGTTAATAATCAGTTAGATGAGGGGAAGAAGAATCTGGATGCGTTGAAGAAAGTATGTGATGCCGTGAAAGAAAAAGCCAATAATTCGGAGGTACGAATAAGTGCAATAGAGAGTGATATTACAGTACGTAGGGACGTGTTGCTGGATGAGTGAATCAAAGAGATAGTGGAGGACTTACTTGCAGATAAACAAGGGGCATTAGACAGTGTGGAAGCTCCAATCACCCGGCAGGAAGTGGCGCTAAATAAACACAGGGATGAAGTTGCGGAGGTAGTGGTCAGAATGAATACGATTAGCGCAGGTATAGAAAAGATCAGTATAAGAGACAAAACATGCTCAGACAGTACGCAGCGAGAGGTTTATGCTGACCAGGAGGAGATACAATCACTATTACAGTTTAAAGAGGCACAATTAGAAATAAATAGGAAACATCGGGAAGAACTAGCACAGTTGCAATTAGCGTGCAGTAGCGAACGTGAAACACCACCAGGTAGATTGCAGAGGGAGAGTGAGATAAACTCAAAAAACGAAAATAGGCATAAAGAGGAAGACGAACTCAGAGAGTTAGAAGAACGGTTGTGTCGGATGAAACAGGTGGCAAACCCAAGTGGGTATAGCCCAAGGTCGGAAAACATAAATGCGGAAGAAGAATGTAGGAGGCACTTCGTGTCGGTACAAACGTTCACTTGTTTTCCAGATCCTGATAACTACCAACATCCATTCCTGTGGCTGTCTCAATTTCAAGATTCATTACCTGCATCGTGGGGACCGCTCCTCAAAATGAAGTTTGTGTGAAACCATTTGAGGGACGAGGCTAGAGCAAAAATGCAGGAAGTTATTAAAGACTGTAGTAGCTACAAGATATTTTGTGACAAGTTTTTAAATGACTTCTGGCCGAAAAGTAAGCAGGACCAGGTTAAGCAAAGCATATTAATGATGCCAAATTGTAACGAAGGTAGTATAAGAGATCCAGTGGCGAGCTATCAGGAAATGCTGAGACGAAATAGGTATTTGGATGTGCCATACGAACCTGAAGAGCTCATTAGTATCTGTATAACGAAGTTGCCAGTGAAACTGCGCAGAGATATAGCGATAGCAGGCAGAGGCTTAGACGACTCTGCGTCATTTCAGCACTTGTTACAGGAACTGGGTAATGAGAGGAACATCGTGAATGGAGACGCGACTTATAGGTCAGAAAGAGTCGAGGATAGGAACGGTAGAAACTATCAGAATGGCAGGAGAGCATGGAATCAGAGGAATGACGGAAATGGAAGATGGCGAGGAAATAGGGGGCAGAATTCATGGGCACATCGACTGTCAAACCGGGAAAGTAGAAGATGGGACAGAGATGGAAGAAGAAGGGAAAATCAAAATGATGGGCGAAGAGAGGATAGGCAGTCATTGCGTTCACGACGGGACAATCATTGTCACAATTGAGACGATCAAGGGAAAACAATCATGTGGGCTTCATCACATTTCTAACATCAAATTATGGAAAAGTTAAGGATAGATCGAAAGTAGGCATGTTATGGTAGATAGTCAGTGTATTTATTTGTGGTGTGTAACGTTGTGCAGGGTCAAATCGAACATAAGAATTTTTAGGCGGGATGTCAGGAAGTATGACGGAATAGACTGGTCGAATGAGTCATGAACAGGAGTCGGCAGAGTGGTGTATGTAGGTATTTTTTTGTCATATGAATAAGGATCAAGCAGAAACGACGTGATGATTAATGAGTGGATAAAGATGCTAGATAGAGAAGCGACGTGATAAATAGTAGTGGATAAAGGTGATATTTAAGGAGAGAAGCGACGTGAAGCAGTGTGATTAATAAAGAGAGATTCGACGTGATGAAACAGTGGCAAATAAAGGTGAGTAGAACTAATAATGTTGAGATGTCTTAGAGGTATGTTACAGAGAGGCCTGTGTATGCTGCAATCGAGATTGATGCGAATGGCGAAGGAAGACCAGGAAATGATGGAGTAATTGACGGACAGAGAGCCGAAATACGAATGAAGAGATGAGGACAACTGCACGACGTGAAGGGAAATAAAGGGAGTATGAGATCCAGATGGTGAACGTTGTGGAATACTGACGTAAGATATAAGTGTAAATCTAATTCTTACCATAACATTTGCTATATGAAAAAAATAATTTTTGTTGTTGTTGTTGTTGAAGCCTGGTACCAGTATAACTAATCAAAACGGTACCAAGAATGTGTACAGTTATTTTGCAGGATGAATAATTTGTGTATTTTTTGTTCTTAGATGAAATGTCGCAATTCTAAGTTGATATTTAGCAGGATGAATAATCGGTAAAGTGAATGCAGAGGTAAGCCGATGGAGAGAGGTGCCAGAGTGAAAGGACGAATTCGGAGGCTGGAAAGCTATCTTCGAAACAGCTTCATGTGTTATGTGGTTGAGTATAAGGGAGCAAAGGTATGGTATGTTGTGGTGAGTGTGGTGGTGTTAAGGTTAGCTGACTTCTAGACCTATTCTATTAGTGTATTAATGGATTGAATGAGAAGGAAAATGTGATGTCTGGTGAGTGAGAGTCGTAGAGTAGTGTGATCAATGCGCACACTCCTGTAAAGGGGATGCTACTGATCCATAACTAAAACATTATTGTGTTATTGTTTGATTTGGATGAACCTCGATGGCAGGTCAGGATCTGACATCATGTGGATGGTACATACATGTCCTAGAAATGTTGATATATATAATAAAAAGGTAAAATATATAAAGAGATACTAATTTCAGTCTGTCACAAGCACAAAGGTGCATTGTATGTTGTAGATTTAGAGTCATCAGTTTCTAAAATGTTTATTGTGTTAGGATGTTAAAGTAGTTTACTATTTAATAACATGTGGTAGGTAATTGAGAGCTGTGTAGATTATTTCTTATTTTTTTGTTAGAACACTTTCAAGGGGTATTAATTTCAGTCTGTCACAAGCACAAAGGTTCACTGTATATTGTAGTTTTAGAATAAACAGTTTCTAATATTTTCACTGTGATAGGATGTTAGAGTAGTCTACTATTTGATATTGTAATTATGAGCTGTATAGATTGTTTCTTATTCCTTTTTTTTTTTACACTTTCATGTTTTGTATGAGGGACGACAGGTACAATCCATAGCACAAGTGTGGGCTGTATATAGAAAAGGGATAAATGTTGATGTTGTATGTGTAGAAAACTAGGGTGTATGATTTTATGTTTTTTAGAACAAAGATTCTTTTATTACCAATGTATCTAATAGGTCATACATGTAATCAATGAATATTTAAATACTGTAAGAACATCCTTTTGTCTGTAATGTTACGAGATGCACGGAAGGGTCTGACTGATTGGGTGTTGTAGCGCTGAGGTGCCCATGCAGAACGCGCCCGTACCTGCATAAGAAGGCGGGAGGCCAAGCTGACGTCGCCATGGGAGAGGCGACATAGCCGCGGCACTCCCCACTCCACTGCCGGTCGGGGTACACTCCACACGCTACAGCAGGTCAACGGCCTGGAGCGTCACGCACGTACCACTGGCCATTCATAAGTTCCGCCACCCTTACGACGGGGGAAAGTATCCCGCGGAGGCAACAGTGGGTGGTTTCTTCTGCTCAACGGCTCGCGCGGCGGCGCCACGGCAGAATGAACGATGCGGGGCAGAGTCAGGCAGGCATTTGTTACCAGCAACTATTAACTAGTACTGGACTGTGGAGCCGTGAAACAAGATGACTGCTCGTATGTCTCCATAAGGTGGAAAGTGAAGGACTGGTGTTTCCACGTTGTGAGTGGTGGAAAAGATTTTATCTTTAGCAGACAGGACGATTGTTTTGTTTTGTCTTGACCACTGAATGGTGGGATCCATAAACTTTTGGCAGTGACTTGTTAAGTGTGCTTTGTGAATTGCATGTGGGACGTTTGGTATACTTAAAGAGGACAGTTGTCGTTTGGTGACTAATTATTGTATTAACGCAAGAAACTAGAGTAGGACATTGACATTTGCGTTTGTAGTGGGAGACATTTCTTTAATTGGTGTGGGAATAAGTGCTGTTTGTTCGAACTTACGACTTTTAATTACACCATGAACTGAAAGGACAGAACCGTGGGTAATAGGACAAGAGCTATGAACGACGCGGGGCAGAGTCCGGCGGGCATTTGTTACCAGAAACTATTAACTAGTACTGGACTGTGGAGCCGTGAAACAAGATGACTGCTCGTATGTCTCCATAAGGTGGAAAGCTATTTCTGGACGACCAGATTCATGTGGATGGTACTCTGAGAGTGACTATGACATTTGTGTTTAATGTGAGATACAGTTTACTGTTCAGTGCGTGTTCAAAATGCCGATTTGAGTGACTTAAAGACTTTCGTCCGGGTAACCATGGGAGAGCTTTGAGACCGAGACAGTTCAAATGGTTCAAATGGCTCTGAGCACTATGGGACTCAACTGCTGAGGTCATTAGTCCCCTAGAACTTAGAACTAGTTAAACCTAACTAACCTAAGGACATCACAAACATCCATGCCCGAGGCAGGATTCGAACCTGCGACCGTAGCGGTCTTGTGGTTCCAGACTGCAGCGCCTTTAACCGCACGGCCACTTCGGCCGGCTGACCGAGACAGTGTTTCTAGGGAACCTGTCAGCAATTTTTTTGACCCCAAGAAAATCACAGAATGAAATGATTCCGTGTGACTCGCAAGATAGGGAATAATGTATTTGTACTTGTAATTGAGTAAATTTTTTTATATGTTTCATTCCTGAAGGGACAGCAAGTGTAATTGTATTTTATTAACATTTGTGTTTAGAATAGTTAGTGTGTTTTTTTTGTTTGTTCTGGGTTATCAAGTACACGTAACATGTTTATTAGAATATTTGGTACAATGATGCTGTAATTATTAGCCAGTGGCGTAATACTAACGTATCGGCTCTTGTTGCATTGGTCAGTAAGGTTGTCACAGGGGACAAGAGTTTGCATTGCACAACAAATTTCAGAATTAACTGATGCATTTTGATATCGTGGACAGTAATGATCTTGTTGGTGTGTTGACTGAAGCCACCTGTTTGCATTATCACAGTGGTGATATTTCACATTAAAGTGTAATGAAGGCTAGTCGAAATGCAAGTTCTTGTCGTCTAAATGTGTAACAACAGAGAAATGAGCAGTAGAGTGAGATACGATAGCTACTGGTGGATTCAAGCACTTATTGCTAAACTATTTACTGTGTGTATTGATCAAAGTTGATGGACTGACTGGTTCAGCAGCAGGTATTTGTACTGGTGGACAAGGATAAGGTTAAACTCACAGTCGAGTAGTGGTGGCAATTGCTTAAGTGATGATAGTTAATGAGGTATGACACGATGTCTTAGGTTGACTATATTACGTAACCAGTAGATAACTTGTGGTATATTTCATTGTTTTTCTTCTCAGTTTTATTTCTCTGTAGGTTTGATGTATATTTTAGAGTTCTGATATGGAGCCTGACTTCTACGTGTAACTAGTGTACGCATTTCTTTTCTTTTGGTGATTTTGTTTTGTATTTAGACATTGCCGTGTAAAGATTATTACAACGCAATTTATGAATGTCAGATTACTTGTTCTGTGTTTGGACGGTGAGCTATTTAAAATTTCATGAGTACAATTAGTATTTTTTTTATTTGTCATAGAATCAGTGAAGTTTGGATTACTCATAAAAATAACGAAGATCCCAGTAACTAAGCAAATTTTTATCTCAACATTATTTTTTATTTGTATGATGTAATGTTTTATTTGTCAAGTGGATTGTTGTAAATTTGTATGTGTATGTTACTCCGGATTGTGGAGAGTACAATAATGGAACAACTGTGTCAACAATTTGGTAAAGTAACAGCATTTGGTCGTCTGTTTGAGGTCACCAGTGGCTAAGGTCTCCTCCTGGTTATTTTGATGACTTGCTACGTTTGTTCTAATACAATTTTCTTAAAAAAAATGTTCGGAACTACCCTCGCATTGCAAGGATTGTACCGTGCCATTTTTTTTCTGCATGGGTAGCCCGTGGTGAAAGGGTACAGTACCGCCCGACATTGAAAATAGGTACAATATACTTCATTATTTTTGTCAGACCAACATATTTTTTTTGTAAAATAACTCGATTTCAATTAATACAGCGAAGCCGGATACCAGTGTGGGAAAGAATGACAATTTATTTATTTAATTGATCACATGTGCAATCCCACAAAATAAATCCCTACATCCAGTTTGGTGAGATCTGTGAAATGAATGAACGTATGATCATCTGCTAATCGCAGGTAGTGAATGTGAATATATGATCATCTTTGAGACGATCCTTTGGCCACCTTTGGTGGGACCAAAGAGATGAAATTTACCTGAGCTTTGAGCGCCTGAAATGTGGCTGACCAATACGGTAGCAAGGTGCTCCCCCACTTCAGCAGAGGTGCGAGAGGACCTGAACAACGGCCATGTTTCGGCACTCTGCCGCTGGATCTTGTGTTGCTAAGACCTGTCTTAGGTGTGCTCCGTAAAGACAAAAGAGTGGAGACATGGTATGCATGTGGAATATTTAAGAGTAGTTTGAAATAATAATTTCTCTATTTCAGGAACTTTTGTAGGGAGAATTAAATGTCAGGCAGGTAATATTAATGGGATCATAGTAACCTTCAGTAGTGACCAACGGTCACAATGAAACCACGTGTAGCAATAAGTTGAAATTCTTTTGTGTGCTTAAGTTAAGCTGAATTACTAGCGTGTGTACTATAAGTTGAAATATTTAAGAAATGGCGTGTGCAGGACTTGAAATTAGAGATGAGTACTTCCACGTGGTGAGTACTGTGTGAGTCTCAATCTGCCTATGAGACAAAGGATAACGAGAAGTACTCGTCCATGGTATCAGTTGAGGACTCGCGTGTGTGATGAATATGCTCTTAATATTACTTTGCATGTTATGTTTCCGTGTGACGCTTGATTCAAACTATAATACTCTGAGAGAGAAGCAAGGTGAGTCAGCCGTCTATCCAGCAACGCCACTTGGCTTGCATTGCACAGGAAGATGTGCATATATCTCCAGAGTTCATAATAGGAAAGAAGAATTACGAAGTGGGGCAGTGTCGTGTGAAACTGGGATAAATACTAATTGAAGTGGGAAAGCTGAAAGTGATAGTGTTGTGACTATTTATTGTGTTGTATTCCATGTTGTAGTGTGGTGTGTGTCATGTAATTTGGGTATGTGTGGTTTGCATGGGAGAGTAGCTAGGTGGTTGCAAAGGTAGTGGGTTATGCGTGTTCCTTTTGTACCGCTCGCTCTGGAGGAAAGTTTCGTGATGATGGTTGTGAGAGTCGAAGTGTGAGATATAAAAAAAAGATCCACCATCCTATCCAGAAAGTGCACTGTAGCGTTAAATAATTACGAGACCATAAGGTAGAGAATCACCAATGTAAAGCCATGCCCACTGGGCGGAATTTCTCATGTGTCATTGTTGTAGGTTATAGAATTTGTGTGTTTAGGTTATAGAATTTATCGGAATAAATAAGATAGTGAAAAGAAAAAGATGGGTGGACTTTTCCTTCGAATTGTATGTTGTCATGATGTCCCGAATTTATAACGTGTGCGCCATTCATATTCAGTCCGATGGCCACGTGTTTATAAAAGCCGTTAAATAAAAGAAAAAAGAAAATGTGGTATTGCCAGTGCGTAGTGAACAGTCAGAGTTCTGTAAATTACTGATAGTCAGATGTGCGCTTCCGTTGCGTAATATTCATACAAAAGAATAATTCGTAACTTAATTGTGAGTACTAGAGTTCATGTTACTCGATAAATAAGAATGAATCCACTTGCTTGGCAGACCACTCATCTTGCAGGCCTGACTGCTTGATGCCACAGTATGAGCAAGGCATGTGGGTGCCTCTCAGGGTGAATTGAAATAGACCATATGGTGTTGTCACCGCTGTTTTAGGAATGTCTTCTGCAGCTATAGGGATCTGATAGTAAGCTCGAACTAGATCAATGGGAGTTAATATAGTCTTACCGTGAACTTTTGCAGAAAAGTCTTCTACATGTGGAACTGGGTACCGGTCTGGATTGGTCCTCGCGTTGAGTTGGCGATAGTCACCGCAGGGGCGCCATCCATTCTTCTTTTTAGGCACTATGTGAATTGGGGATGCCCAACTGCTACTAGAAACTCTGCAGATACCTTGTGACAGCATGCTTCGAAATTCCTGCTTTACCACTTTTAGCTTTTCGGCCGTTAAACGTCTAGGCCGAGCGTGAGTTGGCGGCCCTGGCGTGGTCAAAATGTGGTGGACGGTTGTATGCTTGACAGGTGGGAGATTAGGCGATTGCTGTGTGATCTCGGGGTATCCTTTCAGTAATCGTATATATGGTGTGTCGCCTGTGACTGTGCGTACCTCTAGTGGTGTGATACAACGGACTTTTCCTGGTGTATGCAGACTAGTAGTCAAATCTATTAGTCGCTGACGTCGCAGATCTGGCAGTAAGTCGTAGAAGAACCAAAAATCTGCTCCGATAATAGGCTTTGATATATCTGCCACTGTAAATTGCCATTCAAACACACGGCGTAGCCCCAAGTTAAGGAATAATGTTACTCGATCGTATGTTCTAATTTTGGAGTCATTGGCGGCGTATAGATAACAGTCGTCGCAGCTCCGTCGTGATAGGCGGTTTGCTGGATATACGGACACTTGTGCGCCTGTATCGACGAGAAATTGTAGTTTTATTTCGCGGTCTGTCACAAAAAGTTGGCGAGTGTTTGCACTGGAAGTTATCGCTGCTACGGTGTCTGCTTCATGTTTCCACTTGCAAGGTGGCGTACACTTTCGTGCATCATTACCAAATGTCTTGTGGTACCAGCATAAGTTCTGTAATGATGGTGATCGATTGCGACTTCTTGGCCGTCGGCGGCGTGGCCGTTGGCGGTTGTGCGTTGTTTGTGATGCAGCTACCTGTGCGGTCAACTCTGCCAGTTGTGATTGTAGGGAGACTAACGTCACTGTGGGCGAAATTTCTTGTTGTGGCGTTAATGTTGAGACACTTGATGTGGGATACATTTCAATTAACCTGTCGGCCGTTTGTGCCAGTGCGTTTAAAGCGCCTGCACATACCGTGAGAATTTTTTGAGTATCTGACGCCAACCGAGACAACCATATATTTCGTAGCACATCATCAGTTACAGTGTTACTTGCCTGTGTGCACAAACGTCGTAAGAGTTGTGATGGAGTGCGATCTCCGAGTTGTTCAGTGCGCAGTAGCTTCTCTAGCCGTTTTGCCTATGATTGTGACAAACGCGTTATTAATGCGTTTTTAATGGATGCATAACGATCGGTATCCGGTGGTGCGGCTAGGATATCATGTACTTCTGCTGCTAGATCTTCTGTAAGTGCTGCAACCACATAGCTGTACTTACAAGGGGAGGCCGCCAATTGTGAAATTCAGATTCGATTCATACTGCGCATAATAAAAGCTCATGGCCAGAGGTGTAATGTGGCAAAGCACCAAGATGCACTTCTCAGCCGTTGTCGAGAAAATCGACAGTTAAAAGAAACCGCTGCGGTGAAATACTCTCTACGATTATTAATTTTCTACAGCGTCGTGGCGCAGCGGTAAGCGCTCGGGTTCGTAATTCGAAGGTCGCCGGATCGAATCTCGCGCCTTGCAACCTTTTTTTTTAGTATTTGTTTTTTGTAAATCAAATGTGTGTATACACACATACACACACACACACACACACACACACATATATATATATATATATATATATATATATATATATATATATATATATATATATATATATATATATATATAATTCCCGGAAATCTGTTGCAACAATTATGCATATAATAAGTTGTTGATAGTCGTTTGTCGTGGAAAAACTGGCGACTTCGAACATCATTCTGTTTTCCGCAAACAAAGTTGTATTTCATAAATGTTATTAATTGTCCTCATAATGTTAACCTCGTATAGTTAACGGAAGACGTAGAAACGATATTCCGAAACGAATACGTATAGCGTAAGTCATACGTTCGAATTAGAATAGAGACCCCACGAACACAAATTTGCTGTGGCAGGTATGAAATATAAACTCCGTTACTCGCTCGTTACACTTGAAGCAAAGGTGTTGAATGGGCCGAAACGAGCCGCCGCATAACAGCGTAGTTGCCTGCTAACTTCGAAAGAAGGTAGATGCGGTCCCTAGCGCAACTTAAATAACATCGTCGAAAATAGGTGCGGACGTGAGAGCTTTGGTACACCTTGTAAAACAAACGGAAAAAATGAGGCGGTACAATTGAAGAGCGATCCGCCTTCTCCAACATGCATAAGCAATTCATTAATAGTTTATACTTTTAACTGTCGATTTTCTCGACAACGGCTGAGAAGTGCATCTTGGTGCTTTGCCACATTACACCTCTGGCCATGAGCTTTTATTATGCGCAGTATGAATCGAATCTGAATTTCACAATTGGCGGCCTCCCCTTGTTAGTTTCGTCCGCCGATATTTGTGCTAGTTTCGTCCGCCGATATTTGTGCGAGGACGAACTGGCTTTCTAACTGGGCAAACCACAATAGAGGATTATGTAACCATAATGGTGGAGGTTTTATTGTCACCCTGTTAATTGCACTGCTGGCTTCAAGTTGTATTGAGACTGGCGAATCGGTCATTATCGTGCAGAAACGAGCACGACGCGGCTGGCGCGGAAGTTACAAACGTGAATGTTGCGGAACTTCGTTAAACGGTGAAGCCGACGCGGATGTTAACGTAGTTCGTCGGGGTCACCAAATGTGGGTGTTGGGGAAAACAATTCCTTTATTCCGACATATATTTAGCAATAACTTAACACTACACACATGAATGATTTGTGTAGACATGAGCAGCACGGAATAACTAACTAAAGCTAAGTCAAAGAATAACTATATCACTGCACGTAAATTAACACTTCACGGAATGTTTATGAAGCACTGTACACTTGTAGGGATCGATTGTCAGAAATAGGTCACTACACCTTTAAAAAGAAATGTGAGGAATCTATTGAAATATAACTACATGTACTGCTTTCTGCCAGCTAAATGGTGAAGAGTAATTAGGGATGGAACATTACTCTGCAAAGGAACGTAGGCCCCCTTTTACTTTTTAAAACTTCTTTGTAGCTTAAAATTTTGTTCTGAACCTGGAATTTACATCCACACATATAATTTCCATGCCAGTAGAGGGCTCATGACACGGCATGTTTGGTTTCAATATTGGAAACTCTTCTGACAGGTCTACGAGTTACGGTCTGTAAGACTGGCACTAATTTCAATTGTTCCATCTTCGAGTTCCCGAGTGTTAACTTTATGAAATATATCAGTTCTGTTAATTAGTATCTGGTGACTCGTCGTAATAGGAACCTAGCGTATAAACCCCCAAATACGGCACATAATGACCTACAGGTGCCAGAAATATGCGATCTGACTGTTTATTCCGACATACTTACTAAGGTAGTAAAAGTTTTATCGCTCCGGGGGTACTTAAATGCAAAGAGTAATTATCGTTAACTCAGGGAATAAAGAGTTCTCCGTACTTTACGTAATATTCAGGAAATGAAAAGAAAAGCTGCACCGTACTGCAAATTAGTAAAATAACCATCACTCTTTCACGTAAAAGAAAACCCATGAATTGTTGAACTCAAAAGTAGTCACATAACACACTGAAAACGCAATTAAATTGACTGCCGTTCATATTTATCTAACTATCCTTTCTTTAAATGGGATTCGAACAAGATTGAATTAAATATATATACACATCAAAAAAAGTTTTGCATCACCTCAGTTTCCTATACAGAAAATTGGAATAAACCTCTTTTCCGCACTTTTTTTGCTCATGAAAACCACACATTGCATGCCGTACCACCATACAGCGAGACCTCCAGAGGTGGTGGTCCAGATTGCTGTACATACCAGTACCTCTGATACCCAGTAGCACATCCTCTTGCACTGATGCATGCCTGTATTCGTCGTGGCATACTATCCACAAGTTCATCAAGGCACTGTTGGTCCAGATTGTCCCACTCCTCAACAGCGTTTCGACGTAAAATCCTCAGAGTGGTTGATGGGTCACGACGTCCATAAACAGCCCTTTTCAATCTATCTCAGGCATGGTCGGTAGGGCTCATGTCTGGAGAACATGCTGGCCACTCTAGTCGAGCGATCTCGTACCCTGAAGGAAGTCATTCATAAGATGTGCACGATGGGGGTGTGAATTGTCGTCTATGAAGACGAATGCGTCGCCAATACGCTGCCGATATGGTTGCACTGTCGGTCGGAGAACGGCATTCACGTATCGCGCAGCTGTTACGGCGCCTTCCATGACCGCCAGCGGCGTACGTCGAGACCAAATAATGCCACTCCAAAACAGCAGGGAACCTCCACCTTACTGCACTCGCCGGACAGTGAGTCTAAGGCGTTCAGTCTGACCGTGTTGTCTCCAAACACGTCTCCGACGATTGTCTGGTTGAAGGCATATGCAACACTCATCGGTGAAGAGAACGTGATGCCAATCCTGAACGGTCCATTCGGCATGTCGCTAGGCCCTACAGTACCGGGCAGCATGGTGTGGTGGTTACAAAGATGGACCTCGCCATGGACGTCAGGAGTGAAGTTGTACATCGTGCAGCCTATTGCGCACAGTTTGAGTCGTAACACAACGTCCTGTGGCTGTATGAAAAGCATTATTCAACATGGTGGCGTTGCTGTCAGGGTTCTTCCGAACCATAATCCGTAGGTAGCGGTCATCCACTGCAGTAGTAGAACCTGGGAGGCCTGGGCGAGGCATATCATCGACACTTTCTGTCTCTCTGTATCTCCTCCATGTCCGAACAACATCGCTTTGGTTGACTCCGATACGCCTGGGCATTCCCTTGTTGAGAGCCCTTCCTGGCACAAAGTAACAATGCGTACGCAATCGAATCGCGGTATTGACCGTTTTGGTATGGCTGATCTACAGACAACACGAGCTCTGTACCTCCTTCCTGGTGGAATGACTGGAACTGATCGGCTGTCGGACCCCCTCCGTCTAATAGGCGCTGCTCATGCATGTTTGTTTACGTCTTTGGGCGGGTTTAGTGACATTTCTGAAAACGTTAACAAGCCAGGAGGTGGAAGTGGTAAGGCGCCAGGCCCCAAAAACCAGAGGAAGACTGCACTCTAGTTCCTTCTCTATGTCGTCGCACAGATGACAAAATGGTAGATATCGAAATAGACGACAGAGGGATAGCGAAACAATTAAAATCGCTCAAAAGAGGAAAGGCCGCTGGACCTGATGGGATACCAGTTCGATTTTACACAGAGTACGCGAAGGAACTTGCCCCCCTTCTTGCAGCGGTGTACCGTAGGTCTCTAGAAGAGCGTAGCGTTCCAAAGGATTGGAAAAGGGCACACGTCATCCCCGTTTTCAAGAAGGGACGTCGAACAGATGTGCAGAACTATAGACCTATATCTCTAACTTCGATCAGTTGTAGAATTTTGGAACAAGTACACTCCTGGAAATTGAAATAAGAACACCGTGAATTCATTGTCCCAGGAAGGGGAAACTTTATTGACACATTCCTGGGGTCAGATACATCACATGATC
The DNA here is from genome assembly GCF_023898315.1 of Schistocerca nitens. Classification (NCBI taxonomy): domain Eukaryota; kingdom Metazoa; phylum Arthropoda; class Insecta; order Orthoptera; family Acrididae; genus Schistocerca; species Schistocerca nitens. The sequence goes on from NC_064618.1 coordinate 781,462,900, forward strand.
ACACTGACAGAACCACAGGCACATAGACACAGGCAACAGAGCATGCACAATGTCGGCACTAGTACAGTGTATATCCACCTTTCGCAGCAATGCAGGCTGCTATTCTCCCATGGAGACGATCGTAGAGATGCTGGATGTAGTCCTGTGGAACGGCTTGCCATGCCATTTCCACCTGGCGCCTCAGTTGGACCAGCGTTCGTGCTGGACGTGCAGACCGCGTGAGACGACGCTTCATCCAGTCCCAAACATGCTCAATGGGGGACAGATCCGGAGATCTTGCTGGCCAGGGTAGTTGACTTACACCTTCTAGAGCACGTTGGGTGGCACGGGATACATGCGGACGTGCATTGTCCTGTTGGAACAGCAAGTTCCCTTGCCGGTCTAGGAATGGTAGAACGATGGGTTCGATGACGGTTTGGATGTACCGTGCACTATTAAGTGTCCCCTCGACGATCACCAGTGGTGTACGGTCAGTGTAGGAGATCGCTCCCCACACGATGATGCCGGGTGTTGGCCCTGTGTGCCTCGGTCCTATGCAGTCCTGATTGTGGCGCTCACCTGCACGGCGCCAAACACGCATACGACCATCATTGGCACCAAGGCAGAAGCGACTCTCATCGCTGAAGACGACACGTCTCCATTCGTCCCTCCATTCACGCCTGTCGCGACACCACTGGAGGCCGGCTGCACGATGTTGGGGCGTGAACGGAAGACGGCCTAACGGTGTGCGGGACCGTAGCCCAGCTTCATGGAGACGGTTGCGAATGGTCCTCGCCGATACCCCAGGAGCAACAGTGTCCCTAATTTGCTGGGAAGTGGCGGTGCGGTCCCCTACGGCACTGCGTAGGATCCTACGGTCTTGGCGTGCATCCGTGCGTCGCTGCGGTCCGGTCCCAGGTCGACGGGCACGTGCACCTTACGCCGACCACTGGCGACAACATCGATGTACTGTGGAGACCTCACGCCCCACGTGTTGAGCAATTCGGCGGTACGTCCACCCGGCCTCCCGCATGCCCACTATACGCCCTCGCTCAAAGTCCGTCAACTGCACATACGGTTCACGTCCACGCTGTCGCGGCATGCTACCAGTGTTAAAGACTGCGATGGAGCTCCGTATGCCACGGCAAACTGGCTGACACTGACGGCGGCGGTGCACAAATGCTGCGCAGCTAGCGCCATTCGACGGCCAACACCGCGGTTCCTGGTGTGTCCGCTGTGCCGTGCGTGTGATCATTGCTTGTACAGCCCTCTCGCAGTGTCCGGAGCAAGTATGGTGGGTCTGACACACCGGTGTCAATGTGTTCTTTTTTCCATTTCCAGGAGTGTATTATGTTCGAGTATAATGACTTTTCTGGAGACTAGAAATCTACTCTGTACGAATCAGCATGGGTTTCTAAAAAGACGGTCGTGTGAAACCCAGCTCGCGCTATTCGTCCACGAGACTCAGAGGGCCATAGACACGGGTTCACAGGTAGATGCCGTGTTTCTTGACTTCCGCATGGCGTTCGATACAGTTCCCCACAGTCGTTTAATGAACAAAGTAAGAGCATATGGACTATCAGACCAATTGTGTGATTGGATTGAAGAGTTCCTATACAACAGAACGCAGCATGTCATTCTCAATGGAGAGAAGTCTTCCGAAGTAAGAGCGATTTCAGGTGTGCCGCAGGGGAGTGTCAGAGGACCGTTGCTATTCACAATATACATAAATGACCTGGTGGATGACATCGGAAGTTCACTGAGGCTTTTTGCAGATGATGCTGTGGTGTATCGAGAGGTTGTAACAATGGAAAATTGTACTGAAATGCAGGAGGATCTGCAGCAAATTGACGCATGGTGCAGGGAATGGCAACTGAATCTCAATGTAGACAAGTGTAATGTGCTACGAATACACAGAAAGAAAGATCCCTTATCATGTAGCTACAAAATAGCAGGTTAGCAACTGGAAGCAGTTAATTCCATAAATTATCTGGGAGTACGCATTAGGAGTGATTTAAAATGAAATTATCATATAAAGTTGATTGTCGGTAAATCAGATGCCAGACTGAGATTCATTGGAAGAATCCTAAGGAAATGCAATCTGAAAACAAAGGAAGTAGGTTACAGTACGCTTGTTCGCCCACTGCTTGAATACTGCTCAACAGTGTGGGATCCGTACCAGATAGGGTTGATAGAAGAGATTGAGAAGATCCAACGGAGAGCAGCGCGCTTCGTTACAGGATCATTTAGTAATCGCGAAAGCGTTACCGAGATAGTAGATAAACTCCAGTGGAACACTCTGCAGGAGAGACGCTCAGTAGCTCGGTACGGACTTTTGATAAAGTTTCGATAACATACCTTCACCGAAGAGTCAAGCAGTATATTGCTCCCTCCTACGTATATCTCGCGAAGAGACCATGAGGATAAAATCAGAGAGATTAGAGCCCACACAGAAGCATACAGACAATCCTTCTTTCCACGAACAATACGAGACTAGAATAGAAGGGAGAACCGATAGAGGTACTCAGGGTGCCCTCCGCCACACACCGTCAGGTGGCTTGCGGAGTATAGATGTAGAAATGTAAATTAATTTTTTTAACACGTTATCCAAATTGTTTCTCTAATTTTTTTAGCACATGAAATTTGACAAGCTGAAACGAATGCTATTATTTATAGCAACCCAAAAAGCAACAACAAGCATTTAGTATTTCCAATTGTGACATTGCATAGAGCTTTACTTCACTCATGTAGTCCTGTCTCAAAATAAACACACTAGAAAAGACAGAAAAATATTTCAATTAAAAATGTTCCAGAACAACAAGAGGACATTGTAAAAAGTAATGCCTCCGAAATTTTTAAATGAACTCTCTTAAAATAAAACAAACTTTATTAACATTCTACATCTTTATTCTCCATGTCTACAAATTTTGTTTTTCAACACAAAGTCTGCCTGGCGACCATCACACATAACCCAACGAGAGACCAGTTTGTTCATGCCGTCACTGTATGCATGTTTACTTTGTTGACGGAACCACAACCTCGCCTGCGCTTGCACCGCCTCATCACTATCAGTGAAGTACTAAAAGACATTCTACAAGTTTTGGAAAGAGATGAAAGCGGATGAGGCCACGTCGCCTCGGCATTGAGGCTGATCGATGACAGTGCACACGAGGCGTTGGCGTTCGTGTGTGGTCTCGCCCTGTGATGTTGAAGGACAGGGCGGCCCTTGCGTGGACGAACTCTTCGAATTCTTGCTTCAAACTGCATTACGCTGTTTCTCACGCACCGACGTAGACACAACACACCCTCCAATTAGGAGCTCTCTGGAAGCAGAGCGTTGCAATTTGCGATAGCGAAGCGAGAAAGTCGACCGAGATATATTCATGACTTGTAGTAGCTCAGCTCCCTCGTACATCAGGCCTCAATAAACATTTAGTTAACGCATGAGTTAGCACCTGTAAGCACACCAAACCACAACATGCAATGAGCAACTACACTGAAGAGCCAAAGAAACTGGTGGACATGCCTAATATCGTGTAGGGCCACAACACGACCAAACATGTACTCGACTACTGTCTGAAGTAGTGACGAGGGAACAGACACCATCAGTCCTACAGGACTGTCCATAAATCCATAAGAGTACGACTGGGTGGAGATCTCTTCTGAACAGCACGTTGCAAGGCATGCCAGATATGCTCAATAATGTTCATGTCTGGGGAGTTTGGTTGCCATCGGAAGTGTTTAAACTCAGATGAGTGTTCCTGGAGCCACTCTGTAGCACTTTTGGACGTGTGGGTGTCACACTGTCCTGCTGGAATTGCCCAACTCCGTCGGAATGCACAATGGACATGGATGGATGCAGGTGTGCAGACAGGATGCTTACATCGTGTCACTTGTCAGAATCGTATCTAGACGTATCAGCGGGACCCATATCACTCCAACTGCACACTCCTCAAACGTTACAGAGCCTCTACCAGATTGAACAGTCCCCTGCCGACATACAGGGTCCATGGATACATGAGATTGTCTCCATACCCGTACACGTCCATCCGCTCGACACAATTTGAAACGATACTCGTCCCATCAGGCAAAATTATTTCCAGTCATCAACAGTCCAATGTCGGAGTTGACGGGCCAGACGAGGCGTAAAGCTTTGTATCGTGCAGTCATCAAGCGTACATAAATGGGCCTTCGGCTCCGAAAGCCAATATGGATGATATTTCGTTGAATGGTACGCATGATGACACTTGTTGATGGCCCAGCACTGAAATCTGGAGCACTTTGCTGAAGTGTTGCACTTCCGTCACGTTGAAACGATTCTCTTCAGTCGTCGTCGGTCCCGTTCTTGCAGGATCCTTTTCCGGCCACAGTTATTTCAGGCATTTTATGTTTTACCAGATTCTTGATATTCACAGTACACTAACGAAATAATCGTACGCGAAAATCCCCACTTCATTGCTACCTCTGATGTGCTGTGTCCCATCGCCCATGCCCTGACTATAACACCACGCTCAATCTCCCTTAAAACCTGCGACCTTCCATTGTAGCAGCAGTAACAACTGCGCGAGACACTTGTTGTTTTATGTAGGCGTTGCCGACCGAAGCGCCGTATTCTGCTAGTTTACATATCTCTGTATTTGAATACGCATGCCTATACCAGCTTTTTGGCGCTTCAGAGTATAAGAACAATGTGAAATATAAGCTTTATGTAAATTATAAGAATTTTATTTGAACTCCCATAGATAGACAGCGGTTCTCTCGTTAAAGAGCCCGAGATTAGGAATAACTAGCGAGACAGGGAATTAGGCAAAACATAAATCTCATCGTAAAGAGAGTGTAGCCACGATCGTAGCCTGGATTCTACGTGTGGTAACTCAGTTGGCATCCCTTCGCTCCCAGCTTCAGGCAGTGTTGGCTTCGGTCACACAGCTTGAGGCTGTTGCCAATGTGCATCACTGTGGGGGTCCGGATGGGGGTTTGTCGAGGATGGCCAGCTCGTCCCACGCATCCCCCGATCGGACTACGACTGTGGCTGCCCGGGATACTGTGGTAGAGTGGGAGGTCTTCTCGAGGTGTGGCAGGGGGCGAAAGACATTCCAGAGGGCTGAACAGAAGGTCTCTCCAGTTTGTCTAACGAACCGGTTTCAGGCTCTGTCTCAGGCTGATACTGATCTTCGGCCGGACATGGCTGCTTGTCCTGTTCCAGAGGTTGCCCCTCAGTCTGCAAGATCCAGGCGCTCGCAGAGGGTGGGCTTACTGGTAGTTGGTAGCTCCAACGTCAGGCGCGTAATGGGGATATGGCAGCAAGAGAGGGGAAGAAAACCAATGTGCACTCCGTGTGCATACCGGGAGGAGTCATTCCAGATGTGGAAAGGGTCCTTCCGGATGCCATGAAGGGTACAGGGTGCACCCATCTGCAGGTGGTCGCTCATGTCGGCACTAATGATGTGTGTCGCTACGGATCGGAGGAGATCCTCTCTCGCTTCCGGCGGCTATCTGATTTGGGGAAGACTGCCAGTCTCGCTAGCGGGATGAAAGCAGAGCTCACCATCTGCAGCATCGTCGACAGGACTGACTGCGGACCTTTTGTACAGAGCCGAGTGGAGGGTCTGAATCTGAGGCTGAAACGGTTCTGTGACCGTTTGGGCTGCAGATTCCTCGACTTGCGCCATAGGGTGATGGGGTTTCGGGTTCCGCTGGATAGGTCAGGAGTCCACTGCACGCAGCAAGCGGCTACACGGGTAGCAAGGGTTGTGTGGCGGGGACTGGGCGGTTTTGTTCGGTTAGAAGGCCTCGGGCAAGTACAGAAAGGGCAACAGCCTCAAAGGGTGCGGGGCAAAGTCAGGACATGGGGGGACCAAGCAGCAATCGGTATTGTAATTGTAAACTGTCGAAGCTGCATTGGTAAAGTACCGGAACTACAAGCGCTGATAGAAAGCACCGAAGCTGAAATCGTTATAGGTACAGAAAGCTGGCTGAAGCCAGAGATAAATTATGCCGAAATTTTTACAAAGGCACAGACGGTGTTTAGAAAGGATAGATTGCATGCAACCGGTGGTGGCGTGTTTGTCGCTGTTAGTAGTAGCTTATCCTGTAGTGAAGTAGAAGTGGATAGTTCCTGTGAATTATTATGGGTGGAGGTTACACTCAACAACCGAGCTAGGTTAATAATTGGCTCCTTTTACCGACCTCCCGACTCAGCAGCATTAGTGGCAGAACAACTGAGAGAAAATTTGGAATACATTTCACATAAATTTTCTCAGCATGCCATAGTCTTAGGTGGAGATTTCAATTTACCAGATATAGACTGGGACACTAAGATGTTTAGGACGGGTGGTAGGGACAGAGCATCGAGTGATATTATACTGAGTGCACTATCCGAAAATTACCTCGAGCAATTAAATAGAGAACCGAATCGTGGAGATAACATCTTGGACCTACTGATAACAAACAGACCCGAACTTTTCGACTCTGTAAGTGCAGAACAGGGAATCAGTGATCATAAGGCCGTTGCAGCATCCCTAAATATGGAAGTTAATAGGAATATAAAAAAAGGGAGGATGGTTTATCTGTTTAGCAAGAGTAATAGAAGGCAGATTTCAGACTACCTAACAGATCAAAACGAAAATTTCTGTTCCGACACTGACAATGTTGAGTGTTTATGGAAAAAGTTCAAGGCAATCGTAAAATACGTTTTAGACAGGTACGTGCCGAATAAAACTGTGAGGGACGGGAAAAACCCACCGTGGTTCAACAACAAAGTTAGGAAACTACTGCAAAAGCAAAGAGAGCTTCACTCCAAGTTTAAATGCAGCCAAAACCTCTCAGACAAACAGAAACTAAACGATGTCAAATTTAGCGTAAGGAGGGCTATGCGTGAAGCGTTCAGTGAATTCGAAAGTAAAATTCTATGTACCGACTTGACAGAAAATTCTAGGAAGTTCTGGTCTTACGTTAAATCAGTAAGTGGCTCGAAACAGCATATCCAGGCACTCCGGGATGATGATGGCATTGAAACAGAGGATGACACGCGTAAAGCTGAAATACTAAACACCTTTTTCCAAAGCTGTTTCACAGAGGAAGACCGCACTGTAGTTCCTTCTCTAAATCCTCGCACAAACGAAAATATGGCTGACATCGAAATAAGTGTCCAAGGAATATAAAAGCAACAGGAATCACTCAACAGAGGAAAGTCCACTGAACCTGACGGGATACCAATTCGATTCTACACAGAGTACGCGAAAGAACTTGCCCCCCTTTTAACAGCCGTGTACCGCAAGTCTCTAGAGGAACGGAAGGTTCCAAATGATTGGAAAAGAGCACAGGTAGTCCCAGTCTTCAAGAAGAGTCGTCGAGCAGATGCTCAAAACTGTAGACCTATATCTCTGACGTCGATCTGTTGTAGAATTTTAGAACATGTTTTTTGCTCGCGTATCATGTCGTTTTTGGAAACCCAGAATCTACTCTGTAGGAATCATCATGGATTTCGGAAACAGAGATCGTGTGAGACCCAACTCGCTTTATTTGTTCATGAGACCCAGAAAACATTAGATACAGGCTCCCAGGTAGATGCTATTTTCCTTGACTTCCGGAAGGCGTTCGATACAGTTCCGCACTATCGCCTGATAAACAAAGAGCCTACGGAATATCAGACCAGCTGTGTGGCTGGATTGAAGAGTTTTTAACAAACAGAACACAGCATGTTGTTATCAATGGAGACACGTCTACAGACGTTAAAGTAACCTCTGGCGTGTCACAGGGGAGTGTTATGGGACCATTGCTTTTCACAGTATATATAAATGACCTAGTAGATAGTGTCGGAAGTTCCATGCGGCTTTTCGCGGATCATGCTGTAGTATACAGAGAAGTTGCAGCATTAGAAAATTGTAGCGAAATGCAGAAAGATCTGCAGCGGATAGGCACTTGGTGCAGGGAGTGGCAACTGACCCTTAACATAGACAAATGTAATGTATTGCGATTACATAGAAAGAAGGATCTTTTATTGAATGATTATATGATAGCGGAACAAACACTGGTAGCAGTTACTTCTGTAAAATATCTGGGAGTATGCGTACGGAACGATTTGAAGTGGAATGATCATATAAAATTAATTGTTGGTAAGGCGGGTACCAGGTTGAGATTCAGTGGGAGAGTCGTTAGAAAATGTAGTCCATCAACAAAGGAGGTGGCTTACAAAACACTCGTTCGACCTATACTTGAGTATTGCTCATCAGTGTGGGATCCGTACCAGATCGGGTTGACGGAGGAGATAGAGAAGATCAAAAGAAAAGCGGCGCGTTTCGTCACAGGGTTATTTGGTAACCGTGATAGCGTTACGGAGGTGTTTAGCAAACTCAAGTGGCAGACTCTGCAAGAGAGGCGCTCTGCATCGCGGTGTAGCTTGCTCGCCAGGTTTCGAGAGGGTGCGTTTCTGGATGAGGTATCGAATATATTGCTTCCCCCTACTTATACCTCCCAAGGAGATCACTAATGTAAAATTAGAGAGATTCGAGCGCGCACGGAGGCTTTCAGACAGTCATTCTTCCCCTGAACCATACGCGACTGGAACAGGAAAGGGAGGTAATGACAGTGGCACGTAAAGTGCCCTCCGCCACACACCGTTGGGTGGCTTGCGGAGTATAAATGTAGATGTAGATGTAGACTAGCTATATAAAAGAACGTATAAATATAACTTAAACAACCACGCCCACGTGGCTTAAACTGAAACAGCAAGTAGTAAAATTCAACTTACATTATTTCTGAGTATAAAATAAACTAAACTAACCAGCACATATAATATTCACAAATTACCAACCGAGCTCAAACTCAGTAGACAGGAACTAGACAACTTTTCCCCGGTTAACTGTAGTTTCAAGAACTTTAGCAACGCATGTTATCCACGTTAGAACCGGCAAACTCTTAAAATAAGAATGAGGTTAACTGAAACCTAAAACAATATAACCCACATAGTTTAAAGAACCCTACGGCACAGCGGATAGCTCCGAATAGCTGTTCGTACAGTCTACACTCTAAGGAGCTCATCAGGTAAGTCCAGCTAGCTCCAATGACTACATTTCGTTAATCCCATTTTGCCCGTGAATTCTGTAGACACAAATAGCAGACGAAGTTCTAAGGCCGCTTTCCACTAAAACTGAGCGACGTGGTTATTGGACACGTACGAGTAGGTTAACCGAACAGAGAATCACACGCCTGCTCATGATATTCAACTTTGAAATATGCTCATGACATATATGTCCTACATGACTGGCAGCACTTGTCCTTGGATAGCCATCTTAAAGTTATAGATGGTAGACGCCACGCCGAGCAGACGCACCACCGGCGATAACAGAGCATCAGGTGCATGATCACAGTAATTTGGTTTAGTTTCTACTTTTCTTCACGTGCTTCTGGAGAGAAGTGATCGATACTATGTATTTTACTGTGTAGACTAGTAGTTAGCAAATTACGGTAAGTTTTTGCCTTTGCATAAATCTTGCTGCATATCCTTGTGTAAGGCGGCTTCCTAGTGTAATTTTCCCGACGTCAGACCGCCAGGGCACGCCACTAACTTTAAATCTCGTGTTAGTACAGAGCATGTAGTTTAGATCAGTGCATTCTAGTTTGCGCACTTATCTAGTGCAGTAGCTTTCGGGTAAGCAAAGTTTCTAGTAACAGGAATCTGTAAATACGTCCACTTCAGCAAAGCAGTTTATTTCTATTTAAGAGTTTGCCGTCTCAGGGTATAGTGAGAAATCTGCATAGCAGTTTTCAGTGTTTCTTTATTCTCCTTGTTATAGTCTGCACACATTCCAAACTCAGTAGCGCCATTTAAGATTTTATATCTGTTTTTACACACTTTGGTATGACTAAGGACTGTGCTTGTTGTAAGCGGACTCAAGAGAACTGGGTGTTGTCCGTAAACAGTTGGAAGCAGCGTTGGCTACCGATGACATGCTTCTGGATAAAGCTCAAAATTTCGCAACATGGGGGGCTGGGGACGATACCTACGACACCTTTGGTGCCACTGGAATCCCAGGGTGTCACGGGAACCGCTGCATCTTGTGATACGCGACATCTGATCAGTCCGTCCAAAGTGGGTGGCAGACAGTGATGAGTTTGCGTGTCACTGGGTGGAGGCGAAAGAGGGAGCAGGTCACGCGCCTGGCTCCCTACGCCTTAGTAACAGGCACGAGGTGCTACCAAGTGCTGATGATCATTCTGAGCCAGCCACTCCTGTTGGGCCACTGGTCAATTCTTGTGCCCAGTCCGGACAAGTGAGAGGGAGGGTATGCTTGTTATTGGGAGCTCCAATGTTAGGCGGGTTGTTTTGTTTTATTTTAGGGCTCAAAAACAGCTAGGGTAATGCACGCCCATGTCATAACTGTAGAACACAAAGTCAAAGAGAGGAGTTAAAAAAAGACTAATCGTTAATGCCAACCGACGGAAGAGAAGACAGCTAAAAACGGGGACGTGGAGAAAGGTCTATAAAACACGCAATAGAGAAACGGAGGCCATGTACTAAAAATTAAAAGGTCTTCGCCATATTGTTACGACGGATAAAAAGTAAAACGTGGTCGACAGCCCGTGTGTAGTTCGTTAAAACGGCCCATAATACGGACGGCAAAAATGAACGAGAACGTAAGCGGGTAAAAAATGGCATTTAGTCAGGAAATGGCTGATCGTCAAAGGTTGGGTGCAATGAGTACAAAGTGGTGGGGGAGCACCACTTAACAAATGGCGATGGCTAAAAACAAAGTGCCCGGCTCGCAACCTAGCTAAAATGATCTCACGCCGAGAGGGCCGAGAGGAGATCGTCCAAGCTGCTGGGACAGGCTTAATAGCCCGGAGCTTAATCCCGTGAAGGTAGGACCAGTGCTCATGCCACAGTGACATTCTGACAGGTGGCAACACAGAGATTATCGGAGGGAATGTAAGAACTAGCGGGCTGGGGTACGAGGACTGCAGCCTTGGCAGTATCACCAGCGGCCTCGTTTCCTGTCAGACCGACGTGTCCAGGAACCTACATGAACATCACAGTGGCTCCATCAGAAGCGAGCAAGTGCAGCTTTCCTGGACCCGTTACACTAAGGTATGGACGGCATACAGCGCACAGAGGCTTTGAAGGGCACTAAGAGAGTCGGAGCAGATGACTCAATTGAAAAGCCTTTGTCGCCGGATGTACTTTGCGGCCTGATACAGGGCGACGAGCTCTGCTGTAAATACTGAGCTGTGTTCTGGAAGCCGATACCGAAAAACGTCGGTGCCATAGAAGAAGGCACACCTGACACCCATTCAATCCGAGAGCCATCAGTGTACACAAAGGTACTATCGCGAAGTTCCGAGCGAAGGTCGTGGAATGAAGGCGACAGAGCGAGGCTAGAGTAGTGTCCTTAGGGAGCGAAAGAAGGCCAAGGCGAACACGGGGCGCCGGACGATGCCAAGGTGGTGAAGGGTTTACACCCACCGGGAAAGTTGTAGGTAGCGTGAAGTTAAGCAGCCATAGCAAGTGCCGAAAGCGAACTCCAGGAGGTAACAAAGAAGAGGGACGCGCCCCATCTGGAGATCAAAGTAAACATCCAAGAGGGAGGCATAAGATAGGTGGGCACGCATGGCAGACGAACAGCATGTATATCTGCTGCGGAGAAAGTCACAGCGGTAGGACAGCGGTAGTTTAGCAGCTTCTGCGTACAGACTCTCAACTGGACTAGTGTGAAAGGCGCCAGTGGCCAAACGGATGCAGTGATGGTGGATAATATTGCGACGGCGTAAGATGGACAGACGTGCAGATCATAAACAAAACCCCCATGGTCTAGCTCCGAACAGACAAGGGACCGGTACAAACGGAGGAAAGTATTCGATCTGCTCTACAAGAAGTACCACTGAGGACACGCAGGACACTGAGAGACCACATACAGTGGGCTGCCAGGTAAGACATATGGGATGGCCAAGAAAGTTTCCTGTCGAGCATGAGCCCCAGAAATTTCGCAGTTTCAACGAACGGAAGAGCAATAGGCCCAAGATGTAAAGACGGTGGAAGAAACCAGTTGCGCCATCAAAAATTCTTACAAACGATTTTGTCTGTGAAAAAGCCATTGTCGATGCTCCATGAGTAAATACGATTGAGACATCACTGAATATGTCGCTCAATGAGACAGGGCTGTGGAGAACTGCAATAGATGGCAAAATCGTCAGCGAAAAGGGAGCCCAGAGGGAGATAGGTCATTATAGGGTTAATGGCGACAGCAAAGAGGACGACGCTCAGGATGGAACCCTGAGGCACACCGTCTTCCTGGGTAAAGGTGTCCGACAAGGAAGAACCCACACGTACCTTGAAAACTGCGTCTTTTAAAAATGCCTGAAGGAAACGGGGCAGGCGATACCAGCCCTCCGGCAGGTATGGTAGGCTTTCTCCAAATCGATAAACAAGGCCACAGTTGGGATTTCCGTAGAAAACCATTCATAACATGGGTGGACAAGTGACGAGACTGTCAATCAATATATTCGCCAACATCCGTGTAACTTAAGACGTTATTTTATTTTATTTTACTTTGAAGGCTACCAGTTTCATCATTTCACTATGCCATCTTCTGGCCTCATACGCATCTCTCCAAGTAAACAAAAATATCATATAGAGCATAAATCTCTAGATGTCTTGAATACAATTGTTGCTCTAGTGCTTCATTCCAAGACTTGACAGAGTTGCAGGATTTTGGAACATATATTGTCTTCGAACGTTATGAATTAACTCGAAGAAAGCTGTCTATTGACACACAGTCAATACGGATTTAGAAAACATCGTTATTGTGAAACACAGCTAGCTGTTATGGAATATCGTCTTCATTATCTGACTGGATTCGTGATTCCCTGTCATAGAGGCCACAGTTCGTAGTAATTGACGGAAAGTCATCGAGTAACACAGAGTGATTTCTGACGTTCCCCGAGATAGTGTATGGCCCTTTGATGTTCCTTCTCTATATAAACGATTTGGGAGAAAATCTGAGCAGCCTTCTTAGGTTTTTTGCAGATGACGCTGTCGTTTATGGACTAGTAAAGTCATCAGAAGATCAAAAAAATTGTAAAACGATTTATAACAGTATATGTATGGTGCAAAAATTGGCAATTGACCCTAAATAATAAAAAGTGTGAGGTCATCCACATGAGTGCTAAAAGAAATTCGTTAAACTTCGGTCACTCGATAAATCAGTCAACTCTAAAGGCCGTAAATTCAACTAAATACCTAGTAATTACAATTACGAACAACTTAAATTGGAAGGCACACATAGAAAATGCTGGGGGAAAGGCTAACCAAAGACTGCGTTTTATTGGCAGAACACTTAGAAAATGTGACAGGCCTACTAAGGAGACTGCCTACACTACACTTGTCTGTTCTCTTTTAGAATACTGCTCCGCGGTGTGCAATCCTTAAGAGGTAGGACCGACGGAGTATATCGAAAAAGTTCAAAGAAGGGCAGCACGTTTTTTTATCATCGCGAAATAGCAGAGAGTGTCACTGAAATTATAAAGGGTTTGGGTGGATATCATTAAAAACAAAGGCGTTTTCCGTTGCCGCGGAATCTTCTCACGAAATTACAAACACCAACTTTTTCCTCCGCTGACTCATTTCACTAAGTCCGCCCCCGGTAGCTGAGTGGTCAGCTCGACAGAACGTCTATCCTAACGGCCCGGGTACGATTCCCGGATGGGTCGGAGATTTTCTCAGCTGAGGGACTGGGTGTTGGCGTTATCTTAATCATCTTCATTTCAAGACCCATCGAAGCGCAAGTCCCCGAAGTGGCATCAAATCGAAAGACTTGCACCCGGCGAACAGTGCGCCCGACGGGAGGCCCTAGTCACACGACAGTTTTTATTTTACAGAAAAGCTAATATTTCATCTATCAATTCTTTCTCACTCTACGGAATTCCTTGGGTCAAATTCTGCTCCTGTTGTTGTAGATATAACGCAATATCTGCTTAATGAGTCACTCGCTGACTAAACAGTTCCACTACGCTTCGCAGCCTGATGCTGTGCTCACCACTGGATACGTCCAGTTCGGCCCTCTGTTGCCATTAGCAGCCAATGTTGTCGTTACTTGGTAGACAGAAAATGCGTGGCACGTCATTTGGCCTTTTGCGAAACGGCCTCTGGTAATTACGAAAGATCTAATTATTCTTTAATTTTAGCGATGTAACAACAGATTTGGATGAATTGTCTGTGATTTGAGATTAAGAGCGGTTGCTGTGGAGTTTTCTGGAGTAATAATTAAAATCAATCGTGTCCTTATGGTCATGAAAAATGGTTCTTTTTATATTTTAAAAAGGTAATGGCACTGAACACTGGTAAGTGTTTCGAAGGATTATAAAAAATGTGTGTAGAGTAATTACCTGGATGTTAAAATTTAGGGTAAGTAATCAAACATTTTGTGATATCCACACCTATATTTTATTCAGAAAAATATTCACGACAGCGTTGAATGTGGACTGTGACTGGACTTTGATCCTATTCTCGTAATACTAATAAAAAGGGCTTCATCGTTAATAAAATAATAAATAATTATTATCAATGAAATAATTTAATATTTTGTAAAAAATTGTATCTCAGACAATACACATGTAAAAAGATAATGAAAATCTTAATCTCTTGCTATCTATGAATTTGCAGAAAAGTCCTTCTTCTTCTTGTTCGAACTATTGTACTCATAGGATGTAACTGATATCTCGTAACACAGACGTCTGTAAAAAATTGTACTAAAATATTGTTATGTTGCTAACCGATATTTGAAAATAGAGTTTATGTGTTATTGAAATGAATTTTCCTTGCTTGGAGTTTTATTTCATAGTAATTCTCGTCCCATAGGCTATAAATGTTAAGTTTTCTGCTCAGCTACCAAACAGCGTAGCTATTAGCGCTATTGATCTACAGCGCAGTTTATTGGTAAATGATGAATATTAATGTGTCTTGTAACATTGAGAAATATTTTCAAATGTTAATGAATATAGTGCAGGTGAGAAAAGATTTAATGTATATTATTTATTACGAGTAAAACACAGGCTGAAGCAGAAACGATAACTGATTGTCTTATGTTAGCCGCATCTTAGTGAAACATTGCAGCTGCAGTTTTAAATTGATTTTCTACACAGACTTAAATGTTGTTGATTATAATGGCAATAATAATTGTATACTAGTGGCCGAGGACCCGCTCTGAGGTAATAAATTCCAATTAGACTGTGAATACATCGAACTTCTACGAATGCAAACAGCATCTTACGTGATATAAATTCTTATCTGCTGATGTATGAAGCCTCGTAATTTCGTAACAACTTTTATGAAATATTTTGAGATGAAAATACAATAGTGTTGTGTACGTGTGGTATTGTGTGACAAAACTGTTCATTTTTCTTAAAGAAAAGTGTTGCCACCTCGAGATAACAGTAGCGTTAATTCTGATAAACGATCTGCAACTAGCAAAGAGTCTTAAATAACAGTACTGAAATTACTAAAAATCTTTAGTCTTGTTTAGTTCAGATTACTTATCATACATTTAGCTTCTTTGTTGGTTGTAAATGATTACTTTTGCGAATCAACTTAGTGACATTTACACTGCTTGACAGAAAACATCTACACGCTCCCAGGTGGAGATTTCTTTAATAAAATAACGTCCATTAGCCGGGAAAAGCAGTGATTAAATAAAATCTCATGTTACATTAATAATAAGTAACTAATTACACCATACGTCACAATTTCTGTCCAGTAATCCAATAAGTAATCAAATATTTCTATTCCTTTTCGTTATCGAGGTTGCAGTCTGATAGCATTTACAAAGAATTAAGGAGTAAGTGGCAGACACTCGAGGACGCGCCCTATAGTCCTGATGTCTCCACATGCGATTATCACGCCTTTGGGCCCTTAAAAAAAAGGCGCTGAATTGTTGACGATTCCTGTCGGAAGACGATGTGCAGCAGATAGTTAAGGAATTCTTCACGGAGCAGGACACGATGTTTTACCAAATGTGTAACCTCAACCTTGTGTGCAGTTGGAACGATTGCCTCAAAGCCCACCGCCATTTTGCCTGACTGGCATACCGATTCCGTACTGTAGAGCCTACGAACAGAAACTTTTTGATCGCTCCTTATATTTACAAGGATGTTTTGCTGTTGAGGCAAGTAATTAATCGCAAATGGAACCACACTGTGCCTACGTGGGGATTGATTACTTTATTTTCAGAAATCAGCATAGCTTAGCGTCTATGCATCAAGTTAAGTAAAATAAAAATTCATTTCACGAATGTTGAACACAGGTAACTTGTGTCGTGGCAGTGGCGATTTATCAGTGGAAATTCTGGCCTCTAAGCGTGTGATGTGGAAGATTCTAACAACATTCCTCAGAAACTTAGGTATATATTTTTTTCTGCAATCTGCGGACTGCACTTGTTATACTATAAAGTCGCCACTAAAAATTTTAAAGCAAACGAAACATTATTTCTCGTGAAACACAGCGCTTACCTTCGCTGCTCGTTACCTTATCAACAGCAAACTCGCCTCATTTACTTTCAGATACAGGTCTTGACCCAGTACCCTGGCGACAAGTTTAAAATATTTACTACAGAGATACTTCGTTTGCCTAACGGACGAAGCCCGAAAATACGGCTTTTTGTGCGCTAATGACGTTTTGCTTTAGCTGTAACAGCACAGTGCTTAATTCTCTTCGGATTACTTCCTGCAATAATGAACGCTGTTCTTTAAAATCTACACCTGAGGCAAATAACCACAGTGAACTAAAGGTTGCGACAAAAAAATAGACACTTATACGAGGGTGAATCAGAACGTAAGTTACGCTTCCAAGTTACGACGGTTTATTAAAGCAAAAATATATAGGCAACACGGCCATGACAACAGAAAATGTAACTTCATTTTTGCACATAGCCCGCAAGAGACTGTAAACATTTCTCGGAACGGCTAATCAATTTCTAGATCCCGGATGCGTAGAATCGCCTCCAGCGCTATGTAACCACTTGAATACAGCTGCTTTCATCTCCTCATCGTTTCGAAATCGTCATCCACCGAGATCCTCTTTCATCTTGCAGAGCACATGATAATCGCAAGGCTCTAGGTCTGGACGGTATGATGTTGGCATTCCTCTCACTTGAAACGCTGCAGCACTGCCGACGTTGGGCAGACCGAATACGGTGTTGCGTTATCGTGCAACAAAATCACGCTGGTGCTCAATTTTTCCCGCCACTTTTCCTTAATTGCCTTACGGAACGGGTGGAACGTTTGACAATACGAAGCAGAATTGATTGTCGTACTTTTCGGCATAAATTCCACGTCCACCACACCCTCCATGTCAATGTGCACTGTCGCCATAACTTTTCCTGCTGAATGTTGGACCTCGGTATTCTTTCATTGTGGTGATGTGAGGTGCACCCATTCCATCAATGTTGTCTTTGTTGCCAGGGTGAAGGAGTAGACCCACGTTTCATCCCCTGTGGTCATTCGCACAGAAAATGCCTTGTCTTTTGGAAATTTTTGTCGCTTGTGAAACATCAGCGAGCAGCCATGGGATCCATCTGGCACACAATTTACGAAATCCAAGATGCTGGTGAACAACGGAGGACACACTGTTATACGAAATGTTCAGCATGCTGGCAATTTCCTGCAGTGTTACACTCCGTTCCGCTCTAATGATCACATCCACACGATCAACATTTGCGACGGCATTCCACGTTGCTGGCCTGCTTTCGCGATATTCTTCAGTGAGATCCGTGAATCCGGCGTCAAATTGCTTATCTATTGTCGCCAGTATTTCCGACATAATTTTAAATGTCCCGCCGGGACAGGGTCTGTTCCGTATTTCAACCTTGTTCTATTATTATCGCTAAATCTTTCGCACTACAGCTGGGAAGTACCTATTATCTACGCACGTACCGCATGAATATTTGACTAGCTCAGCCATCAGTCTATGATAGTACCGGGCGAAGCCGATATTCACCGATTCCCACACTCTCGCCCGGTAGCGCGTCTTTGTTTGCCTCTCTATGCTTGTTTCGCATTCTTCTATTTGTTTATTATCCATCTCACTTTATTTCAACAATTTTACGTTAAACATTTTCGCTCTTTTGCTAGCTCGTTTAAATGTTATGTCAACGGCTATTAACACAATACTGGAAGGATATTTTAATTTCATTCTTGACTGCCATTTTAGTTTAAAACGTCATTCATTGTTTTGGGGGTGTTGGCCGTGTTACTCTGTACCTAGAAATATAGTCAAAATGAGTTATTTAAATGACAGTAACAAAGATAATTCGTCTAGAAGTGGTGGAAAGCCAAAAGGCTTACTAACTATATCCGAGCTGGGAAAATAGTTACTCCTGGTTGAGACAAGTAGAAGAAAGCTCGTACAAGACCTACTGCCGCCTGTCCCAGAAAGATTTCTCGTGTACTTATGGAAACATTTCTGATGTGAGACAAATACATCTACTAAATCTCACTTGACTGTTGTTAGCAATAGAACATCGAATAAAGTATACAAATATTTCTCGAAGCCTGAACCATCTGCCTCGGAGACCGACAAGATTACTGCTGGAAAACTCGCATCTGTTTATCATACGCTAAAGCATTCTCTTAGTTATAATAGTAAGGGTGGTTTACTCAAATTATTACCATATATCTGCATCGATTCGAAAATCACTCCAAGTTTTGGCTACGGAAGAAGAAAAGAGGAAGCTATTGTATGTGAAGAGTTGGCCAAAGAGTCTGTTATAAATATTTTATAGACCATCCAAGAAAAAAAATCTATACTTTTCTTCAGCGACAGATGCAAGTAATAAAAAATAGATAAATGCTTCCAGTTTACTTAAGATTCTTTGATAATAGTATTGGAGTTGCAAACCGTCTACTGGAATTTCTAGAATGTAAAGCCGAATGTGCACATCTGCACGCCCATCCCTTTTACACCGTCTCAACACTAGCCATCATCATGGCATCCGTTTGTCCACGGGCGTCTTTTACACCAGCCCAGTTGAGAGTCTGCATGTTGAAGTTGCTGAACTACCACTGTTCTACCGCCGCGACTTTCTCCTCAGCAGGTATGCATGCCGTTTGTCTGCCATTCGTGGCCACCCATCCTATGCCTCCTTCTTTGATGATTCCTTAGATCGTCAGTATGGGGCTCGTCCCTTTTGTCTGTTACCTCCTGGAGTCCGCTTTCGCCACTTGCTACGGCGGCTTCACTTCACACTTCCTGTAACTTTCCCAGTAGGTGAGAACCCTTCACCACCTTGGCTTCGTGCAGCGGCCCATGTTAACCTTGACCTTCATTCCCTTCCTAAGAACAATACTCCAGCCTCGATCTATCGCCCTCAGTTTCACGACCTTCGCATGGAACTCAGCGATAGTATCTTTGTATACACTGATGGCTCTCGGACTGACCGAGGGGTCGGGTGTGCCTTCGTCATTGACACCCGTGTCTTTCGATATCGGCTTCCGGCACACTCCTCAGTATTTACAGCCGAGCTTTTCGCCTTTTACCAGGCCACGGACTACATCCAGCGACACAGCCTTCCCAATTGTGTCCTCTTTTCAGACT
This sequence comes from Schistocerca nitens, assembly GCF_023898315.1. Lineage (NCBI taxonomy): Eukaryota > Metazoa > Arthropoda > Insecta > Orthoptera > Acrididae > Schistocerca > Schistocerca nitens. The sequence continues at coordinate 781,482,461 of NC_064618.1, forward strand.
CACTCAGCGCTCTTCAAAGTCTCTGTGCGCTGTACACTGCTCATCCCTTAGTGCAGCAGTCCAGGAAAACTGTAACTTGCTCACTCTTGGTGGAGCCAATGTCATGTCGGTTTGCCAGGAAATGAGACTGCTGACGCTGCTGCCAAGGCTGCAGTCCTCGTACATCAGCCCGCCAGTACCTATATTCCCTCCGATGATATCTTCATTGCAGTTTGTGAGGAGGCGGTGTCCTTTTGCCATCGCCAATGGTCCTCCCTTCACGGGAATAAGCTTCCGCTTATTAAGCCTCTCTCGCTTCCCACGCCCGGGTTCCCGGGTTCGATTCCCGGCGGGGTCAGGGATTTTCTCTGCCTCGTGATGGCTGGGTGTTGTGTGCTGTCCTTAGGTTAGTTAGGTTTAAGTAGTTCTAAGTTCTAGGGGACTGATGACCATAGATGTTAAGTCCCATACTGCTCAGAGCCATTTGAACCATTCGATTAAGCCTCTCCTGGCGCGTTGGACGACCTCCTCTCGTTCTTCTCGCCGGGAAGAGATTATTTTAACTCTGCTGCGTATTGGGCACTGCCTTTATAGCCATCGTCATTTGCTCAGTGGCGCTGCACCACCTCTTTGTACGCATTGCGCCGAAATTTTAACTGTCCGCCACTTCCTGCTGGAATGCTCTTTTCTTATCCATTTACGTTCCAGCTTGGGTTTGCCATCTGATTTGTCAGCCATTTTAGTAAATGACGCGCGGGCTGTCGGCCGAGTTTTACTTTTTATCCGCCGAAGCAATATGGTGGAGGGCATTTAACTTTTAGTTTTGGACTCCATTTGTTTATGACGTTTTTTTAGCCCTTTTTACACGTGGATTTTTTAGCTGTCTCCAATTCTGTCCATTGGGACCGACATATAGTCGTTTCCCTCGTCTCTGTGTTTGTGTTCTATAGTTTTGAGTTGGGCACGTATGACCCCAGTTGGTTTTTGCGCTCTAAAACTAAACAAAAAACTTACGAATTTATTAATAGAGACATTGGAGACGAATGGATTGTCTTTAAATAAAGTTTCGGCGTTCGCCACTGGCAACACTAAAGTAAACTTCGGCAGAAACCTTCCAATTATACACTTGTTCTATTTGAAAATGGTAAAACTGACAAAGCTGGTTGCCCCGTCCATATTCTCCATAATCCTACAAAACAAAGTACTTATAAGCTGGAAGTGGATTTAGAAAGTTTGATGCTGAAAAGATGCAGTCACTTCACTAGGTCTGTGAAACTAAGAGCAGACTTGGAACTCTAAGTTGAAGTGAATGAGATTCAACGGGAAGAAATAATAAAACATGTTGCCACGAGATTTTTATCTCTAGGTCCTGCTGTCGAAAGAATGTTAAAAATATAGCCTCCACTAAAATCTCATTTTCTGTAATCCCGCATGAATGTCCTAGTCCATTAAAAAAAATAATTACATGTGAAGAAACTTTGGCGTATTTGTCGTTGCTGCATAACGTTACGTTTTCGTAGAAGAAATAAGGAAGAAAATTGAATCAGATTCTCTGTCAGTTGTAGAGACGCATGCTGAAATGCTCGGATTCGCGGAAAACTTGAGCAAAGAATAAAAGACAACTTTTTCGGAAGTAAGACAAAAGAAGTTCAAATATGGTTCAAATGGCTCTGAGCGCTATGGGACTTAACATCTGTGGTCATCAGTCCCCTAGAACTTAGAACTACTTAAACCTAACTAACCTAAGGACATCACACACATCCATGCCCGAGGCAGGATTCGAACCTGGGACCGTAGCAGTCCCGGTTCCGGACTGAGCGCCTGAACCGCTAGACCACCGCGGCCGGCGACAAGTAATGGGTGAATTATTAACTAACGCAAAAAAAACTATTCTGTACGATTTTCTACAGTTCTACGCCAATTTTCTAGGATGTTTGTTGTGCTGGTATAAGAAGGCGCCAGCACACCGGGCGACAAAGAGGTTCTACTGGCTCTGAGCACTATGCGACTTAACTTCTGAGGTCATCAGTCGCCTAGAACTTAGAACTAATTAAACCTAACTAACCTAAGGACATCACACACATCCATGCCCGAGGCAGGATTCGAACCTGCGACCGTAGCGGTCACGCGGTTCCAGACTGAAGCGCCTTTAACCGCACGGCCACACCGGCCGACCGACAAAGAGGTTGCGAGAAGATCGATAGAGGCCAAAGTCAAAGTCGCAAGAAAGGCGCCGCTAACACCCTCTCGACCGCCAGTATTTAGGTCGCCACCGCGGACCAGAGGCCCACATGTCCCAGTCTGTCATCCAGTGAGTCTCCGCGACATCAGTCGCAACCGAGTGGGAGTCGCAGACAGTTGCAGGCAGTACCTGGCGATCAAAGTGAACTTGTACTTCACCAGCAGTGAGGCCAACGTGGTCTGTTACGGCGAGCTTGTACCACAACACCTGCACTAGTAGATTTCTTACTGTTATGAATAACCCAGTTAATATACAGGGTAGTCCACTGATCGTGACCGGGCCAAATATCTCACGAAATAAGCGTCAAACGAAAAAACTACAAAGAAGGAAACTTGTCTAGCTTGAAGGGGGAAACCAGATAGCGCTGTGGTTGGCCCTCTAGATGGCGCTGCCATAGGTCAGACGGATATAAACTGCATTTTATTAAATATGAACTCCCATTTTTTATTACATATTCGTGCAGTACGTAAAGAAATATGAATGTTTTAGTTGGACCACTTTTTTCGCTTTGTAACAGATGGCGCTGTAACAGTCATAAACATATGGATCACAATTTTAGTCGAACTGTTGGTAACAGGTAGGTTATTCAAATTAAAATACAGATTGAACATTTTATTTCGGTTGTTCCAATATGATACATGTACCTTTGTGAACTTATCATTTCAGAGAAAGCATGCTGTTACAGCGTGATTAACTGTAAATACCACATTAATGCAATAAATGCTCAAAATGATGCCCGTCAACCTCAATGCACTTGGCAATACGTGTAACGACATTCCTCTCAACAGCGAGTAGTTCGCCTTCCGTAATGTTCGCACATGCACTGACAATGCGCTGACGCATGTTGTTAGGCTTTGTCGGTGGATCACGATAGCAAATATCCTTCAACTTTCCCCACAGACAGAAATCCCGGGACGTCAAATCCGGTGAACGTGCGGGCCATGGTATGGTGCTTCGACGACCAATCCACCTGTCATGATACACTACTGGCCATTAAAATTGCTACACCACGAAGATGACGTGCTACAGATGCGAAATTTAACCGACAGAAATAAGATGCTGTGATGTGTAAATGATTAGCTTTTCAGAGCATTCACACAAGGTTAGCGCCGGAGGCGAAACCTACAACGTGCTGACATGAGGAAAGTTTCCAACCGATTTCTCATACACAACCAGCAGTTGACCGGCGTTGTCTGTTGAAACGTTGTTGTGATGCCTCGTGTAAGGAAGACAAATGCGTACCATCACGTTTCAGACTTTTATAAAGGTCGGATTGTAGCCTATCGCGATTGCGGTTTATCGTATCGCGACATTGTTGCTCGCGTTGGTCGAGCTCCAATGACTGTTAGCAGATTATGAAATCGGTGGGTTCAGGAGGGTAATACGGAACGCCGTTCTGGATCCCAACGTCTCGTATCACTAGCAGTCGAGATGACAGGCATTTTATCCGCATGGCTGTAACGGATCGTGCAGCTACGTCTCGATCCCTGAGTCAACAGATTGGGACGTTTACAAGACAACAACCATCTGCCCGAACAGTTCGACGACGTTTGCAGCACCATGGACTATCAGCTCGGAGACCATGGCTGCGGTTACCCTTGACGCTGCATCACAGACAGGAGCGCCTGCAATGGTGAACTCAACGACGAACTTGGGTGCACGAACGGCACAACGTCATTTTTTCGGATGACTCCAGGTTCTGTTTACAGCATCATGATGGTCGCATTCGTGTTTGGCGACATCACGGTTAACGCACACTGGAAGCGTGTATTCGTCATCGCCATACTGGTATATCACCCGGCGTGATGGTATGGGGTGCCATTGGTTACACGTGTCGGTTACCTCTTGTTCGCATTGACGGCACTTTGAACACTGTACGTTACATTTCAGATGTGTTACGACCCATGGCTCTACCCTTCATTCGATCCCTGCGAAAAGCTACATTTCAGCAGGATAATGCACGACCGCATGTTGCAGGTCCTTTCTGGATACAGAAAATGTTCGGCTGCTGCCCTGGCCAGCACATTCTCCAGATCTCTCACCAATTGAAAACGTCTGGTCAATGGTGACCGAGCAACTGGCTCGTCACTACTCTTGATCAACTGTGGTATCGTGTTGAAGGTGCACCGGCAGCTGTACCTGTACACGCCATCCAAGCACTGTTTGACTCAATGCCCAGGCGTATCAAGGCCGTTATTACGGCCAGAGGTGGTTGTTCTGGGTACTGATTTCTCAGGATCTATGCACCCAAATTGCGTGAAAATGTACACATGTCAGTTCTAGTATAATATATTTGTCCAATGAATACCCGTTTATCATCTGCATTTCTTTCTGGTGTAGCAATTTTAATGGCCAGTAGTGTATATGCTATTCAATACCGCTTCAACCGCACGCGAGCTATGTGCCGGATATCCCTCATGTTGGAAGGACATCGCAATTCTGTCATGCGGTGAAACATCTTGTAGTAACATCGGTAGAACATTACGTAGAAAAGAAGCATACATTGCACCATTTAGATTGCCATCGATAAAATTGGGGGCCAATTATCCTTCCTCCCACAATGCCGCACCATACATTAACCCGACAAGGTCGCTGATGTTCCACTTGTCGCAGCCACTGTGGATTTTCCGTTGCCCAATAGTGCATATTATGCCGGTTTACGTTACCGCTACTGGTGAATGACGCTTCGTCGCTAAATAGAACGCGTGCAAAAAATCTGTCATCGTCCCGTAATTTCTCTTGTGCCCAGTGGCAGAACTGTACGCGACGTTCAAAGTCGTCGCCATGCAATTCCTGGTGCATACAAATATGGTACGGTGCAATCGATGTTGATGTAGCATTCTCAACACCGACGTTTTTGAGATTCCCGATTCTCGCTTAATTTGTCTGCTACTGATATGCGGATTAGCCGCGACAGCAGCTAAAACACCTACTTGTGTATCATCATTTGTTGCAGGTCGTGGTTGATGTTTCACCCGTGGCTGAACAGTTCCTGTTTCCTTAAATAACGTAATTATCCGGCGAACGGTCTGGACATTTGGATGATGTCGTCCAGGATACCAAGCAGCATACATAGCACACGCCCGTTGGACATTTTGATCGCAATAGCCATACATCAACAGGATAAGGACCTTTTCCCCATTTGGTAACCGGTCCATTTGAACACGAGTAATGTATCACGAAGAAAATACCGTCCGCACTGGCGGAATGTTACGTGGTACCACGTACTTATACGTTTGTGACTATTCAGCGCCATCTATCACAAAGCGAAAAAAGTGGCACAACTAATTCATATTTCTTTACATACTACACGAATATGTAATAAAAATTGGGGTTCCTGTTGTTGTTGATGTCTTCAGTCCTGAGACTGGTTTGATGCAGCTCCCCATGCTACTCTATCCTGTGCAAGCTTCTTCATCTCCCAATACTTACTGCAACCTACATCCTTCTGAATCTTCTTAGTGTATTCATCTCTTGGTCTTCCTCTACGATTTTTACCCACCAAGCTGCCCTCCAATGCTAAAGTTGTGATTCCTTGATGCCTCAGAACATGTCCCACCAACCGGTCCCTTCTTCTTGTCAAGTTGTGCCACAAACTTCTCGGCCGGCCGCGGTGGTCTCGCGGTTCCAGGCGCTCAGTCCGGAACCGCGCGACTGCTACGGTCGCAGGTTCGAATCCTGCCTCGGGCATGGATGTGTGTGATGACCTTAGGTTAGTTAGGTTTAAGTAGTTCTAAGTTCTAGGGGACTGATGACCACAGATGTTAAGTCCCATAGTGCTCAGAGCCATTTGAACAAACTTCTTTTCTCCCCAATTCTTTTCAGTACCTCCTCATTAGTTACGTGATCTACCGATCTAATCTTCATCATTCTTCTGTAGCACTACATTTCCAAAGCTTCTATTCTCTTCTTGTCCGAACTACTTATCGTCCATGTTTCACTTCCATACATGGCTACACTCCATACAAATACTTTCAGAAACGACTTCCTGACACTTAAATATATACTCGATGTTAACAAATTTCTCTTCTTCAGAAACGCTTTCCTTGCCATTGTGAATCTACATTTTATATCCTCTCTCCTTCGACCATCATCAGTTATTTTGCTCCCCAAATAGCAAAACTCCTTGTAAGAGGTATGCGATGTATGCGCTGCCTGCAACAGGCAAGACTTAGGAGAGTCTCTGACCAGAGAGCAGTACGTAGTTAGTTGTTGCTTGTCGCTAGTCGGCAGTAGTCTGTGTTAGTCTTCTGTAGTCTTCAGTAGTCGACAGTAGTCTGCGTGAGTCGGCAGTAGTCGGCTGTTGTCGGCGCGTGTCTGCGCTTGTGTGCAGTCTGCTCTGGTCGGGACTCTGGAGGATGAGTATTATTGTAGAAGGTAAAGAAGCAGCCTTGCGCATATCTAATAATGTATGTCAACTGTCATTCAATTTCTTTTTTAAAAAATGCCCCAATAATAATTTTTATAATATAAAGTAATTTTTTTTAAAAAAAGGCATTCATTTCAATTTAAAGATTTTATTCAATGGATTATCTTTCCTTTCATAAATCACAAAGCATAGGCCAGCATTGCACGGAGCTGTGCCGAAAATTTTTTATGTAAGAGCAGATATATTTGCAGTTTTTATTGAGGTAAGAATTTTTGCTTTTTTTTATTCAGAATACAGGGCCGTGGCGCAGCGCTGCTGTCGTCATAAAATTTACCAGGTTACTGATTTTTTTTTATTATTTTGGTGTTTAGGAATTTTTCTGTTTCGAACTTAACATTAAAGGAGAAAAGAATTTTGTGGTTACATTAAATGTGAATGCATTTCTGCATGGAGACTATAAATGGGAACCAGTTTTGTTCAGAAGTAACAATATTTAAAAATTCATTTTTATTATTATTTCCGTGGGGAGTTTACACTTGGTTAATATTATTTTTTAAATATTTCCGGGGGAGGTTACATCCTTTACTAATTTAAGTGTCGCATTTCCTAATCTAATCCCCTCAGCATCACCCGACTTAATTCAACTATATTCCATTATCCTCGTTTTGCTTTTGTTGATGTTCATCTTATATCCTCCTTTCAAGACACTGTCCATTCCGTTCAACTGCTCTTCCAAGTCCTTTGTTTTCTCTGACAGAATTACAATGTCATCGGCGAACCTCAAAGATTTTTTATTTCTTCTCCATGGATTTTAATACCTACTCCGAACTTTTCTTTTGTTTCCTTTATTGCTTGCTCAATATACAGATTGAATAACATCGGGGACAGGCTACAACCCTGTCTCACTCCCTTCCCAACCGCTGCTTCCCTTTCATGCCCCTCTAGTCTTACAACTGCCATCTGGTTTCTGTACAAATTGTAAATAGCCTTTCGCTCCCTGTATTTTACCCCTGCCACCTTTAGAATTTGAAAGAGAGTATTCCATTCAACATTGTCGAAAGCTTTCTCTACGTCTACAAATGCTAGAAACGTAGGTTTGCCTTTCCTTAATCTACTTTCTAAGATAAGTCGTAGGGGCAGTATTGCCTCACGTGTTCCAACATTTCTGCGGAATCCTAACTGATCTTCCCCGAGGTCGGCTTCTACCAGTTTCTCCATTCGTCTGTAAAGTATTCGCGTTAGTATTTTGCAGTAGTGACTTATTAAACTGATAGTTCGGTAATTTTCGCATCTGTCAACACCTGTTTTCTTTGGGATTGGAATTGTTATATTCTTCTTGATGTCTGAGGGTATTTCACCTGTCTCATACATCTTGCTCACCAGTAGAGTTTTGTCAGGACTGGCTCTCCCAATGCCGTCAGTAGTTCCAATGGAATGTTGTCTACTCCGGGGCCTTGTTTCGACTCAGGTCTTTCAGTGCTCTGTCAAACTCTTCACGCAATATCGTGTCTCCCATTTCATCTTCATCTACATCCTCTTCAATTTCCATAATATTGTCCTCAAGTATTTTGCCCTTGTATAGGCCCTCTATATACTCCTCTCACCTTTCTGCTTTCCCTTCTTTGCTTAGAACTGGGTTTCCATCTGAGCTCTTGATATTCATACAAGTGGTTCTCTTTTCTCCAAAGGTCTCTTTAATTTTCCTGTAGGCAGTATCTATCTTACCCCTACTGAGATAAGCCTCTACATCTTTACATTTGTCCTCTAGCCATCCCTGCTTAGCCATTTTGCACTTCCTGTCAATCTCATTTTTGAGACGTTTGTATTCCTTTTTGCCTGCTTCATTTACTGCGTTTTTATATTTTCTCCTTTCATCAATTAAATTCAATATTTCTTCTGTTACCCAAGGATTTCTACTAGCCCTTATCTTTTTACCTACTTGATCCTCTGCCGCCTTCACTACTTCATCCCGCAGAGCTACCCTATCTCCTTCTACTGTATTTATTTCCCCCACTCCTGTCAATTGTTCCCTTATGTTCTCCCAGAAACTCTATACAACCTCTGGTTTAGTCAGTTTATCCAGGTCCCACCTCCTTAAAGTCCCACCTTTTTGCAGTTTCTTCAGTTTTAATCTACAGTTCATTACCAATAGATTGTGGTCAGAGTCCACATCTGCCCCTGGAAATGTCTTACAATTTAAGACCTGGTTCCTAAATCTCTGTCTTACCATTATATAATCTATCTGATACCTTCTAGTATCTCCAGGATTCTTCCATATATACAATATTCTTTTATGATTCTTGAACGAAGTGTTAGCTATGATTAAGTTACGCTCTGTGCAAAATTCTACCAGGCGGCTTCCTCTTTCATTTCTCTCCCCCAATCCATATTCACCCACTATGTTTCCTTCTCTCCCTTTTCCTACTCTCGAATTCCAGTCACCCATGACTATCAAATTTTCGTCTCCCTTCACTACCTGAATAATTTCTTTTATCTCGTCATACATTTCATCAATTTCTTCATCATATGCAGAGCTAGTTGGCATATAAACTTGTACTACTGTAGTAGGCATGGGCTGCGTGTCTATCTTGGCCACAATAATACGTTCACTGTGCTGTTTGTAGTAGCTTACCGGCACTCCTATTTTTTTATTCATTATTATACCTACTCCTGCATTACCCCTATTTGATTTTGTATTTATAACCCTGTATTCACATGACCAAAAGTCTTGTTCCTCCTGCCACCGAACTTCACTAATTCCCACTATATCCAACTTTAACCTATCCATTTCCCTTTTTAAATTTTCTAACCTACCTGCCCGATTAAGGGATCTGACATTCCACGCTCCGATCCGTAGAACGCCAGTTTTCTTTCTCCTGATAACGACGTCCTCTTGAGTACTTCCCGTCCGGAGATCCGAATGGGGGACTGTTTTACCTCCGGAATATTTTACTCAAGAGGACGCCATCATCATTTAACCATACAGTAAAGCTGTATGCCATCGGGAAAAATTACGGCTGTAGTTTCCCGTTGCTTTCAGCCGTTCGCACTATCAGCACAGCAAGGCCGTTTTGGTTAGTGTTACAAGGCCAGATCAGTCAATCATCCAGACTGTTGCCCCTGCAACTACTGAATGGCTGCTGCCCCTCATCAGGAACAACACGTTTGTCTGGCCTCTCAACAGATACCCCTCCGTTGAGGTTGCACCTACAGTACGGCCATCTGTATCGCTGAGGCACCCAAGCCTTCCCACCAACGGCAAGGTCCATGGTTCATGTGGGTAGGCGTGTAACATAAATTGGGGTTCCCATTTAAAAAAAAATGCAGTTGATATCCGTTTGACCTATGGCAGCGCCATCTAGCGGGCCAACCATAGCGCCATCTGGTTTCCCCCTTGACGCTAGACGAGTTTCGTACTTTGTAGTTTTTTCGTTTGACTCCTTATTTCGTGAGATATTTGGCCCGGTCACTATCAATGGCCCACCCTGTATAAGTGCAGTTTGTGTTATAGAAAGAGTATACCCGCCACCAACCAACATCCTCCCCTCGCTTCCCATGGTACAAGCTTATAGTGACAACGAGACGACACAAAACTGTCACCAAGGCATGATTCCTTCAGAAAACAACATCCTTTCCAAGATTCTGTTTCCAAACTTAAACTCGGCAATAAATTAAGACCATTTTCAAACAGCTGCGTAACGTTTAAGGATCGATCAACTTATCATAGGCTCCTTATACGAAGAATCTCAAATAATTAAAAGAAGCCCGTACATCGCACGGCCTTTTGAAGACAAAAATAAGGGCGCGACTGAGAAACGGAAGAAAATCATTGGAAAGTTTCCCAAGAATGAAATACCTAGTATTTTTCACATCTTATCGTTCATCTTTAGTATCCCTATTCCCAACTGCTTCGTAGAAGGGTTTTTTTCACCGGTGGCATTAAAATGGACTGATGCACGAAATAAAGTAACTTTAAATTCGATAAAAAGTGAATTAATGAACGTTTTCAACTATGATTATAACAGCATCGATCCTTTTTAGATCTGTAAAATCAAACCAAAGGGTGCTGAAACTTACACATTTTTCATTACAATATAATAAAGACAAATAATTCACAAAAAAATAGTTTTATTTTTCATTTTTCCAGGGTACAAAAATGAAATCACTTTTTTTTTTCCCAACTAAACACTTGTCCCTTACACAGTTTAAAAATATAAATCTGCCAACGCAATGTTTACACCGTTCTACAATACCTAGGCGAGAGATTGTACGTTCAAAATATACAGCAATGCTTTCAACATGAATGTCCGTGCATTTGAGCCGTCTTGTCCGTATATATATATGATCGTTACACGCAGCTCCAATTTGGAGTGAACATCCAGTTGACGGACCATTGAGCCCACCTCGCTCTACACACGGAACACCACGGGATACCACACTATCCGTACTATCGGACGTGTCAACAGGTAAGGCCGGTTCCGACTACAGCGCGGCGTGCGGAAGCGGCAGCGGCAAGCGTTTTCCGCTTTTTACTTTCTCGTGCTACACACTGGCCTCTGTCACGACACACAGCGTCCTCTCGCGGCGAGCTAGTGAAGCTTATTTTTTGATTCACCCTCGTACGTTGGTCGCATAAAGCATTATTTTCGTATATGATCCGAAATTGATCTTTCTCGGAGAATTTGTTGTGAAGCCGGACGCTCACTTTTCTCGGTTGCCAGGAGATTGTTTTAAATGGAGTGGACATAGCTCGCGGAAAGGATTGTCGCATTCGAAGATCTGGCGTGTATGTACGGTGTGAGTGTAAGTACCGCGACGTCTAACAAGAGGAACGTACGAACGTACTTTCACCGATTTGATTCATATTGACAGGGTCTGTGGGGCACGATTAGGACTGGAAGTCGCAACTTTCAAATTTGAATTATTATATTCTTCCTGTGGTCTGAGGGTACTTCGCCTGTCTCTTACATCTTGGACTCCAGAAGAATGGCAAAACTGATAGAAGCCATCTTCGGGGAAGATCAGTTTGGATTCCGGAGAAATGTAGGAACAGAAGATTTTGTAGACTTAGAGAAAACTTTTGACAATGTTCACGGAACACACTCTTTCAGGTAGTGAGGGTAGCAGAGGTAAAATACAGGGAACGAAAGGCTATTTGCCGGCCGAGCGGTTCTAGGAGCTACAGTTTGGAACCGCGCGTCCGCTACGGTCGCAGGTTCGAATCCTGCCTCGGGCATGGATGTGTGTGATGTCCTTAGGTTAGGTAGGTTTAAGTAGTTCTAAGTTCTAGGGGACTGATGACCTCAGCAGTTAAGTCCCATAGTGCTCAGAGCCATTTGAACCATTTGAAAGGCTATTTACAACTTGTACAGAAACCAGATGCCAGCTATAAGGGACGAGGAGCATGAAAGGGAAGCAGTGGTTGAGAAGACAGTGAGACTGAGTTATAGCCTATCCCTGATGTTATTCAATCTATACGTTGAGCAAGTAGTAAAGGAGACGAAAGAAAAAACTGAAGTGTGCCTTGAACTTCAGAGAGAAGAAATAAAAACTTCTAGGTTTGTCGACGACATTGTACTTCTGACAGAGGCAGCAAACGACTTGGCAGAGTACTTGAATGGATTGGACAGTGTATTGAAAGGGGGATATAAGATTAACATCAACAAGTGCAAAACAAGGATAACAGAGTATAATGGAATTAAATTAGGTGATTGTCAGGGAATTCGATTAGGAAACGAGGCACTAAAAGTGGTAGATATGTTTTAACATTTAGGTAGGAAAATAATTAATTATGGTCGAAGTAAAGAGGATATAAAACGTGGAATGGCAACGGCTTAAGAGAAATTTGTTAACATCGAATAATAGATTTAGGTTTTAGGAAGTCTTTTCTGATTGCATTTATCCGGAGTGTAGCCATGTATGAAAGTAAAACATCGACGATAAATAGTTTGGACAAGAAAAGAGTAGAAGCTTTTGAAGTGTGATGCTACAGGAGAATGCTGTGAACAATGTGTGAGAAATCTTATGGGACTTAACTGCTAAGGTCATCAGTCCCTAAGCTTACACACTACTTAACACACACACCGATGCCCGAGGGAGGACTCGAACCTCCGCCGGGACCAGCCGCACAGTCCATGACTGCAGCGCTTTAGACCGCTCGGCTAATTCCGAGCGGAGAATGCTGAAGACTAGACGGGTAGATCACATAACTAATGAGGAGGTACTGAATACAGCTGAAGAGAAGAGACGTTTGTGGCACTGTCTGACAAGAAGAAGGAGTGGGTTGATAGGACACATTCTGGGACATCACGGAATCACCAATTTAGTACTGGAGGGAAGTGTGGGGGGTAAAAATGGTTGAGGGGGAGCAAGAGATGAGTACAGTAAGCAGATTCAGAAGGATGTAGGTTACTGCAATTACTCGAAGGTGAAGAGGCTTCTCCATCAAACCAACCTTCCGACTGAAGACCACGACAGCAGTGTGTATACTCTGTATGATCGCCGCTGTTCCGGGACTCTACAGTCATAAGCCAATAGTTTTGTAAGCGCGAAGTCTTTGGACCGAATCTCTTGCCGTTACTTTTTTCATTCCCACGTAATTCTAACAATACTTATGTAATAACTGTGCAAATTACGAATATGTAATTATTCATTTATTATTTTCATACTCTTTATCCTGATAAAAGGGAAAAAATATTTCGTAAGGAGACTGGAAATAAAAACAGGTTACACGAGTGAGCCGTGGGGGAGTCGCTGGCGCCAGTGATTCTCTTATCTAGTAGGGGCAGTAACCCCGTTCGTTCTGGCATGAGCGTTTTCTCTTTGGTTTTCCTCTTCTGGCCGCTTGATTCTGGTGTAAGTGGGATTTGCCAGTACGAACTTTTAAGATCAACCGAGGTCAAGTACTGTACTCCGTGGAATTTTTGTATCTGCTCATCTAAATTTTCTGGGCGAGTTCTGACAGGTATAATGATTTTATTGATATCCCGTGCATCTAACACTAGCCGGATTTTTCCGTTGGCTTTCGCCACTGCTACAAGAGGACTACTATATGGAGAGAGAGAGGGCTCAATGATATCCCATTCTAACATCTTCCTAATCTCTTTAGCCACTACTTCCCTCCTCGACCAAGGGATGGAGTAAGATGCGCGACAGTATGTTTTGTGGGGCATGACTTCTATGTGATAGTGGTACCCCTTGACTATTCCTGGTCGGTCGGTAAATACCATGTTATATTCCGATAACAGCTGCGTCAACTGTTGCTTTTGTATGTTGCTTAAACTTTCAGATTCCTGTACTTTGGTTTGAAATTCATCAACATTTGGTTCAAAATTTCTATCTTCTATATTCGGATAATAGAGATCCGTCACAGGTGAATAATCATTAAGGTGTAGTACCCAGGGGTCCCTACCTTTGATATTAATTCGATTGCAACATGGCACAAGTACCTCCTTCGATTTCATCATAGACAACTCAATCCTCCTACCTTTATTAACTATACTTAGTTTTCCTGAGGAGAGGTCGATCACTGCGTCCCTCTCACGGAGAAAATCTACTCCCAGAATGCAGGCCACCTTTAACCCTTTAACAATGAGGAACGAGCTCACTATGGCTTCGCCCTCCTTACAAATCTCCACCTGCACCTGGTACTTAACTAACTGGCTCTGTGCACTTAAAGCTCCAGACACCTTGCAATTATTAACCGGGAAAGTCGGTATACTACGTCCCTTCCCTAGCGCTTTAAACAACTCTGTACTCATTACACTCACTGAGGCACCTGTGTCAATGATTATACTCACTGCAACATCATTGATTTTCGCTTCTATTATGGCTTGCACATTTTCGTTGCTATCTTTCCTACATTCATGCGGTTCGGTCAGTAGATCTTTATCCATACTGATACCGTCGTTGTACCGCAGCATATGTATTCCAGGGATATTATTGTTATTCGTGTTGCTCTCACTCCACCCCTCGGCCAGCGATGGAGAGCATATCGAGGCCGATTCTAGTTTGTTGGATGGCTTGCTTGCGAGGTACTTGGACGGCTATTGTCCGCGACCTCTACTATGTTTACGCTTTGGTTTGTGGGCCGCCACGACTGCGCAATAGGCGCGTTCTGCAGTGGTGGTCTGTTGTTATCGTACCGGTCATTACCCTGCCGCTCTGGGCTTGGTCGCTGATTCTGATTCCAATTACGATTACCATCATTTTAATTGCTATGCCACTGACCTCGCGCATTTTTCCAGCGGTTGGTCCCTGGCAGTCCGGAATCGTACCGGTCGTCAAATCGACGCTTTTTATTATGGGACGTCTGCCCATACCCGTTCTGACTTCTACCATTATTACAATTTTGCGAATGCTCTTGTCGCTTGTTACCACCCCCACCATTTCCATGGTTGTGGTTTTGTGCACTATTATTTCTGTCATGTTTACATCCTGATCCATTATTCCGCGAGTGATCACACGCTGCTTTTGCGTCTTCCTGGATTAAGTCTATTGAATCTAGAACAGACAGGAAATGTTCCATGTCGCTTTCTGGTACGTGTATTAATTTCTCTTTGATATGAATGGGTAAATGTGATTTTAGGAGTCTTATTATGTCTCTTGGTGAGATAGGCTCGTCCCAGTAACGCGTTTTGTTTATGTACTTCTCGAAATACCGTCTCAGATTCCCAAGACGGGGTGAGTACGGTTCGGGATTGTATACTTCTTTTCTTAGCCGCTCTTGTATACAAGGCGACCAGAATTTCGACAAAAACGCCCTCTCGAACTGTTCGTCCGTCATGCAGCTGTCTGCTACTTCCGTAGCCCACAACACTGCATCACCCTGAATGTATGACATTACGTATTGAATTTTCTGTGCTTCGTTCCACTAGGCAAGATATTTTTAAATCTTTTTATGAATACTACTGAGTGTACTGACTTCCGTTCAGTAGTAAACGTTTGAAACTGCCTATTTTTTATCAAACTTTCTTCAACTAATATTTTTGGGCTATACTGGTTTGCTCCTGGGACATAGGCTGTGTGCTCCGAACCGAAGCTACAGCTCTTCGCATTATCGCCTAAAGACTCACCATTGTTGCGTCGCGTATAAGTTTGTGCGTTGCCAAAAACATTGGCTTCTGGCGACATAGTTTCATGTTCAAGATGTTTGCTACTTTGTGCTAAACCCTTTTCCAAGTCGGATATCGGTTTGTTAATATTCACTTGCCACTGCGGAATATCCTCACTGAGTATTTGTTTGATGGTTTGCACGTCGTTCTGTACCTGATTATTTACTGCGGTACTGAACGTTTCGGAATCTCTATCTGCTATGGCTGCTTGTACCTTAGAATTAATATTTTTTTTTTATCTCACTCTCCTTCACTTCTAGCCATGAGTTGAATTCGGTTTCAATTTTAGTTGCTTGTTCGTTCCACTTCTGCTCTACAAGCTGTGTGGAATCTACCTCTAGCTTTTCTAACCGGTTGGCTAAGACACCTATCTCGTCTACTATGTTAGTGTTTGCTACTTGCAGGTTGTTGACCTGTACAGTCAACTCCTGCACGGCCTTAGGTATCGACTCATAATTCTGTTTCATACAGGCAATCTCTTTTTTCATATTTTCTAACGACTGCACAAGTTGCTGGTCCCGCTCAGCTTGCTGGCGATCTCGCTTAGCCTGCCGGCGATCTCGCTCAGCTTGCTGTGAGAGAAAGATCTCAATTTTTTCGTCTTTTTCAGCTTGTTGTTGCGCAAATTTTGCCTGGTAATCCAGCACGCGCTCTAATATCGCCTGAAGTGAATATCCACCAGGCAGATTACCACTCTCTGGTTCCTGCTTTTCTGTAGGTGGTGTAATTTCTTTATCTACCTCTCCTTGAGCACTGGTGGGCGGTGGCATCACTTCTTGTGCCCCTGCCCCCACATTTTCGCATGGTATATCCTCAAAGAGAGTACTTGTACTGCTTAATGCACCCGTTTCTACATTTCCTGCACTAACTAATGGCTGATCCTCAATATCCAAATTGCTCGGACGTTGACTACGCAATTTAACCATATTCATAAATTACCTACTCGTACACAAGACCTGACAGTTTTTTCACTTGCACACAAAATATGTTAGTTTATCTACAATACACTGCACACTAAAAATTGCTATCTACAATCAACTTTGTCCTGTCATAAACACTAACATCAAACTACACACCACTAGCGATATGAGATCACTTCACTGGAGTTAAGCTTCTACAAACAGGACAACCACACTGTAGTCTTACCTTTTATTTATCTGATCTCGGGGTTCGGCTGCCCCCAGAATATGTAGTCGTTACAGTTTCTCAGTACTATCAGGGTTTAACACAAAGTAGCAAACATCTTGAACATGAAACTATGTCGCCAACAGCCAATGTTTTTGGCAACGCACAAACTTATATGCGACGCAACAATGGTGAATCTTTAGGCGATAATGTGAAGAGCTGTAGCTTCGGTTCGGAGCACACAGCCTATGTCCCAGGAGCAAACCAGTATAGCCCAAAAATATTAGTTGAAGAAAGTTTGATAAAAAATAGGCAGTTTCAAACGTTTACTACTGAACGGAAGTCAGTACACTCAGTAGTATTCATAAAAAGATTTAAAAATATCTTGCCTAGTGGAACGAAGCACAGAAAATTCAATACGTAATGTCATACATTCAGGGTGATGCAGCGTTGTGGGCTACGGAAGTAGCAGACAGCTGCATGACGTACAAACAGTTCGAGAGGGCGTTTTTGTCGAAATTCTGGTCGCCTTGTATACAAGAGCGGCTAAGAAAAGAAGTATACAATCCCGAACCGTACTCACCCCGTCTTGGGAATCTGAGACGGTATTTCGAGAAGTACATAAACAAAACGCGTTACTGGGACGAGCCTATCTCACCAAGAGACATAATAAGACTCCTAAAATCACATTTACCCATTCATATCAAAGAGAAATTAATACACGTACCAAAAGCGACATGGAACATTTCCTGTCTGTTCTAGATTCAATAGACTTAATCCAGGAAGACGCAAAAGCAGCTTGTGATCACTCGCGGAATAATGGATCAGGGTGTAAACATGACAGAAATAATAGTGCACAAAACCACAACCATGGAAATGGTGGGGGTGGTAACAAGCGGCAAGAGCATTCGCAAAATTGTAATAATGGTAGAAGTCAGAACGGGTATGGGCAGCCGACCCATAATAAAAAGCGTCGATTTGACGACCGGTACGATTCCGGACTGCCAGGGACCAACCGCTGGAAAAATGCGCGAGGTCAGTGGCATAGCAATTAAAATGATGGTAATCGTAATTGGAATCAGAATCAGCGACCAAGCCCAGAGCGGCAGGGTAATGACCGGTACGATAACAACAGACCACCACTGCAGAACGCGCCTATTGCGCAGTCGTGGCGGCCCACAAACCAAAGCGTAAACATAGTAGAGGTCGCGGACAATAGCCGTCCAAGTACCTCGCAAGCAAGCCATCCAACAAACTAGAATCGGCCTCGATATACTCTCCATCGCTGGCCGAGGGGTGGAGTGAGAGCAACACGAATAACAATAATATCCCTGGAATACATATGCTGCGGTACAACGACGGTATCAGTATGGATAAAGATCTACTGACCGAACCGCATGAATGTAGGAAAGATAGCAACGAAAATGTGCAAGCCATAATAGAAGCGAAAATCAATGATGTTGCAGTGAGTATAATCATTGACACAGGTGCCTCAGTGAGTGTAATGAGTACAGAGTTGTTTAAAGCGCTAGGGAAGGGACGTAGTATACCGACTTTCCCGGTTAATAATTGCAAGGTGTCTGGAGCTTTAAGTGCACAGAGCCAGTTAGTTAAGTACCAGGTGCAGGTGGAGATTTGTAAGGAGGGCGAAGCCATAGTGAGCTCGTTCCTCATTGTTAAAGGGTTAAAGGTGGCCTGCA
The DNA here is from genome assembly GCF_023898315.1 of Schistocerca nitens. Taxonomy (NCBI): domain Eukaryota; kingdom Metazoa; phylum Arthropoda; class Insecta; order Orthoptera; family Acrididae; genus Schistocerca; species Schistocerca nitens. The sequence continues at coordinate 781,500,989 of NC_064618.1, forward strand.
TTCTGGGAGTAGATTTTCTCCGTGAGAGGGACGCAGTGATCGACCTCTCCTCAGGAAAACTAAGTATAGTTAATAAAGGTAGGAGGATTGAGTTGTCTATGATGAAATCGAAGGAGGTACTTGTGCCATGTTGCAATCGAATTAATATCAAAGGTAGGGACCCCTGGGTACTACACCTTAATGATTATTCACCTGTGACGGATCTCTATTATCCGAATATAGAAGATAGAAATTTTGAACCAAATGTTGATGAATTTCAAACCAAAGTACAGGAATCTGAAAGTTTAAGCAACATACAAAAGCAACAGTTGACGCAGCTGTTATCGGAATATAACATGGTATTTACCGACCGACCAGGAATAGTCAAGGGGTACCACTATCACATAGAAGTCATGCCCCACAAAACATACTGTCGCGCATCTTACTCCATCCCTTGGTCGAGGAGGGAAGTAGTGGCTAAAGAGATTAGGAAGATGTTAGAATGGGATATCATTGAGCCCTCTCTCTCTCCATATAGTAGTCCTCTTGTAGCAGTGGCGAAAGCCAACGGAAAAATCCGGCTAGTGTTAGATGCACGGGATATCAATAAAATCATTATACCTGTCAGAACTCGCCCAGAACATTTAGATGAGCAGATACAAAAATTCCACGGAGTGCAGTACTTGACCTTGGTTGATCTTAAAAGTTCGTACTGGCAAATCCCACTTACACCAGAATCAAGGAAGTACACAGCCTTTATATTCGGAGGGCGAAGTTACCAATTCAAGGTACTTCCCTTCGGATTGAATGTAAGTGCTGGAGTATTTATTACTGCTCTAGACACGGTACTGGGTCCAGACTTGTTAGAAAAAATCACAGTATATGTTAATGACCTTGTAATCGCTACTGCTACTTGGGACGAACATATGGAATTGCTGCACAGAGTATTAGAGAAATTTAAGCAAGCAGGTGTGACAGCAAATTTAGAAAAGTCAAAATTCGGACGCAATAAAATTAAATTCCTAGGACACCTTATCACGCCGCTTGGTATCAGCCCAGACAACAAAAAACTAGAGGCGATCCGAGAATTTCCGAGCCCCCGAACTAAGAGGCAATTGAAAGCATTCATTGGACTTACGTCTTTTTTCAGAAGGTTCGTACCTAATCAGTTGTTAAATGACGCGTCATTGTTAAATCTACTGCGAAAAAATGTGCAGTGGGTTTGGACTGACAAATGTCAGCAAGCTTTCGAAGCAATTAAAACCGCCCTGCTGAATGCAAATATTTTGCAGCACCTGGACCTATCAAAAAATTTTTGTCTTGCGACGGACTCGTGTTCCTATGGCTTGGGAGCGTGCCTTTTCCAGTGGGAGGAAGGCAACGACCCGGCAACAATAAAGATTATCGGCTTTGCCAGTAGGACTTTAACTAGCTGCGAGAGAGCCTACTCGGCAACGGAACTGGAAGCGCTCGCCGTAGTATGGGCTGTAAAAAAGTTTAATTACTACCTATATGGGAAGGAGATTAAAGTGTATAGTGACCACCAGGCGTTAAGTTTTTTGATGTCATGCAAGCTATTCCATACCCGACTAAGGAGATGGATGCTTACATTACAAGAATACCGAATAAAGATTATGTACATAAAAGGACAAGATAACATAGTAGCGGATGCTTTGTCGCGACTGCCGGTAGGATTACAGGAGTTAGCAGAGATGCTAGAACAATCCGCCGAATATAAAGTGCTTTTAGTACGAGACAATGCTTACAGGAAGGATTTTCTATATATATATGTCAAAATATGTCTGAACTACAGAGGTCAGATCCGATGTGGGCAAAAATCATTAACAATATTGAAAATGGTGTCAACAATAGAGACGAGCAAGGTTTTAAAATTGTGGACAATATTTTGTATTATAAACTTAGCACGAAAGAAGACGGCTGGGCAGTATGCATACCTGTCTGTCAAAGTCATATTATGGCACACGCACTTGGCATGGGGCCATGCAGGAATCGGGAAGTGTGCAGAAATCATGGCGAGATACTGCCACTTTCCCCGAATGAAACACCAAATTCAGGTAACAGTTAGGACTTGCGCTATATGCCAGAAAGCAAAACACTATAATAGGTCCACCAAATTTGAACTTTATCCCATAGTTCCACTCCGGCCGCTTCAATTAGTATCTGTGGATGTAGCAGGTCCCTACCCCATGGCCAGAGGAGGTATGAAATATATACTGGCCATGTACGATATTTTTTCCAAATACTTGGCAATTTATTGTATAAAATCAGCTACTGCCAAAACCACAGTCAGACGGATCAATCAAGAATACTTGCCTCGAGTGGGGAAACCTGAAGCCATAACGACTGACAATGCCACTTATTTCACGGGTCACACTTGGAAAAATTACCTAATGGAACAAGGTATACAGCATATTCTAGTATCCCGGTTCCATCCAGAAGCAAGTTTAGTCGAAAGAACGTTCAGAGAATTGAATAAGTTCCTTAGAATTTACATAGGGAACCGACACACAAGATGGCCTGAGTTGGTACCTAAATTTGTAGAAATCCACAATTTAACACCCCACTCAAGTACAGGATACCCACCAGTAGAAATATTGAAAGGGGTTAATGAGACACAGAATGAATGGCTCACGCCTTTACCGAGACTACCAGCCAGGGTAGAAACAAGAGAGGAAAAGATAAAAAAGATATGGGACAACCTAACCAGCTGTGCTGCAAAGAGAAAAAAGAAATACGACCGAGGTGTAACTAACAAACAGAAATACAATGTAGGGGACATGGTGCTTATTCGTAACCACCCCAAATCCTCAGCCACCCTAAAGCGAAATAGTAAGTGGCAAATGGTATATTCAGGGCCCTTTGAAGTAATAAAGGTGCCACACGAATGTAGCTATTTGTTAGCACATCCCCAGACGGGGAAAATAAAAGGACTGTATCCACGGAAAGATGTAAAGTTATTTATTCAGTGACATGTCTGATGTAAATAGTAGTAGTAAGAAGATTTCAATTGTGTTTTAAAGTATAAGTATGTTAGTTCTAAGAAAGAATTTGTGTATAGTTACAATTTTGAGGAAGTAGAATCAGTAAACTGAGCAATAATATGCAAATGGAAGACTTTGTTTACAGACAGTTGCTCTTCAAGCAATGAATAATCTTTTGTTGATAAAATAATGATTAATTTCTTGAATCATTTTGTAGTAAGTAAGTACAATTAATGATGAAATCTCATATAAATATGTAGCAGATGTAATTGTGTCAGAATTAAGGAACCCTGAGAGAGAGTCTATACTAGCCAAAAATTGACTTTGTAGTACGAAATAATTATGTGATGTAATGTTTACTGCCAATAGTGATCTGAGAACGACACTGGAGCAGAATTCAATCAAAAACAAACCCGTTCCGTGTAACCTATGCTTTGTATGTATCGATGCTTCAATTGAAGCCTGTGTACTTGGTACACGTTCTTGAATATTAATTACGCGGTACGCGAATCAAGTTATGCGGAAACTACACTGTAGTCCTGTAGGACAGACCGTTAAAAATAATACTAGTACTAAATGAAGTATTTATTGAACAATATGCCCAAGTCAAGCTGTCATGCACATGGTAAAATCTGTTTGCTAGATGGGTGATAACCTGGCAAGCTACACTAAAAGAGGAAAAAAAGCTATGTACAAAAAATCACACACCTTTAAATAATTACAAAAAAGCAATATATGCCTAGTAATAGTATTAAAAGTGTGTAATGAGAAGGTAACACAATGGACTCAATGTAGATGAGAGTGATTATGCTAAGAATAGTTGTTATGCATTAAAAATAAACTGTGTGCATAAACAATCTAGGAAAGGACGGAATATTGTGTGTAGCAGGGACAGAAAATGACTGTTGTATCTGCACCAATATATACGTCGGTATAAGTTAAGTGTTGAGTGACTAACTGTCATAGTGCAGTGCTCAACGAACAATACACTGTGAGTAAAAACGGTAGTTAGTGATCCTTTCGGAGCCGATACAAACAAACATCGCTCGACGGAACCATTTAGTGTGTGTGTGAACCGAAACATTTTCGCGTGTTGAGAGACGCTCTGGCAGCGAATCGACCATGAGAACAAATGAAAGTGTGTAGTACAATGTGTGTGTGTGACGAACCCTAAATACCAGTGTCACAAGAAACCCGTTATCACGCCAAAACAGCCAGTGCATACCAGCGAAGCGACGGCGTAATGAACAATAACTTTTAACCAAAGTGCATTATCTTCCACAGCTAATAATTTGTATCCTTAAAGACAGTACACCGTTGTGGAATATTTGTTTCATGCGTTACGACGGGGAGCCATGCGGAGAAGCAGAGACGGGTGCCGTGCCGCCAGCCAGCCGGTCGCGGGAAACCACTGCAGCACGCCGACATTGGTGAATGGTTCGGCGCGGTTCGCGACTGCTCGGGCGCCACCGCAGCACGCCGTCGCTGTTACTGCTAGCAGGTCGTCGACCTCAGCGGTCGTTGGCACGCCGCGCTCCAGACGACGCTACGCAACAATTGCTTCGCGCCGCCCGCTCCGTACGACATTGTTGACGTTCAACCGAACATTACCAACTACGTTGTTCATGTACTAACATGAAAATGATTTATTGGACACGAAATTACGTGACAAACATTTTTTTTCCTTTAGTTTACTGAGTATAAACTCAAAACATTCACTTGTTCGATGATATATGTCATATGTTTTTGTCATATTAGTGAAACAAACTGACACGAATGCCATACAATGGTAGAACATTTGTCGTGAGTAAGTGCAGAGACAATCCATTACATTACTGTAAAACTGTTGAATGATTGACTTCCATTGTGACACAGGACACAAATGTGAAAGAGTGTAGAAGGTACATTTTTAACAAGGAGACTAAAAGTTTAACATTTTGTTATCTGTGAACATTGGATAAAGTCCAACCTTTTTGGAAACTGTGTTCTAAGACAAACCAGGCGAGATGACCATGGCTCCGGCGTAGTTTTCCCAGGTTTTCTGACCGCACGTAGCCCAAATGGGGGAGCCAGAAAACTGTAATGACCCTGGGACTAGGTTTACGGTCACCTCGCAAAGTGTGAAAAACTATAAAAAGTGTAATTAAAACTATAATGTAAAAGAGGAAAGAAGTGAACAGTGAAAATTCCAAACAAGGTGATAGACAATGACAAAACGGACGTTAGTGGCAGCATATTGCCGAACATTCTTAACGTTAGTCAATTGCTGCCAGGGGGCATTGTAACGTCCCTTAGCAAAAGACATATTTTGTAGTAAAGAGAAAATATTGTGCATCGTATTCTGTTATTGTATGGAATTATGTATTTCTTTTAATTATTTATTTTAGATAATATCTGTGTCGGCGAGTACTGAAACCGCACAGACGATAAATATCAGCAAAGATAAGAATATATCACTAGTATAAATAATACAGAACGAACATTAATTTCTCTGTCTTCTTCTTGGAGTTACGGGAGTAAGATAGCCTGTGTCGCAGTTGTACATGCTACGGTAGTCTTCTTTTGTCATGGTCAATAGATGTACGCCATTACGTACTCATTTTTAAAAAAGGTGTGTATTGTAGATAAGTTAACATATTTGAATGTTTTGAATAGAGTTATTTAATGAAACCTTGCATTATTATTTGTAGTAGCTTGCTTAGAGTATTATCCCATCCTTTTAAGACATTTTCAGTGATTTAAATATTATCCGTGGTGCAGAGCTGCGCTACGAACGAACGAGCCGCTGCCGCGGCGCATTCAAACTGCTTTAAAAGAAATCGATCATACCGCAAAGAAGCGGGAAGGTAATAGTGAAATAAAATCATCTCTTTCAGCTTCCGGAGTTGCAGAGCAGAGCAGCAGATTTTATGATGTGTTTTGCAGGTTGACGCGGGCTGCTGATAATATATTGCTAACAGTACAAAAGAGATAATTTACCTTCGTAACATAATAGGAATTTTGCTGTGCTTAGTTCTGGTCTGGCAAACCTTATAGTGAAAACGTATTTTTCTCCGACAATAGTCTCATGTTCTTGTGCTAGTCGTGGTAATTATTGGTGTTTTACTCTTAACAAAAATCCACTGCAAAATTTTGAAGTGAACCATCTTCGTGAACTGTAACATCAGTATTTCATAACAAAGTAATTTTCATTTTCAATAGCTATAAAGTAGGGAAGATACGTTGACTTTTATAGTGAGTTACAGTAACGGAAAATGTTCCTTTAATAGAAAGCCAGATACAGAACAATAAGAATCCAATATATTCTGTTTGTTGAAAATTAATGATTATAAAGAAATTCAAGGCACAGCATTACTGAAAGGTATTTCGCGGCTCTTTTCGTATATGCGTTATTACGCAAATAATAATAGTAATAATCACAATAATAAAACAAAACAAAATAAATAGAAAAAAGAGTATTTAAGAGACGCGAAATGGTGATGGCCTCCAATGCACTAGCAAGTGTGTATATTGTACTACCTGATGCTGGGTGCCTATGTATGCTATGTGGATTCTCGTCGTTTGCTGCTACTGACGATGGGCATCTGCTATTTCTTTGAAGTTGTGTTTGATAAATCTGATCGTAATTTTTCACAGCCGAAAACAGTAATTTGTATGTGATTATCCCGCCGCGGGGAGAGTAAGGAATTCAGTCTCGCTTCCGGTATATGTTGAGTATTAGTGTTAAGAGTGTACAACACTGCTCAGTTACGGGAGCACTAAGCGTGAGTAGTGTGAAGGCTGCATGAGTCATTCCAGGATAGTGCGCAGGCCATGTTTAGTGTTAAGACAGTGTGCTTGTAATGTCACTTGAGTATCTTATGATTTATTCTGTGGTCTCCGTCTGAAGGGGCCGTGACTTTGGTGTCTTGTATTATGGGTTTTTATGCTCTTGGTTCGGCAGGCCTTTAACTCCTCCATACTTTATGCTTGTTATTGGGGGTCTGCCTGTAAGAGTAAACAGTTATGAGCGGTAAGAAGTGAATAATTTTCCACGCTGTTTGTTTGAGGTCTTGCATGTGCTAAGGGTATAAGTTTAAACGGGGGGGGGGGGGGGGGGCGTAACTCAGAAATAAGAGGGTTTGTGTTGTGTCCTTTGGTTTGGTTGTCTGTCTTTTTCTTGTTTTTAGATTCGCTACTCGCCCCAGTAGCTGACAGAACTTGACTATTTTCTCTTGTGATTATTTGGAGATTACTCTCGTTAATGTGTTTGGGCTGCGCCAAGGTGCGTCCCCTGTTCGTAGTAGTTTGGTCACTCTTGTATTAGGCTGGGTCATCCATTGGGGTGTGCTCGCTGTTGCCAGGAATTTAAACTATTAAGATAACTTTCTTTTCTGCCTAAATATTGTTGTTATACTTGAAAGGGATCTCACAAGCGAGTTCAGTGGAATACATTACTATATAAGTGATGGAATTCCGTTGATCTATGATCTGTTTATTGGCCTTAGGTCCCCATTGGGAAGTTTTCTCTTTTACTTAGAATTTGTTATTTAATATTCTGTTGTGTTGCTTGTTTTACCAATGCGGATTTAGTCCCTGGAAATTCCTGTTAAATATGTGGGCAACTATGCTTGTCATCTATATTTATATGGGGCTATTTGTTATTTAGCTAAACGGAAGGATCTTTACTTAACATGCTTCATTCCATATACTCTTGTAAAGACGGTATAAGGTTTTTAATTGTATTTGTTATTCATGCTACTGGAAGGCCGGTTTCGTAAAAGATTTTGTAAAACTGTTTTTGGGGATATGTGTAATAAGTCTTTGTGAACTATTAACCTGTGTTTGCGTTTTCTTGTGATTGCTCTTTGTGACTGGTTTGAGGATTGTAAATTTCACGTCACAACGAGAACTTTCAATGACATCAGTGAAATCATTTTATTTATATTACTGTGTCTATATTTGATAGACGTAATGTGTAACCTATGGAATACCGCACGAATATGGATGATACTGATCGCCGAAATATGGAAAACAGTTTTTATTGTGACGTATAGGTCACAGATAATTCGCGACAACTTTTTGCACGTTCGCGGTTTTTTTTTCAATGTGTCAATTGCAAAGCAAACCTGATACACATTCATGTGCTCAGGCATCGCACAATTTCGTTGCGCCGACAACTAACGGTGAACGAATGTTTCAATTTTTATGCAATCTCTTCTAGAAGCAATTTATTTTGTTCGATGATGTTTTTATAAGGTCCTTCACCTGACTGTAAAAATAAACGTCGCATGGCTCCACCAGTAGGTACATTTTGGATTGATTGCCGTATAACGCACGTTGGCGGATCCTCTTCACCTTCAAAGTGTCCTCGAGCAAATCCGGGATCGCTTGCCCTCGCCATCCATCGAGGAGAAAAGAAACTGTTCTTCTCACACTATGGTTACAAGACTTTGGTTATAAAATTCTTGTATAGTGCTGCTGTGACTTTGCTGGTCTTCGGAAAAAGGAGGACAGTTGCAGCTGCGAATTCGGTCATCTGGAGAATTAATTTTCAGACTCGATTTTCTCAAAAACTATTAAGAGTTGAATCTTCGTGTTTACATATGTTGAAGTCCCAGCCGTGGCCTGCACGCCCTGTCAATATGAATCAAATCGGCTTGTGAAGTTCGTACAGTCCCATGCGAGCAATCTCTTACAGACGTCTGTGAAATGAACCTGGTGGCATGTCACGAGGTAGCCGATTTCTAAAGTTGGATAGTAAACGAATAAGACACATAGGACTTGTCAAATCCGAGATTACACAAGACTTTGGATTCCGAAGTCAACATTCTAGTGTGGCTCTTCAGTATCGTAGAGACAATGTTTCCGCACGTGAAACCACCACGGTAGGAGATGACAAATATTTGACAAATGCTTGGTTTCTGCAGAGCCATGCGGGATGACCGACGCTATTCTCCGAGCCGAATCACTGCCAATTTAAGTGTGGGCTTTAGGATTGAACAAAGACAAGCTGCAGTTGCTGACTCCTTTTCTGACACCTTGAAACACAACAACTGGGATGGGTCTGCGAATGTAACTACTAAATCATCCAATAGGGGCAGCGTACACCAGGGTGCGATGAATCTCCATTTCAAGTGCGCGGTAGAGAGTGGAGTATGCTTCATGAAGACATGAATCCCACTTGTCAATAAGACTGGGTCCAGCCAGTGGTCCTCGCATGCCGTCGTAACGGCCACTGCGCAATGACGCATGACTATCTCTTGCAGTGTTCCCGGCGTCACATTCACGGTACAGCATGTTTTAATGTCCTGTGTGTTGCACTCCGACAGGAGGCAAGTATATGGTCTCCGAGGGACTTACCCTCCATCTCAAGCGATGGCGTAACAGTGGCACGACGTCTGTTGATATTTTGTGTGGCCAGGACTCCCGCCCAGTTTAATTGAACGGTGGTTTTAATATGGTTTTTAGTGGCTGACTCACCAGGCTTCCTACTGACTTCCACTCTTTTATTAAATCTTTTAACATGCATCAACGGTATGACTAGATCTACCGGAACATGTATGTGACATTTTCTATTGCTGTGGCTATCGTTATATAACCTTTGCTTTTCGTTTTGAGAAGAGTAGCCTACTCCTCATCCGCCAGTACCGCGATCTTGTGAATGGCCGCTGATGACAAAGCCGCCTAGCGCCCGACAGTTTTAAATGCATCCATCCATCCAAACAGACAGTGTGAGGCTCTGTTATGGTTTGAGCTGTCTTCACATTGTCTCAATTAGGCCGCGTTGTACCACTGCAGGGCCGGCCGGGGTGGCCGAGCGGTTCTAGGCGCTACAGTCTGGAACCGCGCGTCCGCTACGGTCGCAGGTTCGAATCCTGCCTTGGGCGTGGATGTGTGTGAAGTCCTTAGGTTAGTTAGGTTTAAGTAGTTCTAAGTTCTAGAGGACTGATGACCTCAGCAGTTAAGTCCGACAGCGCTCAGAGCCATTTGAACCATTTGCACCACTGCAGGGGCCAATCAAAGGGGCAGGATATTTGGACGTTCTTGCAGACAATCTGCATCCCTGTCTAAAATCAGAGTAGCACGATAAAGATGCAGTGATTCAAGAAGGTTATGCATGGCACAGAAGAATCGTACAATCATTCCGTCATTTGACCATAGGACAGACTCCCTATGGACATAGTAACAAGCATCCCTGCGTAAAGAAACAACTGGAAGATTTGAAAGCAAGTAAGCCACCAGGTGTGGATGGAATCCCAGTTCGATTTTACAAGAAGTACTCTACGGCATTGGCCCCGTACATAGCTTGCATTTATCGTGACTCTCTCGCCCAGCACAATGTCTCAAGCGACTGGAAAAAAGCGCAGGGCAAAAGAACGCACCCGCAAAATTACAGCCCAATGTGCCTAACTTCGGTTTGCTGCAAAACCCTTGAACATATTCTCAGTTGGAATATAATAAACTTGCTTGTGGGTGAGAAACTTACGTAACGAAACAGCACAGTTTTAGACAGCATCGATCGTGTGAAACTCGGTTTGCCCTTTTCTCAGGTGATACACGGCGAACTATGGATGAAGGGCAACAGGTAGATCCCATACTTCTAGATTTTTGGAATGCATTTGACGCGTTGCTCCACAACAGGCTGTTATCGAAGATACGAGCGCATGAAATAAGTTCACAGATATGTGAGTGTCTCAAAGATTTCTTAAATAGTAAAACCCAGTATATTGTCCTTGACGACGAGTATTCAGATGTGTGTGAAATCTTATTGGACTTAAATGCTAAGTTCGTCAGTCCCTAGGCTTACACGCTACTTAAACTAAATCATCCTAAGGACAAACACACACACCCATGCGCGAGGGGGGACTCGAACCTCCGACAGGACCAGCCGCACAGTCCATGACTGCAGCGCCTTAGACCGCGCGGCTATGACAAGTATTCATCGGAGTCAAGCATATCGTCACGAGTGCCCCAGCTAGTATGATAGGATCTCTGTTGTTCTTTAAACACATAAATGATGAAGACGGACAGAAAGGGCAGCAATTTGTGGTTGTTTGCTGATGATGCTGTGGTGTACGGTAAGGTGTCGAAGTGACTGTAAGACGCTACAAGATAACTAAGAAAAAATTTGTATTTGGTGCGATGAATTGCAGATAGTTCTGAATGTGGAAGAATGTAAGTTAATGCGGATGAGTGGGAACAACAAACCTGTAATGTTCGGATACAGCATTATCAGTGTCCTACTTTACACAATCAAGTCGTATAAATATCTGGGCGTAACGCTGCAAAGCGATATGAAATGGAACGGGCATGTGAGAACTGTGTTGGGGAAGGAGAGTGGTCGACTTCTGTTTATTAGGAGAATTTTACTTTAGGAAAGTTGGCTCACTTGTAGAGGAGACCGCATGTAGGACGCTGATGAGACCACTTCTTGAGGACTGCTCGAGTGTTTGGGATCCGTGCCAGGTCGGATTGAAGGAAGAAGATATCGAAACAGTTCAGAGGCGAGCTGCTATATTTTTTACCGGTAGGTTCGAACAACACGTATTACAGAGATGCTTCGGGTACTGATATGGGAATCTCTGGAGGTAACGTGACGTTGTTTTCGAGAAACACTATTGAGAAAATTTATAGAACCGGAATTTGGAGGGGACTGCCGGGCGATTCTACTGCTGCCAAAATACACTGCGCGTAAGGACCACGAAGATAAAGTACTACAAATTAGGGTTCATACGGAGGCATATAGACAGTCGTTTTTTTATCGCTCTGTCTGCGAATGGAACAGGAAAGGAAATGAGTAGTAGTGGCAGAGGACACCCTCCGCCACTCACTGTACGGTGGCTTACGGAATATCTGTGTAATTGTAGATTGACACCGCTCTGTGACTGCACACAGATTGCCCGATGAGCACTTCGATGGATTCATGACCATAGTTTGACCTGCAGATCACCAGATCTGAAATTCATGAAATGTATTCGCAGTTGAGATTATAGACAACTATCAGCTATATGACGTAATGATGACAATGAACATTTGTACCGAACTGGGAATCGAACCCGGATTTCCGGCCTTGCCTTTAGGCTAATCTACGGCCAGACCCAGACTTCCGTACGTCGTCAACCATGTGTCTACAACCTGTAGTCGTACATCCGTTATGTACGTTCCCGTACAGGGGAGACCTTTTAATTGAAAGTCGCTTGCCCGGTGTCAACACATAAATATGACATTCTAGTGCCTGTCTCGTTCCGAAGTACGATGCAATATTCCTTCGGAAAAGTATGCATTTATAAAGGAATACTACATCGTAATTCGGAACAACACAGGCACGGCATTATCGTGTGGATCTGAAATTAGCATTAATGAGATTCTGATGAACCCGGCACCAATTGCACAGTGACAGCTCAGGTTAGCACAGCAAAATATGTGGGTCAAAGTCTTCCCTTATTCCCTTATCTATTCCGAAACCTCACAAAGACCATAGGGCGACGTTTTATTGCAGGTGCGAAGACTCGCTGAAGAGCGACTCGCTATTAACATCACTTAAAAGAGTCTTCCACAACGTTTGACCACTGAGCTCCACAGTTTCATAAGTACTTATAATGAGTACCACAACGTTTGTTGTTGTGTACATTATGACAAACGCAACAGAATGAGGTGGCGCAATATAGCACTGGACTTGTATTCCCTAACAGCAGGGTTCAAATCCTCCTCCCATTATCCAGCGGTAGAGATTCCATTGTTTCCCTAAACCGATCAAAGTCAGATGTCTCTGTAGTTGCTTTGAAAATACATAGCCTTTTTCCTTTCAGATGCTTTGCTCATTACGACGTTGTACACTACTGGCCATTAAAATTGCTACACCAAGAAGAAATGCAGATGATAAGCGGATATTCATTGGACAAATATATTATACTAAAACCGACATGTGATTACATTTTCACGCAATTTGGGTGCATAGATCCTGATAAATCAGTACCCAGAACAACCACCTCTGGCCGTAATAACGGCCGTGATACGCCTGGGCATTCAGTCAAACAGAGCTTGGATGTCGTGTACAGGTACAGCCGCCCATGCAGCTTCAACACGGTACCACAGTTTATCACGAGTAGTGACTGGCGTATTGTGACGAGCCAGTTGCATCGGCTACCATTGACCAGACGTTTTCAATTGGTGAGAGATCTGGAGAATGTGCTGGCCACGACAGCAGTCGAACATTTTTTGTGTCCAAAAAGGCCCGTACAGGACCTGCAACATGCGGTAGTGCATTATCCAGCTGAAATGTAGGGTTTCGCAGGGATTGAATGAAGGGTATAACCACGGGTCCTAACACATCTGAAATGTAACGTCCAGTGTTCAAAGTGCCGTCAATGCGAACAAGAGGTGACCGAGATGTGTAACCAATACCATCACGCGGGGTGATACGCCAGTATGGCGATGACGAATACACGCTTCCAATGTGTGTTCACCGCGATGTCACCAAACACGGATGCGACCATCATGATGCTGTAAACAGAACCTGGATTCATCCGAAAAAATGACGTTTGCCATTCGTGCACCCAGGTTCATCGTTGAGTACACCATCGCAGACGCTCCTGTTTGTGCTGCAGCGTCAAGGGTAACTGCAGCCATTGTCTCCGAGCTGATAGTCCTCGCTGCTGCAAACGTCGTCGAACTGTTCGTGCAGATGGTTGTTGTCTTGCAAACGTCCCCATCTGTTGACTCAGGGATCCAGACGTGGCTGCACGATCCGTTACAGCCATGCGGATAAGATGCCTGTCATCTCGACTGCTAGTGATACGAGGCCGTTGGGATCCAGCACGGCGTTCCGTATTACCCTCCTGAACCCACCTATTGCATATTCTGCTAACAGTCATTGGATCTCGGCCAACGCGAACAGCAATGTCGCGATACGATAAACCGCAATCGCAATGGGCTACAATCCGACCTTTATCAAAGTTCGAAACGTGATGGTACGCGTTTCTCCTCCTTACACGAGGCTTGCTGTTTGTGTATGAGAAATCGGTTGGAAATTTTCCTCATGTCAGCACGTTGTAGGTGTCGCCAGTGGCGCCAACCTTGTGTGAATGCTCTGAAAAGCTAATCTTTTGCATATCACAGCATCTTCTCCCTGTCGGTTAAATTTCGCGTCTGTAGCACGTCATCTTCGTGGTGTAGCAATTTTAATGGCCAGTAGTGTATTTCGTCTAATGAATAAATCGTCTACTGGAACCTAAATTTTAATCTGTCTTCCTTCATAAGATACACGGTTCTTTTCACAACATATAAAACGTATTTAAAGGTATATATGAAGATGGTTTCTGCTCCCGAAAGAACAGATACCACTGATGACCGTGCAGCTTCTCTAGAATGAAATGATAATTAAATCCACACCCTACCTGCAAACAGGCGGTGGTATACATCACTGGGGACATGTTGAAAATGTGTGCCCCGACCGGGACTACAACGCGGGATCTCCTGCTTACATGGTAGAGGCTCTGTCCATCTGAGCCACCGAGGGCGCAGAGGATAGTGCTGCTGCACGGACTTATCCCTTGCACGCTCCCCGTGAAACCCACATTCCCAACATGTCCACACTACTACATTCGTAGTGCGCCTAATAGATTTTTGCCCATCACACTCATTACTCGTAGGAGATTAACCTACCAAGTCCCGTACGAGTTGTGGCATAGCGTGTGCGTTCGCACAAGAATGTCAATGGCAGGATAGCCATATTTGAACTATATATGGGCAAACATCTATTAGGCGCACTACGAATGTAGTCGTGTGGACATGTTGGGAATGTGGGGCACACGGGGAGGTGCAAGGGATAAGTCCCTGCAGGCGAACTGTCCTCTGTCCCCTCGATGGCTTACATGGATAGAGCGTCTGCCATGTGAGCAGGCGATCCCGGGTTCGAGTCCTGGTCAGGGCACAGATTTTCAACATGTCCCCAGTGATGTATATCAACGCTTGTTTGCAGCTATGATGTCAATTTAATTATCATTTCAATATCTGAAGGCTCTTTACTTCAATTTTGTTCTTTGGCTTTTCTGAGAGGCACCTATTTTTGCCCTACTTCTTCATATTTACATTCATAAAACCATTTTGCAAGTTTTTTGATTCTTCATTAAACTCAGGGCTTCATTAACGTGCCCAACCTCGAATCATGAGTCGTTCATTTTTCTCTATCTTTTAAACGTTATTCTAAAAGTTGTACGACTCACGTGCAGATTATTATAACTTTCCTCCTACTGCACGAATAAAATGTTGATAACTTTATTCTTCTCCGCGTTGTTTTCTTGAGTAAAACGTCCCATTTAATTTTAGCTCCACTAAAATAGAGACTCGTTTGTTCGCAGATCCTATTACGTGTGCGGTGTCTTCCACAAATTAATGAATTTTTAAATTGGCGCTGGCGCTTTTCATCTGCACCCAAGAAGCTGGAGAGATAACAAATTACTCCAGACAGTTTTTCGCTAGCATATTACGAGGGTATGTTGGTGTAACTTTCGTAATGGAAGTTTCACATTTTATGTATGACGTAGCAGCCATTTTTTTCCACCGGTGACTCTCTCGAGCAAATCATAACATTAATTGAAAAATCACATTCTCATTTTACTTCGTGTTCTGGTAATGTATGAAATGAGAAGCAGTGCAGTCTCTATCTATAAAACTGCTTTTTTCATGTGCGATTTTAAAAGTCGTAAGATTCATTCTAGCTAACTGTCATCAATTAAACAGTTCTATGGTTACATACCCTACTTATGAAGTCTTTTGTAAGACCTTAAAGCTCCACATAATTAATGTGGGTGCTTACATCATGTCGTTAAAGTTTTCCTACACACAGTATACAGTAGTTTATAAATGAATACCCTTCACCCACACTACTCAGAACTCCGACACAATACCAGTACTACCAGTCTACATCCAGAGGAGTCAGGAGAGTTAAATACATTTTGTGTTACAGACGACCGCCATTAATTCCCCCAGAATGTTTTTGAGATAAGTTTATCGCTTTTTTAAATTCTGCTAGCCCTCCATACTTTTATATTAAAAATGAAGAAATTCCTCCAGGTGTATTTAAGGTGTCGATTTTATTTTGAAAACTAGTTTCAACGTTGTAACAACGTCATCTTCAGGCCCTATAAAATATACCAATGTGACATCAGTAATCTATGAGTTATTATGTAAACAAATATATTATAGACATATTACATAATGGACGAATTCAATAAAATTAATAAAATTTGGCCGTTTTCATTAAATGCAAGTATTCTGGAAATTAACAATTTATGTGGTACCAATAAGTACAAATGATATTACAGATCAATGCCAAGCATTAAATGAAATGGGAGTATATATAAAAAAACTTAGGTGACAAGCCATTACGCATTGCTAATCAGACATATATAGGGTAGGAGCCATTATTAAACAATAGTAAAGGGACGTAAAGGTAGAAATAGAGTTATGTTTGCATAACACTAAAATGTCATCATATTAAAGTGACAGTGAAGCAAGTTACTTAAACTACGTCAATCATAAGAAACTGGAAAACGAGTATGGAACCTAGTGAACGAAAGGTAGTCTGTGCTGTAAAATACATACTAATCAATCTAAAACCTACTTATTCGAATAAAAATGTAAGTTAACATGCCGCTGAAAAACCCATTTCAACGTCTTTGTTTCATCGACAGCAGTAACCTTCGTCACAAGTAGTGTAATTCTAGTATGCTTACATGGTCAATAGAACGATCAAGTTCATAGCAATACTCCAAGAGAGGTAACTAGGTATTGACAGTCGAAACAATTGGTCACACCTGTAAAATATTTTCTGTTCCCCTAATAAACACTTACCAGAACGAAGACATACAGTTAAGTATACAGCGTATAACACTCGTATTGTGAATATTATCTGGTCAAAGGTTGATTAGGTTAACTACACCCAATGACATGCTTAACCACTATTTATTAGGACGGCTTAAACTCGAACATGAATATCACCATTACACCATTGGTCTTTCCTCTGTTTACTCTAAGTCCATGTTCGGTCCTCATTAGACTGTTCATTCCATTCAACACGTCTTGCAATCCTTCTTCACATTCACTGAGGACAGCAGTGACATTAACGATTCTTGCAATTGATATCTTTTCACCCTAAATTTCAATTGCACTCTTGCACCTTATTTGTAGTTCCGTCATTTTTCTTTCATGTATAAAGTGAACAGTAGGGCCGAAAGACTACTACCATTTATTCCGACCAATCGCTTCTTGGTCCTCCATTCTTATTCTACTCTCTAGGTTTTGTACATACTGTATGAGATGTATCGTGCCTACTCGTCAAACATGGGGTGCCTCTCTCGGATCGCTAGACAACAGTTCAAGCAAATCGTATTAAAGAGTTTTATTACAGAAAATAAATGACAATACTTAACTTTGAGAAATACATAGACGTGTCTCAAGCAAAGGGGGACATGAAATGTAATCAGTGTCTTTCAATACAACGATTCCAATACAAGTGAAATAATATAGTGGATGCATCTATCCAGGTCGCTGATCTTGACACTTTTGTAGAACTCATAGAACTGTCCGCGACCAGTCGGGTGCGGCGCTTATGTTCTCTTCGCGCAGAGGGCACTGCCGTTGCGTTGTCATCCTAGAGAGGGACCTGTCCGTGTGCAGTTGACGGACGCCATCTTCACAGCCGTCTCTGCTCTAAAGTTCCCGACCGGCGTGCCGGAGCTTGACTTTACGCCGGAATAGTTTACATGATTATTCGTAAGTACCAGTACCTCGTGGGTTTCAAAAGATGACTGCTCGAAATTACAAGATATACGGAAAATACACATATCAGTGGACAGCGCATCTCTAAGCTTTTAAATCGCTTCAGGTATTCATTACGGGCACTGTTTGTGACGCGACAAATGTCAAGACGTCATTGACGTAGCTGGCACAAATTACCTCGGAAGGAGCGACAACGGGCTTTCCACAGTTCTGTTTATTAGGTTGCCTATCTGTAGGCGTGAACTAATGGAGTGCGACAAGAGGGAGTGGAAGATTTGTGTACATGTTCTGACACAACTGGCCCCCAGTGCATCTACGACATGGCGCCTATTAGGAATCGAAACTTTGAGAGAGGTTCTATGCAGTGCTATGTGTAACTTTTCTGTATGCCTCTTAGTTTTCACACATCCGTCTTCTGAATCCCTGGAGGTACGAATAACCCAGTATTATCGGTCTTTCACTGTAGTTTACTCCTGTTTTCCTCAGAACTACCAACATCTTGTAGCAATTTACATTGTCGAATGCTTTCTCCAGGTCGATAAACGTTCCGTAAACATCTCTTTCCCATTATCAGTAACAATGCCAGAACTGCCTTTCTAGTAACCTTACCTTTCTGATACCGAAACTGATCG
The DNA here is from genome assembly GCF_023898315.1 of Schistocerca nitens. NCBI lineage: Eukaryota > Metazoa > Arthropoda > Insecta > Orthoptera > Acrididae > Schistocerca > Schistocerca nitens. The sequence goes on from NC_064618.1 coordinate 781,519,365, forward strand.
TCATTTAACAGATCCATGATATTCTTTTCCATTCATCTATATATTATTCTTATCATCAAACTGGATGCACAGTTTATTGAGCTAACTTCATAAAAAGACATAATTTCGTTACTGACATCATTTGTGGAGAAAATGCGAGCGTAGTTGACACAGATCATCGAAAAAAACTGGGGTTTTCTTATGTATTCTCCGAAATTTGTGTTTATCTTTCATTTGAAACGTAAATATTCTTTCTTTCTTTTGTTTGTGCCTTTTTCCCACAATGACACAGGGTCGGCATGGTTAATCGGATGTGGCAAGGTTAATTGAAGGGGTTGCCGGATGCCCTTCCTGCCACCATCCCGTACCCCTCGGAACGTAATTAGTGTACCCCAACTGTCTGTGTCTAGTGCAATCCATGGAATAGTGCGAATGTGTTCAGATGTCTGCGAGCCGTCTAACTGAGGCGGGACGAGGGGACCAGCCCGGTATTCACCTAGTAGGATGTGGAAAACCGCCTAAAAACCACATCCAGGCTGGCTGGCACACCCGCCTCCGCCGTTAAGCCGCCGGGCGGATTCGATCCGGGGCCGGCGCGCATACCCGAGTCAGGGAAGCAGCACATTAGCGCTATCGGTTAACCTGGCGGGCTTGAAACGTAAATATACAGGATATGAATAAGTATTATTGGGGTCACATCAATTTTCTAGTAAAAAAAATGAAATGATGGTCTGGCATTGATGACAGGATGCTCCAACTCGTGAAGTTCAGCCGCAGGGTGCAAGTTTTATTTCACGTGACACCACACTGAGCGACTTGCGCGTCGGTGATGATGAGATGATGATGATGAGAACAAGCCGGCCGGTGTGGCCGAGCGGTTCTAGGCGCTTCAGTCTGGAACCGCGCGACTGCTACGGTCCCAGGTTCGAATCCTTCCTCGGATATGGATGTGTGTGATGTCCTTAGGTTAGTTAGGTTTAAGTAGTTCTAAGTTCTAGGAGACTGATGACCTCAGCAGTTAAGTCCCATAGTGCTCAGAGCCATTTGAACCATTTTTTGATGAGACAGTACCCAGTCCACGGGCCAAAAAAATGCCCACCCTGGCCGAGAATCGAAGCCGGGCCCGGAGCATCGTAGGCAAGCTCGCTACCACACAGCTAAATAGACGGACAATTTTTTTTTTTTTTGAGTTCTAGTTGTTAGTTTCTGCTTGCCTTTGTAAAGAAATTGTGTGTCATTGGAAGTAGAGTACCATTTTTAATTTATTCTCTTACTGCTTCTTTTTTCCTGGTTTCGCCGTGAGTAACTGGGACTCCGAGTTATTCAGTTTGATAGACCCTGGCGTAAAATGGTGCAAGATGTTCGGAACTTTGCGAAAAATAGGAGTAAGCTGTAGGGAAAGACATGTAATATACAGTATGTACAGGGTGGGGCAAATAAAAGTGGCACAGAGTTCCAGGGTGCAAAACAAACATAGCAGAGGAAAGGATATACAGTACTAACTTAACTACACTCCTGGAAATGGAAAAAGAACACATTGACACCGGTGTGTCAGACCCACCATACTTGCTCCGGACACTGCGAGAGAGCTGTACAAGCAATGATCACACGCACGGCACAGCGGACACACCAGGAACCGCGGTGTTGGCCGTCGAATGGCGCTAGCTGCGCAGCATTTGTGCACCGCCGCCGTCAGTGTCAGCCAGTTTGCCGTGGCATACGGAGCTCCATCGCAGTCTTTAACACTGGTAGCATGCCGCGACAGCGTGGACGTGAACCGTATGTGCAGTTGACGGACTTTGAGCGAGGGCGTATAGTGGGCATGCGGGAGGCCGGGTGGACGTACCGCCGAATTGCTCAACACGTGGGGCGTGAGGTCTCCACAGTACATCGATGTTGTCGCCAGTGGTCGGCGGAAGGTGCACGTGCCCATCGACCTGGGACCGGACCGCAGCGACGCACGGATGCACGCCAAGACCGTAGGATCCTACACAGTGCCGTAGGGGACCGCACCGCCACTTCCCAGCAAATTAGGGACACTGTTGCTCCTGGGGTATCGGCGAGGACCATTCGCAACCGTCTCCATGAAGCTGGGCTACGGTCCCGCACACCGTTAGGCCGTCTTCCGCTCACGCCCCAACATCGTGCAGCCCGCCTCCAGTGGTGTCGCGACAGGCGTGAATGGAGCGACGAATGGAGACGTGTCGTCTTCAGCGATGAGAGTCGCTTCTGCCTTGGTGCCAATGATGGTCGTATGCGTGTTTGGCGCCGTGCAGGTGAGCGCCACAATCAGGACTGCATACGACCGAGGCACACAGGGCCAACACCCGGCATCATGGTGTGGGGAGCGATCTCCTACACTGGCCGTACACCACTGGTGATCGTCGAGGGGACACTGAATAGTGCACGGTACATCCAAACCGTCATCGAACCCATCGTTCTACCATTCCTAGACCGGCAAGGGAACTTGCTGTTCCAACAGGACAATGCACGTCCGCATGTATCCCGTGCCACCCAACGTGCTCTAGAAGGTGTAAGTCAACTACCCTGGCCAGCAAAATCTCCGGATCTGTCCCCCATTGAGCATGTTTGGGACTGGATGAAGCGTCGTCTCACGCGGTCTGCACGTCCAGCACGAACGCTGGTCCAACTGAGGCGCCAGGTGGAAATGGCATGGCAAGCCGTTCCACAGGACTACAAATGGTTCAAATGGCTCTGAGCACTATGGGACTCAACTGCTGAGGTCATTAGTCCCCTAGAACTTAGAACTAGTTAAACCTAACTAACCTAAGGACATCACAAACATCCATGCCCGAGGCAGGATTCGAACCTGCGACCGTTGCGGTCTTGCGGTTCCAGACTGCAGCGCCTTTAACCGCACGGCCACTTCGGCCGGCCACAGGACTACATCCAGCATCTCTACGACCGTCTCCATGGGAGAATAGCAGCCTGCATTGCTGCGAAAGGTGGATATACACTGTACTAGTGCCGACATTGTGCATGCTCTGTTGCCTGTGTCTATGTGCCTGTGGTTCTGTCAGTGTGATCATGTGATGTATCTGACCCCAGGAATGTGTCAATAAAGTTTCCCCTTCCTGGGACAATGAATTCACGGTGTTCTTATTTCAATTTCCGGGAGTGTATATCTTATGTTGAAAGTGGCCACACTTGGCACTTTCGGGCTCGGTTCCACAAGTTCCTGAAGGCGGATCGAAGCTGGGCTGTTGAAATTGTTGCAGTCTCATACGAAATATTCTGCTGCAGTTCTTGAAAACAATGAGGGCTGTTGCGATACACCTTAGACTTGAGGGCTCCGCACACAAAGTAAATGCGCACTGACAGATCACGTGACCCGGATGGCCTGCTAGTACCGCGACCAAACTGATCTCTGCTTAAAACTCTGTCAGGCGCGAAGACTGTGTAAATGTGCTGCATGATTCGGCCAGCTGTATGGGCAGTTCCTTTATGCTTTTGGAAGTAAATGTAGGTCTGTTCCTCCTCCGTTAATGCTGGCACAAATGGTTTCAAAATTTTGGCAACATAACGCACCGAAGTCAGCGTCTGATGAAAGATGATGGGACCAATACTGCGAAGTGCAGACACTGCACAGCTAACCTCAACCTTCTCATCATTCAGCAGTGTTTTGTGGAAATTATGGCAGATTCTCCGTTGCCCAGAACCTGTGAGTCCGTGAGTTGGCAAAACCACTCAGGTGAAACCAAGCCCCATCAGACATAAAGAACAGATCCACGTCCAAGCCATTCACTGTTATCCCAGTAAAGAGCCACTCACAAAACTGGAGGTTCTGAGGAGCATCTACTGATTTTAGTGCTTGTTCGAGTATTGTTCACCTACCTGGAAGCCGTACCAGGTAGGCCTGATGGAAAAGGTAGAGAAGATCCAACGAAGAGCGACGCGTCTCGTCACGGGACCGTTTATCTGGCGCGAGAGCGTTACGGAGATACTCAACATTCCACAGCTTGTGGTCGTGCGGTAGCGTTCTCGCTTCCCACGCCCGGGTTCCCGGGTTCGATTCCCGGCGGGGTCAGGGATTTTCTCTGCCTCGTGATGACTGGGTGTTGAGTGATGTCCTTAGGTTAGTTAGGTTTAAGTAGTTCTAAGTTCTAGGGGACTGATGACCATAGATGTTAAGTCCCATAGTGCTCAGAGCCATTTGAACCATTTTTATATGCTCAACAAAATCCATTAGCAGATGTTACAAGAGAGGCGTTGTGCATCACGGAGAGATTTACTACTGAAATTTCGAGAGAGTACTTTCCGGTAAGAGTTGGAAAACATATTACTTCCTCCCACCTACGTCTCACGTAATGACCACAAGGAGAAAATTCGAGAAATTGCACTACTGGCCATTAAAATTGCTACACCACGAAGATGACGTGCTACAGACGCGAAATGTAACCGACACGAAGAGGATGCTGTGATATGCAAATGATTAGCTTTTCAGAGCATTCACACAAGGTTGGCGCCCGTGGCGACATCTACAACGTGCTGACACGAGGAAAGTTTCCAACCGATTTCTCATACAAAAACAGCAGTTGACCGGCGTTGCCTGGTGAAACGTTGTTGTGATGCCTCGTGTAAGGAGGAGAAATGCGTACCATCACGTTTCAGACTTTGATAAGTGTCGGATTGTAGCCTATCGCGATAGCGGTTTATCGTATCGCGACACTGCTGCTCCCGTTGGTCGAGAGCCAATGACTGTTAGCAGAATATGCAATCGGTGGGTTCAGGAGGGTAATACGGAACGCTGTGCTGGATGCCAGTGGCCTCGTATCACCAGCAGTCAAGATGACAGATATCTTATCCGCATGGCTGTAACGGATCTTGCAGCCACGTCTCGATCCATGAGTCAACAGATGGGGACGTTTGCAAGACAACCATCTGCACGAACAGTTCGACGACATTTGCAGCAGCATGGACTATCAGCTCGGAGACCATGGCTGCGGTTACCCTTGACGCTGCATCACAGACAGGAGCGCCTGCGATGGTGTGCTCCACGACTAACCTGGGTGCACGAATGGCAAAACATCATTTTTTTAGGATGAATCCAGGTTCTGTTTACAGCATCGTGATGGGCGCATCCGTGTTTGGCGACATCGCGGTGAACGCACATTGGAAGCGTGTATTCGTCATCGCCATACTGGCGTATCACCCGGCGTGATGATATGGAGTGCCATTGGTTACACGTCTCGATCACCTCTTGTTCGCATTGATGGCACTTTGAACAGTGGACATTACATTTCAGATGTGCTACGACTCATGACTCTACCCTTCATTCGATCCCTACGAAACCCTACATTTCAGCAGGATAACGCACGACCGCATGTTACAGGTCCTGTACGGGCCTTTGTGGATACAGAAAATGTTCGACTGCTTCCCTGGCCAGCACTTTCTCCAGATCTGTCACCAATTGAAAATGTCTGGTCAATGGTGGCCGAGCAACTGGCTCGTCACAATACGCCAGTCGCTACTCTTCATGAACTGTGGTACCGAGTTGAAGCTGCATGGGCAGCTGTACCTGTAAACGCCATCCAAGCTCTGTTTGACTGAATGCCCAGGCGTATCACGGCCGTTATTACGGCCAGAGGTGGCTGTTCTGGGTACTGATTTCTCTGGATCTATGAACCCAAATTTGCTTGAAAATGTAATGTTCTAGTATAATATATTTGTCCAATGAATACTCGTTTATCATCTGCATTTCTTCTTGGTGTAGCAATTTTAATAGCCAGTGGTGGAGAACCAATACAGAGACTTACTGACAAGCATTCTTTTCATGCGCTGTTCGCAAGTAGAACAGGGCGGGAGAGCTCAATTAGTGGTCGAAAAGTACCCTCCGTCACACGCCATTAGGTGGCTTGCGGTGTACGATATAGACGTAGATGCGTTACGCTCTGAACCATTGTGGATCACTTGGTTGAACGTACACTTGGTGTGCGCCTCATGGGGTGGGGTTACGTATGCATACTTTCACGTCCAATCATATCCATCGTCCGGGCCACTTTTATTTGACTCACACTATGCAAGAACCAAGAAGAAAGGATGTGAGTGGAAGATGAAGAATGAAGTGCTCGGATTAGTAACAATCTTTCGCCCATACTCTTCAATCCATGCATCGAAGAAGAATAACGTAAATAAAAGATAGGTTTAAGAGTGGGATTAAAATTCAACGTGAAAGGATATCAATGATAAGATCAGCTGATGGCATTGCTATCCTCAGTGAAAGAGAAGCAGAGTTACAGGAGGTGTTGTATGGAATGAACAGTGTAATGAGTACAGAACATGGAAAAAGAGTAAACCGAAGAAAGTCCAAAGAAATGGTTCAAATGGCTCTGAGCACCATGGAACTTAACTGCTGTGGTCATCAGTCCCCTAGAACTTAGAACTACTTAAACCTAACTAACCTAAGGACATCACACACATCCATGCCCGAGGCAGGATTCGAACCTGCGATCGTAGCGGTCGCGCGGTTTCAGACTGTGGCGCCTAGAACCGCTCGGCCACTCCGGCCGGCCTCGAAAGTAATAAGAAGTAGCCGACATGAGAACAGCAAAAATTTAACACCAATATAAGAGATAACAAAGAAGACCAAGTGAAGGCATTCTGCTACTCTGGAAGCAAAATAACCCTTAGTTACGAAAGCAAGAACATAAAAAGCAGGCTAGCACAGGCAAAAATGGCATTCCTGGCCAAGAGAAGTCTACTAGCATCGACGATAGGTCTTAATTTGAGGAAGAAATTTCGGAGAACGTACGTTTGTAGCGCTGGACTGTGGAAAACCTGGAAGAGAAGGGAACTGAAGCATTTGAGATGTTCTGAAGAAGAATGTTGAAAGTTAAGTACACTGATAAGGTTAGGAACGAGGAGGTCCAGCGCAGAATCGGCGAGGAAAGAAATATATGAAAAACAATGATAAGAAGGGAGAGGATGAGGGAGAGGATGCTAGGACATGTCTTAAGACATTATGGAATAACGTCCATGGTACTAGAGGGAGCTGTAGAGGGTAGAAACTGTAGAATATCGGAATACATCTATCATATAACAGAGGATGTAGGCTGCAAATGCTACTCTGATATGAAAAGGGCCGGCCGAAGTGGCCGTGCGGTTAAAGGCGCTGCAGTCTGGAACCGCAAGACCGCTACGGTCGCAGGTTCGAATCCTGCCTCGGGCATGGATGTTTGTGATGTCCTTAGGTTAGTTAGGTTTAACTAGTTCTAAGTTCTAGGGGACTAATGACCTCAGCAGTTGAGTCCCATAGTGCTCAGAGCCAAGCCATATGAAAAGGTTGGCACAGTAGAGGAATTCATAGTGGGCCGTATCAAAGCATCAGAAGACTGATGACTCAAACAAAATATCCTTTGAACTTCGAATTATTGACAGTCGACTTCACCAATAAGCGGTAAGGTAGATGTGCTTACAACGCACACTATCTCATCATAAGTACCCACACACCAATTAGTGAACATTCATATGGCGTGTGTCCACCCTTCGACTTGACGACACATTAACTCTGGAGATGAAGATGGTAACTGAAGCATTTCTGCCTTTTTTTAGAGAACCATTATCGATAGCCAGTGTCACCACATGTTGGACGTACTGCCTGCGCCGCTGCCTCTCCTCTCTGCAGGTGGGGGGATTTGTAATTGTGCCGGCGCCGGCGTCGCCCGGTCACGTTCGGAGTTAACCTCGTTCCGGCGCTTCATGAAATATGTGCGGGGCGCGTCGAGGGCGCGTGTCGAGGGCTCTTTGTCATCCGCACGGCCGGCCCGGCCTCTCTGGCTGTGCGCGCCGCGCCATGGAAAGCGGCCGCCAGAGGTGTGCGGAATTAATATCTGGCCACCGACGGCCCGGACCGGACCCTGCACCACTGTGCCAATGGGCTCCTCCCGCTCCGGCGCACTCCGCACACCCAGCCTTTGATCCGACCAATGCGCTGCGTTAGTTCCACTCGAACGGCCGCCGTGTTGACCCGTTTCTGATTGGGAGCACGGTTATATGCAAACATTTGTGTAAATCACAGCGGAAAGAAGGAACGAACGACTGAAAATACCGTTACACTACGTATTAGGTGCATCATCGTCAAAATCATCAGCAGCAGCCATTTGTCATCAACTGCTGGATAAAGACGTTCTTTCATTAGACTGGGCGTATACTGAGACGCAGGGCACCATATTGTAGATCATCAGTGAGGCGGAAGCCAACTTTACTGCAGCAGAAAAGGCGAGTATACCATTCGTTTCTTGCATACTTTTACGAGCTTCAAACAGGAGCGAACTATTTTCGGTTATCTTTTTTGGTTACTATCTAGGCACAGGAGAGGAAATCGTGGAGGGCCTTATCAAAGCATCAGAAGACTGATGACTCAAACAAAAACATTCTTTGAACTTCGAATTATTGACATATTGCATATTGTAGATCATCAGTGAGGCGGAAGCCAACTTTACTGCAGCAGAAAAGGCGAGTATACCATTCGTTTCTTACATACTTTTACGAGCTTCAAACAGGAGCGAACTACTTTCAGTTATCTTTTTTGGTTACTATCTAGGCACAGGAGAGGAAATCGTAGAGGGCCTTATCAAAGCATCAGAAGACTGATGACTCAAACAAAAACATTCTTTGAACTTCGAATTATTGACATATTGCGTATTGTAGATCATCAGTGAGGCGGAAGCCAACTTAACTGCAGCAGAAAAGGCGAGTATACCATTCGTTTCTTACATACTTTTACGAGCTTCAGACAGGAGCGAACTATTTTCAGTTGTCTTTGTGGTTACTATCTATATTCCCCCCATCTTCAGTATGGACAGCAACTGCGATTGCTGAATCCAGATGAGAGATGACAAAGTGATACTTCATTCACAGCTCCCGGCAGTGTTGACTTCGGGCACACAGCTTAATACTGTTTCCAATGGGCATCAGTGTCTGGGGCCAGATGCAGGGATTCGAGGGGTGCCTAGTACATCCCACATTTCTTCTCATTTATCCACTACCGTGGAAGCCCCAGGAAATGCCCACACTAAGGTTGACCCTTCACCTGTGGTGGGATGAAAGATTGTTCCAAGGTGTGGCAGGCAGCAAAAGACCTTGCAGTTCGTCTGATGATAAGGTGTCAGTAGCTATCTGGCTGACAAAGTCACTGCACCAAATACAATCGCTCGCCCTGTTCCAGAGGAAGCCTCTCGGCCCGCAAGGTTTTGGCGCTCACAAAGGGTGAGTTTATTGGTAGTTAGGAGATGCAACATTAGGTGCATAATGTGACCTCCCTATGGATACGGCTCTGTGTGATGAGAAGGAATCCAGTGAGCAATCTGTGTGCACACAGGGAGGAATCATTCCGGATGTGAAAAGGCTGCTTGCAGATGCCATGATAAGCATAGGTTGCAGCCAACTGCAGCTGGTGGCTCTTATTGGTATTAACAATGTATATCGCTTTGGATAGGAAGAGATTCTTGCTGGGTTCGGGCTGCTCCCTGAAGTGATAAAGAATGCCAGCCACCAAGGTCCGTTTCCTTCTCTTGTACGAGGGTGAATCAAATGAAAACCTTAAATATTTGTTTAAATATTATTTATTGTGCAGAAGTGGTACAAAGCTGTATCACTTTTCAACATAATCTCCCCCACCCTCAATGCAAGTCCACCAGCGCTTACAAAGCAAATAAATTCCTTTAGAAAAAAATTCTTTTGGTAATCCGCGCAACCACTCATGCACCGCGTGGAGTACCTCTTCATCAGAACGGAACTTCTTTCCTCCCATTGCGTCATTGAATGGTCCAAACATATGGAAATCACTTGGGGAAAGGTCTGGTGAGTATGGTGGATGAGGAAGACACTCAAAATGCAGGTATGTGCTTGTTGCAACTGTTGAACGGGCAGTGTGGGGCCTTGCACTGTCATGTTGCAAAAGGACACCTGCTGACAGCAATCCACGTCACTTTGATTTGATTTCAGGCCGCAGATGATTTTTTAGGAGATCTGTGTATGATGCATTGGTGACAGTGGTTCCTCTAGGCATGTAATGCTCCAAAATGACGCCTTTTTCGTCCCAAAAGAGAATCAGCATAACATTCCCTGCTGATGGTTCTGTTCGAAACGTCTTTGGTTTTAGTGATGAAGAACGGCGCCATTCCTTGCTCGCTCTCTTCGTTTCCGGTTGGTGGAAGTGAACCCAGGTTTCGTCCCCAGTAACGATTCTTGCAAGGAAGCCATCACCTTCTCGTTCAAAGCGCCGAAGAAGTTCTTCACAAGCATCAACACGTCGTTCTCTCATTTCAGGAGTCAGCTGCCGTGGCACCCATGTTGCAGAGACTTTGTGAAACTGGAGCACATCATGCACAATGTGGTGTGCTGACCCATGAATAATCTGTAAACATGCTGCAGTGTCATTCAGTGTCACTCGGCAGTTTTCCTTTACTATGGCTTCAACTGATGCAATGTTCTGTGGAGTCACAACTCGTTGTGCCTGACCTGGACGAGGAGCATCTTCCACTAAAGTCACACCATTTTCGAACTTCCTACTCCATTAGTAGACCTGCTGCTGTGACAAACATGCATCACCGTACTGAACCTTCATTCGTCGATGAATATCAATAGGTTTCACACCTTCACTACGCAAAAACCGAATAATAGAACGCTGTTCTTCCGTGGTGCAGGTCGGAAGTGGACGGCCATCTTTATACTGATACTGCGACGGTATGTGTGCATCTGCACTATGCTGCCACCTACAGGCCATTCTGCACGTTGTTTGTAGCACGCTTACCAAATTAAAGGATAACGGCGCCAAATTTCAATTTGTTATTACAAATTTAAGGTTTTCATTTGACTCACCGTGGTAGTTTATGTTTGAGTAGTATAGCTTTGTAGTAACTCCAGCTCTACAGTCTAGCAAACTGATGCAAGGGTCACAGACGTTACTTGCAACTGAGGGACTGCCTTCCTGCAGTTCTTGAATAGAATTCTGGTATAAGGTTACCGTCCATTAGGAATGTGGGTGCACTCAATAACTGTGATATGACTTCCGGTTTTATTAGGCAAATCTGGATTTCGGCTAGTGCCTAGCCATTATCAGTGCACTATTTCATGGTACCAATGCATGTCCTAGTACGTCAGTCCCCTGTTGTTCAGGCTTCTGTCACAGTTCGTTCAAGACTACAGTAGTCCTGAACGAACTAGCCGAACTAGCCGAAATCTAGATTTGCCTAATAAAACCTGAAAGAAAAGGAGACGATTGATTGCTGTGCTCTATCATTTGAAAGAATTCCACTAGATTGAAGAAAATAAAGGCTTATTGTTGCTGAAGACAGGCCGCGTCATATATCTTCTGTATGATCGACGTTTCGACGCTTGTACTAGGATCTTCTTCAGACTCTTTTGGTGTCCACGACTGACTGAACACCGAGTGTGGCGCAGCCTAAAAATCTAGAATATTTTATTTTCAGTGACAACAGCCACGAAGGCCTGCAGACTTACATAAGGCTTCTTGCAGTTAACATTTTACTAGCAAGACGAAAGAGCGAGAATGCCTGTTGCATGCGGATTCAGGAGGTCTATGGAAAGCTCAATGCCATTTGGTCAATATGAACCATGTTATGACGTGAAGAAACTATACTGTAGGTTCTTTGCCGCGCGGGATTAGCCGAGCGATCTAAAGCGCTGCAGTCATGAACTGTGCGGTTGGTCCCGCTGGAGGTTCGAGTCCTCCCTCGGGCATGGGTATGTGTGTTTGTCCTTAGGATAATTTAGGTTAAGTAGTGTGTAAGCTTAGGGGCTGATGACCTTAGCAGCTAAGTCCCATAAGATTTCACACACATTTGAACATTTTTTGTAGGTTGTTTGATTGCTCTGTGAAATGGTCGATCGGAATTACAACACACAGAATTTTAGTTAACTTTATTACAAGAATATAAAAAAGATTTACATAAGTTTGTACGCTACATTACCATAGGAATGTGCTGAATATTTACAACTGTCTTTAAATATCAAAGCTTCACTTGATGCCCACCTTACAAAACTCTTCTCTTGGCATACAAAGTTTACGACACTACATTTACGACGTTAGTCCTTCTTGTGACCTAAGTAGTCAATGTTGTCTTCTTGACCGGTAGTCACGAGCTGGCCAGAGCCTTCCTCTGCTCGGCTGTATCTCATTCTCTGCGCTGTTGTGGTGCAAAACTGCGAGTGAGAGCGTGGCTCCACCAGCGCCTCCCATTCGTTGGTGCGAACTACAGGGAGATGTCTATAACTTCTCTGGAATGGATTAGAATTGCCGACTCTGGTATGGCACCGCGATCTTTGTATGATACCATAAACTGGTACCAGATAGCTGTCGTGGGGTAAGTTGTTCACTAGGAGACCCAAAGGGGTAGATTCAGATGTCTGGTCGGAAAGGGTTTGTTCAAAAAAATGGTTCAAATGGCTCTGAGCACTATGGGACTTAACATCTGAGGTCACCAGTCCCCTAGAACTTAGAACTACTTAAACTTAACTAACCTAAGGACATCACACACATCCACGCCAGAGGCAGGGTTCGAACCTGCGACCGTAGCGGTGGCGCGGTTCCAGACTGAAGCGCCTAGAACCGTTCGACCATAGCGGCCGGCAGGGTTTGTTCCTCCTCACACACTGGCCTCTTTCCTTCCGGATGTGTGAGAGTTGTTTCTTATGTGTAGTTGTTTACGGTAGGTGAGAGTAATGGATGCATGTACACCATTGTGTTGTCTATGTCGTATGACAACGCTGGAGACGGGAGAGGGTGAAACCTAATGCTGCCACACCGCCAGTTCCTATTGAATATCACCAAAGGGGCCGCCGATCTTAACGCCCCAACCCGACTGGCGGATCACCATCAGCAGAATCACATGCACTCTTACCGCGAGACACTGTGGAGAGATTTGGAATTTAATCCAAGACACTGACCCAAATGAGTTCTACATCATCTCGTCCTCCACGTGTCAGCTACATGCAGAAGTTTCATCCACCACCAGAATTCGAACTGCCGTTTAGTCCAGCGCCGCTTCACTGGTGCGCTTCCGTGAGCTCTGGTACGGAGGCTGTCAGGGTGTGTAGCGCCACATTGGAGCACCTCAAGTGTCGCGCGTTCCGCTCATGAATTTTGGTACTCTGGCACCCGCCAATGTCTCTTGTTGCACTGCGCTAGTATCACGACAGGCTATGAAGATTTAGATTATATTAGATTAGATTAGTACCTGTTCCATAGATCATGAATACGACACTTCGTAATGATGTGGAACGTGACAGGTTAATAAAAGGTGTCTATACAAGATATTACATTACACGAAGTATTACATGACGCTTAATATTTTTAATTTTATTTTTTTATATTTTTTGTGGGGGTTGGGGAAATTACCCACTTACTATATCCAAAAATTCATCTAATGAGTAGAAGGAGTTGCCATTAAGAAATTCTTTTAATTTCCTTTTAAATGCTATATGGCTTTCCGTCAGACTTTTGATGCTATTAGGTAAGTGACGAAAGACTTTTGTGGCAGCATAATGCACCCCCTTATGAGCCAAAGTTAGATGTAGCCTTCAGTAGTGAAGATCATCCTTACTTCTAGTGTTGTAGCCATGTACACTGCTATTACTTTTGAATTCGTTCGGATTGCTAATAACAAATATCATAAGTGAATATATATATTGTGAGGCTACAGTGAAGATCTCTAACTATTTAAATACGTGTCTGCAGGATGATCTTGGATGAGCTCCAGCAATTATTCTGATTACTCGCTTTTGTGCAATGAACACTCTTTTACTCAATGATGAGTTACCCCAGAATATGATGCCATAGGAAAGCAGAGAATGAAAATAGGCGTGGTAAGCTAATTTACTGAGATGTATATCGCCAAAATTTGCAATGACCCTAATAGCATAAGTAGCTGAACTCAAACGTTTCAGCAGATCTTCAGTGTGCTTTTTTCAGTTCAACCCCTCATTAGTGCACACACCTAGAAATTTTGAATATTCTACCTTAGCTACCAATTTCTGATCGAAGTGTATATTTATTAATGGTGTCATTCCATTTACTGTATGGAACTGTATGTACTGTGTTTTGTCAGAGTTTAATGAAAGCCCATTTGCAGAGAACCACTTAATGATTTTCTGAAAAACATCGTTTACAATTTCACCAGTTAATTCTTGTCTGTTGGCTGTGATAGCTATACTTGTGTCGTCGGCAAAAAGTACCAGCTTTGGATCTTCGAATGCATGGCTTGTGTCTCTCAGGACACAGGGCGAACTGGAAGACTGACCGCCTAATCTCTCCCATTCGCCCTAACAGTTGACATGTGGCCCATCACTAAGCACGATCCAGGAGCCCACGTGGTGGAGGCCCCTTACGAAAATAGAAAAAAAGAACTAATGTGCACTCGGTATGCCTGCCGGAGTCTCCTCTCAGCGATGAAAGAGGTACTGTCTGCTGTTATAAACGATACAGGGTGCAGTCTTCTCCAACTTATAGCACAAGTCGCAACTTGTTATGCCTGTCGCTTGGGTTCTGAGGTCTTCACCAGTTTCTTCAGGTGCTCAAGGTGCTTCGCTCGCAGTATTTTATCCAGAACTGCTCGGAATCCTCTGCTTTACAACCGGATAGATGGCCTCAACAGATGTTCCTTAGATTCCACGGAAAATCTTGGCTCCATATTTCTGGAACTACACTACATTGCTCACATCTACTTGACAGCTCAGGGGTGCAGTACACAGTGGATTCAGCAATCTGGGTTGTACAGTACATTTTGAGTGCACGTAGTTAATGAATTTCTATGTCATCTAGTGAATTCTCGCTAGACTAATACAATAGCGAATGAGGATTGACAACGAAGTACAGCTATTGAGTATGTCAAGATTCTAATAGTTAACTGCCGAACCATTCGCAGCAAAGTTGCAAAATTCGCCGATGTTCATGTCAGCTGTTTGTCCCCCTTATACTACTTACACTATGACCCGAAAGTTAGGTGAAACCCCAAGTAGGAAGTTCCCAAAAATATTCAACGAGACACGCAATGTATATTGGAAAGACAGAGTATCAGGGAAGTGGAGTGTTGACGCCTTAAATGAAGTTGGTCTGACCAGCGAAGAAGAAATTCAGTCGAGCTGCAAATTTACCTGGAAGCAAGTAGCCAATTTAGTGTTCTCAGATTAACCGGGTATTTTTAGTGGCCAACCTTTTCTGTTGTAATAGCTGCTTAATCATTCACAGGAAATCCAAATTCTGTTTTGTAAAAATACCCTGATCTTGCAGCAGCTGCTGAGTAAGACTGCAACTTACTAAGCATTGACTGGGATATTTATGCTTTCCTTGCCGACGGAAAGGACAGACCATCTTGTGAAATGGTTTCGAATACTTTCGTCGAAAACCGTTTCGAGCAACTAGTTCGACAGCTCATATGTAACACAAATATTTTATACCCTTTGGCTGACCTCATCGACAGCGTCAGCAAGAAGGCCGGAATTAGCCTCGTATGTTACCAGAATAAATAAATCCATCAGGAAGGGTAAGAAAGTTAACAGCCTATTTACAAAACAAGTGGGCGCTATTTAATTAAAATGAGATGGACGTAGAGGAGTTGTGGGCAAAATTTAAACTTATCGTGCCACGGTTCTGGATAATTAGTGTCGAGTAAGGCGATTATGACTGGGAAAGATACATCTTGGTTTGGTATTTTACGGGCCGTAAGACGCACTGTTTTCTTCGAGAAATTGTCTCCAAAATTCAGTTGCGTCTTATACTCGAAACTGATATACAATGTCCGGTGTCTGACAATTCCCGCCAGTCTTAAAAATGGCCATATATTCGACGCCGCGGGAAATCTATCTCTATATGGCAACACTGGATTCCACTGGCAGCCAGCAGTGCGCCAATGTGACGAAACTGAGTTACTAAGGCTGTCTCTCCCTCCCGCCCCGCCATCACAAACCAAGAACATTGTCTAGCCTATAATGAGTCATTGTAGTCTACTCTGCCAGTGAGCTTGAACTGAAAGTGATTTGCGTTATCGGTAACAGTACAATATTTATATTAGTGGCTTGTTTCGTAATGGGAAAAATAAAAGGTATTCATATGATGTAATAGCGTTTGCACAAGAACATGGAAACAGAACAGCTGAGCGGCATTTCCACCTAGTGAAACAGCCATTCGCGACTGGTGGGCTCGTAAAGATGAGCTGAAAAAAATACGGAAGACTAAATGTGCAAATAGAGAACTGAATGCGAAATGGCCAAAACAAAAAGATGACGTATTGAAATGGATTCAAGGACACCGTCAAAATGGCAATGGCCGGCAGCGGTGGCCGAGCGGTTGTGGGCGCTTCAGTCCGGAACCGCGCGACTGCTACGGTCGCAGGTTCGAATCCTGACTCGCGCATGGGTGTGTGTGATGTCCTTAGGTTGGTTAGGTTTAAGTAGTTCTAAGTTCTAGGGGACTGATGACCTCAGATGTTAAGTCCCATAGTGCTAAAGGCCATTTGAACCATTTGAAAATGACAATGGATGAGTAAACAAAATGAATCAAATAAACGCTCGTAAGCTAGCGCTACAGTGGAACTTAACGGACTTTAAGGGTGAAGTTGGTTGGTGCTACAAGTTTATGAAGCGTCATACTCTTAGCACGCAAACCAAAACCAAAATGATCACAGAAAGTGTCACAAGAGTATGAAAAGAAACTATTATTTTTCCACCGTTTTCTTACTCAACATCGAAAGAAAACCGTTGTGGATCTAAGCCAATTAGCGAATACAGACGAAACTTCTGACATTTTATGTGCCGAGTAATAGAACTGTTGCCATATAAAGTGCTAAAACCGTAACTTTAAAAACAAGTGGACGTGAAAAATGGCACTACACTGTTGTCCTTTCATGTTGTGGTTCAAATGGCTCTAAGCACTATGGGACTTAACATCGGAGGTCATCAGTCCCCTAACCTTAGATCTACGTAAACCTAACTAACCTAAAGACATGACACACATCCATGCCCGAGGCAGGATTCAACCTGCGACCGTAGCAGCCGCGTGGTTCCGGACTGAAGCGCCTAGAACCGCTCGGCCACCACGGCTGGCTTTCATGTTGTGCTGCCGGTACTAAACTTAACCCGATGATCATTTTCAAGTGGAAAACAGTGCCAAAACCTTCTGAAATACGGCCAGGTGTTGTTGTTCAAGTACATGACAAGGTTTGGATGGACAAGGCTGGTATGAAATTATGGATTAATAGAGTGTGGGAGAGAAGGAAAGGTGCGTTATTGAAGAAGAGTTCTGTTGGTGTGCTAGATCAGTAGAGTAGTCACCTGAAAAATTCTGTGAAAGAAAAATGGAGATAGGGAAATACAGAGCTTTCTATTATTCCCGGAGGACTTACTTCAAAATTGCAACCCCTTGATTTCTCGATAAATACACAGCTTTACTGTATGATTAAATGATGATGGCGTCCTCTTGGGTAAAATATTCCGGAGGTAAAATAGTCCCCCATTCGGATCTCCGGGAGGGGACTACTCCCTGAGGACGTCGTTATCAGGAGAAAGAAAACTGGCATTCTACGGATCGGAGCGTGGAATGTCTGATCCCTTAATCGGGCAGGTAGGTTAGAAAATTTAAAAAGGGAAATTGATAGGTTAAAGTTAGATATAGTGGGAATTAGTGAAGTTCGGTGGCAGGAGGAACAAGACTTTTGGTCAGGTGATTACAGGGTTATAAACATAAAATCAAATAGGGGTAATGCTGGAGTAGGTTTAATAATGGATAGGAAAATAGGAATGCGGGTAAGCTACTATAAACAGCATAGTGAACGCATTATTGTGGGCAAGATAGATACGAAGCCCACACCTACCACAGTAGTACAAGTTTATATGCCAACTAGCTCTGCAGATGATGAAGAAATTGATGAAATGTATGACGAGATAAAAGAAATTATTCAGGTAGTGAAGGGAGACGAAAATTTAATAGTCATGGGTGACTGGAATTCGTCAGTAGGAAAAGGGAGAGAAGGAAACATAGTAGGTGAATATGGATTGGGGGGAAGAAATGAAAGAGGAAGCCGCCTTGTAGAATTTTGCACAGAGCATAACTTAATCATAGCTAACACTTGGTTCAAGAATCATAAAAGAAGGTTGTATACCTGGAAGAATCCTGGAGATACTAATAGGTATCAGATATATTATATAATGGTAAGACAGAGATTTAGGAACCAGGTTTTAAATTGTAAGACATTTCCAGGGGCAGATGTGGATTCTGACCACAATCTATTGGTTATGAACTGCAGATTGAAACTGAAGAAACTGCAAAAAGGTGGGAATTTAAGGAGATGGGACCTGGATAAACTGAAAGAACCAGAGGTTGTAGAGAGTTTCAGGGAGAGCATAAGGGAACAATTGACAGGAATGGGGGAAAGAAATGCAGTAGAAGAAGAATGGGTAGCTCTGAGGGATGCAGTAGTGAAGGCAGCAGAGGATCAAGTAGGTAAAAAGACGAGGGCTAATAGAAATCCTTGGGTAACAGAAGAAATATTGAATTTAATTGATGAAAGGAGAAAATATAAAAATGCAGTAAATGAAGCAGGCAAAAGGGAATACAAACGTCTCAAAAATGAGATCGACAGAAAGTGCAAAATGGCTAAGCAGGGATGGCTAGAGGGCAATGTAAGGATGTAGAGGCTTGTCTCACTAGGGGTAAGATAGATACTGCCTACAGGAAAATTAAAGAGACCTTTGGAGAAAAGAGATCCACTTGTATGAATATCAAGAGCTCAGATGGAAACCCAGTTCTAAGCAAAGAAAGGAAAGCAGAAAGCTGGAAGGAGTATATAGAGGGTCTATACAAGGGCGATGTACTTGAGGACAATATTATGGAAATGGAAGAGGATGTAGATGAAGATGAAATGGGAGATATGATACTGCGTGAAGAGTTTGACAGACCACTCAAAGACCTGAGTCGAAACAAGGCCCCGGGAGTAGACAACATTCCATTAGAACTACTGATGGCCTTGGGAGAGCCAGTCATGACAAAACTCTACCATCTGGTGAGCAAGATGTATGAGACAGGCGAAATACCCACAGACTTCAAGAAGAATATAATAATTCCAATACCAAAGAAAGCAGGTGCTGACAGATGTGAAAATTACCGAACTACCAGTTTAATAAGTCACAGCTGCAAAATACTAACGCGAATTCTTTACAGACGAATGGAAAAACTGGTAGAAGCGGACCTCGGGGAAGATCAGTTTGGATTCCGTAGAAATGTTGGAACACGTGAGGCAATACTAACCTTACGACTTATCTTAGAAGAAAGATTAAGAAAAGGCAAACCTACGTTTCTAGCATTTGTAGACTTAGAGAAAGCTTTTGACAACGTTAACTGGAATACTCTCTTTCAAATTCTGAAGGTGGCAGGGGTAAAATACAGGGAGCGAAAGGCTATTTACAATTTGTACAGAAACCAGATGGCAGTTATAAGAGTCGAGGGGCATGAAAGGGAAGCAGTGGTTGGTAAAGGAGTGAGACAGGGTTGTAGCCTCTCCCCGATGTTATTCAATCTGTATATTGAGCAAGCAGTAAAGGAAACAAAAGAAAAATTCGGAGTAGGTATTAAAATTCATGCAGAAGAAGTAAAAACTTTGAGGTTCGCCGATGACATTGTAATTCTGTCAGAGACAGCAAAGGACTTGGAAGAGCAGTTGAACGGAATGGACAGTGTCTTGAAAGGAGGATATAAGATGAACATCAACAAAAGCAAAACGAGGATAATGGAATGTAGTCACATTAAATCGGGTGATGCTGAGGGGATTAGATTAGGAAATGAGACACTTAAAGTAGTAAAGGAGTTTTGCTATTTAGGGAGTAAAATAACTGATGATGGTCGAAGTAGAGAGGATATAAAATGTAGACTGGCAATGGCAAGGAAAGTGTTTCTGAAGAAGAGAAATTTGTTAACATCGAGTATAGATTTAAGTGTCAGGAAGTCGTTTCTGAAAGTATTTGTATGGAGTGTAGCCATGTATGGAAGTGAAACATGGACGATAACCAGTTTGGACAAGAAGAGAATAGAAGCTTTCGAAATGTGGTGCTACAGAAGAATGCTGAAGATAAGGTGGGTAGATCACGTAACTAATGAGGAGGTATTGAATAGGATTGGGGAGAAGAGAAGTTTGTGGCACAACTTGACTAGAAGAAGGGATCGGTTGGTAGGACATGTTTTGAGGCATCAAGGGATCACAAATTTAGCATTGGAGGGCAGCGTGGAGGGTAAAAATCGTAGAGGGAGACCAAGAGATCAATACACTAAGCAAATTCAGAAGGATGTAGGTTGCAGTAGGTACTGGGAGATGAAGAAGCTTGCACAGGATAGAGTAGCATGGAGAGCTGCGTCAAACCAGTCTCAGGACTGAAGACCACAACAACAACAACAACAAGAGAGTAAAGGAATAAATGGATGATGGATGAAACCCAACAAGAATTGTTTGCAGTCTAATAATAAAAATAGTAACAATTTTATTTTTAAATTTTTTTAAAAACTGAGGTGTGTCTTATAGTCCGTAAAATACGGTAATATTATTTGGAAAATACTGAATAATGTGAGATTGCTGCATTCTCGGTTCAAGTTAAGGTTTGTAGAAATTTGTACGTCTTTAATGAGACATTTTCACTAAGCATATAACAATATTCGTAGTCATGTTACTCAAAGATCTTTCCAAGAATCCCAGAAAATGGCTAATTAGGTTGAAAGCTTCTGTTTATTATGTTATCGAGCTTTAAAACGAACTATAATCAAACAAGTCTGTCAGTGGTTAACACAGTCTTAGTCTAGAGTGAGAGAAGACACTATCGTTAAATCTTTCAATGAGTGCGGCATAAGCAACGCTCTCGATGGCAGCGAGGATCTTATATATGAGGAGGACAATGATGACGACAAAGAGGAAGAAGAGAAAGAAGAATAAAAAGAAGAAGAAAGATGAGATGACGATTTTCAGGGATTTTAAAGGTCAGTTTGGTTTCACAAACTAAGAATTTTTATTTAGTCTGGCTTTGCAGTCTAATAATAAAAATAGTAACAATTTTATTTTTAAAATTTTTTAAAAACTGAGGTGTGTCTTATAGTTCGTAAAATACGGTAATATTATTTGGAAAAGACTGAATAATGTGAGGTTGCTGCATTCTTGGTTCAAGTTAAGTTTTGTAGAAATTCGTACGTCTTTAATGAGACATTTTCACTAAGCATATAACAATATTCGTAGTCATGTTACTCAAAGATCTTTCCAAGAACCCCAGAAAATGGCTAATTAGGTTGAAAGCTTCTGTTTATTATGTTATCGAACAGCCTGATACGGGTACAGAAGACAGCAAATGAAAACCTGAAGTCTTACATTTCGCTTGTGAAAATGTATTTGATACAGAGAGACAGTACAAAGTTACCATTCTCCGACTGCCACACAAACTCGCAAGTATGTCGGATGGAAATAAGCGAGAAACTTCCGAGCCATCTGGAACAACTGAAGTGGCACGTCCTGGTGGGATTCCAAGTCGATTATAAAGAAAGTACTCTGCGACATTGACTCCTTCCCTAGCTCACATTTATCTTCAGTTTCTCACACAATGTACAATCTAGAAAGAAGCGCAGGAAACTCTCGTACATAAGAAGGGCAAAAGAACGGATGCACAAAATGGTATGCTAATATTCTTAACGACGGTCTGCTGCAGGAAACTAGAAAATAGTGAGTTTTCTAGAGAGATAGAAAAGCTTGTGTACGTAAATTATCAGTTAGAATGTATCCGTCGGGCGAAAGACAGCTCTCCTGTTTCACAAACGATGTTCTGTGAATCGTGGACGCACGCCATTTGGCTGGTTCTATAATCACAGATTCCTGGAAAGCATTCGACAATATTCCACACCATAGGCTGTTAAGAAAGCTTCAAATATACGGAATACGCTCTCAAATATGTATCTAGCTAGAAGACTTTCTATTAGCACTCAGTACTTTGTTTTGGACAGCTAGAGTTTATCAGTGACAAAGTGACGTTAGAAGTGCGAGGAAAGTTATTTTGTTCAGTGACTTTTTAACTGCTTTACACGTGGACTATTTACTTGCATTGACCAGTTATTTGCTTTACATGCAAATAATATTTGTTTCTAGTTCAACTTGGTGTTTAGAACCTTGAATTACTCCTTAGTTATTTACTTAGACAGGATAGGTTTCCGAGTGATTCAATACATCCAAGTGTTCTGTTTTACTGAACTGCAGAGTATTTATTGCTTTAACAGTGCTCTTTAACATTTGTGGAATAGTAAATTTCTGAAATGTTCGGTTAGTTTTATTTCTGAAACACTACACGTAAACGTTCACAGGCGAATAGTTCAATATTTGTAAAAGTGGAAATGCAAAGAAAAGAACTAATTAGTCTGCCCGAATTTCATTCTTGCCAAAATCTCCATACTCTAGTAACAGTAACTGAATAAAAAAATGATCACAAAATGTGGTTATTGGTCATTGCAGTTTAATTGCGAACATAATGAATACCTACTGCACAGGATTGTAAAAGAGTTGATTTGCATGCATTTGTGTTTAAAAGTATTGTCATGTTGTATTTTGCCACAAGTGTCCAGTTCTGACATCAGTCAATTGATATAATCGTTTCGGAGTTCCCGTGCTAAATGTTGAGCCAGTATTACAATCATTATTACAGCACAAGCACTTGCGAAGTGCAGCAGTCATTTCAACAGCTTTTCGTTATTTAAAGATTTATTGGCTACCACTGTTCAGACCATAACAGATTCTGGGGCCACGTATTTTATTTATGAACTACTTGATGCAAAGAAGTAAATGTTCACTAAGAAAACGTCTAGTAAACAGATCAGTTAATATAACCATTCAAAGTTCATTTCTATGTCAGTGTTTTTCAATAGTTAAACGGTAAAAGCTCCTCACGTCCACATTAATTGTGCTCCTCCCTCCATAGTCATCTCAATCACTACCCCCCCCCGCCCCCCGCCCCCCCGCCCCCCGCCCCCCAGATCGCATCCGTACTCGCCTAGTAAGGTCATTCGAATACTCTAAAAGCTATTAATCGCTGAACACAGTTTCATGCATTCCATGAGTTGCCAATGTTTCCCGGTCCTGGCCTCACTCAAAACACCACCACATGTCACAACATGTGGTGTTAACGACAATCTGTGCAGGGGCTGGTCTTTCCCTAGCCCGGTAGCTGCTAGTCTTCAACCAACGGTGCGGGAAGACACAGAGTGTCGCAGGAGGTCCATTACTTGTTCTTGGATTGCAGGTGTAGATGTGAAAGGGTTACAATGAACTTGGCGTACAATACGGCAATTATGAAACTTCCTGGCAGATTAAAACTGTGTGCCCGACCGAGACTCGAACTCGGGACCTTTGCCTTTCGCGGGCAAGTGCTCTACCAACTGAGCTACCGAAGCACGACTCACGCCCGGTACTCACAGCTTTACTTCTGCCAGTACCTCGTCTCCTACCTTCCAAACTTTACAGAAGTTCTCCTGCGAAACTTGCAGAACTAGCACTCCTGAAAGAAAGGATATTGCGGAGACATGGCTTAGCCACAGCCTGGGGGATGTTTCCAGAATGATATTTTCACTCTGCAGCGGAGTGTGCGCTGATATGAAACTTCCTGGCAGATTAAAACTGTGTGCCCGACCGAGACTCGAACTCGGGACCTTGGCCTTTCGCGGGCAAGTGCTCTACCAACTGAGCTACCGAAGCACGACTCACGCCCGGTACTCACAGCTTTACTTCTGCCAGTACCTCGTCTCCTACCTTCCAAACTTTACAGAAGTTCTCCTGCGAAACTTGCAGAACTAGCACTCCTGAAAGAAAGGATATTGCGGAGACATGGCTTAGCCACAGCCTGGGGGATGTTTCCAGAATGAGATTTTCACTCTGCAGCGGAGTGTGCGCTGATATGAAACTTCCTGGCAGATTAAAACTGTGTGCCCGACCGAGACTCGAACTCGGGACCTATACCTTTCGCGGGCAAGTGCACTACCAACTGAGCTACCGAAGCACGACTCACGCCCGGTACTCACAGCTTTACTTCTGCCAGTACCTCGTCTCCTACCTTCCAAACTTTACAGAGTTCGAGTCTCGGTCGGGCACACAGTTTTAATCTGCCAGGAAGTTTCATATCAGCGCACACTCCGCTGCAGAGTGAAAATCTCATTCTGAATACGGCAATTGTCCCTTATGATCACATTTGGTCGATCGGAACGGTGACTATTCCTGTCCTCAGGTATCATGCAGTCCACATCTGGATTTGCACAATTCGACCAGCTGACCAAATGGAGACTCACAATGAGAACAATTTCAAACTCTTTCAGGTGCTGATAACGCTGTCTCGCACTAGTACGCGGTATCTCCGTGTTCTTCACTATGATCTTTCATAATCTGGTGCTGTTCACGCTCCTTATATACCCTACCAGGCGTAAACACACACACACACAGAGATACCTTTCATTGGTAGTGATATCGCCGTCTGTGATTATTGCACGTTGACGTCGAACACTAGCGGTGGTCACATAAACGTGACTGGATTGTGTAAGTGACAGGGTCAGTATTACCTCACGTGTTCCCACATTTCTCCAGAAGCCAAATTTATGTTTCTTGAGGTCAGGTTCTATCAGTCTTTCAGTTCCTCCCCCATCAGTCACCATATGACTATAATCGAGGAGTAGTCGTCCGAAAGTTCGTGGATTTTGAACCACTTGACGTGGCTGGAAGCTGGAGAGAATTTTATCAGTTAATGTTAGTATTTTACAACCATACCCTACTGAAGTGGTAGCATCCGTCTTCTTTGGAAATGGAACTATTACAGTGATCTTGACGTCTGTGCGTATCACGCTGTCTCATATATTTTATGTAGCAGGTGGAATAGTTTTTTCATGAACAGTTAAACATCAAGCCGATTAGGTGCGAAGATTTTTACAGACACTATTAGCAATGATTCGTATCTACTCCATGACTACTAAACCACTGCAGAATTTCTAAATACGAGCGTGAAATAATATAACGTGTGTGTGTGTGTGTGTGTGTGTGTGTGTGTGTGTGTGTGTGTGTTTTACATATGATAGAAGAGTTGGAGGAGTAGGACACGGAGTAGTGTGATGAGGGGGAGGGTGGGGGGGAGGCAAAGAGAGAGCGAAGTTGCTCATAGAACTAAGTACAAATCTTCACATAAAAATACGAAGGTAGCTTAACCTCAATGTAAACCACTACCATGTAAATGGTCAGCATATAACGAAGTTTTCATTGAGAAAGTGTATTAGAGTTATAAATTAATGAGACGTTCTATATTCTTGTCTACTGGATCGTTCAGTAACTGCCTAGTCGGCGCGCGAAATTATGTAGCAATGCTGAGGGGCTGCTGGGCCCATATGCCCTTGAAAATAAAATATTACTGTGAAACCTAGAGAAAATGGACTTGTGAGGCGGGGTAGATGATGCACTACTGTAATTGTCAAGCCACCTGTGCGGTTGCCCTTCGCCGCCCGCCACTGCACAGTGTTATTTCAGTAAATACAATCGCCAAGCGCTCACTGTGAAACGCTGTGTTCACCGGTTGCCACGGCGCTCATTGTATAAACTCATCTCGTTCCGCCACCGAGACCAGGAAAACATGGTCTGCACGGTCAGCGTGCACTGCGACAGAGGGCCGTGGCCCTTTGACATGGGAGCAGTCACCGCTCCGAGGGCGTGGGTGTTGTAGCGCACCTTTAGTTTATTTGACTGGCGAGGCAATTATCAAGTTCCTGCATGTGTGTCTCCAGCGTATTCCCACGCATTTCGTGCGTTTCTTAAGAAAACACAGCTGGCTTTAACTACATGGGCTCTCCTATTTTCACATTTAAGAGGATAGTCCATGACTGCAAATTTTTGAGCCTAATTTTTTATTGCCTTAAAATGTTTCTTAGAGAGTACTTTTAAGATTCATATCAAGTAGGTCATAAATGTTAAAATTTTGTCAAAACAGCAGTTTACTGCATAGGGGTCTGGCACATCCTAACGTTCGAATTCAACCACTGTAATCGATATAAATAAAAATGTAACTGTTCATTTATTCAAAATCGTGTACCTCCGTAGGTTCTTCACCGATTACTGTGGAATTATGACAACATTGCGTTCTAATACAGCCTCGTTTTAGGTAACTGTTTCTTGAATATGTACACATAAGAGGAGATGGACAGAGGTTGGGAAGCCAGCCTGTGTGGCTGAGCAGTTCTAGGCGCTTCAGTCTGGAACCGCGCGACCGCTACGGTCGCAGGTTCGAATCCTGCCTCGGGCAGGGATGTGTGTGATGTCCTTAGGTTACTTAGGTTTAAGTAGTTCTACTTTCTAGGGCACTGATGACCTCTGATGTTAAGTCCCATAGTGCTCAGAGCCATTTGAAACATTTTTTTTTTTTTTACAGAGGGTGGGAGAAAGTGGACATAGAAAAAGGGAAGGAGGAGATTGACAGACAGAGGGACAGGAGGAGATAGAGGATTAGAAGATGGACAAAGAGCATTTGAGCACACTGAACTACAGCAAAGCATGGCTGGATACAGGTATTACTACTATATTTACCGGAGGAATAGAGTTCCTGTTAGTTTCAGATATTATCACAGAGGGTATTGGTATCAACTAAAATAATATTATCAACAATATTTATATTTGTAATGTGATCCATTTATGATAAACAATCTGAAAGCGCGTGCTTATCTCGCGTGTGCTTAACTTGTCATTTCGCTTGACGTGAATGCTTGTAAATGACAACAAATGTATTTATACAATAAAATATGTTCAAAAAGTAATGCCAATCTTACGAAAAAAAGTTTCGATTGGTAAGCGGAAGCCAATTAATCGACACCATTTCGTCAATATGAGAGTGTTTTGACATAAATGAAAGAATGGCAAACTGTACTGTGCTGGCATTGCCGATTAAAGGTTGTTCAATTTCAGAATTAAGAAAAACACATTGACAGTTTAAACTCTTGATTTTTGAAAACAACATTTTTCAAATTGGCGGAGATATAACTCGATAAAATATACACGCAATTACATTACACCTTTCTGTGACTTGTGAGTCGGCGTTTTTTCTACTGTAGCACATAGAATTTTTTGGATGTGTTTTAATTTCAGTTTTTTTGTGTATGTTTTTATAACGACTTTTTTGTCGAAAACATACTACGTTAGTGTTGTGTACATAGTTCCGCGTAGTCAGCGCGTACACAATTTTCCCACTAGACCGCGCCCCGCTAAGCACAACAGTGCAGGCGCAGCGCTCGTCCATCTCCGCACTACGAGATGCCGCTGCCTTAGAGACGGACCAAATTCTGCTTCCGCCGATCCACGTATTAATATGTAACGCAGCCAATGAGATAGCTGCTAACGTAGAACCTTTTCTCCTCGCGGATCACACTCGCACAGTGATACCTGAACGCGCGAGGTATTATAATGAGTGTACATACCTCCGATTACTCAGTCTGCATTTATCTGCACCAGTCTGTACCAGTCTGCATTTGTCTGCATTAGTCTGTACCAGTCTATAGTCAAGTTTCAGACTGTGCCTAATAAGATTACCATATTCCTGTACATAGCCATGAAGATAAATGAATAGACACTTTGTCAAGTATCAGAGATATGTGAGAATAAGATTAACCTACCAAGACCCAAAGGAACTTCAGATTGTCAATTGTAAATAGCATCCAGAATCAAGTTACGTAATGTCTATGCTTTTTTATTATTTTAATAAATGTGTGTGAAAATTAATCAAGTTCTGTTTAAAATTGGTCACCGTCAATCTGCTACTCTAAGCGTGCAAGTGGCATTTCTATTGTCTGACCTAACGGCAGAAGATAAACACGCCACAATAAGACCACGAGACATATTGCTGACACTCGCCTACTTCATTAGAGCGACAAGTCAAATAATCTGATGGTGTGTGTACCGAAGGTCTTACAGTACGCACACCACAGTTAGACAATATCAGTTTCAAAGTACTTTATGAGATTTTGTTTTAGGTTGAAAATTCTTGCGTTCAGAGCTCCCACAAACCGCCCTCGCACTCCACGAAGGCCTTTCGTCAGTGTCGTGTAGTGCCCTCTGGGCGCAAGTTTTGTACTTAAAAAATACCGTAGATTAATGAATATTTTTCTACGTAATGTCTCATATTTTTCACTCTATTCAAATTTGGTTTCATTTTTATATGTATGTACGTCGATATTGTGAGATGTTGAAATCGATATAATATCTAGTGTGAATATCTTTGTACTTATTGTTATCTTTGAGGCTGGCATGTGACTTTTAGCGCGGAAGCGTACAGAGTAGTCAAGTTTTTGTGTTGAATATGAAGAGTCTTGATTTTGTGTTGGAAATGAAAAGATGAGTCTGAGTTGTGGACAATGAAAAATGTTGTGAGTTTTATTAAGAGCAGTAACGGCTGCGAAGTTGTATTATGAAGTAATGTTTTGAACATACGAAAGCATAAAAAAGTTAATAAATGTGAATTTATGTGAAAAGTGAGTGTTAAGAATTATTTTCAAATGACCATTGTTTAAAAAAGTATGAAAAACATAAATCATCAAATCAATTCTGAAAGATTGTCTTCGTAAGTTCTTCAGGTCGGCGTAATTAACAGGCGAGTGCCTTTCGCACCAACAAGCGGTAGTCATGCTACCTAGTGACAACATTTTTAATTACGAGCCAAAGCCAGAGCGAGATCGTCCTTGGATTGCAAATACAAGATAAGTGATATTATTGTTAATTTTCTTCAGTGACTGTAATCAACTGATGTAGCAACACCTACCATATTTAAGACCTTTCAGTTGTGCAATAAAAAGATCATACTTTGAGTGGGCGACGTGATAATTTTTTAACTAATTAACTGTTAGTGGAGGTATAGTTATACTTGTTTTTTGTTGAAAAAAATCATGAATATCAGTTCCAAGACCGAGCGTCACTCTGGTCCAAACCCTTAACTGTCCCTTCTTCTGTAACCAAACAGAGGGCACGCAGAAATGACTCCCGAATTTTAAACGTAAATAACACAACAACGCATGACATTCACAAATTTAATGTGCGGTTTGAAAGAGTAGTGTCCGCAATTTATGTCACACCTGAGAGCTGCAAGGAGGGAGACGTTGGAGATCACATGCAACGCCTCGACAGTCTTATCATGTGGCGTGGAGAACATTGAGATTTCGTGTTTGAGATATACTACAAAAATTCCGATTCTATTACCACAACACAACGTTCATTGCGTAAATATTTTAGGCTAGGTCAACATACGAACATTCCAGGCTGGAAGACCAGTCTGTTGTGAATCAGTAATTTGATGTTCTGTACTGGTCCGCGAGCAGCCCCAGACAGATCCTTGAGCGCCCTCTCCATAGATAACATGATACTGTTTGGGGCAGTGTCACTGATTTCGGAATTGCAGGTTAATACTTTTTTAAGAAGAGGGTGCAACTGTGACAATTACATCTGAGATCTTTGCTTGCTGTTGCTACAAAACATCTTGCAGCCGACTCACAATGATCTAGGGGATCTTGCTGTGTGATTGCATCAAGATGTTGGCACTACACACGCAACCAGAGCATCGATAGGTGCCCTTAAATAAATGTAGAGAAATGGTTCCAGGGTATCTGACGTTCCTGTAGCAGTCCTTCCCCGGATCTCGCCCAATGCTATTTCTTTTTCTGGGGATATCTCATGGCGCTTCTTCTGTCGTAAGCCGTGAACGCTGTATGACGTGAAAACTCCGTGAAAAATCTATGCGATACCGTAAGATATCACCATAAGAGTCACACGGAACTCCAGGGAGAGACTTCGGATGCGACTGAAAAGGACGATCGTCATTTGGATGATATCTTTTTCAAGACTTTCTATTTATGTGGTTGTGTAAGGACGGTCGCCTTGTTGGTGATATCATTTTCAAAACCTAGTGTGTTTGTATCTGATCTAAGTGGCAAACTATTTAGTACTTTACATTAACTTCGTGTCATTTTGAATTGTTGTGTTATTTAAGTTTGAATTTCGGGAGTTATTTATGCCACATCCTGTATTATTGGTTACTTGAAGAACAGCAGCTCCAGTTGCTAAAGAGATCTTTATTTTACTCCACCATTTGTTTCGACCTTTTTGCTGAAGCAGTTTTCTAGTGAAATTTGGAACTGACATTGCAAATACAACCAAACGCTGCACATGATGATATAATGAATGTTTAAGTTCTTCACATAAAAGGAATGTAGGACTTACGTCAAGAAAAAACTTCTGTGTCTATCCATGTACAGTACAATTACAGAAAGAAAGAAAAACAGAAAATATCGCTTACATTGAACATTAAGCACTCTGAAGTAAAACAAATGATTACGAAAGTATAAGTCTGGTACATTTAAAAGTAATGATGTTCCCACTAATAAAGAAGGCAAATTGGATGTATCGTGGTTATAAAAGCAGTATAATATGATGAATTAAGAGCACTGGTGTGCTTTAACTTTAAAAGGAATTATATTTTGAAATGTTCGAAATATTAAACTATACGTCTGGTTTTTTCCAAACTCCACCTTACGCAAAACACAATGTATTTCTTTTTTATTTACCCAGACATGTTTTGACACCTATGTGTCATCTTCTGTGGTCAAGTTCATTTCTGTAAAATATCACGCAAAGGATGTGGTCATATATCTATTTTAAGCCTAAATACTACAACATGTGCCTTTTGTTTAGTCAATTTCGACGGCTCACCTAAAAATTACATTACTAGGGTAAATGGCGTTGTACGGGTCGCTTTATTCTGCCCTTCTTATCGTTTTGACAGCATGTCATCTGCAAAGTAATCATGAAGAAATTTGCTATTTACTGAAATACTTTTTCGTCTTTGTGTATGTCATTGTACTTGTATATCCCGCTCTGTTGTGCATCTCTGGTGGATATCTCTTTCTATAGCTACTGTGTACACTGTTTTCCACACCTTTTTATAAATTTCACTCTCACCCTTATTCTCTGTTTTTGTGTTTGACGAAATTTTAGCAAGCACTTACGTTTACATGCTCATTCAGAGGCTATAGTCACCATTCATTTTTTCATCGCTTTGCTTCTGTTCAGTGTGGCGCTAATTTTGAATGTTGTATGGGAACGATTGTGGTGCAGCTGAGGGAGAACTATGTGAACTGCTTGTGTGTTGTGTGTGTGAGTGTGTGTGTGTGTGTGTGTGTGTGTGTGTGTGTGTGAGAGAGAGAGAGAGAGAGAGGTGTAACGAAAATGAGAGAGAGAGGGGGGGGGGAAGGGAGAGGGAAAGCTAGAAAAAAAGGGGGGAGGCGATTGGGAGTCAGTTGTTTTTGGGTATTTGAAGGTGTTTGAGGCCCCTCTTTATTATGTGAGGAAATGTCTTTGTATAATTTATTGAGTGTTGCGAACAGTATTCTGTTGCACAATGTTGTATCTTCATAGAAGACTTTGTTTCCTTGTGTCACTGCTTTCTTAAATTCTTTGTGTATGGATCCACATCCTCAATGTATCATGTAAATGATGGAACCATTTTAACAACCATATGATGTCAGTTTTATTCCTTTCATCATGCACAATTCATATAAGTTACATTACTGACTAGTTACAGCTTTTTTTTTTTTTTTTTTTCGAGTCATCAGTATTCTGACCGGTTTGATGCGGCCCTCAACGTATTCCCCTCCCGTGCCAATTTCTCCATCACAGAGTTGCACTTTCAGTCTATGTCCTCAATTAATGGCTGGATGTATTCTAATCTCCGTCTTCCTCTACAGCAGTTTCTGCCCTCTACAGCTCACTCTAGTACCATGGACGTCATTCCCTGATGTCTTAACAGACGTCCTATCATCCTGTCCTTTTTCCTTGCCAGTGTTTTCCACATATTCCTTTTCTCCCCAATTCCTCGCAGAACCTCCTCATTCCTTACCTTACCAGCCACCTAATTTTCAACATTCGTCTGTAACTTTCTTTCTTTCTTCTTTCTTTTGCTTGTGCCGTTTTTCCCGCTGATACGCAGGGTCGGCATGGTTAATCGGATGTGGCAATTTTAGTTGAAGGGGTGGGCGGATGCCCTTCCTGCCGCCACCATGTACCCCCCCGGGAAGGAATTAGTGTACCCCAGCTGTCTGCGACTAGTGTAATCCATGGAATAGTGCGAAAGTGTTCAGATGTCTGCGAGCCGTGTAACTGAGGCGGGACGTGGGGACCAACCCAGTATTCACCTAGGGGGATGTGGAAAACTGACTAAAAACTACATCCAGGCTGGTCGGCACACCGGCCGTCGTCGTTAATCCGCCGGGAGGATTCGATCCGGGGCCGGAACGCCCACGCGAGTCCAGGAAGGAGCACGTTAACGCGCTCGGCTAACCTGGCGGGTAACATTCGTCTGTAACATCACATCTCAAATGCTTCAATTCTCTGCTGTTCCGTTTTTCCCACAGTCTATGTCTCACTATCATACAATCCTGTGTTCCAAATGTACATTCCTAGAAATTTCTTGCTCAACTTAAGGCCTATGTTTGCTGTCCTTTCTGTTAGTGCTAGCCTGCTTTTGATGTCCTCCTTGCTCCGTCTGTCATCAGTCATTTTGCAGCCTAGCTAGTAGAATTCCTTAACGTCATCTACTTCGAGACAATCGGTTATGATGTTAATTTTTCGCTGCTCTAATTCCTGCTACTTCTCATTATTTTCAACTTCCTTCGATTTACTCTCAATCGATGTTCTGTACTCATTAGACTGGTCATTCCACTCAGCATATCATGTAATTCTTCTTCACTTTCACTCAGGATAGCGATGTCATCAGCGAGTCATATAATTGATGTCGTTCAGCCATAGGCCACTTGAAAATTTGATATTGGTAGTGTGAACATTTAAAAATGGTTATGTGGCACTTCTCCTCTATCCTGGGTTTCTGATAGAGACTACTGCTTCCTCTGAAGATCTTAATATTGTTTTTGGTGGTGGGTCTTTGCACGAGATGATCTTCGAAGGGGAATATAATGTCACTTTTAAAGGTGTGGAATACAGTGTCCACAATAGCAGCAGAAAGAGATATCTGCCAGACATACACAACGGGACGGAGAATGTCAGTACCGCTACCCACGAAAATTATTTCAAAAATTAGCAAGTTTCGTCATGAGTACTTTGCAGATGACATCCTGTCAAAACGATAAAAAAGGACACAAAAATGCCGACATCGGAAAACCCAGTTTCATTAGCTTTGTAGTTTCAAATGAATAATCGAAACAAGCTGAACAAATGCATATGCTACAGTTTTTATGCCTAAAGCAGAGAAACGACCATGCACTTCCTATGTTATTTTACAGAAATAAATTTGACCCACAGAAGATGACAAATAGGTGTCTATGTATGTCTGAGTAAATAAAAAAGAAATATGTGTTTTGCATGAGGTGAACTTCATAAAAACCCAGATTTAATTCGCAATCTCGAAAAAAAAAAACGTGAACAGGAGCTTCCAGCGCGAGCAAGATGTTAAAGCTACATGCTTCACCAATGAAAAGCTAAACGTGGTTCTTTAGATTTAATGGAATTCTAGAACAGTTGCAGTGGTCGGTGCGTTCGGGTCAAGGGTAAGGCTATGTTCTCTAGCTCGAGCCGGTAAAAGTTAGATCACAGGAAAGAGACGTGGCCGCTAAAGTCTAACGGACAACGTGGGTTGCTTACAAGATAAGAGTGTTTTTCTACCTGCGAAATTGCGAAGTGCTTTTAAACTAAGTTAACAATAGTGCTACTGGTGTTTCTTACTGTGTACTGCTCGCTGAGCGTCTTTTTTTCTCTATTTACTCACATGGGCATAAATTTCTATTTCTTCAAATACGTCCAAAAACCAGCCCTTCTTCATTGCATGCTTGTTTTTGATGTTATGCACTATCATGTATGGGCTGAACTGCTCAAATGTTCAAATGTCTCTAAGCACTATGGGACTTAAGATCTGAGGTCATCAGTTCAAAAATGGCTCTGAGCACTATGCGACTTAACTTCTGAGGTCATCAGTCGCCCAGAACTTAGAACTAATTAAACCCAACTAACCTAAGGACATCACACACATCCATGCCCGAGGCAGGATTCGAACCTGCGACCGTAGCGGTCGCTCGGTTCCAGACTGTAGCGCCTAGAACTGCACGGCCACTCTGGCCGGCGAGGTCATCAGTTCCCTAGAACTTAGAACTACTTAAACCTAACTAACCTAAGGACATCACACACACCCATGCCCGAGGCAGGATTCGAACCTGTGACCGTAGCAGCCGCGTGGTTCCGGACTGAAGCCCCTAGAACCGCTCGGCCACCGCGGCCGGCGAGGTGAACTGCGAAGATGCATTTACTTCTGTTGTTTTTCCTTTTTAATTCTATGTTTTCCTTGTATAATGTTTTAAATTTTTTTCACTTTTACCCGTTGCGTATAGCCATACAGTCAGAGTAGTAGAATTTTTCTGTGGTGGAGGCTGTTTTACGTTCAGGACTGTGTATCTAGGAATGTGCTTTCTGGCCAGTGTTTCAGTCTAGTGATCGATTTTAGAATCACATTGTGGAATGCACACTAGAGACCATTATAAGATGTTTCCTGCATTTTCTATTGTTTTTGTTGTGAGACATGAGGCTGTTTTGTGCACCATCTATAAAGAATCTGAGCTCTACAGATTTAAATACATTTAAAGGCATTTGAAAGATACTATCGATTCATTCGTTAACAGAATTTTATGGTGGATAAAATTCTCTACATGGGCTGGACAAATATATGAAAAAGCCAAAAACACAACGGATTACCATACGGTGAAGGAAAACCTTTGGCGTTCAAAACAGCTTCCAGTCGTCTCGGAATGGATAAATATACACCTGTATCGTTTTCCATGGGATCTTCTACCATTCTTCCCGCGAAATACTTACAAGGTCATGGAATGATAAAGAAAGTGAATAGCGATTCCACATCCTTCTCTCCAAAGTAGACTACTAAGGCTCAATAATATTCAGATCAGATGGCCACGGGAAATAGGACAATTCATCTTCGTGCTTACGAATCAGTCCTGGACGATGCAAGCTGTGGAACAGGGGCCCGGTCGTCTTGGACCACACAGCCTCACCATTGGGGAACAAACACTGTACTAGCGGACGGACCCGATCAGCCAAAATGGTCACATAGTCTTGGCAAAAATGCGACCTTGTAGAGTAAACATGGGGCTCATCTGAATTCTACGATGTGGCTGCTGAGATCATCAATGAACCACCGCCATTTTTCACTCTCTGGACGTAAACTTGGCCAGAAGTTGGAAACAGTGTGTAACAGGGCTCATCCAATCAAATGTTTATTTCCCATTGCTTCATAGTCCAGGTTTTATGGCTTCTGCAGCACGTTCTCCCGTTACAGACATTTGCATGAGTGGTTTTGGAATTCCAGATTGCCCTGCAATTCGCTGCTTATGGAGCTCACTTTGCGTCATTATGGTGCTCGCAGGGTTCGCGAGTGCGACATTCCGTTCTACAGTGGCTTCTGACTCAACACACACTTTCGTCCGCGTTGTGGCTTAACGGATTATTCGTTCCCGCTTTCCCTAATGCGATGCAAATCAGCGACGTGGTGCGTCATGAAGCACCAAACACTTTGGCTGCCTTCTTTACGGAAGCACCCACCATAGGAGTTCCAGCAATTTGCCCACTTTTTAAATCATTTGGCTCATAGATAATGGAGTCACAACTATGCAAAACCACTATCACAATCGACACTTGCAACGTCTTAAGGGCGTTGCACAGGTGCCATTTTTGTTCAGCTACAGTAGCGCAACCTGCAGGCTTCGCTAGCACCTGTTCAAACATACGTTTCTCGTAGTGTTTCCATATTTTTGGTGCAGACCCTGTACATTTTTAAAATTAATTATACAACGAATTAGTTATATAAGTGTGGATGGTTAAGCCATAATTCATATGTTGTGGACTATCTTGAACCTTGAAATGGAAGAAGGCCTTTTACAAAGTAACGTATGGTATTTACAGATAAAGTGAGTTTCTTTAATGTGCAATAACTTTCTTACCAGTCTCTAAAATGGAAGCTTTTCTTAGTTTCCAGTAGCTCCTATTTCAAAATATGTGTACCTCATACATGGCATGGTTTTTGATACCTCTTCTTAATTTGATTTCAGTTAACGATTGCTGGTGTATAGTACAGTAGTAATGTAATGTATTGATAAGATTATCTCGAGTGCAACCATTTTAAAAGTAAACAGAATATATTAGGGGAAGTGGTGGTCATATGGAACACTTTTTTGTTTAATGCTAAATACTGAATTTAAAATGTGGCTATTTCGTCAAAAATGTCACCTGTGTTAGTTTATATATCTATTACAAAGGATGAATAATAATTTTGATGAAAAATGTACATAATAAATAATTACGATATATTTTTTTAACTTGATGTAAATTATGAGCATTTCGAAGTAAGGTGGTAATATGAAACAGATTTAAAATAAATAATAAAATATACATTCCCAGTTTAGATTTTTATTAATGAAATTGTAAAATGGTATTTTGACCTCACATGGAAAAAATCACAAATTACAATGTAAATCTGTAGTAAAATAGTTTTTATGAGCTTTAGATAACAATTCCGGTTCACAATTTAAAGTTCTTGATGAACAAAAGTCGCAAATGAACACTTGAGTCTCACACCCACTGCACAACATATGAGCCCATTCCTGACACATGACACATTGAACCCAAATTTCTCCAGGTTTTGACTTTTTAAATGCCTCATCACAAAGCAAACAGTCTGGATCATCGTTTTCAAGAACGTCTTTCCCAAAAGATTCTACCAGGTTTGAACTACCAGAAGATAGTTCTGTTTCCTCTTCCTCGCTACATCTTTCGTCCTTACTTCTTTTTGTAGTTCAGAACAGTGTTCGTTTACCGGTGTCAACAGTCTTCGCTCTTGTAGGTCTGTCTGACATTTTGGCGGTTCCTGGTTCATCTATAGGGCTATAAAAGGAAGATACCTGAATTGATGCCTTTTTCTTCTGTAGATTCAGTTCAGTATTTTGTTTCTTGTCTATGAAACACTTCAAAGTTTTTTTATAGGGTGAACCGGTTATGACAGTAGCCGAACGTGCTTTCCGACCTCTGTTTGATGTCTTCTTTTTTGAACTTTTGACTGGGGAGATGTGTTGTGGCTTTACATAGCCTACAGATGTTGATGGACCCGCTGCCTGCTCTTCCCTTCGCCCCCCATCGCCTTGCTTCGAATCACCTCCGGCATCTCCATCGTCGCAAAGTGCTTCACCACTGTCAGCAACCTTTTCTGCTTCATGTTCAGCTGCAATGAAATCTGCTTCTGTAAAAATACTTCTGTTTAGTGGATAAATGCCGGTACATTTGAATCCACTGACTGCTACTGCACCACTTTGGACTCTGAGGTACGCCTTTCCAAACTTCTCCGCAATATCGTAGGTGTCCATACCGCCTGTTCTTAGTGCGTGCCTAATCTCTTCACAGTAGTGCGTTTTTAGGAGGCCCATGAAAGTCCTATCAAGGGGCTGTAGTCTATGTGTAGTATGATGTGGCAAGCAGAGAATGGTCACATGATTATCATTTGCTTTTATTATGACATCTATATTAATGGTGTGAGAATAATGTCCATCCAATATGAGCAAGACTGGGGATTCAGCTGTAGGTTTCGTATCTTCAGCGAAGTGGGTAAACCATTCAGTGAATAGAAAGGACTGTACCCAGCCTGACGGATGACATTTTCCAATAACTCCAGGAGGTGCACTTTTCATTAATCTGTCTGTCCAATTGGTGACTGAAAAAATTATCATCGGGGGCGCAAAGTTGCCACCTGCACTCATGCATGTAATGATCGTCACCATACTTCCCCTCTCTGCAGCAGTGAAGGTTCCCATCTGTTTTCTTCCAATGTGGAATTTTTGTTTGCACTACACTAAAACCAGACTAGTCAACATTGAAGATCCGGTCAGAAGGATAGCGATGTTTAGTGTATTCGGCTTCTAGAAGATCAAAAATTTCATGACACTCTCTCGGTTGAAGCCAGTGGCTCGAGCAAGTGATGTTCCTTCAGGCTTTTCATACTGAAAGCTTGTGTCTGTTCATGAAGTGATCGAACCAAGCCCATCCAGCCATATCGTCAGTGAACGGATTGATGATTCCATTTCTTACTGTCAGCTGATAAGCCATTCGCCTCACGTCATTACGAGTGAGTCCATAAAATTCCTTTTCCATCAATAGGCAACACTCAGCAAGGTCCTTTTCAATTTCTTGCGAAAGATTGGGTTTTCTCCCTAATTTTTCATGTGTTAAAGTATTTAAATCTATATCCTTCCTAGCCACCTTTCTAAAGAGAGTAGCTTTTGGTATATTGAAACATCTTGCTGCTTCATTTAGAGTTTTAGTTTTATCTCTAACAGCCATTATTGCTTGAAGCATATCTTCAGGGCGCCATTTCTGTCGCACTCCCCTTTTTTAAAGCCATAACCTGCTTCTTGACACGGTGACACCTACAAAACAAAAAATGGGTTGTAATGTGGAACAGCCTCTTTCATATTTCCACCCAAAGCCATTTTCGAAACTAACCAAACAGACTACACTTTCGATAAACGATTTCAAGTAACTAAAATTATCATTTGCAGGTTTAATTCCATTACTAAATCATAATGTAGAAACAGTATGCTAACTTCTAAATAAAGGTAGAAGGAAAAATATTTGAATCTTACGTCGCAAAAACATTTGGAGATTGGAAAAGAATGTGCGTCTACTCACGGTTACAAACAATGAGATACTGACCTCTGCTGCCTCTAGTAGCGGAAACATAACATTGCTCTTGTGATAACTGAAACCGAAGACAGATGACAGTACTAGTCTTCAAATAGTACGGTGTTTAAAATTACAACCTCGTTTCATATTACCACCACTTCCCCTAAATGTATTCGCAATAGCGAATAGGGACAACCATCAGCTGTAGAATGGAATGACGACAGTGAAAATGTGCCGGACTGGGACTCGAAGCCATATTTCCGGCTTACCACGAGCGGTCGCATTCCCATTTGGCTATCCGTACAAGACTCACGATCAGATCCAACCATGTGTCTACAAACTCCATTCGTGCATCCGTTATATATATTCCCGTTCAGGTGAAATATTTTTCTTGAAAATCGCTTCTTATTCCGAATTACGATTCAATGTACCTTTTGACACGCACGTGTGAATGCAGCCGAAGTGGTAGCAGATTGAAGTAGAGAACTCCTTAGCAGCTGGACCGGCTACTCCTAAAATCAGAACACAACCGGTCAGCAGCAGCGATCTCTAAACGCGGGAAAAGATAATAGTTATTGGATACAATGGTCGTGATACCCTGCTGTCAGTTAAAAGGTAATAACATGAAGCATGCATGTGATGGACTTCAGATTGGAAAACTATGTAGACCACGGTATGCCAGAGTAGTGATGGCCTGTAAAGTCGAGCCGCCTGACTGAAGTTGAAATAACGGTCTATCTCACTGACCAGGGAGTGACTGCAGTTCACCACGTCATGAAAAGGATATGTTAGTGCCAACCCACACTGTGTTCCTCAATTTTGACTGTGCGGTACTTTCACCAAAAATTAAGGCTTGCTATGAGACTATTACTGTCAGACCGAATCCCACGCATTGCTGTAAATGTCAGTGCTACAACCACACCCATGAATCTTGTGAAAATACAGCCAAATGTTCAACCTGTGGCAGGGTCGCTCATGAGGTTTGTGAGACGTCGTAGTCTCCTGACCTTCATTGCTTACATATTCCGCCCTCACAATCATATTCCGCACATCAAGACGCTTCATTCAAGCTCAAACTCGATAAGATAAAGTCAATGTTGTATGAATTCATGTAAACGATATGCAAATAACAAGTGCACACCGGGGTTGAAATACTCGAGGCTGCCGTACACACATACATTCCAGACGCGACGGTCACAGGAGCTTTTAGTTCGAGAGAGGCAAACCACACACTGGGAGGCCGGTCCATTCTGAGGACGAGTCAACCTCGGGCGCCCATTGACCGGAAAATGTTTGCCCGAGTGAAAGGAGGAATGACCCCGTGTTCGGCTTAAAAGCAAATTCCGCTACATTGTGTGGGAGCGCCCAGCCTACACATTCTTTACAAATAGCACGCAGTTTCAGAGATTTTCACAGGGAGACAGCAAACGCCAATCGCCAGTACTACAGATTTCCGGATTGGTCGCCTTAAACGAAACGTCATTCTCCCGTTTTAGAAGAGCAATGCTGATTAGCAGACGATATTTCTGACGCCTTGAGCGGAAGGTATAATGGAAGAGACCGAAAGATATACCCCTTCACGTCTGGCGTGGAGAGGCGCCGTTCCGTTGTCGCTCTTGTAGTGAGGACCAGTCTCTCCTCAGTACTACACTGGGAGAGCACCTCTGTCGAGAGCTAAGCGAAGTGCTACACTATATTGAGTCCTTGCGATTAAGCGTTGTTCACTCTGTTGGCCGACACACTTATTGTGCGGTGTGAATGGACAGAGTTATAGTTAAACGACTGCGAGCGAATTTTTGGGTCACATCGCGGTGGACTGGTTATCTGACCGGTGTACCACACCAATAGTTAGACTAGGGGCGAATAGGAATCCTTGACTTCATCAAGGCGTAGGGAGAGTTTGATTGGCAAAGGTCAATCCAGATAGAACGAGCGTTATCTTATTTGTCAGCAGCGAGCGGCGCAGACAGCAGTCATCGCAGCTGACGGTATTGTGCGCTACAACTATTGCGAGCCCCATATTTCGTACACAACAGTACACTTCACTGCATTTCACACGCGACAGCCTCGACCATACCTAGCAACATTCTAAAGGATAATTATTCAAGTTGAGTAGGCGCACCTCGCACCCATTCTGCCAAGTCAATAACAATCTTAAACTTTGTATAGAAATTTCATTAGCGAATCCTATCCTTGAGAGGTAACTTCACGTTCCGAAAAGAACCAGGATATAACTTGTTCAATTCATAACTAAAAGTGCCATTGTGATTTCTCAGTATTTTTGCAAAATAAATAATAATTTTCGTTAGTTTCATGTTTTTCTTACACTAACTAGCACTACTCCAGTACCCAAGTATCCCACTAGTTACGTAAGAAATGTGGTGAATTTTTGTGTCATTTCCTTACAGCGGACGACTCCAGAAGACATTTATTGCTGAAAGTTTTTCAGGCATTTCTCTTTATAACGTTTGGAGCGTATGTCTGACTTCTGTAGTAGTGTGGTGGTGGAAATTGCATCTTGCAGGAGCCACAGGGTAAAGGGTACATCTCAGATTAATCCGTTGCGCAGAATAACGGAATAGCAGATCAACCCCACGCTCACAGTTTGAATGTCCACCTCCTTCCCCTCGCTTCATCAACTGCAATGGTGATCAGGCTGCTTCCTCCCGTGACTGTTCAAGCTACTTCAATGAGAGAAACTTTCAGAAGCTCAGGGTGAAGGAAGAAGTTCCTACTTACATTGCTCGGAAAATGTTGGCTGAGCACAATCCTTGTACACCACCCTCTGACAATTATAGTATAGTTCTCGTTACATCCCGACCTGTGAAGGACATGGCTATGCAGACTTATGAGTTCCAGTTTAGTGCCACTGTTGTGAAATCGTCCAGCTCCAAGGACACACCCTTATCTTCACCTGCTACAGGGGCTCACCATATCAACAAACCTTCGCCTGCGCCAGTGAAATCGCATGCCTTGCAAACAGAAGGACAGAAATCGAAAAAGAAGTATTCCCATGATGACTTTGTGTGCACATCTAGCCAACCAACGTCTGGGTCTGCATCTAGCAAATGCGAAGAGTAAAAGCAGTGGAACGAAGGCAAACGATCTTGCCTTTCTATACCTTGGCTTACGTCTTCAACAGTGTTCCTGGCGGACCTCCATTTTACCTGGATGCACAGCCAGCAACCAGTCTGCTGGCCAGCTGAAGGTAAACACCGACACCTCTGTCGAACTAATGGACAAGGATCCTCCAGCCTCTGAACCTGGTCGCTGCACGCGTTCGAATTCTGGCACTCGGCAGCCACCATGGTGACTGCCTCTTATTTGACCCATCTCCTGTCTATCATCGGATGTGGTTATTCTCCAATGGAAAATTTGCGATATGAGATCCAATATTGTTGAATTAAAGCTCCTCTTGCAATCATACTGCCCTGTTATTTTCTGCCTCCAGGAAATACACCTTCACCTCCCACACATCAGTCCATTTTGACCTTCCCTCTGAGGTGGGGTCTCTGGCTCATGGGGGAGTCATGTTGCTCAGTCGAGACGCTGTTTTTTATAGTCACACCATTTCCTTGAAAATCCAGCTTCAAGCTGTTGCTGTCCGTCTTTCCATTCCCAGTTTCACCTTCTCTCTCTGCAATGCCTACTCATCCTCGTCTTCTGCTGTTACCAGGGCAGACATTTGGCAACTTATTGGACCGAGCGAGGTGGCGCAGTGGTTAGCACACTGGACTCGCATTCGGGAGGACGACGGTTCAATCCCGTCTCCGGCCATCCTGATTTAGGTTTTCCGTGATTTCCCTAAATCGCTTCAGGCAAATGCAGGGATGGTTCCTTTGAAAGGGCACGGCCGATTTCCTTCCTCATCCTTCCCTCACCCGAGCTTGCGCTCCGTCTCTAATGACCTCGATGTCGACGGGACGTTAAACACTAATATCCTCCCATCCTCTCCAACTTATTGCTCGACTTTCTCCTCCATTTTTGCTACTCGGCGACTTCAGTGCCGACCATCCCCTTGGGGCTCCACGCCCTGTCCGAGAGGCTCTCTTCTAGTGGATATCCTCAACCAGCTCAACCTAATCTGTTTGAACATGGATACCTCCACATTTCTTTCTGATTCCGCGCTCTCCTTTTCCAACTTTGATCGTTTGATCGGTACTGCTCGTCGTCTCGCATGGTTCGTTCTCTCTGACACATACTCAAGTGGCCATTTTCGCTGTGTCATTCATTTCCTAACGCCTCTCCCATCTGTGCATCTGGCAGCTTCCCAAAGTTGTCATCTCTTTTGCGCGTGGAGAGGAGTTCTCCGTGTTTTTAAACGGCACACCACGATGGTGCAATGTATCCATTGTAAACAGCTATGTGCACAGTGTCACTGCATTTTCAGGAATAGCAGTAAAGCTACTTGGATTTCTTTTCAAAGATCTTTTAACACTTTTACTTCCTCTTCTGTTGTTTGGGGTAATCTAAATCAGATTTCACGAACCGTGGTTCATTCCCTGGTTCCTGTTCTGACCAGTCTGACCTTAGCGACAAAACCATTGTAGACTCTCTTGATACCTCCAACACCTTGGGACGATATTTTACAGACATTTTGAGTTCCAGTCACTACCCTGCTGCCTTCCTCCCACTGAAACGGGCGGTGGAGGCAAGGACGATATCTTTCTCCTCCAAGAATCGTGAATGTT
Source organism: Schistocerca nitens (assembly GCF_023898315.1). Lineage (NCBI taxonomy): Eukaryota > Metazoa > Arthropoda > Insecta > Orthoptera > Acrididae > Schistocerca > Schistocerca nitens. The sequence goes on from NC_064618.1 coordinate 781,562,824, forward strand.
ACAATACTGCTTCCACTATTACAACACTGCTTTTACTGTCAGGTAGCTTAAACATGCACTCCCTTGGTCCCAGACGACGTTCACATTCTGATGTTGCAACACCTATCTCCAGAGGACCTACGCTTTCTCTTCCATAAATATAACCGCACTTGGACAGATAGCACATTTCTCAGTCGCCGACGTGAGGCAATTGTCATCCCCATACCTTAGCCTGGTAAGGACAAACACCTTCCTTCCAGCTACTGCCCACTCACCAGTAGCGTCTGCAAGATTATGGAACGTATGATTAATGATCGGCTGATGCAGTGGCTTGAGTCTCGAAAACTCAACGCCTAATGTGAATTCCGTACGCAACGCTCTGCATTTGATTATCTCGTCACCTTGTCAACTCATATTATGAAGCTTTTTGCGGAAGTACCAACTACGGCCGTGATTTTTGATTTGGAGAAGGTGTATGATACCTGCTGGATGATGGTTATCCTCCGTGCTGTGTACGAGTGGGGCTTCCGTGATTGCCTGCCGCTTTTTATCCTCGAATTTTTAAAGACTGGTGGACGCTTTTATTCAAAAGTACTGGGTGCCTCAGGGTTCTGTGCTCAGCGTCGTCTTATCGGCCACAGCCATTAACCCTATTATGGATTGTCTCCCGTCAGGTATCTCAGGCTCTTTTCGTTAATGACTTCGCGATCTGTTGCAGCTCTCAACGAACCTGTCCACTTGAGCGGCGTCTTCGCCAATGGCTTGATCATCTTTACTCGTGGAGCATCGACAATGGCTTCCGCTGTCTGTATGAACTGGCGGCGCCAGGAGTTACTTCCCTCGTTATTATGTCTCGGCCCATTCGTTCTTCCGTTTGATGACACAATGAAATTCTTGGGACTCAAGTTTGATAGGAAACTCTGTTGTTCTTCCCAAGTCTCTTACTTGGCTACTTGTCGTACTCACTCCCTCCATGTTCTACGTGTTTTATGTGGTACTTCGTGGGGAGCTAATCGGACCATCCTCCTCCGTTTATACCGGTCCCTTGACCGTTCGAAGCTCAATTGGATGTATCGTATATAAATGAGTACGTCGTCTTAACACTATCCACCACTGCGGGATACGTTTAGCCACTGGTGCTTTCTATACTAGCCTTTATGCTGAGGCTTGCTGACGTACCGTTGTCCTACGAGCAGGATGTCCTCCTCAGTCGTTTCAAGAGGCGTCTGTCTTCCATACCCGTCACCCATCCTATGCTACCTGTTTTGATGATTCCCTTGACTGCCAGTATGGGCTGCGCCCGTCTTCTCTGTTGCCTCCCAGAGTTTACTTTCGTTTGCTGCTTCGACAGCTTTGCCTTATGCTTCCTACCACGTTCCCCATGGTGCGAGCTCTTCAACGCCCTGGTTTCATGCCGAGGTATGTGTTCATTTCAGACTCCAATTGATTCCTAAGGACACTACCTCTGGCCTGGTGTATCGCAACGAGTTTTTCGCAGTTCGCACGCGGCTTGGGGACAGTGTCTTCTTCTACACCGACGGTTCAAAGACCGACCGTGGTGTCGAGTGTGCCTTTGTACTTGACGATGATCCTTTTCAATATCTGCTTCTTGGCCAGTGATCGATTTTTACGCCAGAGTCCTAAGCCTTTTATCAGGCAACCCAGTACATCCGGCGACACGAGTTTCCAAATTGTGTCTTGTGCTCAGATTCTCTAAGTGCTCATCAGAGCCTTCGTGTGCTGTACTCAGTCCATCCATTAGTACAACGGATCCAAGAACACCTCTACTTGATTTCTGTGTGGGGAGCCAAGGTGGTGTTCTTGTGAGTTGCTGGTCACGTCGGCGTGCCAGGGATCGAGGTTGCTGAGCTGCTGCAAAGGCTGCAGCTCCCCTCCCTCAGTCTGCTAGACATACATTTCCCTTGGAAGATCTTCGTGGTTTCGCCCGCCGGCAGTTAGTATAACTTTGGAGTGCACAATGGTCTTCACTCTAGGAGAACAAACTCCAGGACATCAAACCTCTCCTTTGGTCGACTTCCTCTTGCCCTCACATTGTGAGGAGGTCATTGAAGCCCATACTGATGTAGGACACTGACGTTTTAATCACTGTCATTTATTAAGTGGCGACCCTGCCCCATTCTTTGCCTACTGCTCTCACCCCTTCACATTGCGCCACTCTCTGATTTGGCGCCCCTTTTTTTTTTTACTGTTTGCGTTAACGTCTATGTTAGCCGTCTGTTTTGACCAGATGTTAGAGCGGGTGACACGCGTTCTATCGATCGCATCTTCCTTTTTATTCACCGCAGTTGTGCGGCGAAGCAAATGTGACCCCACCCCCCGCGGGGAGCTCCGCCATTTCAACGAAATTTTTAGAAATTTTCCCTAGGGATATCCTTCCTCTTTTAAAATTGCTTGATTGGATTTTTGCCTTCTTTGCCTGTATTTAGTACTAGTTTTTTCTTACATTATGATACGGGCGCAGTTTTGCGACTTAAAGCACCAACCAACCAAACAATACAAGGGTTACCACTGAAATTAAAGAGAGGTTAGACATGCACCAGCATTAATAGTGCACTGGGCAAGTTAACGAGCAAATTACGGTAACTGAAGATTCGCTGTAAGAAACGTTGAGTCCCGAATTGTGAAAGAATTCAAACGATAAAACTAAGAATCATGGTTACGGCTGTGAAACGACTAACTTGATCGCAAGATTCCTAAGCTTCACATGTTGCCGATATCAGTTAACCCCAACACCGCAGCGAGAGCACTTACCGTTCTCGCTACTGTCTTGGCTCTCGAACGAAAGCTGCCGCGCGGTCTAGGGCGTCTTGTCAAGGCCCGCGCGGCTCCCCCCGTCGGACGTTCGAGTCCTCCCTCGGGCATGGGTGTGTGTGTTGTTCTTAGCGAAAATTAGTTTAAGTTAGATTAACTAGTGCGTAAGCTTAGGGACCGATGACCTCACCAGCATGGTCCCAAAAACCTTACCACGAATTTCCAATTTCCAGAAAGCTGTTCTCTCCACTGTTCTCCGAAAACTAAGGCTGTCTGTACCGATGTCTAAAACCGAATGCTCTGTGTACTTTTCGTTTCACCTAACTCTGGTATGTGTGTGTGTGTGTGTGTGAGTGTGTGTGTGTGTGTGTGTGTGTGTCGCCGCCACCCAAAAGAGAAGAACGTCGCAGAGTCTGGCGAGGACGTAACTTCCTACTCAATCAGCAGACTGTCAATCCTCCACTGGCTCCAGAATGTCACTTGTGGGCCGGCCGCTGTGATCGAGCGGTTCTAGGCGATTCAGTCCAGAACCACGCTGCTGCTACGGTCGCAGGTTCGAATCCTGCCTCGGGCATGGATGTTTGTGATGTCCTTAGGTTAGTTAGGTTTAACTAGTTCTAAGTTCTAGGACCTCAGCAGTTGAGTCCCATAGTGCTCAGAGTCATTTTTGAGTCCAGAACCGCGCTGCTGCTACGGTCGCAGGTTCGAATCCTGCCTCGGGCATGGATGTTTGTGATGTCCTTAGGTTAGTTAGGTTTAACTAGTTCTAAGTTCTAGGGGACTAATGACCTCAGCAGTTGAGTCCCATAGTGCTCAGAGCCATTTTTGAGTCCAGAACCGCGCTGCTGCTACGGTCGCAGGTTCGAATCCTGCCTCGGGCATGGATGTTTGTGATGTCCTTAGGTTAGTTAGGTTCAAGTAGTTCTAAATCTAGGGGACTGATGGCCTCAGATGTTAAGCCCCATAGCGCTTAGAGCCATTTCAAGCATTTTTGTCACTTGTGGGTGTAAAATATCGGCTATTTCTGAGCTGTCTCCTTGGTGCTGGAGACACCGTGTTGTGGGGCGGCGAGTAAGTTTCTTCACTGGTTTAAAGTTTTGATGCCGTCTTTAATCACGTGAGCCTGGCAACTAATTTGGTGGTCAGCCAGAAAGTGAAGGGAAACATACTGACCTTAGTTTCCAGTGTGCACGGCCACATTCCGGTCCAGCCCACTGAAAGAAAAGTGTCTATTTCCCATATCTTCGCGTGATCAGGACTATGATTTCAGTAAAAGTTTAAAGTTCCAATCAAGATTTAATTTAATTAAAGTTTCTCACAAACAACACTTAAAATTGCGTTATGTTCAATTGAAAACAAGTCTTTCTAATCTAATAGCACCTTTATCAGTTCAGAGCCGACCTCTACGGTAACTTCCTTTCAGATTGTTTTTCGCCCTGAGTAACATCACTCAATTGAAAGTTCGCAATAAATCTTCAAAATTTAATGCTCGCCATAAAAGTGGAAATAAATTCACCACTTGCCACGCGGAATTGAATTTCACACGGACAGCATACTAAAAGTTATTTTGCCGAATTCTAAACGATCCAGGACGGTGTACAGTCCTCGCGAGTTCACTATCCGTTTTCACTGCCAAATACGCGCTTGTCACAGCTCGGCTCTGACGTCATCCGAGGCAGAGCGCGACCAGACGTTTAACTGGCGTGGACCTCACAGTGTCTGAGAGCGAACTGAACCTTCCTACTGCTTCAGGGGGTGTATTTATAAGGTGCCGGTGCGGAATGCCGAGAAAACATCTCTTGTCTCTTGTCTATTTGCATACGGCGGCAGTCTACAAACGACCGCTATCTCGGGCACATAATCTTTAATAATATAGTTACCAATTACTTCAGAAACTTCTTAATTTTTGCTGGTATGCAGATAAGCAATTTGAAAACACGTAGAAAAGTTTCAGCTCGCTAGAATGAAAACTTTGCTTAATAGAATTTATTTAGTGGAACTAACGGTAGATTGTTCCCTCTGAACCATACCTTTGCTAAGATTTATATCAGTTGCTATTTATGTTACAAGTCTTAAACGTGGTTTAGCTCTATTATTTGATATATTTGATCATCTAGTTTAACCAAAATCCTCTATCATTAAAATTTCAAGTACTTAATCTACAACACTTAGGTACATTTTAGTTACAGAACTAATTTTTATTTAATTGCTCAAAAACTATAAGAGGTAGATTAACGTGGACTCTCTGTTATTATTTTTGGGGTGTACTGAAGTATAAAACAAATTTTCAAGTTTCTGAGTCAATTATTTAGCGCCTCTGATTTTTCCGACAAACGTGGATTCTGGCGTTAATTTTTGTTTTATGGTTTTGGAAACCAGCATCACTTATTTATAACTTCTAACTGCACCTTCTGACCAAATTCTGGCTTCCTAGCGTCATTATTTAGCGCCTCTGATTCTTCTCTTAAAACGGCATTTTTCCGTAAACTATTAACTTTAGAACATCAAGACTTGGTATTTGGAACATTATTACGCTGAAATATAATTTAACAAAGTTTTAAACATAAACTTTGATTTTTAATTTCATACTAAATTGTGGTGCAATACTTGTGCGCTACATGCAGACGCGTTAAGGTGACGTGGCGCTACTAGCAGTGAACTGGGGTAAGTCCCGGCGCACTCGCTCGCCTCTGTATCTCACACATGATACAGCGCTTGGTTTGCTTCAATGTCTGCGTTAGCGGAACTCCACTGTTAATCAGAAGGCTGTCCATCACAGCACATTCCACTAGACTTCTCTGTTGACGGAATCCTGAAGAGTTTGATAAGTGAGCACCCATGGCAGAGCCTCCTGTAAATACATTAGGTGAGGTTATGCCTTGTCTGAGGAGCATAAAGTGGCCGCTCTGTGCTTACAGACGTACAGGGCGCTCGCTGTTGCTGCAGCTGAAACTGCTGCAGACACAACTTGAGAAACTCAGGATCCGTGCTGCACTGGACAGTGTGAATGTTCTGTTTGCCAATTTTCTATCCTACATACGGTTTTTGGTAACTCCTGATGGTAACGTAGAGACCGGCGGAACGAAGCAGACAGTTCTGGAGATGAATAACAGCAGTGATCACAAGGTGAATCCATAACCAGCACGAGTGCAGAGCGTAGCCAATTCGTGTAAATCACATACAACCATCCAGGAAAAAAAATCCAATCACAACTGTCAATCAGATGATGCTAAACTCTACTACTCATTGGCACATGACTAAGGCTTCAGTGACTAGTGAGAGATTGGCTGCCATCGCCGAGCTGCGGTATATCGCTCTGCGCGGCCGTGAGCCGCGCCTGGAGGCAGAGTATCTCTGACGTTTACTCCCTATCGACGCTCGGGTTAGCCGCGGAATCCAAATCACCCTCAGATACCAAACCCCTCCCCCATTTAATGGGCATGTGTTGCGAAAGTGACTTGGCCTCTGCCAAATTCGCCGACAAACGGGACAAAGGGATTTAGGAATGTCTGCCAAAGACAACCATGAAGGCTCCCTATCTTCATGGGCTGGCCTGGGAGGTGGAGGTGGCGTCATCTGCGTGTTCTGGCTCATCCACAGTGTCTGGAACGCAGCTTGTGCCTGCCTGCAGGGCAGAGGGCCCCAGAAGTGGCGGAGATGGGACAAACCAGTCGGTCTCGACGAGCACCACAGACAGATAATACTCAACCTCCGCTGCCAATCGCTGTGGGAACCGGAAGTGTCATATGGGGAGGAAGGCGTTCGACCACCATTGGCTCCCAGTGTTGGGCATTGTCAACTTCCTACCAAAGACTAACACAACAGTGGCAGTTGTAGTAGTAAAAGCCAGACTGGTCGGCTGGCCTGTCTCTGGCGGTGGCAGAAGCTTGGGGGAGGGGGACGGGGGTAAATCACATTGCGGGTGCAGCTGATTCTGGTGTCAGATCAGCTGCTCCTGGCAGGCCTCAACCTCAAACAATGCTGACGACTACTCTTGGGTTTCATTTGGGATTCGGGTCGAAAATACGAGACCGGACGCGGTACTAAAGCTGTGTGTGAGGGCAGTGGGTTCGCGAAGTCGGAAAGAATGCAGGGTGTATAAAACTTGAAGAACGAAGAAGATGTAATCTGTCACAGAGGATATGGCCATGTGTTCCCTATGCAAAAGGGGTGAAGTTTCAGCCAGGCTACCTTCATTCACGGGGTTGACTGGTAAGAGGTGAGGAAGCTGGAGAGTGCTTCTCAGGAGTCAGCAGTCATTAGTAGTTTGACCTACTATGTCTTGAAGGCCCTGACCATCCACTCGGCTTCCGAAATGGACGCGTGATGTATAGGAGGGATGGTCAGGTGCTCAGTGCCATTGGGCCTACAAAAATCCCAAAACACCAGTGCCATGAGCTGAGGACCTCTGTCACAAACTAGAGTGGAAGGAGCCTCCTCTATGGCTGGGTGCGGGTAGTAGCTACCTAGTAGTTGTAACCATGCTTGCGAGATGTCTAAAGATAGAGAGGGCATCGACCACATACAGTCTCATCGCTGTTCGGAATGGACCAGCGATATCAATGTGTACCCTTCACCAGACTGGTGAGGACGTGGCCAAGCGTTGAGCCTCTGCACTGTGGTGGACTGGTTGTGGGAGCAGGCGTGACAGTTCCACAAATTGCGTTCAAGGATAGCGGCAACTTCAGACCAACACATATGATGTCGCTGTATTGCTTTCATTCTGCCCATTCCCAATTGCGCAGTGTGAAGGAGCTGCAGTATGCGGGGCAGGGCATGGCAGAAACCACCCAGGATTCAACATCACCTGCAGTCAACAAAGCAATCCCTTCAGTGACGTTAAGACTATGTCGTGAGGGAAAATACGTGCACTACTACGGGCCCGGCCGCGTCCTTAGGCAAATACCCATTGGATCCAAAATGCTTAGTATCGTCCTATTATAGCTCTTTTCCCTGAAAATTAATTAACAAGAAGGACCTCTTTGATATACAGAAGACAATGGCCATATCCTCTGCGACAGATTACATCTTCTTAGTTCTGCGAGTTTTCTACACCATTCGGCGTCGCTCATCCAAGTTTCCATTTCCTTCTGTCTTGACAGTCCTCTTCTTTCATGACTCTGCCCTGCATTGCACACCTCACTCCTTCGTTCCAATGTAACAGGGATTTTCATCTATTTTCTATATTGTGGGGATCTCCATTGCCATATCGAGGAAGAAAACTTTGATTAAAAATTACCTGATCCTACAGGTTGGCGGTTGAGGCGTTGGTCCACCTGCTCTCCATCACTCTGAAAATTTCAACCGGCAAAAAATCAAAGAGTAAAGCCTCAGACTACATTTAATTATCTTTTCTTATTGTAGCCACAAAGACATCTATTTATTATTGTGGTTGCTGCTCCGTTTATTGCATTCAGTGACGCACAAAATCACTTATTCAAAAAGAGTTGAGAAATTTGTTTTGCATATACTTTTGCTCGCTGTCAATCTAATACCGCACAGACCATGCTCAAACCTTTGTCACAATTTCATTGAACTGGTTTTTTTGAAACGCTTACAGCATCAGCTGTCGCCTATTCTGACATCTTTCTTTTTCAACGCATACGTATTCCGTTGTACTTTTGTGGTGTCCTTCACATACATCACCTTCAAGATAGCCAGGTTTGAATTCAGTCTTTCATTTCTTAATGAAAAGAAGCTATGGTTTCGCCAAGAAAGTACACTACCTGAATAATATCCTTTATTCGCTACTATTGTCCACATTCAACCAAATGGCCATTTTCAAGTGTACATCTTCCTATTATAATGCATAATTATGCTATTAACAAATCATAGATGATGCAAGAAATTGAAATTAAATAATGAAGCATGTTTCAAACAAATCGTAGAACCAAGGGAATGTACATCACATGTGGGAACATAAAATCTGATATAGTTGCTAACACCGATTGCTAACTGAACTATGCAGCGCGCACACATTATACAATGTACGTGAGAGTCTCCATTGATAATGCCAAGTCGTCGTACTTTTTCTGAGAGTTCCCATCTCTACGTCCTGCGGAGAGCGAATATCCTTGCCGTACCTCAAAATTACTGTCTCCTCAGAGTAGAGATAGTAAAACATTTAGATAATGTAAACTATTCACGTTTCATTTCCTCAATCAAGTTTCTTGTAAATCACGTGCTGAAATTCCTGGGAACCACCCGTACAAATGGCTCTGGCCACTGGCTCACCGTTCTCGCAGTTTTCCCATTTCAGCTCGGTGTGTTTACTGTGCAGCAAGCCAGTGCCCGGCACTGCAGTCCGAGCCTAAATTATTACTGCGTGCCGCGTTCACGCTCATTGTGTTGGTTCGTTTTGCTTCTGGTACATTCTGCAGTCTCCATTTCACTGCATTACAGCAAGTGCTCGCGAAAACATATGAGAAGTAACACGAATAGAATACTGACGCATTTGGACATATTAAATATTCTGAAGAAAACAATTTTCTGACGTTGTGGCATGAAATAATAGTAAAGCTCGATTCGATATTTACACTTCAGAAATAAAGTATTATTCTGTCAGTCACATATGTGGAGTGTACGCTCTGGCCTCACTAAAAGGAACCATGACGATACGCCCTACTGACTTCCATCTCCTCTATTGATCTTTGTCTGATAAACAACCTAGACTATCAGTGCTCAAGAATCGATTGAATAAAGGCGAGATTGCACACGCGGAAACGATAGGGAGGAAAATACAGCAGATTTTACTCGGGATGTGCAAAAACGTTACCCAAAACTTTGAATAAATCTCTCTACTGAGGTGAAAAGAATAGTAAAACAATGGGTTCAAGTTACATACATTATTTTATGGATCTTTTCTCCATTTTAAGTGACGTTCAGACGAATGTGGTGCGAGTTTACAGGTTTTGTGATATGTCCAACTTATTTTGTAAAGTTTTAGAAAGATGTGAATAGGATGAGTGGCTCACCCATATTTCTTGTAAGTGGTCACATTTCCTTGTACCTTTCTTCTAGATCCTCTGACATTTTGCTTACGCATTAATCCCAGGTGTAGCACCTTTCACCCTTTCTCCGTTGTCTTAAGGCATGGGAGATAGAGTAAGTGTGGGGTAAAGGCGAGTGAGGTGTGAGTGAGTTTACGAGTGTCATTTTATAGGTTCTTTCCTCACTGTGTCACAACACTTTTAGGCATTTTATGCACATTAGTTTCTTTTACTATATGTAAGGGTGCTGATAACCTCGCCGTTGAGTGCCCGTAAACTCCAAACACCCACACCCACACACGTTACTTTACGTGAATATGACCAACTATGCGCGGCGACGATCCACTGAGGTACATATCATGAAATAACACGGAAAGAATATACAGGGTGGTCCATTGATAGTGACCGGGCCAAATATCTCACGAAATAAGCATCAAACGAAAAAACTACAAAGAACGAAACTCGTCTAGCTTGAAGGGGGAAACCAGATGGCGCTATGGTTGGCCCGCTAGATGGCGCTGCCATAGGTCAAACGGATATCAACTGCATTTTTTAAAATATGAACCCCCATTTTTATTACATATTCGTGTAGTACGTAAAGAAATATGAATGTTTTAGTTGGACCACTTTTTTCGCTTTGTGATAGATGGCGCTGTAATAGACACAAACGTATAAGTACGTGGTATCACGTAACATTCCGCCAGTGCGGAAGAATTTTTGCTTCGTGATACATAAAGCATGTTAAAATGGACCGTTTACCAATTGCGGAAAAGGTCGATGTCGTGTTGATGTATGGCTATTGTAATCAAAATGCCCAACGGGCGTGTGCTGTGCATGCTGCTCGGTATGCTGGACGACATCATCCAAGTGTCCGGACCGTTCGGCGGAGAGTTACGTTATTTAAGGAAACAGGAAGTGTTCAGCCAAATGTGATGCAACTAAAACATTCATATTTCTTTAAGTACTACACGAATATGTAATAAAAAATGGAGGTTCCTATTTTTAAAAAGGCAGTTGATATCCGTTTGACCTATGACAGCGCCATCTAGCGGGACAACTATAGCGCCATCTGGTTTCCCCCTTCAAGCTAGACAAGTTTCGTTCTTTGTAGTTTTCTCGTTTGACGCTTATTTCGTGAGATATTTGGCCCGGTCACGATCAATGGACCACCCTGTATAGGCCACTTTCAACAAAGAACACTAGGAACAAGAATGTCCATATGGATCTCAAGGAGCAGTAAATTACCAGTCGGCCGTCATACAAATTACAATTCCAGTGCCGGTTCTGCGATCATCAACTAAATAAGGAATAAAGATGATTAAGGAAGATACTGGGCCCAGGAAACATTCACTTGTTCCACGATACAGTCCCATCTGCCTGTCGGGAAGAAACTAAAATATACTTATCAGCCGGAACGTTATGACCACCTTTCTGATAGCCGGTATGTCCAACTTTGGCACGGATAACAGAGGCGACGCGTCGTGGCATGGAAGCATTTAGGCCTTGGTAGGTCGCTGGAGGGAGTTGGCACCACATCTTCACACACAAGTCACCTAATAACCGTAAATTCCGGGCAGGGAGGCCATGAGCTCTGACGCCACGTTCTGTCACACCCCAGATGTGTTCGATTGGGATCAAATCTGGCGTGCTTCGGGGCCATCACATCAACTGAAACTCGCCGCTGTGTTCTTCGAACCAATTCGTCACACTACTGGCCTTGTAACATGGCGCATTACCTTGTTGAAGAATGTCACTGCATTCAGGGACATAATCATCATCAAGTGATGTACTTTATCTGCAACCAGTGTACGACACTCCTTGGCCATTAGGGTGCCTTGCACGAGCTCCACTGGACCCAAGGGTGCCAACGTGAATGTTCCCCAGAGCATTGTACAGCCGCCGCCAGATTGTCTCCGTCACGCAGAACAGGTGTCAAGGAGCTGTTCCCCTGGAAGACGACGGATTCGCGCCCTTCCATCGGCGTGATGAAGAAGGCATCGGGATTCATCAGACGATGCAACGCTTGGCCATTGCGCCAACGTCAAGTTCCGATGGTCGTATGCCCATTTCAGTCGCAGTTGCCGATGTCGTGGTTTTAACGTTGGCACTTGCATGGGTCGTCGACTGCGGAGGCCTATTGTTATTGTGTGGGTTTGGTGCGCTGTGTTCAAACTCACTTTTACTCTGCCCAGCATTCAAGTCTCATGTTAGTTCCGCCACAGTTCGCCGCCTGTCCTGTTTTACCAGTTTTCCCAGCCTACGACTTCCGACATGTGTAGTGAAGGGTGGCCGCCAAACCCCATGACGTCTAGACGTGGTTTCACCTCGGTTTCGCCATGTGTTGAAGACACTCACCACGTCACTTCTCGAACGCCCGACATGTCGTCCAGTTTCGGAAATGCACGTGCTGAGCCTCGGGCCATCACAATCTGCCTTCGGTCAAACTCACATACACTCCTGGAAATGGAAAAAAGAACACATTGACACCGGTGTGTCAGACCCACCATACTTGCTCCGGACACTGCGAGAGGGCTGTACAAGCAATGATCACACGCACGGCACAGCGGACACACCAGGAACCGCGGTGTTGGCCGTCGAATGGCGCTAGCTACGCAGCATTTGTGCACCGCCGCCGTCAGTGTCAGCCAGTTTGCCGTGGCATACGGAGCTCCATCGCAGTCTTTAACACTGGTAGCATGCCGCGACAGCGTGGATGTGAACCGTATGTGCAGTTGACGGACTTTGAGCGAGGGCGTATAGTGGGCATGCGGGAGGCCAGGTGGACGTACCGCCGAATTGCTCAACACGTGGGGCGTGAGGTCTCCACAGTACATCGATGTTGTCGCCAGTGGTCGGCGGAAGGTGCACGTGCCCGTCGACCTGGGACCGGACCGCAGCGACGCACGGATGCACGCCAAGACCGTAGGATCCTACGCAGTGCCGTAGGGGACCGCACCGCCACTTCCCAGCAAATTAGGGACACTGTTGCTCCTGGGGTATCGGCGAGGACCATTCGCAACCGTCTCCATGAAGCTGGGCTACGGTCCCGCACACCGTTAGGCCGTCTTCCGCTCACGCCCCAACATCGTGCAGCCCGCCTCCAGTGGTGTCGCGACACGCGTGAATGGAGGGACGAATGGAGACGTGTCGTCTTCAGCGATGAGAGTCGCTTCTGCCTTGGTGCCAATGATGGTCGTATGCGTGTTTGGCGCCGTGCAGGTGAGCGCCACAATCACGACTGCATACGACCGAGGCACACAGGGCCAACACCCGGCATCATGGTGTGGGGAGCGATCTCCTACACTGGCCGTACACCACTGGTGATCGTCGAGGGGACACTGAATAGTGCACGGTACATCCAAACCGTCATCGAACCCATCGTTCTACCATTCCTAGACCGGCAAGGGAACTTGCTGTTCCAACAGGACAATGCACGTCCGCATGTATCCCGTGCCACCCAACGTGCTCTAGAAGGTGTAAGTCAACTACCCTGGCCAGCAAGATCTCCGGATCTGTCCCCCATTGAGCATGTTTGGGACTGGATGAAGCGTCGTCTCACGCGGTCTGCACGTCCAGCACGAACGCTGGTCCAACTGAGGTGCCAGGTGGAAATGGCATGGCAAGCCGTTCCACAGGACTACATCCAGCATCTCTACGATCGTCTCCATGGGAGAATAGCAGCCTGCATTGCTGCGAAAGGTGGATATACACTGTACTAGTGCCGACATTGTGCATGCTCTGTTGCCTGTGTCTATGTGCCTGTGGTTCTGTCAGTGTGATCATGTGATGTATCTGACCCCAGGAATGTGTCAATAAAGTTTCCCCTTCCTGGGACAATGAATTCACGGTGTTCTTATTTCAATTTCCAGGAGTGTAGATTGCTTGCCTTCCCCATTCTATACATGGACAGCGCACTCACTGATACTACATGCACAACGCTTGTGTTCCGATTAGCAGTCATTCATCTCCCGGCAATGCTGCTATCACCTGGACGAATTTATATCCATAGTAGGTCGGTGGCCATAATATTCTGGCTGTTAGTGACTGCAATTTCGTAACGCAAGAAAACGCAGCATTTGCGTTCTTCTAGTAAACGACAGGTAATCTGAAGGCCTTTCGCAAAATGCGTCAGAACAGTAAAAGGTTTCTTTACCATCTCCACAGTTTGCAGCACGGCCCATCTAACGCGCTTGCATCGCTCTTCACCCCGCAACTGCCACCAGAAGAATGCCTCTTCGAACACAGGCTGTACCCAGGAAAATAGTAAAATCTGACATTAAGCCAGCCGTTGTGGCCGAGCGGTTCTAGGCGCTTCAGTCTGGAACCGCGCAACCGCTACAGTCGCAGGTTAGAATCCTGCCTCGGGCATGGATGTGTGTGATGTCATTAGGTTAGCTAGGTTTAAGTAGTTCTAAGTTCTAGGGGACTGATGACCTCAGATGTTAAGTCCCATAGTGCTCAGAGCCATTTGAACCATTTTTTTCTGACATCCAATTCCCGGTTTATAGGCAAGAGAAATCATGCTATGATTGTAATGTTAGTTACCAAAGATGTTCCGATGTTTCAGAGATCGATCGTGGCAAATCAAATATGTGTCTCGTCACTATACATCGACAAGTTAGTGTAACTTAAAAATGGCTCTAAGCACTATGGGACTTAACATCTGAGGTCATCAGTCCCCTAGACCTAGAACTACTTAAACCTAAGTAACCTAAGGACATCACACACATCCATGCCCGTGGCAGGATTCGAACCTAAGACCGTAGCAGCAGCGCGGTTCCGGACGGAGGCGCCTAGAACCGCTCGGCCAAACCGGCCGGCATAGTGTAACTCTTAGGAATGACGGTTTGCTGGGAATAATACCTCCGATGAAGAGTATATGATTGTCTCCAAAGTTTTTAACGCCAGTTGTGGAATACAAATTCCAAAAACCTATCTTGGAACATTGGATTATTCAAAAACGATGGCCAGTCCTTGAATTACAGCCCATTTGCTGATGGTATCGTGCTCGTTAATGAAGACCTTTCAGAACTAATGACTACAGAAAACGAACTGAGAATTGTCTCTGTAGCAGTTGACTTGGAGCTAAATATGGAAAAAGGTAAAGTTCCGGGTACAAGTGTCTAATCAGATAGAAATGAGCACAAAGTTATTGAAGGCGTCATCGAATACATCTACCCTTGCCATAAAATAAAGCTGGGGAACACTAACCAAAACGTAGACAATCAACGAAATACGGGCATTATCCAAAGAGCTTCTGTACATCTTCGGCCAACACTGATGTTCCAGTGATCCTAGAAACCAAAATTTTAGTACCTCTCTGCTACAAGTAGTAAATTAAGTTGTAGAAACGTTGACTCTGATAAAGGTGACTTGCCAAAAATTACAGTACGCACAAAGAGCAATGGGGAACAGTATGCTGAGCATCGGACCAGGGACAAGCGAAGCATTGACATCAACAGAAGACGAACGCGGGCAATAGATATCATCGATGGAATTAAAAGGCTCAGATGGTGAGATAAGCTGCCCACATAGCGAGGCTACACCCTGAAGGAGAAAAACTATTTTTCGTTGGGACCATGGGGAGACAAAAGAAGCATTGGAGGACCTAACTATAAGTGGTTACATCACACAATTTTCAGACATGTAACTGTACTGATGTCTTACTAGAATCTGACCAAATCCACATCGATGCAAATCAGAAGATATTTTCCATTGTACAGTGTGTTAGTATATTTTCCCGCCCCATTAGCGTTCTCAGTATGGGAGAAACGAAGGCTTAAATGCCTTTGTATGCGTTGTAATTGATCATATTGAATCTTGATAGCCACCATGGGAGTGATACGTAGCATAATCCTAGATTCCCTATGTAATACACTACTGGCCACTAAAATTGATACACTAAGAAGAAATGCAGATGATAAACGGGTATTCATTGGACAAATATATTGCACTAGAACTGACATGTGATTACATTTTCACGCAATTTGGTTGCATAGAACCTGATAAATCAGTACCCAGAACAACCACCTCTAGCCGAAATAGCGGCCTTGATACGCCTGGGCATTGAGTCAAACAGAGCTTGGATGGTGTGTACAGGTACAGTTGCCCATGCAGCTTCAACACCATACCACAGTTCATCAAGAGTAGTGACTGGTGTATTGTGGCGAGCCAGTTGTTCGGACACCATTGCCCAGCCGTTTTCAGTTGGTGAGAGATCTGGAGAATGTGCTGGTCAGGGCACTAGTCGAACATTTTCTGTATCCAGAAAGGCCAGTACAGGACCTGCAACATGCCGTCGTGTATTATCCTGCTGAAATGTAGGGTTTCGCAGGGATCGAATGAAGGGTAGAGCCACGGGTCGTAACAAATCTGAAATGTAACGTCCACTGTTCAAAGTGGCGTCAAAGCGAACAAGAGGTGACCGAGACGTGTAACCAATGGCACCCCACACCATCACGCCAGGTGATATGCCAGTATGGCGATGACGAATACACGCTTCCGATGTGCGTTCACCGCGATGTCGCCAAACACGGGTGCGACCATCATGATGCTGTATACAGAACCTGGATTCATCCGAAAAGATGACGTTTTCCCATTCGTGCATCCAGGTTCGACGTCGAGTACACCATCGCAGGCACTGCTGTCTGTGATGCAGCGTCAAGGGTAACCGCATCTGTTCGAGCAGATGGTTGTTGTCTTGCAAACGTCCCCATCTGTTGACACAGGCCGACCGGAGTGGCCGTGCGGTTCTAGGCGCTACAGTCTGGAACCGAGCGACCGCTATGGTCGCATGTTCGAATCCTGCATCGGGCGTGGATGTGCGTGATGTCCTTAGGTTAGTTAGGTTTAATTAGTTTTAAGTTCTAGGCGACTGATGACCTCAGAAGTTAAGTCACATAGTGCTCAGAGCCATTTGAACCATTTGTTGACTCAGGAATCGAGACGTGGCTGCACGATCCGTTACACCCATGCGGATAAGATGCCTGTCATCTAGTGATACGAGGCCGTTGGGATCCAGCACGGCGTTCCGTATACCCTCCTGAACCCAGCGATTCCATATTCTGCTAACAGTCATTGGATCTCGACCAACGCGAGCAGCAATGTCGCGATACGATAAACCGCAATCGCTATAGGCTACAATCCGACCTTTATCAAAGTCGGAAACGTGATGGTACGCATTTCTCCTCCTTACACGAGGCATCACAACAACGCTTCACCGCGCAACGCCGGTCAACTGCTGCATTTCTCCTCCTTACACGAGGCATCACAACAACGCTTCACCGGGCAACGCCGGTCAACTGCTGTTTGTGTATGAGAAATCGGTTGGAAACTTTCCTCATGTCAGCACGTTGTAGGTGTCGCCACCGGCGCCAACCTTGTGTGAATGCTCTGAAAAGCTAATCATTTGTATATCACAGCATCTTCCTCCTGTCGGTTAAATTTCGCGTCTGTAGGACGTCATCTTCTCGGTGTATCAATTTTAATGGCCAGTAGTGTAGTAACCCCTGAACCTACGTAAGTAGGCTTTTGTGGTATAATTGGTTCAAATGGCTCTGAGCACTATGGGACTCAACTGCTGAGGTCATTAGTCCCCTAGAACTTAGAACTAGTTAAACCTAACTAACCTAAGGACATCACAAACATCCATGCCCGAGGCAGGATTCGAACCTGCGACCGTAGCGGTCTTGCGGTTCCAGACTGCAGCGCCTTTAACCGCACGGCCACTTCGGCCGGCGTATAATTGGTGTCTATCTCCAAGTATCTCCAGGTTTTTCAATATTTCCTGTGACTGTCTGGTCTGTCCTTCTTCTACAAACGTTCATATGCCCTATTAGTCCTGTTTGGTACGGGTCTCCCAGTATCTAGTATAGGTCGCACGTGTGTTTCATAAGCCGTCTTCTTTGTAGATTGACTGCATTGATGGCATTTTGCCAACGAAAAGAAGTCTACCTCCTGCTTTACCTGCGATTTAGCCAACATGATCGATGATTCTCTTACATATCACCACGCCCTCGTATTTGTACAGGGTGTCCCAGGAGGAATTACCAATATTCGGGGATATGAGAGGAACAATTATTCGAGGTTTTCGAGTCTAGTAAATTTGGGGTCTAAAACGCATACATTAATGATCCATTCTCCTCAGTCAATGTACAAAATAAGCTGTTTAAGATTTTTTTTTTTGGAACAACTAATGAAGAAATCAACGTAAACCTTTTCGCAGATGATTTATTGATCCTTGGACAACATTTTATGATTTTTTTAAAGAAATTCAGTCGTCATCAAGCCTCACATCTGAGAAGTTGAAGCTGCTCTGTCCAAAATGAGGTCCATGACGGAAGTCCTGCAGTCTGCAGATCTTATCCGGAAACAAAAAACAACAACGGTTTTCTTAATCTATAGGATATTGCACATGAGGTAATAGTAAAATTTTTGAAATTTGAAAAAAAAATTAAAATGGCGAACGTTTGAAACAGAGATATAGTTTTGTCGTGTGTTTGTGATCTCGTTTTTTTTTCTTTTTCCTTTTTTTTTTTTTTGCAGTAACTGGTGAATAAATTAGAATAAAAAGATTTCCTATTACTCCTTGCGGACATGCCCGAGGAGTAAATCAGTGAAATTTCAGTAAGATATATTTATTAGTGTGCCCGCATTCCATTCCGTCAGCTTGAGATGCAGTATATATCACAAACATCAACCATTTAATTATTTTTTCTAATTTCAAAAACTTTACTATTACTCCGTGTGCAGTAACCTATAAATTAAGAAAATTTGTTGTTTTGTACAGACTACGGGGCTTCCGTCACGGACACACCTTATTTTAGACAGAGCGACTTTAAGTCCTCGGATGGGGGGAGAGGGTTTCAATGATGACAATTTCTTTAAAAAATTCAGAAAGTTTGTCCAGCAATCAAATAACGTGCAAACATGTTTGAATTGATACCTTCATTTGTTTTTGCAAAAAAATCATAAAAATCGCTTGTTTTATAGGCTGAATGAGGAGAATGGACCCATATGAGCTATGAGCGCTTCATCTTCGATTCTACGAAACAAATCTTTTCTTCTGCAAGTTCTTTGTTTTCCATCTTTTGAGAGGTGGCAGTATAGACCAAATGTCTTATCAGCTCTTATTAAGTAAAAGATATGTGTTTCACGGTAGCGAAGAACTTTAGAATCCATGTTTACTAGATAATTTTTCCTTGTTTTTTCTTGTTCTAGTACAAACTAACAGCTCCAAAAATATGGAAAGCAAAGAGCTTACAGTAGAAGACCTTTGTTTTATAGTATCGAAGATGAAGTTCTCATAGCTCGTAAGGTAAGCGTTTTAGAGCCCTTTTATACTAAACGTTTTTGATTCGAATGATCATTCCTCATTTTCCTGACTACCGATAATTCCTCCTGGGACACTCTGTATAAGTCGATTGATTTTATGTGACTCATTGGCATTGCAGTCATAGGATGCTGCACTGTGATTTTTCGTATAGTGAGGTGCACGTTTTATATTTGTAAATATTTAAAATAAATTACACACTTTTGTACCACTTAGAAGCATCATTGTGATTAACCTGAATATTTTTGCACCTTTGTATCAGGTATTTTTTGGTTACAGGCCACTGCATTATCTGCAAAAAACTTAGGTCAATATTATTACTGTCTGAGACGTCATTACACAACTAGAATCGGTAGCGTGCCAACACTTCCATGGCGCACGCTTGAAGTTACTTCTACACCTCGACGACTGTGAATCCAAGATAATATGTTACGATGTCCCTACCAATAGATCCTTAATCCAATAACCAAATTGGTTTGATTTTCCATATGATGGTAGTGGTGTTAACAGCGTTGATGCGGTACTGAATCAAATGCTTTTTGTAGGTCAAGAAATACTGCATCTACCTACTGCCTTCATCCACTGCTTTCGAGTGAGAAAAGTGCGAGTAGGGATCCACATGATCGATATTTTCGAGATATATGCTGGCTGACATGGTGAATCTCATTGTGATCGAGGTAACTTATTAGACTTTAGACTCAGAACATGTTCAGTGATTCTAGATCATGGTTGTCAGTTTTACTGGGTGGTAGTTTTAGGATCACTTCTGCTGAACTATTTATAGATGGTTGTGATCTGTGCTTTCTTTCAACTGCTGGCCACAGTTTCGCTCTAAATCTGTCAGTTACATCTAGGGATGAGTGTGGTGGCCGATGGAAAGAACTCACTTAGGCCCACCTTAGGTACTAAGTCCTCCCCAAACAATTTCCCATGCAGCTTCGATTTGTATCTTGGGATATTTGACTTACTTGCTTCACTACTGTCAGTTTTGGATTTTTGCCAGTTTTCTGTACTCAGACTTTCGCTATTTGAGAGGGTCTCCCCCTCCCTCCCCCCCCCCCCGCCCCCCTCGCTATGAAAACCCAGGGATCGTAGGACAACTAAACTTTATGGAGTCATTTGTAAGGTCATGCACAAGAGAAAAAACGAATAAAGTGTGCTTGATAAAATGTTCCAAGGCCACATTTCGTCAGCTTCGACACTCGAAAGAAACGTAAGAGCAAAGTCCACTCGAATTTCTGCGTCAGGTCGCAAAAGTTGATGAGTAATGTAAAGTTGTACGGATGCCATTTCACAACTGTTCACAGTATTCTTTCAGACAGTGTACCGTGAAATGTTCAGCCGTACTGAGACAGTTCTTGAACGGCTTGAAGATCGCCTTTTGCGTCTGCATTCTCATCCATAGCAACAATACTTTGTTCAACACTTTGTGTCGCAATTAGCCATCGGTCTCTCTCAGCAGCAGTGCCTAAGTAGTCAGTTAATTCGAAATACCGAATCATGTTCTTCAACTACGGTTTTAGAGGGGACCTCTCCGTATTCCTTTAATGCATCGATGATCGAGAAGAGGAGCAGCAACACTGTTGTAGTTTTGGTAAAACAGCTTTACGAGTAAAGCCCTGCTCACCTTCTCCAGACTCATGTTGATTGTCTGAGCTGTGATGCATACTGATGCTTGTGCTACAACCCTACGTCGCCGTACTAATGCCGGCGTCTAAGAGCAAGTCAGGACACTAATGCCACAAACAACAAATCCTGCAGCGCCCAGTGTGAACACCGTTCCTGTAGAGTTGGGTGCCCACACAATAAATAGTTTTCCCTCTACACTGGCTCAGGTAGCTAATGTGTAATCACATCTACCATGTACGTCAGCTCACTGCTTTTTAAAAATGCTACAAACTCTGGGACTTCGTTGAGAGTACTTCGTCATTTGATCACAAGGATCTTAGTTATCTCACACGTGGGGCTGGTTTCTACGTATCATACACGAGTACTTTTCCTGCAGTTATTGCACCTGAGCCGTTCACGGCTCGTGTTCATGCCATTTATTGTTTGTCATCTTCTATCACGGTACTGCCGCCTCGTTTTCTTATTCCATTTACTGGCGTCACTAACTTCCTGCCTTACTTGCCCGTGAGCGGCAACAGCAGAGCGTAGCGATAAGTGCCCTGTCGTACCATCTCTGGAGCAACCGTTGTATTTCCAGGTCGTCGTGTGTCTGGCAGTCGGTTGGAGACGGACCAGCAGTACAGTCGGGACGCAGCAGCAGTGAAGTCGGGGACAGAGCGCCGGTGCGGTGCGGAAGCCAGTGCTCGCCGACCGCTGGCGACACACATGAACTGTCCGACGGAGGGAGACAGGTGCGGGACGACCGTTGGTTGGTCGTCTCATCGGCCGACGTGTATTTGGTCCTTTCACCGTTTCCGGGCCTGGAATTTGGTTGGCTGGCATGGAGCAGCGAGGGTCTCAGTGGTGCTTGTCTGGCCGGGCCCGCTGGCAGCGCCCACGCGCGGTCTGAATGTGAGGGGCTGTTCCCATTGCTACGAGGTCCGTGACTCACCGATCCTGGACACGAAAGTTGAGTCTTTACTTAATCTTCCAGCCAGCCCCACCTGTTCACATTGTGTCGTTTGAAATTCGTTGTGGGCTGTTGGGACATTCCCGCGAGGGACAACGTGTATTTTCAAGTTGCCGAAATTCTAGCCGTCCTCCTGTGGAGTTTAACTTAACTTGATTATTTCTGAACTGAAGTGCACCAGCAGAATCTTCTGCTTTGTGGCCGTTAATGTTCCGGTTACCTGCCCTGGACGTTGACGTAAATTCAGACAGTGTATTTTCCTCGTCGTGTTGTGGCTGTCCAGCACGGCGTGTAGTTTGACAGCTGAATGTGTAATTCGTTGTGGGCGCCGATACCTTCTGCGTTGTTCCATTGAACTCCCTGTTGTGTGGTGGTCGGGTGGAGCCGAAGTTATCCTGTCGCTCGGTCCGTTGACTGTCTGTCGGTTGGGTTGCCGTCGGATTGAGAACTGTTGGGCCGACTGCCTGTCTCACCTAAGCGAGTGTTAGTGTTTGAATTCCAGGCCGACCCTTAGAAACTTCTGAGCGCCGTTTGATGTGCTGCCTTTTCTTATTTGTGCTTGTTGCTTGTTTCTGTATGGCTTCTAGCCGATTTTAAATTAAAGTTGTTTTGCCCTTAAGACGTGAGATTGTTTGGGTCTTCAGCCTGATTTAAATAAATTTTAGGATAAGGCCTTCTGCCTTTTAAAATTCAAATTCCTGTTTTGAGCCTTAAGTTATTGGCCTTCAGCCGGCCTTAAATTAAAATTGTTTTCCCCTTGAGGCGTGAGATTGAATGGCGGATTTAGCCGAGAATTAAGTTCTAAAATTAATGTTTGGCTTGCTATGTTTTTAATGTTTTCTTTGCTCTTGCAATGTTTGTCAAATGAATAAAGTAGTATCTTCAAGTGCAACTGACAGCCACTCATTTGGCCCCATTCCACAAATTAAACTATCTGTCCTGTCCTGCGGGTATAGCAGGGGATTTCAGCACCCTAAGACAAAAAGAACTATGCATCACGTAGGAATTATCCGTTTACAACATGTACATACAAACAAATGATTACAATTTCAGAAAAATTAGGTGATTTATAAAATAGAAAGAGCATCACAAACTGAGAAAGTCAGTAACGCTTGGTTTACCTCTGGTCCTTACGCAAGCACTTAATCAACTTGGCATTAATTAATGTCGAATGTCTACCTAGGGGACATCGAGCCAATTTCTGTCGAACTGGCACATTATATTGCCAAAATCTCGAGCTGGTTGGAGGGCTCTGCTCTTAATGCTGCGAACTTTCTCAATTGGGGAGAGATCCGGCTACCTTGTTGGCCAAGGTAGGGTTTCGCAAACACGAAAATAAGCAATAGAAACTCTCGCAATCAATCATTGTCTTGCTGAAATATAAGACCAGATAGCTTGCCGTGGAGGTCAACCAAACGGGGCGAAGAATGTTGTCGACGTAACTCTGTGCTGTAAGGGTACTATGGACGACAACGAAAGGGATTCACAATCAAAGGGCTCCTGGTATGATAAGAAATCGCACCCCAGAACATCACTACCATCACTCCTGGTTGTCGGGCTGTATGGTGCGTTACAGTTAGGTTGGTATGCTACCTCTGCCGGGGCTTACCCAGGTAAGTCTTGGCTGGTCATCGCGGGGCTCAGTTCGAAGCGGGACTCATCACTTCATTCGATAAGATTCCAGGTCGAAGACGTGTCTGGAGAGGCTCCGGACAGAGGTGAAACTCCAACGTGTCTCTCGCCCGCTGTACGGCCCGACGACGAGGAGTGATGGTCTGGGGTGCTATTTTTTTTCAGACTGAAATTTAATGATCAATTTTACGCATGGGTGCGTAGCCACTCTTTCGCTGCATTTTGACGCTAGACGTCACTATGGAAGTGTTGCGGCGCAAGCCACATCTTCATGTTAGAGAGGGAGTGAAAATGACTTGGCGCTAAGCGTGGGCACTATGGGATATGATCCAAAACGTCCCATTGGAACCGTTTCAAAATTTCTAGAGTTCTTCGGGCGCTATGAGGACGATCGTTGTCATTCAAAAACACAACACCGGATTTCAACATACCACGACGTTTGTTTTGAATGGCTCGCTTAAGTTTCTTCGAAGTTTCATAGAAGACTTCATAAGTGATAATCGTTCCACGCTCCATAAATTCAACCATCAAAACTCCCTCGGTATGCCAAAAAACCATACCTATAACCATCCTCGAAGAAAAAGTTTGGGGGGCTTCCTTTGGCTTGGATGGAAAATTGCTATGGCTCTAGGCCAGGGCTTCACAACATACATGCTCGCGGAGCAAGCTGTGAGCAGCAAGGCGCGAGCACGGAGCAGCGCGAGCACGCTACCCCCACTACCGGACCAGAGCGGAGAGTGGGGAGAGTCACGTGGGGTAAACAACAGCTGCCGCCAGTCGATGTAAATCCGCGGCCACCTGCAGGGATATCACTCACGAATTATTACTGCGACAAATTAAACAAATAAAGGAGAATGTACACGTGCCACATAATTTTATTAGCTTAGTGTATGCCTCTACCATCTGTAGACACTGAAACTAAAGAATTCCACAACAATCCTATATTTTCAACACTTTCTTCAACACTACTTAAAATATCACCTCCAGTTGTAGTGTTCTTCATGGCTACTACATCGAGGAGCTCCTCCCTCACCTGAAGATCTCTGTTAACACCTCTAATAAATATGGCAAGCTGCGCTGTTCCAGTGATATCAACACTTTCGTCCAGAGCTAGAGAATACGCCATAAAATCTTAACAGATATTTGCAAGCTGGCTCTGGACGTCGTCTGCCATGTCCTGTATGTGACGCATAATGGTCATGTTAGATAATGGCACAATCCGAAATTGTTCAACTTGAGATGGACACAAATGTTCCGCTGCAACTACCAAACATTCTTTTATTAAATCGCCATCAGTTAAGGGGCGCAGGGATTTTGCTAAAAGCAAAGCAATTTTGTAACCCACTCTGAGAGCTGCCTCAGTTGATTTTTCTTCGTCGTCCAGATCTTCTTCGGATAGCTTCCTTTTATGTTTAATAACTTCCTGTGCACGATCTGGTCAATCACATTTTTCACGTCCGTAGTCTTTTGCGTGGTACGACATATAATGTCGCTGCAAATTAAATTTCGTGAAAGAATTCACCGTTTTGTGACATACTAAACATTTTGCAACACCATCTTTTTCAGTAAACAGATGCAATTCCTCCCAATGGGGGTTGAACTGCGAAAGCGTGGTTGGGGTTACACAACGGCGACTTCACATGATTCTTAACCAGCGAAGTGACTGTTAAGAGCTGATCGTAGTACTTTAAACGTTACACAGTCGGCGCGAATTCAATAGGCACGCTGCGGCCCTATTCAAACGTGCGCGCGCATTTCCCCTCCCTCCCCTCCCTCCGTACTCCGCGACCTTGCAGCTGCTCGCGAGCACGTGCCTGAGCAGACGCGAGTACTCGCGCTCAAAACCGGCCAGTTGTTAAGCCCTGCTCTAGGCCATCGGCTGTTTCGTTTTGGCATTTACATATGCCACCCAGATTTCGTCACCAGTCACAATTCTCTTCATAAAACCTCCCTCCGCATCGAAACGCGAAAGGAAGTCGAAGACAAAGTCCATGCGTTTGGTTAAGTGGATCTCTGTTAGCGATTTCGGTATCCAATGAACATAGCCGATAGCCTAAGTTATTGCCGACCGCCTCGTACAGAACGGTACAAGAAATTAGCGGTAATCGTCGATATTCAGAAACTGTTTCGTCAGTTTTCTTGACGAGATAATGATTAGCCCATAGGCCTATGGCTCTTCGCTTCATCATGAATGTTTGTTCTACAACTTTTAAAAATCGGACCCTTTGCAGAACAGCTTCACTCATAACATTTGAACCATATATAGCACACAAACGAAAATGAATGTCTGCTGAGAAAGTTTTTAGGCAAAAGAAATCTTACTACTCCAGAATAAAATTTGCACTCTTCATCCGAGTGTGCGCTGATATGAACCTTCCTGGCAGATTAAAACTATGTACTGGACCGAGACTGGATCTCGGGACCCTTGCCTTTCGTGGGCATGTGGTCTCTCATCTGAGCTATCCACGCACGACTCACGACCCGTCCTCGCAGCTTTAATTCCGCCAGTACCTCCACTCCTACCTTCTACTGCAGTGGACTGTGCGCTGGTATGAAACTTCCTGGCAGATTAAAACTGTGTGCCAGAGCGGAGTTAGGAGACTCGGTCCGGTACACAGTTTTAATGTGACACGGAGTTTCAATCTTACTAGTGCTCGCACGCGTATTTCGCGTGACATTTTATTAAAGCGCTCTTGTTTTGATGTTATAAGAAGCGAATGAACTAAAGAATGAGGTTCATACTTTCACAACTGGACGCTTACTGAATCAGAGAACATGCAGACGTGACAACGGCGGCGCTCCGCATACAATTACAAGCGCCACGTTAGAAAGGCGGTCACTTTCGGAACTGCTTTCGTAACATTATCGATTTCGATGCTGTGTCACATTGTGACTCTATCATAAGCTCTTATCCACTGAAACTGGGACTCATCTGACTAGGCCACGGGTTTCCAGCCGTCTAGGGTCCAACCCAAGTGCCATGAGCAGAGGAGAGGCGCTGCTGGCGATGAGGTTTCGGTCGTCTGCAGCAATAGCACATTAAGGCCACTGTCGCAGCGGATACGTTCGTCGTACGTCCTAGATTAATTTATGCGGTTATTTCAAGCATTACTTCTTGTCTGTTAGCACTGACAACACACAAACGCGACTGCTCTCTGTTGTAAGTGAAGGTCGTCGGCAGCGTTATCCGTGCTGAGAGGTAATGCCTGGAATTTGGTATTCTCAGCACACTCTTGACTCTGAGTGTGGTGTCACCGCCAGACACCACACATGCTAAGTGGTAGCTTTAAATCGGCCGCGCTCCATTAGTACATGTCGGACCCGCGTGTCGCCACTGTCAGTATTCCAGGAGCTACGTACTTTTCTTTATAGCATTCATTACGTATCCTGTTTCAGACTTATCTACTAGCCTGCGTGAGTTAACGCGTGCCTTTCGGCTACTTCCGAGTGGCATGGCTGTCTTGTTACGCCACAACAGTTGGCGACGAGCCAATAGAGTTTGTATTAATTTGCTTGTGTCATGGCTTCGCCACAATCTCCAGATGTACTGTCCGAATTTTATCGCTTGCAGAATCAGCAGACGCAGGCGTTCTTGGATGCCCTTGGACAGCTCGTCCAGGGTCAGCGTGTAATTCAAACCGATGCGGCAGCCGCCACTTCACCGCTACCGCAGCCACAACATGCTGTTGCACCCCCGTTCCGGCCATTTGACCCGGCAATGGAAACATGGATGGAGTGGTCACGCCAATTTGGATTTCATCTCGCCGCCTACAGAATTCAAGGTAATGAGCGGCAGCCTCACTTCTTGTCGTGTGTCGGGGTGCAGACGTACCGTGTGATAGTGAAATTGTTTCCTCGATGCGACGTCGCAACTCTGTCCTACGAAGAAATTTTGTCGGCATTAGATGCCTATTTCAAAGAAACAGTCAATGTTGTTGCAAAAAGGTATACGTTCTTTCGTACAAAACGTACGGCCGGTCAGACTAATAGGGAGTGGGTTGCAACATTGCGAGGCCTTGCTAGGGATTGTGCTTTTGAGTCAGATACAATGGTACGTGATGCCATTGCGCAGAACGTTTCTGATGTTCGTATACGGGAACAGATTTTGAAACTAGTCAATCCCTCCCTTCAGCAAGTGATAGACATATTGGATAGGCAAGACACACTTGACTTTGCTCAGGAATCATTTGCAACTTCGCCAGCCGTGTGTCACATTACCCGGCCCGCCGGGCGCGCTGCCCGGAACGATAAACAGCCCTCGCGCTCGTCCGCGCAGCTGCCGCCTAGCTCTCCACGTGTGCCGCGTAAGCGAGCAAATGCAGTGAAATCATGCCCGCGGTGTGCAACTAGACATTCGCGTGACAATTTCCCGTCACGCCAAGCTATTTGCTTTTACTGTCATAAGAAAGGACGTGTTCAAAGTGTTTGCCAGAAAAAGCTCCGATTAGACAATCACAACCATTCCAGGCCCTTTGCTTCGCGCTGGCATTGAACCATGGACAATCAGGCTCATGACCCTTCGCCCATGGACATTCATGTAGTTAATTCCACTCTGCCCAGTGCCACTTTCTCTAACAGTGACTGTGTTCGTCCCACAAAACGTGTGCGTCGACGTCGCCGGAAATCTCGTCAGGTAGCAAGTGCTTCTGTACCAGTACCAGTTCAAATTGCACGAGAAAGTCGCTCTTGTCGTCAGCAGGACAATAAACTTTTTGTAGACTTGGACCTTGGAGGCAAATTGATCCCATTCCAGCTCGATACCGGAGCTGCAGTTTCATTGATCAATCACGACACGTACAAACGACTGGGCAAACCTCCGTTGCGTGCCGCAAATGTTCAGCTCACTAGTTATTCAGGACAGCATATCCCTGTGTTAGGACAGTGCACTCTTCTTGCAACATACAAGGGACAAACAAAACTTGTGTCATTTTACGTTCTTCTACTGCAGTGAACTTGTTTGGTTTAGATTTATTTCAGTTGTTTAACTTGTCAATAGTCAATCAGGTCCTATCAGTGAATCAGACTGTGCCTTCAGCCAGTGTTTCTAGTCTATGTGACGAATTTGCAGACATTTTTGCACCGGGCCTTGGTTGCGCTAAGAACTATACAGCACATTTGGAACTGAAAGTAAACGCGCAACCAAAATTTTTCAGAGCGCGCAATGTTCCCCACGCATTGCATGCTGAGGTTGCAAGAACATTACACGATTTAGAATCACAAGGTGTAATTGAACGTGTGCAGGCTTCTCCCTGGGCATCACCCTTAGTAATTTTGCCAAAACCTTCCGGAAAATTGAGACTTTGTGTGGACTTCAAAGCTACAGTGAATCCATGTACAGCGCAGAAATTTATTCGCTGGTCTATTTTCCTCTCGCAGTACCGCTACAATATCTTGTATCGGTCCACTGCTAAGCACGGCAACGCCGATGCGTTGTCCCGTTTGCCTGTTGCTGAGGATAGAGCAT
Source organism: Schistocerca nitens (assembly GCF_023898315.1). Lineage (NCBI taxonomy): Eukaryota > Metazoa > Arthropoda > Insecta > Orthoptera > Acrididae > Schistocerca > Schistocerca nitens. The sequence goes on from NC_064618.1 coordinate 781,591,569, forward strand.
TCGATTCTTCCGAACTTGCTTGCATGTTCATTGATGCGGAAACCGATAACGTGGTCGAATCGTTTCCGATTGATTTTCGTCGTGTAGCTACAGCCACAGCTGCTGACCCTGTCCTTGCTACTGTTTTGCGTTTTGTTGCTACGCAATGGCCCTTGTCAAAGTCACGGATCGAGGATCCGTTGGTTCGCCGATTTTTTGCTCACAAGGAGAGACTTTTTGTACGATGTGGTGTTTTGTTGTTGCGTTCTGATAATGATCAGTCCAGAGTCGTGGTCCCACGTTCGTTACAGTCCTTTGTCTTACGGCTTCTTCACCAAGGACATTGGGGTATAGTGTGAACGAAACAACTTGCTCGTCAGCACTGTACTTGGTTTGGAATCGATGCTGCGATTACGAATATGTGCTCTTCTTGCATGGCGTGTGCCGAACAACAATCCGCACCACCACGGAAATTCTTTGCATGGCCGAAAGCCACTTCCCCTTGGCAACGCTTGCACATCGATTTTGCTGGTCCATTCTGGGATGCTCGATGGTTGGTTGTGGTCGATTCTTTCAGTACTTTTCCTTTTGTTGTCCGAATGTCTTCCACGACGTCTTCTGCCACCATCCAAGCGTTATCCGCTATTTTTTGCATTGAAGGTCTTCCACAGACTATTGTTTCCGACAATGGCCCACAATTCATGTATGCGAAATTTCAGTCATTCTGCATGGCCAATGGTATTCAACATCTGACATCCTCGCCGTTTTCGCCTCAGTCAAACGGTGCCGCTGAACGATTGGTCCAGACTCTCAAGTCACAGATGTTGAAGTTGAAAGAGTCGCATTCTCGGGAGGACGCGTTGATGCTCTTTTTGTCTTCGTATCGCTCTCAGCCCTGAGATGGTCGCTCGCCGGCTGAGTTGTTGCACGGTCGTCCTCATCGAACCTTGATGTCTTCGCTGCATCCGCCGCATCAGGTTCTTGTGCAGCGGCAGACACCTGCTTTTGCTCCGGGCGACGTTGTCTATTATCGCAACTATCGCGGATCACAGCGTTGGCTCGCGGGGCGCATTCTTCGCTGCCTCGGCGGCGCTATGTATTTGTTTTTGGGGGCCTCTGGTGAGGTGCGTCGGCATCTCAATCAGCTGCGCCTCTGTCGTCGCTCGGGTTCTGCCGCTCCCCGTCTGCTTTCAGCGGCGGTGTCGTCCGGTCAGCGCCCTGGGGACCCATCTACTGGCTCGCCTCATCCCCAGGTGTTAACGACGCTGCCTTCCATTTTGCCCCATGGCGACGCGCCGCCGCCGCCGCCGCCGCCGCCGCCTGTTCTCCCGCCGGCGCCGCCCGCAGTGGACGCGTCGCTGCAGCCGCCAGGCGCCTCCCTGGGTCACGCGCCGCCGATCGCTTCCCGTGACCAGCTGTCCTCAGACTTGGAACTCTTGCCGGCTCCGGACCAGATGTCGTCTTCGCGCGTCGGGTACCCCGACGCAATGGAGGTCGACCCTTCGGCCCCTCCTGTCTCTCTACGGGTGCATACGCTGCATGTTGACGTGCACCGTGGACTAGGTTTTCAGGCGTTTCCTAGCTCCCCTCGGACCGAATGGCAGGGTGCGGGTGGCACAGCCTTGCCTGTTGTTAGGCTCCCCACCTCATCGCATACGTCAACATGGGGTCCTCCCCACGGCGGGCGGAAGCCTTATAACACGACCGTCCGCCGATTTGCGGGGGAGGAATGTGGTGTCACCGCCAGACACCACACTTGCTAAGTGGTAGCTTTAAATCGGCCGCGGTCCATTAGTACATGTCGGACCCGCGTGTCGCCACTGTCAGTGATCGCAGACCGAGCGCCACCACACGGCAGGTCTCGAGAGACAGACTAGCACTCGCCCCAGTTGTACGGACGACGTAGCTAGTGATGCACACTGACGAAGCCTCGCTCATTTGCAGAGCAGATAGTTAGAATAGCCTTCAGCTAAGTCAATGGCTACGACCTAGCAAGGCGCCATTAGCCTTACATAGCTTGTATCTAAAGAGTCTCACTTGTATCGTCAAGAGCGATGTACCACAAGGATGGATTAAAGTTAAGTATTCCAGGAGCTACGTACTTTTCTTTATAGCATTCATTACGTATCCTGTTTCAGACTTATCTACTAGCCTGCGTGAGTTAACGCGTGCCTTTCGGCTACTTCCGAGTGGCGTGGCTGTCTTGTTACGCCACAACACTGAGGATCTCAGAATGTTGAATTCCCTAACGATTTCCAAAATGGAGTGTCTCATGCGTCTAGATCCAACTACCATTCCTCGTTCAGAATCTGTTAATTGGCGAGGTGCGGCCATAATCGCGTAGGACACCTTATCACAAGAATCACATGAGCACAAATGACAGGATTGCCAGTGCACTGCCCTTTCATACCTTGTGTAGGCGAACCTACCGCCATTTTTATATGTACCCACCCCTATCCCATGACTTTTCATATCAGTGTAGGGGGAGCAGTAGATAGAAGAATTGTAGAAGACAGAGGTCAGAAGACATACAGCAAATCACTGACTTAGGATGTAGGTCTTACATTGAGATGCAGAGGTAGGCACAACCAGAGAGAAGACTGATAACCAAAAATATAACATGAAAGTGAAGTACTTGGTGAGACTTGTTGCGTACCAATAAGCTAATATGAACGAACATATATTTATCAGCTCAGTGCAGGCAATGAACCATTATTTAACAACACTATAAAACAAATGTGCAACGATAAAAGATGCACAAATTAATTTAAGAAACAAAGCCCTTTTGACTTCAACAAACAGCAGTATATTTAACCCTGCATACCCAGACAATTCCAAATAAAGCTCCTAAATTACAAATCGGGCTCGGACTCAGTAAACAGGAACATTTGTAACATAAGCAGACACTCTCAGAAATGTAGAGAGCTTTGCTTTGCAAGGAAACAGGCGTCATACCCATTAATAGCGCCACGGCGTTAACGTCTCAATAACGAGGCTTTTTGGCTTCGTCTCTCTCCTACAGTGCAGACATACCATCCACTTTTTCCTTCTGAATAGGCCTTTCAGGCACGTAATATTTACATCACTACAATCTCTGTCTTTTGAGATGGAACAAAACATCAAGACAAAGAGAACAGGTTCGCTTTATCTCACTAGAAAATAAGTCTTGTTCTTATAATTAGGAATCAAAGCATCACTGGTTCGATGTCCTATTTCTTCGTCTCTTCTTACCATATATAGAATCTTCAGCAGTCAATGATATGTACTATTACTTTTTCTGGTTCCTGCATTATTTTTGTCGACTGTCCCCGATATTTAACACAAACTACTACTGATAATATCAGCATGTATGTGGGAAAAAGTTGTTCTGCCTCCAGTACCAGTTTTTACACGTTATTTTCGTTACTTGTGATCTGTAGCGTTCCCTGGATTATCAGAACATCTGTTAACTCTGAACGCGCCTCAAGGCATTTGCGTGTAGTTACTTCCCTAACTTTGAATCAGTGTCTTCTAAAGCCAAAATCGAAGTAAGTTGCAAACTTCATAGAACCACTAAAAATTGTGGCACAGATTAAATTAAAGGCACTGAATAATAATAAAATTTTGTTTTTATATAATTGCATAATATGTTTACCAGCATAATACACTATGTGATCAAAAGTATCCGGACAACTGGCTGAAAATGACTTAAAAGTTCGTGGCGCCCTCCATCGGTAATGCTTGAATTCAGTATTGTGTTGGTCCACCCTTAGCGTTGATGACAGCCTCCACTCTCGCAGGCATTCGTTCAGTCAGGTGCTGGAAGGTTTCTTGGGGAATGGCTGCGCATTCTTCACGGAGTGCTGCACTGAGGAGAGGTACCGACGTCGGTCGGTGAGGCCTGGCACGAAGCCGGCGTTCCAAAACATCCCAAAGGTGTTCTGTAGGATTCAGGTCAGGACTCTGTGCAGACCAGTCCATTAGAGGGATGTTATTGTCGTGTAACCACTCCGCCACAAGCCGTGCATTATGAACAGGTGCTTGATCGTGTTGAAAGATGCAGTCGCCATCCCCGAATTGCTCTTCAACAGTGGGAAGCACGAAGGTGTTTAAAACATCGATGTAGGCCTGTGTTGTGATAGTGCCACGCAAAAAAAACAAGGGGTGCAAGCCCCCTCCATGGAAAACACGACCACACCATAACACCACCGCCTCCGAATTTTACTGTTGGCACTACATACGCTGGCAGAAGACGTTCGCCGGGCATTCGCCATACTCACACCCAAACGATAGGTTCTCCACATTGTGTACTGTGATTCGTCACTCCATACAACGTTTTTCCACTGTTCAATCGTCCGAAGGTTTCGCTCCTTACACCAAGCGAGGCGTCGTTTGGCATTTACCGGCATAATTTGTGGCTTATGAGTAGCCACTCGACCATGAAATCCAAGTTTTCTCACCTCCCGCCTTACGCTCATAGTACTTGCAGTGGATCCTGATGCAGTTTGGAATTCCTGTGTGATGGTCTGGATAGATATCTGCCTATTACACATTACGACCCTCTTCAACTTTCGGCGGTCTCTGTCAGGGCTGCACCCTTTTGTGCTGTACGTGTCCCTTCACGTTTCCACTTCACTATCACATCGGAAACAGTAGACCAAGAGATATGTAGGAGCGTGGAAATCTCGAATGAACGTAATATGAAAAACTTATGTTTTTGGGGGTGTCCAGATACTTTTGATCATATAGCGCATGTTTATTACTAACAGTGAATGTAACAACAGGATGTTTGCGGCCAGTGTAGGAATGATCAGGGATTTCCTATGGAATGACTTAATAAAACCAAGCTGGACACGACAACATTCTGTTTAGGTCCACAGCTCATGGTCTGGTGGCTAGCGTTGGTGCCTCTGGATCACGGGATCCCGGGTTCGATTCCTGGTCGGGTTGGGGAATTTCTCTGCCCGGGGACTGGGTGTTTGTGTTGTGCTCATCGCTTCATCATCGTCATCATTCGTGACAGTGACTGTATTGGACTGTGTACAAAATTGGGACTTTGTATGGGTGCTGATGGCCATGCAGTTGAGAGCCCCACAAACCAAACGTCATCATCATTCTGTTTAGGTTTCACTACAGAAAAAACACAATGCGTCAAAGCATGCCCCAGATGTCAGTGAAGCAATCTAAACTGCATCGGCCCTCTCGTAGACCCATGAGATTAAATACTGAAAGGCGCAGGGAAGCTAGTTGGGGTAGGTGTAAGAGCATATTTGCAAATTAATACACTGTGCATAGTTGTGCTCCTGGCAGAAAACGAGCTACTGAACAAAGCACAGTGCTTTCTATGCCATAGTTTGTATGGCTATCAGTGCAGATAATTTTAGGTCAGTGCAAGTGAAGCTATAATGATGTGCACTTATAGCCAACCTGTAAGTGTTGGAGAAATAAAAACTGGGCACAGCTTTCGGTATAAAATATTCTAAACTGGCTCGGTCTGCTGATGTAGCAGCACTGCTGTGGAAAGTGTTACATTTGCAAGGAAGTGATACAGAGGGAGTGGAAAAGTTGTTAGTGGAATACAGAATCGTTTGACCCTCCTGCATCATTGGCACCTAAACCACAAACATAACATAGGATTCCCACTGCTAATGAACTACAAGTTTACAGAAGAAACCATATTCCATATCGCCTCCAACTGGTGATGGAAGAATTTGTAAACTAACAACTCCATTACAAAATATCAGAAGAAAGCACGGGCCCATTGGGGCGCTCGCAATTAGTTATTGTACCAAAGAAGAGCTGAGATGGCAGAAAGGTCCATATTCTGTTGTGACTATCGGTAGCAGAATCAAAATTTGGTCACAGATGTGTAGTCTATACCATACAAGACAGAAAATGTATGGATAACCTAGGTCAGTGCTGTTAGTTTACCATCATTGATTTGTGAAGTGGTTACCATTAGTTCAAGGTAACACTAGAGGTCAGTCCTAAGACATTATTTACATGTAAAGTTCCGTTAGCAGTTCCGCCAAATGCCACTAGCGTTAAAAAATATATTAGCTACATTCCAAATCCTATTGGATGGTGTATTACAAGGCCTACAACCGAAACAGTGTATGGTGCACTTGAAAGATATTATAATGTTTTCTACAGAGATCAAAGAACACATGATATGTTTACAGGACGTCTATAGTCGATTGCAAGTGGCACAACTGACACTTACGATGCATTTACACTGCCACCTGACTTCGTCACTGCTCACCAGCATTGCCCAGACATGATGTATCAAACCCAGTGCGTCTTATGGTCCATGTAACTTGTACAATCGCCATTCACCATGCTGATGGGTATGATTCTCACCAGGCAATAATATCAAGCTGGTCAGTGTTGCAACCATTACTGAACATCCTAAACCTTGAGGAATGATTGGCTGCTTCAAGGTCTCTCCAGCGGTGGCATGATTGACTGTTCCCCATTGTGTGGTTTCTCACACACCATACATCTCTTTTCCTACATCCATACCCTAGAAACATTTGTCAAGTGCATGGAAGAGAGTACTTCCCACTGCACCATTTATTAAGGTTTCTTCTCTTCACATATGGAGTGTGGGGAAAAAACTTCTTAAATGTCTCTGTCCATGCTGAAATTAGTTGAATCTCGCCTTCGCAATAACTGTAGGTATGATACGCAGGAGGCTGTAGTATATTCCTAGATTACGCATTTCATAATGGTACTTCACACTTTGAAAGTAGTCTTACAAGAAATAACTTACCTCTACTTCAAGCACCTGACAGCACAGGTTTTTCTGCATTGCTGTGATGCTGTCTCGTAGATCAAACAAGGATGTCACTGCTGGTTCTGCCATTCTTTTTATATGTTTAAGTTCCCTTGATAGTCCTATTTCGTATGGATATCATACAATTGAGCAGTATTCTAAGATGGTTTTTTACAAGCAATTTCTGTTGTAGACTGGCTGCATTTTCACTATATCCTATGAATGGAGTCACCATCACAGGCAGTAATATTTTTGTGAGCTTAGGAGATAATTTCAAAAATGAAAACTAAAATGGGCGGCTTCAAACATGCACTTATTGCAGACTTTCTTCGGTGCAAATCTCTCTGGGATCTTTGGCATTCAGATACTAACAACCTCCTCATGATGGATAACTTGATATGTAATATCTTTAGGGAATTAGTTTCTCTATTTCACTTAGTTTATCATTTTTTCCGATAGGATATCAACATAAATATCTATGAGTATCAGGTGTAGTACACGAAGTACATGTAGATAGTAAAAACTTATCAAATATTACCTCAGGGTGAGTAGGTCTCTGAAGTGGACTTCCACTGATTATCTTAGGTCGAATGTTCATGTCTTTAACTATTCTGGTCTGATAATAAGTAAAATTAACTGGTAAGTTTGTTGCAACATTCATAACTCTCTGAGTAAATACTCTGGATAATTTTTGGGCTGTTGATAGAGCAGTGTGAACAACCTGCATTTAAAGTCTGTATTCATATTTCTTTCTTCGTCTTAATAACCCCATTTTTGGCATGATGAACCACTATTACTGCCATCAGATGACGCTGAGAACATCGTTTTGCTTCACACAATTTAAGTAATCCACTCAACTAACGATATGAACAGACTAATGGCAAATGTTCCCAGCGAGAAGCGAGATGGCTGCACGACCAAAAAGAGGCAATATGTCATCAGAGAGGCTGCAGAGTAAATGCAACAAGACTTCCTCCGAGCAGCGAGATGTTAAGTGCCAGCAGCAGGCAGTGAGCTTCCAGTAGTGTGGCCGCAGCATAAACATACCCTTAGCTTACGAGGTTTCGTTTTTGATTGATGGAAGTTCGCTATTTGTTCCATGTTATTGGCCAGAATGGTGTGTAAACAGACAGCTGGCCCTTGCAAGCCATGTGGAAATTCCCTGCTTTTATAATGGAAAAAGAGCTTTGTCATTGTGCCGAAGTTTGTGGAACTATAAAGACCTCTTATGTGTCTGTTAAAAAAAAATTGCAAGCAGGCCTATGTGTGATTAAAGGATATATTGACCTCTGGCCATGTTTTCACTTTACCAGATTATCAAAAACAATTCATTCTGTATTGTAATACCAGCAACCATGTCTTAACGTAAGTGTTAAGCCAGAAAACAGATTGGTCAGAGTTAGCCCGTGCTTCAAAGCAACTAAATATGGTAGAAAAATTACTCAAATACAGAGAAGGAGAAGTGTTTTCTTACTAATGTGATAGGAATTTTAAAGTCATAATGAATTACACAGCACTGAAATGACATTTTGCAAATGAACCTTAAAGATCCAACTAGTTACTTGATTAGTGAGTACGATTTTGAAGTAGTACATCACCCCAGGAAAACAAACTCCAAACCGACGGCTTAAGTCACAAGGTGTGTGCAGTGTAAAGTGCTAGTATTTCTAAAGATAAGCTGGGAAAGAGTCAGGCAGTTGACCGAGGCTGTCAGCAGTTGGTGACTCAAGCCCGTTCTGTGCTGACAATGGAGTACTGTACAAAGAAACAAATCCCAAACGACGCAGAATAGTGCGGACCAATTTACGTGACAGTGTGTTGAGGCAAGCCTATAACTCCATCTTAGTAGGGCACAAAAGTCGTTGAAATGTTGAACAATGTGTTGTGGAAAATTATTGGTTGAAAGTACACAATCAAGACATGAAGAAATACGTCAAAATCTGCATACCCTGTGAAAGGTGGATATTAGGTGGTATGGACATTTATTTGCGGATAGCTTCAGAATGAGTGGAAACTTTATGTTACGAGAACAAAGCAGTCATGTGTGACATCTGTGGAATAGTCGACTTATGGTAGTAACAATAGTATCTTTGGATGAGTGGTAGAGCGGGAAGAAGTCGATTGTAGGACATGGAGTAAGCTGACAGACCTTCTAGCGTAGTGCATAATGGAGAAGGATTTTGCTGAAGACAATTTTTAGGAATTATTAATCTGATTGAAGGACTTACAGAAGAAACATTTATGGAACAGAGCAGAGAAAATGGATTTGTATTATGGATATGTTTTTAAGGTTATAAGTTTTTCTGTTGCGTGCTGATAATGTTAGCGACTATTGCAACAAAACTGTCCACCTTCCTGCTCCAGTTTAGATCATTTCAATTTGCATAATCCTAAAGGTATTGCCTTGTAAGTCTTTTCCAAAGAAGGTAAAGTTTTTGATTTTCTGTGAGTTCTATGTTCGTGTGAAATAAGAGTTTAAAAAACAGCATTATCATTACAATGAATCATTTCACGTAAGAAGTTTTTTCTTGTCTCGAGTTTCCATTGCACAAATTTTAAGCATTTTCTTTCTAATACAGATTCTGAATGGGCCAGTGAACAGTGTGTGTTCCATAGTATGGCTACGTAATTACAGCGTTTCTTTCTTTCTTCTTGCCAGTGTACAGTTTGATTTTGGTAGTGGTTTTTGAGTAACAGTTTCGATTTAGCTTCGTGCACAGTGAACGTCTGTCAGTTTTGTCTTCATGTAAATGTGTACACTGAGACACGCTATGAATATTGGCGAGGTGGGGTGGGGGGGGGGGGGCGGGGAAGAGGGGATAAGATGTAATATACAATAGAAACTGATTAAAAATTTCTGCTTAAATAATTAAAAGGGAAATTTTTGAAAGAAATAGAAAGGTACACATATTTCAAGTGAACTTTGACTGGCACTAATATCAACAGACCTTCAATATTTCATACATTTAAGATCAACATTCACCATTTAAATTAACGTACTTCTCGTTATCGTCATTGTGCATAGAGCTGGTTATGACGATCGCCCCTCCGCTGGTCACGCAAATGATGAACAGATCATTTTTTAATACACTTCTGCTCCCAAATTACGTTTATAACACTTCTTTAATGTCCGATTAGAATACACATTTTTGAACAATATTAATGCGGTGGAAACTCTTCATACGTGCACTCGCAACCAGGCAAAAGATTTTTTAACAATATTAAACTCGGCGGAACTCGTAATACGTCCGCCGGCCATCACTTATAGAGAGGAACAGATGAACATAAAGAAATTAAAAAATTGAAGAGCATACCTCTACTTGTTTTGTTTCAATGCCAATGTTATCTATGGTGCAGAATTTTATATATATATATATATATATATATATATATATATATATATATATATATATATATATATATATATATATATAGAGAGAGAGAGAGAGAGAGAGAGAGAGAGAGAGAGAGAGAGAGAGAAAAGAAAAGGAAAAAAATTATACATTACGATTGCCCCCCACTGTTCACTGCTGACGTTCTACGGAGGTGCACAGTATCTGAGCTTATTTCTCTTTTTATTGGTTGATAGCCCTGGACGTAATGGCCATAGCCTTTATTTTTCGGCCATTTGAGTTATCCTATTTGGTTACCAATTTATATTTATGTCAGCTCCCTTAAAACGTACATACGTAAGTTTCCCTTCATAACAAAATGCTTGCTGTAAGCACATAGTCCCATTATTGCCAGTCAGTATCCGCCCAGTGTTTAGCTTGCGAAGCATGCGAGCGCAGCTCGACGTCCGTTACCGTCCCTGCTCGCCTTCATGTGTTTAATACAGAGTGCCTGTGTCCAGTGTCCACATAGTCTTCACTGCACAAATTCGTGAAGGTCGTGTTCAGCAGCGTGGTCCTTCGTGAAATCTTCGATGCGGTGACAAGTGGTTTCCGTATCAGCGGCCCGAGGAATGTATTTCAACTCGTCTTTCGTACTTACTCAGTGGGGACACCACCCGTACATCCGACATCCGCCGACAAGGTAAGTTTCTTGCAGCTTCTAAGACGTTCTCGAGCATAGAAAACTCATGTTGCACGAAGTATTGTCATTTTTAGTTCATCACGCGCACACTCACATACCTCACAAGCACACTTAACACTTTCAGGCAGGTTTCGAATGTTTTTACGCTTTGTTTTTGAGCGCCTTTCATACTGTTGCATTACACAAAATTTCTTTAGTGTCCTTTCCACATGCTATACACATAACAAAAAAATAACACTACAAGAATAAACTTATCCTATTCATTTGCTGACATGCCAGTTTCGCTATTTATATACATTTTAGTCTGATTGTCATTTTGTTTTAATACGTTTTGTTAAATTATAATTTCGTTACATTGTTCAATTCCAATCATATGAGTACACTTTTTACTCTTGTTCGGTTTTACTTTCTTTACATAACATTCATACAATAACATTATTTTTTCCTTTATGGCTTAAATTGACATACATTTCATTTCAATTTTCAAAAAAATCTTCAAATGGCTCTGAGCACAATGGGACTTAACTTCTGAAGTCATCAGTCCCCAAGAACTTAAAACTACTTAAACTTAACTAACCCAAGGACATCACACAAATTCATGCCCGAGGCAGGATTCGAACCTGCGACCGTAGCGGTCGCGCGGTTCCAGACTGTAGCGCCTAAAACCGCTCGGCCAGCTCGACCAGCTATATCAATTTACAGCGACTTCTTGTCGGAACATGTTTATCAAGTTCAAAGAATTAAATAAGTAAACAATAGCCACTACAACAGATTCTACGCGCTGCTTAAAGGCCTACGCGTGCCCTCGCCTCTATAGCACTCTCCAGGAAGGATCTAAGCCCTACAGGGTCGAGGAAATTTCATGGGAAGGCATTTATGTGCTCGGTTACGTCTCGTTGCTGGTCTTAACTGTGTTCCCAATAACAAAATAGTTTGTTGTTTATAAACACAACGCAAACCTGACGATACCAATCGTTGTTGTTGTTGTGGTCTTCAGTCCTGAGACTGGTTTGATGCAGCTCTCCATGCTACTCTATCCTGTGCAAGCTTCTTCATCTCCCAGTACCTACTGCAACCTACATCCTTCTGAATCTGCTTAGTGTATTCATCTCTTGGTCTCCCTCTACGATTTTTACCCTCCACACTTCCCTCCTTTACCTGTGGGATAGGGTCCAGCCACATCTAACGATACCTTTTCTAGAAGTCTCTTAGCCACAATGGGATGTAGTTTTATCTGTTTAGAGATATTAGAATATTTTGCTTTCTGGTAAACAATACACTTTCTTACCACCTGAAGTACTCTTCGTCTAAGGTTGGGAAAATAATAATATTTAGCTATTTTATCAGTGCATTTTGCAGTGCCATAATGGCCCCAAGTGTTGTGTGTGTATAAGATAATCATCCACATATTCCTCGGGCAAACACACGCGCCATTTCTCTAGTTCTGGGGGTTTCCTATGGCACAGAACACCTTTGTGAGTAGTGAAAAGCCCTTTTAATTTTTCATCCCCGTTAGGTGCAAGTTTTGCTCTTACCTTACTCCAGCGTGAGTCTTCCGGATGTAATTGCTCCATACGTTTGCACGTGTGGATATAGTATGATCGGAGTGTTTGTCCTCCATCAACATAGCTCTTATTTCACCTTGCTACTCTAAAAGATCGTTGAATTCCTCTAAGCCTTTTGGTAGTCGAGAAAGAACATCAGCTATTATGTTTTGATTTCCTTTTACGTACACTATTCCAAAATCGAATTCTTGAAGATACATACACCACCTAGCTATCCGTCGGTGTAGCAGTTTACAAGTTAACATAAACGATAGGGGCTGATCATCACAGTACACTTTTGTGTGTTTACCCCAAAGGAAATATTCAAACTTTTTAAAGGACCAAATTATAGCCAAACCGTCTAACTCCGTGACCGAATATGAACGTTCAGCTTCGAATAAGGTGCGAATGGCGAAGCTAATCATATTAGGGATGAGATTTCCTCTTCTACCATTTGAAAAAGGCATGCACTCAGACTGTGAGAAGACGCGTCGGTGCATAAACAATCTTTCTTCATGTCTGGTTGAGATAAAATATTTGCATTTAATAGGGCTCTTTTGATTTCGAAATCGGTTTGACATTGCTTGTCCCATACACAAGGTCTGTTTATCCGGCGAAAATTGAGTAGAGCATCACTGTTCATGAGTTGGTTAGGGATGAATTTCCTGAAAAATGACACTAGGCCTAAGTGTGCCTGTCTGTTGATTTGAGGAAGAGGGCAGTTCCTAATGGCATCAAGTTTTTTTTAGGATCTGGCAGTACGCCTTCCGAAGAGATCGTGTCCTAAAAATTTTACCTTTTCTTGTCCGAAATTAGATTACTTGAGATTCCTTGTTACTCCATATTCGGAAAAACGGCTCAATACTTGTTCAATTAATCTTAAATGTTCTACCCAAGTGGGTGTAGCGACTAAAAGGTCGTCCACATATACTGTTAACTTACTCAAAAGGTCGGGCCCTAGCACTCTGTCAAGTGCAGAGATAAAAAACACTGCTCTTACGTTCACTCCAAACAGTAATACCTGAAATTTGAAGCTCCTTCCCCCACATACGAAGGCGGTATACCTCAGACTTTCTTCATGTAGTTTTATTTGCCAATATGAAGACCGGAGGTCGATTATAGTAAGAAATATAGTGTTGTGGAATTCCATAAGCTGTTCCTCTAAATTGTCTGGACGTGTTCGGACTGGTACAATAATAATTATGGTTGTATTATGTCCCATTCAAGCATCCTGTTAATCCCTTTTCTTACTGCTTCCCTCTTTGTCCATGGTATAAGGCATGACGTAGAACAAAAAGTTTAGTGAGGATACACTTCCATTTTATAAACGAAATCCTTAATAATACCTGGTGTCTTTTCAAATACATATATATAAGCAAGTATCAGTTCCCTAAGTTCCGCTTGCTGTTCTTTAGACAAGCACATTGATTCACTTACCTTTGCGCTTATTGTGTCGACGTTTATTTCTTCTGCTGACGACTGTTCGTCATCGAATATGTTGACAAACATAACTATGGGATTTACCAACTGAACTTCAAAGTCGTGAGTAACTTCAGTTTTACATCTATTAGTACTTTTCCTGATTAGGTCTATTACTAATAATTGGTTATTTACAGTGAAATGACATTGGAAATTTCCTATATCAATTTCTACTTGGTATGTTCTAAATATATCCATACCCATTCTATAATCAACTATTAATTTCTCTACTGTCAAAAAATTGCATCGTACAGAAAACTGTACTAATTGTATGGGGAGGCTTGTATCTTGACTCCTTTCAATTTCTGACCAGTGGCAGTTTGTAACTTTCAATTTTGCACTGGTGGTGTGGGTATCCGTCCACATTTCTTGAATTCTTGAAGGTATCAGATTAGTCATAGCACCTGTGTGAAGCACAATGGGTACATCAAAGTCAAATATTTTGGCTTTAATAGTAGCTTGTACCTTGCTCTCTGTTAAGTTTTTCTGGGTGCCCTCATTACCTTGATACAGATCATCTCTCACATCATTATCAAGTCTTGATCAAAATCGTGCCTCCCCCCCCCCCCCCCCCCAGCCGGCCGCGGTGGTCTAGCGGTTCTGGCGCTGCAGTCCGGAACCGCGGGACTGCTAGGGTCGCAGGTTCGAATCCTGCCTCGGGCATGGGTGTGTGTGATGTCCTTAGGTTAGTTAGGTTTAAGTAGTTCTAAGTTCTAGGGGACTTATGACCTAAGATGTTGAGTCCCATAGTGCTCAGAGCCATTTGAACCATTTTGAACCCCCCCCCCCCCCACCTCCAAGGTCACAGAACGTGGGCCTACCGTGACCGGTTCAAGTTCTCCACTTTGTTGACCATTGGTGTCCTTAAAGGCTCTCGACTGAAATTCTCTTTGCCTCTGCGAGTTATTCGGCTTATTTGTGTTACATTGCTGGCCGAATTCCGCTGTCTGTGGGTTATTGTTTAGCGTTTGCCAAGCGATCGATTGATTATTTCCGGTAGCTTGTGTCTGTACATATTGTACAGGCTGACCATATGCTACTCGCCCATTGTAACTGTTTTTGCTAACTTTTTACCCATTTTTTATATCCACCTTTGTATTTACGGCTTTCTCCATTGCGGCTGTGATTACTGTTACCGTTATCATAGGTCTGTGTGGGGTAAGGTTACCATGCGTGTTGTACTACGAATCCATTGTTTACTTGTTTACGGTCGCAGGTTCGAGTCCTGCCTCGGGCATGGATGTGTATGATGTCCTTAGGTTAGTTAGGTTTAAGTAGTTCTAAGTTCTAGGGGACTGATGGCCTCAGAAGTTAAGTCCCACAGTGCTCAGAGCCATTTGAACCATTTTACTTGTTGGTCAGTAAATCTCTGTGTCGCTATCGGCATATTAACAGGCTTCAGTTGTGCTGGTCTCTCTTCGTATATTAAATCTATTGACTCCAGTACAGATAGAAAGTAATGAGTTTTTCCCTAATGTGGGCAGGAAGACGACTCTTTAAAAATTTCAGCACGTCTACTTGAGATACCGGGTTTCTCCAGTATCTGGTTTTATTCAAATATTTTTCAAAATATCCTCTTAAGCTTAGATACTTGCTATTGAACGGAGCTGGGTTGAATACTTCACGTCTGCGCCTCTCTTGTACGGCCTCAGACCAATAGTTATCAAGAAATGGTCTCTCTAACTGTTCATAATAGTGGCAACGTTCCGCCATGTCCGTAGCCCATAGCAGAACGTCACCCTGTGTGTATCCAACAACAAATCTAATTTTCTGGGCTTCAGTCCAGCTACGAGGTAAAATGTTCGAAATTCTCTGACAGAGACCACAGTGTTTGTTCTTTTCCCTTCAGAAGTAAGTATCAGGAATTGTCGATGCTTAAGTAATCCCTCATCTGCAAGTAATGTTGACAAACACGCCGCACTGTCAGTGACAGACGTTTCCAGAATGAGATTTTTCACTCTGCAGCGGAGTGTGCGGTGATATGAAACTTCCTGGCTGATTAAAACTTTGTGCCGGACTGAGACTCGAGCTCGGGAGCTTTGGAAGGTAGAGTCGAGGTACTGGCAGAATTGAAGATGTGATGACGTGTCATGAGTCGTGCTTGGGTAGCTCAGTTGGCTGCTGGTACGATAGCTCAGCGTGTTCGGTCAGAGGGTTTAGCTACTCTCTGTAATAAAAAAAAAAAAAAAAACTGAGTGAACGGATCAACGAGCAACCTGAACGAGTGTCATCATACGTCCGCCAAGGACAAATTCAATGAACAATATAGAACAAAATGAGATCAACAGAAAAAAGTTCGTAGAGCACCCCCAGGCTGTGGCTAAGCCATGCCTCCGCAATATCCTTTCTTCCAGGAGTGCTAGCTCTGCAAGGTTCGCAGGAGAGCTTCTGCAAAGTTTGGAAAGTAGGAGACGAGGTACTGGCAGAAGTAAAGCTGTGAGGACGGGGCGTGAGTCGTTCTTGGGTAGCTCAGATGGTAGAGTACTTGCCAGCGAAAGGCAATGGTCCCAAGTTCGACTGTCGGTCCGGCACACAGTTTTAATCTGCCAGAAAGTTTCATATCAGTGCATAGTCCGCTGCAGAGTGAAAGTCTCATTCTGGAAACTGTCTTCTGCCATTTGAATTTTATGTAACTCGGAAAGGCCATATCAGTGGTCTTGCATTTTTTTCCTGCCAGAATGATGGCAACAAATGAGTGAGGATGAGGGGATGGAGAGGGGAGGTAGTGCGGTGACCTTGAGTGGTTACATTAAGTGGGACTGCGGAGGGACGGACCTTGAGGGATAATCTTTTTCAGGTGAAGGAGTTTCACCCTCATGACACTGATGTAGATAAACCCTAAACTGTTCTCGAACTCCCTTAACTCTACTACTCAAGACAGCAGTCTAAAGTCAACAAGTAGATGGACATGCACAAGAATCCCACACTTCAAATTTCCGTTGAAGCGAAAAGTAATTTATTATATCGTAATAAATCTAGGCAAGTCCATCTTGTTCACTAAGTAGCATCTCCACCTAGCTAATGGCTTCACGCTCTCTTATGCTGCCTCTTCCTACACAGTACCATGTGCCCTCGAAAAAAGATCAATGATTAAGATTGTTCTGACACCTGTGCAAGGAAGTGCACTTGTGAACTCATACAAGACTTTCCTCAAGGGATAACTCGTATATTTTGAGAAGTTCATGTCACGCAGCCGATAAATAACCAAATAACATCAGAGTTCACCACCAAACGTTGCTAATAAGTATTCGTTTATTATAACCAGATTCAGTCCGCAGATCATCATCAGGTATCTCAGTATATTTAAAATAGCTTACATGGCGATGCAGAATCTAGGCCACAAACAGCATAAAATCCATCATAAGTCACTGTTCCTCAAGCAGTAAACCGATCGCAGTAAATAAATATTTGTTAGCAGTTCTTGATTGAGAACTACGACTTTTTTGTTAACAACTTTATTGATGACTGAGAATCACTGACTACCATCTTTCACAACATACTCTGCTGCACTACCTGCGCTTCTCAGGGCATGTAACCTACATCCTGCATGTTCGAGAGCTGCCGGCCTACTTCTTTCAGGAACTCCAACCTCTCCACGAAATTATTGTAATATTCAGGCCTTTTGGTCTATCAGAATTAGAGGCAAAAGTTATGCATTTTGACTGGTCATTTCATTCCCCTGCTATTAACCTTTCTCTAAGGTGTTGCTTCCCACCAGGGGTTTCATAGCCATGGGACAAGCACATAGCCGTGGCCAGGAAACGATGCATAGCAGCTTCATGCAACAGATTACGGTTAAATATTTACGGTTGTAGTTGCGGTTGTGGCGGCAGTTGTGGTGGTGGTGGTGGTGGTGGTGGTGGTGGTGATGGTGGTGCTACATGCAAGGCGTTCAACAGTGAGGTCATTGGCGCTCTTCAGAACTAACTGGAGATGGATGTAATTGTTTTTTGTGAAAATTATGCACCAAATAGTAAAATATAAAATGTAATTCTGAGCCACCCTACTGCACCCTCTGTCACTCACACAGACACTTCCACGCAGAAGGCAGAAAGATGTATGCCTCAGGTCAATTTAGGGTTAAAATACATGGACTATAACCATACAATAACAAAAATAATTTAACAGGTGGAATGGTTCGCCTATAACGACCGTTAGTACGTAATTTTAATCCTTGTCCAAACTATTAAGACAGAGTAATGAATTGGGGACTATTGTTGTGTGGCCAGACATCATTACAAGTAGAGGATTTATTTTCCACTAATATGTGTAAAACATGTCGTAGGTGGTTCTGTAACGATGGCATGCATTTACCAGAAGCGTTGAGAGAGATAAAAGTACCTGGTCTAGACTGCATGAGCGACGGCAGCAGGGCAACTATAATCTGGCATCCATGCAGCGTTGGGGCGCCTCTGCTGCTGAAGAAGAAGTAAGAAAATACATCATGTATGGTCAGCCTTGCCACTCTTATTACGATTAATGTTGAATTTAATCTGTAAAAACCCACTTAAGATAGATAGGGTAAAGTATGACTCATTGCGTGTAACGTTAACAGTAAAAATATGTTGGAACTACACTACAGCGTTCATTCTATGTTGTGATTCATAGTTCGAACTTAATGGTGTGATAGTACGGATCCGTGATGATTGATCTGAAGTTAAATATGCAGTCCATGACTTTTATTTGACGAGAAAAAATAATTAAGAGCAGGAAAACAATATATACGTTTTGCAAACAATAGAATTTCTGAATGATTTGGAGCTTCATATTTCACGTGCAGTGAAAAAAAATTAATTTATTGACTTCCGAGACGTGCCCATACAGAGATCTCAAGAGTGGGATGTCAATTATAACGATACGAACGTAACGACAACACAACACCCAGTTCCCGAGCGGAGAAAATCTCCGACCCGGCCAGGAATTGGACCTGGGCCCCTTTGGTAAGCAATCCACCATGCTGACTGCCCAGATACCGAGACAGACAGGCAAGAACATAACTATACTACTGGCCATTAAAATTGCTACACCACGAAGATGACGTGCTACCGACGCGAAATTTAACCGACAGGAAGAAGATGATGTGATAAGCAAATGATTAGCTTTTCAAAGCATTCACACAAGGTTGGCGCCGGTGGCGACACCTACAACGTGCTGACATGAGGAAAGTTTCCAACCGATTTCTCATACACAAACAGCAGTTGACCGGCGTTGCCTGGTGAAACGTTGTGATGCCTCGTGTAAGGAGGAGAAATGCGTACCATCACGTTTCCGACTTTGATAAAGGTCGGATTGTAGTCTATCGCGACTGCGGTTTATCGTATCGCGACATTGCTGCTCGCGTTGGTCGAGATCCAATGACTATTAGCAGAATATGGAATCGGTGGGTTCAGGAGGGTAATACGGAACGCCGTGCAGGATCCTAACGGCTTCGTGTCACTAGCAATCGAGATGATAGGCATCTTATTCGCATGGCTGTAACGGATCGTGCGGCCACGTCTCGATCCCTGAAACAACAGATGGGGACGTTTGCAAGACAACAACCATTGCGCGAACAGTATGACGACGTTTGTAGCAGCGTGGACTATCAGCTCGGAGACCATGGCTGCGGCTACCCTTGACGCTGCATCACAGACAGGAGCGCCTGCGATGGTGCACTCAACGACGAACCTGGGTGCACGAATGACAAAACGTCATTTTTTCCAAGTGAGTCCAGGTTCTGTTTACAGCATCATGATGGTCGTATCTGTGTTTGGCGACGTCGCAGTGAACGCACATTGGAAGCGTGTATTCGTCATCGTCATACTGGCGTACTACATGGCGTGATGGTATGGGGTGCCATTGGTTACACGTCTCGGTCACCTCTTGTTCGCATTGACGGCACTTTGAACAGTGGACGTTACATTTCAGATGTGTTACGACCTGTGGCTCTACTCTTCATTCGATCCCTGCGAAACGATACATTTCAGCAGGATAATGCACGACCGCATGTTTCAGGTCCTGTACGGGTCTTTCTGGATACAGAAAATGATCGATTACTGCCCTAGCAAGCACATTCTCCAGATCTCTCACCAACTGAAAACGTCTGGTCAATCGTGGCCGAGCAACTGGCTCGTCACAATACGCCAGTCACTACTCTTGACGAACTGTGGTATCGTGTTGAAGCTGCATGGGGAGCTGTACCTGTACACGCCATCCAAGCTCTGTTTGACTCAATGCCCAGGCGTATCAAGGCCGTTATTACGGCCAGAGGTGGTTGTTCTGGGTACTGATTTCTCAGGATCTATGCACCCAAACTGCATGAAAATGTAATCACATGTCAGTTCTAGTATAGTATATTTGCCCAATGAATACCCGTTTATCATCTGCATTTCTTTTTGGTGTAGCAATTTTAATGGCCAGTAGTGTAGTTTTAATTTCGATAGGCAAAACGCTGCTGCATTTTCGTAAAACCGTGTGTACTGTACAAAGTAATCAGCGGCTCAGAACGTCTGGGTAACGAAAAGTGCGCGTGACTCTGGTGCAGCGGTGAAGAGCACGACAAGCGCGGCTCGTAACGACCCGGGCGAGCACGCAGGCCTAGCCACTCACCAGACGCAAGGAGTGAGGAGGACCCCGCGCCTACCTGCTCGCATGCGCCGGGGTTTGGCGCGGCGTCGCGGCCGCAGAAGCGACGCCCACCGGTCCGCATACAAGCGAGTGCTCCGCGCCGGCACCGGAGAAAAGCTCCCGCCGAGTGCACTTGAGCGGCATGGCACGAAGTTTCTCCCCACCTGCGTGCAGTAAGCAGCGCCCCCCGCGGTCGGCTTTCAAAGACGGCGCCGCTGTCGGGTAGCAGCTGAAGCCGGTTCGCCGCTGTGCGCCGTCTGTCTGCGCCCCCTCCTCGGGAATTGAGTTACCGCGCCGGAGTGGGTGCTTGCTGCTATATAGGACAAGCCAATTACAGCCCAAACTGAATTTCCGCCTGCGCCCGCGCCGCCAGCGTCGGCCAACAGCGCGCGGCCGGTGGCTGTAACAGTGGCGGTATCCCTGGGACACCGAGCACGCTAACGGTAGGCGGACGCCTCGCTACCCGCCAAACACCTGCGATGAGCGGGCTGTCACACAGCAAAAAGGCACGTAACGTTAGCGACAGGCCCGGACGGTGCACAAGTCCCGCCCAATCACACTCCTCCACACCAATCCATATCCTAAGCTCCGCCCATGGTCTGCCGCATGTTCCAACATCAAAGTTGATCGTATCACAGATATACCAGTCATAACAAGGGAGAAAATCAGTAGTTAGTACGAAATAGTTTTTCCGGTACCATTGTGAAAAGAATTAGAAATATGTTCGTTAATATGCGAGTTGAAAAATCATCAATAAGAAAGAAAAAGAATAAATGGTATCCACACTATCTTTTTTATTTCATGAGCTTTCATCTGCACTATATCAAAAAATCTGATATTTGTTAACTGCAGTGAGCGCAAATTTCCGTCAATTCGCGTAGTGTAAGAAATTCTGTTGGGAAATATTAATTGGTAGTATCGCCAAGGATGCTGTCCAATATCTCGATTGTCTAAAGTCAATGTTGTGCATAAACAAGGCAAAGTCGATGTCTTGGTTTGTTTCTGATTACCTCATTAAGACTAAACAACATAACAGTGGGATAATGTAGAAATGCGTAATGCAAGCAGTCAGATATTTATACAGTGACATTCTTCATTAATATTTGCCTGTGTAATGGGTGAATTTTTACTTGTGAGCTCTTATGACTGCTTGCTTATAGCAGACACGATATTACTTTGAGTTCTTCTTCAGTGTTTGAGAGCTTTAGAGCTGCCTATTGTTAAACATATGTACATAATTTCGTCAGTGTCATTCCAACACATCTTATCGTACTTTAATGTCTGTTAGATATCGGTCTTGAAAGTAGTTGGCCACAACAGTCAAGATTAGGTACCTTGTGTATGATAACTTTATTGAGAGTGCATATCTATGTTTCATTTTGACAGTATTACAGAAACTGCTAAGAAGTACTAAAAACACAACACTGCTACTAGTAACAACCGCGGTAAAACAAAAAATGAAGATCAAAAACAGGACAGCGACGAGGATTACCAAAGATCATACTGATGCACTCTTCGTTGGTGTGGCAGGGGGTAGGTGTGGGGGGGGGGGGTAAATGGGCGGGGTTTGTGCAAATGTCCGGGGCTGCCGCTAACGTTTCCTCAAAAAGGCGGCGTTGTGTGCCGCCAGGAGAAAACTGTGATCTTGTTTTGATCTCGTGTCCGAAGATAGGTTTCATGCAGTTCTCCACGCTAGTCTACTCGGTGCAAGCCCCTTCATCTTCGAACAGCTATTGCAACCTACACTGTTCAGTCACAATAATGTGACCACCTGTCACAAGCCTCTAGCCACCTTCTGCAGCGTGCGACGTGCAGGAAGAGTGCCTATGAGGTACTGGAACGTACCGACAGTGCCGTGACTATCTGTGCTGTGTTTCTCGGTTGAGTATCCACGACACGAATAGCCTCCCATTGATATCTGATTCGGTCTAAATGCGAGAACTTTGGTGGCCAGGAGAATTCGACGAAATCTTCCTGGTGCTCTTCGAACCACACACTCTTCGAACCACACACCTACACTGCAAGTCATGTGACACGTTTCATTGTCCCGCTGGTAGATACCATCATGCCGAAAAAAACTACCTACATGTAGCGCTCAATATGGTCCCCAAGGATAGATTCATATTTGTGTTGATTCTCTCTGCATTCCAGAATGATGATGTCACCCAGGAAATGCCATGAAAACATTCCCGAGATCATAATGCTCCCTCCTAGTAGCAAGGAGTAAGCTTTCACGCGTTTCACATTGTTCGCTACAGCCACCTGGCTGACAGCGCACAAAACGTAATTCATCTGAGCCGGCCGGAGTGGCCATGTGGTTCTAGGCGCTCCAGTCTGGAACCGAGTTACCGCTATGGTCGCAGGTTCGAAACCTGCCTCGGGCATGGATGTGTGTGATGTCCTTAGGTTAGTTAGGTTTAATTAGTTCTAAGTTCTAGGCGACTGATGACCTCAGAAGTTAAGTCGCATAGTGCTCAGAGTCATTTGAGCCAGTTAATTCATCTGAAAACGTCACCTGTCGCCGTTCAGTGGACGTCCACCTGCCGTACTGGCGTGCATACTCCAGCCTTCATGGCCAATGAACAGCATTTAGCATGGCTGCATGGCCCATGTACCATTTGCGGAAGCTCACAGGCACCAACCTTCGCTGAGAAGTCGTTGAAGAGACACTGTCGCTATCCCTTTGGTTCGTCTGGGTAGTCAGTTGCTCAACAATTCCACGTCTACTCGGCTGTACACAACCGTCTTTTACCCCTGAAACTTCCTGGCAGGTAAAAACTGTGTGCCGGACCGAGACTCGAACTCGGGACCTTTGCCTTTCGCGGGAAAGTGCTCTACCATCTGAGCTACCCAAGCACGACTCACGCCCCGTCCTTACAGCTTTACTTCCGCCAGTACCTCGTCTCCTACTTTCCAAACGTCACAGAAGCTCTCCTGCTAGTTCGAGTCTCGGTCCGGCACATAGTTTTAATCTCCCAGGAAGTTTCATATCAGTGCACACTCCGCTGCAGAGTGAAAATCTCATTCTGGTCTTTTACCCCTGTCACATATGGCCCTTGGTACACCACACTTGCTCGGTGCCAGTTTTGCATAGTGGCATTTTTCAACGACAGTATTCAAGCATGGCGGCATGCGAACAGTTTACAAACGTAGCCATTTTGGAAATGCTTCCATCCTCCGACCAAAAGTCAAAGAACATTCCCTTTTGGACGTCAGATGAATCACTCCGTTTTTGCATTAAAACAATGACTACACTGTTTCTCGCCTCGCCCGACACACTTCATATAACCCCCACTGCTAGTGTTGCCAGCTGTCGTCTGTGAGTGTTTATTGGATGTAGACGTCGAACACAGGCAGTGGTCACATTAAAGTGCCTGGACCACGCATATTCACTTGAACTCGTTCACTATATCCAAAGGTGCTGATGACCTCGACGTTGAGCACCTGTAAGCCCCAACACACACACACATTATATCCAAGCCTTGGTGTCTCTCCACAAGTTTTTCCACAGTCACATCCCTCTATTACCAAACTCACGATTTCTTGATGCCTCAGAATGTGTTCTACCAACTGAACCCGTCTTGGACGCATAACCGGGGTCTTCTGGAGCCTAAAAAATTCCTGTTTTATCAATAAATTGTAAAAGTCGTTTATTTTTGTTTAAGTTTTGCTCGCTTCTTGTAAATACAATGAACTTTGTGTAGATGAATTATTATTTGGTGCAGGTCAAATTAATTAGTTTTTATTAATTTTGTAACCCTACATGTCAAATGCATGGCAGGGGTTCCATGGGGGCTTAATTAAAATGCAATAATTTTAGTACCTGTGTGTCCGGTTACGAAGTCTTGTAACCGGTTGGCCCTGAGTAGTATTAGTACGCAATCTGACTGCATAAAATAACAATAAAGAATGAAGAGAAATTTCCGTTAACACAATTGATTAATTAAGTCCCCTGCAACTATAAAAGCTACGAAACAACCAAGCACAAGTGTAACTGTTCTGTGTGTGGTAGTGTGATTCAACGTACATGTATCTGGCACGGTTCTTCTTCAATACGACAAGATATTTTAAACAACATTTACAATCAACCAATTGAAAAACCAGAAATACTATAATTGCACATACACTCCTGGAAATTGAAATAAGAACACCGTGAATTCATTGTCCCAGGAAGGGGAAACTTTATTGACACATTCCTGGGGTCAGATACATCACATGATCACACTGACAGAACCACAGGCACATAGACACAGGCAACAGAGCATGCACAATGTCGGCACTAGTACAGTGTATATCCACCTTTCGCAGCAATGCAGGCTACTATTCTCCCATGGAGACGATCGTAGAGATGCTGGATGTAGTCCTGTGGAACGGCTTGCCATTCCATTTCCACCTGGCGCCTCAGTTGGACCAGCGTTCGTGCTGGACGTGCAGACCGCGTGAGACGACGCTTCATCCAGTCCCAAACATGCTCAATGGGGGACAGATCCGGAGATCCTGCTGGCCAGGGTAGTTGACTTACACCTTCTAGAGCACGTTGGGTGGCACGGGATACATGCGGACGTGCATTGTCCTGTTGGAACAGCAAGTTCCCTTGCCGGTCTAGGAATGGTAGAACGATGGGTTCGATGACGGTTTGGATGTACCGTGCACTATTCAGTGTCCCCTCGACGATCACCAGTGGTGTACGGCCAGTGTAGGAGATCGCTCCCCACACCATGATGCCGGGTGTTGGCCCTGTGTGCCTCGGTCGTATGCAGTCCTGATTGTGGCGCTCACCTGCACGGCGCCAAACACGCATACGACCATCATTGGCACCAAGGCAGAAGCGACTCTCATCGCTGAAGACGACACGTCTCCATTCGTCCCTCCATTCACGCGTGTCGCGACACCACTGGAGGCGGGCTGCACGATGTTGGGGCGTGAGCGGAAGACGGCCTAACGGTGTGCGGGACCGTAGCCCAGCTTCATGGAGACGGTTGCGAATGGTCCTCGCCGATACCCCAGGAGCAACAGTATCCCTAATTTGCTGGGAAGTGGCGGTGCGGTCCCCTACGGCACTGCGTAGGATCCTACGGTCTTGGCGTGCATCCGTGCGTCGCTGCGGTCCGGTCCCAGGTCGACGGGCACGTGCACCTTCCGCCGACCACTGGCGACAACATCGATGTACTGTGGAGACCTCACGCCCCACGTGTTGAGCAATTCGGCGGTACGTCCACCCGGCCTCCCGCATGCCCACTATACGCCCTCGCTCAAAGTCCGTCAACTGCACATACGGTTCACGTCCACGCTGTCGCGGCATGCTACCAGTGTTAAAGACTGCGATGGAGCTCCGTATGCCACGGCAAACTGGCTGACACTGACGGCGGCGGTGCACAAATGCTGCGCAGCTAGCGCCATTCGACGGCCAACACCGCGGTTCCTGGTGTGTCCGCTGTGCCGTGCGTGTGATCATTGCTTGTACAGCCCTCTCGCAGTGTCCGGAGCAAGTATGGTGGGTCTGACACACCGCTGTCAATGTGTTCTTTTTTCCATTTCCAGGAGTGTAGAAACCAGAATTAGAAGTCTAATACATGAACACGAGCCAGATGCTTTATTGACTGAACCTGTGACCAAGAGACACTGTCATTAAGGAACTGTGAATTTTTTTTTTGTTACCTCCATATGTACTGACGAAAAGTACACTGTGATCGTTGCAACATCTTCCATCTATACATTACACCAACCGAACAGCATCTACTCTCTCGCCCAACGGAACAATAACTGCACACGACATGCTCTCACTAGTACTGCTCTCGACATCCTCTCAACAAGCACTGCCCACGGCAACCTCTGAACTACAACTGCCCAGTGGAGGCGGCGGAATAATAATCTTTGGCGCAATCTCTGGTGCTGTGACTTAGTGTAGTCACCTTTCAAGGTCTTTTAGATCCCTTATCGAATAAGCCATATTTCTAATATTTTGTATATCTTTCGTCTGAGACGCACATTATTCTGGCAGAATTACTGACAACAATAAGCAGTTTGGCACACCTAGTCATTCGTGGAAAGTCAGAAGTACTGTGAAATTTAAAACTGAGTATTCTTTTGAAAGCCGAGTGTATTTCTTTACACCAAAATTTTCAGGTGAGAATAAGTTTAGTTTCATGAACAGATGAATAACTCTGCAAGATGTCTTTATCTTTTACTTATACCAAGGATTCCATAGTACCTATTAGAATCAGAGGACAACATAGGAAGTCAGCACACGTTATTAGAATTTTGAATCAACAATTCTTGAATAATTTGAAAATGAAACTCTTTTTTACTGGGAAGCTGGCAATGATACAGACATTAATGTTCTCCAGTATAATTAATCCGGGTCTTGCAGAGTTGTGAGTGAAGAAAGATCAGAGAAGTGATGATTTCTTCAACGTTAGTGATGGAATTCAATGTAGGGGAACATCAACCCCTAGCAACATAATTCTTTACACAATTTCCTGAAAATTCCACTTGATCCAGTAACAGATAGTGTAACTGCAACTGTAAGAAGGCAAGGAACTGTTTTGTTTTGTAGAGTTTTTTAAAGGAGTTCGTGTATTGTACTAGTTTAGAAGGTAGGCTCATTGCTAGTCTCATGAAAAAAATTGACAGTTTTTTGGGACCCTGATGAGATGAACCAATCCAGTGTTCCTTCTCCTACTATAAGTACGCTATCACAGACACTGAGACGAACCTCAACAAATATTACAATGGATAATTTTTTCACAGTGTTACACTATAGTATAGCAGAACAGGTTACAGGAATGGGAACTTTGAGACAAAACAAGAAAGAGATTCCAGGCTCCCAAGTCCAGAGATGTTTCATCCGCATCATATGACTTTGAAGAGAATTTGACAACCATAGGTTATGTGCCCAAAACAGAAGCCAAAGTATCATCACAGAGCGACATTAGATGAAAGATATAAAATGAAGCCATAGATAGTTTTATTCAACAATTAAATTGAATAAGAAGTTTTCTTTTCACCAGAAGGCTTGTCTACATTTGAATTTTGAACAAACGTAATGGATGTTGAACCAATAAATAATGTGTTTTGTTTTCACAGTAACAGCCCAGCTACAAGGAAGCGGGATCCGATAAAAGGATAATCGTCCTCAAAGATTTAGCACACGAAAAGATGCGTCCTCACACGGGGAAGGCAAACAACATCCCTTGCCTCCAAAAGAATGTTCTATAAGCCATGGCACGTTGTCGAGTTACTCGCCAACAGCCGAAGTTGGTGGATCTTGGAAGGCTACGAAAAAGATGCTGATTCTTGCTCCCACATCAATTAGTCAGACATGTAGCATATGCACAACAAATATTTTCAAAAAACACAATGTAGTTATTTCTAAACTGATTTTCATGAGTAAAATTCCTTGTTCGATTTAGCAAGTCCTCGTCAGTTTTTTGGTCTACCCCTCTAATCTTCAGCATCCTTCTCTTGCACCACATTTCTAAGTCTATATTCCTTCCGAGTCTCCCATATTTATCGTCCATAATACTGGAACACGTGAGGCAATACTGACCCTACGACTTATCTTAGAAAATAGATTAAGAAAGGCAAACCTATGTTTCTAGCATTTGTAGACTTCGAGAAAGCTTTTGACAATGGTGACTGGAATGCTGTCTTTCAAACTATAAAGGTAGCAGTAGTAAAATACAGGGAGCGAAAGGCTATTTACAAAGAAAATTCAAAAATGGCTCTGAGCACTATGGGACTCAACTGCTGTGGTCATAAGTCCCTTAGAACTTAGAACTACTTAAACCTAACTAACCTAAGGACATCACACACATCCATGCCCGAGGCAGGATTCGAACCTGCGACCGTAGCGGTCGTGCGGTTCCAGACTGTAGCGCCTTTAACCGCTCGGCCACTCCGGCCGGCTAGGCTATTTACAATTTGTACAGAAACCAGATGGCAGTTATACGAGTCGAGGTGCATGAAAGGGAAGCAGTGGTTGGGAAGGGAGTGAGACAGGGTTGTAGCCTATCCACGATGTTATTCAATCTGTATATTGAGCAAGCAGTAAAGGAAACAAAAGAAAAATTCGGAGTTGGAATTGAAATCCATGGAGAAGAAATATAAACCTTGAAGTTCACCGATGACATTGTAATTCTGTCAGAGACAGCAAAGGACCTGGAAGAGCAGCTGAACGGAATGGACCGTGTCTTGAAAGGAGAATATAACATGAACATCAACAAAAGCAAAACGAGAATAATGGAATGTAGTCGAATTAAATCGTGTGATGCTGCGGGAATTAGATTAGGAAATGAGACGCTTAAAGTAGTAAATGAGTTTTGCTATTTGTGGAGCAAAATAACTGATGATCTGATGATGCTCGAAGTAGAGAGGATATAAAATGTAGACTGGCAATAGCAAGGAAAGCGTTTCTGATGAAAAGAATTTTGTTAACATCGAGTATAGATTTAAGTGTCACGAAGTCGTTTCTGAAAGTATTTGTACGGTGTGTAGCCATGTATGGAAGTGAAACGTGGACGATAAATAGTTTAGACAAGAAGAGAATAGAAGCTTTTGAAATGTGGTGCTACAGAAGAATGCTGAAAATTAGATGGGTAGATCACATAACTAATGAGGAGGTACTGAACAGAATTGGGGAGAAGAGGAATTTGTGCACAACTTGACTAGAAGAAGGGATCGGTTGGTAGGGCATATTCTGAGGCATCAAGGGATCACCAATTTAGTATTGGAGGGCAGCGTGGAGGGTAAAACTCGTAGAGGGAGACCAATAGAGGAATACACTAAACAGATTCAGAAGGATGTAGATTGCAGTAGGTACTGGGAGATGAAGAAGCTTGCACAGGATAGAGTATCATGGAGAGATGCATCAAACCAGTCTCAGGACTGAAGACCACAACAACAAAATATATGGGAATGGATAGCAAAAAGTGTTATGGTTGGACTAAATACTTTGAAAATAGGTGTGCTGAAAGCTCCTGGAATGTTTAAGGTTACGGAACTGATTGGAGTGCCTGGTCGGCTGTATATGCAAAGAACTTTAATTGCCAATGACTACAGGACACTCTGCACAGCAGAGAAATCGATGTTGGAAGTCTCCAAAGAAGCAAGAAAATGAAGTCTGGAAAAGAAAAGGGAGGGAAAATATCAACAGAAACAATATGATTATGGATCTGGGATGCATTAGTGTTATGCAGGGCAGGTAGGGAAACAGACTAACTTTAACTAGAATTTCCCGAAGTTCGCTTTTTTTATGTTACAGTATATACTGGTTAAAAACTATTAAAGATAGAAAGCTGAAGTTTTGTATATTGTCTAAAAACATACTTAACTAAAAAGTAGACTATTGTTATGACATAAATTTGGAAATTAAAGATTTAAAAAAAACGGCTTAATTACTGAAATTTTGTATAATCATTATCAACCAATTTTTGAACCATGATTTATGACTCAACATCTTTTTTAATTCTACTTTAAACAGAATTGTATAAATAACTTCCCTAAAATACGTCAAGCTTCTACATAGTTTTTATTTCGAGTTATGTGTACGCTGTACATAAATAATTAAAATATTTTATTTCATTTGCAACACAAAATAAAATTCAGAAAAAAGTATGAGACCATTAGCTGTTATTCGAACACCAAATTGTTCCCATAAGATCTGTAAAAAGTAGTAAGCACTACATGGGCTTGCAACTCTTATTCTTTGAGCTACACTATTTAGAAAAGTGACTAATTTTTAAGAGTTCCCCTCGTGTTAACGTACCAGTCCGCTTAAGGTTGCGGCGATATAGATTCCAGGTTTCGCAAACATAGTGAAGGGTAGAAACAACAGCTGCTCGAAACAGCATCAGTTTGGTGCATAGTGTTAAGTCTTTATTCAGCAAGAACCGATGGTGTAATTAATCCAAAAGCAACATGGGCAGCACTATTACGTTCACCACGTCGTTTTACAATGAGAAACTGGTTGATAATAAACTTCCTAAATAGAGGAAGTGATCTACGCGCTACGAAGGTCTGCTGAAAATAGAGATACGGTATTGAAATCCAGAAAGGCAGTTCCAGGAGATCTTTGTCAGAGTATCTTTGTTGTTGAGATATTCATATTCGGGTTAAAGTGTTCATATTCACTGATTAAATTACTGGGCTAGTGTGAAAAGTGGCCAAGTAGTTTATCAGATGTAATGCTATTGAAGAACGTTAAAAATTAAATGGGCAGACTAGGACCAGCAGACCTAAGGAAAACTCTTAACAATTCGTAGAATAACTCTTATTGCATCTGTGAATTGTTGAAGGTTTACTATAAGGAACAACTTGTGAGGACGGAAGATTAGGGTTTAACATCCAGTCACAAACTAGGCCATTAGTGACGGAGCATATACTCGTATCGGACAAGGCTTGGCTAGGAAACTGGCGATGTCTTTTTCAAAGGAAGTATGCTGGCATTTACCTGTAGCGGTTTTTAGGAAAAACCACGGCTACCTAATCCAAGATGGCTGGATGAAAGTATGAAACTATTCTTCTGAACTATGAGTCCAGTGTGTAAACAGATGCAAAATCTCTAAAACAGAATATTTTTAGAGACAAAGTATAGGGTATGTCAAAGGGTTGCACAGAAATATTTTTTACAACCATCTGTGATAACTTTAGAAACGCATCAGGGGTAAGAAACACCCCAGGAATCTATACACACACTGAAGAGTCAAAGAAACTGGTACACCTGCCTAATATCGTGCAGGACCCCGTGAGTACGCAGAAGTGCTGCAACACGACGCGGCATGGACTCGACTAATGTCTGAAATATTGCTGGAGGGAGCTGACACCATGAATATTGCAGGGCTGTCCATAAATCCGTAAGAATACAAGGGGTTGGAGACCTCTTCTGAACAGCACGTTGTAAGGCATTCCAGATATGCTCATAATGTTTATGTCTTGGTCGTTTGGTGGCCAGTGGAAGTATTTAAACTCGGAAGAGTGTTCCTGGAGACACTCTGTAACAATTCTGGATGTGTGGGTGTCGGATTGTCCTGCTGGAATTGCCCAGTTCCGTCGGAATGCACAAGGGACATTGTAACCTCCCCACAAAATAAAATAAATAATAAATAATATGAATATGTTTCTAATTTAGTGTAATCTCAAAACAGAAAATATTAACATAAATAATATTCACGTTTAGTGTAAGCTCAAAACAGAAAAATTCCTAAACCTCTCAACAGTAAAAATTATAATTATGTCGTTCACATTCAGTGTAACGTCCGAATAAAAAATGAATTCAGTAACCTGGTAATAAAACAATGTAACTAACCTCTCAATTACATTGTCGCTCACTTATGACTTTTCAATAATTCACTGTGAATTTAACCTGGTAAATTTTGGACGACAGCAGTGCTGCGTCATGGCCCTGAAAGATCATTCTGAATAAAAAAAGGAAAAATTCTTACCTCAATGAAGTCGCCGGATATATCTGCTCTTACAATAAATTTTTCCGGCACAGCTCTGTGCAATGCTGGCCGACCTATCTGTCATTTATGAAAGGAAGCAACTGATTTTTCTATTGCAATAATCGGGATGATCATGGATGGGACAAATTTGTAAATTCTTTAAATTGAAATGAATGGTTGTTAAAAGTTACTTTTTATGAGGAAGATTATTATTACGAGATTTTTAAAACATTTACATGCGACTTGAGATAACATTACTACATATGCGCGAGGCTGCTTTTTACCTTATACAATAATACTCAGGCTCCGACATCGCTGCACCGCGACCGGGCCAGCCAACACGATACACCATACCAGACCAGAGCAGTCTCCAGACTAGCAACAACTTACTGCTACAGCTACACAGTTCCTACTGCAGTCAACACTGCTCTCTGGTCAGAGATTTTCTTATACCTTGCATATGGCAGGCAGCGCATGAGCAATACATCGAAATTACATCTGCTCGGACCTCTTACAACATGAATGGATGCAGGTGGTCAGACAGGATGCTTACGTACCTGTGACTAGTCAGACTCGTATCTAGACGTATCAGGGGCCCCACATCAATCCAACTGCACACACCCTCAGACCCTCCAACTGCACACACCCTCAGAGCCTCCAGTCCGCTGATGACATGCTGGGTCCATCGATTCATAAGGTTATCTCTATACCCGTACACGTCCATCCGCTCGATATAGTTAGAAAGGAGACTTGTCCGAACAGGCAACATGATTACAGTCATCAACAGTCCAATGTCGCTGTTGACGGGCCAGGACGAGGAGTAAAGCTTTGTGTCTTGCAGTCATCAAGGCTACACGAGCGGGCCTTCGGCTCCGAGAGCCCATATCGATAATTTTTCGTTGAATGGTTCGCACGCTGACGCTGTTGATGGCCCTACATTGAAATCTGCAGCAATGTGCGGAAGGGTTGCACTTCTGTCACGTAGAATGATTCTCTTTAGTCGTCGTTGGTCCCGTTCTTGCACGATCTCTTTCGGCCGCAACGATGTCGGAGATTTGGTGCCTTACCGGATTCCTGATATCGACGGTACACTCGTAAATGATCGTACGGTAAAATCCACACTTCATCGCTACTTCGGAGATGCTGTCGCACCGCTCGTGCGCCGACTATTATAACACCACGTTCAAACTCTCTTAAATCTTGATAACCTGCCATTGTAGCAGCAGTAACCGATCTAACAACTGCACCGGACATTTGTTGTCTTATATAGGCCTTGCCGACCGCAGGGCCGTATTCTGTCTGTTTACATATCTCTGTACTTGAATACGCATGCCTATACTAGTTTCTTTGGCTCTTCATTAAACCAGTGGTCCGATTTCAGACAAACTTGGTACTTATCCCTCACTGTCAGGCAACAGTAGCTGTGGGGATAAGAACCACCTTCCTGTCAGTGTTCAGGTGATATGACGTCACAAACAGTGAGATGCGTGGAAAACTGTCGCATCATGAATGATGCACAAATTTATTAATTGTGTGCCATTAACTCTATTCGCAATAAGTTTCGCAAGCAGTATTCACATAAGCCGCAAATTCACCTACGAAAGCATATTATGGTATCACACGTAGTCTAAGAAATGTGATGTCATAAACATTGAGATACATGAGATACGACATGATAAACACTGAGATACATGAAAAACTGTTGCATTGTGCATGACGTTTTAACTTATTACTTCTTTTCAATTGATTCTATTCGCAACACATTAAGCAGATAATATTCACATAGGCCACTGAATGTACCTAAAAAATTATATCATTGTATGACACATAAATCAGAAGACGTTAAGTCATAAACATTGCGATCCGTGAAAAATTGTCGCATCATACATTACGTTTAATTTATTACTTCTACGAACTCTATTCGAAAAATATTTCTCTGTCAATATCCACATACGCTGCTGAATGTACCTACACAAATATATCATTGTGCGACTCGTAATTCAAGAGATATCACGTCATTGGCACTGAAGTGTGTGAAAAAATGCCTCACCGTGCATGAAGTTTTAAGACGTTTATTCTTCACTACTGAGACACTCTCACAGTCGACTCATCTTAAGAAAACCTGACACCTGGTAGCACTTTTGACAGCTTTCAACTGCGAAGTGCAAGCGGCTGTATGCGAAAACGATAGCTGTCTGTCGAGCTATGAAGAGGCGTTGCCATAGAGACGTTTACAAAATAGCGTTATAGAGCGCGATGCAGCTTCGCCCAGCGTACATAATCTGTCAGGGGACATGTTTCTTAATTTGGTTATTGTACTTATGTATTTCTACATTATGCATATTTCTTTGTACGACTGTTTCATGATCTCAAAGGTGTCTTCACGAATACATGGAAATGACCTTTCTTGATACTTCACTACAAGCACAGTTCATTCCTTGTTTCCGTTTCTAATAGAAAATTATCAAAATAAACACCCCGGCAATGCTGGGTTTGTCAGCTAGTATTTTAATAAATGCGACAACATATGGCCTATAACACTTTACGTGGCTTGATTCTATATCTTAGCTCGTCAATTCTAATAGTTATAGAAAGTATGAACAGTACAATGTCGCCTCTGGTTTGTGAACTATATAACACCCATTTACACATATAAATAAACGTGTGTTGCAACATATCGTAATTATTTATTCATAAATGAAAATAACATGTGCATTTCATTTCAACTAATGAATAAATTAAATCAAATTAAATTACGTATTTCTGTTAAAGCCAATATTTATTTAAGTTCGGTTTGTAGACCCAACTTTCCTCTCAAAAGTGCAGTATAAAATCTTCTGTCCAATTCTACAAGCTTTTACATCATGTGGACAGTGGTTATGACTGGCAATGAGACACATAACGGAAAACTGTTATAAATTTATTATGTTTGCTACCAATTCTTTCACGTGATATAAAAGAATTAAAATATTTTACATTGTCATTCATACTTTATAATTCCTGTCGTTTGCTTGACACCAATTCGTTGAGCACTTCGTGCAAATTTAAAGTCTGTGCGGTACACACATAGGACAAGTTTACGTCATCATGAACCACCTCCATCAACTTCATAACCTTATGACCGTGTTCCTGCACCATCTGCTGTTAACGTGAGGTCACCGTGCCATTAAATACATTTTCCACGACGCTGGTCACGTCACAGCGCGCTTTTTACCCCGTATCTCCCTCTAGCAATTGCGTACCGCCTTGCTATATTTTGTTTTACTCAGTGAAAATGTTTACATTTGCAGAAACCTTTCACAAAACTCGCCGTTTACTGATACTTATAATTTTTTCATTATTGGCTTCATTTTTTTTTAGTATAACGTGAAATGTATGTTCTGCAGCGTTATTCTATTTTTGTTGCCATCGTCGTCTAAGCAGCTTTTAGTCATAACTCCGATTTATCGTATTGTTAATTTACTTATCGATTAATGTTATTAACTTGATTACTAGGTATGTCAGAGTTTATCATTGTTAACTGAAATCATTAGTTTATACTGTGGTGTCACAGCCAGACACCACACGTGCTAGGTGGTAGCTTAAATCGGCCGCGGTCCTGTAGTACATGTCGGACCCGCGTGTCGCCACTGTGTGATCGCAAACCTAGCGCCACCACAAGGCAGGTCTCGAGAGACTGACTCGAACTCATCCCAGCTGTACGGACGACAGAGCTAGCGACTAGACGTACGAAGCCTTTCTCTCTCATTAGCCGAGAGACAGAATAGCCTTCAGCTAAGTTAATGGCTACGAACTAGCAAGGCGCCATTAGCCTTACAGTGATTGCAATTAGAGTCTCACTTGTGTTCACCATAGAGATGTACAAGAAGACATTAAAGATAAGTATATGAGAAGCTCCGTTCTTTTCTTCATAGCATTAATTACGTATCCTGTTCCAGTACTTCACGCCCGTCTGCGTTAGTCTAGCGTGCATTAAGCCACCTCTATCTACAAAGTGTTGGCCCAGCTGCCGACACATCATATACAATAGTGGGAACCTCCAAGATATGTATACAGTCAGACAAGTGACGTAATTCATTATATTTTGACATCGGTAGGCATGCGACAGCATCCGCTACATTGTATGCTCCAAAACGCATTGAATGATAATGGGATTTTTGCGGGGCTCGTACCTCGGGTTCCGTTGGTGATAGAAAGGTATAGTGAAGTGTTTTGGATAGCCATTGGGCTAGGGACCATTTATATACCAAACAGAAGGATCATCTTACTGTCACTATCCTACAATATAATGTCAAACTATGAATACAACACTTCCTCCTGCTCAGACAAATGGAGAAAATCGGTTGGTTCTTTTCGAATTTGACGTGGTCGACGGTGGGGCTTGAGAGGCATATGGAGGCACCATTAATTTACGAGCAGTTCCTTAGTAAACCCTGAAGACAGGTACTTTTTAAGCATTTTTCGTACCAAAATCGAGCCGCGAATTCCAAGACGGCTATGCACAGCTAATGGCTGAAATTTTTATGATATATTGCTAAGATCACCATGTCGAACAACTCTGAAAATTTTCGTAATATCTTTATCCCTTTTCGAGAGTAGGAGCAATCCGCTGTATTACAGCCCTATATCACTAACGTCGATTTGCAGTAGGGTTTTAGAACATATACTGTATTCCAACATTATGAAGTACCTCGAAGAAAACGATTTATTGACTATAGTCAGCACGGATTCAGAAAATATCGTTCTTGTGAAACACAACTAGCTCTTTATACTGACTAAGTGCTATCGACAGGGGATGTCAAATAGATTCCAAATTTTTAGATTTCCGGAAGGCTTTCGACGCCATTCCTCACAAGCGTCTTCTAATCAAACTGCGTGCCTACGGAGTATCGCCTCAGTTGTGCGACTGGATTCGTGATTTCCTGTCAGAAAGGTCACAGTTCGTAGTAATAGACGGAAAGTCGTCGAGTAAAACAGAAGTAATATCCGGCGTTCCCCAAGGAAGTGTTATAGGCCTTCTATTGTCCCTGATCTATATTAACGACATAGGAGACAATCTGAGTAGCCGTCTTAGATTGTTTGCAGATTATGCTCTCATTTACCGTCTTGTAAAGTCATCATATGATCAAAACGCCTTGCAAAATGATTTAGATACGATATCTGTATGGTGCGAATAGTGGCAGTTGATCCTGAATAAAGAAAACTGTGAAGTTATTCACATGAGTACTAAAAGAAATCAGCTAAATTTCGATTACGCGATAAGTCACACAAATCTGAGGGCTGTAAATTCAACTAAATACTTAGGGATTACAATTACAAATAACCTAAATTGGAACGATCACGTAGATAATATTGGGGGAAGAGCAAACCAAAGACTGTGATTCATTTGCAGAACACTTAGAAGGTGCAACAGGTCTACCAAAAAGACTGCTTACAACACGCTTGTCCGCCCTATTCTGGAGTACTGCTGTGCGGTGTGGAATCCGCATCAGGTGGGACTGACGGATGACATCGAAACGTGAATTGGAGTGGCAATCATTAAAACAAAGGCGTTTTTCGTTGCGACGGGATCTTCTCATGAAATTTCAATCACCAGTTTTCTCCTCCGATTGCGAAAACATTCTATTGGCAACCACCTACATAGGGAGAAATGATCTTCACGATAAAATAAGAGAAATCAGGGCTCGCACCGAAAAATTTAAGTGCTCGTTTTCCCGCCTGCCGTTCGAGAGTGGAACGGCAGAGAGACAGCATGAAGGTGGTTCACTGAACCCTCTGCCAGGCATATTGTGAATAGCAGAGTAATGATGTAGATGTAGAGATACAAAGGGTCAAAGTTATTAGCTCATGAGTGATAGAGAACACACAAAAAGCGTTTTGGGCATTTTTCTTCTTGCCAAAACCGAGCCGTCGATTCCAAGACAGCTATATACAGCAAACAGATGAAATCTTTACAATACGAGGGTGGTTTGAAAAGTTCTCGGAACGGAACAGAAAAAAAATACTTACATCACTGAAACTTTTATTTTTCAATGTAGTCTCCTTATAGATTAATGCACTCGGTTCACGAAGTTCCAGTGCCTTTATCCCATCTCGTAAATGAGTTTCCTCCAGGCCTGCAAAATAGTTATCAACTCCGGCTATCATTTCATCGTTTGAAGTTAATCTTCGTCCGCCAAGAAAAAAAATTCAGTTTCGGGAAAAGATGGAAGTCTGACAGAGCCACATCAGGTGAATAAGGTGGGTGTGGCAACAATTCATACCTTAGTTCACGTAATTTTCCCATGGTGACGGCACATACGTGCTGGCGCGCATTGTCTTGATGGAAGATGACTTTCTTCCTTGCTAAAGCTGGCCTTTTTTCGCGTATCGCTTGTTGCAATTTGTCCAGGAGGTCAGCATAGTATTCTGCAGTAATTGTTTGCTCAGTGGCGAGATAACCTTGTAACCTCCCCGCAAGAATGTTGATTGTAACCTCCCCGCAAAATTTTAGAATAATAATTGATCATAAACCCACACAATAATATTAATTAAATAATGAACCATCAACTGAATATAACATCTCAACAGAAATAATTAAACCTGATAAATTCTTACCTCAGTAACACTGCATCTACATCTGCTCTTATTTTTCGGCACAGCTCTGTGCAATGCTGGCGTATATTTAATTTTGATTCTTGGAGGAAATGCATAGGAAATATTCTTTAAATTGAAATGAATGCTTTTTCTTCAAAAGAGTGGAAAAATTCTTTAAATTGAAATGATTACTTTCCTTTAAATGATTTACTTTATAGAAAAATTATTATTGGGTCATTTTTTGAACAAATTAATTGCAATTAACATACGTTATTAGCTGAGCGCAATGCTGCTTCATTACCTTCTACAACAATACTCATCGTCCACCACAATCCTGACCAGATTCGGAAGAACAGCACGCCGTCGACGCATGCCGACTTCCGCAGACTAGCACTGACTGAGTACAACAGACTGCTACTACTATCCAACTGTCTACTCTCTCTGCCCACTCGCCACACACTACTGAACTCTCGCGCGGTCAAGCGCAGACTAGCCACGATAAATAACTCTCTGGTCAGAGATTCTGTCATGCCTCGCCATCGCTGGTAATGAATACATATGAAACGTACGCGTTTCAACCTATAAGCAGAACCCCCTTCGCTTCCCAGAACACAGATGCCATGACCTTTCCCGCTGAAGGAATTGTCTTTGCTTTCTTTGATGGCGGAGAATCAGCATGTTTCCACTGCTTTGACTGTTGTTTTGTCTCTGGGGTTGTGGTATATTCTTTAATGTGTTTGCCTATTTTTTGTTTGTCTGCTGTCGATGCATTATGCTCGCAGTAAAAGGTCGTAACAACGTGATAAAATTGTCTCCGATAGTGCTGTTAAAAGAATTACTGTTTGTTGCGCGTATGAAGAGTCTTGGGAGAGACGGCTGGGTATTTTTAGCAACTATTCATACATGAGATTGCAGGTTCGAATGCTGTTGTCCACGTCTCTTCCCGTACACGTCGCATTCAATCTGAAACAATTCTGCTATTTCAATAATTGCAAAAATACTAATAAAGGTCATGATGCTCACCTCTGTTCTCATGAAATAATAACGGTTTATTGTGTCTCTTGTACAAGAAAAAAGAGAAACGCAACTCCCGTGTTAAAAGTGGGAAACACAGACCGACAGTAGCGCCTCAAGTGGTACGGAGATGGACTAAAATATGAAAACATTGCGGGTTGCATCCCCCCCCCTCTTAGTTTACTTACGTTGTAGGGTTTTTTTTTCTTTTAATTCTATTACCTTATTTTTCTGTGCGTGCTATGTAATTATTTTGGCTGGCATCATAATAAAATAATTGAAATACAGCTATAGCACACGGTACTACAGCAGAGAGAAACCTATTCAGTAATATTTTCAGTCTATTTTTGACGTTTGCGTCTGACAGACAAGAAAACATGATAGGAGCAGCGACTGTCAGGCGCAAACGTTAAAAATAGACTTTTAAATTGACATGTTTATATTGTTATCTATCAACATGTAAAAGCTCCAGCATGTTTTATGGTTCATAAGAACTAGATGCAACATTTGAAACTGAGAGTAAGTCGAAACAAACTTGTAGTGTAAATAATTGAAGCAAAAGAAAAATAACATTGTAGCAGCTAAACTGGGCTACAAATATTCCTGAATAATGCCATAATTTTTGTCATACAAGCTGCTAGGTCAATGGAGAAAAAAATGCCTATTATTAAGAGAATAAGCAGCAGTTAAAGAGGTTCAATTAAGAAATATTTATCACAGTATTAATTAATGAAGAATTCTAAAATTTGTTACAACTATTTTTCAGGACTAGAAGTTCTGAGTAACTGCCCAGCAAATTTGCACTACTGACCATTAATTTCTTAAAGGTTCCTACCTCTTACTTCTGTAAATGCTTCAACACAAAAAAGAAAACATCAATATCAAGTACCAAAAGCAGGAAAGGTGGATAAAAACAGTGAAATGAAAACAGTGAAATGAAAACAAAACTTAATTTTTATTTCTCAAGCACACAATAAAAATTTTCTTTTAACTGTTCATTAACACCAGTTTCACTTCTGGTAGTAGCAGCTGTAAAATGAACAGTTGCCATAGCACCACTATTGCTTGGTAGGCCCAATTCACTATTAACAACCGTGTCACCTGATTCACTACCGATTTTGGCAATTTCACAAGCAACATCTGTCACATGTTTTGGAAACACACCCCTGTTTAGCCTATGCCTACTTTTATTCACAAAATATTCTTTGAAAAAATGATCTTCACAAACAAAATAAGAAGCACAGCTCACATCTGGTGACAGTTTACAAACACTCTTCCACTTTAGAAGCAACTCTTGAGGTTGTTTTGGAAACCTGTAGAAATGCTTGTTGCAAATTTCCTCCGTTGAACCCACGTAATAGCCAGATGAACAACCGGGGAACTTGCAAGAGTATTTCAACGTCAATCTGTTGTGTTGAATATTCTGAAAAAAACACAAAAGTCTTCATTAAATAAAACTACTACAGACATATCAAAGTTATTTAAATAAACAAACGGAAACCACACTGCTTAATTCACGATAGAAGAGAATACATTTCATTTATAGGTTACGAGATTATTTAATGAAAAATTAAATGTCTTACCTTACAATTAATTGTGGACATTTTTCAGCGGGGAATCTCCTCAATTCCACGGTGAACTTTACGAATTTAAAGTAAAAAATCCGTTTATAATGATGGTGAGTAGTATGTAAATATGAAACAAATACAAAGACGGCTGTAACCGAGGACCACAGACGTCAGTGCAGAGCAAGACGATACAATATTTCAAAACAACCACCATTGGAGTTTAGACAGCTCTCATTGGTCAATGCCAGCTTCGTTTGACCCCTAGCGCCTCTAGTGGTATGGAATGGAACTACGTGGATTGTTGCCTCTTCGCCCATATAGGTTTCACCCCCGTGATCAAAAGAAGCGAACAGAAAACTCTAGTTACCCTTAGTTACGAGTAAACCACAGCGAGAGTAATACTCCGAGTCAACGATATACACTCCTGGAAATGGAAAAAAGAACACATTGACACCGGTGTGTCAGACCCACCATACTTGCTCCGGACACTGCGAGAGGGCTGTACAAGCAATGATCACACGCACGGCACAGCGGACACACCAGGAACCGCGGTGTTGGCCGTCGAATGGCGCTAGCTGCGCAGCATTTGTGCACCGCCGCCGTCAGTGTCAGCCAGTTTGCCGTGGCATACGGAGCTCCATCGCAGTCTTTAACACTGGTAGCATGCCGCGACAGCGTGGACGTGAACCGTATGTGCAGTTGATGGACTTTGAGCGAGGGCGTATAGTGGGCATGCGGGAGGCCGGGTGGACGTACCGCCGAATTGCTCAACACGTGGGGCGTGAGGTCTCCACAGTACATCGATGTTGTCGCCAGTGGTCGGCGGAAGGTGCACGTGCCCGTCGACCTGGGACCGGACCGCAGCGACGCACGGATGCACGCCAAGACCGTAGGATCCTACGCAGTGCCGTAGGGGACCGCACCGCCACTTCCCAGCAAATTAGGGACACTGTTGCTCCTGGGGTATCGGCGAGGACCATTCGCAACCGTCTCCATGAAGCTGGGCTACGGTCCCGCACACCGTTAGGCCGTCTTCCGCTCACGCCCCAACATCGTGCAGCCCGCCTCCAGTGGTGTCGCGACACGCGTGAATGGAGGGACGAATGGAGACGTGTCGTCTTCAGCGATGAGATTCGCTTCTGCCTTGGTGCCAATGATGGTCGTATGCGTGTTTGGCGCCGTGCAGGTGAGCGCCACAATCAGGACTGCATACGACCGAGGCACACAGGGCCAACACCCGGCATCATGGTGTGGGGAGCGATCTCCTACACTGGCCGTACACCACTGGTGATCGTCGAGGGGACACTGAATAGTGCACGGTACATCCAAACCGTCATCGAACCCATCGTTCTACCATTCCTAGACCGGCAAGGGAACGTGCTGTTCCAACAGGACAATGTACGTCCGCATGTATCCCGTGCCACCCAACGTGCTCTAGAAGGTGTAAGTCAACTACCCTGGCCAGCAAGATCTCCGGATCTGTCCCCCATTGAGCATGTTTGGGACTGGATGAAGCGTCGTCTCACGCGGTCTGCACGTCCAGCACGAACGCTGGTCCAACTGAGGCGCCAGGTGGAAATGGCATGGCAAGCCGTTCCACAGGACTACATCCAGCATCTCTACGATCGTCTCCATGGGAGAATAGCAGCCTGCATTGCTGCGAAAGGTGGATATACACTGTACTAGTGCCGACATTGTGCATGCTCTGTTGCCTGTGTCTATGTGCCTGTGGTTCTGTCAGTGTGATCATGTGATGTATCTGACCCCAGGAATGTGTCAATAAAGTTTCCCCTTCCTGGGACAATGAATTCACGGTGTTCTTATTTCAATTTCCAGGAGTGTAATTATCATAGAGTCCTTCAGATAACGTCTTTGTCACTTAGCTTTCTCACAGTCGATTTAGTACATTACATATTTATTAGACCACAGGGTAAAGTCGTGCACCCAAGTTTCATGTGTGGTCACAAACCGGCGCAAAAAATCTAGTTCGTTTCTCCTAAAATGGGCCAAATTTCGTTCCGATATGTCCGTTCTCATGCGATTTTGATCTATCATCAAGAGTCGCGGCATCCATCTTGCAGACACTTGTTTTCATATTCAATACTTCAATTAGAATGTGATATACCCTTTCAGATGACATCGGGCAAGAGTGA
This sequence comes from Schistocerca nitens, assembly GCF_023898315.1. Lineage (NCBI taxonomy): Eukaryota > Metazoa > Arthropoda > Insecta > Orthoptera > Acrididae > Schistocerca > Schistocerca nitens. Next base: position 781,634,718 of record NC_064618.1, read on the forward strand.
GCAGTTTCACGCACTCTCAATCGCCGATCCTCCATGACCATTTTGTGCACTTTTGCAATGATTTCTGGACTAGTGACACATCTTGGACGACCACTGCGCGGATCATCGTCTAAGCTCTCCCGACCAAATTTAAATTCATTTGTCCACTTGGCAAAATTTGAATATGAAGGAGCAGTCCCTCAGTGTTTTCTGGAAATCGGCACGAATGTCCTTTGCTTTCATACCTTTCTTTGTGAAGTACTTAATCACTGCTCGAATCTCGATTTTTTCCATCTTCGCCAATCACCACGCGGGAACAACAACAGAGCCACGTCACCACCACAGCTCTCTTCCAAAAGCACTGACGTGACTCGTGTTTACAGGTAACAGTCCAATGATTATCACGTAAACAACTCGTTGCTCTAGCGCTGACCTCTCTTGGTGATTCCGAGAACTTTTCAAACCACCCTCGTATATTCCTAAGATTAAATCTCGAACAGAAAATTTACTCATATCTTTATGCAGTTTCCAGATACAGAGATTCAAATTTATCTTACATGTACACGCAAAATACACATATAAATTCCAGTGTATGGCGAACTCTAAATAATAATAGAGAATCGCTCAAGTTTTAATGTTATACTCTTTACTCTAGCCTTTCATCTACAAGAGCCATCTTCACGTTTTCAAAACTCTTTATCCATTATCGAGAAACATACCGAAAGCATGGTTTTGGGTCCCAAAACTGAGCCAGGGATTCCAATACGGCTGTGATCAGCAAACTGGCCGGCCGGTGTGGTCGCGCGGTTCTAGGCGCTTCAGTCTGGAAACCGCTACGCTCGCAGGTTCGAATCCTGCCTCGAGCATGGATGTGTGTGATGTCCTTAGGTTAGTTAGGTTTAAATATTTCTAAGTTCTAGGGGACTGATGACCTCAGATGTTAAGTCCCATAGTGCTCAGAGCCATTTGAACCATCAGCAAACGGATACAATTTTTTCGATGTATTCGAAGATCCAGATCTCGAATAATCTAAAAAACTTTGATATCTCTCTCTGTTCCCGAGTTACAGATGTTCAAAGTTACCCTAATTGTACACGTAGGGGTGCAATTCTGGTGTGAGGCGAAATCTAAATAATAAATAACCGCCGCATATTGTTCAACTTTTAACGTTATATTCTTTATCTCTAGGCATTCATATAGAAGTGCCATCTTCACGTTTTCAAAAATCTTTATCCATTATCGAGAAACACCATAAAAACATTGTTTTTGGGGACCAAAACCGAACCTCAGATTCCAAGACGGCTACACATAGCAAACGGATGTAATTTTTGCCATGTATTTTTAAGAGTCCGATCTCAAAAAATCTTGAAGATTTCTTGACATCTTTATCTGTTTACAAGGTGCAGAGGTTCAAAGTGACCCTATTTATACACGTAAAATACGCACGTAAAATTTAGTGTTAGGCGAAAACGTAGTTTGTAGAGTGAAACAGCAAGGAGATATATGCAGTAAAGTCTCCGTTATCACCTGGGATCCCTATGTTGTAGTAATGAAGCACAATCAAAATTTTTGTGCGCGTAAAATTCTGCCTGAGGTGTAAATTTACTTCTGCGTGATTTTAATTTCACACAAGGAAACTATCAAAATTTTTCTGCCCCCCCCCCCCCTAAATTTCTTTTCACATAAGTGACATGCTGTACTGTGGCAGGAAAAAGACGGGGATCGGCGTAAAAATGAAAGAAAAGGGAAAAAGGAAGAATATGCTCCTGTTTAAAAGATTCTGACTGAAAAGTATGGTACCAAGTGCCTCGTTCTGCTCTCCTCGACAACTCAAAAACTTTTCCAAAAAATTTTGGCATGCAAGAGAGAAGGAGATAGTGGCAGTGGGACAGAGACTGAGAAGTAATAAGTACTGGGTGGAAGAAAACACTATTTGTGGTATAGAAAGAGCGGAGGAGACAATGACAGGGCTAGAGAAAGAGACGGACTCAGTGGCAATGGAACATAGTTACCAGTGACAAAACAGTGCTAGCAAAAGAGTGTAGAAGACAGTGATAATGGGAGAAGAATAAAGAGAGGGAGCCAGTGATAATTAGAGAGAGAGAGAGAGAGAGAGAGAGAGAGAGAGAAGAGAGTCTATAACAACGCCAACAAGGAAGAGAGATACAGTAACGGTGAGAAGAAACAGCAATAGTGGGAAGGAATGAAAGAGATAGTAGCGGTAAGAGGGAACAAGAGGGAGTCAGTGACAGAGAAAGGACACAGTAATAGTAGGGTAGAACGAAGAAGACGGTGGTTGTGAGACACGAGACAGTGATGGTTAGCGTGACACAAAGAGATAATGACGACGAGTTGGCCTGAATGAATGAGTGAGAGTGGGCAAATGGGAGTGGATGAGTGTGAGCCACTTACAGCGATGAATTAGTGGGTGTGCGCGAGTTACGATTAAGAGAGATTGTAGGAGTGAGATCTGAGTGGAATGTTAAAAAGAGCGCGGATTTCTTCACGTGCCAGAAATTTTCGGAAAATATTTAAAGGTAATGAGGAAGGTACAATGCGGCAACTGGTGCCCCATTTTTCAGTCAGTCGTAAACAGGAGCATATTCTCCTTTTATGCAACGAAAAGAGTATTTTTCAATAATACTCATTTCATTCACTGAACTTTCAACTGGTTTGATCTCATCTTCATTTTCTTTACGACTACTACTCATTTTTTTTCTCTGCATATCTGCAACTTGTAATACTGTGTGCCACATTATGCCTAAACGTTTTTCCGCTGATCCAAATTCCAGTGCCACGCTAGGTACTCCTGAATCGTTCAGCATATGTGCCACCAGTCCGGTCCTTCTTCGTGAAAGGACTTCCAGCTCACGACTTTCCTCCCTTGCTCTCTCCAATACATCGCTATTTCATTTTTCTTTTCATTAATTTTATGCTCCTTCTGTGCACTGCACTTTAGTGACCTAGTTTCTTCTTAACGGGTTTCTCAACAAAGCTGTGGTAAAAGTTCTTTTTTGCACCATACAATAAATTTTCCTCTCGTTTCTTCCTCAGGTGCGAGCTTGAGAAAATGAATTCATCCCGCGCAAACTCCTGTTAACATAGTTTTACCTTCACAGACTTTGCAACAACAGTGTCTACAGGGCTAATCAATATTCGTATATTCCGCCCAGGAAACTGAGTTTCAAAATTTTTGGGAAATGTCAGTGAAATATTTGGCGCCTTTCTTAGAGCGTTTTCCAGCTCAGATTTTTAAGGCTTTCTGTTGCAGTCTTCTAATCAGCAAACAAGTCTATCATCATTTGAGCTTGTGTACCGTTCTATATTCTTAGTTTCACCCAAACAGACACACATCCCACACATCTGAGTGGAATTCCAGTGTGAGCGTCACGAGTGTATTATAAACAATCACTTTCTTAGACAAAGTCTAGTTTCTCGAGCAACATTCAAGAGCTTGATGGTAAGCTATTATTAACAGAGGATTCAATTTTGTTTGTAAACTCTTTGTAGGATATCGAATGGATTCCGCGAGGCCCCTGTATCCTTCTTTATATACACTGAGGTGACAAAAGTCAAGGGATACGTCCTAATATGGTGTAGGACCTTGTTTTGCACGATGTAGTGAAGCAATTCGACGTGACATGAACTCAACAAGTCGTTGGAAGCCCCCCACAGAAATATTGAGCCATGCTACCCCTATAGCCTTCCATAATTGCGAAAGTGTTGCCGCTGCAGAATTTTGTGTACGAACTGACCTCTCGATTCCGTCCCATAAACGTTAGATTGGATTCATGTCGGGCGACCTGGGTGGCCAAATCATTCACTCAAACTGTCCAAAATGTTCTTCAAACCAATTGCGAACAATTGTTGCCCAGTGACATGGCCCATTGTCATCCATAAAATGGCTCTAAATAGTCTCCATGTAACCGAATGTAAACATTTCTACCCAATGATCGGTTTAGTTTGACCAGAGGATCCAGTCTATTCCATGTAAACACAGCCCACATCATCATGGAGCCACCTCGAGCTTGCACACTGCTTGTTGACAACTTGGATCCATGGCTTCGAGGGGTCTGCGTCACTCTCGAACCCTACCATCAGCTCTAGCCAACTGAAATCGGGACTCATCTGACCAGACCACGAGTTTCCAATCGTCTAGGTTCCAACCGAAACGGTCACGAGCCCAGGAGAGAGGCTGCAGGCGATGTCGTGCTGTTAGCAAAGGAACTTGCCTCGGTCGTCTGATGCCATAGCCCACTAACCCCAAATTTCACTGCACTGCCCTAACGGATATGGTCGACGTACTTCCGAAATTGCTCTCTGCGGTTGTTTCACATAGTTCTGCTTGGCTGGTAAGACTGACAACTATACACAACCCCCATTGCTATCGGTCGTTAAATGAAGGCCGTAGGCCACTTCGTTGTCCATGGTGGCAGGTAATGCCTGAAATTTGTTATTCTGTGGACACTTTTGACACTGTGGGTCTCAGAATATTGAATTTCCTAAGGATTACCGAAATAGAATGTCCCATGAATCTAGCTCCAACTACCATTCCGCCTTCAAAGTCTGTTAATTCCCGTCGGGAGGCCACAGCACCTCGGAAACCTCTTCATATGAATCATCATCATCAGTTACTGCTATATTAGCAGGTCCTTTGCCTCTCCATTTTCTGCGATCCATTGCTTCCTTCTTAAGGCTGCTTGCTGTATGTTGTACTGTCCATCATGTCATCCAGTATCTGGAATCTCTTCCTTCCTCGCTTCCTTTTCCCTTCTACATAACCTTCTAAAACTGTTTTTATCAGTCCGTCATTCTTTCTTAATATATGCCCAATCCAATTTCTTTTTCTTCTCTTTATTACATCTAGTACCTGTGTTTTCTCTCCCACTCTTCTCAGTACCTCTTCATTTTTTACTCTGTCCATCCAACTTATTCTTTCCATCTTCCGCCATGTCCAGATCTCAAAAGCCTCCAGCCTTTCTCTGTCTTTTTTCCTCATAGTCCATGTTTCAGCGCCATATAGAAGAACACAAGACATTTTATAAGTCTCTTTCTGAGTTCTCTGTCCAGACCGCTGCAGAATATTCTCCTTTTCTTATAAAACGCCTCTTTTGCCATTACTATCCTTGTTTTAATAACTGTGGTGCACTTCTAGTCGGTGTCTATCCTGCTTCCAAGATACTTAAAATTTTGCAACTGTTCTAGTGTTTCTCCATTCAGCATAATTTTTATTTCCTTATTTCCTCCTAGTGCCAATACTTTTGTTTCATTTCTGTTAATTTTCATTCCATATTTTTTTTTCCGTTAGTTGCAATGGTGTCCACCAAATCCTGTAATGCTTTTTCCCCTGTGGCTAGAAGGACCATGTCATCAGCAAATCTCAAACACCCTACTCTTCTTCCTTCAATTTCTACTCCTTTGCCATCTAATGAGCATTGGTCAATCATATTTTCCAAGTAGAGGTTGAAAAGAGTAGGTGATATGCAGCATCCTTGTCTTACTCCTTTTCCTAGTCTGATCCAGTTTGTACTTTCTCCTCTCACTTTAACTGAAATTTTTTGATTAAGATATAATGAGTTTATAAGTCTTCTGGTTTTCCAGTCCACTCTCTTTTCCCTCATTATAGTCGCCAGCTTGTCATAAACTACATTGTCAAATGCCTTTTCTAGATCGATGAAGCACATATATAGGTCTCTTCCTTTTTCAATAAACCTTTCTCCCAAGATTCGTAGGAGCCCTATTGCATCTCTGGTGCCCGTATTCCGTCTAAAGCCAAACTGCTCCTCACCAAGATTCTCCTCCATTACTTTTTCAAATCTTTTATTAATTATTCTTAACATCACTTTGGCTGCATGTGAAATGAGGCTGATTGTCCTGTGCTCGCTGCATTTCTTTTTTCCTTGTTTTTTCGGTAATGGAATCATTACTGTTGTCAGAAAGTCCTCAGGCCATTCACCACTGTCATATATTTTATTACATAACCTCAATATTTCTCTTATTCCATCGTAGTTCAAGCATTTGAGTACTTCTCCCGGTATTGTATCTGTACCTACTGCTTTGGCATTTTTCATTGCAGCTATGGCAGACTTTACTTCTTCCATTATGATGGTCGGTCCTTTCTCGTCATCACTTACACTGTTGTGTGATTCATGTTCCAGAGTTTCTGGTTTGCTATTTGTGTCATATAGCTCTTTTATATATTCTTCCCATCTCTGGAGGACATCGTCACGATCTTTGTACACTACCTCTTCGTCTTTACTCAAAATTTCCATAGTACGAGGTGCATTCAAGTTCTAAGGCCTCCGATTTTTTTTTCTCCGGACTGGAAAGAGATAGAAACATGGGTATTGTTTTAAAATGAGGCCGCGTTCATTGTCAATACGTCCCAGAGATGGCAGCACCGTACGGCTGATGGAATTTTACCGCCAGCGGCGAGAATGAGAACTGTTTTAAATACTTAAAATGGCGACGTTTTCCTTACTTGAACAGCGTGCAATCATTCGTTTTCTGAATTTGCGTGGTGTGAAACCAATTGAAATTCATCGACATTTGAAGGAGACATGTGGTGATGGAGTTATGGATGTGTCGAAAGTGCGTTCGTGGGTGCGACAGTGTAATGAAGGCAGAACATCGTGTGACAACAAACCGAAACAACCTCGGGCTCGTACAAGCTGGTCTGACGACATGATCGAGAAAGTGGAGAGAATTGTTTTGGGGGATCGCCGAATGACTGTTGAACAGATCGCCTCCAGAGTTGGCATTTCTGTGGGTTCTGTGCACACAATCCTGCATGACGACCCGAAAATGCGAAAAGTGTCATCCACGTGGGTGCCACGAATGCTGACGGACGACCACGTGGCTGCCCGTGTGGCATGTTGCCAAGCAATGTTGACGCGCAACGACAGCATGAATGGGACTTTATTTTCGTCGGTTGTGACAATGGATGAGACGTGGATGCCATTTTTCAATCCAGAAATAAAGCACCAGTCAGCTCAATGGAAGCACACAGATTCACCGCCACCAACAAAATTTTCGGGTAACCGCCAGTGCTGAAAAAATGATGGGGGTCCATGTTCTTGGACAGCGAGGGCGTAATCCTTACCCATTTCGTTCCAAAGGGCACTACGGTAACAGGTGCATCCTACGAAAATGTTTTGAAGAACAAATTCCTTCCTGCACTGCAAGAAAAACGTCCGGGAGGGGCTGCGCGTGTGCTGTTTCACCAAGACAACGCACCCGCACATCGAGCTAACGTTACGCAACAGTTTCTTCGTGATAACAACTTTGAAGTGATTCCTCATGCTCCCTACTCACCTGACCTGGCTCCTAGTGACTTTTGGCTTTTACCAACAATGAAAGACACTCTCCGTGGCCGCACATTCACCAGCCGTGCTGCTATTGCCTCAGCGATTTTCCAGTGGTCAAAACAGACTCCTAAAGAAGCCTTCGCCGCTGCCATGGAATTATGGCGCCAGCGTTGTGAAAAATGTGTACGTCTGCATGGCGATTACGTCGAGAAGTAACGCCAGTTTCATCGATTTCGGGTGAGTAGTTAATTAGAAAAAAATCGGAGGCCTTAGAACTTGAATGCACCTCGTAGCACTTCCTGCTCTGTTTTGTTCCCATGTCAAAGTCTTTACTCTGTTGTATAGTAAGTCGTATCTTCCCTTCCTGTCAAGTTCTTCAATTTCATCACACTCCTCTTTTAGCCATTTTTTCCTAGCCTGCTCTGTTTCTCTTCGCAGTTCATTATTTAACCTTCGGTATATCATATGAATCACCTGACTACAAATGACAGCTCCGCCAGTGGACTGACCTATAATACCTTGTGCACGCGGCACAGGGAGCTATAGGGGGAAACCGGTAGTATACAATATCTATAAGAACCAAGATGGAATAATAAGAGTGGACGACCAAGAACAAAGTGCTCGGATTAAAAAGGGTGTAAGATAGGGCTGTAGTCTTTCGGCTCTACTGTTCAATCTACACATCGAAGAAGCAATGATAGTATTTAGGAGTGGAATTAAAATTCATGGGGCAAGGATGTCGGTGATTCGATTCGCTGATGATATTACTATCCTGAGTGAAAGTGAAGAAGAATTACATGATCTGCTGAATCGAATGAACAGTCTAATGAGTACAGAATGTGGACTGAAAGTATAACGAAGAAAGACGAAAATAATTAGAAGTAGCAGAAATGAGAACAGCGAGAAACTTAACATTAGGACTGATGGTCACGAAGAAGAGGAAGTTAAGGAATGCTGCTACCTAGGTAGCAGAATAACGAATGACGGACGGAGCAAGGAGGACATCAAAAGTAGACAAGCACTCGCAAAAGGGGAATTCCTGGCCAACAGAAGCCTACTAATATCAAACATATGCCTTAATTTGAAGAAGAAATTTCTGAGAATGTACGTTTGGAGCACAGCATTGTATAATGGTGAAACATGGACTGTGGGAAAACAGTAACAGAAGAGAATTGAACCATTTGAGATGTGGTGCTACAGACGGATGTTGAAAATTAGGTGGACTGATAAGGTAAGGAATGAGGAGGTTCTGCACAGAATCGGAAAGGAATATGTGAAATACACTGACAAGGAGAAGGGAGAGGATGACAGGAAATGTGTTAAAACATCAGGGAATGACTTCCATGATACTAGAGGGAGCTGCAGAGGGCAAAAACTGTAGAAGAAGGCACAGGCTGGAATACATCAAGCAAATAAGTGAGGACGTAAGTTGCGAGTGCTACTCTGACATGAAGTGCTTGGCACAGGGGAGGAATTCGAGGGCGCATCAAACCAGTCAGAAGACTATTGACTAAAAAAAAAGAAAAAAAGGGAACGGGATACTACCAGCATCGGCGTTTGTGCATATCACTATTCCATGACTTTTGTCACCTCAGTTTATTTCACAGCTGCTTTTCAGTCCTACTAGTAGTGATATTTAGACCACTCATCTTTTCACTAATTCTGCAATTTGACTGTGACAAAGCGCACGATTGTCTTTAGTGGAGCAATTATTAAATAGAGAATTCAGCATTTTTGCTTTTATTTTAGTGTGGTACTTTGGTTCTTAAAACAACATGCGTCTAGATGCTAAATTCGTTGATCCTGAGAGTCTTAATATAATATCAAAGTTTCTGACTCTTTAGGGGAAATCCTGCAATAAGCTTTTTCTAGCTTGGTTATTTAAGGCTTAGCGGATTTCTTCTCTGGTAGCCGAGAATCTTTCTGTTAAGAACAACCTGTACACTGTTTTGCACACAGAGACATCTCTAATTTTGAGGTTTAATGTCTTTATTTTCAAATCGTTTACTCTTCGTAATTTTGTTTTAGTTGAATTATCATTTACCTAAATTATAAATTAGCGTGCACACTCCACTCAGTGATCCTTATTTAAACAGAGTAGTGCTGCCCTCCCTTCCCCTTACGTATGATTTTGATCATGCTTAACCAATCTCACTGCAACCGAGGGTTAGGCCAAGCTCGAGTAAGGCTGCAATAGGAAAAAAATCTGATCTTAGTCAGTCTGGCAGTGGAAGGAAGTGTGAAGAATTGACGTTGTAGAGGAAGACCAAGTTTCAGCTACAGCAACCAGGCTCAAATGCTTGTAGGCTGTGATAGTCATGGAGGTGTTAAGAGACTGTCAAGGGATTGACTAGATTCGAGATTTGCATGAAATCAGACTTGAACTGAATGGCATAACAATAACAGGAAAACTGAAAATGAATTTAATTTCCCTCCCTGTTCACAATCAGATTGAAGCATCAAGTTGCACCGAATCTAGAGGCCAGAACTACACGGACAATAGATCGCCATAAGCCGAGTGTTTTAAGATATGGAAATAATGTTTGGAAATAAATATTTCAGGCAATAGTTCTTTTTGAATGACCAATGAGAACCAGGAATACACGAAGACGGTTTGATAAGCCCGGTAAAAATAAAGAAAAATGTTTGTTTCGTAAACAGTTTCGCCTTACTTCTCGACACAGTCTCCTTTGAGGAATACACATTTGGTCCAGCAATTCTCCAGCTTTTTCATGTCATTGTAAAAATAGGTTCTGTCAAACTCTGCAAAATACTCGTTGACTGCAACTATCACTTCCTCGTCTGATGAAAATTTCTTCCCAGAAAGCCAAAATTTCAAGTTAGAGGACAGGAAGAAGTCACTCGGGGCTAAATCTGGTGAATAGGGTTGATGAGGAACCAATTCAAATCCCAATTCACGCTCTTTCATTTTTGTAGCTGATGTGTAGAGTGGTGCATTATCCTAGTAAAGGAGCACTTTCTTTGCGTGCCAGCCACGGTCCTTTTTCGTCCAACGCAAGTTTCAGACGATCCAAAAATGAAGCGTAATAGGGTCCACTTATGGTTCTTCCTGTTGCCAAGTAATCTATGAGGATTATTCCCGGCGAATCGCAAAAAACATTGGTCACCACCTTACCAACCGACAAAATGCCCTTTGCATTGTTCGGTGCACTTTCACCAGCCTTTGCCCATTGTTTTGACTCTGGTGCGTAATGATGGATCCAGATTTCATCAATAAATTGGCGCGTTAAGTCTTGGGAATTGCCACTGAACATCGCCAGAGATGATATGTTGTGTTGGAAGTGCTTTTGATAAAGTGTGAGCAATCGGGCACCCACCTTTCGCACAGCTTCTTCATAGCCAATTCTCCGTACAGGATAATGTGCACCCGCTGAGTTGAGATGCCTACTGCCGCACCAATTTCACGAATTTTCAAGCGGGCCTTGCATTACCACATCACGGAGTCTTTCAAGCGTTTCATTTGTGGTGACTTCAATTGGACGGCCGGAGCGCTCTTCGTCTTCGATATTTGTGCAACCACGTTTAAATGCTCTAATCCAAAAGCAAATGGTATTAGCGATGGTGCAGAGTCCGCGTTAACTTCATCCAATTCATTTTTGATTTGTGCGGCAGTCCTGACATTCAAATTCAAATTTCTCCATTTTCAATCGGAGTCGACCTACTGACCAATTCAGACGGCTGTCAACAATGAACTGTACACTGCGCATTGTTGAAATTTTTTATACGATCCCTGGAATAATCAAGCTTACTAGCCATGATGGCGCAAGGAAAATGTTCTATTCTTTCATAGAAATTTACCAGACCTATCAACCCACCCTCGCATATGTATACTGCTTAAGCTTCTTAGCAAACAGCTGCCTGTCACGAATTTAAAAGAAAATGAAACAGAAGAACATATGAGGTGTGGCCATCGTAGAGTTGCTTGCAGAAGATGAGACATTACTCACTAGACGAACCTGCATAGAGGCATTTATTCTATTGTATTAATCAAATTCTCTCGGCGTCAAAAATTACAACGCGGCAGGAAGAGAATCCCCTATCACCGAAAATAGTCGCTGTTGTGAGGTGGCTTGCACCGCCTCGACAGAGGGCCAAACGGGGATAGGCAACATCTATGGCAAAATGATGGTACACACAGATTGTCAACAGAAGCATAACATTACTTAAATTCAGTACGAAGATTGTGTATGAAAAGAGTTCACTGTTCACTTGCAATGGCGTCTTTAGCTATGTTCGAGTCCTGCATTCAGTGAACGGAAACCACGACCAACTGCAGAACGCTCAGTTCGGCTCTTCTTAGCAGAACTGTAGACACATACCAGATGGTGTCTTGGTGTACAGTTAATACGTTGTGGTTACTGGGTGGGTACTGAGTCTAGCCCTGTGTGTGCTTATTCCGCGTTTGATGGATTCGAATCCACTTGGAACTATTTGAGTAAAGAATAGTTGAAGCATAAAACAGCCTTTGCCTCGCGGCCTGTGTTTCATACCTTCCGAATGATGTTACAAACTTCCAGGGATGATGGAGAAGGGTAAATATATGAACCTGAGGCTAGGGAACCTGGTCCGGTAGGTTCATTTGTTCAGATGAACAATTGTTTGACTTTTGTTAGTCACCAGTCTTCTGACTGGTTTGATGCTACCCTCCTCCCCCCCTCCCCCCCCCCCCCACACACACACAAATTCCTCTTCTGTGCCAATCTATTCATCTTAGAGTAGAAATTGCAACTTCATCCTCATATATTTTCTGGACGTGTTTCAATCCCTGTCTTCCTCTAAAGCTCTTACCCTCTGCGGTTCCCTCTTGTATTTTGAAAATTATTCCTTATGTCTTAACACATGTCCTATCAGCCGTCCCTTCTTCTTGTCACTGTTTTCCATATATTCCTTTTCTTACCGATTGTGCGGAGAACCTTCTCGTTCCTTACCATTCCATTCTACCTAATTTCAACATTTTTTAAGCGTGGTTCACAGTATGAAAGGTGAACAACTGCTAATAGTTCTTAAGATGTGTATTTCAGAGCCTATGTTACTAGACTTTTTTCTTATTTTGATCCGTACTATCACCTCTGAAGGTTGTCTACCCTGCAGTCTTAACAACAACAGCAGAGGTACACGTATTACACTTCAGAGGTATCAGAAAGATTTTCCTTTATAACTTTCGACTCGATCGTTTCCGGACCAGAGTCCCTTACACCAAGTTGAAAATTTTTCCCTTCTCCATCATTCCTGAAAGTTTGTAACATCAACTCGAAATCACCCTACATTTTGTAGCAGGATGTAGTGCCCAGAAAGCTGAACTAATGTTTAGAGAAAAGTATTGTATCAGGAAACACTCTGATTGTAAGTAATTTGTCGCCGTTGCTAGAAACATACGAGAAATTGAGTCATCGAAGCCACACGGAGTTGCCAAATCTCATCGCAAGGATCTGTTTGTATTTTATTAATTGAAGGAGATGGTGTTGAGCCGTGTGGGAAAAGATTCGCGAATAAACACCTGTTAGCTTGTCCGTGAAATACGCATGTCAAATAATACAGTGTGAACAACGCTGTTAAAGCAGCACCTATACCCCTTTCATAATCGACATGTTACAGTCATGAGGCCAACTTATTTTCAGTTTAAGAGTTCAGTTCTGTTCAACTGTTATCCAGCGCAGTACTGCAGTGTGAACTCCGTAAGTCTGCACGAAAATCCGTACGTCACAGTCTTCTCAGGTAACGATCTTCTATCAACTCGTGAGCCGAAATTATGCAAAATCAACTAAAAGGAAATTATTTACTCCCATTTCATTTGAATGACGCGCGTTGCAGCCGTCTTCATTTGGGGTGTGCAACCGCAGTCATTCAGTTTTTCGCAAATGCAAGTATCTGTCAATGTTCAGGAAATTATTCGTGGCCACGCCTGTCATAAGTTTCCTGACCATGGCACTGAACCTTACAAAAGAACAAATCGAAAGGAAGCAAAAATTAACCATATTTTCGAAATTTATTATGGTCAGAATCTGTCTCTGATGTATACAACGGCGTTCAGGTTAATGCGGTGTTGCTTGACTTCAGGAAGGTATTTGACACACCGTCCCGCACTGCCGTTTAGTGAAAGAAATTACGAGCTCGGTTAGTCTCGGAGCAGATTTGCGACTGGATTCAAGACTTCCTTGCAGACAGAACTCAACATGTCGTTCTTAATGTAACGAAATCGACATATGTACAAGTAATTTCCGGAGTACCCCGAGGAAGTGATACAGGACCGTTATTGTTTATACGTATATAAATGATCTAGTAGAGAGCATCAGAAGTTCTTTCAAATAGTTCAAATGGCTCTGAGCACTATGGGACTTAACTGCTGAGGTCATCAGTCCCCTAGAACTTAGAAATACTTAAACCTAACTAACCTAAGGAAATCACACACATCCTTGCCCGAGGCAGGATTCGAACCTGCGACCGTAGCGGTCGCCCGGTTCCAGACTGAAGCGCCTAGAACCACTCGGCCACTCCGGCCGGCAGAAGTTCTTTCAGATTGTTCGCAGATCATGCAGTTGTCTGTAACATGGTAACAACGCCGGAAGACAGTATCGATTTCAGAATGCCCTACTGTACGTAGGATTTTGAAGGTGCACACTGTGTCTGTTGACTCAGAACGTAAATAAATATAACATACATAAATAATGTAATAATAATAAATGTAACATACATAGGAAAAGAAATCCATTCTGTAAAAATACAATATTTATGACGAATTGCTGGAAACAGTAACTACCATAAAACATCTAGCAGTAACTATCCACAGTGACCTTAACTGGAATGGCCCATAAAAAAATAGTAGGAAAGCAGATGTCATACTGAGATTCACAGGAAGAATCTTAAGTAAACATAATTCATCCACTAAGGAAGTGGCTTACAGGGCGTTTGTTCGACTGATTCTTGAATATTGCTCGTCGATCTAAAACCCTTACGAGGTATTACTGACAGAAGAGATAGAGAAGATCCAACGAAGAACGGCGTGTTTGGTCACGGGATCGTTTAGTCGGCGCGAGAGCATTGCGGTGATGCGCAACGAACTCCATTGGCAGACGTTACAAGAGAGGCGTGGTGCATCACCCAGAGATTTACCATTGGTATATCGGGAGAGCACTTTCCGGGAAGAGTCGTACAACATTAATTCCCCGCGAAGCACCACGACGAGAAAATTCGAGAAATTAGAGCTAATATAGAGGGTTTACCGACTATCATTCTTCCCACACCCCATTCGGAAGTGGAACAGGGCAGGGAGGAATCAGTTAATGATACCAGAAGTACCCTCCACCATACATCCTCATGTGACCTGCGGCGTATTGATGTAGATGTCGGAAATGTGAAAAGGCAATATAAATTCATGTTAATTATTAGTTAGTGTGGTATCGATAGCTACGATGCCACGTCGTAGATACAAGCTGTTAGGTTGGCACTACGAGAGCGGAAGATCTTAGCCGACGACAACACCCTCTAGCCGGCGCTGTGCAGCACTACAAGCGCCGCTCCAAATTCAGCGTTTTGATCACGAGCAGACGACCTAGTAAGATTGTTTCTATTGCATAGAGGGTGAGCCACTACAGATTTTGCTTTTGTAACTTCTAGTCCATTTTATCTTTGATTGATGGACGGCTTTGCACCTACGTGCTCATTTTTCTTCCTATTGTAAAGGTGCTTTAAATTTACACGCGTTACCGAAGTACTTCACCTTTTCCTGCTCCTACTCGCGTCCTTCACTCTCGGCCTATTTTGCAGAAGCAGTTCACAGGAGCAGATCCACGCGCCGCCTATCCAGGCGGGATACAAAAGTTACTAGACTAACAATCATCACTGTGAAAATAAACATCCATTTGATTCCAAAATTAGTCTAAAACGGACATATTATGGTTTTTGTCTTTTTGGCGAGTATTTCACTAGCCAGACTCGATATCGACATTCGATATTAGCGAAGAGAATTCAGACAGGGATTACCGGTGCTTTTAACGCTGCTCACTTGTAGCTCAGAGTGATGCGCCAATATAAACACCGCTACGAGGATTATGTTTACACTTTTCACCGCTAAGCTAGTATCGTCTGACTTGTTTATCGCAGCTGTAACATAAACGTTCGCTTACTCACTTCAAGCGCTGCTGGGGAGAAATTTGTAATTTAGTACTTATTATTGCCGAACACTCTGGTAAGGACGAGCTGTGAGCATAATATGGACCAAGTCTGAGATCGGTTTGCGGATACAGTGAAAAATGTTAGTACTTCGATCATTTGGAGGTTACAGATGAGGACATTGCTTCGAACTACGAAGTGACATCGTGAAATTTATTAGAGGAAATCTAATACTGCGTTTTTCAAGTCTCTTTTCTCCATACATGTCGGACACAGTTATCCATTAGTGGTGTTCAACTTCCTCTACCCTGGTTTGTAACAAGACTCCTGGAAAGATGTGCTTTTCTTTCGTTCTTTTCCGAGCTGATTTGTGTAATTATTTGACCTCTCTCTCCATTATTCAACATCTAGGTCTGTTCACACGTGTTTTGTAAGTAATCACCTTTCTAGACTCGTTGCATTTTCCCACGGTGCTGCCAGTTATGATTCAGCTTATGTGATCATTCGATTTCATATCCCTACAAATTGGTACACCCAGGTATTTGTATGAATTGACTCTTCCCATTTGTAACTTACTGTTGTTGTAGTAATGGCACACTAAATTTTTGCGTTTTGTGTACACATTGTCACTTCTGAGTATTTAGTGTAAGTAGCCAATCTTGAATTACTATCAAGATCTGACAATATTTGGGCAGTTTTTTTTCCAGATACTACTTCATTATAAATGACTGCATCATCTGAAGACTGTCTGTGGTTAGTGTTAGCACCTTTCAGTTCATTACCATGCAACATGAACAGTAAGTGCCCACCACATTTCACTGGAGCACACCCATGGTTTTTTCCAAATCTGTTGACGACTCTTGCCACGTCCTACAAAGAAATCCTTAATCCAGTCACGAAACTTTGACTGATAACTCATACGGTCGTACTGTCATTAATAGGCGTTAGTGTGGTACTGAGTCAAATGCATTTCACAGGTCAAGAAATACTGCGTCTACGTAACTGCCCTTAACCATGAAAAGATGCGACTACTGCGTAGTTAGAAGAAAATTGCGTCGTTATTTTGGTCCCCCTTCAATTATTCAATTTGAAGACACGTTCTATCACCTCAGACTTCAAGAGGAATGTAATAATCACTATTCCAAAAAAATGGTTCAAATGGCTCTGAGCACTATGGGACTTAACAGCTATGGTCATCAGTCCCCTAGAACTTAGAACTACTTAAACCTAACTAACCTAAGGACATCACACAACCCCCAGTCATCACGAGGCAGAGAAAATCCCAGACCCCGCCGGGAATCGAACCCGGGAACCCGGGCACTATTCCAAAGAGACTACGTGCCGATAGGTGTTAATATTACCGTATTATCTGTTTAATAAGTCATGGTTGCGAAATATTAACACTAATTCTCTACAGAAAGAATGGAAAAGCTGGTAGAAGCCGACCTCTGGGAATATCAGTTTGGATTCCGGAGAGATGTAGGAACACGCGAGGCAATACTGACCCTACGACGTATCTAAGAACAAAGGTTATGGAAAGGCAAACCAACGTTTATAATATTTGTAGAGTTTGGAGAAAGCTTTCGAAAATGATGACTGGAACACTCTCTTTGATATTCTGAAGATAGTAAGGGTAAAATACAGGGAGCGGGAGCTTAAGGTTATTTACAGCTTGTACAGAAATCAGATGGTACTTGTAAAGAGTCGACGGGCATGAATGGGAAGCAGTGCTTGAGAAGGGAGTGAGACAGAGTTATTGCCTATCCACGAAGATTTCCAGTCTGTCTATCGAGCAAGCAGTAAAGGAAACCAGAAAAAAAATTTGGTGTAGGAATTAAAGCTCAGGAGGAGATACAAAAACATTGAGGTTTACCGATGAAATTGTAATTCTGTCATAGACAGAAAAAGACTTTGGAGGAGCATTTGCACGGAATGGACAGTGTCTTGAAAGGATGTTAGAAGATGAAAGTCAACAAAAGAAAAACAATTTTCAACGTCAGTGAAATTCACCGACAGCCGTGTAACTTAATACGTCATTTATTTTGGAGACTACCAGTTTCAGCATTTCATTATGCCATCTTCAGGCCCCATATGCATCTCTCCAAATAAACGAAAATATCATATACAGCCATAAATCACTGGATGTCATGAATTCAATCGTCGCACTAGAGCTTCATTCGAAGACTTGATGGTAACTAGATGAGTTGCCATCAAGTCTTCGAATAAAGCACTAGTGTAACTACTGAATTCACGACATCCAGTGATTTATGGCTGTATATGACATTTTCTTTCATTTGGAGAGACGTGTATGGAGCCTGAAGATGGCATAATGAAATGCTGAAACTGGTAGCCTTCAAAATAAAAAAATAACACCTTAAGTTACAGGGCTGTTGGCGAATTTCATTCACACTGACAATTTTTAACCAGCCGATGTCCCCTGTGCATAATGGACCAACAGCAACTGAAAGCAATACAAGGATAGTGGAATGTGTTCGAATTAAATCAGGTAATGCTGAGGGAATTATATTAGGAAACGAGGCATTTAAAGTAGTAGACGAGTTTTGCTGTTTAACAGTCAAATAACTGATGATGGCCGAAGTAGATAGGATATAAAATGTAGACTGGCAATGGCAAGAAAGGCGTTTGTGAAGAAGAGCAATTTGTTGATACCGAATATAGATTTAAGTTTTGGTATGGAGTGTAGCCATGATTAAAGTGAAATATGGACGATAAACAGTTTAGTCAAGAGGAGAATAGAAGTTTCTGATTTGTGGTGTTACACAAAAATGCTGAAGATTAGGTGGGTGGATCGCATAACTAATGAGGAGGCACCGAATAGAATTGGAGAAAAAAGAAATTTGTGGCATAACTTGATTAAAAGAAGGGATCGGTTGATAGGATACGTTCTGAGACATCATGGAATCGTCTGTTTCGTATTGGAAGGAAGCGTGGTGAGTAAAACTCGTAGAGGGAAACTAAGAGATAAATACAGTAAGCAGATTCAGAAAGGTATAGTTTCAGTAATAGTTACTCGTAGATGAAGATGCTTACGCAGGATAGAGTAACATGGATAGCTGCATCAATTCAGTCTTCGGACTGAAGACCTCAGGAGACTACCAACAGATCCTCAATCCAGTCACGAATATTGATTCATAAATCATACGATTGTATTTCCGTTTAGAGAAATTAGTGTGGTACTAAGCCAAATGCTTTTCAGCAGTCAAGAAGACTGTATCTTTTCGCCTGCTCTTTACTATTTGCTTTGTTTTACTATTACTCGCGTAACAACTAATGTATGAGATAAAATACGTTGCTACGAAAAGAGCCCCAAAACACCTTTTAGTGATGCTGTGCTATGACTTTCTTTGGATCATTAATTTTCAACAAAGCAAAATATATTATGTTCTTATTGTTCTGGATCTGGCTTTCTATTAAAGGAACATTTTTTCGTTACTGTAACTCGCCGTAAAGTTCAACATATCTTCCTTACTTTATAGTTATTGAAACGGTTAATGAAAATTACTTCGTTATCAATACTGATGTTACAGTACGCAATGATTGTTCAACATCAAAATTTTGCAGTGGATTTTTGTTAACAGTAAAACTGCTATAAGTACCACGACTAACACGAGAACATGAGACTATTATCGGAGAAAAAGATTTTTTTACTATAAGGTTTGCCAGACCAGAACTACGCACAGCAGTCTATACGACTGTCCGTATGTCCAAAGATGCGACCACTGCGTACTTAGAAAAAAAAATTATCTCTTAATTACGGTTTAGTTTTCCCTACTGAATTTTAATGTACACTA
Organism: Schistocerca nitens; assembly: GCF_023898315.1. Taxonomy (NCBI): domain Eukaryota; kingdom Metazoa; phylum Arthropoda; class Insecta; order Orthoptera; family Acrididae; genus Schistocerca; species Schistocerca nitens. The sequence goes on from NC_064618.1 coordinate 781,653,946, forward strand.
TGTGATCAAAAGTATCCGGACACCTGGATGAAAATGACTTAAAGTTCGTGGCGTTCTCCATCAGTAATGCTGGAATTCTGTATGGTGTTGGCCCACCCTAATCCTTGATAACAGCTTCCGCGCTCGCAGGCATGCGTTCAATAACGTTCTGGAAGGTTTCTTGTGGAATGGCAACCCATTCTTCATGGAGTGCTGCACTGCGGAGAGGTATCGATGTCAAAGAGTAAGGCCTGGCACGAAGTCGTGTTACATTGTCGTGTAACCACTCCGCCACAGGCCGTTCATTACGAACAGGTGCTCGATCGTGTTGAAAGATGCAATCGCAATGCCCGAATTGCTCTTCAACAGTGGGAATCAAGAAGGTGCTTAAAACATCAATGTAGGCCTGTGCTGTGATAGTGCCACCCAAAACAACAAGGGGTGCAAGCCCCCACCATGAAAAACACGATCACACCGTAATACCACAGTATCCGAATTTTACTGTTGGCACTATACACACTGGCAGATGACGTTCACCGGACATTCGGCATACACACACCCTGCCATCGGATCGCCACATTGTGTACCATGATTCATTACTCCACACAACATTTTTCCACTGTTCAATCGTCCAATGTTTACGCTCTTTACACCAAGCGAGGCGTCGTTTGGCATTTACCGGCGTGATTTGTGGCATATGAGTAGCCACTCGACCATGAAATCCAAGTTTTTTTCACCTCCCGCCTGACTTGCAGTGGATCCTGACGCAGTTTGGAACTCCTCTGTGATGGTTTGGATATATGTCTGCCTATTACGCATTACGACCCTCTTCAACTGTCGGCGGTCTTTGTCAGTCAACAGACGATGTCGTCCTGAACCTCTTTGAGCTGTACGTGTCCCTTCACATTTCCACTTCACTGTCACATCGGAAACAGTGGACCTAGGGATGTTTAGGAGTGTGAAAATATCTCGTACAGATATGACACTAGTGACAGCCAATCACCTGAACACATTCGAAGTACGTGAGTTCCGTGGAGCGCCCCATTCTGCTCTCACACGATGTCTAATGACTACTGAGGTTGCTGATGCGGAGTACCTGGCCATAAGTGGCAGCACAATCCACCTAATATGAAAAAGTATATTTTTTGGGGTGTCCGGATACTTTTGATCACATAGTGTAGGTTCTATCAAATCTTTGGGGCTGGAAAAGCATTTGTACTCTATACGTTGCGACGTGTCTAACACGTGGACTCCTTCCCTAAGATACCGGTCTGTGTTTGGCTTTGTGTATTGCGATTATATGTTTATTTGAGCAGCGGAGATTTCGGGATATACTTCTACATCTTCAGGCCTAAAGGTTGTAAATGTTTCTCTGGCAGATGGGCTTCTAGAACCTTACGATCTGTGTTATCTAGAGCGAGGGGTGTAGGGCGTAAGAGAGAGGAGAAGGGAGAGAGAATGGTTGCGTGAAAGACACAGCTTAATTGTGGATAATTTTTAGGCTTATATCATTCATAAAATGTTGCTAATGAGATAGTGGCAGCCACTAGTAGGACTGTTTTCAACAGCGTTGTGAAATACGTGAGTGAACACGGAGTTGAGGCTAGGTCAGTAGGCTAAAGTCCCATTGCATACGTTCGTGATGTTTATTGTAAAATGTATAAGCCTGCTAATGCTCCTACAGTCCCAAATTGCTTACTAGCAGAATTTACGGCATACAAAATGCTGATGTTTCAAACTGGAATGTCGCCTTCACAACAACTATTAGCTTGAGTGTCATTTGGGTGAAAAAAGAAACATTCTAATATTTAATAAAATTTTCAAGCGGTTAAAATGTCACAAGCTTTCAACCAACACCGTAAAGTGGAAGGACTGGTGATGTGGCCTTATATACTCTACCTTGTGGCTGTGACGTCACCGATGCCCTCTCTATCGCCAGAAGCGGTCAACGTTGCCTAAGCATTCGATGCTTCCTCTTCCACCTCCGTATCGCTCCAGCCCAAGCCGCGCTAAATTGTATGCTGCCATATGTAACACCTGCATCATGGTTCACACTAATCGCATCTGTTGTTGTGGTCTTCAGTCCTGAGACTGGTTTGATGCATTTCTCCATGCTACTCTATCCTGTGCAAGATTCTTCATCTCCCAGTACCTACTGCAGCCTACATCCTTCTGTATCTGCTTAGTGTATTCATCACTTGCTCTCCCCCTACGATTTTTACCCTCCAAGCTGCTCTCCAATACTAAATTGGTGATCCCTCGATGTCTCAGAACATGTCCTATCAACTGATCCCTTCTTCTAGTCAAGTTGTGCCACAAGCTCCTCTTCTCCCCAATTCTATTCAATACCTCCTCATTAGTTATGTGATCTACGCATCTAATCTTCAGCATTCTTCTGTAGCACCACATTACGAAAGCTTCTATTCTCTTCTTGTCTAAACTATTTATCGCCCACGTTTCACTTCCATACATGTCTACACTCCATACAAATACTTTCAGAAACGACTTCCTGACATTTAAATCTCCCCCCTGCGTGTCCGGGGTAAGAATAGGCCCGAGGTATTCCTGCCTGTCGTAAGAGGCGACTAAAAGGAGTTTCAACCGTTTCGGCCTTCCATGTGATGGCCCCCCTTGGGGTTTGACCTCCATTTTTCAAAATTCTACAGAAGTACGAGCCTTTTGGGGAAGGACACCTTACGTGGTGTACCACTGGTCCTACGTGCACTAAGACCTTGGCACTCAGCATTGCACCGGCGTTGTAACCATACCCCATGTTCCTCAAATTGGGCCTAAACGCCTGATGGGTTGTACAAGTTACGCCCATAGTGCATCTCCATCTGCACCAGCGATCATGATGGACTTTCCATGGCACCAGAAATCCAGCACGGTAGCCAGCCCGTTGTGGTGGGGTCGTCATGTACCCTCTAGGTTGTAGCCCCCTGACAACACAGGGATCGTACTGCCGATACCTGACCTGCACCCTCCCCACGTCGGCCAAGGAGTAGATGCCCGTCTCCTTGGGGCATCAGGACTCCCGGCAATGGTCATCCTGCCAGGTGGCCCTTGCTGCGGCTGGGTGGCGCCCGTTGGGAGAGCCCCTGGTCGGAGTGGGTGGTATCGGGGCGGACGTTTCGCAGATGAAACGTCAACACGTATCGGGTCGCTCTGCGGCCGAGTCTTTCAAAAGAAAAGGTACCGTTTCTAGTTCTGGTTCTCCTGCCCTTTCCCCCTTGGCCACTCCATGGGAGGAGGGACAGGCCAGCCGGCTTGGGGCGAAGCACTTCCCCCGCTATTTGGTCTGTTCTCGAACCGATGGGGGGACATTCGCCACCTCCAAGCCCATGTTCTTTGTTCAGCACATTGAGGACATCTTCGGGGAAATCGAGGTTCTCAGCAAGATGCGTTCAGGGTCCGTTCTTATCAAGACCACCTCTGCCACACAGTCGGCGGCGCTTCAGGCGTGCGACCGCCTAGGGGACATCCCAGTATCCATTGTCCCACATCTGGCACTAAGTAGAATGCAGGGGGTTATTTTTCATCGTGACCTCCTGCTACAATCTGATGAGGAGCTCAGGGCCAACCTGGAGCGCCGAGGCGTGCATTTCGTCCAGCGAGTCCAGCGCGGCCCCAAAGACCGTCGCATCGACACCGGGGCCTTTATCCTTGCCTTCGAGGGGGACGTTCTCCCGGAGAAGGTAAAGGTGATGTGCTACCGGTGTGACGTGCGACCTTACGTCCCGCCTCCTATGCGCTGTTTTAGGTGTTTGCGCTTTGGGCACATGTCGTCACGGTGTGAGGCTGAGCCCCTTTGTGGCGATTGTGGACGTCCTCTTCGTGAGGAACATACATGCACCCCACCACCTCGGTGCATTAATTGTCCTGGCGTCCACTCGCCCAGACCCTCAGACTGCCCCGCATATCAGAAGGAGAAGAAGATACAAGAAATCAAAACTTTGGATCGGCTCTCTTATTCTGAGGCCAGGAACAAGTATGACCGCCTCCATCCCGTGTCGTTGATCACTTCGTTTGCCTCAGTTGTGTCCACTCCTTCCTCGGTATCCTCACCCCTATCCTGTCCCCCCTCCGCCTCCTCCGCCCATCAGGGGGCTCTGCCTCCGCCTCCCAAATCCCTCCCTTCCAAATCCTCCTCCCCCATGGCCCCCACCCCCTCTGCCCCAGGGGCCACCCTTCCTCCTCCTCCTGCCCCCACGCCACCTGAGAAGCGATCCTCTTCTCAGGCGTCCATCGGGGAAACGTTCCGGACCCCAGCTTCCGAGGTCCGGCGTTCCAAAACGGACCCCGCGCGTGAGGACCTTCTTCAGGTCCAGCCCACCATCCCTGTGCCTCCCCGGCCTTCCAAGAAGGCCTCCAAGAAGAAGTACCTATCCCCCTCTCCACCCCGGCGCGTTTCGTCTGACGCTCCATCCGTGAGTCGCTGCTCCCGGCCGTCCTCAGTTTCGCCGGGACACTCTGCTGCCAGGCGCTCAGCTGGCCTTTCGTCGGCAAACGATGCTGCCCCTCCTATACAACCAGGGACAGCGGCCGCAGCTGGCGACGAGTCGATGGAACCGGATCCGCCTCCCGTCGGTTGTAGCGTTGTTCCCTCGCAACCTGGCCCTCCGCGGCCGTCGAGGTGACCAGCTCTTCCCCCGTCTCGTTCCCCCAACTTTTTGACTAGCGATGGCGTTGTTTCATTGGAACATAAGAGGTATTCGATCTAATCGGGAGGAATTACAACTGCTCCTCCGCCTGCACTGTCCGCTCGTCCTTGGTCTCCAGGAAACCAAGTTGCGCCCGACTGACCGTATTGCCTTTACCCACTATACCTCGGAGCGGTATGACCTCACCCCTGTGGACGGTGTCCCAGCTCATGGTGGGGTCATGTTGCTCGTTCGGGACGATGTCTATTACCATCCCATCCCATTGACCACCCCACTCCAAGCAGTAGCTGTCCGCATTACTCTTTCTGCTTTTACTTTTTCAGTTTGTACCATCTACACTCCACCGTCATCTGCTGTTAGTCGGGCTGACATGATGCACCTGATCGTTCAGCTTCCCCCGCCGTTTTTATTGTTTGGCGACTTCAATGCCCATCATCCCCTTTGGGGCTCTCCTGCATCCTGTCAAAGAGGCTCACTCTTGGCGGATGTCTTCAACCATCTCGATCTTGTCTGCCTCAATACTGGCGCCCCGACTTTCCTCTCGGACTCTACTCATACCTACTCCCACTTGGACCTCTCGATCTATTCTACCATTCTTGCCCGTCGGTTCGAGTGGTATGTCCTTTCTGACACCTATTCGAGAGACCACTTCCCCTGTGTCGTTCGTCTCCTGCACCACACCCCATCCCCACGTCCTTCGAGCTGGAACATACTGAAAGCTGACTGGGGACTTTACTCCTCCCTGGCGACCTTTCCGGACCACGATTTTCCCAGTTGTGACAGTCAGGTCGAATACCTCACGGGTGTTATCATCAATGGTGCCGAACGTTCCATTCCTCGTACTACTTCTTCTTCACGTCGCGTTTCCGTCCCCTGGTGGAACGAGGCTTGTAGGGACGCTATCCGTGCTCGACGACGTGCTTTACGCACCTTTCGCCGCCATCCTACGTTGGCGAATTGTATTGAATACAAACGACTCCGAGCGCAATGCCGTAGAGTCATCAAAGACAGCAAAAAAGCTTATTGGGTCTCTTTCACCAGCTCCTTTAACAGTTTTACTCCCTCTTCCGTCGTTTGGGGTAGCCTGCGCCGGCTGTCGGGCATTAAGGCCCACTCCTCGGTACCTGGCCTGACCTCAGGTAATGAGGTCCTTGTTGATCCTGTGGCCGTCTCCAACGCCTTTGGCCGCTTTTTCGCGGAGGTTTCAAGCTCCGCCCATTACCATCCTGCCTTCCTTCCCAGGAAAGAGGCAGAAGAGGCTCGGCGACCTTCCTTCCACTCGCTGAGTCTGGAAACTTATAATGCCCCCTTTACTATGCGGGAATCGAACGTGCGCTTGCACTGTCCCGGTCCTCTGCTCCGGGGCCAGATGCCATTCACGTTCAGATGCTGGCACACCTTTCTCCAGCGGGCAAAAGCTTCCTTCTTCGTACCTACAATCGCGTCTGGACCGAAGGTCAAGTCCCCATGCGTTGGCGTGACGCCGTTGTTGTTCCTATACCCAAACCCGGGAAGGATAGACACCTTCCTTCTAGTTACCGCTCCATTTCTCTTACAAGCTGTGTCTGTAAGGTGATGGAGCGCATGGTTAATGCTCGGTTAGCCTGGATTCTTGAATCTCGACGGCTACTTACTAATGTCCAATGCGGCTTTCGTCGCCGCCGCTCCGCTGTTGACCACCTTGTGACCTTGTCGACATTCATCATGAACAACTTTTTGCGAAGGCGCCAAACGGTAGCCGTGTTTTTCGACTTGGAGAAGGCTTATGATACCTGTTGGAGAGGAGGTATCCTCCGCACTATGCACAGGTGGGGCCTACGCGGTCGCCTGCCCCTTTTTATTGATTCCTTTTTAACGGATCGAAAGTTTAGGGTACGTGTCGGTTCCGTATTGTCCGACGTCTTCCTCCAGGAGAACGGAGTGCCTCAGGGCTCCGTCTTGAGCGTAGCCCTTTTTGCCATCGCGATCAATCCAATTATGGATTACATTCCACCTAATGTCTCAGGCTCTCTCTTTGTCGATGACTTCGCGATCTACTGCAGTGCCCAGAGAACATGCCTCCTGGAGCGCTGCCTTCAGCGTTGTCTAGACAGCCTCTACTCATGGAGCGTGGCAAATGGCTTCCGGTTCTCTGAAGAGAAGACGGTTTGTATCAACTTTTGGCGATATAAAGCGTTCCTTCCGCCATCCTTACATCTCGGTCCCGTTGTTCTCCCATTCGTGGACATGACTAAGTTTCTAGGGCTCACGTTGGACAGGAAACTGTGTTGGTCTCCACATGTCTCTTATTTGGCGGCCCGTTGTACACGTTCCCTTAATGTCCTCAGAGTTCTTAGCGGTTCATCTTGGGGGGCGGATCGCACTGTCCTGCTTCGCTTGTATCGGTCCATAGTCCGATCGAAGCTGGATTATGGGAGCTTCGTCTACTCGTCCGCTCGGCCATCCCTCTTACGTCGGCTCAACTCCATCCACCATCGGGGGATACGTCTTGCGACCGGAGCCTTCTACACTAGTCCTGTCGAGAGTCTTTATGCTGAAGCTGCCGAGTTACCATTGACCTACCGGCGCGACATACTGCTGTGTCGGTATGCCTGCCGGCTGTTGTCTATGCCCGACCACCCCTCTTACAAGTCCTTCTTCGCCGATTCTCTCGACCGTCAGTACGGGATGTATGTGTCTGCCCTGCTGCCCCCCGGAGTCCGCTTCCGTCGCCTGCTTCGACAATTGGATTTTGCCCTCCCTACCACCTTCAGAGAGGGTAAGAGCCCGACACCACCTTGGCTCCAGGCTCCGGTTCATATTTATCTCGACCTCAACTCACTCCAGAAGGAGGGTACTCCGGCTGCAGTGTATTGCTCACAGTTTGTCGAACTTCGTGCTCGACTTGCCGGTCACACCTTTATTTATACCGATGGCTCCAAAACTGACGATGGTGTCGGCTGTGCCTTTGTCGTCGGGGCCGCCACCTTTAAATGCCGGCTCCTCGACCAATGTTCCAGCTTTACGGCCGAGCTTTTTGCTCTCCATCAGGCCGTTCAGTATGCCCGCCGCCACCGCCATTCATCGTATGTACTCTGCTCTGACTCACTCAGTGCTCTTCAGAGCCTTGGAGCTCCCTATCCGGTCCATCCCTTGATTCAACGGATACAGCAGTCCCTCCATTCTTTCGCTGATAATGGTGGTTCTGTCAGCTTTCTGTGGGTTCCCGGACATGTAGGAGTGCCTGGGAATGAGGCTGCGGATGCTGCAGCCAAGGCTGCAGTCCTCCTGCCTCGGCCAGCCTCCCATTGTGTCCCGTCATCTGACGTTCGTGGGGATGTATGTAAGAGGCTTGTGTCGTTGTGGTGGGATGCTTGGTCATCCCTCCAAGGAAACAAGCTCTGGGCAGTAAAACCGCTCCCAACTACTTGGACAACATCCTCCCGACCATGTCGGCGCGAGGAGGTCCTTCTGACCAGGTTGTGGGTTGGGCATTGCCGGTTTAGCCACCGCTACCTGCTCTCCGGTGACCGAGCCCCGCAGTGCCCTTGTGGTCAGGCATTAGCAGTGCGCCATGTTTTATTGTCGTGTCCCCGTTTTAGTCAATTTCGTGTTGTCCTGTCCCTGCCATCTACTTTACCGGATGTTTTAGCTGATGACGCTCGAGCAGCTGCTCGTATTCTGCGTTTTATAACTTTAACTGGCTTGTCCAAAGACATTTAACCTTTTTACTTCTTTTATCTGCATCTTTGTCAGGGCCTTCTGGTGTCCCCCCCCCCCCAACCCCTTGAGTTTTACCAGATTTCATGTGCTCTCACAACAGTGACTGGGCGCTAATGACCTCAGCAGTTGAGCGCCCTTAAACCCAAACCAAACAAACAAACATTTAAATCTATACGCGATGTTAACAAATTTTTCTGCTTCAGAAACGCTTTCCTTGTCATTGCCAGTCTACATTTTATATCCTCTCTACTTCGACCATCATCAGTTATTTTGCTCCCCAATTAGCAAAACTATTTTAATACTTTAAGTGTCTCATTTCCTAATCTAATCCCCTCAGCATCACCCGATTTAATTCGACCACATTCCATTATCCTCGTTTTTCTTTTGTTGAAGTTCATCTTATACCCTCCTTTCACGACACTGTCCATTCCGTTCAACTGTTCTTCCAAGTCCTTTGCTGTCTCTGACAGAATTACAATGTCATCGGCGAACCTTAAAGTTTTTATTTCTTCTCCATGGATTTTAATACCTACTCCGAACTTTTCTTTTGTTTCCTTTATTGCTTGCTCAATATACAGATTGAATAAAATCGGGGATAGGCTACAACCCTGTCTTACTCCCTTCCCAACCACTGCTTCCCTTTCATGCCCCTCGACTCTTATAACTGCCATCTGCTTTCTGTAGAAATTGTAGATAGCCTTTCGCTCCCTGTATTTTAGCCCTGCCACCTTCAGAATTTCCAACAGAGTATTCCAATCAACATTGTCAAAAGCTTTCTCTAAGTCTACAAATGCTAGAAACGTAGGTTTGCCTTTCCTTAATCTTTCTTCTAAGATAAGTCGTAAGGTCAGTATTGCCTCACGTGTTCCAACATTTCTACGGAATCCAAACTGATCTTCCCCGCGGTCGGCTTCTATCAGTTTTTCCATTCGTCTGTAAAGAATTCGCGTTTGTATTTTGCAGCTGTGACTTATTAAACTGATAGTTCGGTAATTTTCACATCTGTCAACACCTGCTTTCTTTGGGATTGGAATTATTATATTCTTCTTGAAGTCTGAGGGTATTTCGCCTGTCTCACATATCTTGCTCACCAGATGGTAGAGTTTTGCCAGGACTGGCTCTCCCAAGGCTGTCGGTAGTTCTAATGGAATGTTATCTACTCCGGGGGCCTTGTTTCGACTCAGGTCTTTCAGTCCTCTGTCAAACTCTTCACGCAGTATCATATCTCCCATTTCATCTTCATCTACATCCTCTTCCATTTCCATAATATTGTCCTCAAGTACATCGCCCTTGTATAGGCCCTCTATATACTCCTTCCAGCTTTCTGCTTTCCTTTCTTTGCTTAGAACTGGGTTTCCATCTGAGCTCTTGATATTCATACAAGTGGTTCTCTTTTCTCCAAAGGTCTCTTTAATTTTCCTGTAGGCAGTATCTATCTTACCCCTAGTGAGGTAAGCCTCTACATCCTTACATTTGTCCTCTAGCCATCCCTGCTTAGCCATTTTGCACTTCTTGTCGATATCATTTTTCAGACGTGTGTATTCCTTTTTGCCTACTTCATTTACTGCATTTTTATATTTTCTCCTTTCATCAATTAAATTCAATATTTCTTCTGTTACCCAAGGATTTCTACCAGCCCTCGTCTTTTTACCTACTTGATCCTCTGCTGCCTTTACTACTTCATCCTTCAGAGCTACCCATTCATCTTCTACCTTACTTCTTTCTTCCATTCCTGTCAATTGTTTGCTTATCCTCTCCCTGAAACTCTGTGCAACCTCTGTTTTAGTCAGTTAATCCTGGTCCCATCTCCTTAAATTCCCACCTTTTTGCAGTTTCTTCAGTTTTAATCTACAGTTCATAACCAAAAGATTGTGGTCAGAGTCAACATCTGCCCCTGGAAATGTCTTGCAATTTAAAACTTGGTTCCTAAATCTCTGTCTTACCATTATATAATCTATCTGATACCTCTTAATATCTCCAGGGTTCTTCCATGTATACAATCTTCTTTCATGATTCTTGAACCAAGTTTTAGCTACGATTAAGTGCGTTCTCGCTTCCCGAGCACGGGGTGCCGGGTTCGATTCCCGGCGGGGTCAGGGATTTTTCCTGCCTCGAGATGACTGGGTGTTGTTGCGTCGTCTTCATCATCATCATTCATCCCCATTACGGTCGAAGGAAGGCAACGGCAAACCACCTCCATTAGGACCTTGTCTAGTAAGGCGGTGCGGGTCTCCCGCATCGTTCCCCTACGCTCTGTAAAGAAGCATGGGACTCCATTTCCATTTCCAAGTTATGCTCTGCGCAAAATTCTACCAGGCGACTTCCTCTTTCATTCCTTACTCCCAATCCATATTCACCTACTATGTTTCCTTCTCTCCCTTTTCCTACTCTCGAATTCCAGTCACCCATGACTATTAAATTTTCGTCTCCCTTCACTACCTGAATAATTTCTTTTATCTCATCATACATTTCATCAATTTCTTCGTCATCTGCAGAATTAGTTGTCATATAAACTTGTACTACTGTAGTAGGCGTGGGCTTCGTGACTATCTTCGCCACAATAATGCGTTCACTATGCTGTTTGTAGTAGCTTACCCGTACTCCTATTTTGTTATTCATTATTAAACCTACTCCTGCATTACCCCTATTTGATTTTGTATTTATAACTCTGTATTCACCTGACCAAAAGTCTTGTACCTCCTGCCACCGAACTTCGCTAATTCCCACTATATGTAACTTTAACCTATCCAGTTCCCTTTTTAAATTTTCTAACCTACCTGCCCGATTAAGGGATCTGACATTCCACGCTCCGATCCGTAGAACGCCAGTTTTCTTTCTCCTGACAACGACGTCCTCTTGAGTAGTCCCCACCCGGAGATCCGAATGGGGGACTATTTTACCTCCGGAATATTTTATCCAAGAGGACGCCATCATCATTTATCCATACAGTAAAGCTGCATGCCCTCGGGAAAAATTACGGCTGTAGTTTCCCCTTGCTTCCAGTCGTTCGCAGTACCAGAACATCAAGGGCATTTTAGTTAGTGTTACAAGGCCAGATCAGTCAATCATCCAGACTTTTGCCCTTGCAACTACTGAAAAGGCTACTGCCCCTCTTCAGGAACCACACGTTTGTCTGGCCTCTCAACAGATACCCCTCCGTTGTGGTTGCACCTACGGTACGGCTATCTGTATCGTTGAGGCACGCAAGCCTCCCCACCAACGGCAAGGTTCATGGTTCATGGGGGGGAATCGCATCTAGAGTAGATTAAGTAAAAGCTGTAAAAAAAATTACGGACAATGCCCTTCTTAGGGCCAGAGTCCTGTGGTTTGGCAGCGATTGTGGGTGAGTTAGCTCCTCTTTTAACCGTAATATTTCGTAGATCCCTCGAACAAACAACTGCGCCCTGCAGCAGGAAGAAATCGCAGGTCACATCCGTAAAAGATAGCAGAAGTGATCCACAAAATTACCGTCCAATAAGTTTGACGTCCACCTGTTGTAGAATCTTAAAACTGCTTAACAGTGGAAAAGCAAATAGACCAGACGAGATACCTCTGAGGTTCTCTGAGGTTATGCGAAAGAGCTCTCTCCCCTTCTATCTGTAGTTTATCGTATATCGTTGGAGCAACGAAGTGTATCTGACGATTGGAGAAATGGGCAGACCATTCCAGTTTCTAAGAGAGGCCGTCGGACAAACACGCATTAATTGTAGACCTATATTCTGTTGTAGATTTACGGAACACATTTATCCTACGCGTTGTAACGTTCTTGAGGAACAATAAACCATCATGCAGTCCACAAATATTTCGCGAAACCGAGCTCGCTCAGTTCGTCCATGCGATCCAGAGCGCGGAAAAGAGAAAGGCGTTCAGGTTGATCCTGTGTTCCTTGACTTTCGGCAGGAATTCGATGCAGTTTCACATTGTAGTTTAGTGAAGAAAATAAGAGCTTAACGAGTTTCGGACCAGCACTTAACCCTTCGTTCTTAACGGAGCACAAGTAACAAATGTGTAGGTAGTTTCGAGAGCACCCCAAGGGAATGTTATGAGGCCGTTACTATTTGGAAATTATACAGGGTGAGTCACTAACTATTGCCACCAAGAATAACTCCGAAAGTATGATAGGAGCTGAAAAGTTTGTTTGACAAAAGCTGCATGGGACAACGGGGGCCATAATATGACGTTGGTTTTCTGTTGCTTGGTGAGGTCGAATCAGAGATATGAAGGCCAACTTTGTTTTTTTTTTAATGGGATGCTATAGTTTGGTACTTATTTTCTCATATCAGCTATCGAGACGAATCCAATGATGTGTAACAGTAAGGTCTTTGAAGGTCAACGAAGGTCACAAAGGTGACATGAACGTCCATTTACAGAAAGTGTTCGAAGTGATGACCATCGGTATCGATGCAGTGCTACAATCTTCTTATCATGCATTGAGTGGTATTCCTTATCACATCGGCACATATCGAAGCACATGCTCTGAGAATTCTCTCTCTCCTATCTTCAGGTGTAGTTGGAATGTCTTTATAAACAATGTCTTTTACGAACCCCCACAAGAAATAATCCAGACGCGTCAAGTCTGGCGAACGAGCCGGCCACGACACATCTCCTACCGTGTCCAATGCAACGATTTGGGAATTGTTTCTATAACTCATTTCTAGCCAACAGCGAAAAATGTGCCGGACAGCCATCGTGTTGATACCACATTCTGTTCCTTGTTCCTAAAGGTATTTCTTCCAATAACAGACCTAATGTTTCTTGCAGGAATGTGGTGTGCTTCCTACCATTCAGATTTCCTTCGATGAAATAGGTGCCTATAATTCTCTCCATCAGAATCCCACACCATACATCAACGACCACGGTTTTTGGTGGGCAATTTGCTGTAGCCAGCATGGATTTTCAGTTGCCCAATAATGCATGTTATGCAAATTAACATTTCCATGGTTGGTGAATGTTGCCTCGTCAGTAAATAAAATCAAATTAATAAATGTGTCAGCCGGTCGTTGTGGCCGAGCGGTTCTAGGCACTTCAGTCTGGAACCGCGCGACCGCTACGGTCGCAGGTTCGAATCCTGCCTCGGGCATGGATGTGTGTGATGTCCTTAGGTTAGTTAGGTTTAAGTAGTTCTAAGTTCTAGGGGACTGATGACCTCAGATGTTAAGTCCCATAGTGCTCAGAGCCATCTGAACCATTTTGAATAAATGTGTCATCCCTCTGAATCTGAAGTTGAGCCCATCGGCAGGATTCAATTCGACGTATACAATCCGAACCAGTTAATTCTTGGTGGAGACTGATATGGTAAGGATGATATTTATGGCGATGCAGAACACTAAAAACACTATCCTGGCTCACGCCCTTGCAATTTGACGCAAACTAACACAAGGATCTCCAACCACGGTGGCAAGAGTACAAATTTCCGTTTCCACTTTAGTAACTTTCCTTTACCGGATATGTTTCCGTTGCGTTAAAGATCCAGTTGTTCTCAATTTATCATACACATCTTTAACTGTACGACGTGTTGGGTGAGGTCGTTAAGGATATCTCTCAGTGTATAAGTCTCTAGCTCTCACTGAATTTCGATGGCATTTTCCGTAAATGATAAGCATATCCACTTGTTCTTCGAAGGACTAAATCATTCACATTCGCTTGATTCGAGATACTAGTCTTACTGATCCTATTAGTGTTGTATTGCGAAACCGTCAAATGGTGTCTACATGTCAATGGCACCTTAGATGGATACGCCGTATTCGGCGAATATTTACTGTTTGCACGATATACGAGAGGGAATTGTCAGAGCATGTGCTTCGGTAAGTGCCGATGTGATAAGGAATACCACTCAATTCATGATAAGAATATTGTAGCACTGCACTGATACTAATGGTCATCATATCCAACACCTTCTGTAAATGGACATTCACGCCACCTTTTTGACCTTCGTTGACCTTCATAGACCTTACTGTTACACACCATCCAGTTTTAAAAAAACAAAGTTGACCTTCATACCTCTGACGCGACCTCACCTACCCAACAAAAAACCGTCATATTATGGTCCCCGTTGTCCCATGCCACATTTTTCCCTCAAACTTTTTAGCTACCATCATACTTTCTGAGTTATTCTAGGTGGCAATAGTTAGTGACTCACCCTGTCCTGATGTTTCAGTGGACAATGTTAGAGGGCCCATAAAACTACACGTGGACGATGCTGTTGCCTACGGGAAGGTTGAAACTACCAAAAACTGTACATAAGTTCATTAAGACCTGCAGCGAATCGACGATTTATGTAGGGACCTGCAGTTCATCCTCAACGTAAATACACTGACGAGTCACATTAATGTGACCACCTACCAAAAGCTTTTGCAGCGCTGACCTCTGCTATACTTGCAGGAAGAAAGTCCGTGAGGTTCTGGAAGGTACAGACAGGAATGCGGAGGTATGCCGATTCCCTTGCTGTGGACAGCTGTGCTAGGTTTCTAGGTTGAGGATCCTGGACGCGAACAGCCTGATCGAGGCGATTCCACAGATTCTTGATTGGGTTTAAATCCAGGGAGTTTGTTCGCCAGAGCAGAACGATCAACTCATCTCGGTGCTCTTAGAACCACGCATGCACTCCGCAAACTGTGAGACACGTTGCATTGCCCTGCTGGTAGATGCAATGCTGAGGAAAAAGAAACTCCATGCAGGGGTAGTCATGATCCCAAAGGGTACATGCATATTTGTGTTGATCCACTGTACCTTCCAGAACGACGAGGTCGCCCAGATTATGCCAAGAAATCATTCCCAGACAATAGCGCTCCCTGCTGGTTGCAGGGTGATCGCTTTCAAACGTTGCACGTCGTACACGCCAACAGCTATCTGTTCGAAAGAACATAAAACCTAATTCATCTGAAAAGACCACTCAGTTGACGTTCAGTTGCGGTATTGGCTTGCCAATTCCAATCTTCATCGCCGATGAGTAGCAGTCAGCATGGGTTTATGCTAGTCGCGTTGGATCACTTTTATCCTGCAAGCCTCTTGGTACAGCATTCCTCAACTCATCGATTCAGTATCTCCACGGCAGTCGAGGGAGCGTAACCGATGCGAGCAGCGCTATCATTAAACGATAAACTGCACTCTCTACGTGGCACGATCTTGCCACCGTTGAATTCCAGCATGTATCGGTAGAATTTCTCCTTCTTGCACGAGGCATACCGCGATCTTCTCTCTCTCTCTCTCTCTCTCTCTCTCTCTCTCTCTCTCACACACACACACACACACACACACACACACACACAAAGAAAAAATTTAAATAAGAGTGGTGAATGAGAAACCCACTGCGGCCGGGGTGGCCGAGCGGTTCTAGGCGCTACAGTCCGGAACCGCGCATCCGCTACGGTCGCAGGTTCGAATCCTCCCTCGGGCATGGATGTGTGGATGTCCTTAGGTTAGTTAGGTTTAAGTAGTTCTAAGTTCTAGGGGACTGATGACCTCAGAAGTTAAGTCCCATAGTGCTCACAAGGGAACCTCCCCATCGCACCCACTCAGATTTAGTTACAAGTTGGCACAGTGGTTAGGCCTTGAAAAACTGAACACAGATCAGTCGCGAAAACAGGAAGAAGTTGTGTGGAACTATGAAAAAAATAAGCAAAATATACAAACTGAGTAGTCCATGTGCAAGATAGGCAACATCAAGGATAGTGTGAACTTAGGAACGCCGTGGTCCCGTGGTTAGCGTGAGCAGCTGCGGAGCTCGAGGTACTTGGTTCAAGTCTTCAATCGAGTGTAAAGTTTACTCTCTTTATTTTCGCAAAGTTATGATCTGTCCGTTCGTTCATTGACGTCTCTGTTCACTGTAATAAGTTTAGTGTCTGTGTTTTGCGACCGCACCGCAAAACCGTGCGATTAGTAGACGAAAGGACATGCCTCTCCAATGGGAACCGAAAACATTTGATCGCAAGGTCATAGGTCAACCGATTCCTCCACAAGAAAACACGTCTGATATATTCTATACGACACTGGTGACGGCATGTGCGTCACATGACAGGAATATGTTGTCGACCCACCTAACTTGTACACTTGGCGAATGGGTAAAAAGATTCTTCTACCCTGCTCGATTTAGGTTTTCTTGTGGATGTGATAATCACTCCCAAAAAAGTGATGAAAACATAAGAATTTGTCAAATAAACTGAAACAAATGTATGCAACAGTTTCACAGCCGCACAGTTTTCCCTGTGCTCTGTCAAAACATATGTTTTTAACGTTTTCAAATTTTTCCGTGTGTAGACCGTCAAATCCTGCATATGTCCAAGCAAATCTGAACATGTCCTGGAATTTTGGAGAGCGAAGTTGATTATGTGTGAGTGCCTGAACTTTGATAATTGTCTGAAAATAAAAAATTAAACTTTTCACTCGAGGGAATACTTGAACCAAGGACCTCTCGTTCCGCAGCTGCTCACGCTAACCACGGGACCACGGCGCTGCTGAGTTCACATTCTCCATGATGTTGCCTATCATGCGCATAGACTACTCAGTTAGTATATTTTGCTTATTTTTTTCATAGTTCCACATAACTTCTTCCTGTTTTCTCGATTGATCTGTGTTCAGTTTTCCAAGTCCTATCCACTGTGCCAACTTATAACTAAATCTGAGGGGCGTGCGATGGGGAGGTTCTCTTGTCAGAGCCATTTGAACCATTTGAGAAACCCACTGCTTAATCTTTCCTATATGCAGAATGTAGATGACGTTACACCTACCTATTTCGTAAAGTTGGACTGAAATGCTGATTATATACATATCCAAGAATGTAGTAGGGGAAAGTGTTGTATCTATAAGATAGTGTGCCAAGGTCACATTATGAGTTTTGATCGGTTCTTCAGTGTAGTGTCTGATTTTAGTGTCACGTGAAGGACTGCGCACTAGAGACGGCCACAAGAATTATCTGGCGTTTTCTGCAGTTTTTGTTGTTGCTAGAAATGAGTATTCATTTTGTGCAGCATTTGTAAATATTTAGAGTTCTACGTATTTAAATGCTGTATAATACATTAAAGCTATCTGCAACATATTGTTAACTGTCCAGTTATAGAACTTTACGACAAATAAAACTCTACACTTGTTTAAAACACGTTATACACTAAAGCGTTTAAGAAACTGGTATAGACATGCGTATTCCAATACAGAGATATGTAAACAGGCAGAATACGGCCTTGCGGTCGGCAGCGCCTATATAAGACAACTGTCTGGCGCAGTTGTTAGATCGGTTACTGCTGCTACAATGGCAGGCTATCAAGATTTAAGTGAGTCTGAATGTGGTGTTTTAGTTGGCTCACGAGCGATGGCACACAGCATCTCCGAGATAGGGGATTTTCCCATACGATCATTTCACGAGTGTACCGTGAATATCAGGAAACCGGCAAAACATCAAATCTCCGACATCGCTGCGGCCGGGAAAAGATCCTGCAAGAACGGGACCGACGACGACTGAAGAGAATCGTTTCAACGTGACGGAAGTACTAAAATTCCGCAAATTGCTGCAAATTTCAGTGCTGGGCCATCAAGTGTTATCGTGCGAACCATTCAACGAAATATCATCCATATTGGCTTTCTAAGCCGAAGACCTATTCGTGTCCCCTTGATGACTGCACGATACAAAGCTTTACGCCTCGCCTAGCCCGTCAGCACCGTCTAACATTCTGCGTGGTTTCCGTTTGTTCTAAGTCGTGTCTCCCTACCACTTTTGCGCAACAACGCTCTGAGCGTGTTTTTTATGGAATTGACTAGTTTGAACCTGGGACCTGTTGCTGGTAAGGAGACGCCAGACCACACGACATGTAGAGTTCAGAAAGATTTCAGTGAGACTAGCGATGATCTAATCAAATACTTAATGATTTCAGCGTCACCTCCACTGCACTCCCTGTAAAAGAATCTTAATACTAACAAAATTTAGTTGAAGGGGTTCAAGGCTTTCCTATTTTGAGTTAGCTGGTAAAATAACGTCGAACAAGCAGTTAAGTTATCATTGGAATTTTTATTCTACTCACAAAACATTGTTTATAAATTGCACTATTGATAAAAGGAAATATTTTAATACAGGATGATAAAAACCAACTGCGTTCAACAAAAATGTGAATAAATATTCCCTGAATGGGTTTCCAAGTTCTACAATGGATCGAAGGATGACCTATGCCATATCACATTTATAATCTAGGTTTAAGTTAAGTTTCATAAAACAGAAAACTATCAAAATGGTCTACAGTGACCCTCAATTATCTTTAATTACTTATTTAACTTGTCATAAATTACAGTGGCTGATGTGGCTTTTCAATAATTAGATAACAGAAAAATCATCGCCCTTCAGATTTGAACTTCCAGTCGCAAATGTGAATACCACGAAGTTTAATTGACGATCGACACGAGTATTACGTAAAAAGGGGATGTAACAGATGAGACTTCTGCAGTTCTGAGTGAAGCCTTATGCGCTCTTATGTGGCATCGCGTGCGTTCATTACCTTGTCGGGGTTAGGCAGCGACAGGGGGGCGGTGGGCGGCGCAGCTCCACACACCTCGACGTCTCTGAAGCAACTCTCACTAACTTCTCCCTACTACAATTTACCGAAGTTGGTTTAAGAAAAAGGTATCTGGCTGTGTTTTCAACTGACCAGCCAGCGTCTCAATGTTAACCTTAAGCTCCGCCTGCAAAAATTGTCTATCCAATGAGAAACGTTATACTTTTCGTGGTGGGGCAATGTTTTTAACGTTTGCAACGTAACAGAGACGCGTATAGTCTCACACTAGAACTTGCAGCTGGTATGGCCCTTTTAGTGTTATCGTAAGATCTATCCTGTTCTTTTGGAGGGCTCTATCTTTTAACATGGGCTGGGGGCTGCTCTTGGGGGTTGGCCGGCGATGTGGGTGTCCTTTATCGTAGGGCCTTCCAGCTTACACGACTCTGCTCTCGGCTTCTGTTCTCGTTTCTCCCCTCGGAACTGCGTCTGTTGTTTCATGGTGGGAAGGTATGACATTCATTTAGGTGTTCTTGTGTTAGTCTGTGGTATTCCATTTGCTCACTCGTTGATCGTAATACTTTGGTTAATTTAATGTCAGGATTTATTCGGAGCTATGTGACATACTGCCGGATTTGCTATCATGTCAGGGTTTTCATGGAAGCTCTTGGATTTGCCTGACAACTTAAAACCGACATTGGACTGTTTATGACTGGAAACTTATTGCCTGGTCGGACGAATTGCATTTCAAATTGTATCCAGCGTATGGATGTGTACGGGTCTGGAGACAACCTAATGAATCCATGTACCCTGCATCTCAGCGGGGGGCTGTTCAAGCTGGTGGAGGCTCTGTACCGGTGTGGGGCGTTTGAGATAGGAGCGATAAGGGACCCCTGATACGTCTACATACTACTATGGCAGTTGACACGTATGTAAGCATCCTGTCTGGTCACCTGCATCCATTCATGTCCATTGTGCAATTCGACGGACTTGGGCAATTCCAGCAGGACAATACGACATCCCACACGTCCAGAATAGCTACAGAGTGGAACACTCCTCTGAGTTTAAACACTTCCGCTGGCCACCACCCTCGCCAAACATGAACGTTATTGAGCATATGTGGGATGCCATGAAACGTGCTGTTCAGAAGAGATCTCCACCCCCTCGTACTCTTACGGATTTATGGACAGCGCTGCGGGATTCATGGTGTCATTTCTCTCTAGCACTACTTCAGACATAAGTAGCGTCCATGCCATGTCGTGTTGCGGAAATTGTGTGCGCTCGCGGGGATCCTACATGATATTAGGTAGGTGTACCAGTTTCTTTCGCTCTTCAGAGTATATACGGTTGCTGAGGGACAGCCAAGTTTAATACTGTTTGTTATGTATTTTTCGTGTGAGATAACTGTGCACCAACGCCTAGATGCTGATTTAGAATGATATCTTCAGAGTAGATATCACTACATGTGTATCACCCATTATTTACTGCCCACAATCGTCGTGAACATCCAAAAGGCAACACTCCACCAAACCGGAAGCAACCAGCTACAGTAATCAACAAATGCATCGACCAAAAAGAAGCGGCAATATAGTTTTGGCCGACAACGCGCCCTCTGTTCCGAGGGTGCTCAGCTGCTGGCAGGATCGCAGGCTGCCTCTCCGCCGCAGCAGGCCGGTGGGAAATTAATTTCGTGTAGCGGGCAGCCGGCCGTGGTCGGCGCCGAAACGCAATAACGAGAGCGCCCACTCGCCGAGATACTGCCGCTGATCTGGCGACGACTCGCCTTTCAGCTGGGCTGGCCCCAGGAGTGGATACTGGCAGCGGATCTCAATGGCGTGCCGCTCCACGGACACGAGGCGGAAGTGTTCACAGGTGGAAGGGGAGCTTCCGAGCCCTCGTGTTTTCTGGCATCGCAGCTGCCGTCGGGCACAGTGCGTGAAATCCTCGACATCGTCATCGAGTCTACCAGGCAAACAATTTTAGCTCTCATCGTTTGGAGTGCAGCCGGTACAAGACCAGAACATTTAATCATTTCCTGTTCCAATGTTATTTTATCCATATTGGATGATGTGGTTGGTTGCGTCATTAACATTTCCTGTTTCTCCTAATTACAAAAGGAATGGCTAAAAAAGTAATCATAAGAAAAGGACCTATGTAAAGCTACGTGTTTGAATGCGGCTTGAAAAAACAATTCTTCGCATCAGGCAGCAAGAAAACAGCTCGTACGGACCGCTCTGAAGGTATGGTGTCGCACCTTCGCCTGGGAGTAGCCTCCTACCAGAGTTAGCGCGCTCTGCGCCATCGTGCTGCCATTAAAGTTGCTGTCGGAACTTGCGCACTTCACCAAAATTTTACGAACTACTCCAAATCCTTGGACACCATGGGAACAATGAATATTTACTTAGCTACACTTCCCGCAAATTTTGATACCAACCGCTTTATCATTTCATGCTTGATTGTTAATTCTGGCGATCCGCTACACTTGTTTCAACATCTCTGTCAAATCTCCCAGCTGCCTGCCAGTGTGGCCGAGCGGATCTAGCGCTTCAGTCCGGAACCGCGCTGCTGCTACGATCGCAGGTTCGAATCCTGCCTCGGTCATGGATGTGTGTGATGTCCTTAGGTTAGTTAGGTTTAAGTAGTTCTAAGTTATAGGGAACTGATGACATTTGATGTTAAGTCCCATAGTGCTCAGAGCTATTAGAACCAACCTTCCAGCTACACACACAATCACTCCCAATCCCAGCGAAACTTTAACCACCGCCCCGTACCTGAACATCAGATCCACCGAGAGAGGTGGCGCAGTAGTTAGGACACTGGTCTCGCATTCGGGAGGACGACGGTTCAAACACGCGTCCGGTCATCCTCATTTAGGTCTTCCGTGATTTCCCGAAATCGCTTCAGGCAGATGCCGGGATGGTTCCTTTGAAAGGGCTCGGCCTATTTCCTTCCCTAATCCGGTGAGACCGATGACCTCATAGTTTGGTCTCCTCCCCCAAATCAACCCAACCCCCCATGAAATCCGCCCACAGACCACTGAGAGATGGCGCAGTGGTAGCACATTGGACTCGCATTTGGGAGGACGACAGTTCAAACACGCTGTAATGCATATGTGCATTCCCTTCACGTGTTTAAGCCAAGTATTAGGCATATTTACGCGATCGGGAATGCTCAGTAGCAGCCAGGCTACATGTACACTTAACAATTAAGCTTTAGCATGGAGCATTTGTGATGCAATCATAGGAGGCAATGTTGTGCAACCTTAGTAGGGACAAGATCCGACTGTGTGGGAGTAGGATTTTACGATCTGAGACAGTGTCCCGAGACAAACTTCCGTCACAATGTCCGCAAACGTGACGTCATATCCGCCTAGCAACAGCGATCTGAATCCCCATTGGCTGGAGGTTTGGAAACGAGAGGAGTGTCCTTATTGGCTGAGGGAGAAAGGTGGGGTCTCACTTGTCCTTTGGGAAGACAGGGCGAGTTAGTCGCGAGGAACCACGCAAAACACACGGTCGAGTAACCGGGGCGGCTCTAAAAGAACGGTCGCGAGTGCATATTTCAGATGTTAAACAACATATGAAGTGAAGTGAAGTTATTAGTTATCAGAACGCCATGTGTCGTGGGCAGTGTCTATCATTATGTATAGTCAGAAAACGGTGTTACAGTGTGTGAAGGGTCGAATATAACGGCGTAGTCCAGAGCCGCCATATTGCAAATGCTGATTCTGTGACGTGTGTGACAAAGCAATTTCTGTATTAAAACAATTATAGTACAAACGTTGTTGACAATTAACAACTGGCATCCCTAAACACTCCACTTCAGCAGGATCACCACCTACATGGAACCTGGCGACTGAGCGCTACTACTGTGCTATGAGGGACTTACCGAAGCAGCAAGACACCAGCTTAGTGATACCGCCCAGAGAAGCACTTCCTTCTCGCTCCCTTCTCGCTACGATGCCACTGAGGGTGTTGTAACGCGTACGGCCATCCTGCTTTAGGTCTTCTGTGATTTCTCGAAATCGCTTCAGGCAAATGCTAGGATGATTCCTTTGAAAGGGCACAGGCGACTTCCTTCCCTAATCCGACGGGACCGGTGACCTCGCTGTTTGGTCGCCACACCAAAATCAACCAATCAACCGACCGCCCACAGACATACCCATCTTTCTAGTTTTAACACAGTACTCCTCTTCCTCTCCAGTCAGGGCTCCTCTTTGACCACCCCCCACCCTCTCCCCCACAACGCTTACATCCCACTGCCTTTCAAAAGCGCTCTCCAACCAACAACCCACCTCCTCTAACAAGTGAAGTGAAGTTACTGGTTCTTGTAAAGACAGTCAACAATTCACTCTATTTTTTTTTTCAAAAAGCAATGTTTCGCTTAAAATATTCAATGTACAGTCGCCGGTTTTAATAATTTTAAACTAACAATTTTTGATTAATTCTGTTTTTAGGTAATTGCATTATCTTCTAACTATATTAATAGAATGGTCTCATATTCTGTTCATCACATATATCTACATATTTAAAATGCAATCCTCCGCCTGGTGGAGGGTACCCCTTACCAATGCTACTCATGTCATTTCCTGTTCCACTTGCCAAAAGAGCGACGGTAAAACGGTTGTCTGTATACCTCCGTATGAGCTCTATGTTCTCGTATCTTATCTTGGTAATCCTTACGCGCAATGTGTGTTGGAGGCAGTAGAACCATTCAGCAGTCAGCTTCAAAAACCGGTTCTCTAAATTTTCTCAGTGTTCCTCGAAAAGAATGTCTCCTTCCTTCTAGGAATTCCCATGTAAGGGCCCGAAGCATCTGCATAACACTTGGGCGTTGAAACTTCCTGGCAGATTAAAACTGTGTGCCGGACCGAGACTCGAACTTGGAACCTTTGTCTTTCGCTGGCAGATGCTCTACCAACTGAGCTACCCAAGCACGACTCACACCCCGTCCTCATAGCTTTACTTCTGCCAGTACCTCATCTCCTACCTTCCAAACTTTACAGAAGCTCTCCTGCTCCTGCAAACCTTGCAGAACTAGCACTCCTGAAAGAAAGGATATTGCGGAGACATGACTTAGCCACAGCCTGGGAGATGTTTCCAGAATGAGATTTTCACTCTGCAGCGGAGTGTGCGCCGATATGAAACTTCCTGGCAGATTAAAACTGTGTGCCAGACCGAGACGCGAACTCGGAAAAGGTCCCGAGTTAGAGTCTCGGTCCGGCACACAGTTTTAATCTGCCAGGAAGTTTCATATCAGCGCACACTCCGCTGCAGAGTGAAAATCTCATTCTGAACTTGGGTGTTATTCCAAACTACCACTAACAAATCTAGCATCCCATCTCTGAACTGCCTCGATATCTTCCTTTAATCCAACCTGGTATGGATCCCAAACAGTCGAACAATACTCAAGAACAGGTCCCACTAGCGTCCTATATGCGACCTCCTTTACAGATGAACCACACTTTCCTGAAATTCTCCCAGTATACCGAAATCGACCATTCCTCACATGCTCGTTCCATTACATTATCGCTTTGTAACTTTATGTCCAGTTATTAAAACGACGTGACTGTGTCAAGCAGGACGCCACTATTGCTCTATCCGAACATTACGGTTTTTTTTTTCCACTCATCCGCATTAACTTCCCTTTTTCCACATTAAGAGCTAGCTGCCTTTCATCACACCAACTAGTAATTTTGTCTGAGTCATCTTGCATCTTCCTACAGTCACCCGACATCGACACCTTGCCATACACCACAGCATCATCAGCAAACAACCGCAGATTGCTGCCCACCCTGTCTGCAAAATCACTTATGTACACTCCTGGAAATGGAAAAAAGAACACATTGACACCGGTGTGTCAGACCCACCATACTTGCTCCGGACACTGCGAGAGGGCTGTACAAGCAATGATCACACGCACGGCACAGCGGACACACCAGGAACCGCGGTGTTGGCCGTCGAATGGCGCTAGCTGCGCAGCATTTGTGCACCGCCGCCGACAGTGTCAGCCAGTTTGCCGTGGCATACGGAGCTCCATCGCAGTCTTTAACACTGGTAGCATGCCGCGACAGCGTGGACGTGAACCGTATGTGCAGTTGATGGACTTTGAGCGAGGGCGTATAGTGGGCATGCGGGAGGCCGGGTGGACGTACCGCCGAATTGCTCAACACGTGGGGCGTGAGGTCTCCACAGTACATCGATGTTGTCGCCAGTGGTCGGCGGAAGGTGCACGTGCCCGTCGACCTGGGACCGGACAGCAGCGACGCACGGATGCACGCCAAGACCGTAGGATCCTACGCAGTGCCGTAGGGGACCGCACCGCCACTTCCCAGCAAATTAGGGACACTGTTGCTCCTGGGGTATCGGCGAGGACCATTCGCAACCGTCTCCATGAAGCTGGGCTACGGTCCCGCACACCGTTAGGCCGTCTTCCGCTCACGCCCCAACATCGTGCAGCCCGCCTCCAGTGGTGTCGCGACAGGCGTGAATGAAGGAACGAATGGAGACGTGTCGTCTTCAGCGATGAGAGTCGCTTCTGCCTTGGTGCCAATGATGGTCGTATGCGTGTTTGGCGCCGTGCAGGTGAGCGCCACAATCAGGACTGCATACGACCGAGGCACACAGGGCCAACACCCGGCATCATGGTGTGGGGAGCGATCTCCTACACTGGCTGTACACCACTGGTGATCGTCGAGGGGACACTGAATAGTGCACGGTACATCCAAACCGTCATCGAACCCATCGTTCTACCATTCCTAGACCGGCAAGGGAACTTGCTGTTCCAACAGGACAATGCACGTCCGCATGTATCCCGTGCCACCCAACGTGCTCTAGAAGGTGTAAGTCAACTACCCTGGCCAGCAAGATCTCCGGATCTGTCCCCCATTGAGCATGTTTGGGACTGGATGAAGCGTCGTCTCACGCGGTCTGCATGTCCAGCACGAACGCTGGTCCAACTGAGGCGCCAGGTGGAAATGGCATGGCAAGCCGTTCCACAGGACTACATCCAGCATCTCTACGATCGTCTCCATGGGAGAATAGCAGCCTGCATTGCTGCGAAAGGTGGATATACACTGTACTAGTGCCGACATTGTGCATGCTCTGTTGGCTGTGTCTATGTGCCTGTGGTTCTGTCAGTGTGATCATGTGATGTATCTGACCCCAGGAATGTGTCAATAACGTTTCCCCTTCCTGGGACAATGAATTCACGGTGTTCTTATTTCAATTTCCAGGAGTGTATATAGAGAACAATAGCGGTCCTCATGCATGTCTGGGGCAGTCTTGACGATACCTTTGTCTCTGATTATAACATACTATGTTCTATAACGTAAGAAGTCTTCGAGCCACTCACATATCTGTGAACCTATTCCATATGGCTCGTACCTTCTTTAACAGCCTGCAATGGGGCACCGTGTCAAATGCTTTCCGGAAATCTAGAAAATCTGCCTTTTTCCCTTCATCCACAGTTCGCAATATATCAATAGATTCGTGGACATAAGCTTCTCGGTCCCAAGGTCTAAGAATATGTTAAAGGAATATGTTACACGATTCTGCATCAAAGCGATTTAGGGATATTTGTCTGTAATTTTAGGGTCCATTCTTTTGCGCTTCTTATACGCAGGAGTCACCTGCGCTTTTTTCCAGTCGCTTGAGACTTTGCGCTGGGCGAGAGATTTGGGAGAAATACAAGCTAGATAAGGGTCCAATACCGTAGAGTACTCTGTGCGAAACCAAACTGGGATTCCATCCGGACTTGCTGACTTATTTGTTTTAAGCTCTTTGAGTTGTTTCTCTACGTCGGGGTTGCTTATTATTATGTCGTCCATGTGGCAGTCCACTCGATGGTCAAATGGCGGTGTGTTTGTACGATTCACCCGCTTGAACGATTTCTTGAACGCGAATTTCGAAACTTCGGCTTTCGTTTTGCTATCTTCAACTGCCACACCAGACTGGTCAACAAGGGACTGAAAGGAACCTTAGACTGACTTACGGATTTTTCGTAGGACCAGAATTTTCTCTTGTTTCTCGGCCAATCTTTTGCTAAGGATGAAGGCGGCAGTTGTGGTATGCTTTGTGCATTCACCTTTTCACAGACGCACGAATTTCTGCTAATCTTTGCTTGTAGTCATTTGTGCGTTCTCTTTTGAAACGACAGTGCAATAGCCTCTGCTTCCCCAGCATTTTCCGATTCTCGTTATTAAACCATGGCGGGTCTTTTCCGTTCTTAATCCACTTAGTAGGCCAGACCATGATTTACAAGCTGCTGGAACTTTGCCCTTAATTCCCCTACGTCCAGCTTACTTGAACTAAGTGACTTCAATTCACTCTCTAAGTAAACTGCTAGCAACTGTTTATCTGTTATTTCTAGCAGAAACATTCTCCCAACCTTCCTAAATGATATATTAACTTTCATAATTATAGGGGTTGCGTAATCACTAATCCCCGCTTCGATACTGACATTGTCGATAAGGTCCGGCTCATTTGTAGCTACAAGGTCTAAGATATTTCCATTGCGTGTAGGCTGCCTAGCTAGCTGCTCTAGACAGTTTTCGAAAAAAGTGCTCAAAAGTGCTTCGCGCGACTTCCTCCACACCCTACAATGAATCCATAGACCTCTCAGCCTATATTCGGTAGGTTAAAGACATCTCCAACTAGTATTGCATGATCTGGGTATTTACTCACTGCTGAAGGTTGTCTTTCTTTGAATGATTCTATAACTGTCACAGCAGAATCTTGTTGCCGATAGAAACATCCAACAACTATCTTCATTTCACCTAGACGTCTACATCATCATCATCATCATCTTGGACAGTTTCCAGCCACTGGCTGGGTCTGTCGGGAACACAAGCCTCTCCATCGTGTTCTGTCTTTCCACCATTCCCCCTCTTCCACCTTCGTCCAGTTCTCTCCTCTTCTCATCACACATTCCTTCACTCCCTTCTCCCATCTATCTCTTGGTCTTCCTCTGGGCTTCTTCCCTTCCAGTTGCAGATCAAACATCCTCTTTGGAATTCTTCCCTCATCCATTCTCTTCATGTGTCCATACCACTGCAGTCTTGATTTTTCTATCCTGTCCTGTACTGGTTCCTCCTTTAGTCTTTCCCTCACATACACATTTCGCAATCTGTCTCGTCTTGTTACACCCAACCTGCTCCTCTGGAACTTCATTTCACTAGCCTGTATTCTACTTTTGTCGCTTTTGTGCATTACCCATGTCTCACTTCCGTATGCCAATATGGGGACAAAGTAGGTTCGGTATATAATTCCCTTGGATTTCTGTGGCGCCTCCTTGCTCCAAATAAGCCCCCTAATGCATTTGTAGAACTGCTCTGCTTTTCTGCACCTTTCATTTATTTCCATTGCGTTTCCCCCCTTACTTTCAATCACGCTTCCCAGGTACTTGAAGTTCTCTACCACTTGTCGTTTTTCCCCTCCACAAGTTATATCCACATTTGGCCTATTCTTCTTCTCCCATAAGTCCAACCCCTCGTCCAAGTCGTGGGAGATGGGCAACGGCACAAAGTAGGGGACTGCCTATAGGGGCGATGTACAGCGGGGACTTCGTGTGCCCCAGGACCGCTACGGTAGCTGAGAAGGCCCTATGGGAACCCTGAAACGTGACGGCTAACGGGGCTCTGGTGAAGCTGCGATAGGCCTAGCAAGCCAGTAGTAGATAAATCAACTGCTTTTAAAAAGGGAACATGCCTCGGATCACGTCTACATCTATATGGTTATCTATATGGTTACTCTGCAATTCACACTTAACTGCCTGGCAAAGAGTTCATCGAATCATTTTCATACTATTTCTCTACCATTCCACTCTCGAATGGCGCGTGGGAAAAAGGAACACCTAAATCTTTCCGTTCGATCTCTGATTTCTATTATTTTATTATGATGATCATTTCTCCCTACGTAGGTGGGTGTCAACAAAATATTTTCACATTCGTAAGGGAAAGATCTCGCCTCAAAGAAAACCGCCTATGTTTCAGTGACTGCCACATGAACTCGCGTATCATATCTGTGACACTCTCACCCCTATTGCGCGATAACACTTAACGAGCTGCCCTTCTTTGCACTATTTCGATGTCCTCCATCAATCCTACCTGGTAAGGATCCCATACCGCGCAGCAATATTCCAGCAGAGGACGGACAAGTGTAATGTAGGCTGTCTCTTTAGTGGGTTTGTCGATCCTTCTAATTGTTCTGCCAACAAAGCGCAGTCTTCGTTTCGCCTTCCCCACAATATTATCTATGTGGTCTCTCCAGTTTAAGTTGCTCGTAATTGTAATTCCTAGGTATTTAGTCGAATTGACAGCCATTAGATTTGTGCGAATTATCGTATACCCAAAATTTATCGGATTTCTTTTAGTACCCATGTGGATGACGTCGCACTTTTATTTGTTTTGTGCCAATTGCCACTTTTCGCGCCATAGAGAAATTCTCTCTAGATTCTTTTGTAATTGGAGTTGATGGTCTGATGATTTTACAAGACGGTAAATTGCAGTTTCATCTGCAAACAATCTAAGGGGACTGCTTAGATTATCACCTAGATCATTTATGTAAATCAGAAACAGCGGAGGGGCCTATGAAACTACCTTGCGGAACGCCAGATATCACTTCTGTTCTCACTCACTCACTGGTCATACCGGACTCGAGAGTCCATTACCGCAGCAACGTATTTTCGCCATCTGTCCCTGTATTGGGCTATTTCCTTCCATTCACCTTCAATACCTAGGCTCCTCAAATCAGCCTTCACATTGTCCTCCCATCCACGCCTCGGTCTCCCCACAGGACGTTTTCCCTCTAGGTGCCCTACCAGTACTCTGCGCGCTGCCCTGCCCTCATCCATTCGAGCTACGTGCCCGCCCATCGCAGCCTACGTGATTTAATAATACTGATTATGTCAGGGCTTGAATATAGTTCGTGAACCTCTTCGTTACGTAGTTTTCGTTCCGAAAATTTTCCTCAAAATTTTGTTTTCGAATACTCGAAACGGCTTTTCATTTTGTTCTACTCGATGATTTACCGTCTATCACTACGAACTGTGTCCTCTCTGAGAGGAAATCACGAATCCAGTCACACAACTGAGACGATATTCCATATGCACGCAATTTGATTAATAGTCGCTTGTGAGGAACGGTATTAAAAGCCTTCTGGAAATCTAGGAATATGCAATCGATCCAAGATCCCTTGTCGACAGCAGTCATTACTTCATGGGAATAAAGAGCTAGCTGTTAAACGCGACCAAATAACTTCACAGTCACGCTTGGCTCTGAGCACTATGGGACTTAACTTCTGAGGTCATCAGTCCCCTAGAACTTAGAACTACGTAAACCTAACTAACCTAAGGACATCACACACATCCATGCCTAAGGCAGGATTCGAACCTGCGACCGTAGCGGTCGCGCGGTTCCAGACTGTAGCGCCTAGAACCGCTCGGCCACTTTGGCCGGCCAGTCACGCTTGATTTCGACCTCAACAGTAACAATAATTTTGTTAACTTCAATGAAGATTCCCCGTCCTATTGCCTCTGATCTGTAGTTCATACATACTTTCCATGATTGCTAAATGACTCTGAGTTTTTTCTCTTCTGGTTTCAAGCCAGCTCTCGGTCCCGAGTGGAATCTGAGCGCGAGAACTTTCCTGGAAGGCAGTAAATTCAGGAACTTCGTTACGAATACTTCGACAATTTATTAATAAAAATTTAACAGTCGAAGTGTCTTTACTCTGAATGCGGTCTGACTTCCCCCGCTGCATACAGACTGGCGAGTGCGCATCAGAGTACCTAAAACTACGACTTACCCGTCATGTGCAGTCAGCAAGTACTCTGCTACCCGAATAGCTGTTTCTTTTATGTAGTGCACCCTTGACGTATCAAGGGGCTGCAAATTCCCAACCGATACCGCAGGTCTAGAAATCTGTAGCCAAGACCGTCACAGAGTCGAATCCTTTTGTTGAGACCCTCCACTCGGCTCCAAACCAAAGGACGCTGATCAACTCTGGAAACAATGCTGCAAATTGCGAGCCCTGCTTGCACGCCATACATGAGACCCATGCATCTACATCTACATCTACATCCATACTCCGCAAGCCACCTGACGGTGTGTGGTGGAGGGTACCTTGAGTACCTCTGTCGGTTCTCCCTTCTATTCCAGTCTCGTATTGTTCGTGGAAAGAAGGATTGTCGGTATGCCTCTGTGTGGGCTCTAATCTCTCTGATTTTATCCTCATGGTCTTTTCGCGAGATATACGTAGGAGGGTGCAATACTGTAGAGTCTTCCACTGGAATTTATCTATCAACGCTTTCGCGATTACTAAATGATCCTGTAACGAAGCGCGTCGCTCTCCGTTGGATCTTCTCTATCTCTTCTATCAACCCTATCTGGTACGGATCCCACACTGCTGAGCAGTATTCAAGCAGTGGACGAACAAGCGTACTGTAACCTACTTCCTTTGTTTTCGGATTGCATTACCTTAGGATTCTTCCAATGAATCTCAGTCTGGCATCTACTTTACCGACGATCAACTTAATATGATCATTCCATTTTAAATCACTCCTAATGCGTACTCCCATATAATTTATGGAACTAACTGCTTCCAGTTGCTGACCTGCTATATTGTAGCTAAATGATAAGGGATCTTTCTTTCTATGTATTCGCAGTACATTACACTTGTCTACATTGAGATTCAATTGCCATTCCCTGTACCATGCGTCAATTCGCTGCAGATCCTCCTGCATTTCAGTACAATTTTCCATTGTTACAACCTCTCGATAGACCACAGTATCATCCGCAAAAAGCCTCAGTGAGCTTCCGATGTCATCCACAAGGTCATTTATGTATATTGTGAATAGCAGCGGTCCTACGACACTCCCCTGCGGCACACCTGAAATCACTCTTACTTCGGAAGACTTCTCTCCATTAAGAGCGACATGCTGCGTTCTGTTATCTAGGAACTCTTCAATCCAATCACACAATTGGTCTGATAGTCCATATGCTCTTACTTTGTTCATTAAACGCCTTTGGGGAACTGTATCGAACGCCTTGTGGAAGTCAAGAAACACGGCATCTACCTCGGAACCTGTGTCTATGGCCCTCTGAGTCTCGTGGACGAATAGCGCGAGCTGGGTTTCACACGATCGTCTTTTTCGAAACCCATGCTGATTCCTACAGAGTAGATTTCTAGTCTCCAGAAAAGTCATTATACTCGAATATAATACGTGTTCCAAAATTGTACAACTGATCGACATTAGAGATATAGGTCTATAGTTCTGCACATCTGTTCGACGTCCCTTCTTGAAAACGGGGATGACCTGTGCCCTTTTCCAATCCTTTGGAACGCTACGCGCTTCTAAAGACCTACGGTACACCGCTGCAAGAAGGGGGGGCAAGTTCCTTCGCGTACCCTGTGTAAAATCGAAGGTATCCCATCAGGTCCAGCGGCCTTTCCTATTTTGAGCGGTTTTAATTGTTTCTCTATCCCTCTGTCGTCCATTTCGATATCTACCATTTTGTCATATGTGCGACAATCTAGAGAAGGAACTACAGTGCAGTCTTCCTCTGTGAAACAGCTTTGGAAAAAGACATTTAGTATTTCGGCCTTTAGTCTGTCATCCTCTGTTTCAGGCCAGCAGCCTTCAACACTTCCGCCAACCGCCTATATGAACCTCAGAACCCATGTGACAGGCGTCATTGGAGCCGACGAGAGCCACAACTTGCAGACGAATGTATCCTGCTCACTCGATAGCCACAGGCTAGACCACCTCCACATCTACGGAACATGACGTAACTAAACTAAAACTAAAGTCTCCTCGTTGACCCCCCCCCCCCCTGGCTCGATTGATGCGAACGCATTACTACCCGCCACTCACTCTGCTGTGAGGGCGGATCCAGCGCATCGGGTGCACTAGGAGGTGCCTCGGCAGCAGAGCCCGTAGGCGATACAAGCGACACCTCAGATGCCCCATACGACGCGCCAGATTCTCCGACACTACTAAAGCCTGTAGGTGATTGACCACATCCGAAAGCGCATTCAGCTGTTGGAACTGCGGCCAACTGCTCGTGCGTCCAACTTCTCGTGCGTCCGCACACAAGCAAGAGTATCCGAAAAAGGAAATTATAAAAGCAGACAGAGTCCTAGATAAGAAACTTGCTACCTTCCTGATGTGTTACTAATGGACGCTGATACCTCAATGAGGTATCTATCTGGCTGTTCGGAAGAATTGGAAACTGCGCTACAGACTGCCTGAATTTACACTTACAAAATGCGAACAGAAAAAACACGCAAAAAATTTAAGAAATATATTGCGAAGAAGAGAAATTTGTTAACATCGAGTATAGATTTAAGTGTCAGGAAGTCGATTCTGAAAGTATTTGTATGGATTGTAGCCATGTATGGACGTGAAACATGGACGATAAATAGTTTGGAGAAGAAGAGAATAGAAGCTTTCGAAATGTGGTGCTACAGAAGAATGCTGAAGATTAGGTGGGTAGATCACATAACTAATGAGGAGTTACTGAATAGAATTGGCGAGAAGAGGAGTTTGTGGCACAACTTGACAAGAAGAAGGAACCGGTTGGTAGAACATCTTCTGAGGCATCAAGGGATCACCAATTTAGTATTGGAGGGCAGCGTGGAGGGTAAAAATTGTAGAGGGAGACCAAGAGATGAATACACTAAGCAGATTCAGAAGGATGTAGGTTGCAGTACGTACTGGGAGATGAAGAAGCTTACACAGGATAGAGTAGCATGGAGAGCTGCATCAAACCAGTCTCAGGACTGAAGACCACATCAACAACAACAACAACATTGCGAACAAAGCACAGAAGAAGATAAACACGCAACTTGCCGCTCTGTCGTCGAGAGCTGGGCCTGGCTAACTAAACGAACAGACGCTTCCCTTGAAAACAGAACAATCGAGCAACTACAGCTTTACAGACTGAATGAATTTACACTTACAACAACGTGAGATGCAGTCTCGCAAATAGAGAAACAGACACGAAACTTAAATAAAAAAGTCGTGTGACGAGGGCCTCCCGCCGGGTAGACCGTTCGCCTGGTGCAAGTCTTTCGATTCGACGCCGCTTCTGCGACTTGCGCGTCGATGAGGATGAAATGATGATGATTAGGACAACACAACACCCAATCCCTGAGCGGAGAAAGTCTCCGGCCCAGCCGGGAATCGATCTCGGGCCCTTAGGATTGACATTCTGTCGCGCTGACCACTTTTTTTAAGCTCTTTTTGTTCGCTTTTGTTCGTTGCATCTGCTCGCGGAGGACGTCGTAAGACATCCGTTTAAGTTCGTTGTTGATCGATTAACTCAGTTTTTTTTATTACAGAGGGCAGCTAACCCTCTTGTAACCTCCCCCTCACTTATCGACCTTAATGACAGTGAAAAATTAAACCGCGTGTACCTAAAGTAAATTTGGGAAAAGCAATCGTCACCGAGGTTAATTTGTCGGTAAAGAGGGAGGAAAGGGTTACATCTAAATGAAAGGAAAAATGCTAATGAAACTGGTGGAATTTAATTTTGAAATAGGGGTAAAGTTAATAAAGAAAGTAAATGTGCGGCCGTTAGGTTAACAATCAACTAGCGGTAATTAGATATTTGAGATTTGGGGAAAATTACGGTCGCCAGTCCTAAGGACAATTACTATA
This sequence comes from Schistocerca nitens, assembly GCF_023898315.1. NCBI lineage: Eukaryota > Metazoa > Arthropoda > Insecta > Orthoptera > Acrididae > Schistocerca > Schistocerca nitens. The sequence goes on from NC_064618.1 coordinate 781,688,420, forward strand.
GTAACTGAAAAAGAAAAATTATTACACATATAATTAGCACTAGAAGCTTGGCAACTGAAGGTTGACAAGTGTAGTGTGAAAACTGAAAGTTTGTCAGAAGTAATAAATTTCCCTACACTTAATTTAGCAAAAGAATTAATAAAACCGGAAAATCGAAAGTTAATTTAGTGACTGAAGTTAATAGTGAGCTTTCTTTCTGAAGCACATCGAAATTCAGTAAAATACAGTTAGTCTTGGACTACCTCAACAATCATTTCAAAAGCTACTTGAATCTACGCAATTTAGAAATAAGAGATTTAACTTTGAACTTGAATTAAATGATTCTGAACAATTAACAATAGTAAAATTTAGTACGTACCAAGCTGAGCTGCAGTCACAGGTAAGCTAAAATATGGTAACAAAACTAGCACTCTTAATTTGTGCTTGTGTAATCTAAGTATTGTAGCCAGCTATGAATACTTTAACCGAACTTTGAAATTAAAGCAGTGAAATGGAATTATGCTGGCGTTTGAATTTCAACGACACTCGGATTCATTTCGGAAAAGGAAGGGACCCTGCTTGGTAATGCAATTGGGACAATGAGCAACAAAGGTTCATTGCTAAGTAGCTGTAATTTTGTGATGCAACAATTTTAAAAGTTTGAAAAGCTGAGGTCTGCCATACAGTTCTAAAACTTTACGTGCTTCCAGTCTTTCTTGTTGGTTGATTGAAGGTTTGAAGCCGTCGATCGAGGATGTGGCGACAGTCGCTCATTGTCGGCCGTCGCTGTTGCAGAAGCTGGATGTTGGCGCGCCTTCTTCTCGACACGGTCACCAGACGAAACGGGCTCTTGATGTGCGCCAGCTAATGCTTCCCGTCCGCGACACCATGTCAGAAACTATCATCGCAAGTCGAGTGCAATTACATGCTGCCAAACCCCGAAAGCGCGACAACTCGCGGGAGCTTCACACCACACACCTGCTCCACTCGCTACTCCAGCCAGACTCTCTCATGCTCTGCCCGCGCTCCACGCGGCAGAGTTAACCCTACCAAAGATCCTAAACACTTTGGTTCTCCACACGACCTATCGATGTATTCGTTCGATAGTATAGTTTTCCCTAGGCCAGACCCAGCGTATAAATACAAATAATATTCACAAAACAAACCAATTATGGTTCAAATGGCTCTGAGCACTATGGGACTCAACATCTTAGGTCATAAGTCCCCTAGAACTTAGAACTACTTAAACCTAACTAACCTAAGGACATCACACACACCCATGCCCGAGGCAGGATTCGAACCTGCGACCGTAGCAGTCCCGCGGTTCCGGACTGCAGCGCCAGAACCGCTAGACCACCGCGGCCGGCAAAAACCAATTATAAAACGACATAAATGCATATATATACAAATAGTAAAACAATTACAATATACAAAGACACAGAAATGTCATATCTTGAGGTAACAAAACAAGGAAAAAATTATAGTACAATAGATGGAAATAGGAGGATATGCATTTCCGGCGTTATACTCTGACCGAACACGCTGAGCTACCGTGCCAGCCCCACACAGCTACCGTGGGCGGACACGAAACGTAAATGTACTACGAGGAAATCACAGGAAAAATAACAATTAGCCTTCCACTGTAGATGTGTATCAGTCGAGAGCCGATTATACGTGGCTGAAATTTTTTTTTAAATTTTTATTCAATTTATTATTTATTTAATCACAATCATCTTGTCAATTTTAAAAACTATTGCAAAATTGTCACTTTTCCCCAGTACCATACAGCATATGCAGCATATCTGCAGGATTTGCATATCAATAGTGTACGGTCGAAGTAGACTTCATCACATACGTTCTTCTTCCTCCTTGTGTGCTTCTATATCAGCCAAGGTCTGTTCCATAGGTGAGGCTGTCAGAAAACTTGCTTTCTGAATACTGCAACTTTTCCTTTTTTTTCGCATCCGGTCTTTCTTTAGGCAGTGATTTGAAATAAAAACTACTTAAGCACATTTTTGGATCGATAGGGATGCCATTCAGCTAAGGGCCTGCTTCTTCACTTTTGCTCTACCTGATGTTATGTTAGTCAGGACTTTTTTTTAACATTTTCCGTGGATTGACATTTAGGATATGTAGTTTGAGAAGGAGCATTCTGAGTGTAGGCATGGTCCGTTACAAGGTTACGATCTCTTGGTTTTTGAAGTAGCAAAATCATACTCCCTAAACGCAATGGGGTAATGAAGCTCGATTCCACATTCTCTGAACCAGTTAACAACATTACCGACGGTAACTGCTTTGAAATAGTGTTGCTCAATAGATACCCAGCTCGTCAACTTGCCCCAGTTACTACGTTAAAAAAATCGTATTTTTCATAGGATTAAGAGAACTAAGAGATCAATAAATAGTGACCGTGCAACGTACATTGCGTGAGGTACTCGTATGTAGCAAAGATTACTAAAACACTTTTTCTGTTATTCTACAACACGTTATGCCAAATGCCCTGAAGGTTGAAACAGGCCGGGCAACGAACGCAACAATCGTCTATGGCACACTGAACTGGCGGCAGTGGCTTCACTTGACGAACTTTTACTATCACATCGTTTGCAGTGTTAGTAATATCTGCATGACAGTGTTACCTATAAAAATGAGCATAAAATAAGTGATTACTCATCTTAGCCTTCTCGTCAACTTACCCCGGACTCACCTATATGTTTTACATTTCAAATATTTTTACCAACGGTATTTGTATGTTTTACTGGTGCCCACGGATGAAGAGCGGCATTTATTCGCTCCTGGCTCATCGTCGTCTGTCACTATAAAGGAAAAATGAAACTGAGCAATTCATTTGCTGTTGTGAAATGCGTCAACCTTTGGCCTAAAAGCTAATTATCAGACCCCTTCGGACGTCATGTAGATCGCTCCGCTTCCGCATTACAAGAATGGCTGCACTCAAGGTAACAAAAGCAAGACGAGTAATTACATCGGCAGCAAGTAATGTCAGTCTCACAGAAGCAAAGAAAATTCCTCTCAATATCCGTAGACAACTATTGCTAACGTGTTTCTACTTAAAAATAAAAACAGTACTAAATGATCATCCCGTTGTAGTCAAAGCTCAGGGTCTGGCAGAACGATGATACCCAAAAGAATGCAAACGAACAGCATTAAGCGTAGGTCTTCCACTGTCACAGAATCACGTTTCTTTTGATACTGAAGGATAAACATATGTTACCTATGTTTATCTGAAATTGCGAAACAGTAATCTACAGCCGAAAGGCTCTTACTTGATAGTGTAGATTACATTAGTAAGGGAGCAACGAGTAATCTGAAAGGCGTGTGGCTAGATTTCCTGCAAATATACACAGTCCACTCACATCAAAGTGACTACCGCTTATGTTTGATGTCAACGTACAGCAATCACTCACAGATGGCAGGTCGCACCTCTAGCAGTGGAGGATATGTAAAGCCTGTCTACATCTACATCTACATCCATACTGCGCAAGCCACCTGACGGTGTGTGGCGGAGGGTACCTTGAGTACCTCTATCGGTTCTCCCTTCTATTCCAGTCTCGTATTGATCGTGGAAAGAAGGATTGTCGGTATGCCTCTGTGTGGGCTCTAATCTCTCTGATTTTATCCTCATGGTCTCTTCGCGAGATATACGTAGGAGGGAGCAATACACTGCTTGACTCCTCGGTGAAGGTATGTTGTCCAAACTTCAACAAAAGCCCGTACCGAGCTACTGAGCATCTAACATCTCCGTAACGCTTTCGCGATTACTAAATGATCCTGTAACGAAGCGCGCTGCTCTCCGTTGGATCTTCCCTATCTCTTCTATCAACCCTATCTGGTACGGATCCCACACTGCTGAGCAGTATTCAAGCAGTGGGCGAACAAGCGTACTGTAACCAACTTTCTTTGTTTTCGGACTGCATTTCCTTAGGGTTCTTCCAATGAATCTCAGTCTGGCATCTGCTTTACCGACGATCAACTTTATATGGTCATTCCATTTTAAATCACTCCTAATGCGTACTCCCAGATAATTTATGGAATTAACTGCTTCCAGTTGCTGACCTGCTATATTGTAGCTAAATGATAAGGGATCTTTCTTTCTAAGTATGTCGGGTCGAAGCAGAAAACAGCGCAGTCATTGTAATGAAGAAACGGAGTGATTTACCTGACGTCCGATGGGGCATGATCATTAGCTTTTGGTTCAAAGGCAGACGCATTTCCGAAACGGCTAAGTTTGTAAACAGTTCGCACGCTGCCGTTGTTAAAGCAGACAGTGCACGGAAAAATGATGCTTTCCAAAACCGGCGTCGAGGTAACCTTGGTGCATCACAGGCCGTAGATGACAGGAGTCAACGACGGCTGCAAAGATACGTATTGATGAATAAACGTACACCTGTTGAGCAACTGACCACCCAGATGAACTAAGGGACTACCAGAAGTGTCTCCTCCACCACCATTCAGCGAACGTTGCTAAGAATGGACCTCCGCAGCCATGCCGATTGATGTCCATCGGTGACAAAGCCTCGATTTTGCAAGCCAATACCGCCACCGGAGGTCCACTGATTGATGACAGGTGGCCTTGGCAGATAAATCATGTTTTATGCTCCATTGGAATGGCCATTGGTGTGTGTGGTGCTGCAACAATTGTCGTCAGGGTCGAGACCGGAGGAGGGTGCGTTGTGGTCTGGGGAATGTTTTCGTGGCATCCCCTCAGTGATCTCGTCATCCTGGAAGGCACAGTGGATCAAGACAACAATGCATCTACCCTTGGGGACCATATCCACAGCTTCAAGCAGTTTGTTTTCTCCTCGGTGAAATCTCCATACATAAGACGTCTACATCTACATGGATATTCTGCAAATCACATTTAAGTGTCTGACAGAGGGTTCACCGAACCACCTTGACAATTCTCTATTATTCCAGTCTCACATAGCGCGTGGAAAGAACGAACACCTATATCTTCCCGTGCGGGCTCTGATTTCCCTTATTTTATCACGGTGATCGTTTCTCCCTATCTAGATCGGCGTCAACAAAATATTTTCACATTTGGAGGAGAAAGTTGGTGATTGCAATTTCGTGAGGCGAGTGCTCAACAACGAAAAACGCCTTTGTTTTAATGATGCCCATTCCAAATCCTGTATAATTTCAGTGACACTCTCTCCACTATTTCGCGATAATACAAACGTGCTGCCCTTCTTTGAACTTTCTCGATGTACTCCTTCAATCCTACCTGGTAAGGATCCCACACCACGCAGCAGTATTCTCAAAGAAGACGGACAAGCTTAGTGTAGGCAGTCTCTTTAGCAGATCTGTTACATTTTCTGAGTGTCCTGCCAATAAAACGCAGTCTTTGGTTAGCCTTCCCTACAACATGTTCTATGTGTTTCTTCCAATTAAAGTTGTTAACAATTGTAATTTCTAGGTATTTTGTTGAATTAACGGCCTTCATACTTGACTGATTAATCGTGTAATAGAACTTTAACGAATTCCCTTTAGCGTTCATGTGGATGACCTCACACTTTTCTTTATTTAGTGTCAATTACCAATGGGAAAGAAAAAAGACACATGGAAGGGCGGAACCCAAGATAACCGCATCATTTTTCCTTCGACAGTTCACACTTACTTACAGAACACATTATACTAATAAACGGAATACAGTATTAACCATGTCAAATAATCAGAAACAGGATTACTTTTTCTTTTTTTTTACAAATAATCGATAAAAAATGATTCAAATGGCTCTGAGCACTATGGAACTTAACTTCTGCGGTCATCAGTCCCCTAGAACTTAGAACTACTTAAACCTAACTAACCTAAGGACATCACACACATCCATGCCCGGGGCAGGATTCGAAGCTGCGATCGTAGCGGTCGCGCGGTTCCAAACTGTAGCGCCCAGAACCGCTTGGCCGGCCTTCAAATGATCGGTTTAAGCCACTGATGAAAGGCCCCAAGCCACAAGCAAGAAATCAAAATTGCAAAATAATAAGGTAAGACATTATTAATTAAAGCAGTTAAGCCTTGGAACAATTAAAAGCATTACTCTCCCAAAACTTTAAGAAAAAGTCGCCACTTATGGCTCTTAGAAGGGTTTTGAAAAGAAATTTAAATGAATTTCAGTATTAATCTGACCAGCCTTTGAAAGAAACGTCTGCAGTACTGATTATTAATTCACAAGTCAAACATTCAATCCTCAGAACAGACCAACCATGAAAGTTCAGTGCCAACAGTTACGATTCATCAAGATTTTTTTTAACATGCATGGAGTGAACACAGTATGGGAGTGATGGCAAAATCATTAGAAAAATATCTCAAACATTGAGCTCTAGAGAAAGTAAGCTCAAAATTTCCAAAAATGAGAACAATACGTACAGGCCGAAATAATCTGATGTAGAAACTCTGAAGGTTAATCACAAATCGGATAATTTTAACCGTTTCAGCGTAGATATAAAATATTCGGCGGAAAATATTAACATAAGAACTTGTAAATAAGAGCGCAGGAAAAAAACCTTAAGAAATATGCTCCTAGTGCGAACAGGCAACAGGTCCCTGCGGCCAAGCGCCGCCCCCAAAAATGGCTCTGAGCACTATGGGACTTAACATCTATGGTCATCAGTCCCCTAGAACTTAGAACTACTTAAACCTAACTAACCTAAGGACATCACACACATCCATGCCCTAGGCAGGATTCGAACCTGCGACCGTAGCAGTCGCGCCGCCCCCAAACAGCGGACCCGCAACTCGTAAAACTAAGAGCGATTAACGAACACCACTCAGGTGAAACATGAGTTAAAACGTACAAGGTAAGACAATGTAATTCGTCCACGCCTTAACAACTTAATGGCGTAAAACCTTCAGATCTGCCATAACAATCAAACAGTGACATTACTCGAAATTGCAGAGTGCAAACACCGTTTTATAACATAAAACGGTAAAATAATGCCGTAATAAACGTCTCCCTCAAAACAACTTAACTGAATAGGGTGAACCATTAATCGCAGAAAGTTACTTGAAATAGAAAAAGCCGGGCGGAGTGGACGAGCGGTTCTAGGCACTTCAGTCTGGAACCGGGCGACCGCTACGGTCGCAGGTTCGAATCCTGCCTCGGGCATGGATGTGTGTGATGTCCTTAGATTAGTGAGGTTTAAGTAGTTCTGAGTTCTGAAAGTATTTGTATGGAGTGTAGCCATGTATGGAAGTGAAACGTGGACGTTAAATAGTTTAGACAAGAAGAGAATAGAAGCTTTCGAAATGTGGTGCTACAGAAGAATGCTGAAGATTAGATGGGTAGATCGCATAACTAATGAGTAGGTATTGAATAGAATTGGGGAGAAGAGGAGCTTGTGGCACAACTTGACTAGAAGAAGGGATCGGTTGGTAGGACATGTTCTGAGACATCGAGGGATCACCAATTTAGTATTGGAGGGCAGCGTGGAGGGTAAAAATCGTAGAGGGAGACAAAGAGATGAATATACTAAGCAGATTCAGAAGGATGTAGGCTGCGGTAAGTACTGGGAGATGAAGAAGCTTGCACAGGATAGAGTAGCACGGAGAGCTGCATCAAACCAGTCTCAGGACTGAAGACCACAACAACATCAACAAGTTCTAGGGGACTGATGACCTCCGATGTTAAGTCCCATAGTGCTCAGAGCCATTTGAACCATTTGAAATAGAAAAACAATCAATAAGTCACCTAGGCTACACAGCCAGAGACTTGTTTGCACTAAACTGAAATTTCTATGAGAAACAGGAGCTTACCTCTAGGAGGTGATTCTTAATTGCTGGCATTTACAAGTAAGGCTCTCTTCCATGGCATTTAGATTTCAGAACGACGTAAAACGCAATTTTAACACCTTACATTAGTTTGAAAAATTTCCTTAAAATAATTAAAATTTATAAAATAATTAAGCCCAATAAAATATCCCATGGCGTTACAAAAAACCACTTAATAAACCAGATTTACCACAGAGTTTATGGACAATTCAACAGCACTAAATACCGAATTTCATTGAACACTTGGGTAACGAGAAATGCCCTGATGACTCGCAAGAAAATAACACTGATTTGAAGGCCATCGGATTTGAGGTATCACACAGCTTGTGGCATAAACAAGTAACTGTAAGGCAAAACTTGCAGTAGCACTTACAATGGCAAGAAGCCACCGTTACGTGTGCGGTTCAATCACTAACCATTAACTGGATAAAACTCAAACAGGTCAGTTATGGCTAGCAATAATTGCAAAGGGTGAAAATTTTTTTTTTAGATCCATAAGCGAGAGTCACAGAAGCGGGCGTATCACTGCGGGAGTGCATTCAAAATTTGCTACACCAAGAAGTCGTTATTCTCTGATTTCAGCTCCGCAAACATTCAAAGGCGCACAGCATGGACACAAGGAAAAGCAATTCAGCTGAAGAACAGTGAAAAACTTCGATGCAACCACTAACGTCCACTCGCAACTAACCACTCTCTGCGCAAAACAGTGCCGACGGGCCGACCACTGTCATTGTTGCCCTCTCGCCACGTACCCAGACACTCCCCACTCCACATCTCCGGCGTTTTTAAGACTCGGCGCCAGCGATAACACTCAGGAAGCTAACAGTAACTCATGCCATCTAGCGGGACACCAGCAAATGAAGAGGGAAGAAATGATGAAATGAAGCCGCCACGGCTCAGTAGGAACGATGGCATCACGGCGTCTTCGCTGGTGATTGTAGCTCACTTCGACGCGTCACTCATCACTGAAGACATACTCCAGTTAATAAGCTTCCAGGCCAAAGACGTGTCTGGAGGGGCCACGGACAACAGTAGGATACCAACCTGACTGTCGCCCGCCATACAGCCCAACAACCACGAGTGTTGATCTGGGGTGCCATTTCTTTTCCTAGCAGGCCCCTGTGCTCGTCATACGCAGCACGCTTACAGCACAGCGGTACGTCGACGACATTCCACAGCCCCTTTTGGTTGCCCTTCATGGAAAGCCATACTGGGCTTACATTTCAGCACGATAATGAATGCCTGCACATGGCGAGATTCTCTACTGCTCCTCTTTCGTGCTCGCCTAACCATACCTTGGCCAGCGAGGTCGCCGGATCTCTCGCCAACCAAGAACGTTTGGAGCATCATGGGCAGGACCCTCCATCCAGCTCAGGATTTTGCCTATCTGACTCGCCAATTAGACATTTTTTGGAACTACATCCCTCAGGATGACATTCAACAACTCTATCAATCAATGCCAAGCCGCATAAAAGCTAGCATAAGGGCCAGAGGCGGACCGACTCGTTATTGACTTGCTCAGTTTGTGGAGTTCTTTCTCTTCAATAAATTATCATGTTCTCCTTAAATTGCATTCCTTTGTTTGTCTACATATGTACATCATATTTACCGATTTCCGTCCCATTCGGATAATGCCTTCGTGGCTTTTTTTTTTTTTTTATATGTTGTTGTTGAGATCTTCAGTCCAAAGACTGTTTTGATGCAGCTCCCCATGCAGCTCAACCCTGTGCAAGCCTCTTCACCTCCGAGTAACTACTACAACCAACCTGCCTACTGTATTCATTTCTTGGTCTCCCTCTACAATTTTTACCCTCCACGCTTCCCTCCAGTACTAAATTGATCTCTTGCTGGCTCAGAACGTGACCTACAAACCGATCCCTTCTTCCAGTTAAGTTGTGCCACAAATTCCTCTTGTTCCCAATTCTATTCAGTATTTCCTCATTAGGTACGTGATCTACCCATCTAATCTTCAACATTTTTCTGTAGCACCATATTTCGAAAGCTTATATTCTCTTCTTGTCTGGACTGTTTATGCTCCATGTTTAACATCCATGCATGGCTACACTCCATATAAATACTTTCAGAAAAGACTTCCTGACACTTAAAACTATACTCGATGTTAGCAAATTTCTCTTCCTCGGAGACGCTTTCCTAGCCACCACCAGTCTACATTTTATATCCTCTCTACTTCAACCATCCTCAGCTATTTTGCTGCCCAAATAGCAAAACTCATCTACTACTTTAAGTGTCTCATTTCTTAATCTGATTCCCTCAGCATTACCTGATTTAATTCAACTACATTCCATTTCCTTACTTTTCTTTCTTGATGTTCATTTTATATCCTCCTTTCAAGACACTGTCCATTCCGTTCAACTATTCTTCCACATCCTTTACTGTCTCTGACAGAATTACAATTTCATCGGGAAACCTCAAGGTTTTTACTTCTTCGCCCTAGATTTTAATCCCTATTCCAATTTTTTCCTTTTGTTTCCTTTACTGCTTGTTCAATGTACAGATTGGATAATATCGGAGATAGGCTACAACTCTGTCTCACTCCCTTCTCAACCACCGCTTCCCTTTCGTGCCCCTCGACTCTTATAACTGCCTTCTGATTTCTGTACAAATTGTAAATAGCCTTTCGCGCCAAGTATTTTACCACTACCACCTTCAGAATTTGAGAGAGAGTATTCCAGTCAAGATTATCAAAATCTTTCTCTAAATCTACGAATGCTATAAACGGAGCTTTGCCTTTCCTTAACCTATCTTCTAATGTTAAGTCGTAGGGTCAGTATTGCCTCGCGTATTCCTACATTTCTACGGAATCCACACCGAGCTTCCCCGAGGTCGGCTTCTACCAGTTTTTCCATTTGTCTGTAAAGAATTCGTGTTAGTATTTTGCAACCTTGACTTACTAAACTGATAATTCGGCAATTTTCACATCTGTCAGCACCTGCTTTCTTTGGAATTGGAAGTATTATATTCTTCTCGAAGTTTGAGGGTATTTCGCCTATCTCATACATCTTGCCCACCAGATGGAAGAGTTTGTTCATGGCTGGCTCTATCAAGGCTATCAGTAGTTCTAACGGATATATATACGACATGACAAAAAAAATGAAGCACCCAGAAGGGGAGGAGGAAAGGAAATTAAATTTCATAGATTGAGATGATATATGGTGATATTTCAGTGATTGATAAATCGTATCAAATTTACAAAGAACTTGGCAAAACGAGGCGATTTATCTGTATGAAATTACATCCTCTCTGGCCTGGATACATGCACTTATTCGACTGGGAAGGGTGCTATAAATCGCAAAAATCTATTGTGTCCTCTCCCGACAAGTTGGTCAACAAAAGATGTAACTAGTCGTTCTTCCTGGATACTGGCTCTCGGATGGAGTTGACGTCCAAGCTGTTCCCACTCATAACCCATCAGGAACACATCTGATTCTTGCTGGCCACAGGAGTACGTCAACATCCCATTCTTTTTTTGTTTTCTTTTTGTTTTTAGTCATTTTGTTTGATGCGGCCCGCCACAAATTCTTCTCCTCTGCCAACCTCTTCATCTCAGAGTAGCACTTGGAACCAACGTCCTCAATTATTTGCTGGATGTATTCCAAATCTCTGTCTTCCTCTACAGTTTCTGCCCTCTACAGCTCCCCTCTACAAACTCCCTTTATTACCGTGGAAGTCATTCCCTCATGTCTTAACAGATGTCCCTTCTCCTTGTCAATGTTTTCCACACATTCCTTTCCTCTCCGATTCTGCGCGAAACCTTCCCATTCCTTACCTTCTCAGTCCATCTAATTTCCGGCATTCCTCTGTAGCACCACATTTCAAATGCTTCGATTCTCTTCTGTTCCGGTTTTCCCACAGTCCGTGTTTCACTGCCATACAATACTGTGCTCCAAACTGCATTCTCAGAAATTTCTTCCACAAATTAAGGCCTATGTTTGATACTAGCAGACTTCTCTTCGCCAGGAATGCCCCTTTTGCCAGTGCTTGTCTGCGTTTGATGTCCTCCCTGCTCCGTCCGTCATTCGTTATTCTGCTGCTTAGGTAGCAGAATTCCTTAACGTGATCTACTTCGTGACCATAAGTCCTGATGTTAAGTTTCTAGTTGTTGTCATTTCTGCTACTTCTCATTACTTTCGTCTTTCTTCGATTTATTCTCAATCCATATTCTGTCCTTATTAGACAGTTCATTCCGTTCAACAGATCATGCAATTCTTCATCACTTTCCCTCAGGACACCAATGTCATCAGCGAATCGTATCATTGGCGTCCTTTTACCTTGAGTTTTAATTCCACTCCTGAACCTTTCTTTTATGTGAGAGACTGCATCCCTCTCTCACACCCTTCTTAATACGAGCCCTTCGTCCGTGGTTGTCCACTCTTATTGTTCCGTCTTGGCTGGTTTGATGCAGCTCTCCATGCTACTCTGTCCTGTGCAAGCTGCTTCATCTCCCAGTACGTACTGCAGCCTACATCCTTCTGAATCTGCTTAGTGTATTCATCTCTAGGTCTCCGGTTTTTACCCTCCACGCTGCCCTCCAATACTAAATTGGTGATCCCTTGATGCCTCAGTTGCATATTTCCCGTCTCTCCCTTTAGCTTATCACTATTTTTCCCAGAATTTCGAATATCTTGCACCATTTTACATAGTCGAACACTTTTTCCACGTCAACAAATCCTGTGAACGTGTCTTGATCTTTCTTTAGTCTTGCTTGCATTATTAACCGCAACGTCAGAATTGCCTCTGTCGTGCCTTTACCTTTCCTAAAGCCAAACTGATCGACATCTAAACATCGCATAGACATCGTATTGAGAAGAGTAACATGTGTGGAAGAGCACTGTCCTTTAAAAATGAACATCGTGATACAGCAGAAGCAACACATGAGGGCACTGGATGTGTATGACACTTACCATCAGAGTTCACTCCATCGCTAGTAGACCTGACCTAAGCCATACCAGTGGCTCTCCACACCATGGCACCAGGAGCATCATCACTGTGCCTTCCAAAACATTGAAAAATAGGATATCTCCCCAGGTCACGATCATACTCATAGACGATGATCACCGGGGATAGTGTAGAACTGCGATTCATCGCTGAACAACGCGACGCCCTTGATCAGCAGTCCACCCTTCCCAGTCACCCCAGCCACGGTCTACGCCTGCAACAGTAATTTCGTAAGCCTGTTGGTGTTAGTCTCTGACGAATGGTACGGGGTAAGACAGGATGTTGCAGGGTCTCGATTGCTTCTTCTCGGATGGCAGACACAGATGTGAAGGGGGTTACGATGTGCTTCGTGCACAATACGGCGGTCCTTCCTTATGGTGTTGTGGTAGTCAGATGTGGTCAACCAGAACCTTGACGAAAAGTATGTCTGCCCTCACGTTCTCACGCAGTTCAACATCGGGCCACTGTCACATCAGAATGCACCACAAATGTGGATACTGCGCTATTCGACCAGCCAGCAAAATCTAACATCCACGACGAAGCTCCATCGTAAAATTCCGTCAGGTGATGTATATATAATTTAAGTTCCGGTTTCAAAACGCTATAGAAAGAGAACCACTGTTCAAAACAACATCAAATTTGAACAGCTTGTTACTGAGACGCGGAACCTTTTGGGGAAAAAGAGCTAACGAAAATTTGACCTATAGATGGAGCTGTAAACGTCAGAATATGTGCACCAACAAACACGCGTCGCACGGCTGTTCCTCAGTTTGCGTAGGAGATGCTCAACGTGACTGTATCCATGAAGGATCGCGATCGGCTTTAAAAAGAACAGTGACTGTGGCCAGAATACTAGCAGAAATGCAGGATGTAAGAAAAAAGACCGTGGTCTGCTGTCTACTAAAGGTCTGGAGAAAATGATTACAAAACTCGAAAAGACAGGTTCTTTTGAGGTGCTTTGTGGCAGAGGGAGGAAAGCAGTTGATCCGATATCTGTCGTAGATGTGGCCACATCATTGCAGAAGGGTTCGAGCGGTGATGTGTAAACATGCGATGCATAGGGAATTGCCTGAACGTTGGATATGCCTGCGATCATGGTGCATAAAACCCTATGAAACATCATTCAATGCTGTTGTTGTTGTGGTCTTCAGTCCAGAGACTGGTTTGATGCAGCTCTCCATGCTACTCTATCATGTGCAAGCTTCTTCATCTCCCAGTACCTACTGCAAGCTACATCCTTCTGAATCTGTGTAGTGTATTCATCTCTTGGTCTCCCTCTACGACTTTTTGCCTACACGCTGCCTTCAATTACTAAATTGGTGATCCCTTGATGCCTCAGAATATGCCCTACCAACCGATCCCTTCTTCTAGTCAAGTTGTGCCACAAAATTTCTCTTCTCCTCAATTCTATTCAATGCCTCCTCATTAGTTATGTGATCTACCCATCTAATCTTCAGCATTCTTCTGTAGCACCACATTTCGAAAGCTTCTACTCTCTTCTTGTCTAAATTATTTATCGTCCACGTTTCACTTCCATACATGGCTACACTCCATACAAATACTTTCAGAAACGACTTCCTGACACTTAAATCTATACTCGATGTTAACAAATTTCTCTTCTTCAGAAACGCTTTCCTTGCCATTGCCAGTCTACATTTTATATCCTCTCTACTTCGACCATCATCAGTTATTTTGCTCCCTAAATAGCAAAACTCATTTACTACTTTAAGTGCCTCATTTTCTAATCTAATGTTGTGTTGGCAGAAGTGCCAACACCGTGTTACTAGAGGAGGCCGAAATGCACGCGTTTTAGCTCACGCAGGTTGGCGTGAGGAGGGAAGAACTATACTGACGTGAGGCCTGGAACATGACAAGGAATTAGAATTCAGAAAGCGGACATTATTAGTTTGATACTTAACTTTAATCCAATAATGATGAACGTCGCTCTTGATGGTAGATGAGTCACAATTTTATCTGTTCAGAAGACATAGTAACTGAATATGGCGCCTTGCTAGAACGTAGCAAATGACGTAGCTGAAGGCTATGTTAAACTGTCGTCTCTGCAAATGAGAGCGTATGTAGTCAGTGAACCATCTCTAGCAAAGTCGGCTGTACAACTGGGGCGAGTGCTAGGGAGTCTCTCTAGACTAGACCTGCCGTGTGGCGGCGCTCGGTCTGCAATCACTGATAGTGGCGACACGCGGGTCTGACGTATACTAACGGACCGCGGCCGATTTAAAGGCTACCACCTAGCAAGTGTGGTGTCTGGCGGTGACACCACATCTAATTCCCTCAGGATCACCCGACTTAATTCGACTACATTCCATTATCCTCGTTTTGCTTTTGTTGATGTTCATCTTATATCCTCCTTTCAAGATACTGTCCATCCCGTTCAGCTGCTCTTCCACGTCCTTTGCTGTCTCTGACAGAATTACAATGTCATCGGCGAACCTCAAAGTTCTTATTTCTTCTCCATGGATTTTAATTCCTACTCCAAATTTTTCTTTTGTTTCCTTTACTGCTCGCTCAATATACAGATTGAATAATATCGGGGATAGGCTACAACCCTGTCTCACTCCTTTCCCAACCACTGCTTCCCTTTCATGCCCCTCGACTCTTATAATTGCCATCTCGTTTCTGTACAAATTGAAAATAGCCTTTCGCTCCCTGTCTTTTACCCCTGCCACCCCACAAAATCACCCATGTTCAGGAATTGCTTTATGCTGACCTGCCAGCAAGACAAACGTTCACTCTGTAACTTCTTGCCACGTGGAAGTGAACAATGAATGGTCATTGAACATTCTGTGGACAGACGAAGCCCATTTCCATCTCCAAGGACATGTCAGTACGCAGAACTGCAGTACATGGTCAACGGAAAATCCGCACACACACACACATACATACACACACACACATAAGCCGGTACCACTTCAGTCTGCAAAGGTGACTTGACGGCATCGTTTATCGTAGCATCGTATTTTTTCGAGAGGTGAGTCCTGCGGGTCCTATTACCTGTACTGTCACTGGTAAACACTGTGAGAGTCTTTCGTGCTCCATTGTCATTCCAGTCCTTCAACGGCATGGACGTGCGGATAAGATCAGAGTCGGCAATATCGACATCTGATGGGACGGCGCCCAAACCTATTACCAAGCCCCCATTGGTGGAGACGTGGTCCAAATAATAGTAGGCTCTAGCTGCAGATCTTGTGGCTGATCAGGAGGGAAACTCCACCTGATGTAACCTGAAAAGCAAACCAAAAGTCCAGTTCTATTGCTTGAAGACTGGAATGCCATGTCCATAACAGTGTTTCCTGGTATGGGAACGATCTACAGTTTATATCTCAAGTATAGCGTGTCCCGACAGTCTTGTGATACTTGTTGGCACTCCATATTGGTTTGCCTTGACGAAATATTGAGGCAACACATCGTCATACAGCTTAAATCCTTTCGATATTACAGTGACTGTGTTTGTAAGAAGTAGGATGCTATACAGGATTGTAATAGCAACGGGTCATACAAATAATAGTGTTTGATCTAAAGTTATTATTTCTGATCGTATATTACATGCTGTTGTAGTAAAATTTACTGCTCTCAGAATGGATGAAACACCTGCCAAGTGTAATGAGAAAATAGCTATATTTACTTCCTTCGGTCATGCATGGCCGAAGGAACGGGTTAGGGCGATTACAGCTGTTATGAAAAACAGGAAATGTATGCACAGTTGCGAATAAGGCGACTTCCAAGTGTAGAATGGAATGACGTCCTTGAAAATAAGTGGTGGACCAGGACTGAAGCCCATATTTCCCACACGTCATGAGCGGGCCCCTTAACCTTTCACGCTGTCTGTGCATCCTTCACGGCCAGATCCAAACTTCGATATGTCGTCGTCCATGTGTTATTAACCTACTCTTATACACTTACTATAATTCCCATACAGTAGAGTCATTTGGTATGTCCTCCCAACATATGAAAGGTAAAGAGCTTGTAGGAAAACAGCTTTATTATGAGAGATTACAGAAAGATTTTCGCTTATAACTTGCGACTGCATTGTTTGTGCACCAGGGTGCCTTACCTCAAATTGCTTCATTTACCCTTCATCATCATGCTGCAGTGCAGTGTCTGAGGCACCGTATTGACGATCAACAGCGGCATTCAATTAAGAATGATGCGATCATCAGCAGTAGAATATTTCAGAAGAAATTAAATTTCTAATAGATCAAGATAGTACGAACACAAGGGAGAGTAGGCATGAGGACAAACAGGGATTTTGGCCACTCCTGGAAGTATACTCAGATAGTTGAAATAGTTGCTTCACAGCTCACAAGTGGGAAATCCAGGTTCGAGTCTTCCTCCGGCACAAAATTTCATTTGTTCGAAATATTCTACAGCCATTTGCGAGTTTATTCTTCTTCATCATCCTGATAGTTTGTAACATAATCATGGTATCACCTTGTATTTCCAGCCAGAGCTTATGACAATAGCTAATGTATAACAAAATTTACGGATACAAAAAAATTTAGAAAAACAGATGTGACGAAGATATGGAACTCGAGAAATATATGTCGAAATAGAAATATATGATAAGAACTTTATTTGCACCTTAGTTACCATGCACTGATTTCAACTATTGATAGAGCTCAAACAATATGGTGCGCTGCTACATTGAATGTTGTTTGTTCGTCAGTTCTTGGATGATAGTTTTCCAGAGAGATGAGTTGACAGAGATGGTCCAACATCGTGGACACCAAGTTTACCAAACATCATATCTCTTCACTTTTTTGTGGGCTAACAAAAAAAGTCCAGATCACAAGTTGCAGATAAGCAAACTCTTCCGGCACAAATAGACGTTGTAGAGACGGTGATAGAAGACATTTTAAGAAGACATGTAAAGCAGTAATCGCCTGTATATTCTACAGGCAAAAAACTGAGCAAATGCAGAAGAACCAGCTTCTACAATAAAGTAATGAGATTGATCAGAAAAAAACTGCTATTTACATTTTTAACCAACTACATAGGTATCAACTTGAAAGTAACTCCCTTGTGTTTGCACAGACTTACTCCATCGGTGTTTCCATTGTTGGTAGCATCTCTGGAAGTCTTCTTCTGGCATATCAGCAAAAGCCTTTGTCACAGCTGTTTGGACGTCTTGTAGCGTTGTAAAATAGTGTTCTTTAACGACTTGTAACACAACAATTCTGTTACTAATTTTTTCCTTTCAATTTTGCTATTACGATGTGCTTTTTTCCGTGAAACAGTGGTTGTAAATAATTTTACGATACCCTAACATTTTTCTTATGAAATGTTGAATTTTGGGAAAAGGTTGTTTTGTTTCAATTTCGATAATACATTATGAAATCAGTAACCATTTTTACATACCACAACTCCTTTAACCATAGCCGCAACCATAGTACGTTGTGGTGATGTTAAGGATAAGCTTCGCCCTGAATCTTTCAGCGCGCGTGACAATGCTGCTTATCGCACGTTTCATATGTCTGAGATGTTATACCGTTTTTCTATTGTAAAATTTAATGAATGTTAAGTGTTAGCTAGTTGTTCGTAGTCACGTTGAATTAGGGTTTACGTTGTTGTCAAAGAGTATAGTGAAGTTGCAATCACATTATCGTTGGCGAGCAAGGGCGCCGACAGAACAATGTAGAACGATGTTGAGATGCGAGCAGTCGGTAGTATCGCGTACAGAGGATGGTGGAGAGCGACGCGGAGTGTCTGTTGACACATGGTCTTAGAGCAGCGTTGCTGAAATGTGTAATGGTTCGGCGGAAGTTTGGTTTGGCCAGGCACAGCGTATGGCATTAAGCGAGCCCAGGATAGGAAGAGTTTTTTTGGATCCAATATTATTTGTTGTGGAGCTACAAGAAGAGCCTGTGCCTCATTATCAACGAACGATGCCTTATATGCACCGACGACGACTCAACACGAAGTAAGATGTAACCAAATATTTGACTAGACCTATATAGGTTAGCCTACTTCGTAGTTAACTTTGTGACTGAACAATAGCAATATATTTGGAAGTGTTGATTATCAGTTTTACCTAAGACAATTTACCAAAGTAGGTTCCATCCTATCCATTATTACCAAGCAGAAAAAATCCTAACGAATGAGAAGCAGTTGCAATGTTTTTCTGCAAAAGAACTAAGTCAAATAACATAACGAATCAGTAAGTAACTTTTTGTTATGCTGAAATAAGTAACAGTAATTCAAGTTTCAATTTTCTGAAGACAGTAATTAACTTACGCTTCTACGTCTAGTAACTTGAAAACTAATTTCACAAGCAGTGCGGAACAAAGTAAAATTTATTAAAGGATATTTTTGTGCATTTTTTCGATGATAAGTAAGTTTTCATTTCCACAACTTCAATCAGTCTGAAGTGTTTGTTAAGTCTTGAACAAATAATGAAAGGGATTGTCAAAGCGATTTTCAGTGACTGTTAATGAATAGCAGCGAAAGTTGAAGTTATTTGCGGTTAACAAGTCAGTAAAATCATTTCTAGAATTTTGACATACTTTTGCAAATAAAACTTAGCTTTTCAGATTATGTGACTGTGAATTACATGAAAGTAATAATTGAGTATGGCTCTAATCATTACGATGTTTTCCAACTTAAATGACAGAATTAGGTAAAAAATAGCTATAAATGCTTTTAGCGCAAAACTAACGACAGTAAGAATTAGAGTGAGTGATGTCACTATTTTTGCGTTTTACGTAACCAATCACAGATAATGAAATTTTGTTGTTGTCTATTCATTACTAAATTGTTTCCATCCAGTACGATTTAACTGAGAAGTATTTGACCACTATAACTTATCCATCTGAAGCTGTGTTAACGTAATGTTTAACAATGTGCTATTTTCGCCTGATAACAAACTAATAACTTACATAAATTTACCTGTAATAATAATCAGTAACCACAGAAACAGTAATTTTGTCATTTAGTGAGCTGGCGACTGTTAATTTTCTTTATACTTTAGCTAATTTCATAACATTTCTTTCCAAAATTTGCTAAATACTGTGATTTCATCTCATGAAAATCATTTTGGTATCGCCATTGCTACAAGCTCTGAGCTTTGGCGATTGGGTTAAAGCAGTATTTACATTTCGCAGATTTCATTTATTATTCAGATTAGATGCCTTCCCTGCATAACAGGGAACTTGAGGTACACGGTTCATTTAAATTCTAATGAACCAGAAGTGTAAAATGTTGATATAGACCCTATGGTCTCAGTGGCGCTTTAGACGACGTGCTGTTCGGACATATCTCCGCTCCGCCGTAGCGTTTGCAAACCGTGACTCCTAACTGTTTGGTGTTTGTTCAGTGTCAACGTTGTGTGTCTATTCATCGTA
Organism: Schistocerca nitens; assembly: GCF_023898315.1. Taxonomy (NCBI): domain Eukaryota; kingdom Metazoa; phylum Arthropoda; class Insecta; order Orthoptera; family Acrididae; genus Schistocerca; species Schistocerca nitens. The sequence continues at coordinate 781,708,495 of NC_064618.1, forward strand.
CACTTGAGTTACAGTTTTTGCTTTGTATTAGCGCTTCTGTCCGCTTTTTTGTCACCATGACGTCCAGAATCTTTCCAAGGAAATGCACAGAGTGTTTTGAGTTTGACAAGTCTACGAGGAATATCCAACCAAGTTCGTTAGAGGTGCACGATTGAATCGTTGATATTATTGGTATCACGTCAGATCAAGTTCACACCGCACCTTATGATACAGAGCTCTACTGTCTTATCGTGAAACTGTACAATCTAGTGTTGATGGAAAGGATAATGCTTAAACATGGGGGAAGGGCAGCCTTCCGTCACGGTGACACCAAGGTGAGTAGCGTTCTCATTTTCAATGTTTATATTGAGTCTACTAAAGTGCGTGTGTTTAACCCGCCACCTAAAGTTGTGAACTGTTATCCTAAAGACTTTTAAAAAAGTATGGGGAAGTGAAATCCGTCCGTAATGAACGGCGGTCGAGCCAACATCGGTTACAGTGTTTTAGCGGCATCAGGTCGGTGTAAATGCAAATCAGATAGAACATCCTCTCTCATCTCATTGTTTGTGGGTACAAGGCGCACGTAACTTACAGTGGACAAAAAGGCACCTGTTTCATTTGTAATGAGGGTGGCCATGTTTGAGCGAATTGTCCATAACGGGTGTTCGTTTTAAAAAATACGTTAGAACAACGTAGAAAATTGACTTTTGCCGATCTTGTGAAACAAAACGGAGTACTGGATACAGAAGGGCGTAGTACTAGTGACGAGTTACCACAGGAGACAAACCTGCCAGCACTAGAGTTACCGCCTTTAGCTACCGAGCCGGCACCAGCCACTTCTATTCCCGCAGTTGAAGTGAAACCGTTAAACAACCAGAGGCGTCGGACGTGTGAGGAAAATAAGCACGGACAATAAAGCAGCCGAATAGGGACAAGTTGTACATCATGAACCTCTGAAGACTGTGCCTGAAACGATAGTTTCTCAGAGTATAGTAGCAGCAGGAGAAGTAGCACCTGCTGATGTCACAGCTAAAGAAACGCAGGCAGTTCTATCACAACAACCTCCGGCCGAGTGCACTCCGCGCCCGCCGCCTCATCAAACCAAGCAGAACCGCAACAAGTCGCATCTCTTACTAACAAGGGAACCTCCCCATCGCACCCCTCTCAGATTTAGTTATAAGTTGGCACAGTGGCTAGGCCTTGAAAAACTGAACACAGTTCAATCGAGAAAACAGGAAGAATTTGTGTGGGACTATGAAAAAGATAAGCAAAATATACAAACCGAGTAGTCCATGCGAACATAAGCAACATCAATGAATGCAGGCGCATAGAAGCGCCGTGGTCATGTGGTTAGCGTGAGCAGCTGCGGAACGAGAGGTGCTTGGTTCAAGTTTTCCCTCGAGTGAAAATTTTAATTTTTTATTTTCAGACAATTATCTTTCCGTCCGATGCGATCACTTTTTTGGGAGTGATTATCACATCCACAAGTAAACCTAAATTGGGCAAGGTAGAATCGTGCACATGGACTACTCAGTTTGTATATTTTGCTTATTTTTTTCATAGTTCCACACAAATTCTTCCTGTTTTCTCGGTTGATCTGTGTTCAGTTTTTCAAGATCTATCCACTTATAACTAAATCTGAGGGGGGTGCAATGGGGAGGTTCCCTTGTAAGGACAAAAAGGCAGCCAGTGGTCGTCGACGATACACTGACGAGCGCCCATCCCCTGTTCAAAATAAACAGGAGGCGGGGCCTGGTGTCGTCAAAAAAGCAGGCACCGACAGTGAAAGTGAAAGCAGACAGCCTCTTTGGTGGCGCTTCCGTCTGCGCCGTCGATACAGAATGCGATGCAAGACGCGATGGATACCAGTTTTACCCTCGACTCTCCGACGCGTCTGACTGCCGAGATGTATCTGACCAGTGGACGGCGTAAAACCAGAGCCCAGCCTAATGTCAGTGCGGTGCTTAAGAAAAACACGCACCGAAACTCGAAAGACAACGTGTCTGCCGGTCACGGCAAAGACATCCATTCTGCAAACAAAATGGATTTGGAATGCGACCAAGACTTTTTAGTCAGTTTTAAGGGATCGCGCTGTGATCAAGACCCAAGCATATAAAATAGTCTCCCTGAATATAAATAAAATTAAATCTGCATTAAAAGCAGCATCACGCCAACAATTTGCTTATGAATCTGAAGCAGATATTGTTTTATTTCAGGAAGTTACTATTTTAAATTTGTCTCCAACAGGTTTCAAAACAATAGGAAACGTGACTCCTGAAGACAGCACAGGTACCGCTATTTTATGTTGGGGGGGGGGGGGGGGGGGATGGGCAGTCCAATAACCGAGATTGAGTTTTTAGATTCAGGCTGAGAGATCGGCTGTAAAGTCTACAATGTAACCCTGGTTAAATTACGCACCGTCAGGCAACAGCAACAAATCACAAGATCCAGTTTTTACAAAGAAGTTACTTATCTGTTACGGAGAAGTCCTTGTTACCTTCTAATGGAGATTTTTAACTGTGTGTTACACGAAGATCAGGCCCCTAATTTTAACTATTGTAAAGAGCTACACAAGCTGGTTCGAAAATTAAAGTTGAAAGACGCTTGGGAACTTAAGTATCCGACCTTGGTGAAATACACATTTCTCACCTCAACCTCGTTCAAATGGTTCAAATGGCTCTGAGCACTATGGGACTTAACATCTGAGGTCATCAGTCCCCTATAACGTAGAACTACTTAAACCTAACTAACCTAAGGACATCACACACATCCATGCCCGAGGCAGGATTCGAACCTGCTACCGTAGCGGTCACACAGTTCCAGACTGAAGCGCCTAGAACCACACGGCCACACCGGCCGGCCAACCTCGTTCAGCCGACTGGATAGAATATATGTATCCGACGGCGTAAGTAGCAAAATTCTTGCAACTGGTATTATCCCTGCATGTTTCACCGATCATTGGCGTAACTGTCAACTTAGACACACAGCCTACAAAACGGTGTAGCTCCCAGTGGATGTTAAATATTTCGCATCTGGGAGACGGCGAATTACTGGATGTTATCAGCACCACGTGGAGTACATGTTTAGCTCCATCAATAATTATTCGTCTAAAGCTGACTGGTAGATCCATTTAGCGAAACAGAAACTGAGGCAAAGTTAAATTATGGATCACGCACAGCAAAGGGCACCAAAAAGACCTTTGAGTTGTGTTACGCTGTACTGCGAGAATTGTACGATAAATCTAGCATGACAGGCAACACCATTTCTGAAATTAAGCGTGTGAAGGCCAAACTTTTGAGCTTGAAACGGAAGCAAATGGAAGGTCTGAAGATATTCAAAACCTAAATCCGTTGCAGATGAAGGGAGGACATCTATGTGTCATTTAATTCTGCACCGGTCATGCCGTCGACGCACGTTCTTTGATGTTTTGGAGACGAACAGAGTGATATTACTCTCCAATCAAACGGAGATCGTTCAACAGATACAAAGCCATTTGGAACAAATGTATTCCCTTGAGGAAAGCGATGAAGCTTCTATCGATGAGGTAGTGCACGCTTTTCATAGAGAGGTTACTCACGTCGATAATGTGGAATTTTTATCGGATGTTGCTTCAGATGATGTTTTAGAGTTAATCACCAAGTCGCCATCTAACAAATCATCTAGACTAACGGTCTGCTCAAAGAATTTTATCTCAAGTTTCGGAATGTCATTCACGGTATTTTTACTTAGATTATCAGTGAGAGAATGAGAGGCAGTGCTGTTCCTATGGCTCTGAAATTAGGTGTAATTGTTTTAGTACCGAAGCGAACAGGTCACGAGACGGTAACCAACTTCCACCCAATCACGTTAACGAACTCTGATTACAAAACGATTGCCAGAGCAATCAATAGCAGAATGAGACCCCTCCTTCAAAAAGTAGTGAAAGCTCACCAAACCTGCCTTCCAGGGAGGCCCATTATGACTCCAGTCATGGAATACCAAGACGTTATTTCAGTAGCTATCGTGACAAGTGTGAAACGGGCCTTAGTTTTCCTTGATACTGCAAAGCTTTTGACCGTGTTATGCATCAATACCTAACTCATATAATGACACAAATAGGATTTGACCAATGGGTAACCAACGTAATCTGAAATACGATTAGTGGAATCAATGCCAGGATCACCATCAACGGACAGCTAACAAAGGTCATCAGAGTCCACAGAGCCGTACCAAAAGGCAGTCTGCTTTCGATATCGCTTTTTGTGTTATCACTGGAGCCACTGCTGAGGAGACTATGTGCAGACCTAACTGGACTAACTATCTTCGGTGCCAATTTCACTGCCCAAGCCTGTGCAGATGATGCAGTTCTCTTATGGCATGAACCTGGTGTCGCAGTACTGAAACCTAAGACCGATACCTACAGCAAAGCCGCGGGAGCTAAGTTGAGCGAGGATAAATTCAAACTTTTGAACATCAGAGGCTTTGACATGGTCATTGTATCATGGGCAAAGGTTGTGACAAATCATACAACATGAGGTGTCATCACAGATCGGTGCCCCTTAAAAATGGCAACAAAAAATTGGAAGCATGAAACGAATAAAGTACGGGGTGATCTATTCAAAACCAACTGTCGTTCGACAGATCTCATCCAGAAAATCAGTATTTTAGACACCTATTTACTATGCAAAGCGTATTATGTGGCTCAGATTCACTACGATACCCTCGTGAAGCCACGAAAGACAAGAGGTTTGGAACCAACTGATGTCAGTAGGAACGGGACAGAACTGTACGTCTGATCATTAACAGAAACACAGACAGTAATGTGTCCAAGCTGTTCCACCTTGTCTGCCCCACCATTATGAAACCATCAATTCACATAAGTAGCATAAATTAAAAGCTGAAGCATATTAGTGCATTTTACCTCGAAACGAGCTACTTTGGAGATACTATTTTACGGACAACTATTGTAGCGACAAAGGCCTTGATTGCCAGTGTCAGAAGACAGGTATCTCGAACCCAATTGAACACAAACACCCGAACGTCACATGGAAGAGAGTGTGGGAAAATACAAGTTTGAAAACTCATTCGTCGGAAGTGCCTTCCACTTGTTTCAGAGTTACAAACAATGTCATTCCAACCAACGATAAACTAAACCGTATAGGATTAAGTGATATTGACAAATGCTACAAATTTTCGACATACTGCAACACAGATTTACTTATTTTCGGTCATAATGGCTATGTTTGTGAACCGTGACTGTGTGGCATAATTATTTACTTTTAATTTCTGCTACCAGTCACTTTTTTATTTTATCTTTAATCTAACATAATACAACGCTTTTCGAACATGTTCATCTTCAGGCGTTTATACATACATACGTACATACATACAGAGAAATGTTACTTAAAAAGAAACAGTCTTAAACTAGATCCCCCCCCCCCCCAAATGCCACACCACCCGCTATAGTAACAAACAATGGACAAAGAGTTCTGGATTAATATTGTTTAAGACTGTTTCTTTTTACGTAACATTTCCCAGTATGTATGTGTATACAAACACCTGAAGATGAACAGAACATGTGCGAAGCGCGTTGTATTATGTTTGATTAAACATAAAATGAAAAAGTTACTGGTAGCAGAAATTAGAAATAAATAACAGATTTACTTGCTGTGGACAACTAATGATCTGCTCCGGAAGAGATTAGCGCTCCTCGCAAAAAGTACTGAAAACAATTTTACCACAGACATACTCCTCTGGCCGGACTCAGAATACTACACGAGAACAGCTTACTGGCACAGGAAACGATTCCACAACGTCAGAAAACACTTTGGCAATAAGTGTATTTGAGAAAAAAGGAATTGAATAATGCTAGTCTGTGTCCATTTATTTGAGAAAATAGCAGAAAAACTATGTAATTCTGTCTGTTCACTTTCGTTTTGTTATTATTGATTTGTCATTATTTTAACAAGAAAGAAATATAGAAAATGAAATAACAAGACGAGAATCACTTCGTCGCCAACAACCACTGAAGGAGAAATGTGTTTGTTTAGTACATAGACAGTTCTTTCGTTTTTTTTTTTGTTTTTTTTTCAGTTGCAACCACTTTCAGCTCCAACTAACTTTCAGAAAGTGTTTTATTTACACCAAGAAGCAAGAGCATGCTTTTCAATTATATATACAGTAAATATTGGAGAGCCAAAGGAACTGGTACATCTGCCTAATATCGTGTAGGGCCCCCCCGGAGCATGCAGAAGTGCCGCAACACGACGTGGCATGGACTCGACTAATATCTGAAGTAGTGCTCGAGGGAACTGACACAATTAATCTTGCAGGGCTGTCCGTAAATCCATAAGAGTACGAGGGTGTGGAGATCTCTTCTGAACAGCACGTCGCAAGGCATGCCAGATATGCTCAATAATGTTCTTCTCTGGGAAGTTTGGTGACCAGCGGAAGTATTTAAACTCAGAAGAATGTTCCTAGAGCCCCTCTGTAGTAATTCTGGACGTGTGGGGTGTCGCATTGTCCTGCTGGAATTGCTCAAGTCCGTCGGAATGCACAACGGACAGGAATGAATGCAGGTGGTCGAACAGGATGCTTACGTACGTGTCACCTGTCAGAGTCGTATCTAGACGTATCAGGTGTCCCACACCACTCCAACTGCACACGACCCACACCATTACAGAGCCTCCAACAGCTTGAATAGTCCCCTGCTGACATGCAGGGTCCATGGATTCATGAAGTCGTCTCCAGACCCTCATTTGTCCATTCGCTAAGTACAACTTGAAACGAGATTCATCCGACCGGGCTACATGTTTCCAGTCATCAACAGTCCAATGTCGGTGTTGATGTGCCCAGGCGAGGCGTAAAGCTTTGTGTCGTGCAGTCATCAAGGCTACACGAATGGACCTTCGGCTCCGAAAGCCCGTATCGATATTTCGTTGAATATTTTGCACGCTGACACTTGTTGATGGCCCATCATTGAAATCTGCAGCAATTTGTGGAAGGGTTGCACTTCTGTCGTCTACAGTCGTCTTTGTTTCCGTTCTTGCGGGATCTTTTTCCGGCCGCAGCGACGTCGGAGATTTGATATTTTACGGGATTCCTGATATTCACGGTACACTCGTGAAATATCCGCACGGGAAAATCCCCATTTCACCGCTACCTCGGAGATGCTGTGTCCCGTCGCTCGTGCGCTGACTATAACACCACGTTCAAACTCTTAAATCTTGATAATCTGCCATCGTAGCCGCAGTAACCTATCTAACAACTGCGCCAGACACTTGTTGTCTTACATAGGCGTTGCCGGCCGCGGTGGCCATGCGGTTCTAGGCGCTGTAGTCCGGAACCGCGCGACTGCTACGGTCGCAGGTTCGAATCCTGCCTCGGGCATGGATGTGTGTGATGTCAAAAAATGGTTCAAATGGCTCTGAGCACTATGGGACTCAACTGCTGAGGTCATTAGTCCCCTAGAACTTAGAACTAGTTAAACCTAACTAACCTAAGGACATCACAAACATTCATGCCCGAGGCAGGATTCGAACCTGCGACCGTAGCGGTCTTGCGGTTCCAGACTGCAGCGCCTTTAACCGCACGGCCACTTCGGCCGGCTGTGTGATGTCCTTAGGTTAGTTAGGTTTAAGTAGTTCTAAGTTCTAGGGGACTGATGACCTCAGATGTTAAGTCCCATAGTGCTCAGAGCCATTTTACATAGGCGTTGGCGACCGCAGCACCGTATTCTGCCAGTTTGCATATCTCTGTATCTGAATACGCATGCCTATACCAGTTTCTTTGGCGTTTCAGCGTGTGTGTGTGTGTGTGTGTGTGTGTGTGTGTGTGTGTGTGTGTGTGTGTGTGTGTGTGTGTGTGTGTGTGTGTGTGTGTGGATGCTAGAGCATTTGAGTACAGATCGAGAGGTCCCGAGGTCCCCGGTTCACTTCTGGGTGGTCCCCTCATTTTTCAGTATCCCGTTTAAAAAATAATAAAAATATAAAAACAGCGTTCTAATAGTCCAGGTAAATATGCCGATGTTGCAAACAGAAGAGGAAGAGATAAAGTATATGGGGATACTGAATGGGTGATTCACTACGTGAAGGGAGATGAAAATCTAATAGTTGTGGGGGATTGGAATGCGGTGGTAGTGGAGGGAGTAGAAGAAAGTGTAATGGGAGAATGTGGGCTTGGTAGTAGAAACAAGAGAGGAGAGAGACTTAAGCAACAAACATCGGTTAGCAACAGCGTATACTCTGTTCAAGAATCACAAGAGGAGGCGGTATACTTGCAATCGGCTGGGAAATATGGGAAGATTTAAGTTAGATTACATCATGGTCAGGAGGACATTCAGAAATCAGATTTTGTATTGTAAGGCGTACCGGAAGTCCTAAAGAATGAATAAATACACTTTAAATTCTCTAAGACTGTGGACACTACGATAATTATTAGTTCAGTAGGTAATATAGTTGATGAGAAGTGGACATCTCTAAAGAGGGCAGTCATAGAAGTTGGAAGTACAAGGAAGGAAACTGCGAAGAAAGCATGGATAACAACTGAAATACTTCAGTTGACCGATGAAAGAACAAAATACAAACGCGTTCAGGGAAATTCAGGAATATACAAATACAAGTCAGTTTGAACGAAATAAATAGGAAGCAGCGGGAAGCTAAGGCAAAATAAGTGCATGAAAATGTGAAGAAATCGAAAAATAAATTATTGTCGAAAGGACGGATTCAGCACATAGAAAAGTCAAAACGACCTTCGGTGAAATTAAAAGCAAGGGTGGTGACATTAGGAGATTCCACTGTTCAAAGCAGAGGAGAGAGTGGGTAGATGGAAAGAGCACACTGAAGGTCTCTACGGGAGGGAAGACTTGTCTGATGATGTGATAGATGAAGAAACAGGTGTTGACAGGAAAGATATAGAGAATCCACTATTAAAATCAGATTTAAAAGAACTTTGGAAGGCTAAAGATCAAATAAGGCAGCAGAGATAGACAACATTCCATCGGAATTTCTAAAATAATTGGGTAAAGTGGCATCAAAACAACTATTCTCGTTGGTGTGTAGAATGTATGAGACTGGTGATATGCCATCAGACTTCCGGAAAAACGTCATTCACACAATTCCGAAGGTCGCAAGAGCTGACAACTGCGATAATACCGCACAATCAGCTTAACAGCTCATGCATTCATGTTGCTGACAAGAATAATATACATAAAAATGGAAAACAAATTCGAAGATCTGTTTGATGACGATCAGGTTGGCTTTAGGAAAGCTAAAGGCATCAGAGAGGCAGTCCTGATGTCGCAGTTGATAATGGAAGCAAGACTGAAAAATTCAGGACACATTAATAGGATTTGTCGACATGGAAAAAGCTTTGGACGATGTAAAATGGTGCAAGATGTTCGAAATTCTGAGAGAAATAGGGGTAAGCTATACGAAAAGGCGGGTAATATACAATATGTACAGGGTGTTTCAAAAATGACCGGTATATTTGAAACGGCAATAAAAACTAAACGAGCAGCGATAGAAATACACCGTTTGTTGCAATATGCTTGGGACAACAGTACATTTTCAGGCGGACAAACTTTCGAAATTACAGTAGTTACAATTTTCAACAACAGATGGCGCTGTAAGTGATGTGAAAGATATAGAAGACAACGCAGTCTGTGGGTGCGCCATTCTGTACGTCGTCTTTCTGCTGTAAGCGTGTGCTGTTCACAACGTGCAAGTGTGCTGTGGACAACATGGTTTATTCCTTAGAACAGAGGATTTTTCTGGTGTTGGAATTCCACCGCCTAGAACACAGTGTTGTTGCAACAAGACGAAGTTTTCAACGGAGGTTTAATGTAACCAAAGGACCGAAAAGCGATACAATAAAGGATCTGTTTGAAAAATTTCAACGGACTGGGAACGCGACGGATGAACGTGCTGGAGAGGTAGGGCGACCGCGTACGGCAACCACAGAGGGCAAAGCGCAGCTAGTGCAGCAGGTGATCCAACAGCGGCCTCGGGTTTTTCGTTCGCCGTGTTGCAGCTGCGGTCCAAATGACGCCAACGTCCACGTATCGTCTCATGCGCCGGAGTTTACACCTCTATCCATACAAAATTCAAACGCGGCAACCCCTCAGCGCCGCTACCATTGCTGCACGAGAGACATTCGCTAACGATATAGTGCACAGGATTGATGACGGCGATATGCATGTGGGCAGCATTTGGTTTACTGACGAAGCTTATTTTTACCTGGACGGCTTCGTCAATAAACAGAACTGGCGCATATGGGGAACCGAAAAGCCCCATGTTGCAGTCCCATCGTCCCTGCATCCTCAAAAAGTACTGGTCTGGCCCGCCATTTCTTCCAAAGGAATCATTGGCCCATTTTTCAGATCCGAAACGATTACTGCATCACGCTATCTGGACATTCTTCGTGAATTTGTGGCGGTACAAACTGCCTTAGACGACACTGTGAACATCTCGTGGTTTATGCAAGATGGTGCCCGGCCACATCGCACGGCCGACGTCTTTAATTTCCTGAATGAATATTTCGATGATCGTGGGATTGCTTTGGGCTATCCGAAACATACAGGAGGCGGCGTGGATTGGCCTCCCTATTCGCCAGACATGAACCCCTGTGACTTCTTTCTGTGGGGACACTTGAAAGACCAGGTGTACCGCCAGAATCCAGAAACAATTGAACAGCTGAAGCAGTACATCTCATCTGCATGTGAAGCCATTCCGCCAGACACGTTGTCAAAGGTTTCGGGTAATTTCATTCAGAGACTACGCCATATTATTGCTACGCATGGTGGATATGTGGAAAATATCGTACTATAGAGTTTCCCAGACCGCAGCGCCATCTGTTGTTGAAAATTGTAACTACTGTAATTTCGAAAGTTTGTCTGCCTGAAAATGTACTGTTGTCTCAAGCATATTGCAACAAACGGTGTATTTCTATCGCTGCTCGTTTAGTTTTTATTGCCGTTTCAAATATACCGGTCATTTTTGAAACACCCTGTACAAGACCTAAGCGGGAATAATAATAATGGAAGATCAATATCAAAAAGGGGGTAAGGTAGGGATGTAGTCTTTCGCCCCTGTATTGTTCAGTCTATACGTCGAAGAAGCAATAAAGGAAATACAAGAAAGGTCCAAGAGTGGAATTAAAATTCGGGGTGAAAGGATATCAATGATAAGATTCGCTGGTGACATAAGTGAAGAGGAGTTGCAGGATGTGTTGAATGGAATGAACAATCTAATGAGTACAGACTATGGATTGAGAGTAAATCGAAGAAGGACCGAATTTACGAGAAGTATCAGTAATGAGAACATCGAGAACCTTCGTATTACAATTGGGAATCACGAAGTAGGTGAAGTTAAGGAATTCTGCTACATAGGCAGCAAAATAACATATGACAGATGGATCAAGGAAGACATAAAAAGCAGACTAGCAGTGGCGAAAAAAAATCCTGAGATGTCTGCTAGTATCAAACGTATGTCCAAACATCAGGAAGAAATTTCTGAGAATGTAATTTTGGAGCACAGCATTGTGCTACAGAAGATATTGAAAATTAGATGGATAAATAAGGTAAGGAATGAGGAGGTTCTTCGCAGAATCGGCGAGGAAAGAAATGTGTGGCAAACACTGGCAAGAAGAAGGGACAGTATTATAGGACATCTGTTAAAGCTAACTTCTGTGGTACTAGAGGGAACTGTAAAGAAAAAAGCCTCTAGAGGAAGACAGAGATTGGAATGCATCCAACAAGTAATTGAGAACGTAGGGTGAAATTGCTACTCTGAGACGGAAAGGTTGGCACAGAAGAGGAGTTCGTGGCAGGCTGCATCAAACCAGTCAGAACCGTTTTGGCAGAAAGTTTTCTCATCCCTTGATTTACAGTCAACTGAGAATTTTTACAATTAATGTTCAGTTCGTTTGCAGTCATTTTGACGGTTAATCTCTGATCAGCTCACACAAGTCCCCCCCCCCCCCCCCTTGGCCGAAAGCACAAGAAGGGCTTCAGTGACAAAGGGTGCAGGCCGAACACAAGAAGAAGAACGTAGATACAGGAACCATTGGTATAACAGTTGCAAATTGTCGTAGCTGTGTTGGGAAAGTATCAGAGCTCCCAGCGCTAATAGAAAGCACTGATGCTCAAATCGTTGTAGGCACTGAAAGCTGGTTAAATCCGGATATAAGCTCAGCCAAAATTTTTGCGAAGAACCTAACGGTGTTCCGAAAGGATTGGCTAAACACGGTTGGCGGTGGCATGTTTGTTGCTGTCAGAAGTAGTTTATCTTGTCGCGAAATTGAAGTTGATACTCCCTGCGAGTTAGTAAAGGCAGAGGTCATTGTTGGCAACCGGAATAAAATAATGATTGGATCCTTTTACCGACCTCCCAATTCAGGTGAAAGGTTCAAAGTAAACTTGAGTTTGATTTCAAACACGTACCCGACTCATACGATAATAGTTGGTGGTGACTTTAATTTACCCTCGATATCTTGGCGAAAATACATGTTTAATTCCGGAGGTACGCATAAATTATCATCCGAAATTGTCCTCAACGCATTCTCTGAAAGCTATTTCGAGCAGTTAGTTCATGAACCCACGCGAATAGTAAACAGTTGTGAAAACTCACTTCACCTCCTAGCAACAAATAATCCTGAATTAATAACAAGCATCAAAACCGATTCAGGGATTAGTGAACACAGGGTTGTCGTAGCGTGACTGTATATTGTAATCCCCAAAGCAGATAAAAATTCACTTGACGCCTTCCTGAGAGACAATCTCCACTCATTCCACATTAATAATATAAGTGTAGACCAGATGTGGCTTAAATTCAAAGAAATACTATCGGCAGCAATTTAGATTTATACCAAATAAATTAACAAACGACGGAGCTGGTCCTCCTTGGTACACAAAACGGGTTAGAACACTGTTGCAGAAACAAAGAAACAAACATGCCAAATTTAAACAGATGCAAAATCCCCAAGATTGGCGATCTTTTACAGAAGCTCGAAATTTAGCACGGACTTCAATGCGAGATGCTTATAAGTTTCCACAAAAATACTTTGTCTCGAAACCTGGCAGAAAATCCAAAGAGATTCTGGTCCTATGTGAAGTAAGTTAGCGGCAAGAACCAATCAATGTCTTCTCTGCGTGATAGCAATGGAGATACTATCGAAGACAGTGCTGCCAAAGCAAAGTTACTAAACACAGCCTTCCGAAATGCCTTCAGAAAAGAAGATGAAGTAAATATTCCAGAATTCGAATCGAGAACAGCTGCCAACATGAGTAACGTAGAAGTAAATATCCTCGGAGTAGTGAAGCAACTTAAATCACTTGATAAAAGTAAGTCTTCTGGGTCAGACTGTATACCAATTAGGTTCCTTTCGGCGTTCGCTCGGGGAAAGATTCGTACCCAAAGACTGGAAAGTTGCACAGGTCACACCAATATTCAAGAAATGTAGTAGGACTAACCCACTAAATTACAGGCCCATATCGTTAACGTTTATATGCAGCAGGATTTTAGAACATGTATTGTGTTCGAACATTAGGAATTACATCGAAGAAAACAGTCTATTGACACACAGTCAACAAGGATTTAGAAAACATCGTTCCTGTTAAGCACAACCAGCTCTTTATTCATGTGAAGTGTTGAGTGCTATTGACAAGGGATTTCAGATCGATTCCGTATTTCTGCATTCCCTTTAGTCAGCCATAGTGCCAGTAGTGTCAGTGTCGTCCTAACCGCCGTCTGCTTCACGTCTGCTGTGCAGCGAGCTACCTTAATTTGAGTATTAACTGTATTTTTCTTACTTGTCACTTCATCTTCCGTGTGTTTTTGCTTTTAGGAAGCTTTAATTGTCGAGTGCTATTAATAGTGTTCCATAGATTTCGTGTTTGTTTTGAATACAGTCAGAGAGAGTCCCTTTAGTCAACCATAGTGCCAGTAGTGCTAGTGTTTGTTTTCAATACAGTCCAGAGACAGGTAGTGCTATTTTCATTGCTTTCTACAAGAAGTGGCTAGCAATCACAGTTTAGTCAATAATCAGCCGCCTTTAGTGAATTAGCAGTCTAGTTAAAAGTTGATTAACTCTCTTCAGTAAATAGATTCCTTAGGATGGATAGGATGTGTGACTGCTGTGTACGGACGCAGGAGGAGCTGGCCACTGTTCGCGAACAGCTGAACGTGTTGATGGCCGCGGTCAGCCGTCTTCAGGCTGCTGCCTCGGAGTGTAGCGGCAGTGGGGAGTCTGGTGCGTCGCAAGGTACACCCCAGGTGTTACACGCTTCATCCACTGTCCCTGCTGTCGAGACATCTTCGCGGGTACCGGGCGCGGATGGGCCACCCTCTCCCCAAGGGGAGTGGCGGGTTCAGCGGCGTTCGCGGCGCACGAGGCGGAGGGTAAATGTGGAGGCTGGCCGTGTGGCATCGCCCTCTCTGCCTGTGAGTGGACATGTGGCTGCTCCTTCAGCAAGGTCCGAGCAGGCGCACGGGGGGAGGGGTTTATTAGTTATTGGGAGCTCCAACGTTAGGCGGGTGATGGAGCCCCTTAGGGAAATAGCGGAAAGGTCGGGGAAGAAGGCCAGTGTTCACTCTGTCTGCTTGACCTCATCCGAGATGTGGAGGAGGCCCTACCGGCAGCGATAGAGAGCACTGGGTGCACCCGACTGCAAATTGTTGCTCATGTCGGCACCAATGACTCCTGCCGTCTGGGTTCAGAGGTCATCCTCAGTTCGTACAGGCGGTTGACGGAATTGGTGAAGGCGGAAAGCCTCGCTCGCGGGGTGGAATCAGAGCTAACTATTTGTAGTACCGTTCACAGAACCGATCGCGGTCCTCTGGTTTGCAGCCGAGTGGAAGGCTTAAACCAGAGGCTCAGACGATTCTGCGGAGATCTGGGGTGCAAATTTCTCGACCTCCGCTATCGGGTGGAGAAATGTAGGGTCCCCCTGTATAGGTCAGGAATGCACTACACGCCGGAAGCGGCTACAAGGGTAGCGGAGTACGTGTGGAGTGCACATGGGGGTTTTTTAGGTTAGAGAATTCCCTCCCTAGGCCCGACAAGACGCCTCCTGAGACGCGGCAAGGTAGGAGTAGGCAAAATGCAACAGGGAATAACAATATTAATGTGCTAATAGTAAACTGCAGGAGCGTCTATAGAAAGGTCCCAGAACTGCTCTCATTAATAAACGGTCACAACGCCCATATAGTACTAGGGACAGAAAGTTGGCTGATACCAGATGTAAACAGTAATGAAATCCTAAGCTCAGATTGGAATGTATACTGCAGATACAGGCTGGACAGTGAAGGAGGAGGCGTGTTTATAGCGATAAGAAGTGCAATAGTATCGAAGGAAATTGACGGAGATCCGAAATGTGAAATGATTTGGGTGAAGGTCGCGGTTAACGCAGGCTCAGACGTGGTAATTGGATGTCTCTATAGGCCCCCTGGCTCAGCAGCTGTTGTGGCTGAGCACCTGAAGGATAGTTTGGAAAATACACTCCTGGAAATTGAAATAAGAACGCCGTGAATTCATTGTCCCAGGAAGGGGAAACTTTATTGACACATTCCTGGGGTCAGATACATCACATGATCACTCTGACAGAACCACAGGCACATAGACACAGGCAACAGTGCATGCACAATGTCGGCACTAGTACAGTGTATATCCACCTTTCGCAGCAATGCAGGCTGCTATTCTCCCATGGAGACGATCGTAGAGATGCTGGATGTAGTCCTGTGGAACGGCTTGCCATGCCATTTCCACCTGGCGCCTCAGTTGGACCAGCGTTCGTGCTGGACGTGCAGACCGCGTGAGACGACGCTTCATCCAGTCCCAAACATGCTCAATGGGGGACAGATCCGGAGATCTTGCTGGCCAGGGTAGTTGACTTACACCTTCTAGAGCACGTTGGGTGGCACGGGATACATGCGGACGTGCATTGTCCTGTTGGAACAGCAAGTTCCCTTGCCGGTCTAGGAATGGTAGAACGATGGGTTCGATGACGGTTTGGATGTACCGTGCACTATTCAGTGTCCCCTCGACGATCACCAGTGGTGTACGGCCAGTGTAGGAGATCGCTCCCCACACCATGATGCCGGGTGTTGGCCCTGTGTGCCTCGGTCGTATGCAGTCCTGATTGTGGCGCTCACCTGCACGGCGCCAAACACGCATACGACCATCATTGGCACCAAGGCAGAAGCGACTCTCATCGCTGAAGACGACACGTCTCCATTCGTCCCTCCATTCACGCCTGTCGCGACACCACTGGAGGCGGGCTGCACGATGTTGGGGCGTGAGCGGAAGACGGCCTAACGGTGTGCGGGACCGTAGCCCAGCTTCATGGAGACGGTTGCGAATGGTCCTCGCCGATACCCCAGGAGCAACAGTGTCCCTAATTTGCTGGGAAGTGGCGGTGCGGTCCCCTACGGCACTGCGTAGGATCCTGCGGTCTTGGCGTGCATCCGTGCGTCGCTGCGGTCCGGTCCCAGGTCGACGGGCACGTGCACCTTTCGCCGACCACTGGCGACGACATCGATGTACTGTGGAGACCTCACGCCCCACGTGTTGAGCAATTCGGCGGTACGTCCACCCGGCCTCCCGCATGCCCACTATACGCCCTCGCTCAAAGTCCGTCAACTGCACATACGGTTCACGTCCACGCTGTCGCGGCATGCTACCAGTGTTAAAGGCTGCGATGGAGCTCCGTATGCCACGGCAAACTAGCTGACACTGACGGCGGCGGTGCACAAATGCTGCGCAGCTAGCGCCATTCGACGGCCAACACCGCGGTTCCTGGTGTGTCCGCTGTGCCGTGCGTGTGATCATTGCTTGTACAGCCCTCTCGCAGTGTCCGGAGCAAGTATGGTGGGTCTGACACACCGGTGTCAATGTGTTCTTTTTTCCATTTCCAGGAGTGTATTTCGAGTAGATTTCCCCACCGTGTTATAGTTCTGGTTGGAGATTTTAATTTGCCGGATATAGACTGGGAGGCTCAAACGTTCATAACGGGTGGCAGGGACAAAGAATCGAGTGAAATTTTTTTAAGTGCTTTATCTGAAAACTACCTTGAGCAGTTAAACAGAGAACCGACTCGTGGCGATAACATATTAGACCTTCTGGTGACAAACAGACCCCAACTATCTGAAATAGTTAACACAGAACAGGAATCAGCGATCATAAAGCGGTTACGGCATCGATGATTTCAGCCGTAAATAGATATATTAAAAAAGGTAGGAAGATTTTTCTGTTTAGCAAAAGTGACCAAAAGCAGATTACACAGTACCTGACGGCTCAACACAAAAGTTTTGTCTCAAGTATAGATAGTGTTGAGGATCAGTGGACAAAGTTCAAAACCATCGTACAATATGCGTTAGATGAGTATGTGCCATGCAAGATCGTAAGAGATGGGAAAGAGCCACCGTGGTACAACAACCGAGTTAGAAAACTGCTGCGGAAGCAAAGGGAACTTCACTGGAAACATAAACATAGCCTAAGCTTTGCAGACAAACAAAAATTACGCGAAGCGAAATGTAGTGTGAGGAGGGCTATGCGAGAGGCGTTCAGTGACTTCGAAAGTAAAGTTCTATGTACTGACTTGGCAGAAAATCCTAAGAAATTTTGGTCTTATGTCAAAGGGGTAGGTGCATCAAAACAAAATGTCCAGACACTCTGGTACCAAAATGGTACTGAAACAGAGGATGACAGACTAAAGGCCGAAATACTAAATGTCTTTTTCCAAAGTTGTTTCACAGAGGAAGAGTGCACTGTAGTTCCTTCTCTAGATTGTCGCACATATGACAAAATGGTAGATATCGAAACAGACGACAGAGGGATAGAGAAACAATTAAAATCGTTCAAAAGAGAAAACGCCGCTGGACTTGATGGGATTCCAGTTCGTTTACACAGAGCACGCGAAGGAACTTGCCCCCCCCCCCCCCTTCTTGTAGGGGTGTCCCGTAGGTCTCTAGAAGAGCGTATCGTTCCAAAGGATTGGAAAAGGGCACAGGTCATCCCCGTTTTCAAGAAGGGACGTCGAACAGATGTGCAGAACTATAGACCTATATCGCTAACGTCGATCAGTTGTACAATTTTGGAAAACGTATTATTTCGAGTATAATGACTTTTCTGGTGACTAGAAATCTGTAGGAATCAGCATAGGTTTCGAAAAATACGGTCGTGCGAAACCCAGCTCGCGCTATTCGTCCACGAGACTCAGAGGGCCATTGACACGGGTTCACAGGTAGATGCTGTGTTTCTTGACTTCCGCAAGGCGTTCGATACAGTTCCCCACAGTCGTTTAATGAACAAAGCAAGAGCATGTGGACTATCAGACCAATTGTGTGATTGGATTGAAGAGTTTCTAGATAACAGAACGCAGCATGTCGCTCTTAATGGAGAGAAGTCTTCCGAAGTAAGAGTGATTTCAGGTGTGCCGTAGGGTAGTGTCATAGGACCGTTGCTATTCACAATATACATAAATGACCTTGTGGATGGCATTGGAAGTTCACTGAGGCTTTTTGCAGATGATGCTGTGGTGTGGTGTACTGAAATGCAGGAGGATCTGCAGCGAATTGACGCATGGTGCAGGGAATGGCAATTGAATCTCAATGTAGACAAGTGTAATGTGCTGCGAATACATAGAAAAATAGATCCCTTATCATTTAGCTACAAAATAGCAGGTCAGCAACTGGAAGCAGTTAATTCCATAAATTATCTGGGAGTACGCATTAGGAGTGATTTAAAATGGAATGATCATATAAAGTTGATCGTCGGTAAAGCAGATGCCAGACTGAGATTCATTGGAAGAATCCTAAGGAAATGCAATCCGAAAACAAAGGAAGTAGGTTACAGTACGCTTGTTCGCTCACTGCTTGAATACTGCTCAGCAGTGTGGGATCCGTACCAGATAGGGTTGATAGAAGAGATAGAGAAGATCCAACGGAGAGCAGCGCGCTTCGTTACAGGATCATTTAGTAATCGCGAAAGCGTTACGGAGATGATAGATAAACTCCAGTGGAAGACTCTGCGGGAGAGACGCTCAGTAGCTCGGTACGGGCTTTTGTTAAAGTTTCGAGAACATACCTTCACCGAAGAGTCTAGCAGTATATTGCTCCCTCCTACGTATATCTCGCGAAGAGACCATGAAGATAAAATCAGAGAGATTAGAGCCCACACAGAAGCATACCGACAATCCTTCTTTCCACGAACGATACGAGACTGGAATAGAAGGGAGAACCGATAGAGGTACTCAGGGTACCCTCCGCCACACACCGTCAGGTGGCTTGCGGAGTATGGATGTAGATTCTCGGAAGGCTTTTGACACTGTACCACACAAGCAGCTCGTAGTGAAATTGCGTGCTTATGGAATATCGTCTCAGTTATGTGACTGGATGTGTGATTTCCTGTCAGAGAGGTCACAGTTCGTAGTAATTGACGGAAAGTCATCGAGTAAAACAGAAGTGATTTTTGGCGTTCCCCAAGGTAGTGTTATAGGCCCTTTGCTATTCCTTATGTATATAAACGATTTGGGACACAATATGAGCAGCCGTCTTCGGTTTTTCGCAGATGACACAGTCGTTCATCGACTAATAAAGTTATCAGAAGATCAAAACAGACTGCAAAACGATTTAGAAAAGATATCTGAACGGTGCGAAAAGTGGCAGTTGACCCTAAATAAAGAAAACTTTGAGGTCATCCACATGAGTGCAAAAAGGAACTCGTTAAACGTCGGTTACATGATAAATCAATGTAATCTAAAAGCCGTAAACTCAACTAAATACCTACATATTACAATTACGAACAACTTAAATTGGAAGGAACACACAGAAAATGTTGTGGGGTGGGCTAACCAAAGACTACGTTTTATTGGCAGGACACTCAGAAAATGTAACACCTGCAAAGGAGACTGCCTACACTAGGCTTGTCCCTCCTCTTTTAGAATGCTGCTGCACGGTGTGGGATCCTTACCGGATAGGACTGACGGAGTACATCGAAAAAGTTAAAAGAAAGGCAGCACGTTTTGTATTATCGCGAAATACGGGAGAGAGTGTCAGAGAAATGATACAGGATTTGGGCTGGAAATCATTAAAAGAAAGGCGTTTTTCGTTGCAACGGAATCTTCTCACGAAATTCCAGTCACCAACTTTCTACTCCCAATGTGAAAATATTTTGTCGGGGAAATCAGAGCTCGTACGGAAAAATATAGGTGTTCATTCTTTCCGCGCTCTATACGAGACTGGAATAATAGAGAATAGTGAAGGTGGTTTGATGAACCCTCTGCCAGGCACTTTGCAGAGTATCCATGTAGATGTAGATGTAGAAACAATAATCCATCTATTGCCACTAGCAGACGTTGGAAATCGTCCGAGGAGGCCAATCCGAACACGCTGGAAAGGCGTTTCGGCTGGTGGAATTGGTATGAGTCGGCTAGGTGGTTTCTGAGGAACTGACTTTCTCCTCTGGCACTTACCACAGTGTGACACATAGTGACGGACACTTAAATAAACCTGGCCAGAAATAATCTCTTGTGGATCCTATCGTATGTCTTAATAAATTCTGAATGTCTGGCCTCAGGTGTGTCATGGAATTTCTGTAGAACTTCTAAGTGCATGTGTTTAGGAATAACTGGTAGCCACCTATTTCCAAACGGATCAAACTTTTTCTTGCAAAGTAATCCATTAACTACCTTAAATTGTCCTTTCACATCCTCCGACCGATTTAAGGCAAGCGTAATTTGAGATATCTTGGCGTCCTTCTTCTGCTCATCACAGAGATCCTGAAGTGCAGTGAGATAGGCACTATCTTCATCAGTCTTGATGGTTTTGCACAGGGTTTCTTGAGAGACAGTCGGCATCTTGGTGTTTTCTTCCACTTTTGTACACTATGGCATATTCTCGAAGATGTAGTGCCCACCTGGCGAGTCATCCTGTTGGATCCTTAAGACCTGTCAACCAACAAAATGAATGATGGTCTGTCACAACTGTGAATGGCCTTCCACAGAGATACTGTCGAAATTTGCACATGGCCCAGATCACAGCAAGACATTATCTTTCTGTAGGTGAGTAGTTTCTTTCGGCTTTTATAAGTGTCCTTGAAGCATAAGCTATAACCTTCTCTTTTCCATCCAAAATTTGTACCTGAACAGCACCAATCCCATACCCACTGGCATCTGTGTGTAGTTCTGCAGGTGCTTCGTCATCATACAGACCAAGTACAGGGTCAGTCGTCAGAGCTTTTCGCAGCACATCGAAAGAATCTTGTTGAGCACCACCCCAGATAAATTTAGCATCAGCTTTTAACAACTCCTGGAGTGGCCTGGCTTTGATCCAAAAGTCTTCGGTAAAACGGCGGTAATAAGAACATAGTCTGAGGAAGCTTCTCACATCTCTAGTTTTAGGAATAGGAAATTCAGTTATAGATCTCACCTTTTCTGGGTCGGGCCGCACACTTTCATTTGACACAAGGTGTCCAAGTATTTTGATTTCTTTTGCTCCAAAGAGACAATTTCTTGGATTAAGTTTCAGTCCGCCTTGTTGGAGACACTTAAGAACGGCCCACAGTCTTTTTATATGTTCATCAAATGTCTCTGAGAACACTATAATGCCATCTAAATAACATCGTCCACTTCAGGTGACTTATAAGATTATCCATCATCCGTTCAAAAGTTGCTGGTGCATTACGCAAACCAAACGGCATTACCTTAAACTCATACAGGGGTGATGAAATCAGTTTTCTCACGAACAGCCTCATCTACTTCGATTTGCCAGTATCCCGAGTACATGTTCATGGTTGAGAAAAACTTATCCCCCTTCAGACAATCTAGTGTATCGTCCATTCGTGGAAGAGGTAAACGTCCTTTTTAGTTATCTTATTAAGCTTCCTGTAACCAACACAAAAGTGCCAAGTGCCAAGTGCCATCCTTCTTCCTGACGAGGACCACTGGTGACTACCATGGGTTCTGCAAGGGCTGAATAATGTCCTTCTTCATCATTTTCTCTACCTCGCCGCGAATTATTGTATGTTCCATTGCTGACGCATGGTGTGCTCTCTGGCTTATTGGTTGATGGTCTCCAGTGCTAATCCGGTGCATCACCGTTGATTTGTCTAATTTGGTCTTCACCTGTGGATTGAAGCATTCAGAGAACACTTGAAGAATGACAAGTAGCTTCTTCTGTTGCTCCTTACTGAGATCTGGTGATAGTCGAGCTAGAAGACTCGTCTCGTAGTAGTAGCACTAATTTCGCCCACTGACTTGGCGTGGGAGGTTTCTATGACGATCAGCTGTTCTTCAATTAACGGCTCAGCGTTTGCTACGCTCATGCGTCTTGAAAGGGTCTGTGGTTCTCCGCGTCTGTTAACTATCCACAATTCACCGAATCCGTTCTTAAACGAGACAACAGAGGCTGGGATGACGAAGTTATTCTTCAGTGGTATGCTTCTCTTGCTTTCCACTACAAGATCCATGGCATGACACGTGACAGTTACCTTTCTAGCACTGACTGCGGGAATGATCACTTCATCCAGCACACATAGTCTCCACACACTTGGATGCGCATCTTCCTGTCCACAGAATCTCATCTCATCTAGCATAATCTTCGAGTGACCACAATCTATAATTGCCTGAGAAGCTTTCAAAAAGTCCCATCCGAAAATGACGTCATGACTACACTCTTGTAAGACGATGAATTCGAAGGGCTTTGTATGGCCACTTATACCCACATGAATGGTACATCTTCCTGTAGGTTTTACATATTTCCCATTAGCCACCATCAGCAGAGATGTTTTGCTGTCGATGAATACGGTTTCCTGCAGATGACGACGGTACTTCTCCGAAATGACTGAATATGATGCTCCAGAATCCACAAGAGCTTGGGCTGGTCGGCCATCCATGAGGAAATTGATGTAGTTTCCTATTATTTTTGTAGTGATCGACAGCGGAGGATTTTTCTCTGCGGCAGCCTCACCGCCATGGAAGGTCGCACTCTTTTGTTTTCCAGGTTGCGGCAGC
The DNA here is from genome assembly GCF_023898315.1 of Schistocerca nitens. Lineage (NCBI taxonomy): Eukaryota > Metazoa > Arthropoda > Insecta > Orthoptera > Acrididae > Schistocerca > Schistocerca nitens. Next base: position 781,731,458 of record NC_064618.1, read on the forward strand.
TAGGTAGTCAGCTGGAGCTTCTAAACGGCGATGGAGATCTTAATCGTCGTGTTGGGGAGCGTCCTCTCCAGCAGCTACCTTGTGGCGATGGTGACCTAGGTCGTCCTGCACCACATCTTCTTGTTCATCTTCATTGTCCCAGAGATGGTGTCAGCTAAGATCAGTCTACTGTCTTCTGGCGCGGGCGTCATCAAATATCCGCCGCCTTTCTCGACAATAGAGCACCACATATCCCCATCGTCCGCAGTGGCAACATAGTGGTTGGTTATCCTGGGTCCTCCAGATGTCAGTTTTCCTTGGTGCCCAAACAGGTTCCTCATGAAGCATAGTAGGAACGTAACTCCACCTGGGTCTAGACTTTCTCATTGTTTTAAAGGGAAATGAAGGACGAGAGATTGGGTTCAATTACTGTTCCACTGCCTCCCTTATGACCTCTTGAAGCCTCTCGCTTTTTGCTCGCCTTGCAATCCAAGTGCCTTCTGAACTTCCTCTCTCACTATCTGATAAAGAACACTTGTGAAATCAGTTGTTTCCGCACGTTTTCCCGATGGTTTCGTCCATCTCTGCCACGTCGGTTTCAACTGCGCCCGCTACACTCCCGCACCCGTTGTTACCAGCTCCCGCATGCCTACTGCCCGCTCCCGCGGCGGTACCGGCCGTCCCACCCGTGCCGGTCCACAACGTTTCATCGACTTCTGCGCCGGGTTCTTTCGCTTGGCAAACACCGGTCACATGCTCACCAGTCCGAACTGCACCTGTTTCCACGGTACTGGAGAGTCTTCCGCACCCAACCGTGCCCCCACCAGCAGGGGCCCCAGCAACTGTACCTACCCACACTATGCAACGGAACTCACATGTCAAGACTGAATTCTCTTCTTGCACTCCTGCTGCTTGTAAATCGTGTGGTTTTGTCCCTAATAACATGATTAGTACAGTTACTGTGTGCCAGTCTCCTGGTGCCTACAATCCCGATTTGGCACCACTCTACACTGCTATACCGTCTGCACCTCCAAGTAGTGTGTTCACTGCACGGACCGTTCCTCAGTACCTCGCGCCTAGCAGATACCCAAAACTGCCAGCCCTACAAACGGAGGGTTTGCATTAGTGGATAAAATGTTGGACATTCACGGTGTCCTAGACGATGAAGCCCGATTTGTGTACCTTCTTAGTCACCTGCATGATCACACGGATCTTATTAGCGACCTGCTGCTTTCGCCTCCCGTGCAGAATAAGTACGAATTTACTAAAGCTTGTACCATTGAACGCTTATCCTGTCCTCATGCTGAGTCGATCCAACGCATTATTCATGAGGAACACATCGACTACCGTACCCCATCACAGCTGTGGCGCCACTTACGCGCCCTTGTGGACACAGACTTTCTACCAGATGTCGCACTTTGGACAATTTGGCTACTTAAACTTCCTTCTGAGCTACAACTGCAGATATTGTGCCATGTCTCTGAGCCCCTCGAAGCATGCCTGCGTATCGCCGGCCGTGCCTACAGCATCATTCAACCCCGGTACCTCCAGTATTCGAGTCGGGCATCCGCCGCCCCCACACATTATGCAGTAACAGAAGCCAAGCCTACCCGCGGCCGTGGCAAGACACGTGCCTCACTGGCAGCGCTAGCAACGGCCCCACCACCCCGTGGTCGCCCGACTGCCCTACCTACTTTTACGTTGCCGCCCCAAAGGTCACCGGAGACGGCCATGCGAGAACCTGAGTACACTCCGGCCACGCAGCTGGCCACCTCACCACCCAGCCATGCTCCTGCACAGCAATCTGGCTCTCCTTATTGCTGGTTCCACGCTAACTTTGGTGACGCGGCTCGCAAATGCAAACCCCCGTGCGCTTTCCCAAACGCTTATGGCGGGCACGTCTAGGCGCCACGTCCCGCCGCGCTGCCTCACGGCGCCTACCGGCATCTCGTCCGACGCCTGCTGCACCGTCATCCGTGATGTGTTGGCAGAAGAGCCAACACCGTGTTGCTAGAGGAGGCCGAAATGCACGCGTTTAAGCTCACGCAGACTGGCGTGAGGTCTGGAACAAGGTAAGTAATTATAATAACAAAAATAGTACATAGCTTCTGGAATACTTAACTTTAATCCATAATTGGAGAACATCGCTCTTGTTGATACATGAATTATAATCTCAATATAAACTGGTAATGGCGCCTTGCTAGGTCGTAGCAAATGACGTAGCTGAAGGCTATTTTAACTATCGTCTCGGCAAATGAGAGCGTATTTGTCAGTGATCCATCTCTGGCAAAGTCTGCTGTACAACTGGGGCGAGTGCTAGGACGTCTCTCTAGACCTGTCGTGTGGCGGCGCTCGGTCTGCAATCACTGACAGTGGCGACACGCGGGTCCGACGTATACTAATGGACCGCGGCCGATTTAAAGGCTACCACCTAGCAAGTGTGGTGTTTGGCGGTGACACCACATTCCTCCCCCGCAAATCGGCGGACGGTTGTGTTATAAGGCTTCCGCCCGCCGTGGGGAGGACCCCATGTTGACGTATGCGACGAGGTGGGGAGCCTAACAACAGGCGAGGCTGTGCCATCCGCACCCTGCCATTCGGTCCGAGGGGAGCTAGGAAACGCCTGAAAACCTAGTCCAGGGTGCACGCCAACATGCGGTGTATGCGCCCGTAGAGAGACAGGAGGGGCCGAAGATTCGACCTCCATCGGGGCGGGGCAGCCGACGGGCGAAACCGACACCTGGTCCGGAGCGGGCAAGAGTTCCATATCGGAGGACAGCTGGCCACGGGAAGCGATCGGCAGCGCGTGACCCAGGGAGGCGCTTGGCGGCTGCAGTGAAGCGTCCACTGCGGGCGCCACCGGCGGGAGAACAGGCGGCGGCGGCGGCGGCGCGTCGCAATGGGGCAGAATGGAAGGCAGCGTCGGTAACACCTGGGGCTGAGGCGATCCAGTAGATGGGTCCCCAGGGCGCTGACCGGACGGCACCGTCGCTGAAAGCAGACGGGGAGCGGCAGAGCCCGTGCGACGACAGAGGCGCAGCTGATTGAGATGCCGACGCACCTCACCAGTGGCCCCCAAAACCAGATACATAGCGCGGCCGAGGCAGCGAAGAATGCGCCCTGCGAGCCAACGCCGTGAACCTCGATAGTTGCGATAGTATACAACGTCGCCTGGAGCAAAAGCAGGCGTCTGCCGCAGCACAGGAACCTGATGCGGCGGATGTAGCAAAGACATCAAGGTTCGATGAGGACGACCGTGGAGCAACTCAGCCGGCGAGCGACCATCTCGGGGCTGAGAGCGATAAGAGGACAAGAAGAGCAATAACGCGTCCTCCCGAGAATGCGACTCTTTGAACATCTGTGACTTGAAAGTCCGGACCAATCGTTCAGAGGCACCGTTTGACTGAGGCGAAAACGGCGCGGATGTCAGATGTTGAATACCATTGGCCTTGCAGAATGACTGAAATTCTGCGGACATGAATTGTGGGCCATTGTCGGAAACAATAGTCTGTGGAAGACCTTCATTGCAAAAGATAGCGGATAACGCTTGGATGGTGGCAGAAGACGTCGTGGAAGACATCCGGACAACAAAAGGAAAATTACTGAGTGAATCTACCACAGCCAACCATCGAGCATTCCAGAATGGACCAGCAAAATCGATGTGTAAGCGTTGCCAAGGGGAAGTGGCTTTCGGCCATGCAAAGATTTCCGCGGTGGGGCGGATTGTTGTTCGGCACACGCCATGCAAGAAGAGCACATATTCGTAATCGCAGCATCGATTCCGAACCAAGTACAGTGCTGACGAGCAAGTTGTTTCGTTCGCACTATACCCCAATGTCCTTGGTGGAGAAGCCGTAAGACAGAGGACTGTAACGAACGTGGGACCACGACCCTGGACTGATCATTATCAGAACGCAACAGCAAAACACCACATCGTACAAAAAGTCTCTCCTTGTGAGCAAAAAATCGGCGAACTAACGGATCCTCGATCCGTGACTTTGACAAGGGCCATTGTGTAGCAACAAAACGCAGAACGGTAGGAAGGACAGGGTCAGCAGCTGTGGATGTAGCTACACGACGAAAATCAATCGGAAACGATTCGACCACGTCATCGGTTTCCGCATCAATGAACATGCAAGCAAGTTCGGAAGAATCGAATGCTCTATCTCAGCAACAGGCAAACGGGACAACGCATCGGCGTTTCCGTGCTTAGCAGTGGATCGATACAAGATATCGTAGCGGTACTGCGAGAGGAAAATAGACCAGCGAATGAATTTCTGCGCTGTACGTGGAGGTACAGGCTTGTTCGGATGAAAAAGCGATGTCAAAGGTCTGTGGTCAGTGATGATGGTAAAGTGACGACCATACAAGAAATCATGAAACTTAGTAACACCAAATACAAGAGCCAAAGCTTCTTTTTCTATCTGTGAATAATTTCTTTGCGCAGACGAGAGCAATTTGGACGCAAAGGCAATAGGGCGATCATGCGATCCATCTTTGTGCGCAAGCACAGCACCGATCCCGAAATCCGATGCATCTACCATCAACAAAAGGGGTTTCTGGGGATCGAATGGCGTAAGGCAAGTAGTGGAAAGCAACGCCGATTTCAACTGGCGAAAGGCGCGTTCGCATTCCGTCGTCCAGACGAACGGAACACCTTTACGGCGTAAGCGATGAAGCGGAGCTGAAATGGAAGAGGCGTGGCGCACATATTTATGGGAGTAATTGATTTTTCCCAGCCCACTCTGTAGCTGCTTCAAATTCTGCGGCGAAGGCAAGTCCTGTATGGCACGGAGCTGCTCTGGACTCAGATGTATGCCTTGGGCATTGAGTACATGACCCAGGTAGGCTAAGTCCCGAGCAAAAAACACACATTTGTCCTTCCTCAAGCGAAGACCATTTTGTCGAAAGACCTGAAATAATGTTCTGAGATTGGCTAAATGTTCTTCTTCCGTCTTTCCAGAGATCACAATATCGTCCAGATAGTTTGCTGCAGTAGGGACCGAGGCACAAACAGTTTGTAGATATTGCTGAAACAATGCAGGGGCGGATGCACTCCCGAATGGCAGTCTTGTGAATCGGTACAAACCAAGATGCGTGTTAACCACCAAAACGCGCTGGGAGTCTTCGTCCACTGGTATTTGCAAGTACGCATCTGCGAGGTCCAACTTCGAAAAATATTTACCTAGGCACAGTTTGTCAAAAAGATCTTCCGGGCGGGGTAAAGGATAAGTTGCAATCACTAATTGTGGATTCACTGTAGCTTTGAAGTCCACACAAAGTCTCAATTTTCCGGCAGGTTTTGGCAAAATTACTAAGGGTGATGCCCAGAGAGAAGCCTGCACACGTTCAATCACACCTTGTGATTCCAAATCGTGTAATGTTCTTGCGACCTCATCACGCAATGCGTGGGGAACATTGCGCGCTCTGAAAAATTTCGGTTGCGCGTTTACTTTCAGTGCCAAATATGCTTTATAGTTCTTAGCGCAACCGAGGCCCGGTGCAAAAATGTCTGCAAATTCTTCACATAGACGAGAAACACTGTCTGAAGGCACAGTCTGGTTCACTGATAGGACCTGATTTACTATAGACAAGTTAAACAACTGAAATAAATCTAAACCAAACAAGTTCACTGCAGAAGAAGAACGAAGAACGTAAAATGACACAAGTTTTGTTTGTCCCTTGTATGTTGCAAGAAGGCTGCACTGTCCTAACACAGGGATAGCTTGTCCTGAATAACTAGTTAACTTAACATTTGCGGCACTCAACGGAGGTGAGCCCAGTTGTTTGTACGTGTCTTTATTGATCAGTGAAACTGCAGCTCCGGTATCGAGCTGGAATGGGATCACGTTGCCATTAATGACCAAATCTACAAAAAGTTTATTGTCCTGCTGACGACAAGAGCGACTGGCTCGTGCAACGTGAACTGACACTGGTACAGAATCACTTGCGACTTGACGGGATTTCCGTCGATGTCGACGCACACTATTTGCGGGACGAACACAGTCACTGTTAGAAAGAGCGGCACTGGGCGGAGTGGAATGAACTACATGAATGTCCATGGGCGAAGGTTCACGAGCCTGAGTATTCTTGGTTCGATTCCGGCGCGAAGCAAAGGGCCTGGAATCGTTGTGAGTGTCCGATCTGAGCTTTTTCTGGCAAACACTCTGAACATGTCCTTTTCTATTACAGAAAAAGCAAATAGCTTGGCGTGACGGGCAATTCTCACGCGAATGTCTAGTAGCACACCGCAGGCATGATTTTAGCACTGCATTTGCTTGCTTGTGCGGCACACGTAGCGGAGAGCTTGGCGGCAGCTGCGCGGACGGGCTTGAGGGCTGTTTACTGTTCCGTGCAGCTAGCCCGGCGGGCCAGTTAATGTGACACACGGCTGGCGAAGTTGCAAATGAGTCCTGAGCAAAGTCAAGTGTGTCTTGCCTATCCAATATGTCCATCACTTGTTGAAGGGAGGGATTGACTAGTTTCAAAATCTGTTCCCGTATACGAATATCAGAAACGTTCTGTGCAATTGCATCACGTACCATAGTATCCACATTCACACTCAAAAGCACAATCCCTAGTAAGGCCTTGCAAAGTTGCAACCCACTCCCGATTAGTCTGACCGGCCGTACATTTTGTACGAAAGAACATATACCTTTTTGCAACTACATTGACGGATTCTTTGAAATATGCATCTAACGCACACAAAATTTCTTCGTAGGACAGAGTTGCTACGTTGCGTCAGGGAAACAATTTCACTATCACACGGTAGGTGGACACTCCTACAGAAGAAAGCAAAAAAGGCTGCCTCTCAATACGTTGAATTCTGTAGGCGGCGAGACGGAATCCAAATTGGCGTGACCACTCCGTCCAGCTTTCCAGTGCCCCATCAAAAGGACGAAAAGGTGGTGCAACTGCGTGTTGTGGCTGCGGTAGCGGTGGAGCGGCGGCTGCCGCATCGTTTTGCATTGCACGTTGACCCTGGAAGAGCTGTCCAAGGGCATCCAGCAAGGCCTGCGTCTGCTGATTCTGCAAGCGATAAAATTCGGACAGTACATCTGGCGATTGTGGCGAAGCCATGACACAAGTAATTTAAGCAAGTAAAAAGAAGACCGTTTGTACACTCGTCGCCATATGATGTGTTGGCAGAAGAGCCAACAACGTGTTGCTAGAGGAGGCCGAAATGCACTCGTTTAAGCTCACGCAGACTGGTGTGAGGTCTGGAACAAGGTAAGTAATTATAGTAACCAAAAATATTACATAGCTTCTGGAATACTTAACTTTAATCCATAATTGGAGAACATCGCTCTTGTTGATACATGAATTATAATCTCAACATAAACTGGTAATGGCGCCTTGCTAGGTCGTAGCAAATGACGTAGCTGAAGGCTATGCTAACTATTGTCTCGGCAAATGAGAGCGTATTTGTCAGTGATCCATCTCTGGCAAAGTCTGCTGTACAACTGGGGCGAGTGCTAGGACGTCTCTCTAGACCTGCCGTGTGGCAGCGCTCGGTCTGCAATCACTGACAGTGGCGACACGCGGGTCCGACGTATACTAATGGACCGCGGCCGATTTAAAAGCTACCACCTAGCAAGTGTGGTGTCTGGCGGTGACACCACAATCCGCTTCGTGCCTCTTCGTCGAGGACACCAACACCAAACTTCGTTTTCTAGTGGACACTGGAGCCGACATTTGTGTTATCGCGCCCTCCCTCGCCACTAACATAGATCCCTTATCTGCACCGCCACTGATAGCTGCTAACAATTCCCCGATTCCGGTGCTAGGTTCCTCACATCTCTTGCTTAAATTTGCCCCAGATTAGGTTTTCCCCTGGACATTTTACGTCACGGAAGTTGATGCACATGTACTGGGCCTCGATTTTCATCATCACTATGCCCTCTTGCCTAATCTGCAAGCTGGCTGTCGGACTCACGTCTCCGGTTCGAGTGTTCCTGGTGCGTGACAACATTCCCCCCCTCAGCTCGAAGTTTCTACTGACTGTTCACACTCTGCCCTTTCAGAGTGTATGTCACTTGCTGCAAACCTTTCTACTGCTCTCTCAGCTTTCTTGTGCGAGCATTCAGACGTCGATGCGTTGCACACTCAGAACGCCGACCTGCGTCTTCACATTGACGAAGTCTATGCACAACTGTTGCAGACACAACAGCAGCTTCTACAATTCTGCATACCCACTCTTGCAGTCGTGGACACGCCTCCTCAGCCTGGACATTGTCCTGCAGCTGTGATCCCATTAACGGTTCGGCCAGCCTCTGCCCCTACCCCCCTTGCCACTACCCCCCTGCCACTACCCCCTCTGCTTCTCCCACGTTTTTGTATGCAATTGCCAATGGCACGTGCCACAGAATAAACACAACTGAAGGACCCCCTATGTGGCATAAGGTGCGCCGCCTAAACGCGCAGAGACTTCGCCGTGCTAAAGACGTTGTTGAAGATCTTTTGGATTCCAACATTCTCCGTCAATCTGATAGTAACTGGTCGTCACCAATCCATCTCGTGCCGAAGAAGGATGGTACTTTCCGCCTCTGTGGTAACTACCGTGCTCTTAACGCACGCATACCATCGATAACTACCCTATCCCCCACATTCAAGATTTCACCCAGATGCTGCATGGTTCCCAGATCTTCTCCGTTCTCAATTGTAGCAAAGCATATCATCAGATTCCCATGTTCCCTGGCGACATCCCCAAGACAGCCATAATCACTCCATTTGGCCTCTTCGAGTACTGTTCCATGCCATATGGTCTCAAAAACGCCGCACAGACATGGCAACGCTTCATCAATGCACTGTTGTTTGACCTCCCTTTCGCCTATGCCTACTTAGACGATATACTAATTTTCTCTCCCTAACCTGAGGAACACACTCTCCATCTTTCCAGAGTGCTTGCACTGCTCGCTGCTAATGGAGTGGACATCAACCACGAGAAGTCTCAGCTTAGCAGTCCGGAGGTCACCTTCTTAGGTCACACAGTCACGGCCGAGGGCGTCCGTCCTACCTCCTCTCGGGTTGAACTCATACTTAGCCTCCCTTCCCCAGAGGACTTCGCTGAACTTCGCCATTTTCTAGGCATGGTGAACTTCTGCAGGCGCCACCTGCCCCATGCTGCGTCTATCCAGGTCGCTCTGACCGACGCTCTGGCGGGTAAGGATACTGAAGGCAAACGCAAACTAGTTTGGGCACTGGAGATGGCCGATTCATTCAAAAATCTCAAAACCGCCCTCTCTAAAGCTGTCACACTCGCTCACCCCGCTCCTGACGCACCCATTTCTATTACAGCTGATGCGAGCGACACCGCAATTGGTGCGGTCCTTGAGCAACATGTATTGGATACCCCCCAACCCCTCCGTTTCTTCTCCAAGAAATTAACCAAATCCCAGTCCAAATGGTCTGCCTTCAGCCGTGAACTCCTCGCCCTGTACGAGGCAGTCAAATATTTCAGAGCCGATGTCGAGGGTCGCCCGTTCACGATTTATACAGATCACAGACCCTTGGCAGATGCAATCTGTAACCCCTCACGCGATCTCCCCCCACGACGCTTCCGCCATATGGATTTCATATCCCAATATACCACTGATGCACAATATATCCGAGGTGCTGACAATGTAGTCACTGACTACCTGTCTCGCGTCAACATCATCACTACCCCACTTGACCTTACCGACCCGGCCCGCCAACAAACCGAAGACCCCGATATTCGTGCCTTGCAACAAGACACAACCTCTTCCCTTCAACTGGAACAACATGCATTCCCCGGCACCACAGAACCAGTCTGGTGTGATGTTTCCACTAGTAGCCCCCGCCCTCTCATACCCGCAGCTCACTGCCGCTCTGTTTTTGATGCACTCCACAACCTAGCTCACCCAGGTATCAAAGCCTCCACCAGATTGGTCACGGAAAGGTACGTCTGGCCCGGTGTTAAACATGATTGTAGGATGTGGGCTCTCGCCTGCATACCGTGTCAGAGAGCTAAAGTGGGCTGCCACGCACTTCCTCCGCCAGGCATGTTGTAGATGTCCTTTAAGTATGTCGAAAACACACCTAAAGGACATCTACAACATGCCCATATTGATATTGTAGGTCCCCTCCCTCCCTCCCTCCCTCCAAGGGCTTTTGATATATCCGGTCCGTTATTGATAGGGTCACTAGATGGGTCGAGGCAGTCCCTTTGGAAGATATTTCGGCTGAGTCTGTGGCTCGGGCCTTCGTTGCCACTTGGATTTCCCGATTCGGAAGCCCCAAATCACTGACCAGCGACCAAGGTAGGCAGTTTGAATCACAGCTGTTCACCTCCCTCTGTTTGTACTGTGGCATCGCAAAGTTTCACACAACCACTTATCACCCCCAGGCCAATGGACTTGTGGAACGCTGGCACCACACGCTTAAAGCCGCACTTATGTGACACAGTGGCCAGTGGTCTGACACCCTCCCCTGGGTTTTGCTAGGCCTCCGCACCACATACAAAGAGGACTTGCAAGCCTCTCTCGCCGAGATCCTTTACGGGGAGCCTCTGGTTTTACCAGCCGAATTCGTCGAGGATACGCTGCTACCGAGCTCTTCCGAGCTCCCAGCACTCGTCGAGAGCATCCGAGGGCACATCGCGCTCATCAAACCTCCCTTGCCCACTGTAGGCCTCGTGTGTTCATGCATAAGGAACTGGCCACATGTGAATTTATAATGTTACATGACGACACAGTACGGACAACCCTGCAGCCTCCCTACACCAGTCCTTTTAAAGTCCTGTCCCGAGGCCCTTCCACATTGTCGATACTCAACAATGGCAAACCAGTAACTGTTTCACTCCACCGGGTGAAACCTGTGTGGACCTTGCAGGAGCACTCTGCCAGTGACCCCTATGTACATGACACCTGCCCTCCCCAGGAATCCCATCATGATTTGGACGGGCCCACCACCCCTCCCCCCCTTCCTCCCCCCTTGCAGCCTACATCATGGGCCAGACGACCGGTGGTTCCACCATGTTGGCACAGTGATTATGTCCTAGCTTCAGTCGAGCTTGCTACAGCTACTCCCAAGTGTTGTGCGTGTGATTTCACCATGGACAAGTGCCTTTTGTGACCATCAAGTGTCCCACCCCCACCGGGCTGGCACAGGACTTGACACACCACCGTGCTCTGCACTGCAAGGGGGGGGGGGGGGGCTCTGTGGCGACTATTGACTCTACAAGTAATATATCTGTGCCATAGCAGGCTCTCTGCCCCATGCGGACCTATTGTGCACCACCATATTGCTTTCCATTCTGTTTTGCCCTGCCGACTGTATAAGACCTTGTAAATATTCTCGCATAATAAAGTTGTATTAATGCATGTTAGTATGTTATTTAATGATCGCCGCCGCTCCGCGTATCAGGAAAAACCACAGACCCATTTTCAAAACTTCATACTTATTCAAGTACAAATCGAAAATAAACAAGTTTACACTAATGAAGAGGAAGTTTTTTTCGTAATGTTTGACATCAATTTAATAAATTTAATAATTTGTAATTGATTACTTTCTAATAATTATTTAATAATTAGGCACGTGATATATTTTATAAATGTTCAATGTGGCTACCATTGGCTGTACGACAAACATCGACACTGTAGCCAACCTCATCCCACACATGCAAAAGCGTATCTGCTGTTACTGTGTGCATAGCAGCAGTGATCTGGTTATGCAGATCATTCAGAGTGGTTGGTAGAGGCAGGACGTAAATAGCTTCCTTCACACAACCCCATACGAAATAGTCACAGGGTGTGATATCAGGAGATCTTGGTGGCCAGAAATGCAGAGCCAGGTCCTCAAGTCTTGCTTGTACAGCAACCGCTGTCTCAGAACTTTCCATACAGTTGGCTGGGATATTCCAAGTTCTCGACTGACTTTATAGGTAGACTCATTGCGACTGCACACCAAACTTTCTTGAATCCGTCGGATATTATCCTCTGACACATGTGGTCAGCTTGTGCTTTTTCCTTTGCACACACTCCTAGTCTGTTTAAATTTCTTAAACCAATGACTAATGCTTTTGTAAGCTGGTGGTTGAACACCAAATTTGGTAAAATGCCTGCTGCAATGCAATTTGTGACTCACTTTTCACAAACTCAAGAATGCAGAAAACCCTGTGCTCCACAGTCGCCATCTCACTCACAGAAACAGAATGACGGCCCTATTGCCATGAGAACTCTACTGGTCACTTCTGAAACCATCATTGCCCACCCGCCACTGCCCACCAAGAACTTTGAAACTTCCTCTTTTCATTGGTATAAAGCTTGCTCATTTTGGATTTGTACTTGAATACATACAAATTTTTGAAAATGAATCTATAATTTAGAATAACCATGTACTATAAATCTGCCATATTAATCATATTCAAATTCTGAGGTGACTCGTTAATGTGACATTCTAGGGGAGTACTATTACTTTCTATCCAGGTTTTCTTGGTTCCAATTCTTGGTTTATCTGCAAACTGATTGCTCCTGACAAGTATTCTGGATGCATTCCTATCCTTTACTATGTCATCTGTGATGCAAATTTTGCCTGAACATCTCTTTCCATTTCAAGATGCCAGTTGTTCTCAACTTAATATTAAGCTGTCGAGATACAGAATTCTCTGGCAATCATTCTGAGAATATGAGCATAAAATTTAATTATCTTTTCCTGAAGATGTCAAAAATTTTCTCAGAATGCTGATGTAATTCCTGAATCTCCTTGCCATCCAAATTCTACCTAAGGGGAACAAACTAAAAACATTCCTAATGATTTTTTTTCTAGTTTTTCTAGGTCTTAAACTACTAATTGGCCTCCAATAAGACATGGGATTTTATTTTGTATTGTTGTATCTTGTATCTTAATTTTTTTTTTTTTTGGGGGGGGGGGGGGGGGAGGATAATTAGTTTCCATTGTATCTGTTCCTGCTGAACTTAAGGCTTTTTGTAATTTAGAGTTTATCTGGTTGTTTGCTTTAATACTGTAAAGGAAAGAAGTTAAATAGGACTCAGAACAAGCAAAGAAGTGCCAGAGCAGAATCCAACCACTGCCAAAGTCAGTTGGTGCTGGCCAGTGGACTGCAGTGTCAGCAGCTTTGCAACCAACTCTGCTGAAAGACTACACATGCTGTTGCCAAGCAAACATTCAGGGAGGTATTGCACCCTGATTACGGTAATTAGGTCATGGGATGTGGCCCAGACCTTTCTGTGCAATCCACTAATGCTGGTGGAATGGAGAAGTAGCATTTAAGGATGTGCCGAACCAGGTTATCATGAAACAGACTGATGACCTTAGCAAATTGGTCCCTTAGGTATTCACACACACACATCATCAAACAGCTCAGCAATAACATAACATCGAGCCTGTGCTACTCCACACCATGCCAATGATGCAGACAGTTTGAACAGAGCCAGGACACTAACTGCTGCCTACGGTCTAAGCATCAAGGGAGCCTCACACATGGGCACCATCCAGAGAGTACGACAAGAGGCACCAGCCATCCCTGCCCCCACTGTGGTACCTACAGAAGACCACTAAGCTCTGAGCGTAAAGAAGCAAGTTTTGGCACAGGTCACTATTCAGCAGTTAATAAACCAAGTAGATCAGCTGCTGGCAGAGTTATGGCAGGTAAGGGAGGTGAGGAGGGAACGGTTGCTTCCTAGTACACCTATCCTGAACATCAACACTGCTGCATTGGTCACACTGTTTTCAGGAAAATCGGGAAGGATGTCTTTGTATTTTTCAATAATTTGGATACAGCTGCTAGGTTGGGAAATTGGAGTAATGAGCAATTATTGAATGTAGACAAGCTAAAACTAGCAGTGCATGATACAACATATGTGATGTGCCATGAAAAGATAAGGGAAGCATAGTTATTCATTTTCTTCAGGGAATGGCTGGTCGACAGATACAGGAGTAAGAATACATCAAGATACCACTGTGAGAAACTTAATGGTATATTTCAAAAGCATAGGGAATCAATAGTGAGTTTTGTAGACTGTATTCCCTAAATTAATGTCAATACAAATGAGCTCGTGGAAGGTGATAATGTTAACAATGCCATCTTGCAGGAAGCTGAGTAGAGAGCACTTGAGACGTTATTATGAGGCTTACTATCCCAAAGTATTTGGAAGGAGCTCCCAAAAGCTGTCATCAAGACATAATAAAATAAGATAATATTTAATACCGATGTTAAATGAGGTATGGGGAATCTGTAGTGTAATTGTAGAGAACAGTGACATGTGGACAATTTGGACATTTTACGCAGATTTGTAACAACAGAAATTCACAGAGGCATAGGAGTCATAGGAGACAGTCACAGGATGGCCCTGGCACCCTGCAATTAAATGGTGCAAGAGCTGTATGTCCATTGTAAAAAGCACTCAGTAAGAGTTAGCCCAAATCAGTGGCAGACTTTTTCTGATCAGTTACGTAAAATGAAAGTTCTGTAAATATTTATTAGATGCCATCTCTGGTATCTGCAACAACTATGTTTATACTTGATAAAGAAAAATTAAATCCACTGCACTGCACATTAAGCAGTGTAAATGGGGATCATGCGAATTCACTGCAGCATTCACAGTAACAGGTTTCTGAAAGAGAAAAAGGTAGCTTCCAGTTTCACATAGAACTCCTTCCCTTGGTTGGCAGAGGCTACAAACTCATTCTGTTTTGATCTCCTAGTTGCACATCAAGCCAAAGTTATCATACCGAAAAAACCACCAAGTTGCAGCAAAGTTTATCAGTTTTGTTGTGACTACTGCCACTGCTCTATTAACAAGACTAATTGTTGTCCTAAGGCATTAGGATACTCAAAAAAACAGGTAACAATGTATGAAGAAAATAAATTTTTCTGCCACTAACTTTAGGAAGATAAGTTATGTCAGTTGAACAGTGTGTAGAGGAACTGAATGGAGCACTGTTTCATCTGGGTTCTGTAGCTGGAATACCATTACTATTGCAAGGTTCACCATTAGGCCAGGGGCAGCTGCATAAACTGCTTACTATGTCCCTTAAGGTTTACTCAAGGTGTATCACACTGAAAGGTACTGGAAAGATAGAAGAATTATACAAGATGAAGTGTTTTGCATGGTGTAGTTTATCTCATGTACAGGAAATTGAAGAATGCAAAGTAGTGCCTGTCAGTATCGATGACTTTATCCCTGAGGAGGTGTGGCTGCAAAGAGAAATATATAGTACATTTGGAGGTTCAGGACAAGGAGGATGTGGAAAAACTTCTACAAGAATATGTGGGATTGTTTGTGGCTCCTCTATCTCATTCCCTTCCATGCCACTAGTTCATCATCACATTTCCACTGTAAATGAACTGCCTGTTTATAAGAAACAATACTGTGTTCCCCAATCCCTACAGGCTGTCATGGAACACTTTATACAACAGATTCAAGCTGGGATAACAGATACCTGTAACAGCCCCTGGCCAGCTCCTATAGTTATCATACCGAAAAAACCACCAAGTTGCAGCAAAGTTTATTAGTTTTGTTGTGACTACTGCCACTGCTCTATTAACGAGACTAATTGTTGTCCTAAGGCATTAGGATACTCAAAAAAACCAGGTAACTGAATGTATGAAGAAAATAAATTTTTCTGCCACTAACTTTAGGAAGATAAGTTATGTCATTTGTGTAAAGTTCACCAAGTTGCAGCAAAGTTTATCAGTTTTGTTGTGACTACTGCCACTGCTATATTAACGAGACTAATTGTTGTCCTAAGGCATTAGGATACTAAAAAAAAACAGGTAACTGAATGTATGAAGAAAATAAATTTTTCTGCCACTAACTTTAGGAAGATAAGTTATGTCATCTGTGTAAGGTTATCTTTTAAGCAGATTGTCATATGGTTACCTTCCTAGACTAATATATACTGTTAGATGTTAATTCAAATCAACAAAAACAAATTAAACGTGGTGAAATCAACAAGAATCACTTACAGACATATTTTCAAATGTGTGTGTACATATTTTTTTTTTTTTTTTCAAATACTAGATTAGTGCAACCTTGATCATTAAATACAGAACAAAAGTCAGATAGGACAGTCACTGTAGTTAAATTTTTTGGTAATTGTCATTTGATATAAAAAATATTTTTTCTTCATTCCTGCATCACAAATTTGTTTTAACTGTAGTAAACTCAGGCTTTCACACTCAGCTTGCTTTTCGAATCATTTGACAGCTGTTTCCAGGTCTTGAAGTTCTTCCACGACATGGTCCTGCATCATTTTCTGCATCTACATTTTCTTCTATGTTCGCTTTCGGCATTTTCTGCTGTTCGTTTGCCTGCAATGTTTTCAACTATTCTGGCATGTGACGTGATCTGTCACAAGTGAGTCAATCTTCCATTTGATCGACATCCCATATGTGGCATATTTGTCATTAGCTCATCTATATCTTCCAAAGAAGAATCATCTATATTGGTTATTGAATTTTTGCATTCCTGTTTTAATAATCTGTTCCAAGCTTTGTTCAGTCTTCCTTTCAATCAAATCCAATTCATTCCCAGCCACAACACAACATTCACTTAAGTTGTTATCTTCGTCAACAGATAACAATTTACATGAAAGTGTCTTCCGTAAACTCATTTTAATGTTGCAGTAACACTTTGATTCATTACTTGTAGTAAGGATGTTACATTAGGAGGCAAAAATTTTACAGTAAACATTCCATTTTCTCTCTCTCTCTCTCTCTCTCTCAGTTCATCCAAAGGATGTGTGAGCACATTATCAAGTAAAAGTAGGACTTTTCTTTGTGTACCAATTTGGTTTTGAATTTTATGTACTTTGGAGATAAAAGTGTAGTCATATCAGTCAATTAATATTTCAGTGGTTTTTATAAATTAAGGGAACCCTGATATTTCTGAAACATCTGGGATTTTTTATTTTTCCGTTGAGGGGCAAAGGGATTTTGTGTGTCCCAGTAGCATTTGTGCAAACTAATATTGTTACTCTCTCTTTACTAATTTTATTTTCTGGAACTGAACTCATTTGCTGAGAAGCTATGGATTTTGATGCCAGTGATTTCCAGTTTCATCAGTGTCATAAACAAAGTTAAAGTCATAGTCATTTTCAATCAGCTCTTTTTCTAAATTATCTTTAAAAGTGTTTGCTGCTTCTACATCACCTGACATGTTTCCCCTCTTATTTCCAATTTGCAAATTCCATGGTGATGTTTAAATATGTACAACCATTCTTCACTTGCCACAATCAATTCATCACCATTGATTTATTTATTTAACAGTAATTCCCTTCACAGAGCAAGCAAACAGGTATCGGTTGCCAGTTTATCATTTTTGTAAGAAAATAACAATACAAAGCTTCCTCCAAAAGTCCATTTTTTGGTTTCTTCATCAGTTTTTAATGTTTACTGCTGTCCTCATGGTCAAGTTGTGCTTCAAACTTGAATCAGTTAGGTATTCTTCTTAATATTGCTTGCTGGTATCACAGAAGTACCTACACCATACTTACCAGCAACTTATGAATAGTTTTTCCGTTTTTAATGAATTAAAAATGTTTATTTTACCTTTAAGCTTTTTTTCCACTGTCTTGTGCTTTGATAGTTTTAAGCACAGATACAAAATGGTGCAGTGGTGTAATGATTGTGAATCGTCTAACTCAAACAATAATGAAACACACAGGTCATGGTGGCGTTAGCATGAGACGTCCATGGGTGCATGGACTAGACGACAAAGATATTTGCTCACAGCTGACAATCCATATAATTGTAAATCTGTATAACTGAGGTCTGGTTAATCAAATTTCCACTGCACTTAAATCAGTAAACAGTGCCAGATGCCTATCCAATGCTGAATATAAGAGAAACACTAGATAATCTGTGCCAGTGCAAATATAGTACAACTATGGACCTATGAACTATGAAGTGGATACCATCAATTAGAGGTCATGCCTAAAGATCATCCAAAGATAGCATTCCCTACCCTTCTGGTGATTGTCAATATTTTTTCATGCATTTTGTGCTGAAAAACACACTAGCTACTTTTAATCTGTGCCATGAAGGTGTACTGTGATTAAAATGAGAGCAGTTCAGGTCTATTTGGATGATGTAATTGTATTCTCCAAAGATATCCAGGAGCATATAATGCATTTACATGAAGTTTTTGGTCATTTAGGTTCAGCATGGTTAACTCTTAGCATGCAAAAGTGCCATTTAGTTTTACAAAAATGTTACTTGGGTCATTTTATTGGCCAGAATGGGGTTCACACCAATCTGTGACTTGTTGATACCACCAAAAAATTTTTGACACTCATTTCAATAAAGGAATTGCAATCTTAGTTAGCCTCACAAATTTTTTATCAAAAATATGTATAAAAATTTGCTGAAATTGCAATATGTGTCACACAGTTGCTAAGAAATAGCATAAACTTTCATTTGAGGCCAGATTGTGAAGCAGCATTTCTAAGACGCAAAGATTTGTTAATGTCTAGTTTGGTATGTGCCTTTCCAGATCTCCAAACACAGTTCATATTGTCCTGTGACACTAGATTACTTTCAGTCAGGAAACAAATGGACAGGAACACACCACAGCATGTGCATCCAGGCAGCTAAATAGGATAAAAAGGATTTATACAACTGACAAAGAAATGCTGCGATTAATATTTGGAATAATGTATTTCCAATTATATTTATATACAAATAATTTTTAACTATTAACTGATCATACAGCACTCAAATGGTTATTATGGTAAAGATCCTATTATAGGTTAACTAGGTAGTCACTGGATCTCAATGGGTTCGATTTCAAAGTAATACATCATCCAGGACAGTCACACACAAATGCAGGTGGTCTGAGCTCCAAAGTACATGCTGTGGAATACACTGCTATAGACAAGATAGAAGCAAGGAATTACAAAGCAATGACCCAGATTGTCATTGGTTTGCCAGGCAACTACAATTCAGCACAGAGGACAGAGTATTGTACAGGAAGACCAGATGTAGCTAAACTTTTGAGTGCCAGAGAGATTACAGAGTGAAGAATTGGGACATGTGCATGATTTGATTTTGAAATGACATGCTGGTCACAGTGCAGCTGAATGCAGAGTAGCACAAAATTACTGGTGGGTAACACAAAGATGACCTGAATCATTACATAAATAACTGTGTACCATGTGCATGAAGGGTGGAGTTCACTCACTAAAAGCTTGTGTTTTAAAGGTTACCTGAGGCAGAAAAACCATATTTTTTTGGACCATTTACACAAACACCAACAGGAAATCATTGTATTTTGATGGTAATTGATCATTTTTCACATTTCATTTCTATTACATATTTTAATGCCACACCGTTCACTCATATCTCACTATCAGTCACTGCACACACTATACACACATTGTTTCATAACACTTCCCTCACTACACACACACACACACACACACACACACACACACACACACACAAAGGATCTCTGGGCCATTTTCTATACCGCAACTTCCCATTTCCTATCCTGAAAAACTGAGTCAGCATCCCTCCATAATGAGTGAGATGTTGAGCTCAGAAAGGTGTTAGTATTGTGCTATGTATAGCTTGGGGGTAAGTATTTCTAGAAAGGAAAAAAGAAGGAAAAAACATAAAGGTGTTATGTGCAATGTTGGATGTTTTATAATCATTATTATTATTATTTATTTGTACAACATTTTTTTATCAAACCCCTACTCTGTTTTATCTAAGTAATCCTTCAATGTATACAATGTATTGCATGACAGATAATTTTTAGCTGACTTTTTAAATAAGTGTATTTTTTGCAATTTCTTTAATCTCTTTTGGTAATTTATTGTACAGTTTTATTCCTTGGTAGAAAATGCTGTTTTCTTATGGCTCTTTTCTGGAGTTTGAAAATTGTGTTCATATTTTGTGTGCTTGTTCCCCAAAAAAGAATGCCATATCTAAGAATTGAGCATACATATGAATAATATGTAACTAAAAGACACTGCATGTTACACACTGATGATAGGATTCTAAGGGCATAACATGCTGATGATATTCTGTTTGAAAGTTCCTTTGTGTGTTCACACCACTTCAACTGAGAATCAATATTCATTCCTAGAAATTCTGCATTAGTTACACAGTCTATAGAGGTGCCATCTACATTTAATTTAACATTGTCATTTTTCCTCTTCACAGTGAAATTCATGGCATTAGTTTTCTTTATGTGCAATGTCACTTTATTGCTTTCTGACCAATCATAAACTTCCTTGAGAGTTTCATTTGCTTTCTCGGCAAAGAGTTCTCTTGTTTTCTCAGTGACTATAATATTGCTGTTATCAGCAAAGAGAATTTTTTCATCATGAGTAACACTAGTGGGAAAGTCATTGATGTATATCAGGAATAGTATTGGTCCTAATATGCCACCCTGTGGAACCCCTATATTAATGTATATTGGTTCTGATAAGTGTTTTACTTTTATTTATTTATCTTACAGCTCGAAACATGTATTTAATATGCATTGGATCTGTTTGAAGTATTATCTCTACTCTTTGTACCCTATCTGCTAGGTATGATCGAAAACAGTCATGCTTCTAATTTATTTAATAGAATCTTGTGATCAACTGGATCTAAGGCCTTATAAAGATCCAAAGATATGCCTGCGACACACTCATCTTGTCAAGAGCATCAAGTACAACTTTTGTGAATTCTATTACGGCTGACTCTGTATTTTGCCACTTCGGAAACCAAACTGTGATTTGCTTAAAAGATTGTATTTATTCAGGTAATTCATTAATCTGTCTTTCATAATTGCTTCTATTGTTTTTGAGAATGCAGGGAAATGGGATGGTAATTTTCTACGTCTTCTGCATTACCTTTCTTAAGCAAAGGTACAACTCTTGCTTGTTTTAACTGCTCTGGAAATGTCCCTGATGTGAAGGATTCATTTATTATATTTGTTGAGGGGCCTTGTATAATCCTTATGCATTGTTTCAGTACACAAATTGGTACTTCATCTAAGACTACTGACTTTTTATTTTTTAGTTTTTGAACAGTTTTATTGACTTCATTCTCTGTGGTTGGAAGTAACATATTGTATTTAATGCAACATTATTTGCAGGTGATATATTTGTTTTGGGGACTTTTTGCTGTAACTTTTCTGCAATACTTGAAAAATGCTAATTTACATAGTTTGCTAAGTGTTGTGGATTATTTATTACCTTATCCCCCTCCCTTAGCAGTATTTTATTCTGCGATTGTTTGCCTCTCCCCATTTCCTTTTTTATAACATCCCATCCTGCTTTGCTTTTATTCTCTGCATCATGTATAATTTTGTCATTAAATGACTTTTTTGCAGCAATCAGCACCTTCCTACAGATCTTTTTGTATCTGTGATAGAAATTTAAGAATTCTGGATCATTGTGAATCTTTTTCATGGATCTGAGGCGTTTAAGTGTTTGGGAGGACTTCTTAATACCTGCTGTTATCTAGCTGTTTTTGTGAGATGTTGATACAGACATGCATACTTTTGGAAATGCCTTTTCAAAGTTCAATTTAAACAATGTGGAGAATTTAGAGAATTTCATATTCACATTGGTTTCCTTATACACTTCATCCCAGCTATGTTTTTCTAGTTCTTTTGAAAAATCTTTTATTTTGATTTGTGATATATGTAATTTGTAGGTTTGTAGTTTAGGGAATGATTCAATGCCTGATTTTACTGTTATTTGACAGAGATAGTCTGATAGTCCAAGATGTTTTACAAGAGGAGGAAGTTCGGGTCAGTTACACCAAACAACACTCCCATTCTGCAATAGTTCGTTCATTCACCTGAACACATGAAAGGCTTACAAAGAACTGACATGGCGGAACTGCACAGAGATAATCTTAGCTTAGTTCAAAGACGGTATTCAGATTGATGCTGGTGTCGACCTCATCGGTGCCACATAGCCCCCCCCCCCCTCCCCGCAGTACAGAGTACTCTTGAGAGGCCAGGGGGAGGGGGGGGTACTATGGCTGGCGTCGGCAGGGGCGGTCCGCAGGAGCCGGACTACGGTCAGCTCGACAGCATCGTCGGGGAGCTGTGTTGGTAGATGTCATGAAGGAAGGTTCGGCCACCGAACCTGGGAGTCGTTGAAGCAAGCCGGGCATCGTACTGGGCGTGCTGGTCGTGCGGCACCAGGTAGGCCGGCGATTTGCGGGTGGAACGGAGCGACAACGATGATGTCTCCGGTGGGCATGGTGAACACACGAAGCATGTCCAGGTTGACGTCGGGCGAGAGGGGAACACATTTCACCAGGTGGCAGGGAATGCGGAGGTCGTGTCATGAGCACTGGATGAAGGGAAACACATGACCAACAGTGTATCATCACACAGTATTATTGAGATGTTGTGAATTATGTCCGGGGGACAGGCACAAACCCCTCAAGTGAGGGCACGTTCAAGATGGGGAGGTGTGAGAAGCCTCGACAGTGCAAGGCAGGCGACGGGAGAGATCGAAGGGACCAGCAAAGTGCCCGGTGGTGAGGGCATGATCGTAGGTTAGCTTGATATGGGGAGCATGTGATCACTCGACGGAGTGCATGAGACCTGAGTAGAGGGTGAGTTCGGAGAAGAGCTCGACGATTTGAGCTGGAAGTCACTCGACTGAGTGCGTAAGTCCGACGTGGAGGGAGTGGTCGGAGCGTCGGGAGCCACAACAGTGAGTGGCGTGAAGGGGGGTAGAAGCAGGCTAGACATGAGCAGGCTTAAGTCTGTTGAGAGAGACTGTAACAGCTGAATCTTTTATCTGGATGTCATAGGTGTTGGCTGAGTGCCGGAGAACTCGGTACGGGCGAGTATATGGAGGTTGGATGGAGGGGAGCATGGACAGTGTCATCTCGGAGCATGACATATTCGCAATTGTCTAGAGATTTTGGACGTGAACCTTAGGGCGGGAGTGGCTGGCGGGCAGAGGGATATGGAGATTGATGAAGTGGCGTCTGACGCGGGCCACGAAGGAAGGTAAGTCAGACTGAGGGAGAGAAGCGGCTCACAAAATCGCCAGGGAGAACAATGTTCTGGCTGTATATGAACTCGGCTATTGTGCCTTTGAGGTCTTCCTTATAGATCGCATGAATGCCAAGTAGCACAAGGGGAAGGACCTCCGTCCATAGAGAGTCATGGCATTGAAGAGCCACCTTGAAAGAGCGGTGCCAGCGCTCAACTAGCCCATTACTTTGCAGGTGATATACTGTGGTATGGATGCGCTGGATGCCGCAGATTTTACAAAACTCTTTGAACAGGGACGACTCAAATTGTCTGCCCTTGTCAGTCATGATGATAGTTGGGCATCCGAAACGCGATACCCATGACTCGACGAAAGCTCGAGCAACAGTTTCTGCTGTAATATTGGGGAGGGGGACAGACTGGAGCCAGCGAGTTGTTTGATTGATAGAGGAGAGAACATAACGAAAGCCGTTAGAGGGGGAGAGAGGCCGACAATGTCAATATGAATATGCTGGAAACGCCCAGGAGGGATCAAAAAGGCGCCGAGGGGGGTGGAGTATGCTTGTGTACTTTGCAGCATTGGCACGAGTCACAGGAGCATGCCCATTGCTGGCAGTCCTTGTTGACATTTCTCCACGCAAAGCGCTCCGCTACGAGGCAGGCGGACGCACGAACACCGGGGTGGGCTAAATTATGCAATGCATTGAAGACAGCTTGATGGAGCGTGGTTGGGATGATGGGGCGTAATGTGCCCATATTGTTGTTGCACTAGATCTCTCTCCAGAAATGCCAGGGAAGGTGGTGCAGACGAAGTGTAGTGAAGAGGTAGAGTCTGAAATCAGGTTTTATGTTTCCTCGTTGGTCTCGTTGGTGGGTTGGAGGTTAGGCAGTTCAGAGAGGTCTAACAGCAAATGGACAGTGTTGACTCATGAAAGGAAATCAGCAACTATACTGTCAGCACCCTTTATGTGTCTGACATTGGTGGTGAACTGAGATATGAAGTCCATGTATCTGAAGCGGCGAGGAGGCAGGTCAGCTGGCGGGTTTGTAATGGCCGCAGCCAGGGGTTTATGATCCATTAAAACACAGAAAGGGCACCCCTCAACGTCCGTCTTAAAATGCTTGATTGCTTCATAGACCGCGAGCAACTCCCTGTCAAACGCGAAATATTTCCGTTGTGCATTGGTGAGCTTGCGCGAGAAGAACTGCAGAGGCGAAGTTTGGCCGTCGACTGTCTGGCCAAGGACAGCGTCAATGGCAGTATCGCTCGCATCTGTGGTGATAAAAGCTGCACATTGGGATGAGGATGCGTAATGGTGCAGGCCTCGGCAAGAAGATTTTTGAGGGCAGTGAAAGAGGCAGTCATAGCAGGGGTCCATGGAACGGGCCGAGATCCAGCAGTTTTGGTGCCTGCCAAGGAGTCCGTCAGTGGAGCCTGAATCTCCGCAGTCTGAGGTAGATGTTGGCGATAATAATTAACTGTCCCCACAAAGTGCCGGAGCTCTTTGAGTGACGAAGGTCTGGGTAGGTTTAGTATTGTTTGTACTTTCTCAGGGGGCAGTGAAATGCCATCGGCAGACACACGAAAACCAAGAAAAGTGACAGCAGGTTGATGTAGCTGCAATTTGTCCTGGTTGGTCTTGATGCCTGCTGCCGCGAGAGTGTTCATAACAGTTTGCATGTGTCGAATGTTGTCCTCGATGGAGGAGCTGAACACAAGAATGTCATCAAGATATGCATAGCAGAATTTTAGTTCGAATAGCACTTTGTTGATGAAGCCTTGCCAGGTCCGGGTTGCATTTTTTAGACCGAAGGGCATGAATCAAAACTGAAATAACCAGATTGGGGTGGTGATTGCTGTCTTCTCGATGTCTTCAGGTGCCATGGGGATCTGGTGGTAGTCCCATTTGCAATCAGTGACAGAGAACATGGTCGCACCTGCGAGGGAACTGGTAAAGTCGGCAATGTTTGGTATGGGGTAGGTGTCCATAATTGTTTGTGCGTTTAGTCAACGGTAGTCTCTGCACATGCGCCATGACCCGTCTTTCTTGGGTGTCATGTGTATGGGCGTATACCAGCTAGT
Source organism: Schistocerca nitens (assembly GCF_023898315.1). Classification (NCBI taxonomy): domain Eukaryota; kingdom Metazoa; phylum Arthropoda; class Insecta; order Orthoptera; family Acrididae; genus Schistocerca; species Schistocerca nitens. The sequence continues at coordinate 781,756,460 of NC_064618.1, forward strand.
GGCAGAGGGTTCAATGACGCCGGAGCTTAGTAGTTCAGAAATCTGTTTTTTAAGGTCGGAGAGGTGCTCAGGACAAATTTGACGTGGTTTACTGGAGATTTGGGGGTCTGGTGTGACGCGAAGCTTGTGAACCATGCTGTTGGTGACACCGGAAATGATGCCGGCGGCACGGGAGGTGCTTTGTTAACAATGTGTGGCAGGTGGGGCAGGTGAGGCGTCGTAGTGGTGTTCGGAGCCACTTGGCGGATCCGACGGGAGCCGAGGCGGCAAAGTGTCCCAGGAGTCAACATGACAAGATGGCCGCCGGCCCAAAGCAGTGGCACCATGGTCGGGTGAGCTCGGTAGAGCTCGTGAAGTGTTAGTGAGTCCATTGTCAGAGTGCACGGCCTGTGGCAGCACGGTCATGGGCGAAACACTTGGCGTGAGTGCACTGTTTGTGTTGTCAGTGGCAGCCGCACGGCGGCGTGCAGGAGCCGAAGTTGCGTTGTTTGAGGTGCTGTCCGCAAGGGGCAGGGTAGGAGCCGTCAGTTCGGTTTCATATGACGATCGTCGCGCATGCACACTTGTGTCCAGCCGAGTGTCAAACGCTGCCGTGTTAGGGGGGTGTGGCCCTGCAGAACTGTCATTACATGTTATGGCAGTCTTGATAGCACAGTTACGAGGGGTAGTGGGAGGTAAACACACGGAAGCTCGACTGCTGGGATTGCAAGCAGATTCGGCGCACTTACTGACCTTGCTTTGCCCTTGCTGTAGTGTCTAATTCCTTTGCTGCATCGGAGAGCTGGAGCTGTGTTTTGTGGAGCTGGAGGGAGAGCTCGAAGTTTTCCTTGCGCAGGCGAGTGACGTGTTCAAGCTGGACAAGGCACTTATGTGTGGTTTCTTGTAACGTCGTCGACAGAGACAAGCATGTACGGATGAGATGAGCCCGGACCGATGTGCCACTGGGGGGCGGGGTTGCTCAACAGAGCACAGGGGAAGTGAGTCTTGGACGTATGGTGAAACACAGTGTTTCACACTAAATTCGGTGAAAGTTTGTGGTGTCACAAGAAGTCAATGCCTAGTATAGGTTTGTCAATTTTGCACAATAAAAAAGTCCACTCGAGGACTGCAGTTTGCAGAGAGAGAGATGACGCGTGAAGTTGAACCTGAGCATTGTAGTTTAGTTGAATTCACAGCTTGCTGTGAAGTATGATGAGGGCGGATGTTCGACGACGCTAAGGACGTGGGCAGCAGTGAAACGTCGGCGCCTGTGTCCACTAGAAAAAAGTATCCCGACGAAATGTCTTTAATGTAAAGTCGTCCACAATTATCCAGTGTTTCCCAGACAGAATGGAGCACTGGGAGGTGCCTGTGATGTTGTGCACAGGAGGTGGCACCCGAACCTACCTGTGATTGGCGTTTGGGAAGTAGCAGGGTGGTCTGCAGTTCCATGCTGCCTCACCAATCCGTGTGTGGAAGTAACAGTTACGGGTAGTGCGGTTGCATTTCCTGCGTAAAGTTCGTTGCCAGTGGTGGTGGTTGAGGTTCGGTGGCCACAGGTTCGGTTGCAGGAGGGGGCATGACCACGGGAAGAGCTGATGACTTCTCAGTTGCTTGTTTACTGCTTCCCAGAGCGAGCGGAATGGTCGGCACAGTACGGCCCCGGCTGCGTCCGGCCACAGGGCGATGAGCCTGAACCTGAGACTTGTCAGGTAGGCAGTGGTTGGCAAAGTGGAACAGTGATGCATTGTGCAGCTTGTCAGCAATCGTCATTCTTTGCTCGATGGGTTCAGGAGGCCTTTGAGTCAGAGCAAAGCGGATGTGAGGAGATAGTTTATCTGACCAGATGGCAAGGAGAGTTGTGTCAGAGAATAGATCGGTGCTGACCAGGGCACGTAGCCATCTCCAGAGCTGGGAAGGTTTGTCGTTGCATAGTTGCTTGATGTGGAGCACTTGCCGTATTGCTGCCGCAGTTGAGCATGCAAGCCGACGTAGAACTGTCTCTTTGTCTAGAGTGTACCGGGTAGATGAGTCCAGGGCATCTACCAGGTCAGCAACCAAGTCCTCCTGGTCGTGCAGATGGGTGATGAGGCACAGAAACCTGGTTGACTCGTCGAGTTTGTAATGGTTGAACACTCCGTCCGCAATTTTGAACCCGGTTGTAGCTCTGTTGGGATTAAACAGCGACAGTCGGTAAGCATTGTAGAATGTTCGGAAGAGCAGGTTGAGTTGAGTTCTTCGGGGCACTGCCTGAAACAAGCTGTTGTTGCTGTAGTATTCCAGGGGAGTGTGCCTCCAGGGGATGTGGCAACGACGGCTGTTCGGGAGGCAGCATGAAGGTGACACATTATGGTATAGCGCGATCTGTCGCGACGTAGAAGGCCGACGTGGGTGAGACACCATAATGTGTCGATTGAGGTTGCAGAACCTCAAACCGTTGTGGGTGTGTTAGGATTGATGCGTCGTGGAAGACCGACGCGGATGAGGCACCAAGATGTGCCGAGAACGGTAGCAGAAGCTTGACTGGAGTTGGCGCGTGGGCGACAGATGAGAAAAAGATCAAAGTTTGAGAATGCGTGTTAGTCCACGGAAAGCTTGACGTATGATCAGAGCCGGGGCCACCTGTGTTGCAGGAAGGCTGTGGAGGTGTGGGCAGGCCAGAAGCATAGTGTGGGAAATGATGTCGAACATGGTTCAAAATCACTCTGAGCACTAAGGGACTTAACATCTATGGTCATCAGTCCCCTAGAACCTAGAACTACTTAAACCTAACTAACCTAAGGACGTCACACAACACCCAGTCATCACGAGGCAGAGAAAATCCCTGACTGTCGAACATGGGACGGAATGTGTGAAAGTTCACTGTTCATGGTCACTCACTCAAAACGGTGTGCGGATAAGGTGAATGTCGTGGCACAAAACACTGAGGCATAGCAGTGGGATGGATGTGGAGGTTAGGCACAGATAACAAGTTGTTGTTCCTATTGCAGGCCGAGGTATCGAAGTAGGAAGGCAAGTGCTGATGCTGAACCGAGGCAGGAGCGGGCGTGGTCGGATGCTGAGTAGGTTGACCTATGAACGAAGCAGTTCCGGCCATGTGGCAGGTATCTGCGTGGTACTGCACGGATTGTGGTGTGGCAAATCGTTGTCCTGGCAGTGGTAGGTTGTCCAACGAAGCATTTGCAAAAATCAGCATGGGTCCCGCACTGCACGGAGATCCGTAAGAGGTAACTGCACAGTTGATGAGGGAGGGCACATGTGGTGGGAACAAAGGCACACTCCTAACCTCACTTATTGTTGCAGGCTCGAAAACGTCCAGCGAAATTGGTGTAATCGTGAGGCATCGTGTTGCAGTCCTGGCAGGTGTACATCGCCCATAACACGATGCATGTCAATCACAAAATCCGGCGTTAGGCATTGGGCTGAAGTCATTGTTCGAATGATGTGTCAAAGTAATACACGTGAAAATAACTGTCACGGACACAGTAAAACAGTGAAAACGGAAGATGTTACAACTCGGGGTCACCAGTGAGGAGGAAGTTCGTATTGGTTACACCAAACAACACTCCCATTTTCCAGTAGTTTGTTCATTCACTTGAACATATCAAAGGCTTACAAAGAACTGACATGGCGGAACTGCGCAAAGATAACCTTAGCTTAGTTCAAAGACGATACTCAGATCAATGCTGGTGTCAACCTCATCGGCGCCACATACAGCTACATCATATTTTTCCCTGTCCATATTTGTGGTGTCAAAGAGAACCACTTGCATGAATATCAAGAGCTCAGATGGAAACCCAGTTCTAAGCAAGGAAGGGAAAGCAGAAAGATGGAAGGAGTATATAGAGGGTCTATACAGGGGCAATGTTCTTGAGGACAATATTATGGAAATGGAACAGGAGGTAGATGAAGATGAAATGGGAGATATGATACTGCGTGAAGATTCTGACAGAGCACTGAAAGACCTAAGTCGAAACAAGGCCCCGGGAGTAGACAACATTCCATTAGAACTACTGACAGCCTTGGGAGAGCCAGGCCTAACAAAACTCTACCATCTGGTAAGATGTATGAGACAGGCGAAATTCCCTCAGACTTCAAGAAGAATGTAGTAATTCCAATCCCAAAGAAAGCGGGTGTTGACAGATGTGAAACTTACTGAACTATCAGTTTAATAAGTTCATTTATCATATTAGTGTTGATGTTAATGTCCCCACACAGAATTATGCTGACCTTTGTACCTGAGACTTTATCTAGAACGTCTGTTAATTTATTGAAAACAGTGTCCACACTACCACTGGGAGATCTATACAGACACAAAATGATAATTTCTTGGTGATATCAAGCCCTGTTAATTCAACAGCTGATATTTCTAATTTGTTTGTCTTCACTTACTGCTTGCAGTATTAGACAAAGTATGTACTTGCAGCACAATGGAAATGGAACAGGAGGTAGATGAAGATGAAATGGGAGATATGATACTGCGTGAAGATTCTGACAGAGCACTGAAAGACCTAAGTCGAAACAAGGCCCCGGGAGTAGACAACATTCCATTAGAACTACTGACAGCCTTGGGAGAGCCAGGCCTAACAAAACTCTACCATCTGGTGAGTAAGATGTATGAGACAGGCGAAATTCCCTCAGACTTCAAGAAGAATGTAGTAATTCCAATCCCAAAGAAAGCGGGTGTTGACAGATGTGAAAATTACTGAACTATCAGTTTAATAAGTTCATTTATCATATTAGTGTTGATGTTAATGTCCCCACACAGAATTATGCTGACCTTTGTACCTGAGACTTTATCTAGAACGTCTGTTAATTTATTGAAAACAGTGTCCACACTACCACTGGGAGATCTATACAGACACAAAATGATAATTTCTTGGTGATATCAAGCCCTGTTAATTCAACAGCTGATATTTCTAATTTGTTTGTCTTCACTTACTGCTTGCAGTATTAGACAAAGTATGTACTTGCAGCACAATGGGACACCAGCCCATTTCAGCATTGTTGTGAAGAATCACCTGAGAGCCATCTTCAGGAATCAGTGGATTGGCCAAGGTGGCCCTGTGGCCAGGCCACCCAGGTCTCATGTGTATGGATTTCTTCCTATGGGCCATACAATGCACCTTGTGCATGAAACCGTTGTAGAAATAGAAGAAGACCTCATCCCTAGTATTGCCATCACTGTTCATGCCATTGCAGACACACCAGGAATTTTTGAAAGGACACAACATTCCATGGTCTGATGACGTACTGCATGCATACAGGCTAGTGGTCATGCATTCAAGTAGCCTCTGTGAATGCCACTGCTGTAATTAGCATGCTAAACCACTTTCTGTGCAGATTGTCTCTAGCAGCAGAAACTGCCATATGTAACATAACTAAATATGTTTGTTTTGATGTTCTATACCCCCTGTATTACTGTGAATGAATGGTTTCTTTACCTCTTGCATACTGCTGATATGCTCAAACCACCTCCTCCCATCCACTTCTGATGACACTGCTTTCCTCACCCTCTATCCTAAGATCCAGAAATACCAATGAATCATCCAAATCCATCTGTCAGTCAGTTTATCTTCTGGTGTAACAAATGGTCCTTAAGACTAACCCATCCAAAACCCACACAATATTACAGAATGCAACACCCTCACTTTCTGTCTCCCTGACTTCTACCTCACCATTTACAACCATCCCATTTAGCTAACTAACACACTAAAATACCTAGGACTGATCTTTGACTGGCAACTCCACCACAAACCATCCAACAGAAAGCCTACAACAGACTAAAACTACTAATTGGCCGAGCTTGTGGACTACACTCCTTCACTGTCTTTCACACGTACAAATCTCTGACCCACCCCATCCTTTGCTACGCAAATGTTGCATGGATATCTGCCTATGTCCCCTCCCCCCCTCCCCCCCCCCTCCTCAGTTCTATTAGCTCTCCAGATTCTTGAACGCCATGCTCTTTGCTTCACTTTCTGCATTCTCTTACCTTCCCCCCACAAGAAACCTTTACAAACTCATCAAATTCCCTCCTCTTCTCACTCAGACTGAACACCTCCTAATCACCTACATCATCTGTAAACTTGACTCCAACAATCCTTTTGTTTCTCTTCTCCTTTCCAACCCTTCGCCTGCATTCCCTCTGCCCCCTCTCCCAGAAATGAACTCTGCCCCAACATATATACATCGTACTAACTCTGACTCCACCCTACCCTATCCATCACCCCCCCCCCCCCCACACACACACACACACAGACTCCCTCCTCCTCCTCCTCCTCCTGCCCCATCCACACCACCCCATATGACACCAATATCAGTTATTTTCTCACTCCTTGTCCCCTGCAGCCACCCGTGTCAACACCTCTTACCAGTCTTCAGTGCTCATCACCACCATTCTCTTATCCTCCTCCAAATGCAGCCTTCTTTTCTCTCAATCTACCATCCCATGACAGGGCCTTTTCCATTTTTAGTGAAAGTGCATGGTGCTCTGTTTGTAATTGTCATTGCATCTTCTGTCATGTTCATTGTTTTTCAAGTGTTCTTTCTAGTACTTCATGTTAAAGCGTTTCTAAAGTGTTTTTAACTGCACTGTGTGTCCACATTTTATCATTGTTTTTAAGCAATTAATCAAGACAGCATCATATTATTTATATTTCTCCCATTCACATTACCTTTTCAAATAATTTTAAATTCTTATTACATATGTCTCATATTTTTGGTTTGAGCATCTAAGTTAGTGTTAAGTTCTACTGGCTGAAGAGTGGGTTATTTGTGCTACTGCCAACCCCACCCACAGGCGGGAGGCATGAAAAAGGAAAAAAAATGAAGTTTCAGCAAAACCTGTATAAGCAGATTATTTACTGTTTCATGCAGTAGAATGCAGTTCAACTGGGAATCATGGTGTGCCTGGATATTAAAATAGTCTCAAAAGAATTATATTGTACAACATTATGATTTGTCATATGTGTGAATGTGCTTCAGGGGCAAATCTGCCACCACTGTTACAAATGTTAGACATGTTTTCCTGCAGACATGCCATTACCATCAGAAGAATAAAACACCAACTGAGAAAATGTGGACCACCAAAAACTACCAGCTTGATGAGGGGCAGTGAAGCTGAGTTGTCTTACATATCGGAATGCATGTAAATAAAATCATTCATCCTTACAAGTGAAACAGTATCACTTCAATGGAGATTCACTGAAGTGTTTTTTGAGTCACTTGAGTACGTGACTCTCAGCTGTCCATGGCACAAGCTGTTGTAAAATGTAGATAAAGATGTACTGTGTATAAGAGCCATTCTTGCAGTCATTTCAGTAAGGTGACTTATTTCTCCCTTAAAGATTAGGTACTATTGTTTACTGTACGATCACTTAATTATAACCACACGAAGTCCAATAAATGCTCAATGAGACTGGCTTCTGTGTAGTTTTGAGAGATGATAAATTTCTGTACTCTTTCTTCGAAATATGTTTGCACTTGCTGGTCAGATTCATGCATTTTACATAAGAGCTTGTAATACTACAAACTGGTCACAACTTCAGCTGCAGCCAACAAATGGTCAAAGGTATTGCTACAAAAAGTTGCTCCAAATGATTTACCTTACACCATGAACCCACTTTGTGAGCATGATGCCATTTGGGAGAAATGGACTTGCAGAAAAGTGATTCACATCCAGTCAATGTAAAGTTCTTTGGAGACGTAGCATTTGCTTGGAAGAGGATTAGTTGTGACCTACTTGAAGGTACAGTCCCAGCACTGAACCCAATGGAGTTAAGGGGAAAATTTGAGTCATGATGTTTGCACAGGAATTTGAACTATGCCCCTCCAGACTATCAGTTCACAGTCTTACCCTCTGCATCATTCCATTTTCCACTGTAACCTCATATTACTAGCAGCATTCTTGCATGCACACACGTGTGCATGCACACACGTGTGTGTGCACACACATGCATGCATGCACGCGCGCACGCGCGCGCGCCCACACACACACACACACACACACACACACACACACACACACAAAGTAAAAATCATTTCCCTATAGACTGTACATCCTTGTCTAGGTTTCAGAAAAAGAGTTTTATATTCCGCTGCAAAATTCTGCAACAGCTTGCTGGTAGAAATCCAATGGGAAATTGAAATTCCCTGGATATTCACAAACAGATTGAAATAGAACTTCACCAGCTGCTGCTGCTATAATAACAATAATGTACTTTACTAGAATATTTGGTTTCAAGTATATAAGTTCTGATTATCATTAATGTTCATATTAAACAGATTTTTAGCTTATCCCATAGAGAGAAAGCTATAATTATCTGTGAAATCAACAGAGTTACCTGACTACTATGTAGAAGGTAGTAGGCAACACTTAGATTATTCAAAAAATTCTCTATCTTTTCTTCCCATGAAGCTTCCCTGAAACTTTCACTACAAATGAGGTGTTATCTGTTACATTCAGATAGTACAGTAGGAAGTGGTAAACCTGTGTTTATTTAATTTAAGTCTATCCATGTTTTTCAGTTTTAGTGCACTGAAGACACAGAGTATATTAAATGATGCCTTCAGTCACTAATATTTGTTTTATTACACCACACTATGCATTTCAGTCCCTGTGATCCCACCCTCAGGTGTGTCTAGATGGTCGTATTAATTTACTTCCTCCTGAGTGAGTGATGCTCTAGGACAATGTGTTCCTGTTATTCGAAGGTTAAGTGTCATATTTGGATATTGTGAAAAAAGAACAATGAAAATGAGTATAACTGAAGAAACATGAAATTTAACAGATGCCACAGTTCCTGCATTTGTCCACTAGCTGCATGCTCGAAGGTTGATAATTTTCCATACTTAGGAACATGTACATTAAAATTCTCTTCGCTGAAGGTAGTCTTAAAACTCCATGCATCGCTTTTCCTTTACATAGGGTTAGATGCACTTACAGAGGAAGAACTACATCTACACCTATACTCTCCAAACCACTGTGAGGTGCATGGCAGAGGCTACGTCCCATTGTACCAGCTATTAGGGTTTCTTCCTGTTCCATTCAAGTATGGAGCACGGGAAAATGATTGTTTGAATGCCTATGGGCATGCAGGAATTATTGTAATCTTATCCTGATGATCCCTTTGTGAGCGATATGTAGGGGGTTGTAGTATATCCCTAGAGTCATCATTTATTTAAAGCTAGTTCTTTAAATTTTAATAGACTTTCTAGGGATAGTTTACATCTCCCTTCAAGAGGTTACCAGTTCAGTTTCTTTAGTTTCTCTGTGACACTCTCCCATGGATTTAACAAACCTGTGACCATTCATGCTGCCCTTCTCTGTATACACTCAATATCGCCTGTTAGTCCTATCTTGTACAGGTCCTACACACTTGAGCAATATTCTAGGATGGTTTTCCCAAGTGATTTGTAAGCAATCTCTTTAGTAGACTGATTGCACTTCCCCAGTATTCTACTAAAAAAATGAAGTCTACCACCCGCTTTACCCACGACTGAGCCTATGTGATCATTCCATTTTGTGTCCTGCAAAGTGTTACACCCAGGTATTTATATGAATTGGCTGATTCCAACAGTGACTCACTGATATTATAGTCTTAGGATACTACATATTTTATTTTGTGAAATGCTAAGTTTTACATTTCTGAACACTTTGAGCAAGTTTCCAATCACTGCACCATGTTGAAATCTTATCGAGATCTGACTGAATGTTTATGTAGCTACTCTCAGATAGTACTTGTATAGATAACTGCAGCATCTGCAAAAAGCCTGACTTTACTATTAATATTGTCTACAAGGTCATTAATATACAACATGAACAGCCCCAACACACTTCCCTGGGGCATACCCATTGTTACTTCTACATCTGACGATGACTCTCCATCGAGGATAACATGCTGTGTTCTACCTACCAGAAAGTCCTCAATCCAATCAAAAATTTTAATTGATACCCATATGAGCATACTTTTCACAATAAGCATAGGTGTGATACTGAGTCAACTGCTTTCCAGAAACGAAGAAACACTGCATCTACTTGGTTGCCTTGATCCAAAGCCTTCAGTATGTTACGTGAGAGAAGTGGAAGTTGGGTTTCACACGATAGATTTTTTCGGAATTCATGCTGGTTGACACTGAGAAGGTCACTCTGTTAAAGATATCTCATTATCTTTGAGCTCAGAATATGTTCTAAGATTCTACAACAAATCGATGTCAACAATTTTGAACGGTAATTTTGTGGATCACTTCTACTACCCTTCTTGTAGCAAAATGTGATCTGTGCCTTTTATCAAGGACTGGGCATGGTTTGTTGTTCGTGGGATCTGCATTAGATTATAGCTAGAAGAGAGGCTAACTCAACTGCAAATTCAGTATAGAATCTGACAGGGAATCTGTCGGGGCCTAGAGCATTGTTCATTTTTAACAATTTCAGATGTTTCTCAACATCACTGACACTAACACTTATTCATTCACCTTTTCGGTGGTATGAGAATTAAATTGGGGCAATTCTTCTGGGTTTTCCTTTGTAAAGCAACATTTGAAAACAGAGTTAAGCATTTCAGCTTTTGCTTTGCTACCTTCGGTTTCAGTTCCTGTTTCATTCGCTAGGGACTGGGCACTAACTTTGGTGCCACTAACAGCTTTTACATATGACCAGAATTTCTTTGGATTTTGTGAAACATCATTTCTCAATAATCTGCTACGGTAGTCATTGGAGGCATCTCTTGACAGCCAAATGCGTTTCATCTGCTTATGTATAACCTTACACTTCGTTTTTCACTTATTATGCAGTAATCTCTGTTTCTTTAGAAGGTTTTTTACAGTGACTGTTTACCGTGGAGATTCCCTGCCATTATGAACTATATCTATCCAGTGCATGGTCAACTATTCTTTTAAACTTGAACCAGAATCCCTCTACATTCTCCTGCCCTGTGCTGAAAGTTTAAAGTTCCTCATTGCGATATGACACTACTTATTTTTTATCTAGTTTACTGAACATCAACATATTTCTGCTTGTTTTAATTGTCCTTTATACTTTGATAATCCAGCTCCCACAAATGGATCATGCGCACTGATACCAATTTTGATGCGTACATCCTCAAAGAGGTCAGGTTTATATGTCACCATTAGATCCAATATATTTCTGTCATGAGTGGTATTCCTAACTATCTGTTCTAGGTAGTTTTCAGAGAAGACATTTAATGAAGTTTCAGAGGATGTCTCATCAAGCACACCACTACAAAAACTGTAATTTTCCCAGTTAATTGTTTGATGATTTAAGTCTCCACCAATGATTACAGTATGATTGGGGAACTTATGTATAAGTGAAATGAGGTTTTCTCTGAAGTTTTTGGTTACATCAGGAGGTGACTCTGGTAGGTTAGAAGGGTCCCGGTATTCTCTTTTACCCACCCCTAATACTGAGTATTCCGCAAACAATCTCACATGCAGCTTCATGTTCAATATTATTGAGAGAAAGGGTGGCTAACTTCCAAGACATAATTATATGTGCCAGGAAAAGAGATCTTTATTTGATGTAGGGGTTTACCTCTCATTAAGGCTTGAAGATGCACTACAAAATTGTGCACCACGCCATCAAAACACAAAAACCATGCACTCAAAAATCTAAATTTCCAAAACAAAACAAAGCCAGATGGATGAATATCTTATTACAAATTAAATAAATAAACCCTGCTAGTCAAATTATATTGAACTCACTAATGACGGTACCTAAGAAACAGACTGTGTTGCATTCAAAGCATTGGCCAACAAATTCGCTCTAAAGGCCACAAAAAACACAGCAGCCATGCACTCAAAAATGGATGTTCAAAAGCAGATCCATTAGATTTACTTAAGATAGGCACCAAAAGACATCAGTTATGACAGACATCAATTATGACAGCTTGACTGTTAAATACATTTAAAAGATCAGTAGGCCAATGAAAAGATGTGATCATATTTCCAGAAAAGTACTGATATCTTATAATGACATGATAGTGACTCCCTTGAGTGTTTTCTAAAAATCTGAAATATGCAATAGTAACAACATTCATGAAACTACAGATAAGCAAATAACCTTATTGCAGATCTGGCCCCCTCCTTCCCACATCCTCAAAATTCTTTGAGAAGGTAGATCTTTGGCATAATACTGATCCATGTTTCTGACAATCTGGCAACAACTGTTCAATGTGGCTTCATAAATGATTCTCCACAGTCAAACCATTATACATCACAAACTCAGTTCTGTTAGATCTAACAACTAAAATTACCCTGTCGAAATTTCCAGTGACTTTGCCAAGGTCTTCATTTGTGTGCATTAGAAAATTTTACTAGGGTAACTTAAATATTATGTTGTTAAAGTCATCTCTCTTATATGAATGGAGTCATACCTTAAATACAGTAACCAGAGGGCCACATTAATACCTGAAACCACAGTGTTAAAAATTAACCAAGACCGGGGAGATCTTAAACATGATTGATGAAATTGTGTCCTACTTCAGTATTTGGCTCACTCAAGTTCTTGAATTACACAGATGATTTCTCACGTAAATTTTTTGGTGCAAAAACAACTGAGCTATAAGCACCCATGTCATAACCTTAGAACATAACCTTAGAACACTAATAAGTGAAAGAAGTTAAAAGCGACTATACACTAACAGCAATTGACAGAAGGAAAGAGCTAAAACCAAGGACTTCCCTTGGAGAATGGTCTACAAAATACGCTGTGAAAGCAGTGGAAGTCCTGAACCGAAGATTAAACATCCTTCGCCATATTGCTACGATGGATAAAAAGTAAAACACAGTTGACAGCCCACGCATTGTTTGCTAAAACAGCCAATAACTCAGATGGCAAACACACACTGGAACATAAGGATTAGAAAAAGGACATTTGGTCAGGAAATGATGATCCGTCAAATCTGATGACAATGAGCACAGTGGTGGGGAATCACCATTTAACAAATGGTGATGGTTACAAAGACAGTGCCCAATACACAACCTAATTAAAATGATCTTGTGACAAGAGGCCCAAGTCGGCCATGCTGCTGAGAGAGGTTTAATTCTCTGATGCTTGTCCCATGAAAAGAAAACTGGTGGTGGTGCCAAAGCAATATCTGATGACAGATGGCAACACTGAGGTCATCCAAAGAAATGGAAGAGCTAGCAGGCCAAGGTAGGACTGCAGCCTTGGAAGCAGCATCAGCAGCTTCACTTCCTGTCACACTGACACGACCAGGAGTCCACATGACCATCATGGTGGCCCCCTCAACAGCGAGCGAGTGGGAGCTTTCTTGGAGTGAATCTGAAGTAGTGTCCTTGAGGTGCAACTTAAGTCCAGGATGAACATGAGCCACCGCACGAAAACAAGACAGTAAAGGGTTCACACCCATCGGGAGTGTGACAGGTATTGTGAAGGAGAAAGGAGGCGAAGGATGGGTGGCTGGGCATGACAGACAAGTGAAAGGCATATCCGCTGAGGAGGACATCATGCCGGTATGACAGTGGTAGTTTGGCAGTTTCTGCATAGAGACTCTCAACCAGGCTTGCGGTCAAGATGTCAGTGGCCAAACATATTCCAACATGGTGGATTGTGTTAAGAAGGTGTAAGATGGATGGACGTGCAGAGGAACAAATGAAACATCCAGTCTAGTTTCAAACAGATAAGGGATCAGTACAAATGGAGAAGGGTTATCTGGTTTGCTCCCCAGAAAATGTTGCTTAGGACATGTAGGACACTGAGGGACTGGGTACAGCATGCAGCCAGGTAAGCCACTTCGGATGGCCAAGAAAGTGTCCTATCAAACATGAGCCCTACAAATTTCATAGTTTCAGGAAACAGAAGGTAACAGACCCAAGATGTAAAGACAGTGAAAGAAACCCATTATGCCACCAGAAATTCATACAAACAGTTAGTCAGTGGAAAATCAAAAGCCATTGTCAATGCTCCATGAGTAAAGATAATGGACACATCGCTGAAGATGCCACTTCAGGAGATAAGTTCATGGAGAAATGAATTGGCTGCAAAGTCATTGACGAAAAGAGAGCCAGAGATTCCTGGCCGGGTAGTCAACAATTGGGTTAATGGCTATAGGAAAGAGAATGCCGCTCAGGATGACACTTTGAGGCAAGCTGTTGTCATGGATAAAGGTGTCTGACGAGGTCAAACCCACACATACCTTGGAAACTTGGTCTTTTGAAAATTCCTGAAGGATATGGGGAAGGTGGCCTCAAAACCCCATGTGTATAGAGTACAGAGGATACCAATCCTCTATTAGGTATAATAGGCTTTATCTAAATCAAAAAACACATCCACAGTCTGGTATTTCTGCAGAAAACCATTCATAACATGAGTTGGCAAAGTGACAAGATGGTCAACTGTAGTGTGCTAAGTGCAAAATCCACATTGTGCAATGGTTAATAGATTGTGAGACTTGAGCTAATGTACCAGCCGGCCAGGAATCATACGTTCCATCACTTTGCACACAGCTGGTGAGCGAAATGGGTCAGTAGCTGGAAGGAAGGTGTTTCTTCCTTACCAGGCTTAGGTATGGGTATGACAGTGGCTTCGCACCAGCTTCTGCTAAACTTGCCATCTGCCCAAATGTGATTGTGCATATGAAGGAGAAAGCGTTTGCCCACAAGGGAAAGGTCCTGCAACATCTGAATGTGAACATCGTCTGACCCTAGGGCTGAAGATAAGGATGAGGTGAGAGCATGGTCAAGCTGTCTCACAGTAACGGTGGCATTGTAGCATTCATGAATCTGAGAGGAGAAGGATATCACCCAAGCTCCTCCACTCATATCTGAGGGAGGAAGATGGAGTGACAGTGGGTAGAACTCAAAATCTCCACAAAACAGTGGTTCAAAGTGTTGGAGATAACAATAGCATCCACAATGACATCATCTACTACTGTCAGGCTTGAAATCAACAGAGGTTACCACACACGGGGAAGAGGGAGTGAAACTCTTAAAAGAACAAGTGAAGGAAATCCAGCTAGCTTCTTTGCTCTCCAAAGAATGTGATGACACTGTGCATGCACCTGTTTATAGCGAATACAATTCACCATCACAGGGTGATGTTTAAAAATGAAAAGAGCACATCTCCATGTGCAAATCATGTTGCTCGCTGCATGCCTCAGTCCACCAGGTCACTGGGACACAGGACAGTAAATAAAAAGTGTGAGGTATGGAACATTCTGTGGCAGTAAGTATAATGTTTGTAAGGCATGCTACCTGGTTATCATAACTGGGAAATGTTGTTCATTGAAGGTCGCCAGGGAGGAGTAAAGTCTCCAGTTGGCCTTAGAAATCTGTCAGTTGGGTGTAAATACAGGTGGGGCTAAGAGTCAGCACATGGGAAATGGTCGCCTGAGTATGTGTCAAAGAGAACGGACCGCTCCAGCTGACGGGCAAGCTGGGTAGTGCAGAACAAGAGGTCTAAATGGGAATAGTTGTGTGTGGAGTCTGAAACAAATGTGAGTGCTCCAATGTTAAGACAGATGAGATTGCATTTATCGAGATGGTCAGCCAAGAGGGATATTCTGATAGGTCCTTGTAGAGTCCCAAAGGGGATGGTGGGAATTAGTCACCTAGCATTACAACTGAGTGAGGGAGCTGACCAGTCAGTTGGATTAAGTCTGCTCTGGTGACAGCGAATGATGTAGATGTTACAAAGAGAAAGTTTGAAATGAGGAAGGAATATATGGATTGCTACAGCTTGCAGCTGGGTGCTCAATAAGATGGTTTCACTATGGACATCATCCCTAATGTGCAGCATGACTCCCCCCGTAAAATGGAATGCCGTCCTTGGAGGAAAGGTCAAATCAGACTGGAAGTAAACTCAAGAGATCAAACCAGTCGTGTGGATGAAACTTCCTTTCTTAGAGCCTGCTAACAACTGGATGCTGCAATTCGAAAAGCAGCCATAATTCCTCCTTGTTAGATCTAATTCCATGAACCTTCCATTGTAAAAAGAGATATCATGGGGAATAGGGAAGGGGGCAGCTGCTGATTGACAGCCTTCAAAGATTCACAGCTACAGGGCAAAGACGCTGGAGGATCCTCTTCAATAAAATCACTTTGTGTGTCGGCATTATCCCTGGGTCGGCCTGTGGACTCCACGGCAGAAAAACGGTAGGCGGTGCACACTGGCGAATTGGAGGTTGACTGGGTGGGGATATCACATGGAAACACCAATGAAGATGATATTCTAGTTGCGGAAGGAGAAGAGCATTTGCCTTTGTTTGATTTCTTAGGGCCTTTATGGTTGGCAACCAAAGACCCAGACGTTTGTCAGCTGGAGGGACATAAAAAATCTTTGCGGCAGCATTCCTTTTGTTCTTTCTGGCCTGCCGGTTGTGACGGGACGCTCGTGGGATGAGGCAGCATGGTCGCCATTAAAATTGATACAGCGGGGAGGAGGTAGGAATCACCTCATGAGCATCTCTACCACAAGGAACACATTTGGCTGTGTTTGGACAGGACCTGTGATTGTGGTTGTGGTTATAATATTGACACTGGCAGCAGGTGCTTCAGGTTTGGAATGTACAGTCAGACCGTGATGGCTTCATAGCCTGCCCTAATCTTCCATGAAAGCACTACTTGATCAAGCGTGACAAAAAGAGTATGAGTAGGCACTAAGTTTGCATCAACCTCTTTCATTACCTGATGGATCACAGTGATGGCCTGATCAGAGAGATAATTTTGGATTTCCCCCTGCTCAGACCATCTAGCAGCTGAGAGTGAATAACATCACATGTAGAATACAGCATATGGTGTGCCTCACCATGAATAGGATATCCACAGATGAGCGAAGCTGTAAGCATTTGTGGGCTTGAAAATCACAATTGGTCTCCAGAAGCAAATTTCCATTATGTAAATGAGAGCAGGATTTCACAGGACCTGCAATTTCATCAACACTTTCCTGAATAATAAACAGATTAACCATAGCAAAGGATTGACCACTTTTCAGAATAATGAATAGATTAACCATAGCAAAGGATTGATCTCCTTCAGTGAGTGATACCAAGAGGATCGGAGTTGCAGCTGGGAGAGTCTTTGAATCTTTAGCCTTATTTTGTTTATGTTTAGTAGACACAGACTGAGATGGCAATTGGCTCATTGTGGCAAAATTCCCCATGATTGCCAGCATCTCCATAGTGCACTCCTTCTATCTGGGGGCCCCCTTGGAGGGGGGTCTCACCAACCTTAGGTGATTGTTCACACCTGTCACATCTCCTGAACTCCATACTCAGGGACCAATTGGTAATTTGAAAAGTAACAGCTGAGGTAATTACCCCTCCCTGGGCCTGGCCAGTATCAGGGGGTGCGTGTGAACTCTACCGGTCGACCCAAGGCTGGGAATTACGCATTACTTAGTCACTTGCTACACGTCAAATGCATGGGCTGGCCTTCAGGAGCACACAGGGAGGACAAAGAAACAAAGAACGTTGATGCAAATGAAGAGGAGGAGATGGAGAATGCAGAAAGAAGATAAAAACAGATGATGGACTGTTCCAATGCCAGGCTATCAAAGCTTCCCAGAACACATTGGCAAAAATTACCAAGACTTCTGTCCCAGGGAAGAGAGGGGTAAAAGAATAGCAGGAGGATAGACATGCAGCACAGAGAGGGAAGAGTTGTTCCGTAGCCAAGCACTAACACACCAATGGGTGGTGAGCCCCCTGAGGGGGTGGTCAAAAACTGTGATGTTTTCTAGCATGCTTCCACCAACAACAGTTTACATAATATCAGGATTGCATTATTACTATTACTGGGCTGATTATGGAAGTTGCTGACACCAATCTGAAGGGTAACTCCAACCTGGCATCACTTCTTGCACTATCACAACACATACGAGACAGCACCGTCGACCTCAAGTGATCACCAAGTCATGCCAGCAGCACCACATGACCTCAGTGGTTCTGTTCATCCACAACTATAAATTTCGTTGACCATAATCAGATTCCGTGTTTCATTATCATCATGCTCAGTAAGCCTCAAGTTTTGTACACCACTGTTGACAAGGCTGTCACCTGGACTGCTTACAGGGCAACTGTGATTGCTGTGCATTGGACTCTGCTTACAGACAAATTATCTAAATATAAGTGGGTGCTGTCCGAAATATTTTATATGTACCAAGTTTGTAGAATTTACGGTGTTTCCACTGTTTCATTTATTTTAAGATTAGTGCTAAAAACCTAGTTTAATATTTCAGTATTTTTATAAGCCATAATCAACAAGTTTCTCTTTAGTGTGTGACTTTATCAGTTTAAAATAGAAGCTTTTTTTCTTAGCTACATGTGTTCCACAATTTAAAAAATCTCAGTGAAAACATTGTCTTCTCTGTTGACATCATAAGTGTTATCGTAAGAAAAAATGTAAATGTTTCCAGAATGAGATTTTCACTCTGCAGCGGAGTGTGCTCTGATATGAAACTTCCTGGCAGATTAAAACTGTGTGCCGGACAGAGACTCAAACTTGGGACCTTTGCCTTCCGCGGGCAAGTGCTCTACCAACTGAGCTACCCAAGCACGACTCACACCCCGTCCTCACAGGCTTACTTCTGCCAGTACCTCGTCTCCTACCTTCCAAACTTAACAGAAGCTCTCCTGGCAAAGGTCCCGAGTTTGAGTCTCAGTCCGGCACACAGTTTTAATCTGCCAGGAAGTTTCAATGTAAATGTTGTCCCACATCTATAGTGTCAGCAACAACTGTTAAATATAGGATAGTAACTATGGTCCAATGATTTTCTGTCTCTAATACCAGCAGTGTGTTTTTTATTTAGCTTGAAAAGATTTACATGTCCAAAATCAATCATTTTACAGCACCAAACAGCAAATTAACATTCAGTTTGTATGGAACACATACAAAAATATATTCCAGACACACTATGCAATCTTATTTTCATAAATGTGCAGATAGTTACAGTAATACATTAGTTTTACAACTCTGCCATTTTTTAAAAAATTCTACCACTACAGCCAAATAATAATAAATTTCATTTAATTTTGCATAGTCCATTAAAAGGTTAAGTAATCACAATTTAACTGTAATTAACCCTTCATGCATGTTTGACAGCATGTGCTGTGCTGTCTGCTACTCTGCTATGCATTCAGTGTATGAAATGGTACATGTCATCACATTCTGAATATATTTTTGATTTCTTTCATTATAATGTCTGGGAAACCTTTTGTTGAATGACATTTTCTTAGCTACAATCAAGAAAGTTTTACTTTTTAATGTGGGAGGTGAAAGATCACGAGCTACATCTAGATTAATAATAATCTTCACAAATTTTTGATATAAAGTGAAAATACGGGCAACAGGTTTGATTCCTCTGTTGTCAAAGTGATTTCAGAACACAATAAGTATTTGTCTTGAGTGTAGCTTCATATGGAAATAAAACAATAATGATAGACAGCCCAGAAAAGAAGAAAATACAAGTTGTTCTCAGTTGTGGTGCTACAGATAAAGTCTAAAGATTAGATTGGTACATTGTGTAACTAATGAAGAGGTACTGAAGCTGTGAGTAGAAAGTAACTTCCCAGTGCATCTTTACTAAATGAAGGAACAGCTTGATAGGAGACATCAAGAACCAACAAAGAATAGGTAATTTGGTAATGATGGGATATGTTAAGGTATCAGTTGTAGAGGAAGAACACAGCTTGAATACAGTAAGCAAGTTTAAATGGTTGTAGGCTGCAGTACAAGTCAGGATAGAATGGAGACCTGCACAGTAATGTTTGAACTGGTAACAACAAGACGATGACATGATTAGGAAAAAGTTAATTTATTTCTCCTCTGTAAGCATTTATTTTGTGCTTTACTGAAGATGGCACAGAACAGTCAATACCGATTCCTGCACAAAACCGACTTATACTCCCTTACACACACACACACACACACACACACACACACACACACACACACACACACACTCTTTGAAATGTTATTTTTAAAGCCACGCTACACTGTTTGTAACTGAAGAAATTTGTCCGTTTCATTTTTATAGTACTGTTTGTACTATCTTTCTCAGAATGCTTTCTTGTGTAGTTTAGCAGATGTAGTCTCTGTAGTGTGCATTGTACATAGCACCCTCAAATACATGCAGTAAAAATCACACTACAAGAGTGGTTGGGAATTCACACCTAAGGGGTTAACCAGCTTAAATATAACTTCATCATGAGGCCATTGATTACAAGCACTTTTTGAATGGAATAAAGAATCACTGAAGTGCGCACATTGTGCTAAAAAAGAACACACTGTAATACTGTTCACAATAAACTAAATGAAGAGAGATAAATGAAGCTGCGACACTGTCCACCATCAACTACACAACTAAATAATGTTAAATAGAAATTACTTATTTACTCTTATAAATTCCACAAGTACTATTTATTACTGAGTATTCAATATCACACATAGTAAACTTTCTTTTATTTCATAGATAAAGCTCTGAATTTGGTCTCTCCTCTACTGATGTCAATATATAAAAGAGCTAAACAATTATTTAACAAGTTTGAAACAAAACAGATGAATGTTTGCCCAGAAGTACAATGAAGAGTAATCAAACTAATAAACTGTTCAGTCAACAAACAGCAATGTAATCTCATACATAAAAATTACAGGTTCATTACATGAACTATATATATTCTCATTTTACACTCTTATCATCTCCAAGAATGGAAAAAAGAAGTACAGAGCATTCTTCATACATTTTATTAATAATCTGATTTGAAAGTGGCATGTCAGTATCTTTTTTTATGAGCAACACATATGTGAAGAAGATATTAGTACATGGACATTACAGAAAACTGGTTTTCGGACAGTAGTGACAATATCTCTAGTCTTTCATTCAAACTACCAAAATGCCGAGTCATCAAAGTTTTGTATTAAACATGTTGTGTACAAATATCAATGTATCTCAGTCTGAGTAATGGAATGTTGAACAAATTGTGGCTGAAAGACACAATTCACAATTATTGTAAAATATATATTTTTGAAACATATGAGTAATATGCATTAACAATGACAGAACAGGAAAGAGTAATTACTAAGAACGAAATACAGGAACTATCACAAATTTTGAGTCAGGTACAATAGATATCAGATGATTATAGTTTTATCTACAAGCAGATATCTTCAAATATAATACTATATGACAACTTTCAAACTATGATCACAAATCTGTTATTTACATATATATTAATGTGACCAAATTTTGTACTGCACGCATCACAACTTTAAAAATAATGAGCAAAGCATACTAGCTTACAATTCTATCATTCTGTTCCTGAAGGCTAGCTTTTGTACAGACTTTCTAAAGCAATGTACATTGTGTACTCTTAACAGGCTGCCACATGATAGAGCCATGTAATAACGACTGTTGGCACATCATTGTTTTATATCTACCATTTGGAAAAAGTTACCAGGACTGTCACCTGAAAACACTAGTATTCATAAAAAACTTTGGAGATGTTAATCTGAGCTCTCTGCTGTCTCAAGCACCACTGGGTAATTTGCTGCAAACTAAATTTACAGAATAGTTTTATTGACTAGTATGTGTTGTGCCGAGCTGTAATTGTACAAAAAAATCCAGACCTGGGTTACACCAAATAAACTCAAAACCACTGCTTACTGTTCTGAGTGCACGTTCATACAATAAAGCATGCACATTATGCACATCTACATTCATCATTAAGCATTTAAATCTATCAAAATGTAATTGTCTGCTGTAAACTGCACACTCCACTATACATCAAAAACCAATTTCCAAATAATGCTTTGACTATTGCATTTCAATTAATTCTGTATAAGTTTAGTCACAAATCATGTCACTCTCACCTTCCCATACTGTTCTATGGTCTAACAGCAAATTATTCCAGTGTAGTACCACAAATAATACGTTACACAAGTGAAATTTTAAAAGGTGCTAGTGTGTCACTGGGAGGCACCATTTTTGTTTTCCTTGTGCTCTCATCTAGTCAGCTTTTTTTTTATCAGTCCATTCTGTTTAGTGCCCTTTCAATGACTGTGACATAAAAAAAGATGGTCAGCATTATGCAAAATTTTGGGGCTGGGTATATATGTCACAATATTATCATATATAATCACATCACAATATCTGCACCAAACTCCACTGTCTGCATGCATCACAAGCACAATATTCTTCAAGTAAGACACGCACAGAATAACTTTCAACTACACATAAATACACAACAGGAAGTTATTTTCTCTTTTGTCTAGAAACTAGAATCTTGAACAGATGTTTTACTAATCAAGTTCATGAGATACATAGTGATCTGCAGTATTTGAAACTTAAAGCAACAACTGTACACCTTTCTTACACACACACACACACACACACACACACACAGTATTTACGTCAAACAATCAGAGGTGATAGATTGTATCATGGGGAACAACATTTTAGGACATCTAACATTGCCGGAAATTGTCAGTCAACATTTTGTCTCTAACAGAAGTTCTTCTCTTGACACAATCTATCGTCCCTAGATGTTTGATGCACAGACTTTGAAACACACTGACAACCACTTTCCTTGGTAACACAGTCTACATAATGACATTAGTCTACTGGCTGGCCATTATGTATTCTATACATTTACATAACTGTACAATAACATTGGAAAAGGAATCTAAGTCAGTGTGTCAGATAATGTTTTTAAAGCCAATTTATGAAGCCAGAGACAATCTATCTCCTTCAATTCGTTTCAGATCAGTAATCATGGGAGACATATTTTAAATGTTTGTTTTTTCAGTCACAAAATAAGCAATAAAGCTTACAGAATCTCTTATGATTGATTTCTCCAGCTTTAAAAGCATTATTATGCAAGTGTACAGATTATCTTTTCTGTATAACATGTGTAATCTTGCTGAACAAGTCTGA
Source organism: Schistocerca nitens (assembly GCF_023898315.1). Taxonomy (NCBI): domain Eukaryota; kingdom Metazoa; phylum Arthropoda; class Insecta; order Orthoptera; family Acrididae; genus Schistocerca; species Schistocerca nitens. Next base: position 781,779,348 of record NC_064618.1, read on the forward strand.
ATTAAAAGCTTGACAAACATAGCTCACATTAAATAGCATATATATCCAGTTCATGAACTCTTGACTAGCATAGCTTTCCAGTCTATACCTTTGAAGAAAGGATGTGACTTCAGTTTTTCAATCCCATTAATGCCAGAACCAAGTCTTTCTTCGGGATCATACCTCAGAAGCTGTAAAATACAAAGATATAGTTAGTGTTAAAACACACAGATTTATCTAGGTAGCTGGTGAATAAACAGTGAATTGTACATTATAAATAGGAATAACAATGTAATAGCAATAATTCTTTTGGGTGTATCCACCATGACATCTTGTTGTTGTTGTTGTTGTTGTTGTTGTTGTTGATGTGGTCTTCAGTCCAGAGACTGGTTTGATGCAGCTCTCCATGCTACTCTATCTTGTGCAAGCTTCATCATCTCCCTGTACCTACTGCAATCTACATCCTTCTGAACCTGCTTAGTGTATTCATCTCTTGGTCTCCCTCTACGATTTTTACCCTCCACACTTCTCTCAAATACTAAATTGGTGATCCCTTGATGCCTCAGAACATGTCCTACCAACCGATCCCTTCTTCTAGTCAAGTTGTGCCACAAATTTCTCTTCTCCCCAATTCTATTAAATACCTCATCATTAGTTATGTGATCTACCCATCTAATCTTCAGCATTCTTCTGTAGCACCACATTTTGAAAGCTTCTTTTCTCTTCTTGCCAAACTATTTATTGTCCATGTTTCACTTCCATACATGGCTACACTCCATACAAATACTTTGAGAAAAGACGTCCTGACACTTACATCTATACTCGATGTTAACAAATTTCTCTTGTTCAGAAATGCTTTCCTTGCCATTGCCAGTCTACATTTTATATCCTCTCTGCTTTGACCAACATCATTTATTTTGCTCCCAAAATAGCAAAACTCTCTTACTACTTTAAGCGTCTCACTTCCTAATCTAATTCCCTCAGCATCACCTGGTTTCATTCGACTACATTCCATTATCCTCGTTTCGCTTTTGTTGATGTTCATCTTATATCCTCCTTTCAAGACACTGTCATTTCCGTTCAACTGCTCTTCCAGGTTCTTTCTGTCTCTGACAGAATTACAATGTCATTGGAAAACCTCGAAGTTTTTATTTCTTCTCCATGGATTTTAATACCTACTCCGAATTCTTCTTTTGTTTCCTTTACTGCTTGCTAAATATGCAGGTTGAATAACATCGGCGATAGGCTACAACCCTGTCTCACTCCTTTTCCAACCACTGCTTCCATTTCGTGCCCCTCGATTCTTGTAGCTGCCATCTGGTTTCTGTACAAATTGTAAACAGCCTTTCGCTCCCTGTATTTTACTCCTGCCACCTTCATAATTTGAAAGACAATAGTCCAGTCAACATTGACAAAAGCTTTCTCTAAGTCTACAAATGCTAGAAACATAGGTTTGCCTTTCCTTAATCTATTTTCTAAGATAAGTCGTGGGGTCAGTATTGTCTCATTTGTTCCAGTATTTCTACGGAATCCAAATTGGTCTTCCCTGAGGTCGGCTTCAACCAGTTTTTCCATTCGTCTTTAAAGAATTTGCGTTATTATTTTGCAGTCGTGACTTATTAAACTGACAGTTGGTAATTTTCATATGTGTCAACAACTGCTTTCTTTGGGATTGGAATTACTACATTCTTCTTGAAGTCTGATGGTGTTTTGCCTGTCTTATATATCTTCTCACCAGATGGTAGAGTTTTGTCAGGACTGGCTCTCCCAAGGATGTCAGTAGTTCTAATGGAATGTTGTCTACTCCTGGGGCCTTGTTTCGACTTAGATCTTACAGTGCTCTGTTAAACTCTTTGCACAGTATCATATCTCCCATTTCATCTTCATCTACATCCTCTTCTGTTTCCATTATATTGTCCTCAAGTATATCGCCCTTGTATAGACCCTCTATATACTCCTGAGCTCTTGATATTCATACAAGTGGTTCTCATTTCTCCAAAGGTCTCTTTAATTTTCCTGTAGGAAGGTATGTATCTTACCCCTTATGATATATGCCTCTACATCCTTACATTTGTCCTCTAGCCATCCCTGCTTAGCCATTTTGCACTTCGTGTTGATCTCATTTTTGAGACTTTTGTATTCCTTCTTGCCTGCTTCATTTACTGCATTTTTGTATTTTCTCGTTTCATCAATTAAATTCAATATCTCTTCTGTTACCCAAGGATTTCTATTAGCCCTTGTCTTTTAGCCTACCTGATCCTCTGCTGCCTTCACAATTTCATCCCTCAAAGCTACCCATTCTTCTTCTACTGTATTTCTTTCCCCCATTCTTGTCAACAGTTCCCTAATGCTCCCCCTGAAACTCTGTACAACCTCTGGTTCTGTCAGTTTTCCCAGGTCCAATCTTCTCAAATTCCCAACTTTTTGCAGTTTCTTCAGTTTTAACCTACAGTTCATAACCAATAGATTGTGGTCAGAGCCCACACATGCCCCTGGAAATGGCTTTCAATTTAAAACCTGGTTCCTAAATCTCTGTCTTACCATTATATAATCTATCTGAAACCTTTCAGTATCTCCAGGCCTCTTCCACATATACAACCTTCTTTCATGATTCTTGAACCAAATGTTAGCTATGATTAAGTTATGCTCTGTATTCACCAACTACATTTCCTTCTCTTCCTTTTCCTACTATCGAATTCCAGTCACCCATGACTATTAAATTTTCATCTCCTTCACAATCTGAATAATTTCTTTTATCTCGTCATACATTTCATCAATCTCTTCATCATCTGTGGAGCTAGTTGGTATATAAACTTGTACTACTGTGGTAGAAGTGGGCTTCGTGCCTATCTTGGCCACAATAATGCGTTCACTATGCTGTTTGTAGTAGCTTACTCGCACTCCTGTTTTTTTATTCATTATTAGACCTACTCCTGCATTACCCCTATTTGATTTTGTATTTATGACCCTGTATTCACCTGACCGGAAGTCTTGTTCCTCCTGCCACCAAACTTCGCTAATTCCCACTATATCTAACTTTAACCTATCTATTTCCCTTTTTAAATTTTCTAACCTACATGCCCAATTAAGGGATCTGACATCCCACGCTCCGATCCGTAGAACACCAGTTTTCTTTCTCTTGATAATGACATCCTCCTGAGTAGTCCCAGCCTGGAGATCCAATTGGGGTACTATTTTACCTCCGGAATATTTTACCCAAGAAGACGCCATCGTCATTTTACCATACAGTAAAGCTGCATGCCCTTTGGAAAAATTACAGCTGTTGTTTCCCCTTGCTTTCAGCTGTTCGCAGTACCAGTACAGCAAGGTCGTTTTGGTTAGTGTTACAAGGCCAGATCAGTCCATCACCCAGACTGTTGCCCCTGCAATTACTGAAAAGGTTGCTGCCCCTCTTCAGGAACCACACATTTGTCTGGTCTCTCAACAGATACCCCTCTGTTGTGGTTGCACCTACGGTAAGGCTATCTGTATCACTGAGGCATGCAAGTCTCCCCACCGACAGCAAGGTCCATGGTTCATGAGGGACATGTCATCTCATGATGTACTTGAGACAATAAAATATTAAAACAAGTGTCATTTTTTTAGTGGGAGGAAGGTGGTGGGGGGGGGGGGCAGAGAGAGAGAGAGAGAGAGAGAGAGAGAGAGAGAGAGAGAGAGAGAGAGAGAGATCGGTATTAGGAGGATAAGTGATAGACTGCTTAATATTTTCTTTCTGTAATTACCAGAAAATAATTTTGAAAATGTATTTCAATACCTGCATCTATATGCATACTCCACAATTCACCATATGGTGCATCATGCTGGAGGGTACTAAATACCACTATTGGTCATTTCCTTTCCTGTTCCACTTGCAAATAGACTGATGATAAAGTGATAATCTAAAAGCCTCCATACATGTCCCAATTTCTCATGTCTTATCTTCGTAGTCTTTATGCAAAATGTACATTGGTGACAATACAATAGTTCTGCAGCTGGCCTCAAGTGTTGGTCCTCAAAATTGCTGCAACAGTGCTCACAGAATGAGAATCGGCTTCCCTCTAGGGATTCCTATCTGATTTCATGAAGCATCTCGGTAATACTGCGCTTTGATGCTACAAGTAACAAATTTAGCAACGTGCCTCTGAACTGCTTACAAGTCTTCCTTTAATCCAATCTGGTGGGGGTCCCAAACACTTTAACAGTACTCAAAAATGGGTTACACTAGCGTTCTATACACTGTCTTCTTTATGGATAAGCTACACTTCCACAAAATTCTCCCAATAAAATGAAGTAAAGTATTTTCCTTCATACTACCAATCTGACATGCTCATTCCATTTCATATCACTTTGCAACATTATGCCTAGGTATGTAATTGATGTGACTGTGTCAAGCAGGATCTTACTAATGTTGTATCTGAATATTACAGGATTGTTTTTGCTGCTAATCTGCATTAACTTACACTTTACTACATTTAGAGCAAGCTATCATTCATCACACCAACTAGAAATCCTGTCTAAGTGATCTTACATACTCTACAGTCACTCAACGATGACACCTTCCCATACACTACAACATTATCAGCAAACAGCCCTAAATTGCTTCCCACCCTCTCAGACAACTCACTTATGTATATAGAGAATAAGAGTGGCCGTATCACACTTCTCTAGGGCACTCCTACTGATATACTTGTCTCTGATGAGCACTTGCCGTCAAGGACTATGTGCTGGGTTCTATTACCACTTGACATCCGGGAACATAATCCTTGTATTCAGACCTTCATCAACAGTCTGCAGTGGGGCATTTAGTCAAATGCTTTCCAGAAATCTATGAACATGGGATCTGTCTGTTGCCCTCCATCCAAGGTTTTGTATGACATGAAGTGAGAATAGGACAACCTGAGTTTCACACAAGCGATGCATTCTAAATCCATGCTGATTGGTGGATGGGCTTCTGAAGGACGGGCTTCTGAAGGACGGGCTTCTGAAGGAAATTTATTATATTCGCTCTCAGAATGTGTTCAAGAATTCTGTAGCAAATCAATGTTAAGGATACTGATCTGCAATTAAGCAGGTCTGTTCTTTTACCCTTCTTATGTACAGTAGCCACCTACGTTTTTTTCTAGTTGCTTGGAGCTTTGTTTCAACTCTTGCTGCTGCTTCTCTATGCCACTGATGCCTGCATTTCTATGTTCTCCATGCAGGAGTCTGTACAACAGTCAAATGATGGTATGGTTGTATGTTTCGCCGTGTGAATGTTTCATTAAATGTGAAATTAGAACTTCAGCTATTGCTGGTCAACGAGTGAATGGATAGAAGCCTTAAAACTACTTCGTGATTTTTATATATGACCAGAATTTTCTCAGTTCTCAGCAAGACATCTCACTAAGGCATGACACTGGAAGTTGTATGCTTCCGTGCAGTGATCATCTTACAGATGCATGACTTTCTACTAATTTGAACATTTGCACATCCTTTTTGAATCGAGAGAGCAACAGTCTGTTTCCTTAGCATTTTCCGATCTTTATTACTAAACTACGGAAGGCCTTTCCACCCTTAATCCACTTACTTGACACGTATATCTCCAGAGCACAATTTACAACCAATTTAAACTTTGCCCATAATCCCACTACATACATAATATTGGAGCTAAATGATGTCCTCTCATTACCTAGGTGGGAGGCTAACAACTGCTTATCTGCTTTCTCTAATGTAAATACTCTCCTAACCTTCTTGACAGATTTAGCATCTTTATTTTGCTTTTTTATATAGACTGGAAAACAATGAGATTCATAATTTTTTGTTTTCTTAATAAAAGTTTCATCCCTAGTAATAATGCATAAAGTAACAGCTACTGTTGCTGTCGTCACTTAAGCCATGAAAATTATTGCACATCAGAAAAGAACATCTAGTGACAGAGGTTTGATTAAACAAGCCGTTTGATGCACATAAATGTCTGTGTTGCAGTGTCATATGCCATTTAATTTCTTTTATATATGTGGAGCCATGCAGATGTTCAGCATGTTGCTTCAATATACTGGGTGTCCCACTTTAATCTATACTGGCTGATATCTCTGGAGTGGCATAATTCTGGAAAAAAGTCTCTAGTAAGCTTTGAAGGGGGTCATGAAATGGTTAGCTCGAAATGACCTTGAACCCTGTTTTCAAGATCAAACCATGGTCAAGTTCGTTCATTCTTGCAAATAGTGACGCCTATTTTTATTTCATATTCATATTCTATATGAAAAAATATGCATTGTTTGTAAGGAACATTTTTTTTTTCAAAAAACCAAAGGTTTAAGTTAACCTGGACTCAGGTTACCTTATCAGCAAGGTTGAGGTTACGGATATGAAAGTAGCTAGGATGATTGCATGTACTAGTAGATGGGAACAATGGCAGGAGGGTGTCCACAATGAGGAAATCAAAGAAAAACTGGGATGAACTCTATAGATGTAGCAGTCAGGGCGAACAGGCTTAGATGGTGGGGTCATGTTACACGCAAGGGAGAAGCAAGGTTACCCAAGAGACTCGTGGGTTCAGCAGTAGACAGTAGGAGGAGTCGGGGCAGACCAAGGAGAAGGTACCTGGATTCGGTTAAGAATGATTTTGAAGTAATAGGTTTAACATCAGAAGAGGCACCAATGTTAGCACTGAATAGGGGATCATGGAGGAATTTTATAAGGGGGGCTATGCTCCAGACTGAACGCTGAAAGGCATAATCAGTCTTAAATGATAATGAAGATGATGATGATGATGATGAAAACCAATGGTCTGTTGTGAGGTAGCACTTTATTGTAACTTTTCCAGGTTACCAGTATCTCAAGAATGAAGCGAGATCAGGAAAATTTTCAATGAAAATCTTGTATGGTTTCTGAAATCTGTCCACTGGTGAAATTTTCGTGAACTTGAAATGGCCTTGAAATTTTGTTAGTAGGAATTAAATTGAAATCAAATACCATGGGCATTAGTGGAACCCAATGTGCACCACTTAGAGGGTGCCGAATCAGAGACCTGCACTGTGCTTGTGCCAGCACAGTCAGAGAAGAGAAGGGTGGAGCTTTGAGGCTAACTAATAAGCGTCACTGTAGGACAATTGGAAATCGCGACTGGGGGTTCAGAGAAATTTCTCAGCCGTGCTCACTTAGAATGATTCTTGACTTTCGTGACTCCCATAAATTTTTCTCTTATGGACTTGGAAAAAATTTGTTTTAAGTAAATTAGAAATATTACACCTTGTCGAAGTCTGATGAATTACGCCTCGTGGGACTCAGAACAATCTCGTCTCAAAGACTCTAATGAGTTCCTGCGAAGTGAAATTATTCCAAATCCGTACAAGCAAAATTATTCTCAACATGAATGTTTCGATCCCACAAGAGGGAGGGGGGCGGGCGGGGGGGGGGGGGGGGGGGGGGGGCGAACTTTATGTGAGTCACCTTGTCACTCAACTGTCTTTCTTGGGCCCATCTTTCGTTTCTGCCTTCTTTCCATATTTGAAAAGGACAGATTACCATGGATTATTTCATTATTTACATCAATATCAAGATATGTAAAAGGTGCCCTCTTGAAAGACACCCATCTGTTAGACACCTAAGTAATTTTCTGAAAGAGCGCACTTGGATACTGTATATTTTGGCTTCACATTGTGGCATAAACAACAGCAAGCATGTGTAAACAAACAGATCATGTATAGTGTAATAAGTCAGTTGTCTTGCAACACACTTACCGGATGTTTCGTTGAAGGAAAAACCTAAGAAAACCAATAATAGTAAAACTAATTGGTACAATTTATTGCTTGACTCTGATCTCTCCGAAATGGCTGATTACATGCCTTTAGAATTAGTGAGAATGATAAAAATTGTTGGCGAGTGTCGTGACAATTATGGAGCCGTACAAAGATTGTATGCCGAGAGATACCCCGATGCCCGTCATCCCACGAAGGTTACAATTAGGTCTTTGGTAAGACGAGCTGAGAGAGACACCTTGAAAAGGCAGGGATGAAAGATGGGCCCGAGAAAGGCGACTGCGCTGGGAGTTCATGCTAGCGTCGCTGAAGATCCACAGCTTTCAACTCATCAGATTCAGTGAATTCATGGCATGCCTCGATCAACAGTATCTTGTGTTTTAAGATACTTTAAATTCCACCCATATCACTTCCATATCACCCAAGCAATTGAGCCTGGGGATCCTGAGAGATTCCAGGCATTTTGTCGATGGGCTGATACGCAAATAAGTCGTGATCCCTTTGTCTTCGCACACTCTCTCTTTACAGACAAGACGAACTTCGACAACATGGGAGGAGTCAATCTCCATAACGCACACTACTGGGCAGAAGCAAATCCTCACTGGCAATGAGATCACCAAACACAGAGACGGTGGCCAATCAATGTCTGAGCAGGCGTAATTGGAGGTTACACAATAGGTCCTGTTTTTTATGGTGAAAAGTTGAACAGCTTGTGCTATCTTCATTCCAGAATCTGGTGCTCCCTTTACTAGAAAATATCCCCCTAGACATAAGAGCACGTATGTGGTTTCAACATGACGGTGGCCCTGCACATCAGGCCTTACCTGTCAGAAGATACCTTAATCAACTTATCCGTATCAATGGATTGGTATCAGTGGTGCAATTCATGAATTCCCGTCAAGATCACCAGACTGAACACTTCTTATGGGGAGCTGTGAAGCAGGTGGTGTACTCCACTCCCCTTTCCAGGCAATCACCCATCAGACATTGAATGATGTTGAAACCAGTTTCCTACAGAGAGTGAAAATGTGCATTAGGCAAAACGGGCAGTTGATCGAGCATCTGAGATCCTAAATTTACAGTGAGAAACATGTTAATCAGCCCTTTTCAGGGCTAACGATGTGCTAAGTCCGCTGGGCAACCTCCATTTAGTGTGCATTGGATTCTGCTAATGCCGACAGTATTTGCTTTAAGGTTAATTTCTACTGAAGAATTTCAAGGCCATTTCAAGTTCGCAGAAATTTCACCAGTGGACAGATTTCGGAAATCATACAATATTTTCACTGAAAATTTTTCCCGATCTCACTTCATTCTCGAGATACTGTTAACCTGGGAAGTTACAATGAAGTGTCCTCTGGCGAAAAACTACTGGTTTTTTGAAAAGAAATGTTCCCTTCAAACAATGTGTATTTTTTCATGTAGAATACGAACATGAAATAAAAATAGGGGGTTACTATTTGCAAAAACGAACTTGACCTTGGTTTGACCTTCAAAATAGGGTTCAAGGTCATTTCGAGGTAACCATTCTATGACCTCCTTCAAACCTTATAACTTTTACGAGAGACTTTTTTTTGCAGAATCGTGCCACTCCAGAGATATCAGCTGGTATAGATTTAAATGGGATACCCTGTATATGAAATTCATGCCTGGCACTTACTATCTACATCACCACCACTGTGAATGTTATTTATCATTGTGATTCTCTTGCTTCATTTCAGAACTTCTTGTACTTTTCCGGAAGTATAAAATTTGTTATGAAGGACATCAACCCTTTGTAATAGAGAAGTATGGCAACCAAACTTATTTTATCACCAAATGAAAACTACAAAATATTCTAACATAACTACACAGTAAGGTGAAATGGTACACTGTGTCTTTCAATACACAGAAATTAATTAAGGCAGCTCTGTCCATTCATTATATGACTGGGATGCTAATAACTGCTTATTTGATTTTTCTAGGATAAATGCTCTCAAAGCCTTCTTCGCAGATTTAGTAAAAAACAAGAACAAGACAATCAGGTAGTTCTAATAATATAAAATCCTAATATGTAAAAAATTTGAATGGAAAACAAAATATTAAACGATGCAGCTCTAAATAATATGTGCCATTTGGAACAATTCAGTAAATGTTACTGACTATATTGATTATCCTACTTACAGTAGATAAATCAGCCATCCACAAAATTTCAGGCCTGTGGCAATTCAGTGCCATTTCTTCAACAGGTCTAATGATAAATATCAAATTACACTATACCAGTTGTTGAGTTTGCTCATATTAGAGCTGGCACAGGATAGTGTTAAACCACACTCAAAAGACAACTTCAAGACTCATAGTGGATTTTTTTATTTGCACAATGAACGCAAATCCTTTATACCATTGCTTGGAGACTTCTACATCTGGATGTGCAAAAGCAGTAAACTTGAAGACATTGTCACGGTTACAACCATTTGAATACACTTTCACTCAACAAATCAGATAGCCTAGCATTATACATTAACAACATGGGTTTTAAAATAGTGGACAAAAGATTTTACTGGTCTATTTTAACCAGTTTCAAGTGATTATGATTATGACAGGACAGAGTTTACAACAGACTCATCAAATTTTGTTTGCCTCCATCTGAAAAACGTAAGACTATTTAAAAAAAAAAAAAACAGATCAAATAGACATAAATTCACTTATAGTTCTGGTATGCACTGCAGACACACAAGATTTTTTCTGCATTCAAACAAGACTGCAAAAGTCAAGCATGGAAGTAATTTCTTTTACAAAACTAGCAAGATGAGAATATATTGCACAACCAGAAATCATCCACATACTGAAGTAATCTGTACTGTAGTACTCATCATGTTCAGTAACTGGGTGGTCAAGTTTGCAGTCAGTCACAGTTTGGCAGTGCTGATCCAAACAGATAGGCAGTTGATTAGTAATGGCCCCAAAATTAACAGAAGAAGGCAACTGCAACACAGTTGGAATGTAACATAACTACTCTCACACGTGAGACTACCGTCTATAAGATAGGAAATGGCCATGACTGGGTTGTAGTACAAGGTGGTAGGTGGATATACAGGACCAGTTTTGTACCTCAATCATCCAAGGACAAATGACTTGTGTGGTTCAGGATTTGGAGCAGTTTTGGCAGACGTAGTGAGATGGGGGTAGAGCGGGAGTTACAACCCATGGGCCCCCAGACTGCTGCAAATAGCCTATTTAACTCATTTATTATACTTTTTTAAGTGTGGATGTAAGAAGGAAAGATTAATTTATAGAAGCATCAATTTTGTGTGATAAGAATATCACAGTCTCTATTAGAATTTAGTGAGGAAATGTAACACAGACACCCAGTAATGTTTCCTTCATCTGTGCATCATTCTCTCCTCCATCTATTATGCAGCGGTAACGCAGGAAAAACCACATTTTTCTGCATCATTGATTTCCCTTATTGCCTTCTTTGATACAATACTGTCAAATTAACTATGGAGCACAGTCAAATTAGAGAGCCCTACAAGACCGACACTATGTGATCAAACATATCCAGACACCCCCAAAACATACAATTTTCATATTAGATGCATTGTGCTGCCACCTACTGCCAGGTACTCCATATCAGCGACCTCAGTAGTCATTAGACATTGTGAGAGAGCAGAATGGGGCACTCCGCAGAACTCACAGACTTCAAATGTGATCAGGTGATAGGGTGTCACTTCTGTCATGTCTGTGCACGAGATTTCCACACTCCTAAACATCCCTAGGTCCACTGCTTCCAATGACATAGTAAAGCGGTAATGCGACGGGACACAAACAGCACAAAAGCGTACAGGCCAACCTAGTCTGCCAATTGACAGAAACCGCCCACAGTTGAAGGAGGTCGTGATGTGTAATACGCAGACATCTATCCAGACAATCATACAGCAATTCCAAACTGCATCAGGATCCACTGCAAGTACTATGACAGGTAGGTGTGATATGGGAAAACTTGGATTTCATGGTCAAGCGGCTGCTCATAAGCCACACATCACACCAGTAAATGTCAAATGACGCCTCGCTTGGTGTAAGGAGCATAAACATTGGATGATTGAACAGTGGAAAAACGTTGTGTGGAGTGACGAATCACGGTACACAATGTGGCGATCCGATGGCAGGGTGTGGGTATGGCAATCTAGTGAATGTCATCTGGCAGCATGTGTAGTGCCAACAGTAAAATTTGGAGGAGGTGGTGTTATGGTACGGTTGTGTTTTTCATGGAGGGGGGCACCCCTTGTTGTTTTGCATGCCAGTGTCACAGCACAGGTCTACATTGATGGTTTAATCACCTTCTTGCTTCGCTCTGCTAAAGAGCAATTTGGGGATGGCGACTGCATCTTTCAACATGATCGAGCACCTGTTCATAATGCATGGTCTGTGGCAGAGTAGTTACACGACAATAACATCCCTGTAATGGACTAGCCTGCACAGAGTCCTGAGCTGAAACCTATAGAACACTTTTGGGATGTTTTGGAACGCCGACTTCGTGCCAGGGCTCACCGACTGACATTGATCCTCAGTGCCGCACTCCATGAAGAATGGGCTGCCAGTTCCCAAGATACCTACCAGCACCTGATTGAACTTCTGCCTGTGAGAGTGGAAGCTGTCATCAAGGCTAAGGGTGGGCCAACACCATATTGAATTCCAACATTATTGATGGATGGCATCATGAACTTGCAAGTCATTTTCAGCCAGGTGTCCGGATACTTTTGATCACATAGTGTATGTCAGGGACCATCCTGCCTCCGCAAGGCCTGTATGTGGTTCTGAGATGGATGAAGTAGAGCATAGTTTAGGTAGGTGACAAAATATTATTTTGAATGATGATATCTATCACTTCGGGATATGACAAAAGGTAACAGAAGCAATGAAAAATCATGTGGAAGACTTTTTCCAGACCTCGGTGGTAAGCAGAGTACTGGTCAGTGAATGGTTCAGTGTTGTGGTTAGGTTTGTTAGTGTCACAGGATATCTACAAATGTATTCTCTTGTGGTGACATCAATTAATAAATTGTTCTCGTGTTTCAAACAGTGTCTAGTGCTTAATTGCTCACAAGCTGTTGGCAGAGATTTTCTCTGCTACTGTCATGTAGATGCTGATGCTGTGCTTATTACAGCCGTGGTGTCACCAGTGACATCACTGGTGCTCAGCCCTGCACCATATACGGCACTGTTTTGGTGACATGACCACTGCACTCACTTTAACTCCCCAATCACAGGAGCCTAGGCCATACTCAGCTGCAATTCACCATCTCTACTGAGGATGTTGTCCGATATTGAGATCTGTATTGCTTCATTTAGTATGCTATTCCAGACGCCGTTAGTCCTTTGATAATAGAAGCCTCATTGAATGCATTTCGCTGTCCTTTTTCCAGTACATGTTCTGCTACAGTTGATTTTTTGAGACAGTGTAATCGGAAACACCTTTCATGTTCTATGTGGCACTGTTCAATTGTGTGGAAAATATGACCAACACAAAACCACCCAAATCCACATGGTATTTTGTATATTCCAATTGTTCCTCCTTAGTTGCCAGAGCTTTGCTGGTGGCTTGTACTGCACATCTCTTCAGGGGCCAGATAACGTTCCCTGTTATTGAGCCACACAACTGCAGAAACACAATCTTCTTTGTGTCTTCCTGGATGTCCTTGCCTGCAGTAAACCCAATTGTGTCTCGGTCATTGCATTTACCGCAAGCTCACCCACATGGATCGGTATCCACATGCCACCAGTTACCACCACCCACCACACACCACCCAACACAGAAACAGTCTTCCCTGAGGAACTGAAACCTTCTCCGATATCAAAAACCTGCCGAGGTAACTGAGCAATTTACATAAAGTTTTCAAGGAAAATGGTTACAACAATAGATAAAGTTTTCAAGGAAAATGGTTACAACAATAGATAAATTTTGCAAGCTGTTTCATCTAAGCTAAGAAAGCAGACAGCCCCTGAAGAAGACGCTAAAATGATTATTTTTTTACTGGGGAGATTAGCCAGCTCCTGAAGAGCCATAAAATCAATAGTCTTCAGGCCACCAGCAAACAACTGACAAGTAATGAAGCCTGTGGAAAGACAATGTAGGCATAGAACACCTGAAATATACAATACAATGTGTGGCTCTGGGCAGTTTTCTGTTCGACTGTCTGCACTGTTGAATAGTGCTGCATATAATGTGTAAGGTGTTTCTGCCTAAGCTATCACAAAAAATCATCTGTACCACACCATGCACTGGAAAATGAACACCAAATTGCATTCAATGAGACCAACAGCTTCTGAGATAGTGTAACAAACGAAGCAACAGAGATCCAAATATTGGACAACACCCTCAACAAAGATGGTGGATTGCAGCTGATTACTGTCTGGGAACCCATGACTGGGGAGTTGAAGTGGGTGTGGTCATCATGCAACTGAAACATTACCATAGTGCCATTGAAACATTACCATATGTGGTGTGGGACTTAGCACCAGTGATGTCACAGGTGATGGCGCAGCTATATAAGCACAGCAGCATGATACGAAAGTCGAGATTAGATTCAGTTTTTGTTCCATAGACCCAAAAACTGAGAAGATTCTCATGGGTGTGGAACATGTCATACATAAAAACATAAAACGTTTTAATATAATACTTACTACCCTGATCATTTGGCAGGAGATTGTCAAAACAGTTGAATACAATGTGGTAAACTGGAACAGCTAATATTTACAGAATTAACACACTGTCAGAATGAAGCATTGTTATGCACTATTAATAAATTTATCATACACAAAATACCTAATCTTGACTGTTGTCACCAACTGCTGTCCAAACTGAAACATATCAGACATTTTTACTTAAGCTGGCTTAACGGTCTCTGTTAAGATATTCATCTACAGAGTAGAAGGAGTTGCCTATCAAAAAGTCTTTCAAACACTGTTTAAACTGTGCTTTATTTGAAATCAAGTTTTCAATGGTTGCTGGCAATTTATTGAAAATATGTGTTCCTGAATATTGGACCCCCTTTTTGAACCATGTTTTGAGTTATTGGTTGGAAATAGAGATATAGTACTTGCAACAAATTTATTTAAGGAATAAATATACTGAGAAGCAGTGGTTAGAATACCAAGTTCCTTGAACATGTTTCTACATGATGTTCTTGAATTTACACCACAAATGATTCTTATCACACACCCTAAAAATTTTTGCTCGGTTTGATGAGTTACTCCAGAATATGATCCCATATGACATAATAGAATGAAAGTAAGCAAAGTATGCTCTTTTTTTATATATATATATTTATATCTCCTACATCTGACATCACTCTCATTGCAAATACAGACTTGTTTAGGCGTTTAAGCAGTTCTGTGGCATGCCCTTCCCAACTGAATTTATTATCGAGTTGTAATCCCAGAAATTTAACAGTGCCAACCTCTATGATCTGTGTGTCTTCATATGTTATACATATGATGGAAGGAAATATCTTACTGGTTCTGAGCTGCATATAGTGTGTCTTTTCAAAGTTTAAAGACTGTGAATTAGCTTTAAACAATTTATTAATGTCAGTGAAAATTTGATTAGCAACTATTTCTAAATCTGTAATTGATTTGCTACTTATTGCAATGTTTGTATCATCTGCAAACAAAACAAACTTAGCATCTGACAATGAAACAAACAAGAGATCATTAATGTACACAAGAAAAATCAATGGACCCAAAATGGAACCTTGGGGAACACCACATGTAATTAATTCCCAGTCAGATGAAGACTGACTGCTTACTGCACAGGTATTTTGCAACAGCACCCTTTCTTCCCCCATGAACCATGGACCTTGCCGTTGGTGGGGAGGCTTGCGTGCCTCAGCGATACAGATGGCCGTACCGTAGGTGCAACCACAACGGAGGGGTATCTGTTGAGAGGCCAGACAAACATGTGGTTCCTGAAGAGGGGCAGCAGCCTTTTCAGTAGTTGCAGGGGCAACAGTCTGGATGATTGACTGATCTGGCCTTGTAACATTAACCAAAACGGCCTTGCTGTGCTGGTACTGCGAACGGCTGAAAGCAAGGGGAAACTACAGCCGTAATTTTTCCCGAGGACATGCAGCTTTACTGTATGATTAAATGATGATGGTGTCCTCTTGGGTAAAATATTCCGGAGGTAAAATAGTCCCCCATTCGGATCTCCGGGCGGGGACTACTCAAGAGGACGTCGTTATCAGGAGAAAGAAAACTGGCATTCTACGGATCGGGGCGTGGAATGTCAGATCCCTTAATCGGGCAGGTAGGTTAGAAAATTTAAAAAGGGAAATGGATAGGTTAAAGTTAGATATAGTGGGAATTAGTGAAGTTCGGTGGCAGGAGGAACAAGACTTTTGGTCAGGTGATTACAGGGTTATAAATACAAAATCAAATAGGGGTAATGCAGGAGTAGGTTTAATAATGAATAAAAAAATAGGAGTGCGGGTTAGCTACTACAAACAGCATAGTGAACGCATTATTGTGGCCAAGATAGACACAAAGCCCATGCCTACTACAGTAGTACAAGTTTATATGCCAACTAGCTCTGCAGATGATGAAGAAATTGATGAAATGTATGACGAGATAAAAGAAATTATTCAGGTAGTGAAGGGAGACGAAAATTTAATAGTCATGGGTGACTGGAATTCGTCAGTAGGAAAAGGGAGAGAAGGAAACATAGTAGGTGAATATGGATTGGGGGGAAGAAATGAAAGAGGAAGCCGCCTTGTAGAATTTTGCACAGAGCATAACTTAATCATAGCTAACACTTGGTTCAAGAATCATGAAAGAAGGTTGTATACCTGGAAGAATCCTGGAGATACTAATAGGTATCAGATAGATTATATAATGGTAAGACAGAGATTTAGGAACCAGGTTTTAAATTGTAAGACATTTCCAGGGGCAGATGTGGATTCTGACCACAATCTATTGGTTATGAACTGCAGATTGAAACTGAAGAAACTGCAAAAAGGTGGGAATTTAAGGAGATGGGACCTGGATAAACTGAAAGAACCAGAGGTTGTAGAGAGTTTCAGGGAGAGCATAAGGGAACAATTGACAGGAATGGGGGAAAGAAATACAGTAGAAGAAGAATGGGTAGCTCTGAGGGATGAAGTAGTGAAGGCAGCAGAGGATCAAGTAGGTAAAAAGACGAGGGCTAATAGAAATCCTTGGGTAACAGAAGAAATATTGAATTTAATTGATGAAAGGAGAAAATATAAAAATGCAGTAAATGAAGCAGGCAAAAAGGAATACAAACGTCTCAAAAATGAGATCGACAGAAAGTGCAAAATGGCTAAGCAGGGATGGCTAGAGGACAAATGTAAGGATGTAGAGGCTTGTCTCACTAGGGGTAAGATAGATACTGCCTACAGGAAAATTAAAGAGACCTTTGGAGAGAAGAGAACCACTTGTATGAATATCAAGAGCTCAGATGGCAACCCAGTTCTAAGCAAAGAAGGGAAGGCAGAAAGGTGGAAGGAGTATATAGAGGGTTTATACAAGGGCGATATACTTGAGGACAATATTATGGAAATGGAAGAGGATGTAGATGAAGATGAAATGGGAGATAAGATACTTCGTGAAGAGTTTGACAGAGCACTGAAAGACCTGAGTCGAAACAAGGCCCCGGGAATAGACAACATTCCATTAGAACTACTGATGGCCTTGGGAGAGCCAGTCATGACAAAACTCTACCATCTGGTGAGCAAGATGTATGAGACAGGGGAAATACCCACAGACTTCAAGAAGAATATAATAATTCCAATACCAAAGAAAGCAGGTGTTGACAGATGTGAAAATTACCGAACTATCAGTTTAATAAGTCACAGCTGCAAAATACTAACGCGAATTCTTTACAGACGAATTGAAAAACTGGTAGAAGCGGACCTCGGGGAAGATCAGTTTGGATTCCGTAGAAATGTTGGAACACGTGAGGCAATACTAACCTTACGACTTATCTTAGAAGAAAGATTAAGAAAAGGCAAACCTACGTTTCTAGCATTTGTAGACTTAGAGAAAGCTTTTGACAACGTTAACTGGAATACTCTCTTTCAAATTCTGAAGGTGGCAGGAGTGAAATACAGGGAGCGAAAGGCTATTTACAATTTGTACAGAAACCAGATGGCAGTTATAAGAGTCGAGGGGCATGAAAGGGAAGCTGTGGTTGGGAAAGGAGTGAGACAGGGTTGTAGCCTCTCCCCGATGTTATTCAATCTGTATATTGAGCAAGCAGTAAAGGAAACAAAAGAAAAATTCGGAGTAGGTATTAAAATTCATGGAGAAGAAGTAAAAACTTTGAGGTTCGCCGATGACATTGTAATTCTGTCAGAGACAGCAAAGGACTTGGAAGAGCAGTTGAACGGAATGGACAGTATCTTGAAAGGAGGATATAAGATGAACATCAACAAAAGCAAAACGAGGATAATGGAATGTAGTCTAATTAAATCGGGTGACGCTGAGGGGATTAGATTAGGAAGTGAGACACTTAAAGTAGTAAAGGAGTTTTGCTATTTAGGGAGTAAAATAACTGATGATGGTCGAAGTAGAGAGGATATAAAATGTAGACTGGCAATGGCAAGGAAAGCGTTTCTGAAGAAGAGAAATTTGTTAACATCGAGTATAGATTTAAGTGTCAGGAAGTCGTTTCTGAAAGTATATGTATGGAGTGTAGCCATGTATGGAAGTGAAACATGGACGATAACCAGTTTGGACAAGAAGAGAATAGAAGCTTTCGAAATGTGGTGCTACAGAAGAATGCTGAAGATAAGGTGGGTAGATCACGTAACTAATGAGGAGGTATTGAATAGGATTGGGGAGAAGAGAAGTTTGTGGCACAACTTGACTAGAAGAAGGGATCGGTTGGTAGGACATGTTTTGAGGCATCAAGGGATCACAAATTTAGCATTGGAGGGCAGCGTGGAGGGTAAAAATCGTAGAGGGAGACCAAGAGATCAATACACTAAGCAGATTCAGAAGGATGTAGGTTGCAGTAGGTACTGGGAGATGAAGAAGCTTGCACAGGATAGAGTAGCATGGAGAGCTGCATCAAACCAGTCTCAGGACTGAAGACTACAACAACAACAACAATCCCAAGAATTTAACACTGTCCACTTCTTCTATCTTCTTGTCATCGTATGTTAGACACATACTCTTGGGACACCCCTTACAAGTTCTGAACTGCATGTAGTGTGTTTTTTCAAAGTTTAGTGACAAAGAATTGGCTAGGAACCAGTGATTAATGTCCACAAATATTTTATTGGCTGATCTTTCTAAGACTACATTTGACTTGCTATTTATTGCAATGTTTGTATCATCGGCAAACAAAACAAACTTGGCATCTGGTTATGTTACTGATGAAAGGTCATTGATAAACACAAGAAAAAGTAAGGGCCCCAAAATGGAACCTTGTGGGACCCCACATGTAATTAGTTCCCAGTTTGATGAGGCCTGATAGCTTGATACATGTCTCTTTCCTAATAACACCCTTTGTTTCCTGCCAGAGATATAAGATTTGAACCATTTTGCAGCATTTCCTGTTATACTATAATATTCTAGTTTACTTAAAAGGATATTGTGATTTACACAGTCAAATGCCTTTGACAGATCACAAAATATACCAGTTGCCTGCAATTTTTTGTCTAATGAATTAAGCACATTTTCACTGTAAGTGTAGATAGCCTTCTCAATATCAGAACCTTTTAGAAATCCAAACTGTGACTTTGACAGTATGTTATTTGAGATAAGATGGTTATAAAGACGACTGTACATTACTTTTTCGAAAATTTTTGAGAATGCTGGCAACAGTGAAATTGGACGGAAATTTGATGCTATTTCTTTATCTCCCTTCTTAAACAGTGGCTTAACTTCAGCATACTTCAGCCATTCAGGAAATATTCCACTAATAAACGACTGGTTACACAGATAGCTTAATATGTTACTTAGCTCAGAATCACATTCTTTAATTAACTTTGTTGATATTTCATCATACCCACTAGATGTTTTTGATTTTAAAGATTTTATGATGGACATTATTTCTGTTGGGGTAGTGAGGGTCAAATTCATATTAAGGAAGTTACTTGAAATGTCTGGTCTAAGGTAATCCATAGCAGCATCTACCGAACCTGACAACCCCATCTTGTCAGTAACAGTTATAAAATGTTTGTTAAAAAGTTCTGCAACACTATACACATCTGTCACCAATGTATCATTTACTCTTAATGCTATTTGTTCCTCTTCATGCCTGGTTCTACCGGTCTCCTCCTTCACTATATCCCATATTGTCTTTATTTTGTTATCTGATATGACTATCTTTTCCTTGTAATATATTTGCTTTGACATCCGTATTACAGTCTTTAATATTTTGCAGTATTTCTTATAATGTGCTATAGCATCAACATTGGAAATGTTTCGGAGTGACAGATACAGTTTTCTTTTTGTTTTACAAGATACCCCTATTCCTCGAGTAATCCATGGCTTCTTTGTAGATTTTGCTCTAACCTTGGTAAGTTTTGGGGGAAAGCAGTGTTCGAATAAGGTAAGCACTTTATTAGCAAAAATGTTATATTTTTCATTCATGCCATGAACGCTGTAAACATCAGTCCAGTGAATGTTTCTGAGGAGTGTCCTAAAATAATCAATTTTTGGCTTACTGATTACCCTTTTGAGCTCAGATTTAACAGATTTTATATCCTGTTCAGTATTAACATTTAACAGAAGGAACTGCATGTCATGGTCTGAGAGGCCATTGACTATTGGTTTTGTAATATAATTTTGTTCATTGGACTTTTCTATAAAGATATTATCAATGGCTGTTTGTGAGCAAGTGGCTATCCTAGTGGGGAACTTTACTGTGGGAATTAAGTTGAATGATAGTGTTACTAACTCAAACAAGTTCTTATTGGGAGAGTCTTTAAGGAAATCTACATTGAAATCACCAGCAACCACTATTTCTTTGTTTTTGGTTGTTAAATGGGCCAGTACAGCTTCAAGGTGGTTGACAAACAGATTAAAGTTACCTGCAGGTGCTCGATATACACTTAATATTATGAAGGATTTTTTGTGAAATTCTAATTCTGTTGCACATGCTTCCATATGCTGTTCTAGGCAAAATTTATGAATGTCTATGTTCTTAAATTTATGACAGTTCCTGATGAATGTGGCAACTCCTCCTTTCTCCATTTCTGATCTACAAAAGTGAGATGCTAACCTAAACCCTGTAACACTTAAAAGTTCTATACCAGTGGTCACATGATGTTCAGAGAGGCAGATTATGTCAGCTGGGTTTGAAGACTCTAATTCATCTATGCAGATAGTTAATTCATTAATTTTATTTCTCAGTCCTCGAATATTTTGATGCAATAAAGATAGCTGACATTTCTCATTGACTGAGTTAAGATTGGGTGGAGTTAAAATATCTGCTGACAGTTGAAAATTCTTAACCAATGGCTGTTTATGCTGATGTAATAAGCTGGAATTATGTTTTTTGATTTCTTTCTCAAACTGAAGATTTGTCTCAGTTCTAACCTCTCTTAAAATTTGCTTTCTTTCTGTCCTCCCTACCCTAAAAAAGGGTCTTTTCTGAATCCTATAACCACTGGTATTTTACCACTCATGATAGTGCCTCCCCCCTTTAACTTTCCTGCTATTTCCCCAGCCAATTTACCCTTCCCCTTCCTGTTGAGGTGAAGGCCATGCCTAGTATAATCCCACCTACTGAGAGAATCAACAGGAACCACACCAATGTGTGACCCCGCACCCGACATGAGCAGCCGTTCCAGCTCCAAATTAACTCTCTTGACAGAAGAGTTCAAATGAGGTCGGTCATGGCGCCCAAGAACAGATACAAACTCAACACTAGTATGCTTCGATGCTGACGCAATCTTCGCCAGGTCACTGTACCCAGGATCTCTGTCAATACTGTTACCTGCCCCACCCACTATAACCACGGTGTCTTCCTTAGTGAAATCTTTGCAAAGTGATCCTAAATCCTCTGTCACCTGCTCCAGACCAGCACTAGGTTTAAAAAAATTGGTGACCTGGTATTCTGATCCTAGTTCATCCTGCAAAAGTTGGCCAACACCTCTTCCATGGGAACTACCTAACAACAACACTTTCTTTCTCTTTACTGATTTCCCTACATTCTTACTTTTCAATTTGCTGCTGAAAGTTTGTTGTGCCCTGTCTACACCTGCAACTGCTTGAGGCTCACCAGCTTCTAACTGAAGCAACAGGTCAAATCTATTTTCCACATTCACCATAAAGCTGTCAGACAAAGTTCTAGGCCTGTTCCTCCTGTTGCCTGTTGCCACTTCCCACCTCTCTTTACCCTTCTCCCTCCTTAACCTGTCAAGATCTCCCCTGGCCTTGTCTAACTCAGCCTGAAGGGCGGCAATTTTCCCCTCCTGTTCTAGTATCTTCCTATCTCTACTACAAATCCTACAAAACCACTGATGAGTCTCATTTACTTCCCCTATTCCCACGCCACTACAGTCACCCACATGGAAAAAACTACAGCACCCATCACACCAAAGCCCCGACCTAACAATTCTACGGCAAGTCAAGCACTTTTCACTCATGATAAACGTAATAGTTTATTAAGAATAAGTCAGTTAAATTACAGATAAACACGAAAATATGGTTACACAAATTTGGCCTATACGCAACTGTTTACGCAACTGTGT
The DNA here is from genome assembly GCF_023898315.1 of Schistocerca nitens. Taxonomy (NCBI): domain Eukaryota; kingdom Metazoa; phylum Arthropoda; class Insecta; order Orthoptera; family Acrididae; genus Schistocerca; species Schistocerca nitens. The sequence goes on from NC_064618.1 coordinate 781,801,768, forward strand.
GTAAACAAAAACAAAAGTGCAAAGTTTCTGAAATAACAACTTAAACTTTACGCTACTTTCCGGAAATGCTAGTTAAATAATGAAGAGGTACGCTAAGTTAAATTGCTGGAGAGAGCAAGGAACAACTAAACGAAATTCTATAGATTTGCTTCAGCAGAACGTAAACAGAAAATACGACTGTACGGTCTTTTCGTGTTTTCTGCTATATTACGTAAAGAAAAATGAAACCTTTAATGGTAGACTTAAACGGCACACTAATACACTTATTTACCACGTATTCAGTACTAATCTATATGTTTTATAATCTAAAATGACTTATCTTTACGAGAACACCAAAACTCGCGCTAGTTGCCTGGCTGCAGGGCAGGGCAGGATTTTATGATGGATGCTACTTCTTTGGGAGACGTGAGTGTCATTTCCATTTTGCTGAAGCTATTTTTAAAGACTGGTCTAAGATACTCCATTGCACTGTTCACCGAACCTCATAACCCCAAGCTGTCAGTAACAGAAATGAAGTACCTGTTTAAGAGATTTACAACACTACCTGCATTTGTTACCAAAGTTGCATTTATTTTTAGATCTATCTGTTCCTTTTCCTTTTTGGCCCCACCTGTCTCTGTCTTCACTGTATCCCAAACAGTTTTTATTTTGCTGCCTGTCTTCGAACTATAGTCTAGCCTAGATCCCTGGAACAAAGAAATGGTGCCCAGTTCTTGGCAAAAAGCACAGGTCACACCCTTCTACAAGAAAGGTAGCAGAAGTGATCCACAAACCTATCATCCAATATCCTTGACATCAATTTATTGTAGAATCTTAGAATATAATCTGAGCTCAAAGATAATGTGGTATCTTCAACAGAATGACCTCCTCAATGCCAACCAGCATGGAGTCCGAAAACATCTATCATGTGAAACCAAACTTGCACTTTTCTCACATGACATAGTGAAAGCTTTGGATCAAGGCAAACAGGTAGGTGCAGTGTTTCGTGACTTCTGAAAAGCATTTGACTCAGTATCACACCTACACTTATTATCAAAAGTACGGTCATATGGGGTATCAAATGAAATTTGTGACTGGATTGAGGACACAAAATGTTATCTTGGATGGAGTGTCATCATTCGATGTAGAAGTAACTTCGGAAGGGAAGTGCGTTGGGACCTGCTTTCTGCAGATGATGGAGTTTTCTGTAATGAAGTACTATCTGAAAGGAGCTGCATAAATATTCAGTCAGATCTTGATAAGATTTCAAAGAGGTGCGAAGATTGGCAACTTGCTTTAACTGTTCAGAAATATAAAAGTTGTACACTTCACAAAAAAAAAAATAAAAAAAAAATAAAAAAATAAATAAAAATAGTATCCCATAGTACACTGTCTGAATCAGACAACTCATACAAATACCTGGGTGTGGCACTTTGTAGGGATATGAAATGGAATGATCACATAGGATCAGTCATGGGTAAAGCAGGTGGTAACTTCAGTTTATTGGAAGAACACTGGGGAAGTTTCATCAGTCTGCAAAGGAGATTCATACATATCACTCGTGCCACCCATCCTAGGATATTGCTCTAGGGTGTGGGGCCCTTACCGAATAGGATTAACAGGGATTAATGAACATATACAGAGAAGGGAAGCATGAACAGCCACAGGTTTGTTTGATCCATGGGAGAATGTCACCTGAGATACTGAAGGAATGGGGAGTGTCACAGAGATACTAAAGGAACTGAACTGGAAGACTCTTTAAGACAGACATAAACTGCTGTGAGAAAGTCTGTTAACAAAGTTTCAAGAATTGGCTTTAAATGATGACTCTAGGAATGTACTACAATCCCCTACACATCACTCACATAGGGATCATGAGAATAAGATTAGAACAATTACTGCAACACACAGTGGCATACAAACCATCATTCTTCCTGTGCTTCATATGTGAATGCAACGGGAAGAAACCAAACCCATAACTGGTACATTTCGAAGTACCCTCTGCCGTGCCCCTCACAGTGGTTTTGTGAGTGTAGATGTAGATGTAGATGTAGACATGATGACACAGTTGGGAGGGTGTTAAGAAGCAGTACATTTTAGGGGAAGAGTGGGGGGAGGGGGCAGCAGCAAGGGTAAATTTCGGATAATATGAAGGGCAGGATAGGTCAGCTAGAGTTCTCTGACCAACTTTTGACCACACTTTTTTTTCCAACAACCTTACGCATTTCGACTTTACATCTTATTCAAAGACACTATTTCAGATACAGCTTTGTCAGATCAACTACCACATGACAACAGCCCAACCTAGGTCACTGGCCTCTGTTCCAGACATTTCTGCACGAGACACAAATTTGGTTTCATCTGCAAAGTCAGGACCGATCAGCTGTATTTAAACCTCCCTTGACCAGCAGGCCACCTTTGAAATAGCTGGGCACTAGTATGACATACAATCTATGATGGTCATCATCATACCAATGACGCTGCTGCCAGTGTTGTCACGAAGTCTTGAACTTCTGTCCGTGCTGCATGAGCATTTGGGTGTTCAGACAGCTCAGCGATCTGCCGTCTTCATGAAACTAGGACTTGGGGGCCCCACCATCCCTGCCTCTGCAGGGATATCAACAGAGGGGTTTCTCACCCTGTTCCACTGGTGGTGAGTTGCAGACTGACCGGGTCACAGCAAGAGCCATATTTGCCGGACTGACCATACTCATGGTTGTGTGATAATGTGAGACTTCTCTGACGCAGCAGCAGCCACAGTGATAGCGCATGCTCAGCAATGCAACCTATAAGGCGAGGTCAGAAGTTTGTGTCCTGGGAGACACCATAATAGCGTACTTGCTTCACTTGCCATTGGCCCTATCAGCATCGAAGTCTACTGAATGTAAACAAACAGCAATAAGGAGGTTCTTATATCTATGAACTGCCTTCTTCTGCTGCACCTGCATCCATCTTCGGCAAAGAATTGCCACCCACACCTAGCCATACCAGAAATCCTGTTATAATTGGCATCAAAATGTCATCTTAAGCACTGTCATAATTAGTATCAAAAGTATTGCTGAAGATGAAGGTGGGTGACAATCAGAAAACAGCATGGTTCTACAGCAGGGATATCTCACAAATCAATATGTTTCCCTACGCTTTCTTCTGCTTTGGGTTTACGGTATACTTGTGTCGGTAGTAGGTAGGCAAAATGGTTAAAAAAGTTCTAGCTCAGGAAGTGTCAGAAATCAAGTAGCTCAGCTGTAGGCAAAATTAGGACGACCTAGGGAGGAAATGTGGGAACGGACGACTAAGGGAGGAAAGGTAGGAACGGTCACATCCTAGTGCACCTTTTCTTGGTACTAACACCACTTCGTTAGTGAAACCATTTTCAGTAAATTAGGCAAGGACATCTGTGTTTTTTGACACTTGAATACAGCTGCCAGTTGGAAAATTAGAGTAATGAGCAATTATTGAGTGTATCTAAACTAAAGTTAGTGGGAGAGATTAATAACAGCACAGTTTTTTGACAATTTGAGTTAATGGTTAATAATCGAGATACTACAGAGAGTAGCTTAAACAGGACATTTCAGAAACAAGGGAATTGGAATTTTGTAGACTTAATTCATATATTAATATCAATACATACGGGATCACTGAGGATGATAATGCTAATAAAGCCGTATCACACGAAGCCAGATAGAGAGCACTTTATTTGTTTTTACAAGGATTACCCTCAGAAATGCCACATAGGGTTCATACAGAATTCCCGAAGGCTTTGAATGAAGCAGTAGAAACTCTGGCAGCATTAGCTGTAAATGATGATGTCATCATACTAACAGAAAATAAAGTGATATTTAATAAGATATCAAATGTGTTAGATGTCATTGTACAGGTCATACGAAGCATAACTGCACTGAACAACAATGTCAGGCATATAAATGTTTTGGACATTTGCACAAGCAAAAATATGGGAACGTGGTCACAGGGTGAACCTTGTACCTTGCTACTAAATGGGGCACAAGGCACTGTGTCTGTGCAGAATCAATAGCAGACTTTTCTCTGGCTGGTTAAGTGAAAGGAAAGTTGTGCAAATCTTGTTAGACACAGGATCTCATACGTCTGTGGTGAATAGGAATGGACTGGGTAAAGCAGAGCTGAATCCACCACACTGGAGTGTGTGTGGGGCCACGTTGACTCACTCAGTTTCTTAGTCCTAGTACTCCATGTGAGGGGGAAGTATCTTTTGGGTTAGAGTAGAAGTTCTTCCTATAGTTGCAAGTGACTACCAAATCATACTCTGTTTATGTTTCCTGGCTGTGAATCAAGCCAAAATTGACTTAGAACAGCATGTAGTGTAACTGGACAGAACACCATTTCATCTCAGTTTTACGGTCAGAAATCCATTACTGTCACAATGATCAGCCCTAGGCCAGGCCGCCTAAACCACGTGAAATGTCCCTTAAAGTTAACATGCAGCACATTGGGCCAAAAGGTATCTGGCTTGATATACGACCTGATCTGTCAGTTATCGTTTTGCGTATAGTTCAGCCTTTGCCTGAGAATGAAGAAATAAATAAATGTCCTATGAAGGGAAATTGATGGAGGCACAGCCATGCCCATCAGAATAACTCTAGTTCTGGGGAAGTGAAGTGATCATGTGGAATTCTGACAGCTTGGAAGTACTGTGTGAGGATGAGTTTTATAGGTATTTCACATCATTATAATCACATTGAGGAGGACAGAATAGGTAACATGTAGAGACTACCACATGAATGTGCTGAGTTATTTGACCCACCTGTCTATAAGAAACAATACAGTCCCACAGCAATTGCAAACTATCACGGAAGAGTTTATAAAAACACCACCTTCAAGATGGTATGCACCCACTGTCACTATCCCAAAGAAATCATCAGTTGGCAGTAAAGCATACAGGTTTTGTTGTGGTTACTGTTATTTAAACCAGAAAACAGTTACAGACACCTACCTTATGCCTAGTACAACAGACAACAGATGTGTTAGATAATCTAGGCCATTATCATTATACAACTATGGGTCTATGAAGTGGATACCATAATTAGCTGTAGCAAGTGATGATCACCCGAAAAGAGCTTTCTCAACTCCTTGTGGTCATTATCAATATCACTGCATGTATTTGGGGCTAAAACACATGCCAGCATCTGTTAGATGGGGTATTACAAGAATTAAAACTGAAGCAATGCATCATCTATTTAGACAATATTATTGTTTTCTCTAAATATATCCAGGGGCATATAATTTGTTCACACAAAGTTTTTGATCATTTCCATGCAGCACGGTTAACACTCAACATGGAGAAATGCCACTTACTTTTACTAGAGGTCTATTACTTGGGTCATACTATCGGCCAGAATGGTGTACATATCGATCAATTGATCATCTTTCACATCTTGTGTTCATGACAGCAATACAGTCAGCAGGAAGAAACAGTGGCACAAGCGATGGTTAACCAGTACATACTAAGCTTTGAAACATGTGAGACTCTGATAATGGATTATGGAATGAATTTTGTGTCAGATTTAATTAAGCAATTGTGCTGATTATCACGCATTAAAAATCTCTGGACTAGCACATTATCCCGGCAGGAAAATGGACAAACTTAGTCTACCGTACGACAAGAAAAATGTTAAGTTATTATGTTAACAGTCAACACAATGACTGGGATGCCCTATCCCTTATGTAGTAGTGGCAAGTAACTCAAAAATCCACACGAGGACAGAGCCGTCCCTGTATGAAGTTGTTTTCACTCAGAAGATGCTGTTCTGCTTTCACACCATCTAAGACCCCTCCAGAAAAAGATGTATCACCAGTAAAGAATTTCTCAAAAATATTTGGAGCCAGGTTAAAAAGATGGAGACTAAAGCCTTCAAATGACAGGGAAGTACCCATAATAAAAAACCAGTATTACCAAAGTATCATATCAGAAAATGACTGCTTCACACCCTGTGCCATATGGATCCTTCCCACGAACACCATCTTTTCTGAATTGCGCACGAGGGAACTTTTCCTGCAATACATCCTATGTTTCCGTAACCCTCCTGGCTCAACCTTCATTAGTCACAGTCCTCACCCATCCAGCTCCTTCCCTGTTCCCATTCTAACACTACACAGCCATCATTCCACCACCACACCCAGTCTTTTTATTTCTCTCTTTTTCCGCAACTCCCTCCCTCCCCCACCTGTGCCCTCCATCTAACCAGCTGTACTTCACTGTCCGCCCCACCCCCACCATACAATCCCTCCCCCTCCATGCCCCAGCCTCCACCTTACCCCCACGCAGACGCCACTCCCATCATGCACTGGTGCTGCTGCTTGCAATGTGGTTTCAGTTGCCTGAGACTGCAGTCATGTGTGTGAGTTGTGTTTGTGTGTGTGAGTTGTTTTTGTGTGCAAATGTGGGCGTTCATACATGCACGTGCTTATGTGTGTGTTGTTGATGAAGGCCAATGGCCGAAAGCTTTAATTGTGAGTCTTTTTGTTGTACCTATCTGCGACTCAGAATCTCCACTATATGGTGAGTGGCAACTTTCCTTCTCATAATATTGTTACATTCCATCCTAGATTTTCTATTGTTTGACATCAGAAAATGGGTTATGTTAACCAACTCTTATGAACCAAAGGATAAGCCCAAAAAAATCTGTTACAATTTACCAAGGATTTTACCATGTGATACAAATAATGGCAGCTGTTAACTTTAAATTCCAAGTGTAACACATGCCAAAGTGGTCCATGTAAGTTATGTCCACCTTTTTTGAGGAACCCCAGAGGCACTGCCTCCATTCCCAGCAGCACTTTCAGGGGAGGGGAGGGGAGTGGCTGGACAAAAGGAAAATAAGAATAAAATTAAGCAAGACACTCTTACAGTTATTCCAGCACATCACTAAACACTTTGGCCAAAAGTTGGAATGATAAGCTAACAAGAGGATTGCAAGGTAACTGAGGATGTGGAATTTTGTGTGTTTACTTACTAATTATTAGGAGCGTCCTTGTTGCACATGTTATTGTTATGTGTATGTTTTAGTAAGTGCCGGATTATAGAGGGTATTGTTTTCAAGGAGGCAGCTCTCAAGTGGGCATAAAGGGAACATCATCTTTATGTACTAGGTTGAAGGAACTTCTGAGCAAAAGCTCCATTCACAATGTTGTTAATGGTAGTAGAACCTTATCGCTTAGGCTGGTATGAAAACACCCATGATATGTGGTACCACAGTTCAATTATTATGTGAAGAGAGTAGTCTGCTTGATGTGAAAGTAGTTTATCATTCTGTGCAGGCTTGTAACAGCAAGAAAGTTGTGACTGAGTGCAAGTGTGTATATAAATATGTGTTAGTCATGGTCCTTTAGCTCTGAGGGTAAAGATTTTTTGCTGAAACAGTATACCCATGAAACAGGATGGGTAACATTTGCCAGAAAGCCCTAATGACCACTCTCCAGGCAAGAATTACTGCATTGCTGAGCCAGGCCAATCTACCTGCCCTACACAATGGGTACACACAGTTCATGTGAGTTGACCTGCACTTCCACTCCCAGAAATCTGTGACAGTTTCTTCAAAAGAGATAATTAAAAATTAAATGGAATTCTTCCAAAGGTTATAACTGCACTAGTTACACTCTGTGGCAAACCCAGTGGTCATCATTTTTCACCTGTTATGAGCAAAGACATTACAGTGGCACCATGAGCACAGAACATAGGGTCAAGGATTATTGACCAGTGGCACCTGATGTGATATTTCCAGAACTTCTTTCTGATTATACGCTACTATCACTGGAATAACTACCTTAAATGTCACCCACACATTAATTTACATATCCAACCTACTGTTTGAGATTCTACCCCCCTGAAAACATCCAGTAAGCTTCTACAAGTTGACCGACTGGTGCATAACAACAGCCAAATGTAGGTCATCGGACACTGTTCCAGACAGTTCCTAATGGCACACAAATGCACCCTCTTCTACACAGTCAGTCTGGAGCAGATGAATTTAAAACTCCTGGGCAGTCTGTGCTGGTCTGCGCCATACTGACATTGATGCCACCAGTCCCATCGCTTGTCTCACTAGGGGTAAGATAGATACTGCCTACAGGAAAATTAAAGAGACCTTTGGAGAGAAGAGAACCACTTGTATGAGTATCAAGAGCTCAGATGGCAACCCAGTTCTAAGCAAAGAAGGGAAGGCAGAAAGGTTGAAGGAGTATATAGAGGGTTTATACAAGGGCGAAGTACTTGAGGACAATATTATTGAAATGGAAGAGGATGTAGACGAAGATGAAATGGGAGATAAGATACTGCGTGAAGAGTTTGACAGAGCACTGAAAGACCTGAGTCCAAACAAGGCCCCGGGAGTAGACAACATTCCATTAGAACTACTGATGGCCTTGGGAGAGCCAGTCATGACAAAACTCTACCATCTGGTGAGCAAGATGTATGAGACAGGCGAAATACCCTCAGACTTCAAGAAGAATATAATAATTCCAATCCCAAAGAAAGCAAGTTTTGACAGATGTGAAAATTACCGAACTATCAGTTTAATAAGTCACAGCTGCAAAATACTAACGCGAATTCTTTACAGACGAATGGAAAAACTGGTAGATGCGGACCTCGGGGAAGATCAGTTTGGATTCCGTAGAAATGTTGGAACACGTGAGGCAATACTAACCTTACGACTTCTCTTAGAAGAAAGATTAAGAAAATGCAAACCTACGTTTCTAGCATTTGTAGACTTAGAGAAAGCTTTTGAGAATGTTAACTGGAATACTCTCTTTCACATTCTGAAGGTGGTAGGAGTAAAATACAGGGAGCGAAAGGCTATTTACAATTTGTACAGAAACCAGATGGCAGTTGTAAGAGTCGAGGGGCATGAAATGGAAGCAGTGGTTGGGAAAGGAGTGAGACAGGGTTGTACCCTCTCCCCGATGTTATTCAATCTGTATATTGAGCAAGCACTAAAGGAAACAAAAGAAAAATTCGGATTAGGCATTAAAATTCATGGAGAAGAAGTAAAAACTTTGAGGTTCGCCGATGACATTGTAATTCTGTCAGAGACAGCAAAAGACTTGGAAGAGCAGTTGAACGGAATGTACAGTGTCTTGAAAGGAGGATATAAGATGAACATCAACAAAAACAAAACGAGGATAATGGAATGTAGTCAAATTAAATCGGGTGATGCTGAGGGGATTAGATTAGGAAATGAGAAACTTAAAGTAGTAAAGGAGTTTTGCTATTTAGGGAGTAAAATAACTGATGATGGTCGAAGTAGAGAGGATATAAAATGTAGACTGGCAATGGCAAGGAAATCGTTTCTGAAGAAGAGAAATTTGTTAACATTGAGTATAGATTTAAGTGTCAGGAATTCGTTTCTGAAAGTATTTGTATGGAGTGTAGCCATGTATGGAAGTGAAACATGGACGATAACTAGTTTGGACAAGAAGAGAATAGAAGCTTTCGAAATGTGGTGCTACAGAAGAATGCTGAAGATAAGGTGGGTAGATCACGTAACTAATGAGGAGGTATTGAATAGGATTGGGGAGAAGAGAAGTTTGTGGCACAACTTGACTAGAAGAAGGGATCGGTTGGTAGGACACGTTTTGAGGCATCAAGGGATCACAAATTTAGCATTGGAGGGCAGCGTGGAGGGTAAAAATCGTAGAGGGAGACCAAGAGAGCAATACACTAAGCAGATTCAGAAGGATGTAGGTTGCAGTAGGTACTGGGAGATGAAGAAGCTTGCACAGGATAGAGTAGCATGGAGAGCTGCATCAAACCAGTCTCAGGACTGAAGACCACAATAACAACAGTCCCATCGCTGGGCCTTGGACCTCTATCCGCCCCCTTAGCATCTGAGTACTCACACAGCTCGGCTTTCTACCAGCTTCATGGAACTACGATGCATAGGACCCAGTCATCCCCATCTTTGCAGGGGTATCAAAGGAGGGATTCCTCGGCCCAAACCACAGGAGGTGGGTTGCAGCATGGCCTGGTCAGAGCGACATCCGTATTCAATGGGCCAACAATGCTCAGCATTATCACCTATGAGACCAGGATAGAAGTTTGCTTTCTGGGAGATGCAGTATCAGCATATTTGCGTCACTCACCATCTATGCTAGCAGTTGTTGAAATTGCTGGGAATCCACTTTGCTTTGCTGAGTAATAAGTACTTTGATCCACTGGCAAATGGGTACATACCAATGGCACTTTCAGTGACAAGACAGTGTGCTTACCTCTGTTAGAATTTCTACTGCTTCCTTTGAAACATAATCTGGAACATTTAAGACTGTGTGACTCTGAATTCCTGCTGGATGACAAGAAGCTAGTGCCTGTAACAAAAACATATACTCTCAGTAGACTGTAAATCTTTTTTGTTTGTTTACAAACCAAATTATGGCTGAAGTTCTACCTTTCCTGTCAGTAAGTCAAAAAGGATAGCACCGAAGCTCCACCAATCAGCAGCTGGTGTCACTGGAAATATGGATTTTACTTCAGGTGCACAGTACAAGGAGTTCACAGCTTCTTCATTAATAACAGAATCAACTGCTCCCAACTGGCACATATATGATACCAATAGAGAGCCTCTTTCTCCCAACAGAATGTTATCTGGATGCAAATCCCTGAAAAATTGAAAAATTATTGTGCTGATTTACAGAGAAAGGAGCTTTCTGTAGTTTAAATCAAATATCTAGGATTAAAATAAAAAAATGTTGGAACACAGGTAATTTAATTTAGTCACATTAACATACATCAGTAAAGCTCACAATTTTATATGCCACAGACTAGAGTTGAAAATTTGACAAAACAAAAAAGAGAAATTTTGTAAAGAAAACACAACAGTGCAAAACATCACAAAGTAAGAGGAATCTTGAGGGTAAGCACAGAATAATTTCTCCCAGCAGATAAAAGCCACTCCATTATTTATAACCATTGATTCTAATCACATATTCCAAATCAGTACTGGTTAATTGTCTAACTTACTGATGGCCAGAAAACTTCTATTGTGTTCAAACAACAAAGCAATCTGAATGTTGACAACAAAACTTAATGAAGTACATTACACATATTATTAAACAATAAAATTTGCTAATTACACTGAACAGTCAAAAGAGTAAAAGATCATTCAAATTTACTTTATTAATTAAGGTCATTCCATGCCAATTAGTGTAGATGTTCCCGCATGACCACAGATTTTTCTGAAATTTTGTGTGAACACCCGCATAGATTCCCAATAAACACTGGTATAGGTTCACAATCACCAGTACAATTCTTTCAGAGATATAGTCATGTGTTCAACAGCATACGCAGCTATTAACAGTGCATCCCTGAGATTTCAGCAAATTTGAAACCCAATATCTATGGCAATATTTTGTTGAAATAAACAGAACTATGGCATATTGTATAACTATTTGCACTCTCTTAATTTAAACCACAAAAAAGATTGCTTAACCAATTTCATATGAATACAAGCAAACCTACTGGAGGATCGACTCTGTTTTAGAAGCCTAAATGCGATTTTATTTTCTACCACACAACCGAGAACCAAACTACTATAATTTTTAACTGCAAAGAAAGGTGTTTTTTAAAGAATGGGCTCTCCCATAGTACTAGCTTCCCATTTAATCAAAATATGGCCTCTTCATAGGTGGCCCATACTATTGCTGCCCTGAAGCAGGCTGAATCTGATAACCCCACAAAATACTCCATCTCGCAAAAGCTGCAGAAAGCCGTTGCACTAGAACTTGGCACAATAAATAATCAAAATCAAAAACTGTACAATCCCCACAAGAAGTATGTCCATGTGCAAGACCAATTCATTTTGCGTGGCATTATTAGGAAGCTTCAGGAAAACCAAGACATCATTGTGTGGGTAGACAAGGCCGATTATGTATAGAAAGCACAGGACTTCTTTCACACTCCATTTTAAACCTCACAGTTAATTTCGTTGCAGAAATTGCGATGACTATTAAAGAAATACATGTTTTATTCACACCATTTCTTAAAAAACTTTGGTACCAAAGGAACTGAGAATGTCCAGTTTGAGACGTGTGGTGATGCTTCATACCACTCCTTTAAGGCCATTAATTAGCACTATTAATGCCCAAGGTCATTTAATGACTATGGAACTGCAAAGTTTCATCAGTAAGCATTATTTTTTTTTCCATATACAAATATCCCTACCAAAGAGTTGATTTCTATTACTGAATTCAACTTGGGGCGATAGTCTTGTCCAAATTCACAAAAAAATTAATGAATTATTTGTTTGCTCAGAACTGTTGTGGATCATAGCTACTTTGCCTTCAAAGACACCGTATATGGATGAACTGAGGTTTAGCATGGGATCTCCCATTGCCAGTACAATAGCTCACATTTAAATCAATCACATTTAACATCAGCTCCCCCCCCCCCCCCAAACCCACCTCCACCTCCACCTCCTAGACTGGTAAGTTACAAAAGATACGTCAATGACATCATACCTTTGTATGATGGGATCGATGCCCAGCTGCAACAAGTCTTTAATAAAATTCACCCCAAGATTCAGTGTACTACAGAACACCGTTCTGGCTTTACACATTCATTATTAGGTTTGGAAATTATGATACAGGACAGTAAAGTTCACGACTGGTGCTATTATTCATTGCTCCTCAGTTGATCCAATGCAGCAAAAAATTACTGCTCTTCATGAAATGCTTTACCTTGCAATTAGGTTCCCTCTCTCACAACAAAACTACACTATTGATCAAATGTTTTTCATGTTTTTCATATTAGATGCACTGAGCTGCCACATACTGCCAGGTACTCCATATCAGTGACCTCAGTAGTCATTAGACATCAGGAGAGAGCAGAATAGGGTGCTCTGTGGAACTCACAGACATCAAACGTGGTCAGATGATTGGGTGCCACATGTGTCATACATCTGCACATGAGATTTTCGCACTCTTAAACATCCCTAGGTCCACTGTGTCCGATGTGATAATGAAGTGGAAATGTGAAGGGACACATACAGCACAAAACTGTACAGGCTGGCCTCGTCTGTTGACTGACGGAGACTGCCGATAGTTGAAGAGGATTGTAATGTGTAATACACAAACATCTATCCAGACCATCATACAGGAATTCCAAACTGCATCAGGACAGTGAGAAAATTTGGATTTCATGGTCGAGCAGCTGCTCATAAGCCACACATCATGCCAGTAAATGCCTAATGACACCTCACTTGGTGTAAGGAGCATAGACATTGGACGGCTTAACAGTGGAAAAACGTTGTATGGAGTGACGAATCACAGTACACAGTGTGGCGATCTGATGGCAGGGTGTGGGTATGGTGAACGCCCGGTGAACATCATCTGCCAGCATGTTTAGTGCCAAAAGTAAAATTCGGAGGTGGTGTTATGGTGTGGTTGTGTTTTTCATGGAGAGGGCTTGCAACCCTTGTTGTTTTGCATGGCACTATCACAGCACAGGCCTACATTGATGTTTTAAGCACCTTCTTGCTTCCTACTGTTTAAGAGAATTTGGGGATGGTGATTGCATCTTTCAACACGATTGAGCACCTGTTCATAATGCATGGCCTGTGGCAGAGCGATTACACAACACTAACATCCCTGTCATGGACTGGCCTGCACAGAGTTCTGACCTGAATCCTACAGAAAACCTTTGGGATGTTTTGTTGCCTCACTGACCAATATCGATACCTCTCCTCAGTGCAGCACTCCGTGACGAATGGGCTGCCATTCCCCAAAAAACCTTCCAGCACCTGATTGAACATATGCCTGTGAGAGTGGAAGTTGTCATCAAGGCTAAAGGTTGGCCAACACAATATTGAATTCCAACATTACCGATGGAGGGCGCCAAAAAAAAATTAATTTAAAAAATGAATAAAAATAATTTCGCAGGATCCCATATGTGGCTGTTATACCCAATAGGAGCAGCAAATGGCTTAGAAAAGAGGGTATTATAGCTGGCTTCTATATCCTCCGTAAGGTCAGGCACCTATTAAAGCACCACGAAACCAGAGCAGACAATTGCTATATACAATTGGGGATCTACTGCATTCAGGGTAGTGAGTGTCCTTCCGCCTACATATGCCAAACTGGCCGCTCCTTTAGCATACAGCTCAGAGAGCATCAGGACATTAGCAATTCTACATCCACCCTCACTAACCACCTGAAGGATGACAATCGTTCCAATTCAGATATAAACACGGTTGTAGCAGTTTACATATTTAATGCAAGTGCCCAGATTTAAATGTTTCAGAAGAAACAGAAATTATCCGCAGCATTGACCATGATCCAGCTTCTTGAATGAATAAATTTTGCAGAAGCACACAGCTCTTTCGAATAACTTTTCTTTATTGAAGCAGCATCCAACTTCACTCATCTTCTCTCTCTGGCTTCTGATTACTGTATGTTACATATGTATACTTCTAAACTGTGTCAATGTTTTTACCATTGCTCTGGTGGCCCTTAATTAGGCTTAGCTATTATACGGCATATGATTGTTTCCTATAGTGAGGACTTCAAGGTCCACCATGTTTCTATTTCACATAACTATCAAATGTCCTCTTTTAGTAGAAGATTGCATATTTTTAATTTTTTATCCTATGAATATTGAGCGTTATTGTGCATCATTATCTGTGTCCTCACTAAATTAAAATTTGCCTGTGATGCATGATGTAAAATTTGTCTCACGTTTTATCTTACATAAGCCTTTTTCAGTTGCCACCTTTTAGTAAGCAGTTTTTTAATTGTTCCAACTTTTAATGTGTCCCTTTAGTGATAATGTTTAGCTACCTTCCATTTTGTTTATTAGCGAGATTTTTTTTAATAAGAGTGGTGCATGGGTATGTTCTTTCAACTCTTGATGGTGGCACATTATTCTACATCACCTTATGTGTCCTCACTGAATAAAAATGTGCATGTCACTCATGGAATGGGGAGAAAAAACTTTTTATTGTGTTTTAGGGTTTATATGCAAGCTTTAAGTCACCAGATTTTAGTTAAAGAGTTTTCCTACAGTTCTGTATTACCTCTGTTCAATACATTCCTGTATTCAATTTGTTCCTTTACCAATCATAACATACTTTTAAAGCTTTTCACGCAACTTTCTTGTAATGTTTTTTTCCCTTTTTGCATGTGAATCATTACTTCAAGTTGTGAACGGTCAGGCTAGTTGGTTCCATGTTGCTCTTCTGATCAAAGGACGTCAGTATTTTTGCTAACGTAGTTTACCAGTTTGCTTCCTCCTTCATGTGCACTACTCCATGCTCCATGCTCTGTGCTCGCTTGTGGTACACTGCATCCTATACTCATCCACTGTGGTGCTTGGGGTCAAGGTGTAAGTATCCACTTGTTCATTGCATGGTTTCCAAAATGTTGTATGGCACTTCTTTTTTGTTCTCTCATATGTACTACTGCATGCAGAAATTATTATTAGCTTTGGGCTGTTGTTCATTTTCAGTATCACGATGATAGGCATGAAATGAGCCTGAAACCGGTCATGGTTTCAGTACTGGAAAATAAAAAGAATCATACAACTGAAATGATATTTCAGCTTTTTATATCTCCAGAAGTAATTGCAGGATAAACCTGAAACAATGCACATAATTACTTACCAATACAAGGTCCTCAAATATAGAATTTCATTCTCTTACTGCATTCCAAAAGGTTAGAAATTGAAGGAAAAATTGATGATATTTGCAAAAACCCTAAGAATGGGTATTTTTAGCGTACTTTTACACAACAGTGTCTTCTGAAAACTCTTTTAAACTATTTTCATTAAAAAGACGGTGCTCTAAACTGTCTAGAAAATTTGATTTCCTTTTGCAAAGCGACACATAAGGCCCTGAAAAATGATAAAAGTGAAGGGGCATTGAAAATATGCCTGTATTCCACTCATACTCAAATTAAATATGACATGTTCTACGCTTATTTACTCTCTGGGGATCGTAATATTGAAAGTCCCGATGACTAGGAAGTGACACCCGAGTCAGAAGAACTCAAAAACTTCAAAAAAGAGGTGTCTTTGTAACAACTTACCACGACATATTTCAGCCTTTCTTCTCCAACAGAATCAAAATGATTGAAAACTTCAAAATTTCACTGTGCATTACCAGGGCACTGGACATCATGCCAGTAAACCATCATGGCTGCAATACGCATATAAACTGCCTTCAAGTTTCATACCATTGTCACGTTGTGTGAATTTTGACGAAGTTGGTAGCAGTCTGCCCAAAATATTTTTTTTGGAAAGGATCCATGCTGTACACAATTTTGAGCTTGTCTTTTTATTGTTCTATGCTATTGACATGCTAGCTTAATTCATGTTCAAAGTATAGTATATTTTGTGTTCACACAGTGTGCAGTTTATGTGGAACACTAGTGTACTTACGAAAAATGTATAAATGTATTGTTGGGCTCTTTGGCAGTTGAACCACTACTGGTTTCCTTCAAGGTGAGAAAATCAGCATCCCCATTGCCTTAGGTGCCATGCCATATAGATGTGCACCAGCATCCCAGGCACGATGATACGTTTCTTTCAAGTGTCAGAGGTCTCTTTTAGGATCCTAAGCTTATGTTTACTTCAGACTACTTTATCTTTTACAGGTTTCTTTATATTGTTATAGAACATGAGGAAAACTATACTACCCAACAGAAAATTTCAGTAGTGGAGTTTGAATAACTACAATTATGTGATGTTATAGAACACATGGCCAATAAAATTAATTTGCTAGGCAATGTGAGTGCATAAGGCTTATTAAAGCATCCTTCTGCTCAGTGGAAGTCTCTCAAATATTTCCTAGCCAACTCTTTTTCATAAATGCTTGCAGCATATTGTCCTCATTGGAGGTTCAACCTATTTTGCTTCTGTACAGGCATTTAAATTTGTTTTCACCAACAAAGAAGAAATTGAGCAAAATAAAGCATTACAAGCAAAGAGGTTTGAGCACAGGCATACTCAAGCAGGAACTAGAGAAAATCATAATTTTTTGCCAGCTGATGAAACAATAATTCAGGTCATCAGAGTTTTAAATGCTTCATCATCATTTATGGCTAAAATTAGTGACAATAGTGAAGGAGATACAGTAACACAACAGTTATACACTTCCAACATCGCAGTTATTCAAACACCATGAATGATGATGTCAGGTCAGCAATATAGTTTTCCTCGTGACATTCTACTGCAGATTAATGAAATCTATAAAAATATGAACTAGTTTGCAGTAAATGTACACTAAGGATCCTAAAAGAGACTTCTTATAGCATTGGCCTCTAATAAAGCAATGTAACATCAGGGTTGGAAATGTGAGTACAAAAACCTTATCAGGCTTGGGAACCTGTTTTACAGAAACCCATCCTTGTCTGCTGTTGCACAGCTATCTCGCACAGCTTCTATGCTGATGGGGATGCAGGCTTCCTCGTGTTGAAAGAAATCAGTACTGTTTAAACCACGAAGGATCATAGCAAGACATTCATACAATTTTCGTCAGTACACTAATGTTCCACTAAAGCTGCAAACTACACAAACAAAAAATATGCTGTACTCAAAACTAGAATTAAGCTAGCACATTAATATCATTGCACAATAAATAGATATACATAAAATTCTCTCTAAGATGAATCCTTTCCAAAAAATATTATGAGACTACTGTTAACTTCTGTTGCGGCCACATGTAGTTAGCGTTGCTTCACGCAGTGGTGAATGGCAAAACAGAGGCAGCCAGCAATCACGGCATTGCGAAGTAAGCGCGACACAGATAGCCTTGCTGACAGTTGCAGTCTACCAACAAGCTGACGCAAGGACGCACACAGACCGAGCGCCACGCGAAGCCTGGAGAGTGCTGAGTAAGGAGAAGTGAGGCCACCACACTAAGTTACGCTGCAATATACTGCAGGAGTAATAACAAGAAGCTGCCACCGAGGGTAAAAAACGTCCTCCTGCCGGATATAAATTGTGGAGCGCAGGCAGCAACAGACAGAAGCCATTAGGAAGCAGTTCGGATCTGAGGACGGACGTGGTCCATGTCTGAATGTTCAATCTTCGTAGGTGACGATTCCAGAAGTCTGTTCCAGCTCGCAGGAGTCATCCGTTCACCACCAGATGTCAACTTCAGCTCTGGGGATCAGCCCGAGTTCAGTCAGCACAATGGCTGACTAACTACAACGAGAACTTCCAGCAGGACCGGCCGCAGCGCAGTCTTGGTTACAGGCGCCGCCAGGGACTGACGCCCGGACTTCAAGGCAACCCAGCCACGGCGCGTGGTCCGTCCATGACGGGAACTCGTGGACATTGCGACTGATGGCTTCCCAGCCGCCGGTGCAACCGGCATTGGCAGCTGACCTCACGGCTCCATGGGCAAGCGGCGACGAGTTCATCTCAACCACAGGGCATCCTGACTTCAGCGGAGCACTGGTGGCCTGAGGCTCTGAGTGCAAGCGGCGGCGTGTGTTGCGCGCATTGTCGGAGAATCTACACAGCAGCAGCCAGACGGAGAGATCCGCAGGGCTGGGCAGCGCCGACGAGGGAGAAATTGTAAAGAAAGTTCAATAAATAATTGTAAAACTCCACGCCGTCTCAGTCTTTGGCACAGCCACTGTGTCTGCTGCTAACAACTGGTGCCGTAGGCGTAACAAGTGGTGTCAGGTGCACACACGCCATGACTTTGACTAGCACCGTGCGAAACAACTGAGAAACACTGAATAGGGTGAGTCCAGCAACTGCCTTCTCTCTATGTTTTCTGTGTAGTAACGTTAAGATATGTGAGAGTGTCATTTGAAAGGCCTAGCAGCCCTGTAGACTTATCGCAGTTTCGTGGGAATGATAGTCACATTAACTTAGTACCATCTAAAGGTGTAGTGTGTTGATTAACAGGTCACGTCGCTCCTTGCGATAAATTTGTACCAAGCGCTTGTGATGTGTGTGGCTTCTATGGTCATGTAACGAGGCAATGTGGTAAGTCTAGATGGTTTGCCATTAGACGTGCTAGGAATTAACTTGCTTCTTTTTTTTTTTTTTTTTTTTGTGATTTTCGGGCGCACAACTTCAATGGTCATTAGCGCCCTGACTACTCTAAGAATGCACCGCGAGGCACAAGTTGACAACAACAACTAAAAGGGAAAACACAATAAAAGACAGACTGACAGGCATAGGATTAAAAAACATCATCAAATGTCCTTAGCGAGGTTTGTCAAATTGATAAAACAAAGAACACGAGCAGCTGCTCGTGGGTCATCCGCTAAAATGGCATCTAAAGTAGTAGGCAGGTTAAGATCGAGGCGCAGTGTTTTAAGATCGGGACAGGACATTAAAATGTGACGAACCGTCAGCAAGTGCCCACATGGGCAGAACGGCGCCGGCGCAGCCGTCAGCAGATGGCGATGGCTGAACCGGCAGTGTCCAATTCTTAACCTTGCTAAAACGACCTCCTCCCGCCGAGAAAGGCGTGAGGAGGACGTCCAAGCCACGGGAAGAGGTTTTAAGGCCCGAAGCTTGTTGTCGGTAAGTGCAGCCCAATCGGCATGCCACAGCGACACAACGCGCCGACAAATGACCCTGCTAAAATCGGACGAAGGGACACAACAAGAAGCTGTCCGAGGCTGGAGGACCGCAGCCTTGGCCGCGGCATCTGCAGCTTCGTTCCCAGGGATACCGACATGGCCAGGAACCCACATAAAGCTAACCGGCGTACCGACGTCCACCAGCTGCTGAAGAGAGCGTTGGATCCGGTGTACGAAAGGGTGAACCGGGTACGGATCACTGAGGCTCTGGATGGCGCTCAGGGAATCTGAGCAGATGACATAAGCAGAATGTCGGTGGCGGCAGATGTACAGAACAGCCTGGTAGAGGGCAAAGAGCTCAGCTGTGAAGACCGAACAATGGCCATGGAGCCGGTATTGGAAACTTTGTGCCCCGACAATAAAGGAACACCCGACCCCGTCATTGGTCTTAGAGCCATCTGTATAAATGAAAGTCATGTTGTTGAACTTCGAACGAAGTTCCAAAAAACGGGAGTGGTAGACCGAACCGGGGGTGACCTCTTTTGGGAGCGAGCTGAGGTCGAGGTGAACGCGGACCTGAGCCTGGAGCCAAGGTGGCGTGCGGCTCTCGCCCACTCGAAAGGTTGCAGGGAGTGAAAAATGAAGGTGTTGAAGGAGGCGACGAAAGCGAACTCCAGGGGGTAGCAAGGCAGAGACATACAACCCGTATTGAAGGTCAAGAGAGTCGTCAAAAAAGGAACGATAAGAAGGATGGTCGGGCATTGACAGTAGCCGACAGGCATACCGACAAAGCAGTATATCGCGCCGGTAGGTGAGTGGCAATTCGCCAGCGTCAGCATGAAGACTCTCTACGGGACTGGTATAAAATGCTCCGATCGCAAGTCGTAAACCCCGATGTTGTATGGAGTTGAGGCGGCGTAAGATGGATGGCCGTGCAGAGGAGTATACGAAGCTCCCATAATCCAGCTTGGAGCGGACGATCGACCGATATAGACGAAGTAGGACGGTTCGATCCGCTCCCCACGACATACCACTGAGAACACGGAGGACATTTAAAGAACGGGTACAACGGGCGGCCAAATATGACACATGTGGAGACCAGCTAAGTTTCCTGTCAAACGTAAGGCCTAAAAATTTGATTGTCTCCACGAGTGGGAGAGCAACGGGACCGAGTCGTAAGGACGGTGGGAGAAACTCTTTGTAGCGCCAGAAGTTAATACAGACCGTCTTCTCGGCAGAAAAACGGAAGCCATTGGCGACACTCCAGGAGTAAAGACGGTCAAGAGAACGCTGAAGACAGCGCTCCAAGACACGTGGACACTGCGCGCTGCAATAGATGGTAAAATCGTCCACGAAAAGGGAGCCTGATACATCAGCTGGGAGGCAATCCATTATTGGATTGATCGCGATGGCGAAGAGAGCGACGCTCAAAACTGAGCCCTGTGGCACCCCATTCTCCTGGCGAAAGGTGTCTGACAGGACAGAACCCACACGTACCCGAAACTGTCGATCCATTAAAAAGGAACGAATAAAAAGAGGGAGGCGACCGCGAAAGCCCCACGTATGCATGGTGCGGAGAATGCCCGCCCTCCAACAGGTGTCGTAAGCCTTCTCCAAATCAAAGAACACAGCCGCGGTCGGGCGCTTCCGCAAGAAGTTATTCATGATGAAGGTCGACAAGGTAACCAGATGGTCGACAGCAGAGCGGCGCCTTCGAAATCCACATTGTACATTGGTAGGTAGGCGGCGAGACTCGAGCAGCCAAACCAATCGAGAGTTAACCATTCGCTCCATCACTTTACAGACACAGCTGGTAAGCGAGATAGGTCGATAACTGGAAGGCAAGTGCCTGTCCTTCCCCGGCTTAGGAATCGGGACAACAATAGACTCGCGCCAGCATGCGGGAACATGTCCCTCAATCCAGATGCGATTGTATGTACGAAGAAGAAAACCTTTACCCGCAGGAGAAAGGTTCTTCAGCATCTGAATATGAATAGAATCAGGCCCTGGAGCGGAGGACCGTGATCGGCCAAGTGCGGTTTCGAGTTCCCGCATGGTGAATGGGGCATTATAACTTTCACAATTCGAGGAGCGGAAGTCACGTGGCCTAGCCTCCTCGGCCTGTTTGCGGGGGAGGAAGGCAGGGTGGTAATGAGCGGAGCTCGAAACCTCGGCGAAAAAGCGGCCGAAGGCATTGGAGACAGCCTCAGGGGCCACAAGGACTTCATTCGCGACCTTCAAGCCAGAAATTGGGGAGTGGACCTTAGTGCCAGATAGCCGGCGCAGGCTACCCCAGACAACAGAAGAAGGAGTAGAACTGTTGAAGGTGCTGGTGAAAGCAGCCCAGCTGGCTTTCTTGCTTTCTTTAATAATACGACGACACTGAGCACGTAATCGTTTATAATTAATACAATTCGCCACTGTAGGGTGGCGTTGAAAGGTGCGTAAAGCACGTCGACGAGCACGTATAGCGTCCCTACATGCTGCGGTCCACCAGGGGACCGGTACGCGACGTGGAGAAGAGGTAGGGTGAGGGATGGAATATTCAGCAGCAGCGAGAATGACTTCCGTGAGGTGTGCGACCTGACGATCGCAGCTTGTGAAGGTTTGATCCTGAAAGGTCGCCCTGGAAGAGAAGAGCCCCCAGTCTGCCTTGGAGATGGTCCAACGAGAGGAGCACGGAGAGGGAGTATGCTGCAAGAGATGGATAATACACGGGAAGTGGTCGCTCGAATATGTATCAGCAAGGGCATACCACTCAAACCGGCGTGCAAGTTGGGGAGTACATATAGAGAGGTCTAAATGGGAATAGGTATGAGATGTGTCCGAAAGAAAAGTAGGGGCGCCAGTATTGAGGCAGACAAGATTGAGCTGGTTGAAAAGGTCTGCTAACAAGGAGCCCCTCGGGCAGGATGCTGGAGAGCCCCAAAGAGGATGGTGGGCATTGAAGTCTCCAGTTAACAAAAATGGTGCAGGTAGCTGAGCAACAAGTTGCGTCATGTCTGCCCTGGTAACGGTAGATGACGATGGAGCGTAAACGGTACAAAAGGAAAACGTAAAAGTGGGGAGAGTAATGCGGATGGCAACTGCCTGCAGGCCGGTGTGCAACGTGATGGGATCGTAGTAAATATCATCCCGGACCAGCAACATAACCCCTCCATGAGCTGGGATACCTACCACAGGGGGTAGGTCAAAACGCACAGAGGTGTAGTGTGCCAAGGCAATTTGATCGCATGGGCGGAGCTTCGTTTCCTGGAGGGCTACGACGAGCGGACGATGCGAGCGGAGCAGCAACTTCAAGTCCTCTCGGTTGGAGCGAACGCTGCGAATATTCCAGTTAATAAGTGCCATCGGAAGAAAAGGAAGATGAGAGAAGGGGTCACCTCGAAGGCCGCTGAGGGCCTGGCTTCGAGCGAGCACTGCCGCCGCTATCAGTAGGCGGACAGTCATCGTCCATTGGTTCTATAGGTCCATCGGCCATCTTGGGAAGATGGCCGGGAGGGGGAGCTTCCTCCGCCGGTGAACGGCCAGATGTTCGGCTACCAGCGGTGCGGCCAGGCGAAAGGGATGACGGCCTGGGGCGGCAACCGCTGGGTGGCGCAGGAGAAGAAATGCGCCGTGGCGGAGAAGGAGAACTGTGCTTCCTATTAGCCTTCTTGGATGGTCGTTTGGTGGAAGTACCGGACGAAGGCTGGGAGGTCGAGGTATGTAGGAAGTCTGCACGGGACGGTTCCTTCTTGAAGGCCCGTGCATCTGACTTCTGGGTCGTCGTCTTAGCAGAAGCTGATGAAGGGGCTGGTGTCTGTGGGGTGATGGGACGAAGAGGAGACGTCGACCGCGCGATCTTAGCACTGGCCGAACGGACGACCGTGGTGCTGAAGGTCAGATCGCATGTCTGGGTTGCGACCTCCCGGGTAGTCCGAGGAGAGGCGAGGACAGTGCTGTATTTCCCCGCTGGGAGCAGCGTGGGCTTCCTACTAGCCAATAGCTTGCGAGCAGCCGAGGTGGACACTTTCTCTTTGACTCTAATTTCCTGGATACAGCGTTCTTCCTTATAGACAGGACAGTCGCGAGAGGATGCGGCATGGTCACCCTGACAGTTCACACAACGAGGAGACGGAGGTGGACAGTCACCCTCATGGGCATCCCTGCCACAAGTGACACATTTAGCCGCATTGGAACAAGACTGTCGAGTGTGATTGAAACGCTGACACTGGTAGCAGCGCGTAGGTGTCGGGACATAGGGGCGAACAGAAATAACCTCGTAGCCCGCCTTGATGCGCGATGGCAGCTTAACACTATCGAAGGTTAAGAAAAGTGTCCGGGTCGGTACAAGGTCATTGTTGACCTTTTTCATGACCCGATGGACAGCCGTCACGCCCTGCTCAGCGAGGAAAGATTGAATCTCCTCGTCAGTCAAACCGTCGAGGGATCGAGTGTAGACCACACCACGAGACGAATTCAAAGTTCGGTGAGCCTCCACCCGGACAGGGAATGTGTACAGGAGTGTGGCCCGAAGCAGTTTTTGTGCCTGAAAGGCGCTCTCAGTTTCTAGTAATAAGGTACCGTTACGCAACCTGGTACAAGATTTGACAGATCCGGCTATGGCATCTACGCCCTTCTGGATAACGAAAGGGTTGACAGAGGAAAAATCCTTTCCGTCCTCAGATCGAGAAACTACGAGGAACTGTGGGGCAGGCGGTAGTATTTTTGTCACTGTTGGCTGGTCACGTTTCCGTTTGTGGGTCGAAGTCGAAAGCGATGGAGTAGAATCCATTGCGGAGGAATCCCCCATGATTGCCAGCGTCTCCGATGGCGCGCTCCTTCCTTGTGGGGACCCTCTCAGAGGGCACTCCCGCCTTAGGTGAATGTTTACACCTCAGGTCACACCTCCCGAGAAACAGACGGAGGGACCAATCGGCATGGTCAGAAGGTATCAGCTCAGGCAATCACCCCTCCCCGGGCCTGGCCTTTACCAGGGGGTACGCGCGTGCCTTACATGTCTACCCAGGGCGGGGACTTACGCGTTACCCCGTCACCGGCTACGCGTGCGAACGCGTGGGTCGGCCTTCAGACACGCACAGGGAGGAAGGAAGGAGAGGAAAAAGAAGAGAGGGAGAAAGAGGACAGACTGTCTCAAACGCCGAGGCGGAGACCAGAGAAGGCAAGGAGAAGAAGGCAATGAGAAAGCAAGGAGGAGGAGGCAAGGAGAAGGCAAGGAGAAGTCAAGGGAAAAAGTAAGGAAGACAGTGAAGTGGAGAAGAGCAAAGAAAGGAACCAACGAAAGGAAGGAAGAAACGAGAAGGAAAAACCAAAAAGACCACGATTATAGGTCGTGAAACCGTCCGTCTCCGGACGCAGGCGCTAACTACCCCCGTGAGGGGGATGGACTCCTTTTAGTCGCCTCTTACGACAGGCAGGAATACCTCGGGCCTATTCTAATCCCCGGACCCGCAGGGGGTAACTTGCTTCTGGGTAATACAATTTTATTTTTGTGAGGTGAGGTATGTCACATGGAAAATGCCAGACACACAGAACAAGTGGCGCCGTAGTCGCATTGACAGAGCAAGTTAAGAAACTGACTGAAGAAAATAAGTTGCAAAAGAGCAGCACATGCAGAGAATAGAGCAACAACTGGAAGATGGGATAATCCATCACAGTAATAATCCTTGGCCTAGTAGTGTGGTCCTCGTTCCGAAGAAGACACTGGACGGGTCGAAAAAATTTCGCTTTTGTTGCGATTACAGACATTTGAATGAATGGACAGTAGCGGACGTATATCCGATTCCGAATATCACAGATATGTTAGATATGTTAGGGCAGTGCAAATTTTTCTCCACTATGGATTTGCGAAGTGGTTATCACCAGATTGAAGTATGTCCAAAGGACAGGCCAAAAACAGCATTTATGACGCATTGCGGTCACTTCAAGTATAAAAGAATGCTGTTTGGACTAAAAAACTCCCCAGCAACATTTCAGAGGTTGTTGGATGGAGTCCTTTTGGGTTGAAACCGAAAAAATGCATGGTGTATCTGGATGACATTATAGCTTTTTCAAGAGATATAGAGCAGCATGTGGAACGGTTATAGGAGGTGTTTAAAAGATTAGAGGCAGCACAGCTAACATTAAGTTTGGACAAATGCCATTTTGCACAAGCACAAGTAAATTATCTTGGGCATGTTATCAGTCAGGACAGGGTACGGACAGATCCTTGTCTCACTTCTGCAGTATGAGATTTTCTGGTTACGCAAACGGTTAAACAACTGCAATCATATATTGGTCTTGCAAGCTATTATCGAAAATTTGTACAGGGGTTCGTAGAAATAGCAAGGCCACTAACCAAGTTGCTAAGAAAAGGTGTTACCTTCCAGTGGACATCAGAGTGCAAGAAAGCATTTCAAGAGTTGAAACAGATACTGACATCAGATCCAGTTTTGAAGTTTCCAGACTTTTCGAAGGAGTTTATACTGCAATGTGACGTGTCTAATCACGCTCTTGGGGTTGTACTTGGGCAAGATATTGATAGCAAAGAACATCCGATTGCGTTCGCGTCTTGTCAACTTAACAAGGCGGAACAAAATTATTCCACGACGGAGAAGGAATTGTTAGCGGTAATATACGGGATTTCGTACTTTTGATGTTATCTGTACGGGAGAAGGTTTAAGGTTGTGACGGATCATTCAGCTCTGAAATGGGTATTAGGTCTGAAACACCCAGCGAGTAGGTTAGCGAGATGGGCGCTGAAACTCAGTGAGTTCAATTATGAGGTAATACAAAAGCCAGGTGTGAAACATGCCAATGCTGACGCATTGAGCAGGAAAGTGGCAATATTACAAGTAACAGGGGTGATTGAAGATGAGTGTAAAAGGTCACAAGCCGTGGATAGTGATTACCAATTGTTCAGAAAGCAACCGCAGTTCCTAGTACAGGACGGGTTACTTTGCAGGTCGACGAAATACGGCCCGCATGTCGTCGTACCAGTAGCGTTAAGATCTGAAGTTTTGCAACAGGCACATGACCATTTTCTTTCAGGACATGGCGTGAGAAGAGCTACGGATTGGCGGATAGCGGAGAAGTTTTGGTGAAGGACATGATGTCAAGACGTGGACGAGTACGTCAGGAATTGTGTGCCACGCGCACAGCGTGCGGACTTGAGCCATCAAAAGATTCAGCTTCAAAGATTACCGAGGCAGACAGACCTTTCCAACAAATGGGAATTGATATATTAGGCACATTTAATAGGAGTGCAGCAGGGAATAAGTATGTGTTAACAGTGATTGACCACTTTTCTAGGTATTTAGTCATGGTCGCATTACCAGATCAAAAAGCAAGTACAGTGGAACAAGCTTTAGTTAATAATTGGTTACTCAGGTATGGGATACCTCAGTTCTTAATCTCGGATCAAGGTACTAATTTCACGTCTGATTTGATGAAGCAACTGTGTAAGTTACTGAAGGTGAAGAAACTACGGACTAGTCCATTCCATCCGCAAGCAAACGGACGAACGGAGAGAGTGCATCGCACGAACACTAAGATGTTGAGTCACTATGTAAATAGTCAACACACCGACTGGGATGTGTACTTGCAATTCGTAACCAGTGCGTGTAATAGTAAGGTACATACATTGACAGGATTGTCGCCGTACGAAGTGGTGTATGGGCGGAAGATGCCATCACGTTTTGACATGCTTCATCCAAGGCTGGGAGCGGAGGGCGAGCATGTAAGGCAATTTGCAAAAACCATTAAGGAAGTATGGCAGTGTGTGTGTGTGTGTGTGTGTGTGTGTGTGTGTGTGTGTGTGTGTGTGTGTGTATCATCTATTTTTGACAAAGTCCTTTATTTGTGACAGTCTTTTTGTTGTGCCTATCTGCGACTCAGCATCTGCGCTATATGATGAGTAGCAACTTTCTTTTTCATAGTATAATTCAAATAAAGTAATAGATGACACTGTCTCCAATACAAAATACCTGTTTCAACACACACACACACACACACACACACACACACACACACACACACATGTGTGGCTACACGTACCTGAGACTGCAGTCCTGTGTGTGTGTGTGTGTGTGTGTGTGTGTGTGTGTGTGTGTGTGTTGTCTGTTTTTGACAAAGGCCTTACAGGCTGAAAGGTTTATTTGTGACAGTATTTTTGTTGTGCCTACTTGTGACAGCATCTCCACTATATGGTGAGTAGCAACTTTCCTATTTATAATATTGTTACATTCCATCCTCGATTTTCCACTGTTTGATTATTTGAATTATTGTTTTCTGCATGATAAATACCTATGTGTGTGGCATCATATAACTAAGTAAACTATTCCCAAACAGTTTCCATAAATCGCTCAAAGACTAATGTATTTTGTAGTTCTTACTTGTATGAGTTGGTACAACTGGAGCAGTTTAATGGCATAGTTTACAATATAAACTGTAATTCTTGAATTACCACACATCCTGATATACCAACTTAGTGTACATGTACAGTCACTACATTAAACATGAAAGAGTTTATATTTAACTAGAGTAATGGCACTCTTCTGAAGAAGAAGCATAACAAAGATTTAATGTCACAGTGACAACACGGTCATTAGAGAAACAACACACACCCAGCTTGTCAAAAGATGGGAGAGGAAATCAATCATTTACTTTTTCAAAAGAACCAATCAGGCTTTTGCATTAAGTGATTAAGGGAAAAAAACAGAAAGCCTAAATGTGGATTGTCTTATGGGAATATGAAATTGAGTTAGTATTTTACCATTGTCACCTTGATCAAGTATTCTGAACTAAAATTACCACCACAGAGCAGTTTTTGACAGCCTTTGCCACATTACGTTGCCGAGGCACCCTTTTGAATGGCCATGTTGTGTCTACAAACTAGAGGTCAACATGATGTAAATGAAGTTTCGACTTCAATTTTCAAATTTCAATTTTTTTCCACTTGTAACATGTAATTGTACAGGTGTAGGCAATGTCAATAACATATAATTACAGCATAATTTGTGCACATAGACAATGTTTTTTATATTATTCTACAATTAGTTCACACATTAGGTCAATAGTTCAGATCACAGATCACAGCTGTTTTTACATGCAATTTAGTAGTACACTTACCACCAAGACATGATTGTTACTGAAACTGTTATTCACGTCTTCAGTCAAAATCTTACGCTCATTTGGTAGAAAATTATGAAAATTAATTCCTTTAGCATGTGAGCACAGATATTTCTTTTATTTTCTTCCTCATATAAGTGTGCATTCTTGTTATCACAGGGTGGGAAAGAAATTTATGCACTGCACTGTAGCACTGTTACTTTTTTTTTAAGCACAGTAAGACCGTTAAATTGTTGTTCTACATGCCACAGCAGCAGTTATTGAGCATGGCCACAGATGACTGGTTCTTGCATGACCACACGAGTAATCTTGTGAACAAAGATGTGATTGTTGCTTTAGAGATTGCCATGATTGATATAATAACTAGATAACAATCACAGGACTGACTCATACAAGCACTAGTTTCCAACATAATCAATTGCAACTGTTTTTGTACAATTCAAACCTATGTTTGTTGTCTAGTTAAATAAAAGAAAAATAACATGAGAGCAATTCTTTTATTATTTGGCTACACACAGGTAAGAACCTTTGAAAATACAAATGGACAGGAAAAACAAAACAGATGAGGTCATAAGTGTCCAAATAATAAATTAACAAAGACTGATTTCTGAGTAAATCATTCCATGGTTCTTGAAGTTGGGGACACATGCGATCATAAGCAGCATTAGTACTAATGACAGTGGACCTGGAGCTCTAGTTAATAACTGGAGAGAGATGGAATGAAAATTAGAATGATGCACTCTTGTAAGAGGTCCCTTGGTTCAAAGTGTCTAAGACAACTGGCGTCCACAATCAAAAATTAAATCTCCTCCATCACGCTGCTATACGGTGAATAGAATGTTTTCTACAGCCTGTGCTACATCTGCTAGAATGTTATACATTAAAATGTATAGTTTTCAAAAACTGATACTGGGTTAGAAAGTGGCATAATGTCAGTGGGTTGTTGCCATGAATGCAATGTTGTGTGCAGTGGCCACGTAACAGCCGATTACAGCTGGAAAGATAGTTCCCACGAAGCCCTAGAGACAGTCCCACAGAGGGACCACCAGCATTTGTGCCAGAACAACTGAATGTTCTTATGTACATTGAGATGATGAAAGTCACGGGATAGCAATATGCACATATACAGATGGCAGTAGCCTACTATCTCATATGCAAGGTATAAAAGGCCAATGCACTGGTAGAGCTATCATCAGTACTCATGTGAGAAGGTTTCCTATATGATTGTGGCCACACAACAGCAATTATCAGACACTGAATGCAGAATGGTAGTTGGAGCTAGACATATGGGACATTCCATTTTGGAAATCATTAGGAATTTCAATTTTCTGAGAGTCACAGTTTCAACAGTGTGATAAGAATACCAAATTTCAGGCATTACCTCTCACCACGGACAACACAATGTTCAATTAATGACCAAGAGCAGTGTCATTTACGTAGAGTTGTTAGTGCTAACACACAAGCAACAGCGTGAAATAACTACATAAATCAATGTGGGATGTATCACGAATTTGGCATTTATAGGGCTATGAGCGATGCGAGTGGGCAGGCGGCCAATGCAAGTGTCTTTGCTAATAGCACATCATCTGCATTGTCTCTCCTGGCTCATGACCATATGGGTTGGACGCTAGATGACTGGAAAACCATGGTCTGGTCAGATGATTCCCCAATTTCAGTTGGTAAGAGTTGATGGTAGGGTTCAAGTGTAGTGCATACCCCACAAACCCATGGACTCAAGTTGTCAATAAGGTGAAGTGCAAGCTGGTGGTGACTCCAGAATTGTGTGCAATGTGTTTACAAGGAATGGACTGGATTCTCTGTTCCAACTGAACTGTTCAATGACTGGAAATGTTTATATTCAGCTAATCGGAGACTTCATGTTCCCAAACAACGAAGGAATTTTTATGGATGAAAATGCGCCATGTCACCATGTCACACATAGTTCACGACTGGGTTCAAGAACATTCTGGACAATTCAAACGAATGATTAGCCAGCCAGATTGCCTGACATGAATTCCATCAAACCTTTATGGGACATAATCGAGAGGTCAGTTCGTGCACAAAATTCTGCAATGTCAACACTTTCGATTATTATGGAGACCTACAGAAACAGCATGGCTTAGTATTTCTGCAGGGAAATTGAAACAACTTGTTGAGTCCATGCCACATCAAGCTGCTGCACTAAGCGGGGCAAAATAATGTCTGACACAATATTAGGAGGTATCCCATGACTTTTGTCACCTGAGGGTACAGCAACACTGAAACTGTATGGGGAGACAGAGTACCTAGAAGGCCTGGGTAGTAGAAATGCAGACTTGTAAGTAGCATCATGAGCCACATCCTTTATGGACAGGCACCCCAGGTGACACTGCCCAATTAGTTCAATAGTGACACACTGGGCATACATTGTGTGTGTGTGTGTGTGTGTGTGTGTGTGTGTGAGAGAGAGAGAGAGAGAGAGAGAGAGAGAGCGCGTGCGCAGTGACTGTATCCTGCTACCAGCATGTGTAGCATTATACATTGTGTGTGTGTGTGTGTGTGTGTGTGTGTGTGTGAGAGAGAGAGAGAGAGAGAGAGAGAGAGAGAGAGCGCGCGCGTGCGCAGTGACTGTATCCTGCTACCAGCATGTGTAGCATTTTGTGGAAGGTAACAATGCCATGGCAATTTCAGGAATAGGTTACTGCTATAAACAATGAGCTGATTCCTAAGTTTCTGTTTATATGTTGTCAACATTTGTCCATGGTGGAATCAACAACAGTCACAACACTCCATCAGTGGCAAGTGAAAATATTGCTGTGAGCAGTAATTTTCAGTGTAATTTCTCAATTAATAAATTTAGTAGTATTACAAGTGTAATTTACTTGGTAATAAGGGCTGGAATGTACGTCAGCATTTAGAAGCCCCTGCACACCCCTCAAAACCAGCAGTATGATACAGCAGTCGGACCTGTCCTAGACAATTCGTCATAGCAGTTCTTTTAGTGGATCAGCAATATCACCTGAGGTTTCTTCATGTGGAAACTGGAGGTGTCATTTTGAAACACTAGTTATGAAGGTAAATTGTAAAATATGAGAAGCAATGATTTCATAATTTATCATCACTCTGTCATACACACACAAACAGTGTCAAATAGATTTATCCTGGAAACAAGGGATGATGGAACATATAACTTTACATGATATTTGTTGAGCTTGTGTGAATGTGTGAGAGTTTTTCACTTGTGAAAAAGGACTTCGTCTGAAAATTGAAATATTTTTAGCAGCCATCTTCGATGTGCCTGCCTGCAACTCAATGCCTCCTGTATGTGGTGAGTAGCAGTCTCTGTTTTCCACCTTGTTGCTTATAGCAGTAACCTATTCATGAAATTCCCATGGCATTGTGTCCTTCCTCAAAGTGCTACACAATTTGCTGGTAGGATACAAGTGCTGCACATACACACATTGCATGCCCAGAGTAGCTCCGTTGAATTAATTCGACAGTCTCATCTGGGGTGTCTGCCTATCGAGAATGTGGTTAGTGATGTTACGGTAAGTTTTAATTTCTACTACCCAGACCTTCTGGGTACTCCGTCTCCCCACACAATTTCAGTGTTGCTGTAGAATGAGGTGACAGAAGTCATAGGATACCTCCTAATATTGTGTCGGACTTTCGTTTGCTGTCTATGCTTTCCCACTTGTTGTTTATATGATGCTTTCCCTTCATAATTGTCCATATTATTATCTTTTCAATTTATGCCTTTTTCCTTGAGAAACTCCAAAAACAAACAGTAAGAGAATTCATACAGGAGCCCCTCTTAACCAAAAGTGACACATGAATGCTGTGAGCAAACACCTAATGCAAAGTAAGAGTACGCAGACCAGAATTGCAAAGAATAAAAAAGATATTTACCTGCAGATAATTCCCCACTGATGCAATGATTCCAAGCAAAGAACTAACTGCGCAGCCCACTCACAAACTGTAACTTCTGGCAGCAGTGGTCTATGACAATCATTCATTGAAAGAAATCTCGACCATTGATGACCTCGATCCAGACTACCAGACATGGTCCTTGCACGCCCTTCACACATATCCTGTGGAAAAATAGACAGTAAATATATTACTGAAATTATATACCACATATAGACATTTGTAACATTATCATTTTCACGGTGTCCTGCTTATGAATTACTCAACAGTGACAAGAGACATCATATCTCAAATTTTAAGCATTTCATACAGTATACTGAATATGAAAAGGTAGTTTGTTTATTGGCACACGGGTTTCACTCCTTTTATTTGTGGAGCATCTTCAGTGGTCTATAACACGTTTTTTTTATACATATAGTACACATATTATGTGGTAGTTACAGTATGTTGCTATGTTACATTTTGTCATTCTTTTCTCTTGTTTTTTTAGGTCAGAATCAACTTTTGTAGCACAAATTTCATGATGTGAAATTATCGTTCAGTGTTACAATTTTCAGCGCTGTTAGCTCACGTGGGTAATCCTGCAGATATATACGTTCGTTTCCACGCTCCAGTTGGCCAATTGCCGGCATTCTTTCACCCACATTTCATTCAACACATTGCATACATCACTTGCACTTTTCCATTTTGTGGTCAACGTATGTTTGTTTTCAGTTTGTACTGTTGCCGACTGTTGTTATATGTTTATCTGTCGTCTTTTGTTTGTGTGTGTGTGTGTGTGTGAGATTATTGACTCTGATAAATGTCATGTCACTTACCATGTTGTATGATTCATGTCCATGTTTTATCAGGTGTTTAGCAAAGGTATAATGGCTATTTTCATATTTCCAACTTCTTATATGTTCTTTATACCTAGTTTTGAAGTTCCTGCTTGTCATCCCCAGATACACAAATTTACATTCTTGGCACTTTAGCTGGTATATTCCTGCTCCTTGGTATTTATCTGGTTTGTTTGTTTTTTGTAAATGTGACTGGAGTGTGTTTCTTGTTCTGTAAGCTAGGTGTAATCCATGTTTCTTTAATATATTTGATATCCTGTGTGTTGCTTTGCTTTTGTACATAACAGCGTACCATTTCTTTCTTTTAGTCTTATCATGAGTGTTACTGTTTTGTGCTTCCGAGTGAACCTTAATATCTTTGTCTCAAAATTTGAGCTGCAAAAGTTGATTCTAACCTAAAAGACAAGAGAAAAATATGACAAAATGTAACACAGCAACATACTGTAACTACTACATAATATGTTTATCATATGTATAAATAGAAATATATACTACAAGCCACTGATGATGCTTCACAAATAAAAGAAGCAAAACTTGTATGGCAATAAACAAACTGTCTTCAATTAGCCACATAGATGGAACATACCTCCACAAACTTTAAAGCAACTATCCAAAGATGGAAAACAGAAATAATGACAACTCTCTCTCTCTCTCTCTCTCTCTCGTGTACACACACACACACACACACACACACACCAGGATATACTGAAGGTTGAGGCCAGAGGGTTACAGGAATGAAGGATATATTGTAGGGAGAGTTCCCATCAGTGCAATTCAGAAAATATGGAGTTGGTAGTAATGATCCAGATGGCACAGGCTGTGAAGCAGTCATTGAAGTGAAGCACACCATGTTTAGCAGTGTGTCCAGCAAGTGGGTGGTCCAACTGTTTCGTGGCAAAAGTTTGCCATTGGCCATTCATGTCAGCAGACAGCTTATCGGTTGTCATACCCACATAGAAAGCAACACAGTGGTTGCAGCTTAGTTTGTAGATCACATAGCTGCTTTCACAGGTGGCCCTGCCTTTGATAGGATAGGAGACCCCTGTTACAGGTCAGGTGTCGGTAGTAGTGCAAGAATGTATGGCACAGGTCTTGCATCTAGGTTGATTGCAGGGATATGAGTCATGAAGCAAGTGGTTGGTTGCAGCAGTGGAACAGGGTTGAACAAGGATATTGTGTAGGTTCGGTGGGTGGCAGAATATCACTGTGGGAGAGGTCTCGGGAGGATAGTGGGTAGGATAATCCTCATTTCAGGGCATGACAAGAGGTAGTTGAAACCCTGGTAGAGAATGTAACACAGTCAAACCAGTTCCAAATGGTGCTGAGTCATGAGATGAGTGCTCCTTTGTGGCTAGACATTGGGTACATGAGATGTGGTAGGTGACTGGAAAGACAAGGCGTGGAAGATTTGTTTCTGGATAAGTTTGGGATGGTAATTTCAGTCTATGAAGGCCTCAGTGAGACCCTTGACATATTTGGAGAAAGACTGCTTGTAACTACAGATGTGACAACCATGGGTCGTTAGGCTGTATGGAAGAGACTTGTTGGTACAGAATGGGCAGCAGCTGTGAAAGTGGAGGTATCACTGGACGTCAGTAGGTTTGATGAGGACAGAGGTACTGACGTAACCATCCTTGAGATAGAGGTCAACATCAAAGAAGGTGACTTCTCGTGTTGAGGAAGACCAGGTGAAGCAAATGGGGGAAGAGGTGCTGACATTCTGGAGGAATGTGTATAATGTGTCCTCACCCTCGGTCCATATACTGAAAATGTTGTCAATAAATGTGAAACACTTGAGGGGTTTAGGATTCTGCATGGTTAGAATAGATTCCTCTACATGACCCACAAATAGGTTGCCACAGAATGGTGCCATGGGTATGCCCATTGCTGTAACATTGGGAATGGTAGTGTTCAATAGCAGCAAGGCAATGGGTTTAGTTGGCTGATTTGGGGGAGGGGTCCAGACAGTGAGATCACCAGTCCCATCAGATTAGGGAAGGATGGGGACAAAAACTGGCCGTACCCTTTTAGAGGAACCATCCTGGCATTTGCCTGAAGTGATTTAGGAAAATCATAGAAAATCTAAATCAAGATGGCCAGGCACAGGTTTGAACTGTCGTCCTCCCAAATGTGATTCCAGTTTGCTGATCACTGCATCATCTCACTCTGCAAAGCCATGGACATTGGGGCTATTAGTATAAAGGGAAGATGGCATCTACAGAGACTAACGGGCCACCCGTTGGAAATGGAATAGGAACTGTGGAGAGTCAGTGGAGGACGTGGTTGGTGTCTTTTTATATAGGAGGAAAGTTATGGGTAATAGGCTGAAAGTGTTAGTCCACAAGAGCAGAGATTCCCTCCGTGGGGGCACAGTAACTGGCAACAGTGGGGCATCATTTGTGGTTGAGTTTACGGACTTCAGGAAGCATGTAGTAGGTAAGAGTATGGTAAGTGCTGAAGGTAAGGTGAGAGCGACACTCAGAGGGGAGGTTAAGGGATGGACCTCATGTGAGGAGGTGGTGGATACCCTGATGGATTTCTGGAATGAGATCACTGTTGCAGGGCAGAAAATGGACATATCAGACAGCCCCTCGCAGTTCGTGATAGCGACAGAGGCTTTGTCAGCCGGTGGGATTATAGTATCAGGATCAGTTTTTAAGTATTTATATGGATATGGTGTCTGTTCTTTCGAACATGTTTGAAAGAACAGACACCATATCCATATAACTATATAGTTCTGGCAATACCGGCCATGACCTCCTTCAACTATGCGGATGCACACATATTCCCCAAACTCTTACGGGTCTCGGTAAGAGTGTCTTCCACGAGTAATGAGTGTGTTGGGGTAGG
Organism: Schistocerca nitens; assembly: GCF_023898315.1. Classification (NCBI taxonomy): domain Eukaryota; kingdom Metazoa; phylum Arthropoda; class Insecta; order Orthoptera; family Acrididae; genus Schistocerca; species Schistocerca nitens. Next base: position 781,837,956 of record NC_064618.1, read on the forward strand.
ACACTACGAATGTAGTGTGTGGACATGCAAGGTGAGAATGTGGGTCTCGCGGGAGCCATGCGCGAGATAGTCCCTGCAGTCGCACTATCCTCTGTGCCCTCGATGGCTCAAATGGATAGAGCATCTGCCATGTAAGCAGGAGATCCCAGGTTCAAGTCCCGGTCGGGGCACACATTTTCACCTGTCTCTGTTGATATATATCAATGCCTGTCAGCAACTGAAGGTATTAATATAATTCTAATTTAATTCAGTTTTTAAGTGGTGGAGTATGATTCTTTCTGTAGATTTGAGGTTCGTTTCCACACTGAGAGATTTGGCGGATCATGGTGAGTCAAGGTTTGAGGTTGGGAAATTCCTTAAAGTTAACAGTGGGTGATTTGGGGGTAGTAAGTGGTGGATCACAGTTAGATGGAGGAGTGAATCTGTTTGGATTGAGTCGGGTTAGCAGGGCTGGAACGTGTTTCAACTGTAGGGACCAGCAGAAATATAGAATGTCTTTAAAAAAAGAGAGCATGACTAAATTTGGGAGTGGGGAAAAAGCTAAAGCCTTCAGAAAGGAACAATAATTCTGTGGGACTGAGGCTCTTAGAGGACAGGTTCATGAGTTGGTTGGTTGGTTGGTTGGTTTGATATTTAAAGGGACCAACTACATGGTCATCAGTCCCTTGTTCCATCAAACTAAGTCCATGGGATAAAACGGAAAACATACAGGATACACCACAGGAGTTCGAGATGGGGGAAAAAAAAAACCACACAAAGATGAACACACTAGAGACAACTGACGACAAGAAAAGCACAGACAGACAAGAAACAGGCAGAAGAGTTTAAAACTGTACAGCAGATGTCCTGGGCTGGCTGATCACGAGGAGAAAAAAAGGCCAGCCACTCTGCAACACATTAAAATCTCTAACCTGAAAATACTAGGGTAGAGAGCACAGGGACACAAAGGACAGGAACTAAAACTTAAATTGAAGAATAAAAACCAGCGCCACATAGAAAATTTAAAACTAAGTTAGCCGTGTAGGCATCGGCTCCTAAAATCGAAGGAAGGGAGTCAGGGAGATTAAAATTCACTCTTAGAACGGTGAGATGTGAACAGTCCACCAAAAGGTGGGCCACTGTCGAACGTGAACCACTGCGACAACAAGGTGGGGCCTCACGCCAGAGAAGATAGCCATGCGTCAGCCAAGTGTGGCCAATGCGAAGGCGGCAGAGGACCACAGAGTCCCTGCGAGAAGCCCGCAGAGAAGACTTCCAATTATTTGTGCTCTCCTTGATGGCGCGGAGTTTATTGGGCATAACCAAGCCGCGGCATTCACCATCCTAAATCTGAAGAACTTCGTGGCGTAACGCCGATTGGAGGTCAGGTTCGGGTATTCCGATCTCCAGAAGCAGCGTATGAGTGGCCTGTTTGGCCAGTCTGTCAACGAGCTCATTTCCCGGGCTTCCGACATGTCCCGGGGCCCATAAAAAGACTACTGATTGACCAGATCGTTCGAGGGCATAAACTGACTCCTGGATAAAAGCTACCAGAGGATGACGTGGGTAGCACTGATCAATGGCCTGTAAACCACTCAGCGAATCACTGCATAATATGTAGGACACGCCAGGGCAGGAACGAAGATGCTCAAGGGCACGAGAGATGGCCACCAGCTCGACAGTGAAGACACTGCATCCATCCGGCAAGGAACGCTGTTCGATATGGGCCAAGTGAGCAAAGGCAAAGCCTATGCGATCATCAACCAGCGAGCCGTCAGTATAGACGACTTCAGAACCCTGGGAGTCATCAAGGATCGAGAAGAAGTGACTGCGGAGTGCCTAAAGAGGAACAGAGTCCTTATGAGAATGCGATACGTCCAGCTGTAGTTTCGGCCAAGGCATACACCATGGAGGCGTATGTGTATGGACCTGCACAGGACCCTGGAAAGGAGAGGACTCAAGTTCCAACAGTACGGAATGGACACGGACAGCGATCATTACCCGACTGAGGCCGCCATTCCGGGAGATGAACCACAGTACTTGGGAACAAAAGACAGTAATTCGGATGCTGAGGAGAGCTATGGACATGCGCTGCATAGTGGGCGAGCAGATGGCGGCACCTGATGTGCAATGGAGGGACTCCAGCCTCCACTAGTAGACTGGCCACTGGACTTGTTCGAAAAGCACCTGTCGCTAGATGGACCCCGCAGTGGTGCACAGGATCAAGCAGCTTCAATGCTGAGGGCGCTGATGAACCATACACTACACTCCCATAGTCAAGTCGCAACTGAACTAGGGCTTTGTAGAGCTGCAACAATATAGAGCGATCAGCCCCCCTAAGTGGTGCTGCTCAGGCAGCAGAGGGCATTAAGATGCCACCAGCACGTCTGTTTAAGCTGCCGAATATGCGGCAGCCAAGTCAACCGGGTATCGAAAACCAATCCCAAAAACTGATGCGTCCCCACCACAGCAAGAGGTTCGCCGTCAAGATAAAGCCGTGGCTCAGGGTGTACAGTGTGCTGCCGGCAGAATTGCATAACGCAGGTCTTGGCAGCCGAAACCCGGAAGCCATGCTCTACAGCCCAATATGCGCCTTGCAGATAGTGCCCTGCAGCTGCCGTTCAGCAGCTGCAAAACCAGTGGAGCTATAGTACAGGCAGAAGTCGTCAGCATACAAGGAAGCTGAGACAGACGTTCCCACTGCCACAGCAAGCCCATTAATTGCAATTAAAAAGAGGCAGACACGCGGGTTAGCTACTACAAACAGCATAGTGAACGCATTATTGTGGCCAAGATAGACACAAAGCCCATGCCTACTACAGTAGTACAAGTTTATATGCCAACTAGCTCTGCAGATGATGAAGAAATTGATGAAATGTATGACGAGATAAAAGAAATTATTCAGGTAGTGAAGGGAGACGAAAATTTAATAGTCATGGGTGACTGGAATTCGTCAGTAGGAAAAGGGAGAGAAGGAAACATAGTAGGTGAATATGGATTGGGGGGAAGAAATGAAAGAGGAAGCCGCCTTGTAGATTTTTGCACAGAGCATAACCTAATCATAGCTAACACTTGGTTCAAGAATCATAAAAGAAGGTTGTATACCTGGAAGAAGCCTGGAGATACTAAAAGGTATCAGATAGATTATATAATGGTAAGACAGAGATTTAGGAACCAGGTTTTAAATTGTAAGACATGTCCAGGGGCAGATATGGATTCTGACCACAATCTATTGGTTATGATCGGCAGATTGAAACTGAAGAAACTGCAAAAAGGTGGGAATTTAAGGATATGGAACCTGGATAAACTGAAAGAACGAGAGGTTGTAGAGAGTTTCAGGGAGAGCATAAGGGAACAATTGACAGGAACGGGGGAAAGAAATACAGTAGAAGAAGAATGGGTAGCTCTGAGGGATGAAGTAGTGAAGGCAGCAGACGATCAAGTAGGTAAAAAGACGAGGGCTAATAGAAATCCTTGGGTAACAGAAGAAATATTGAATTTAATTGATGAAAGGAGAAAATATAAAAATGCAGTAAATGAAGCAGGCAAAAAGGAATACAAACGTCTCAAAAATGAAATCGACAGGAAGTGCAAAATGGCTAAGCAGGGATGGCTAGAGGACAAATGTAAGGATGTAGAGGCTTGTCTCACTGCCTACAGGAAAATTAAAGAGACCTTTGGAGAGAAGAGAACCACTTGTATGAGTATCAAGAGCTCAGATGGCAACCCAGTTCTAAGCAAAGAAGGGAAGGCAGAAAGGTGGAAGGAGTATATAGAGGGTTTATACATGGGCGAAATACTTGAGGACAATATTATGGAAATGGAAGAGGATGTAGACGAAGACGAAATGGGAGATAAGATACTGCGTGAAGAGTTTGACAGAGCACTGAAAGACCTGAGTCGAAACAAGGCCCCCGGAGTAGACAACATTCCATTAGAACTACTGATGGCCTTGGGAGAGCCAGTCATGACAAAACTCTACCATCTGGTGAGCAAGATGTATGAGATAGGCAAAATACCCTCAGACTTCAAGAAGAATATAATAATTCCAATCCCAAAGAAAGCAAGTGTTGACAGATGTGAAAATTACCGAACTATCAGTTTAATAAGTCACAGCTGCAAAATACTAACGCGAATTCTTTACAGACGAATGGAAAAACTGGTGGAAGCGGACCTCGGGGAAGATCAGTTTGGATTCCGTAGAAATGTTGGAACACGTGAGGCAATACTAACCTTACGACTTCTCTTAGAAGAAAGATTAAGAAAATGCAAACCTACGTTTCTAGCATTTGTAGACTTAGAGAAAGCTTTTGAGAATGTTAACTGGAATACTCTCTTTCACATTCTGAAGGTGGTAGGGGTAAAATACAGGGAGCGAAAGGCTATTGACAATTTGTACAGAAACCAGATGGCAGTTGTAAAAGTCGAGGGGCATGAAATGGAAGCAGTGGTTGGGAAAGGAGTGAGACAGGGTTGTACCCTCTCCCCGATGTTATTCAATCTGTATATTGAGCAAGCAGTAAAGGAAACAAAAGAAAAATTCGGATTAGGCATTAAAATTCATGGAGAAGAAGTAAAAACTTTGAGGTTCGCCGATGACATTGTAATTCTGTCAGAGACAGCAAAAGACTTGGAAGAGCAGTTGAACGGAATGGACAGTGTCTTGAAAGGAGGATATAAGATGAACATCAACAAAAGCAAAACGAGGATAATGGAATGTAGTCAAATTAAATCGGGTGATGCTGAGGGAATTAGATTAGGAAATGAGACACTTAAAGTAGTAAAGGAGTTTTGCTATTTAGGGAGTAAAATAACTGACGATGGTCGAAGTAGAGAGGATATAAAATGTAGACTGGCAATGGCAAGGATGTTAACATCGAGTATAGATTTAAGTGTCAGGAAGTCATTTCTGAAAGTATTTGTATGGAGTGTAGCCATGTATGGAAGTGACACATGGACGATAACTAGTGTGGACAAGAAGAGAATAGAAGCTTTCGAAATGTGGTGCTACAGAAGAATGCTGAAGATAAGGTGGGTAGATCACGTAACTAATGAGGAGGTATTGAATAGGATTGGGGAGAAGAGAAGTTTGTGGCACAACTTGACTAGAAGAAGGGATCGGTTGGTAGGACATGTTTTGAGGCATCAAGGGATCACAAATTTAGCATTGGAGGGCAGCTTGGAGGGTAAAAATCGTAGAGGGAGACCAAGAGATGAATACACTAAGCAGATTCAGAAGGATGTAGGTTGCAGTAGGTACTGGGAGATGAAGAAGCTTGCACAGGATAGAGTAGCATGGAGAGCTGCATCAAACCAGTCTCAGGACTGAAGACCACAACAACACTTAAGACAGATCCTTGTGGAAACCCCATTCTCCTGAACTCGGGAGAAACTATGTGAGGCCGCAACTTGCATGCGGAAGGAACGAAGCGACGGAAAATTTTGTATGAAAATCGGGAGTGAACCCCGAAGACCCCAACCATGAAGTGTGGAGAGGATGTGATGTCGCCATGTCATATTGTATGCCTTCTGCTTGTCAAAAAAGACGGCGACCAGGTGCTTACGGCGAGCAAAGGCTGTACGGGTGGCAGACTCCAGGCACACCAGATTATTGGCAGCAAAGCAGCCTTTACAAAACGCACCCTGACACGGAGCCAGAAGGCCCCAAGACTCAAGTAGCCAACTCAACCACTGGCTCACCATCGTTCTAGCAACTTGCAAAGAACGTTGGTGAGGCTAATGGGGCGGTAGCTGTCCACCTCCAGTGGGCTCTTGCCAGGTTTCAAAACAGGGATTACGATGCTTTCCCGCCATTGTGATGGGAACTCACCCGCAACCCAGATACATTTGTAAAGGTCTAGGAGGCATTGCTGGCAGTCTACTGACAGGTGTTTGAGCATCTGATAGTGGATGCGATCTGGCCCGGGAGCCGTATGAGGGCAAGCAGCTAGGGCACTTTGGAATCCCTACTCACATAACGGAACATTGTACAATTCAGGGTGGCGCGTGTGAATTGAAAGGCCCCGACGTTCCAACCGCTCTTTCAGGGAGCGGAGGACCACTGGGTAATTCACAGAAGTGGAATTCTGAGCAAAATGCCCTGCTAAGCAGTTTGCAATTGTGTCGGAGTCAGTACAGACTTATCCATTCAGTGAAAGTGCAGGTTCACTGACACTGGTCCAATAGTCACTCCTGCTTGCGATGGCAAATGAGGCGGCGGGTTCGCGCACGGAGCCGTTTAAAGGTAATGAGCTGTTCCAATGAGGGATGCCACTTGTGAAGGTGGAGTGCTCGCCAGCGATCTTTAATCGGCTCAGCGAGATCGGGCGACCACCAAAGCACAGTCCTCCGCCAAGGGGACCCACAACAACAGGGAATGGCAGAGTCTGCGGCAGTAAAGATGCTGTTGGTGACCGAGCAGTAAAGATGCCGGTGGTGACCGAGTGAACCACCACATCAATAGCGTCATTGGAAAGAGGCTCAATAGTGACAATGGAGGCGAACAAGTCCCAGTCAGCCTTATTCGTAGCCCATCTGCAGGGGCGCCCAGAAGAGTGTGTCTGCAGCAGTGACAGAAAGATCGGAAAGTGGTCACTACCACAGAAGTCGTCATGCACACTCCATTGGACAGATGGTAATAGGCTAGGGCTGCAGTTTGAAAGGTCCATGGCTGAGTACGTGCCATGCACCACTCTGAAATGTGTCAAGGCACTATTATTTAAAAGAGAAATGTTGAGCTGTGCCAACACTTGCTCAACAAACCTGCCTCGGCCTGTTGCCGAGGGTTATGGGCATTGAAGTCGCCCAGTAACAGAAAAGGAGGCGGCAATTGGGCTATCAGTGTAACCAGGACATGCTGCGGGATATCTCCATCTGGTGGATGGTACAGACTGCAGACAGTAACAGCCTGAGGCGTCCACACCCGAACAGCGACAGCCTCTAAAGGTGTTTGCAGAGGGACAGACTCATTGTAAAGGGAGTGAAGGACGTAGATGCAGATGCCACCAGATACCCTCTCATAAGCTACCTGGTTCCTATAATAATCCTGATAGCCACGGAGGGCGGGGGTTCACGCTGCTGGAAACCAAGTTTCCTGGAGAGCAATGCAGAGGAAAGGGTGAAGGCTGAGAAGTTGTCGGAGCTCAGTAAGATGGTGGAAAAAACCGCTGCAGTTCCACAGGAGGATAATATTGTCCATGGTCGAGAAAGGCGTGAAGAGACCGAGGAGGCAAATTATGCTGCTGGGTCACCTGCTGTCACAGACTGAGTACCGACGGGGGCGATATCCATCATGTCCGAGGGACCGGCGAGATCAAGGTCCTCAGCGGACGCAAGAATCTCCACCTCATCCTCAGACGCAGAGCTTGTAGGTAGTGATGGAGTGGGTGCCACCGCAGGTACCTTGGTCTTAGGGGTCTTCAATTTCACTGTCTCACGCTGTTCCTTTGGTTGCCCTTGCTGGGAGGGCTTCTTCGATTCAGTCTCCGGGACTGAAGAGGATCGCGAAGCTCGACGACCAGCGACATGTGGCTTCTTCAGCCACCGGCGGGTGTTCGCTGCTGTGCCGCTGGTAGGAACCTGGGAAGGGAGTGACTCAAGGGATCCCTTCCTAGCAAGAGAAGCTGAACAAGACTTATGCTTCTCTGGCCTAGAAATGGGGACTGGTGTCCCGGGTGGTTGAGGGGGTGCTGCTCCCGAGGTCGGTGGTGCGGGAGCAACAGGGAGGGAAGTGCCCCCCACCATCAAGGGGGTAGGTGTGGTCCTTCAGTATCTGAGAGCTGACTGTAAGTGGTGCAGCTGATGGAACTGTAACAGGAGTGACAGTGGTGGCATAAGATGATGTCATGCACACGGGATGAAGCCGTTCAAATTTCCGCTTAGCCTCAGTGTAGGTCAGTCAGTCCAGGGTCGTGTATTCCATTATTTTCCTTTCCTTCTGTAGAATCTTACAGTCCGGCGAGCAAGGGGGATGGTGGTCTTTGCAATTAACACAGATGGGAGGCGGGGCACATGGAGTTTCAGGATGGGATGGACAACCACAATCGCGACATATGAGGCTGGAAGTACAGAGGGAAGACATATGGCTGAACTTCCAACACTTGAAGCACCGCATAGGGGGAGGGATATATGGCTTGACATCACAGCGGTAGACCATCACCTTGACCTTCTCAGGTAATGTATCACCTTCGAAGGCCAAAATGAAGGCACCGGTGGCAACTTGATGATCCCTTGGACCCCAGAGGATGCGCCAGATGTAATGGACACCTCGTTGCTCTAAATTGGCGCGCAGCTTGTCATCGGACTGTAAAAGAAGAGCACTGTGGAAAATAATGACCTGGGCCATATTTAAGCTTTTATGGGGCGTGATAGTAACTGAAACAACCCCCAGTTTCTTACAAGTGAGCAATGCTCGTGACCGGGCAGAGAATGCTGTTTTTATCAAGACTGACCCGGGCTGTATTTTGGACAAGCCCTCCACCTCCCCAAACTTGTCCTCTAAATGCTCTACAAAGAACTGAGGCTTCACAGACACAAAGGATTCCCCATCAGATCTGGTACAGACGAGATACCGGGGTGAATACATTTCGCTGTCATTCATAGCCTTTCATTCCTCCCATGTTGTGGCCAGGGAGGGGAACGATTTGGGGTCATACATGTTAGCTTTAAAGTGAGACCTCAAATGCTTAGAGACTGCTGGTGGTTGGCCACCAGCAAGAGAAGATGTGCCACACTTCATTGCGTGTCATCCAACCTGATGCCACCTACTCCGACCAAGGGCCCTCCCCACGGGTGCCGCCCAGCCACAACAAGGGCCACCTGACAGGATGGCCATTGCTGGGAGTCCTGATGCCCCGGGGAGATGGGCATCTACTCCTTGGCATACGCAGGGAGTTAACAGCGCAGACATCAGTAGAGCGATCCCTGTGTTGTCAGGGAGCTACAATCAACAGGGTACATGGCGCCCCACCACAACAGACTGGCTACCATCCAGTAATACATGGTCATCGTCAGTGCATAAAGCAGCACTGCACATTGCATGGCGGAAAGTGCATGCAGGAACGTATCCATGCCCAAGAGATGGAGGGCGGGCAGGACTGCAATGCAACAACGAATAAGCTGGCGAAAGGTCTCAACGCACGATGGACACAATGCACCAAATAAGGCGCCCTTCCCCAATCAGCTCGCTCTTCGGAATTATTTTGGGGTATGGAGGTCAAACCCGACATGGGACCATCACATAAGGGCCGAAACGTTTGAGACTCCTTTTAGTCGCCTCTTACCACAGGCAGGAATACCGCAGGCCTATTCTTACCCCCGAACCCGCAGGGGGTTCATGAGTTGTTTCCGATCTGTTTAGGTTCTGGATGGTAGAGGAGTTTTCGAGGATGGGGTAAATGAAGATCTGTGAGGCAATGTTTGTGGGCTATGAGGAGATGCTAGGGAGGGTTCCTGCAGGCTTTTGTGGAGGTAGTGGACAGTTACAGTCCAAGAATATGGATACAGAGGAAGTGTTGCAAGGAGATCTAGGCCTGATTTACGTGGTTTTGCATAACTAGGTTGCTGAGGACTATGGACTGATGGAATTTGAACAAATATAAATCATTGTGGATGGAGGGGTTGCAGCCAGTGATGGGTAATTTGATGGTCAAGCCAACCTTACATCCAGAAAAAGGACCATACATCACAACCTAAAATCTGATCCTGATGTTATAATTCTACCTGCTGACAAAGCCTCACCACTTCGTTAGCAACTGGTGGGATCATCTGCTGGAGGAACTAAGCCAGCTGTCAGATCCTGCCACAATTACACCATTCCAGAAGTCCAACAGGCTCTCCAGCCCTCCTTAAATTCTTGGGTGCATCCCAGAACCTCTCCCCTGAATCTCTCTCTCTCTCTCTCTCTCTCTCTCTCTCTCTCTCTCACACACACACACACACACACACACACACACACACACACACACACACTCCTACCTTCTACAAGCTTCCTAAGCCCATAAACTCAACCACTCAGGATGTCGTTTTACGGCCAGATACTGTACTGCCACAGAGAGAATCTCTGCTCTCCTGCTCTCATGGACCAGTACCTTCAGCCTATTACCTGTAACCTACCTTCTAGTATAAAAAGACACCAACCATTTCCTCCATCAATTCTCCACTGTTCCTGTTCCTTTATTATCAGCTTCCCTACTTGTCACTGTGGATGCCACGCCCTCCTATACTAATATCCCCAATGCCCATGCCTTGATACTATGGGACACTATCTTTTCCAATGCCTTGTTGACTCCAAACTACAATGTCTTCCCTGCTCACAATGATGAATTATACTTTCTCCACAATTACTTCTCCTTTGAATGCATCATCTACAGACGATTCTGTGGTACAGCCATCAACCTACACCAACCTATTCACAGGTCATCTCCATGATCCGGACTAATGGTGAGCACACCCTATCCACATTCCTCCAGAACCTCAACTCCTTCTCCCCCATTTACTTTGCCTGTTCCTCCCAATCTAACAAGCCACCTTCTTCAATATCTTGAACAACAACAACTTAGCTGCTCTTGTAAATAATTTATTTAATAACTGGTTCTGTAGCCTAAAGGCCACAGGTTAGATCTGTTAAATTAGAAAACGTGTTTGCTACAACCACTCGTAGTCAAATTAAAGTTACAATCAACAGTGAGAAACAAGCAAATTACTTGCATGTTAAATCATGACATTAAAGGGCAACGTGGATGGGACCAAATATTCCTTGTCTATTAATAAATGACAATTAGTGAATCATCTTTTAAGAAGAAAGTATGAGTCCACAGTCCCTCAAGCATATATATATATATATATATATATATATATATATATATATATATATATATATATGAAACATTCCACATGGGAAATATACATATATAAACTAAGGTAATCATCAGGAAACATGCGGCAATCTAATATGGTGTAAGATCAATCAAGGGCTAGAACACCCAGTCAAAAATTAAAAACACCTATCATGAATCCAGAATGGAAGACAGCAAGTCAAACATAACCAGTTAACCATTAGATATAGGGTCACAATCCATCCAGAGTGCTCTAACAGTTTCATTTGATTTTTCAGTGTTGTTGGAAGCCTACTGAAAATGAAACCCGCTGAACAATGTACACCTCGTGCACCTGGTTTAAGTAAGTGCTACTGAATTGCAAATCATTTCCATCAAATGGTCATGGAATGAATGTTGCCATTTCTTCTGAATGAGTCAATATTACCAACAACAAATTCCATGCTGGAGTATAAGGTATGGCAGAATTAGCAATCTTGTGACACCTTAACAGCAACCTACATGACGTTCACAAACTGACAGTGCAGATCTGTCTGACCAAGCTTTTATGGATAAAATAATGACATTGTTATAAAAAGGATAGATTGCTACTAACCATATAGAGAAGATGTTAAGTAGCCGTCTATTCTTTTCATAACTGTTGCTATTCCATCCTGAATTTTCCACTGTTTGATTTTTTCTGGATAAAAGATATCCTTTGATTAAGACTGCAGTAAGATGCCATAAACATGCATTCAACAGTGACCTATGTAACAGGACCAGACAGATCAGTGTTACCTTACAGCTTTATGAAAATGTATAAATGTCAACATACATAAACACTTAATCTAATTATGATGATTATTATGGACTTCTTAGTAAGATAAGCAGTGATAAAACAATTATTTGTACTTTATTTTTGATTGTATGTTTCAAAGATGGCTTAGCACGAATAGATCAGTATACGATAGTATTTTATTTGTTGCATGCTGTTAGAGGTAAATCTTTGTCTTTGGGCAGTTAGTAGTAAGAGCTAGAAGTGCACAGACGGAGTATAAGTTATGTTTGTAGTGTTAGCATGGTGGTTGATGTTGAACTGTATTGTGAAGTGAAATGACTGAAAATATATCTATTCAACAACAGAAAGTCCACCAGTGTTCATATTATTTAACAAAATTAAGCCGAGCATCTTCTATTCCAGTATAAAAAAGTTGCCTTCCAGAATGAACTATGAGCCTACAACTTACAACAAAGAAGAATAATGATAAAAGATGATCATTATGAAAACTGTTCATTCACGTTCTACTGTTGCTATCTTTCTCTGCAGTGAGTCACTATCTCACCATGCCAAGTACTGTCAAAATGTGATCAGCCGCCCAAATTATTAAACTTACTGCAAAATTAATAAACTGACTCTGGGCTACAGGAGAGTGGTGATGGTCAGAAGAGCCGTAACACAAAACAAAAAAATAAAAATAGTACCTAATGCCAGTACACCTGATTAATGTTTAAGAGTGCAATGACAGTAAATGAGTTACCTAGAATGGTGCAGAATAATCATTTCTAGGAAATAGATGTTTCATACTGTAACATTTCAGCAACTAAAGACCTGATTTCATAAGTGATGTGTGTGTACGTAAGCAGTGGATAGAAGAAAGTTATATACAGCAACAAGAGTATACAAACCAAAATTTGAGCAAAGTGCTGGATGACTGCCACTTTATCTGCATAGCAATAACTGCCTGCACAGCTTCAATCACAGTGGTTGCTACAAACTGGAGCAACATTTGTAGTTTGGTACTGTTTGATGCAGACGGAATTATTAACATAAATGATGTAGCATGAAATTTTATTATACCAAAACCACAAGTGTCCCAGACTACAAAAGGAGCATCAACACCACCACCCCAGCATGCTGGGCAGCAAACTTAAATGTTCACATAAATGCCATTTCACCTCCTCCTACAGTGATGGCCACATGTAAGTTAGTGTTGTGATAGTAATCTCAGAGACAACATTGTTGAGCAGCATAGTGGACAAAAACTGTTTGGCACACAACTGGATACAATCTGCAGTCTCAACTTCTATTTATTGAGAATAAGGCAGGAAAGTTTTAGTCATAGGTCTTGTCCTATTTCAGGCAACTCCACATGCCTTATTTCATCAGTATAATTAGTAGTCACATTTGCTGAGGAATGTGCTAGCATTAATCAAAACGACATGTGCTGGTGTTTCCCTGGCCTGTGCATGTGCACGTGCTTGACATGCTGTCAAATTATTCATCAGAGCCTTCCAGAAACCACTGTTAATGCTTTGTGGACTAGATGTGAAGTGAGATTCTCCAGGCCCACTTTGGTTTCATGGTATGACATTTATATTGAGACTGCAGTATGTGAAAGCTTCACGCCATAATGAATTCTCACAGTTCATGTACAGCTCCACAGTTCTAATAATTTGTGTATTGACACATATGGAATTTGCAGTTTAAGATTTACTTCAGTTCTGTGTATGACTAATGATATATCCATAGTGTACATGATTATTAAACACCAGGAAAAAAATGGACCAGGAAAGATAGGTTGTCTTTCCTCAAATTATGTGTACTATAACTGACATTTGTCTTCACTTGGAATAACTACAACTATAATTTTACTGCTGTAAGTCAACTATCTGGGCTGTGATATCTCTCATGCTTATGATAATAATCCTGAAAAGAAATTACAAAGGTACTTGCACATGTTAAGTATGATTAAAAGATTGCTTCTGCACAAAACCCGGAGAAAGTACTTAAATTGTATTATAAAACAATGGAAAATCCAGGTTGAAATGTAATAATATTATGAAAAGAATAGTTGCTACTCACCATATAGCAGAGATGCTGAGCCACAGATAAACGTATGTGTGTGTGTGTGTGTGTGTGTTGTCTATTTTTGATGAAAGCCCTGCTTGCCGAAAACTCATTTTCTTACAGTCTTTTTGTTGCACCTTTCTGTGACTCAGCATCTCTACTATATGGTGAGTAGCAACTATCCTTTTCATAAGATTGTCAAATTGTATAATACAATGACTGTAACTTTACTGCCCTATGACTGATCTGAAGAACTGACTTTAACAACCAGACAATTGCAGAAAACTGAATTGGCAGAAATGATACTTCTAAGATGTTTGACTAGAAGATCATATGATGAACAGTGAGGTATGATGAACAGTGAGGTATGAGAGGAGCTCCATGTTATAAGAATAGCAGAAAATATCCAATAGAATAAAAAGGAATGGCATGACCACCTCCTATGAAGAGGATGGTGTGATCAGCTTTAAATTGCCTGGTTTTGTAACAGGCAAAGATGTTTAATCCAAAAACATATTTGATAATGATTATGTTAGTTTTACAAGAGCTCAGTTACATATATAAATGCCACACATACTTACATCAGTACTAAATCTTCGTTCTGATCGACTATTAACAGACCGTCGTCTATTGGTTGAGGTCCGAGTCTCTCTTGTTCTACCAGCTGGTTCTGAAGACTTCCCTCGAATCACATTCTTTGATGTTTTCTTGTCTGTCTTGCTGCAGACAACTCTGTCAACAGTGTCATTTGGTTGGCTAGTATTCTTTACTTCATTATTCCCATTTTCTGCATGTATATTTGAGTTTGTGCTCCTTTTCTCACAGAGTGATGTATAAATGCCATTTGAATCTGAAACTGGGCTGTCAATGTGTCTTAGCTCAACTTCACTTTCAAGAAGTGTTTCATTCACAGATCTGATCAATTTCTGAGCATTCTCTAGCAAATCATAAGTCTCTAATCTCTCTAAGTTCTTCCATGAAAAGGAGAATGCATCCACTGCAGGATCTGAATTAGAAGATGGCTGGTCATGCAATTGCTTACTTGCAGCTTGTATGTCCACAGCTCCGTAAGTCTCTCCTGTTTCACCATAGCTTGGAAATGGTCTTTCTGGCCCATTTTTTACACTTACACTTGGAACCGGACACTTGATGGAATTACCATTGGCATCAGTCATATTAGCTTCAGTTCCACCAAGCAATTCATCAAGGTTCCTTAAATCCTTTCCAACAAAAGAAGAATCATCTCTATAGTGGACAGATACTGTTTTTGATGCAGACTCATAATCACGTATCAGATCCAGATAACTATTATCCTGACTTGATACTGAACAGGTGTCATTGCCTTTAGGAGTTTCTTCAACTTCCTTCACTTCCTCAGGTGACGACAACATTTCTGTCTCATAGCCATCTTGTTTTCCTTTATGGGTGACATTTTTACCATAATAAGCATTGCCTTTGGTTGAAATGTGTATAGGAGTATTGGGTAGTGATTCAAAATAAGAGCTGATATGGTCCCAAAGTCTTCCACCACTGGAAAATACGACAATTTATTTTAGCAGTAATTATATCAGCAGCAACAGTAGCAGGAGTAGTAGCAAAAGTGGGAGTAGTACTAGCAATAGTAGCAGCAGCAGCAGCAGCAGCAGCAGCAGCAACAACAACAACAACAACAACAACATGTTACTAACAATTTATTTTCATCAAAACTAGTACGTATACAAGTAGTCATAAATCAATTCTGTCTAGGCAGTCAGAAACTTAGTACCAGTCTCACAAGAATGACATACACATGGTCAGACCACACTATGATTGTGTGTTTCTAAAAGTTTCAAGTTCCTTCACATTACTTTTTGAAACACAAGGAAATAATTTTTATGCATACATACAAAGAAATATTGTAAAAGTACACATAAAGAATAAATTATAAAACCCACATTAGTGCTATTACATTTATTGTCTTCCACAGCGTCACTGTCTGGCCACACATTAAAGATCTGGTGTATGTACCGCCTCTACCATGTGATGTAACATAACTCCGGGAGAGAATATGGGAAGTGACTGCCACAGCTGGGACGGGTATGGCAAGAATTCGATTACCGTATTGACGTCTGCCGAGTCACTCATGGTTCACATATCGAATGTTTGTAATTAAAGCTTTCAGAGTTTCTCTTTAAAACACAATATGTATAACATCTGTACAATGTTTAGTTCTTGTGCAATAAATAACAAAGTGTTCCCAGACTTTATGAACACCCTGTAAGGCTAACATTCTATGAACTGGAGTCAAGAATGTCAGCTGTCTGAACGTTGCAGGGAAATTTAAGAATCTGAAATGAGAGAGTAACAGTCTAAAATTAGACTTAGCGGGGATCAGTGAAGTGGAATGAAAGATGAGACATATTTCTGGCCATGTGACTATAGGACAATAACAACAGCTTCAATGACTGATGATAAATGTATTGCCATCACTACAAATAGAAATGGTTAGAGGTATAATTACTATGAGTAACATAGTGATCAAATTATTCCTGAGGACTGAAACCAAGCCAAAACCAACCAGCATGGTGCAAGTGTATGGCCAGTTACTAGAGAATACAGAGCTGGGAGAAAGGACTGGAGAGGGTGAGATGTTTCTAAACTTCTACTGTAGGTTTCAACAGGTTGTAGTGAACACCCTCTTCCAAAAACACAAGAGAAGGAGGCTCACTTAGAAAAGACCATGTGACACAGGAGATACCAATAAGACTATCTCAGGGCGAGACAATTTAGAAATCAAAGAAAGCATATCAAAGAGTGCATATAGGCTCAGATCATAACAGCACATTGAAATCCGATACAGTAAGAAAGAGAAATACGTATTCCAGTCAAATACCGAACATTTAGAACAGAATGAAATGAAATTATACTTATCAGTGAGTGTGACTGTTGGCCTTAGTAAACAGTGTCAAGATTAGTTCAGTTAAAGACAAGTGGAGAATAATAATGAAGGAAATAATTAAGACAAGCCAAGATACAGTAGGTTGAATTTTAATCTCATAACTAAACCCTTCTTTCATCTCTGTCTTTGCATAACAGAAGTGCTGCAATTGGTTGATAAAAGAAGAAAATACAAAAACATTCACAAAAAGACGGGATACACAAACATAAGTCACTTTGAAGGAACCATGAACGAACAATAAGAACAGAAGACAAAGAATGAAGTACTGAGATTAAAAAGAGCTTAAGACAGTGATGTAATCCTTAACCCCTATTGTTCTACCTATACATCAAAGTAGTAAGTAAAGTTAAACTACAAAATATTTTATCACAATGTGTAGCAGTTGCAGGTACTTATGAGAGAAGGCCAATAAAATATGAGCAGCTGCATCCCTAAATTCAAAGTCAGCAACAAAATATAAAGAGTTGTTCCTTTTTGATCAACAGTTATGCAAAGAGTGTATTTCTTACAAGCCTTACATTTCATCTTTTTATTACAATAAAATTTCTGAAGACTATGACACTGGAAAAAATATTTCCACTAATATCTAAGAGCAGTAATTAAAAATAGAATTTGCAATGCACTGTAGACATAAATGTCCTCCAAGTCTTTCCTGGTGGCATGTCTGAATAAAATCACCTTGGTTTTCATGGCATGTCTGAATAAAATCTTCTTGGTTTTCAAGTTGCATCAATTCAAATAAAATACCCAAGCTTTTGACAGCTATCTCCACCATCATCACAGGAGTAAAGGCCACCAACTGGACCTGGTATGATATTCTGCTTATACAGTCACGATTGCAGCATCTGGCACTAATCATAGAGGCCAAAACAACACGTGTCGAAAGGTGAGTCAGGCAGCTCATAACAGCTATGGCTTACTGCAGGACTGAGTGGTGCAAGGGGCTGTCACCATGTTTGAAAGTGCTCTGCTCTCACCTTCCCACAAGTGTCAAGCATCAGTCTTTGCCACAAGTGTCAAGCATCAGTCTTTGCTTGACACTTATTGCGAAGCAGGAGTGTCATTTTCAAACATGCTGTCAGCCCCTTGCACCACTTGATTTCATTCAGTCCTGCAGCAGGTTGGAGCTGCTATGAGCTATCCTAACTCACCTACTGTGCTGGAATCAATTTGGCCCTCTTTCATTGGAGCCAAATGTTTAAATCTTGCCTATACAAGCAAAAGACTGTGCCAGATCTTGGCTGAAAACCGAGATTTTATTGCATACATATAAATGTCATATTATTATCCATCCATCAGCAAACGTGAAGATTGTATTGGAAATCCAGCTGATTTCTTATTTGTATTGTTCTTGTTGTCTTATGGATATGTTGCTGCAGATGACTGGATTCATCTACAATAACAACCTCTGCCAATTTTGTGATGTCTGCATGCAATGAATATGTATTAAGTCATTTGAAGTAAAGCAGATACTGGGATTAAGAGTATTCAAAGTGAGGAAGTGATGACAAACTGGAGGAACGTGCTATGAATACTACTTCTGTGTGTGGGCAAATATAACAGATCACTGGCAGCACCAGTATCTTCATTACTTTGAAAATATGAATTTAATGGCTGGCATCATTATTCTGCCAAATCTAATAAATACAGCCCTGCCAATTAAAGTAGTAGGTACAGTCACATAAAAACAGGTCGCAAAAGAGGGAAATTAAGGCAGCTGTCAATTAGCATTTATGGCTAAATGGAGACAGCACAGTCACAACTGACTTGTGCATAGAGAGAGTTTAATGTCAAGTACAGTGATGTAAAACCAGAAACAAAAATGTGTAAAGCAGAACAGAAGGGTCTGATTTGTTTATAATTCCTGAGGATGTTGCTTCAAAAACTTAGAACACATTCCTTCGAAGGCAGTTATCCTTGCAGGATGTTCTTCATTCCTGTGACCTTCCTGGTCCCAATCTCTGCTAACACACTGTCCCCACACCCTCCATCCAATAGTTTTCCCCTTCCCCTGTTCTATCACCCACTCCCAATCCATGCTCTCACATCACCCTCATCTGCACCTTATCACACCGGCTCCAGTACGCATGCATCACGTGCATTGCCTGTGCACCTGTCACCCCTTCCTCCCACATTCCTAGCCAGCAAACCTGCTGCCTCCATCTGACACCCACAGACGTCAGACACTCATATCGGTACCAAATGTTGTATATAGATAGAGTATCAACCAAAACATCAATTTAGTTCGTGCTATGTGCTGTCGTCCAGTAGAACATGCGTAAATGTTAAAGTAACACTGGAACTATGAAGCATTAAGAAAGGAATATCTGTGAGTGTTAGTTGTGTAGATCTTGTGTGGGTGAGTTGGTAGAGTGTGAGGTGGTCGTACCTAAGCTCTTTGGTACGACCACCTCACACTCCACCAACTCACCTACATAAGAGCTACAAAACTAACACTCACAGATATGCCTTTCTTGTGCTTCATAGTTCTGGTGTTACTTTTAATTAACATTTACACACATTCTACTGGACGACAGCACATAGCACAAACTAAATTGATGTTTTGGCTGATACTCTATCTACATACAACATGGGGTACCACTTTCATACCCCACTGAAGACAATTTGATCTAACTGTTTAGTCATGAAACTGTTCTACAGGAGATGTAAAATGATTTTGTAACAATTTTCCTCCCCCCCCCCCCCCCCCCCCCCATGAACCATGGACCTTGCCACTGGTGGGGAGGCTTGCGTGCCTCAGTGATACAGATAGCTGTACCGTAGGTGCAACCACAATGGAGGGGTGTCACAAAGGTGTGGTTCCTGAAGAGGGGCATCAGCCTTTTCAGTAGTTGCAGGGGCAACAGTCTGGATGACTGACTGATCTGGCCTTGTAACATTAACCAAAACAGCCTTGCTGTGCTGGTACTGTGAATGGCTGAAAACAAGGGGAAACTACAGCCGTAATTGTTCCCGAGGGCATGCAGCTTTACTGTATGGTTAAATGATGATGGCTTCCTCTTGGGTAAAATATTCCGGATGTAAAATAGTTCCCCATTCGGATCTCTAGGCAAGGATTACTCAAGAGGATGTCACCATCAGGTGAAAGAAAACTGGCACTCTATGGATTAGAGTGTGGAATGTCAGATCTCTTAATCAGATAGGTAGGTTAGAAAATTTGGAAAGGGAAATTGAAAGGTTAAAGTTAGATATAGCGGGAATTAGTGAAGTTCAGTGGCAGGAGGAACAAGACTTCTGGTCAAGTGAATACAGGACTATAAACACAAAATCAAATAGGGGTAATGAAGGGATAGGTTTATTAATGAATAAACAAATAAGAGCATGGGTAAGCTACTATGAACAGCTTAGTGAAGGCATTATTGTAGCCAAGATAGACACGAAGCCCACGCCTACCACAGTAGTACAAGTTTATATGCCAACCAGCTGCGCAGACAAAGAAGAGATTAAAAAAGTATGATGAGATAAAAGAAATTATTGAGATAGTGAAGGAAGACAAAACTTTAATAGTCATGGGGAACTGGAATTCGATAGCAGGAAAAGGAAGAGAAGGAAAAGTTGTTGGTGGATATGGAATAGGGGTAAGAAATGAAAGAGGAAGCCGCCTGGTAGCACTCTGCACAGAGCACAAGTCAATCATAGCTAACACTTGGTTTAAAAATCACGAAAGAAGGTTGTATATGTGGAAGAGGCCTGGAGACACTGGAAGGTTTCAGATAAATTATATAATGGTAAGATGCAGATTTAGGAACCAGGTTTTAAACTGTAAGACATTTCCAGAGGCAGATATGGACTCTGACCACAATCTACTGGTTATGAACTGTAGATTAAAACTGAATAAACTGCAAAAAGGTGGGAATTTAAGGAGATGGGACCTAGTGTAGTGGACTGTTAAGGCAGCCAGTCCACAGTGAAGTAGCCGAAAGGGCACGCATCAACTCACGCCGTCTGGCGTTAAGTCTGGAACAGGATTCATAATGAATGTGATAAAGAAAAGAACGTAGCTACTAGAACACTTAACTTTTATATTGTCCTTTGGTATACAGCATTCTGGATGATACAAGTGAGACTCTATCTTGAGGTACATGCAATGGTACAAATGGCGCCTTGCTAGGTCGTAGCCATTAACTTAGCTGAAGGCTATTCTAACTATCTCTCGGCAAATGAGAGAAAGGCTTCGTACGTGTAGTCGCTAGCAATGTCGTCCGTACAACTGGGGCGAGTGCTAGTCCGTCTCTCGAGACCTGCCTTGTGGTGGCGCTCGGTCTGCGACCCTGACAGTGGCGACACGCGGGTCCGACATGTACTAATGGACCGCGGCCGATTTAAGCTACCACCTAGCAAGTGTGGTGTCTGGCGGTGACACCACACCTAGATAAAATGAAAGAAACACAGGTTGCACAGAATTTCAGAGAGAGCATTAAGCAATGATTGACAAGAATAGGGGAAAGAAATACAGTAGAAGAAGAATGGGTAGCTTTGAGAGATGAAATAGTAAAGGCAGCAGAGAATCAAGTAGGTAAAAAGACAAGGGCTGGTAGAAATCCTTGGGTAACAGAAGAAATATTGAATTTAATTGATGAAAGGATAAAATATAAAAATGCAGTAAATGAAGCAGGCAAAAAGGAATTCAAACGTCTTAAAAAGGAGATCAACAGGGCATATATCACTAAGGGTAAGATAGATACTGCCTACAGGAAAATTAAGGAGACCTTTGGAGAAAAGAGAACCACTTGTATGAATATCAAGAGCTCATATGGAAAACCACTTCGAAGCAAAGAAGGGAAAGCAGAAAGGTGGAAGGAGTATATAGAGGGTCTATACAAGGGTGATGTACTTGAAGGCGATATTATGGAAATGCAAGAGGACGCAGATGAAGATGAAATGGGAGATATGCCACTGCGTGAAGAGTTTGAGAGAGCACCGAAAGACCTAAGTCAAAACAAGGCCCCGGGAGTAGACAACATTCCACTAGAACTACTGATAGCCTTGGGAGAGCCAGCCCTTACTCAACTTTACCATCTTGTGAGCAACATGTATGAGACAGGCAAAATACCCTCAGACTTCAAGAAGAATATAATAATTCCAATTCCAAAGAAAGCAAGTGTTGACAGGTGTGAAAATTACCGAACTAGCTTAATAAATCACAGCTGCAAAATACTAACGCGAATTCTTTACAGACAAATGGAAAAACAGGTAGAAACCAACCTCGGGGAGGATCAGTTTGGATTCCATAGAAATGTTGGTACATGTGAGGCAATACTGACCCTATGAATGATCTTAGAAGACAGATTAGGGAAAGGCAAACCTACGTTTCAAGCATCTGTAGACTTAGAGAAGGCTTTTGACAATGTCGATTGGAGTCCTCTCTTTCCAATTCTGAAGTTGGCAGGGGTCAAACCAGGGAGTGAAAGGCTATTTACAATTTGTACAGAAATCAGATTGCAGTTACAAAAGTCAAGGGGCATGGAAGGGAAGCAGCGGTTGTGAAGGGAGTGAGACAGGGTTGCAGCCTACCCCCGATGTTATTCAATCTGTATACTGAGCAAGCAGTAAAGGAAACAAAAGTAAAATTTGGAGTAGGAATTAAAATCCAAGGAGAAGAAATAATAACTTTGACGTTTGCCGGTGACATTGTAATTCGTCAGAGATAGCAAAGGACCTGTAAGAACAGTTGAATGGAATAGACAGTGTCTTGAAAGGAAGATGTAAGATGAACATCAAGAAAAGAAAAGCAAGGATAATGGAAAGTAGTCAAATTAAATCAGGTGATGCTGAGGGAATTAGATTAGGAAATGAGACACTTGAAATATTAAATTAGTTTTGCTATTTGGGAAGCAAAATAACTGATTTCGGTCGAAGTAGAGAGGATATAAAATGTAGACTGGCAATGGCAAGGAAAGCATTTCTGAAGAAGTAAAATTTGTTAACAACGAGTATAGATTTACATGTCAGAAAGTCTTTTTCTGAAAGTATTTGTCTGGAGTGTAGCCATGTATGGAAGTGAAACGGACGATAACTAGTTTAGACAAGAAGAGAATAGAAGCTTTTGAAATGTGGTGCTACTGAATAATGCTGAAGATTAGATGGGTAGGTCATGTAACTAATGAGGAGGTGCTGAACAGAACTGGAGAAAAGAGGAATTCGTGGCACAACTTGACTAGTAGAAGGGGTCGGTTGGTAGGACATATTCCGAGGCATCAAGGGATCACCAATTCAGTACTGGAGGGCAGCGTGGAGGGTAAAAATCATAGAGGAAGACCAAGAGATGAATACACTAAGCATTTCAGAGGGATGTAGGTTGCAGTAGTTACTTGGAGATGATGAAGCTTGCACAGGATAGAGTAGCATGGAGGGCTGCATCAAACCAGTCTCTGGACTGAAGACTGCAACAGCAACTTTCTTTTGGCAGTCTGCTTTCACTTCGTTAGTTGAAAGTAGTCTGCTTTCACTTTGTTAGTTGAAAGTAGTCTGCTTTCACTTTGTTAGTTGAAAGTAGTCTGCTTTCGCTTTGTTAGTTGAAAGTAGAAAGTTAGTACATCTGTATAGATAGCTATGGTGTTCTGTCAGACATGTGCGACAGAATAAACACCACTCGTGATGAAGCAGTTAGTGCATTTGTAGTTTCACAGAATAAACATGAACAATCAGAACAGTAGAATAAAGATACAGATGTGGAAGTATTAAGAGTCCCATACAACACTTTTACGTGTAAGACAGTAAAAAAAAAAAAAAAAAAAAAAGTCATAATTGGGGTATGAACCTAGGACCCTTGGTACAATGATCTAAAACACTAAGAACTTCCCCATGGAAGCTATCATATTAGGTACTCACAGTTATGCTTTTTCTGTGCTCCGTAGTTCTGATGTTACTTTTAATTAATGTTTACACCTGTTCTACTGGACGACAGCACATACTAAGACTAAATTGGAGTTTTGGTTGGTTGGTTGGTTGCTTGGGGAAGGAGACCAGACAGCGTGGTCATCGGTCTCATCGGATTAGGGAAGGATGGGGAAGGAAGTCGGCCGTGCCCTTTCAGAGGAACCATCCCGGCATTTGCCTGCAGTGATTTAGGGAAATCACGGAAAACCTAAATCAGGATGGCCGGACGCGGGATTGAACCGTCGTCCTCCCGAATGCGAGTCCAGTGTCTAACCACTGCGCCACCTCGCTCGGTAAATTGGAGTTTTGGTTGATACTCTCTTGACATACAATGTTTGGAACCAATCTGAGTGTCTTACATCTTGGGGTCTGGAGAGAACCGCTGCTTAACCCCCCCTCCCCCCCCCCCACACACTCTTACCACTCCTACATTGTGCCCACTGAACATACAATGCAATTCCAGCATTGTATGTTCAGTGGGCACAAAGTAGGAGTGTGGTGTGTGTGTGTGTGTGTGTGTGTGTGTGTGTGTACACTCTAGCTTGAAAAGATTTGTTCCAAATGCTACCAAGGTTATTTTTTCCTACTTTATATGTGCCCTTTCAATGACAATGCTTCTGCTATTTGGTGACTGGCTTCCTTTGTTACGAAATTATTTACATTTTAACTGAACCTTCCTACTGTATTAATTAATTACACATTTGTATGAGAAGCATTTCATAGATAATGCACAGGTTGGTATTACTGTGGACTGTCTGACGCAACAACAATGAAAATTATGTCAGATGATGTAGTTGGGAGCTTGAGGAAGAAGCATGTGTCTGTTGTTTCACTGTGTACTCTTCAAGAGAGAAAAATGGATCTTACAGGGGTCTCGGGTACTTTGACTGTGACTGTTGAAGACCAGAGGTTGAACAACAAGATCAAAACTTTACGCAGCAAAAACCTGACAGAAATCCACAGTGCATTATGTGAATTTCGTCATGAGTTTACAGTGCTAAAAATGTCAACAGATGAATTAAGTGTGTGGCAGATGCTCTTGAAGAAATCTTAGCGCAATTTATGAGGAACTCGTGGAAGCCACAAAAATTCCTTCATCATCAGTATTGATTTCTGTGAGATGGTCTCTCACTGTTTAACTGCTGTAGACAAGGTCTCTCACTGTTTAACTGCTGCAGACAAGCAGAAACACTTGCACATTGCAGCCTTGCTCAAGCAACAATTCAATCATGAAGGTCAAGAATTCTTGTGTCGAATTGTCACTATGATGAAATGTGGATTAGGAACTTTGAACTGGAGTCCAAATAACAGCCCAATGAGTGGAGAGTTCCAGATCCTCCACATCTAAAAAAATTTTGATGTGCAGTCAATCAAAGCTCAAGCAAATGATAAATTTTCATTTATTATCACCGAGGAATCATTACCACACATAAGAGTCCCATGTGGAGCACATGTCACAGCAGTGTATTATCATGCAAAACCTGTGCAGAAAAGTGCACAAAACCTGACCTCAGTTGCTCGAGACAAGGCCCTCATTTCCCACGACAGTGCTTGCCGGCATATTGGCAATGTTGTAGCCCAAAAACTGCACGAATACCGACGGTTAGTGTTGTTGAACCCCTCTTTACATCCTGGAAATGAGTCTACCAGACTTTGACTTGTATCCAAAGTTGAAAAACCTACGCGTGGAAATTGTCATCTCTCTCTGGAATATCTTTCTACCATCATTACTCAAGCCTTTCAACAGATTAACAAAAGTGATGTCCTATATGGACATACTTCCAGATGCTAGGATTCAATCACAGAGTGGCACGGAGACTGTATTAAAGGACTGCAAAGAGATATTGAAAACAATATAAACATGTAAGTAAAAAAATTAGTGTGCATTATTTATAAAATATCCCTCGTATTAGAGTGGTACACACAATTCTTACATTTGTGTGTATTAATTTCTTTATATTTGGATTACATGCAGCAATAACATGAGGGAAGCAAGCTATTACCATGGGTGAAACCAATGCCAACATTTTTTACACCTACAGATAAATGAAAATATTGGAAAAGGAAAAACAGGAATTTTTTACTGTCTAAATGTCTGAAGAAGTATGGTCTAGTTCATGAACAACCACGACAACACTGGAAAGCTTCCTGCTTACTTATTTACTTTTTAATGTGAGCCAACGATCAATTCACAGTGCAAAGTAATATAAATTGGAACACTGTGAAATGCAGTAATGGAATCCTCCTCCAAGAACACCACTGCTCATGCATTTAAGAACTGTTGAATGACATGACTGAGGGACCTCACTGAGGAACATAATAAAATCTTTGACTTTTTTCACTGTGGGTTCAGTTCCGACAATGTACATACAGTCATTCACGTGAATCTTCATGTTTTTATGGCATTACGAATTATTTAGGAATAAAGGAAATGACTCAAGAAAAGGCAGAATTGCTGCATCGTCAATAGGTACACAAACAATATGTACAGAGTTTGGCTAGCTTTCGGAATGCAATTCCTTTTTCAAGTCTTCCTACATTGTGCTCAGTTGACCGCCAGCTCTTTCCTGGCCCACAATGAGTGTACCGGGGTGAGGTGCGGGTGTGGGGTGGGATACGATGAGGGATGGAGAGAAGCAGGAGGCAGGGAGGAGGTTGAGGGGAAGCATGCAGCAGCTTATGGGATAGTGGGGAGCTGTCTGTGGGCTAACTAGAGGTGCAGGTAGAGGGGCAAGTGGCAGACAGCTGGGCACACCATTTCATAGATTAGGGCGCACGCGCGCGCGCGCACACACACAATTGTATGGGGGGGGGGGGGGGGAGGGCAGCAAGTTATGTAATTTTTAGGCCAGGAAGGTTATGGGAGTGAAGGATGTGCTGGAACGATGGCTCCCATCTACACAGCACAGGAAAACTGTTGGTGGTGGGGAGGATACACATGGCATGGGTTGTGAAGCCGTCATTGAATCTCTCATGTCGTGTTCTGCTGCAAGTAGTGCCACCGGGTGGTCCACCTTGTTTTTAGCAACAATTTGGTGGTGGCCATTCATTCTAGTTGACAGTTGTCTCATTATCATACCAATGTAAAATGATATGAAGTGTTTGCTGCAGAGTTAGTAAATTATGTGGCTCCTTCCACACTGAAGTAGGTGATGCTGGGTGTGTGGATTGGGCAGGTTTGCATCTGGGTCTTCCACAAGAGTATGATACCTGTGGCAGGGGACTGGGGGGGGGGGGGGGGGGGGTAGTGGTATGGGATGGACTAGGATGTTGTGGAAGTTAGGTGGGTGGTGGAACACCACACTGAGAGGGGTTGGAAGTATCTTGGTTATGATGTCACTCATCTGTGGGGTGCTTCTTTGTGGTTGGTTCTTAGGATGGACATAAGAATCAGGTGCATGTGAGGATATGGCATGGGAGATCTGTTTCTGAATTAAGTCTGGAGCATATTGCCTGTCTGCGAAGGCCTTTTGTGAGGCCTGCAGCATATCAGGCGAGGGAGTTCTTGTCACTGTAGATGTGTCTACCATGGATGGCCAGGCTATATGGGAGAGATTTTTTGGTGAGGAAGGGGTGGCAGCTGTCACAGTGCAGGAGACTGATGGGTTTGATGCGGAGCGAGATGTGAGTGGAGGCATCTGAGAGGAGATTGACATCTAAGAAGGTGCAAGATGGGCAGAGGAGGACCAGGTGAAGTGAATGGGAGAGGTGTTGAGGTTGTGGAGGAATGAGGATAAGGTGTCATGGTCTTAGGTCCACATTATAAAGATGTCATAAATGAGCCTGAAGCAGAGCATGGTTTTGGAGTTTTGGGAAGCTAGGAATGTTTCCTCCGGGTGGCTCATGAAGAGGTAGACACAGGAGGGTGCCATGCAGGTACCCATGGCTGTGCCACGAATTTGCTCGTATACCTGCCCTTCGAAAGTGAAGTATTTACGGGTTAGGATGTTGCGAATTCTTAACTTTCAACCTGGCCTCACCATTCTTCTCCAGGTCCCTCCTCAAGAACAACAACCTTTCACCAGAAGAAAAGACTGACCTACACAACCTAACAACTGATCCTGACGTGATCATCCTCCTGGCAGACAAAGGTTCCACCACTGTTGTGATTAAACAGAGTGACTGCCTGGTAGAAGGCCTCCACCAGTTGTCCAATACCTCCACCTAAAAGCTCTACCAAAGAGGCCCCAACCCAGAAGTCCAACACAACCACCATTCCCTGCTGAAATCCTTCAGCCCTTCTTAGAACCCCTCCCCTAAATCCACCTTCCTACTCACCCCAGCAACAGCCCATGCACCCACCTTCTTCTACATGCTCCCCACAATCCACCAAACTAACAATCCTGGGTGCCCCATAGTGGCTGGTCACAGTACACTCACCAAAAGAATCTCAACCTTTGTTGATCAACATATCCAACAAATTGTCCAAAACCTAGCCTTCCACATTAAAGATAACAACCACTTCCAGCACCAGCACTCCACCATCCCTTGACCCTCACCTCCCGGATCTCTACTCGTCATTGTTGATGCAACCTATGCATATGGCCTTGCCATGACTGAACACTACCTCTAACAATGCCCAGCAGATCCAGACTCACCACTTCATTACTTGTATACCTAACTGACTACATCCTGATCCATAACTACTTCACCTTCGAAGGGAAAGTATACAAACATATTTGTGGCACAGCCATGGGTACCCCCATGGTACACTCCTATGCTATCCTCTTCATCGGCCACCTAGAGGAAACATTCGTAGCTTCCCAAAACCCCAAACCCATGCTCTGGTCCAGGACCCAAGGCAAAGACACCTTAACCTCATTCCTCCACAACATCAACACATTCTCTCTCATCCACTTCACCCAGTCCTCCTCCACCCATCGTGTCACATTCCTAGGTGTCGATTTCTTCCTCTCAGATGGCTCAACTCACATCTTGCTCCACAACAGACCGATCAGTCACCTGCACTTTCACAGCTGCCACCCCTTTCTCACCAGCCATCCGTGGTAGACAGTATGCTGAAAGCCTCACAAAAGGCCTTCACAGACAGGCAATATACTCCAGACCTAATTGACAAACACACCTCCCATCCCATTCCCCACAAACATCATATTCTTACATCCATCCTAAGAAACAACCACAAACAAGTGTCCCCCTCGTCATCCAGTAACACCCCAGACTGGAACGACTGAACCATGTCCTTTGTCAGGCTGTTGATTGTCTATCATCATGCCCTGAAAGGAGGGACATCCTAGCCAACATACTTCCAACCTCTCCCAAAGTGGTGTTCCACCACCCACCTAACTTCCACAACATCGCAGTCCACCGGATACCACTACCTCATCCACCAACCCCCCCTCCCCCCCCCCCCCCGCTGCCAACCAGTCCCCTGCCACAGGGATCATACCCCTGTGGAAGACCCAGATGCAAAACCTGCCCAATCCACCCACCCAGCACCACCTACTTCAGTCCCGTCACAGGTTTATCCTACCCCACCAGGGCGTGGGCCACCTGTGGAAGCAGCCACGTATTATACCAACTCTGCTGCAACCACTTCATAACATTTTACATTGGTATGACAAAGAACCATCTGTTAACTATAATGAATGGCCACCACCAAACCATTACCAAAAACAAGCTGGACCATCCAGAGACGTACAACATGTAGCAGAGCACAACATGAGAGATTTCAATGGCGGCTTCACAACCTCTGCCATCTGGATCCTCCCCACCACCACCAGCTTTTCTGAGATGCGCAGATGGGAGCTATCCTTACAGCACATCCTTCACCCCCATTACCTTCTTGGCCTAAAAATAACATAACTCACTGCCCCCACCCCCCATCCAGTAGTGTGTGTGGGAGGGGGGGGGGGGGGGGGGGGGGAGCACACGCGTTTGCGTGTAAGCCTTCCCCTGCCACAGCACCCCTGGCCAATTTGTGTCCCTCATCAGCTAGTTGTGTGCTGTTATCTTATGCCCTAATCTACGAAATCACATGTCCAACTGTCTGCCACCTCTACCTCTGCCTGTACCCCTAGCTAGCCCACATACAGATCCCCATTCTCCCACAAGCTACTAGACACCCCCTCCCCCCAACCCCCTCCCTGCCTCTCCAGGCCACACCCCACACCCACCCATCCCAGTGAAGTCACTGTGGGCCAGGAAAGAGCTGATAATCAACTCAGCACATGATAGGGTGAAGGCATGTGCATGTAAGTGAATTTGTGTGCATTTTTTTCCTAGAAGCTTGAAAAAGGAAGTTCCTTCCAAAAGCTAGGCAAACTCTATACCTTTTGTTTGTATGCCTATCAATGACACAGTGCTTCTTCCTTTTTGTGAGTCATCTCCTTTATTCCTAAATAATTCTTAATTCTCAACCATAACTTTCTGCATATTGCTTTTATGGCATGTTACTTGATCTATAGCATTGTGAGAATTCAGCTGTAATCAAACTTTGTCTTCCTTCAATACTTTGGCTATAGTCCATTCTGCCATTTTCGGATTGAGGCATTAAGACTGACTGTTAATTGCTTCCACCCTTCTTGTAGGCTGGTAGGAATAACAATATGAATTAAGCCAGATAGCTACTTGTTAGATAGAAGAGATGTTTAAAAGCAGACTGGAATATTTAAAAGTAGACTATTGGATATTTTATAGCTGTCGGACAAAGTTCTTCATCAGATAATGGAACACACATTCATACATGCACAACTGACACGTGCGTGGCCACAGTCATCTCCAGGCACAGTGGGCCCATTGGTGTAAGCAGTGATCCCAGCTGGGGTGGATACTGGGAATACAGAAGAAGTATTGGGTGGGGAGGAGAGGGGATGGAGGAAGACATTGTAGCACTGCCTATGGGAGTGTGCAGGGACATGGTGGGGACAGGATTGTGTGCTGTTAGGAACAACACTGGAGGAGCTCGGAGGGTGATGGGGAGGAGGGAAGAGAGGAAAGGAAAGGAGGAAAGGAAAGGAGGAAAGGAAAGGAGGAAAGGAAAGGAGCACAGAGAAAGGCAAATGACTATGCAGGTGAGCTGGGGGGAACTGAAGGAATGAGTGAAATTGAAGTAGGAGCACAACGGGTCTAGCGAAGGTTGAAACCAGGGAGATTACATGAACAAAAGGTATGTTGCAACTCAGTTAAGCTATACCTAGATGGCACAGCCTGTGAAGCCAATGGGGTTATATGGCATGCTCCATTTATTTTCATGATGCTGCCTCATTATCAGCTACAGTAACTGTCTTTCCAACAGTCAATATACTGAAAACTTGGAACTTGTCACAGTTTATCAGCATCTAAATTTTTCTCTTTATTTCTGTTCCTCTTAAATTTCTCAGTAAGAATTCTATTCCCGAAAGATTAATCTTACAAGATATTCTTTATGGCAATTACGACTACTATGTCACTCTGCACTCGTGAACCAAACATGTATTTTTATGTAAGCTGATCAGCAGTTGCTAGATTAATTCCCTTAATTATTCCTTTACTTTTTCTTTTACATATATTTTTTTGGAAATTGAACACATAAATCATATTTGTTTTTATAGTTATTGCACATCCAAGAAAGAACTATGTGAAACAACTTGTGTAACACAGAAGTGATTTTGTGTATGGGAGCATTTACGAAAATGTTAGAGCTTGTACATTAATTTTACCACACACATCAGAATTTGGAAATAAAATTAAAGATTACTTATTAAGGATGGGATGGCTAAAAGGAGTCTGCATTATAATTTATGAAGAATAATATGAATTTCACTCACCTTGCATGCTGTAGTATAAGGAATACAGCAGACTCTGTATCTATGTAATGGTACATTTTTACCATGTATGGTACATTCTGTGGAAGAATTGTTTTTCTGTTTTGATCAGCAGGACATGGTGACTTGTGCAGAACCTAGAAGTACATTTTCACAGTATCAAACTCATTGCAAAAAACTGAACAACAAAAAATCCCAGATGGAATAACAATACAGTAGGGTGTTGATTACCTGAACTAACTGGGGGACATGAATGTTAAGAAAATTAGTTTATTCAGATAATGTAACTGTATACTTTTATTTACCAATTTACCAATAAAAACTACATACATTTATAATAACATGACTCTTTTACTATAACAAAGGCATGTACAGTGGGAATGTATGTGCCACAGCCTATTAAACAAAAATTATGTAATACATATTCATTTTGCATGTACACTACATACATACAGGATTAGTGCCTAACATCCTTAATTTTGGTCTGTCCAAATAAGCGTATCAACTTACGAGCAGCTAAGTCACTTTTTTCCCAAGACAGATATCTAACACTTGTCACTTTCATCTTGAGCTTCAAACCTTCACAAGGCAGTATCCAAACAGATAAATGCTTCAGAAGTAGATGGTATATTTTTGCCTTCATTTTCGGAACCACTAGTTACTGAGATGCTGGTGGTGTCAGCTTCATCAGTGACAAGATTTACAATTTCTCTATCCTGCAAGATGTGGTACCTTGGATCTGCATTGTCAACATTCATCCATTCTTGAATGTTGTTTTCATTACATTCATGGCAACTGAGTTCTTTTGGCATATTGATCATTTCAGACGTACATTGATCAGTCAGAACATCAGGACCACTTACCTAATAGCCGGTATGTCCACCTTTGGCACAGAAAATAGTGGAGACACATTGTGGCATGGAAGCAATCAGGTCCTGGTAAGTCGCTGGAGGGAGTTGGCACCACATCTGTACACACAAGTCACCTAATTCTCAAATTCTGGGAAGCAGGTGATTAGCTCTGACACCATGTTCAATCACATCCCAGATATGTTCAAGCGGGTTCAGCTCTGGCATAATGAAGGTCAGCACATCAATTGGAAATCGTCACTGTGTTTCTCAAACTATTTCATCATCACAATCCTGGCCTTGTGACAATGTGGATTATCTTGTTGAAAAATGCCACTGCCATTGGGAAACATGATCATCATGAATGTGTGTATGTGGTCTGCAACCAGTGTGCGATACTCCCTGGCCACCATGCCGCCTTGCATGACCTACACTGGACCCATGGTCGCCCACATGAATGTTCCCTAGAGCGTAATGGAACCACCGCTGGCCTGTCTCGGCCCCAAAGTACTTATGTAAAGGAGCTGTTCTTTTGGAAGATGACAGATTCGCGCCCTCCCATTGGCACGACAAAGAAGGTATTGGGATTCGTAGGACCATGCAATGCTCTGCCACTGAGCCAATGTCCATTGCCCATTTCAGTCATAGTTGCCGATGTCGTGATGTTAACTTTGGGACATTCATGGGTCGTCGACTGTGTGGACCCACTGTTAGGAGTGTTTGGTGCACTGTGTGTTCAGACACACTTGTACTCTGTCCAGCATTAAAATCTGATATCAGTTCCGCCACAGTTCATCGCCTGTCTGGTTTTACTAGTCTGCCCAGACTGCAACATACGACATCTGTAATGAGGAGTGGCCGCCCAGCCCCACAATGTCTGGACATGGTTTCACCATGTGTTGAAGACACTCAACACAGCACTCCTCGAACATTCAATAAGTCGTGCAGTATACAAAATGCTTGTGCTGAGCCTCTGGGCCATCACAATATGCCCTCAGTTGAACTCTGATAGATTGCACACCTTCCCCATTACACATACAGGTAGCACGCACCGTGCAGCTGTCACTCCTTTACAGGCGATGCTGGTATCACCTGGACAGGTTTATATTGATGGTAGGTCAGTGGTCATAATGTTATGGCTGATCAGTGTATAATTCTGTCTGTCATTTTAATTAGACTTTGCAAACTTTATAACATACTCAAAACTTTTCACGCTTTTATCAAATTCTGTTGCTTTACACTATCCCATGCAGCTCAAATTATGTAGGGCACTGCTTTCAAATCAATATTTTTATGATTTCTTAACAGACCTTTCTCCCTCCTCATTCCAATAATAGCTTGCATAACAATTTTTTTCTGTAATAAGTTTTGAAAGTCTCAATAATGCCTTGATCCAAGGCTTCCATTAACATTACTAATTTAAACATGCCTTGAGGATAATGAAAGAAAAATGCACTTTGTAAGCATGACGCAAAAACTAATTATAATGAAAGTTCAATCCAAACTTAACCCTTACAAGCACAGTAATTTCATAGTCAGAAGGCCTGGACAAACAAAACTAATTAATTCTTAATTTTCTGCTGTTAAATTATACAAAACTGTTAGGTAAATTTATGACAATTTCAGTTTTATAATTTGTATGTGCATGACTAAGCCAGTAGCTAAATAACCCCTGTCAATGAAGACCAAAACAGGTCGAATACGAGAAATAATTACTACACTCACAAATTTTCCTACAGTGATAGTAGGGAGAGCCATGAACAACATACAAGATCCTGAATGGTGGGAGGGGGATGATGGCCAGAAAGGGGGGGGGGGGGGGGGGAATGGATGCATTCCAGTTTTTCTTGAATAGCTCAAAAATTGCAATCTTCAATGAAAACATACTGCTGTTCAAAATTAAATTACATTAAATTGCCTACAAGGACTAATAGTAAAATATTAAAAATCTCTCTCAACACGCAATCACTGTAGCTTAGGTGGCTTTAGTGAGTCAACTTTAAGTATTTTCCTGATTTGATTGACCAAAAGTGCCCTGTCTAAAATCGTAATTGTAAATTGTTTGTTTTGACTCTCTCTACACCACTATTATTGGTTGTTTACATCCTCTATGTATAATAAAAGGTGGGAAGACACTTTTTTTAATGTAATGGTCTCCTAGAGCAAAGACAAATACAAGTAATATTTTACTCTCAGATTATAGCTCAAAGAGCATCAGACACTAACTACCATGGACTAAAGTTAAGTATAAATATGGATACTGGCAACAAAGCCCTAAACCTAGTGTCTGATACTCGCAACTATACGAAAATTCCTGAGCGGCAACTCCAGGAAGGAAATAAAGTTCCCCTAACCAATGGCTGTCAACTTCACTATACAAAAGTGAGATAAAAACAATAGATATGAGAATGTATTCAACAAAGATGGCATGTCTTCAAGCTTTTGGATAGTGTTCTAGGGAATGAATATTTGAGGAGCATTTTTTCATGACTCAATAAATGCACAAACTTTCAAAATTGAGTTAGGCATAGTAATGGCATAACGTTGACCCTTTACATCAACTTGTGAAGGCAAGTTTTAGCAAAAGTCAATACTGGTGCCTGATTAGGCGCTCCAAATCACAAGGTTTTAACTAGCCCTAATACGCATTCTAGCAGTTGAAGTGAAAGTTGTCAAATGCAATAAAATTTCTTTTAAATATATCAGATGTCCTTCCATAGCAAACAATTGGCAATAATGGAGTAGACTGGTGCACAAGGTTGCTGTTTACTATGTTACTCATTACTGTAATAATATTTTCTGGCAGGAAAAGTGATGCAACCAGTCTTCATTGTCATCAGAACACCCAACCACTTTCAGACGAGTATTCACTTGATGCTCTAGTATTAGTCTGCAGTGATGTACTGCAAGCTAAAGCAGAGTGGATCATAATTATTCTGATTCTGAAAATGCCACACAGGTCAAGAATGTTCCGGTGGGAGAAAATCCTGACCCAAGAGCAGCTTACATTGACCTGAAATACATGGTAAAAACTGTAGACAGGGAACTATTATCAAATGCAATTGTGAACTTGAAGTTTTGCCTTTAAAAGGTAAAGGAATGAAAGCATACAAAGCTGCTGAATTCTGCTATGAAGATATTACCATGTTTCATCATCATGTGAGACTGAATGATGAAATTGATCAAGGTAAATTTCTGTTAAAATTTCTGAATATTTCTTCACCTCAGCACAGAGTAGTGAACATAGAGACTGCAAAAAGGAAGAGAACAGTGACAGTGAAGTACACCACTAGAAAAAGAAATGGTGAAGTAGTGCCTGTTTGTGCTGCCACTTTCCAAACACTCTCTGGCATGTTGGAATATAGGTTATACTGTCTAGAAAGCAAGTTCTATGAAAGTTGCCAAAGGAAAGGATATGAGGCAACAGATTGGGAAAGGATTGTAAGCACCCAACCACTGCCAATAAAACTGATACAAAGAAACACAAATGCAGAGAGAGCCACCACAGCAGGGGAAAGTCTACAAAACATTATTTGCCTTCAGATCTCACAGTCAATAAAATGTTCAAAAGATTCTACGAAGAAAGAAAATGTTTAGGACTCAAACAATTCTCCTTGTTAAAACAAGGGCTGCCAATTGATACAAGCTGGTGGTGGAAGTGTATGAGGGGAAAAGGGTGGGAGGAGGGAAAGAGGGGGGGGAGGGGGAGGGGGGGTAATTATACGTCATTTGTATGCAAAGATGTTCTCCAACTGGCACTGATCAAAATACAAGTATATATTTCATAAACATTTCTATCATTCAAGGGCTGGGCTAGACAAAGATTATATAAAATTTATGCAAAATTGTGTTATGATATAAATGAAGGAAGGTAATTTGCTTTGACATGTAGCAAAACCAGCTTATTTCAGAACTAGATTCATTTAGATGTAGATATCAGTGACATTTTCTATGCTAGGCAAGTGTGGTTATACAATCTGTGCACCATGATCCATACTAAGGAGCAAAAACAGGAAAGCATGAGGATGCAGTCACGTAGCTTCGGCTTTGCTGGAATTTATCTCTGAATTAGATAAGTAACAACAAAATGATAGCATCAATACTATACACCTATTCTCAGACTCTTGCAGCAGACAAAATAAAAATACCTGATGATGATGATGCTTACAGTGTTCTTGGAAAAGAGTGCAAAATTCAATCATATTCATCACTTCTTTCCTGTTCATGGCCATAGCTACATGCTAGATCAAGTGTCAACAGAATTGAGAAATCTTACACAACTTAATCATAGCTAACACTTGGTTCAAGAATCATAAAAGAAGGTTGTATACATGGAAGAAGCCTGGAGATACTGACTAATCTGAATGTAGAACTACTGACTGTTTTAATTTCAAATCTGACGACAGATAAAAATGATGACAAAATATATATATTTCATGTAATATCATTACGAAATAATACTTTCCAGATTTTTTCCTTTACTTGTACCGTGAAACCTCCTCCTTTCCAAATTTCATGATTCTAGGTCAACAGGAACCACCCTATATGTTTTGATGAGTGAGTTTGCATGTACCAAAATATGACATAAATGGCCATATCTTTTGGTTGTATTTGTCACAGCACCAAGGTCCTAACAGACCTCAGTATGTGACACAAATTTCGACTTGGTACATCTACAGTCATGAGAAAAAGGATTCTTAGTAGTTGGACAGGCACAGAATAAAGCAATTCTATAAGGTTTCCGTTTTTACAGACTGAGGTATGGAACGCTAAAAGGCAAAATAAATGACACCAGCAATTATTACACACATTTATCAACTTTTGAAGGGGAAAAAAAATAACCTGGAAAAATCGTGCCCTAATATATATTTCTTTTAGCCCTCATACCATGCCTGTTATTACTGAGGACGGGGATTACTATAAACAAAATGTAATGGTTGCCCTGAGGAGAATAATATTTATTGACATGGAATTACGAACAGTGCAATGAATTAAGACTTTTATGAATCTAGCCCCCCATGAACCATGGACCTTGCCGTTGGTGGGGAGGCTTGCATGCCTCAGCGATACAGATGGCCGTACCGTAGGTGCAACCACAATGGAGGGGTATCTGTTGAGAGGCCAGACAAACATGTGGTTCCTGAAGAGGGGCAGCAGCCTTTTCAGTAGTTGCAGGGGCAACAGTCTGGATGATTGACTGATCTGGCCTTGTAACACTAACCAAAACGGCCTTGCTGTGCTGGAACTGTGAACGGCTGAAAGCAAGGGGAAACCACAGCCGTCATTTTTCCCGAGGGCATGCAGCTTTACTGTATGGATAAATGATGATGGCGTCCTCTTGGGTAAAATATTCCGGGGGTAAAATAGTCCCCCATTCGGATCTCCGGGCGGAGACTACTCAGGAGGATGTCATTATCAAGAGAAACAAAACTGGTGTTCTGCAGATCAGAGCATGGGATGTCAGATCCCTTAATCAGATAGGTAGGTTAGAAATTTTAAAAAGGGAAGTGGATAGGTTAAAGTTAGATATAGTGGGAATTAGTGAAGTTCGGTGGCAGGAGGAACAAGGCTTTTGGTCAGGTGAATACAAAATCAAATAGGGATAATGCAGGAGTAGGTGTAATAATGAATAAAAAAAATAGGTGTGCGGGTAAGCTACTACAAACAGCATAGTGAACGCATTATTGTGGCCAAGATAGACACGAAGCCCACGCCTACTACAGTAGTACAAGTTTATATGCCAACTATCTCTGCAGATGATGAAGAATTTGATGAAATGTATGATGAGATAAAAGAAATTATTCAGGTAGTGAAGGGAGACGAAAATTTAATAGTCATGGGTGACTGGAATTCAAGAGTAGGAAAAGGGAGAGAAGGAAACATAGTAGGTGAATATGGATTGGGGGGAAGAAATGAAAGAGGAAGCCGGCTGGTAGAGTTTTGCACAGAGCATAACTTTATCATAGCTAACACTTGGTTCAAGAATCATGAAAGAAGGTTGTATACATGGAAGAATCCTGGAGATACTAGAAGGTATCAGATAGATTATATAATGGTAAGACAGAGATTTAGGAACCAGGTTTTCAATTGTAAGACATTTCCAGATGTGAACTCTGACCACAATCTATTGGTTATGAACTGTAGATTAAAACTGAAGAAACTGCAAAAAGGTGGGAATTTAAGGAGATGGGACCTGGATAAACTGAAAGAACCAGAGGTTGTAGAGAGTTTCAGGGAGAGCATAAGGGAACAATTGACAGGAATGGGGGAAAGAAATACAGTAGAAGAAGAATGGGTAGCTCTGAGGGATGAAGTAGTGAAGGCAGCAGAGGATCAAGTAGGTAAAAAGACGAGGGCTAGTAGAAATCCTTGGGTAACAGAACAAATATTGAATTTAATCGATGAAAGGAGAAAATATAAAAATGCAGTAAATGAAGCAGGCAAAAAGGAATACAAACGTCTCAAAAATGAGATCGACAGGAAGTGCAAAATGGCTAAGCAGGGATGGCTAGAGGACAAATGTAAGGATGTAGAGGCTTATCTCACTAGGGGTAAGATAGATACAGCCTACAGGAAAATTAAAGAGACCTTTGGAGAAAAGAGAACCACTTGTATCAATATCAAAGGCTCAGATGGAAACCCAGTTCTAAGCAAAGAAGGGAAAGCAGAAAGGTGGAAGGAGTACATAGAGGGTCTATACAAGGGCGATGTACTTGAGGACAATATTATGGAAATGGAAGAGGATGTAGATTAAGATGAAATGGGAGATATGATTCTGCGTGAAGAGTTTGACAGAGCACCGAAAGACATGAGTCGAAACGAGGCCCCGGGAGTAGACAACATTCCATTAGAACTACTGACGGCCT
This sequence comes from Schistocerca nitens, assembly GCF_023898315.1. Taxonomy (NCBI): domain Eukaryota; kingdom Metazoa; phylum Arthropoda; class Insecta; order Orthoptera; family Acrididae; genus Schistocerca; species Schistocerca nitens. The sequence goes on from NC_064618.1 coordinate 781,876,912, forward strand.
TGGGAGAGCCGGTCCTGACAAAACTCTACCATCTGGTTAGCAAGATGGATGAGACAGGTGAAATACCCACAGACTTCAAGAAGAATATAATAATTCCAATCCCAAACTAAGCAGGTGTTGACAGATGTGAAAATTACCGAACTATCAGTTTAATGAGTCGCAGCTGCAAAATATTAACATGAATTCTTTACAGATGAATGGAAAAACTGGTAGAAGCCGACCTCGGGGAAGATCAGTTTGGATTCCATAGAAATATTGGAACACGTGAGGCAATACTGACCCTACAACTTATCTTAGAAGAAAGATTAAGGAAAGGCAAACCTATGTTTCTAGCATTTGTAGACTTAGAGAAAGCTTTTGACAATGTTGACTGCAACACTCTCTTTCAAATTCTGAAGGTGGCAGGGGTAAAATACAGGGAGCGAAAGGCTATTTACAATTTGTACAGAAACCAGATGGCAGTTATAAGAGTCGAGGGGCATGAAAGGGAAGCAATGGTTGGGAAGGGAGTGACGCAGGGTTGTAGCCTCTCCCCGATGTTATTCAATCTGTATATTGAGCAAGCAGTACAGGAAACAAAAGAAAAATTTGGAGTAGGTATTAAAATCCATGGAAAAGAAATAAAAACTTTGAGGTTCGCCGATGACATTGTAATCCTGTCAGAGACAGCAAGAGACTTCGAAGAGCAGTTGAACGGAATGGACAGTGTTTTGAAAGGAGGGTATAAGATGAAAAGCAAAACGAGGATAATGGAATGTAGTCGAATTACGTCGGGTGATGCTGACGGAATTAGATTAGGAAATGAGACACTTAAAGTAGTAAAGGAGTTTTGCTATTTGGGAAGCAAAATAACTGATGATGGTCGAAGTAGAGATGATATAAAATGTAGACTGGCAATGGCAAGGAAAGCGTTTCTGAAGAAGAGAAATTTGTTAACATCGAGTATAGATTTAAGTCAGGAAGTCGTTTCTGAAAGTATTTGTATGGAGTGTAGTCATGTACGGAAGTGAAACATGGACGATAAATAGATTGGACAAGAAGAGAATAGAAGCTTTCGAAATGTGGTGCTACAGAAGAATGCTGAAGATTAGATGGATAGATCACATAACTAATGATGAAGTATTGAATAGAATTGGGGAGAAGAGGAGTTCGTGGCACAATGTGACAAAAAGAAGGGACCGGTTAGTAGGACATGTTCTGAGGCATCAAGGGATCACCAATTTAGCATTGGAGGGCAGAGTGGAGTGTAGAAATCGTAGAGGGAGACCAAGAGATGAATACACTAAGCAGATTCAGAAGGATGTAGGCTGCAGTAAGTACTGGGAGATGAAGAAGCTTGCACAGGATAGAGTAGCATGGAGAGCTGCATCAAACCAGTCTCAGGACTGAAGACCACAACAACAAAAATGAATCTTGAAAGACATATGTAAAAATGTACAGAAAAACACATTTATCATTCAATATAACTGTATTTAAAAACAATACTGATTTATTATGTATATTATTCTCTGTTCTATGCTAAAAATATTGTCACAGAGAAGAAGGTGTAATTACATGAATGACGAACACGAACTTCACTTAACGAAGGTTTATGCAGCACTTGCTCATACAAGAGCGTGGAGCGAACTGCCTCCAGCCAGAACACATATGGTATATATATAGTTACAGAAAATTCCAGTACAATGATTCTTGACATTTGTGGATACTTTTAGAATGTACTCAAACTGAATATAGAAATTAAAATTTCACTGTTCAGGGGAATTTTGAACTCACGACCCTCTATGCAACAGGTTAGTATCATAACCACCATATCTTGGTAACTGTCATACTCAGCTTCTTCTGTAACATTGCTCCCTCCTAAAGGGAACAGCGTCTCAGTGTTACGTCCTCCTAGTCCGGGAACGAGTCATCGGTCCTGCATACTCCGACTCCCGATGACTGATGTTCGCCCTCGCAGTGATCTTCTTAGAATTTCCTTTGCCACTACGCTCTTTATCACCTTTTTGCTTGTTGCTGGAGCTTCAAATTTACCCTGGGTTGCAGGATCCTTATAGGGCTTCATTCGAAGGATGTGGACCATTCCTCTGATCTTTGGTTGTCTTGTGTCAGGGTCAAAATCTTCAACGTCACAAGTAACATCAGACAACTGTCTTACAACCTTGTAAGGTCCAAAGTAGTGCCTGAGGAGCTTCTCAGAGAGACCAACCTTCTGAACAGGAGTGAAGATCCAGACAAGGTCACCAGGCTGGTACACAACAGGGCAGTGGCTCGCATCATACCTTCGGCGATTGTTTTCTTGAGCCTGCAGTGTGCGGAGTCGAGCTAAAAGCCAAGCTTCCTCAGCTCTGGTTAACACCTGGCTGATGTAGTCGTCGTCCACGTCATCAGAATGTAACGGAAACGCAGCGTCCAACGTCGTAGTCGCCTCATGCCCATGCACCAGGAAAAACGGCATAAATCCTGTGGTGTCTTGTTTGGCGGTGTTGCAGGCAAACGTCATGAAAGGTAGCACCTCATATCAGTTGCTCTGCTCAACACTGACGAACATTGAAAGCATGTCGGCCAAGGTCTTATTAAGGCGTTCAGTAAGCCCGTCAGTTTGCGGATGGTAGGCAGTCGTCATGTAATAAGTAATGTAGCGCCGACGGTTTATCTCTGTCACAAGATTCAATTAAAAAACTTTCCCTTGATACATAATTAACAACCTTGGGGCACCGTGTTTTAATACAATGTCTTCCACGATGAATTTGGCTACCTCGAATGCTTCACAGCTTTTGTACTGGCGCAGCATGTCAGATAATCAGTGCAAACCATAATGCATCTATTGCCACTAGCAGACGTTGGAAATCGTCCGAGGAGGTCAATCCCAACACGCTGGAAAGGCGTTTCAGCTGGTGGAATTGGTGTGAGTTGACCAGGTGGTCTCTGAGAAACTGCCTTTCTCCTGTGGCACTCTCAACAGTGAGACACATTGTGATAGACACTCCTAAATAAACCTGGTCAGAAAAATATCTTGCAGATCCTATTGTATGTCTTAATAAATCCTAAATGTCTGGCCTCACGTGTGTCATGGAATTTCTGTAGAAAATCTAAGTGAATGTGTTTAGGAATCTCTGGTAGCCACTTCTTTCCAAACAAGTCAAAGTTTTTCTTGCAAAATAATCCATTAACTACCTTAAATTGTCCTTTCACATCCTCTGACCGATTTAAGGCAAGCATCATTTGAGATATCTTGGGGTCTTTCTTCTGCTCAGCAGAGAGATCCTGGAATGCAGTGAGACATTCATTCACTATCTTCATCAAAGTCTTAATGGTCTTGCACAGGGTTTCTTGAGAGACAGTCGGCATCTTGGTGTTTTCTTCCACTTTTGTACACTATGGTAATGTCATACGCTTGAACATGTAGTAACCACCTGGTGAGTCATCCTGTTGGATCCTTAAGACCTGTCAACCAACAAAGTGAATTATGGTCTGTAACAACTGTGAATGGCCTTCCATAGAGATACTGTCGAAATTTGCACATGGCCCAGATCACAACAAGACATTCTCTTTCTGTAGCTGAGTATTTTCTCTTGGCTTTTATAAGTGTCCTTGAAGCATAGGCTATAACCATCTCTTTTCCATCCGAAATTTGCACCAGAACAGCACTGATCCCATACCAACTGGCATCTGTGTGTAGTTCTGTGAGTGCTCTCTCATCATACAGACCAAGTACAGGGCCAGTTGTCAGGGCTTTTTGCGACACATCGAAAGAATCTTGTTGAGCGCCACCCCTGATAAATTTAACATCGGCTTTTAACAACTCTTGGAGTGGCCTAGCTTTGATAAAACGACGGTAATAAGAACATAATCCAAGGAAGCTTCTCACATCTCTAATAGTTTTAGGAATAGGAAATTCCGTTATAGATCTCACCTTTTCATGGTATGGCCACACACCTTAGTTTGACACAAGGTGTCCAAGTATTTTGATTTCTTTTGCTCCAAAGAGACACTTTCTTGGATTAAGTTTCAGTCCGCCTTGTTGGAGACACTTAAGAACGGCCCTCAGTCTTTTTATATGTTCATCAAATGTCTCTGAGAACACTATAATGTCATCTAAGTAACAAAGACACAGTGTCCACTTCAGGTGACTTACAAGATTATCCATCACCCATTTGAAAGCTGCTGGTGCATTACACAAACCAAATGGCACCACCTTAAACTCATACAGGCCATCAGGGGTGATGAATGCAGTTTTCTCACGATCAGCCTCATCTACTTCAATCTGCCAGTATCTCGAGTACATGTCCCTGGCTGAGAAAAACTTGGCCCACTTCAGACAATCTAGGGTATCATCAGTTCAAGGAAAAGGGTAAACGTCCTTTTTAGTTATCTTATCAAGCTTCCTGTAATCAACACAAAAGCACCAACTGCCATCCTTCTAACTGATGAGAACAACTGGTGACTACCATGGGCTCTGTGAAGGCTGAATGATTCATTCTTCATCATTTTCTCTACCTCGTCGCAAATTATTCGACGTTCCGTTGCTGACACACGGGACACTCTCTGGTTTATTGGTTGGTCGTCTCCAGTGCTAATCCGGTGCTTCACCGTCAATTTGTCTAATTTGCTCTTCACCTGCGGATTGAAGCATTCAGAGAACTCTTGAAGAGTGGCAAGTAGTTTCTTCTGTTGTTCCTTAGTGAGATCTGGTGATAGACGAGCTAGAAGATCTTGTCTCATAGTGGTAGCACTAATTTTGCCCACAGACTCGGCATCGGAGGTTTCTGTGTTGCTCAGCTGATCGGCAGTTAACAGCTCAGCGTTTGCTACGCACACGTGTCTTGGAAGAATCTTCAATTCTTGGCGACAGTTAATTATCCACAATTCACCAAAACCATTCTTAAATGAGACGACAGAGGCTGGAGAGACCAAGTTATTCTTCAGTGGTATGCTTCTCTTACATTCCACTACAAGATCCATGGGTTGATGCATGGCATGACACATGACAGTTACCTCTCTAGCGATGACTGCAGGAATGATCACTTCATCCAGCACACACAGTCTCCACACACTCGGATGCGCATCTTCCTGTCCACAGTATCTCATCTCGTCTAGCTTAATTTTTGAGCAACCACAATAATTGCCTGAGCTTTCAAAACGTTCCATCCGAGAATGACCTCATGACTACAATCTTGTAAGATGATGAATTTGAAGGGCTGTGTATGGCCACTTATACCCACACGAATGACACATCTTCCTGTAGGTTTTACATATTTCCCATTAGCCACCTTCAGCTGTTTTGTTGTCAATAAATACAGTTTCCTGCAACTGATGATGGTACTTCTCCAAAATGACTGATTATGATGCACCAGAGTCCACAAGCGCTTGGGCTGGTCGGCCATCCATGAAGATATCGGTGTAGTTTCCTATAATTTTTGTAGTGATCGACGGAAGAGGATTTTTCTCTTTGGTGGTCTCACCTCCAAGGAAGGTCGCACCCTTTAGTTTTCCAGGTTGTGCAGCTAGTTGATTGGCTGGAGCTTCTAAATGGTGATGGAGACCTTGATCAGCATGTTGGGGAGCGTCCTCTCCAGCAGCTAGCTTGTGGCGATGGTGACCTACGTCATCCTGCACCCTATCTTCTTGTTCATCTTTGTCGGCCTGGAGTTGGCATCAGCTAAGATCAGTCTGCTGTCTTCTGGCACAGGCATCATCAAATATCTGCCACCTTTCTCGACAACAGCATACCACATGTCCTGGTCGACCGCAGTGGAAACATACTGGTTGGTTATCCTGGGTCCTCCAGATGTCAGTCTTCCTTGGTGCCCAAACAGGTTCCTCATGCGGCATTGTAGGAACATGACTTCGCCTGGATCCTGACATTTTCACCGCTTTAAAGGGAAATGAAAGATGAGAGACTGGGTTCAATGTCTGTTCCACTTCCTCCCTTATGACCTCTTGAAGCGTCTTGGTTTTTTGCTCACTGTGCAATCCAAGTGCCTTCTGACCTTCCTCCCCCACTATCTGACGAAGAACACTTGTGAATCAGTGTCTTCCTACATCACAGACATTGATACGGTGTTTGGAAGCCATTCAAACTTATTGTAATTCTTGTTTGATGCATTGTCTCAATATACTGGCACCATTTTATGAAGTCGTCTGCTGTCGAAACTTCCTTCATGAGTAGGGCTTGATACATGTCCTCAGCAACACACTTCATGAGATATGCAACCTTATCTTCCACCTTCATTCTAGGATCCACTACTTTACACAGCTCCAAGACGTCTTGAATGTAGGATGCTGTAGTTTCTCCTGGACGCTGTGCCCTGCACTTTATCTTCAGCCTTGCACTTCTGTCGTCGTGTGTCACTGAAATACTTGCGCAGTTCCACCTGGAATACTTCCCAGCTTGTTAATGTCTCCTCATTGTTCTCATACCATTCTTGGCAGTGCCCTCCAAGTAGAAACACATAGTGTCATACCATCTGTTAAATTTGGCTATATGCTCTTATACCTTCAGCCACTTGTTTGGATCTTTGCCATTGTCACCAGGGAACCCGGAAGGATGTCTCATGTGGTGGCACACAGTTGCTGTCATCTTAACGTCCTCCTCTTCTTCAGTCTCCGATAGATTACAATCTCGAACTCAGGTTTCTCGCCACGTAAACGGAAGCTCAGTTGTGGCCTGATGGGAGCCACTGTGTTGTCGATAATGTGAGCTATCACAAGTTCCAATACCCAGCGCCTCCACCAGAATAATGTCACATAGAAGAAGGTGTAATTACATGAATGACGAACACGCACGTCACTTAACGAAGGTTTATTCAGCAACTGCACATACAAGAGCATGGAGCAAACTGCCTCCGGCCAGAACACATACGGTATATATACAGTTACAGAACATTCCAGTACAATGATTCTTGACATTTGTGGATACTTTTAGAATGTACTCGAACCGAATACAGAAATTAAAATTTCACAGTTTCGAACTCATGACCCTCTATGCAACAGTCTAGTATCATAACCACTGTACCATGGTGACCCTGCTATTCTTCTGTGACAATATTAGTAACTGTGAAACAGTTGAATAATTTTATGTAACTTATGTAATTACCTTCTCACATCTTGATATTGGATGAGGACAGGCGTGAGAGACATTTTAAGGGTACTTATGTTGCATTTTGATTAAATGTGTCTTTATTTACTCTTAAAACCCTTATTCTTTTGCAACGCTAAAAATAATTTATTTTTTCAAAGTAACAGAATGCGCTATACAGCATGAACCATTTCTAAGCGCATTGTACGTACAGAGGTGGGAGGGAGCAGTGAAAAATAGACAAACAAGACAATGAAAGATACATAAACCTGAAACAAAGAGAAGAAAAAGAGTACTTACTGTGAAGAAATGCCAAGACAGAAGAAATTAATGTAAATTAAGGATAGGTTGGTGGTAAGAACCGAGGACATGTTGTGGCGCTAGTTCCCACCTGTGGAGTTCTGAGAAACTGGTGTCTGGGGGAAGAATCCAGATGGTACGTGTAGTGAAACAGGCACCAAGGTCATGATAGTAATGTTGTAGAGCATTCTCTACAACAGGATATTGCATATTGCCAGTATATGCCCTCTGCCCATGCCCATTCATCCTAATTGATAATTTGGTGATAGTCATGACACTGTAAAAGGCCATATAGTGTTAACGTAACAGCTGGTATATGACGTGTTGTTTCACACATGGCTCTCCCTTTCATAGTATATGTTTTGTCAGTTGCAGGGCTGCTATAGTTGCTTGTAGAAGGATGCATAGGGTAAGTCTTGCAGTGGGGATGGTCACAGGGGCAGGAGCCATAGGGAAGGAAGATGGGTGCAGAAGGAGCATAGGGTTTGACAAGAATATTGAGGAGATTGGGAGGGCAATGAAAAGCTATTCTAGGTGTGGTGGGCAAGATTTCAGACAGAATGGATCTCATTTCAGTGCATGATTTCATGAAGTCATGGCCCTATCGAAGTAGCTTATTAATACATTCCAGACCAGGATAATACTGAGTCACCAGTGGTGTGCTCCAAAGTTGTTTTTTGGAGGGATCAGCAGTACCAGGATTGGATGTGATGGCAGGAAATCTGCTTGTGAACTAGGCTGGTGGGATGATTACACACAAGGAAGTATGAGGTTTCTTCACAGTAACCACTCTTTTCTTCATTCCGTTTTAGTTTCCTATATCTTTCATGTCTATTTTTCAATGTGCCCCTCCTACCTCGGTTACATACTCTTATTAACTCATGCATGGGGTTTAAGCAGTAATCTCTGTCTTGCATATTACCCTGCCTTTCACTTTTAAGCACTCAGGTTTTTAAATCTTGACCAATGCAGTCCCCAACAATCGGTTTCCTCTGACCTGCAGTTTTGGGTGACTTTCCCGAAATCTACCACCTTTCCTAGATCTCTTCAGTCCTTTTCCTTCACTACTCTTCCTTCCCCTTCAACCCTTCTGCCTGAGGAAGGAGCCACTGGCTCTGAAAGCTTGCCTCATTACAACCCTCTTTTAGGTGTGTGTGTTCTGCCACCACTTGGTGAGTAGATTTTTTATCTATTCAATTAAATTATTTTGTCAAAAATTGATGTTTTCACAGTTACAGAGTTTTTTTAGTTCTGCTTCTACACTAAGTGACTTGTCAGTTCTGCCTGCACTACTGTCAAGTGTGGGTCACATTGTTATGAATGCCAACGAAAGTTCAAAATTAATATTCTGCAGTTTGTAATTATTGAATTGGGTAGGTAAAGAAAAATAATGTTGAGAAACGCCTTAAATCAGAGATGCACCCATTTCACTGGCAGGAAAATCCTGATGTTTCTCTTCAGAAACAGTCATTTGTGAAGCTTAAATACAACATATGGAAGAAAACAATTTCATTCTGGAGAAAGAACTGTTGAAATATTTGCAAAAGCAAGCATTCAAATCAAAAAGTTCTCAAACCACGATTTTCTTTTTAACAGTCAATTTCAAAGCACTAAGACTTCATCTTCGGGCACACAGCATGGCACAAATTTTAAATATGTATATTGTGAAAAATAAATAATAATAATAATAATAATAATAATAATAATAATAGGAATAGATAATACAAATATTAAAGAAGAATATGGACAAAGACTAACAAAAATACTGAAAACAGAATTGACAGCAAGAAACAAGACAAAAGCTATAAATACCTATGCCATACCAATATTGACCTACTCATTTGGAGTAGTGAATGGAGTAACACACACCTAGAAGCACTCAATACACTTACACGATCACAATGCCACAAATATAGAATACATCACATACATTCAGCAACAGAAAGATTCATATTAAGCAGAAAGGAAGGAGGAAGGGGATTTATCGACATAAAAAACCTACATTATGGACAGGTAGACAATTTAAGAAAATTCTTTATAGAATGAGCAGAAACTAGCAAAATACACAAAGCAATCACTCATATAAATACATCGGCTACACCACTGCAATTTCATAACCACTTCTACAACCCTTTAGATCACATAACATCAACAGATATGAAGAAAGTAAATTGGAAAAAGAAAACACTACATGGCAAGCACCCGTATCATCCAACACAGCCACACATCGATCAAGACGCATCCAACACATGGCTAAGAAAAGGCAATATATACAGTCAGACGGAAGGATTCATGATTGCAATACAGGATCAAACAATAAACACCAGATATTACAGCAAGCATATTATTAAAGATCCCAATACCATAACAGATAAATGCAGACTTTGCAAACAACAAATAGAAACAGTAGATCACATCACAAGCGGATGTACAATACTAGCAAATACAGAATACCCCAGAAGACATGACAATGTAGCAAAAATAATACATCAACAACTTGCCATACAACATAAACTAATAACACAACATGTTCCCACATACAAGTATGCACCACAAAATGTACTGGAGAATGATGAATACAAATTATACTGGAACAGAACCATTATAACAGATAAAACAACACCACATAACAAACCTGACATCATACTCACCAATAAAAAGAAGAAATTATCACAACTAATTGAAATATCCATACCCAATACAACACATATACAGAAGAAAACAGGAGAAAAAATTGAAAAATACATCCAACTGGCTGAGGAAGTCAAAGACATGTGGCATCAGGACAAAGTTGACATCATACCAATTATACTATCAACTACACGAGTCATACCACACAATATCCACCAGTACATCAGCGCAATACAGCTACATCCAAACGTATAAATGCAACTACAGAAATCTGTAATTATTGATACATGTTCAATTACCTGAAAGTTCCTAAATGCAATGTAACATATACCGTACAGTTAAAGGGAAGTCACGCTTGATCAAGGTCCATGTCACTTTCCATTTTTAACCAGACATAACGTCTGAGACAGCAAAGAAAAATAATAATAATAATAATAATAATGATCATAATAATAATAATAAAGGAATTTTGCCACAAATAGATACTACATTTTCAGGTCCCTAAATAATGAGAGACAACCATTATGTTCATCTCTTCACCGGCAGCTTGAGGAATTAGGTTCCTGCAACAAATAGTACAGTGATATACGTAAAGTAATAATAGTTTTAAAATATTATGAACCTTGTACAACCACGAGATATATACTGACTGAAATGGAATTATTAATGCTTCTTACACTGAAATTTTAATATCCTTAGTGTATGGGCTAGGTGGAGGAACTGGCTTTAACTCCGTATCAAGAAAGTCATTTGGCAAAACCTCAGAGATCACCATAAGCACCACTCTCAGTAGGTCTCATGACTAACGTCTCTTGTGATGATCCATGGATAAAAGAATTTGCTCAGTTCACTACACCCTGTTCCGGGTAAACAGTAAAAGACTGTGTCCGCCTCCATGTTGAAAGAGTTTATTGATCTACACAAAGGAATCTGTTCCTGCCAGGGCTTGTCATTGGCTGGTTTGTGATAAATTGGTATTTTGACTTGTATTACGAGCTACCATATATTTGAGTAAATAAGAATGTGCAGTGCTAACAAACAAGTTATAAACATGACAGTTTTATTTGACGTAAATATCAATAATGAAACAGCTCAGAAATGGCTGAAGTACAGGGAGTTGAGCGTAAAAATTACTAAAAATGTGCCATTTGAAACTGAGTCATCTCTATCATAAATGGTACCTCGGAATCAAGGCCACACGGAATATATAGTAATGTTTGGAACTGCTCGAACTGCTGGCATCGTGGAAGAAACATTGTGAATTCACCTGAATGATTTGTGATACTAGTTCAGAACACGAAAGAAACTTTTCAAGTTATCTGTTGCATAGATAAGGGTATCATCATCATCACTATTATTATTATTATTTCTTTCTTTTCTCAGACGTTATGTCTGGTCAAAAATGGAAAGTGACGTGGACCTTGATCAAGCGTGACTTCCTTTTAACTGTACGTTATATGTTATATTGCATTTAGGAACTTTTGGGTAATTGAACATGTATCAATAATTACGGATTTCTGTAGTTGTATATATAAGTTTGGATGTAGCTGTATTGCGTTGATGTACTGGTGGATATTGTGTGGTATGACTCCTGTAGTTGATAGTAGAATTGGTATAATGTCAACTTTATCCTGATGCCACATGCCCTTGACTTCCTCAGCCAGTTGGATGTATTTTTCAATTTTTTCTCCTGTTTTCTTTTGTATATTCGTTGTATTGGGTATGGATATTTCGATTAGTTGTGTTAATTTCTTCTTTTTATTGGTGAGTATGATGTCAGGTTTGTTATGTGGTGTTGTTTTATCTGTTATAATGGTTCTGTTCCAGTATAATTTGTATTCATCATTCTCCAGTACATTTTGTGGTGCATACTTGTATGTGGGAACATGTTGTGTTATTAGTTTATGTTGTATGGCAAGTTGTTGATGTATTATTTTTGCTACATTGTCATGTCTTCTGGGGTATTCTGTATTTGCTAGTATTGTACATCCGCTTGTGATGTGATCTACTGTTTCTATTTGTTGTTTGCAAAGTCTGCATTTATCTGTTATGGTATTGGGATCTTTAATAATATGCTTGCTGTAATATCTGGTGTTTATTGTTTGATCCTGTATTGCAATCATGAATCCTTCCGTCTGACTGTATATATTGCCTTTTCTTAGCCATGTGTTGGATGCGTCTTGATCGATGTGTGGCTGTGTTGGATGATACGGGTGCTTGCCATGTAGTGTTTTCTTTTTCCAATTTACTTTCTTCATATCTGTTGATGTTATGTGATCTAAAGGGTTGTAGAAGTGGTTATGAAATTGCAGTGGTGTAGCCGATGTATTTATATGAGTGATTGCTTTGTGTATTTTGCTAGTTTCTGCTCATTCTATAAAGAATTTTCTTAAATTGTCTACCTGTCCATAATGTAGGTTTTTTATGTCGATAAATCCCCTTCCTCCTTCCTTTCTGCTTAATATGAATCTTTCTGTTGCTGAATGTATGTGATGTATTCAATATTTGTGGCATTGTGATCGTGTAAGTGTGTTGAGTGCTTCTAAGTGTGTGTTACTCCATTTCACTACTCCAAATGAGTAGGTCAATATTGGTATAGCATAAGTATTTATAGCTTTTGTCTTGTTTCTTGCCGTCAATTCTGTTTTCAGTATTTTTGTTAGTCTTTGTCTATATTTTTCTTTTAGTTCTTCTTTAATATTTGTATTATCTATTCCTATTTTTTGTCTGTATCCTAGATATTTATAGGCATCTGTTTTTTCCATCGCTTCTATGCAGCCGCTGTGGTTATCCAGTATGTAATCTTCTTGTTTAGTGTGTTTTCCCTTGACTATGCTATTTTTTTTACATTTGTCTGTTCCAAAAGCCATATTTATATCATTGCTGAATACTTCTGTTATCTTTAGTAATTGGTTGAGTTGTTGATTTGTTGCTGTCAGTAGTTTTAGATCATCCATGTATAGCAAATGTATGATTTTGTGTGGGTATGTTCCAGTAATATTGTATCCATAATTTGTATTATTTAGCATGTTGGATAGTGGGTTCAGAGCAAGGCAGAACCAGAAAGGACTTAATGAGTCTCCTTGGTATATTCCACGCTTAATCTGTAATGGCTGTGAAGTGATATTATTTGAATTTGTTTGGATATTAAGTGTGGTTTTCCAGTTTTTCATTACTATGTTTAGGAACTGTATTAATTTAGGATCTACTTTATATATTTCCAATATTTGTAGTAACCATGAGTGGGGTACACTATCAAAAGCTTTTTGGTAATCAATGTATGCTTAGTGTAGCGACCTTTGTTTAGTTTCAGCTTGATATGTCACCTCTGCATCTATTATCAGTTGCTCTTTACATCCTCGTGCTCCTTTGCAACAGCCTTTTTGTTCTTCATTTATAATTTTGTTCTGTGTTGTAAGTGTCATTAATTTCTGTGTAATGACTGAAGTTAATATTTTGTATATTGTTGGTAGGCATGTTATGGGGCGATATTTAGTTGGGTTTGCTGTGTCTGCTTGATCTTTAGGTTTCAGATAAGTTATTCCATGTGTAAGGGTATCAGGGAATGTGTATGGGTCTGCAATGTAACTGTTAAATAATTTAATGAATATAATAGAGGGAAACATTCCACGCGGGAAAAATATATCTAAAAACAATATATCTAAAAACAAAGATGATGAAACTTACCAAACAAAAGCACTGGCAGGTCGATAGACATACAAACAAACACAAACGTACACACAAAATTCAAGCTTTCGCAACGAACGGTTGCTTCATCAGGAAAGAGGGAAGAACAGGGAAAGCCGAAACGATGTGGGTTTTAAGGGAGAGGGTAAGGAGTCATTCCAATCCCGGGAGCGGAATTATCCGCCAGGCCTCAACCTCCGCTAATTTCAAGTTGCCGCCGCTCATACCTCACCTGTCTTTCAACAACATCTTTGCCTCTTTACTTCCGCCTCGACTGACATCTCTGCCCAAACTCTTTGCATTTACAAATGTCTGCTCGTGTCTGTGTAGATGCAGATGGATATGCGTGTGTGTGCGAGTGTGTACCTGTCCTTTTTCCCCGTACGGTAAGTCTTTCCGCTCCCGGGATTGGAATGACTCCTTACCCTCTCCCTTAAAACCCACATCCTTTCGTCTTTCCCTCTCCTTCCCTCTTTCCTGATGAAGCAACCATTTGTTGCGAAAGCTTGAATTTTGTGTGTATGTTTGTGTTTGTATGTCTATCGACCTGCCAGCTCTTTTGTTTGGTAAGTCACATCATCTTTGTTTTTAGATATGTTAAATAATTTAGTTAGATGTGAATGTGTTGAGGTGAACTTCTTTAGCCAGAAATTTGCTATTTTATCTTTTCCAGGGGCTTTCCAATTGTAAGTAGAATTAATTGCTTGGGTGACTTCATGTTGCAAAATTATCACTTCAGGCATTTGTGGTATCATCTTGTATGTGTCTGTTTCTGCTTGTATCCACCGTGCATGCCTGGTATGTTGTACCGGGTTTGACCATATGTTGCTCCAGAAGTGTTCCATGTCTGTTATGTTTGGTGGATTGTCTATTTTAATGTGTGTGTTATCTATTGTCTGGTAAAATTTCTTTTGGTTTGTGTTGAACGTTTGGTTTTGTTTCCTTCTATTTTCACTTTTTTTGTATCTTCTAAGTCGTTTGGCCAATGCTTGTAATTTCTGCTTCTTTTCATCTAATTGCTCTATCGCTTCTTGTTGTGAGATTTTACCTAACCTTTTTCGTTTTTTTTCTGACATTTCATTTCTTATAAATTGTGTTAGCTGTCCGATGTCTTTTCTCAGTTTTTCTATTCTGATCTGTAGCCTGTGTTGCCATGCTGGTTTTGTGGTTTTCTTCTGTGTGTTGGTTGGTCCTGATCTCTGCCTAGTGTGTATATTTAGTGTAGTGAGTGCTCCTATGTAAACCAGTAGTTGTAACTCTTCCATAGTCGTGTTTTCATTTATTTTGTTGTGTATGATTGTGTTGATAGTTTTTATTGTTGTTTCGACTTGTGGGTTATTTGGCGGTCTATGCAAGAATGGTCTTATGTCTGTATTTGTGTCTTTGTATTCTATATATGTCAGCTGAAATTTTTCTTCTATATCTAACATGTGTGTC
The DNA here is from genome assembly GCF_023898315.1 of Schistocerca nitens. Taxonomy (NCBI): domain Eukaryota; kingdom Metazoa; phylum Arthropoda; class Insecta; order Orthoptera; family Acrididae; genus Schistocerca; species Schistocerca nitens. The sequence continues at coordinate 781,892,045 of NC_064618.1, forward strand.
ACTTTGTGTTCTATTTGTGCTTGTTATTATTATTATTATTATTATTATTATTATTATCATTATTATTATTCACCAACCAAAATTTATAGAAGAAATTATTTGCAGATTTCTTCCCAAACTGTGCTTTTATTTGTTCCTCAAAATGTAAATGAAGTTTCTGATAGTGAAGAAGTACCTTAAGAAATAAAACTGTTTCCTGTGGTGTATAACACCATTGGACATTAAAATTATTTCACTCACCTTAATAACATAGCACTTGTTTTCTTGTCTATTTAGAGCCAACATCACTCTATCAATAATTCCAAGGACTTTGTAGGACTTCAGTTCTGAGGAATGTCTTGATAACTGATGCTCAGACTCCTGGTATTAACCACGCAATTTGATATAACAGCAACATAAAACATAGAAAACATGGCTGTTCATCAATAAGAAAAAATGCTTTTAGAACACAAAGATGGTGTCATACAGAATAAAATAAAACAAAATGATATTTATAAAACAACTGAGGGTGGAGAAGTTTTAATATTACACACTCTGGATAAAAGGTAAATATGAGCAAAGTAAACTGACAGTAATACCATGAATGACAATTAATAATCACAGTTTATTTACTTGGGATATAACAACCTGTCTGTCTTGTAGCTTGGTCCTAGATAAACAGTAATCCCAAACTGGATATCAATGTCATGCCAATGTTACTCTGCTAGCACCATGTGAGACTAGCCACTAGGTGGCAATCACACTGAAACACAAGTAGATTAGGTGACAAGAATCTGCTATACTTATGTCTGGCTTTAAACTCATTAAGGCACAATGGTACAGAACTTGATATCTGCCTCAAACTCCCCTACTGATCTACATGGCAGAGGTGAAGGATAACTGTTGCAATAAGTGTTGGGGGCTGAGTACCAGGTCATCAGGATTGTGAAGCAAAGCACAGTGCAAGGTTGGCTCAGGTGATAGACAACATAAGGGAGTTATATATAAGATTTACAAATGAGGATCAGATAGCGATTGTGGGTGGAGGTGGTAACAGACTGGATAGGGACAGAAGTATGAAGTAAGTTGTGGCCTGTAAAAGATAGCTATTCAAAATGCAGCTATCTTGGGGTCATGATTCAACTCATCTTATTACAGCTGTAAGATGTATGGGGGTTGGGAATGCACTGATGAAGAAGGGTATGGTTCACATTGTAGTGGTGCCAGTTGAGTCTATTAATAGATCAGGTTTCACTGGGCACAGCCTTCATTTCAGTAAGTATGGGAAGGGGAGATTGGCAAAGCTGATATTTAGTGTGTGCAGTGTGTGGTGTGGCACATTCCAGCAAAATGTAAGGGGTACTGGAGATAAAGTTAGTGAACTGCTCATAGATGTTGACTCTGCCATTACTGGTATATCACAGCACCACACAAACAATGTGACATTTCAGAAGCTTTCTGTACTACAATACAGACTAGCTCCCCCACTCTGCAAAGAGCTCCTGTAAAAATATCTATGAAATATGTACAGTATTTAACAATCACTTGATGGATAAAGCAGTTGAACTACATAAAAACTTAGTTTCTACAGATATCATAAATCTCTCTTGAAAATGGCTTTCCAAGACTGCTATCTGATGTACATCTCTGTGGTACTTACAAGGGGGAGACTGAGTCAATAATTATATCAGTGAAGACTAAGGAGTCTCGTGGATGTGATTGAATATCTAGCACGATCCAACAGCACAGCCCCTGCACATGTTAGTCCAGTAATTTTTCCTTTAGGAATGGTCAGTTTCCTGAATGTTTAAAGTACTAAGTACTGAAACTGCTTTGTAAAAATGGAGAAAGCGGTAACATAGACTATTTTAGACCTATTTCTATACCACTGGTGTTTGCAAAAATTTGATTGTCATTTCAGTTCACATAATTTGCTGTCAAATGTACAGTTTGTTTTAGAAGTGGTTTAAGATTTGAAAAAGCCCAATTCCCTTTCCTTTGTGACACTCTGGATAGATTAATCAAAAAGTTGTGAACATTAACATCTTTTTTGATTTAAGTGTTTGGTTGTGTTGATCATAAAATATTACCTCAGAATCTCAACCATTAAGGAATAAGAGAAGCAGCTCATTAGTGTTTCACCTCACATTTTAAAAACATAAAGCAAAAGGTCATTCTCCAAAATAATAAGAAAAACTATGAGTTGCTGTCAAATTGGGGCATGTTTAAGTGGCTGCTGCCTTGAGGATCAGTGATGGTACTACTACTGTTTCTCACAAAAACTAACCTGGAATGCATTGCAGAGCATCTTTTTCTTTCTAAGTAGGTACACGTATACAAAGCAGACACATTTACCTATACAAAATAAATGAAATACAATGATTTTTTGCGTATCAATTTTTCGCAAGTGACTTCACCCATGTAACATGTATGTCACATACATTTAACACATTTCACAAATATTTATACAAGACATTTCATCTGTATCTTTAGCTAATTGTTTCCTGCAGTTGCAGCTGAATTCTAAGGAAACTTAATTCTGCTAGTAATTGCTTGTCACTTTGAGAGAAAGAATTGTCACTGGCAACCGTCTTATCCTCTGCTGTTTCGCACCATGTGATTCAACAGAAAAATGTAGTTGTGGTATTGAACAAAGTAGCATGATCTTTGGCCACAAAACATGCAGGCAACATTTTTGGCTGTCTGCAATGCTAATTAACACAATTACCCCCAACCCTAGGGATAGTAAGGGTATCTCACTCTTGCAGTAATTTTTATACAAATAATGACCCCTGTGCATACCAAATCTGGTTCAAATTGCTCCAGGCATTATTAATTTACATTTTTATGTCAACTGTTTTCACCACAAATTCTCAGTGCTAGGGATGTCTCACTACCACATTAAATTTTTCCATATAGCAAGTGATACATATGCTAATTTTGGTAGAAATTCCTTGAGACATTACAGAGATATGTTGAATTGTCACTAAATCTGCACCCCCATTCCCTGTCCCCAAGTCTCTGGGTGAAATGTTAATGTTATTGTCACTGCCATAGCAACCGTCACCAAGAAGTCTAGTGATCCCAAAATCTATGGATTTGATATTAATACTGCTTGTTACTGGAATTCCTCACATGTCATGACTTCCCACCCCCTCACACACAGGGATAGTAGGAGTATACTAACAAACAATATGAGCCACATACACACAAAATTTGAATGGAACTGCTCCAGATGTTCCTGAGTCAAGCTTCCTAGACATCCTCTCTTCACCCCAATCCCTATGGAAGGTAAGTGGTTTTTACATCCACAAAATGCTTCACAGGCATGCACACAAGAACATGCCAAAGTTTCACTGTAACTAGATTTTATTTATTTACATGTCAAGTTCTGTAGGACCAAATTGAGGAGCAAATCTCCAAGGTTATTGAACGTATCAGTACACAAAATTACAACATAAAAGTAATAACAGATAAAAATAAATGTTTATGAACCCGAAAAAAGTCAATCCATAAGTTTAAGTAAACGCAATCAACAATACAACAAGAATCAGCTTACTTTTTCAAGGAACTCCTTGACAAATAGAAGGAGTAATTCATTAGGAAACTCTTCAGTTTAGATTTGAAACCGTGTGGATTACTGCTAAGATTTTTGAATTTGAGTTGTAGCTTATTGAAAATGGATGCGGCAGTACACTGCACACCTTTCTGCACAAGAGTTAAGGAAGTCCAATCCAAATGCAGGTTTGATTTCTGCCGAGTGTTAACTGAGTGATAGCTGCTTATTCTTGGGAATAAGCTAATATTGTTAACAATAAATGACAGTAAGGAATAGTGATGAGGCAACAGTTTGTTGCGAAAGCTTGAATTTTGTGTGTATGTTTGTGTTTGTTTGTGCGTCTGTCGACGTGCCAGCGCTTTCGTTTGGTAAGTCACATCATCTTTGTGTGTGTCTATACATATATAATAGAGGGAAACATTCCAAAAATATGTCTGCTTGTGTCTGTATATGTGTGGATGGATATGTGTGTGTGTGCGAGTGTATACCTGTCCTTTTTTCCCCCTAAGGTAAGTCTTTCCGCTCCCGCGACTGGAATGACTCCTTACCCTCTCCCTTAAAACCCACTTCCTTTCATCTTTCCCTCTCCTTCCTTCTTTCCTGACGAAGCAACCGTTTGTTGCGAAAGCTAGAATTTTGTGTGTGTCTTTGTGTTTGTTTGTGTGTCTATCGACCTGCCAGCGCTTTCGTTTGGTAAGTCACATCATCTTTGTTTATATATATATATATATATATATATATATATATATATATATATATATATATATATAAAAATTAATAGAGGGAAACATTCCACGTGGGAAAAATATATCTAAAAACAAAGATGATGTGACTTACCAAACGAAAGCGCTGGCACGTCGATAGACACACAAACAAACACAAATATACACACAAAATTCTAGCTTTCGCAACCAACGGTTGCTTCGTCAGGAAAGAGGGAAGGAGAGGGAAAGACGAAAGGATGTGGGTTTTAAAGGAGAGGGTAAGGAGTCATTCCAATCCCGGGAGCGGAAAGACTTACCTTAGAGGGGAAAAAAGGACAGGTATACACTCGCACACACACACATATCCATCCACACATATACAGACACAAGCAGACATATTAAAAGGCAAAGAGTTTGGGTAGAGATGTCAGTCGAGGCGGAAGTGCAGAGGCAAAGATGTGGTTGAATGACAGGTGAGGTACGAGTGGCGGCAACTTGAAATTAGCGGAGACTGAAGCCTGGTGGATAATGGGAAGAGAGGATATATTGAAGAGCAAGTTCCCATCTCCGGACTTGCTCTTCAATATATCTACTCAGCAGATACACATGCCATTTGTCTGCCATGCCCAGCCACCCTTCCTATGACTCCTCCTTTGATGACCTTTTTGACCAACAGTATGGGGTGTGTCCCTCTTTTCAGTTACTTTCTGGATTTTGCTTTCGGCTATTGCTCCGGCAGCTTTACTTCATGCTCCCCGCCACTTTCCCAATGGGTATGAAGTCTTCACCACCTTGGCTTCATATGGCAGCCTGTGTTCCCCTCGAACTTCATTCACTTCCTAAGGAAACTACTCCAGATTTAGTCTATTGCTGTCAGTTTCTTGACCTTTGCATATAACTTAGTGATAGTCCCTTAGTGTACTCTGATGGCTCTTAGACCATGTATGAGCAGTGCCTATTAGACGGAGGGGGTCTGACAGCCGATCAGTTCCAGTCATTCCACCAGGAAGGAGGTACACGGCTTGTGTTTGTAGTTCAGTCGCGCCTAGATGGTCAATACATTGGTTTGATTGCGTCCGCATTGTTACTTTGTGCCAGGATGGGCTCTCAACAAGGAAAGTGTCCAGGCATGTTGGAGTGAACCAAAGCGATGTTAGGACATGGAGGAGATACAGAGAGACAGGAACTGTTGATGAAAAGGCTCGATCAAGCTGTCAAAGGGCTACTACTGCAATGGATGACAGCTAGCTACGGATTATGGTTTGGAGGAACCCTGACAGCAATGCCACCATGTTGAATAATGCTTTTCGTGCAGCCACAGGACGTCATGTTACGGCTCAATAGGCTGCATGATGCGCGACTTCACTCCTGATGTCTATGCCAAGGTTCATCTTTGTGACCACGACACCATGCAGTGCCGAATGGACTGCTCAGGATTGGCATCACGTTCTCTTCACCGTCGCATATGCTTTCAACCACGCGGAATGTTTCACAAACAAACACAAAATTCTAGCTTTCGCAACCAACGGTTGCCTCGTCAGGAAAGAGGGAAGGAGAGGGAAAGACGAAAGGATTTGGGTTTTAAGGGAGAGGGTAAGGAGTCATTCCAATCCCGGGAGCGGAAAGACTTACCCTAGGGGGAAAAAAGGACGGGTATACACACGCACACACACACACATATCCATCCACACATATACAGACACAAGCAGACATATACAGAGGCTTTCCCGACCCGAACCATTACACCCACAACCTGACAACAGCTTTCGCATCTCGCAACTACCCTCCCGACCTGGTACAGAAGCAAATAACCAGAGCCACTTCCTCATCCCCTCGAACCCAGAATCCCCCACAGAAGAACCACAAAAGTGCCCCACTTGTGACAGGATACTTTCCGGGACTGGACCAGACTCTGAATGTGGCTCTCCAGCAGGGATACGACTTCCTCAAATCCTGCCCTGAAATGAGATCCATCCTTCATGAAATCCTCCCCACTCCACCAAGAGTGTCTTTCCGCCGTCCACCTAACCTTCGTAACCTGTTAGTTCATCCCTATGAAATCCCCAAACCACCTTCCCTACCCTCTGGCTCCTATCCTTGTAACCGCCCCCGGTGTAAAACCTGTCCCATGCACCCTCCCACCACCACCTACTCCAGTCCTGTAACCCGGAAGGTGTACACGATCAAAGGCAGAGCCACATGTGAAAGCACCCACGTGATTTACCAACTGACCTGCCTACACTGTGATGCATTCTATGTGGGAATGACCAGCAACAAACTGTCCATTCGCATGAATGGACACAGGCAGACAGTGTTTGTTGGTAATGAGGATCACCCTGTGGCTAAACATGCCTTGGTGCACGGCCAGCACATCTTGGCACAGTGTTACACCGTCCGGGTTATCTGGATACTTCCCACCAACACCAACCTATCCGAACTCCGGTGATGGGAACTTGCTCTTCAATATATCATCTCTTCACGTTACCCACCAGGCCTCAATCTCCGCTAACTTCAAGTTGCCGCCACTCATACCTCACCTGTCATTCAACGTCATCTTTGCCTCTTCACTTCCGCCTCGACTGACATCTCTGCCCAAACTCTTTGACTTTAAATATGTCTGCTTGTGTCTGTATATGTGTGGATGGATACGTGTGTGTGTGCACGAGTGTATGCCCTTCCTTTTTTCCCCCTAAGGTAAGTCTTTCCGCTCCCGGGATTGGAATGACTCCTTACCCTCTCCCTTAAAACCCACATCCTTTCGTCTTCCCCTCTCCTTCCCTCTTTCCTGATGAGGCAACAGTTTGTTGCGAAAGCTTGAATTTTGTGTGTATGTTTGTGTGTCTGTCGACCTGCCAGCACTTCCATTTGGTAAGTCACATCATCTTTGTTATTAGATATATTTTTCCTACGTGGAATGTTTCCCTCTATTATAAGCATATATATATATATATATATATATATATATATATATATGAATATAACAGAGGGAAACATTCCACGTGGAAAAAATATACCTAAAAAGAAAGAAAGTGATGAGACTTACCAAACAAAAGCGCTGGCAGGTCGATAGACACACAAACAAACACAAACATACACACAAAATTCTAGCTTTCGCAACAAACGGTTGCTTCGTCAGGAAAGAGGGAAGGATAGGGAAAGATGAAAGGAAGTGGGTTTTAAGGGAGAGGGTAAGGAGTCATTCCAATCCCGGGAGCGGAAAGACTTACCTTAGGGGGAAAAAAGGACGGGTATACACTCGCACACACACACATATCCATCCGCATATACACAGACACAAGCAGACATTTGTAAAGGCAAAGAGTTTGGGCCATATATATATATATATATATATATATATATATATATATATATATATATATATATATATATATAAACAAAGATGATGTGACTTACCGAACGAAAGCGCTGGCAGGTCGATAGACACACAAACAAACACAAACACACACACAAAATTCAAGCTTTCGCAACAAACTGTTGCCTCATCAGGAAAGAGGGGAAGGAGAGGGAAAGACGAAAGGATGTGGGTTTTAAGGGAGAGGGTAAGGAGTCATTCCAATCCCGGGAGCGGAAAGACTTACCTTAAGGGGAAAAAAGGACAGGTATACACTCGCACACACGCACATATCCCCCTAAGGTAAGTCTTTCCGCTCCCGGGATTGGAATGACTCCTTACCCTCTCCCTTAAAACCCACATCCTTTTGTCTTCCCCTCTCCTTCCCTCTTTCCTGATGAGGCAACAGTTTGTTGCGAAAGCTTGAATTTTGTGTGTGTGTTTGTGTTTGTTTGTGTGTCTATCGACCTGCCAGCGGTTTCGTTCGGTAAGACACATCATCTTTGATTTTAGATATATTTTTCCCACGTGGAATGTTTCCCTCTATATATATATATATATATATATATATATATATATATATATATATATATATATATATATATACACTCCTGGAAATGGAAAAAAGAACACATTGACACCGATGTGTCAGACCCACCATACTTGCTCCGGACACTGCGAGAGGGCTGTACAAGCAATGATCACACGCACGGCACAGTGGAAACACCAGGAACCGCGGTGTTGGCCGTCGAATGGCGCTAGCTGCGCAGCATTTGTGCACCGCCGCCGTCAGTGTCAGCCAGTTTGCCGTGGCATACGGAGCTCCATCGCAGTCTTTAACACTGGTAGCATGCCGCGACAGCGTGGACGTGAACCGTATGTGCAGTTGACGGACTTTGAGCGAGGGCGTATAGTGGGCATGCGGGAGGCCGGGTGGACGTACCGCCGAATTGCTCAACACGTGGGGCGTGAGGTCTCCACAGTACATCGATGTTGTCGCCAGTGGTCGGCGGAAGGTGCACGTGCCCGTCGACCTGGGACCGGACCGCAGCGACGCACGGATGCACGCCAAGACCGTAGGATCCTACGCAGTGCCGTAGGGGACCGCACCGCCACTTCCCAGCAAATTAGGGACACTGTTGCTCCTGGGGTATCGGCGAGGACCATTCGCAACCGTCTCCATGAAGCTGGGCTACGGTCCAGCACACCGTTAGGCCGTCTTCCGCTCACGCCCCAACATCGTGCAGCCCGCCTCCAGTGGTGTCGCGACAGGCGTGAATGGAGGGACGAATGGAGACGTGTCGTCTTCAGCGATGAGAGTCGCTTCTGCCTTGGTGCCAATGATGGTCGTATGCGTGTTTGGCGCCGTGCAGGTGAGCGCCACAATCAGGACTGCATACGACCGAGGCACACAGGGCCAACACCCGGCATCATGGTGTGGGGAGCGATCTCCTACACTGGCCGTACACCACTGGTGATCGTCGAGGGGACACTGAATAGTGCACGGTACATCCAAACCGTCATCGAACCCATCGTTCTACCATTCCTAGACCGGCAAGGGAACTTGCTGTTCCAACAGGAAAATGCACGTCCGCATTTATCCCGTGCCACCCAACATGCTCTAGAAGGTGTAAGTCAACTACCCTGGCCAGCAAGATCTCCGGATCTGTCCCCCACTGAGCATGTTTGGGACTGGATGAAGCGTCGTCTCACGCGGTCTGCACGTCCAGCACGAACGCTGGTCCAACTGAGGCGCCAGGTGGAAATGGCATGGCAAGCCGTTCCACAGGACTACATCCAGCATCTCTACGATCGTCTCCATGGGAGAATAGCAGCCTGCATTGCTGCGAAAGGTGGATATACACTGTACTAGTGCCGACATTGTGCATGCTCTGTTGCCTGTGTCTATGTGCCTGTGGTTCTGTCAGTGTGATCATGTGATGTATCTGACCCCAGGAATGTGTCAATAAAGTTTCCCCTTCCTGGGACAATGAATTCACGGTGTTCTTATTTCAATTTCCAGGAGTGTATATATATATATATATATATATATATATATATATATATATATATATATATATATATAGAGGGAAACATTCCACGTAGGAAAAATATATCTAAAAACAAAGATGATGTGACTTACCAAATGAAAGTGCTGGCAGGTCGACAGACACACAAACAAACACAAACATACACACAGAATTCAAGCTTTCGCAACAAACTGTTGCCTCATCAGGAAAGAGGGAAGGAGAGGGAAAGACGAAAGGATGTGGGTTTTAAGGGAGAGGGTAAGGAGTCATTCCAATCCCGGGAGCGGAAAGACTTACCTTAGGGGGAAAAAAGGACGGGTATACACTCGCACACACACACATATCCATCCGCACATATACAGACACAAGCAGACATCTCACAAGCAGACATATTTAAAGACAAAGAGTTTGGGCAGAGATGTCAGTCGAGGCGGAAGTGAAGAGGCAAAGATGATGTTGAATGACAGGTGAGGTATGAGTGGCGGCAACTTGAAGTTGCATCACCTTGGTTCTGAGAGTTCTGGAACCTGTAAAGGTAAGCTACTACGAACAGCATAGTGAAGCCATTATTGTAGCCAAGATAGACACAAAGCCTATGCCTACCCCAGTAGTACAAGTTTATATGCCAACTAGCTCCACACACAAAGAAGAGATTGAAGAAATGTACGATGAGATAAAAGTAATTATTCAGATAGTGAAGGGAGATGAAAAGTTAATAATCATGAGGTACTGGAAATCGATAGTAGGAAAAGGAAGAGAATAAAAAGCAGTAGGTGAATATGGAATGGGGGGTAAGGAATGAACGACGAAGCTGCCTGGTAGAATTTTGCACTGAGAATACCTTAATCATAGCTAACACTGTGATATTCCTGGCTGTGGCTGCCAGTATTTTATCTTGCTAGAAGCTCGCCTTGATGTACCTTGATACACATGAAGTAGCATATGGTACAAAAGTGGAGTGAGGTACAAGCAGATGGTACAGTATGTACCGGAGAGTCTGCCAATTGTACTAAACTTGCTTCTGGTTGCTAGGCACATAAGGGTGTTAGGCGCAAAATGCCTAACTTCTCTCGTTTATTATTTATATACTTTCATTGTATTTCACACAGTTTTTAGTATGACAATCTCTCATGGTTACCGTACAAATCTACCATTTTTGTTTATTAAATTTCACTAGTTTTGAGGAACATAAGAGTAATGAGTGCTTCAGACACCTTCGGGTCGTTTTGGCACGGCTGGGAGATGAAGTACTTCAGCTGCGCTAGTCTCTCTGTTTCGGGTGATCTTCAGAGCTGGAAATGTATCTCTGTTTCAGACAGACACGTCTCACTCTACAGTGAAAGTTGTCAAAAAAGTTACCGCACTATTAAGAAAACTATCTTGAGTGTTGTAGAAGACAGTGTAAAAAACCGCATATGTTAATGAGAGGTGTCACCTACCATCATTGTCAGTACTACAGAATTTGCACTCTGTAGATACAGAGACTAACCTAGCAAGTGGCATCACACAAAAAAGCACAAACTGAAAGGTTTCAGATAGATTACATAATGGTAAGACAGATTTAGGAACCAGGTTTTAAATTCTAAGACACTTCCAGTGGCAGATATGGACTCTGACCAAGATCTATTGGTTATGAACTGCAAAAAGGAGGGATTTAAGGAGATGGAACCTGGATACACTGAAAGAACCAGAGGTTGAACAGAGTTTCAGAAAGAGCATTAGGGAACGATTGACAAGAAAAGGGGAATGAAATACAGTAGAAGAAGAATGGGTAGCTTTGAGAGATGAAATAACGAAGGCAGTAGAGGATCAAGTAGGTAAAAAAAAGGGGACTGGTAGAAATCCTTGGGTAACAGAAGAGATATTTTAGTTAACTGATGAAAAGAGAAAATATTAAAATGCAGTAAATGAAGCAGGCAAAAGAGAATACAAACGTCTCAAAAATGAGATCGACAGGAAGTGCAAAATGGCTAAGCGGGGATGGCTAGAGGACAAATGTAGGGATGTAGAGGCATATATGACTAGGCGCAAGACAGATACTGCCTACAGGAAAATTAAGGAGACCTTTGGAGAAAAGAGAACCACTTGTGTGAATATCAAGAGCTCAGATGGAAAACCACTTCTAAGCCAAGAAGGGAAAGCAGAAAGTTTGAAGGATTACATAGAGGATCTATACAAGGGTGATGTACTTGAGGGTAATATTATGGAAATGGAGGAGGACGTAGATGAAGACAAAATCAGAGATAAGATACGGTGTGAAGAATTTGACAGAGCACTAAAAGACCTAAGTTGAAACAAGGCCCCGGGAGCAGACAACATTCCATTAGAACTACTGATAGCCTTGGGAGAGCCAGACCTGACAAAACTCTACCATATGGTGAGCAAGATGTATGAGACAGGCGAAATACCCTCAGACTTCAAGAAGAATATAATAAATTCAATCCCAAAGAGAGCAGATGTTGACAGGTGTGAAAATTACCGAACTATCAGTTTAGTAAGTCACGGCTGCAAAATACTAACATAAAATCCAAGGAGAAGAAATAAAGACTTTGAGTTTTGCCTACGACATTGTAATTCTGTCAGAAACAGCAAAGGACCTGGAAGAGCAGTTGAATGGAATGGACAGTGTCTTGAAAGGACGAGGATAATGGAATGTAGTCGAATTAAATCAGGTGATGCTGAGGGAATTAGATTAGGAAATGAGACACTTAAAACAGTAAATGAGTTTTGCTATTTGAGAAGCAAAATAATTGATGATGGTTGAAGCACAGAGGATATAAAATGACTGGCAATGGCAAGGAAAGCGTTTCTGAAGAAGAGAAATTTGTTAACATCGAGTATAGATGTAAGTGTCAGGAAGTCTTTTCTAAAAGTATCTGTATGGAGTATAGCCATGTATGGAAGTGAAATATTGACGATAAATACTTTAGACAGGAAGAGAATAGAAGCTTTCAAAATGTGGTGCTACAGAAGAGTGCTGAAGATTAGATGGGTAGATCACGTAACTAATGAGGATGTACTGAGCAGAATTGGGTGGAGGAGGAATTTGTGGCACAACTTTACTAGAAGAAGGGATCAGTTGGTAGGACATGTTCTGAGGCATCAAGGGATCACCAATTTAGTATTGGAGGGCAATGTGGAGGGTAAAAATCAATGAATTTACGAAGCAGACTCAGAAGGATGTAGGTTGCAGTAGTTAGTTGGAGATGCTTGCACAGAATAGAGTAGCACGGAGAGCTGCATCAAACCAGTCGCTCGACCGAAGACCACAACAACAAAAATCTCTGATGCTGGTTATCTTTGGTTTGTGATGGCACTAATGTTTACAGAGAGAGAGAGAGAGAGAGAGAGAGAGAGAGAGAGAGTGTGTGTGTGTGTGTGTGTGTGTGTGTGTGTGTGTGTGTGTTGTAGTGCCCCCAGAATTTTACGAAAAGCAGGGCGTAAGGATGAGCATGGGATACTGCACCCATTTATTGTTTGTACAGGCGAAACTGGAAGGGAGATAATTCATCGGCGCTGGCAAGTGTTCAGCTCGACCTGCCAAGAATAATCAAATACGGCCCGGAAGCTCCATGGCCGGCTGCAAATAGTAATGTGCTTTGTATTGTTGAAAAACATATGGAGTGACTCGAGATAGTGACTGTTTAGTAGACGTTGAACTGCTGTTGAGAGTACTTGGACTGGACGTGGATAGTCAGCCACGACAAAAGCTTATGTATTAATTGTGTTCAAAAATGTGTGATTAACTAACTGGTCCTTGGTTTCCGGTAATGTGTGGGCTTACGTCATAAAGTTTAGTTGTTTTTTTGTACAAAGTGGAAATAAATATGTTCTGGTGCATTTAATGATATTTCAAGAGTAGCGTATTTTTTAAATAAGAAGAGAGAGAGCGAGAGAGTGAAAATTTCCCCTTCCTAGCAGTGAAATCTTCGGAGAAGCATCCGGTGCTAGCAGAAGACAACGGTGCTGCAAGAAAGCAGAACCAGCATTCTTCAACAAGTAAGTCTACAAAAACGCTAAACATTACACCAGGCCACCGCAAGAACGTGGCGACTGTAAAGAAAGGACCTGAGAAAGAAGGGCAAATATTAAAGAAGTTATAAGAAAAAGAAAAAAAAACAGTTGGGAGTTGCCATAGCAACCGATAACAGCGAGGCTGAAGAAGGATTCCACGATACTTATCCAGAAATATCGTGTTGATAAATGGTGAAATGATTAAGGGAATCAAGAAAATCGCACAACGCTGCAGTTAGTCTCAAATCGCCGCCACCGCCGTCTACCAACGCCGCCACCGCCGCACACCAACGCCGACGCTGCCGTACAACAACGCTGACGCAGCCATCCACAAAAGCCGACGCCGTCGTCCACCTACGCTGACGCCGACGTCCATCGACGCTGATGCCGCCATACACCAGTGCCATCGCCGCCTTCCACCGACGCCGGGTGAGCTACTACTGACCTTTGATTGTTTGTGAAGTGTGGGGGGTTGTGGAAATAAGCAAGTGTACTTTTATTGATAACTAGATTAAAGGCAAAACAAAACACAATGGAAAAGGAACATGAATCCATAGAGTCTGTTGGAGCTATGAGAATTGAAAAACAGGGGCCAGATTTAGGCGAATTAATGAGGTTTATCAAAGTGTAGTTTGAATCACAAAACTAGAGGCTCAAGTTAATATCCGAAGTAATCAGATGCAAGAATTGAAAAAAGAATTGAAAAAAGAATTGTCCGATTCCCTGAGTGAACAGACAAATATTTTATTTAAGGATGTAGAACAAAGAAATGAAGCTAAACAAAAAGGGTTAGTTCAAAAATTAGAATATGATGTAGACTGTAAATGTAGTAATTTGGAAACACAAGTTAACGAAAAATACGACTCTTTGGAAAATGTATGTAATGTTACATTTAATGTGGTCAATCAAGAATTAACTACACTAAAACCCAATGTCCAGAAACAAGATAAGTGGTCCCCCTAGTAAAGGTGCAAAATTCAGGGGTCAAATCATGGGTGGAAACTGTAGAGCAGAACTTCAAAGAAAAGTTAATGTTTGCAGAGCTTACAAATTTGAATGGCTTGGAAAAACAAAGTAGAAGAATAAATAGGACAAAAGGTTCAAGAGAAATTAAGTGTTGATATCTCTTCGCCTTTAGTAACTTCCGATTTAGATAACACCAAGAAAGACTTAGAAACATTGAGGAAAGAATTCAAGCTTATGCAGGAGAAACTTTCTGATAATGGACCTCAGTTTACCAGGCATGAAGTTAAGGAATTTTTAGCCTGGGAAAATATACAACACATTTTGATACCCAACTATAATCTATCTTCGAACCCTTGTGAAAGAGTAATGAAAGAGATTGGTAGGTTGTGCCGCACTTATTGCCACAACACTCATACCTCATGGGCAGAAATAATTAAAGATTTTGAGCTTATTCTAAATGAACTACCGCATTTATCTACAGGAATGACACCCGTAGAAGCCATTGGCAAGCCATTTATAGGAGAACCTCTAATTAAGTGTTTTATGTGGCCGGAACAAAAAGCTACTGATCTTCAAGCCATTCAGGAAAGAGTTGGTAGAAACTTACATAGGAGCGCCCAACAAAGGGTAGATAAATACAATGCAACCGCAACTGACCCAGAATACCATGTAGATGACTTAGTATTAGTAAAACAACACCTTCGAAGTTCAGCACTGGAAAAAGAAACACGCAATTTTTTTTCTGAAGTACATAGGACCTTATCGTATTCAATCAATAGTACACCAAATAACCCTATATTTAGTAGATCCTGTGATGGGAGAGGAAAAGGGAATGTATAATGTTAAGGATATAAAATGATATGTACAAAACCCCCAGGGACGTTGATGTTCTGTGTCAACAGGCGGAGTGACGTCCGCCAGTTCCCGAGTTGGGTTTGGTGTTGCTTCCACATTAGTTTTCCTATACCGAACTCCCTTCAAATCTTCGACTATACTGTAATCAATTTATAGCCCTTAAGCTATCCTATCATATTAGTATTAAAAGAGACCAATTATGACTACACGATTATGACTAATTTAAGGAGTCACAATAAACAGTAACCTCTAAGCATGAGATAAAACTAACAGGGTAACATTCTAACAGGAGATATAATATGATGGTACTATTTACGAAGAATGATACCTAGATGACATGAACTGAACATGTGTATGAAATATAGAGGAAGTGACTAACTGAATAACTATTTGATTATAGAGTATATAATTTCTGTTTTTATAGAATGTTTTATATTTTTTGTGAAGTGTGATGTGATTGGGGAGGGTTTATATCTAATTTTGAAAGGGGTGGGTAGCATAGGCACAGACATGACCTACACACCACGCCCTTCATACAAACCTCACAAACAAGTGTGACTGGTTCTTCATCATTTGCCATTCCATAGGAGTTGCTAAGATCTTTTCTTCGGGGACTTCAAAGGTGACGGTGAGAATGTCCGTTCTGCAGGAGACGCCGAACATCATACCTCCCCCGGCTTCTCACTTAAGTACCGGCGAAGTGGGGATCCTGGGGAACGGGGAAGGATTTCCTGTCTTTGGGGCTGTCTTCTTTCTTTCTTCGATCTTAGCAACCGATTCTTTTATTTCCTTTCTTACTTCTCTTAAGAGTACCAATCTATCTTTCCCTCTGTCCACATTCATATACTTCTATCACTGAAGTCCTTCTCTTTTCAGTGATTTCTACAAATCTTCAACTAAGAACCTTAGTGGGCCGAAGAATCAGGACGCACGATCACACTTCCACACTCAAACAATTAAATACAAAGACACAGACAAGTAATACACAGGGAGATGTAACAACCGTCTTAGATAAGGGGGGAGTAGTGCTCAGGAAGGGCTTGAGCACATGTGCTAAGTAATGACGGTTGCACATCTCAAGTGAAATGGTATAGTAAGCTTAAGCTAAAGGAACAAGGCGGGACGAAGTGTATATCCACCTGTGTTCATAGTTATAGTAGTACAAAGTAATATGAATGGAGATAAAAAGAAATAGATATTAAGCCAGAGGTATCGAGTCCAATAAGTTTCTGATGAATAATAGGATTGTGCAGACCGAATAGGCCGATGAAAAGAAATAAAGTTACAACCATGGACGAAACATATGTAGTTATTAAGGCTATATAAGTAAGCTGTAAGCAATGAACAAGCAAAGAATTTAAGCAGGTAGGCTGAAGGACTCAGGAGGAGGAAAGGAGAGGTAGATAGAAATTTTACCAGGAAATATTAAATAAAATAATGTGCACGGGAGTACGAAAGAGGCAAGACTATGAATCATTGTTAGAGAAGATAGGGAGGTCGCATCCGGTATAGATGACATGAGAGAAAGAGAGGCAGGTAGGCAGACCCAGAGGAGGCTGACCTATACTGTGCGGTCAGGGGCACCAAAAAGGGGATTGACCTGTACCATAGTTTTGTATAAATGGAAGGGGCATACCTACCCAAGGATGAGGAAGAAGATGTTTCCATAGTATCAACCCTTACATAGATTGGAACCCAAAGGGAAAGGGTGGTATAGTGAGCTGAGATTGTAGTGGAAAGTTTCTCCTGGTAAATTTGAATTCTAAAATTTTTTAAATAGAAAAGACGAGTTCTGCACGAGGAGATAGAAAAAAGAGAAAACCCCCAGTACAACTAATTTTTTTTCAGACCCGGAAAACCAGTGGTTATCACTGCAACAGCTTCTTAAAAAAAAGAAAAAAAAGTAAAGACTCGACTCAGAATAACGCCTGAACTTTGAAACTGGCTAAGGGGAAGGATTTATTTTGGCCACATCCTGGAAGCAAGAGTAGATAACTCTATTGGAAATAGATAATACTTGTTGTACTATTAGTTTATCATACTACTATATCTATGAACGATATTACCAACAGCTTAATGAAATACTGGAGATGGAAGAGAGTTTTTGTACTTAATGTTTTTATGTAGTACAAAGTAACAAGATAAGTGTTAAGAAAAGAAATTATTAAAATATATGTTGTGTGCAAAATAACGAGTGTTCGAGCTAAGGGGAGGGATATGTAGTGCCCCCAGAATTTTACAAAAGTCTGGAGGGACTTGTGTTCCAGCCGTTTCGAACATGCGTTATTTTAAAGCAGGGCGTAAGGATGAGCATGGGATACTGCACCCATTTATTGTTTGTACAGGCGAAACTGGAAGGGAGATAATTCGTCGGCACTGGCAACTGTTCAGCGCGACCTGCCAAGAATAATCAAATACGGCCAGGAAGCTCCGTGGCCAGCTGCAAAGAATAATGTAGCTTTGTATTGCTGAAAAACAAATGGAGTGACTCAAGATAGTGACTGTTTAGTAGACGTTGAACTGCTGTTGAGAGTACGTGGACTGGATGTGGATAGTCAGCCATGATAAAAGCTTGTGTATTAATTGTGTTCAAAAATGTGTAATTAACTGATCCTGGGTGCCCGGTAATGTGTGGGCTTACGTCATAAAGTTTTTTTTTTTTTTTTCTTTTTTTTTTTTTTTTTGTACAAAATGGAAGTAAATATGTTCTGGTGCATTGAATGATATTCCAAGAGCAGCTATTTTTTAAAAAAGAAGAGAGAGAGCGAGATTCTTCAACAGGTAAGTCCACGAAAACGCTTAACATTACACCGGGCCACCGCAGAGTGTGTGTGTGTGTGTGTGTGTGTGTGTGTTATATCTTTATGGAGTTTCTGTGGAAACCACGGTTTTAAATTCGCAGCGCTTACTTGCTGCAGTTTTGCCTTTAAACTGGAAGGGTATGCTCCAGTGAAATACCAACAGTTGTCTATGACATTATCTGGATGCATTCCCGTAAGTTATTTGAACATTACATATGCCGGGAGAAACTAAGGTCTCACATTGTGTCCTTTGGCTTATCAGGGAACACAAACATTTCTCTAAAATTCATTGTTTGTTATCTTCTCCCAATGAAACTATGGCTAACGTAACATCAGCTATGCTCAAATTTTTGCATTGCAACAAGAAACCTAAGCAGCCATACATCCCCTGGAGGGAAGCTCTCAAAGCACTGTCACACAAATGTCTCTTCGTATGCTTCACAATAATGTCGCCATTCCAAAGATATGATGTGGATCTCTACAGGGGTTGTATTTGTTGTACTGTGTACAATAAAGAACTGTATTGCAGGATAAAAACTGCATGTTGATATCTAGCCCAGAGTTATTTCTTTTGATAAACCATTTCTTTGAACTGCAAGGTTAAACCAGTGTATAAAGTGAAATGAACAAATGAACTGGATATCACAGATGGCAATTCAAGCCGCCAGTAGAACTTGAAGGGAATTTCATGTTTCATAAATTCTGTGGAGGAAATTATCTGAGGACAATGGATTGCAAAATGTAGATTATGTATTCAATAACTTCAAAATACCACAGTAACATAATCTGTTATTTCTTCAGTCCCTTTGATTTGTCATGGACACAACTTTCTAGAAAATAATATTTAGGACACACCAGAAATTAAATGATTATTTAATTTTAATAAGTTATGTAACACACTGTTTCTGGAAGACAAATATCATATTCACGAGAATACACTAAATGTTGCAGGTTGATAAAAAAGGAAGTAACAAGCAGTCGAAGTGTTACAGTAACACTGTAATCACGTTATTTGCTGCCACAACCCCTCAATATTGATAAGATTCTATCATACTTCAGCAACCTTTCCTAAAGCTAAGGCTGTCATTCTTGTTTATTATGCCACACCTGGAAAGCTACTTATTACTGATAAGGGTGTTGTGCTTTTTTATGCTATAAAGAGATCCTCCATTAATCTGGTTTATATCCAACAAATCTTGTTACTGCCCAATTCTCTACTATTGTCACCAAGTATGGTTAAACATTGCCTATGTCTGAAGATATGAATATCAACCACATCAAAATTAGAATCTGACAACTCTAGTCAAAAATCCTGAGAGTGCAAGACAGCTATAGGTCATAATACTGTATTTTATTGCTCAACACCAGCCATTATATATAAATATCTTAAAATGCTGCAAATTGGAACATTACTTGCTTGTTATCTTAAAGAATGCGGCTTATATGATGGTAATTACTTCCTCGCGATCATATGCCTCACAGGAAATCTGACGGTTTCTAATCTACTTGGCTGAAATACAAAAACTTTTTATGGCACCACCTGTGTTAACCACAGTTAACCTCTCTTACAGTAATATGTAAATTGAATGACTGCTGTTATTTTCATTCGTTATTGTAAATATCTTATCAACACTGCGACAGACATAAGAAGAAAGTGTTGTAAAAATAGCTTACATTCCAGTGAAAAGACTCCTTCAATTTTGGTGCTAAGTTTTCATTATACAATTTTTCTGCTTGGAGGAGGTATTTTGCTGTTTTGTCACGTACAAACTTTTTCCGTTGTGAGTCTGGGTCATCTGTTAAAAAAAAATCACAAAGCATGTTGAACAGATAAACACAGTTAATGAATGCACACCTGAAATCAACAAATCTGATAAAATATATTTTCCCATTAACTACATTCATATGACATCGGACTCAGGGTTATACTGATTAGGTCAAAAATGTTCATTTTGTCTGCAACCATGCAAAAAATAAATGTGATCTTTTTCATTGTGGATAAATTTAGTTAAGATGATGTGACAAATACAAAATAAAAAGAAGACTTACAAAAACTAGTTTAACTCTTTATCAGGAGCAGTATTAGCAGCATTTTACATCCATTTCTGGATAGAGACCTCCTCTATACTTGACCATGCATTTTGCTTTTTAACTACACACACCTATATTGCTCCCGTGCATTTTCCAAAGTTATCCATCCATCTTCCACTGGGTCAACATTTCAGTCTTTATCTTGAAATCCAGTACATAACATCCTAGGTCCATCTACCACCCATTCACTTAGCAACATATCCTGCTGACCTACACTTCATTTTCATTAAGGTCCTAAGTATAAGTACTACAACAGTCTGTTCCATGATCCATTTGTTTCATTTCTTGTACTTCCCATAATTTTAAACATGAATCTTTCCATCTGTTACTAAGCAACCCTCAATTATTGAATGGCTTTTGCATTAAAAGTGTTTCACAGTTGGTCATACAAGCAGATTGTAGGCTTTCCTTTTTACATACTTTAGTTGTTTTGTTCTGAAAGTCTCATTTAGTTTACCAAAAGCACTCCAGGCCATTTTTATTCTTTTGTTTGTTTCTTTTGCTGTCCATCCACTTGTCTTAAATTGCTCTAATTACAACACTTGTGAACTGGTTCTTTGACTTCTTTATTACAAGGTGCAATATTCTTTTCGATGTGTTATTGTACATTATTTTAGTCTTATTATGACTGATTTTCAAGCTTACATTCAAACCTGTTGAATACAGTTGTTCTATACATGTTGAAATTCATCTCTATTAGCAGCAAACTAAATCAGCAGTAAAACAAAGAAGTGTCACTTATGTTCCATTAATGTCTATTCCCCATTCACTCTCCCAGAACAAACACTATAATGCTAAGGATAGTTTCAAAAGCTGTAGCACTGATTTCACACATTCTTTAGTATATTAACAAAGATTGAGTCAAGGTCTTTTAAGGATTGTTAATAAAGTTTCAATGAAAGTCACAAGTTTTCTCAAAATATGTGAATGCCACTTCGATGATAGGCAATGAAAAACTCATAATTCCACCTGTCTCTGGAAATCTCTAATTACAGTGACTCCATTATCAAAGAGAGACCTGAAAGTGCTTTGATTTCTCAAATTTGTCAATAACTAGGCTTCTACCATATAGTTACAAATGTATTAACATTATCTGTATCACTTTATATATTTTTTATAAAACCGTTTTCGCTTCCACTGTAAAATTTAACAAAATGGAATCACAAGATTTCCACTGCCTACCACTGACTTACTGCTCCATTCCACAATTTCATTTATGGCTGTAAATTGTCGATTGTAGATTGGCACAACCAAAAGACACACATTATCTTTTACATACATACATACACACACACACACACACACACACACACACACACACACACACACACACACAAGCAAGTACACCTCACGCACACATGATGCCATCTCCAGCAGCTCAGATCAGAATCAAACATGCACGTAGAACTGAAGCAGCAATCTGGAGGGTGTGGGAAATGGGAAGGGATAGCAGGGTAGGGGTGGGGGGGTGGTGGGGGGGGGGGGGGGAGAGAGAGAGAGAGAGAGAGAGAGAGAGAGAGAGAGAGAGAGAGAGAGAGAGAAGAGCACTGTCTGGTGAAGTGTGCACGGACTAGGTAGCCAACAGGCACCTGTTGGCTGTCTAATCTCTGCATGCTCCACTAGACCGCAATCTTCTCTCGCCCCACCCATACCCTGCTATCCATTCCCTACCCCTCCCAGATTGCTGCTTTCATTTTATATGATAGCTGCATTGCAGTCTGAGCTGCTGGAGATGGCAGTCGTGTGCGTGAGGTGTGCTTACTTGTGGGAATGAATGTGTGTGTGTGTGTGTGTGTTTTCTTTTCTGATGAAGCCTTGGTCACAAGCTAATTTGTGGCTTTTTGTTGTGCCTATCTGCAACTGAAAGTGTCATCTTTATGGTAAGCAGCAGTCTACCTTTTACTTATATTGCTAATATTCCAACCTGGAGTTTCCATTGTTTAAATTGACAATTGTGCTATATTCACTTCTAATGTCAGTTTAAAAACTCATATTTTAATGAGTGTACCTTTTACAATAAGGAAAGGAGTGAATAGTAGTTTGTCTCTCATCTTTCTCCATTCTTGGGAAGCAGAGCAGTTACAAAATAATTCCAATTTTGAGTAACTGTCTTCTTTTGCAAACATTCTTTAAACAATTGCGCAAGTTTCTTTTGTAACATTTTTACACCATGATAAACCATTTCCATTCAGTAATCATCTGTACAGCATTTGTGATCTTCATACCTCAAATGGCTTTGCACTCTTTATCTAGTATTACTTTTGGATTGTAATTATTTTCACTGTCAACTGACAGTGTGTATGACTCATATGTTAAGTTATAGCAACATCTAAATAAATTGTGGAGTGTTGGTATAATTTTCTATCTGTTGTTATTGTTCCACCTACCATCTTAATAGATAAACTGTAGTTTCTATCTGACTTAAATTTCAGTTTTGTTTTCGTCATAATTTTATTGTTTTTTGATTGTTTCCCATCACCAAATTTTTATTGTATCTTCTCACATCCTCACAAAGATATTTTGAATAGCTTTGTTTAATTCATTGTGTTCTGTCAAGTGTATATGAGTATTAGTAACTGTAAGTATTATTATAACAAAAGTAAAAATCAGTGTCAAAGGAATCTCTCATAGAATGTTTAGAACAATTCTGTAAAGATATTTCTCGTAAATAATATACAAACAATGAAAAAACAGAAGGAAACTTGGAACAAAACTCACTCTTACATGGAATTTTGTGAACAAATTGTTTCACAAAATTTCAGACAGAGAAACATGACAACATAGAATCAATAGACAAGACTGGACAGGCATAAAAAAAGAGACAGGATAACATTTATAACACATTCAGTACAATAGAATAAGCTGTCATAATTGAAAGATTTCCGAATTGAATTTCAAAAAGTAAGAGGTATGGTAATTTAACCATTGAGGTCAATATGTCCCTACAAGCATAATAGAAATTTGTATCTCACTTGTTTACAAAATTATTATTTTCAAAACATACAACATTCTCCCTCTTAACAGGGGGACCTTCCGATCTCAGAAATTCAGTTCAGTATGAGACTTCACAGATTAGTAGTAAACTTCAAGGGTGTTCACTCAGATGTCTTAAAGCACACTATCCAGAAAATTCTGAAAAAAAGGGCTCTAAGTTTCAAATGTATTTCATACACACTTCAAATATGGGTCATAAGCAGCAAGATGGCAGATACGTCAAGTAGCTCAACCAGTAGTGTGCTAGACTGTCATATGGTTGATCTTGTTTGATCCTAGCTACCTGCCAGAACAGTTTCATTATGTTGTATTAATTGTTTTAAAAATTATTACAACTGTTAAATAAAGTTAATGATCTAAATTATTATCAATTAAATCATAAATAATTTCATTTTGTTTATGACATGTCTGTCACAGTTACTTAAAATGTGAATTACCCTCATCAATATTTTCCTTTAAAAAGTTGAACAGTTTCAAATGTATTTTTAATGGAGGTAAATTAATTACCACTGTCACAAAATTCTGGGTGGAGTTTCAGTTATATATATATATATATTTTTTTTACAATATCATGTTCATTTGTCAATTTTTGTATTTTATGTGCAAGCACCAGAATGATAACTGTCAGAAAAACAATGAAAACAAAAAGTATTTTGGCATCTTGCACAATTTATGAAGGATGAATGTTTGTAGGAACAACCCTTTTTTTAAGATCTGTTGAAAACCATACTTCGTTAACATTCCTGAAAATTTATCTTTCATTAGAAATCGTGGAAGCATATCAGGCATATCGGATCATTTCCTTAAAAATTGGCAATGGCAGCTTATGATGGACTATTGATTGTATTTTTATAGTTTTGCAAGAATTTATTTCTCTATTATTTTCAGTAAGGTAAGTGCAATTTTGTATACGATTTATTAGATTTTTTACTTGTCTATAAAAACAGACATCACATGTTTGAACAAGTGGAGTACATTTTGGAGGAATCACTAATTGTAAATGTTAGTGATTTGTCATCATCCTGAAAGATTTTGTTGTGTAATTCAGGATTTGCTTTTCCAGCCCAAGAGTCAATAATTAACAGAAACCATTCTTGACCGACAGACTTCAAACATCGGTTGAGAAAGTCAGTATAGAGTTCTGTTGTTGGCTTCTCAGATTTTGAAGACACTATTACAAAGTTTTTATAATTTTACTTATATTATTTTACTGTTTTTTTTATACTCAGGTACCTAAGTTACTGGTTGTCTCTTGTAAACAAACACTTGAGGTAGAATGTTTCCAGACAGTGAGAGCATATTGAGTGGTATATGTATGTTAAGGTGTCCATTTCATTTTCATTGAAAAAGGGGATATTTAAAATAAATTTGAGAAAAACCTGGGACAATGAAGAAAAAAAAAAGGGACATAAATATTGTATAGACTAATTTAATGCACATACAAGTTACCTTTAAAACGTGCACTCAGATGACCCCAAATAACTTTTTACAATTATTCTGCCACACTATCACCGTACTTTTCACTTTTATGTACTTTATCAAGAAGTGCATATTCATTTGAAATTGTATCATAAAAGTCAGTACATGATACACCATTAAAAGTGTGTTTTGACAATGAGCAAGGCCCTCACTGTTTCAACTTTCATTCTGGCCCCCCCCCCCCCCCCCCCATCTGACCACAAAGAGTTCACTTACGAAAACACACGTTCCACAGCAGCATTTGGCCCAGGAATCGCCAGACAAAACTCCACCAAATGAATCATGTTTTTCATGTTAATGTTTTTATTTTTGAAATAAGCAAATATTTCAGACCATGTTGCACTAACACTTTCTTTGTCTCCTCCTTCACTTTTTATGAAGTTCTGTGCACATGAAAATTCATCAAACAGTTTGTCTTCATCAACAGGAAAATTTGGTACAATACTTTTAACAAAAACACAACAGTCCTGAATATCCTTTACTGTAGCTGCTCCTTTTCAGTATTAACCCAGTCAAATGCTTTAAAAGGCGTGAGAAATGGTAAACACCATTCTTTAATATACTCAATGCAAGAGTCATAGAAGATGTCAGCATAAATATGAAATTGTTCTACAGTAATTTCACCCTCTTCTTCCAGCTTTCTTAGAGTCTCATGTACAAAGTATGTGGGAAATCTTTCAGATTTTCTACATTGCAATTTGCTCATTATTTGATTAGTTCTTGATAAACTTCCACTAATGTGATTTCTTGTTTCTCAATGCATTTAATTGTTGTGGAGAAAGGTTTTAGCTGGCTAGCAAGAAAATGTAGAAGAACAATAGACACAAGGTTATCAAAGAATTGTTTAAGGATAACAGGACACTTATCAAGGGAAATGAAATATGATTTCAAAGCAGGAAATTTCTCTACAATTCTTTCCAATGCTGGTAGCAGAGATACCCACCTTGTCTTGCTGTGCCCAAGTACAGTTTTGTATACAGTTTCAGTTAACTTACAGAATGACTTCAGAGATTCAACCCTTACTGTATATATGCGGAAATGCTGGTAGATTTTGTTTACAATTAATTGGCAGTCGATGGGTAGGCGATCTGAGCCAGTTTGTAAGGAATTGTGCACCACATGTGCTGGACAGTCAACACCTACTATATTATTCACTATGTTCTGTTGCAGTTTATAGAACAAATTGTTTTTTTTTTTTTTTTTTACTTTCCTCTGCTTGCCACCAAAATTGGTGTTAGTGTTGTCTGCAGAAACTACAATCACCTTTCCCTCAAGATTATATTTCTTTAAAACCTCCAGCACATAATTCTGAAGTAAATCTGAAGTTTCTCCAGCTAAATTAAGCAATTCGAGCACTTTCACCGTGATGCCATTTTCAGGGTGAAAATACCTGATAAGGAGAGGAACCAACTTCAAATCCGGATGTTTGGATGTATCAATCATTACAGAAATGAATCGAGCACTTTTCAGTTCATTTAAAACCTGCTGAGCTGCATATGGTGCAATAACATTTGAAATGATTGCATTACATTTTGTGTGTCCACATGTGAATTTAGGATTGAAAAGTTTTTTAACAACTGCTGTAGTACAGTTCATTGACTTAAAGCTATGGTTATGCATTGCACTGTGGTATGCAAACGTAGCTTCTTGTGCTGCCAACGGCCTATCCATTTCTGCTACTAATTTTAAATTTACATAGTAGTCACTCACGCATTTGTTTGCTCTTTTCGTTTGATCACTCATGCGATGTTTCTTAATCTTAATGTGATTCACAATGTCAGACCTTACACCATGATCAATAGCAAATTTCAATCTGCACGGCATACGTTGTACAGTTTCTCCACTACCAGTGATAAAAGGAAACTTGCTTTTTATATTGCTGTTAAAATTACACTTTTGTTTTGGCATAATGAAACACTGATTGCACAGTGCAAAACATTAACAGTGAGGTGATGAAAGCCAGAGAGCAAGTATTAGTGGTATAGAGTATCTCTGGACCGAAAGGACGGATTCAGTGGATCGATTTTGAAGAGAAGAATCTTTGTTGTTATTCGTAACCTATAGTGCGTTTAAAATTACTTGCGATTGTTGACAGTTCGGTACATGTTTGGGTTATGCTGAAAGTAATCACACGCTTCCTAGCGTAAATAATTGAGCAGTTAATAGCAAATCAAACAACCAGTAGCGTAAAATACTCTAGCCAAGTGGAATCATAAAACAACGGGACATTTGAGCGTCATCAAAAAAACTTTCGGGACAGCGGGACACTTTGGTAAAAAACGGGACTGTCCCGGGAAAAACGGGACGAATGGACACCCTAATGTACATGTCACTTTGTTCATGTCATGTCTTTTGACGAAAACATTTTTACTTCCTCTGACAGCCAGGTCCCTGTTGCACAGTGACTGATACTGACATCCTGGAAAGGAAAAACAACCGAAACTGAAGTGTTTGTCAGAGTAGAGGAAAATGAATTTTTAAACACCGTGCAATAAATACCTGCCTGGTCAGTGTTGATAACAAAATCTTTACTGAAATTCTGTATCAGTTTTAATTTATGGGTTTGAAAAGTATCTGCAGCAGCCAAGGTTTCTTTGATCATCGCTGTTCTTTTTTTGAAACAAATCTTGTCACCTTTTCCTGACGAATTCCGTGCTTACTTTTGACTCTATGAATCCAGCTGTCAGAAGCTTTAAATTCAAAATCTGTAAACTGTTATGCAGCTGCTAATGCCAAATGTCGTAAATCACATGAGGTCACTTGCTGATAATTCTCTCTGGCTTCAACAAAATGACCATACATCCAGGAACTGATTGCTGCATATGTATCAAATTGATTACCTCCTCTTTTTATTTCTTCTTCCCATTGGGATAAACATTCCTTCTTTCTTAACTAGCTACTTCATTTTCTTTTGTAATGTTTGTAGTTTCAACACAGGGGGAGCCTTTGCGATATTAACAATGTTAATTTTATAATCCAAAGAAAGACGGTCTACTTCTTTTCCCTTTTTTCTTCTGGTTCATATTCATCTGATGAGCTGCAGTCTTCAAACTTTTCAAAAGATTCACCTTCACAGTTTTCATTTTTGTGAGCAAGTTCATCATCAGTCACAAGTATTTTTTCAGTCAACGTATCCATAATATGTCTCTAACTTTCTTTACCCACCAACATTGGTTCATGAGAAATTGCCATTGAAGATTACAATGCAATCAAATTATTTGCAGCAAGTATGCTTTCATAATAAACAACTGCATCTTTTAACATCACCTTCGACACTTCATCGTATAATGAATCTGCAGCTTCTGATACTATCATGATGTCTTCATTGACAGCACATTTAATCCATAATATTGTAAAACTTCTGATAACATTTCACAGTACAGAATGTTCCAATCTCTGTGTAAGTCAGGAATGAACTGGCACTGCTTGATTGGTTTTGTGCAGATCCTGACACTTCCTAACCACCTACCAATAAAGCAACAGCTATACTCTACTTTTCCACGAAGGCACTGGTTCCGCGAATTTACTACGATTATTTATAATCTTTTCACAGTTTATAATATCACCCAATTTTGTAATAACATTGTAATGACAGTAATGAATATTTTAATTTACCTCCATTACAAATGCAATTATTATTCAACTTTATAAAAAGAAAGTACTGACAACTGTCATTCACATTTTAAGTAGCCTGTGACAACCCGGATAGGCCTTCTGACATTCTAGCCTGCTACTGACTGAGCAATTTCACCTGTATACTGGAATTCTATTTCTGACCTCATATGAGGTGTGTATAAACTATGCTTAAAACCTTAGAGCCCTTTTTCTCAGAATTTTCTGGGTAGTGCGCATTAAGACTTCTATGAATGGACACCCGTGAGGTATACTACCAACCTGTGAAGTCTCATCCCAAACTGAGATGGAAAGTCCCCTTGTAAATCAACTGTATCCAGTGATGTTTTATTCACTTTCATGTTTTCAACACATTAAAATTTATTCATGGTTTCTGCACTGAGTAACACTGGGGTCAATGTGACCCCAATCTGAATTTATTTTTGTTTCTTGAACGTTAATATTTATCAAAGCAGAATCATTATTATTAAACTGAACAGCTGCAATGTATGTTTTTTTTTCCATTAAAGTGCTGTCAATATATCTGGTGTGAATTACTGGGAGTCTGTATGATCCTAGTGATACTCAGTGGACAAAAAATCCTGGTAGTAGGATGGTTAAGCAAACCAAAAAGTAATCTGATTTGAAGAGGACTGTGATGATAACTATTAATGTTCCCTACATTCTCATGAATTACAGATGTCATAAAGGTCATGTAATGTTAAGTACCTTAGGTCATAGTAAAATAAAACTGAAGCACCATTTCAATATTCGAAAACACTGCCAAGTAATAAAACAATAAGCATGATCACCTACTTTGTACTCCATTCAGAAGACAGGCAATTCCTGTTTTGTAGCAAGTAAAAGCTGCTTCATAGTTCCCATTTGCCTCCTGCTGCTGGGCTAGAGTTACATGATGTGCTGCTTCAAATATGTAGCCAGCTTCCTGACCAGAAGTAGTACCAAATATGTCACCCAGAGCTACATCCTGCCGGTTGCAGTTGCTTAGTTCTGAGGCAAAATTTACTTGCTCAGAATGCCCAGCTTCTTTTGTCACAGTTTCTAAAGCTTGGCTATCATACAGAGTAAGCTTACTAGCATCAAGTATCAAACAATTTCCATCACTAGATGCCCTGATGGTCTGTTCATTGCTGTATGATATGAGGTCATCTTCTGTTACTGAAGATGTTGGCATTGAAAGTAACCAGCTATTGCTGACTTGTGATGATGTTGCTCTACTTGTTCTTTCTGGAGATTGCAAAGGATCAAAAAACTGAAGATCTGAACCCTGAAACAAGTACAAAATGGAAAAAAAACACTTGAGCAATACACAGGAAGTTGTTCAAAGTAAAAACAAAACAAAACACTTATGGCTTTCACATAAAAAAATTATGCAATTTTTTCACTTGTCCAAAAGCAATCAGTAGCTTTTGTTAGAATATTTTCAGCATAGACTATACAGCCTTACTCAATTTGATTAATATATTATTTATCACACAGAAATTTGGAAAACAGAGAAAGCAATGAATGCTGAACTCTCCAACATTTTACAAAATTTTGTGTCAGAAAGCAGCATTTTAATAAAGTAAGATACAGGGAACAGAATTTTATTTCCACACCCAGATTAATCTAGCATACAACTTTGTATAAAAGCTCACACATAATGTTTCTTTAAATGTAAAACTAAACATTTTATTACAAACTTTTTTTTTATTTATGATATGTATTTAAACAGCATTCCACACAAAGAATTGGTAATTCCTTACAAATCAGGGAAAAAAAGGTAGTTACTTTCTGATTAATCTTGTCTAATGCACAATACAGCTTTGCAGATGGTATTTTTTCTCTTTGGCAAATATGGCATCTCAATAACAAATTAATATTCTGTCCCAGTTCTCCTCCTAGTGACTGTCATCTTATTTCTTACCAATTCTCAAAAACACACACTTGTTAAAACATATTTTATCTTTGGTACCCATTACAGGTGCCTAAATGTAAAATTTTGTACTCCAAGTATGAACTAAAATAACTGGTAGGTCTCATTTCACTGCAGTTTTTTTTAATTTTATTTTGATGGTGTAAAAGACCAAGTGAAATTAATAACAATGCAGTTAAAAAAACCTTGATGGTTTGCACAAACAATTCTCATTTTGGCTTGGTGGTAGACTTAAGTCATATTGTTATCTGTACCTATAGAAATAAAGTTTCAAAAATGAAACGAAACTATGTCAAAGACATAAGAAAACTCCCACTCACCACTTGGCACCAAACAAACATATGAACAAAGTACAAACATTACCATACTTTTAATCAGAAGCTCATTTGCCAAGTAAAGACAAGTAATAGCAGAAGGACAGAAAAAAACAGATCTAGCATGAAGTATAGAAGTCATTCACAATGGATGATGAAGGAAAAAGCATAGTAGAAGAGGAGGAGGAGGAAAACAGTAATGAAATGCCACCAACGTTTGATTATCTGAGGGATCTGAAGTTGCAGAATGGACCGGAGAAAGTGGAAACAGAAACTTTTCTTAGACAAATATGGCTGACAGAAACAAAGGAAAAAAAAGGAAAGAAATGGCAGCAAGGGAAGTCACAAAATATTAGAGGAATACAGAAAAATAAAATGTGGGTATGGAATGATAAAAAGGGAAAGGAAGTCAAAGACAACTAAAGGGATTAGAGAAAGTGAAGGTGCAAATCAAGAGAGCTGTAGAACAAGTTGGCACTTGCAGAGTTATAGATACAAATGTTCAGATGAAAAACAAAAACCTGCCTAATTAGAAAAGCAGAATCTGAAGTCATGGCAGCTGTGGTTCACAAAATCCTTCATGACAATACTAGCAGTAAGCTCACTCTCTGTCCATTCATCCTGACATTATACTGGTAACCATTCCTACAACATTTGAGTTGGAAAATATGATGGGTTGCCTCACAACTAGGTCCCCCTTTTATGCTGTGTATATTGATAGTGAGGGAATAGAGTGGGGAGTGGTTCATTTTATGGAAATGCCACAGAAAAACTAAATAAAACAAAATAAACACAGCTTCAGTGGTAGGGCCAGTTCGAGGATACTTTTCCAGAAGAGCAACATCATTTGGTGCCGTATCAGACATTAGTTGCTTTTCCTTGAACTCTTAGTAAGAACTCCAAAAATAAATACAATTTCATGATTAAAACAGTGAATTGTACAGTACTTCTAAAATTTATTACATGGACCAGAGGTACTTGAAAGAATTTGTAACTCATTGTAGAGAGGAGTGCAGTGTTGTATCCAAATATAAGGACAGTACGAGGTGCGAAAATAAAGTAATGAGACTGATGTGGAAAAAAAAAAAAGAAAAAAAAGTTGCTTACCATTTTAGTCAAGTTTAGTGTTGTCTCCTTCAGAGTAGTTCCCTTCTGATTGCACACACTTTTTCCAGCGCTTCTGCCATTGATGGTAACATTTCTGGAACCCATCTTCTGTAATATCCTCCGAGACCCTCGTCACAGCTTTTTGGACATCTCGTGTTGTTTGAAAATGGTGTCCCTTCGCTGACATTTTGACTCTTGGAAATAGAAAAAAGTCGCACGGAAACAATATCTGATGAATAAGGTGGCTGTGGTAGTACTGAAATTTGTTTCGAGGTTAAAAATTGCTGTACTGACAGAGCAGTATGGGGTAGCACATTATCGTGATGTGGAATCCAATTATCAGCAATGTTGGCACGGACACGAAGAACTCGTTTACGAAGTCTTTCTACAATTTCTTTGTAGTAATATTGGTTAACTGTTTGTCCAGGACGCACCCATTCTTTATGAACAATTCCCTTGGAATCAAAGAAGCACACAAGCATGCATTTCACTTTTGACTTTGACGTGCAAGCTTTTTTTGGTCTGGGTGATCCCTTTGAGCACCATTGCGAACTTCGGCATTTTGTCTCTGGATCGTGCTGAAAAAAACAACTTTCATCACCAGTGATAACAGAGCTCAACAATTCGGGATTGATTTCCAGTTTGCTCTAACAGATCGGCTGCCATATTTTTCTGTATTTCTCACTATTGTGGTGCAAGATTTTTGGGGACCATTCTTGCACAAATCTTTCTCATACCAAGATCTCCAGTTATTATTAGATGAACCGTTTCTCGATTGATGTTCGGTTCTTCTGCAATCATTTTCATGGATAATCTTCGATCAGATCGTACGAGTTCACACACCCTGGCCAAGTTGACATCCGTCCGTGAGGTTGATGGTCGTCCACTGCAGCCTTCATCTTCAACATTCATTCTGCCTTCACTAAACATTTTATGCCAACGAAAAACTTGAGCTCTTGACATAACCTCCTCTCCAAAAGCCTTCTGAAGCTTACTGTAAGTTGTCGTCATGTTTTCACCCAATTTAATGCAAAAAGAAATGGCATACCGTTGCGCAATATTATGCAGTTCCATTTCGGTGACGAGAGACACAAACATGGGTTAACTTACTACAGCACAACTCATTACTGAGCAGTTGCATCGATGTGTCGCTTGGACTAGAAGCAGCTTATACACCAAGGTCAAAGATATTGTGCCTACCCAAGCCTGCAGGGTTGCCACATCTTGCAAAGAAAATCAGCCTCATTACTTTATTGTCGCAGCTCGTACGTGCATGTACAAGTGTACAGCAAATTGTAATATATAACACATGCTGTAGTAGTGTTGTATTTCTTATTAAGACATGTTTTAGGTGCAATTTTACCCCTATTTTTAGGGTGGGGACTTAAAATCAACAAAAGTTAACATTAAAATACTAATATCCTAACCTCGACAATATTTGTTAGTGAAGTCATTGATGCTCATAACCATAAATTTGCAGCTACCTCACCAACAGCTTACTCGTGTGCCTAAGTTCACTGAAACATTTTTGCTTATATTACCTATACAATGATGTCAAATTTTACTACTAACAATAATGTACCCTACAAACAATTTCTGACCTGTTCCTGCATCTGATGTCACTAAAACACCCTTGTGCCATGACACTTGACTTAGAGGTAAGCTGGTTCGAATCCTGGTGGTAGAAAATTATCACTGCCAGGATTTGGCCAGTAAGGGAGGAGGGGGAGAGGGGGGGGGGTGATCACCAGTCTTCCTGCCAATGTCCTGGATTAAATTCAAACCTCTCATGAATTGAGGGCATGTGACACAGTTCATGGTGATCCATCTGCTAGATGGTGACTTGAAGCTTGGCAGCCTATATGGTGCTATTTGAGAGGCTTAGGCTATGTTCTAGCACCAGGTTTTGCCCTCTCCATTCCCTGCATCCATAACATCACAAACCCAACACAATGCACAAGCACATCAGTAATAAACAAAAAATAGATCTACACTTGAAACTTCATAACAGGTCAGAAGAAACGACAAAAACCACACACACATGGACCTTGCCAAAATGATGATTCAGGAATCCTGTACCTGCACCCCTATGCTAATTCTCTCATTATTTCTTTGACTCGATGCAAGTTCTGCACATGGTCACATCTGATAGCTGTCTCAGCTTGGAGCCCCAAGTGACTACTTGTGACAAGTGGGCCTTAAACTGTCCCCTTCTCCACAGGGAATAATGAGATGTATTGCTGGCTGACAATGTATTCTGTATCAATACAAACACTCCTGCATGTCTACACTATACCAGTAATTGTAGGGACAATGTAGTCACAAAAGGGCTCGAGAAACCTTTATTTAGTTCACTTTACCGATTTTGACAGTTTCAATTGTCATCTTCAGAAGTTAAATATGCTCAAATCATTAGCAAGCCAACATCAAAATAAGAATTAGACAGTGGTGTCCTTCACTACAAAGTCAATAACACAAACTGACACTGACTGGATAGATAAAAAAATTTACTCACCAAACAGCGGCAGAACACACACATAAAAGACTGCTGTGATTGGGAAGCTTTTGGAGCCAGGGGCTCCTTCTTCAGGTGGAAAGGTTGAAGGGGAAGGAAGAACGGTGAAGGAAAAGGACTGGAGAGGTCTAGGAAAAGGGGTAGATTCTGGAAAAGCCACCCAGAACCGCAGGTCAGGGGAGACTAACCATATGGGATGAGAAGGAAAGACTGATTGTTGGGAACTGCGTTGGACAAGATTTGAAAACCTGAGTGCTTAACGGTGGAAGACAGGGTAATGTGCAAGACAGAGTTTACTACTAAAACACTGTGCACGAATTAATAACAGTGAGAAGCTAGGTGCATTGTACATAACAGAGGTGGGAGGGGGTGGTAAAAAATGGAGAAGCGATAAGTGGTTACAGTAAAGAAAAGAGTAGTTACAATAATTGACTATTTTCATCATTATATTAGCCCAAAGTGACACTGATGTCATTTTGTTTTACTGATTCTGTAGCAAGGGACACCAGCGTCTGATTCTCATTTTGACATTGCCTTGCTAATGATTTGAGCCAATCTCATTTCTGAAAGTAACAATTTAAACTGTTGACACAGGTAAAGTGAAGCAAATAAAGGTTTTCTTGTACAGCTGATGACTGAGTTTTTTATCTTCATTGAAATATTCTACAGCTGTGAATAAAATCTAAATATATTGTTGTTTGATGACTCTACTCCACATTTATATTCCAACAAGTACTTTTAATTACAATATTTATAAATTGCTTCCATTCAGTTGCACGACAAAGACAATCTCAAAATTATAAATACAATGGACCTCCTTTTGCCTGGCATAGTGCAGCAACTCAACGTGACATATACCCAACAAGCTACTGAAGTCTCATGCAGCAATATTGCGTCATGCTGCCTCTATTGCCTTCCATAATTTCGAAAGTGTTGCTGTTGCAGGATTTTGTGCACGAACTGACCTCTCGATTATGTCCTATAAACGTTCATTGAGATTCATGTCGGGCAATCTGGGTGGCCAAATCATTCACTCGGATTGTGTAGAATGTCCAAATCAATTGCGGACAACTGTGGTGCAGTGAAATGGTGCACTGTCATCCGGAAAAATGAAGTCCATGAATGGCCGCAAATGGTCTCCAGGTAGTTAAATACAACCACTTCCAGACAACAATCAGTTCAGTTGGGCCAGAGGACACAGTCCATTCCATGTAAACAAAGCCCACACCAAAATGGAGCCACCTCCAGCTTGCACAGCGCCTTGTTGACGACTTGGGTCCATGGCTTCATGGGGTCTGCGCCACACTTGAACGCTATTGTCAGCTCCTGCCAACTGAAATCAGTACTCATCTGACCAGGCCAGTTTTCCAGTTGTATAGGGTCCAACCGATATGGTCACACGAGCCCAGGAGAGGCACTGCAGGCAATTTCATATTGTTAGCAAAGAAATTCATGTCGGTTACCTGCTGGCATAGCCCATTAATGTCAAATTTTACCTCACTGTCCCAATGGATATGTTTGTCATAAGTCCCACACTGATTTCTGTGATTATCTGATGCAGTGTTGCTTGTCTGTCGGCAGTGACAACTCTAATGCTGCT
This sequence comes from Schistocerca nitens, assembly GCF_023898315.1. Taxonomy (NCBI): domain Eukaryota; kingdom Metazoa; phylum Arthropoda; class Insecta; order Orthoptera; family Acrididae; genus Schistocerca; species Schistocerca nitens. The sequence continues at coordinate 781,927,953 of NC_064618.1, forward strand.
CTCAGTCTTTAATTGAAGGCAATCGGCTGCTGCGTTGCTGTGGTGAGAGGTAATGTGAAATCTGGTATTCTCAGCATACTCTTGATACTGTGAATCTTGAAATATTGAAATCCCTAATGATTTCTGAAATCGACTTTCCCATGCATCTAAATCCAACTAACATTTCAAGCTTAAAGTCTGTTAATTCCTACTGCACAGCTATAATCATATTGGAAGCCTTTTCACATGAAACAACTGAGTACAAATGACAGCTACATCAATGCAATGCTCTTTTATATCTTGTGTACATGATACTACTGCCTCCTCCAGCTACTGCCCTTCTATACCTTTCGTAAGTGATACTACTGCCATCTGTATATGTGCATATTGCTATCCCATGACTTGTCACTTCAGTGTGCAATATTACTAATAATGGGTTACCAACATAGTGTTTGATTATTAAGGTCAGCATGTAATGGAAATGAAAAATAGACCTCATTTTGTTATATTATACACTAATTAAAGTTCTGTTAAAAAGCATTTGCTTAATATGATATTAGGATAGGTGTTACGATCAATAATCAATACTGAAATTGTGACAGTTATCTTTGGTCAGTTTTCAGCCACTTGAGTTTTGGCTGCGGCCTAGTGTAGTCGTTTTCAAGTTCTGGCAATAAATGTGTTTTTGTTTTAAACAAATCGTGGAATACTGCATCATAATTTTGTTAGTCCAGTGATAATTAAAAACCCGCACCTTTTATTGGACCCAGAGCAGCAAAGGAATCATCGCCTAGACATCGAGAAGCCACATGAACAATGCACACTCAGCAGCATCAAAGAAGAAGATATCAAGGCCAGCTCTACAAAGTACTATACAGCCATTAGCCACACTGTAACAGTGTCCTTATGGAGATAACTTTTGCAGTGTAGTAGAGACGGCCCATGATAACTGGGGGCTCATTCGGGATTAAGACATTTATATGTACACGGATTGACAAAATCTATTTTGCAGGAGCCTAAGAAAAAAGTACGATTTTCTTGTGTCTAATAACCACATGGTGCAAAGAAGTGCAATACGTGGAAGTCAAGGGTGACGAAACAAAATGGTAAAGTGGACTGACCACATGAGTGAAGACCCACTGAAAAGATAATTACATTTTTGTAGTGCTTTTTATTCCTTTTATTATTTTGTTTGTGAAATCTCACAAAAATTACCATTTTAAAAGAGAAAAGTGGTGCTGAATCCAAGCAGTATTGTGAAAATTTGTTACTCTCTGGGAACATACACATGCCAATAAAAACAGAAGACGAGTCATTCAAAGAAGCGGATCAAAGTCTTAATTCATCACAAAGGGAAATGTCGGACATAAAATCAATGTTACAAATGATGGAACAATCGTCAGCTTTAAATCCAACAGTTGCAGCAAGCTTACAAGCTAATGGGGAACAGTTACAAAACATGAATCAGATGGCCGTGAACAGTTTTCGGGTCGTAAGTCAGAAAGTATCACATCTCGAGGGAGTGATGAACAAAAAAATTGACAATGTCTTACTTTGGGGCAATAAACTTCAAAGTGACATATCTGAGATAGACAAGAAACAAGCAGGGTAGAAACAAAGATTTTGGTGGCAGAATCTAAAGGGCAGAAGTAAAATCTAGTCTGAGTAACAAAATTCAATCCGTAAAAAATGAACTGGTCACAGACAGAGAGAAAAATGCAAGTGTTTTGTTAATGTTAACAGGCAAATATATACAGTTTGTGTAAATGGTAAAATCTATGGCTGTAGATCTTGAAAGCAGAGTAGATTCAATACTAACTGTTGTCAATGATAAAGTGGAAACAGTCAATAACACTGTAAAACTCCATGAGGTTGAAACTACGACAAACATTAGTGAACTAAAAAGTACATATCAGAGTTAAATCATAAGTTTGAAATACTTAGCAATGATCTACATCTACATCTACATCCATACTCTGCAAGCCACCTGACGGTGTGTGGCAGAGGGTACCTTGAGTACCTCTATCGGTTCTCCCTTCTATTCCAGTCTCGTATTGTTCATGGAAAGAAAGATTGTCAGTATGCCTCTGTGTGGGCTCTAATCTCTCTGATTTTATCCTCATGGTCTCTTCGCGAGATATACGTAGGAGGAAGCAATATACTGCTTGACTTCTTGGTGAAGGTACGTTCTCGAAAATTCAACAAAAGCCCGTACCAAACTACTAAGCGTCTCTCTTGCAGAGTCTTCCACTGGAGTTTATCTATCACCTCTGTAACGCTTTCGCGATTACTAAATAATCCTATAACGAAGTGTGCTGCTCTCCGTTGGATCTTCTCTATGATGGCTAACAAACATTTTTCTATGAACACATGTACTTTATTATCCAATATTCCAGTTAAAAACTTTTCTAATGAGTGTAGTTTGCAATCTGTCAACGTTCTGCAGAGTTGTAGGGACAACTTTTTGCCTAATATTAGTGAAAGTTCAAAAATTAAGTTTGTGAAAAAATTTTTGGAGGGAGAATCTTTGTCATGGGCCAATCAAAATTTTTCTAAGGACATGTCTTATGCAGAAAATGAAATAGAGTTCTTAAAACGGTTCTGGTCTGAAACTGAACAAGCCAGGATAAAGAGAAAGTTTATGAATGGGCCAAATTATAGGGACTATGAAACAGTTTTGTAAAAATGAATTGAAGAAACTTGTACATTTGAGTAAACCCTTTGATGAGCTCACACAGATTGATGCTTTAAAAAGAAGGTTCCCAATTGATGTGCAATGGGACCTAGTTTATGGAGAAGATGACAACATTGAACAATTTCTAAACTACGTGGACAAACTAGACAGAATTATAGACAATGTGGGGAAACCAAAAAACTATTTCAATCACACACAGAGAGGTGGGGATCATAGTTGGGGAAATGTTAATTTTAACAGAAGGGAAAACAGTAGGTCTAACAACCATACTTTTCATCATAGGGAACAAAAGAGTCACAATAACAATAATTTATATTCAAGGGAAAACAATAATTTCCATTCAAGAGGACAATCTGGGAACTATTGGAACAGAAGTAATAAGAGGGAGTTTGAAATTAAAATTGGCATGAACATAGTGACACAAGGAGTCAAAATGCTATTGGAAGTCATGACGTAAAAAACTAGCATGCACTCCATTGTTGGTCCACATGGTAGGGGCGAAAAGCATAGATAATAGATGGACCAATAACAGTGACTACACTGTACCAAAAGATACATCTGAAGTAATGAGTACAATGTGTACTACCCTGTAAACACAGTATCTGTTCAGAATGAATACATTAGTTGTAATAAAGAGCCAGAGGAAGTAATTGACTTAGTTGAATTTTGTGAATGGGCAGAAACTTGTAGTTTGTCAGAGACCAGCAGGTTAACGATTTACATTATTTAGGAATTTAAGCACTGATGAGGGAACCAGGTGAGCAAATTGTTGACACTGATTTAATGAGCAAAGAATTAAATAAACTTGGATGTGAAAGCAACATTGTAAGTTTTCAGGAGAGAGAGGTTGATGATTGTAGTATTTAGGAAAATGAAATGGTACATGATGATAGTGAGAAATATTTTGTTTGTTTGAAAGAGGAAATGAAAGCATTAGGGGTTGTGGGAGAAACTGATATGCATGTTGTAGATATACCCAAGGATGTTGTTGACAACTTAAGTGGTGTTAATGTCAGTGTCATGACCAATAGGTTCTGTAATCCAACATCTTATGAAGGAACATGTGTAGATGATAAAGATTCTCTGAACAGTAAAACTGACTGTGCAAGTAGGCTACCATTTGCAATGAACAAAGGTGAATTGATTTCTTTATAATATGTGGCTAAATAGTGATGCAATTAGAAACAATAGTAGTTTTAGAAAAATGATTCTTAATATGTCTCAAATTTTATATCCTGATTGGTAACAAAATTCTAAACATATTATTGTGAACAACTGAAGGATAAATACCTTAGTGATGAACAACTATACACTGATGAAAATGTTTGGATTAATGAAATTATCAATGCAAGTGACAGTGTTAAAGATGTGTATGTTAATGTAATGACTGTAGGTAATAAAGGTGACAGTAATATAGGTAATTGTAATTCAGGATGTCATTGTTTTAGTGAAACTGAAAATGATTTGTTGTATGAATATGTTCAGTCTGAAAAAGGTGATGGCATATGTAGTTCATTCATCAGAGTATAAGTTGGTACCTGGGAAGTCAAGTGCCTTAGACACACAGGAAGTCAAGTGTCAGGAATATCTGAAATACTAAGCAAAAAGCTGAAGTGCAAGAAAGGTTACACTGAAATGCCAGTCACTGGGGTGAAAATAACAGGTGCTACAGGAAAACATAGTAAAACTGTTAAAAGTCAAATTTTGTTATCTTTTACAATTGAGGGAGTCACATTTACACATTGATGCCTAATTATACCAGGACTCAGCGAGGACTGTATTCGTGTGATGTCGTGGATTAGGAGTGTAGATGCAAGATTTGACTGGGGAGGACTAAAACTTATCATAACAACAATTAATGGGGGGTGTATCTCCACCAAGTTTGTCAGATCAAATACAGTTTTGTGTAACTACAGATTTAATACTACAAATCTTGTAAAGGAGAAAAGATATGATGACAAAGACATAACAGAGCTAGACTTAAGTGAAGTAGATTTCAAAACACTTGTAAAACTAAGATTTCAGAAGCTAGTGGTCTAAACAATGGGCAACTCTGATCATAAAGCCTGAAGTTATTTACAGGAATGCAAGCTCGATCATGATAGGCTTACAAGGTGGGCGTTGTATTTACAATTCAACTTTGAAATTAAGTATATTAAAGGCACTGACAACATAGTTGCAGATACTCTATCAAGGCTACCACTAGGAGGGGAAACAGAAATTTTTGATCAGAATGAAGAAAACAGTTTCAAACGAGGTATATTAAAGGGGTCACTGATGAAAAAGTTGTTTGATCACTCTGTGATAAAATCAGGAGGAGCCAGAATCGTGATACAAATTGGAAATTAATAAAGAGCTGTTTAGGGAAAAAGTACTATGAAAAATTAGACAAGTACTATAAGGTGTGTAAGGGAACTCTATTTAGGAGAGCTGATGAAGACTTGGCCTGAAGATGAAGCTGAGACGTTAATTAGGAATACAGATGAGAGCTATGGTCATTGTGGCATTCAGAAATGTACGCAGAAATTACAAGAAAATATCTACTTCTTCAATATGGCCAAGAAAGTTAGAAAATAATTGTCAACTTGTGATAAGTGCCAACAAGTCAAAGAAAGTAACAGAAAATGTCAAGGTGAAATGCAAAACATTACTCCTGCACAACCTCTAGACTTAGTCGCTGTTGATCTCTATGGGCCTCTTCCAAGGAGTAGGAGTGGCCATTGCTACATTTTTGTCACGGTGAATGTATTTTATAAACTAATCAAATTGTATCCTGTCAGAAAAGCCATAGGTAAAGAGATAGCGAAAAAAAGTTAAATGTCGGGAAAGCAAAAGCGTTCTTGTCGGATAACAGCTCGCAGTTTTTTGTCATAAGTTTGGAAAGCCTTTGTTGATAAATCGTTAATCAAACATGTTCAAATATCTGTATGTAATCCGTCATCAAATCCAGCTAAGAGGTATATGTGCAAGATTGGTCATTTATGTCGTACATATTGCAGTCATAAACATCCTACATGGTATGACCATGTAAGAGACTTTGAAGACGTTATGAACAGTTTGCAGCACACTTCACAGGATTTTCACCTTATGAAATTGTGTTTCGTCTAAAACCAGACAACATCATCACTGAACTCATATAATTTCTACCATGCACAATGATGACTATGCGTGAATGTGAAGCCAAAGAAACAAATGGGGGAAAATTAGAAAAATACAACATGATAGCAAGATGAACGCAACCAAGTTTAAAGTTGGAGATTATGTTTTAGTAAAATCACATGAGAAATCAAAAATGTTAACTTCTGAAATTAAGAAATTGTTTGATATCTACATAGGTCCATTCGAGATTGTGGAGAATCCCCACCCTAATGCATACTGGTTGGTGTATCCTAAATCTAGGAAAGTTCTCGGGCTAAGGAATATTGTTTCATTTAAAATGTATAAACAAAAGGGGTACGACTATTCTGAGAAAGTTAAAAGGTGACTCAACAAAAGTTTTTCACTGGAAATTATGAAACGTTGCATATAAACATTGACTAATTTTGATACAGTTTTGTATTCTTGAAAATGTTTATTATTTGTTTAAAATGTATTTGCTGTATGAAGTGTTTGCAATGAATTTTCTTTGTGTAATATGCTTATCGTGTTAGTTCTTGATATTTCTATATGTTTATGCAATTTGAATGATATTTGAAAATATGTGTAATTTTAGCTTGTGTAACCTTCTCACACCACACTCGTTGGGACATCATTTAAAATGTGAACCACTAATCAGCGCTAAATCTGTCTCGTAACAATAAAGTTTTTCTAATTTTTTTTTGTTTCTTTTTTTTTTCCTTAAAGGCAAAGTCCTAATTACTACACACCTAAGTTGTTGCAATGTCCAACTAAACAAGGGGGAGAATCATTTTAAGTAAACAACATGAATTACTGTATATTTCTTTCTAAACCACTTCAAAGCATAGGCAGTAATATTTTCCTTATTTTGATATATACATATCATCCCAAAATGTTCAAACAACCATGATTCTACCCTTGCACTTTTACTGTGAATACGAACCCTTGTAACAGATTGACTGACTGTAGCTTTACTTTTGAAAACAATTTAATTTTTTGGTTATCCTTGGTGTAAGTGTTGTAGTTTGTGATAAGACATTTTACACCCAATATGTTAATGCATTTGTATTGCAAATTTATTGAAAGTACTGTTAGTTAAAGGATCCTTTTGGACCAGTCCATACCTGCGTAGTATCACTCAGACCGTGCCTGTAAACTTCTCCCACTAGAGAAACATTACCAAAAGGATAAATACGTATCCTAACCATGTACTTACATATCAACATTATGTAACCAAAATGTGATCTCTGTATTTGATTTTTAGATAACATGGCATTATAATCAATGAAGCAATACAAACAGCTAAGCTGTGGAAATGGACTTGCTGCAGTACAAGCCGAAATGAAACCTATTAGGGGAAGGGGGTCAGCTAAGTGCAGATGGACAATGTGGGACATTACTGTGACTAGCGAGGAAAGTGGTCAACAAAAGAAAGTAAAACAAACCAATAGGGAAAAGTTACAACTTTTCAATGGTTTAATGTGAAGTGCTACGACATTATGGATTCATCTAAGTGAAAATTGTAAATCTTCTTTTGTATTTCATTTACCTTAAAATTAACGATCGTTTGTCTTCCTTTACTTCGTGTAACACAATTTCAGTGTTAAACCTAATGTAATGCCAATTGCTATTGGTGAAAAGTTAGAAAAATTGAAAGAAAGCAGCCCTATTAAAAATTTTAATTTATTTAAAATCATATTCTTGGCAGTTACATTATTCTGGTGTCAGAATTTTGTTCGCATGTTCATACATACAAAATACTTGGGGGGCTATTGTAATTGGAACTGAAAAATAGACCTCATTTTATTATATTAGACACTAAATAAAGTTCTGTAAAAAAGCATTTGCTTAATATGATATTACGATAGGTGTTACGATCAATAATCAATACTGAAATTGTATGTTATTTGTAGCTGTGACAGTGATCTTTGGTCACCAACGGGTTTTCGGCCACTTGAGTTTTGGCCGCAGTCAAGTGTAGTCATTTTTAAGTTCTGGCAATAAATGTGTTTTTGTTTTAAACAAACCATGGAATACTGTGTCACGATTTTGTTAGTCCAGTGATAATTAAAAACCCGCACCTTTTATTGGACCCAGACCAGCAAAGGAATCATTGCCTAGACATTGAGAAGCCACATGGACAACGCACACTCAGCAGCATCAACAAAGGAGACATCATGGCCAGCTCTACAAAGTACTATACAGCCATTAGCCACACCGTAACGGTGTCCTTATGGAGATAACTTTTGCAGCATAGCAGAGATGGCCCATGATAAGCAGCATGTGCAGATGAATCTTTAGCAGCCTAAAGCATTCCAAATTCTACTAAGATGTTGACAAATAGTGCATGGATAATACTTTCAATCACAAAATGACAATCTCTGAGATGTAGTTCAGCTGCAACAAATATATTTAAAAAAATGACCAGATGGAAATTGCCTGAGGAAAAGAATTTACTTGTTCTTAAAATTTTAGCAATTTAGGTTCATCAGAGATTTGCAAGTCAACAACATACAAGTCGATGCTTACACAGTGCTTGCTTCCACAGCACATCATTAAAATCACAGACAACATGAAACATCACCATTCCATAATAGTGACAAGCCTCTCATTTCACAAAAGATGGGAAAAAACTCTTACTCAAAATGGCCAATATCTCTTATTCAGTAATAAGCATATTAATAATGCCCATATGGGAATTTAGGCTTTGATCACTGAACTGCGGTGTAGTCAGGACTATGCTGAAAGTTGAAAACAATAATGCTACAGAACATACTGAAATTGTCGCCTCCAGTGCAGCTGTAAAATGGTCATACTACTTCCACATCATACTATGTAGCAGCTACAAATAGACCCGTAAGACTTTGATTTAATTTGTGTGTATATTCTCTCTGATCAGCAACACTGCAAGAATTGGTTGCAAAGAAACATAAATTAATTTTCAACAGTCACGCCTATCGCAGATCACAAAGCACGGATTACATGTTTCAACTGCACTAGCCAATCAAGAAACAAAAACCACTTTACAGACAAGTTGAAATTGTTCCCTACCAAAGAATCTTAGTACACTAAGATACTACTCTAGATTGGGAAAGCAAGAGGAACTAGGGAATTGGGAAAACAAAAAATGAACTAGTAATATTTAAGACTAAAGGAGATCACTAAAGAAACCACACATGCCAGTGCGTGCACGCGCGTGCGCACACACACAGAACACTACACTGTATCAGCTGAACACAGTCTGCCAGGATTGCAGTTCGGGAAGTGCAGTGCACTGAGGGGTTGTGTCGGGTGGAGTGGGTACACGGAGAAAGAGGTGGGAATGGGAAGGAGCAGTTGAAAAGGGGTAGCTGGCAACTGTGAGGGAGGACGACAGTGTGCTGAATAGGAATGCGACACTTGGGCACTGGAGCTGGAGCTGGTGAGTTGTGTGGCGTACAATGATGATGACATGAAAGTGTTGATTGGGAGGGGGAGATTGTTGGGTAGATGACGTGGGTGCAGTGGCTTAGCGAAGACTGAGGGTAGGAGGATTACTGGTAAGAAGGACATCTGGAAGAACCCACATCTACGTAGTTCCCAAAAGTTGGTGGGAGGGATCAGAGCAAATCCAGATAGCATGGATTGTAGATTGTAAAGCAGCCGCTTAACTCTGGCATGCTGTGCTCAGTGGTTTGTTCCACTACTGAGAGGTCAGCTCTGTTCTTGATCATAGTTTGGTGGTGGCCATCCATTCTGCTGGACAGGCTACCTTGTCATTGACCTCCACCTCTCTCATGTCTCCATCCATACCTCTGGCCGTATCAACCCTGCCAACCACCAACAGTACCTTACATGTTTTGTCTAAAGGCTGCCAAGTTCTCATTCTTTTTTGTATGCCTATCAATTACTCAATACTTATCCTATTCAGTGAGTTGCCTCCTTTATTCCTAAATTATTTAATTTTGACCACAACTTTCCTTACCATACTTAAACAGTAATGCTTCTGTTATTTACCAAATCTATAGAATTTGTACCAAGCTGCAAAATTAATGGACAACAATTTTTTATTATATTCTGGTATTAGAACAAATACACTAAGCACTTTGAGCACACTCGTGGCAACACAGATAGGAAATAATGAGAGAGTATTTTCCTACATTCCAAATTATCTTACCTGTAAAGGAGTACTAACACCACTGATAGCAGAATCAGTATCTGTAAAAGTAGTCCTTTCATCTGAACTATGTGAACTCCACGATATTGAATCAGGGACTTGCGGAAATTTCCAAGTACCTTCTAGCTTCAGATAAGGACCCTCTGCATCAGTCCTGAAACAATGAATAGGTTGATCAATGGGATTTTCACTGACACTCCAGCAAATACAGAATAAAAATTACCAACTAAGGAAACATTGAAGTATCTAAACTGCTGAGTATAGAATGTGTGATTTATCATTTGACACACAAAATGAGGGGAGGAAATTTTAGGAAACAGAAGTTTTAAAGGATTAAGTTGAAAAATCGTCTGTACCACACATCATGGGAAGTACAATGTACTGTATGTCACTGAGGGAACAAAGCATTCCTAAGAATTAGAGAACAGCCAAGGTCATTCCCATTGAAGCATCAATGGATATACGCACAAAACTATAGGCCTATATCCCCAATAATGAGTTGTTGTAGAATTTTGGAACATGTTTTATGCTCCCATAAATCTTCTCAATTAAGAATCAGCATGGGTTCTGAAAGCAATGATCATGTAAAACCCATCATGTCCACGAGACCAAAAAAGCAACTGATACTGGCATCCGGGCTGATGATGTGTTCCTAGAATTCTGAAGGGTGTTCAACACAGTTCCACAGTAGCATCTAATGGAAAAAGAGAGAGAGAGAGAGAGAGAGAGAGAGAGAGAGAGCATATAGAATATCAGATCAGCTGTGTGACTTGATCGTAAAGTTTCTAACAAAAAGAACACAGCATGTCATTCTGAATGGAGAGACATAAAAGTACCTTCAGGCATGCCCAGGGAAGCACTATAGGACTATTACTTTGCACAATATGTACAATGATCTAGTGAATAATGTTGAAAGTTCTATGAGCCTTTTTTGTGGATGAGGCTGTTGTATAGGTAAAGTGACAGTGGTACACAAAGTACCCTCCGCCCGCCATTGTAAGGTGGCTTGCAAAGTGTAGATGCGGAAGTACTGTCATTCTTGATCTTTATACCTTGGACTTGTCTACTTAATCTTTTTGGGTGTTTGTTAGTGAATTGTTGTAGATCATATAGACCTATATCTCTAACGTCGATCAGTTGTAGAATTTTGGAACACGTATTATGTTCGAGTATAATGACTTTTCTGGAGACTAGAAATCTACTCTGTAGGAATCAGCATGGGTTTCGAAAAAGACGGTCGTGTGAAACCCAGCTCGCACTATTCGCCCACGAGACTCAGAGGGCCATAGACACGGGTTCACAGGTAGATGCCGTGTTTCTTGACTTCCACAAGGCGTTCGATACAGTTCCCCACAGTCGTTTAATGAACAAAGTAAGAGCATATGGACTATCAGACCAATTGTGTGATTGGATTGAAGAGTTCCTAGATAACAGAACGCAGCATGTCATTCTCAATGGAGAGAAGTCTTCCAAAGTAAGAGTGATTTCTGGTGTGCCGCAGGGGAGTGTCATAGGACCGTTGCTATTCACAATATACATAAATGACCTTGTGGATGACATTGGAAGTTCACTGAGGCTTTTTGCGGATGATGCTGTGGTATATCGAGAGGTTGTAACAATGGAAAATTGTACTGAAATGCAGGAGAATCTGTAGCGAATTGATGCATGGTGCAGGGAATGGCAATTGAATCTCAATGTAGACAAGTGTAAGGTGCTGCGAATACATAGAAAGAAAGATCCCTTATCATTTAGCTACAATATAGCAGGTCAGCAACTGGAAGCAGTTAATTCCATAAATTATCTGGGAGTACGCATTAGGAGTGATTTAAAATGGAATGATCATATTAAGTTGGTCATCGGTAAAGCAGATGCCAGACTGAGATTCATTGGAAGAATCCTAAGGAAATGCAATCCGAAAACAAAGGAAGTAGGTTACAGTATGCTTGTTCGCCCACTGCTTGAATACTGCTCAGCAGTGTGGGATCCGTATCAGATAGGGTTGATAGAAGAGATAGAGAGGATCCAACGGAGAGCAGCGCGCTTCGTTACAGGATCACGTAGTAATCGCGAAAGCGTTACGGAGATGATAAATAAACTCCAGTGGAAGACTCTGCAGGAGAGACACTCAGTAGCTCGGTACGGGCTTTTGGTGAAGTTTTGAGAACATACCTTCACCGACGAGACAAGCAGTATATTGCTCCCTCCTACGTATATCTCACGAAGAGACCATGAAGATAAAATCAGAGAGATTAGAGCCCACACAGAGGCATACCGACAATCCTTCTTTTCACGAACAATACGAGACTGGAATAGAAGGGAGAACCAATAGAGGTACTCAAGGTACCCTCCGCTACACACCGTCAGGTGGCTTGCGGAGTATGGATGTAGATGTAGATGTAGACTTGAGGAATCAGATTATAAGGGCTAGATTTTTAATCAGAGGTGTCAAAGCTGCTGTTTACTGTCTGTACTGTCTGTCACATAGACACTGCTATCCTTGATCCTGATCATGAGACTGTTCTCAGTGGAATGAACTACTGAGTCAGAACTATTTTTTTGGATGTGAAAAAAAGTCTGCTGCTAGATCTAAGCATCCATAGCACTGATCCACATTTTTTCTGAGGCACATATCTGCCCCCCGCCCCATTCTCCCGCTCCTCCTCATACACACATCTACTCCTTGTGTCTGGCCTTCCTCCCCCGACTCCACATTTACCTTGACAGTAGAGAGGGAGGGAGGGAGGGAGGGAGGGAGGGAGGGAGAGGGGGAGGGGGAGGGGGAGGGGGAGGGGGAGGGGGAGGGAGAGGGAGAGGGAGAGGGAGAGGGAGAGGGAGAGGGAGAGGGAGAGGGAGAGGGAGAGGGAGAGGGAGAGGGAGAGGGAGAGGGAGGGGGGTTTCCAACAGTTCTAGTTGAATCTTTTTATTCCATGGTGTAAATAAACAAAAAACATCCATTTATTTTCCCATGTATTTGTCCTATGCAAAATACAAAATGGTGCTCAACAAATCCAAATCCTAGCAAAACAAATCCACATAGCACACTTATTAAAGGACCCAAGGAAATCATTTCAATACCCCAATTGCAAAATTTAGATATCACAACATAAAATCCTTCAGTAGTATGTACAATACGTTACACCTATTGCAACCAGAAAAAGGTCTACACTGAGTTTCAATTTTACATGCAATTACAGCAAAAACACTTAACTGTACTATCGTCAATAATATACCTTTTCAGTAATTTTAGGCAAACAGCAGTTAAAGAAAGGTGCAGCTTTCACTCAATAAAGTATAAGCTCAATATACAAATATCTTGTGTCAAGAGAGCTTAAACCTTAAAAAATTCTGTAGTTACAAATTTTGTCCAGCCCACTGTTATTTACTTTTGTTTCACTCTGTCTCCAGCTCCAGAGAAAGACCCCCCCCCTTCTCCTAGGTCTACAGAATGAGGTCTTACAATAATCTTTGCAAATTTATATCACCTTACTTCGCTCGGGAAATTTTGCTGATGATCTCTTTTTCTATACAAGTAAAACACAGGAAACATAAAAGAGTATTCATATGCTAATCTGTCATCATGAACTAACCTTGGTACAACACTTTCCTGTGGCATTCTGCTGCCCAATGAGTCCAACAATGATGGAGTATTATTTGTTATTTCATCACTTCCTGTAACTAGAACAATAGGAGCTTCCTCCACTATATTTTCTGTGACTGTGTAACCAGACTGAAAAAGAACAGAAAATAATGTTAATTCAACATGAAAAATAATTTCTCAGTGCACCTGAAGGAACCCAAACTATTGTTCACAAAACACATGTACGAGGGTCACTCCAAAAGAAATGCACACAATTTTTGTAAAAATACAGTTTTCATTCTGCATGTGTGAAAGTTTTACAGTGTGTAGATACATCCTTCCTGCTTGTTTTCAAACTTAGTTCAACCTGTTCCCATGAGTGGCGCCATCACAGCATGTCTTCAAGATGGTTGCTACACTTGACGTTCGTCAGAAGCAACATGCTGTCATAGAATTCCTGTGCTGTGAAAATGAGAGAGTGGGAAACATCCGCAAGAGGTTGAAAAAGGTGTATGGAGATGCTGCTGCCAATCGCAGTACAGCAGGTTACGTGATGAAAGCGGGCACAGCAATATTGAGGATTGTCCTTGCAGCGGCAGTCCTCGTACTGCACACACTCCACACAATGTGGAGAGAGTTAACGAATTGGTAACTGCTGACAGATGCATCACAGTGAACAAATTGTCACGCTATGTTGGGATAGGGGAAGGAAGTGTTTGCAGAATACTGAAAGTGTTGGCATTAAAAAAGGTTTGTGCCAGGTGGGTTCCCAGGATGTTGACAGTGGCTCACAAAGAAACAAGAAAAATGGTATAGAGAAAACTTTTGGAACAGTACAAGAATGGTGGAGATGAATTTCTTGGAAGAATTGTGACAGGCGATGAAACATGGCTCCATAATTTTTCACCAGAGATGAAGAGGCAATCAATGGAGTGGCATCATGCAAATCCACCCAAGAAAAATAAATTCAAAATCACACCTTCTGCTGGAAAAGTTATGGCTATGATGTTTTACAATTCTGAAGGACTCTTGCTTGTGGACATCATGCCAAGTGGAACCACCATAAATTCTGATGCATATGTGAAGACACTGAAGAAACGTCAAGCTCGACCGAGTCGTGTTCAACCACATTGGCAAAAGCAGGATGTTTCGCTGTTGCACGACAATGCACGGCCACATGTCAGTCAAAAAACCATGGAAGCAATCACAAAACTCAGTTGGACAACACTGAAACACCTGCCTTACTGTCCTGTCCTGGCTCCACGTGACTATCATCTCTTTGGGAAACTGAAGGACTCTCTTTGTGGAACACGGTTTGAAGATGATGACTCCCTTGTGCATGCTGCCAAACAGTGGCTCCAGCAGGTTGGTCCAGAATTTTACTGTGTGGGTATACAGTCGCTGGTTCCAAGATGGTGTAAGGCAGTTGAGAGGGATGGAAATTATGTGGAGAAATGAAAATATTGTTTCTAAAGGATGTATCTACACTGTAAAACTTTAAAATATGTAGAATAAAAGATGGATTTCTTAAAAAATTTGTGTGCATTTCTTTTGGAGAGATCCTCGTAATATAGCTACACTTGGAAACTGTAATTTCCTCCTGATGGCTCTGACAAACTGCATTGCTAGTACATTTCATACACGGAACAATATTATGATCTGTGAACGCATGCATCACATGAGGGATGAAGGCATGTTACAAAAGAAGAATTTTCATGAAGGGAAGGGTGAGTGCACTTGACAATGTGAGATCTAAATTAATCAGTTATTTCTCTCTTCAAGCAGGTTGCCATTGGAGTTGAGTGTCCCTACTGACTGGAAACAAGCACAGGTCAGTCCCATTTATGACAAGGGTTGAACATAAGAAAACTATGGGATTATATCATGTGAAACCCAACTCGCTCCATTTGTTCATCCACAAGACCCAGAAGGGGCAGATAATGATGCTATGGATGATATCATCCTCCTTGATTTCTGGGAGGCATTCAATACAGTCCTGCACTATCATCTAATCAACAAAATAAGAGCATACATAATATCAGACCATTTGAGTAACTGGAGTGAAGAGTTTCTAGCAAATAGAATACATCATATCATTCTTAATGGAGACAAATCTTCAGATGTAAAAGTCACTTCATGTGCCTCCCAAGGGAGAGACACAGGACATTGCTTTAATCAATATGTATATAAATGAGATGATGTTGCATACAGATTAGATGCAAAGCTAGAAAATTGAACTGAAATCCAGGAAGACCTGCAGAGGATCGACATTTGGTGCAGGGATTTGGAGACAACCCTCAACATAAACAAATGTGATATATTGTGCATAAATAGACAAAAAGACCCATTATTCTATTATTATACAATTGCAGAAAAATCACTAGAAGCTGACACATCCACAAAACATCTAGTAGTGTGCGTATGGAGCGATATGAAGTGGAACAACCATATAAAACTAAGTGCATGGAAGACAGATGCCAGGCTGAGATTCACTGGAAGAATCCTCAAAGGAAGTAGCTTATGAAACCCTCGTCCAACCAATACATACATAGAGCTCATCATCCTGTGATCCAACCAATGTAGGACTCATATAAGAAATAGAGAAGATCCATTGAAGGGTAGCATGTTTCAATACAAGCTCATTTAGTAAGCACGAAAGTGTCACAGAGTTGCTCAACCAACGCCAATGCCAGATGCTGCAAGAGAAGTGTTCTGCATCACACTGAGATTTCTTGTTAAAATTCTGAGCATGTACATTACTACAAGAGTTCAACCAATATATTGTTTCCTTTTAAATATTTGCTGTGAAAAGACCTTGAAGATAAAATGAGGGGGGTGAGCCACACATAATAGCAGCAATGGACATGTATTGATGAAGCAGTTATAACATGCACATGCAGCTCTTCCATGTGTGTCTATTCTGTGACACACAATAATATGCTGTTTCATTTTGTGGTCTCCCAAACTATACTTGATCAGTATTGTAGCTTTGACTATATTACTGAATGAGTAGCAGAGTTACATCGTGGTTACTATTAATGTGGTGCAGAGCCCATTCTGTTTACATGTTAGAAAGCCAATTTCTCACTCACAAATGTTTTTGCATTTTTTTAAGTTATTTTTTCAAATCCACAATACAGAGCGTGTCTTTTTATAACAGTGCTGAGAGGACAATATAAACTATGTAACATTAATCTCACTGCACTGTGTAGAATCCCTCTGCTTTTTGGGATCAACTAATAATCCTGAAAAATAAACGGAAAATTTCTTATGTCTTTATTGCTGTTTCATTTGTTTCATCAATTTAATTAAAAATTATTAAACTACTCTTGCAAGACAATAGCACTGAATAGTCACTAGCCTTACAATGCTGCCTTATGCAGGGATAGTTACACAAATATTATCATGTTTTAATTTGATTGATAGTTCAACTGGAACCACTTCTGCTCTGAGCAATGTATTCAAATATCAACCATTTCTTGTTGTTGTTGTTGTTGTGGTCTTCAGTACTGAGACTGGTTTGATGCAGCTCTCCATGCTACTCTACGAGGTTTGTCTGGAAAATACGTATAAAAGTTGAATAATGTCTTTATGTTACAAGCTGCAGTCATCGCCAGGTGGGACTACTGCTGTAATCAATCCCATCAACGCTCAGTTTGAGTCAGAGCACTTTGCGTGAAGGTGGGAGTGTGTGGCAGCTTGTTGACAGTTACCCTTTTTCACCTGCCGTTGGCATGGAACTCTCACTGATTGAGGAACAGCGCGTCAACATCAAGTTTCTTGCAAAGCTAGGCAAGAATGGCCGTGAGATTTTTGAGTGTTTGAAACAGGTTTACGGGGACAATTCTCTGAAGGAACCAACCGTGAACAAGTGGATAAAAAGGTTCCGGGATGGCCGAAAAGAAGTGAACGATGACCCTCGCCCAAGACCCCCGCTGACATCGAGTCCCGATGCAAATGTTGAACGAATTCGGGCATGTGTTCTTAAAGACCGTAGATTGACAGTCAGAATGATTGCTGATGAGCTGTCAATCCCCAAAACATTCGTTCATGAAATCCTGACACAAAAACTTGAAATGAAGAAATTGTGTGGGAAAATCGTACCAAAGCTCTTGACGCCAGAACAGAAAGCAACGAGGGTTGAGTGCTATGAGGATAGGTTGGAAGCAGAGGAACCAGGGGACTTTCTCAACCGAGTCATCACTGGAGACGAGTCCTGGTTTTACGAATTCGATGTGGAGCTCAAATCTCAAAGCAAGGAATGGAAACTAGCAGGAGAACCGAGAACAAAAAAGTCGCGAAAATCAAGGTCCAATGTGAAGACAATGTTGATTGTTTCCTTTGATTCTAGGGGCATTGTTCACAAGGAATTTGTCCCTCCCGGCCAGGGAGTGAACGGAAATTTTTACGTTGAATTTCTGACACGTCTCAGAACTCGTGTGACCCGAGTTCGACTGGAATTGGCAAAAGGGGGCAGGTGGATCCTTCATCACGACAATGCGCCCGCTCACACGTCGCTCGTTGTGCGCAAGTTTTTGGCCCGAAGCTCAATCACAGTGACAGACCACCCGCCTTATTCACCCGATTTAGCCACGTGTGACTTCTTCATGTTCCCGAAATGCAAAATGGTGCTTCGGGGGCGGCACTTGGGAGATGTGGAAGCCATCAAGGTGGAAACGACACAGCAATTGAACAACATCACAACCGAAGACATTCAGCAATGTTATCAACAGTGAAAACGGCGTTGGCAGAAGTGTATCGGATCTCAGGCCGAGTACTTTGAAGGAGACCAAATTGTAATACCTGAATAATTGTAAAATAAAGTTATTATTCAACTTTTATACATATTTTCCGGGCAAACCTCGTATTCTGTGCAAGCTTCTTCATCTCCCAGTACCTACTGCAACCTACATCCTTCTGAATCTGCTTAGTGTATTCATCTCTTGGTCTCAGTCTACGATTTTTACCCTCCACACTGCCCACCAGTGCTAAATTTGTGATCCCTTGATGCCTCAGAGCATGTCCTACCAACCGATCCTTCTTCTAGTCAAGTTGTGCCACAAACTCCTCTTCTCCCCAATTCTATTCAATACCTCCTCATTAGTTATGTGATCTACCCATCTAATCTTCAGCATTCTTCTGTAGCACCACATTTCGAAAGCTTCTATTCTCTTCTTGTCTAAACTATTTATCGCCCATGTTTCACTTCCGTACATGGCTACACTCCATACAAATACTTTCAGAAACGACTTCCTGACACTTAAATCTATACTCGATGTTAACAAATTTCTCTTCTTCACAAACGATTTCCTTGTCATTGCCAGTCTACATTTTATATCCTCTCTACTTCGACCATCATCAGTTATTTTGATCCCCAAATAGCAAAACTCCCTTACTACTTTAAGTGTCTCATTTCCTAATCTAATTCCCTTAGCATCACCCGACTTAATTCGACTACATTCCATTATCCTCGTTTTGCTTTTGTTAATGTTCATCTTATACCCTCCTTTCAAGACACTGTCCATTCCGTTCAACTGCTCTTCCAAGTCCTTTGCTGTCTCTGACAGATTTACAATGTCATCGGCGAACCTCAAAGTTTTTATTTCTTCTCCATGGATTTTAATACCTTCTCCGAACTTTTCTTCTGTTTCCTTTACTGCTTGCTCAATATACAGATTGAATAGCATTGGGGAGAGGCTACAACCCTGTCTCACTCCCCTCCCAACCACTGTTTCCCTTTCATGCCCCTCGACTCTTATAACGGCCATCTGCTTTTTGTACAAATTGTAAATAGCCTTTCGCTCCCTGTATTTTACCCCTGCCACCTTCAGAATTTGAAAGAGAGTATTCCAGTCAACATTGTCAAAAGCTTTCTCTAAGTCTACAAATGCTAGAAATGTAGGTTTGCCTTTCCTTAATCTTTCTTCTAAGATAAGTCGTAGGGTCAGTATTGCCTCACGTGTTCCAACATTTCTACGGAATCCAAACTGATCTTCCCCGAGGTCAGCCTCTACCAGTTTTTCCATTCGTCTGTAAAGAATTCACGTTAGTATTTTGCAGCTGTGACTTATTAAACTGATAGTTCGGTAATTTCACATCTGTCAACACCTGCTTTCTTTGGGATTGGAATAATTATATTCTTCTTGAAGTCTGAGGGAATTTCGCCTGTCTCATGCATCTTGCTCACCAGATGGTAGAGTTTTGTCAGGACTGGCTCTCCCAAGGCTGTCAGTAGTTCTAATGGAATGTTGTCTACTCCCGGGGCCTTGTTTCAACTTAGGTTTTTTAGTGCTTTCTTAGCTTTAGTAAATTATTTTCCAGTCCCAGAAAGTAGGTTTGCTTTGAGAGTTACAGGGCAATAGCTTTTTCATCTTCTTATTCTGCTAGGTGCCCACTACTAGGTCATTACTAGGTCACCATCATTAATAGCAGATAATTTCAGATGGCAAAATAATTTCTGTTGCATCACACAGGTGCATGTCTGAAGGATTATTCCCAAGGATAGTCAGACTGCACAATATTATTATTTCTCCTTTGTGCTACATTCACTTGTAAAGAGGGCATCAGTTATTAACACAATTTCAAATGGAACTTTAATGCCCACTGCTACTAATGAAGTTTAATCCAATTTAACAGACATCATACATCTGTCAAGTTTCCTGTCAGGATTGAAAGAACATAGGTTTCTGGTTTTATATAGGTTGCTTGATTAAAAGGATAAGGGCTTTGTGTCTCTATGTTGTTACACAAATATTTTTTTTTATATATTTAATGAAATATATTAGTGTGCAACTTGAAATTTTTGTGTTGATCTGATACCAATTTCCTTGCAGGAGTGGCCGTACTTGTTCTACATGCTGAAAACTGGTTTTGTTGCAGTGTTCCATTTTTGAACAAATCTGGAATTATAAATGTTTGTAACTCAGTTTTTGCGAGATGATTTTGAGATTGTTGCTCTTTTTTTTCAGTGTCATTAATAACTAGTACAGAACAGACAAAACTACTTTTAGTTAGAAAGGAACCAAGAGAGACCACTTTGAGAGAAGCAGGGAATGAGAAGAATCTCAAGCTATGGCCCATTCTGATTCACAGATCTTGTCAGTTGCTGCTACCCAGGGAAATGATGATGGACTTAACAGTAGTTTAGTTGCTGTGCCTAACAGTCAGAGAGTGTTCCAGCTAGTGATGTTACTGCTGAAAGTCAGTAAGTGAAAATATGACCATTGCGATTTGTTTCAGCCACCTGAATCTGTTGATGGTTGTTGTGCATCAGCAGATCCTCTCCTTGCTTCCACAACTTGTCCTGCTCTGTTTGAACAGCAGAGTGTTAGGTCAGTTACAAAATAGGAATTTGATCAGTCTGTCTCTGAATTACTACTGGCCATGATGGAGCAAAAAAAGAGTAACTGCGAGAGGATTCAATAGAAGACTAGAGGCCAATGGAAAACAGTTTGAACAGATGGAGGTTAGTAGCAAGAGTAACAACAGAGGGTTAAGTAGGGAGTTATCAGAGAAGACAGAAAATAGTGTGAAATGACTAGATGAGAACTTAGGGGAAAGTACAGAAGCAAATGCAAAGAAATATATAGATAAACTGGAGACAAATGCTACTATCTTACGGGATCAAATACATGGTTTAGAACAAATCTGTGAATCAGTTAGTGAGATTACAGGGGAGCTTACAGAATTGGGTGCACAATTAAAGGAAAAATTACATAGGGAATTTCACTGTAGAATTTCTAATTCTAAAGTCAAATTACTACTTGCAAAAAGTTAGTCAGTTTCAGTTTGTTATTAATGTGTGAACCAAGCCTTTGGAAAATAATTTACAGCATAGAAAGTGAAACGAATTAAACAGAACTGTCAGAGATTTGACAGATTATCTATTACTGACAATCAAGAACAATTTTTTTAAGTCATGGCTCATTTTTGGGAGGTTTGGAAAAGAATTTTGAAGGAAGAGAGAAAGATTAGAATTTACTGTTCCATCAACAGTGCAGTCATTAGAGATGGCACACAAGCTCATTACAAAAGGAGAGGGAACGAAATCAACCTACCCTCTTCACATGAAACATCACACCATTTGCCTGGAGTGATTTTAGGAAATCATGGCTAATTTAACTCTAATGTCTAGATGGGGATTTGAACTTCCGTCCTCCTGAATGTTAATCCAGTGTGCTAACTACTGCTTTGTATTGAAGAAGAGTTTAAGCAAACTGAGAAGAAGTTTGTTGAGTTATTTTCTTCAGTTGCTTAATTAGCGGATAACGCTGAGCAGAGCCCTAGTGATACAGTCCCTGTCAGGGCGAGGGAGTCAGAAGAAGTAGGATTTAAAGAGGGGCAAATGGAGATTAATAGGACAAGAAGAAAATTCATGCAAGAGGTAAATACGGGACTGTCAAAGGTTGAGGAGGAAATAGGTAATGGTGTTGGTCAAGGTCCATCCCATAATAAAGGACTTGCACCTAATGATAAGGTAGACTCATGCTACAAAGATGAGTCAGATCCTTTGTCTCATAAGAGGAAGAAAATACATCCTAGTTCTTGTGAGTTTCATCACGACAATGAATGCAGTGAGTCTATGTCTAGTTTTGACTATAATCATATTTCTTAACTGTAAAAAAGTGTCTAGTACTTAGAAATTCAACCATTGGTATTCATCCTCCCACTTGGTTGGAGCACTTTGAGTTTTGACTTCCACCTACTTGGCCTGACACTCACAAGATTTAACTTTTGTAGGGTTACTTGGAAGATAAACCTACTATACATATGTGCACTATGATTAGAAATTGTGAATCATACAAAGAGTTTAGCACTTACTCTTGTCTGCATATTGGTCTGAGACAACACAAGACAGGGTCAAATATAGTGTTCTACTTATGCAAAATTTTAACATTTCTGGATGTTGCAGGCCTGCAAGATTATTTGAACATATTTTGTTCAAAAATCAATTCCTATATAATAATCCTTATACAATCCTTACAGTCCTGCTGAAATGATTCATATTTGTCTTACAAACTTCCTTCACATTCACATCAAATAATTTTTGCTGTAATGTGAAAGAATGACTTCAAGGGTTTCCAAAGTTTGCTTCAGATGTTAGAGTATGGCAGTGGTGATGAGAATGGTCATGGGATGATAACCAATTCGTTTATTCAGATTCTAAGACACAATGAAACAGAAATTATGATTTTGGGCAATATGATTCACGATGTGACAGCTATGACAATGTGAAGTGGAGGCATCAGGATAAAGGACAATATCGCAATATAAATAGTGATTATAGAATTTGGAGGAGCAATTGGAATGTTACACATTTTGATAATTACACAGGCAACAGAGGTAATGACAGAGACAGTCATGGGAATGATAGTGATTTGAGGTCCGAAGATTGTGGAGGTCCAATCACCTGATCAGCAGAATAATATCCATGCAGAGAACCCATTGCCAGGTGACTAACAACTGCAGTTTGCAGCTGTATCACTTACTGTGAGTACGACAAATACTGGTTTGAACAATTGAGTGTGTTGAATTCTGAAGATGTGGTGGAGCTTTTGCTTGATGAGAGACAGCAGGAAAACGTAAATTGTTTAGCGAGTCCATGCTTCAAGTAGATATTAAGGAAGTTACTTTGTCTTGTACTCTTGATACCGGTAGCCTAGTGTGTTCAGTGAGGCAGACTTTCAGAGGTGTGAAGGTGTAAGTTCATGGCTTACTCTTCCTTTATGGCAGACTAAGATGGAGGAGGCAATCCTTGGAAGGAGTACTGAAGTGAAGAAGGAGGGTAAGAGGTTTTCTGTGAATTTTGTGATTGTGACAATGTTAGCAATTGACGCAACAATAGGAGTTGATTTTTTGTCAATTCACCAAGCAATGATGGGTTTGGATCACTGTGAAAGTGCTGCTGAAGTATAATGGTAAGTACAATGTGTGATTAGGGAGGAGGGTTTGTACCACTGTCTTACATTTCTCACAAGGTCTATGTGATCTGTTGTAAATGAGGGTATGGCAAATGCAATTTTTGTTAATGGTGAACAAGAGACAAGAAATAGGATTGAGTGTACGGAGGAAGCAGATGAGATAGTGCAAGGAAATTTGTCTGTGGTACTGCATCATGACCGTCCAGTATTTCCTGAAAACCCTGTACTGTCAAGGGATTTTTATATCCATTAAAATTTAAGGAACATAAGATATCCTTTGTCAGACCATATACTATACCAGTAACCTACAAGGAAAGAGAGATGAAGCAAAAACTGAGAAAATGTTGCAGCTATGTGTGACTGAACCTGCTGCCAGTACTTATAATAGTCTGTTGCTAGTTGTGCCAGAGGGATGTGGCATGAGGTTGGTGTTGGATTTCAGGCAAATTAATACAATTGTTGGACCATAAAATGATAGACCACTGAAATTAGATGACTTATTGCAAACTGATCTGAGACATAGCTACAGATTGAGCAGCATCCTTCACATTGGAAGTTCAAAGATTCTCATGTTATGGCAGTCGCTATTTGTTTTGCAAGCTACTTTTCAGGTTGAATAATGTCAGTTCCACTGCATTTATCAGAAGTTTCAATAGCATTCTTCAACTAGATTTAAAAAGACGATGACAACCTAGACTGTGTCTTACTTGCAGAAGAGAGGTTGAAATGTAACAATATCCACTAAATGGTTTCAGAATGAGGGAGGGGATTAGAGGAATCCCTTTCACCTTTGATCCCTTCTGCTTGCCCTTTGTCCTTTTGTGCTCTTGTAGTTCAAGCTGAGGAGTCTCAGAGCAGCCATTTGGAACTGAAGAGGAGTGTGTCACTCTGAAGCCTGCTGGCTGTTTGATGACAACTTCACACTACTAGTTTTTGTATGTCCATCCTTGTGATTGAAGGTTTGACGGACTTTATATGTTCACCTATGTTATAAAATGGAACACCAAAAGCCATCCTTATGATATTATTCATTATTTGGCTGTCACTTTCTGTGCTTCAGTGCGCCATCTCCAGGCCTTAGCTGATGTAGACAGGGTTAACACCATCCAGATATGAACTGTTTTTCACACACTGCATGTAACAATGATGTTGTGTCTCCAACTATCAACTACTACAGTTAGTAGTTGACGGTTGGAGATACAACATCAGTTTTACAGGTAGTACAGTTGGTAGCTGATAGTTGGAGACCCAACATCATTGTTAAATTTAGTCTCTGAAAATTAGTTCATAGATGCTGGCCACTGATGAATTGTGTATACAGAGGGAATTAACCCCCTGAGCATCAGTTAAGGCCTGAAGACTGTGCACTGGAGCACCAAAACTGGTAGCCACACAATAAATAACATTGTAGGATGGCTGTATGTGTTCCATTTTATTACATACTTCACACTACATCTCATCAGATGTATTCTCTAGTGAATCACCAGGGGTCACAAGAGAAACATAAAGGAAGGGGGGGGGGGGCAAATTACTTTGGGGCTATTCATAAATGTTTGTTGCTGTTCTTGATTATCAGTTTACCTTTGGTGATGGTAGTGAAGCTCTGATGTGGGTCATGCTTTTCTTTTCTTTGTGATACAGTTGAGGTTGAGCACAAGCAATAACCTTCATGGCCTGCAGTCTACTGGCCACTGGTTGTCCAGTATTCATTTCTGATGGTTGAGAAACGACCGGTAACACCCAGCCCCATGTGCAGAGATGTGGAGCGAGTTACAGGAAAGGGGTAAAACCTGATTTGGGGAATTTGGACAGCAGTCGCTCAATTAAGAAGACTGTCAATGGACCAGTAATGACAGATTTTCAGACAGTGTTTCGTGTGTTTACATTTTGCAGCATGCAGTGCAGCTGTAGTGGTTATAAAGCTAAGTACTGACAAACTTATTTGTGCACTGTTATACAGTTATTAAATTTAATAGTTTTCAGCGGTGCTGCTTGTGGAGAAAAAACGATTTAATAAACTTTCGGAAACATTCACTCGCTGTGTTTTTTCGAGTTTTCTGTGGGTTGAAGTTGTTTAGCAAATTTCGTGCTCTAGTTTTCAGCTGTCATTTCTTATTGTTTTTAGTGAAATATTTCAGTAAAATTTTCATTCTCTGTTTTAACTTCATTGAGTGTTCTAGTGGCCGTTTGAATTTTTTGGTTTTAGCTAATAATTTTGTGAAGCATTGTTGGTATTGGTATTAGCTGTGGTGTAGTAGTATTAATACAAGGATTTTGAGACCACTATTGTTAGTTCTATAAATAGTTCTACTGGTGTGACTGAACTTTGGTAATGTAGATGTATATATTTTTTTTTAGTAACTGTGAAATTTTACCATGAGTGAGAAGTGTGGGCTCTGTCATAGGTTTGTGAGTAGTGGGTTACGGTGTGGGATTTGTT
Organism: Schistocerca nitens; assembly: GCF_023898315.1. Taxonomy (NCBI): domain Eukaryota; kingdom Metazoa; phylum Arthropoda; class Insecta; order Orthoptera; family Acrididae; genus Schistocerca; species Schistocerca nitens. The sequence goes on from NC_064618.1 coordinate 781,953,837, forward strand.
CAAAGTATTTTCATTGGTAGGAATGCAGTGGGGAAGCCAGTGGGCATTCTAGCGAGATCCTCTCCTGGGAATGCTGAATCTGTAGTAGAAATAAGTTGATAGAGGAGCAGGAGCGTAAGAAGTGTGCCCTTCAGGTGCAGTTACAACGTGCAAAGGAGGAGCTAGATAGGTTGAGGAGGGTGAAGAATGGTGGGGAATGGGAACTAGCAGTTGGCAAGAAGGCAGGTAGGAAGAGGAGGTATTCAGACAGTTATACTTTGTGTATATGCAATAGATTTGACCAACTGTCAGAGTTGAGTGGAGAGGAGCCTCGTGTAGCTTAGATGTAGGGAACATGCAGCAGTCCTCAGCAGTTAGGAGGCCTAGGTCAGTTGCAAAGCCTAACAGAAAGAAGAAGGTTCTGCTGCTAGGTAGTTCCCATGGTAGAGGTGTGGGCCAGCAGTTGCAGGAAGTGTTGGGGAGTGAGTACCAGGCACCAGCTTTGTGAAGCCTGTTGCAGGATTGGCTCAAGTGACGGACAACATAGGGGAGTTACGTAGGAATTTTACAAAAGAGGATAAGGTAGTGATAGTGGGTGGAGCAGGGAACAGTCTTGATAGGGACGGGGAATATGATGTGGATGGTGACCTGGTAAAGATAGCTACTGAAACTGGAGGCACTAATGTGCATTTTATGCAACTGTTTCAGCATCATGATCAGCCTCATCTTAATGCAGCTTTTAGGCGCATTAACATGGGGCTGGGAAGAATGCTGATGGCAGAGGGCATGGGTCACATCTCGGTGGTGCCAGTTGGGTCTATCAGTACATCGGGTTTCCCTAGGCATGGCCTGCACGTCAATAGGTATGGGAAGGGGAGGCTGGCAAAGCTTTTAGGTGACAGTGTAGTGGATGGTGGTGGTGGTGGTGGTGGTGGTGGTGGTGGTGGTGGGATCACCCATGGAAAAATTCCTGTAGTAGTTGGTGTTAAGAGCTGCATCTTTTTTTAGATGGAAGTCAGCTGATAGGTATACCTGCTTAAAGGAAGTCCCTCTAACTACGAGCTCACCTTCAGAGGATGTAATGTTTCTAAGTAGAGAAGGAATTAGCATATTTCATCAAAATATAAGTGGTATTAGAGATAAAGTTAGTGAACTGCTCATAGATGTTGACTCTGAAATTATTATATATCAGAGCACCACTTAAATAATTTGACAATTCAGAGGCATCCTTCATCAGGATACAGATTAGCTGGCTGTTTTCCAAGGAGTTCCTTACAGGGTGGGGGAGTGGCTATGTACGTAAAAGCAGTATTCCATTTGAGTCCATAGATGTATCATGGCACTGCACTGAACAGATATTTGAATGTTGTGTATGGCCAGTTGAACTAAGCGAAACTAAACTTCTAATTGTTGTTTATAGGTCCCCTAAATCAGGCTTCAGAGCATTTGTGTTCAAGCTAGAGAGGGTACTTGATGCACTTTGTAGGAAGTACCAGAAATTAGTTGTATGTGGTGACTTCAATATAAATTTTGTATATGATGGTGCAAGAAAAAGGATGTTGGTAGATCTCATAAATTCATATGATCTGATGCAAACAATGTTTTTTCCAACTAGGGTGCAGGAGAACAGTAGAACAGCCACAGACAATATTTTTACTCATTCTTCGTTACTAGATGGGTGTTCTGTTAGTAAAAGGGTGAATGGCCTTTCAGGCCATGCTGCACAAATTTTAATACTAAAAGGCTATAGAACTCAAACATATGTCACATTCAATTACAAACTATGTAGGAAAGTTAATCCAACAGCAAAAGAGAGTTTTTTAAACCTTGTCAAGGAACAAGAGTGGCAGGATGTTTATAGTGCCGATGACATAGTTGATAACTACAATGCTTTCCTTAACACATTTCTCATGCTCTTTGAGAGTTGCTTTCCATTATAACAGTCTAAATGGGGTACTAGCAGGAATAGGCAGCCCGGGTGGCTTGACTAATGTGATAAGGATATCTTGTAGAACAAAGCGGGAATTACATCAAAATGTTAGAAGTAGTCACAATCAAGCTGCAGTATCCCATTACACACATTATTGTAAGGTGCTTAAAAATTTTATTAGGAAGGCAAAAAGTATGTGGTATGCAAATAGAATATCTAATTCAAAGGAAAAAAATAAAACCATATGGTCAGTTGTGAAAGAAGTGTCTGGTCAGCAGCACAAGGTCAACGACATAAAGTCAGTTCGCAGTAGAAATATTTCTTCCGTTACTGATAAATCAGATATATGTACAGTATTTAACAATCATTTTCTGAGCATTGCTGGTGAATTAAATAAAAATTTAGTTTCTACAGGGAATTTCTTGGCAAATGCCTTTCCGAGATTGATGTCTGAAATATTCCTCTGCGATACAGACAAGAGGGAGAGTCAATAATTAAATCACTGAAGACTAAGGACTCTCATGGTTATGATGCGAGTGCCTAGCAAAATATTAAAGTACAGTGCTGCACATGTTAGCCCTGTAGTTAGTGATATTTGTAACTTTTCCTTTAGGAATGGTGAGTTTCCTGAGTGAATAAAGTACTCAGTGGTAAAGCCACATTATAAAAAGGGAGAAAGGATAATGTAGACAATTCTAGGCCTCTTTCTGTGCCATCAGTGTTTGCTGAAGTTATTGAAAGGCCTGTGTGTGTAAGGATAATTTATCATTTTATATCACACGTTTTGCTATCAAATGTACAGATCGGCTTTAGAAGTCATTTAACAACTGAATATGCTATATTCTTGTTTCTCTGTGAGGTACTGGATGAGTTAAGCAAAAGGTTTCGAATGCTAGGCATATTTTTGATTTAACTTAGGCATTTGCTTGTGTTGATCACAAAATATTGCTCCAGAAGTTGGACCATTGCGGGATACGGGGAGTAGCTCACAATTGGTTCACCTCTTACTTTAGCAACAGACAGGAAAAGGTCATTATTCACAATGTTGAGAGTGGCTGTGATGTGGGGTCTCAGTTGGGTACTGTCAAGCAAGCGTGGGAGCAGAGGGGGGGGTTACAGATCAGCAGTGTTTTGGCACTGATGTGCTTGCCACTAAAATGCATTTGCACATCTGACGACATGGTGGAAAGAATGCAGCAAATGTTTGAGTGCAGTCCACGAAAGTCTGTTTGTCGTGTAAGCAGGGAATTGTCAGTGCCTCATATGACTGTCAAGTGAGTGTTAAGGCATCATTTGCTCTATACACTGGCACAACAATGTACACCAATTTCTCGATGACACTTTGCCTCAATGCTAGAGAGGGTGCATGAGACGCTGCCCTGCATTCGTGGCCTAAGATTTCCAGATGTGACCCCATGCAATTTTTTTCTTGTGGTGATATGTGAAGGGAAACATTTTCATCTCCTGTTTACCTTGTGAAATAGAAGAGGTGGAGAACAGAATAACAGATGCCATAACTTCTTTAAAAGCAGATACATTGCATAATGTTCATGAATTTAGCTATCGTATAGGTGTTATTCGGGCTGCTGCTGGTGGACACATAGAGCATCTTTGATAGTGTAGCTACAACTTCAAGTGTTCGTGAGTATTTTGCAACCTGTCCAATGTTTGTAGTATGTTTTTATTGATAAATATGGAGGTTTGAAATCAGGTCATTATTTTTGAAACACCCTATATAATGCCGTATATCATAAGTGAATGAAAATAAACAAAGTAGAATAATTTTTTTGTTCGACTATCACTTATTGCAGATATTGTTCTAATAGTAAATATAGCAGTACTCAGTTTTTGAACAAGACTCTGAACATGGGATTTCTGTCATAACATAGCATCTATCTGGAACCCTGGAAATTTTATTGTTCAGACTCACTGATCACATGCCCATCTTGTTTAAACAAGTTGAATTGCATGATAAAAATGGTAAAAAAATGGATGTCACTGAGATTTAGCATCACTTTATTTTCTACAAGCCATGAACTTATGAACTGGACTATTTGATAGAATGTCCATATTGCAATCTACATCCTTTACTGTCAAGCTAGTGTCATCACCAAACAGAAATATTTTAGATTCATCTGTCATATTGGAAGGCATGATATGCCTTCTAATATTTAAAAATGAATATTTATTTTGTTTGTCTTCTAGGTATTTAGCAGCAATAGGCAGCCTGGGTGGCTGACTAGTGGGACAAGGATATAATGTAGAACAAAGCGGGAATCATATCAAAATGTTAGAAGTATTCCCATTACATACAGTATTGTAAGGTGCTTAAAATGTTATTAAGAAGACAAAGTGTATGTGGTATGCAAAGAGAACAGCTAATTCACAAGATAAAATTAAAACCATATGGTCAGTTGTGAAGGAAGAGTCTGGTCAGCAGCACAAGGTCAATGATACAAAGTCAGTTCGCAGTAAAAATATTTCTGTTACTGATAAATCAGATATATGTACAGTATTTCACAATCATTTTCTGAACATTGCTGGTGATATAAATAAAAATTTAGCTATTTAGCTTCTACAGGGAATCCTATAACTCTCTTGGCAAATGCCTTTCCAAGATTGGTGTCTGAAATACTCCTCTGTGATATAGACAAGGGGGAGATTGAGTCGATAATTAAATCACTGAAGACTAAGGACTCTTGTGGTTATGACGTGAGTGCCTAGCAGAATATTAAAGTACTGTGCTGCACATGTTAGCCCTGTATTTAGCCATATTTGTAATTTTTCCTTTAGGAATTGCCAGTTTCCTGAACCATTAAAGTACTCAGTAATAAAGCTGCTTTATAAAAGGGGAGAAAGGGATAATGTAGAGATTATAGACCTGTTTCTATGCCATCAGTGTTTCCTAAAGTTATTGAAAAAGCTATGCATGTAAGGATAATTGATCATTTTATATCACGATTTGCTATCAAATGTACAGTTCGGCTTTATAAGTCACTTAACAACTGAAAATATATAGTCTCTTTTCTCTGTAAGGTACTGGATGGGTTAAACAACAGGTTTCAAACACTAGGCATATTTTTTGACTTAACTAAGGTGTGTCGTATTCATGATCTATGGAACAAGTATTAATCTAATCTAATCTAATCTAGACATCTAATCTAGACAGTGAGGTCATCTGTCTCATTGGATTAGGAAAGGACGGGGAAGGAAGTTGGCCGTGCCCTTTCGAATGAACCATCCCGGCATTTGCTGGGAGCAATTTAGGGAAATCACAGAAAACCTAAATTAGGATGGCTGGACACGAGATTGAACCGTCATCCTCCTGAATGCAAGTCCAGCGTGCTGCACCATTAACTAAGGCGTTTGATCACAAAATATTGCTCCAGAAGTTGGACTATTACAGAATACGGGGAGTAGGTCACACTTGGTTCACCTCTTACTTTAGCAACAGACAGCATAAGCTCATTATTCACAATGTTGAGATGTTGAGAATAGCTGTGATGTGGGGTCTGAGTGGGGTACAGTTAAATGGGGGGGGGGAGGGGGGGGGGTACCCCAGCAATCAGTTTTGGGGCCACTCCTGTTCCTTATCTATGTAAATGATATGCCCTCTAGTATTATGGGTTTATCTAAAATATTTCTGTTTGCTGATGACACTAGCTTGGTAGTAAAGGATGTTGTGTGCAACATTGGCTCAATTTCAAATAGTGCAGTTCATGACCTAAGTTCATAACTTGTCGGAAATAAACTCATGCTAAATCACAGTAAGACTCAGTTTTTACAGTTTCTAACACACAATTCAACAAAACCTTACATGTTAATTTCACAGAATGGGCATATGATTAGTGAAACTGAATAGCTCAAATTTCTAGGTGTTAGATAATAAGCTGTTGAAGAAAGCCCACCTTCAGGATCTTGTTCAAAGACTTAATGCTGCCATTTTTACTATTCGAACGGTATCTGAAGTGAGTGATCGTTCGACATGAAAATTAGTCTACTTTGCTGATTTTCATTTGCTTATGTCGAATGGTATTATATTTTGGGGTAACTCTTCCCATTCTAAAAGGATATTTTTGGCTCAGGACAGGAAGTTTGGGCAATATGTGGTGTAAGCTCACGAACCTCTTGTCAACCCCTGTTCACGAGTCTGGTTATTTTGACATTGTCCTCTCAACATATATGTATTCCTTATTCTTGTTAACAATATTAGCTTATTCCCAAGAATAAGCAGCTTTCACTCAGTTAACACTCGGCAGAAAGCATACCTGCATTTGTAAGGACTTCTGTAACTCTTGTGCAGAAAGGTGTGCAGTATACTGCTGCATCCATTTCCAAAAAGCTACCACTTGAATTCAAAAGTATTAGCAGTAATCCACACTTTCAAATCAAAACTGAAGAGTTTCCTCATAGGTCATGCCTTCTATTCTTTCAAGGAGTTCCTTGAAAAGCCAGCCAGTGTGGCCGAGCGGTTCTAGGCGCTTCAGTCTGGAACCGCGTAACCGCTGGTGTCGCAGGTTCGAATCTTGCCTCAGGCATGGCTGTGTATGATGTCCTTAGGTTAGTTAGGTTTAAGTAGTTCTAAGTTCTAGGGGACTGTTGACCTCAGCTGTTAAGTCCCATAGTGCTCAGAGCCATTTGAACCAGTTCCTTGAAAAATTAAGCTGGTTCTTGTTGTATTGTTGATGGCATTTACTTAAACTTGTGGACTGACTTTTTTCGGGTTCATAAACATTTATTTTTATCTGTTATTACTTTTATGTTGTAATTTCATGTACTGACATGTTCCATGACCTGGGAGATTTGCTCCTCAATCACAGCTCTTAAAAATTTGACAATAAATAACAGTCAAATAATAAATCACAGAAAAATGAATTGCAGCAGCATGAGGACAGAAGGCACACCACAACAGCATGTGTCCCTGCACTAGAACAGAGTCATTAGGTCCCCTGGGGGGTTAAATGGAAACTGTGGCTCTTTCAACAGTGATGCACCACAAACAGGTGTGTCCTCTGATGTAAATAGTCATGTGATGAAGCCGCACATAGAGTGCATCACATCCAGCAACTCTCTCATCCAAGGGCTCATAAGTGTCTCAATAAAAGATGACATTGTAACTCACAAGGGAGACAGCATATTGTACAATACTGTAGTTTCGCACAAGTGTCATACTGAAGTACAGCAACACATAATGTATCTCTGTTGAAAGTTTGTGGAGATGCACAGAGTCTATGAATCAATGAAAACTAGTTATGAAAGAATCAGTGCAAATGGGATTTGTGGGTAGATTAAAATGAGATGACTTATAGTTAATAATGTTTTGCAAGGTAGAAATAAGAAGCCACAATGCTAAAAACTAGTTTTTATTGTGAATACATGCAATTTCCCCCCCATGAACCATGGACCTTGCCGTCAGTGGGGAGGCTTGCGTGCCTCAGCAATACAGATGGCCGTACCGTAGGTGCAACCACAACGGAGGGGTATCTGTTGAGAGGTCAGACAAACATGTGGTTCCTGAAGAGGGACAGCAGCCTTTTCAGTAGTTGCAGGGGCAACAGTCTGGATGATTGACTGATCTGGCCTTGTAACATTAACCAAAACGGCTTGCTGTGCTGGTACTGCGAACGGCTGAAAGCAAGGGGAAACTACAGCCGTAATTTTTCCCGAGGACATGCAGCTTTACTGTATGATTAAATGATGATGGTGTCCTCTTGGGTAAAATATTCCGGAGGTAAAATAGTCCCCCATTCGGATCTCCGGGCGGGGACTACTCAAGGGGACGTCATTATCAGGAGAAAGAAAACTGGCGTTCTACGGATCGGAGCGTGGAATGTCAGATCCCTTAATCGGGCAGGTAGGTTAGAAAATTTAAAAAGGGAAATGGATAGGTTAAAGTTAGATATAGTGGGGTTTAGTGACGTTCGGTGGCAGGAGGAACAAGACTTTTGGTCAGGTGATTACAGGGTTATAAATACAAAATCAAATAGGGGTAATGCAGGAGTAGGTTTAATAATGAATAAAAAAATAGGAGTGTGGGTTAGCTACTACAAACAGCATAGTGAATGCATTATTGTGGCCAAGATAGACACAAAGCCCATGCCTACTACAGTAGTACAAGTTTATATGCCAACTAGCTCTGCAGATGATGAAGAAATTGAAGAAATGTATGAAGAGATAAAAGAAATTATTCAGGTAGTGAAGGGAGACGAAAATTTAATAGTCATGGGTGACTGGAATTCGTCAGTAGGAAAAGGGAGAGAAGGAAACATAGTAGGTGAATATGGATTGGGGGGAAGAAATGAAAGAGGAAGCCGCCTTGTAGAATTTTGCACAGAGCATAACTTAATCATAGCTAACACTTGGTTCAAGAATCATAAAAGAAGGCTGTATACCTGGAAGAATCCTGGAGATACTAAAAGGTATCAGATAGATTATATAATGGTAAGACAGAGATTTAGGAACCAGGTTTTAAATTGTAAAACATTTCCGGGGGCAGATGTGGATTCTGACCACAATCTATCGGTTATGAACTGCAGATTGAAACTGAAGAAACTGCAAAAAGGTGGGAATTTAAGGAGATGGGACCTAGATAAACTGAAAGAACCAGAGGTTGTAGAGAGTTTCAGGAAGAGCATAAGGGAACAATTGACAGGAATGGGGGAAAGAAATACAGTAGAAGAAGAATGGGTAGCTCTGAGGGATGAAGTAGTAAAGGCAGCAGACGATCAAGTAGGTAAAAAGACGAGGGCTAATAGAAATCCTTGGGTAACAGAAGAAATATTGAATTTAATTGATGAAAGGAGAAAATATAAATATGCAGTGAATGAAGCAGGCAAAAAGGAATACAAACGTCTCAAAAATGAGATCGACAGGAAGTGCAAAATGGCTAAGCAGGGATGGCTAGAGGACAAATGTAAGGATATAGAGGCTTGTCTCACTAGCGGTAAGACAGATACTGCCTACAGGAAAATTAAAGAGACCTTTGGAGAGAAGAGAACCACTTGTATGAATATCAAGAGCTCAGATGGCAACCCAGTTCTAAGCAAAGAAGGGAATGCAGAAAGGTGAAAGGAGTATATAGAGGGCGATGTACTTGAGGACAATATTATGGAAATGGAGGAGGATGTAGACGAAGACGAAATGGGAGATAAGATACTGCGTGAAGAGTTTGACAGAGCACTGAAAGACCTGAGTCGAAACAAGGCCCCGGGAGTAGACAACATTCCATTAGAACTACTGATGGCCTTGGGAGAGCCAGTCATGACAAAACTCTACCATCTGGTGAGCAAGATATATGAGACAGGCAAAATACCCTCAGACTTCAAGAAGAATATAATTATTCCAATCCTAAAGAAAGCAGGTGTTGACAGATGTGAAAATTACCGAACTATCAGTATAATAAGTCACAGCTGCAAAATACTAACGCGAATTCTTTACAGACGAATGGAAAAACTGGTAGAAGCGGACCTCGGGGAAGATCAGTTTGGATTCCGTAGAAATGTTGGAACACGTGAGGCAATACTAACCTTATGACTTATCTTAGAAGAAAGATTAAGAAAAGGCAAACCTACATTTCTAGCATTTGTAGACTTAGAGAAAGCTTTTGACAATGTTAACTGGAATACTCTCTTTCAAATTCTGAAGGTGGCAGGGGTAAAATACAGGGAGCGAAAGGCTATTTACAATTTGTACAGAAACCAGATGGCAGTTATAAGAGTCGAGGGGCATGAAAGGGAAGCAGTGGTTGGGAAAGGAGTGAGACAGGGTTGTAGCCTCTCCCTGATGTTATTCAATCTGAATATTGAGCAAGCAGTAAAGGAAACAAAAGAAAAATTCGGAGTAGGTATTAAAATTCATGGAGAAGAAGTAAAAACTTTGAGGTTTGCCAATGACATTGTAATTCTGTCAGAGGCAGCAAAGGACGTGGAAGAGCAGTTGAACGAAATGGACAGTGTCTTGAAAGGAGGATATAAGATGAACATCAACAAAAGCAAAACGAGGATAGTGGAATGTAGTCAAATTAAATCGGGTGATGCTGAGGGAATTAGATTAGGAAATGAGACACTTAAAGTAGTAAAGGAGTTTTCCTATTTAGGGAGTAAAATAACTGATGATGGTCGAAGTAGAGAGGATATAAAATGTAGACTGGCAATGGCAAGGAAATCGTTTCTGAAGAAGAGAAATTTGTTAACATCGAGTGTAGATTTAAGTGTCAGGAAGTCGTTTCTGAAAGTATTTGTATGGAGTGTAGCCATGTATGGAAGTGAAACATGGACGACAAATAGTTTGGACAAGAAGAAAATAGAAGCTTTCGAAATGTGGCGCTGCAGAAGAATGCTGAAGATTAGATGGGTAGATCACATAACTAATGAGGAGGTATTGAATAGAATTGGGGAGAAGAGGAGTTTGTGGCACAACTTGACTAGAAGAAGGGATCGGTTGGTAGGACATGTTTTGAGGCATCAAGGGATCACAAATTTAGCATTGGAGGGCAGCGTGGAGGGTAAAAATCGTAGAGGGAGACCAAGAGATGAATACACTAAGCAGATTCAGAAGGATGTAGGCTGCAGTAGGTACTGGGAGATGATGAAGATTGCACAGGATAGAGTAGCATGGAGAGCTGCATCAAACCAGTCTCAGGACTGAAGACCACAACAACAACAACAACAACAACAACAACATGCAATTTACTATATAAACTGCCGCCAGAATTGAGAAATACATAGGGCCATGAGGTGCTTATATGATAATGATAAAATAATAGTTTTACAGGAATAAGGTATGGCAAGTGGGAACAGTAATAATATGAACTTTTGTCTGTATGCTAAGTTATCTTGGCTTGTGCCAAGGATCCTGAATGTGGAACTGGAGCTGTATGCACAAGTTCAACAAAGGAGACAGGGACATAAAAATTAACTTTTATTTTGAGCTTCCTTTCCATCAGAATAGAAATAATGAATATCACCTTAGACAAACTATTAGTTACAAGTCGACATTCAACCTTTTTTTTCCTACTGTCGCAGTAGAAGACTGAACAATATTTCAGTTAATGCTACCACACAATACTAATGCCTAAGAAAGTAAGTTAGCATAACATGACTTTGTGAAAAAGGATCAAAGGAACATCTTTGGTTTCATATGTTGTTAAATCCCCACTGTGCTCAAAATGAAGCGCACATCCACAGAACGTGATATGAGCAACACACTGATTTTTGTTATCTTCGAATCAAATGCCTATTCTGCACAGAGATTGACGTTTTCCTACACAGACAGTGCAATTTCTGTGTAGAAGGAAATCTACACTGTCATTCACATTGATTGCTCATTTCTTTTTCTTTCTTTTTTTCTCATTCATTTTCCCTTCACTCAGTCATATTAACTTTTGGCACTAGTGTCATAAAATTTGCACACTAGTCACATTAAGTCTATAAATGGAGTAACTGCATGCAATATAATTTGTAAAAATGAAAGTACAATGCTCACCTCAAAAAATTTAACAAAAGCACTGCATTTATATAATGCAGAGTGCTGAGATGCAAACTCCAACAATGACTCTGCACACTTCCTCCTTTCCTCAATGACATCATCTTCAAACCTGTAAATAAAGACTGAAAATCTTTCTGTGAAAATATTTAAACTGATGGATTTAATGAGAAAAAAGTAATACACACCGTCCAAAAAATTTTGCTTTCACAAATGGTGGAAAAGTGTCCTTCAGATACAGCTTTTTATGTTTTATCTGCAGTTGGTTATGAAGTTTCTTGAAGTCATTGTATCTCTTCCATACAACTGTCTTTGCCAATGCCTCAGGAGATGACTCTGCATAAACCTATTTTTTTTAATAAATAAATAAAATGAGAAACTATTTACACATTTAAACAAAATACCAATGAAAGAATAAAATATTCAACAATCTAAATTTCTTTAATACATACTTTTTACTGCATTTTAAGAAGAGACAGAGACAGAGAGAGAGAGAGAGAGAGAGAGAGAGAGAGAGAGAGAGAGATGATGCGCCATGAAGGAATTATCCGAATGGGACAGAAATCTGTAGATATGCTGTACATGTACAGACAAACAAAATTCAGAAAAATTGGACAATTTATTAAAGAGAAAGAGCTTCATAAATAACACACAACACTTTGATCCACCTCTGGTCCTTATGCAAGCAGTTATTTGGTTTGGCATTGACCAATAGTGTTATTGGATATCCTCCTGAGGGACGTCATGCCACATTCTGTCCAATTGGCACGTTAAATAGTCAGAACCCTGAACTGGTTGGAAGGCCCTGCCCATAATACTCTAAATGTTCTCAGCTGGAGAGAGATATGACGAGTTTTACTGGGCAAGGTACGGTTTGGCAAGCATGAAGGCAAGCAGTAGAAACTCTCACCATGTGTGGGCATCATTATCTTGCTGAAATGTAAACACATAATGGCTTGCCATTAAGGCCAACAAAATGAGGCATAGAATACTGTTAATGTACTGCTGTGCTGTAAGGGTGCCACAGATGATGTGCAGAGGTGTCCTGACATGAAAAAAAGGCTTCCCAGATCATCATTTCTAGCTGCTGAGCCTTGTGGCAACATCAGATTAGTATCCCAATGTTGTCCAGGGCATCTCCAGACAAATCTTCAGCCTGGAATCTCATTGACTGGAGTAGAATTCCTTCAGTGATGAGAGCCCTGATAACCAGGGAAGGTGTGTCTGGAGATGCCCTGGTCAGTGGTGGGATACCAACTTGACCGTTGCCTGTCGTATGGCCCAACAGCCAGGAGTGATAGTCAGGGGTATCATTTCATTTCGTAGCAGAACTCCTTTGGTTGTCATCTGTGGCACCTTTGGTTGTAATCTGTGAAATTCTAACAGCACAGTGGAACACTGACAATATTTTATGCTCCATTTTATTGCCCTTTATGGCAAGCCTTCCAGTGCTTAAATTTCAGCAAGATAATGGCTGCCCACATACACACAGCGCAAGCTTCTACTGCTTGTCTTCATGCTTGTTTGGGGCATTATTGGTAACACCTTCCTACCATCATGGTATTTTCATGATCTGACATGTCAACTGTCCATAATTTGGCACAATGTCACTCATTAGAACATCCAACAATTCTATCAAAAGTATGCCAAGCTGAATAATTGCTTGCATAAGGGCTAAAGGTGCATTATCGTGTTATTGACTTGCTCAATTTGTGGAGCTCTTTTTCTTGAATAAATCCTCCAATTTTTTGAGATTGTAATCATTTGTTTGTCTGTACGTCTACATCACGTCCACCAACTTCCATCCCATCCACATAATTCCTTTGTGGTGTGGTTCTTTACAAAAAAAAAAAAAAAAAAAAAAAAAAAAAAAAAAAAAAAAAAAATAATAATAATAATAATAATAATAATTTAAAGAATCTTAGAGTGTATTTTGTTATCAATTGTGGTACAAAACAATCGGTATTCACAGATGAACAAGATTGATACTAAGAAGGCACAAGTGGTAGTCAAAAAATTATAGAACTATTGTTTTGTTTGTTTGCAGGTTAATTATTTTGTACTTTTCTTGGTCCCATTACATAGAAAAGCAGCTATGTGTACGGCACTGGACAAGTCGATTTATATGTATACAAGTGAAGGTGAATTAAAAATAATGTATTCCATATTTTAAAATATTCTTAAATGAGTACAAGCAGTGACAGTGTAAATATGAGTTGCAAAATTTACAAAAGGTTTTGATATCAGTATTTGCTTTCTAGTTTTTGAGAATTTATCCTATGTGGGAAGTATAGTTTTGGTACAGGGCTCTGTTGATTTATGTAATACTTGTACATAAGTTTTATTGTGTCTAATAAAGTGATCACAGATTTCACAATTTTTTCAAATCTATTTGGTTTAAAGAATACAGAAGTTTCAAATGAAGATACATGGCAAAGGAGAAATAACAGAGATTGTAAACAATGTTTTATCCTAATCTCAAGGTTTGCATCCATATATGATTCTAATGGCTCTTTTTTGCAGTTTGATGTTCTGACAGGTGCTTACGTTTTACCAAAATGTGACCTCATATTTTAAGGTGAGAGTGAAAGTCAGTGTGAAATGCATTCTTTGGTATTCTCTCTTAACAACACTAGGATTTTAGTGAGCAAAAAGAAGACAGGAGGTCTTGCCCAGCTTTTCATAAAGATACTGAATGTGTTTCTTTTTGCAGTCATAATCCAAAGAAATTGATTTCTTTACTGTTAACATCTGGTGCATTATTTACAAAGAGAAATGCAATGTAGATATCCTTGTTCAGAACATTGTGAAATTTTAAGTTGTTTTAATAATAAAAATATCACGAGGTAAGCTTTTGGCCAAAAGGCCTTCTGCAAAATTTAGATAAAACCGACACACACATACGTTCATGCAAACGCAACTCTCACACACGACAGCTGTCTCAGTCTTGCCTCAGCAGCCAGACAGAAGTCATGTGTGTGAGAGTTGTGTTTGTGTGAATATGTGTTTGTTATTTTGCCTAATGCAGAAGGAAGACTTTTTGCCAAAAGCTTATTTGTTTAGCGTCTTTTGTTGTACCTCTCTCTTACTCAGTATCTCCACTACATGGTGAGCAGCAATCTATCCTTTTCATAATGTTATTATTCCATCCTGGGATTTCCACTGTTTAATAATAATAATAATAATAATAATGTACAAAGTAGATCCTAAATTGATACAGTTCCTAAACATAGTAATGAAAAATTGGAAAACCACACTTAATATCCAAACAAATTCAAATAATATCACATCACAGCCAATACAGATTAAGCGTGGAATATACCAAGGAGACTCATTAAGTCCTTTCTGGTTCTGCCTTGCTCTGAACCCACTATCCAACATGCGAAATAATACAAATTGTGGATACAATATTACTGGAACATACCCAGACAAAATCACACATCTGCTATACATGGATGATCTAAAACTACTGGCAGCAACAAATCAACAACTCAACCAATTACTAAAGATAACAGAAGTATTCAGCAATGATATAAATATGGCTTTTGGAACAGACAAATGTAAGAAAAATAGCATAGTCAAGGGAAAACACACTAAACAAGAAGATTACATATTGGATAACCACAGCGACTGCATAGAAGTGATGGAAAAAACAGATGCTTATAAATATCTAGGATACAGAAAAAAAATAGGAATAGATAATACAAATATTAAAGAAGAATTAAAAGAAAAATACAGACAAAGACTAACAAAAATACTGAAAACAGAATTGACAGCAAGAAACAAGACAAAAGCTATAAATACTTATGCTATACCAATATTGATCTACTCATTTGGAGTAGTGAAATGGAGTAACACAGACCTAGAAGCACTCAATACACTTACACGATCACAATGCCACAAATATAGAATACATCACATACATTCAGCAACTGAAAGATTCACATTAAGCAGAAAGGAAGGAAGAAGGGGATTTATCGACATAAAAAACCTACATTATGGACAGGTAGACAATTTAAGAAAATTCTTTATAGAACGAGCAGAAACTAGCAAAATACACAAAGCAATCACTCATATAAATACATCGGCTACACCACTGCAATTTCATAACCACTTCTACAACCCTTTAGATCACATAACATCAACAGATACGAAGAAAGTAAATTGGAAAAAGAAAACACTACATGGCAAGCACCCGTATCATCTAACACAGCCACACATCGATCAAGACGCATCCAACACATGGCTAAGAAAAGGCAATACATACAGTGAGACGGAAGGATTCATGATTGCAATACAGGATCAAACAATAAACACCAGATATTACAGCAAGCATATTATTAAAGATCCCAATACCACAACAGATAAATGCAGACTTTGCAAACAACAAATAGAAACAGTAGATCACATCACAAGTGGATGTACAATACTAGCAAATACAGAATACCCCAGAAGACATGACAATGTAGCAAAAATAATACATCAACAGCTTGCCTTACAACATAAACTTATAAAACATGTTCCCACATACAAGTATGCACCACAAAATGTACTGGAGAACGATGAATACAAATTATACTGGAACAGAACCATTATAACAGATAAAACAACACCACATAACAAACCTGACATCATACTCACCAATAAAAAGAAGAAATTAACACAACTAATCGAAATATCCATACCCAATACAACAAATATACAAAAGAAAACAGGAGAAAAAATTGAAAAATACATCCAACTGGCTGAGGAAGTCAAGGACATGTGGCATCAGGATAAAGTTGACATTATACCAATTCTACTATCAACTACAGGAGTCATACCACACAATATCCACCAGTACATCAATGCAATACAGCTACATCCAAACTTATATATACAACTCCAGAAATCTGTAATTATTGACACTTGTTCAATTACCCGAAAGTTCCTAAATGCAATGTAACATATACCGTACAGTTAAAAGGAAGTCACGCTTGATCAAGGTCCGCGTCACCTTCCATTTTTAACCAGACATAACGTCTGAGACAAGAAAGAAATAATAATAATAATAACAATAACATAAATTTTGAAACTTCCTGGCAGATTAAAACTGTGTGCCCGACCGAGACTCGAACTCTGGACCTTTGCCTTTCGCGGGCAAGTGCTCTACCATCTGAGCTACCGAAGCACGACTCATGCCCGGTACTCACAGCTTTACTTCTGCCAGTATCTCGCCTCCTACCATCCAAACTTTACAGAAGCTTTCCTGCGAACCTTGCAGAACTAGCACTACGCTGTATCCTTTCTTTCGGGAGTGCTAGTTCTGCAAGGTTCGCAGGAGAGCTTCTGTAAAGTTTGGAAGGTAGGAGACGAGATACTGGCAGAAGTAAAGCTGTGAGTACCGGGCGTGAGTCGTGCTTCGGTAGCTCAGATGGTAGAGCACTTGCCCGCGAAAGGCAAAGGTCCCGAGTTCGAGTCTCAGTCGGGCACACAGTTTTAATCTGCCAGGAAGTTTCATATCCGCGCACACTCCACTGCAGAGTGAAAATCTCATTCTGGAAACATAAATTTTGTTCAACATCAAATGATACAAGAATAATTTTTCTAAATTTGACATCTACAAACAAGTGAATCCATTTATGTTCCTTTTTTTCCCCAGCAAACTGTGATATGACAAGATAGATTTACAAGTAATTTACTTATAGATGAGGCCTGCTTTGAAGGTAGAGAGCATTTCACTTACATCTTTATGTAATTATCGGGTTTATAAATATTAAATTGCATGATTTTGTAGTATCCAAAAGCACTTCTCTCCCATACAATTTTCCAACGATTTCTATTAAAATTAAATAGTTAAAAAATAATAATAAATTTATCTTACAGCTGGGACTCAGAGGAAAATAAAGTGAGAATTCTGTAAATTGTGAATAGCTTATTGACAATTACATTTTTGAAATGGTTGTTTGTAGATAAAGATTACACCTCAGTAGTTTAAACATATTTTCATTCTTTATATTTAAAATATTTTGTTTTAATATCCTTTACAGTTGGGACAGGACAGTATTACGCTTTGGACCACACTGAAATCTACATATGTAAATCCTGTTAGTTGTGCTTTAGAAAAACATAATTAATACCATACTTTATTTATGGTATTAAAAGTTGAACATTATTTTTTCCCAATTAAACATTTTCAGATGTTAAATACTTGACGTAGCAAGTCTATGATTAAACAAAACTCAGGCTCAGGCTCAAGAGATTCAGCTGTGGGATCTGGCCAAATCTACATTTTCCCACTTGGATACATGCATCATAGATGACACTCCTACCCAGTTTTTTTCTAGTACAACTGTATCATAATCTAATTCTTTCAAATTTTTAAAAATTGTATCAGGATGAACAAGCACAACATCTCCATGTTTTATATTCTGTCGGGTAGTGTTGACCTCCGTATGTGCAATTTCATCATTGGCTAGTGGTAATATTCTGATCTTTTCACTAAAATTTGAGTCACTGATCTGACTTACACTTAAACAACCTTTTTCACTATTGCATTTAATATAATGTGCTCACTGTGAATGTGGAACTGATCAAATCTGTTCCCATCTTTTCTTTAGGTATTCCTTACAATACCTCATAGAATCGCTGTATACCATGATCAGTTCTATACTTTTAAGCACTTCCTGAGCACATTTAAGAAAAACTTTGAAGGGAACTGACAGTAAATTTTCAACTTTTTACAGCCAACTACACACTGAACTTAACGTTTCCTCCAGCACCATCAACAGCCCTTTTCCCATGGCTGGAAGCAAGAAAGACCTGTTCTCCTGAGATGCCAAAATATTCTTCAAAAAATAATAACCTGGATAAAGTACATCTGCTCTTAAATTGAACAGTTGCTCCATCGAAAAAAAAGTTTTCACTTTTTCAAGACCAAAAAAAGGGAAGAAAGAATTACATGTAGATACACCCAAACTACTAATTTACCATGTTCCAAATCATCAGCTACAGCAGAACTTCTTATGCTGTTATTCAAGCAACTGAAGTGAAAACAGTAAGTTGGTTGTGGGACCAGTGAGCAGTCTAGATCTCATCTTGAGAAATCAGTGAATAATTTTCTGCAAAGCCTGCTTGCGAAAACTACTTCATTATTTATCAAATTTAATTTATTTTTTTCAAAGTTTCAAGCTTGGGACTTTTTGGGAAAACATGAGTTTTAAAGAAAGTTAGTCCCCCCGAGACTTCTAGCACTAGCTGCCTCACTTTTGAGGACTTTTGAGTGACAGCAAGATAACCTGTGTGATTTTCTTCCCATTGGTATAAAGTTGTAGGCTTTTCCAATTCGCTTTCTTCAAAAATTGTTTGAAATGCACCTGCATCACGATACTCACAATGATCATTAATACAATCTTTACTTCCCGCATAACCATGCAGACAAGTTCATTGCAGCTTCTTGGAATATTTATTTTTTCTGTTAATGCACCAGAAATGATAAAAAGCAAAAACTGCAGTTCACATGATATTTGCAAACACAGACACTGTGAGCCATTTGTTACTGTGGCAAAATGTGCTTAGGCCGTAATGAGAAGAATTTGTATTTCTTTACTTTATCTCTAAGGTTTTCTTCAATAGAAGTAGTGTGTGCTTCTGAAATAGGCACAAGGCATGGATGCAGGCCAGTAACTGTAATCTTGACTGAACATATGGCATGTTTTCCTGGTCCTCGATGACTAATAGATGAATATAATAGAGGGAAACATTCCACGTGGGAAAAATATATCTAAAAACAAAGATGATGTAACTTACCAAACGAAAGTGTTGGTATGTTGATAGACACACAAACACACACACAAAATTCAAGCTTTCGCAACCCACGGTTGCTTCATCAGGAAAGAGGGAAGGAGAGGGAAAGACGAAAGGATGTGGGTTTTAAGGGAGAGGGTAAGGAGTCATTTCAATCCCGGGAGGGGAAAGACTTACCTTAGGGGGAAAAAAGGACAGGTACACACTTGCATACACACACATATCCATCCGCACATATACAGACACAAGCAGACATATGTAAAGGCAACCGTGGGTTGCGAAAGCTTGAATTTTGTGTGTGTGTTTGTTTGTGTGTCTATCAACATACCAACGCTTTCGTTCGGTAAGTTACATCATCTTTGTTTTTAGATATATTGACTAATAGATGACTGATAGAAATTTATCATTTTCTTGTCTTTTTCTTTGCAACTTGTGATCATATTTATTTTTTTTTCTTTAAAAGTTTCTTTGCATCTGGCATCATATATCAAGGCTTTTAGGTAAAGCTCTCTCAACTTTTGTCACTGCTTTGCCTAATGATTGTGGATGTCAGTAAGCTTTGCTAGAAGATTCATTATCATTGATTTTAATCTGAGATTGTTTCTTTCTTTCCCTTTTTCCTTTTACTGTTTGCTTCCTATGGCGTTCTTTTCAAGATTAATTATCTGGTGCTCTCTTCTGTTGGCATTTCTCTGTTTTTCCTTCTTTACATACTCTTGAAGCCTCCCATGACCCATGATCTTGTTTCAGTAGCCTTCAGTACGCAGCCACACAAGACAATGAACTTATCTTTAAATTTTAGAAGATTATTATTTTATTAATATTTATTGCCAATACTATTAAAATGAATTGTGATGCATTTGATTTTAGCAAAGAAGACACCAAACATAATAATCGAAAAATAATTGTTGTGGATTATTAGTCATTGTTTCTTGTTGTATTACGGTAGTGATAAAATTTTGGAAGGTCTTAATTTATAAATAACAAAAGGCTCACAAATGTTCTTCCTATAATTCAGTTTGATTAGGTATTAATTAAGAAAATTTAGACTTGGGAAACTTTGTGATCAACAATGGCTTCATAATAAAACTATTTGTTGTGTTTTGCTATGGTCCGAACAAAACAAATCATGCAATAGAAAAACTGAATAAGAAAACTGTCTCACTTTTCAAATTAATATCCAAATACTTTATTTCCTGTCTAGCAATGCCAGCAATAAAAAGGAGGGAAAAATAAGCTGATCTCGTAACAGCTGAAGCTTAAACTACAAGATACCAACTGTGCAAGTTTGCCATACTAAGAGCAATCAAAATATCGCTAGTTTCAAACTACATTTTGTAAACCTAAATAAAAAACTGATTACAGGCATAAACAATTCCATGCTTTCACTTTCATTTGTTATATAACACGTAATGTTTCTGGCGTAATCCATATTACTTCAGGCAGGGGGGTTACCTTCATAGTCTCAGATGTTATTGAATTCAGCATATGTTAAAATTCAGGAGTAAGTTTGTTTGTTCCCCCCCCCCCCCCCCCCCCGAAACGAATTCCTGCCCTGAGATATAGGCCTCTAAAGATGACACTGCGAACACCATTCTGAAGGTGTAAATTTCGGAAAAAAAATTTACAATTCTGTATCTCTGGAACAGTTCTAGATTTTTGTTGGGTGTTTTTTATTTGAAATATAATTGCATTCTGATTACAAAGAAATCCTCCATTTGGACTTATCTGTCAAAGTTCTTTTACTATAGCATTCTGAACTTTTTTTATAATTTATAGAGAAAAATTTTTTTTGTCAAAAATGCTGATCCATACAATTCTGATTTTTTTCTGTTGATTGGCACCAAATAGTTCTATATTCCCTGAAAAGGGAAGCTTCCACTTTTAAGCTGGACAGGTTTTATTTTTAAAAAATCATTTTTTTTAACTTTCAAGGGTAATGTATGTCTTCACTGAAGTTGTTTCTTACTAGGGTGAAGTAGGGTAAGTGTAACCACGTTTTGGCATAGTTCAACTTTGACACCAAATTGCCAACTTGTTATTGAAGATATGATTTTTAAATTTCTCATGCTTAAAGTTTGACTTATTGACTTTTAAACAATACACATTTTGTTTTTGAAAAAAAAAAAATTATATGGTCAAATAATTGCTTTCAAAATTTTGTGTTGTGAGGTTACACTTGCCCCATGGTTCGGGGCAAGTGTAACCCCGCGTTGTTGTGCCCATACAGAGCATTGTAGAAGAGACTTGGGGTAAATGACCTGATTACCCAATATTTACTGAATTTGAGGGTTTTTAAATTACTAAAATATCTTAAATTTTACTCAAGATATGAACTTTTTTTCACATGCCTCTTTGTATATTTTGAAATACACAGAAAATGTTAGCTAAACTAAAAAATAAGTGTTAGCCAAAACCATAAAACACTGAAACAGAATGCATCATAGATGATTTATTTTTGTTTTAGGCCAGTAATTTATTAGTTTAAATTCTACAAAAGTAATATTTTTTCTTTAGGAGGCAAATTAACAAAAAATAATAAAATATCTAGTCTCAAGAGAAAAGAAAAATTCACTTTATAAGTTCACTTTCTATTATTATTCATGGTAATTGAACTAAAGTTGTTGGCAATTTGTGTTTAATGCTAAACTGCCCTAACTCAACTTATTATATACACACACTCAGGCCCTAACTATTATTCAGTCACTGAATGTTGTATGAATCAAATGTAACACCAAATGTCAGGTCTCCCTTGTGACCCAAAGTAGGCTCAGGCAGCACTGAAATGACATCAGAGGATGGAACTTCCGTCTCATCTCTTCTATCAGGCCAGTAGAATGTGGTGCCATGTTTATTTTTGCATCTGAGGAAACTCACTTCTGGATCTCCTAAATCACTAATTTTGGTAACTTGGCCCATAAAATGAACTTTATTACATTTTGTTGCAACAGCTACCCGAACATAGTTTCCAACTGTAACTTTATCTTTGGCTTCAAAAAAGTTTGTCTCTTTTTCTTCTTCTTCACAGTTTATCATTCTTTCCTGAGATCGTCCAGTGTTGTTATAGTCCCATTTTCTTCATCACTACTTATTAAAGATAGGCCACCTTCAGTTTCACTTTCTTCACTTTTTGATTCAACTTCCAGTCTTTTTTTCTTGTTACCCACATGAACAATCAGGGATTTTTTTTTTCCACAACTTTCTGAGATGCCATTTCAGATAAAGTAACAGCACTTTGTTTGGAAGATTTAATTACCAAGCCCTTTTTTATGCCAATAATGCTTTTTTGTTTTGCTTTCTCCTTATTATTCTTGTTTCCTTTAAAATCTTTTTCTTTATAGATACTATCTTGAAAAGTGATAACTTCAGCTCCTGGTGCAATCCTTTTCTTCTTTGTTTTACCAGTGGGACTATACTGTCTGACTGTTTCCAATAATAAGCTTTCAAATGACAAATCAGAAGTTCCAGAACATAATGAAAGAACTCTGATACTGGGAGAACTGCAGGGCTTAGTAGATGTAGGCCTATAAAATTCTGGAGGTTGTTCAGCTGGAAGCTTCCCTAAAATCTGAGTACTTTCTGTTAGAGACATAGCTTCCACACAGTCTATGGTTGCATTATCGTGAGCTGGCAAAGGATTTGTTTCTGCCAAAGATTTGGTATGAGCTACATATCGGATCATATTTAGTTTTATCAATTACTTCTCTACTGTAAGGGAATATTCCTACTTTTTGAAAACCACTTTTCAAGAATTCAGGTGGTGTTTCATTCCATACAGCAGTGGGTAGATTGGAAAAGTCATGTTTGCTAATTTTTACCCCTTGATGATGTGTCTGGTGACGAGTAAACCTTTGGTCCCAAGTAGATTTCACACTCTTAAGCACTGCTACATCCATTGGCTGCAGAATGAATTATCATGCTCAACATTGTTGTCAGTCAAACAATGCTTCACATACTGTACTGTAATTGAAATGGTGGCATTCTTTACAGTTCTGTGTCATATTTTATAAAAGGAAACGTGGTTTAAAAATATAGTAGACTTAAATAAAAATTAAAAGATCTCACACAAACTCAGTATACCTACAAATCCAGCACATCAGGTATTCTGGTATTCATATGTACAGAAAGGCCAGTTTAGTTGATCTAGTGCGATGGCAAAAACAAGGTTACGGCTTAAATAAATAAATATGTTCCGGTAAGTTTGTTTGGGGTAAGTGTAGCCCCCCCTGGTTACACTTGCCCCAGCCGATTGGTTACACTTGCCCCACATGGGAAAAAGTTGTGGTAAGTGTAACCATGCCTGGCTTATCAACAGCTTTATCAGTAGAGTAAAACGAATCTCATATTTGAAATTATCATGAAAAAGTTAGTTTGTAACCAAAAAATTGTGCAGTTATCTTTAAAACTGCAAAAATGACAGACCACCAAATTCTGAGCAGGTCACTCTCTCGCAGAGTGGAAATGTAGACGTCAATTCAAGTCCAAAAATTAATTACCAATTTATGTCAGATTTGACAACTTATGGTCAAATATAACAAAGAAAGGAGTAAATTAACATGTGTGATAGGTCAGAGGTAAAAATTCAGCTTCTATAAGGCATCATAAGCCGAGGTTACAATAAGCCCATGGTTACACTTACCCCACTTCACCCTAATATGTTTGTTACATTGTTTATTTCTATTGTCTTTGTTGCAGTTATTTCTTACACTCTGTTGTTGTTTCTTGTCAGTTTCTTTGTTGTGGTTGTTCATTGCAGGTTTCTGTACTGTAGTTGTTCAATGCTAATTTGTTTACTGAAGAGGCTTCTAAGAAATCTGAGACCATTCAGCAAGTTCTGTGGTTTGATGAGGAATTTACCAGTTGACAGAGTTGCAGTGTGTTTTGTGAAAAGGACTGTTTGAAATGTCTTCTGACTGGTGCCACAGGACAGTGAAGTGTGCTGACTATTTTCATATCCATAAAAGAGCGATATATACGACAAACAAAAAACAGACTTTGTTCAGGTTGAGAATACATGTTCTCATTTGAAGACTCTGTTTCGAAGTGAAGATGTTTCCAGTGATGAATTTTTGTGTTCTAAATGTTTTGACAGAATAACTACAATGATAGTATCTGAACAAAGTGAAGTCTCCCATGGTGGAGATGATGCAGATTTTGCATCAATAGAGGAAGAATTAAATACCCTGAATCAATCAACTACAGAGGTAGCTGTCAGTCCTGTTAAAAAAATTTTATCAGTGAAGTTGAGTCATAAGCTCTATGCATCAAGAAAGTACAGAGAAATTACTAAAGCTATGGATGAATACACTACAGCAAAACAGACCACACTCTTCAAAGTAGAAATTCCATCTTCAGAAGAAAATGAACCAAAGCACCCTTGCCCCTCTTGCCAGGAATTTTTCACGAATATCAATTCAGTTGTTGAATATTGTGCAAGTTTTAACTATTACTCAGGGACATTTTCAAAGAAGACAATTCTGAACCATGTTCCATCAGTATCAAAGTACATGGTAGACAAATCAAGAAATGTGAGATCTGTAAAAGGAGTCTTTGGAAGACCAGATACCTATTATGGTCATCCTGTAGAAGCAGCTCAAGTTCAAACAGTGCAGCCATTTTATCTGGAAGATAAATGGGACTGTTCTCGCCAGAGTGCCAACAAAAAAGACACTAGAACTCTTAACAGTTGAAGGTCAAAAAGTTATGAAAGTGAAGAGGTACATGACTCACAGTATTAAAGAAACTTTTGCAGTTTATAAGAGCAACTATACAACTTTGGATATTGGAAGATCAAAATTTTATGCACTACGACCTAAGTGGGTAGTTCCACACCCATCTACAGTGTCTGTTTATGTTTGTAATGCACGAATTTTGAACTTTGTTTGGTAACTTTGAAGAACTTACTGGAGCACATGACGTATGACACCTCTGTTGAGAGTGTGAAGTCATTAGTAGTCTGTGACATAAAGCGAGAGACTTGTTAGCTTCAAGAATGTGGTGACTGCCTGGAAAGGGAAGACTGCGTTTACAGACACTTGTCTGGAAGACGTAGCAGATAACTCTGCAGAAATTACATATACGACATGGGAGTAAAATAAGCTAATTAAGAAAACTGTTACCTTTGACAGTTTAACTGATGAACTTGGAAAATGGTCAGTGAAAGCAGTAACACACTAGCATCTGAAATTGCAACAACAACACATTGCAGAAGTAAAAGGGTGTGTACAGGCTGAAAAACTATGTTTAGTGTTTCACTGTGATTTTGCTGACAACTGGTCAGTAATTCTCTCACAAGAAGTACAAGGGAATCATTGGAGCAATGCCCAGGTTTCAATTTTTACAGGAGTGACATATTTTCAAAACAAGACCACAAATGTTACAGTTATAAGTGATGGCACAGGACATGCTTTGCAATGCACAAAATTCTTGAACTGCAAACAGGGGCAGAGAAGATCATCATTATTTCTGATGGTGCTCCTAGTCATTTTAAAAATCGTTACCAACTGTTTGAATTGAGTAAGTTGCTTGTGCCAACTGACTGGGTATACAGTGCTACTGGTCATGGGAAGGGGCCTTGTGATGGTGTATGAGGACTGCTGAAGCGCCATGCTACACCACAGCCCTCATTCTTTTGTCCAAAGAGGAAATCAAAGGATTCTGTGAGCAGAAAAAAGAAGAATGGTCCAACAAACTATTCCTGTGAAAGGAATTCAGAAGACACATTTTTAGATTCAAAGTGATGGGCAAACTCATATTGCACGCACTTTAAAGAGCAAGAAAGAAGAAATTTCATTCATTCGGCCAACACCTCAGAAACAGCAGGATAATATTCAAAACAACAGCCTGAGAAGGGGGATGTTTGTGGTATGTGTGTATGACTTTGTGATTGATGGATTGCAGAGGTTATAGACACCAGTTATGAGTTAAACAAAATTGTAGTGAACTTTATGCTACCACATGGACCAGATGCTGGATATAGATTTCCAGCTGAAGAAAAGCAACAACACTATCAATGCTCACTTCCAGTTTACAATGTTTTGAAGATTGTAAGTGCTCCAGTTCCTATTGGTTCAACAGGAAGGCATCACTCTATATCAAAGAAAGATATTGAAGCAGTGGAACACATTTTTAGTTCATTGACTGGCTAATTTAAATACAAAACAGAGTGCACAGAAGTTGCATAAATTGAAACCTTTTAAGTACCTGGACCTTTCACATACATTTCGAAACCATTTAAAATGCTTGAAAAAGGAGTCTCTTACTCATCTTTTAAAACTAAAATTATGTTAAATAAGGCTACATTTTGATTTTTATGGGCCTGTTATGTGATAATATGTGGTAATATAACGGGTTTTATGTATGGCAAAAATTTCAATTGTTTATAAAACCTGTTCAGCCTAAAAGCGGAAGCTCTCCTTTTCAAGGAATGTAGAACTATATGGTACTAATCAACAGAAAAAAATCAAAATTTTATGGACAGCCATTCTTGGAAAAAAAAAAAATTCTCCGTAAATTCTAAAAAAAATGTTCAGAATGATACAGTAAAAGAACTTTTACAGGTAAGTCCAAGTGGAGGAATTCTTTGTAATCATGTAGCAATTAACTTACAAATAAAAAAACCAACAAAATATCTAGGACTGTCCCAGAAATACAGCATTTTACAATTTTTTTTCCAAAATTCACATCTTCAAAATGGTATGCCCAGTATCATCTTTGGAGGGTTATATCTCTGAGCAGAAATTTTTTTTGGAGAAAACAAAAAATATGTATTCCTTCCTTACTAATGTAATCCTTATAAAGTAGGCTATTTGACTGTGTAAACAACAACATCCTTTTAAGTTAATTAAAATTTCATTGCATCAATGTAACTTCTGTGACATGGTTCAAAAGTCATAGGCCTATATATCTAACCAGAAACAAGAAGTGTCAACAGCCTTGTATCATGTTGTCAATCATCATCCGACGGAAAGACAATCAACATGGCATTTTAATTGCAGTGTGGTCCACAGACAAAGCAAAAGTTTTGGATGACAAAGATTTGCGGGGCAGGATCGGACGCTTCCGTATTTCCCACTAACAGTCATTAGCTAGATTTTATTTGGTGATGATAGCAATAGTTGTGCTATTTTGGCTGTGTGACAATTTTCAAGTGACTCCATAACAATCTGCATAAGTTTTCAGGTAAAATATATTGTAAGAAAGTTCAATGCTATAAATCTGGACAAGTTTCAACGGAACTATTTGCTCCCTTAAAGAACTGCATCATATAAATTTTACAAGCACAGTTGTTCTTATTTTTGCTAACACTTGAAAAGGCTCTTCAAATATGGATGATTAGATAAAAGAATTAGTTAAGAACAGACCGCAATGTGTGAAAGTGGAAACAGAATACATGATAAATGCTGAAGAGAAAGGGTCAAAGATACCATTGAAGGCCATAAAACCAGTAACATTATAAAAATTTAAAGAGAAGCCAGAGAAGAAAAATGTGTTGAGAATGGTTGTCTTCTAAAACGGATATACAAATCTAGCCAGTGGCCCAAAAGAGCGCCGTGGTGTAAATATCAGGGATGTCAGTATATATGACTACTCAGAAAAAGAAGTGAAATAGCAGGAAAATTATCAACTAAAGAATTATTTGTGTAATTTTGCACACGATAAAAACTTTATACTATGCTAAAGTTGTGTGAACAATGAACATAAATGAAGAACTGGAAATAGCTAATTAATTGCATTTAACTGCTCTTAAATCTGACATAAAAATTTATGGCTACGATATTAATCGTAATGGTATTGGTGATTCCAGGAAGGGGTGGGCTTCGGCTATTGGTCTGTTAAAAAAAAAACTATTTGACAATGCCTTGAAACTTAACAGCCTCAGAAATTTTCTCATTATTGTCGTTTGTATTGTAATAGATTAAGTAAGAAAAGAACTTCCCTTACTGTAGCTAATTTGATACATAATTTCTGAACTCAGGCCCTCTTCCCCCAGTCCGAAATCCAGAATTCGACTCTGAATAATTCTAAACAAATGAGCCTTTAAAATTTACATCAATAACATTAACTTGGGAGTTTCCGATACAGATTTGATACCTAAACGGACACTATCTGTACTCCCACTAGTTTGATCCTTTTCAGATCAGGCCAACAGGTATGTCGATAACAAATTATGATATACTGTCTTTGTGCAGTATACTAGCGTTGTATGTGCCAGCAGCATAGTACATGTGATGAGCGACATCAGTCAATTAATATTTTCTGAAACTAGTTAGCAGAGGTAGATTAAATATGCTCCTGAACTCGTCGGAATAGTGGCTGCAGACATTAATCAAATATCTGAAGGACTCTCAGACAACAATCTGGATCGATGGTAATTGGAATAATAATATGCATACTTACTATTGATGTTACTTTGTAAACGGTGAAACCTTTTTTATGTTTTCTCGGATCAGATACAATAAATTTTCTAATCCAGTTATCATGACTTGGTGTCATTATCGTCGCGTTCTTCAATGCATGAATCAACAGTCATCAATTGCTTGTGTATCTCTTCTTGAGAACTATGTAATCATTTTCATAAATATTACATAACAACACAGGCACAACACAGTCTACTCTGTTTACATGCCGCACCTAAACCCTTCAATACTTGACACCTTGCGTCAAAACAAAACGTCACATGCGCAAAATATTATCTTTGGTATCCCAGCAATCAACAAACCTCTCTGACCTTTTTAAACACGAAAACATAGCAACCCCGTTTACATGGGGTTCCCAAGACCGGATTACGTAAACCGATTTCTCAGTGTCGCTTCTGGGTTGCCAAGGGAACTGGCTTGGATTGTCCAGTTACATCTTGTCTTCAGAATATTCGGTTAATATGGACTTATTGTGAAGTCAACGAGAAGCAGAAATATTAGACTGAACAAGAAACTGTCTATCTGTAACATGTAAGTGAAGCGAAATTATGTTGATCTGCTGTATTCCAGACGCCATATTTAACTGTGCTAGCAAACCCACTTCAGACCACATGTAAACACGAGAGCGAAAAGCGGTTTTCAAAATTCAGTTTTCGTCTTTCGGAAGATGTGTCGCATGTAAACGTAATGTACAGCCTTATACTGTACAAATTAGTCCTACAATTAGTACATAATCATAAAAGTAAATATTCTTACCGCACTCCAGGATACCGGTAGTGTTTAATTCAGACACTATGTATATATCGTTCAGAAAAGAAGAAGTTATCAGCATGGGGACTCAGCAAAGTTAAATCCTGATATTTGGGCATAACAACCAACAGAAACAACAGAAATCTTAAAAAACAAAAATAGACTTCAAGTAGTAACCTCTTGTCAATATAAACAGCGCTGTCACATCCACTGAAAGCCACTGAGCTGAGTTTGACACAGCCACTAGATAACAGACAAATTTCCACTGAATTTCGACTTCTTGTAGTCTTCACATCATATCAGTTCAGAAGACAAGTGATGATTAATAATAATTTCTGATTTTTCCTTCACCGCAGCAATGAACAATCTCTGTAGTGCGAGTTTGTAGTGTTCTGAATGAAAGCTTGAGTACTTTAATATCTTGATATACACAGAAGTGTAGCCTGTTACTACCGTTAGTCATTCGAGATGCGACCAATACTCGTAATTTTGTATTCTAGCTTAAATTTCCTTTACTTTACCCCTTATAATACATAAAGCAGAAACTTTTAGCTATATTTCAAATCTTGGCAGATCATATTATGACAGATTCTTTACTAGAGAACAAACATATTTTCAGACTTTTTGCTATGCCAGCTAGCTTGGTCATTTGCCTTAATCAGTTCTAATAGTTCATGATAAGCTCCTACAGTAAATGTCAAGAGTGCTGACAGGGCTGAGGCAGAGGCTCCATCTCCATCAGATTCCACACCTAATGTGGTAGCCATTCATTATCTGGAAGTAATAGTCGAAGGGGTGGCACTGCTGGGCACTGGTGTGGAAAGCACAGTTTATACTGGTGCTATATTGGAGCCAGTGGCAAAGCAATATGGTGTGCAGATCAATTGCGGTACTGAAATAGTGCTGGGCATGGCATCTATGTGACCTCTGATGCTCACAGACTCATCTTTTTGCTGAGGCAAACTAGGGTCCCGCTTTTGTCCGTAACAAAGAACATCCAGTGTTCTTGGTGAGCTGTGAATGTGTCTAGTGTTTACCCAGGACTGTGTTCGAATATCTGTGCCCATATTGATCTCCATCTCAAAAAAAGGGTCTCTTCATCATCGTTGGAAACGGGAGCTGCAGGGAAGAATGACAACTGCCATCGGAAATTTCAGTTGTGCAGCGCCTGTTGACAGGATTGAAGTTGAAGGTGAAGGGATCACCCTTCATTTCATCTGCAATGGCTTTTCCATCTGTGACTTAAATTCATAACAAAGCACCCAATCTTCAAGATTAACATTGGGTGCAAAGATGTCATTGTTAGGTGTTCAGTCCACATCTGCAGCAGAGAAGTGCAAACTTAATGGACATGTCTGGGAACTATTATTTGAAAAGGTGATATCAGGGACAACTTCAACATTTAAAAGTGGTCGCAAACACTCTCCTGATGCCTGCAATTGTGGTGGTCGCCATGCTTGTCATATATGGAAAACCAGATTACACATCCTTCACCAGGAGCCATATGGAGTTCAAGAAATTACCTGCATAGCCAGTCTGAAAGTGCTCATATGAGTGATGTCGGACTGCCAACAGTGAGTTGTGCCACAGTGTAGATGACTGGTTCTGCACACAGTGTGTGTGAATCTAGCCCAAAGTGTTAATTTCTTTGTCAGTTCCCAAAAATGGGCAATGCCAAGCTAAATTTTTCCTCCATACGTGTTCCCCAGATTGGCATGATGCAGCTGCAACATCTGCAGGTGGCGGGAGTCTGGGATGAGTATTATTTAATCTGCCAATTCAGCAGGCAGCAGGAGTACACGTCACTGGGCACTGAGGCAGTGCTGCTGCAATAAAATTGACTGTAGAGAAGACAGGCCTATGTATAAAGGCCCTCAGGCCACTCTGCAAGAAGCCGAATGTGAAGCCTTGATTTAAACTATCCAGTGTGGTGACTGATCCCATGTGGATTTCTGAGAAGCAGTACACTCCCCAGCAGTTAGCAAGTGTAATGTAAAAACAATGTTTCACAATGAATAACAAAAAATAGCCCTCACAAATATAGCATGGATGCCTATCTTGCAACAGCATTTAAATAAGAAAAGGCATAAGGATTGTGTAAGTAAAAAAATACACAGTAAATCCAGGCTGCCTTGTTTATTTGCTCTTGTGAGCATACAAGTGATAAGGAAACATAAAGATATTGACATATGGAATAAGATAGAGAGAGAAGAAAACAACAATAAGCACAAGGGGAAATTACTAAATTACACTTTAAGCATTGCCAAGTGGGCCACATGGAACTGAGGAAACAGAAAGGAAAATCGTCATCCTAAAAATCTTGCTCAAACCATCGATTGGCGAGGGGACAGAAACAATCGCACTGAACATTTTGTATAGTAATGGTACTTAATCATTCAGTGGGTTGATTGTTACGAATTGGACATCATATGAGCAGATTCACCAAGAAATGTGTGCACAACAATCCACTAGGGAAAATTCAATTGGAAGTTAAAAACTTGAAAGACAAACGTTATCAAGGTACCACAACGAATCATGTGTCCCCATGAAATCCCTCATGTCATTTCAAACATGTACTCGAATGAATGTTTCCTGACTCTATATCAACCACAGGGCAAAGTAACACTTCTATGAAGATATGCCCTCAGGGGTCTGAAAGCAAAGTCTGCGTCTATTAAAGAACTTGCGCTGGGGGCAAAGTCTACTCTTGTCAGAATCTAGCACAATAGAGTAAACATCTGAGTCTGTCACAATCTAATACCCAAAGTGTTGGAAGTCTTCTCTCTGTAGAAACTTCTATCAGAGATACTATTAATTTCGCTCCTCTATTGTTCTGGGCAGTTCACAAAAAGGCAGCCCCACTAGTAACTTCCTCAGCCAATCAAAACTGCTAAATTGTGGTCAACGAATTACATATATAGAATGGGATTTTTGGTCCCACACAGTTAAATTTTGAGGAAAAAAGTTCCAGTTAATACTCCTACACAACGAAGAAGAGAGAGAGAGAGACAGAGTGAGAGAGAGAGAGAAAATTGTTTTTAACAACTGTGATGGCTTCAGAATGTTGTGATATTCTGGTATTCAGAAAGCTTCATTGTTTATTTGCATCGGCTGTAATGGAAAGGATTGCATACCTGGCCATGTTCCTGACTTTGTGGCGTCACCAGTAAATGACTATCTTGACATGAAAGAACAGTTTCGGCTCAGCAAGAGTTATGTCTCACACTTAGCTATTGAAAGCCATTCACTTGGAAGTTTTTTTACAATGACAGAGACTATAGCCTGCAATGAGCACAGCAGCACTGGTTTGTTCTGATGTAGCACTACGCAAACAATTCTCAAATTTGTGACTGCCTTGAAGAAAGGTCATTCCTTTGGGCAGCTCACGACACCTTGGCACTGGATGATGACCTCTAGGAGCGAAAGTATTTGTTTCTGGACTACATCTCTCGACAGTAAAAAAAGAAGACGTAATGTAACGCTAAAATTGATTTGCACAAATAAAATAAAACTAGAAAGTTAGATGGCTGAAGATGTTTTGAATTGACATGTTTTACTGAGCAGCTGAGGTCCCCCAGCCATCTTGTTTATACTAGATGGTCTTACAGCGTCTCTCCAGAGTGTTCAAGAGTGAAACAAAATGCGTACAGTAAAAGAACCACCTTTACACTCCGTGGGCTGGGCATTTTTGCATCTTCTTGTCACAAGGTTCATGGAGGCAGAATTTGTTTCGTGTCTCCGCCCTTGAGAAGAGAAGCGTTTCCTTCTGTGTAACTACACTAAGGACATCAACTACCTCGACTTAGGCATGGGCCAGTTCCAGGACAAAAGTGTCCATCTAGTCAGCAAGTGGAATTTTATCCCTTTATTAATGATGAATGAAACTTGCTCATGCATTGCCTCTACCAGGAGATTCAACTAAATTACAGTGGGAAGAAAGAGATGAGACAGGCATTTTACCGGCGCCATGTAATTGTCTCTGATACTTTTTGAATCCTGTGTTTATTCTTGTTGCCCATTGCGAAGTACGATAAAGCATCAGTGTTAGAGTGTTGCACTATGGGATGGTACGAAAAATAGTGTATTGAAATTGCTGTAATAGAGTTATCATCTTCGTAACTGTTGTGCCACTTTTTTATTGTAGTCTGGTGCATGGGCCAAACAAGCTTATGAGAGTGTGAACAGTTACCTGATAAAGTTTAGTACTATGTAATAACACTTGTAATTTTTAACACACTTCCTGAATTTTAGAATAATTAATCTGTATTGCCAGTAACATCTTTGACACACCAGCTACTTTTTGATCTGATCCTGTTATGAAATAACTAGTTAAAGGCTGTTGTCAGATGGCGTTTCTCATGCTAAAAGAAGAGATTACAATACTCCTCATATGCCCACTTACAACTAAAACAAATGGTTGATTTTAGCCATGAATGAGATGCATTTCCAAAACTAGCACTTGTGAAGTGCTTCACTCAAACAATTCAACTGTATATTGGAAAAAACAAAGACATCTTCTGGTTATGTTTAAGACCACTGTGTTGCTGACTGCAAAATAAATGTTCCTAAAATTTTTAAATAACTTTATCGTGATGAACCAATGACATGCAGTGGAGGTAGTTAAAACAGTGAGGAACGTTGTAAATTAATTGCTCTAAATAGATCTGGAATACTTGCAATCCCAATTGTTTTAACGTATCTGAACATAATGAAATAAGAAAGAGTCATATTTTTTCTTTTGTATTTCAATCCATTGCGGCGATACCGAACAGATCAGAACTACCACCTTCTGAAATTAGGAAGATAATAAACTCTCTCAAGAATAAAAGCTCACATGGAATTGATGGCATTTCCAGCAGGATAATAAAAGCTTGTTCCCAAGAGAGAAGTGGGATTCTTAGCCACATATGTAATAGCTCTCTGAAGAAGGGTATTTTCACAGATAAACTGAAGTATGCCATTGTTAACACAGCCGGCCGGTGTGGCCAAGCGGTTCTAGGTGCGTCAGTCTGGAACCGCGCGACCGCTACGGTCGCAGGTTCGAATCCTGCCTCGGGCATGGATGTGTGTGATGTCCTTAGGTTAGTTAGGTTTAAGTAGTTCTAAGTTCTAGGGGACTGATGACCTCAGATGTTAAGTCCCATAGTGCTCAGAGCCATTTGAGCCATTTGTTAACACACTGCATAAAAAAGAGGATATGTCTGATGTCAACAACTACTGCCCAATCTCTCTTCTGACTGCCTTATCCAAAATTCTTGAAAAAGTATTGTATTGTACAGTAGCTTCACACCTTTGTGAAAATAAAGTTTTGACAAAATGTCAGTTTGGTTCCCAGAAAGGTTTTCCAACGGAAAATGCTATATATTTACTTTCACTAATGAAATATTAAATGCTCTGATTAACTGGAATTCACCTGTTGGGATTTTTTGTGCTCTCTCAAAGGCTTTTGATTGTGTAAATCATGGAATACTTCTAGATAAGCTCAAGTACTGTGGAATGAATGGTACAGCACCCAAATGGTTTAAATCATACCTAACTGGAAGAGTGCAGAAAGTTGAAATAAGATGTTCACATAATATGCTAAAAACTGGTGATTTCTCAGACTGGGGAACAATCAAGAATGGGGTGCTGCAAGGTTCAGTCTTGGGTCCTCTGCTGTTCTTAATATATATTAATGACTTGCCATTCTATATTCACAAAGATGCAAAGCCGGTACTTTTTGCCAATGATACAACTATAGCTATCACACCCAACAGACAAGAATTAACTGATGAAATTGTAAATGATGTTTTTCAGAAATCATTAAGTGGTTCTCTGCAAATGGGCTCTCTTTAATCTTTGGCAAAACACAGTATATACAGTTCCACACAGTCAATGGAATGACACCATTAACAAATATAGACTTCGATCACAAGTCGGTAGCTAATGTAGAATATTCAAAATTTCTAGGTTTATGCACTGATGAGGGGTTGAACAGGGAAAAAGACACTGAAGGTCTGTTGAAACGTTGAAGTTCAGCTACTTATGCTATTAGGGTCAGTGCAAATTTTGGCGATATGCATCTCAGTAAATTAGCTTACCACACCTATTTTCATTGTCTGCTTTCGTATGGCATCATATTCTGTGGTAACTCATCATTGAGTAAAAGAGTGTTCATTGCACAAAAGCATGTAATCAGAATAATTGCTGGAGCTTATCCAAAATCATTCTGCAGACACTTGTTTAAAGAGTTACGGATGTTCACTGTAGCCTCACAATATATATGTTCACTTATGAAATATGTTATTAACAATCCAAATGAATTCAAAAATAATAGCAGTGAACATGGCTACAACACTAGGGGAAAGGATGATCTTCACTATTCAGGGTTAAATCTAACTTTGGCTCAGAAGGGGGTAAATTATGCTGCCACAAAAGTCTTTGGTCGTTTACCTAATATCATCAAAAGTCTGACAGATAACCATATAGCATTTAAAAGGAAATTAAAAGAATTTCTGAATGGCAACTCCTTCTACTCATAAGATGAATTTTTGGATATAGTAAGTGGATAATTTCACCACTCCCACCAAAAGAAATCAGGTGTCATGTAATATTTTGTGTAATGTAATAGCTTGGATAGACACCTTTTATTAACCTGACACGTTCCACATCATTATGAAGTGTCGTTTTCATGATCTATTGAACAAGTACTAATCTAATCTACTATCGACAAATTAAACGAGAGATCCCCACACCCACCCTTTGGCACGTTTGACTGTGACAAATGATCATTACTTTTCTAGACCATTTATTCTATTGGTAATAGGCCTACAGCAATTTAGAGACTCTAGTATTGGGACTGTTATTTTCATAAAAATGGCGTTTGCAACTATACTGACGACTGTTGTTTGTGCGCTTGGCTCTATTATCAGCGTTCTGATGTTTTACGTGCATACAGTTGTCTGTCTCAGATTTAAGTGTTGGACTTATTTTCAAAATATTCGATTAACATTATGTGTGACGGCAGACTGTACATTGTTTTATTTTCATGAAAATTAGGCTATTTTGCTTGTGTAGGTACTAAAGGTATCTGTGATTCTGTCAGCCAAATCTCTTTATATATATAAACAATCTGTTGGAAGAACATCACCAACTGAGAATTATACCAGAGGTTGAAAATACAGCTTCAGTTGTAAATTTCTTTTATTATCATACCGGCTAAGGCCAAAACTGGTCGTGATAATAACAGAAATTTACAACTGAAGCGTTATTATCACTACCAGTTTCAGGCTTATGAGAGCCCAAAACCGGTCGTTATGATAAAAGAAATTTACAACTGAAGCGGTATTTTCAACCTCTGGCTCTTTATATATTTTTTAATCTGAGATAGGTTACAAAAATCTAAAAGCAATTTAGTACTTCTACTGTCAATGTTATTTAAAGCTTTCCTTATTCATATAAACAGATCTTAGTAGGTATTTTAATTATTTATTTCTAGCATAATGTTAAGTTATGAACATACATCTGACATATAGAAGTGATCTTAAAAATGTAAAAGTGATGAAAAATTTGTGGAAAAGAAAATAAGTTGATACTTTTTGCAAAAGATCTTTCTGCTTAAATTTGTTGATTTGTTGTTTCATCCAGATGTTTGCACCAAGCCTCCTAATATATTTTATTAAGTTAATTTTTTCTTGCACTTTTGTGTACACATACTTAGTTAGTACTTTTCTTGTAAGACACTGCTTATTGTGTTTTATGCTTTCTTCAGGTTTTATCATTTCAATTTTAATACAGTACTGCATGAGTTCCTCATTGCTGTTCTTGGTAGCAGCGCAAAATGTTTTAGATGGGCCCACAGTGTGCTTTAGGTTAGTGTATGATATATTAAACATTTTTCCATTTCCCAGTACAAACTGATTTTATTATCTCATTATTTACATATGATGAGCCTCGTTTTGGCAGTTTTCAATTTTCAACTAATCCTGCAATATATGGCAAACAGTTTTTTTGTATAATGTTATAACAACATAAGTTTGATGATTTATACCTATTTTGGAAGTTATTTACGTTTTCTGGGTTACAATATAGTGTCATGGAGTGTCTGTTGAGATTTTTGTTCAGCTTCATCTCTGCTCAAATTTGTCAGAAATTCGTGTATTGTGTGCACTTTTTTATTCGTACTCATAATTTGTGTTGAGAATTATATTGTTTTTTGGGAATGAGATTTTCATTCTGCAGCGGAGTGTGCGCTGATATGAAACTTCCTGGCAGATTAAAACTGTGTGCCCGACCGAGACCCGAACTCGGGACCTTTGCCTTTCGTGGGCAAGTGCTCTACCACTAGAGCACTTGCCCGCGAAAGGCAAAGGTCCCGAGTTCGAGTCTCGGTCGGGCACACAGTTTTAATCTGCCAGGAAGTTTCATATTGTTTTTTATTTATTTCTTGACATTGGGAGGTGCTGAAAATAATCCTTTCTCTTTTAGGAAATCAAGAAAGTTTTCTAGACATTCCTTGTGCATTAGTTCTGTTTGTTCACTAATAGTTTTGCCAGAAATGCGTCTGTGTGATATAAATTTCTATTTCTTCCATAATAATAAATGAAAAGCACCAGTTTGGTTTTGTTCTACAATATTAGTTTTATTGTTAACCGATTTTTGGCTTACAAGGCCATCTTCAGACATTCACTGAGTATTATCACCAAAGAAGTTACAATAATATTTATTATGGTTTCTTTAGATACATGATGTAGAATTTTTATTGCATTTTCTGTTTATTCTGCTCTGTGTTTATGGTTACATAAGTGTTATTTGCTAAAAGGAAACCACAACCCAGCTTTGGGACCTTTGTCCCTTCTTCAGATGGCTATAAAATTTGAGTGCATAAAAAGTTAAAATGAGTACAAATAGTGCATCCTTGGTACATGGCATAAAACTGAATTTAACGTCTGTCATTCAATTTTTATGGACACATATTTCATATGCAACTGAAGATGAGACACAGCCCCCAAAACGGGCTTATGGTTTCCTTTTAAGAAATAAAAAGTTTTGCAACTATAATGAATCTTATCATTGCTGATACAAAGATCGTATTGTTCTGTGCTTTCATGTATTGTACAGAGATATAATTTGTGTTGAGTGTTCTGTTGTTTTGATTTATTTCTTCACATTGTGAACTGCTGAAAATTATCCTCCCTCTTTCAGGAAAACGAGAAAGTTTTCTAAATGTTACTGTGCCTTAGTTCCCTTTGTTCAGTAAGAATTTTGTCGAGAAATGCGTCTGTGTGATATAAATTTCGAGTTCTTCCAAAATGTTCATTATGGTATCTTTGGATACGCAATGTAGAATATTCATTGCACTTTATATTCCTTTTTGCGAAAGTATGTGTTTTCTGTGTTGTTACACGTGTGTTGCATTACTAATCTTTGAAAATAGTGTGTCACATGGCATTATTGCTCCTTTGGCATTCATTTTGAGTACTGAGTGGTGCTGCTTATTAACAGATGGCGTTGTTGTACTTTTGTGGTTTTTAAATAAATGGTTCATTTCATAAACTGCATTTGATGTTTTGACAACACAGTAGTAGGAGATGGCTGATAAAATTTTAATGAGGCATCAGTTTCAGCCATTTCGTCTGATTAATCCAAAACAAAATGGACAAAATACGAAACCAGTCTTGCTAAATGAAGGAAGGAAATGCTAATGCTGAAGCAAGGAAATTGCTAAACCTGTCACTTGACCTTTACTTTGTGCTGGAGAATACGAGGCTACTAAAGAGATTTGGGATCAGCTACATTAAATTTTGATGTTCACTCGGGCAAAAATATTGATCTGCTTAGACCCAAATTTCAGAAAATTCTATGGGAAGCATCTGGTGATATGCAAGGCCATTTAGCCAAATTTGCTAAAGTACAAATTCAGCTGTCATTGTTAGATAAGCCAATGGATGATGGTTATCTTGGTGCATGTTTTCACAAACTTTAGCCTAAGAATGCAATTACATTTATGTTACGATTTACCTACTGAAGAGAAGAAATGAAAAAATTACAAATACAGTGTTTAAACTATATACTGAGAATAACAGATCATGATGACAAAAGTTTTGCTACAGCAATGATGTCGACAATGAAGATTAAGGATTGTGACAAAGGTGCAAATAAACGTCATCTCGAGCAGATACCTTAAAAAAGACCTCATTATAAAAGGAATGAAAATAGCAAATGCTTTTCACGTGGCAAAGTAAGTCAGTTATCAGAAGAGTGTAAAATAGGATAGTAGGTAGTCACAGGGTGTTCTGGCTTGTTTAGGTCCTTGATGACATCCTGCCATGTCGTGTGATTCCTCCCCCCCCCCCCTCTTTGTCAAATGCCAATTGTCCTATGTATAAAATAGCGAAAACTTCAAATTTTGGTGGGAAATTCAAATTTTGTTGGGATTTTCCCCTACTCTGGTGTAAGTAGGTCTGTTGTCGTAAGTAAAACTTGGCAGGAAATTCAAAAGCGCAAAATGTCGATCGATCATAACACCAGTATATACTGTTGTAGCTCTATGATGTCAAAATCCAAGACTTGAAATACTGTTAGATCTGAAGCTGAGAGCTAGGATACTGAGGCATCCTCAGTATGACACCATAATCTAAGATGGCTGGTCTAGGTACTGGATAGGCTCTAAGATGTGAAAGTCCAAAATCTGGAATACTGGCCCTGCTCTATGACATCAAAGACAGAAGGTGTTTGTGCAGATCCAGGTCTGTCTGCTGAACTATTTGACATGTTTCCTCAAGCTGCTATTCACTCAGAGGTGTGCTGTCACTACATACTGCGTCTCAGCACACATGTCATACAGAATCAGAAACCTGCTTCTTCTTTAAGTTTATATCTTTTTGGTTTACGCCTTTACCACCAAACTGTGGCAGGGAAAGGTTTCTCTAGACACACCAGTGCCCCTGCTTACATTGGCCTCCTAACTAAGACTGAGTCTGATAGCGATCAGCCACTGTATTGCACAACATGGAAAGAGTCCTTTGCAGTGTTGGCAAAACACTGTTATAGAACCACAACCCACAAGCTACTGGCATCTGACATGAAGTCTACACACAAAGTGGAATATAGGAGCTCCCAATCCCAATGATACTATGCTGCAGCTGCACAAGTCATAACCTGAGTTATAATGATGGGAAAGAAGAAATATACAGGTACCTACGACCCATACATACATTCTGCATCGAAACTGAAAAATCAAGATGTGCACATTCGCCCGCCTGATGGTGGACAGCTGTGTGCTGACTCTGAAGCAAAAAATAGTTTGAGGTATTACACTTTCAAAATTCACCACAAAAAATGTTTGTGGATTAGATAGTTACTGTTTTACTGATAGCATCATAGCCAGCCCCCTTCATACTGCCATAACCCATAGTTCTTATATCCAGCAGACATGCAGCAACAACATTTGAGAATGAAACATACTTATACTTATTTACTAGCCCAATTGTAGCCATCAAAAATTAGGCAAATTTTGCGTTTAAAACAGCGAATATCAATTGAATTATCACATTAAGGTATACCCAGATTTTTTTCATTCAGACAGAGAACGTAATCGCCCCAGAAAGTTCGAAAAGAAGTTAGGGGATGGTACAGTCCACATAGGTTCGTGGCACTTGGACACTTGAGATGTTAACTTTACTGTATCACCCCCAAATATGCAGTGATGGATGCAGTCAACTGATAATTAATATTGAACAACAGCATTGTGTAACAACTTAGCTGAGGCTTGATGAGTGGTGCAGGTGATGGACATAATGGAAGCTCACAGTTCCACGTCCTGCTCTGATGTATCTGGCACTGCATCAGAGAGATGGTCTGCATGCTGAATTATTGTTGGATGGAATGGATATAGCGGAAACTCAAAATCGGGAAACAGTTCTCCGTGCTGACTTGATATCCACTCCATCTTGTCGCTATCTGCACTGGAGAGGTTGTCTGCTTGCTGACTTTATTTCTCCTGTTATTCAAATGTGCACAATTTCTGCTCCAACGTGTTGGGAGCTGTATCATGGAACATGTCTGCATGCCAGCTTGGTATCTACAGCTCGAATGTATCCGGTACTGCATCATCTACATCAAGGAACTGTTGAAATGAGGAAGAAATAAAATAAAACTACGAAAAACACATTCATACACTTACACATGTTACAAATAAACACTGAGAGAGAAGAATGGTTTAATATTTATGATCTAGCATGTGAGTCAGTTTCTTCTTCCTGACTCTTCTTATGAAATTTCCATCACTCCAAGGTAAATGGTGACAATTATTCAACTGTATGAAATATAATGGTCATGACTTCTGAGTGGTTTGCGTTAGGATGTTCAAACTGCACAGTTGGCCTTGGGGCATGACGGGAATTAGTATGCGCTTGTGCACTTGCCTTGTTATTGTCACCCACTTTCATTTGCTTGGATTCGTCAATAAGCGAAATTTGAGCATTTGGGTGACCGAGAATCCGCATTTCGCGGTCGAGAAGTCTCTTCACCTTCAACAGGTGACTGTATGGTGTGCAGTATATGGTCTCAGAATAACTGGTGGGATATTTCTTGATGGCATGGTGACCACCGAATGGTATGTGAAGGTTTTAGAAGATGATCTCATGCCAATTATCCAAAGTGACCTTGAGTTCGTCAAGTAGTGCTCATGAAAGACAGAGCTCGACCCCTTGGAAGCAGGAGAATGTTTGATGTCCTGGAGGAGCACTTTCAGGACCACATTCTGGCTCTGGGATACACAGAGGCCACTGGCATAGGCCTCTATTGGCCGCCATATTCTCCGGATCTGAACACATGCGATTCCTTTTTGTGGTGCTATGTTAAAGACAAGGCATACAGCAATAACTCCAAAACCATTGTTGAGCTGAAAACAGCCAGCATCGATGTTCTGACACGTCAGGGGTCATGCAGAATTTCGCTACTCGTCTGCATCACATCATCGCCAATGATGGCAGGCATGTCGAACATGTCATAACCTAAATCCGTATATCTCTAGTGACGTTTAAGTGTTGAATAAAGTGTGTGCACACCATTATTTGTAACTAATTTACATTTTTTCATGTAGTTCAATAATTTCAACCCTGTATATCTAAAGTGAAAATTAGTGTGTCATAGGAACATGTGAAATTATAATGTTACTCAAAGCTACAAACTTTCACACTGCTACTGCTAAGCTACAAGCCTTAGAAAAGTGTCTATATATACTTTGCAAACCTTTATGCAGTGGCGAATCATGACAGGAGTTGGGGCATGCAGCCTTACATTAACAGCTCTCGACCAAAGTGAGTCAGTGTGGCCTGCAATGGTGGCAGCACATAAATAACATACAGCGCTATGGAGCAGCTAGAGGTTTAACACATCATT
This sequence comes from Schistocerca nitens, assembly GCF_023898315.1. Taxonomy (NCBI): domain Eukaryota; kingdom Metazoa; phylum Arthropoda; class Insecta; order Orthoptera; family Acrididae; genus Schistocerca; species Schistocerca nitens. The sequence goes on from NC_064618.1 coordinate 781,996,566, forward strand.
CCTGTTAGCCCTCTGGCTGCACTCTTCAGGTATATTGATCACACCAGATGGAGGTAGCGGCCTCTGCTGTGTCGCTGTCGACAGCTACAGTCATCTGCTATCAGTTGGCACTGTACTGCATTGTGAAGGTAGTTGAGCTTTTTCATCAAGAAATACGAGAGTATCGGCCGGCCGGTGTGGCCGTGCGGTTAAAGGCGCTTCAGTCTGGAACCGCGTGACCGCTACGGTCGCAGGTTCGAATCCTTCCTCGGGCATGGATGTGTGTGATGTACTTAGGTTAGTTAGGTTTAATTAGTTCTAAGTTCTCGGCGACTAATGACCTCAGAAGTTAAGTCGCATAGTACTCAGAGCCATTTGAACCATTTTTTACGAGAGTATCTTGGGCAAAACTTGTTGCAGACTGCTACTCTCATGAAAATATCATACTTTCCTGTTATATGTATTCGTCACGTTTTTGTTGATTATGATGCGACTTGTTAATAAGTATAAGCATGTTTCTTTCTCAGATGTTGTTACTGTGTGTCTACTGTATATTAGAATGATGAGTTCGTAATGATCCTATCCATTCTCTCTAGATGCATCCACTGACCTCTGCACCAACATCTGCTTACTACTTCCCTCACCATTTTCTGTCCCTCCTTCTCTGCTGATGGTCAACTCCTGAACCTCGCAATGCACAGTAGCTGCACAGTCTAAGGGCGCCTTGCCACAGTTTGCGCGGCTCCCCACCATCAGAGGTTCGAGTCCTCCCTTGGGCATGGGTGTGTGTGTTGTCATTAGCGTAAGGAAGTTTAAGTTAGGTTAAGTAGTGAGTAAGCCTAGGGACCGATGACCTCAGGAGTTGGTCCTGTAGGAGCTTACCACACATTTCCAAATTTGGTGAACCTCATTCATCTCCCATCCCAAAAGCTCAATAACAATAAATCAGCCATCTCTGTCTACCCTGACCTAGAGAAAGCATATAACTGCGTATGATATTTTGGTCTCCTTTTTAAACTCCAGATTTAAGCACTTCCTATCAACTATGTCCATTTTATTGCATCCTTTCTCTCCATTTTCCCATCCTATGCCATTGTTAATCACAGCAATTCCCATATCTTCCACTCCAATGCAGTAGTGCTCCAGGGTTCCATTCTCTATCATCTCTTTTACCTGCTATACACTTATCAATATGACCAAACCATCTCCTTCCATTCACTTCTGTCACCTCGTGTATGGGTGTGTGTGTTTGTCCTTACGATAATTTAGATTAAGAAGTGTGTAAGCTTAGGGACTGATGACCTTAGCAGTTAAGTCCCATAAGATTTCACACACACTTCTTTCAGTATGCAGATTACACTTCTTCCCTCACCCTTTATCCTACACTCCAGAAATCTCAAGGATTCCTCCAAATCCACCGCTTTAGTTTACTTTCTAGTATAACCAATGGCTCATTAAGATTAGCCCTCCAAAACCCTAACAATAATTATAGGACTCACGACCTGTACCTTCCATCTCCATGACTTCTCCCTCACCATTTTCAACTGTCCTATCCAGTTAACTAACACACTAAAATAGCTTGGGCTAAACTTCGACTGACAGCTAATATGGAAACCTCACCTACTAACCATCGAACAGCAAGGCCACAGTGAAGTAGAACTACTAAAGCTATTAACCAGCTGAATGTGGGGACTACTCCTCGCCACTTTCCTTCAGATGTACAAATGCCTGATCTGCACTATCTTTTGCTACGCAAGTGTTGCATTGAACTCCACTCCTCCTAAATTCTACAAGTCCCTCCAGATTCTTGAACACCATGCCCTGTGCCTTGCTTTCTGCATCTGCTTACCTTCCTCCAAAAGGATCCTTTACCAACTCATCAAATTCCCACCTCTCCTCATTCATATTGAAAACCTCAAAGTAAACTACACTATTAGGAAACTAGACTCCAACAATTCTAATGTGTCCCCTCTCCCTTCCAATCTTAGTGTGCTGCCACACCTGTCCCACCAGCCCTTCACCTATACACCCTACACATCCTCCCTCAAAGACCATCTCCTTCTCATGGACCACAAACTCCACCCTGGCGTATAGCTGTCCCATCAACTCTGAATCCATCCTGCCCTATCCACCTCCCTCAGGGCTCCCTCTTCCTCCTCTCCCTCTACCACACCTAATCATTTTCCTTTTCCCCATCGTCCTTCTTCCCCCTTTTACTCTCTAATCTATAGCTCCCAATATCAGTTGCCCCTCTCCTTGTCCCCCTCAGCCACTCCTGTTACCAATTCTCCATCCTTATTACCACCACGTACTTATCTCCCTCCATGCCCATCCTCCTTTTCATCTACATTCCATCGCTCCAGGGCAGGTACTTTTCTAGTTTAGTGAAAGTGCAAGGTGCTCCGTTTTTAACGGACAGACTATCTTCTGTCATGTTCAGTGTTTTCCCAGTGTTTAGTGTCCTTCAGGTGTTTCTCAAGCTTTTTTAAACTGTGCCATGTGTCCAAATTTTTATCACTGTTTTTAAACAATTCATGAAGACAGCACATACTATTTATATTTCTTCCATTAATGCCACCTTTTAAATTATTTTAATTTCATAGTACATGTGAATGCTTGTTTCTCGTTTTAGCATCTAAGTTAGGATTAAGTTCTATTGCCTGAAGAATGGGTTATTTATGCTGCTGCTAACCCACTCTGCCTATTTGGTACATGGGATGAAGGGGATGAAATAACAATGAAGGAAGAAATAGCAATACTAGGGTGGCTGGCTGTGTTACTGTCAGTAAAATAGCAACTGTCCATTCTACAGAAAAAAATTTTTAGCGAATTTTACAAGCATAGTACCTCAACCAAATTTTTTTAAATTTTTTCTTCAGAACCAATGCCCAAGTGTTCAGGAGGATGCACATGCATCTCTTGATATTTCAGTTTCGATGCAGAATGTATCTGTGGGTTATAGGTTATAATCTACTTGTGTGTATTTTGAACACCTGTCATTTCGGCCTAAAGTACAAATATGCTTCCTGCATTTTTATTATTTCCCATCATTTTAACTCAAGTCATGCAGGCTGTGGCTGCTGTGCCATCACAACAGCATACTAGCATCGTGAATTGGAGTTTCTATAACCCATTTTGCATGCACACTTAACGTCTGATGCCTGTAGATTGTGATACACCACCAATCAGGCTGCAGGGTCATAATGCAGCGTTTTATCTACAATGGAGGGCTCTCTTTCCACATTGCTTGCTGACCATTCATTACCATGCCCATCTCTCTTGAGGCAGCTGGTGTCTGCAGACTGTCTCTAATGGTGATGGTATGTCCAGAGGATCCATTCCCTCCCACATTGTAGAATTAAAAATACAACTGGGAAAAGACTAATCTTAGAGGAGAATCATGGTTATGATGCTTTATGACATATAGTGACATGTAAGCTATGACAACTATGATTGTATGGAAAATTCTGAGATGTGAGTTCTATTTTATTGTTTAAACTTTGTTCATAATTTTGCCTTATTATCCACAATAATACCATTTACCTTATAAAAACCACAATTTTTACATGGCATTTAAGATAAGAATTTTGTTATAGGTAGAGGGGCCATCCGTAGTATTCTGATAACTTCCAACTCCAGCAGTAGCAGAAACATCAGCATCACATCCTGGATGAAGACACTAATAAGAAGAGGAAATGGCAAACAAGCATCACCAAAACTAAATAAGAACAGCGCTACCATCACATCCGTGGAATATTCTGGTAAAGATAGTGTCAGAAATAATACATGCTGTGCAGAGATGTTACAATAGATGGAGTCTCAGGATCACACAGATGTTGGTCAGATCTTGTATCCAAAAGGAGAAAAAAAAACTAAAATGTGTATTACTTCTGCAAAAAATAATTGGCACCTAAGTATTCAGAACACATCAAGAAAATTGGTGTAGACAATAATACTAATGACTGCTTCATTATCATATATTTATTTATAACTGAACACACACTGAAGCTAAAGATAGTTACTGATAGCTACAAAACCATAAAAGACAATTCTACAGAACAGGAATAAATCATAAGTAGTCTTAATAGCAATGAAATCATGGGCAAAAACCAATGGATTTAGAAAATTTGTAAAGAAATGCTCTTTGTAACAGATTAGTATGCAGAGAGTGATGTTTCTCATGCTATGTCCATACTTACTGTCTACTTCTGATGTAAACATTTTATAAAGGAAATAAAAGTAGCTCTACAAGGTGTTACTGAGGAATCACATACGCAGTCACGTTAAATAACCTAAATACAAATGTGCTGAACGATAGCTGTCATACAAGACATTTTTGTGATATCATCATATGTGATCAGCACACCCTCCATAAATTGTAGCAAGACATGATGTGTCGCCAGAAGTGGTTTTATCCCTCCCTCTTTTTTCTTTTTTTTTCTTTTTACTTTTTTTACAGCATTTACAACCCTCAGTGCAGTGGGAACAGGGAGAGACCTGTATCTCCTTAGAGCTCACTTTTCTGTCACCAGTAACTTTCACACTGAATTGAGTGGATGTTAGAAAATTGTATATGACTAAATATGCTAACCATAATGAAGAGTGGTAGCCTTAAAATTGTTGCAATATGAACAAATTTGTGACATCTAGCGTTTGGTGCATTAAAAGTCAAAAATTAAATATTTCAAGTGTAAGTGAACTTTAGAGTCTCTTTCATTTTCTTGTACATTTGTCATGCACTTATTCAGGGTCAGTATGGTTATTAATGGATTTTTCATGGTTAATTTAAGTGGTGGCCAGAAGCCCTTCCTGTTGCAACCCTATTACCCCCTCCCCCAGGATTGAAATGGAAATGGAAATGCCGTGTGGCTAGGGCCTCCCGTCGGGTAGACCATTCGCCTGGTGCAAGTCTTTCGAGTTGACGCCAACTTCGGCGACTTGCGTGTCGATGGGGATGAAATGATGATGAAAGACACACAACACCCAGTCATCACGAGGCAGAGAAAATCCCTGGCCCCGCCGGGAATCGAACCCGGGACCCCATGCGTGGGAAGCGAGAACGCTACCACAAGACCACGAGCTGCGAACCCCCAGGATGGAATATGAGCATCCCAATTATCAGCATGTAGTATTATTCGTATTAAAGTGTGCAGACGTTCTATAAATGTTTGCAAATCATGTAACCAAGGTAAACTTTACCAGCCAAGAATTCACGTTGTGGGATGTGGAAAACCACCTAAAAACCACATTAAAGCTAGTTGACACACTGATCCTTATTGTTAATCTGCCAGGAATATTCTAACAGTGACAAGTGCACCTCCCCATTCTGTAAGCAACACTTTAAAATGCATAGCTATTCTGGTGGCTAACTGTACTCTCAGTTAACTATGGTGAAATAATCGATATCCTGGACACAAAAGTGAACACAAGAAAAATATTTATGGATATTGGGTGAATAAAACATAGAAGTATATGTAAGGTATTGATTGATTGACTGATTTTTATTTGATCCAATCTGATTACATTATTAGGGAGTGTGTACTTCTAATGTAGGACAAGTCAAGTTAATTTAGTTTTTACCTTGGTCAGAAGACTTTAAAGAAATTCAACAATGTGAAAACATAGAGAAGAGATGAGAAAATTTCTTCTCTGTGTTGGGTTACTTGACAAATATACAGTGAACACAGAAATATAAGTACATAGAACAGTAAGAAATGTATGACTATAGTGAATAGTGAATAGTGTTTTATTCATCTCATAACAAACAATTTCTAATCATATGATTAGTGTACAGGAGACACATCAAAAAAATGGATAACACAACTTAGGCCTAATTGGTATAAAGAATTTTAATGTTATTATAAACTTTTATTTTTCTTTCCTCCCTTATGTGAAAGACACCTACATTTACACACAAGACTATATGTAAATTTATCCTGCTCAAATGTTCAGTTCATTCTTCATGAACTCCTCAACAGTGTAGTAGCAGCGTTTGACAAGTATATCATATAGCTTTGTTTTCAGTGCTCTAGGTTCATACTCAGAACATTCTTTCCTTTTAGCTTGTTACGAATTTTCATTGCCATATACTGAGGAGATTGTGCATATAGGTTTAAGCTATGAGTGGGAAGCATAAAATTGTCTTTGTTTCTCGTGTTATACGCGTGATTGAAACAGTTTTTCTCGAATAACTCTAAATTGCTATGTAGAAAGATGATAATATCATAGAGGTATAAGGAGGGAACTGTTAATAACTGTTGTTTTTCAAATAGTCGGCGACATGATGTCCTTGGATGGGCAGTACACATGTTCCTTATTATTCTTTTCTGTAACTTTAGTATGCGCAATGTATTGCTTGAATGTCCCCAAAAAATGATACCATACCTTACAACTGATTGAAAGTAGCTGTGCTATGCAATTTTCCTTGTATTAATGTCTGTTGCACCAGCTAATATTTGCATAGCAAATGCAAAGCTACATAATTTTTTTAACAGGTAGTCAACATGTTTATTCCAATTTAAATTTTTATCTAGTTTTAACCCTAAATACTTCACAGAATCTACTTCTTCTATATCCTGATTTTTATGAGTTATTTTAATTTCTTGGGGCTTTGACTGTTTTGTTCTGAACTGGACCATGTGGGTTTTGGGGATGTTCAATCTTAATCCATTCTAGTTTGTTCATTGTGTTTATTATGTAGAGGGATGTTTTCTGGCTCCTGGTTTTCAATTAATACAGATGTGTCATCTACAAATAAAATCAATGGAGCATTTATATTGTTCGGTAAATCATTAACATAGAACAAGAACAAAATAAGTCCTAGAATCGAGCCTTGAGGGACACCTTGGGCTACTGTTTTCCATTTCGAATAGTAATTTGCTGCATTTGATAAGACAATCACTCTTTGTTTCCTATTTGATAAGTATGAAGTAAGCCAATTTACAACATTACCCTTGATCCCATCCTTGTCAAGCTTATAGATGAGCAGTGCATGATTTACAGAGTCAAAGGCTTTTGTGAGATCACAAAAGATTCCTGCAACTTTATTATGGTTGTCTAACGATGTGCTGATCTTGTCAATAAACTTGTTAATTGCATCAGTAGTACTTTTGCCACGCTGGAAACCAAATTGGTTTTCCATAATAATATCATATTTCTCCATAAAAATTCGAATCTGCATAGCAGCAGCATTTTCAAAGATTTTTGATAGGACTGGAAGGAGGGACGTGGGACGATAATTCCCCATATCCTCTCTTGACCCTTTTTGAGCAACGGTTTTACTTCTGCATATTTCAGCACCTCTGGGAAGCTTCCTTGTTCAAAGGATTGGTTTATTATTTTAGATAGTGGGTATCCTATTATTTTACGTACAAATTTAAGGACTTTTGCTGGTATTCCATCCCAACCTGCAGAATTTTTGTTTTTTAGTTTTAATATAATTTTTTTCTACATCTATTGTTGAAACTGTTTTGAATTTTGTGAGGCATTCAAAATTATGATTTAGTCTAAAGAGACATACATTGTTCTCATAATCTGCAACATTAACCTCTGGTTTCACTAAATTAATGAAGAACTAATTGAAGCATTCTGAAATTTGAGCCGGATTTACGATGAACTCATCTTCAAGCTTAATTGTACTAATTCCATGTCTAGAGGCTTGGATACCTAATTCGGGGTTCACCACTGGCCACACTGCCTTTGATTTATTCTCATGTTTTAAGATTAATTTATTATTTGTCATTTGCTTTGCTGCTTTGACAACTTTCTGAAATGTACTTTTGTATAATTTAACATATTCAATAAATTCAATTTTTTTATTATGTCTTAGTTTCTTATGTAGCTGCCTTTTCTTAGCACTGGAGATTTTTATACCTTTAGTGATCCATTTTAATTTTGTCATTTTATTAAAATAAGATTTTTGTGGAAATATTTCATTGAAAACACTTAGAAAATCCCTTAGAAATGCTTCAAAATTTGCCATGCATGAAATATTTTTATCAAAGTGCCATTCTGTCTCCTTGAGCTTATCATGGATTAGAGTCAAAGTTTCTTGGTTGAAGATCCTTTTTACATAAGCTTTTTTACATGGGACGTCTCTACCTGCTCTGGGTAGCTCAATGAATAATGCTGAATGATCAGAAATTCCTAGACCCAGACAAAATTTATATCCATCTTCAAATACGTAATTCGTTAAAATATTGTCAATGCATGTAGCTGACTGAGCATTTTCTCATGTAGATTCAGAAAAATTTAATTTGGAGCCATATTTTTTTATTAAGTCTGTAAATTTTGATACCTCACATGTTTCATTCAACACATTGATGTTGAAATCAGCAGCAACCACAATTTTTTTCCTCTTTTCTTTACTGAGGTATACTAACAAACTCTGAAATTTACGCAGGAAATGCTCAGTTGTCACCTTCCCTGGGATTCTATAAATTGATATTATAACAAAATTTAAGTCCTTTAACTCAACACAGCAAATTTCAAAAATACACTCTTCATTAAAACAGTTGAAGTCACATCTTACATGGTAATCTAAATCATAATGAATGAGTATGCATGAACCTCCTCGTGACTTATTTATCCTACAAAAGCTGGTAACTGCCTTGAGTTTTCAATTTTATATAAGATTTTTAAGCTATCACTACTAAGCCAGTGTTCATTTAAACAAATTACTTTAACATTTAGAAATACAGATAAAAAAAACTTGTAGCTCATCTAACTTAGAGCTTCTGTCACATGAGTATTCAGCACTTAAACCGTTTATATTACAATTCATTATATAGTTACTACTAAGATCATTTACAAATTTAGTGGAAGAATTAAGATATGTATGTGAAAGCTGTTTCTTAAAGTATATCTAGATCAGTTCTGAAATTTACAGGGAGAAGAAGAATGCATGTAGTAAGCTAATCCACAACATACCAACATGAATAATATTTTGTAGACTTTTTACAGCAACATAAATACTAATAAGATCCTGATAAGAGGAATTGTGATAATACAATAAAAGTAGGGAATGAATTAAGGGGCCAACTTACATCACTAACATACCCAATCAATTTTACTTTGAATTTATGGTTAAGTTAATATCTTAAAATTATAAATTATGTGTGCCTTTGGATGTCAGATCTGGAAGCTGGAGAGATCTGGAGAGATTGGATAAGAATCTCTAACCGTCTTTCCACCAACCTATCGTAAACTGAAGTTGTATCCCCAGTGCAGAAGACAGCTTGTCGGTTGTGGGATCTTCTTTGGTGGAGGCTGCTACACTGTTAACTTGAACCTGTGATTGTGCTTTTTTAGGGGATGCCACTTGCCCAAGTTAGTCTCTGTATCTACAGAGGGCAAGATCTGTAGTACTGACAATGATGGTAGGCGACACTTCTCATCAATGTATCCTGTTTTGTTATTATTTAAGTATTCAAACATTTCACACTGTCTTTTACAACACTGAACATAGCTTTCTTAATTGTACAGTAACTTTTCGACCCAACTTCCGATATAGAGTACGACATGTCCATCCCTGCAGAATGACCGAAACAGTAACCCATCCATCCCTCTGGAACGCCCAAAACAGAGTGACTAATGCAGCCAAAGTACTTCATCTCCTAGGCGCGCCAAAGTGACCTGAAGGTGTCCAAAGCACTTCAGTTGCAATATCGTTACTCTTATGTTTCTCAAAACTGGTGAAATTTATTTAAAAAAGAAACAATATACTCGTTGGGTGATGATGAGAGACTGTCATACCAAAAAGTGGGTTAAATACAATGAAGAATATACAAATAATTAATACAAGAAGTTATTATTATAATAGAGGGAAACATTCCACGTAGGAAAAATATATCTAAAAACAAAGATGATGTGACTTACCAAATGAAAGTGCTGGCAGGTCGACAGACACACAAACAAACACAAACATAAACACAAAATTCTAGCTTTCGCAACCAACGGTTGCTTCGTCAGGAAAGAGGGAAGGACAGGGAAAGATGAAAGGATGTGGGTTTTAAGGGAGAGGGTAAGGAGTCATTCCAATCCCCGGAGCGGAAAGACTTACCTTAGGGGGAAAAAAGGACAGGTATACACTCGCACACAAACACATATCCATCCGCACATACACAGACATGAGCAGACATTTGTAAAGGCAAAGAGTTCGGGTAGAGATGTCAGTCGAGGCGGAAGTACAGAGGCAAACATGTTGAAAGACAGGTGAGGTATGAGCGGTGGCAACTTGAAATTAAGGGAGGTTGAGGCCTGGCGGATAACGAGAGGAGAGGATATACTGAAGGATAAGTTCCCATCTCCGGAGTTCTGACAGGTTGGTGTTAGTGGGAACAATCCAGATAACCCGGACGGTGTAACACTGTGCCAAGATGTGCTGGCCGTGCACCAAGGCATGTTTAGCCACAGGGTGATCCTCATTACCAACAAACACTGTCTGCCTGTGTCCATTCATGCGAATGGACAGTGTGTTGCTGGTCATTCCCACTACAAAGCTCCACAGTGTAGGCAGGTCAGTTGGTAAATCATGTGCCGTGCTTTCACACGTGGCTCTGCCTTTGATCGTGTACACCTTCCGGGTTACAGGACTGGAGTAGGTGGTGGTGGGAGGGTGCATGGGACAGGTTTTACAGCGGGGGTGGTTACAAGGGTAGGACCCAGAGGGTAGGGAAAGTGGTTTGGGGATTTCATAGGGATGAACTAACAGGTTACGAAGGTTAGGTGGACGGCGGAAAGACACTCTTGGTGGAGTGGGGAGGATTTCATGAAGGATGGATCTCATTTCAGGGCCGGATTTGAGGAAGTCGTATCCCTGCTGGAGAGCCACATTCAGAGTCTGATCCAGTCCCGGAAAGTATCCTGTCACAAGTGGGGCACTTTTGTGGTTCTTCTGTGGGAGGTTCTGCATTTTGGCACTTAGCACCCCAATTTGCTGACCAATCAAAAGCAAGTTCAGTACAATTGGTGGACTCTCCCATGGAATGGTACATACTGTACCATATGTCACTTGTACCTCTCTCACCCTTTACCTTGGTGTGATGGAAATTTCATAAGAAGGGTCATCAGAGATCCACCACCTCCAAGAAGAAGAAACTGACTCACATACTAGATCATAAGTATTAAGCCATTCTTCCGGTCTCTCATTAGATCCCCTACTCTCTCATTCATGGAAATTCTTTAAAAACATTAGGAAATTGTTGTTCCTAAAATATCACCGCAATTAGCCAAAACCATTGACTTATTAATGCTAAACATGTACTTTCTCATCTTAATTTTATCAAGAACTCTTAACTAAGCACTGATTACATCATGAACTTCTTGCTACAAAATATCATTTATGATTTTCAGCACATAGCTACCCTTTAAATTTTCTGTAGTCTTCTTATTTCAATAATACACTTCGGCACCTGGACCATTAAATCTATACGCAAACACTCACTACATTTATTGATATTTATATATGATAAGAACTAAACAATATATGTTGTCGGCACAATGCTGCCCACCTTTACACATCACACGTTTTTCATCTGATATCAGCACAGTGCCGTCTACGTTTACCTAATAACACTCACGCTTTTTTTTACTTATGCCAGCTATAGGCTGTCCATGTATGTTGTTTACTATCACATGGCTCAGAAATACTCTAAATTATATGAGCATATAAATGTCCTTACATAAAATTCATACTTAAATATTGTATAGTTCTACAATATACAAAACGTTGCATTGAATACAATAAAATAATATATACAAAGTTACTGTCACTGATGTGGTGACTACTGGTCTCTCATTTGAATTGACTCCCCATGTTTTGTTTAGTTTTCCTAACCTGGCTCATCGGTCAATGCTCTCTCGCACCACTTGTTAATATTTTACTGTTACACATCACGTGTGACTCATCCCAGTTAGCACTTACTTCCATTCAAGTTTGTAACGGCGCTTGATGCACCGCTATTTTACGTCTACTTATTGAGAAAGGAAATGATGTGACAAAAGCTCTCATTTTATATTTCAGGTTTTATTTTCATTTCATTCGATAACTTAACATTCAAACATGATTAACAGGTCTTTTGACAGAACTGAAGATACCCTAGATCGTAGTAACAGAGAAAACCAGCAAAACAATCCTGTTGCTTTGATTCACTTGTAGCTTATTATGGACTTCGCTGCTCAAACATGTAAACACTATGAATATAACAAGCATTTCCCATGTGCTTTAGGTATCTGTACCTCAGTACTTATTATTGTCTGTGTCCTATGTGAGATTCATGTCTTGTGTTCATTAGCTGTGTGGGTAACATTTCTGCATAGCGACACAATTAATTATAATACTTCGGCGGAAATACCTCCCCTACTAATCCCTAAATGTGTGATCGACTCTCACATCGCCTATTACCTTTGTATTGATTTATATACGAGTGGTCGACTTCTCTGGTCGATCCTAAACATCATTTTAAGCGTGGCTGGACTCATCCTAGCCTAAATATATTTGTATTGCAGCAGAAACCTCATCACTGTTTGTAATGACTCGCAGACCATTTACCAATTGTTGCTAATAAATTTTAATCTAGTTGTCTCAGCACCATTGCATACGTATGTTCTAATTGCATCCATTTACTTGGTTTGGCATCGTACTCCTCCTCTGCATCAGCTGCAAGTTAGCTAAATAAATAAATGTAGAAGATTGTTTTCTCTGTATATGTGTGTATGTAATTTCTTTGTGTTCCATCAATACATAAAAAGTTTCTGTACGTAGTTTATAGGGTGTTCTCCTGCCTGTATGGATGATGATTTTAGGTCTTATAGCCTACGTTCTGTACTTGTTTTGCAAACTTTATGCTGTGTGCTATCTTTTTTTATACATAAGTCTAGTCTATGATCGGTTGCTTAACTATTCAATTAGTGTGTATTTTGTTTCAATTGATCCCTTTTTCGTCTCTTTTTTATCTTGAATAAAGAAGGATAGAGGACAGATTTTAGTGTACCTGGTAGGCGTCAGCTACCTAGCACTGCAAAGAGTGCTATTGCCCTCTGAGGTTTTTGTTGCGGCAGTCTGCACGCCACCTGTTCTTACACCAGCCTTTCGGCACTTCTCTGTTGCCTGAAAGCAGGTCCAGCTGTTCTGATCTATACAGTCTTGTTACATGAATTAGTTTCTGCTGTACCGACGCTGGAAACTTAGGAATTATTATTTCTACTAGGCCAGATTCACATAAAGGATCAGTTAAATTCTGATTCTTTTTGCTGTAGTGCTGAAAAGAGCTCCTTATAACTATTGCAGCCACTGTTTTCAAAGATCCTAGCCTCAAATATTTCTGTTTTTATACCGTTCTGTGTACTTGTGGACTAGTATTGGTTTAAGAATGCTCTAAAAAATTTTTTGTATGTTTCACATGCGTAACTGGCTCCTGTTCCCCTGACATTGCGTCCCTTTCAAAACGACTGGTTACAAATTTGATTTTCTGCTGTTCTCTCCTGTTGTAAGGTGCGATGCCCTCAAACTGACGAATGAAAGCAACAGAATGTGTAATACCTTTGCTAGAAAAGTTATGAAATTTATAAGCATTGGCGTTATTGGCTATTTCATTAATATGAACAACACCCTTAAGTTTTTCATGTTCAACCCAAGCTTCGAGTTTCTGTTTTAACACAACTTCCATAGTATCTATATTTTTACTCACTTAGTTGAAGTACATTTCCTATCTATGGATCTGTTTCTCTCAAACTGCACTGAATCGTATTTATATTACTATTACAAACAGATTCTATTCGTGATACTTTACAGCTAAGGACTGCATTTTCGTCCTTTAAGTCTACAACTTGTTTGTTTTGCCTTTCATGGGTGTCTTTGCAAGATTTGTTTATTTTACTCTGATCATTACTTAATTTAATAACTTCCTCCGTAACTGACAATACAAAAATATCGTGAGTTTGCATGTGATCATTTATTTTCACTACTTCATCATCAGTCTTATAATTAACTTCTTGCTTATATTTATCTGCTTTTTGACCAAATTTTTACTCTCACGTTCAAATCTTTTCTCACAAGCCCCTATTCTATTTTCATGAGAATCAGCCCTGTTGTCTAAACGTTTAAAGTTACGATTAATTTTTTTTTCTTTCTTCTGTTTTATCAGCAAGTAATTTTTGCCCCTGTTCTATCTTTTATTATAGCTCGATTTTTAATTCTTTTGGCCTAGCTACTAACTCCATTAATATTTCAAACATACTCTTGTTATTATCTTGTGTAGGCAATGTATCAGCTGACGCTGCTCCATGGCTTACTCTACTTGTTGATCCATTAGCAAAGGCGGTGTCAGAGTTATCACTTCTGACATCACCACTCACCTTATTTAACTTATCATTAATATTCATGTCATCTACATCAGAATCCACCTCTCAAAATTCACTGTTGGTACTATCCGAAATTATGTTTTCTTGGAAAACTTCAGTTTCTATATCAGATGATTCTGGTAAACAGCTATTATCCGTTCGATTTTGTACACTATCATCTTTACTTATATTACTAATTCCTTGTAATTGATTTGCCTCTTCAATTTCATTACCCTGAGGCTGTATTGCCCCTCTACTTTTAAAATTGTATCGTGTTTCGCTTTCCCCTGACATTTTGTTATTAAAGAAATTATTACAAAACAATTTAACAATATTCTTAAAAATACATATGGTTTCCCCTCACCAGCTGTAAAGTGATTTGCATACGCACTACCTTCTCTGCCGTGATGCTGCTGCTCGCGTATTGCTTTTTGGCGTGCTGGGTGTCTTGGTCTGCCATAGTCAACCACAGACGCCTATCTCTGCTGCTCGCCGCTCGCTGACGTTGGACTGCAGCTGGTGGATGTAGTATCCTGTGGTCAGCAGGAAAGAACTAATGATCAAATTTGAACACACTTTATTTTAACTAAAGCGCCTTCTTGGCATGAACTAATTTCTAAATGCAGAAACAACAAGAAGCACAACAATTCTTGTGGTGGCAAAAGCCAGTTAAGAGTGCAAGACAATGGAAAGAAAATAATTACAAAAATACTACTCTACACAATTACAAAAATACAACTTTCTACTGAAGACTACAGGACTGTCTACTAGGCTAGAGCTGGCCTAGTTATTGGCCAGAGCTGTTGTAGCTGTGAGTATGTACTGCTGGTCGGACTCTGCTGGCGTCCTTATAACGCCGATTCGGCGGAGTGCTACACATAGTCACATTAGTTCCAATTGGTGGATCTCAGTCAAATGGCTTTTCATGAAGTAGTGCTGTGTTTATGCAGAAAGTCTGTTGACGTTTACATCCAATGGCGATGTTTTTATATGAGCTCTTGAAAGGAGGTCGGATGTCCACCTTGCTTCTCTGTTGTGTGTGTCCTCTAACTGATGACGACGTTTCTCCCCCTGAAAAAAGAATGCACAGCACCACAAACGTCCATAGGAGTAGGGGCGTCCTGGTCGACATCCATAGGTTCTTGGTCAGCAGGATCTGGAGGCAGCGACACAGCAGTGGCAGCTGGTGGCAGAGGCAATGGCTGAGACGGAGACTGACGTGAAGGTTCTGTCATAGGGTGGCCAGTGACAGGTACTGGCAGCTCCCCCGGGGCATTGTGGTCCACCAGACGGGGGCAGAGTTGGTTGAGGTGCCAGTGGGCTGTGGAACCATCGGCCCATCAGAGAGACGCCATTGCCCGGCTGCAAAGCTTGGTGATGAGGGCAGGCGCCCAGCGCGCCCATGGATGAGAGAAGATCTGCGCCCAGACATCCTGCCCGATGTGGAAAGTGTGCGTCAGAGTGCAGGTGGGAGGCTGAGAAGTCTCAGGAACAAGGACAGATAAGGGAGAGCGCAATGGTCAGCCATGAAGTATCTCCACTGGATTTTTACTAGCATGAGGGGCAGCATGGTATGTAACCAAAAAAAGAAGCATGGCCTTGTCCAGCAGGTGATGGCTTAGCAGCTTATCGAGCAGGGTCTTGAATGTCCACACAAAATGTTCTGCCTGGCCATTTGATGCAGGGTGAAATGGGGTGGTGTGGACGAGGAAAATTCCACTGGCAGCACAGAATTGCTTAAACTCAGTCGAAGTAAACTGTGGACCATTGTCTGTAACGATCGTTTTGGACAGCCCCTCGAGAGCAAAGAGGCGCTGGATAATTTTGATAGTCTCAGCAGAAGTGGCGTTCATCATGTGGGATACGTAAGGGCATAAGGGTATCCCGACCTGGAGTCTATCAGGATGAGCCACTGGGAACCATGAAATGGCCCTTTGAAATCCAAGTGGAGGTGTTCCCACAGAGTAGTTGCATCTGGCCATGAAAAATATTGGCGCAGGGGTACTGCCTGACAAGTTTGGCCCGTGGTGCAGGCCGACACAAGAAAGGCAATGTCTTCATCCAAACCGCGCCAATGAAGAAGTCGGTGGGCCTGCTGTTTGGTGAGCAAGATTCCCCAGTGGCCAGCTTGGAGGAGGTCGAGTACACGGCGACACAATGCATGCAGTATACCCACCTGGGAACTGAATCACTATGCAAAAGGATGACGTCACTGTGGGAAAAGAGACTGTGCCGATGATCCCAGAAATGCTGGACTTCCACATCGCGGACGCTACAACAGCTGGTCGGCCAACCTGCAGCGTTTTGGCAGTGGAGAGGTTGCAGTGTCTGATCCTGAGAGGTGGCCCACCGGATCGTATCGGCATCCAATGGATGCGCATCCAGAGCTTCGTCCACTTTCGATTCCACATGGAAACAAACCAAGGGGGAGGCGTCAAACTCATGGTCTGCTCTGGCAGGCAACTGGGAATGAAAATCGCCGTCTGCGTGCCGTTCAGAGGTGTGATAGACAATATCAGAGTCCAACGTCGCCAGGAAGAGGGCCCAATGGTGGAGGCAGCGGTCTGTCCAGGTGGGCATTGCGGCACCCAGGCAAACAAAGAAACCAAAGGTTTGTGGCCGGTCTGCAGAGTGAAATGATGACCATACACGAAATCGTAGAATTTCGTCAGGGCAAAAACCAGTGCTAAAGCTTCCTTTCCAATTTGACTATATTTGGTTTGAGCATCGGTCAATGTTTTGGATGCGAATGCCATCGATCTCTCAATGCGGTCGATCACTTGCGAGACCACAGCCAGGCTATAGTCCGATGCATCGGCGGCGATGATCAGGGGCAGGAAAGGGTCATAAGTGGCCAGACAAGGAGAGTAGGAGAGAACCGACTTGAGATGTATGTAAGCCTGCTCACTCGCCACGACCCAAATGCAGCACACACCCTTGCGCAATAACCTGGTCAGGGGCGCCGAAATTTCGTCGGCGTTGGGTATAAAACGCCGATAATAATTGATTTGACCATGGATGGATTGCAGTTGCTTCACATTCGTGGGAGGAGGCAGGTTTTGAAACATCTCGACATACTTCTTACAGGCGTGTAGACCGCGGGCATCAATCGTGAACCCAAGATAACTGACCTCGCGTGCAAAAAAGTAACACTTTTCTTTCTGGCAACGCAGTTTAGCCTCAGGAAAACCTGAAATAGTCTATGCAGCTTGTCCACGAGGCCCACTGCGGACGAGCGACCGACGATGACATCGTCCAGATCATTTGCCACACCAAGCACCTAATTTGTGAGGTGTTCCAAATAACGTTGGAAAATGGCGGGGCCGCTGGCATGCCACATGGGAGGTGGTTGTACCGGTAAAGGCAACATGGGGTATTGTTGACAAGGATCAGCTGCGATTCCTCATCAAATGGCAGCTGAAAAATAAACATTTTGCAAATGAATTTTGGCGAAAACGGTGGAGCCCCCAAGACTTGTGAGTATGCCATCCACCGATGGGACAAAATATGCAACGATGACAGACTGAGAATTTACCATGACCTTAAATTCACGACAGATGTGTAAACCATTGTTCGGCTTTTCGACCAACATGATAGACATCGGCAAGCAACTGTGCGCGACGGGAGAAAGTATGCCTTCGTCTTGTAAGCGGCGAAGTTCTAGCTGAAGCCTGTCTTGGAAAGCAAAGGGGACCAGGCGGGCCTCAAAAGCACGAGGGACAGCAGAGGGAAGAAGCTGAACATGTGTAGTGAAACCATTCCCCCCCTGGCGAGGAGAGTATCTGAGGAGGAGATCGAAACCACCTGTACCTTGTCCTGCACTGAGAAACCCAGACGACCAAAAATGTCCACACCAAGAAGGTTAGTAGTGCCGGGAGAGTCGATCACCAAAAACAGAGCGGTGAAGGAACGACCATTGTATGAGATTTGTGTTTAGAAACTTCCGTCGACTGATATATGCTGATTACTGAAACTAGGCAAGGCGCGAGTGTATGGAGACAAAGCTGGCGAGCCCAAGCGTTGGTATGTGGCTTCATCCACAATAGAAACGGAAGATGCCATGTCAGTTCGGAAAAAAAACACGGGAATATGCGCGACCTCCAAGGTAAGGAGGAAAAGGGCTCCAGACAGAGGAATGATGGAGAATACTTGTCCATCAACGGAATGCGAGGCATCCAGGTTCTGCGATGACGATTCGTGACGAGCCTGTGTGTCCACAGGAAGCATGGCATATATGCGATGTTTCTGCAAAGCCTGACATACAACGGTGATATGGCCCATTCGGCTGAAAGCCGTGTACCTTGTTCGCCGGTGGGGAGACTCCGACCGTTGGTGACTTCGGAAACAGTTCGGACATGATGGAAAACGGGTGAAAGACTTGGTCAATGGACGTACCAACAAACCGACGAGACTCCCGCTGGGCGTTAGGCAATTGGTGAGTCGCGAAAACAACCGGATCCAGACGCGACGGCTGTAACCTGTGAGACTGTTCAAAGGCACGAATGATCGGCAGGCAAGTGCTGAGGAACGGGTTCTGTAACTTTAAAAGATCAGCCCAAAGACCCTCGTCTGGTGCGTGAAACACCGCTATATCGCGCATCAACGAAGAGGCATAAGACGGCTTGCAGGCAACCTTGGCGCACCGGAATTTGCAATCGCGGGAGAGACCCTGGAGCGTCGTAATCCATTCACGATACGTCTGACTTGCGGTTTTCGACAAGAAAAGAAAGTCTGACAGGCGGAGGTGACGTGTGTTTGTGGGTCGAAGTACTCAAAAAGACAGCCCTTATTGCGGACAAACGAGAGAAATCAAGGTGACTGCTCAGGCTTCAATTGTTGAATTAAACGATACACCTGTGGGCTGAATGTTGCTAAAAAAAGCCTGACGTCGATTTTCGCCGTGGATCCCATGTCCCAGTAAATGTTGTTCCAACCATTCGACATAATTTGACCATGGTTCGACAGACATATCGAAAGCCGGAAACGTTGGTGGAGCCACGTGCAAAATGCTCAGTTTACCCACGATGGAATCAACTCCATGAGCTACATCTTGCAACGCTGAGGAGTGAGGGCGATGTTCTGACTGGGTGAGCGCTGCCTCAATCTGCTGTAGAGTTTCTGTCAAGGACTGAAGAAATTCTTCTAAGGAGGATATTTCGTCTGAAAATGAAAGTTTTATCCTCGTCACCAGTAAGTGTAGTGTACTGAGGTCGGCAGGAAATAACTAACGATCAGGTTTGAACTCAGTTTATTTTAACTAAAACGCCTTCTTGGAGTGCACTAATTTCCAAACGCAAGAACAACAAGAAGCACAACAATTCTTGTGGTGGCAAAAGCCAGATAAGAGTGCAAGACAATGAAAAGAAATTAATTACAAAAATACTACTCTACACAGTTAAAAATACAACTTTCTACTCAAGGCTACAAGAGTGTTTACAAGGCTAGAGCCGGCCTAGGTATGGGCCAGAGCTGTCGTAGCTGTGGGTACACACTGCTGGTCTGACTCTGCTGGCGTCCTTATAACGTCGATTCGGCGGAGTGGTTCACATAGTCACATTAGTTTCAATTGGTGGATCTCTGTCATATGGCTTTTCACAAAGTAGTGCCGTTTTTATGCGGGAAGTCTGTTGACGTTTACATCCACTGGCGATGTTTTTATCTGAGCTCTTGAAGGGGGTTGGGGACGCACCCAGCTTGCCTGTTGTGCAGCCTGTCTAACTGTTAGGGGCCGCTACGACAGTGGAGGCGACAGGTGTTTCTTTCAAGTCATCTGCCTCGCCTACTGTATGCTGCTCTGCTAACTGCTCCCTGAAGCGTAGTTTCTCGTAGTGGTGAAATAAAACGTTATCACTTTGGACCGCGCACACACTTATACCTGTACACTTCGATTTGCATTTTCCCCTTTTTCACTTTTAACTATGTGACGCGGATTAATTAGCTGCATTTATAAATTTTGTTGCCTGATAGTTCAAAGAAACCTACAGAAGTTCAAACAGGATATAGTTTAACAGCTCGCAGAGTGTCGCTTTTTATCTTTTCCACTGTTCATACATTATTGATTCAGGCACTTTATGATAATTATTACAGTCCACTGTTCTCACTATGATTTTCACGTCTCACCCAGTTCACAGTTCTCGTTAATGGACAGTAGCCTCTTCTTTAAATACACGATCCCCACCAGGGATGCCTGTGTAAATTATGTGTCCCTTTGGAAGTCAGATCAGGAAGCTGGAGAAATCTGAAGAGATTGAATAAGGGTCTCTAACCGTCCTTTCCCCAGCCTGTTGTCTTCTAAAGTTGTGTCCCCAGCACAGAAGACAGCTCGCGATCGTGGGATCTTCTTCGGCGGGGGCTGCTGTGCTATTAACTTGGACCTGTGATTGTGCTTTTTTGTAGGATGCCACTTTCCCAAGTTTGTCTCTGTATCAACAGAGGGCAAAGTCTGTAGTGTTGACAATGATGGTAGGCTACACTTCTCATTAATGTGTCGTGTTTGGTTATTATTTAAATATTCAAACATTTCACACTGTCTTTTACAACACTCAACATAGCTTTCTTAATTGTATGGCAACTTTTCCATCCAACTTCCAATATAGAGTATGACATGTCCGTCCCTCCAGAATGACTGAAACCTTGTTACTCGTTCGTTCCTCTAGAACGCCCTAAGCAGAGTGACTAGCACAGCCAAAGTACTGCATCTCCCAAGCGCGCCAAAGAGACCTGAAGGTGTCCGAAGCACTTCGGTTGTAATATCGTTACTCTTATGTTTCTCAAAACTGGTGAAATTTAATAAACAAAAACGATAGATGAAAGTTTGCGGTACCAAAAACTGGGTTACATACAACGAAAAGTATATAAATAATTAATACAAGAAGTTAGGCGTTTTGGCACCTAGCACTCGAATGTGCCGACCAATCAGAAACAAGTTCAGTACAATTGGCAGACTCTCCCACAGGACTGGTACATACTGTACCATCTGTCGGTTGTAACTCACTCCACTTTCGTACCATCAAGCTGCATCAAGGCGAGCTTCTAGCGAAATAAAATAGTGGAGGCCACAGTCAGGAACGTTACAAAATTCTCTGGAAGTAAACTGCATAAATACAGTAGCATCCATAGTACATCATATTGCTTGTTACTGCTACCAACAAATGAATCTCAAGTGACCAAATAATACGCTCCTTATAGTCATAAAGCATTGAAGTTCTTTATATTAGCTATAAGGGGCGATCAAAAAGCTTGCATTTTAAGCATTTTTGTAGCCTATATATCACCAAGTGCGACTCTCATGTGCATATATAAGCATCAACATGTAGGCAAGGGGTTAGTGTGGCCTTTGAACAGAATCTTTTTGATTGCCACTTACATCAAAATGATGTTCATGTTCCATGGTCCAATAAATTCAACAATAAAGGCCAAACTACTTTCTAAATGTGTGAAACAAGTAAGCTTCAGTTCACTTCGAAAGTGAAGACAAAATATTGTGGTCTAGTATTACCATATCGTCGGTCTTATATGAAACAGCGGAAATTGTTGATCAAATACTGAATTTTAGAGAAAGTAATATGCTGAATAAGATGTAGCAAGAGTTTAAAATGTGTAGCTCAATGAGCCATAGCAACAGGGAAATCTTATAACTGATTAAGAAATCTTTGATGGTTAAAGAAGAGTGTTTCGCTTGTTCCATAGATTTCTAAATGAATTATACTGTTTTTGCTACAAGAAATACACAAAAACTTGATTTTCGTGATTCAAAGGAGAAAGCAGCTGACATAAAATAACTTGTGGATAACAGTAACAATAAAAGTGAGTGTTCAAACATTATACTGCTCATGGTGTAGGTACAATGAGTCTTCTGACATGAGCTGATAATTGACAGTTTTCAAGCCTGGAGTAAGGGAGGCATAGTTAAATGCAAAAGTAAATGAGATATACTATCTTCGTAATATAGTTATTCTGAAGAGATGTTGAATGTATCCAAAAACTCTGCACCAGTATTACAGCAATCATCTGTAGCATACAAAATGCTTCTATGAAACTCTCCTAAGTATCTTCCTACTGAAAGACATCCTGTAAGGTTATAGAAAGGTATAAACATGTAGCCCACTTTTCTGAAATAGCATGTTCAGTGCTTTCAGTAAGGAAATTCTTCACCTATGTAATTTTGAATTCACTATTTCTGAACCTTTCCTCTCCTTTCTGTTGTATACAGATGTATCTGACTTGTCTATGAGGGTAGAGACAGAGGGAAAAAATTACATTAATTTTGCTATGCATTCAACTTTAGAGTTGTTTCCCTCAACCAATATCTCCACATATGTGTAGAGTCTACATTAGTTACTTGAGGCCCAAAATGCAATAAACTATTGAGTTAGTTTAAGTGAGCATTTCAAACTATTTTCCAAAAATCTTCAGTTTCCTGCCACACATAAAGAGAATGTATAATATTTAGGGTTACCATTACATGTCTTGGCCTTTGTTTCAATGAATGGCACATCAATTTACGTATCATGTCTGTGATACTATCTCCCCTTTTTCGCGATAGTACAAAACGAGCTGCTCTTATTTGTACTTTTTCGATGTCATCCATCAGTCCCAACTGATGCGGATCCCACTCTGCACAGCAATACATCAGAATAGGGCGGACAAGCGTGGGGTAAGCAGTCTCTTCAGTAGACCTGTTGCACCTTCTAAGTGTTCTGCCAATGAATCACAGTCTTTGGTTTGCTCCTTCCACTCATTATACAGTACATTTAAAAATACAATTATCATTTAACAATGTCAAATAATTTTCTTGGAACTTAATATTTCTCTCATTGAATTTTCTACTCATGATTCGAAAATTTGTGGTTTTGTACTTATCAGAAATATCATTATCAGATAATTAAAGAATTATTTCACTTCATTAAAATTTAATCTATTTATCTACAAGATATAAATATATAAAAAATAAATTGCTCTTCTTTTATTATAATTCATCAAAGATATTAATTTTATAAAAAAATTATTATTTCTCTCTGGATGTAATGTGATTAGTATTTAAGTAATCTAGAATGTTTGCTACTAATTGTTTATAATTGGATGATTTACTGTTGTAGTTTGTAAATGGTAACAAATTCTTTCCCTTGCATCATCATAAGAAAACATCTGTACCTTTTAAAAAATATTCATTGAAATTTTCTTCCCTTCTTTGTAATTACATTTTTTTGCAGTCAGAAATGCAATTATAACATACTCTTTCTGTCTTGCAAAAATAAATGAATTGTTCTTGTTGTTTTGGATAACTTGTTTTTTCAGATTCTGATTCTCTTATCCCTTTTATTGACACATTTCTTACATAAGCCTTTTCCACTTTTTGTTTTGCTTATTTACACATAAAATAAGATTTCATGTTTTCTATTTCTACTCCAATAAATTATTAAATATGAACTTTTTTGTTAATTGTTTTTCATGCAGAATACAGTAAAAACGTAAGCTTTACTGATAGTGCCAAATTATTGCTTATGAATTGCTTTCAGTAAAATTTTACCATTGGAATTTCTTGGTCATTATTTTTTGTTTAAATATAGTGAAACAAACAGTGTTGAATTAATATAAAATGCTAAAAATTCTAAGAATTGCTCATTACTACAGAAATGACACATTTAATCTTCAGCATTGCTACATATCATTTGTGGGCTGAGACTGAGTGACAATTGTCATACTGCAAAGTAAAAGGACCGAGTGACAAACTTTAGTTATTTTACTTTTTAAAAACCAAACTACAGTCTCATAGTACTGAATATACACTCCTGGAAATTGAAATAAGAACACCGTGAATTCATTGTCCCAGGAAGGGGAAACTTTATTGACACATTCCTGGGGTCAGATACATCACATGATCACACTGACAGAACCACAGGCACATAGACACAGGCAACAGAGCATGCACAATGTCGGCACTAGTACAGTGTATATCCACCTTTCGCAGCAATGCAGGCTGCTATTCTCCCATGGAGACGATCGTAGAGATGCTGGATGTAGTCCTGTGGAACGGCTTGCCATGCCATTTCCACCTGGCGCCTCAGTTGGACCAGCGTTCGTGTTGGACGTGCAGACCACGTGAGACGACGCTTCATCCAGTCCCAAACATGCTCAATGGGGGACAGATCCGGAGACCTTGCTGGCCAGGGTAGTTGACTTACACCTTCTAGAGCACGTTGGGTGGCACGGGATACATGCGGACGTGCATTGTCCTGTTGGAACAGCAAGTTCCCTTGCCGGTCTAGGAATGGTAGAACAATGGGTTCAATGACGGTTTGGATGTACCATGCACTATTCAGTGTCCCCTCGACGACCAACAGTGGTGTACGGCCAGTGTAGGAGATTGCTCCCCACACCATGATGCCGGGTGTTGGCCCTGTGTGCCTCGGTCGTATGCAGTCCTGATTGTGGCGCTCACCTGCACGGCGCCAAACACGCATACGACCATCATTGGCACCAAGGCAGAAGCGACTCTCATCGCTGAAGATGACACGTCTCCATTTGTCCCTCCATTCACGCCTGTCGCAACACCACTGGAGGCGGGCTGCACGATGTTGGGGCGTGAGCGGAAGACGGCCTAACGGTGTGCGGGACCGTAGCCCAGCTTCATGGAGACGGTTGCGAATGGTCCTCGCCGATACCCCAGGAGCAACAGTGTCCCTAATTTGCTGGGAAGTGGCGGTGCGGTCCCCTACGGCACTGCGTAGGATCCTACGGTCTTGGCGTGCATCCGTGCATCGCTGCGGTCCGGTCCCAGGTCGACGGGCACGTGCACCTTCCTCCGACCACTGGCGACAACATCGATGTACTGTGGAGACCTCACGCCCCACGTGTTGAGCAATTCGGCGGTACGTCCACCCGGCCTACTGCATGCCCACTATACGCCCTCGCTCAAAGTCTGTCAACTGCACATACGGTTCACGTCCACACTGTCGCGGCATGCTACCAGTGTTAAAGACTGGGATGGAGCTCCGTATGCCATGGCAAACTGGCTGACACTGACGGCGGCGGTACACAAATGCTGCGCAGCTAGCGCCATTCGACGGCCAACACCGCGGTTCCTGGTGTGTCCGCTGTGCCGTGCGTGTGATAATTGCTTGTACAGCCCTCTCGCAGTGTCCGGAGCAAGTATGGTGGGTCTGACACACCGGTGTCAATGTGTTCTTTTTTCCATTTCCAGGAGTGTATTTTTGTGCAATTGCAAATTTTAATATGTTTGCATTGAATATGAATGCAACCAATGATGTATTTTAATCATATAAATAATTTACAGTAGGTACATTGTTGGTACAGTAATAATTACATTCTGATAGAGACTAGAGAAATAATGAATCATACGTAAAAAATAAAGGAGAATGGAAGGTACACATTAACATTTATGTGCAGAAGGTTTATATAAAATGTAAATGTAACGAAATTCAACTAAATGTAATGATAATAAATTAATAATTCCAGTAATGTTTCTTACAACAAACACATTAACCTAAATCATTAACAGCTTTCTTGGACCTGATGAGTGGACATAAACGTTTTGAAAACTGGTTCCATTTTCATCAACTTGAATCTCAGGTTTTCCTTTCGTCTTTTTCACACTTTCTTTCCATCTTTCTTCAGGGGCTGCTGCACCATATTTAAACCCTTCCCCACAAAGTATTTATATGTAAAATATAAAATGAGAAACTTAACTTGCTGCCACAGCAGAGAGTAGGATTTTTTTTACTTTCAGTCTGAGATATAGTTTCTTAAAAATGATTTGAAGTTGACGATTATCTTCTATCTCTTTCAAATCCTCTTGCAGCTCTTAACAAAATTCTGTTCCGTCTATTGAACATAGACTAAGCACCCACACAGGTATTTTAAGGTTAGATAGATCATGAATTCTAGTTTTCATATCTTATTTTCCTTACATGTGGTATGAACCAGAGCATATAGGTCTGTGTTCCAACTCCTTGAAGAACTAGACAGTGAGCAAGTTCATACAGACGCATGTCCCTGGTGTGGAAGTCCACTTTGGCAAGGCAAAGAATGGATATATTGAGTCTTTGATCTTCAAGAAATTCGTTTTGTCTCCTTGTGTGCAAAATTGACAGTGTCAATATATGATTTGAGTGCCTCACAGAGGATCAGGTCAGTAGACCGTATCCAAAGTTTATAAAATTGTCACAAAACTTCCTATTTCGTCTCATTCCACTGTGTAGGAGAGAGCAGCTGAATTTTTCGCCATTTTCTTCACATAGGTTGCAGAAAAGATAGATATTCAAAGAATACACTTTTGTATGTTAACAGCATTAATGACACAGTATAGTGACTGATGCAGTACTTCATTTAAGTTTTCAGCAGTGAGGTTCTCAGTGGATTACCTTTATGGCAAGTAAAGCAGATTTTAAAAGGGCTATAGGTCCATGATATCGATGAGCCACTGTTGCAGCTCCATCAGTTGCATATACAATAATATTTGCTAATGAAATGTTCCAAAGCTCCTATTTATTTGTACACAGAAGTACCTTTGGTGGCCATATTTCTGGCAAACAACCATTCCTCGATTATCTGGTTATTCTGTTTAGTGAAATGAATGTAAGATAACGGCAGTGCTATATGGTTTATAGAACTGTTCATCAGTTTGCAGCATACATCTTGTGTTCTTCAAAATATCAAAAGTTTTCCTTCCATAACATAAGCAATTCTTCTCGAAACTGTTTCATTACCCAAAAGGAATTGATTTCATCATGACACATGAGTCAGGCTCTCAGCATTACACCAACAGTTACTTTAAGTGTTCGTAATACAAATGTACAGTATGTGATATCCCATATTTCAATATTAATTATGAGTCTTTATAGGAAGCAAGGCGGCCTTTGTCTGTGATGAGAGTAGATTTTTCGAATAACTTCGCAACATTGTCAAGTATCTCACACTTTGGTTCTGAAGCTTGAAAAAATGAATGTAATTTCCCAAGATTATTACTTAATCTGGATAGCTTCATTTTATTGGTATTTGCCGATTTTTAGAGGAGGGAATGAATCCATAGTAGAAACACACATCTGGATCTTAATTACACTCTTTTTCTCAGCCATTTCATGAAAATATGCTTCCAAAATACATTTGTTATGTCACTCACTGGACACCACAGATCTTTGCTGTGCTCCTTTGACTATTGGCTCAACATGTGGCAACATGGGTGCAGATTCAGCAGTTTCATCACAAATACTTCAGTGCTGTTAAATGTATGATCCATCCTGTGTCAATTCATGGAATTCCCTTGTTGGGGCTTTCTTTGAGTCTGAGCTCTTTCATGTTGTCCCCGCATATTGACTCCAAGACAGAATGGCTGCTGACATTGAAGTTGCTTGTGGGAGTTAATGTATTAATCATTAGAAACAGGCAGTAAGAGGCAGTCGAAATATCACTTTAATCAGTGATAAGCTGTCATGTATTAATGTTCCAATATTTAGAAAATTAAATTATTGTATGTTCCGCACTGTTAGTAACTAAAAGAACATTCATTAAAACAAACACCAAACGGTCCGTCTCCTCTGTCATTCAGTGTATCAGTTTCCCTGCAATACCCCTTTTCCACCACTTTTAGTCCCACTGCTCCCTGATATAAGGGAATGCCCACGTCGAGAACAAGTGTAATATGCTGTGACCATATTAGTGCCTCCTGGAAACTCTCGCTCTTTCCTTTAATAGCTGTCCTGTTCCATCTGAGCTATAATTTTCTTTTGCTTTCATTACATCTGCAAGAAATTTTGCTGTTTGCACAAATTTTAGTATTAAATAATTTACCTTTTATCTGTGTTTGTAATATCACCATTTTCGAAGATGCTGCACTTACTGCTCACCTCAGTATGGTATATCTTCCTATTATTACCCAAGTTCCTGTAATCTACATCTCTGACTTCCTGCCTGTTGACTCTGTTTCTCTCTGTTTCTGTCTATTTCTATTCTGCATTTTACAAGTCTGTGAGAACTACCAATCCAAAATTTGTTAAGTTCCATCCCATTATAACAAGGTCTTTGATGGCTGAAAAAAATTAATACCATATTTAGTTCCATTTGGCCAAAGCCAAATATATCTGCTATTTGGTTTCCTTCTGGAATATTTTGTTAAGAACAAACAATCCGTTCTTCTTAGTCAGTTATACTAAGCGATGACCTCACTTATTATGACATACAAAAAGCTTCCCATATGGTAATCGTTATACAGGCTTTTCTTCTGTTTTGGTATGTGAAATGACGTGCAGAAGAACTGAAAGAACAGAAAGCAAAAAGACTGCAGTCTCAGCAGCTTTTAGTTTGTTATTTGCGTGTTCCTTGGGCTATAATTACTACCTTTATTTTTTAATATGATGAATTATACTTAACTCTATGTGCAATCTCTCTCTCTCTCTCTCTCTCTCTCTCTCTCTCTCTCTCACACACACACACACACCCACACACCCACACCCACCCACCCACACACACACACACACACACACACACACACACACACACACACACACACACACACGCATGCACACACAAAAATTTACTTTTTACTATTATGTATTCGAAAATTCCTCAACAAAGTTGGTTGTAGCAAGTACATATGATTTCAGATTTTAATTGAAGCAATTAGTGCCTGAGACATAGAACATGCCATGCTATACTATACTGATTATTTATGTTTTTAAGTTTCTCATTTTTGTTGCTAACTGTCTGTTGGTGCCAATTTCATACACTAGAAGATATGGAGAAAGACAATATTGTCTTAGTATTTCATAAATTAGATGGACATGACTTGCAAAACACTGTTTTGTGGGGACCCATCAAGAAAAGTGTATGTACACGGGCCTTTAAGAAGAAACAATGTAACAACAGAGATAAGCATAGGAGAAAGGTATCACATACTTCTTTTTTGAAAAGGATATAAGACTGTGTTTCAAATCGTTTTTAGACACATTTTGTATCCATAAGAAACGTATAACAGTCATAAGGACTGGAGCTAGGGCCAGAGGAACCATGAGTCCTGTAGGTATCTGTGATCAAGAAAATGCAGATGTTGAAAATCATTCTCTTCAGTCGACTCACTCTATGTTATTCTCACATTCAGATAAACGTGGTACACATGATAACATCAAAAAGCTTAGTGATTCCCAAACTGCTTTTGTAATCAACAATATTATAATGTTTCCTCAGCATACCAGTCACCACAGAAGGAACAAAATTCTAACAAAAGTTTCATTAGAATCTGTAAAGGAAGCGTTCAGACCTTACTTAAAAGAACCTGAAAGCAGACCTGGGGACAATATAGGCCAGCCTGCGAAATTTGAAAAACATAAAAAAGTTTAATTTTGGGTTTAAACTAGCAGTATTGGACTCTTGTTGACTATGCAATGGATGGAGATATAGGGAGGGAGACCCTATTCCTTATACTGCTCGCTTACGCCAAAGGAAGGCAGAACAAGGCTGTAGGCTACTTTCAGAAACGAAACGTGAACCATGAAGTCCTTCTTTTGAACACAGCATCGTAACGTATGACCCCACAACAAGCAGTGCCACTGCCAAAAATACCCACTAAAAAGTATTTTATTTAAGGCGGCTGTGGATTTACAACCTTGGTTTTCCTGTATGTAATAATAAGGTTCAAGGGTATGTGCTAAGAAAACATAGCCTCTCATGGCTCCTGTGAAATTGTGTCTTTTGGGTACAGATTGCTGTTAAACTCTACTATGGTGCAACGTAAAAAGAAGCTGTGGTTCTTTTCAGGCTCTTGCACCAGCCACAATAAGATTATGGTACTTTTTGCATTATAGTATTGTATTTTGGTACACTGGAAAATCTGATGAAACCATTCATTCTTTTCTCATACTCAGGCACACGTTCTTGTCAAGTGAGAGTGATTTTGGTGTAATTGAAGGAAAAGCTGGAAAAAGAGGCTGCTTTTTTACTGTAAATGACTGGAAAAATGTTGTTAGTGAATACAGTGACAAAAGCCATTATGAGTGCTGATAAAAGGAAAGTTGGCATTAGAGACGCTAGGTCGGTAAAAGTGCCTAATGTTAGTACAGTACATATTTTTTCAAATACTCTTATTCAAAACTTAAATCATGGACTAAAGTCCGCGTATTCAAAAAAACAACTTTGGTTTTGTACAAAAAAATCAAAAGCAGAAATCTTTGACTGCAACAGTGATAAAGGTGCTTTGATCAATGTACCAGTACTTTATCCTGCTGGAAGATAAATCAAATCCTTGAAGCACTGTAACTTACTGTCATGTCTATTTTTCATACTACCTGTCCACAGTAACCTGTACAGCAACTCTAAACCAGGAAATGGAAGGGGATAGGAAGAGGATCAAAATGAGAAGCGGCAGTTGACATCTGTAAAACTGATCTTTAGACTTTTGTACAGCTTATTGTTTTGTTCAAACTACCCTAAAAACGTGATTCCTGAAACAATTTCCTGGCGTAAAGAGTATTCCATGAAGTTTCAGGATTGCAGCTGGATAATGTCGATTTCCTGCCACGATACTTCGGCTGACAACTGCTGTGCCATCTTCAGGTGAGTGTTTCACACTGGATGTTGCTAGTTTTTTTCCCTTTATTGTAATTTCATGCCCCTGCCCCGTATGGGCAGGGGAGGGCAGGCAGCGGCACAGTCTGGTGCTCTTCAGCGGTGTGGCTTTACAAAATGTATAAAAAGGGGAACTCAGACATAAAAAGGGGAAAAAGGGAGATATAAAAACGCAATAAATTGAGATAATTGAAGTTAAAATATATACTAACATGGCGACATTCACTGGGGGACAGTTAAAAAAGTTGACATAATGTGAAAAGAACACAGCTGGCAATTTGTGAGGCACTTAAAACACACTGGAGTCACACACAAGTTAAAAGTTGGTCATAGTATGAAAACACATAGAACAAGAGACACTTACAAAACTACTGTTAACGACGGAGCACACACAAAGAATAAAAATTGCTGGTAGGGATATGCTAAGGGACAGGAGGCCTGAGAGGAGGGAAAAAGAGGGGAGGAATGTACTTTGGGGGGGGGGATTGGAGGGGAGGGAGGAAGGGGAAAAAGGGGGCAGGGGGCGCACCAAGAGTCAGGAGAAGGGCGGGGGAGATGAAGAGGGAAGATAAGGTAGGACGGAGTGCATAGGCACAGAAGGAGGGCACGGGAAAGGGAGGGGGTTGTGGGAGGAAAGAAAACCGCTCAGGGGAAGGGAAGGGAAGGGGAGGGGAGAGGGAGCCATGAGGAGTAGGGGGGAAGGTGGGGTTCATGTTGGTAGGAGGGGTAGAGATCAGGGCGAAGCTCATCTTCAGGGAGGGGTAGGTGCTGGAAGTTGCATTGGGAAAAGAGATGGACGGTGTGGAGATGGAGAGATGGTGGAACATAACGCTAAAGGCGTGGCAATGGGCTGGGGTTGGAGAGGAGGGAAGACACCAGAGGGTGTGAGGGAGATGTTGCTAGTTTCTGTCGCTGTCTTTATACCAAAAATAGGCATGAAGACGCATGTGCAAAGGTAGCCTCTACATGAGCGACCTCTGTGTGGGTACATGCTCTCCTGAATACCACATGCATGCTCTCTGTCGGAATGGACACTAGCGGAGTTAAAATTCAGATGTCAAAATTAACCAAATTAAATGTTACTAGACGTATCACTGATCACATATTGTTTTCTTTCTGAAGAAATTAAAGAAATCACCGGGTCCCATGCCTTATCAAGCTGAAAGCTGCCATCATATTAATAAGATCTTGCGCTAAACGTATTTTCACCGATTCTTTAGTAAGTGAATGCCAGAAGGATCTCGTCGAGGCCAAGATTTCCATGGCAGAGTAATCCATGGAATGTCCTGTGGAGATACAATGCATGGCTATGGCTGCCTTACGGTCTGAGAAAGGTGAGGGTGGCGCATCTTTCACGAATTGTGCCCAACGTCTGGCCAATGAAGGTTTTGTCACACTGTCACGGTATTCTGTAGACTCAAGCTTTCCACAATCTCAGATCGTCCTTTGCCGAAACGAGAAGAGCACAAGCCTTTGTTGGCGGTCTAAAGATTACTTTCACGTGATGTTTTCTTAAGATTCTGCCTAATTTTGACGAAACATTGCGAATTTACGGAAGGAACCCTCTGGACTTAAACCGCTCCGTCTCCTCTTGCTCTTGTGGGTGGATACGTTTCTTCTTCCTTAAAGCTGTGCTGATCTGATATGGAGGATATCCATTACCTTTGAACATTTTAGGAGTTCCAACTAAATTGAAAGGCTGCCTCCATCAGACATGAAATGTATCCGGTGCACCAACGTTAGAAGGACGCCCATGATGGACAGTGGTAGCTAGACGCCTGCAAATGCAGATCTGTATATGTGGGTTTGCGGTAGACGGGATGCCCCAATGATGCATCGAACTTCTCTCTGACTAAGACGTCCAGAAATGGCATGCAGCCGACCTTCCATTGTAAATCTGATATTATCATGGATAGAATTCAGATTCTGCAAAAAGCGTGACAGCTCTTCTTCTCCGTGGAGCCACACAACAAAAATATCATCCACATATCTCCAGAAGACTTTTCGTTTAAGTCCTGTCGAATCAAGTGTCCTCTCCTGAAAGTCTTTCATAAAAATGTTAGCTACCAGAGGGGGGAGAAGGCTACCCATGGCAACACCGTCAATTTGCTCAAAATATTCACTACTGAATAAAAAATAGTTTAAGGAAAAGGGCAGGATGAAATAGTACTGTTACGTCAGCTTTGTAGTTACTGCTGATGAGTGACAATTAGTCCATAAAAGGTACCCTAGTGAAGAGTGAGATGACATCGAAGCTTATTAATAATTCCGACTCGTTGAGTAGAAGTGCCTTCAGTCTATTAATAACGTCGCTGGAGTTGCGAATAAGATGTGAACACTTCCCCATGAAACGTCTCAGTAAAGACGCAAGATGTCTAGCTAAGTTACTCAATGGAGCACCGATATTGCTCACAATACAACTAAATGGAAGACCTTCTTTGTGTATTTTTGGAAGACCATATAATCGTGGTGGAACAGAGCTGCGAGGTCTTAATCGTTCCACAACTTCTTGTGAAAGAAAAGAAAAATTCAGCAACGCTGTTGGTTTTCTTTCTACTCTCCCTAGGGGTCTTTATCAATCTTCCGGTACGTTGGTTTACTTAACAAACTCTAAATTTTTTGGTCATAGATCTGTCTTGGTAAAGGCACAGTGACGTTTCCCTTATCCGATGGAAGGACCACCGTGTGAGGATCTACTCGTAGCTTGCGTAGGACGGTCCTTTCCAATGAGGAAATGTTACTCATCTGAGGTGAAACTCTTGTAAGTGCGCGCTACACTGGGAACAGGTCCAACTGCTTCTTCAACAGCACTAATAGAATCAGTTAAAAGCAAGGTTCTAGGTGTAGGCGCGACGTTCAAGGTATCAGAGTTTTTTGGAGGGGAGCCTCTTGTAGCTGCAGATGTAGGAAACATACAGCTGATCTCAGTAGTTAAGGACCCTAAGATTGTTGCAGTTTCAAGTAGAAAGAAGAAGGTTCTGTTGTAAGGCAGTTCACATGGTAGAGGTGTAGGCCAGCAGTTACAGCAAGTGTTGGGCCTAGTGCAGAGTTGGCTCAGGTGACTGTTAACATAAGGGCATTACATAGGAATTTTACGAAAGATGATTACGTAGTGGTTTTGCGTGGAAGTGGGAATACTATTGACAGGGGCAGGGAGTATGATGTAGATGGTGACCTGGAAAAGATAGCTACTGAAACTGATGGCACAAATCTGCATTTCGTGCAACTGTTTCAGCGTCGTGCTGTTAAGCGTGTTAACGTAGTGCTTGAGAGAGCACATTGAAGTGGTACCAGTCGAGTCCATCAGCAGATCGGGTTTCACTAGGCATGGCTAAACCTCAATAGGTATGGGAAAGGGAAGTTGGCAAAGTTTATAGGTGACGATGTATTGGGCAGTGGTGGGATCACATATAAAAAAGTTCCTGAAGTAGCTGGTGTTAAGGCAGCACCTTTCTTTAGACTGAAGTCGGTTGATAGGTATCCTTGCTTAAAGGAACTCGCTCTAACAAGGGAACCACCTTCGAAAAACGTCAGGCAACCAAGTAGTGACTGAATTATCATATTTATTAAAAATATAAGATGTATTAGAGATAAAGTTACTGAACCGATTACAGATCTTGACTTTGACATTATTAATATATCAGACTACCAGGCTTTCGTTACCAGGATACAGATCAGGTCGTTGTTTTTGAAGGATTCTTTGGGGAGTGGGGGAGCAGCCATGTACATAAAAAACAGTAATCCATTTGAGTCTCTAGATGTGTCAGAGCACTGCTTGGAACAGATATTTGAATGTTGTGCATGGGCACTTCAGTTTAGTGGAACTAAACTTCTAATTGCTTTATTTATAGGTTCCCTAACTCTAACTTCACAGCATTTCTGCTTAAGCTAGACAGGGTTTTTGGTTCACTTTATAGAAAGTACAAAAATTAGTTGTGGTATCTGGTGACTTCAGTTTTAATTATGTATGTGATTGTCCAAGAAAAAAGATGTTGGAAGGTCTTCTAAATCCATATGATCTGATGCAGACAGTATTTTTCTCAGCAATTGTATTGTATGGAACTGGGGACCTAGAAACGACAGAGACGCTTCGTCCCCGCCTTAGCCCGCAGTGGTACACAACCCCACAACAGGCTAGTAGCGTAATTACGGCATACGCGTAGTATGTGGAGAAAGTGTTTGCACAGCAATCGCTGACATAGTGTAACTGAGGCGGCATAAAGAGAACCAGCCCACATTCACTGAGGCAGATGGAAAACCGCCTTAAAAACAATCCACAGACTGGCCGGAACACCGGTCCTTGACACTAATCCGCTGGGCGGATTCGTACCGGGACCGGCACGCCTCCCCATACGGAAAGCAGTGCGTTAGACAGCACGTCTAACCAGGCAGGCTTTCCCGGCTACGGTGCAATAGAGATTCGTGCGTCTGCGAAAAGATCTATGCGTGAAGCATAAAAGAATTACCACCGTCACAGCTTAGCAAAAGATCTGGCAGAGGACCCGAGAAAATTCTGGTCGTATGTAAAATCGCTAAGAGAGTCTAAGGCTTCCATTCAGTCCCTTGTTGATCAGTCTGCTGCGGCAATTGAAGATAGCAAAACGAAATCCGAGATTTTAAATTTCAAGTTCAAGAAATAGTTCATGCAGGAAAACTGTACAAACATACCGTCATTTGACTATAGGACAGAATCCCGTATGTGCGACAAGGAAATAAGCATAATTGGCGTAGAGAAGCAACTTAAAGATTTGAAAAATAACAAATCACTAGATCCAGTTGGAATCCCAGTTCGATTTTACAAAGAGTGCTCTATGACATTGGCCTCTTACCTAGCTTGCTTTTATCGTGAAGTTCTCACCCAGCACAGAGTCCCAAGATATTCGAAAAAAGCGCAGGTGATTCCAGTATCCAAGAAAGGTAAAAGAACGGGCCCACAAAATTACAGACCAATATCCCTAACTTCTGTTTGCTTCTTTCTTGAAGCTAAGCAGCTTATGTCCACGAATCAGCATGGTTTTAGATAGCGTCACTAGTGCGAAACTCAGCTTGCCCATTTCTCACATGATATACTGAGAACCATGGATGAAGGGCAACAGGCAGATTCCATATTTCTAGATTTCAGGAAAGCATTTGACACGGTGGCCTATTACAGGCTGTTAACTAAGGTACAAGAATATGGAATAAGTTCACAAATATGTGAGTGGCACGAAGACTTCTTAAATAATAGAAACCAGTATGCTGTTCTCTATGGCGAGTGTCATCAGAGAGAAGGGTATCGTCAGGAGTGCCCCAGGGAAGTGTGTTAGGATCGTGGTTGTTCTGTATATACATAAATGATTCGGCGGACAGCGTGGGCAGCAGTCTGCGGTTGTTTGCTTATGATGCCGTGGCGAATGGTAAGGAGTCGAAGTTGAGTGATTGTAGGAAGATACAAGACGACTAGACAAATTTTCCAGTTGGTGTGGTGAATGGCAGCTAGCCCTAAATGTGGAAAATGTAAGTTAATGCAAACGAGTAGGAAGAACAAACTTGTAATGTTCGGATACAGTATAACTAGTGTCTAGTTTTAAATATCTGGGCGTAACGATGCAAAGCAATATGAGGTTGAACGAGCACATGAAAACTACGGTAGGGAAGGCAAATGGTCGACTTCGGTTTATTGGGAGAATTTTAGGAAACAGTGGATCACCTGTAAAGGAGACCGCATATAGGACGATGTTGCGACCTTTCTTGAATACTGTTCGAGTTTTTGGGATCCGTACCGGGTCGGATTGAAGGAAGACATCGAAGCAGTTCAAAGGAAGGGTGTTAGATTTGTCACCGGTAGGTTCGAACAAAACTTAAGTGTTATGGAGGTGCTTCAGGAACTCAAATGGGAATTCCTGGAGGGAAGGCGGCGTTCTTTTCGGGAAACCCTAAACCCTACTGAGAAAATTTAGAGAACCGATATTTGAAGCTGACAACCGAACGATTCTATTCCCACCAACATACATCGCGCGTAAGGACCACGAAGATAAAATACTAGAAATTAGCGCTCATACGGAGGCGTACTGACAGTCGTTTTTCCCTCGCTGTATTTGCGAATGGAACAGGAGTGGAACAGGGTACCCTCCGTCACGCACCTTACGGTGTTTTGAGGAGTATCTACATAGATGCAGATGTAATTGTAGAACAATAGCACAATCATAGACTATATTTTTATTCATTCTTCATTACTAAATGGTCATTCTGTTTGTAAAAGGTTGTACGGCCTTTCAGAACATTATGAACAAATTTTAATGCTAAAAAGGTTTGGTATTCAAACGAATGTTATATATAATGACGTACTATGAAGAAAAGCTAATCCAACGGCAATACAGAGTTTTTTAAACCTCGTTAAGGAACAAGAGTGGCAGGATGTTTATAGTGCTGTTAACATAGACGACAAATATAATGTTTTCCGTCATTTCTGAAGCTCTATGAAAGTTTCTTTCCATTAGAACACGCAAATCAGGCTACTAGCAGTAAGAGGCAGCCTGGGTGGCTGATCAAGGATGTCAGATAGAATAAAGTGGGAACTATATCAAAATGTTAGAAGTAGTCACAATCGAGCTACAGCAACCCATTGCAAACAGTGCTGTAAGGTGTGTAACAAATTTTATTAGTAAGTCAAAGAGTACGTGGAGCGCAAATAGAATAGCTAATTCACAGGACAAAATTACTACCATATGGTCAGTTGTGAAGGAAGTATCTGGTCAGCAGTACAAGGTCGAGGACATAAACTCAGTGAGTAGTAAAAATGTTTCTGTTACTCGAAGTCATATATATGTACAGTATTTAACAATCATTTTCTTAACATTGCTGGTGAATTAAAGAAAAACTTAGTTTCAACAAAGAAAAATGACTTTCCGAGACTGATATCTGAAATACTCCTCAGTGATACTGACAAGGGGGAGATTGAGTCAATAATTATATCACTAAAGACTAAGGACTCTCATTGATATGATGGAGTATCTAGCAGAATACTAAAGTACTGTTCTGCACATGTTGAGTCTGCACTTAGCTGTATCTGTAATATTTCCTTTAGGAATGTTCAGTTTCCTGAATGATTAAAGTATTCAGTAGTAAATCTACTCTATGAAAAGGGAGAATGGGGTAATGTGGACAATTTTAGATCAATTTCTATGCCACCAGTGTTTGCTAATGTCACTGAAAGGGCTGTGTGTGTAAGGATAATTGATCGTATCATTTCACAGAATTTGCTGTCAAATGTATTTCAGTTTTAGACGTGGTTTAACAACTGAAAATGCTATATTCTATGTTCTCTGTGAGGTGTTGGATGGATTAAACAAAAAGTTTCGAATGCTAGGCTTCTTTTTTTTATTTAACTAAGGTGTTTGAGTGTGTTGATCACAAAATACTGCACAAGAAGCTAGGCCATTATGGAATACGAGAAGTAGCTCACAACTGGTTCATCTCTCACTTTAAGAACAAACAGCAAAAGGTCATCCTCCACAGAATTGTGAATGGCTATGCTGTGGAGTCTGAGTGGGTCACAGTTAAATGAGGGTGCCTCAGAGATAAGTGCCTGGGCCACTCCTGTTCCTTATTTATATAAATGATATGCCTTCTAGTTTTACAGGTGATTCTAAAATATTCTATTCATTGATGATCATAGCTTGGTAGTTAATGATTTTCTGTGCAGTGCTAGCAGTATTTCAAATAGTGCAGTTCAAGATTGAAGTTCACGGCTTGCAAAAAATAAACTGGCACTAAATCACCGTTAAGACTCTGATTTTACAGTTTCTAATACATAATGCAATAAATCCTCACATTTTAATTAGACAGAATTTGCATACGATTAGTGAGACTAAACAGTTCAAATTCATAGGTATTCAGATAGACAGTAAACTGTCATGGAATGGCCATGTTCAAGATTTCTTCAAACTCATTTCTACTATAAGAATAGTATCTGAAGTAAGTGATAGTTTGACACTAAAATTAGTCTACTTTCCTTCTTTTCGTTTGCTTATAATATATGGTATTTGTTATTGGGGTAACTCTTCCCATTCTCAAAGGGTATTTTTGGCTCTGAAACAGGTGATTTGGACAATAAGTGGTGTAAATTCGCGAACCTCTTGTCAACCTTTGTTCATTAGTCTAGGTATTATGACATTTGCATCTCAATATATATATATATATATATATATATATATATATATATATATATATATATATATATATATATATATATCTTCTTCAGCATCTTTTATTGTTAACAATATCATTTTTCCGAAGAATTAGCCACGTTCACTCAGTTAATACTAGTCAGAAATCCATTCTGTATTTGGATCGCACCTCCTTGACTCTCGAGCAAAAAGGTGTACATTATTCTGTTGCATCCATTTTCAATAAGCTAACACAAGAATCCACATGCTTTCAAATTCAAACTGAAGACTTTCGACAAAGTTCACTTCTATTCTGTTGAGGAGTTCCTTGAAAATGTAAGCTGATTCCTGTTTTTTTATATTGTTGACTGGGTTGATATAAACTTGTAGCTGCTCATCTATTTAGGATTCATAAACATTTTATTTGATCTATTATTATTCTTCTGTCGTAATTTCATGTACTGACACATTCCATGACCATTGAGATTCGCTTCTAAATTTGGGCTTATGGAATTAGATATGTAAAATAAAATACATAAATAAATAAATGAAAGGAAGTCGATGTTACCCTTCTGCAATCCTGAAACTTCTTTGAATACTCTAAACCTATGTATGATAAGTTTGGTATACCTGGGCTTCATGTTTGTATAACCCAATGTTCTAAATTTTAAGAAAAGTTTTCTTTTATAAAACGTTATTCATATAAATTTCGTCTTTAACAATTTCTCCAACTATTCTCATTATTTTTAAGAGGAAATATGGCATTAGTTTATAAAAATAACAGGTTTTTGCCATATATTGTACTTATTACAATAAAACTTTCTTTTTCTCGAAGCTGTGTTTTTGTGGCATAGCCGTTTCTCTGTCTGAGGCACTCAGTTGAATGCTAGATACTTCACATCACTAGGTAAGTACCCACAGATTTTTATGGTCGAATAACTCACTTTATTCTGTGTCACATGAAGCATCAGTTATGGATACTCTTAATACTTTCCCTTCCAGTCACCTCTGATTTGTTCTTTTTTAATTTTTTTCATTTTACACTTGGTCTTGTCTTCATGTTTTATCTTTGTTAAATGGAGACTTCTTTCTGCCCTGAGTCATTATATCTGCGTTTCCCATGCCCAGTGGCAATCCGAATAATGAACCTGCAACAGCGTTGCTTTCTCCTGGCAAATACCCTGTTGTGAAATCGTACTTCCACAGCTAATGCCCACCACGTTAGTCTGTTATGATTCAGTCAACAATCAAATAGAAATGATAGAGCCTAATGGTCTGTAAACACCTTTGCCTTTCTTCCCAAGACGTAGTATCTAAATTTCTTAAACGTCCATACCGCTCTAATTCCACTTTTTCACTTATGAAATATGTTCTCTCACATTTATTTAGGACATGACTAACAAATCCAATAAACTTCCTTTCAACAGTGTCTTCACTTTCCACAAATTAACAAAGGTGAGATCTAAGGCCATATACTGAACTATCAGAAAAGATACAAAGAGGAACATTTAAATCTGGGTGTGAGAATCGATACTGTCAGGTATTTCATCTTTTATTTTTAGGAATTCTTGATCACACTCTTTGGTCCAAATCCAAGCGACATTTTTCTTCCTTAGTTACTGTAAAGCATTTGCATTAAGTGTTTGGTAATTTGCGAATTTTCAGTAGAATCCTGTAATACCATAGAAGGCTTTCATTTGGATTTTAGTCTTAGGTCGTGGAAAATTTCTGGTAGCTTCTAACTTGTCTGCATCTGGTTTGATGCCATCAGCTATGGTAGGCTCTAGGAATTTAATCTCTCCTCTTTAGAACTGGGCCTTCTCTAGGTTTACACTAATGTTTTTTTTCTCACATAAAGATAGAACTCGCTTCAAAATGTCACTGTGCTCCTTCCAGTTATTTGATAGCTTCTAACTTTTTGTAGCAGAATCTGCCAGAAGCTGGCTATCAGGTCAATGCTTCTTAATACCCTTACAAAAAAATGGTTCAAATGGCTCTGAGCACTATGGCACTCAACTTCTGAGGTCATCAGTTCCCTAGAACTTAGAACTACTTAAACCTAACTAACCTAAAGACATCACACACATCCATGCCCAAGGCAGGATTCGAACCTGCGACCATAGCGGTCTCGCGGTTCCAGACTGTTGCGCCTAGAGTCACACGGCCACTCCGGCCGGCAATAGCCTTACACCACTGAGCTTTCATACAAGCTCCTCTAGTACCTCAGGACTATTCATTTGTGGTACAATGACTTTCTTTAAGGCTATGGAATGCTCACTGAACCATTTTTCTTTGGGACAATGACAAGCAGACTGTAGTATCTTTAACCAAAATGGCCATACTCTGAATTGATAGCTTTGTCCCCCATAGATGAATCTAGTATGTTTTTGAGAACCCTTTTGTAGCAGAATCTGCCAGAAGCTGGCTATCAGGTCAATGCTTCTTAATATCCTTACACCACTGAGCTTTCATACAAGCTCCTCTAGTACCTCAGGGCTATTCATTTGTGGTACAATGACTTTCTTTAAGGCTATGGAATGCATACTGAACCATTTATCTTTGGGACAATGACAAGCAGACTGTAGTATTTACTTCCAAGACGCTAAATAATTCGCCATTCTGTCCTTCTTTTTATCTCCCTATCCGCTGCTTTTCTTTTTGCGTGCCAGATGGAAACTGATTTAAATTTAAACGGATCGTGACTCTTAATCTGGAAACCATGTACAAAACCTTTATGTACGCTGGTTTCTTCAAAAATTCTTTTTGGTCTTGAAGCAGTACTTCTTTCAGATCACGTGCCTCATCCTCACTTTATACTTCAATATACTGACCTTTTTTCTAATACTGACCTTTATGTTGACCTCTTCAGGTGGTGTCACTCCTGCATCCAAACACATAATTTCTTCCACTCTCAGATTCCAGTATGTCTTTTCCCTCGCAACGTTCCGTAGCATTATCACAGTTACTTTCGGTGTCCTCATTTCTCTCCAAACTAAATATCTTTTCTACCTCATCATATTTTCTCCCCATTATGTCCTCAGCAAAATTTATCATTACCCTATTAGCCGTTAGCCAGTCTGTTTTCAGTATTCACTAGATCAAGCAGTAGTAAAAATAAACGGGCAAAGTGCAGAAATTACGGACACAAGAGGCAGCTGTTCAAGAAATCAGCAGTGACTTGGGAAGCTCATATCTGGTTTACAAGAACAATGCACAGACCTGAAGACAGAGATTGACGAAGTATGTCAGACTGTGTCCTCCTCAATTAGAAGAACGTTTGCTAGAAGAAAAAAATAAAACCTCGGTACAAGAAACATGTCAAGAAGTGATCAGCACTGTTCCCTCTATGGTTATTAATGACAGTGGTGGTACG
The DNA here is from genome assembly GCF_023898315.1 of Schistocerca nitens. Lineage (NCBI taxonomy): Eukaryota > Metazoa > Arthropoda > Insecta > Orthoptera > Acrididae > Schistocerca > Schistocerca nitens. The sequence goes on from NC_064618.1 coordinate 782,038,983, forward strand.
ATAAAATTTCAGGAGTTCATACCGAACCAAGAGTTACATCCAGTCATATTCATGTGACAGTTTAAGCGTGCATTCTCACTGTTGGAATCTCAAAAGCAGAAAATCAATATGTACATTAGTTATTAGAAGAACAGTGCACAACTTTGGGGCATTAGGGTAGCTGTCGACTTTCAGATTTTTCAGGAGTGTCAAGTGACTTTTCTTAGTAAATTTTGGTCATCAGAACGGCAGTGGGTACTGAAATCAAATTAGTTGACACCACCGAATTATAGCCATCGTAGTGACATGATCCATGACTTTATGCAAAAATTCTGGGAGCAGAAGACTTTGAGGAACCACCCAAGGATGCTGAGTTGATGGATATTTTAAAACACAGATTGCCATTAGTGGCCCTCACCCAGTACAAGGACAATGAAGCTTTCAATAGAGAATGGAAACGTAGAATGTGAAGTCATAGCATAATTATAACTGAGACGAAAGAAATTTTACATCGCTCTACAGAAGCATGCAGTGCAATAATCCAAGAGGATTAGACGAATGTGGGTCATATTAAGATCTCCAACAAGAATATCGACGTGATTTTCAAGAAATGACAACTGGGTAGTGCGTCAGGTTTGATTCCATGCAGAAACAGTTGCACCTTCTGACTGTCTTTATTTCAAGTGGTTAATAGTGCAGCAATCAATCACAAACACTGTTTATTGGAAATCCAGATTTTGGTTTGTGTGTGGCCATCTTCAGTTCTAAAAGACGTTTTGGAACCAGTTACAATAAGATAACGTGCATGCCTTACTGTGTGTACAGTTGTATAAGCTTTACAAGTGAGTCAATAATAAAATACCTATCAGCAAATGTAGTTTAAAACATTATAGCTACTTATATGTACATATAGCCCCAACTATAGTATTCATGTCGAAGGTTGAATTCACATAGAGGCCAATATTTACAGTTGGTACACAGCTAGCTTCAGCGTATGTCATACCAGTATACAGGGTGGTCCCTTGATAGTGACTGGGCCAAATATCTCACGAAATAAGCATCAAACGAAAGAACTACAAAGAACGAAACTCTTCTAGTTTGAAGGGGGAAACCAGATGGTGCTTTGGTTGGCCCGCTAGATGGCGCTGCCATAGGTCAAACAGATTTCAACTGAGTTTTTTTTTAAATAGGAACCCCAATTTTTATTACATATTCGTGTAGTACGAAAAGAAATATGAATGTTTTAGTTGGACCACTTTTTTCGCTTTGTGATAGATGGCACTGTAATAGTCACAAATGTATAAGTACGTGGTACCACTTAACATTCGGCCAGTGCGGACGGTATTTGCTTCGTGATGCATTACCCATGTTAAAATGGACCGTTTACCAATTGCGGAAAAGGTCGATATCGTGTTGATGTATGGCTATTGTGATCAAAATGCCCAACGGGTGTGTGCTATGTATGCTGCTCGGTATTCTGGACGACATCATCCAAGTGTCCGGACCCTTAGCCGGATAGTTACGTTATTTAAGGAAACCGGAAGTGTTCAGCCACATGTGAAACGTCAACTACGAACTGCAACAAGATGATGCCCAAGTAGGTGTTTCAGCTGCTGTCGCGGCTAATCCGCACATCAGTAACAGACAAATTGCGCGAGGATCGGGAATCTCAAAAATGTCGGTGTTGAGAATGCTACATCAACATCGATTGCACCCATACCATATTTATATGCATCAGGAATTGCAAGGCGACGACTTTGAACGTCGTGTACAGTTCTGCCACTGGGAACAAGAGAAATTACGGGACGATGACAGATTTTTTACACGCGTTCTATTTAGCGACGAAGCATCATTCACCAACAGCGGTAACGTAAACCGGCATAATATGCACTATTGGGCAACGGAAAATCCACGATGCCTGCGACAAGTGGAACATCAGCGACCTTAGCTGGTTAATGTATGGTGCGGCATTATGGGAGGAAGGATAATTGGCTCCCATTTAATCGATGGCAATCTAAATGGTGCAATGTATGCTGATTTCCTAAGTAATGTTTTTCCGATGTTACTACAAGGTGTTTCACTGCATGACAGAATGGCGATGTACTTCCAACATGATGGATATTCGGCAAATAGCTCGCGTGCGGTTGAAGCAGTACTTAATAGCTTATTTCATGACAGGTAGATTGGTCGTTGAAGCACCATACCATGGCCCGCACGTTCACCGGATCTGATGTCCCCGGATTTCTTTCTGTGGCGAAAGTTGAAGGTAATTTGCTATCGTGATCCACCGACAACGCCTGACAACATGCGTCAGCGCATTGTCAATGCATGTGCGAACATTACGGAAGGCGAACTACTCGTTGTTAAGAGGAATGTCGTTACACGTATTGCCAAATGCATTGAGGTTGACGGACATCATTTTGAGCATTTATTGCATTAATGTGGTATTTACAGGTAATCACGCTGTAACAGCATGCTTTCTCAGAAATGATAAGTTCACAAAGGTACATTTATCACATTGGAACAATCGAAATAAAATGTTCAAACGTACCTACGTTCTGTATTTTAATTAAAAAAACCTACCTGTTACCAACTGTTGGTCTAAAATTGTGAGCCATATGTTTGTGACTATTACAGCGCCATTTATCACAAAGCGAAAAAAGTAAAAAAGTGGTCCAACTAAAACATTCATATTTCTTTACGTACTACACGAATATGTAATAAAAATTGGGGTTCCTATTTTTTTTAAAAAAAACGCAGTTGATATCCGTTTGACCTATGGCAGCGCCATCTAGTGGGCCAACCATAGCGCCATCTGGTTTCCCCCTTCAAGCTAGACAAGTTTCGTTCTTTGTAGTTTTTTCGTTTGACGCTTATTTCGTGAGATATTTGGCCTGGTCACGATCAATGGACCACCCTGTATAGCTAGCTTCAATGTACATCATTACAGTCTATAGCACCCTCTACATATGTGATTTGTTGACAAATTATGCCAATTTTATTTTACAGTTTGCATCTTTTATCATTTTATTTATTATTTTATACTTTTATAAAGCTTTCACACATAAATCTAACAGGGTGGTTATAAATAAAACCGGGCTCTCATATTTACAGTTATACATACATTCTGTGAGCTTAACAGTTGCATCAGTTATTGTTGCATACTTTACACTTACACATAGTTTAAAAAATACAGTAAATCTTACCTAAAAGATTAACAGTAATAAATTTATTAAAACAGTGCTAAATTATAAGTATTGTTGAAGGAATTAGAACAGACAAAAATGGTGTTGTAAGATGTCATACCAGCAGCAGTACATTTTCTTTTTTTAAGTCTTTCACTCCATCTCTGATGGTGATTGTGGGTTGTAGGAGAGCATAACCCTTTTCTGCCAACACTTGTAGTTTGTGCTGTTGAGATGCCATTTATTTAGGACAGTTGGATGCTTATTTAATTTTTTAGATTTTTCATTGCCTGTGGATGCTCTACTTGTAGTTTACTTTTCTGTTTCCAATGAGATTAGCTATTAAGTGCACCATTTTAGGTGGGAAATTGTATTTTAGCATTTTGTGACGAAATCGTGCATGCTACACCTTACGTATTAAAACAATAAAGTCGTTTCTTTGGTGACTGTTTTGCCTATAATTCTCTTGAATTTAATACAAAAGAGTGTGGGGTTAAGTGGGTCAAGTCCTTGTGACTCACTTTAACAATGTTTGCTCTAAATTGGCGAATTTCTGATCTGATTTGATGCTTGAGGTGGTTCAATTCAGTTTTTGCCCTTTCATTAGGATGTCGTTTAATTTGTCTATATAATTTTCTTTTTTCTTTGATTGGGTTAAGAATATGTTTAGGAAGCCTGTCCTTATGTTCTGTAATGGTTTTCTTTGCTCCATTGTTAGTGACAGCAGATTGCATCTTTTGGACGATTAGGCCTAGGTCTTCTGTGGTATTAATGCCTGCCAGGGGATTTTTTCTTAAAAACTCTCTTATGAAGTTTTCTGTATTAAGGTTGTTCGAGTCGATGAAAGTTTTGCTATTGTGGTCCTCATTTTAATGTGGGTAACAGCCGTTGTTTTTGTGAAGATTGGGAGGTGGTCACTGGAAATGCTATCACCTATTTCCACTTCACTGCACAGACCAACAATTTATGGTGTGCAAATAATGTGATCAACTACAGAGGTTCTGCTGTGATTAATAAAAGTAGGTGAATTATTTTCTATGTGGATCAGATTCTTGTTTAGAGCTGCAGTAAGGAGATTGCCGTTTTTGTTGTTGATTTTGTCACCAAGAGCAGTGGATCTGCAATTAAGGTCTACTGTGATAATTGCTGGGCCCCGTATAGAGAAGTAATTAGAGAGCTTTATTAGTAGATCCTCAGTGGGAGGTACATAATATACAGTTTCGAAGATGATTGGTTTCCTATATTTTCCTACTATTTTTGAACAATTGCTTGGTGGGTGTTCAGTTTTTCTGGTAAATCAGGTTGTATAGTGGTCAGTTGTTTTGTATGAAAGATGGCGACTCCTCCTTGTGAATGTCAAAAGGACGCTAAGTCTTTGTGGTTTTTGTTGTCTTCTCTGATAGGTTTCACATTAAAATACATTATAACTTACAAAGTTTGGTGCTAAAACTACTAAACTTTCAGATACACCACGTACAAATGTGGGACGTATATCGGAATCCAGAAATTATGTATTCATGTATGATCTAGAAGGAATGTAATCATAAATAGGTCGCTATCGTCAGCTCAGTGCGTGTGTTGAAATGGGCCCATAGCAGCCAAATCCCTGTGAGTTTCAAATAATTCCCAAAAATCGGAATTTCTCATGGCCACCTGCTCATTAAGCAGTGTCTGATAAGAGGTAGTTGATGGTAAAAAATTTCGAACTCTTCCAACGTGACCAAAGGCCTACCCTTCTCACATGGATGGAGTACCTTCATAGGCGAAGACATAATTGGTACACTGGACCCACTTTCAGGAAGATGGGCAGAAATAACTGACACTACTGATTAGTTCACACAATCACCACTATGTTTGTATGACTGTAAAATATGAGACACTGTTGTCAGTTACAGCCACATTATTTGTTTGCTGTGGATAAGTTTTTTAAAAGTATAAAATAGTAAATAAAGTGATAAACATGTAAATTGTAAAGTAAAGTTAATATATTTTGTCAACAGATCACACATGTAGACCGGTATGACGTAACACTGGAACCAGCTCTGTAACAACTCTAAACAGCGGCCTCAGTGTGATGTCAAGCTTGGACACGAAAAGTCCAGTTGGAACTCTGTGTATAATTATATAAGTGGATGCAATGTATAACTTACATTTGCTGGTATGTATTTTGTTAGACATAAAGCACTCCAACTTAACTTATAGTAAGAAATGCATGTTCCTTATTTTAACTGGTTCTTATATGTCATTTAACACTGAAGATTACCACACAAGGACAGAAATCTGAATTTGCAATAAACATTATTTGCGACTGATTGCTGTACTCTTTATGGCTTGGGTAGTTCTCGATGCATCCCAGCATTGAGGAAGAAATGAAGACGATATTTTGCCACATGGATCACAGGAAAACCACATTTAGTTATGGATGCTAACCACCCCAAACCTAAAATTAAAGAAAAGGAATAACAGTTACCTACATGGACCATGCAATTAGATAATGAACAAGTAATTTTAGATGATCTTTTATGGGAGGAGTAGCACTGCTGTAAAGCCCCTCTTATATGGTAGACTTTCTTGTCTCAAGTGAGTCTTCTGTAGAGCAATGGCGTTTTATTCCTTTACAGAGTCTCATCTGTTACAAGTGATCAACTTTGTTTGTATGCCAGCACCAAAACTGGATGTCTTGTAAAAGCTGTCTGCTGTGCAGTTTGCCACCTATACAGTGACAGTACAGGAAAAACCTCGAAATATAGCAGCTTACTGTATGGGAACGCAATGACAATAGAATTTATTTTTGACCAAAACAAAATTCAAAGTGGACGCTGTCGGCAAAGGTCGTATGGTAAATTCCACACGCCCCTGAAAACTGAAAGTCTAGGAATGTCGTGCAAACATTGAAAAATACCTACATTTATGGTGTTAATTACAAATAAGATGAAAAAGGTGAAATCCTGTCAGAGTGTTCGAACTGAACGAACAACGGAATGTGATGAGCGCATTTTCCATAGCAACCCGCACCCCCCGTGTTCATTCATTCTTTTCGCCCTCAGTTTGACCATAGATAACATGTAACTGTTCCCATTTGTACTGGAAATGCAGGACATGTTAGGGGCCTACGTGCATCCTACTGCATCAAGATAGAACTTGAGATTCTGAACTGTATCACCAACCTGATGTGTTTTATGTTGTACAGACGCCGTTGTCCCAGTGCATCTGAAGAACCCAGGTCACGAATTTATTGTTCCTGAGGTCAGGCTGCAAGTAACTAGTGAGATGGCTAAACCTCTCAGTTCTACGAAATAATTTCCGAGTTCCAGTTTTGGGATGACAGATGCTTTTTATTTAATCACACGAGTCACACTGCAGACAAAGCATCAAACCACAGGCAGTATATTTTCCAAATATATGCCTCCATTGTGACACATATCACGGTGCATATTAGGAACACTAATAACTCTTGAACATTAGGGACATTGGAGAAATCACATTCACAAACTAAGTTACACATTTACTCTTATCTTCTCTGGTCTACACCCATAATCGCCATTTCTTAACATCAGTTTATACAGTACACAACTCGGATTTTAATACTGCACCTTGTAAAAAGAACTCAAACATAAGACCCCTCATACCCGATTGACGTGTTCAGCCAAAATCGCTTTCCTCGGGGCACACTTTTGGTGGGAGCTGTAGCTACACAAAGTGCTTTGTTTGAATATCATTATTCTAATGTTAATGAGAATTGCTGTAAAAATGAGATCTGAAAGGAGTGGGTTGTAGCTTAGTCTTTAGAGGTTAGTTTGCATGACTGATAATTAAATTTGAACTACACATTACAAAATATTAATAACTGAACTTTAGCAAATGGTTCGAATTGCTACTTAAACCTAACTAACCTAAGGACATTACACACATCCATGCCCGAGGCAGGATTCGAACCTGCGACCGTAGCAGTCGCGCGGTTCCAGACTGAAGCGCCTACAACAGCTAGACCACTACGGCCGGCGAACTTTAGCAATTTGGCACACTGACTCCTGTGGTACCGCCAGTCAGACCATCATCCTACGAAACTAACGCAATTTCTCACGGAAATGGTCCTCACTGTACCACTTGTCGTCTGCCTGTCACTCCATTTCTTGTGTCATTCCTCAGTTAATGCAGTCTCATCCAAACTATGAAGCGAATCTTGGCATGGAATATCATGGCTTCTGAGGCAAGACATGTCACAATTTAACTGATCAAGAAAATATACACTTAACAAAGACTCAAACAACATTTATAAAGCAGTTAACTGCACCTCTCTTCACTTTATTTTTTCAATTTCATTTTCTTTCTACAAGCCGATAACATAGAAAACGATTTTCTTCATTAAATATTTCCAGCTTTTTCGTTTTGTTCATCTAGATACTGGAATTGTGAAACGTATTTCGTTTCTCATGTGGGAAAAATACCAGGCCCTGGTGCAATATTTGCAGTATGTCACGAAAACAAAGCAAACAACAAAATAAATATTAAGAAGAAACAAAAGCGCAAAATACATTACTGCAATTGGAAAAGGGCCTACCCTTGTATGAGAATAGGTTAATTTCCAGTGTTAGTGGACGATGTCAAGGTCCCCTGTTACTCTACGTGCGCATTCTGCAACTTAATCGTGATATTAGAACTCCAAACTCGGCACAGTTAATTGGTCATTGATGTCATTGACCTAATCGCTCATTTACATGCACGCTGACTTACATGCAAGCACATATTGCACACCGACAATGAGCAGTCGATTTTGACCAAAGCGCCACTTGAGTAATGGTGGCTTAAAAGGAGAAATGGGAGCGGCGGCTCCGAATTTCAATGAAGACAGCAACACCCTAGGAATAGGGGACAATACTACTGAAGTTTCTGTTGAAATTTGGATGGAACTTGATAGTTTAACAAAACTCCTGAAGGAAGAATAACGAAGCCAGTATTAATGAAATGTTGCATATGCCTACTGAAATCAGACTTTACAAGTCATTTAGAATAATATCTCATTCAGTTCTGTTTGCAATTATAGAACGCTCAGACAGTGAATACAGTAGCCCCATTCACGCTGTTACGAAAGGATCTGGGACAGTTTAGACGCTGGAGAGATAAATATAATCATCCTTCCATACATTTGGAAGAGTCTGATAGTTGCCTCTACACCTACAATTTCAAGTTTTGCTCAGTATTTTTGCTTTTCTTCAATCAGGATTTGTCTTTGCAACATTTGGTATGTTTCTACTGCAGTCAACTTCGATTAGCTGAAATAAATTCTTTCATCAGTCACTTTCTGTCTCCACTGATGCATTTCGTATCTTTGGAGGTCGATTTAGGTCACCAAGCAATGGGAATCGTTCACAGTTTTTGGAACCGTGTGGTGCTGTAATCGAGTGTACATTCACCATTCGGGTGCTGATTTTCGTCTGGTTCTCTTCTGTTTGATTTGGGAGGCGGTCTGGCCTTATCTGGAGTTGGTGCAAGTTGGTTCAGAGTTTCTGCAATCATGAGAAAATTGGTTGAAATCTTTTCAGCTACTTGCCTTGGTGACAATTAGGCAAAAATATAGCATATATGAGAAGTGCGTTCTAAATATCTGCACAGTAAACTTGCAATTACTTCGAATTTATACTTGCAATGATATCCTCCTGCATGGTGAAATGGAAACTCTTATGATGCTCACTTTTTGTTAAATGGAAGCTGATTGTAAAGGCAAATATTATCTTTTAAATCCATCATGCTGCTGATTCAAACTTATCATCCTCTGTAGCATTAAAAAGAGTCATTGCTGGTTATAAGTTGTGTATTAAGTGTATTTTGCTCTTTGAGAGAACTTATTTATGTTTGCTACTTTGAAGACTCACAAGGACTTTGTAAATCACTTGCATTGTTTTGAGACCAATATACATACATATTTATAATATTTTTCTGTGAAGTATTTTGTCCAAAGTAAGTCACTTCATTTATTATCTTTTCTTAATGCAGCTACAGTTGCCATGCCATAATATTGTGAATTCTTGCTGCAGGTGCCTTCATCAGAAAATGGTCAGATATGGCATAAACAGAATCACAAACCATCAGCAGTAAAAACGCTGTTATTTGACTTGAATTAAATGAAGCAGCAGGAGAAGACTGTTTTTTTAAGTTGTATTTGGAGTTAGTGGTCTAGGAAAGTATTGGTTTGCCTCACGGGGTAACCACACAGTCTAGGGTGCCTTGCCATGGTTCGCACTTCTCCCACCATTGGAGGCTCAAGTCCTCCCTCGGGCATGGATGTGTGTGACTGTTGTCCTTAGCGTAAGTTAAAGTTAGAGTAAGTAGATTGTAAGCCTAGGGAGCGATGACCTTAGCAGTTTGGTCCATAGGAACTTACCACAAATTTCCATTTCCAAGTATTGGTTTCAGTTTTCTCTCAATACTAGATTCAACGAGTACAAATAATAGGGAATGCTCTCCTTTGCAGTACTTGGGGCCTTAACAGAAAGCAAACAAACTGTAAATTTTGGCTAGCTTATTTGTTGTTTAATGTTTGAACATTTAGCCACACAAATTTCATTTTTTTGTACATACATTAAGTAAGCATGTTTGTCTGTCACTATTCTACATGTGTACCTTAATACGACATTTTGTAATGATGTGCAATGTGTCACTTTAACATAAGTTTTCTTTACACAAATTAAATAATTAATTAGTTATTTTTACAGTTACTACTTCATATCTAAGAATTCATCTATTGAGTAGATGGAGTTGTCATTCAGAAATTCTTTTAATCTGCTTTTAAATGTTGGTTGGCTATCTGTCAGACTTTTAACACTATTTGGCAAATGACGAAAGATTTTTGTGGCAGCATAATTCACCCCTTTCTGTGCCAAAGTGAGACTTAATCCAGAATAATGAATATCATCCTTTCTTCTAGTGTTGTAGCTATGCACTTCGCTGTTATTTTTGAATTGGGATGGGTTATTAATGACAAATTTCATAAGTGAATACATGTATTGTGAAGGTACTGTGAATATCCAGAGTTCCTTAAATAAATGTCTCCAAGGTAATCTTGGGTGGGCTTCAGCTATTATTCTGATTACACACTTTTGTGCAATGAATACTTTCTCTATTAATGACGAATTGCCCCAAAATATGATGCCATATGAAAGCAGTGAATGAAAATAGGTATAGTACGCTAATTTACTGATATGTTGATCACCAAAATTTGCAAAAATCCTAATAGCATAAGTAGCTGAGCCTAACGGTTTCAGCAGATCATAGATGTGTTTCTTCCAATTCAATTTCTCATCAATGCACACACCCAGAAATTCTGAGTATTCTACCTTAGCAACAGACTTCCGTTCATAGTCTATATTTATCAATGGTATTATGCCATTTACTGTACAGAATTGTATAAACTGTGTTTTCTCAAAACTTGGTGAGTCATTTGCAGAGAACCACTTAATAATTTTCTGAAAGACGTCATTTGCAATTTCCTCAGCTGATTCTTGCTTCTTGGGTGTGATTACTATACTTGTATCATCATCAAAAAGAACAAACTATGCATCTTCATGAATATAGAGTGGCAAGTCGTTAATATATATTAAGAACAATAAGGGACCCAAGACTGAACCCTGTGGGACATCATTCTTAATACCTCCCCAGTTAGTGGACTCTGCTAGTTTTTGTAGACTATCTGTACCATTAATTTCAGCTTTTTGCATTCTTCCAGTTAAGTATGAAGTAAACAATTTGTGCACTGTCCCACTCATACCACAATACTTAAGCTTATATAGAAGAATTTCATGATTCACACAATCAAAAGCCTTTGAGAGATTAAAAAATATCCCAATGGGTGATGTTTGGTTAGTCATTGCATTTAATATTTGATCAGTGAAAGCATATATAGCATTTTCTGTTGAAAAGCTTTTCTGAAAACCAAACTGACATTTTGTTAGTACTTCATTTTTACAAATATGTGATGCTACTCTTGAATACATTACTTTTTCAAGAATTTTGGATAAACCTGTCAGAAGTGAGATTGGGCCGTAGTTGTCAGATCTATCCCATTTTTTATGCAACGGTTTAACAATAGCATATTTCAGTCTACCTGGAAAAATTCCCTGTTTCAGTGAGCTACCACATATGTGGCTGAGAATACTACTTATTTGTTGGGAACAATCTTTTAGTACTCTGTTGGAAATGCCATCAATGCCATGTGAGCTTTTACTTTTGAGTGAATTTATTATTTTCCTAAGGTGGTTTGAATTGGGTACTACCTCTTTCACATACCGCCTTGCATTTTCTAATGAATAGCTGGACCTATTGTCTCTACAAGACTTGAAAAATGATTATTAAAAAGGTTTCTTCTTCTGACTTCTTGGTAACAAACTTTCCATTGTATTTGTTAGAAATACAGTCTTCCTATGCTCTTGGTTGCCCCGTTTTTTTTTCAAAATATTCCAAATTGTTTTAATTTTATTATTAGATGTGCTAATCTCAGACATAATGCACATACTTCTGGACTTTTTAATAACTTTTCTTAATACAGAGCAGTAGTTTTTATAATGTTTCATTGTTTTGGGATCATTACTCCTCCTAGCTATAAGATACATTTCCCTTTTCTATTTTCAAGATTTTTTATCCCTTTAGTAAGGCATGGATTTTTACATGGATTGTTACAGCTATATTTCATGTTGTCTTAGGGAAACTGTTTTCAAATATACTCACAAAGGTATCATGAAATAGGTTAAATTTTAAATTAGCATCATGTTCCCTGTACACCACATCCCAGTCTAATTGTTGCAAGCTTTCCCTAAAATTTTGAAGAGTTAAATCGTTAATAGAACGCACTATTTTGGAGGACTGTTTTGCATTACTGTATGGAGCTATATCATATACTGTAACTAGCTGTGCATCATGATCAGACAAACCATTCTTAACAGGAAAAGTTTTTATTTGATTAAATTTATCTTGGTCTATGGAAATGTTATCTATCAGTGTGCTGCTTTCCTGTACCACCCAAGTAGGGAAATCAGTAACTGATATCAAATTGAAACAACAAAGTAATACTTCAAGGTCAAGCTTTCTATCTGACTCTTTCAGAAAATCTACATTGAAATCCCCACAAACAATAACTTGCTTTCATTTGTCTGACAGGTAGCACAACAAAGAATCCACGTTTTTTAAAAATAGTTGAAAGTTTCCCAATGGGAACCTAGAAATGGCTACTATTATAAAAGTGCCTTTATTTAATTTAAGCTCACATGCACATGCTTCTATGTGTTGCTCTATGCAAAATTTTTTCCAAATTTTTCACACTATGACTGATTTTAACATATATGGCAACTCCTCCTCTCTCCATAGTGTCTCTACTTACATTTGCTGAAAGCTTATATCCACCTACATTTACCATTTCCATACCTGTGACTATATGATGTTCAGACAGGCATAGTACATCTATTTCACCCTCAGTTTCTAAATCTTCTATACAAACAAGAAGCTCATCTACTTTGTTTTTTAATCCCCTGATAGTCTGATGCAATATATTAACCTTATTTTTTACTGTGCTTTTTTGTGAATCTTGTGACATTCTAACATTATTTTTAACTGTACTGTTATGAGAATCTTGTGATATTTCCACATCACTAGAACCTGCCTGTCTGAACCTTTCACTAAGCTTAGTTTCAATCAATGTAGGATGACTGGATACTGATCTTAGCCTAAAAAGTACTCCCATGAGTTTCAGTGCCCCCCCCCCCCCTAAAGATTTTGCTATCATCCCATCCAGTTTACCTTCCATTTCTTATTGAGATGCAGGCCATGTCTTGTGAAGTCCCCCCTGCCAATACCATCAACAGGAACCAAACCTAAGCTTGACAAAGAAGCTGCCTGAAGCAGCTGATCTAGCTCCATATTGATCCTCCTGATAGAGCTGTTCAATTGGGGCTGGTCATACCGCATGAAAACAGGAACCAAGCCAACATTTGTATGGTTTGTTGCAGATGCTATTTTTACCAGGTCACATTCAATATTGTAGCCCTGATCCCTTTCAATACTGTTTCCCGCTCCACCCACTACCACAACATGAACCTGCTTTGTAAAACCATTGCACAAAGATCATACATCCTCTATCACTTGGCTAAGACATGCACTGAGCTTGAACATACTTGTGACCTGGTACCTGTCACCTAATGTTTCCTGCAAAATCTGGCCCACACCTCTTCCATGGATTCTATCTAACAACAGAACTTTCCTCCTACTTTCTACTTTTTTGCAACAGTTGGTCTCTTTTAAATATTTGCAGTCAGATAGCATTTTCAGTTTCTTTTCTGGGGTGTAAAAGTTCATATGTTATTGCCTAGCTTAGTAGATTAGGACTATTCTTAACTACTCAAGGTAGTAGCTGGTTTTTAACACACACACACACACACACACACACACACACACACACACACACACCCCTTACATCTGGGTGCCTACACTATGATATAGAGCATGGGTTTTTATCGTTCCTTTACAGCGACAAATTCTTTTATTTAAAGTGTAATCTTGTAGTGTCACCAGCTTTCTTCTGAGATGAAAGAATTAATCAGTCTTCTGATTCACGACTATTGCAAACCATTGCTCTTGGTGTTTTATCAAGCAGTGCGTAAAACATATATTTTTGTGTGTCATATGATATACTATTGCTTTCTTCTGACTGCTTTACAGCTACAGTTTGTTTCATTTAAGAGCAATGCCTATAAGCTATCACATTAATTTTTCACTTCATGCTGTCACTACTGCTGTCACTACTCTCCATTACATATTAATGTAGCATGAGTAAACAATAGTGTAAGATGATGGTATCTTCTGTGGTTTTGGATATATTTTATTTAACGGTAAAGATTAACATGAATCTCTTGTACAATGTGCTACATGATTCATGTATTTGATTTTGTAAACATTGTGCCTGTAAAAATCTTAGATGTTAAACTTAATGTAATGGGAGGTAGGTTTCTAAATATGTTTTTGTAACAAAACATAAAGAGACTGAAAAGATGATGAGTGAAATTTATTGGCCAACTATTTTTCATATAGTTCATGAAATACTTCTTAAAGCATATAATTCACACTGTGATAAAAATGAAATGTTATGTAGTTAATAATTCAATGTTTTTTTCTAGATTTGCAAGTGTTGATCAGTGGATACAAATATGTTTTTATATAATGGTAACAGCTATTTGCAGCAGTGGATTTTCCTTGCCTTCATGATGATTTAAGCGAATATGTCTAGTTGTAGAAATATTTGTATAGCAACAACTTTGTAACTAAATACAAACATTTATAAAGATTCTTTACCAATAGAGTGATTGTAACATACATAGGAACATAGAGCACTGTAATGAAGTTGACATTATCGTTTTGAAAATTGGTAACAGTGTTGATGATCTTGCATTAATATTCTATCATGCACTAAGCAAGTTCAGACACATTATACACCTGCATTTTGTCATTGTCCAGAGGGATAGGTTGGTGTGCATCTTTCATAGTAAACTAAGAAGGCCATAGATGAGAGTTTCATTAAGTTTGATTAAAACATCTGTTTTGCGTTCTGAAATCTTTAGCTGAGGCATTGTTTCTAAATAAATTGGTGCTCTAATGCATCACATCTTTAAGCACATAATGGTGCATGATGTCAGAAACATACACAAGATCCTGAAGTAAATTGTTTGTTAATAAGTGAAATATTTTAGTTCACTAAGTGAGGTAATTTCTGGTATGAACTAAAGTAAAGGCAGTTACAGAGGGCCAGGTATTTCTGATAATAATAAAAGCTTAGAATAAAATAAAAATAATTATAGACAAAATGGAAAGAAAATATGAAACAACAAAAAATATTTTTCTATAAAATTCATGTCAGTAAATGCAAAAAAAGGATTACATGCTAGTTAAACCAAAACACCTATATGGAAGTGAATGCCTATTACCAACATAAAAAAAGAACAACTAGAAGTAGTAGAGAGGGTAATCTTGAGGTAAATTCCACTTCCATTAAAAAGCAAAGAAGCTTGAAATTTAAGAACTGATGATGAAGTATATCAAAATATAGAAAATATGACAGAAATATTAAAGAAAAGAAGACTGAAATATCCTGGAAATTGACCAGGTTGGATGACAATAGGCTGACAAAACAGATATCCAAATAACTCTGGAAATAGATATTAACAACAAGGTGGATCCAAGAAGTTGAAAAATAATTGGATGTACACTACATAAAATCAGAAGAAGCAGCAGAAAGACATATTGTCAAAAGAGTTAAATTTGGAATTCCAAGAGAGAAATCTAAAATGCTGTGAAGACAAAGACATGGTGCAAAGATGAAATAGTATTGGAAGAAAGGAATAGAGGAAAGAAGGCTTATTGTTATGTAGGTAATAAAATGGGAATTAAAAAACACGAAAGATTAGCAGATGAAATTATAACAGACATAAGAATTAAACAAAGAGGCTCATAAAGCCCACTCCTGGTCAGCTTAATAATGAACCGCATTATTGATGCCATAAGAAGAAAACCAAGATATGAAATGGGAAATAAAAGTCTAAAATTACATGTGTTGCTGATAATACTATGATGACAGCGAATAATGAGAATAATTTACAAATGTTACTTCACCAATTTAATAAAAGAACTACATAATATAACATGGAAATCTCATCTAAAAACAAAGGATATAGTAATATAAAAAAAGCTAAGCAACAAAGGGTAACTGGATACCAGCAAAATACTGTATGGAGCAACAAATTTATGAATACTGAGGGGAAAGTAAAATATGTAAATCAATCGTGCATCCTGTTATGACATATGCTGCAGAAATGAAAATGGAAAATATTAAACAAACATTATAGTGGTGGATATGAAGTTGCTAAGAGAGATTTTGGAATACAAATATAAATAAATGGATAAAGGCAAGGAAAAGTAACTGGAAGGACCATCTAGAAAGGATGGACTGACAGGACTAGTTAAAATTTGTAACTACAGATGACTGCAAGGGAAACACATGCATGGACGATCACCCAAGAGATGGAACAGCAGTTGTCCCAGTAAATCCACACTACATCAACATAATGAGGAAGGCAAACGGGGGGGGGGGGGGGGCAGTCCTAGTCAGCAGAAGAAGAAGAGGAAGAAGGAACTGAAATTATCATGTGGTCCTTAGTTGGCCATAAAAGAAGGAAAAAATAATCAAAATAAATAAATAAATGTAATATAAGTCCTCTAGTTTAAACATTTTTCAATGTGTGCTTTTAATTTTAATGGAATAAACTTTATAAGTGTAGTTGTAAGTAAGGCTAAATAGCTAATTCATATGGCCTCAATTATTTGGAGACTCCATATGGCTGGCATAACCACCATTATTTTCCTTTTTCTCAGTGGCATGTCTCTTCACAAATAAATAATGTTGTACATTAGGTTTAGAGAGTTGTAAAGATGTTTATTGATTCGACAACAGACACACAAGAACATTAGCTGCAGAGAAATGAAGAGCTCTAAAACTAATGTACTGAACTAATAGGATCCAGATGCGGCAATAGAACGTGTGTCGATAGTAAGGTGATTGCCGTTAACTCTGAAAGTCAGTAGCTTCTGTGTGTACTCAGAAAACTGTCTTGCCAGCGAATCGGGACTCCGTGGAGGCGGCCTTCTTGAGGGCAGAGCGGCGAGGCATCTCGTCTAGTGGTGGCGGTTCGCGGCGCAGTGCGTCCTTGGCGTGCGGCGGCGAGCGCCCCAGGTATGGGGGTTCCCGTGCCAGACGCGAGGGTTCCCGGAAAAGCTGTGGGGGTTCCCGTGACAGCTGTGGGGGTTCTCGCGACAGTGACTCATTGTCGTAGTCGGGCTCCGGTATGGCATTAGTGCGTGGGCGCCCAGGTGGTGGTGGGCCCAGGCGGAAGGGCCGTGGGATCTCCACTGCTGGCGCAGAGCCAAAGGACGACCAGGGCAGTGGCCGCGGCACTGTGCCCACCACCGGCGACTGCACGGCCCACGGCGACGACACCCTGCGGGCAGAGCACACAACCTGAGCAGCTGATAAATGACGACATGTTTGCTTGTTAGTGGCCGCTATATAAGCTCACAAAATACACTGCCTCTAAAAAAACAAGTGAAGCACGCAGAAGACATGGCAGAATGTGAAGTGTAGCTTTGTGCACATACACACCATCTGTAGGTAAATAAATGATTAGAGCTGTAGCACAGGTAGAATGGCCATCAGAGAGTATTAGAGTTGTTCATGTTTAGTGTTGTTACCAGGCCTGGTAAGGTATAGAAGACACACAAACAGCATCAGATGTTGAGAGATCACTGTGAAAGACGCGAAGATGCCATGTACTCTTGTGAGAAACATTTCCACAGTCTGAAATCGGCCTCATTGTGTGTCTCCATATGACTGAGTCATAGATTCGTGCAATATCCAGATTTGTAAGGCATTTGAATGTGAAAGTGGCCTGATGTGGGACTGCAAGTGAACATGAGACTCGTCTGGTTGACAATATCTGAGCTCCCCAAAAAGAAGATCGTTGTATTGTGTGCCAAGTACATTCATAACCCCTTCACATTTGTGCCTGCCATTAGATAATAAGTAATGGCTCCCTGCAGTATTCCATGTTGTACTGCACCATTGGTTGAAGGCTAGCAACAGCCAGACTGTAGTTAATACCATAACACTGACAACTGCATCTGGAATGGTGTCATGACCAGGAAGCATGGTGAATGGCATCACACTGTGCTCAGCAATGACTGTCATCGTCGAGTATGGTGGAGACCTGCGAAGAGATTAAATTCTTCCAATGTTTTGGCGAGGCATATTGCTGTTACTCATGATGTGATGGTGTAGGGAGCTATGAGGTACGTTTTCAGGTTGCAACTGGTAATGATTGGGAAAACTTTGATGGCACAACGGTATGTCATGGATATCCTGCATCCTCATATGCACCTCTCATGCAACAGTATCATGGTGCCATTTTTCAACAGGATAACGTTCATCCATGCTTCAGACATCTGTCTATGCAGTGTACATATGATGCTCAAAATCCTAGATATGTTCCCAGCAGAATGTATGTGGGACCAGTCCAGATGTAAACTCCGTTCCAGTCCCAGTGTCCAGGTTATCAAGGAGCAGTTACAATGTTTGTGGTCCAGATCGCTTCAGGAGGGGATAAAACAGCTTCATGATACCAACCCAGTCGGTGCACGGTTCCTCACCAAAAAGGCTGCAACATGACACTGATAAATGGGCTGCCAAGTTTTTTCTATATTTGACTCGTTTTTATAATCACTGCAATAACTTCACATATCCTTTGAACAAATGATGTTTCATTTCGTTTCCACCTCCTCTACGGGGCGCTTCGCTTTTTTTTTTTTTTGTCAGGCCTTGTATTAGTCACACCTCGAAAGTGCACACTGGTCTCCTAGGACTTGTACCGGGTGTTTCTGTTCCCATCGCTGTCGTACAACAAGGTCTTCAAGTGGTTTTTATGCGCCAGCCACCAGCCTGTAATCTGTTCTGTACTATAAGTCTATTTAGAGACGTGACACAATGGTAGAAACGAGATATCGCATTTCGACGTGCCCATCACCACACTGTGAATAAAGTTCCCCGACTTATTGAATTGTTGATGCGGGCTGACCAAAGTGTCTCCAAGGAATGATGAGCCACCTGCTGCCATGTAACACATGACATGAACGAATGGTGGTCATACAAAAAGTCTTAATCGACAGTGCCCGGAGATAAGCGTCACACCTTGTCAATAACAATTGCTTTCAAAACCTAGAAGAATTGTTGTTGTCAGAGATTACAGGTCAATCTTATCCTTCTGCCAAGCGAACATTCTGAAAAGAACGTTAGAAGATGAACCAAGTGAAGTACACCGCCAAAAGCCATTGCTCACAGCAACACTCAGGGCTGCAGGTCTTCATGGACCCCAACACAAAAACTGCACAATATCTGATTGGAAGTGTGTAACGTTGTCCGACGAGTTTTGACTTTGCCTCTCTTCAAATGATGCAAGGCGATCAGTGCGCCAAAGGCTACAGTGCATAAAGAGATCATGTCTTTCTCGCATGCACAGCACAGCACACATACAGAGGGTGAACAAGTATACGAAAACATAAAAAAACTCGATACAGTACCATGCCTAATACGGTGAAGGAAACGGCTTCCAGTTCTCTCGGAATGGCTAAACACAGGTCCTGTATCGTTTTCAAGTAAATCTTGTTCCTGTAAAATATCGGCAAGTTCAGGTAACGATGAAGAATGTCAATAGTGATCACGTTCCCTTCTTTTCAAACTAGACCACAAATGCTGAGTAATATTGAGATCTGGTGATTGAGGTGACCAAGGGAGATGCCAAAATTCATCCTCGTGCTCACTAAACCAGTCCTGGACGATGTGAGGTGCGTGAACAGGGGTCCTGTCGCCTTCGAACACGGCATCAGCATTGGAAAAAAAAAAGCATTGCACTGTGGAACGGACATGACCAGCCAAAATAGTCACACAATCTTTGGCTGTAATGGAATACCACGATATTGCTGCCTAAATTATCACCAAAACCCCGCTATGTTTCTCTTTTGTGATGTAAACTCGATAAGAAGTCATAAACAGGGTGAAACAAGACTCATCAGGCCAATTCACTTTTTTCCATTGCTCCAGAGTTCAGATTTTTTGGTTTCGCACCCCCTTTTGATCTTTTACGGGCATTTGCATCACTGATGAGTGGTCTTGGATTTCCAGCTCACCCTGCAATTATGGAACGACCTTCGTGTTGTTTTGGTGCTGACAGATGTGACGTCTCCTGGCAAGACATTCACAAAATCGTTGTAATACATGTGAAAAAAAGAAACATTTATCTGTATTATTAAATTATTATTATTATTATTATTTCTCAGACGTTATGTCTGGTTAAAAATGGAAAGTGACGCGGACCTTGACCAAGTGTGACTTCCTTTTAACTGTATGGTACATGTTACATTGCATTTAGGAACTTTCGGGTAATTGAACAAGTATCAATAATTACAGATTTCTGTAGTTGTATATATACGTTTGGATGTAGCTGTATTGCGTTGATGTACTGGTGGATATTGTGTGGTATGACTCCTGTAGTTGATAGTATGGTCAGTATAATGTCAACTTTATCCTGATGCCACATGTCCTTGACTTCCTCAGCCAGTTGGATGTATTTTTCAATTTTTTCTCCTGTTTTCTTCTGTATATTTGTTGTATTGGGTATGGATATTTCAATTAGTTGTGTTAATTTCTTGTTTTTATTGGTAAGTATGATGTCAGGTTTGTTGTGTGGTGCTGTTTTATCTGTTATAATGGTTCTGTTGCAGTATAATTTGTATTCATCATTCTCCAGTACATTTTGTGGTGCATACTTGTATGTGGGAATGTGTTGTTTTATTAGTTTATGTTGTATGGCAAGTTGTTGATGTATTATTTTTGCTACATTGTCATGTCTTCGGGGGTATTCTGTATTTGCTAGTATTGTACATCCGCTTGTGATGTGATCTACTGTTTCTATTTGTTGTTTGCAAAGTCTGCATTTACCTGTTGTGGTATTGGGATCTTTAATAATACGCTTGCTGTAATATCTGGTGTTTATTGTTTGATCCTGCATTGCAATCATGAATCCTTCTGTCTCACTGTATATATTGCCTTTTCTTAGCCATGTGTTGGATGTGTCTTGATGTATGTGTGGCTGTGTTAGATGATATGGGTGCTTGCCATGTAGTGTTTTCTTTTTCCAATTTACTTTCTTCGTATCTGTTGATGTTATGTGATCTAAAGGGTTGTAGAAGTGGTTATGAAATTGCAATGGTGTAGCCGATGTATTTATATGAGTGATTGCTTTGTGTATTTTGCTAGTTTCTGCTCTTTCTATAAAGAATATTCTTAAATTGTGTACCTGTCCATAATGTAGGTTTTTTATTTCGATAAATCCCCTTCCTCCTTCCTTTCTGCTTAATGTGAATCTTTCTGTTGCTGAATGTATGTGATGTATTCTGTATTTGTGGCATTGTGATCGTGTAAGTGTATTGAGTGCTTCTAGGTCTGTGTTACTCCATTTCACTACTCCAAATGAGTAGGTCAATATTGGTATAGCATAAGTATTTATAGCTTTTGTCTTGTTTCTTGCTGTTAATTCTGTTTTCATAATTTTTGTTAATCTTTGTCTATATTTTTCTTTTAGTTCTTCTTTAATATTTGTATTATCTATTCCTATTTTTTGTCTGTATCCTAAATATTTATAGGCATCTGTTTTTCCATCGCTTCTATGCAGTCGCTGTGGTTATTCAATATGTAATCTTCTTGTTTAGTGTGTTTTCCCCTGACTATGCTATTTTTCATACATTTGTCTCTTCCAAAAGCCATATTTATATCATTGCTGAATACTTCTGTTATCTTTAGTAATTGGTTGAGTTGTTGATTTGTTGCTAACAGTAGTTTTAGATAATCCATGTATAGCAAATGTGTGATTTTGTGTTGGTATGTTCCAGTAATATTATATCCATAATTTGTATTATTTAGCATGTTGGATGGTTGGTTCAGAGCAAGGCAGAACCAGAAAGGGCTTAATGAGTCTCCTTGGTATATTCCACACTTAATCTGTATTGGCTGTGATGTGATATTATTTGAATTTGTTTGGATATTAAGTGTGGTTTTCCAATTTTTCATTACTATGTTTAGGAACTGTATCAATTTAGGATCTACTTTGTATATTTCCAATATTTGTAGTAACCATGAGTGGGGTACACTATCAAAAGCTTTTTGGAAATCAATGTATGCGTAGTGTAGCGACCTTTGTTTAGTTTTAGCTTGATATGTCTCCTCTGCATCTATTAGCAGTTGCTCTTTACATGCTCGTGCTCCTTTGCAACAGGCTTTTTGTTCTTCATTTATAATTTTGTTCTGTGTTGTATGTGTCATTAACTTATGTGTAATGACTGAAGTTAATGTTTTGTATATTGTTGGTAGGCATGTTATGGGGCGATATTTTGCTGGGTTTGCTGTGTCTGCTTGATCTTTAGGTTTCAGATAAGTTATTCCATGTGTAAGTGTATCAGGGATAATTTAGTTAGATGTGAATGTGTTGAGGTGAACTTCTTTAGCCAGAAATTTGCTTTTTTATCTTGTCCAGGGGCTTTCCAATTGTGAGTAGAATTAATTGCTTGGGTGACTTCATGTTGCAAAATTATCACTTCAGGCATTTGTAGTATCATCTTGTATGTGTCTGTTTCTGCTTGTATCCACCGTGCATGCCTGTTATGCTGTACCAGGTTTGACCATATGTTGCTCCAGAAGTGTTCCATGTCTGTTATGTTTGGTGGATTGTCTATTTTAATGTGTGTGTTATCTATTGTCTGGTAAAATTTCTTTTGGTTTGTGTTGAATGTTTGGTTTTGTTTCCTTCTATTTTCACTTTTTTTTATCTTCTAAGTCGTTTGGCCAATGCTTGTAATTTCGGCTTCTTTTCATCTAACTGCTCTATCGCTTCTTGTTGTGAGATTTTACCTAACCTTTTTCGTTTTTTGTCTGATATTTCATTTCTTATAAATTGTGTTAGCTGTCTGATGTCTCTTCTCAGTTTTTCTATTCTGATCTATAGCCTGTGTTGCCATGCTGGTTTTGTGGCTTTCTTTTGTGTCTTGGTTAGTTCTGATCTTTGCCTAGTGTGTATATTTAGTGTAGTGAGTGCTCCTACATAAATCAGTAGTTGTAGCTCTTCGATAATTGTATTTTCATTTATTTTGTTGTGTATGACGTGTTGATAGTTGTTATTGTTGTTTTGACTTGTGGGTTATTTGGTGGTCTATGCAAGAATGATCTAATGTCTGTATTTGTGTCTTTGTATTCTATATATGTCAGCTGAAATTTTTCTTCTATATCTAACATGTGTGTCACTTCATGTTCTATTTGTGCTGTCTTAAGATTTTGTTTTCCTCTGATTGTTTAATTGATGCATGTTGTTCTTTGTTTGTTTGCTCTGAGATGTTTGAGTCCATTATTGTATTTTCTTCTTCCTATGATTGCACATTATTTTGTTCTAGTATTTGTTATACTTGTTGTTTGATGTTTTCTAATTCTGACTGGGATATCCTGTTATTTTTTATTAGTACACGGATCTGATCAACTAGTTGTTGTTCTGTTAAAAATTTTAATTCTGGGTATCTGGTAATAAATGTTGTGTATACTGGTGATCTGTATCCAGTTGTGTTTTTTCCTAAGTTTGTTGCTTGGTAATAACAGAACATGAGGTGTCGGTTAACTTCATCTGACTATCTCATCCTCTGTCTTTGTTTTCCTTCTAGAGTGTTTGCAGGAAGCATATCCTGCAAAACAGCTCTATTAGGATTTAAATCATTTTCCATGTGGCTAGCAGTGTCGTTATCATTGTGGACGGGCATAGGGCTCAAGCGTCGTCCCCCACCATGACAGCGCTTGTCCGAGGCTTCATTAGTTCTGTCCTAAACCAACTAATCACACTAAAAGGGGGGTTAGCCCTATTAGTGGTTTGTTCTTTCTGTCGCCTTTTACGACTGGCAGAACATACCGAAGGCCTATTCTTTTCCCAGGCCTCCACGGGGTTTATTATTATTATTATTATTATTTATATTATTTCATTTCTGTATGAACGATTGTCGATTATGTAAAAAAAATTAATAATCTTTTTTCATTTTTATGTTTGTGGAATAATTATGTATCTATATTTTGCAAATAACGTCTGTGGTCGGTGAGTATAGAAGTCGAAACAGACAATGATAATTAAAAAAGATAACAAGGATGCATATTGAATTGTCTATAAATAGTGAAGGTTAAAACGTTACTCTCTTTGTCTTCTTGCAGCCGTTAAAGTTGTAAGAGCCTGTAACGCTCCATTGAGTGCTTGGTTAGCTTTCTTTTGTTCCTTGTTTGAGAAAGACGCCATTGGAGGCTGATGAACGAAAAAGGTGTGTACTTTAAATTTATGTTGATTTTTGAATACAGAAATTGTTAAAAATACTTGTAATAATTTATTGCTAGCTTGCCCAGTATTTCATTGCACATTTTTAGCCGTTTTCAGCATATTTAGACTTTTTCATGACGCAGAGCTGTGCAGCGATCGCGGGAGCCACTGCTACGGCAAATTCAAATTAAATTGAATGAAAGCAGTTTTCCCGCAATTAAGCGGGCAGGTAACGGTACTTTAAAATTATTTCTTTCAGCTTCCCAGAGACCTGAGAGGTGAATGGTGGATTTTATTATGTCATTTTCGGGTGGACATGGGCAACTGCTATTAGAATATCAGTGACGTAAATAATTTGAGTAAATCAGAACAATAAAATTTTACTTGTTTGATATCAAAGTCTGCTGTGATGAAACCTGTTCTGGCTAATAATACAAAAACTAAATTTCATTTTTAGTTTCATGCTCTCGTGTTAGTCGTGGCAATCAATAGTTTTCATATATTAAAAAATCCACTGCAGCTTTTACGTTTAGCGAACATAGCTTACTGTAACTTCTGTACGTGTAATAAGAGTAATTTTCAGTGCATTTCAGAGATGAAAGTAGTGAAGGACACGTTTGATTTCGTAATTAGTTACAGTACTGATATCGTGTTTCATTTCTAACAAGCCAGATCAGGGTAATATAAAAATAGTTTGCAAATTAAAGATCATACGTGCACAGCAAGAAATCTTTTAGTGTTGTGCGTATCCCCACGTAATAGATCAAGGTGCACAAAGTTAAAATATTTTCAACTGCAGAAACTAATCGTGGGAGTCGCATTTTATCTTTTGTGCTCGCAACAATAAGCAATATACAGTTAATTAAAATAGTATGTCATATAAACTGCATATGAAGTCGAAAGCGCCGTTGCGACGTTCTGTTATGAAATGACTTTTGCAGTCGTAGTCTTCTTATTTTTCGTCATCTCTTCAGTGACTGCCTGTCACGATTACTCAACGCACACTTCCGTCAGCGTTTAGACTTAACGGATAATCTTTTCCCGTTTTCCCTGTATGCCGTAAAATTTTCGACACAGTGCCTCTTGTAACACCAAAAATTCGCCTACCTTGGTTACGGAAGCACCCAACATACGAGCAACAGTGATTCGTCCACGTTCGAATTGACTCATCTCCGACATAATGTTTTCACAACTATACATAACACTGGTCTGACCATGACTGATACTTACAACGTATTGAGGGCATTACATAAGTTCAGTTCGTGGTCAGATACATCATCGCAACGTGCAGGCTTGTCTAGCGTCTATATTTCAGCCATGCCTTTCTCCCGGTGTTCAAACGGCTCTGAGCGCTATGGGACTTAACATCTTAGGCCATCAGTCCCCTAGAACTTAGAACTACTTAAACATAAATAACCTAAGGACATCACACACATCCATGCCCGAGGCAGGATTCGAACCTGCGACCGCAGCGGTCGCGCGGTTCCAAACTGAAGCGCCTAGAACCGCTCGGCCACACCGGCCGGCTTCTCCCGGTGTTTAGATGTTTTTGCCCATCTCTGTGCGTTACTGTTCAGACGAACACTTAGGCACCCTATCGCACCTTCACTGTCCCGCTAAATCACCTGATCTTAATCCCATAGAAAACGTCTGGAACTACCGGGAACAGTGAGCTATATGTTCCAACCAATACCCCGCAATTTGGTAGATCTACGCTATGCAGTCATCAATGAGTGTCTTCAGCTGGTTATGGCATACGTGAAGAAAGTTGTGCCGCGCGGGTTTAGCCGAGCGGTCTCAGGCGCTGCAGTCATGGAATGTGCGGCTGGTCCTCGAGTCCTTCCTCGGGCATGGGTGTGTGTGTTTGTCCTTAGGATAATTTAGGTTAAGTAGTGTGTAAGCTTAGGGACTGATGACCTTAGCAGTTACGTCCCATAAGATTTCACACACACTTTTTTTTTTTTTAAGAAAGTTGTGAACTCTCTCCCTCGTCGAATTGAGGCCGTTATTAACGCTACAGGCGTTGTTAAACGTTATCAGCGTTTTGTCTACTCCAGGAAGGTGACTAATTCTGTGTCTTTTGTGCTTATCAACATGTAACAATATGAATATGCCCTATCATTTCTTTAGAAATATATACAAAGATCTTTGATCCGTTGATGATATGATGTACGGATTATTTTTATTGATTACTACTTATTACGCGTCATTGGTTAATAATCTGTCCCATATATTAGGTGAGATGAGGAATAAAATCGACCTAAGGTTCAAGTTGTTTTTATGTCACCCCTTCACTGCCTAGCCTGTCCCTAAAGATGCTAAAAGTCTCTTAGCCAACACTAAGTCATATACGTGCCAAGTTCGTTTGACATTGCGCCAGTGCTTATTTGTCGACCCTCATCTCCAACAAGTAAGGTCTCTAAGAGTGCCTTACCCTTATCTTACTTTTTCGTAAATAGCAATCCATATGTGTGCCGAGATATGTTGAAGTTTCACCATGCGTTCCAGAGTTACACCGATCAGCCATAACATTATGACCACCGACCTATTATCGATACAGATCCTTCCATGCGGTAGCAGCGTCACCTGGCGAGGAATAACTGCTAGTCAGACACACGCACGGTGCCTGTAGTATCAGTGAGCGTGCTGACCGTGTGTAGAATGGGGAAGGCACGCGATGTATCCGAGTTTGACCCAGGGCGGATTTTGGTGGTCCGGAGGCTCGTCACGATCATTTCGGAAATTGCACAACTTGTCGGGTGTTCAAGGAGTGCTGTGCTGAGTGTATTCAACAAGTGGCGAAACCAGGGTGTAACCACGTCTTCCCAGCTTACAACGTCCGACATCTATAATGAGGGGTGACCGTCCAACCCCACCTCCAGACACAACCCCTCATTACGTATGTCAGACGTCGTAGGCTGGGAAGACTGACAAAATAGGACAGGCGGCGAACTGTGGAGAAACCAACATCAGACTTTAATGCCGGGCAGAGTACAAGTGTGTCTGAAGACACAGTTCACCGAACACTCCTATCGTTGGGCCTCCGCAGCCGGCGACCCAAGCATGTGCCAATGTTAACACCACGACATCAGCAACTACGACTGAAATGGGCACCCGACCGTCGGCGCTGGACGTTGGCGCAGTGGCAGAGCGTCGCATGATCTGATGAATCCCGATAACTTCTTCATCAGGCCGATGGGGGTGCGTGAATCCGTCGCCTTCCAGGGGAACAGCTCCTTGACACCTGTACTGCAGGACGGAAACAAGCTGGCAGCGGCTCCATCATGCTCTGGGAACTCACATGGGCATTTTTCAGCAAGTTATGCGCCATGTAAAAAGGCCAGAAGTATCTGGCATGTGATTAAACGTAGCGTCAGAGGACATCGTCCCCCTCCCCGGAATTTGCGGCAATTGGGTGACGTGTGTGCAGATGTAGTGCCAACTCCCTCCAGCGATCTGCTAAGGCCTCATTGCTTCCATGCCACTACGCGTCGTCGCTGTTATCCGTGCCAAAGGTGGACATACCGGCTATTACGTAGGTGGTCCTATCTTCTGGCTGGTCAGTTTATGCTAACATGTCATTTCATTCCCTCCACTACCGCCAGTTCTATCCTTACGAGCGCTAGACGTGTCCTACCCCACAGTATTTCATTCCAAATAAAAACAAGGTCGGCATCATATTTCGGCAACTATAAACGTGAAATATTTGCGCTCAACAGAAAATTCGCCGCAAGTTTTGTACCTTACAAGGGGGTTGCCGAGTCGTCATCATCGGTTTCGTCCAGATTTGTGATATACTCAGGGCTTGGCTGGAAATGATACAGACAGAAGTGGAAGCTACAGATGGCTAAGCGTTAGAAAAAATATCCTTTTTGGGGCAGATCCAGTGAAACACGAGCCATTTATGTTAACATTGTTTCCAGGCAGCAGTCGGCTCAGCGGAAAAAAGAGTACACAACGATAATCTTAAGGGTCGTGAAATTTAGTGCCTATTCGGGAAGCTTTTCTTTCAGTTTTTGCGTTACTTACACTGCAAACAAACCGAGATAACGATCAATGTATTGTATTTTGATGTGACGTGATGTGCAAGAGAATAACGTCTTCTGTTATTTGACCCCTGGAGAGGACAAACAAACTCACAATTATACGATGAGATTTTTCAAGGTAAAGAAGGACTGCTATCGTGCAGTGATTCCCACTCCGAATGTACTCCGCTGGAGCAACCCTGCGATGTCCAATTTTATCGTCTGCTAAAGAATTTGTTATAAAAGCCTCAAAACTCGTCGAGAGAGAAAAAGAAAATCATATCTCGAAAATACTGCATCAAAATACGTTGCATTGTGCAACAGCAGATATCCTCGGCAATATATGACGAAATGATGGGTTACTTTTGGTTTACTGTCAAACTGTGTGATGAAGAGGCCTTTTGTGAATGTAAACCTGTATTTTCTTCTGTAGAAACTTGAAAACCATCATGTGATTCTAAAAATGGGACTACCGCTTTTCCTATTTTTACGATGAATATATTAATCCAGTCTTTGTGAATAATGAACTGTAAAATAATAAAAATGTGTGATTTTACACACGAAGTTCTCGTTTAAGCGTTACATTGAATTTCTGGAAGTTTATTTTCAATCTAAAATTTTCCTTTTCCTTTCCTTTTATGAAAATATTAATTAACACATCGAGAATTATTTAGTTTTATTTTCAATGAAACTGAAGTAAATCTCCCGCGCCCGGGTTCGATTCCTGGCGGGGTCAGGGATTTTCTCTGCCTCGTGATGACTGGGTGTTGTGTGATGTCCTTAGGTTAGTTAGGTTTACGTAGTTCTAAGTTCTAGGGGGCTGATGACCATACATGTTAAGTCCCATAGTGCTCAGAGCCTTTTGAACATTTTAAAGTAAATCTGACAATAAAAAAGTAGTTTTCGCACAGTAACACGAACCCCAGACCCTCGGATTACTGTCCTATACTCTTTCTTTTGCGCCAGCCGCTGCCTGTAAATGACGCTAACGTAAAAGGCTCTTGCCTCGCCCGACCCGCCGCAAAAATGTTCTTTTCCCTGGCCCCACACTTCTGTCAGCTTTATTTCTGACCAAGCGCTTCCTATATTATAAATTTGGCCAAAATCGGTGATACCGAGTAGGTGCGGTGCCCTTGTTAGCGAAGATTGCATCTCGATTTATTTAGTCGTCCTCGATGTATTTCGGGTGGCCTGTTTTACAAGCCTCATCCTGCATATAGCGATATTACTTTAAATTACACGAAACATCCATGTGTGCCACTTCTTTGATTCCCGGCACATAGGTAAGGCGGCCGGACTGATGGCAGGGAGTTATACACTCCTGGAAATTGAAATAAGAACACCGTGAATTCATTGTCCCAGGAAGGGGAAACTTTATTGACACATTCCTGGGGTCAGATACATCACATGATCACACTGACAGAACCACAGGCACATAGACACAGGCAACAGAGCATGCACAATGTCGGCACTAGTACAGTATATATCCACCTTTCGCAGCAATGCAGGCTGCTATTCTCCCATGGAGACGATCGTAGAGATGCTGGATGTAGTCCTGTGGAACGGCTTGCCATGCCATTTCCACCTGGCGCCTCAGTTGGACCAGCGTTCGTGCTGGACGTGCAGACCGCGTGAGACGACGCTTCATCCAGTCCCAAACATGCTCAATGGGGGACAGATCCGGAGATCTTGCTGGCCAGGGTAGTTGACTTACACCTTCTAGAGCACGTTGGGTGGCACGGGACACATGCGGACGTGCATTGTCCTGTTGGAACAGCAAGTTCCCTTGCCGGTCTAGGAATGGTAGAACGATGGGTTCGATGACGGTTTGGATGTACCGCGCACTATTCAGTGCCCCTCGACGATCACCAGTGGTGTACGGCCAGTGTAGGAGATCGCTCCCCACACCATGATGCCGGGTGTTGGCCCTGTGTGCCTCGGTCGTATGCAGTCCTGATTGTGGCGCTCACCTGCACGGCGCCAAACACGCATACGACCATCATTGGCACCAAGGCAGAAGCGACTCTCATCGCTGAAGACGACACGTCTCCATTCGTCCCTCCATTCACGCCTGTCGCGACACCACTGGAGGCGGGCTGCACGATGTTGGGGCGTGAGCGGAAGACGGCCTAACGGTGTGCGGGACCGTAGCCCAGCTTCATGGAGACGGTTGCGAATGGTCCTCGCCGATACCCCAGGAGCAACAGTGTCCCTAATTTGCTGGGAAGTGGCGGTGCGGTCCCCTACGGCACTGCGTAGGATCCTACGGTCTTGGCGTGCATCCGTGCGTCGCTGCGGTCCGGTCCCAGGTCGACGGGCACGTGCACCTTCCGCCGACCACTGGCGACAACATCGATGTACTGTGGAGACCTCACGCCCCACGTGTTGAGCAATTCGGCGGTACGTCCACCCGGCCTCCCGCATGCCCACTATACGCCCTCGCTCAAAGTCCGTCAACTGTACATACGGTTCACGTCCACGCTGTCGCGGCATGCTACCAGTGTTAAAGACTGCGATGGAGCTCCGTATGCCACGGCAAACTGGCTGACACTGACGGCGGCGGTGCACAAATGCTGCGCAGCTAGCGCCATTCGACGGCCAACACCGCGGTTCCTGGTGTGTCCGCTGTGCCGTGCGTGTGATCATTGCTTGTACAGCCCTCTCGCAGTGTCCGGAGCAAGTATGGTGGGTCTGACACACCGGTGTCAATGTGTTCTTTTTTCAATTTCCAGGAGTGTATAAGGAAGTTTAAAAACATTCCGCTGCAAACTGAAAGATTCGTTAGGCACACATTAAAGTTGTCAGGGAGTTTCAATTTCAAGGTAATTTGAAACTGAGCAAATACGATTAAGGACTCATGAGAGAATAAGCAGACTAATGGAATAAAAACAGGTTCCACCAAAATGTTATAACCATCTGCTCAAAACCCGTCTGTCCTACTATTGAACGCAGTACAGGGGTAGATTCTACATGGCATGGATTAGACCAGTATTTGTTAGGTTTCCGGATGTATGTTCCAGCAGATATCCACGCATTCCCATCAGGTACAGATCAATTGAATTTGGTGGCCAAGCCGTCAACGTGAGTTCACTATTTTCTTTAAACCACTGCATCACGATTTTGGCCTTGTAGCATGGACTGCTAAACTGTTGGAAGATCCTGTCGCTTTAGGGGAATACATCAAGCATGAACGGGATGCAGGTCGCCCGCAATGGTGTTCACATTAACCACAACTGTCATGGTGCTTTTGATTACTACCACAGGTCTCATGGAAGCAGCGCACCACTGCCCCCGCTGGCCAAAGTCTGTGATGCGGTGCATGTTTTGAACAGCCGTTCACCTGGATGACGGTGTATCTGGACAAGATCATCGACCTGCTGTGGCAAGAAACATGATTCTCTGTCCACGCGACACATTTCCCCAATGGTCCCCTGACCACTGCTGTCGTAACTGACGATGGCATTGAGTCAATATGGAAAAACGTACGGGTTCTCTGCTACAAAGCATCATGGTCAACAATGTGCGGTGTACAGTGTGCTCTGAAACACTTGTTGCTCCACTCGCATTGTACTCTGCCGTAAGATCTGATACAGATAACCACCTACCCCGCTTTACAGAGTGGGGAAGCCTTTGATCCCCACGTTCTGTGATAAGACGTGTACGTCCAACACCTCGTCACCAACTTCTGATTCCTCCGTCCTCCATTGCTCATGACAGTAGCACGCGAATATGAATCCACCGTCCTCCAATGCTCATGACAGTTGCCTAATCTTTTCCGAAAACCTCGTTCCCAACATAAAAAACTGCCCATTATCAATGTCACTTATGTCAGGGGCTTTCCCAATTTGCAGCTTGTATCGGAACTAGAATACTTCCCCATTCATCTTTACAGCTTTATATACTTTCACGTGCCCACAGTGCCGCCGAGCGACGTTAAATCTAGCGGTGGGCAGCTGTCTTAATGTTCTGGCTCATCATCATAGTTCCAGAACGAATAAAAAATCCAGGTACTGTTTTCGCTAATGCCGGCCGGTGTGGCCGTGCGGTTCTAGGCGCTTCAGCCTGGAACCGCGTGACCGCTACGGTCGCAGGTTCGAATTCTGCCTCGGTCATGGATGTGTGTGATGTCCTTAGGTTAGTTAGGTTTAAGTAGTTCTAAGTTCTAGGGGACTGTTGACCTCAGATGTTAAGTCCCATAGTGCTCAGAGCCTTTTTTTTTTTTTTTTTTATTTTCGCTAAATTGTGGTGAATATTGACGAATTTTCTAACGTGTGTAAGTAGTTTTTAATTTTTATAGTTACCGAATGATATCACCGACTTGCTAGTTGAAATGGAATTTCTCAATAAATACGAGGGTTGGAACTTTAATAGTGGTAACTATTTATTTAGAGCTCGTACAAAGTAGATACGTGTTTCAAAGTTTTGTTGATCTTTAAAGTAATCACCAGCATTGTGTATAACCCGTTGCCAGTGATGTGGAAGTCGTAGGATACATTTCGCTGCGCCAGTTGTGTTGACAGTTCGAGCGGCGCGGTCTATTGCCCGTTCCTTCACTTTATAAATCGAGTTGAACTTACGAGGGCTCAAGTCAGGGGAGAGCAGTAGGTGGTATAGCACTTAGCAGCACCATCAGTCAAACAAATCAGCTTGCAGTGTATGTGCTTGAGCATTGTCCTGCAAAACGATTGTCAGGTCCTGCAGAAAGTGTCACCACTTCTCTATGCTGTTCATTTTTGGAACACAACCTACGACCAGCTTGGAGACAGAAATGATGGCACTTTCTGCAGGACCTGACCATCATTTTGCAGGACAATGCTCAAGCACGTACAGTGCAAGCTGTTACTGATTTGGCCGTGCAGTTCTAGGCGCTACAGTCTGGAACCGCTCGACCACTACGGTCGCAGGTTCGAATCCTGCCTCGGGCATGGATGTGTGTGATGTCCTTAGGTTAGTTAGGTTTAATTAGTTCTAAGTTCTAGGGGACTGATGACCTTAGAAGTTAAGTCCCATAGTGCTCAGAGCCATTTGAACCATTTTGTTACTGATTTGTTGACTGATGGGGCTGCTAAGTGCTATACCACCTACTGCACTCCCCTGACTTAAATCCTCGTGGGTTCAACTCGATTTCTAAACTGAAGGAAACACTTCACAGAATTCACTTCATAACTGCTACAAATTCGTCGGGCAATAGACCGCGCCGCTCGAACTGTCAACACAACTGGCACTGCTAAGAGTATCCTACGACTTCCACATCGCTGGCAACTGTTTATACACAGTGCTGGTGGCTACTTTGAAGGTCAGTAAAACTTTGAAACACGCATCTATTTTGTACGAGCTGTAAATAAATAGTTGTTACTATTAAAGTTCCAGCCCTCGTATAAAGGAATAGTAGATTATGTTACAGGTTCAGGAACAATGGAGGTAGATGGGAGTAAAGTGATGGTCTCCTTTGTTGGAGAGCAGGGTTGACAATCGTAGAACAGAAATCAATGCCAGTAGGTTACTGCAAGAAGAAAGAGTACATTGAGGGGTATAATGAATGAATACGAGATGGCATTGAAGATAGATCATGTAAATCTTCACGGATAATGCACTCTTTGCGATGTCAGGTTACTGACGATCATCAGGTTCCCCAGCTATTAATTTACTTTTAGAGTTGTCAATCTTCTTCTTATACCAGCCTGAACTATGTCTTTTATTTTTATTCTTCACTTTCAGAAGACAGCAAGGCCTCAGGGTAGGTGCACTCTTCGCAATATCAGGTGATTAGCGATCACCAGATACCTGCGGTTGGATAATAATACATTAGTTTTCTTCTCTTGTAGTCAGCCTGACCTGTATCTTTCATCTTTAATATTCTTCACTGAGGAGGTAAGTAGACTGGATTAGAGATCAGTAGTGAATAAGGTGTTATGGATTTTGCATTAAGAAAAATGGCAAAGGAGATAAACTAATCAGTTCCGAAAGAAGTTTGTATGAGATACTTGGTGATGGGAGGTATAATGTTTTGTGAAAACGTGTGGTGGTACTTGGAGTAAGTATTTAGAGATTCCCGGATTCGACTAGTAAAAACACTTCAAATGTGGTGCTATCAAAGAAAGTTTTAAGTTGATAAATAAAGTACGAAAAAAAGAAGGGCTAACAAGACTAGATGAAGATAGAAGCAGGTATTTGTAAAGGGGAGGAGGAGGCGATGTGGGGGTCACAATCCTCTTCCGAAAAATAACATGTCACAAAAAGCCTTTATATAACATTTTTAATTATAAATTTTAGAAGTTCCCCAGAACATGATCACGAGTTGCGCCTGTTTGGTTATCGGTACAGCTATTAAGGGATCCAGGTATAGTTAAAATGGTGCTGGAAGGAGCGACACAGAGGAAATGTGGTGTGGGTAGATAAAGACTAGGACATGTAAATCACATTATAGAGGAAGTTGCCTATAATAATTGCGAAAACAATAAAAGAGGATGCAGCACGTAAAAATTACCCAATGAGGAAAAGAGACCGCGAAAAAGTCAGTCGAAATACAGTTGATTTAAAAAAATCTTTGGCAGACGAGAAAGAAGAAGTGACAGAGAAAAATGACATCCTTAATGAGAACTAAACCCCAAATCCATGGATTATGTATTTAGAGTGGGACTACGTTGGAGTCCACGGTTATTCCCGCTCATTCATTGATTGCTGAATAACTGACTGCACCAGCTAATGTACACTGAGATGACAAAAGTCATGGGATACTTCTTAATACCGCGTCGGTCATCCTTTTGCCCAGCGCATTGTAGCAGCTCGACGTGGCATGGAACCAACACTCTTTGAAAGTCGCCTGCAGAGCCTCTATAGCAATCCATAATTGCGAAAGTGCTGCCGGTGCAGGTTTAGTGCATCAACTGATCTATCGATTATGTGCCATAATTGTTCGTTGGGATTCATGTCGGGCGATCTGGGTGGCCAAATAATTCTCTCGAACTGTCCAGAACATTCAACAAACCAGTCAAACAATTGTTGCCCGGTGACAGGGAGCACTGTCATCCACAACAGTTCCACCGTTGTTTAGGAACATGAAGTCCATGAATGGCCGCAAATGGTCTCCAAGTCAATGATCGGTTCAGTTGGACCAGAGGACCTAGTCCAATCCATGAAAACAGAGCCTACACCTTTATGGAGCCTCCACCAGCTTGCTCAGTGCCTTTTTGACAATTTGGGTTCAGGCTTCGTGGGCTCTGCCCCACACTCTAACCATATCATCAGCTCCTACCAACTGAAATCGGGACTCACCTGACCAGACAACGGTTTTCCAGTTGTCAAGGGTCCAACCGATTTGGTCACGAGCTCAGAAGGCGCGCTGCAGGCGATGTCACATTCTTAGCAAAGGCACTCCCGTTGGTCTTCTGCCACAGTCCATTAATACCAAATTTCGTCGCTCTTCGTTCGTCCCACATTGATTTCTGCGGTTATTTCACGCAGCGTTGCTTGTCTATTAGCACTGACGATTCTACGCAAACGCCGCTGCTTTCGGTCGTTAAGAAATGGCCGTCGGCCACTGAATTGTCCGTGGTGAGAGGTAATGCCTGAAATCTGGTGTTCTCGGCACACTCTAGACACTGTAGCTCTCGGAATACAGAATTCCCTAACGATTTCAGAAATGGAATGTCCCATGTGTCTAGCTCTAGTTACCATTCCGCGTTCAGAGTGTGTTACTTTCTGTCGTGCGGCCATAATCAGGTCAGAAACCGTTTCACATGAGTCACCTCAGTACAAATGACGGTACGGCCAATGAACTGTCATTATATACATCGTGTCGCGATACTGTCACCATCTGTATATGTCCATATCGCTATCCCATGACTTTTGTCGTCTCAGTGTAAGCTCTAATTTGTCAAGTTTAAAAAAAAAATGTGTGGTAAGAAACCTTTATTTCATTTGCGTCCAGCTAATTTCCTGAATTAATATGGGCTAGAATTATGAGCCAGAGGAGAAAGTTGGCGTGAACACACTGGGAGCCAACATAGCTGCCTTTACAGCATATTGTCGCCACAAGGGATACATGGCTGTCGAGAAGCTTCTAGATGTAAGGGCAGAGGAATAAAGTCACCGGTTCCTAAAGTTAAGACTTAGAACACCTGTGAAGACCACTCCTTCCCTGCAAGAATGGAACCGTCCTTTTCTCCGGGCTTGGAGTAGACGCAAAATACAAAATAGTGTGAAGCTTTTTTAGATCTAACAAGCATTCTTTCTTGAGTTGCAGAGCTCGGCCCGAGGCAAGATGCAGGAATTAACACCGTACAGCACCATAGGTATTGTAAGAAATAGATCTAGCTGAAACAATAGTTATTCGTCCCCGAACTGAGATCATAAGTAAGGCCGCCTTCTGATTTTTGGGAAGTCGGCGTTGGGACTGGGCACTGGACGGTAGCTCGCGTGAGTGCTCGATGGGAACAACGACATAGTTGAAGAGATATTGTGAAGTCTATCATGACGAAAGCTACAGAGAAACTAACAGACGCTTCTTCGCGCTGTGTTACGCCGCCGTTACTATCATCGGCGGAGTTTCATGCCAGCAGCAGCATTAACGCCGTTCTTTGGAGTTAGCGGAGCTAGTCTCATGTCTCATGTAAGGTTCCTGCAGGCTAGCGCCTCGTGTTAGGGCCTCGTAGTCGCGTCTTCCTGGATCGTGTTAAGGAACGTAAAGTGCTCTAATATTTGCGAGTCGTGAAAAAAACGAGTCGGACCCTCGTGGCACAACTACGACTTGGCTTTCTCTGCTTTGATGCCAGGTGCCGAGGTAACTGGACAAGGGCTTTCAAAAATGGTTACCTATCAGAAAACGTACATTTCTTACGTATTCCCATCCATCGAAGTCTTTTCATAACCAGAGCAACTGTTTTTCCCGTCTTATCTGAGAGAACTCATCGTGTGATCGTGCGTTTTTGGGAACGACAAGCAGGCAGGTCTTGCTGAACCCCAGTTCTCCACCCAGCAGGACTATAGGAAGTGCTAAGGTCAGTGCGTTTAATTGGGGGTCCATTATTATGATGTCTGGGTGCCATCAAAATAGTGCGGTTAGGTGTTTTGTTCACTCAGCCTACGACACAGTACGAAACCTGCTATGGTGTATTTACACGGAAGTGCCAAAAAAACTGGTACACCTGCCTGATATCGTGTAGGACCCCCGCAAATACGCAGAAGTGCCCCAACACAACGTGGCATGGACTCGACCAACGTCTGAACTAGTGCTGGAGGGAACTGTCGCCATGAATCCTGGGGGGCTGTCCATAAATCCGTAAGAGTACGAGGAGGTAGAGATCTCTTCTGAACAGCACGTTGCAAGGCATCCCAGATATGCTCAATAATGTTCATGTCTGGGGTGTTTGGTGGCCAGCGGAAGTGTTTAACCTCAGAAGAGTGTTCTTAGAGCCTCTCTGTAGCAATTATGGACGTGTGGGGTGTCGCATTATTCTGCTGGAAATGCCCAAGTGCGTCAGAATGTACAATGGACATGAATGGATGCTGGTGATCAAACAGGATGCTTACGTACGTGTCATCAGGGGTCCCATATCACTCCAAATGCACACGCCCCACACCATTACAGAGCCTTCACTAGCTTGACACTCCCCTGCTGACATGCAGGGTCCATGGATTCATGAGGTTGTCGCCATACCCTTACCCGTCTATCCGCTCGATGCAATCTGAAACACCGAGCGAGGTGGCGCAGTGGTTAGACACTGGACTCGCATTCGGGAGGACGACGGTTCAATCCCGCGTCCGGCCATCCTGATTTAGGTTTTCCGTGATTTCCCTAAATCAGTCCAGGCAAATGCCGGGATGGTTCCTCTGAAAGG
Organism: Schistocerca nitens; assembly: GCF_023898315.1. Classification (NCBI taxonomy): domain Eukaryota; kingdom Metazoa; phylum Arthropoda; class Insecta; order Orthoptera; family Acrididae; genus Schistocerca; species Schistocerca nitens. The sequence goes on from NC_064618.1 coordinate 782,076,986, forward strand.
GCACGGCCGACTTCCTTCCCCATCCTTCCCTAATCCGATGAGACCGATGACCACGCAGTCTGGTCTCCTTCCCCAAACCAACCAACCAACCAATCTGAAACGAGGCTCGTCCGACCAGGCAACATGTTTCTAGTCATCAACAGTCTAATGTCGGTGTTGGCGGGCCCAGGCGAGGCGTAAAGCTTTGTATCGTGCAGCCATCAAGGGTGCACGAGTGGGCTTTCGTCTCCGAAAGCCTGTATCGATGATGTTTCGTTGAACGGTTCGCACGCTGACACTTATTGATAGCCAAGCATTGAAAACTACAGCAATTTGCGGAAAGGTTGCACTTATGTCACGCTGAACAGTTCTCTTCAGGCGTCGTTGCCCCCGTTCTTGCAGAGTCTCCTGCCGCAGCGACGTCGGAGATTTGCTGTTTTCCCGGATTCTTGATATCTACGGTACACTCATGAAATGGTCGTACGCGATGACAACCTGCCATTGTAGCAGCAATAACCGGTCTAACAATTGCAACAGACACTTATACAGGCGTTGCCGACCGCAGCGCCGTATTCTGCCTGTTTACATATCTGTGTATTTGAATACGCATGCCTGTACCAGTTCTTTGACGCTTCACTGTAGTTTGACACGAATCCACTGAAGCACACAATCACACTTCTACAAATTCAGAACTAGAAAGTAAATGCCCCAAATGATGGTTCCCTTATCATCCGTGTAATACAGAATACCGTTTAGTACCGGTACTTACCCGTCAGGTTTATCCCTCCGTTCACTGTACAGTGAGGTCAGGAAGTGGTGCTTCAGTGATTTTCTTTCATCCTGCAACAAAAATAATAATACAAACGTGAATAAATTGCTCCAATACGTCTTTGTCATTGAGTATCGTAATTGTGTGGTCTGCTGAGTGTAGGTTGCTTCTCAACTGCTCAACGCAGAGCACACAGAGAATGCATTGTATGCTAATGTATATTACGCTATTTAAATCATGTTGCTCACTTCCGACAGAGAGGAGTCAACTGGATTTCGAGGAAGGTAAAACATGTGCATTCAAAGTGCAATATGTTAGGCACATTTAATGTTATGACATATTGTAATAGAAAGGCAGTAACTTCTAATATAACTGACATCACCAAAAACATTGTACTCTGTACCAATAATAAAACTGTAAACATGTCGCGGCTACCTGTTAGTTTGATTGAACACACTAGTCTCCAAAATCACTAGACGAATTTTCATGGGTCTGTCACAGGTAACTTCGGCGTAGCTCGGGACAAAAAAGCAGGCTTCATTTAATTAAAATCGGAACACGAAAAAAGAGATATCTTAATTTAATCTAATATTATCTGCTGAGCGTAGTAGTTCGAACATTTAATCATCACGGCATAAGCACCCGAGAAGCAATAGATGGGGCCTTTCGTTTCATAGTACACCAGATAACCAATAGATGGTGGTGTTAATTTTTTTAAACTAAGTGACAGATGTATTTTCGGAAATTTACGTCAGTGATATAATTAAGCACCTTAATCTTATCTGAACGAACACAAACGAACAACGAATTTACTTGGCTAGGACATGTGCATTTACTGATTTCGGTTTGTGTATTAAATACTTAACGACATTGCTTTACTTCCTTCTAAATGTTTTTTTATATTCTTTCCTTGGAAAAACGAACTTATGGAGTTTGCCTTACGATTTGGGTGCCCACTTATCACATTTTGATTTCATTTTGCTTACGAATAAAAATGCCTAGATAATGATTGAGTGTTTCTGAATACACTAGAACAGCTAAAAGACTGAGGCCTTTGCGATCTCAAGAATCCAATGAAGATCATAAGGCGAGACTTGCTGCAGTTCGAGAACATCAGAGTTTAACTCGCTCTCTGGAAACACATCTCTGATCGAGAGCATCATTCATTATCTCGCTCCTTAGAGCCCTTCACCCCCAGATACTCAAAAGTCACTTATCGCCAATGTAACATCATAGAAACGAAAATGTTAGTGGGGAAGGTTCAAATGGTTCAAATGGCTCTGAGCACTATGGGACTTAACATCTGAGGTCATCAGTCCCCTAGAACTTAGAACTACTTAAACCTAACTAACCTAAGGACAGCACACAACACCCAGCCATCACGAGGCAGAGAAAATCTCTGACCCCGCCGGGAATCGAACCCGGGAACCCGGGCGTGGGAAGCGAGAACGCTACCGCACGACCACGAGATGCGGGCTTATAAGACAAAAATAAATACCACACATACGTAGTCTTGGGGGAAGCTATATAAAAAAGAAAATACCGATGCAACGCTGGGTTTCTCAGCTAGTAAGAACTAAATTAACTTCACCTTAGTTGGAAGAACCATTGCGAAAGTACTGTTCAGTGGAGTACGAAGTTAAACATTCGTAATTTCCTTTTAAACTGCGCTATGTTTGCAACAATTCTTTTCATATCTTTTGGAACATTACTCGCCAACATCAGTGGGAAGGACGGTGTGGCCGAACGGTTCTAGGCGCTACAGTCTGGAACCGCACGACCGCTACGGTCGCAGGTTCGAATCCTGCCTCGGGCATGGATGTGTGTGATGTCCTTAGGTTAATTAGGTTTAAGTAGTTCTAAGTTCTAGGGGACTAATGACATCTTCAGTTAAGTCCCATAGTACTCAGAGACACTTGAACCAACATCAGTGACGAGGAAATGAACTCACTGGCCAGCATAGATAACACTGCTGCATCGAACTGCGCCGCAAAGTTACAGGCAGCTTTTGTGTACCTACAGAGATAATAAATTTTGAATACTTATATCTTCACGTATCCGAATTCTTTCTGTACTAACATTAGAAAGCTCCTACCGTCTTTGCAGGGACTGTTTTAATTCCTTGTATAGTTTTCTCCGAAAAGAAAAATTTTGCGCACAGCAAGGGACATCTACTTCAGTCTCATTTGCAAAATAATACAAATAATCATGATCTGACTCGACAGTAATAAACCATCCTGAAATCTCTACTGACTGGTTGCAGGGTAACGCGTCATGGTGGGCACATTCGCCTTTAGAAGGAACTTATTATCTCGAGGATGAGGTTGGATTGTCTTCTACTTCTCGTTACCCTTTGTAACCCTGCTGGTCCTCGTTGAAACCATTCTCAGCAACGACGAACAAAGAAGTTCCGTGCACATAGCTAACATCAGGTAAGGAAACGGCTCTCAAAGAAAATGCAGTCCCTTAGGTGGTATTAGTTGCCATTTGACAGAGACGCAAGATTTCCTTCCTGCACCCGCCTCAGTTACTAATCTGAAGAACGTCAAGAAACGTGCATGACCATCTAAGCGCTAAGTGTTTTATTTCTAGCACCCTTACGAGACGGGCTGGCGTAAAATATGCGAATACAGACATTAATTTTAAACTGCGTCAATTTTTCGTTGAAGTTATATAAATGAATCAAAGTTCCAAATAAAATGGCTAGTAAGATCTTTTTCCAATACTGAAATACTTTTCTGTTGGTATATCTTCTTCTTCTCACCATATACTTTGTCGTTGTTAACGCAGTAGACCAACGGCTATTACTCATAAATATGGATCTGCTTGACATCCCTGCCGCGCGGGATTAGCCGAGCGGTCTGGAGCGCTGCACTCATGGACTGTGCGGCTGGTCCCGGTGGAGGTTCGAATTCTCCCTCGGGCATGGGTGTGCGTGTTTGTCCTTAGCATAATTTAGGTTAAGTAGCGTGTAAGCTTAGGAACTGATGACCTTAGAAGTTAAGTCCCATAAGATCTCACACACATTTGAACATTTTTTTGACATCCCTGTCTCGAAAGTAAACGCTTTGTACTCCATGCTAAACACCCATAATAGCTTCCGTTTCATCCATATTAAATCTAAATCCTCGTTTCAAAACACGCATTGCAGTTAGAATTAAGGTTATTTGTTCTTCATTCATCTACACAATATCTGGTGCTTGTGGCTAAAACGAACTTCATACCAGGTTTCTAGAGATATTTGACATAATATGTTACACCTTAACAACTGTCTGAACCAGAACAGCTTGTAGTTTGAGAAATGTATGAGTGACATGTGTTTTTCTTAGTTGTAGGCACATAAACAGTTACAAATGAGCCTACGTCTGTATACTGATGATTAGTATACGTAATCCTTAGTTCTACACTGTTATTGGCATCAACACTGTTTAATAAACTGTGGATCTGTAATCCTGGGGTAACAATGACCAAAGGTCAAAGTAACATCGGAACAGAAATCATGTGCATGACCTCAGAAATCGTAATATAGTGGCAGATATGTACATGTGAACAAAAAACTAATGGTCTGTTTTGAGAATTAACCGAGTAACATATGTGAAAAACACTGAGGCGACAAAAGTCATGGGACAGCGATATCCACGTAGACATATGGCGCTAGTATCGCGCACATATAATCTGTAATTGGGTGATTCATGTCAAAAGGTTTCCGACGGAATTATAGCCGCACAACAGGAATTAACAGAATCTGAACGTGGAATGGTAGGTGGCAGTAGGCGCATGGGACATTTCATTTCGGAAATCGTTAGGAAATACGTTATTCCGAGATCCATAGTGTTGAGAGTGTGCCGAGAATACCAAATTTCAGGCATTACCTCTCACCACGGACAACGCAATGGCCAACTGCCTTCACTTTACGACAGAGTAGAGCAGCCTTTGCGTAGAGTTGTCAGTGCTTACAGACAAGCAACACTGCGTGAAATAACCGCAGAAATCAATGTGGGACGTACGACGAACGTATCTGTTAGGACAGTGGAGGCGAAATTTGGCGTTAATGGGCTATGGCAGCAGACGATCGTATGCCTTCGCTAAGAGTGCCATTGCTAAGAGCATAACATCTCCTGTAGCGCCTCTCCAGGGCTCGTCACCATATCGGTTGGACCCTAGACGACAGGAAAACCATAGCCTGGTCAGATAAGTCGCGATTTCAGTTGGTAAGAGCTAATGGTAGGCTTTGAATAAGGCGAAGACCCCCACGAAGCCATGGATCCAAGCTGTGCCGCCATCGGAGGTTCGAGTACTCCCTTGGGCATGGGTTTGTGTGTTGTCCTTAGCGTAAGTTAGTTTTAGTTAGATTAAGTAGTGCGTAAGCCTAGGGACCGATGACCTCAGCAGTTTGGTTCCATAGTCCTTACCAAAAATTTCCACATTTTTCAAGCTGTCAACAAAGCACTGTGAAAGCTGGTGATAGCGGTGTGGGCAGGTTTAAATGGAATGGAGAGGGTCTTCTGGTCAAACTTGTAAGTAGGCTGTTTAGGTTTTTATATTGGTAACGCCACATAGCGCTCTGTATGAAAATCACTGGCTGTGCTGTGTGCAGTCTGTGGCTGGTTGGCATTGTTGGAATAGACGCTATTGTAGTGTTGGGCAGTTGGATGTGAACAGCGCGTAGCGTTGCGCAGTTGGAGGTGAGCCGCCAGCAGTGGTAGATGTGGGGAGAGAGATGGCAGAGTTTTGAGAGCGGATGATCTGGACGTATGTCCATCAGAGACAGTAAATTTGTAAGACTGGATGTCATGAACTGATATATATATATATATATATATATATATATATATATATATATATATATATATATATATATAATGACTTTTGAACACTATTAAGGTAAATACATTGTTTGTTCTCTATCACAATCTTTCATTTGCTATGTATGGCTTTCAGTAGTTAGTGCCTTCAGTAGTTAGAATCTTTTATTTAGCTGGCGGTATTGGCGCCCGCTTTATTGCAGTAGTTCGAGTAACGAAGATTTTTGTGAGGTAAGTGATTCATGAAAGGCATAGGTTATTGTTAGTCAGGGCCATTCTTTTGTAGAGATTATTGAAAGTCAGATTGTGTTGCGCTAAAAATATTGTGTGTCAGTTTAGTGTTGATCAGAATAGGTAAAGAGCGAAATGTCTGGGTACGTTCAGCTTTGCTCAGCTGTTTGAAAATCAAATAACGTAAGGGGTTTTCCAGCACAGTAATTCATTAATTTTTCTAAGGGGACGCTTCAAACTGAACTGATCATCGACTGAGAATGGCTATGTTTGGCTACTTGGAGACAATTTACAGCCATTCATGGATTTCATATCCCCAAACAAGGATGACATTTTTATGGATGACAGTTCGCCATCTCACCGGGCCACAATTGTTCGCTGTTGGCTTGAGGAACATTCTGGACAGTTCGGCCGAATGATCTGGCCACCCAGATCGCCCGAAAGATCGAGAGGTTAATCCGTACACAACATCCTGCACCGGCACAACTAATGGAATCATGGGTGGTTACAGAGCCTACATGGCTCAGTACTCCTGCAGGCGACTTCCAACGACTTGTTGAGACCATGCTACGTCGAGTCGCTGCATTACGCTGGCTAATGGAGGTATCCCATGACTTTTGTCACTTCAGTGTAGTTGAAAACACTGATCACCTTACAGTTATCTGTGTATTTTTCAAAACCAGATTTTAATACACTTTTTGGTATACAATTATAAGTGGCAATATATTGGCAACTGTTGCGCAAGGAAATCGGCACTACGTGATTCCATTTAGTGTATATTGATGGAACTTTACCACCAAACAGTATACACTAAATGGTTAAAATGGCTCTGAGCACAATGCGACTTAACTTCTGTGGTCATCAGTTGCCTAGAACTTAGAACTAATTAAACCTAACTAACCTAAGGACATCACACGCATCCATGCCCGAGGCAGGATTCGAACCTGCGACCGTAGCGGTCGCTCGGTTCCAGACTGTAGCGCCTAGAACCGCACGGCCACTTAAGCCGGCTGTATACACTAAACGCCTAACTGAGAGTCAGCAGAGAACTCTAAAACGTCGGAGGTTCGAGTCCTCCCTCGGGCATGGGTGTGTGTTGTCCACAGCGCAAGTTAGTTTAAGTTAGATTAAGTAATGTGTAGGCCACTTCCTAAGTAATTTGGTCCAATAAGAGCTTACCACAAATTTCCAACAAGAACTGTAAATCTTTTGGTGTCTGAGTGATCAAAGTAACTACGGCGTTCAAAGTGCCTCAGTTTACGGTAAGTTGTTCGTAAATAACCTTTTCCGTTTATTACTGATATGTAGACTGATGCGCCAAAACGTGACGACCACGTCCTTAATAGCGCGTTAGTCCATCTTTGAAACGCAATACAGCATTTTTACAGTATCATCAGATCTGACGCAGGTTTATCCTGTTTTTCATTGTGGGCAAGCCTCCATCTCAAAATTCTGTGATGAGACGTAGATGACCAGCATATTGTCACCTTACAGTGGTTGCACCGTTCTTGAACCTGTTTTCATAGATGCTCAAGACAGCAGCACTTGAACAGCCGACCACTTCGTCAGCATGTTCGCCTCCAGGCGCCGTACGTCGAAGTCGCTCATGTCAGCGAATTTCCCCATTAGTGGTATTTTCGGTAGAATGATTACCCACTTGGCGCTGACACTGAGAACGGCGAACTCTTCCTAAGCACAGAGGGACGCCAGGCGTTAGGCTTGGGAAGGGCGGGGCAGGGGGAGGAGGGGGGCAAGACAAGTAAGTAAATGCTATTCGCTTACTCCCTGCAGGATCGTCGTTGGGTGGAAGACGGTGCAACCTTGCTTGAGGACTGGCATGAGGTTGTGTGGAACCGGCGTCTTCATCTGGTTGCTGCGGAAGAGCTTTACTCCTGCAGAAAGTCGGGCCAACGAATAGTCGGCCGGTGGTGCACCTGACGGCCCAGCATCTGAACGAGCCCCTTGGTGGACCGCTGTGCCTCGGCGTGGAAGATAATCATTTCCAATTAAATGAACACCCTTAGCTGCTTACAGGCGTTGACATACGTCAAAGGGGACAGATGAAAATGTATGCCCCGACCGGGACTCAAACCCGGGATCTCCTGCTTACATGGCAGACGCTCTATCCATCTGAGCCACCGAAGACACAGAGGATAGCGCGACGTCTTAGAACTACTTAAACCTAACTAACCTAAGGAAATCACACACATCCATGCCCGAGGCAGGATTCGAACCTGCGACTGTAGCGCCTAGAGCCGCTTGGCCACTCCGGCCGGCGTTAACCTAATACCAATGCATTTTGGTAATATTAGCAAAGATAGAAATACTTCGAAAAATATTGGTACGATAATTTTGTTTCAGTATTTTGGATTTGGAAATCGACAGAAAATCGACCGTAGCGGTAGCGCGGTTCCAGACTGTAGCGCCTAGAGCCGCTTGGCCACTCCGGCCGGCGTTAACCTAATACCAATGCATTTTGGTAATATTAGCAAAGATAGAAATACTTCGAAAAATTTTGGTACGATAATTTTGTTTCAGTATTTTGGATTGGGAAATCGACAGAAAATATAAAGAGTAAATGTATCATATGACTGTTTTTTTTTGTCGTAATAAAGCAACAAAAAGCTGTAAAGCTGTGTGCGTAATTTTCCTGCTTAAGTCCTGAGGTATCACATATGATACCATCCGTAAAAAAAATCACTATGTTTTCAAAACATTTTTGAGGCTCTTTCATTGTTAACTAGAGCTAACACAAAGCAATTAACACAATAATAGCCCATTTATACTTTTACTATGTGGTCGGGACTGAAGAGGTTATGATACCATTCACCAATCGTTTCAGATGTACCTTGTGTAGCACTTCTCAACTTAAATCAAGCTCCAGGAAATGTGCATCCTTGATGTGTCAGAGTTTGCTCTTAGTCGAAGCTATAGAACATAATTAGTGAAAAATAATGTTATTTGAAAGTCTTAAGAAAAGAAAGAGTATGAATCTTCACTGCAAGAAGCTTCTCGGGCTTGGTGGCTGATGGCAATAGCTGTTCCAACACTCGGATGGTATTGTATGATGTAGTACTGATAACATCTTGTTTCCTGTCGCTGCCAGCGTTACCTTTCAGTACTGCATGCAGCGAGTGTCTTCACTGACCATATCTAACATTTAAACCATTTCCAACAGTATTACATGGGACATCTGTGTGATTTTATCTCCACGTGTTACGTCTGCTTTCATTCATGATTACATAGTCACACTGAACAGTGTGGTGCCTGCTAGCTAAGCCCGACTAGTTCGGCTGAGCCGGAAAAGCTAACGGTACGGACCGCGGCCATCGATTCTGCTACTGCCATCAGCCACCAGGCGCAGAGTCTTCTTACAGTGAACAAGTAGTAAGAGTAGAGTGGGACGCACCTGATCGTCGGCATGGCAACCTCCACCGAGTGCCTGGAAACCCACCCAAAGCGCGGCGGCGATGTTGAGGAGCCACAGCATGTAGCCGCGGGCGGCCATCGACATCATGAACGCCGAGTACGTCAGCAGCTCCAGGTACGGCGTCGGAAAGTCCAGCATAGTTTCCACGTTCCACGGCTCGAGGCCCAGGGACTTCTGGATTTTCTTCAATGATCTTATTCTGCTCTGTGGACAGTCAAAGAGTAACTATGGAGACAAAGAGGTTATTGCTGGACACTGCAGCGAGGCTGGATGTGACAGATGCACAGCGGGAACAGAAGACCGCGCCTATTGGGTTGCCAAGGATGCGAATGTTATCTTTTACAATTTTCCATTTCCTTTGACCAAGGTAAATTCGGAACACTGTCAGAAATGCCGAGCATAAAAGAAGAGAGACGCGGAAGGCAGAAAATACTGGCGCTCAGATTGATGCTATGTTCCTCGACTTCCCGAAGGCGTTCGATACAGTTCTGCACTGTCAACATCTTCTTGACTGTTCGTTAACGTTAATCCAGTCCAGTACGGATTCTCTTGTACACAAGATTCGGCAGTTTTATTTATTATTATTAACACTACTGGCCATTAAAATTGCTACACTACGAAGATGACGTGCTACAGACGCGAAATTTAACCGACAGGAAGAAGATGCTGTGATATGCAAATGATTAGCTTTTCAAAGTATTCACACAAGGTTGGCTCCGGTGGCGAACCCTACCACGTGCTGACACGAGGAAAGTTTCCAAACGATTTCTCATACACAAACAGCAGTTGACCGGCGTTGCCTGGTGAAACGTTGTTGTGATGCCTCGTGTAAGGAGGAGAAATGCGTACCATCACGTTTACGACTTTGATACAGGTCGGATTGTAGCCTATCGCTATTGCGATACTGGCGTATCACCCGGCGTGATGGTATGGGGTGCCATTGGTTACACGTCTCGGTCACCTTTGAACAGTGGACGTTACATTTCAGATGTGTTACGACCCGTGGCTCTACCCTTCATTCGATCCCTGCGAAACCCTACATTTCAGCAGGATAACGCAGGACCGCATGTAGCAGGTCCTGTACGGGCCTTTCTGGATACAGAATATGCACATTCTCCAGATCTCTCACCAACTGAAAACGTCCGGTCAATGGTGGCCGAGCAACTAGCTCGTTACAATACGCCAGTCAGTGCTCTTGATGAACTGTGGTATCATGTTGAAGCTGCATGGGCAGCTGTACCTGTACACGTCATCCAAGCTCTGTTTGACTCAATGCCCAGGCGTATCAAGGCCGTTATTACGGCCAGAGGTGGTTGTTCTGGGTACTGATTTCTCAGGATCTATGCACCCAAATTGCGTGAAAATGTAATCACATGTCGCTTCTAGTATAATATATTTGTCTATATTTTTCCAATGAACACCTGTTTCTCATCTGCATTTCTTGTTGGTGTAGCAATTTTAATGGCCAGTAGTGTATTTATATTTAACTTTGTAGCCCGTTGCCCTTCCTGTCGCCATATCGCTATTTACCTTAGAGAGCGAAGTCCTGGGCGTCACCTGTCCCTAAATTATGTACTTTGTTCTGTGTGTAATCGTACACTGCCAAAAAAAAAATTAGTACATCTGGAAAGACAACATCGATTTTGGTCTAATGATAGCATTTTCCACATGGGGGATAATAAATGTACTTATAATGGTTTCAACGTTGTCCGCCAACAGATAGCATAGCTCTCAGAGCGCCATCTATGTCTACTCTTTAACAGGGAATGCTTACAGCCAGAAGGCTCAGTGTGGCGCAAATTTGTGAAGCAATCACGCGATCATGCCACTGAGACGCACTTGTGCTTCCTACAACCAACTGAGCGAGTTCGAAAGGGGTCAAATTGCGGCCTTCCAATTGGCGAGATGGTCCTTTCTGAGATTTGCCACACAAGTTGCACGCGCTGCGCCAGTTGCGCATCGATGCTGGTATCAGCGGTCACGTGATCATTCTGACACACCCAGACCAGGTTATGGATGTCCGTGCAGCATAGACGCCCGCCAGTATCGCCGTATTGTAAGGGCAGCAGTGGCAGATCTTACAGCTACCAGAACACATGTAAGAGGGCTTGTGAGCCCAGACGTGTCAGCACGAACTGTTACGAACCAGTTACTAGCAATGAGACTAAGGGCACGCACACCTGTAGCCCGTCTTCTACCCACGGCACAGCATCGACAGGCACTGCTCGATTAGTGCCGTCAAAGGGTCACTTGGAAGATTTTTTTTTGTGTTATGATTTTAGGGCGCAAAACTGCTACGGTCATTAACGCCCGGTCTGTGACTTAGGAAAAGGTAAAAAAAACCAGCAGTAATGGGAGCGAAACTCAAAAAAGTAGGGAAACCAAAAACAGAAGGAAAGCTTAAAAAACCACTATAGAAGGGGGGTTGTTTGTCCCCAAAAAGAGCGTCAAATGACTGTCGTCATCCCACTGGCACTAATGAACTCGAGAACGCGATCGGCTGAGCGCGTGTCATCTGCTAAAATGGAAGATATATCAGGCGACAGCTGTAGACGGGCGCGTAACGGAGTAAAATAGGGGCACTCAAGTAAAAGGTGTCTCTCCGTCCACAGCTGAGAGCAGTGCGGACAGAGTGGGGGAGGATCGCCGCTTAAAAGATGTCGATGACTAAAAGGACAGTGTCCTATCCGGAGTCTAGTTAAAATTACCTCCTCCCGAAGACGAGTTCGGGAGGAAGAGATCCAAGCACAGGGAAGAGCTTTCACGTCCCGCAATTTATTATTGGGAAGTGTCGACCAATGTGCGTGCCATAAAAGAGCAACACGACGACATAAAACACTCCGTAGATCGGCGAAGGGATTCATGCGAATAGCTGGCTGAAGAAGAGAGACTGCAGCCTTGGCCGCTATATCGGCCGCCTCATTTCCGCAGATACCAACATGTCCTGGGATCCAGAGGAACGCCACAGAGGCGCCCCCCCAAGTGGAGCAAGTGGAGGCAGTCCTGAATCCGGTGGACCAGAGGGTGGACAGGGTAGAGAGCTTGAAAACTGATGAGAGAGCTGAGAAAATCTGAGCAGATAACATACTGTATCCGCTGATGGCGACGGATGTATTGGACAGCCTGGAGAACAGCGTAAAGCTCCGCAGTATAAACCGAACACTGGTCGGGAACCCGAAATCGATTTGGGGTGTCGCCAACAATATAGGCACTCCCAACACCAAACGATGTTTTTGAGCCATCAGTGTAAATAAATGTGGCATCCTTCATTTGTGCGCATAGAGCAGCAAATGCCCGACGATAAACAAGAGAAGGGGTACCATCTTTGGGAAACTGACAAAGGTCACGGAGTTGGCAGGTCCGGGGCCGGAGCCAAGGCGGTGCTGTACCCCAAGTTGTCAAGAAAGTCTTAGGAAAGTGGAAGGAAAGAGAATGGAGCAGTTGACGGAAGCGGACTCTCGGTGGTAGTAGGGAGGAAGGGCGGCCTGCATACCTTAAATCCAAGGAGGCGTCGAAAAAAATGGCATGGGCTGGATTAGCAGGCATGGAAGACAGATGGCTAGCATAACGACTCAGAAGGACAGCTCGCCGATTGGACAGCGGAGGTTCAGCAGTCTCAGCATAAAAGCTTTCCACAGGGCTGGTGTAAAAAGCTCCAGACACTAAACGTAATCCACGGTTGTGGATAGAGTCGAGACGCCGAAGAATAGACGGCCGAGCAGAGGAGTAAACTATGCTTCCATAGTCCAATTTCGAGCGCAGTAAAGGCGCGATAGAGGCGGAGAAGGACCACTCGGTCCGCTCCCCAGGAGGTGCCATTCAGGACACAGAGGGTGTTGAGGAAGATGAAATGGCGCGCCGTAGTCTTCAGCAATGACAGCGGATTCTGCCTGCAACTGATGGTTGCTTGCGCGTGTGATGTAGACCTGGTGAGTGCCGTCTCGTAGAGGGCTTTCGTCCAAGACACGCTGGTCCCACGCCATGCCTTATGGTCTAGGATGCGAAAAGCTACAATTCTCATTCGCCTTCGGTGTTTCCGACGGAGCCGCTGGCCAGCGCTAGATAAGTACAGAATGCTGATGGACCCATTCTTTTGCCGTTCTTGCAACAGGAAGGTGACGTGTTCTTCCAAAAGGATGATGCTCGCCCACACACTGTCCGTGAAACTGAACGTGCTCTGCAAGACGTGGAGCAACTTCCCTGGCCAGCACGATCTCCGGATTTATCTCCTTTAGAGGAAGTGTGGGATATGATGGGACGAGAAGTGACTCTTGAGACTCATCAATCAACAACTCTTACAGCCGGCCGCTGTGGCCGAGCGGTTCTAGGCGCTTAAGTCCGGAACCGCGCTGCTGCTACGGTCGCAGGTTCGAATCCTGCCTCGGGCATGGATGTGTGTGATGTCCTTAGGTTAGTTAGGTTTAAGTAGTTCTAAGTCTAGGGGACTGATGACCTCAGATATTGAGTCCCATAGTGCTTAGAGCCGTTTGAATCAACTCTTACACAACTATGTGAACAGGTCAAGCAGGCTTGGTGTTGTGTTGGCAGAAGCGCCAACACCGTGTTACTAGTGGAGGCCGAAAAGCACGCGTTTTAGCTCACGCAGGCTGGCGTGAGGAGGGAAGGACTATACTGACGTGAGGTCTGGAACATGACAAGGAATTAGAATTCACAAAGCGGACGTAATTAGTTTGATACTTAACTTTAATCCATTAATGATGAACGTCGCTCTTGACGTTACATGATTCACAATATGATCTGTTCAGAATACATTCATAGTAACTGAATATGGCGCCTTGCTAGGTCGTAGCAAATGACGTAGCTGAAGGATATGCTAAACAGTCGTCTCTGCAAATGAGAGCGTATGTAGACAGTGAACCATCGCTAGCAAAGTCCGCTGTACAACTGGGGCGAGTGCTAGGGAGTCTCTCTAGACCTGCCGTGTGGCGGCGCTCGGTCTGCAATCACTGATAGTGGCGACACGCGGGTCCGACCTATACTAACGGACCGCGGCCGATTTAAAGGCTACCACCTAGCAAGTGTGGTGTCTGGCGGTGACACCACACTTGGCGTAACGTATCAAAAATGACTCTAAGCATTATGGGACTCAACATCTGAGGTTATCAGTCCCCTAGACTTAGAACTACTTAAACCTAACTAACCTAAGGACATCATACACATCCATGCCCGAGGTAGGATTCGAACCTGCGACCGTAGCAGCAGAGCGGTTCCTGACTGAAGTGCCTAGAACCGCACGGCCACAGCGGCCGGCTATAACGTATCCCAAAATAGTATTCGCCCTCTGTACGATCGTCTGGAAGCCATAGTCAGAGACTACATTGCCGCCCGTGGAGGGTACACGACGCACTAGTATGACTGTTTTAGCGTGGATCGATACATGATACCTCAGAACCGATTGTGTTATTGATCTGTAAATCTAAATGTTTCATATACTCCATATGCACTGCTGCAACAATAACTCTTGAGTGAAATGGAAACCTCTAAACAGGTGTACTAATTTCTTCTGGCAGCGTATTTTAACTACATATATGTGTGGTTTATTGACTGAGGCAGAAATCTGGGACCAGCCCAGCATTTGGCTAAACGCGCATGCGATACCGTGTAAAAACAACACTTAGGCTGGTCGGTCATTAGACCCAGTCATTAGTCCTCCGTGTCGATTTGGTCCACATCTGGCTCGCCTGCCTCTCTCGCAAGCTGGAGCATTGTGTGTTATGCTATACGAGCATGTTGGCTGCGCATTGTAATCTAATGGACAAAACACGAGTGTGAGGAATATCAGAGCAGCTTTGTGACAGGACCGAGGAGTGCCTAGCAAATGAACACAGCATGTCATTCTTAACCAAGAATCGTCTTATACATAAGACGATTGTTATTAGCATTTGAAAACCACCGAAGCGAAGTAGATGACAGTGAAATGAGTAAATTGATATAAGGCACATGCGGCAGCAAATATCGGAAATACCTCAAAAGTAGACGACTAATATTGAACATGCCACGTCACCAGATGACGTACATCGCCGCACGTCTAATCGTTGGACTTGTCAATCCTGCTCTCGCTGGTAGAGGGCAGTGCTACACATCACTCCAGAAGGATAATCTGTTTTCGTAAATGTAAACCATTATCGTAGTCCTGTATGCGTTGCCCCCTAGCGGCGAGGGTAGGATCGACAAGCCAAACCACTGCACGTATTACCGAGGTACGTCATCTGATGACGTCACATGTTCAACATGAGTCATCCACTTTTAGGGTACTTCCCGACATTTGCGGCTCAATGTGTCTTGTATTACTGCCTCAGTGCTGCCTTTGCGGCTAGCCACATCAAACCAACATGTAGCGATGGGACGGAATAGTAAGCTAATTGCATGTGGAACGGGACAGTTGCACTTAGAATTGTAACATCAGGTATGGCAGTGACTGCAGGGGCAATACTATCTGTCTACGCTTGCTCTTTCTCTATTTGGCTTTTATGTCTGGTGGTGTAAAGGCGTACACTACGCCATCTGGAGCAGGCGAGGACAAGGCAGCGAGGAGCCGTGACAGAGATCATTCGATTGGCACGGAGGCAGCGGGCTCTTGTCATAGCTGGACAGTGAACTCATGGCAGGGAGAAAGCTGCAGAAGTGGTCTTAGTGCGTCTGTATAGGCGGTTTACTATACATTAATATGAGGCTACTTTAGTTAATTCACGTACTGCAATCAGCTTTAAAGTTATTTAAGTTTCGTACCACAATTCAATAAATTCCATTAAGCTAGAGACAATATTACCTCGCACGTAATTGCTTTTTACTAAATTTTTTGCAACACGGTAGCTATTTCTGACTACTTTTTGTACTATTATATCTTTCCTTGAAGTTCACGAACAAGTGTGAGCATTCCTAAAGAACTAGGCAATCCTTATGATAATATAGAAGATCAAACACATTAATTACAAACAGTGGTTATATGTATAACATCTCCGTTGTGCTATAGAATCTATATTCAGGTATGTGGCTGCAGAGCGTTATTCAAACTACATTGTAAATCGTACTTGATCATTAAAGCCACAGAGTACAATCCCTTCCATGCTGTTCAGTACACACAGCGGTACGACACGGAAGATTTTATACTGAATCCGCTGCAGAGGACAGTTTCCGCTGGGAAAGTTAAAACACCCTCACAAAGTTACGCGGACATTTTGAAATTCTCAGAATTCACCAGCGTTTCCTCTTGTTTAATAAGCTGGGAACAAGCCTAGAGTTCTGTCTGGCCACTAATATTATGGCACAGATTATTTTCTGGGACGTAACAGAACAGGAGGGGATTCGAGTGGAAAATATCTTCTCTGACAGGTCAACAAATAACCGCTAATCCTGACTAGCCGCTGGTAGCTACGGAGCCATCTCGCTTATTTAACTGAGACTGGCTTCATGCGAATTTTAGGAATGTCACAATAACGTTAGACTTTCTTTCGCAATTCGGGAGTGGATTCTTATTAAAGTGAATGTTGTGTTACCATGTCTCGCTCGTTATCTTGCCAAGTGCACGTATTAGTTACTGTAGATGTCTGAGTTGCACATCTCCTTGCATGAAGGGTAAAGCAATTATCTCTGCCACGTCATTTAAAGTTGATACAGTTGCGATCTCTCGATATGACCCCTCTTTCATACCCTTTTCCAGTACCTTACCGGCAAATCATGTTTGTATTATGTACACTATGTGATCAAAAGTATCCGTACACTCCCGAAAAACATACGTTTTTCATATTAGGTGCATTGTGCTGCCACCTACTGCCAGATACTCAATATCAGCGTCGTCAGTAGTCATTAGACATCGTGAGATAGCAGAATGGGGCGCTGACTGAGTTCGAACGTGGTCAGGTTATTGGGTGTCACTTGTGTCATACGTCTGTACAAGCGATTTCCACACTCCTAAACACCCCTAGGACCACTGTTTCCGATGGGATAGTGAAGTAGAAACGTGAAGGGACACGTACAGCACGAACTCGTACAGGCCGACCTCGTCTGTTGACTGACAGAGACCGTTGACAGTTGAAGAGGGTCGTAATGTGTAATACGCAGACACCTATGCAGACTATCACACAGGAATTCCAAACTGCATCAGGATTCACTGCAAGTACAATGACAGTTAGGCGGGAGATGAGAAAACTTGGATTTCATGGTCGAGCGGCTGCTCATAAACCACACATCACGCCCGTAAATGCCAAACGATGCCTCGTTTGTGTAAGGAGCGTAAACATTGGACGAATGAACAGTGGAAAAACTTTGTGCGGAGCGACGAATCACGGTACACAATGTGGTGATCCGATGGCAGGGTGTGTGTATGGCAAATACCAGGTGAACGTCATCTGCCAGCCGGCCGCGGTGGTCTAGCGGTTCTAGGCGCTCAGTCCGGAACCGCGCGACTGCTACGGTCGCAGGTTCGAATCCTGCCTCGGGTATGGATGTGTGTGATGTCCTTAGGTTAGTTAGGTTTAAGTAGTTCTAAGTTCTAGGGGACTGATGACCACAGATGTTAAGTCCCATAGTGCTCAGAGCCATTTGAACCATTTGAACCATCATCTGCCAGCGTGTATAGTTCAAATGGCTCTGACCACTATAGGACTTAACATCTGTCATCAGTCCCCTAGAACTTAGAACTTCTTAAACCTAACTAACCTAAGGACATCACACACATCCATGCCCGAGGCATGATTCGAACCTGCGGCCGTAGCGGTCGCGCGGTTCCAGATTGAAGCGCCTAGAACCGCTCGGCCACACCGGCCGGCAGCGTGTATGGTGCCAACGGTAAAATTCGGAGGCGGTGGTGTTATGTGTGGTCGTGTTATTCATGGAGGGGGCTTGCACCCCTTGTTGTTTTGCGTGGCACTATCACAGCACAGGCCTACACTGATGTTTTAAGCACCTTCTTGCTTCCCACTGTTGAAGAGCAATTCGGGGATGACGATTGCATCTTTCAACACGATCGAGCACCTGTTCATAATGCACGCCCTATGGCGGAGTGGTTAGACAACAGCAATATCCCTGTAATGGACTGGCCTGCACAGACTCCTGACCTGAGCACTATAGAAGACCTTTGGGATGTTTTGGAACGCCGAGTTGGTGCAAGGCCTCACCGACCGACATCGATACCTCTCCTCAGTGCAGCACCCCGTTAAAAACGGGCTGCCATTACCCAAGAAACCTTCCAGAACATGACTGAACGTATGTATGCCTGCGAGTGTGGAACCTGTCATCAAGGCTGAGGGTGGGCCAACACCATATTGAATTCCAGCATTACCGATGGAGGGCGCCACGAAATTGTAAGTCATTTTCAGCCAGGTGTCCGGATGCTTTTGATCACATAGTGTATAACTCAGACAGTTAAAACCTTCATCTGCATTTTGTTAGTTTGTTAGTTTTAAACGTAAATATTCACTACGTATAATTTAACCGCTTGTGAAATAAGGGTGTAGCAGTTGAATTCCTTTTGCTATTACAACGGGTATTCGGAAAGTAAGTTCCGATCGGCTGCAAAATAGAAACCACTGTGAAAATCAAATGCGTTTTGTTTGCAACAGTTAACTACAACTTCTAGCTACTTATCTACATAGTCACCGCTCCGATTTATATATCTGTTGCAGCGTTGTGTCAACTTTCCAATATTCCTCATTATAGAAGGCGGTCGCCAATGCTTTCTGCGAACTTTCCACGCTGGTCTACAGCTGTGCCAAAATGTTGTCTTCATAGCTAGCGGTTCTTGTGAACAAACAAGAAACTCAGGGAGAGCCAAATGCTGGCTGTATTGTGTGTGATCAAGCACTTCCCATCGAAAACGCTGCAGGAGTGTCTTCATTGCCCCTGCAGAATGCGGGTGAGAATTGTCTTGAAGGAGGAAATACATGACAGTTATGTTATATGGGCTGCATAGCTTTCGCACCAGGCCCATGTATTTGGCGGGAGACACTATTTATTTAGGAATCTTTAGTGCTCACTGTGCACGCAAAACTGAAAAGAGTAACGTGACGCGATCGACAGGCGTACTAGAGACACTGCCTAACACATATGTGCAGAGCGTCATAGGAATTTCAGAGTCGTTTCCGTTTCGCGACCGATCGGAATTTATTTTCCGAAAAGCCCTCGTATTTTGCAGGTTCGCCTCACGACGCGTGAGCATTCTGATAAATCGATAGACGCTTATTGAGCTGCAGTCGTGAGACATTAGTAATAACTAGTTCTTCTTTGCATGCTATCAGTTACAGTTGCTGATAAGGTAGGCTGACAGATAGTGTTGCACCAATCGCTGTTTATCAGATATTATGTGCAGTAATCTTGTGCGCTACTATCATGTAACATAAAGATAACATCCTTAAATTACGTTTTCGCTCTGATGCTTTAAGGTCTTTTGTACTCTGACAAGGAAACATCACTAACTTCACCTCATATTTTAAGGAGAAAAAAAAATGTACACATGGAAGATATCAAGATACCAGCCATAGCAATCGATCCCTCGCGAAATTCGGCTGTAATTCTGATAGTAAGCGGTTATGATTTTCTGAAAGTACAGTTTCTAAATTTTACGTGGACACTATTCCTTTGACACTAGCTCTGTCCCCCATCAGCCGCCTAATGTCTGAGCGCAAAAGGATGTACAGCAGAGTGACAATCAGAGCCCTCCTATTCGCGGGATGTTGAATCCTAGGGAAGAGGAGGGGACAGTTGAACATATATGCCCAACGTATTTTGTAATCTTGTTTGAGAACACATGTTCTTTTACGCAACAAATGGTAAGTAACATGAGCACGTAAAATGAAACCCTTACATCAATGTTATTATAACAGTAGTCCAGCACTGACAATCTGCAGCTTTACATAAGCCTCAGAATCAAAGTCAATGAACCGAAGCAACTTAAGAATTATTATAAAATGAAGTTAATGCCAATCAGTTGAAGAAAGGTGCATCATCTGCAAATGTGTTTCACTTTAACAGTGCCTGCTTTGAACTCCAAAGAAAATTAATGGACAATAGCGACAGTGTTACGATACTTCTGCAATGACACACTCATTCGTTTCATTCATGTGAACTGCATTTGTGAGTAGCAACATAAAAGTCTTCAAAGCAAATAAATGGCTCTGAGCACTATGGGACTCAACATCTTAGGTCATAAGTCCCCTAGAACTTAGAACTACTTAAACCTAACTAACCTAAGGACATCACACACACCCATGCCCGAGGCAGGATTCGAACCTGCGACCGTAGCAGTCCCGCGGTTCCGGACTGCAGCGCCAGAACCGCTAGACCACCGCGGCCGGCAGCAAATAAATCTCTGGCACCATCTAAAGGTAAGAAACCACGCACTTTGACACAATGAGCAGAGCACATTACAAGTGTCAAGATACGATGCACTATGAAGGAATAATTGAATGTTTTACTTAAAACAAAGACCTATACAAACTGAGCAAGTGAATAACGCGTTGGTGCGCCTTTAGCCCTTAAGCAAGCAGTTATTCGGCTTGGCACTGATCGATGCAGTTGTAGGAATGTCCTCTTGTCGGCTATTGGGCGAAGTTCTGTACAACTGGCGCTTTAGATCGTCAAAATTCCGAGCTGTTTGGAAGGCCCTGCCCGTAATGCTCCAAACTTATCATTTGGGGAAAGATCCGGCCACCTTGCTGGCCATGGTGGGATCTGGCAAGCACGAAACAAGCGGTAGAAACTCTTGCTATGTGCGGGCGAGTATAATGTTGCTGAAATGTAAGCGCAAGATGGCTTGCCATGACGGGCAACGGAAGGGGGCTTCGATTATCGTCGACGTACCGCTGTGCTGTAAAGGAGCAGCGATGATAACCAAAGGGGTTGTGCTATGAATGAAATGGCACCCAAGACCATCACTCACGGTTGTATGGTGGGCGACAGCCATCTTGGTATCCTACCGTTGTCCGGGGCGTTTACACACACGTCTTTGCTGGTAATTGGGGCTCAGTTCGAAGCGGGACTCATCACAGAAGGCAATTCTACTCCAGTCAGTGACACTGAATTGTCATTTATTGTCATAGCAGGACACCTTTGGCTGTCATCCGGTGTACCCTTACAGCACAGTGGTACGTCGACGATATGCTACGCCTCGTTTGGTTGCCCGCCATGGCAAGTCACCCTGGGATTATATTTCAGCACGATAATGTTCGCCCGCACACGGCGAGGGTTTCTACTGCTTGTTTTCGTGCTTGCCAAACTCTGTCTTCACCAGCTAGGTCGCCACGCCAGATCTTTCACCAACTGAGAACGTTTGGAGTATTGTGGGCCCTCCTACAAGCCCGGGAGTTTGATGATCTAACGCTACAATTGGACAGAATGTGGCACGATGTCCTTCAGGAGGATATCGAAGAATGCCATCAGTGAATGCCAAGTCAGGTAAATGCTTATACTCGTATGAGGTGCAGAGGTGAACCAAAGCGTTACTAAAAACAGTTCAAATATGTGTGAATTCCTAAGGGACCAAACTGCTGAGGTCATCGGTCCCTACACTTACACACTACTTAAACTAACTTATGCTAAGAACAACACACACACACACTCACACAGCCGGCCGGAGTGCCGTGCGGTTCTAGGCGCTGCAGTCTGGAGGCGAGCGACCGCTACGGTCGCAGGTTCGAATCCTGCCTCGGGTATGGATGTGTGTGTCATGTCCTTAGGTTGGTTAGGTTTAATTAGTTCTAAGTTCTAGGGGACTGATGACCTCAGAAGTTACGTCGCATAGTGCTCAGAGCCATTTTAACCACACGCACACACACACACACATGCCCGAGGGAGGACTCGAACCTCCGGCGGGAGGGGCAGCGTAATCCGTGACATGGCGCCTCTAATAGCGCGACCATCCGCGCGGCAAGCGTTACTAACATAATCAATTTGTGAAGCTCTTTCTCTTGAATAAAGCGGATAATTTTTTTGAAATTGTAATCATTTATTTTTCTGTACATGTACATCACAACTATAGATTTCCTTTTTTTGTGTTTGAGGGTATTTCACAAACGTCTTACTCACTCCACTTATTTCGCTGCACAATACTTCGCGTTCAGGCATTAAGGGGTTGCAGTAGGGTGGAGCGATTGACAAACAAACGGTGCACGTGAAGGTTTAAAAGTTGTACTTTCAGAAGGTCACAACTGCGTACTATTAGAACTGTGCCCCCCAATTTTCGCACAGTATCGATTTCTGGAGCTGATATCCTGCTGAAATGCCTTTTTTCCCTTAAAATATAAGGTCAAGTTTACGATGTTTCGTTCAAGTGAACAATCAGATAACAGAAGACACCTCCACTGCACAGCTGGACGCTACAGGCAGATGGCTGGTACTTGTTCAGTTTCGGATCACTGTTTAAGGAATTATTCACAGTATTCAGTCACTAACTATGCAAGCCCGTTTTCCTAAGTAGCCGCATTATGAAAGTGCGTGTATATGTGTGACTATTTCTATTAAACTTTACGAGTCAGATAGCGTTCCCAAATTATTTTCTGGGGCATAAGAATAATACTTTTTGCGTGGCTTATGGGGGTCGTCACTGCTTTTTTTATTATCAGACTCGTATTTCATACTTAGTATAATATGGAAGACTGATAAGGAATCCCTTGAATGCAAGATCGCAAAAGGCCAATAATGTTTACGGTATTCGATGCCCCATATATTGTCTTCCACGCAACCACAATGCAGGGAATGGGACTGGCGGTATCCAATGGTGAGCACAGCATGAGGCTACAGACCGTAATTGAACTGCTTAGTCGACGAGTAACTAAAACAGTGCTACAGTGCTAGTGATGTTGATACAAAGCAGAGCAATAGAAACGATAAACAAAGGAAACATTGCATTATATCCACAACAATAGTTGCTGAAGCTCACATTTCGTCAGAAAGGAACAAAAGGAATTTCACAGAGTGAGAAAGAAGTGGCAAATCAAATAATAGCGTTTTTTCAAGATGAGTCGGTGGAAAGTGTGATGTCGTATACATTAAACTGAGCGGACAATGTACACTGAAGGGCCAAAGAAACTCGCGCACCTGCCTAATGTCGGGTAGGGCACATGTGAGCGCGCAGAAGTGCCGCAACACGACGTGGCGCGGACTTGACTAACGTCTGAAGTAGTGCTGGAGGGAACTGACACCATGAATCCTGCAGGGCTGTCCATAAATCCGTAAGAGTACGAGGGGATGGAGATCTCTTCTGAACAGCACATTGCAAGACATCCCAGATATGCTCAATGCTGTTCATGTCTGGGTAGTTTAGTGGTCATCGGAAGTGTTTAAACTCAGAAGGGTGTTCCTGGAGCCACTCTGTAGCAATTCTGGACGTGTGGGGTGTCGCATTGTCCTCCTGGAATTGCCCAAGTCAGTCGGAATGCACAATGGATATGAATAGATGAAGGTGATCAGACAGGATGCTTACGTACGTGTCACCTGTCAGAGACGTATCAGGGGCCACAAATCACTCCGTTTGCACACGCCCCACACCATTACAGAGCATCCCCCGGCTTGAACAGTCCCCTGCTGACATGCAGGGTCCATGGATTCATGAGCTTGTCTTCGTACCGTACACGTCTATCCACTCGACAGAATTTGAAACGAGACTCATCCGACCAGGCAACATGTTTCCAGTCATCAACAGTCGAGTGTAGGTGTTGAAGAGCCCAGGCGAGGCGTAAAGCTTTCTGCTGTGCAGTCAACAAGGGTACACGAGTGGACTTCGGCTCCGAAAGCCCATATCGATGATGTTCCGTTGAATAGTTCGCACGCTGACACTTGTTGATGGCCCACCATTGAAACCTGCAGTAACTTGCGGAAGGGTTGTACTTGCGTCATATTGAACGGTTCTCTTCAGTCGTCGTTGGTCCCGTTCTTGCAGGATCTTTTTCCGGCCGCAGCGATGTTGGAGATTTGATGTTTTACCAGGTTCCTGATATTCGCAGTACACTGGTGAAATGGTCGTTCGGGAAAATCCTCACTTTATCGCTACCTCGGAGATACTATGTCTCATCGCTGGTGCGCCGACTATAACAACACGTTCAAACTCTCTTAAATCTTGATAACCTGCCATTGTAGCAGCAGTAACCGATCTAACAACTGGGCCAGACACTTGTTGTCTTATATAGGCGTTCCCGACTGCAGCGCCGTATCTGTCTGTTAACATATCTCTGTATTTGAATACGCATGCCTATACCAGTTTGTTTAGCGCTTTAGTGTACATGAGGCGTACAGTGATGACAATACGTGATTAACAAGCGAAAGTGATATTGAAACAGCTGGCCAGCCAGGTAGTTCGTCATCCTTGTCGGACAAGGAGCCACAAATCCCGTCTTCAGTGAAACGCAGTGGAGCACAATCGTTTTCGTAGGAGCAGGTACTAAACGTAACAACGTACATGGAAGATCATCCCCAGCATAACAATAAAAAAAATTAAAAAGATTTCGAGTAAGTCCGCAGCAGTATGACTGTGTAGTGCAGGGCTTCACAACATACGTGCTCGCGGAGCAAGCTGTGAGCAGCAAGGCGCGAGCACGGAGCAGTGCGAGCACGCTACCCCCACTACCGGACCAGAGTGGAGAGTGGGGAGAGTCACGTGGGGTACACAACAGCTGCCGCCAGTCGACGTAAATCCGCGGCCACCTGCAGGGATATTGCTCACTAATTATTACTGTGACAAATAAAACAAATAAAGGAGAATGTAGACGTGCCACATAATTTTACTAGCTTAGTGTATGCCTCTACCATCTGTAGACACTGAAACTAAAGAAGTCCACGAAAATCCTATATTTTCAACACTTTCTTAAACGCTACTTAAAATATCACCTCCGGTTGTAGTGTTCTTCATGGCTACTACATCGAGGAGCTCCTCCCTCACCTGAAGATCTCTATTAGCACCTCTAATAAATATGGCAAGCTGCGCTGTTCCAGTGATATCAACACTCTCGTCCAGAGCTAGAGAATACGCCATAAAATCTTTACAGATATTTGCAAGCTGGCTCTGGACGTCGTCTGCCATGTCCTGTATGAAACGCATAATGGTCATGTTAGATAATGGCACAATCCGAAATTGTTCAACTTGAGATGGACACAAATGCTCCGCTGCAACTACCAAACATTCTTTTATTAAATCGCCATCAGTTAAGGGGCGCAGGGATTTTGCTAAAAGCAAAGCAATTTTGTAACCCACTCTGAGAGCTGCCTCAGTTGATTTTTCTTCGTCGTCCAGATCTTCTTCGGATAGCTTCCTTTTAAGTTTAATAACTTCCTTTGCACGATCTGGTCAATCACATTTTCCACGTCCGTAGTCTTACGCGTGGTACGACATATAATGTCGCTGCAAATTAAATTTCGTAAAAGAATTCAGCGTTTTGTGACATACTAAACATTTTGCAAGACCATCTTTTTCTGTAAACAGATACAATTCCTCCCAATGGGGGTTGAACTGCGAAAGCATGGTTGGGGTTACACAACGGCGACTTCACATGATTCTTAACCAGCGAAGTGACTGTTAAGAGCTGATCGTAGTACTTTAAACGTTACACAGTCGGCGCGAACTCAATAGGCGCGCTGCGGCCCTATTCAAACGTGCGCGCGCATTTCCCCTCCCTCCCCACCCTCCCTACTCCTGCTCGCGAGCACGTGCCTGAGCAGACGCGAGTACTCGCGCTCAAAACTGGCAAGTTGTTAAGCCCTGGTGTAGTGCATAAGAAAAACCAGGGATATTCAAGGGAGGACAAGTTGCACTTGTTACAAAAACTGGTGTTTGAGCGTTTCACGGATGCTCAATACAAGTTACAGGTTTTGTATGATTGTGACCTACTACGTTATGCACATGAAATTGCGCGCGACATAGGCTACAGTGATTTCAAGGGAAGCAATGGATGGGTGCATAACTTTAGACACTGCTACAGGACTGGAAGACGTAAAATAACGAAATTTCGAACGAAGCTTCAACTTAAACATACACAGCAAACTGCGAAATTGGCCCGAAAATTAGTAGATGAGATAAACATTTATTCCGTCGCTCAATAAGGAATTTGTTTTGAAGTTCGATCAATCGGTATTTGAAGAGGAAATGTGTATGAAAGGAACCCTGAAGATTAAAAGTGCATCAAGAACATCAGTGTCTTAACGCATTCGTACACAATTATTCTGACTGTTAATCTGGATGGTAAATTGACTGGAAAGCTATTTATTGTTCTGTGAGAAGTTGGAGGTGCTCTATCCCCTACGATTCTTTCTTGTGTGCGTGACCTTGCGAGGGCAGCAGGAAATACACTCCTGGAAATGGAAAAAAGAACACATTGACACCGGTGTGTCAGACCCACCATACTTGCTCCGGACATTGCGAGAGGGCTGTACAAGCAATGATCACACGCACGGCACAGCGGACACACCAGGAACCGCGGTGTTGGCCGTCGAATGGCGCTAGCTGCGCAGCATTTGTGCACCGCCGCCGTCAGTGTCAGCCAGTTTGCCGTGGCATACGGAGCTCCATCGCAGTCTTTAACACTGGTAGCATGCCGCGACAGCGTGGACGTGAACCGTATGTGCAGTTGACGGACTTTGAGCGAGGGCGTATAGTGGGCATGCGGGAGGCCGGGTGGACGTACCGCCGAATTGCTCAACACGTGGGGCGTGAGGTCTCCACAGTATATCGATGTTGTCGCCAGTGGTCGGCGGAAGGTGCACGTGCCCGTCGACCTGGGACCGGACCGCAGCGACGCACGGATGCACGCCAAGACCGTAGGATCCTACGCAGTGCCGTAGGGGACCGCACCGCCACTTCCCAGCAAATTAGGGACACTGTTGCTCCTGGGGTATCGGCGAGGACCATTCGCAACCGTCTCCATGAAGCTGGGCTACGGTCCCGCACACCGTTAGGCCGTCTTCCGCTCACGCCCCAACATCGTGCAGCCCGCCTCCAGTGGTGTCGCGACAGGCGTGAATGGAGGGACGAATGGAGACGTGTCGTCTTCAGCGATGAGAGTCGCTTCTGCCTTGGTGCCAATGATGGTCGTATGCGTGTTTGGCGCCGTGCAGGTGAGCGCCACAATCAGGACGAGGCACACAGGGCCAACACCCGGCATCATGGTGTGGGGAGCGATCTCCTACACTGGCCGTACACCACTGGTGATCGTCGAGGGGACACTGAATAGTGCACGGTACATCCAAACCGTCATCGAACCCATCGTTCTACCATTCCTAGACCGGCAAGGGAACTTGCTGTTCCAACAGGACAATGCACGTCCGCATGTATCCCGTGCCACCCAACGTGCTCTAGAAGGTGTAAGTCAACTACCCTGGCCAGCAAGATCTCCGGATCTGTCCCCCATTGAGCATGTTTGGGACTGGATGAAGCGTCGTCTCACGCGGTCTGCACGTCCAGCACGAACGCTGGTCCAACTGAGGCGCCAGGTGGAAATGGCATGGCAAGCCGTTCCACAGGACTACATCCAGCATCTCTACGATCGTCTCCATGGGAGAATAGCAGCCTGAATTGCTGCGAAAGGTGGATATACACTGTACTAGTGCCGACATTGTGCATGCTCTGTTGCCTGTGTCTATGTGCCTGTGGTTCTGTCAGTGTGATCATGTGATGTATCTGACCCCAGGAATGTGTCAATAAAGTTTCCCCTTCCTGGGACAATGAATTCACGGTGTTCTTATTTCAATTTCCAGGAGTGTATTTACGTCACAGTAAGCAAGACTGGGAAATGGGCGTAAGAGAACTGAAATTATGGTGTGAGTACTGCTTTTGTCCAGTAGCTGGTCAAAATAACTTGGTTTTGCTTGATTCCTGGTTTGGGTATAAATGTCACACTCCTTTAAAGCAAAGTATCCTCCTGAAAATTGCGCGATGTTACATTTCATACTAACTGTAACCACTGGACAAATTCAGCCTCGAACGTTTGTTTTTTTCCGTGTCTATAAAACATATTATAGCACTATCTGCATCTATCCCTTAAACGGTAGTCAGTTTCACGACAAACTCCACGCAGCCGTTTCGCATTCAGTTGCATACCATCACATTCCATTAGTTCTCATCACCCCGTTACACCTATATGATGGTATATTCATTTCTTTATGAGTGGATACCTAACGGAACGTCGTGCACGGTTTGTAGCACCCAAGGATTTCACCTCCGATCGCAATGGTGTGAACCTTTGTTATCTCTGTGGCGCGCCGTTTTTCATTCAGTGTTCATGGTGCAAGTTGCTGGCTTGTTTTGAACATTTCTTGGATGTCGACGATGTCCATTTTGTGAAGTGTAATACATACATCTCGTAGAAGGTTGATCTGTGGACCCCTCCCAGGCACACATTTTCTGTCGCCCTCCTGATGCACATGGCGAGTCATTAGCACCTAATATTTTTCCTGTCATAACTGTTAGCAAAATATTTTCAAATAAGCCTTACTATAACGATTGAACTTGTGATCTCGAATTCAAGGGGTTCCTTGTGAGAGAATCCGGACTGCACTCCCAGGAGAGGGTGTGGTTTAGGCACATTAATGTTTTCCTGAGCAAGTGTTGCAGGTTAGTGTTAAGGACTTGTTCGACAAATAGAGATACCTGAGAGAAGAGTGTGGAGCCATTAGTTAACTGTAGGTGGTGTTGAATAAAAGTGACTGACATTCATAATGTTAATTCATGCCAAAATATTTCTTTCGTTTCAGTGCAATTTTGATATTGTGTTTTTAAGCGACTTTTTGCCTGTTGACTTCCTGTTTTGTTGCTGTGGTGATTACCGATGAGAGCTGCTAGTGGTCACCTGGATGCAGTGTATGAGCTGTTAATGCTGTACATATTCGAGTCCAGTGATCGGATTTTGGAATCTTTGTGAAAATAATTGGAGTGCTACAGGACATTAATTACTAACTTTTGACTAGTTAGAAGTTTAACCCCGTCTCGCGGGTCAAAGAGAGACTGGCCAGTTTTATTTTGATTGGTTTGTTAGTCTAGCAGAATTGGGAATAAATGCGGGTCCACCAATAAGGTTTCCAGTTAAATCCGTGGAGCAGTACCTGATGTAATTTCTCTCGTGTACTGCACATGGAGTACGTCCATTTTGGCTGTGGACGCGAGTATCATCTTGCGCAACGCCATGGAGCTCCTAGGCACGGAAAAGGAACGTTTCAGATTACAGCGATTCCTTACAGAAAGTCGGTGACTCAAAGTAGAAGGTAGGTGGTAGTGCTGGTGTATGACGCGAAGCAGAACTACAACGAAGAAGGATGCCTAAACATGTTGCTAATTTAGACCACCATAGTGCCTTCTGATGATGGTCGAAGTAGAGAGGATATAAAATGTAGCAAGCAGTAAAGGAAACAAAAGAAAAATTCGGAGTAGGTATTAAAATCCATGGAGAAGAAATAAAAACTTTAAGGTTCGCCGATGACGTTGTAATTCTGTCAGAGACAGCAAAGGACTTGGAAGAGCAGTTGAACGGAATGGACAGTTTCTTGAAGGGAGGATATAAGATGAACATCAACAAAAGCAAAACGAGGATAATAGAATGTTGTCAAATTAAGTCGGTTGATGCTGAGGGAATTAGATTAGGAAGTGAGACACTAAAAGTAGTAAAGGAGTTTTGCTATTTGGGGAACAAAATAACTGATGATGGTCGAAGTAGAGAGGATATAAAATGTAGACTGGCAATGGCAAGGAAAGCGTTTCCAAGAAGAGAAATTTGTTAACATCGAGTATAGATTTAAGTGTCAGGAAGTCGTTTCTGAAAGTATTTGTATGGAGGGTAGCCATGTATGGAAGTGAAACATGGACGATAAATAGTTTGGACAAGAAGTGAATAGAAGCTTTCGAAATGTGGTGCTACAGAAGAATGCTGAAGATTAGATGGTTTAGATCACATAACTAATGAGGAGGTGTTGAATAGGATTGGGGAGAAGAGGAGTTTGTGGCACAACTTGACTAGAAGAAGGGATCGGTTGGTAGGACATATTATGAGGCATCAAGGGATCACCAATTTAGTATTGGAGGGCAGCGTGGAGGGTAAAAATCGTAGAGGGAGACCAAGAGATGAATACACTAAGCACATTCAGAAGGATGTAGGCTACAGTACGTACTGGGAGATGAAGAAGCTTGCACAGGATAGAGTAGCATGGAGAGCTGCATCAAACCAGTCTCAGGACTGAAGACCACAACAACAACAACAGTGCCTTTTTACACTACCGAATTTTAGCACAGTATTGAACCCCAAATTCCGAGCAATTAGTAATGTAGGCCATTGAAATATGGTTCGGAATCTAAAGTTCAAAAAATGGTCAAATGGCTCTGACGACTATGGGACTTAACATCTACTGTCATCGGTCCCCTAGAAATTAGAACTACTTAAACCTAACTAACCTAAGGACATAACACAACACCCAGTCATCACGATGCAGAGAAAATCTCTGACCGCGCCGGGAATCGAACCCGGGAACCTGGGCGCGGGAAGCGAGAACGCTACCGCAAGACCACGAGCTGCGGACGGGAATCTAACATCTGCACGTAAAGATGTAGGAAGCAGAGGCTGCCAGGAAACATGAGGGATTATCAAGTTCAAATTTGGAAGGAAGCTGTTTTTCAGAGTCAGAAATGGACGTATCAGATCTCTCGTCGATACTTCGTTTGATACAAGAAACAATGAGGAAAAATAATGCTTATTTCTAAAATTTTAACCTGGAACCAGAATTTTGTGTTTCTTGTCAACAGTTGGGTAGACATGCACGATCTAGTTACATTAAGGTGACCACCGCATTTGTTCCACGTCAACGTGCGGTAACCACTCACAGACGGCAGTTGGCATCACTTAGCAGTGGAGGGTACATAAAACGTGTCGGGGGACGCGGACGACAGTGCAATCATTGCCATAATGCGGAAACGGAACGATTTACTGATGTCCAAAACGGCATTGTCATTGGCTTTCGGGCCAAGGGTGGAAGCATTTCCGAAACGTCTAAGTTTGCAAACTGTTGACATGCCGTGTTGGTTAAAGTATATCGTGCATGACAAAATGGCCCATCCAAAACCGGCGCTGAGGCATCCGTGGTGCACCATAGGCCGTAGATGACAGGGGTGAATCACGTCTGCTGAGATCCCTACTGGCGAACAGACGTGCAACTATTGAGCAACTGACCGCCAGATGAACCAGGGGGCTACCGACGGTGTATTCACAACGACCGTTCAGCGAACGTTGCTGCGTATGGGCCTCCACAGCAGGTGCCTGGTTCGTGCACCCGTGCTGACAGCTGTTCATCGGGGACGAACCCTGGCATTTGCGTGAAAATACCGCAACTGCGCGTCCACTGAGTGACGACAGGTGGTCGTTCCAAATGAATCACGTCTGGTGCTCCATCGGACACATGCTCGTTAGCGTGTGAGGCGTGAAACGTCTGAAAGCAAACACAGTGCAACAATTGTCAGAAGGTTATACAATGTAGGCTTTCACGGCCGGCGTTGTCTTCAGTTGAAACTTCCGGGCTGAGAGACCGTGGTCGATGTATAAAATTTCCACCTGACGTTTCGTCTCCATCTGCGGAAGACATCTTCTGAAGTCGTCCGGCTACTGCCACTGACGCTCCAGGTACTCTCGTGTCGGTAATTAAACGGGTGGATGGGACGTATTGCAACACCTTCTTCAGTACTATCTGCCTTTTCTACTAACATCACGACAGTTGTGGTACAACTTACATAATTACTAGAAACTGACTCCATACCCTTTTATCAGATGGTTGGGTTGGGTTGTTTGGGGGAAGAGACCAAACAGCGTGGTCATCGGTCTCATCGGATTAGGGAAGGACGGAGAAGTCGGCCGTGCCCATTCAAAGGAACCATCCCGGCATTTGCCTGGAGTGATTTAGGGAAATCACGGAAAACCTAAATCAGGATGGCCGGACGCGGGATTGAGCCGTCTTCCTCCCGAATGCGAGTCCAGTGTGCTAACCACTGCGCCACCTCGCTCGGTTTTTATCAGATGTGCCAAGTTTTTACTACAATAATATTATTATTTCCTGTCAAACATTTTCTTTAACAGAATAAACGAATTAATTGTGGTTCTTGTTTAACGTAACAGTCATTTAATTCCTAATTCATTATTTTGTAGGGTAAATAATTAACATATGTCAGACACAGTGCCCAATTTCCAAACCTACAACCTGAGTCACACCAAGATAACCCAGCGAAGTGTATATGAATAAAAAAACTGAAGCTGGTTGTGTGATAGGGCGTTACACGGAGAATGCAATAGTTACCACTATGTTGGAGTAGTCGACGCTGAAGTTGATGAAGATACCCAAGTCGCTGAGGCAGATGAAGCCGGTGATGGTCACCCAGCTCCACAGCACCCAGGAGCGCCTCTGCTCCCCCACCCGCACAGCCTCTGCAACACGGAGCACACACTTCGGCTACCTGCTGCACAAACTGTACCAGGACTCAGCTACACAGCAATCTAGTACGTATGACCATAGATACATAGCAAACATCACTTTCATCTGATTTAAATTTACACTCATTCTCATAAATTAAGGCTAATGCTGATACATGGTGAAACAACGCTCTGGTGGGCGGTTTTCAGGTATAATCACCTCGGGGTATGACCATGCGGTGCATTTGACCTGCGGTCGTCGCACGGTGGAGCTGCAGCAGTCCACATACGCAGAGGTGTGTTGGTGCATGTCCGAGTACGGTGCAGCGAGTAAGTGTGCAGACGTTTTCAGACGTGCGAGTGGTGACTGTGTCTTGAAAATGGCTCAAAGAACACATATTGATGACTTTATGAGGTGTAGAATACTAGGGCCACTGGAGGCTGGCCAAACATAGCAGGTCGTAGTACAGGCCCTCTGTGTGCCACAAAGTGTGATCTCAAGCTTATGGCAATGATTCCAGCAGACAGGAAACGTGTCCAGGCGCTACAGTACGGAACTTCCACAATGTACAACACCACAAGAAGACCGATATCTCACCATCAGTGCCCACAGACGGTCACGGAGTACTGCAGGTAGCCTAGCTCGGGACCTTACCGCAGCCACTGGAACAGTTGTCTCCAAACACACAGTCTACAGACGACTGAGCAGACATGGTTTATTCACATGGAGACCTGCAAGGTGCATTCCATTGACCCCTGGTCACAGGAGAGCCCCTAAATCATGATACCAAGAACACATTACATGGTCATTGGAACAGTGGTCCCAGGTTATGTTCACGGACGAGTCCAGGTATAGTCTGAACAGTGATTCTCACCGGGTTTTCATCTGGCGTGAACCAGGAATCAGGTACCAACCCCTTAATGTCCTTGAAAGGGACCTGTATGGAGGTCATGGTTTGATGGTGTGGGGTGGGATTATGATTGGTGCACGTACACCCCTGCACATCTTTGACAGAGGAACTGTAACGGGTCAGGTGTATCGGGATGTCATTTTGCACCAGTATGTCCGCCTTTTCAGGGGTGCAGTGGGTCCCACCTTGCTCCTGATGGATGATAACGCACCGCCCCACCGAGCTGCCATCGTGGAGGAGTACCTTGGAACAGAAGATATCAGACGAATGGAGTGGCCTGCCTGTTCTCCAGATCTAAACCACATCGAGCACGTGTGGGATGCTCTCGGTCGACGTATCGCTGCGCGTCTTCAAACCCCTACGACACTTCAGGAGCTCCGACAGGCACAGGTGCAAGAATGGGAAGCTTTACCCCAGCAGCTGCTCGACCACCTGATCCAGAGTATGCCAACCCGTTGTACGGCCTGCGTACGTGTGCATAGTGATCATATCCCATATTGATGTCGGACTACAACAAGAAACAGTGGCGTTTTGTAGCACATGTGTTTCGGGACGGTTTTCTCAACTTATCACCAATAACGTGGACTTACGCATCTGTGTCGTGTGTGTTCCCTATGTGCCTATGCTATTAGCGCCAGTTTTGTGTAGTGCCACGTTGTGTGGCACTACATTCTGCAGTTATCTTTAATTTATGAGCATAAGTGTAGATGTTTGTCAGACTTTACTGTGTACAGGAGGAGACATTTGAGGCGCGCGGGATTAGCCGAGCGATCTTAGGCGCTGCAGTCATAGACTTTGCGGCTAGTCCCGGCGGAGGTTCGAGTCCTCCCTCGGGCATGGGTGTGTGTGTTTGTCCTCAGGATAATTTAGGTTAAGTAGTGTGTAAGCTTAGGGACTGATCACCTTAGCAGTTAAGTCGAATAAGATTTCACACACATTTGAACATTTTTTTTAGACATTTGACGACAGGTCGCAAATACCAGGTGGTTACAATTAGATTGCAGCTACTCCAGCATGGGCTCTAATTACCGTACGCCAGCGAAACTTGATAGGTATTCTAAAGCATTAATGCGGAAACGAATAACGCTGAAAAAAATTAGTCACAGTTTTGGCCAGTAGGTGAAAATCTGGGGCTATGAACGCAAGAAAGACGTATATGAGCCGTGACGCCATTGAGTTAGTAGACTGCTCTATCTGGCGCCACTGGCCCAGGTGTAGTATCGACTATCCCTCTTGCCTCCCCATTGCCAGTATCTATGAGGAAGAGTTTGTATCTGTGGGTTGTGTACTTAGAAGGTTTTTGCTTGCCGATATACGAGGGCCGTTCAGAAAGTAACCTCCGGTTGATTTAAAAAAATACACCAAGTTAAATAAAAAATATTTTAATATATACATCTTACAACTACATCTATACACTATTTTTCTACATAGTCTCCATAGCGATTGAGGCACTTATCGTATCTCTTCACAAGCTTTGAAATTCCTTCTGCATAAAAATCACCCGCTTGTGCCTGGAGCCAGCCTGCTGTCACTATCTCGTACAAGAGAGTCTTAGAAATCTGTGGAAAACCAGTAGACAACTCCGACATTGAGAAACGTCGATTTTCACGAACTTTTGCATCAACTGTCTGAACGAGTTCGTCAGTCACCAATGATGGTCTACCACTCCTCTCTTCATCATGAACGTTTTCTCGTCCACTTTTAAATAAACGTACCCATTCACGGACAACTCCTTCACCCATAACTCTTGGTCCGTACGCGGCACAAAGCTCATGATTAATAGCTGCTGCAGAATATCCTTTGGCTGTAAAAAACCTTATGACAGCACGCACTTCACATTTGGCGGGGTTTTCTATTGCAGCACACATTTCAAACTGCCACAAAAACTAAACTAGCGCAGGTACGACGTTCACTCGACCACGGCTTGATGCCGACTTACCTGTTGAGTGCGTGAACGCACAGATGGCGTCGCTACTCCCCCCACAACCCGCACTGTGACCAATCGGAGGTTACTTTCTGAACCGCCCTCGTATATTGTATTGTATTGTATGTTAACCGGGGGCCTAGAAACGCCGCAGCCGCAGTGGTCCACAACCCCTCGATGACTACCGCAGTCCACTTCACCCCTCCGACCCCCCACACCGAACCACTCTTTCTGCCAGATCGGGTTTTGTCAGAATTGCATTTCGAGTTAGAGGAAGCGTTGATATACGGTCGTGCAATTGCAGACAAGTACGAAAACACTTTTTTAATGAAATTTTGGTCAAAACTGGTCAAAACAAAATTTATGGTCCGCCATATTGGATTACCCATTTTGAATTTTCAAAATCTGACTTCAGATTTGTGTTCAGCGACATCAAAAATATATAATAATATGTAGTTTTTATGCAACGATACAACTAATGCAGCAATGCAACTAATAGCACATATAAAAATTTTCCCTAAACTTTAAAGACGTTTTTCTCTAGAAACGTTTTTTCAAAACTGTGTCCAGCATAAAATAAACACAATTCAGTTTATTAACTTCTACCTTTGACATCCGAAAAGAAAAAAAAATTCTTGGGAGCTTATGCCTGTAATATATGAAATTTGTTAATATTAACTATTTTTTGTGAAGCCACAAAGAGTGAATCGAATTCGAAGTTAGAGTTAGTAACATGTCGTTAAATCTAAGGTTATTTCATTGTGGGTATAAGCGCCCAAAAATTTAATGTAGAATCGACTGATGTTATCCATTTTTGATTTCAGATAACTGCTGAGGGGCTACATAGCACTCAGTCTGTGTACTTTAAACTCGCAGACCCATTTTTACGGGCGCCATTTTGTTTTTTTGTATTGAAAATCTAGAATAAAGTTCAAAGTATGATCAATCCTAATCCCCAAAATGATCCTTTGTACGTTTTTAAATTGTCTAAAAAATCCAAACCTTTGCCTAGTTTTTGCTCATTTGAATGAGGACCTGGTCTTAAGGACAGGCGCCCGGTAACGAATTTCTCGAATACAGCGAATCTGTTTAGCTGTTTGCGTGTTCCTGTGTCGTGAGCGACAAGGCGTTTGACGGCGACGCCTCAGCACAGAATGTTGAGATCCGAGGCTTGCTTGTTCTGTAGAGCAGAATAGCCGACGATCTGTGGCAGACCAAAAGCAGAGTGAAGTGCGTGTGCAGGCACAAGTATTTCAGACCACAATGTTCAGTGCACAAAGCCGAGCACTGGGTTGCACAGAAGACGACCTCAACGCATGGTCACATTGACTAAATGACGTCGTTAATTTGAAAAGTGGCATGCTACCTGGCATGCCCCTTTTTATGAGATATGAAAATTACACTGTACTAAGAGGATAGTGAGGAGGCAGTCTATTATGATGACGGCTTATAAAAGCAAACTGGGCTGTAGAGACTGTATGCAATGACATCTAACTGACGTCATATCTTAAAAACATTTAAAATGGTCCAGGTCGTCTTTTTCTTTCCTTTCTGAGAGTGTTTGGGAACAGGGCGCACGCTGCATCTGGGAAAGGTGGGAAAGGCAAGTCAGTGGCCGACGTAATGAAAATGTGGGCCCCAGCATCCAAGCAGGTACTCTGACATGCGCACAGGACTGATAGCGTTAAGGTGTTGGCTCCATCACTACGGTCGCAGGTTCGAATCCTGCCTCGGGAACGGGTGTGTGTGATGTCCTTAGGTTAGTTAGGTTTAAATAGTTCTAAGTTCTAGGGGACTGATGACCTCAGAAGTTGTTGTTGTTGTTGTTGTTGTTGTTGTTGTGGCCTTCAGTCCTGAGACTAGTTTGATGCAGCTCTCCATGCTACTCTATCCTGTGCAAGCTTCTTCATCTCCCAGTACGTACTGCAACCTACATCCTGCTGAATCTGCTTAGTGTATTAATCTATTGGTCTCCCTCTACGATTTTTACCCTCCATGCTGCCATACAATACTAAATTTGTGATCCCTTGATGCCTCAGAACATGTCCTACCAAACGGTCTCTTCTTCTTGTCAAGTTGTGCCACAAACTCCTCTTCTCGCCAATTCTATTCAATACCTCCTCATTAGTTATGTGATCTACCCATCTAATCTTCAGCATTCTTCTGTAGCACCACATTTCGAAAGCTTCTATTCTCTTCTTGTCCAAACTATTTATCGTCCATGTTTCACTTCCATACATGGCTACACTCCATACAAATACTTTCAGAAACGACTGCCTGACACTTAAATCTATAGTCGATGTTAACAAATTTCTCTTCTTCAGAAACGCTTTCCTTGCCATTGCCAGTACACATTTTATATCCTCTCTACTTGACCATCATCAGTTATTTTGCTCCCCAAATAGCAAAACTCCTTTACTACTTTAAGTGTCTCATTTCCTAATCTAATTCCCTCAGCATCACCCGACTGAATTCGACTACATTCCATGATCCTTGTTTTGCTTTTGTTGATGTTCATGTTATATCCTCCTTTCAAGACAGTGTCCATTCCGTTCAACTGCTCTTCCACGTCCTTTGCTGTCTCTGACAGAATTACAATGTCATCGGCGAACCTCAAAGTTTTTATTTCTTCTCCATGGATTTTAATACCTACTCCGAATGTTTCTTTTTTTTTCTTATACTGCTTGCTCAATATACAGATTGAATAACATCGGGGTGAGGCTACAACCCTATCTCACTCCCTTCCCAACCACTGCTTCCCTTTCGTGCCCCTCGACTCTTATAACTTCCATCTGGTTTCTGTACAAATTGTAAATAGCCCTCAGAAGTTAAGTCCCATAATGCTCAGAGCCATTTGAACCATTTTTGTTGGCTCCAAGAAAGTTACGTTGCCAGGCAAGCCTTGGGAGACAAGTGCTATTGTACGTTTACGTCTCCAACCTACCAGTGGAGCAGTGCTGAGGGGGGAGAGGGGGGAGGTGAAACCTTAATCAGCAGGAAACAGGAGGTGCTCTGCTGTATTCTGAAGACTAACTTCCGCAGAAAGTAGTCTAGCTGTTTCCCAAAGATCCACAGCATGCCACAAAATAAGAGTCTGGCCTCGAGAAAAGATTTTTTTTCTTTCTGGACACAAAAAGTTGTGATTATAAAGACGCCTGCGACATGAAGATGGATCATTGGGAGCAGATTTTTGGAAAAAGAGGATGATCGAAAAGTCATTGGAGTTTTAAGGCAACTCCTTTTTCTCGGTTTAATTTTCGCGGAAGAAGCACTCACGCCATTGGCGGGCTGAATGTTCTTATACAGCTATTGGTAGTCGTGTTCGCTGGGAAGGAGAATGCCGACTGTATGATTCGGCTAGAAAATTTCGGAGGTCGTTAGGGGACAGCGACGAGGTGCGCATGGTAGAGTTCGTCCAGAGATGGTCAAATGGGCCGATGTAGGAGTTTGTTCGATGTCCAGGGTTCGTATCTGTGGAACCATGTCCCTCCGTCCATACTTAGAGGGACAGTCATGACGACAACACTATGCATACCTGATCCTGATAATTCACGGTGAGTATTATTAGCAGCACCAGTATGCGTTTCTCAGTCCAGAGGTCAGGCTATCAGTCACTGTGTTCATTTGGTTAGGAGCTTGTGCGTTATTTTTGGAATGTCAGTTGTGTCTAAAGGGCACATTTCAAGCCATTCAAGTAACTCTGAGAACCAACAAGCCCACTTGCTGTAAACGATGCATGGAAGCTTTGTGATATTAATTGTGACTGGTAGATAGTCAGATGCATTTCATGTTTGTAATGGAATAAATTAATCTCTTTGTTTAAAACTTACGTCTGCCAACACCTTCTATTACTCTCATTTTAATATTATGTAGTTCACCACTATACGCAGCACAGCTAGGGCCATAAATTCTTCCATTTCGTTAATCCGTTTGTGCACAGTAATTCAGCTTGTGTCTTAAAAGGTGTGTCCGGCTCTTACCTTTCTGGGTCAGGGTAACCATTTGAAACACTTGCAGTGTTTTGCAAATTGTGATTGCAGTTAAAAATGGTTCAAATGGCTCTGAGCACTATGGGACTTAACATCTGTGGTCATCAGTCCCCTAGAACTTAGAACTACTTAAACCTAACTAAGCTCATCACACACATCCACGCCCGGGGCAGGATTCGAACCTGCGACCATAGCGGTCACGCGGTTCCAGACTGAAGCGCCTAGAACCGCACGGCCACACCGGCCGGCGATTGCAGTTAGCACCAGATCATCGAGATTGCACTTTTGATGTATGGAAGCGTGTCACCTGGTCGGTTCCTCTCAATGGTCGTGTCCGGATCCGCCACCATTCAGGTGAGCAGCTGCTCCAGACGTACACTGCGACAAGGACGTAGGCCGGTGGCGGCAGTATTACGCTATGGGGTACATTCACGTGGTTTTCCGTAGGACCTGTGAAAGTAATCGAAGCCATCATGACTACTGTGAACTACGTGGGCATTATTACGGACCAGGTGCGTCTCTTTCATGATTCACGTCTTCCCTGAAGGCTATGGCATCTTCCGGCAGCATAAATGTGCGTCTTACAAGGCCAGACTCTTACTATAGTAGTTTGGGAGGGAAGATAGTGAATTCATACTGATGTATTGCCCAACAAATTCGCCTGATTTGAATCCAGTGGAATACACTTGGGACGCTATCGGCTGTCAGCTCCGTGAGCTCAAACTATAGGCCCGTAATTTAAAGGCGGTGTGTCCGTAGATATCTGGCGCCATATACCTCCGGAAACTACTGAGTGCTTGTCTAGTTCATACCACACGGAATCGCTGTTGTATTGCGTTTCAAATGTGAATAAACACTTTGTTAAGCTTGTGGTCATAACATTTTGGCTCATCAGTGTATTTAACTGCTTACTTTAGGTTCCCTCAGGTGGTACACTGAGAGAGAGAGAGAGAGAGAGAGAGAGAGAGAGAGAGAGAGAGAGGGAGAGCTAAGAGAGATAGGAGAGAGAGAGAGAGAGAGGGGGGGGGGAGAGAGAAAGGGAGCTAGGAGAGATAGGAGAGAGAGAGAGAGAGACAGAGGGGAGAAAGAGAGCTAAGAGAGATAGGAGAGAGAGAGGGAGGGGGGGGAGAGAAAGAGAGTTAAGAGAGATAGGAGAGAGAGAGAGAGAGAGAGAGAGAGAGAGAGAGAGAGAGAGGGAGAGGGGGAGAGAGCTGTGAGAGAGAGAGAGAGGGGGGGGGAGAGAAAGAGAGCTAAGAGAGATAGGAGAGAGAGAGAGAGAGAGAGAGAGGAGGGGGAGAGAGAAAGAGAGCTAAGAGAGATAGGAGAGAGAGAGAGAGGGAGGGAGGGATGATATTTAATTATTGACCGTATTACTAAATTACTTTACAAAATGTGATTAAGATAGAATGTAGACCCACATAAGACATTTGAATAGTCTTGGGAACATTGTATTACAAATTTATTGCGTATTTAGTGCCATGAAATTTTTTACAGCCTGTATTCTACCGAATATCCAACTGTTTAAAATAGCGCGACCTCATTCAATGTATCCCTACAGCACTGTTCTGTTTCAACACTCTTGCTAAGATATTGTTTCATAATCGTGGCATTCTACTTACAAGAACGAGGGTAATACCCAAAAGTAAGGTCTCCTGTTTTTTTATAAGTACATAGACTTGTTTATTTCTACAATGGTTTACATCGGTTTACAGCTTGAACAATTAGCTATTTTTCGACATAATCACCATTACTGTCGATGCATTTTTGTAGACACTGTGGCAGTTTTTGTTTGCCCATGTCATACCAGCTCGCTGCTATGCTGTTCAGAAAGTTATGAACCTCTTCTTTCACCTCGTCGTCGGAGCTGAGTCTCTGGGACCACAATTAACGCTGACAGGTACTGTGAGACTCTGAAAAACCTCAAACGGGCAATTCAGAACCTGAGAAGAGGAATGTTGAGCAAGGGCGTACACATTCTCCATGACAACGCTCGCCCACACATCGCTCGGCAAACCGTTGCTCTCCTGCAACAGATTCAGTGGAACATGATCACCCACCCACCCTATACTCCTGTCTTGGCGCCCAGTGACTATCACCTGGTCCCTAGGTTAAAATGACATTTGGCCGAAAATGACTTACAAGTTAGTGGCGCCCTCCATCGGTAATGATGGAATTCAATATGGTGTTGGCCCACCTTTAGCCTTGATGACACCTACCACTATCGCAGGTATACGGTCAGTTAGGTGCTGGAAGGTTTCTCGGGGAATGGCAGCCCATTCTTCACGGAGTGCCGCACTGACGAGGGGTATCGATGTCGGTCGGTGAGGCATGGCACGAAGTTGGCGTTCCAAAACATCCCAAAGTTGTTCTATAGGTTTCAGGTCAGGACTCTGTGCAGGGATGTTAATGTAATGTAACCACTCTGCCACTGGCCGTGCATTATTAACAGGTGCTCGATCGTGTTGAAAGATGAAATCGCCATCCCCGAATTGCTCTTCAATAGTGGGAAGTAAGAAAGTGCTTAAAACATGAATGCCGGCCGAAGTGGCCGTGCGGTTCTAGGCGCTGTAGTCTGGAACCGCGAGACCGCTGCGGTCACAGGTTCGAATCCTGCCTCGGGCATGGATGTGTGTGATGTCCTTAGGTTAGGTTTAAGTAGTTCTAAGTTCTATGGGACTGATGACCTCAGAAGTTGAGTCCCATAGTGCTCAGAGCCATTTGAACCATTTTAAAACATGAATGTAGGACTGTGCTGTGAGAGCAAAACAAGGAATGCGAGCCCCCTCCATGAAAAACACGACCACACCATAACACCACCGCCTCCGATATTTGCTGTTAGCACTACACACGCTGGCAGATGACGTTCACCGGGCATGCGCCATACCCATACCCTGCCATCGGATCGCCACATTGTGTACCGTGATTCGTCACTCCACACAACGTTTTTCCACTGTTCAGTCGTCCAATGTTTACGCTCCTTACACCAAG
Source organism: Schistocerca nitens (assembly GCF_023898315.1). Lineage (NCBI taxonomy): Eukaryota > Metazoa > Arthropoda > Insecta > Orthoptera > Acrididae > Schistocerca > Schistocerca nitens. Next base: position 782,119,390 of record NC_064618.1, read on the forward strand.
CGAGGCGTCGTTTGACATTTACCGGCGTGATGTGTGGCTTATGAGCAGCTGCTCGACCATGAAATCCACGTTTTCTCACCTTCCGCGTAACTGTCATAATACTTGCAGTGGATCCTGACTGTTTGGAATTGCTGTTTGATGGTCTGGATAGGCGTCTGCCTATTACACATTACGACCCTCGTCAACTGTCGGCGGTCTCTGTCAGTCAATAGACGAGGTCGGCCTGTACGCTTTTGTGCTGTACGTGTCTCTTCACGTTTCCACTTTACTATCCTTCGGAAACAGTGGACTCAGGGACGTTTAGGAATGTGGAAATCTCGCGTACAGACGTATGATACAAGTGACACGAAGTCCGTGAGTTCCGCGGAGCGCCCCATTCTGCTCTCTCACGGTGTCTAAAGGCTGCTGATGTCGCTGATATCGAGTACCTGGCAGTAGGTGGCAGCACAATGCACCTAATATGAAAAACGTATGTTGTTGTGGGGTGTCCAGATACTTTTGATCACGTAGTGTATGTTTGAAATTATGTGTAACGTTTGTTGTAAGTCACTAAGTGCCCCCATGTCCGAATATTGGTTGAATAAATTATGTATATTCGCTCGTCATGCGCTGCAGTGCTTTTTCACCACCACCACCACCAGCACCCTTTTCATATGTGTGTGGTTCTTACCCCCACAGCGAATCTCTTCAGACAGTAAGTGATATGCGTACCAAGTTTGGTTGAAATCGGTAGAATGGTTTAGAAGGAGAAGAATACAGGGAGTATCGTAATTAGTGGCTTAAACGCATACAGTTGCAAGTACACGATACAAAAAGCAAGAAAGTCTCAGTAAACATAGGGTCGAAAATGCATAGCTTAAGAGCTACGAGCAATTTTTCATCCTCGATACTGTGAAATAAATCTCTTCAACTTGTAACGCCGGAAATGCATATCCTCCTACTTCCATTTATTGTACTATAAATTTGTTTTCCTTATTTTTGTTACCTGAATATATAACATTTCTGTGTCTTCGTATATTGTAATTGTTTTTCTATTTGTATATATATATATATATATATATATATATATATATATATATATATATATATATGCATTTATGTCGATGTATAATTGGTTTGTTTCGTAAATATTATTTGTATTTCTACGCTGGGTCTTGCCTAGGGAAAACTGCTATCGAACGATTACATCGATAGGTCGTGTGAAGAATCAAAGTGTGTAGGATCTTTGGTAGTGTTAACTCTGCCGCTTGGAGCGCGGGCAGAGCAGTCGGAGTCTGGCTGGAGTAGCGAGTGGAGCAGGTGTGTTGTGTGACGCTCCCGCGAGTTGCCGCGCTTTCGGGGTTTGGCAGCATGTAATTGCGCTCGACTCGCGATGATAGTTTCTGACATGGTGTCGCGGACGGGAAGCATTAGCTGTCGCACATCAAGAGCCCGTTTCGCCTGGTGACCGTGTCGAGAAGAAGGCGCGCCAACATCCAGCTTCTGCAACAGCGACGGCCGACAATGAGTGACTGTCGCCACCTCCTCGATCGACGGCTTCAAACCTTCAACCAACCAACAAGGAAGACTAAAAGCACGTAAAGTTTCAGAACTGTATGGCAGACCTCAGCTTTTCAAATTGTTCCATTTGCCTCGCAACATTACAGCAACTTAGCATGAACCTTTGTTGCTCATTGTCCCAATTGCATTGCCAAGCAGGGTCCCTTCCTTTTCCGAAATGAACCCGAGTGTCGTTGAAATTCAAACGCCAGCATAATTCCATTTCACTGCTTTAATTTCAAAGTTCACTTTAAGTATTCATAGCTGGCTACAATAGTTAGATTACACAAGCACAAATTAAGAGTGCGAGTTTTGTTACCGTATTTTAGCTTACCTGTGACTGCAGCTCAGCTTGGTACGTACTAAATTTTACTATTGTTAATTGTTCAGAATCGTTTAATTCAAGTTCAAAGTTAAATCTCTTCTTTCTAAATTGCGTAGATTCAAGTAGCTTTAGAAATGATTGTTGAGGTAGTCCAAGACTAACTGTATTTCGATGTGCTTCAGAAAGAAAGCTCACTATTAACTTCAGTCACTAAATTAACTTTCGATTTTCCGGTTTCATTAATTCTTTTGCTAAATTAACTGTAGCGAAATTTATTACTTCTGACAAACTTTCAGTTTTCACACTACACGTGTCAACCTTCAGTTGCCACGCTTCTAGTGCTAATTATATGTGTAATAACCTTTCTTTTTCAGTTACTATAGTAATTGTCCATAGGACTGGCGACCGTAATTTCCCCCAAATCTCAAATATCTAATTACCGCTAGTTGATTGTTAACGTAACGGCCGCACATTTACTTTCTTTATTAACTTTATCCCTATTTCAAAATTAATTTCCACCAGTTTCTCTTGCATTTTTCCTTTCATTTAGATGTAACCCTTTCCTCCCTCTTTACCAACAGGTTAACTTCGGTGACGATTGCTTTTCCAAAATTCCCATTAGGTACACGCGGTTTCATTTTTCACTGTCATTAAGGTCGATAAGTGAGGGGGAGGTTACAAACTGCAAGTTTTTTGCTTTCCATATTTTGGCAAGGGGACCAAAATAAGAAAAAAATGCCCAGAAAACACGTGATCTAAAACACATACCTTAAAAGTTACGAGCACTTCATCGTTAGAAGAGTTGTGTTTCAAAGTAGCAATGATGAACAAGTGCTCATATCTCTTAAGGAATGCATTTTAGAGCACTTTTTACTGGACTTATTTCCTTGTTTTTGTCCATACTACCTGTCCCCAAAATACGGAAAGCAAAGAACTTGCAGCAGAAGAGATATGTTTCACAGTATTTAAGACGAAAAATTGCTCGTAGTTCTTAAGGTACGCATTTTCAACCCTATGTTTACTGAGACTTTTTTGGTTCTAATATAGTGTACTTTCAGCTGTACGCGTTCACGCCATTAATTATGATACACCCTGCATACATATATTTCTAGAATATGTATGGATTTTTAGTTAGAGCAAAGGACCCCTTTCTTCCATATTTTCATGACGAATATGCTGTGGACAGTGCTAAAGTCCAAGACGATAACCTAGATGTTCACAGGGCTGCAGGCTTATGTTCCTTATTTACGAATACTCGACCTTCTCCCTCCCCCCCTCCCCCCTCCTTCCTTCCCCCCCCCCCCCCCACAATCTGACAGATAGATCACCCCACTTTAATCCCGTAGAAATGTCTGGTGCTATTTGGAAAAGTGGGTTAAATGGCGCAGTCAATACCTTTACAGTTTGGTAGGTCTAGAACATCTAGCCACAATGAGTGGTAATGGTGTACCTCTAAGACTTGTGCACTCTCTTCAACTCCCAGTTGAGACTATTATCAAGACTCTAGAGTTCACAATTGTTTTTGTCTGGTGTGCTTAATTAGCGCTCCACTGTTAATGGCATAGATTCATAGTTTCGCTGCGAAATTTCTTTCTCACATCGAAACGAAAGTAGATTCTGAAACGTGGTAGATATGAGAGATACTTACCCCATACTAGGAGGCTGGACGCGACTATCCAGAGGAAGCTCGTCGCGATGATAATGCTGTTGATTATCAGGAGCCCTTCCGGTGGCGTGAGACCCACCGTCTGAGACCTATTGGACATCGCGCACTCGTCACCTGCAAAATCACACAGTACGTCACACGTAGTACTGCACAGGCGTTCTTAGTCTCGCAGTTAATGCAGAAACACATTCCTGGAGGAACTGTGCAAATACGCCAGTTACATCGTGCAACACTGAAAAAAATGTAAGCTGAATGGAATTAACTAATTCTTATTTTTACTATTGTGTCGGTAGCGAACCTCAGATAAAAAACTAAAAGTTAGCTCTGACTTTTGTTTTACAAAGGAAATTAGAAGAAATTCATTGCAAACTTAAATGTAGTGACAAGAAGAAAATAATACACTGGTGTGCAGTACTTCGCATTATGTGTCTGAAGCGTTACGTTATAGTACACAAGGTAACTGACAAAATACGCGCTGAGAAGAACAGAAAGAACAGAAATGACACTTTTATTCACTGATAATAATGACACTCAAGTCCCCGCGATTTATGATGTTCCCTTGGACATTACAAAAAGCAGAACAAGGTTCTTAATAGGGTGCATGATCACCACGAGTAGCAGTGCGTACCCTGCGACGTGCTGGTAACATGGATGGTAAGGTGCTCTTGTGGTAGGTCCACCAACGCGATTGACAAATGCTGGATAGTTTCTGGTGCATGTGGACGTGCTGCGATACTTCTCTCCAACGCAACCCACATGGGCTCGCTGGGATTTAAGGTGACCACACAGTGGTTCAGATCGAAAAAAATCGATTTTCGGTTTTCATCATATTTCGATAGATTAAGGTTTTATTTAAGTACTCTGAAAAGGATTCTGCTGAAAAAAAAATTTTCGAGCATTTATGGAGCATTATCCTACCACAGGTCTTTATGTGCCACCCCACTTTTCTGTCACCCAATTTTGTGCATATATTTTAGATCTTTATATCCCCTAAACTGCACATTAGGGATTTTTTTTTGCTCCCGAGTGTGTTGGCTATCCTTGGAATTGAATGGTCGGTATTCTTTTGTTTCTGCTGTTTGTAAACAACACGCTTTCATACACGCTGTTAGTTTTGTTCATATGTGACTGCGAGCAGTTGTTATAGAAAACTTGCAGGCATACTATGGGCAGGCAGTTAGGAGAAATAAAGAAAATCTGGAGGCAATGAAGAAAGATGTTTGGCCCATATTCTTCCAGAAGTCCTCTACTGTTGATAAGCCATGTCATGGATTGTGTCCATCAGGAGAAAATTCGTGATGTAAATACAATAGGGCTCAGGCAACTCGAGAATCTTATTCTCACCAGCATTCTCTTCCTGCTGCTGTTTTTACAGCAATTAAATCTATTTTCAGAGATTTGGCTCATCTTGACCTTCTAAGGAAATGTCTGCATTGCCAAACACAGAACCCAAATGAATGTTTCAACAGCATAATTTGGAATTGCCTTTCTACAACTGTATTTGTAGGCATGCATACAATAAAACTAGGATTTCATGATGCTGTTATTACATTCAATTGTGGTAATATTGGAAAGTGTTGGGTACTGAAAAAAAGCTGGGAATTAATCCTAGTGAAAATATGATCACTGGGCTGCAACATTGCGATAAAATGAGGATAACCGATGCAGACAGGTCTGCATCTAATATGGCCAAGAAGGCAAGACAAACATCCAGGAACGTGAAACAGAAGCTGGAAGACCTGCTAGAGGCCAAAGAAGGGCCATCATATGCAGTGGGACAGTTTTAATTAACTGTAAGTAACAAATTTCAGAAGTTTTTTCTTTAAAGTTAATTACCCGCAAACTAAAATTTTCAGTAAATATGCCCCATTGTATCAGAAACTATCATAGATAAATGAATGAAATTTTCAGAAACTCTGCATAACATAAAAAGCCACCTCTGATACTACATTCATTAATATTCCCCCATTAGGAAGTTCAGAAAAAATATTTCCTGCAGAAAAAAACTTAATATTTTTTGTTAATAAATTTAAAAAAAGTATTTCTTAAAAACTACAAAATGGATAAAGTAGATTTATTACAGCTGACTATTAGCATCATGTAACATACAGTAAAAATATTAAGGTCCTGCATCAAATAGTTTTTTCAGAAATGGGTCAAATACTTGCCTAAATTAACATAGGTTAGATAGGCAGGGTGTGGTCTCCGTAAGTCAGGGGGAACGGGCAGGGCAGTCCACTCGCCGAATATGTTCTCGTTCCAAGAGCTCTTCCACGCTGTTCGATGCGATCGCACATTGTGATCCTAAAAATGAAGTCAGGGGGAAATGCATCCTTGGAAAGACGTTTATGTGAAAGGAGCACAAAGTCACAGTGACGGTCACTGGTTAGAGTACCGTTTTCAAAGATCTGGAGACAACTTCGTCAATGCAACTTTATATCCACGCACACCATAATACCTGGACCACCAAATTAATCACGTCCGACAATGTTCCTAGGTGCATTACGTGTCCCGATCTATCGCCGTATGAGGTTACGTCCAGAATCATATTGAACGTTATCGTTTTTTCTTTCCTTTATTGATATTCGATTCCCCCCTAAGGGGGCGGGCTGGCAGCAGCTTAGTACGCCGCTCTTCAGCCAACAGAATTTGTTTCAAAAAGTGAAGATAATAAATAATAAAAACAGGCGATAAAATCGGTGACTTAAATGGGAAAATGGTGGAAAATTGTGGAACTTAAAGCATAAAACAAAGGGTTGGTGATGCTAATAAAATACACAGGAAGCAGACAGGTAAAATAATAGACAGACAATTAAAAAACACGGCGACAGTCTGGTTTCTGTTCGCAAGAGATATAAACATCACACCCAGCAACAGCATGATTTCTGTTCGCAACACTTTGGAAAGACACACAACACTGAACACTACCTTGAACACTGCTCTAAAAAGTTGGCGCAAATATGACACACCACAGCCGAGGGCAGATGGGGGGAACCTGGACAGATGATGGGAAAGAAAAGGGGGAAGGAGAGGAAAAACGAAGTGGGGGGCAGGGGGGAAGGAGCTGACGGAGGATGAGGACTCATAAGAGGGTGGGGGGCTGGACAGACGCGAGAGGGAGTGGGGAAAGGCAGAGGAGGGGAATGCAAAAGGACTTGGGGGGGGGGGGCGGAGAAGGGAGGTAGAGAGAGGGTAGGCAGGGAAATAACAGGATGGAAGGGGGAGGGGAAGAGGGAGCCCGGAGAAAGGACAGAGGAGAGGAGGGGGAGATGAGGATCAGAATTGATAGGAGGGATAAATGGAGGGAGAGAGGGCATCATCCAGGTGGGGGAGTTGACGGAAGCTGCCTTGGGAAAGGAGATGAAGGGTGTAGAGATCGAGGTTAGGGGGGACACAACAGTGAAGGTGCGGCAGAGAGCGGGGGTTGGAGAGGAGAGGAGCAATCAGGGGATGAGGGGGATCAAGGCTGTGGGAGGTGTAGAGTATGCGGATATGTTCAAGGAATAGGAGCAGATGGGGGAAAGGAATCAGGTTGTAGAGGATCCGCATGGGGGACGGGAGGCGTATACGGAAGGCAAGGCGTAGTACATGGCACTCGAGGATCTGGAGGGACTTATAGAATTTGGGGGGGGGGGTGGATATCCAGGCAGGACTGGCATAACAGAGGATGGGACGGATTAAGGATTTATAGGTGTGGAGGATGGTAGAGGGGTTCAACCCTCATGCCTGGCCAGAGAGGAGTTTGAGGAGTCGGAGGTGGTTGTGGGCTTTGGATTGGATAGAGCAGAGATGAGGGATCCAGGTGAGGTGACGATCAATGGAGAGGCCAAGGAGGGTGAGGGTGGGGGAGAGGCGGAAAAGACGGGCGCAGATGGTAAGGGAGAAACCAAGGAGCCACAAGGAGCGAGTGGTACGACCTACGATGACTGCCTGGGTCTTGGAAGGATTGATTTTCGGGAGCCACTGGTTACAACATGCGGAAAAAAGGTCTAGGTGATTCTGGAGAAGGCGTTGGGACCGTTGGAGGGTAGGAGCGAGGGCAAGGAATGCGGTGCCATTGGCATACTGCAAGAGGTGTACTGGAGGGGGGGGGGGGGGAGGGATTGAACGTTATCGTTTTGGTGGTCGAAATGCATCGGCGTACTGATCTATAAATATTTGAAAAAACGGCACACTGTAAAACGGCAGCCTTTTGTAAACAGAAGAGACGCTTTATTCAGTGAGAAACATGCGACCGCAGACGCACAGGCACTGGCTAAGGTCGGGTCATATTCTTGTTGACAGCTGAAATCAGCCAGGCACGAGCACTTGGAGGGCCAGTTTCACACTGTGCTCCACAGTTGGGTGTTGTCTCCGGACTTCCACCGACCGCTAAGGTGACCGCGTGGCCGGGAAAAACCTTCCATGGCTGCTCATGGTCGTTTTTCGCGTCCAGTGCAAAATTAAAGCTTACTCCAAAATTAATAAATACTGAACCATATGTGTCACTGAAAAGCCAGTAGGTTCACTTGAAGCGGAAAAGATGGACGATTACGCTTGTGAAGACGAGCTTTCGATATTCACATTAGTTTATAAGTTATTGTAAGTTAAGTGTTACAAATAACTCCCGAAATGTAAAAGTGAATATTTCAGCAGTGTATTATGCGATTGCAACAAATGAGGTGTCTACGGATACATCTCATAGAACTATATCGGACTGTGATATTAGATGGTCCCGGCGGAGGTTCGAGTCCTCCCTCGGGCATGTGTGTGTGTGTGTGTGTGTTTGTCCTTAGGATAATTTAGGTTAAGTAGTGTGTAAGCTTAGGGACTGACGACCTTAGCAGTTAAGTCCCATAAGATTTTACACACATTTGAACTTTTTTTTGTGATATTAGATTTACTGAAACTATTCACATATTTAAATGAGAGGCCGAAAAGGATTTCGCGCAGTTAAAAACAGCTCTTCTTACTAAATAAAAAGAGAAAAATTAAAAGTGGCAACAGTACTGTAACTTCAGATACGCAGGAAATTATGTAATGTATAACTTAAATTGTTTTTTGCTGTTTATACTTGTAAATCCGAAAACGGAGAAAAACCAACACAAGTACAGTCAAACACAACACATCTGGTATCTACCAACTAACATGCCAGGACTGCAAAGCAGTTTATGTAGGGCAGACAAGCAAAAACTTTAACACCAGATACACAGAACACAGAAGAGCATTAAAAAGCAACAACTGTCATTCCACATTTGCTGAACACCTCATGAACATGAAACATAACCCAACAAACATCAGTACGGATTTGAAAATTCTCAAATGCAGCAATAGCCCCCCACATAAACTAATAACTGAAGAAAATTGTCAGATACAAAAAGCCATAATGGAAGGCAAACAAGTGATAAATGAATACTGCCCTCAAGGAATTATTAGACAAGACCAACAAATAGAGCTCTCACCCCGCCCCACCATCTCAACCCCTTCACACACACACACACACACACACACACACACACACACACAAAATAGAAACAAAATAAATCCCTAAACCTAATGCCACCCTCTCTCTCTCTCTCTCTCTCTCTCTCTCTCTCTCTCTCTCTCTTTCTCCCCCTCTCCCTCCCTCCCTTTTCACACACACAAACACACACACACACACACACAGACACAGACACACACACAGAAACACACACACAGACACAAAATAAAAATAAAATAAATCCCTAAACCTACTGTCACACTCACTCACTCACTCACTCTCTCTCTCTGTCTCTCTCTCTCTCTCTCTCTCTCTCTCTCTCTCTCTCTCTCTTTCTCCCCCTCCCTTTTCACACACACACACACACACACACACACACACACACACAAGAAAACAGAAAAAAGAATCACTAAGACTTCTGAAAGATTCAGAACAACCACCAGGAACACCTTCAATTGTTCCACTGTCAGCCATCTTGTTTTACACCTTCAATTGTTCCATTGCCCGGCATGTTTGTTTTTACAGCTGCTAAAGCAGTGAAACAGTTACAGTGACAGTGACAACTCAATATACAGTGTTCGTCAGTGATGAAGATGATTAAAAGGAAAACGTAAGTGAAACATTATGTAAATAGACACACACATAGAATTAAATAATTTCAGACGTAGAAATAACGAGTTTTCAAATCGTAAGTTTGGCTTAAACAATTTGTCTACTTTAAGGTATAAGTGGTTGCAGATGACAAACTGTACAAAAACAAAACAAACAAAAAAAAAAACGGTCAGTGTGGAAACACAACACATCAGAAAACCACACCACGCGGTAAAAAGGTATGAAATCGTAATTTATGTGTTTTTCGAAATGTTTGTAATTACGATTTAAAAACTAATAGCTACATGAATACAAACAGTAAAATTCTCTCTTGAGCTTTAATAGATGGAAAACAAAAGCCCACTGAAGATGCTGCAACTGCAGTGAAACATGTTTGGGTTCAAAAACAAAAAAATGTGCTTTGCTAAAGGGGGACCCTATCCAAAAACATACATATTGTTAAATATGTATGATCATAGAAATTATTGTTTATACGAAAATTGACTGTGGCAGATAACAGAAAACTGATAACAGAACAATATTTCTCGGAAAACTTCCGTGTCATTTGATGTATCATATGCGTATAAACGGTTAAAATTAAGAATTTCAGCAATTTTCGTGTTCAGTAGTTTAAATGACTTCAGTGGTGCTTGAACGACGTTTCCTTGGTGGACAGCGGCAATCTGGAGTAGAGTCTAGGTTCAGACACCGTTGGAGGTAGTCAGGCTATGTTAGGACTAAGTTTTGTATGATTAGCGGTGAAATAGCCGCCATTTTGCGTGTGTGTGACTTATTCAGAGATGCTTCTTTCGGACAAAGATATTTTTCGGCATCTGACGAACCTGTTACTTTTTGGGTTGCGTGCGATACACGCCGCAGTTTTGAGGTTTCAGTGTGTAGACATGGTGAAATTTGTAGTTTGACATACTGTGGGACTTTAAAGATTTTCTAAAAATAGCTTGCGCGATTAATCGTGGTTTATTCAGCCGCCTCCCAGATCTTAAGAAAGTCGGTCAGGATCGGAAATCAGTTTATTGTGAACTGTGGCTTTCGATTTTTCTATGATCTTATTGAAAATAATAGAATTTGTGAAGCTTTAAAAAATACGTGTGTGCGTGCGCGATTTTTGAATAGCAGATCCTACCTGCATTTATATTGAATACTTTTGTGGAACATTTGGTACATTGCGACGAATGTGAGTTGGCGCCCCATAGACGAAACGTAGCCAAACTTGTAATTCCAACCACATTTACGGGGGGCCCATTGAAGTGTTTCTGCTGTGTAATGTGTGGGTAAATCATTTCGTGCAGTAGCACGTGGGCGCGCCGAGCTGATATAGAACTTGTGAACAGTTTATTATAACTTCTGTTTTCGGCGAGTTGATGAGAGAGATTGTTTTACTTCGTCATCCACACCACATGCGTATTCCCACACAACCCTACGGTCGCAACACTCACGGGTCAGTTTACGTCACAACACTTCATTCCTTCCCCACGTGCGTCTTTTCAGTGGTACATCAGGCCCCGACTTCCTTTTTAGGAATGATAATGTGTGATCGCATGGAACGGCGCAGATGGAAGCGCTCTTGGACCCAGGGTATATATGGCGCATGGACTGATCTGCCGTTCCCCCAACTTAAATCCCATCTAGCAGTGTGTGTTTCGTTGGGAAGACGCATTACAGCACGTCCAAGTGCTCGAACCGCGTACCAGCAGTCGTCAACAGTGCTAGTGGAGGAATGGAACTCCCTACCATAAGAACTAGTTAGCAATGGGCCGCCAATGGTATCCGCAGGAGATTAGCTAACAACGCCCCTTCTTCTGCATCTATGACTATGGCCCACTGATGGTAGCCATATGAATTTTAACCAATACCATCACTTCTCCAGTACGAACGCGTGAAAAAGCCCCCTTTATAAGAGGACGCGACACTCGTCTCTGACAGTGCTCTAGCAGTAGTGGACACCGGAAGATCCTGAGGAAGGTCCCAACAGAGGGGTCGAAACGTCGATCATTTTAGAAGAAACATGACGCGGCCTAATAACCCAAAAGATTTTAACTTCAACTAGTTACCAATTTTGTGGTCAACGTGGAAGCACTTTGAATGGGACGCACTGCTTGCTGTCCGTGATGGTCATAAAACCTATTAAGAAAAATTTCCCGCCTTTTGAAATGTGCAGAGGGGCATCATAAATCTCTATAACTTTAGCGCAATTACTACCTTTGAAAAAAAGTTTTGCGGAAACGACGTTTTGTTGTTCTCATTGCGTACTTCTTTCAGTTACCTTCTGCACTACACTGTATCAGTTCTTTATAAGGCGGAAGTTTCATCGTGCTATGTTACTTAGCAGTGATATGTCATGCGAACTTTCGTTCTAAAGTTTTATACACTAGTGCATAATAATAATAAACTCTCAAATCATATCAGTTCATAGCCTCACTTCGGTTGGTATTGTGTGTGGTAGTAAGGGGTAAAGTACTTTTAAAATGAATTTTGTACAATGTTTTGTTTTTCGTTTGTGATTAATGTGAAACCTTGTAGCATATCTACTAGCAAAATTCTACCTGCCACGTGCGGTAGCGTTCTCGCTTCCCACGCCCGGGTTCCCGGGTTCGATTCCCGGGGGGGGGTCAGGAATTTTCTCTGCCTCGTGATGACTGGGTGTTGTGTGATGTCCTTAGGTTAGTTAGGTTTAAGTAGTTCTAAGTTCTACGGGACTGATGGCCATAGATGTTAAGTCCCATAGTGCTCAGAGCCATTTGAACCATTTCTACCTGCCAGACGTCGATACCTTACAGAACAGTACTAGTAAACAAATTCCTATTCATGATCTACTCTGCAGTGATTATTGTTCCACGTATTCATAAAGTGTCAGTCTTATTGAAACCAATGTAAAGCTACTTATTTTAACCAGTAGAAAGAAAGTTAAGTTCGCGATTTTCAGCGATGTTACGCCAACAGTCTTTTCAAGAAATAATACTATTGCAAAAAAAGGGAACAGACGTTGTTAGATTGTTTTTAATCATTTCTTCTGCCCTTTCTGGACGCTCAATGATTCAAATGTAAGCTCACCCCCATTGTATGTTTCTTACGAATACTAACGTCGTGTTTAATTCAAAATTGTATAACTAATTAACCTATTATTCCATTTACGTTAACTGAGTCATAAAATAATTTTTGCCCATTTTAATTAAGTTGGAGGCGGCTCGTTTGGTGATGCAACGTTCGAGCGCCATCACTGCTCTAACGTTAGCTATTTTATTACTGATAGTCGAGCCTATAATTTTAACACTACATCTGATAATCTTTTTTTCAGAACATTTTCCTGTGTGTGAATGTTAATTTACTTACACGGTCACACGTCAGCAAACATATCTACAACCAACACTGAATTTTCGCCTGTCACTTCAAGATTTAAAAGAAATGAAACGCATAAATAATTCGCAAGAAAATTTAAGAAAAGTAATCAAAATTAGGCAATTGTGGATCAGATCTGAAAAGAAACGTATTTTACTTCCACCGTTGTGAAGTGAATCATTTCGAGGTATACTTTTAAAAATTCCATTGCCTTGGAAACTAAAAGTGGCATGAAAAGAACGACTTCAACGTGCCTGAGTGAAAAATCTTGGTATGCACAGTTTATATACAAAAGTGACAGTTTGTGAGGCAAAAGAGAAAAAAAAATACCACGAAGTAGTGTTAACAGTGCTGAAAACCTTTGCTACATCTGTGAGGAAGTATCATTTGCTTGGCAAAAACATCAATTCGGAAAATCTATCACAGATATTTGGCAAAAAAATCTGAGATGAGGCTCCACATGTTGTTTGCAAAACGTGTGCCAGCAATCTACGAAACTGGATTAATGGCGAAGGGCGTTCAATGCAACTCCTGTGGTATGGAGGGAGCCCATAGATTACATAATACATTTCTATTTCTGCGTGGATCCACCTATGAAACACACAGTTTAAAAGAAAAGGAAACTGGTAGTAACCTACCCTAACAATCCACCTGTAGAAAATGCACAAAATTATCCAGATCCGTTTTAATTAAGGAATTTTTGAGTCTTTGTTTATTCAGTTTTATCAGTGCAAGTGATTTCGAGGTATTTGATCTGAAGGTTTCAAATTTATTAGCAAAATTCTTATACTAATTGTTTGTAGGGAATGTTGCTACTTAAATAAGTAATAAAACTAAACACTATTCCAAACAGCCTTTTAAGGTCCTACGGTACCGACCGACGGCCGTTTCCTCCTTAGCCCGGAAGTGTCTGTCAATGCGGGCATGGAGGGGCGTGTGGTCACCACATGGGTTCCTGGCTGCTGTCAGTTTACGAGCTTGCAGCCGCTACTTGTCAGTCAAATAGCTTCTCAATTTGCCTCACAAGGTCTGAGTGCACCCCACTTGCCAGCAGCCCATCCAAGTGCTAGCCCAGCCCCACAGCGCTTACCATCGGTGACTTGACGGGAACCGGTGTTACCACTGCGGGAAGGCCGTTGGCAGCGTTGTGTGAAGGCGATTAAAATAAACTAAACACTACTTACGGATTAGGTATTATGTGTGTTCCTCCTAGCCAGTTTCTGCCTGCTAAGCAGAGGGATCTATGATCGTGGACATGTGATTAGCGTGTTGCCAGTCCCTCCTGCAACTACACTCCTGGAAATGGAAAAAAGAACACATTGACACCGATGTGTCAGACCCACCATACTTGCTCCGGACACTGCGAGAGGGCTGTACAAGCAATGATCACACGCACGGCACAGCGGACACACCAGGAACCGCGGTGTTGGCCGTCGAATGGCGCTAGCTGCGCAGCATTTGTGCACCGCCGCCGTCAGTGTCAGCCAGTTTGCCGTGGCATACGGAGCTCCATCGCAGTCTTTAACACTGGTAGCATGCCGCGACAGCGTGGACGTGAACCGTATGTGCAGTTGACGGACTTTGAGCGAGGGCGTATAGTGGGCATGCGGGAGGCCGGGTGGACGTACCGCCGAATTGCTCAACACGTGGGGCGTGAGGTCTCCACAGTACATCGATGTTATCGCCAGTGGTCGGCGGAAGGTGCACGTGCCCGTCGACCTGGGACCGGACCGCAGCGACGCACGGATGCACGCCAAGACCGTAGGATCCTACGCAGTGCCGTAGGGGACCGCACCGCCACTTCCCAGCAAATTAGGGACACTGTTGCTCCTGGGGTATCGGCGAGGACCATTCGCAACCGTCTCCATGAAGCTGGGCTACGGTCCCGCACACCGTTAGGCCGTCTTCCGCTCACGCCCCAACATCGTGCAGCCCGCCTCCAGTGGTGTCGCGACAGGCGTGAATGGAGGGACGAATGGAGACGTGTCGTCTTCAGCGATGAGAGTCGCTTCTGCCTTGGTGCCAATGATGGTCTTATGCGTGTTTGGCGCCGTGCAGGTGAGCGCCACAATCAGGACTGCATACGACCGAGGCACACAGGGCCAACACCCGGCATCATGGTGTGGGGAGCGATCTCCTACACTGGCCGTACACCACTGGTGATCGTCGAGGGGACACTGAATAGTGCACGGTACATCCAAACCGTCATCGAACCCATCGTTCTACCATTCCTAGACCGGCAACGGAACTTGCTGTTCCAACAGGACAATGCACGTCCGCATGTATCCCGTGCCACCCAACGTGCTCTAGAAGGTGTAAGTCAACTACCCTGGCCAGCAAGATCTCCGGATCTGTCCCCCATTGAGCATGTTTGGGACTGGATGAAGCGTCGTCTCACGCGGTCTGCACGTCCAGCACGAACGCTGGTCCAACTGAGGCGCCAGGTGGAAATGGCATGGCAAGCCGTTCCACAGGACTACATCCAGCATCTCTACGATCGTCTCCATGGGAGAATAGCAGCCTGCATTGCTGCGGAAGGTGGATATACACTGTACTAGTGCCGACATTGTGCATGCTCTGTTGCCTGTGTCTATGTGCCTGTGGTTCTGTCAGTGTGATCATGTGATGTATCTGACCCCAGGAATGTGTCAATAAAGTTTCCCCTTCCTGGGACAATGAATTCACGGTGTTCTTATTTCAATTTCCAGGAGTGTATTACCAGTGGATGAATCGTGATGGGGCCGCTATTTTTTTATTCAAGCAACAACTCACTTTGTCTCCCTGAAGGGAACCCATTCCAGAACTCTTTACGTCTGAAAAAATCTTAGGAGTTACTGGCAGTCGAACGCGGGTCCCTCTAAACCGAAGGTAGCGGTGGTAACCATTCGGCTATGGAGCGGTATTTAAAATAAACTGATGCCTCCAATTTTGTGGTAAAATCTCAATGTGATATGTATATTTTAATGATTTACGTTTGTGTAGAACATAATTATTTGTTATTGTTCTTGAACACACGATTATACAGACAGTCTATACATTAATCAAAAATTATTGATAGGAACACCAACATATCAATTAGCTCTACTGAACAGTAACGTGTTTTGACTACGACATAATAAATATAATTGCATAATACATTTATTAAACCATTTATTGATGAATAAAACACATGTACGTAGTGAACAGCACGTGCTAACACTACACATCATCTAACATCCTTGTTATCTAAATATTAGGTTTAAGACGTTTAATGGGTAAAAGTCTGACCTTTTCTAAAAAGCCAATAAAATTTTTGAGATTTAGTGAAAGTGAAGTGGTTCCTTTTAAGATCGTTCTCTGTCTGAAAAGATAAGAAAATTATAAGTAATACTTAAATAGGGCGTGAAGAGCTGTCTGAAACTGGCACCTCACGTTTATCATTTTAACGTACGTTTTCGTGAATTCGGTCGTTTTCTTTTTCTTTATTGTTATTTTATCATGAAGCAGGATAAAAGAAATACACACTTTCAAAAGACGAGATTGTCAGAAAGTACAAACTAGCAAATCACGAATAGCTAGACGAGAATTACGAGGCTGTAGAAACATATTTGCCTGTGTGAAAGATAGATCCAGTATATATAGAAAAATAAAAGAGAAATGTGAAAAGAGATGTACATATATGAATATTATGAACTCAGATGGCTAAGCAAAGAAGGGAAGACTGAAAAGTGGAACAAATATGAAGGTTTTATATACGGCATTCAAACTTGAAGACAATTTTATAGATAAAAAAGAGCGAATAAATGAAGACGGAATGGCAAATATGATACTGCGAGAATAATTTGACAGACCTCTCAAAAATACCAGTGGAAATGAGTAGCCGGTAGTAGACGACATTCCCTCAGAATTATTGAGATCCTTGTGAGACCCAGCCATACAAAAGTATTCCATCTTGTAAACCAGAAATATCAGAATGGTGAACCATCCTCAGACTTGAAGAAGAATATAATAAATCCTATTCTAAGGAACGCAGATACTGACAGGTGGGAATATTACCGAAACATCAGTTTAGCAAGTTATGGTTGCAAAATACCGACATGAATTATTGACAGAAACTGGTGGAAATCGACTTCAGGGAAGTTGAGATGGGTTCCAGAGAACTGTAGGAACACGTAAGGCCATACTGTCCCCATGACTTACCTTAGAAGATAGACTGAAGATAGATAAACTTACGTTTATAGCATTTGTAGATTTAAAGCTCTTGCAAATGTTCACTGGAATACATTCTTTGCACTTCGAAAGGTAGTAAGGGTAAAATACAGGGAGCGAAAAGTTACTTGCAACTTGCACAGAAACCAGACTGCAGTTATAACATGTCGAAGGGTATGATGGAGAACAATGGTTGAGAAGGGAGTTACAAGGTTCGTAGACTGCCGAGTATGTTATTCAGTCTGTGCGTTGAGCAAGCAGTAAAGAAAAGCGAGAAGTAATTCTGAAAGGAGTTTGAAGTTGGCTTTGCAAAGTTCATTTGATAGTACAACTTAGTTGTACTGATCACTATATCACCATAAAACGTATTATTATGCAGTTACCTGAAACTCTACAAACACCGATGTTCTGGTGTTATCACACGTGTTTAAAATCCAGCCACGAAATTATCACGACCCTCTGCGTTAGAGTTCCAGGAAAAAATCTATCCAGTTCAGTCAGGCCCCGAGTATGTGCGTCTGTTTCGCCGCCAAGACACTACGTCCGAAATCTTCAACGGGCCGACAAAGATTACATCTCCATAGAAGTCAGAAAATGGCTTCTCCAGAGCCCCGATATATATCCATCCTGTCTCTTTTTCACCCAGCAGGACTCCCTTCGCCCTTCCGTCCTTATCATTCTCCTCCCCTAACTTCACCCCTGCCCACACCCCAGTCTCCTACTTCCTTTTCCCACGGTCCATCCGCACAGCTAAACTCATCTCATTAGCTACAGTCGAACAGGCTCCTATATTTATTTCCATATGACAACCGTGGGATATACGTAGTATTTCCTTCTGCTAATTGTCCCCAGTGAGATCCTTGAATTTTGCTGAAAGTGTAGTGCTTCGTTTCAAAATCGTCCTCTTTCAGAAGCATCTTTTGGCTACCTTTTCTGTTACCATTTAGTTTGATTTTTCATTGTTAATAAGAAGATCAGTAGTTTGATTCCGTATAAATACAATCCATGAAGTTCATCTTTTTAAAATAAAAATAGTTTAATTGTTACACCATTTACATACATACTTTGTCTTTGTGTATACTTTAAACCGTTGGGATAAAGGGTGGGATATCTCAGCCGTCCGAAGCTCAGCCTCCGTCCAAATGGAGTGAAGGGGATGTTGCAGTCTTCAGTTCGAAGACTGGTTTTACAGTTCATCACTCTAGTTTACCCTCTGCCTCATCATCTCTGGATTTCCACTAAACCTGCATCTATTTGAACCGGCTTACCATATTTGTCTCCCATCTACGTCCCAGGAGGAATGGTCAGTACTCAGAGATCTGATAGGAACGATCATTCGAAGCAAAAATGTGTAGTAACAGTGGGCTCTGAAATACATACCTTAACAGCGGTGAGCACTTCTACATCTTCGGTACTGTGAAACAAATCTCTTCTACTAAAAGAACTATGCTTTCCACATTTTAAGAGGTGGAAGTAAACATGGTTTGTGAAGTGCATACCTTAGTCCTACGAGCACTTGTTCATCTTCGCTACTGTGAAACACATCTCATCTATTGAACAAGTGCTCGTAGGACTAAGGTATGAATTTTGGAGCCCATGTTTACCAGATAATGTTTTTCTCGTTTTGGTTCATACTACCTCCTCCCAAAATGTGGAGAGCAGAGAGTTTGCAGTACAAGTGATTTGTTTCACAGTATCGGAGATGAAGAAGTGTGCATAGCTTTTAGAGACTAGGTTTGCTAGGATTTTTTACTCCTTTTACTTTCGTGTCGGCTACTACTTCCCATTCATATAACTGCAGTCTGGTTTCTGAACAAGTTGTAGATCACGGCTGCCCCTTGCTTTCATAATTTCAATGAGTTTATTCGAGTCAACATAGTCAAAATTTTTCTGTAAACTTACCAATTCTATAAACGTAGCTTTGCCTTTCTTCAACATATCTTCTAAGATCGTTGTCGGATCATTATTGCTTCGGGTATTCCTAAATTTCTCCGAACCCATATCTTTCCCGAGATCTCCACCTATCAGACATTATATTCTTCTATAAATAACTAGTGTCAGTATTTAGAAGCATGATTTATTTAACTGACGATTAGCTAACGTTAACACCTGTCACTACGTGGCTTCTCTGGGAATGAAAGTATTATATTCTCCTTGAAGGGTTTTTCGCCTGTCTTACACACATTGCATGTGAGGTAGAATAGTTGAGTCATCATATGTTCTACCAAGGATCTCAATAGTTCCCTGGGACTTCTGTGGCTTGTTTTAACTTACGGTCTTTCAGAGGTCTGTCAAACATTTCTCGCAGTATCATGTCTCACACGTAATATTCATTCACTTCTTTGCTTTCCATAATATTGTATTAAAGTACGTTTTCTATGTATAGTCTTGCTAACTGTTCCTTCCAACTTTCGGTCTTCCCTTGGTTCTTATCTGTCATCTGAACTCTTTATATCATACAGCTGCTTCCGTTCGAAAGTTTGTTTTTCAAACAGGCAGCACACATCTATTGTAAGTTTCTCATAGACACGAATACTCTACAGCTTCACATTCTTCCTTTAGCCATTCCTGCTTTGCATTTTTCCTTATTGTGTCACTCTTTCTTTTATTGGTCTGTTCTCTCGTTTTTCTGCTCAACTTTCCGGGTTTTTATATTTTCTCCATTCATCAGTTACGCGTTATACCTCGTGTGTTATTCAGTGATTTATACTGGACTGTGTCTTTCGTCTGTTTTATTCTTGGCTGTCTTCACTGTTTCATAAGTTGAATGTGTATTCGTCTTCTATTGTATTCATTTCATTGTTTCTTACCTCGAATGTATATTCGTCTAATGCTGCATTCATTTCGCTATTTCATATCTCGAATGTGTATTCGTCTTCTACTGTATTAATTTCCCCTGTTTCAATTATATTGTTGGTTAATGCTTCCTTTGAAAAGGTCAGCGACCAATGTCTCCTTGAATTTATCCGGGCTCTGGGTTTTTAATTTCCTACCCTTCTAAAATTTATTCAGTTTTAACCTACAGTTCATAACCAGTAAATTATACAGCGTTCACATCTGCTCTGGAAATTTTTTGCAGCTTAAAATCTGGTTCCGAAACCTCCGTCTTACCATTATACGAGGGCGTGCTGAAAAGTAATGCCTCTGAATTTTTTATTCTGTTCTCAATGTAAAGGGATCCTAATTATAGCGCGTCACATGGCGGTCTGTAACGTAACTATGGCAGTACATGAGACACAGCGTGCTTTTTTTATCGGGTCGAGTCCGTCCTCACGTGGAGCGCAGTCTCCTTCAGCAAGAGAATGCCAAAGCGCAGACGAGCGCCGCGACGTCTATAACAATCTGACTCCTTGTGTTCACTGTCATCGACCATCCGCCATACACTGCCGACTTGGCACCAGACGATTTTCATCTGTTTCCAAAACTTAAGAAACACCTTCGAGGACTTCATTTTGATAGTGATGAAGCGGTGCAAGCAGAGGTGAAGCTGTGGCTCTGTCAACAAGGTCAAAGTGACGGTATCAACAAACGGGTATCTCGTTGGGAGAAATGTGTTCGTTGGCGGGGTGACTATGTTGAGAAATAAACATGTAAATACGAAGAATAAAGATAAAGAATGCTAACATCGTTTGTGTTATTTAAAAAACCAATAAGATTTTTCGTACAGAATATTCGGAAAAACTACTTTTCATCACGGCCTCGTAATTGTAGTGATCGCGTAACAAGATAACAAACTTATTTGGCTTTTCCTGCATGAATATTAAAAATTTATTTTCTCTATACTCTTTTTACAGATGAAGCACTATCAATGGCGTTTCTGTAAAAAATTGAAATATATAATATGTATTTCGATTTCTAGGCAGTTGAAACAGTTTTTCTTTCAGACGAGAAGGTCAGTGCAGGTTCCTTTTCACATTTTTTGACAGTACCGGGTCTTTCCTTCGTTGTTCGCAGAGATTGTACCCGAGGAAACTTAATATCATCTACACTGCTCGCCTTTTTCAGCTTTTAGAAGACCATTTTTCTTTTAACTGTATTTGGTCTGTATATGTACTTCAATTATCCGAATATTATATTGTAGGTGGCTTCGCCCAAACTGTATTGGTCTGTATATGTACTTCAATTATCCGAATATTATATTGTAGGTGGCTTCGCCCAAACTGTATTGTAGCTACATTTCCTTTGCACTTGGTACTGTGATTTTATTGTGTTTTGTGAGTATTGTCAGCGCAGAGTTAATAAATTCATATGGTATTATAGTGTCGTGTGTGTGTGTGTGTGTGTGTGTGTTGAAAGGAACGAAGATCAAGCTTTAACATCCCATCGATGACGTCATTAATGACTGAGCACAAGCTCTGATTTGATAAATCGAATGTGTCTTTTTCAGAGGAATCATCCCGGTATTTGCCTGGAACAGTATAAGGAAGTCACGGTAAACCTAAATCTGGATGGTCCGAGGGGAATTTAATCTGTCGCCCTCCACAATACGAGTCCTGTGTCGTACTGTACGCAACCTCACTCGCTCGTGTATGTGTGTATGTATGTATGTGTGTGTGTGTGTGTGTGTGTGCGTATTTGTTTATCTCTCTCTCTCTCTCTCTCTCTCTCTCTGAACTTATAAGTGCATTATAAATGAATTTATCAATTCAGCATTTAAGATGCTGACAACACTGATAAAACACACGAAAATCAAGTGAACACGCAGTGGCACAGAACTGACAGGTAAACTTAGCCAAAGGATGCCCTTCGATTTTGATAGAGCAAAAAAAGAGACTCGTATTTTTTTATTCATGCACATATGCGGCAGAGGGGCTGAAACACCTTGATTACCACTTCATTATATATATATATATATATATATATATATATATATATATATATATATATATATATCAATTTTTGCGGGGGTAGGTGGTCTCCAGAAAATGTCTTTTTCGACCAAACGTACATTAATAGCTACAGAACTTAAATTCAAAGTCTTTTTCAGATGTGGTAACGTTTCAACAGTATTCATTTAGAAATATTAAACTGAGGTCTTTGCAAGAGGGCGTCTCATCCCCTTCACGGCCGCGTGTATATGTACGAAAAAATATGTGTGTCTTATTTTGTTGTACACTACAACATATTCAAAGACGACCACAGTCGAAGGGTATCCCTTGGGTAGGTTTACTTGTGAGTGCCAAGGACACGTACCGACAGCACAATTTGAGTGTAGCCGCCTATAGTATGAAGCCTGGTTGATATAACTGAAGCTCATTTGCAATACAGTTTCAGATCTTCGGCGTCGATTGCGACACACAGGAAATATCCATCACGGGCTAGAACGTGATCGACCGAGGGAGACGACTCAGCTCTTCTGATATCTGGCCTTAACGGCGCTGTGAAATCCAATGACGTACGCATCCGGAGTCGCTGTGTTCCGATAAGCACTCTGTCGGAAGCACAGAGCAGTTCACCTGACTGCCAGACTTGTAGGAATGAATGGCCAGCTCTCGGCAATGAGGGTACCCTCAGTAACATTGAGAATGATCCTCACCTTCGTACATGGGAACATGCTAATGGACTCAGTGTCACATCTTCGATGGTGGTTAGAAGTACATATATAAGGTACTATAGCCACAATGCAGTTGGTGCTGTTTTTCTCTTTACAGACGATAATGTTGGTTTGTGTCTTGGAGATCTGGTGGATGAATCCTTGTATGGGCTAGCCACAAAGAGAAAAAAAAGAGGTTTAGGGTTTCACGTCCCATCACCGACAATATCATTAGAGATAGGGGACAAGCTCAGATTGGAGAACAGACCAGCAAGTAAACAAATCGTGTCCTTTTCTAGGGAACGACCGTTTACGTGATACAGGAAAATTGTGGAATATCTACATCCGGCTGACTGGACAGGGACTTCTCAGATGCGAGAAAAGCCCATAAAGGTCATAGTTTGCGATGTTTTAGGCTTTAGAGAGACGGCTTGCTCATAATGAATTTCAACCAAAGATTGATGTAGACCTATGCAGAAATCTTTCTCCGAAATGGTATCATTGCTAATAAACCTCTGAAATCACTTCGTAGATGGCATGTCATATTGCTGGAAAGCATACGCGTGCCAGTTATACTGCTACTCCTGTCTTGTTTGCTTACGAAAAATTACCATTATTGTTATTACAAATACGTTTAAACTTTGAAGATCTTCTAATTACATGTTTTAGTCGTCGTTATAAGCAAAATTTATTTTTTCTCTAAGTCTTCTGACGTGCTTGATATTAAATGTACTTTCAGTACTTAATTCTGGTTAACTTTTGAACACTGCTGTAGTATCTATTTTGCTCTACAACTGACGGAGAAGTTTCTCATTTTATACATATGAAGCATGTAGCAGAGCGAATCATGGAAACAAAGAACGAACTACAAGAATCGAAAAGTAGGATGCAGGAGGGTACGGGAGAAGCAGTAAACTAGTTGGTGAATAGGCGAAAGATTGTGCCTAAACAGTATCTCACAGAAACAATGGAGCAACGCTGTAATACCTTCTATGTAAGTCATAACTTACTACGATGGGACAGGAGTAAGACGATCAAGTCTTGGATAAAGTGCCCGAGTTTTGAGGAGGTCATCTCTACTGGCATATAGGTATGAAGAGGTACAAGCAAAATACAATTAGTGCGTCACAGATGGATGACACTAGGGCTTCGCAAATAGGTGACAACTTCTTCGTAAATAGGTGACAACTTTACAACCTGTCCCTAATCACAGGCTGATGCAATCTGCCAGCTGTTTGAGTAGCCGTGCAAAATGAGCAACCCATAACTGCTTTGTAGCTTCAGTTGCTGCGTGTTGATCTAACAAGATTGAGCCAGTAGTGTACTTCGTCTGTACCTATGAAAATCGGTGCCCATGTGACTAATAGTTAACACTCGCTTTTCTTTCGCAAGGAGTGTCTTTTGCATCCCTAAGGAAATGCATATAATTTCTCGCAGCACACAAAGGAATTATACTCTAGAAAAAAAAAAAAAAAGATGCACCACGAAGAAATTATCCCAATGAGACGGAAATCGGTAGGTGTGATGAACATGTACAGACAAACAAACGATTACAATTTCTGAAGAAACGGATAATTTATTCAAGAGAAAGGGCTTCACAAATTGAGCAAGACAGTAACGCGTTGGACCACTCCTGGCCCAGTTGCAGGCAATTATTCTGCTTGACATTGATTGACAGAGTTGTAGGACGTCGTCCTGAGGGATACCGCGCCAAATTCTGTCCAATGAGCGCGTTAGATGGTCAAAATCACGAGCCGGTTGGAGGGCGCTATCCACTGTGTCCCAACATCCTCTATTGGAGAGAGATCCGATGACCTTGTTGGCCAAGGTACGGTTTGAAAAGCACGAAGACAAGCGGTAGAAACTCTCGCCGTGTGAAATGTAAGCTGAGAATGGCTTGGAATGAAGCACTTACCACTGTGCTGTAAGGCTGCCGCAGATGAAAACGAAAGGTGTGGTATCAACGTTCGATACCACACTTGTTAGGGGTTGCAGATATCGACCGCGTCCGTAATAGAGATCGCTGGACCTGCGAGTCGCGACTAGCGCCGCTCCGCGGCTTGTGACAAGTATCTAGCGAACTCTCGTCCACTCTTGCTCGGGACGTCAACTAGGATTGTAGCATAGCCTTCAGCTGATATGAAGCAACCTCTAACAAGGCGCTTAGTCAAGTATGGCATAAGTAAAGCCTCTCTAGATATCTGTTTGTAATTATATGTATGCCGCATATGAAGAAGCCTGTAACACAAGTTAAGTGCAATGTATACTATTTTCTTACCAACGACTACTAGTTATTTCAGTCGTTGCATATACAGACTACGCACCCAGCTCCTTACCGACTTCTCTGCCAAACCTGCAATATATGTTTCTATTTAGCATTGACCACCTGTCATCATAACAACGGACGACGAGAATCATAACAAAAGGGGTTCAGGTATGAAAAGAAATGGCACACCAGACACCACTCCCGGGTTTCGAGCCATATGGTGGAGGATTGTCAGGTTGGTATTCCACCACAGTCGGGGAAGTCTCCGGACATGTCTTCCGCCTGTAATCTCATTTACTGGACTAGTATTCAGTGAGGAGTTACGCTTCGACCTGAGCATCGACGACCAGCGAAGGCGTTGTCATTCGCAGTTCCCTACACAACAACGATACGTCGACGACATTCAACGTCCCGTTTTGTTGCCTTTCATGGCAAGCCATCCTGACCTTACATTTCAGCACGTTAATGCCCTCTCGCACTCGGCAAGGGTTTCTACTGCTTGTCTTCTTACTTACCGAACCCTACCTTGGGCAGCAGGATCGCCGGAGCTTTACCCACTTAGAACGTTTGGGGCATTATGGGTAGAGCTCTCGAACCAATTCGGCATTTTGATGATCTAACGCATCGATTGGATAGAATCTGGCACGATATCCCTCAGGACGATATCCTACAACTCTGTCAGTCAATGCCAAGGCGGATAACAGCTTGCATAAAGGCCAGAAGTGCACCAACGCATTATTGACTTGATCAATTTTGGAGGCTCTTTCTCTTGAATAAACCATACGTGTTTTATGAAATTGTAATCAATTGTTTGTCTGTACATGCACAGCACATCTACCCATTTCCGTTCCACTCGGATAATTCCTTTGTGGACGCCGTTTTTCTTTTTTGTCTTAGAGTGTGTAATTTCAGTAAAATGTTTTCAAATTATGTTGGTAAGGTGGAAGCAGTAGTTAAAATGAGTTTGTTTCGTTTTTCATGCCGCAAACGGCGGAGAGAGGTGATACGGGATTCGATAAGGGGATCGTGGAACAAAGACGAGAGTGAATGTGTGATATTAACTTAGAGATGTGCCAGGGAGGCTTTTTTTTTTTTTTTAAATAAGCGGTATAGATGTAATTGTGAAAACGATTTTTATTCTTTGATATTGCTATGTAGCTAAATTTATTATTAATTTATATTATGGGTTTTGAGATTACAAGTTACTATTTTGGGCCGGCCGCGGTGGTCTAGCGGTTCTAGGCGCGCTTTCGGAACCGCGCGACTGCTACGGTCGCAGGTTAGAATCCTGCCTCGGGCATGGATGTGTGTGATGTCCTTAGGTTAGTTAGGTTTAAGTAGTTCGAAGTTCTAGGGGACTGATGACCACAGTAGTTAAGTCCCATAGTGCTCAGAGCCATTTTTTACTATTTTGGACTTTTCTAAGGGAGAGATTGGTCTTCGAACTTGCGAAGACGAAGAAGGATTTTGTTCTGAGATTGTATAAGGAAAGACCATTGAGAAATGACGAGAGAGTCCAAGATATTTAACCAAAATTGTGTCTCAGTCTAAAGGGAAATATAGCGTAAGTTATTCGAAATATTTATGATTTCTTTTCATTATCAGATTCCAGCCTCCAATTTTTCTTTAAAGACTTCCATTTTAGTTTTTTTACGAGTAATATGTCTCGAGTGCTGCTGTTGGTGTTGCTGCAAATTGGGCCACATTGCACATACGTGGAACCTGGTACGTCGATATTTTCAGAAAGCAGTATAGCTTGGCGTCTATTCACCGAGTAACTAAAATAAAAATACATTTCACGAGAGTTGCTCGCAGGTTTGACTTGAACTGTGGCAGTGGCGATTTATCAGTGGTAATCCTAGCCTCTCAGAGTGTGCCGTGGGAGATGCGGAAAACGCGCTTCAAAAAATTAGATATGTGTTTCTTCTAAAGTTTGCAGACTGCAGTTGGTCACACAATAAAGCCACCATTAAAATTTCAATTGCGGAAAAGTATTGCACGTAAAACACAATGCTTATCTTCACAGCCCTTGCCAACAGTAAACTCGTCTTATTTACTTACGTATGTAGGTCTTGGCACAGAATCCAGGCGACCGAATTTTAAAATATTCACTACATGAAATGCTTCGTTCACTTCACGGACTACGTCCGATGCACACGGCTTTTGTTATCTAGCACCATTTCGATGCAGGTACTCCGATGGACTCCCTACTTGCCTGTCTACTGCGTTCAGACAGTGCCACAATTTTGGCCAGTACAAAACATAATCGACAAAGTGGAATTTATTTGTTGGGCAAAATATGAAAAGAATATAACTTAAAGATATCTATAGGAAATTGAAAACTCAAGCCTTTAAAAGACTCTAGAAAATAAAATATTGTTGTTGATAATAAAATATTAAAACAAGTTAAATGCTTTAAATATCTCTGATACGCCATTAAATATGAATATAATAGAGATCAAAGAAGATAGGTATTCTGAAGAAAAAAAAAACACGATTGTAATTTTATAAGACTGCAGTTATCCCCACTTTATTGTGAGGAAATGGGTCGTCGGTCCCATATGAACAATGGAGAGCAGAATTCAGACAGCAGAAATGACATAGTAGCTTAGACACAATTAAGAATGATAAAATTAGGAATGAACTGAACATCTATAGAATAGTAAATAAAATCCAAGTAAAGAGAACAGATGGACTACACATATTAACAGGACGAGTAGCCAAAGATTGCCTCTCAAAAACATGCGACACAAACCTAAAGAGAGAAGAAGTCAAGAAAGAGCGAGTAAAAGATGGGCAATGCAACAGGAAAATTTCTGAATCTTCAAGCGTAAAAGAAGAAGATGACTATGGCTGTCAAAATCTCACGGAAATTAGAATTTAATGTCTGCACTATTCTTATGTAAAAGAGGTTTTATTTAAATACTCTTTCATGACCGATTGCACTGAACAATGTTTAAATTATTTTGTGATGTATATCTGAACTAAGTATGAGTGCTGATATTGCGTGAATGTCTTTCTGCTCTCAACATTTACTGCTTTCGAGATAATGTAATTTAACTGCGTTGCTATTCAGCATCGTATTAAAGTCCTGACTTTGTTTATTATTTTTGCCTGTTGTGTTTCATTGAGATCAGCTGAATAATGTCCTTATTTCCTTGTCAACTCCTGTTAACTCAGACACTGCTCTGATTGTTAAACGGCGATCTTGTCGAACAAGTTTACCGATTTTTTCAATGTTTGCATCAGTTTTTGCTGACAATGGTCTGCCAGTGCGAGTGTCATCACTGGTGTCTTCGCGGCCATCTTTAAATCGTTTAAACCACTCAAACACTTGTGTTCGCGATAAACAATCATCGCCGTACACTTGTTGTAACATTACAAACGTTTCACTTGCAGATTTTCCTAGTTTGAAACAAAATTTGATGTTAACACGCTGTTCTTTCTGTACACTCAACATTTTCCGACGCACAGACAAAACGTCAACTACTTAAAACAGACGCCACGGGCAGACTGAGTGCAGGAGGCAGATGAAACTCGAGCAGTAGGCGGAGCGAGAGTCACGTGAAGGCCACGCGACTTTCAGCCTTATTGCATTCGTTTTATTGTTTCACCAGTACTAGTCCGGTTTTTTTTCTAGCCACACTTCGTATAACACTATTTTTCATCAAAGACAACAGGTCTCTGCAAACAAGTGTCAGAAAGTCCTGACAATCGTTGAATTCCTCGACGATAGAAATGACCTACTTAATCACGCAGCTATTCGAGGACCGCTGTCTGAACGTCCTCATCTTGCAAAGTATCTCTCTCTCCAGATGTTCTTCCAGCCTGCCAAAAAATGGAGATCGCACGGTGCAAGCTCTGGACGTCGCTAACAACATTGTCAGTGCAATCCTTGTCAAACTGTTCGCACCCTTTCACTAAGACTGGACACGACATTGCGTGTGGTCCATATACCGCCGGAATTTCACGGCGAATCTGTGTGCTGTTTAGGCTGGCCTGGGTGGCCGAGCGGTTCTAGGCTCTACAGTCTGAAACAGCGCGACCGCTACTGTCGCAGGTTCGAATCCTGCCTCGGGCATGGATGTGTGTGATGTCCTTAGGTTAGTTAGGTTTAAGTAGTTCCAAGTTCTAGGGGACTGATGACCTCAGAAGTTATGTCCCATAGAGCTCAGAGCCATTTGAACCTTTTTTGTGTGCTGTTTATACATTTTGTCCACAATAATCGTAATCTATTGCTTAGCCTACTTTAAGTTTCAAGTACGTCCCCAGCTACCACACAGTTTCAATTGGATATTGTGGAGCACGTGTTATCTGTACCACAGTAGAACTGTGTCTGCAGGAAATCCAGAATATGCAGTCTCTTCTGACAGTCCCCACTCTCGTTGCAGAATACTCTTAGCGTGGGACGCCATGCATAACCAACTTCTGAAGTCCCCGAGTTGATAAAGTAAAGAGGGCTGTACTACGGCAAGCCCAGTCGAAAGAGTGGTGATTCAAAGAAAGGAAAAACATTCATCGATGGGAAAATAGTAGATGTAGATAACTACTCAAAGCGCTGTACGTACGTACTCACCCGCGAAGTAAAATTGTGCGAGCCGTGTGCCGAATAGCGCTGCAGGATCAGGTTCATCTGGCAGATCGATGGCGCACTTGTAGGCGAGGACGCCCAACAGCGCCAGCACTAACCACGTGACGCTCTGCACCTGAAGAAGGGAGACCATTTCGCTGTTAGAAACGCTTACACAGACGGCGTGAGCGCTGCAGCACAGCCATCTCGCTCTGATGGATGGGAACACAAAGGAACATCGGGTCTGCAGGGACGTGCAACTGATGTGAGACAAGCAGTCCGAAACTCTGAGCATAGATGATGTGGTACATTATTTACATATCTAATATACACTCCTGGAAATTGAAATAAGAACACCGTGAATTCAGTGTCCCAGGAAGGGGAAACTTTATTGACACATTCCTGGGGTCAGATACATCACATGATCACACTGACAGAACCACAGCCACATAGACACAGGCTACAGAGCATGCACAGTGTCGGCACTAGTACAGTGTATATCCACCTTTCGCAGCAATGCAGGCTGCTATTCTCCCATGGAGACGATCGTAGAGATGCTGGATGTAGTCCTGTGGAACGGCTTGCCATGCCATTTCCACCTGGCGCCTCAGTTGGACCAGCGTTCGTGCTGGACGTGCAGACCGCGTGAGACGACGCTTCATCCAATCCCAAACATGCTCAATGGGGGACAGATCCGGAGATCTTGCTGGCCAGGGTAGTTGACTTACACCTTCTAGAGCACGTTGGGTGGCACGGGATACATGCGGACGTGCATTGTCCTGTTGGAACAGCAAGTTCCCTTGCCGGTCTAGGAATGGTAGAACGATGGGTTCGATGACGGTTTGGATGTACCGTGCACTATTCAGTGTCCCCTCGACGATCACCGGTGGTGTACGGCCAGTGTAGGAGATCGCTCCCCACACCATGATGCCGAGTGTTGGCCCTGTGTGCCTCGGTCGTATGCAGTCCTGATTGTGACGCTCACCTGCACGGCGCCAAACACGCATACGACCATCATTGGCACCAAGGCAGAAGCGACTCTCATCGCTGAAGACGACACGTCTCCATTCGTCCCTCCATTCACGCCTGTCGCGACACCACTGGAGGCGGGCTGCACGATGTTGGGGCGTGAGCGGAAGACGGCCTAACGGTGTGCGGGACCGTAGCCCAGTTTCATGGAGACGGTTGCGAATGGTCCTCGCCGATACCCCAGGAGCAACAGTGTCCCTAATTTGCTGGGAAGTGGCGGTGCGGTCCCCTACGGCACTGCGTAGGATCCTACGGTCTTGGCGTGCATCCGTGCGTCGCTGCGGTCCGGTCCCAGGTCGACGGGCACGTGCACCTTCCGCCGACCACTGGCGACAACATCGATGTACTGTGGAGACCTCACGCCCCACGTGTTGAGCAATTCGGCGGTACGTCCACCCGGCCTCCCGCATGCCCACTATACGCCCTCGCTCAAAGTCCGTCAACTGCACATACGGTTCACGTCCACGCTGTCGCGGCATGCTACCAGTGTTAAAGACTGCGATGGAGCTCCGTATGCCACGGCAAACTGGCTGACACTCACGGCGGCGGTGCACAAATGCTGCGCAGCTAGCGCCATTCGACGGCGAACACCGCGGTTCCTGGTGTGTCCGCTGTGCCGTGCGTGTGATCATTGCTTGTACAGCCCTCCCGCAGTGTCCGGAGCAAGTATGGTGGGTCTGACACACCGGTGTCAATGTGTTCTTTTTTCCATTTCCAGGAGTGTATTATACAGCTAAATAAGAAAAACTTCACATTGAATGATAAAACATATCATGCACATCAAAGCATCACCGGGCGTGAGTCGTGCTTCGGTAGCTCAGTTGATAGAGCACTTGCCCGCGAAAGGCAAAGGTCCCGAGTTCGAGTCTCGGTCGGGCACACAGTTTTAATCTGCCAGGAAGTTTCATTAGATATGAAGTTTTTATGATTTCACGTAGATACAAAGGATGTAGCGAGCAGTCAACTCAGACACCTGTTGCACTTCTTGATGAGCCCCACCTGTACCTATATCTACATAGACACTTCGCAAGTCACCGTACGGTGCTTAGCGGAGGGTACCATGTACCACTACTACTCAATTTATTTCCTGTTCCACACGTAAATAGAGCGAGGAAGAAACACCTGTCCATAAGCCTCCGTATAAGGCCTAATTTCTCGTATCGTATCTTCGTGGTCCTTATGGACAATGTACGTCGGCAGTAGTAGAAC
Organism: Schistocerca nitens; assembly: GCF_023898315.1. NCBI lineage: Eukaryota > Metazoa > Arthropoda > Insecta > Orthoptera > Acrididae > Schistocerca > Schistocerca nitens. The sequence goes on from NC_064618.1 coordinate 782,151,124, forward strand.
CGTGTGGCAGTCAGCTTCAAATGCTGGTTTGCTAAATTTTCTCAAAAGCGCTTCTCGAAAAGAACGTCGCCTTTCCTCCCATTTGAGTTCCTCAAGCATCTCCGTAACACTTAAGTGTTGTTCGAACCTACCGGTAGCGAATCTAGTAACCCTCCTCTGAATTGCTTCGATGTCTTCCTTCAGTCCGACCTGGTACGGGTCCCAAACACTTGAACAGTACTCAAGAATAGGTCACACCATCATCCTATATGCGGTCTCCTTTACATGTGGACCACTTTCTCCTAATATTCTCCGAATGAATCGACGTCGTCCATTCGATTTCCCTACCATAGTTCTCACATGCTCATTCCATTCTATATCGCTTCTATAACTCTTGGAAGATTTTTCTGTGATTCACAATCTGTTGATTCAATCGTTCTTTCCATTTCACTTCAGCAGCTTAGTTGTGTGAAATCCACTGCTGTGCTTGAGTGAACTGGAGTGACACAGTCGTATAGAGTTGCGCCTGTCTCTGGCAGGACAAAATTTTATGTGGACAGACGTGCCAAGGTTAAACACCACTCTCGTCTGTGGTTGGATCACTGAAGAATTTGTGTCCGTTACGAGGCAGAAACAAACTTTGAAAGATGCTGTTGTACGTGATACAACTGCAACTATTTACGCCAACTTATAAAATCAAATAGACCATTGTCTAAAACTGTTCTCCACACTGACACTGTCTTTTGTCAGTGATTTCTTCGAATATAGTATGTTTAGTTCATTGTTTGATAAGGTAAATTAGACGGTATCTTGACGACTTCGGTCATCCTCTAAATGCAGGGACAGAATTGTTTCTTTCCCAAGTCAAAGTTTAGAAAAGTCTTTTTTCGAGGTTATGGGAAGAGATTTCTTCTCGGTCGTTCCCTGGGACTTCAGACATATTGAAGTGGTAACCTCTCTGAAAGCATTATCAGACGCTTATGTTGGCACTGTTTCACATCCTCCACGAGGCTACTTGTAACTCTGAGTGTCTTATGCCAAGACTTCGAATCAGGTAGTTCAAACCTACATCTAACGAAGATATTAGCAACGTATTTCTGTTTTCTTTTGTATGTTGTAGAATCCATTTTCCACTAGCATATCGTAGACCACCTGCAGATTTTAGCAGCACACTGTGTATACTTATTTTTGTTATTTTGCTCATATTTTTCCGCAGACGCCTTTTTATGTATCCATGTACCACGTTTCATTTTGTATATTTTTCTTTAAAACTATACCTTCGGAGTAACTTGGCACTTCACATTCCGGATAACTGAGCGAACTCATTTGCTATGTTCTTTGATAATCTACAACAATTTTATGTCTTTTCTCGTGCTTGCATTCTGAAGCAACTAATACTACGAGGGTGTTCAATAAGTAATGCAACACATTTTTTTTCTCGGTCAATTTCGGTTGAAAAAAAGCTGACTTTTTGTGGGACATCCGAAATATTCCCCATTGAGCTCCGACAGTTTCATGAAGTTCCTGTAGGTGGCTGCTCTAGACATGGCCCTCAGAATGACATCCGTAAAGGTGGTGGTTTCCAAGCGGAGACCTGTCATTGAGTTTGTTTTGGCGGCAAACCAGAGCGTTGCAGATATTCACAGGCGTTTGTAAAATGTCTACGGAGACATGACACTGAACAAAAGCACGCTGAGTCGTTGGGCGAGGCGTCTGTCATCATCGCAACGAGGTAGCACATACCGGCCACCCGCACGTTGCTGTGATTCCTGCTGGTGGAACGTCCGGACACTCTCATTCGAGATGATCGATGGATCATAATCAAACACATTGCTGCACACGTGGACGTCTCTGTTGTTAGTGCTGATATCCCCAAAAGTGTGTGTTCACTGGGATTCTCGCCGCCTAACGGAAGACCATAAGGGGCAACGAAGAACCATGTCTACGATATTGCTTGCTCTTTACGAGGCTGAGCGTGACAATTTTTTGCCGAACATCGTCACAGGCCATGAAGCATAGGTTCAACACTTCGAACGCGAAACGAAACAGCAATCTACGGACTGGCGACTAACCATCTCTCCTCCGAATAAAAAGTTTAAAGCCTCACGCTCGGCCTGTAACGTCTTGGCGGTGACCTTACGGGGCTCCTAAGTCGCTACTTTGTTCGAAGTCCTTCGTCACCGTGCAACGATCAACTCTTAAGAGTATTGTGCCACCCTCAGGAAATTGAAGAAACGGCTTCAGAGTGTTAACAGCCACAAAAATGCAAACGAATTTCTCCTTCTCCATGACAAAACAAGACCTCAGACATGTCTGCGCACCCGAGAAGAGCTCACAAAACTTCATTGTTCTTCTTCATCCACTCTACAGCCCGGATCTCGTACATTTCAACTTTCATCTGTTTGGCGGCCCAATGAAGCATGCACTCCGCTGGAAACAGTACGTGGATGATGGGGGGTTTATTGATGCAGCAAGGCATTGGCTTCAACGTCGATCCGTAGAGTGGCACCTTGCGGGTATTCAGGCTCGTCCAGTGAGGTGGCATAAGGTCAGCGCACTGAACGGAGATTTTGTTTAAAAAAAAAAGGGTTGTGCAGCCAAAAGAGTGCGGAATAATACGGTGTATTGAAATCCTGAATAAAACCAACCTGCTCTCAGAAAAGAAATGTGTTGCATTACTTACTAAAAGCCCCTCGTCTCAAGCACTGGCAGATGACACACTGGTAAGCGTGTTCGTAACACACGCTAGACCGGCCTAGCCGTACTGATGAACGGAAATACAATCTGATTAACACTGTGATATAATAAAATAATTCAGACAAACAATGATATGGCTCGACCAATATGGCTAAAAATTCTTATCATAAAATAATTTAATGGACTTAATTAACATTTTAGGATGCTACGCTACTGTTGTGTTTCACATAATTTTTGTCTGATAGCGGTATAATAAACCTTTTGGTAAAATAATACTAACACAGATACTGTACAAACCGAAGGAAGAAAAGCAGATATAGGAAAGCGAGTTGATATATATCTCACACAGATAGAACGATCTTAAGGAAATGTAACATGTAAATGATATAAACAGCAAAAAATTACACCTCACAAGGGAACCTCCCCATCGCACCCCTCCCAGATTTGGTTATAAATTGACACAGTGGATAGGTCTTGAAAAACTGAACACAGATCAATCGAGAAAACAGGAAGAAGTTGTGTGGAACTATGAAAAAATAAGCAAAATATACAAACTGAGTAGTCCATGTGCAAGATAGGCAACATAAAGGACAACAATACGTGATGAGCGCCGTGGTCTCGTGGTTAGAGTCAGCAACTGCGGAGCGAAAGGTCCTTGGTTCGAAACCTCCCTCGAGTGAAAATTTTACTTTCTTTATTTTCGCAAAGTTACGGTCTGTCCGTTCATTCATTGACGTCTCTGTTCACTGTAATAAGTTTAGTGTCTGTGTTTTGCGACCGCACCGCAAAACCGTGCGATTAGTAGACGAAAGGACGTACCTCTCCAATAGGAACCGAGAACATTTGATCGCAAGGTCATAGGTCAACCGATTCCTCCACAGGAAAACACGTCTGATATATTCTTTACGACACTGGTGACGGCATGTGCGTCACATGACAGGAATATGTTGTCGACCCACCAAACTTGCACACTTGGCGAATGGGTAAAAAGATTCTTCTACCTTGCCCGATTTAGGTTTTCTTGTGGATGTGATAATCACTCCAAAAAAAGTGATGAAAACATAAGAGTTTGTCACATAAACTGCATCAAATGAATGCAACAGTTTCAGAGTCGCACAGTTTTCCCTGTGCTCTGTCAAAACATATGTTTCTTACGTTTTCAAATGTTTCCGTGCGTAGACCGTCAAATTCTGTATACGTCCAAGCAAATCTGAACATGTCCTGGAATTTTGGAGAGCGAAGTTGATTATGTGTGTGTGCCTGAACTTTGATAATTATCTGAAAATAAAAAATTAAAACTTTCACCCAAAAGAAGATTTGAACCAAGGACCTCTCGTTCCGCAGCTGCTCACGCTAACCACGGTACCACGGCGCTCGTCAGCTCACATTCTCCTTTATGTTGCCTATCTTGCGCATGGACTACTCAGTTTGTATATGTTTATTTTTTTCATAGTTCTACACAACTTCTTCCTGTTTTCTCGATTGATCTGTGTTCAGTTTTTCAAGGCCTATCCCTGTGCCAACTTATAACTAAATCTGAGGTGGGTGCGATGGGGAGGTTCCCTTGTCAGTGTATCCGTTCGCATCCAGTCGTACATAGGCAAAACAAAATTATTATAAAGCAGATACGACCAAAAGTGATGTACCAGGTGATGCTTTACAATTAGTGTGACATGAAGAGTGCGAAAATGGATCATGATGACGCAAAGTATCAACTGACAAGGACAAAATCACGTTGAGTCATCAGCCAAGTTCCGAGAATTTTAATGTTAATCATCGCCAGTCGAGTTCGCATGAGAATGACGAGCAGGAAGCTTGCAGGAACATCGTTTCACGGCAATGCTGGCACGAGAATAATACTCTTATCACCACGCGTCGACGAAATCCGCCGAGGAAGCCTTCCTTGTCAAAAGGGCAGTTTTTTATTTTTTATTTTAGAATTCGTTGTGATAGTGCTGGATGAGCATAACAGTTTAAGCGGTTCGTCCGCATCGACACGTGTTACCAGTCTTCATCACAACTTCTTTGCACGCTCTATATAAGCTAGTAAGAAGATACCCAACTGTAGCTTACACACGATTAGAAACTGTGGGGAGGTTTTCTCCTGGAAAGGAGATCTTGAATCCATTTGTCTCGTTTTACCTTGTCGTGATAATGTCGATGACTTTATGATTGCCAAATTTCAGCCCTCTAAGTTCATTTCTTGAGAACAAATGCTGCAAAAATTCTCTTACAGTAACAAACTTATTTAGTTTTTAATTTTCACCGGGCTGGCTATGTCTCTTATTTCTTTTTTCATTTCTTCATAGAATTCAACGTCCAACGTCGTGTCGACGTCAAAGAATAACCTTATGAACTATGGACAAAGTAAGCATTTCTGACGCTAAAAATCACTGGCTTATGACACTGCACTCAAGACACCTACTTTATTTTTTACAGAAACGGAAAATTATAACTATCAAACTTTTAATAGTCATTTTGATAGTGGGTTGATTGCTGCCACCTGGCGATACAAATAAGCTCTAGTCGCTCTTAAAAAATATTTTTCACGTATAAACTTTCGTTATGGCAAAATTGTACATTTCAATTCTTCTTTTTTGGAATTTGTATAAATACACTGCCCGACAAAAAAGTGAAGGAGCCAGAACACATGGCCGAATGGCAATGTAACTTCATACATGCGTACACCACCAGTGGGTCGTGAATGATGTAGATTTGCAGTTCTCTGACAGAATGGGCCACCAGAGAGCATGAGATTGTTCGTGTTTAATTTTTTTACATGTCGATATAGGGTATATAAGGCGAGAGACCAGTATGAGATGTTGAGGGCTCAATTTAAAGTGCACGGAAACGCAACGTACACATGTGAGACACGAATATCAGCATGTGACAATATTTGAAAGGGACCTTATTGTGTGTCTCCAACTGGTCGAATGGTCGGATCCTGCTGTATCCAGATTTTCTGAGCATTCGGATGTGACAGTAGGCCATTGTTTTACTGCCTGAGAAGTTAAAGGCGAGTCAACTGTTCAAGTTCCCGGTCAACTACGTCTGACGCCAGAAAGGATAGCTACACTTAAACCCCAAAGAAACTGGTGTAGGCATGCGTAATCAAATAAAGAGATATGTAAACATGCAGAATACGGCGCTGCGGTCGACAACGGCTATATAAAAATGGTTAAAATGGCTCTGAGCACTATAGGACTTAACATCTAAGGTCATCAGTCCCCTAGAACTTGTTGTTGCTGTGGTCTTCAGTCCTGAGACTGGTTTGATGCAGTTCTCCATGCTACTCTATACTGTGCAAGCCTCTTCATCTCCCAGTATCTACTGCAACCTACATCCTTCTCAATCTGCCTGGTGTATTCGTCTCTTGGTCTCCCCCTACGATTTTTGCCCTCCACGCTGCCCTCCAATACTAAACTGGTGATCCCCAGATGCCTCAGACATGTCCTACCTACCGATCCCTTCTTCTAATCAAGTTGTGCCACAAACTTCTCTAGTCCCCAATCCTATTCAACACTTCCTCATTAGTTATGTGATCTACCCATCTAATCTTCAGCATTCTTCTGTAGAAAGATTCTATTCTCTTCTTGTCCAAAATATTTATCGTCCATGTTTCACTTCCATACATGGCTACACTCCATACAAATACTTTCAGAAACGACTTCCTGACATTTAAATCTATACTCGATGTTAACAAATTTCTCTTCATCAGAAATGCTTTCCTTGCCATTGCCAGTCTACATTTTATATCCTCTCTACTTCGGCCATCATCAGTTATTTTGCTCCCCAAATAGCAAAACTCCTTTACTACTTGAAGTGTCTCATTTCCTAATCTAATTCCCTCAGCATCACCCGACTTAATTCGACTACATTCCATTATCCTCGTTTTGCTTTTGTTTATGTTCATCTTATATTCTCCTTTCAAGACACTATCCTTTCCGTTCAATTGCTCTTCCAAGTCCTTTGCTGTCTCTGACAGAATTATAATGTCATCGCCAAACCTCAAAGTTTTTATTTCTTCTCCATGGATTTTAATGCCTACTCCGAATTTTTCTTTTGTTTCCTTCACTCCTTGCTCAATATACAGATTGAATAACATCGGGGAGAGGCTACAACCCTGTCTCACTCCCTTCCCAACCACTGCTTCCATTTCCTGCCCCTCGACTCTTATAACTGCCATCTGGTTTCTGTACAAATTGTAAATAGCTTTTCGGTCCCTGTATTTTACCCCTGCCTCTTCAGAATTTGAAAGAGAGTATTCCAGTCAACATTGTCAAAAGCTTTCTCTACGTCTACAAATGCTAGAAACGTAGGTTTGCCTTTCCTTAATCTAGCTTCTAAGATAAGTCGTAGGGTCAGTATTGCCTGACGTGTTCAGATATTTCTACGGAATCCAAACTGATCTTCCCCGAAGTCGGCATCTACTAGTTTTTCCATTCGTCTGTAAAGAATTCGCGTTAGTATTTTGCAGCCGTGACTTATTAAACTGATAGTTCGGTAATTTTCACATCCGTCAACACCTGCTTTCTTTGGGATTGGAATTATTATATTCTTCTTGAAGTCTGAGGGTATTTCGCCTGTCTCATACATCTTGCTAACCAGATGGTAGAGTTTTGTCAGGACTGGCTCTCCCAAGGCTGTCAGTAGTTCTAATGGAATGTTGACAGCTCCCAGGGCTTTGTTTCGACTCAGGTCTTTCAGTGGTCTGTCAAACTCTTCATGCAGTATCATATCTCCCATTTCATCTTCATCTACATCCTCTTCCATTTCCAAAATATTGTCCTCAAGTACATCGCCCTTGCATAGACCCTCTATATATTCCTTCCACCTTTCTACTTTCCCTTCTTTGCTTAGAACTGGGTTTCCATCTGAGCTCTTGATATTCATACAAGTGGTTCTCTTTTCTCCAAAGGTGTCTTTAATTTTCCTGTAGGCAGTATATATCTGACGACTAGTGATATAAGCCTCTACATCCTTACATTTGTCCTCTAGCCATCCCTGCTTAGCCATTTTGCACTTCCTGTCGATCTCAATTTCGAGACGTTTGTATTCCTTTTTGTCTGCTTCATTTACTGCATTTTTATATTTTCTTCTTTCATCAATTAAATTCAATATTTCTTCTGTTACCGAAGGATTTCTACTAGCCCTCGTTTTTTTACCTACTTGATCCTCTGCTGCCTTCACTATTTGATCCCTCAAAGCTACCCATTCTTCTTCTACTGTATGTCTTTCCCCCATTCTTGTCAATTGTTCCCTTATGCTCTCCCTGAAACGCTTTACAACCTCTGGTCCTTTCAGTTTATCCAGGTTCCATCTCCTTAAATTCTCACCTTTTTGCAGTTTCTTCAGTTTTAATCTACAGTTCATAACCAATAGATTGCGGTCAAAGTCCACATCTGCCCCTGGAAATGTCTTACAATTTAAAACCTGGTTCCTAAATCTCTGACTTACCATTATATAATCTGTCTGATACCTTTTAGTATCTCCGGGATTCTTCCATGTATACAACCTTCTTTCATGATTCTTGAGCCAAGTGTTAGTTATGATTAAGTTGTGCTCTGCGCAAAATTCTACCAGGCGGCTTCCTCTTTCGTTTCTTACCCCCAATCCATATTCACCTACTATGTTTCCTTCTCTCCCTTTTCCTACTGACGAATTCCGGTCACCCATGACTATTAAATTTTCGTCTCCCTTCACTATGTGAATAATTTCTTTTATTTCATCATACATTTCTTCAATTTCTTCGTCATCTGCAGAGCTAGTTGGCATATAAACTTGTACTACTGTGGTAGGCGTGGGCTTCGTATCTATCTTGGCCACAATAATGCGTTCACTGTGCAGTTTGTAGTAGCTTACCCGCCTTCCTATTTTCATATTCATTATTAAACCTACTCCTGCATTACCCCTATTTGATTTTGTGTTTATAATCCTGTAGTCACCTGACCAGAAGTCTTGTTCCCCCTGCCACCGAACTTCAGTAATTCCCACTATATCTAACATTAACCTATCCATTTCCTTTTTTAAACTTTCTAACCTACCTGCCCGATTAAGGGATCTGACATTCCACGCTCCGATCCGTAGAACGCCAGTTTTCTTTCTCCTGATAACGACATCCTCTTGAGTAGTCCCCGCCCGGAGATCCGAATGGGGGACTATTTTACCTCCGGAATATTTTACCCAAGAGGACGCCATCATCATTTAACTATACAGTAAAGCTGCATGTCCTCGGGAAAAATTACGGCCGTAGTTTCCCCTTGCTTTCAGCCGTTCGCAGTACCAGCACAGCAAGGCCGTTTTGGTTAGTGTTGCAAGGCCAGATCAGTCAATCATCCAGACTGTGGCCCCTGCAACTACTGAAAAGGCTGCTGCCCCTCTTCAGGAACCACACGTTTGTCTGGCCTCTCAACAGATGTACCTCCGTTGTGGTTGCATCTACGGTACGGCTATCTGTATCGCTGAGGCACGCAAGCCTCCCCACCAACGGCAAGGTCCATGGTTCATGGGGGGGAGGCCCTAGAACTAATTAAACCCAACTAACCTAAGGACATCACACACATCCAAGCCCGAGGCAGGATTCGAACCTGCGACCGTAGCGGTCGCGCGGTTCCAGACTGTAGCACGTAGAACCAATCGGCCACCCCGGCCGGCGCCTATATAAGACAACAAGCGTCTGGCGCAGTTGTTAGTTCGGTTACAGCTGCTACAAAGGCAGGCTATCAAGATTTAAGCGAGTTTGAACGTGGTGTCATAATCGGCGCACGAGGGATTGGATACAGCATCTCCGACGTAGTGGTGGAGTGGTGATTTTCCAGTACGACCATTTCACGAGTGTACCGTGAATATCAGGAATCCGGTAAAACATCAAATCTCAGACACTGCCGCGGCCGGAAAAAGCTCCTGCAAGAACAGGACAAACGATGACTGAAGAGAATCGTTCTACGTGACAGAAGAGTAAACCTTCCGCAGATTGCTGCAGATTTCAATTCTGTGTCATCAGTAAGTACCAGCGTGCGAACCGTTCAACAAATTATTATCGATATGGGCTTTCGGAGCCACTCGTTTACGCATGTTGACTGCACGACGCAAAGCTTTACGCCTTGCCTGTGCCCGTCGACCCCGACATTCTACTGTTGATGACTGGAAACATGTTGCCTTGTCGGACAAGCCTCGTTTCAAATCGTATCGAATGGAGGAACGTGTATGGGTAAGTGCCAACCTCATGAATCCATGGACCCTGCATGTCAGCAGGGGACTATTAAAGCTGGTGGAGGCTCTGTAATGGTGTGGGGCGTGTGCAGTTGGAGTGATATGTGACCCCTGATACATTTAGATACGACTTTGACACGTGACACGTATGTAAGCATCCTATCTGATCACCTGCATCCATTCATGTCCATTGTGCATTCCGAAGAACTTGGGCAATTCCAGCAGGACAATGCGACACTCCACACGTCCAGAATTGTTAGAGTGTGGTTCCAGGAACACTCTTCTGAGTTTAAACACTTCCACTGACCACCAGACTCCCCAGTCATGAACATTATTGAGAATATCTGGGATGCCTTGCAGTTCAGAAGAGATCTCCACCCCCTCGTACTCTTACGGATTTATGGACAGCGCTGCAAGATTCATGGTTTCAATTCCCTACAGCATTACTTCACACATTAGTCGAGTCCATGCCATGTCGCGTTGCGGCACTCCTGCATGTTTGCGGGGGCCCTGCACCCACGATATTAGGGAGGTGTACCACTTTCTTTGGCTCTTCAGTGTATATTGTGCATCAAGCGCACCCAACCCCTTCACATCTGCTCGTGTCATGTCAGAACAAGTAATGGGCCCCGTACAACCTTCTGTGTCATCCTGTACCATTGGTCGGAGACTAACTGCAGCCAGACTAGGAAATTGCCTCCCTGCCATTAACACCACAGCACAAACCGCGGCGTTTTGGACTGATGCCGTGACCGGGAAGCATGGGCTGCTCAATGGCATAACATGATGTTCAGTGACGAATCGCGGTTCCGCGCTACACCATATGACCATCGTCGGTGAGTAGTCTTCCAGTGGTTTGGAGACACATGGCGGTGTTACTCCTGGCATAATGTTATGGGGTGCCATCCGGTATGACTTCAGGTCTTGGCTGGAAGTAGCTGAAAGAACTTGGACGGCACAATGGTGCATTACGGATATCCTGCGTCCTCATGTGTTACTTCTCGTGTAATAGGTTGTTGGTGCCCCTTTCCCACAAGTTTCCCAGTAGAACAGGGGCGGAAATAACTTGGATATTAACTTCGCTCTAGTGCAGTATCCTGGATACGACGGACCAGTTACAATGGTGTGAGCCAGCTTATCTCAGGAGAGGATACAGCGGTTTGATGACATCCTTCTCAATTGAATCAGTGCATGCATCCAGTTCAGAGCGTGTGCAGTGTCATACTGGTAAGTGGTCCCTTACTGCTAAGTTGTTAGTAAAGTGGACTAGATTTCGTAAACATTGATACCACATCACATGCCCTACCAACGTATCAACTTTCATTTCTTTTCCTCCAAACGTTCTGTATGTTTCACTCTTTTTATCACTTAGCGTACTCGTATAACTTTCCCATTGCATATGATGGATCTTGAGGAGTGACGTAATAAGCCAATTCTTCCTAGTGCCACAATGTTTACCGTTTTCGTAATTCATACGGTTAAATCTGTAGAGCACCTCGCTCCGTAAGCTATCTTTTCGTTACTCATCAGCACTCCAGATAAAATCGCTTCTCGGCACACATCGTGACTGAGATATACTTCGCAACGAGGACTCTTTTTTTTAAAAAAATATTCCTTTATAACAATAGATGGCTGTTCCTGAAACCCCGATGCAGGTCGTAAACAAAACGTCGTTAACGTGATCCTGTACTTCCGTGCGTCATCGGGAATTCTATATAATACTGCGTTCTGACTCAGTGATCCGACGTACTGATAATACATTGCAGTAGCACATTGCTTTGCTTGCGTTTGAAAGACTTCTGTTGTTATCAACTGTTCAAGGCCACGAATTATTTCGTAGCTGTTGTCAAGGAAGCTACAGAACCCACATTATCTTCTTCGACAGTGACTGACATACAACGCTGTTAGTCAAGAACAATTAAGACAAAGAAACTAACAGAGCTTGCAAGAAATGTGAAAAAAACAGGAGAAGACAAAATCGGCAAATGAGAAATGGTAGTAAATGATGCTGATTTTAATGGCTATTAAAAATATCATTGTGTTTGGCGCAACTTAAAAGTACTCTGCAGTAGGTTCGTACACTACTGGCCATTAAAATTGCTACACCACGAAGATGACGTGCTACAAACGCGAAATTTAACCGACAGGAAGAAGATGCTGTGATATACAATTGATTAGCTTTTCAGAGCACTAACACAAGGTTGGGGCCGGTGGCGACACCTACAACGTGCTGACATGAGGAAAGTTTCCAACCGATTTCTCATACACAAACAGCAGTTGACCGGCGTTGCCTGGTGAAACGTTCTTGTGATGTCTCGTGTAAGAAGGAGAAATGCGTACCATCACGTTTCCCACTTTGATAAAGATCGGACTGTAGCCTGTCGCGATTGCGGTTTATCGTATCGCGAAGTTGCTGCTCGCGTTGGTCGAGATCCAATGACTGTTAGCAGAATATGGAATCGGTGGGTTCAGGAGGATAATACGGAACGCCGTGCTGGATCCCAACTGCCTCGTATCACTAGCGGTCGAGATGACAGGTATCTTATCCGCATGGCTGTAACGGATCGTGCAGCAAAGTCTCGATCCCTGAGTCAACAGGTGGGGACGTTTGCAAGACAACAACCATCTGCACGAACAGTTCGACGACGTTTGCAGCAGCATGGACTATCAGCTCGGAGACCATGGCTGCGGTTACCCTTGACGCTCCATCACAGACAGGAGCGCCTGCGATGGTGTACTCAACGACGAACCTGGGTGCACGAATGGCAAAACGTCATTTTTTCGGATGAATCCAGATTCTGTTTACAGCATCGTGATGGTCGCATCCGTGTTTGACGACATTGCGGTGAACGCACATTGGAAGCGTGTATTCGTCATCGCCATACTGGCGTATCACCTGACGTGATGGTATGGGGTGCCATTGGTTACACGTCTCGGTCACCTCTTGTTCGCATTGACGGCACTTTGAACAGTGGACGTTACATTTCAGATGTGTTACGACCCGTGGCTCTACCCTTCATTCGATCCCTGCGAAACCCTACATTTCAGCAGGATAATGCACGACCGCATGTTGCAGGTCCTATACGGGCCTTTCTGGATACAGAAAATGTTCATCTGCTGCCCTGGCCAGCACATTCTCCATATCTCTCACTAATTAATAACGTCTGGCCAATGGTGGCTGAGCAACTGGCTCGTCACGATACGCCAATCACTACTCTTGATGAACTGCGGTATCGTGTTGAAGCTGCATGGGCAGCTGTACCTCTACACGCCATCCAAGCTCTGCTTGACTCAATGCCCAGGCGTATCAAGGCCGTTATTACGTCCAGAGGTGGTTGTTATGGGTACTGATTTCTCAGGATCTATGCACCCAAATTGCGTGAAAACGTAATCACATGTCAGTTCTAGTATAATATATTTGTCCAATGAATACCCGTTTATCATCTGCATTTCTTCTTTGTGTAGCAATTTTATTGGCCAGTAGTGTAATATTAAAACTAACAGCAGTAACAAGTCTAAAGTTTATTTAGAACTCAGAGATACAAATAATTGTGACATGAAATATTTGAAAATAGGTACCAGTTGTAAAGTGGAATTCAAAGTTTTGGTTTTATAATGTCCTATTGCTTGACGAAAGAACCATTAACGAATTCTAACTCTGTGTGTACGCCGGGTCAGAACGATTTCAAATATTTTACTTGTTAGAATATGAGTTAAATATAAACTTTTCTTACATGCAAAGGACTGAACGTTATTTTTAATATTATACGCTAAGCAGCCAGTTGAAAGCTCATTTTAAAAGTACATCAGGCAAGCTTTCAAGACTAGAGCCTCGTATTTAGTGGCTGTAACTATCTTTATTATAGATGTTGTTGCAGTAGTTGTGTGACATTATTGTTCTTTTTTTTAATTTTTTTGTAAATATTTTATTGAAACTGTTAAAGCAGAAGTAGAGACATCTTGTTTGAAGCGAAATCGATATTGAAACTCTTTGATAAGATTAAAATGAATGTACATATTAGGAAAAAGGGTGTAATATTTACTTTTAAATATTGTAAAGATATCTATTTGTTATAATTGTTAAATGTAAAAAGGTGCTATAATGTAATTATGTATGTAATAGTTACTGGCACTCGCTTAGGGCTGTATGAGATATGTGTAGTATAAAAGATGGAGTAGTTCCGTCGGGAACGGAAAGCTGTGTAAGCGTAGGAAAAGGTGGGAGCGGAAACGTTTGGCGCGCTTTGGCGGGCGCGAACAAAGTCAGTCGGTGGCCAGTGATCTTAGAGGCAGCACGTACAGCGCCAGCATAGTGTGGAGTGCGCCATATAGTTGCATCTTGCGTCGGTTGGAAACTGCAGTTTATCACGGCCTGGTATGGTGAGAAAAACGGGCTATTGATTATAAGGTGGATGATCGCTATAAAGAGGAAATAAGTCCGACATGGATAACTGCTCTTGGCTGTTAATGCAGTTGTTGCCACCAACGCCACCGTCGCTGATCACAGCTTACAGGCTACGACATTTTAGCTATGTATTATAGTGTGTGCCAGGAAGTTGAAATGTGCTTTAAGAATAATAACCATCATCCAAATTAACAACTGTGTCCACCTGGTAATTTATCCCGCTGTAAACCAAGCAGGATCCTAAACCGGTGACCTGTGACCTGTATTCAGCCAAGACTGTGAAATGTGTAATATATTGTTGGCAAATCAGTGATTAATCAGTGAAATAATTGATGGAAAGAATAACTGAGAATTTCATAATTAACATTTCTATAATTTTCTGTGTTCAAATGATTATGTAAGGTTATGCCAGATTCAGAGACCACATTAGATAAATTGTTTGCTGCTTTCACATTACGTATGTGAATACGTAGGAAAAATGAAAGGAAATACTAAGTTGATGATTAATGGTGATAAATAGTAACGTTAAACAGTTTAGAGTGAATCAATGAATTGTTGAGTACCAAATATGTTGAGGTAGAAACCCCCCTGTCCAATTTTACTTTTGTTTTCATGAAATCAGTCTGTTTGATTAAGAATTGGGTGCTATAGTTTTGTTTCGAGCGGCGAAACTATTCTTGTATTGGGTGAACCATCTTTTATCTAAATCTAAACTGAAGTCTGTTAGATAAGTAGGAGTTGCAAACTTTTCTGCTGTCCTACTCAGCTTCATTGCGTGTGCCTAATTAGACTGGCGAATTATAGTGTACTGCCAACCACATATATTGTTATCGATGCAGAATAGTAGTCTAACTACTGTTATTTGCCATACCTCTAAACTAATGACTTATTTGAAGAAACGAGTTAAAGTCTGATGCTTATTCTTTAGGTCAACACACACGGTTATTACACCTGTTTTTGTGATTTAGCTGTCCGGATAGGTAACTGTATTTCTGTTTGTTACATTGCTTATCATTAACAGTATAGTATAAGAATATTACAGTTGGCTTTGCATGGCTCTGAGCACTATCGGACTTAACATCTGTGGTCATCAGTCCCCTAGAACTTAGAACTAGTTAAAGCTAACTAACCTAAGGACATCACACACATCCATGCCCGAGGCAGGATTCGAACCTGCGACCGTCGCGGTCGCGCGGTTCCAGACTGAAGCGCCTAGAACCGCTTGGCCACAACGGCCGGCGGGCTTTGCATGACAGTATGTTTTGTAAACCAATTCAGAGAATACAAAATACACGCAAGTATTACATAACACACACAAGTCAAAAGGAGGAATATTACAGTTGTAGTGCTGAGGTGCATGTGAAACTCTGAGACTGTTACTGCATTAACAAAGCTTAATGAAGAAAAAAATGTTCTTAAAGGTTTCGTCCATAACGTAACTCAAAATCTGTTGCATTGGTTGTCATGACAATGATTCGTCAATTAAAGGCATATATGTACTGACGACACTGACATCCCTCTTCGTCAACCCACATTAAACTCCTCAGTTCTGCACGGCCCAACGACAACTCCTTTCAATGAGGTCGGTATTGGTTATTGCAACCGAATTAAGACTCCATAGTAGAGCAAGTTTTGTAAGAACCAAAAGTCTAAACGTCCGATACGTAGGAAATGTGAGCACATAGTTTTTAATTCGTTTCACATTAATAAGCAACAGCATACAGAGACGTATTTCATTCAGGCGCATACCTACACATTTGCCATAGATATAAACCTCAGATATTTACATCTTTTCCCGGCTGTTTCCAGAGGCAAATGACGGGTTCCAGAATGAGATTTTCACTCTGCAGCGGAGTGTGCGCTGATATGAAGTTTCCTGGCAGATTAAAAGTGTGTGCCCAACCGAGACTCCAACTCGGGACCTTTGCCTTTTGCGGGCAAGTGCTCTACGATCTGAGCTACCGAAGCACGACTCACGCCCGGTCCTCACAGCTTTACTTCTGCCAGTATCTCGTCTCCTACCTTCCAAACTTTACAGAAGCTCTCCTGCGAAACTTGCAGAACTAGCACTCCTGAAAGAAGGAGAGCTTCTGTAAAGTTTGGAAGGTAGGAGACGAGGTACTGGCAGAAGAAAAGCTGTAAGTACCGGGCGTGAGTCGTGCTTCGGTAGCTCAGATGGTAGAGCTCTTGCCCGCGAAAGGCAAAGGTCCCGAGTTCGAGTCTCGGTCGGGCACACAGTTTTAATCTGCCAGGAAGTTTCATATCAGCGCACACTCCGCTGCAGAGTGAAAATCTCATTCTGGAAACATCCCCCAGGCTGTGGCTAAGCCATGTCTCCGCAGTATCCTTTCTTTCAGGAGTGCTAGTTCTGCAAGTTTCGCAGTAGAGCTTCTGTAAAGTTTGGAAGGTAGGAGGAGAGATACTGGCAGAAGTAAAGCTGTGAGGACCGGGTGTGAGTCGTGCTTCGGTAGCTCAGATGCTAGAGCACTTGCCCGCAAAAGGCAAAGGTCCCGAGTTCGAGTCTCGGTCGGGCACACTGTTGTAACCTGCCAGGAAGTTTCAAATGACGGGTTGTTCAATAACTGCGTGGTTTCTTTATCCCGTATTTATTTTTATTTGGCTTTCAAATGACGGGTTGTTTAATAACTGCGTGGTTTCTTTATCCCGTATTTATTTTTATTTGGCTTTCAAATGACGGGTTGTTTAATAACTGCGTGGTTTCTTTATCCCGTATTTATTTTTAATTGGCTGTAGAGTTACAAAACTAATTGTTATGTCCCGAATTATGGTTGAAACAATTATTTTTGAGAGTACGATGGACGCCTTTCAAGTGATTTCAAGGCTGCAACAGGACACACACACACACACGAAAATAACAGTAATTTAGTGCAGAATACATGTGTATTTAATTTTTTTCTCCTTCAATTTTCAGGATGGTTTGTTGCTGCCCGTCACGAATTCCTCCCGTATGCCAGCCTCAACATCTCAGAGTAGCGACTGCACCCACTGTCTTTCTTTCTCTGTAATTCTTGCCATCTACGGTAGCTTCTAGCCTTGGAAGTTATTCACTGATATCTTAAAAAAATATCCTGTCTCCCTGTCCCTTTTCCTAGTCAGTATTTTCCATATACGCATTTCGCTACTGAGTCTACGGAGAACATTTCTTATCTTATCGTAAACATAAACGTAAACTCTGTCCACAGGCCCTGGCGGGTCTGTCAGTACCGACCAACGGCAGTCTCATCCCTTGCCAATGGCGTCATTCGATGCAGCATAGAGGGTCGTGTGGTCAGTTTTCGCGACCTGCAGCTACTGTGGCAAGTAACCCCTCAGTTTGTTTCACGAGGCTGAGTGAACCCCGTCCACTGCTCCCATCAAGGAGAAATCCCTGGCAGGTATCGGGAATCGAGCCATGGTCCTCCATATGGCAGTCGTCCGCGCTGCCAGTCGGAGGACCTTACTCTGTTCTGTCAATAATTTTTAGCACTCTT
Source organism: Schistocerca nitens (assembly GCF_023898315.1). Classification (NCBI taxonomy): domain Eukaryota; kingdom Metazoa; phylum Arthropoda; class Insecta; order Orthoptera; family Acrididae; genus Schistocerca; species Schistocerca nitens. Next base: position 782,168,908 of record NC_064618.1, read on the forward strand.
CTGTAACACCACAACCCAAACCCTTCGATTCTTTTCTTTTCCCACAATCCGTGAGAGCTTTCATACAATGCTGTGTTCTATAATGTGTGTCCACAGCAAGTTTCGCAAGAAAGTACAAGATTACAAAACTATCACTTTTGATATAATTGATTCGGTTAGTCTAAATACGTGCCACCGAGTGAGGTGGCGCAGTGGTTAGAACACTGGCCTCGCATTCGGGAGGACGACGGTTCAAACATGCAACGGCTTGGTTTAGGTTTTCCGTGATTTTCCTAAATCGTTTCAAGCGAATATCGTGATGGTTCCTTTGAAAGGGCACGACCGACTTCCTTCCCAATCCTTCCCTAATTCTGTGGAACCAATGGCCTCGCTGTTTGTTCCCCTCCCCCCGATTCAACCAACCAAATACGTGTCATTGTTAGACCTACTAAGTTGCTGGCAAGAGTAATATACGGATGAATCTAAAAGAAAACTGAAAATGTGTTAGATAATGACCAGTTTGGCTTAAAGAAAGGCACCAGAGAGGCAGGTCTGACGCCGTACTTCACAATGAGTATGCTGATACAATAGCTCCATATTTAGCAATTACATAGAACCGCTCGCTCACAGAAAGATCCGTGCCTAAAGACTGGAAAATTGCTCAAATCAAACCAATACCCAAAAAGGGAAATAGGAGTAATACGCTGAATTACAGGCCCATAAGACTAACGTCGATTTGCAGCAGGGTTTTGGAACATGTACTGTGTTCGAACATTATAAATTACCTCGAAGAAAACGATTTATTGACGCATAGTCAGCACGGATTCAGGAAACATCGTTCTTGTGGAACACAACTAGCTCCTTATACTCATGAAGTAATGAGTGGTATCGGCTGGGGACGTCAAATTGATTCCATATTTTTAAATTTCCATAAGGCTTTCGACCCCGTTCCTCACAAGCGTCTTCTAACTATACTGCGTGCCTACGGAATATCGCCTCAGTTGTGCTACTGGATTCGTGATTTCCTGTCAAAAGGGTCACAGTTCGTAATAATAGACGGAAAGTCATCGAGTAAAACACAAGGAATATCCGGCCCTCTATGGTTCCTGATCTATATTAACGACATAGGAGACTCTTAGATTGTTTGCAGATGATGCTGTCATTTACCATCTTGTAAAGTCATCAGATGACCAAAACGAATGGAAAAATGATTTAGACAAGATATCTGTATGGTGCGTAAAGTGTCAATCGACCCTGAAGAAAGAAAAGTGTGAATTTATTCACATGAGTACTCAAAGAAATCCGCTAAATTTCGATTACACGATAAGTCACACAAATCTGAAGGCTGTAAATTCAACTGAATACCCAGGAATTACAATTACAAATAACCTAAATTGAAATGATCACATATATAATGCTGTAGGTAGAGCACACCAATGACTGCGATTCATTGGCAGAACACTTAGAAGATGCGACAGGTTTACTAAAGAGACTGCTTACACTACGCTTGTCCGCCCAATTCTGGAGTACTGCTGTGCGGTGTGGGATCCGCATCAGGTGGGACAGCTCGTTTTGTATTATCCCGAAATTGGGGGAGGTAGTGCCACAGACATGATACTTGAATTGGTGTGGTAATAATTAAAACGAGGTGCTTTTGGTTAAGACGGGATCTTATCATGAAATTTCAATCACCAGTTTCCTCATTCGATTGAGAAAAATTCTGTTGGAACCCACCTACATAGCGAGAAATGGTCATCTCGATAAAATAAGAGGCTGGTACAAAAAAAATTAAGTCGTTTTTCCTGTGCGCCGTTCGAGATTGGAACGGTAGAGAGACAGCTTGAAGGTGGTTCATTGAGCCCTCTACCAGGCACTTTATTGTGAATAGCAGAGTAATCACGTAGATGTAGATGAAGGCAAGACATAAGGTAAATATTAAAACCCTTTCATAGGATTTGACGGCCTAGAAAACGCGTTCGATAATGTAAAATTCTGCAAGTAGTTTGAAATTCTCAGAACAGCATGTATAAGCCTTGGTATGTTGTGCAAGGAATCTCTGTCTCAGGGTGTTGGAGCCGTCCGTCCAAGCCGTTCGGTCAGGCCTGCACGGGGGAGTGACAGAAAGACTGAGGACACTATTTCGCCACGGTTCTGTAAAGGTTCACAACCACATTGACTGTAGAACAACTCCGAGACACGTCGTAACGTGCAGTCGGGAACATTTCCTGTGGAAAACGCAACAACAAAATAAAAAAACCCAAAACATATAGTGACGGCGGCTGTTTGCTGATGTTCCTGTGGTGTACTGGAAGCTGTCATCGTTGGCTAACTGTAGAATGGATACAAGATGACTTAGACAAAATTTGTGGTTGGTGTGATGAACAGCAGCTAGCTGTAAATGTAGGAAAATGTATAAATGGAGAAAAATGTATATTACTGCAGATGAGTAGGAAAAAGAAACCCATAATGTTCGAATACAGCACTATTAGTCTGATACTTGAAAAATCGTCGATTAAATATCAAGGTGTAACGTTTCAAAGCGATGCGGAATGTACTGAGCATGTAAGGATATTAGTAGGGAAGGCAAAGGGTCGATTACAGTTTATTGGGAGAATTTTAATAAAGTAAGGACCACCAACTGTAAAAGAGACCGCACATAGGACACTAGTGCGATCCATTCTTGAGCAATCTCGAGTGTTAGGGATCCGCACCTGGTCGGGATAGAGGAAGACATGGAAAGAATTCAGAGACAGAATGCTAGAATTGTTACTGCTAGGCTCAGGCAACGCGCAAGTATTACGGAGATGCTTCGGGAACTCAAATTGGAATCCCTGGAGGGAAGACGACTTTCTTTTCGAGGAACACCACTAAGAAAATTTGGAGAACCGGAATGTAAAGCTGACTGCAGAACGATTCTGCTGCCATCAGCGTACATTTCGCGTAAGGACTAGAAGATAAGGGAAATTGCGCCAGTACGGAGACATATAAACAGTTGTTTTCCTCTCGCTATATTTCCAAGTGGAACACGAAAGGAAATGACTTATATGTTTACAGAGTACCCTTCGCCATACACCGCGAACTACATATGTAGATGTGAATGTTGGTTGTATTAGATTGATACTTGTTCCATAGATCGTGAGTGAGGCACTTCGTAATGATGTGGAACGTGTCAGTTTAACAAAAGTTTCTTTACATGTCATTATTCAGTGGTGCTTTTTTAAACTGTGTGATTACTAATTTACATCTAATAATTACTCTGTTGAGTAGAAGGAGATATCATCCAGAAATTCTTTTAATTTGTGTATAAATGCTGGTTAGCTATCTGTCAGACTTTTGACGCTATTTGATAAGTAACCAAAGACTGGTGTGGCAACACAGTTTACCGCTTTCTGTGCCAAAGTTAGATTTATCCCAGAATAGTGAATATCAGCCTTTCTCCTAGTGTTGTAGTTTTGCACATTGCTATTGCTTTTGAATTCGGATGGATTATTAACAACATATTTCATAAGTGAATATATATATATTGTGTTGTGAAGCTACTGTGAAAACCTCTAGTTCCTTAAATAAATGTCTTTAAGATGGTCTTGGGCGGGATCCAGCTCTTATTCTGATTACATGCTTTTGTGCAATGAATACTTTTTCCCCTTTATGATGAATTACCCCAAAAATGATACAGTAAGAAAGCAGTGAATGGAAACAGGCAGAGTAAGTTAATTTTCTGATGTGTTGGAATAAATCTAATAGCATAAGTAGACTGCTGAAGTCAGTGTATTTCCCATAGCACTCGGTAGTGTTAAAACTGAAGTTTGGTGGAGTAAGAAAACATCATCGCTATAAATTCGTGAGAATTCTGCAATGAATTAAAGAACCTGTGCTCAGATACCAGGAAGGGCGAGTTCTACTTTTTGCCGTCCCCACCCCCGTCCCCATTGCGGAAATATACGTTCTCCGTAAGCACATGCTAACAAATGTCTACATTCTATATTTGTTGCCAGTAGTCTTCTTTTAGTGAGGAACGTTCTCTTTGGCTGTGATAATCTGTTTCTTAATTCCCCCTTCTTTCGTCCATCACGAGTTACCTCTCTTCCAAGTTTGCAGAATTCTTCGCCGAGTTTGATGTTAAATTTGCGATATCTCATTTCTGCTACACTTCATTACCTTTGTCTTTCTTTAGTTTGCCATCAACTCATATTAAATGCTAAGTACATTCCATTGAACAGGTCCTTTAACTCTTGATCACATTCACTTACGATAACCATCTTGTTAGCTAATCTTATTATTGATACCCTTTCCCCCTGAATTTTATACCGACTCCTGAATTTTCTTCTATTTCACTCATTGCTTCTTTGACGCACAGCTTGAACAATAGACGAGAAGGACTAATATCACTGGCTTATGCCCTTTTTAATCCAAGCATTTCGCGCTTCATCTTCCATTCTTATAGTTCACTCCTGGTTCAGGTACATATTGTACATTAGCTGCCTTTGCCCCTCTGAAGCGGTTATTCTGTTGATGTTTTCCATCAAGGTGCAACTATCAACTCGAAAGTGTATTGAACTATCCTCAAGGAACTGAAAAAAACAAGCGACTTCAGCGTGTTCGTCACCACAAAAATGCACAGCAACTTCTCATTCTCCATGACAACGCAAGGCTTCGCACAAGTCTCCGCACCTGAGAGGAGCTCAGGGAAAACTTCATTGGACTGTTCTTCCTCATCCACCCTACAGCCCGGATCTCACACCTTTCGACTTCCATCTGTTTGGCCCAATGAAGGATGCAGCAAGACGTTGGCTTCGACGTCGACCAGTAGATGATGATGATGATGATGTTTGGCTTGTGGGGCGCTCAACTGCGCGATCATCAGCGCCCGTACTAAGTCCCAGTTTTTACACAGTCCAAATTTTACACAGTCTAATCGAGCCACTGTCACGAATGATGATGATGATGAAATGAGGACAGCACAAACACCCAGTCCCTGGGCAGAGAAAATCCCCAACCCGGCCGGGAATCGAACCCGGGAATCCGTGATCCAGAGATAGCAACGCTAGACTTTTTTTTTTTTTTTCGTTGGGTTTGGTCGTTGCCGACGTCACATGACATCCGTTAAAATTCGTTTGTTGATCCTTCAACTCAGTTTTTTTTTATTACAGAGGCCAACAAGCTCTCTGACCGAACACGCTAAGCTACCGTGCCGGCACAACTCGACCACGAGCTGTGGACTCGACCAGGAGAGTGGTACCGTACGAGCATACAGGCCCCGCCAGTAAGGTGGCGTAAGGTCGTCGCATTGAACGGAGATTATGTTGAAAAATATGTTTCTATAGCCAAAAGAGTGGGGAATAATGCGGTGTATTGGAATCCTGAATAAGACCAACCTGCTTTCAGAAAAAAAAGCGTTGCATTGCTTATTGAAAGCGCCTCGTATTTGCATCCTACACGCGATAACCATCTGGTGTAGATGAGTTGGGGCAAGTAACTATGAGAGCAGCCACTAGGAGGAACACGGAGGTTTACGAAAAATTTACTGCAGCCTCCTGGGTAAAGTTAACGTACAGTTTTCGAGAAAATCTGACAGTCTATGTGATCGGTTTTAAGTAACTATTAAAAATTGTGGTGGCGGTAAGAAAAGCACTACTCAGCATCATAAAGGAGACTGTTCTCAGTGAGTTTTCTGGCCAGATGCCGCACATGCGAACACTGCAAAGACGTTCTGCTTAAGGTGGAACGTTCATAAAAAACACTACTTAAAAGGTGCACCGAATCCATAATTTTGAATATAAGGCAATAAAATTTTGTTCCGTGTCTTTCATGATATTAACCCATTAACAGTTAAGTTCCTTGGGTTATATTTAATTAACTTTTTTAATGAATTTAAAAATTTTATTTTCAAAAAATAATATACGTACCTTTTTCGCAGAAAATATTCAAGATGTTTCTAAGAAATTATCTCTGTTTAATCTCTTTGCATACAGTAAGCCTCTCTCATGGTTTTTTTCAATATATCGAATAATGGCATATTAATATTTTTTAATTATAATTCTGAAAGTATAATATAAAATTCATGCAAAACTCCATGCACTTTGCTCCAAATCTCACCTAACACTTAGAATTTCAAAATTTACTCTTGAAGCAACATTTATTGGGTTTATTGAAATAAGTGTACAAAAATTCATAATTCTAGCCTTCATGGATTCTGAGAAAAAGGTACATAAACTTTAAAAAAACATAATTTTAAGTTTCAAGTTCAACTTAACGTTTTTTCCTTATGTCACCTCTTCAGAAGACCCCAGATCTATAGTCAGGGTCCTCTTTCCATCCAAGGCTTCTCTTCTCGTTTCTTGTTCTCTGACTTCTTTCCTTTCCCATGTGCTAAACGGGAGGCGAAAATCTTAAAATTGTTCCGAGGTACAACACTATCCCCTTCCTCTAAGGAATTACAACGCGATTAATTTTGTTGTCAGACTATTCTAACAATCGTTACAGTTGCATTTTATCAGAAAAGACCTTTGTGTCACCAAGGATTGATTCAAAAGCATTGTATGACATAATTAATCAAAGAAATAAAAATAAGAAAGCATTTATTTTTGAGCCACAATATCTCTAATGTTTTCTCTAACGAGTTATTTTTGGCAAGAAATTGAACTATTAAATTAAGATGATTCAACGAGGATAATACGACTGTATCAGAACACACAAACAAAAAATAAATAAATAAATAAAAATAAAGTAAAATGAAATAAAATAAAAGCAGACATACTGTGTCTTTAAGAGTCAGACGTTCACCGACATATCTTCATCCGCAAAAGCGAAATCGGCACTAGGAACTAGTTACTCTCATAATGGATCATACCTGCATCACAAAGATGAGTGAGCAGAGGGTAGTCCTCTGTGTTCCAAAGCCTGTCCCTTTCTACTACCTATATTGGAAGTAACTATTTGCGACATAGGCCTTGTATTTTTTAATATTATCAAACATTACATATACGATTTTATTAAACATTTTTTGCTCATTTATCTTCATGACATATTAAAACTCTGTACCTGATCGGAACATAGTTTTAATCGGCACGGAAATTTCATAATAGCGTAAACACCACTTCTGAGTGAAAGATTCCTTCTGAAATTACTGTTCACAATTTCTGTGTGATTAACACTGTACTGAGTTAAGTTTTGAATGCTAACTGTATTGCATCTAGCGTAAGTGAAGCAAAGTTCTTTGGTAATAAGAGGGCGTGCTGAAAACTAATTGCCCCTCTAAGGCTCTCATTAATATCTTTTACAGTCAACACAATTGTTACCTGGGGACAGGTTCCTAACTCGTTAATTGATTGATTTTTTGTTTACAGTCTGAAATAAGAAAGCCCTCTTTCGAGAATCGATGAAGGAATCCATTATTATGAAACAGTATCAGTTGATCTCATTAGCATATTCTCTTTGTTTTGCCATTCTAAACGATTTTACTAACTATTATTACTGAGGTAAAATCGAAGAATAATAATAACAACTTTCAGAACAAGACAAATGTAACATCATAATCAGATAAACTCTCAAAGTTAGCTTTTCATGCAAAATTGTAGTTCAAATGAATGGCGATATATTTCACTTAATATTTGAGAATTTGGCCCCGTATAAGGATTCGGTATTAATCTACATCTCAAAGTGATCTCGTAGTATTTTGCACATTAAGAGTAACGTCCAAATATACGTAAACCCGCGCAGCCACTTTAGTTTATCGTTATTCGAATCATGCCGCAAGATATCTATCAAGCTGCTTTGTCGCATTCTTATTGTCTGAAATGACACTGTTTTATTATCTTCAGTGTTTACAGTATTTGAGTCCAAGGTTGGCGGCACTGGCCGTCCTCACCTTCCAGAAGAGACGGCTGCGAGTAAATCGTACCACAACATGCAAACTACGACGCTGGAAACACGGAAGGTTCACTGTAAAGCTACGTAATAGAAATAGTTGAAAACACGGGAACAGTTATAATACGCTAATTATAACGGATTATACACGAATCACATAGTAGTTTTTTATGCCACGACATTCGAGAAAGATTTCTCGTCTTCAAACGTCGCACACATGTGTGCATTAACTATATATTAGAGCTAACAATTACAGTTAAATCAATAAAACTACATGGCTTTTCAGGCGCCAAAGATCCGCTACATTTTATCTTTGTATGTTTAATTGTCTTGATGTCACCTGTACTCAGTGCTGCACAATGCAGAACACATGCGTAGACTGGACAACAGCAACATTTAGTGCGCTGCAGTGACTGTACAGCCCATGATGAGTGATTAATCCATTGATATAAGATTTTCATGCTTGTTGACATTGTCACCGTTGGAGGCATGCGATCTATCGTAACTCTTATATTGAGGACTGCAGATCCTCGAAGTCAAGATCGCAAATAAATTTTGTTAATGTATCTTTTTTATAATTTGATTAGAAGTTGCAGCTACTTACTAGCCATCTTCAGGTAAAAAAAAAATTTTTTTTGAGTAGTGTAACTGCCATAACGGCTGAACATATAGAAAATATAGGTAGGAGACGAGATACTGGCAGAAGTAAAGCTGTGAGGACCGGGCGTGAGTCGTGCTTCGGTGGCTCAGATGGTAGAGCACTTGCCCGGGAAAGGCAAAGGTCCCGAGTTCGAGTCTCGGTCGGGCACACAGTTTTAATCTGCCAGGAAGTTTCAAGGTGACAGATAATTGCAGTCATAAATTAGAGCATTCAAAGAATGAGGAATCATATTCAGTCCTTAGCAGTAGCACAATTTAGCACCTTCACTGTCACCTTCAACTGATGGCAGTTCAGCGTGCACATTTACTTCTTCTGCAGCCTGAGGTTCCTCATCATCATTTCCCAGACCCAAATTAATCATTCAGTAAATCCTTGATGTGGTTTCCTCGGCCACCCCGGCCGGCGTAACAGATAACACAAATACAGTATTATATGAGATAAAATAATACAAATAGTTGATGGTGTTAGGACAGCAACCAGCCACAAATTTACTTTGAGTTCCTTTATTCAAAGGAAAACGTTACCGGTTTCGAATCGTTGAGATTCATCATCAGACGGTTTACACGCTTTCTTTCTGACATTTGGGGTGTTTTTATAGATTGTCCTAAAATATAAATAAAACATAATTATAAACACGCCACACACAGATGGTTGCGTTACAGATTTTCGTTGCATGTAACTTACGTGAAACGTCGGTTTCGAGTGTTTGTTTTCATAACGTTCGTCCAATCGATGTAAATGCATTCCCACTGCATCCTCGTTGTTGCACACGTAATAGTTCTCACTGTACACTTTAGATTTATCGCTAGGAACATTTCAACCACGCACCACATGTTTTGATACATACAAAGAGCTTACAAACATATGAGTATCACAGATGCTATGATATATCGTAACATTTGACGATGATGTCCTATGTTTGGAAAGGATCATATATTCATTTACAAAACTGTAATGCCTTTTACATTAGTACAGAGACACTGATTTTTTTTAAAGCTGATATTGCTAAATTAACTATAAAGTTTTTTATATATATTTAGAACTGTATAGGTAAAATAGTGTATTATTTTATTACATTTGGCATCATGAGAATTATAGTACCATATAAATTTGCTACTTGATCTGCAGATAGGTGTATTAATATTATTTGCTTTGGAGGCTGGAAAGTAATTTTTTGAAATTTTTCCAGAAAGGGGTGTTAGCTAACTCTGTTTGTTCGTTAAGGATATAGTTTGGGGTGCTGTTTTGTGTGTGTGTTTTTCTAATTCTTCTAATATATTCATAGTGGCTCCTTTTTCTGTTAGATTCAAAATTTTTAAGTTGTTCCCAATGTTTCCCACTGAATGGTTTTCTTCAGCAATATGGGCTGCAAATGCTGATTTGTTCAAGTTACCAAGTCTTAGAGCATCAATATGTTCTTTGTATTTAATTTCAAAACTTCTGCCTGTCTGTCCAATGTAGAATTTTGGGCATGTATCACATTTGAGTTTGTATATCCTGATTTATGGTAGGGACACTTGGAGGTATTTACATCATGGATTACTTTTTGTTGTAATTTATTATTTGTGGAAAAGCTGATTCTGATATTTTTCTTCTTTTTAAATAAGTTTGCTATTTGGTATGGAAGTGGGCCTATGTATGGGAGAGTAGCATATTTAGGTTTGGCTTCAGTGGCACACTGATTTGGTTTGAAGTGACTGCTGTGGAGTGGATCTGTGGTTTTTGTCTGCATTTTGTTGTGGATTTTTTCTATTAGTGTGGGTTTATATTCATTATTATGAGCCACTGTTTTAATTATATTGATTTCATTTTGTTGGTCTGTGTCACTCATTGGTACTTTTTTAATTTGGTGTAGCATCGTTCTGAAATATGCCATTTTTTGTTGGCGGGGGTGGCAAGATGAGTTGCTAATACTGACATCTGTGGTGGTAGGTTTTCTGTAAATACTGAATTGATGTTTATTGTTACTATTGCAAATTTTCAGGTCAAGAAAGTTAATTCTTTTATTAGTTTCATGTTCAACTGTGAATTTAATATTTTTGTGCATTTTGCTAAGATCTGCTGCTAATGTATCTATTTCATTGCTTGTACCATCAAAAAGCAGTATTGTATTATCAACATATCTTCTGTAGTATATTATTTTGTTTGAGATGTGCTGGTTGACAGAGAAGAATTTTTGTTCTATATGGTTGATGTAAATGTCAGCCAATATCCCAGCTAAGCTACTTCCCATTGCCAAACCATCATGTTGTTGGTACAGTTTGTTGTTGAAGCTAAATTAATTATGCTCTAGAATAAGTGAAAGTATTTCTATGAGTTCACAGATCTCTGCAACACTAATTTTCTTATATTTAAGCAGATTCTTTCTTATAATGTTAATAGTCTCTTTGACAAGAATGTTCGTGTACAGGTTGACTATGTCTAGTGATGCTAATTTAGCTGTTGGTGGGATGTGGATGTCTTTAATTAAGCTTATGAGTCCATGTGTGTTATGTGTGGTGTAGTTATTTTTAAATGTATAGTATTTGGTAATGAGGTCTTTTAATTTACGGCTTATGAAGTATGCAGGGCTGTTTCTTGAGTTAACAATCGGGCAAATGGGACAATTTTCTTTATGAACCTTTGGCTGTGCACGCAGTTTTGGTGCCGAGGGATTCATTGTTATGTAGTTACGTATTTCATATTTGTTCAGTAAAAAGTTACAGTTTTGTAGTAGCTTTCGGAGTTTAGTTTGGAATTTTACTGTAGGATCTGTCTTTATTTCAGTAATATTGTTGCTATGGAAAAATTGCAAGGTTTTCTCTACATATTCTCTTTCATGCATTATGATTAAAGAATTTCCTTTGTCAGCTTTTACTATGAGTGCTTTACTTTCAGACAGTTTGCTGTTAATATTTTTCAGATCTTTAAGTTCAGTGTTTTTTCGGGTATTATTTGTTTGAAGTTGTTTCATTATCATTTCATTTGTCTTGTATGCAACTGCATTTTTCTCACATGTGTCTAGTTTTGCTGTGTCACAAGCAAGTTTTGTGCAGGCTATGAGGTTTCTAACACTGTGATTATTGAGATTTGTTCCAATATTATGTTATGAAAACAAACACTCGAAACCGACGTTTCACGTAAGTCACATGCAACTAAAATCTGTAACGCAACCATCTTTGTGTGGCGTGTTTATAATTATATTTTATTTATATTTTAGGACAATTAATCTATAAAAACACACCAAATGTCAGAAAGAAAGCGTGTAAACCGTCTGATGATGAATCACAACGATTCGAAACCGGTAACGGTTTCCTTTGAATAAGGGAACTCAAAGTAAATTTGTGGCTGGTTGCTTTCCTAACACCATCAACATTTGTCTTCAAACAACAGCCAAGGTCTCCAACATGTCATCATATGACAAAATTGCAATAAAAATAGTGATTTAATTGTCAGTTACTAAGGTTTAACGGCATAACGCCTTTGTTTTATGACCTTCGTCTTCCTTGACTGGTTGTGAACGATGTAAAGTTATTTTACCTATACGTTCTGCGGGGGTGTCGTCATTTTTAAAAAAAGATTTTAACCATGTTTCAGCCGTTATGGCAGTTACATTAATGAAGAATGTTTTTATGATCTACAGATGGCCCAGCTGTGTAGCTGAAACTAATAATCAAAATATAAAAAAAATATGTGCGATCTTGACTGTGAGGATTTTGAAACATTAATATGAAAAATGAAAGATTTGTTTGAAAGTCGTCATTAATTTCTCTTGTGTTATGCTGTCCTCCAAGCTTTTCCTTTCTTCTTAGTTACTGCAGCCCACATAAGCTGTAATCCGTATTACATATTCCAATCTTTGCGTGCCAATACTGTTTCCCCTCTACTGGTCCTTGCAGCGCTAAATTAACTACACTGACGGAAAAAAACGCAACAAAAAGAAGGAATTGTAAGACATAAACGGAAGTTCGTAGGCGTCTTTTCTACACCGAAAGATGATATCTACTCAAACTGCGCGCCAGTCTCATAGGAGTGGCGGTACTAACGCCACTGTGAGGGTGCAATTCACGTTTGCTTTATATTACACGCTGTCACGGTCGTGAGGGTTAGCTACCTTTGAGACCGGACGTGGTGAGGTGATGTTATAGAAGAATGCCTTTAAGCCCATTAGCAACACCTCACAGAGTTTGAAAGGACGTCGTGTAATCGGGCTACTAGAAGCTGGATGTTCCTTCTGCGATACTGCAGAAGACTTGGCAAAAATGTAGCCACGATACATGATTGCTGGCACTGGTGGCCACAGGAACGTACGGTCGTAAAAGAATGGGATCTGGACGGCCACGTGGCGCTACCGAGAGGGAAGACCACCATCTTTAGCGTATGACTCCGTCGCACCGTACTGCATCTGCGGCAGAAATTTCAGCAGCAGTTGGCACCACTGTGACACAACGAACTATAAAAAATCGGTTACTTCAAGGACATCTCCGAACCAGATGCCCTGTATCGTGCATTCCACTGATCCCAAACCATCGTCATTTGCTACTTCAGGCCGGCCGTGGTGGCCGGCGGTTCTAGGCGCTTCAGTCTGGAACCGCGTGACAGCTATGGTCGCAGGTTCGAATCCTGCCTCGGGCATGGATGTGTGTGATGTCCTTAGGTTAGTTAGGTTTAAGTAGTTCTAAGTTCTAGGGGACTGATGACCTCAGATGTTAAGTCCCATAGTGCTCAGAGCCATTTGAACCATTTTTGCTACTTCAGTGGTGTCAAGCGAGAGCTTGTAGTATTCCTCCTTATGTTGTGAGTGTTACTTACTGTCCTGATATGTAGAACCAGATGTAATACCTGCGTGTATTTTTTTATTCTCTGAATTGGTTTGCAGAACATACTGTCATACTATTCTGCATCGATAACAATATATGTGGTTGGTGGTACACTATTATTCGACAGTCTGATTAGGCACACGTAATGAAGCTGAGTAAGACAGCAGAAAAGATTGCAACTCCCTACTTATCTAACAGACTTCACTTTAGATTTAGATAAAAGATGGTTCAGCAATACAAGAAAAGTTCAGCCGCTCGAAACAAAACTACAGCACCCAATTGCTTAATCAAACAGACTGATTTCATGAAAACAAAAGTAAATGTGGACAGGGGGGGGGGGGGGGGTTCTACAGCAAGATATGTGGTACTCAACATTTCATTGATTCACTGTTTAACGTTACTATTTATCACCATTAATCATCAACTTAGTATTTCTTTTCATTAATATGTAATGTGAAAGCAGCAAACAATTTATCTAATGTGGTCTCTGAATCTGGCATAACCTTACGTAATCATTTTAACACAGAAAATAATAGCTATGTTAATTATGAAATTCTCAGTTATTCTTTCCATCAATTATTTCACTGATTAACCACTGATTTGCCAACAATATATTACAGATTTCACAGTCTTGGCTGAATACAGGTCACAGGTCACCGGGTTAGGATCCTGCTTGGTTTATGAGCGGGATAAATTACCAGGTGGACACAGTTGTTAATTTGGATGATGGTTATTATTCTTAAAGCAGATTTCAACTTCCTGGCACACACTGTAATACATAGCTAAAATGTCGTACCCTGTAAGCTGTGATCAGCGACGGTGGCGTTGGTGGCAACAACTGCATTAACAGCCAAGAGCAGTTAGCCATGTCGGACTTATTTCCTCTTCATGGCGATGATCCATCTTATAATCAACAGCCCGTTTTTCTCCCCATGCCACGCCGTGATAAACTGCAGTTTCCAACCGACGCAAGATGCAACAATATGGCGCACTTCACACTATGCTGGCGCTGTACGTGGTGCCTCTAAGGTCACTGGCCACCGACTGACTTTGTTCGCGCCCGGCAAAGCGCGCCAAACGTTTCCGCTCCCACCTTTTCCTACGCTTACACAGCTTTCCGTTCCTGACGGAACTACTCCATCTTTTATACTACACATATCTCATACAGCCCTAAGCGAGTGCCAGTAACTATTACATACATAATTACATTATAGCACCTTTTTACATTTAACAATTATAACAAATAGATATCTTTACAATATTTAAAAGTAAATATTACACCCTTTTTCTTAATATGTACATTCACTTTAATCTTATCAAAGAGTTTCAATATCTATTTCGCCTCAAACAAGATGTCTCTACTTCTGCTTTAACAGTTTCAATAAAAATATTTACAAAAAACATTATTTAAAAATATGAACAATAATGTCACAAGCTCACTGGAGGGCATCGTGTGGGGGGGGGGGGGGGGTCTGTTGTGCTTTCTGATGAAAGATGGTTCTGCCTCGTTGCCACTGATGGTCGTGTGTTGATTAGAAGGAGGGCACTTGAGGGTCTGCAACCAACCCGTCTGCGTTCTTGACACACTGGACCTACAGCAGGGTTATGGTCTGGGGTGCGACTTCGTATGACAGCAGAAGCATTCTCGTTATACCACGCACCTTGACTACAAATTTGTATTTTTATAAATTATAGAGCGCAGCAATCAGTCGTACTTTTTTTCAGATTTTATTACGCAAATCCAAATTTCGGCTAGTGTCTAGCCATTATCAATGCACTATTTTCTAATCTCGAAAATGTTAGTTCCCTGTTGTTCGGTGTCAGACACAGTTCTTATTGTATATGGCGGAGAGAACTTCAGGTAACGCTATCACGCCCTCATGGCCGTCCTAGTGTATCTCACAGGGATTTCAACTGTTCATTGAAGAAGCAGATCCTGCTGGAATGGCAAAAGATGTGGCAGACCTCTCAGTTGACACTGGGATGGCCCTAAGCGAAAATATAGTCTCGTACTCCTCAAAAATAAAAATAAAATAAATCTCACAGGATGGAAGGAAAGTATCCCTATAGATCGAGCGAGGTGGCGTATTGGTTAGCACACTGGACCGGCATTCGGGAGGAAGACGGTTCAAACACGCGTCCGGCCATCCTGACTTAGGTGTTCCGTAATTTCTCTAAATCGCTTCAGGCAAATGCCGGGCGCGGCCGACTTCCTTCCCCATGCTTCCCTAATCCGATGGAACCGGTGACCTTGCAGTTTGGTCCCCTCCTCCAAACCAACCAACCAGCCCATCCCTACAAGTAAAAAGGGTTCATTCAGGAAGAAAAGAAAGTATCTATCAAAAAATGGTTCTCCAAGGAAGGAAGGAAGGGTGATTAAACTCAGATCGCAGTAACAAAGTGATTGGGAGATAGTTGTTTACAAAAGAGATACCGTAACAACCACCAATCAGAGAACGAATTTGTTCGCGCCATCTGTTTTGTTCACTGTCGTCACTTCTCTCTAGAGACGACAGTTGCAGACAGTAAGGTAGTTGCTGTGATTCGTTTGTTTCATATGTTTTGTTAGTCCTCAGAATCTTTCGCGATGGCGTGCCTGAATAAAATATTTTCGAATATTTACTATTAAAAAGAGTCTTGATCACGATTTGTTTATTAAGGTGACCGGTTTCGACCACTACTGTGGTCATCTTCAGACCATTGAGTAGGAACCTCTTTCTGCTGGAGAATTGAGTAGTGATTCTCCAGCAGAAAGAGGTTCCTACTCAATGGTCTGAAGATGACCATAGTAGTGGTCGAAACCAGTCACCTTAATAAATAAATCGTGATGTTTTTAATAGTAAATATTTGTAACACATTGATCACTGTCACCCCCATAATGTATTCAAAAGTAATAGAATCTTTTCGGTTTTAAAGCTGGGCTACTTCGAATAAAACACTCAGGCATTCAGCATCTGTCTCTGCCACTGTCGTCAGGCTGGCGCTTCAATAGGTTTAAACAGGGGCGATAACAGTGTCATAAATCTTCCAGAGAGGCCTACAATGACACATGCGCGGGAAGGCGAGTTGGGCAGCTGTCGAAAACGTTTCATTTCAAGTGATATGGCTTGAAAATCGAGAATATTTTATTCATGTTGTTGTTGTGGTCCTCAGTCCTGAGACTGGTTTGATGCAGCTCTCCATGCTACTCTATCCTGTGCAAGCTTCTTCATCTCCCAGTACCTACTGCAACCTACATCCTTCTGAATCTGCTTAGTGTATTGATTTCTTGGTCTCCCTCTACGATTTTTACCCTCCACGCTGCCCTCCAATGCTAAATTTGTGATCCCTTGATGCCTCAACACATGTCCTACCAACCGATCCCTTCTTCTAGTCAAGTTGTGCCACAAACTTCTCTTCTCCCCAATCCTATTCAATACCTCCTCATTAGTTACGTGATCTACCCACCTTATCTTCAGCATTCTTCTGTAGCACCACATTTCGAAAGCTTCTATTCTCTTCTTGTCCAAACTGGTTATCGTCCATGTTTCACTTCCATACATGGCTACACTCCATACAAATACTTTCAGAAACGACTTCCTGACACTTAAATTTATACTCGATGTTAACAAATTTCTCTTCTTCAGAAGCGATTTCCTTGCCATTGCCAGTCGATGAAGGGGATGTTAGAAAAGGAAAGAAGGGGAGACTAGCCTTTAATACTACTTGGGCAACGAGGTCACAGTGATAGCGGAAAGATGAGGAAGGAAGTATCTTTCAAAGAAACCATCCCAGCATTAAGCGACAAACCCAGATCTGGAGGAATGGTGCTTCGATATCATAAACCGCACACAAATTATAAGGAGTGGAGCCTTTTAGACGCGGTTCTCACAGATGAGCCAGTTAACTGTTTCACCCAAGGACGACCACGCCACGACTTTTTCTTGTAACAGCCGGCAAGCACGAAATCTTGATTATTTCACGTTGCTGTATCCTACGATACATACCGTCGAAAATTTCAAGTCATCTGATATGCCTCAAAAAACCGTTTTATGTAGATGAAGCACTGTTACATCTGCCTCTGTAGTCATTTTCTCAGCAAAACTTTCATTTTTCGCGTAAAAAAAAAGAAAAACCACTGTTTTGCGATTTGCACAGTGTTTCACTACCCAAACGTTCTAATTCGATTTTGAAGAAGCTATTCGATAAAAAGTGATTTTTTTTTCATCTTATAGTCTAATAACAGAGCTTAATAAAGAACTGGTTTTCGTTTCGTTTTTGATCAGAGTTACAGTAAAACAGAGCACATATCTTGAAAAGTTTTCGGTAAAAAATGTAGTCCCTGGTCGCTTTATGTTCGGTGCAATTTAAAAAAAAAAATGGTTCAAATGATTCTGAGCACTATGGGACTTAATATCTGAGGTCATCAGTCCTCTAGAACTTAGAACTACTTAAAGCTAACTAACCTAAGGACATCACACACATCCACGCCCGAGGCAGGATTCGAACCTGCGACCGTAGCGTTCGCGCGGTTCCAGACTGAAGCGCCTAGAACTGCTCGGCCACACCGTCCGGCGGTGCAATTTAGGTCATACAGTGCTGCGTTCCAAACTTAGCTAAGATATCCTGTTGTTGTTGTGGTCTTCAATCCTGAGACTGGTTTGATGCAGCTCTCCATGCTACTCTATCCTGTGCAAGCATCTTCATCTCCCAGTACCTACTGCAACCTACATCCTTCTGGATCTGCTTAGTGTATTCATCTCTTGGTCTCCCTCTACGATTTTTACCCTCCACGCTGCCCTCCGATGCTAAATTTGTGATCCCTTGATGCCTCAAAACATGTCCTACCAACCGATCCCTTCTTCTAGTCAAGTTGTGCCACGAACTTCTCTTCTCCCCAATCCTATTCAATACCTCCTCATTAGTTACGTGATCTACCCACCTTATCTTCAGCATTCTTCTGTAGCACCACATTTCGAAAGCTTCTATTCTCTTCTTGTCCAAACTGGTTATCGTCCATGTTTCACTTCCATACATGGCTACACTCCATACAAATACTTTCAGAATCGACTTCCTGACACTTAAATCTATACTCGATGTTAACAAATTTCTCTTCTTCAGAAACGATTTCCTTGCCATTGCCAGTCTACATTTTATATCCTCTCTACTTCGACCATTATCAGTTATTTTACTCCCTAAATAGCAAAACTCCTTTACTACTTTAAGTGTCTCATTTCCTAATCTAACTCCCTCAGCATCACCCGATTTAATTTGACTACATTCCATTATCCTCGTTTTGCTTTTGTTGATGTTCATCTTATATCCTCCTTTCAAGACACTGTCCATTCCGTTCAACTGCTCTTCCAAGTCCTTTGCTGTCTCTGACAGAATTACAATGTCGTCGGCGAACCTCAAAGTTTTTACTTCTACTCCATGAATTTTAATACCTACTCCGAATTTTTTCTTTTGTTTCCTTTACTGCTTGCTCAATATACAGATTGAATAGCATTGGGGAGAGGCTACAACCCTGTCTTACTCCTTTCCCAACCACTGCTTCCCTTTCATGCCCCTCGACTCTTATAACTGCCATCTGGTTTCTGTACAAATTGTAAATAGCCTTTCGCTCCCTGTATTTTACCCCTGCCACCTTCAGAATTTGAATGAGAGTATTCCAGTTAACATTGTCAAAAGCTTTCTCTAAGTCTACAAATGCTAGAAACGTAGGTTTGCCTTTTCTTAATCTTTCTTCTAAGATAAGTCGTAAGGTTAGTATTGCCTCACGTGTTCCAACATTTCTACGGAATCCAAACTGATCTTCCCCCAGGTCCGCTTCTACCAGTTTTTCCATTCGTCTGTAAAGAATTCGCGTTAGTATTTTGCAGCTGTGACTTATTAAACTGATAGTTCGGTAATTTTCACATCTGTCAACACCTGCTTTCTTTGGGATTGGCATTATTATATTCTTCTTGAAGTCTGAGGGTATTTCGCCTGCCTCATACATCTTGCTCACCAGATGGTAGAGTTTTGTCAGGACTGGCTCTCCCAAGGCCGTCAGCAGTTCTAATGGAATGTTGTCTATTCCCTGGGCCTTGTTTCGACTCAGGTCTTTCAGTGCTCTGTCAAACTCTTCACGCAGTATCTTGTCTCCCATTTCATCTTCATCTACATCCTCTTCCATTTCCATAATATTGTCTTCAAGTACATCGCCCTTGTATAAACCCTCTATATACTCCTTCCACCTTTCTGCTTTCCCTTCTTTGCTTAGAACTGGGTTGCCATCTGAGCTCTTGATATTCATACAAGTGGTTCTCTTATCTCCAAAGGTCTCTTTAATTTCCCTGTAGGCAGTATCTACACTCCTGGAAATTGAAATAAGAACACCGTCAATTCATTGTCCCAGGAAGGGGAAACTTTATTGACACATTCCTGGGGTCAGATACATCACATGATCACACTGACAGAACCACAGGCACATAGACACAGGCAACAGAGCATGCACAATGTCGGCACTAGTACAGTGTATATCCACCTTTCGCAGCAATGCAGGCTGCTATTCTCCCATGGAGACGATCGTAGAGATGCTGGATGTAGTCCTGTGGAACGGCTTGCCATGCCATTTCCACCTGGCGCCTCAGTTGGACCAGCGTTCGTGCTGGACGTGCAGACCGCGTGAGACGACGCTTCATCCAGTCCCAAACATGCTCAATGGGGGACAGATCCGGAGATCTTGCTGGCCAGGGTAGTTGACTTACACCTTCTAGAGCACGTTGGGTGGCCCGGGATACATGCGGACGTGCATTGTCCTGTTGGAACAGCAAGTTCCCTTGCCGGTCTAGGAATGGTAGAACGATGTGTTCGATGACAGTTTGGATGTACCGTGCACTATTCAGTGTCCCCTCGACGATCACCAGTGGTGTACGGCCAGTGTAGGAGATCGCTCCCCACACCATGATGTCGGGTGTTGGCCCTGTGTGCCTCGGTCGTATGCAGTCCTGATTGTGGCGCTCACCTGCACGGCGCCAAACACGCATACGACCATCATTGGCACCAAGGCAGAAGCGACTCTCATCGCTGAAGACGACACGTCTCCATTCGTCCCTCCATTCACGCCTGTCGCGACACCACTGGAGGCGGGCTGCACGATGTTGGGGCGTGAGCGGAAGACGGCCTAACGGTGTGCGGGACCGTAGCCCAGCTTCATGGAGACGGTTGCGAATGGTCCTCGCCGATACCCCAGGAGCAACAGTGTCCCTAATTTGCTGGGAAGTGGCGGTGCGGTCCCCTACGGCACTGCGTAGGATCCTACGGTCTTGGCGTGCATCCGTGCGTCGCTGCGGTCCGGTCCCAGGTCGACGGGCACGTGCACCTTCCGCCGACCACTGGCGACAACATCGATGTACTGTGGAGACCTCACGCCCCACGTGTTGAGCAATTCGGCGGTACGTCCACCCGGCCTCCCGCATGCCCACTATACGCCCTCGCTCAAAGTCCGTCAACTGCACATACGGTTCACGTCCACGCTGTCGCGGCATGCTACCAGTGTTAAAGTCTGCGATGGAGCTCCGTATGCCACGGCAAACTGGCTGACACTGACGGCGGCGGTGTACAAATGCTGCGCAGCTAGCGCCATTCGACGGCCAACACCGCGGTTCCTGGTGTGTCCGCTGTGCCGTGCGTGTGATCATTGCTTGTACAGCCCTCTCGCAGTGTCCGGAGCAAGTATGGTGGGTCTGACACACCGGTGTCAATGTATTCTTTTTTCCATTTCCAGGAGTGTATCTTACCCCTAGTGAGACAGGCCTCTACATCCTTACATTTGTCCTCTAGCCATCCCTGCTTAGCCATTTTGCACTTCCTGTCGATCTCATTTTTGAGACGTTTGTATTCCTTTTTGCCTGCTTCATTTACTGCATTTTTATATTTTCTCCTTTCATCAATTAAATTCAATATTTCTTCTGTTACCCAAGGATTTCTATTAGCCCTTGCCTTTTTACCTACTTGATCGTCCGCTGCCTTCACTACTTCATCCCTCAGAGCTACCCATTCTTCTTCTACTGTATTTCTTTCCCCCATTCCTGTCAATTGTTCGCTTATGCTCTCCCTGAAACTCTCTACAACCTCTGGTTCTTTCAGTTTATCCAGGTCCCATCTCCTGAAATTCTCACCTTTTTGCAGTTTCTTCAGTTTCAATCTGCAGTTGATAACCAATAGATTGTGGTCAGAATCCACATCTGCCCCTGGAAATGTCTTACAATTTAAAACCTGGTTCCTAAATCTCTGTCTTACCATTATATAATCTATCTGATACCTTTTAGTATCTCCAGGATTCTTCCAGGTATACAACCTTCTTTTAAGATATCCTAATTCTTAAAATTCGTAGTGAAACTTTCAGCTGTCCTTTATTTTGCACAATTCGCTACTAGTTTCGGTCAATGACCATTATCAAGCTTAGCTGGTGTAAGCAGCAGGAAAGTTATAATTTGAGCAAAAGTGATTTGCTCTTTTGAGCCCACCATAGTACGTAAAAATGTTTCATAGTAATAGCTGCGTACAATAGTTTTTGGCAAGAAGCAAGTCCACATCGACAGCTGGTGAGTGTGTTACTAGCTGTCGATGTGGGCTTGCTTCTTGACGAAAACTATTGTACACAGTTATTATTGTGGAAAATTTTTACGTACTACGGCGGACTCGAAAGAGCAAACCACTTTTGTTCAAATTATGGTGTAACTTTCCTGAAGTTTGCTCCAGCTAAGCTTGATAATGGTCATTCACCGAAACTAATAGCGAAATGTGCAAAATTAAGGACAGCTGAAGGTTTTACCAAGAATTATAACAATTATTTGGCAGCTGAATATCCCCAGCTGCGAACATACGTAAATATATCCTAATTGTTTTAAAGCTTGAAGGAGAGCTACATCTCTTTCAACTCTCGAGTAAATATAGGACTTCGTCTACAACTAAACTGGCAGCAACATGCCAACTGCGACGCCATTGCTATCAACCGTATACTGTTGCTTGTGTGCGAACATGGATACCTGTCACGTCGTGCACCTTTAAGGTATATCGCATATCACAGAGCCTTAGTGAGAGCTGCACCTTTTGGAATTTGTCCGGTACAGTATAGTGTCTGTTAGGTACGGTGCAAGTGCTGTTTCCGGGAACCAGTGCTCCCAGAGACAGGGTGTGATCACCGCGTGGTCAGTTTGACAGGTGGCTCACCTGCTTTAACGGAGAATAGACCAGATGAACGAGGAGCGGCCTTGGAAAGAAACCTGAGAAAATAGTGACGTTCTTCGCACTTCACACAGATGTGCCAGAAGGATCTATTCTCAAACGCAAAGACAATCCTTGCAAAGTAAGACAACGTAAATACGAAGTCGAACGTGAATACAAAATCTCGATTGTGATGACGGATTTGTAGTGCTGCCTACGGTCTTCGCTTTATTGGAGGATTATAGGTTTATTAGCCGCGAGCAGGGTCATTTAAGGCCTAAAAGAAACACGTAGCCGCTTGTGATGTCAACCTGAGAGGGGGCCAGAGGCTACCAAGTGCAGAATTTGTTCGCAGGGTGTATCATAGTTAGCAGCGAAACATGACACAGGTTTAAAGTATACGACTATAGAAGCAAAAACGTTTCACTAAACATGGGTACACAAACAAGCCATTTGTGAGTTAATTGCGAATGTATGGTTATTTTTCTAGTTAGTGTAAACGTATCTGAAATTTTTCGGCTAAGTCTTCATCCTATTGAGCTCAAATTTCACCAAACAAGAGGTTAGTAAGAACGACAATACTGCGTCAGCTTGTTACTTACTACGATTTTGCAACGGCGACTCGAGCAAAATTTTACCAATGTCCAACGATATGGTGGCCTATAGGCAATTGACTTAGTGGGGTAGCAATCATAACTAAAATGAATATATTAATTTCACTCATACAAACTGAACGGTTGATATACAGGATGGTCCATTGATCGTGACCGGGCCAAATATCTCACGAAATAAGCATCAAACGAAAATACTACAAAGAACGAAACTCGTCTAGCTTGAAGGGGGAAACCAGATGGCGCTATGGTTGGTCCGCTAGATGGCGCTGCCATAGGTCAAACGGATATCATACATAGCATACGCCCGTTGGGTATTTTGATCACAATAGCCATACATCAACACGATATCGACCTTCTCCGTAATTGGTAAAATGTTCATTTTAACATGGGTAATGTATCACGAGGCAAATACCGTCCGCACTGGCGGAATGTTACGTGATACCACGTACTTATACGTTTGTGATTATTACAGCGCCATGTATCACAAAGAGAAAAAAGTTGTCCAACTAAAACATTCATATTTCTTTACGTACTACACGAATATGTAACAAAAAATGGAGGTTCCTATTTAAAAAAAACGCAGTTGATATCCGTTTGACCTATGGCAGCGCCATCTAGCGGGCCAACCATAGCGCCATCTGGTTTCCGCCTTCAAGCTAGACGAGTTTCGTTCTTTGTAGTATTTTCGTTCAATGCTTATTTTGTGAGATATTTGGTCCGGTCACTATCAATGGACCACCCTGCTTATTTAAATTTTATAGTTAATATTATAACATCAGGAGGAATAAAGTAAAATGGAAAAATCAAGCAATGGTATCAGCGGGAACCACACCCAAGCCAATGAATTGGGATCTCGCTGTACTTGGCAACTGGGCTATCGCACCGCTATCTCAGCTGCTTCTCTAAAATGGTCATACTTTACGCTTGCACAGTACTTTATAAGCAGTGCTCAAAGGAAAACACCGAGCTGGTGCAGTGAGCAACATAGCACCCTCAGTGCCGGCAGGGATGACGACGCATCAGGGCATGAGCAGCCGAAAACAGACTGCTGCATCCCTTCTCTCCTCCCCTGAGACGATCGTAGTGCGGCCGACAGCCGTTTCAGCACTCGACACCGGTTTTTAATTATCACGGAAAGAGCACTCTAAAACATGTTTTCGTCCATTTTATTTGCAAACCAACACGCATTCAAAGAGAAATGGCGTAACTTTAGTGCGGTTTCCTGCTCACATTCGAAGAGAAATGGCGTAATTTTAGTGCGATTTCCATCTTAGATTTGGAGAGAAATGGGATGACATAATAAAGGTCTTACCAAGAGCCGAAGGAACTGCAACTAATGTCTGATGTTCCCTGATGGTGCGCCAAATGTTATGTTTATATTAAAAATGAAGAAATTCCTCCATCTGTTATTTAAGGTGTCGACTTTATTTTGGTAACTAGTTTCAACGGTGTAACAACGTCATCTTCAGGCCCTTCGAAATATACCATACGTACAACAACCAATGTGACATCAGTAATCTATGAGTTATTATGTAAACAAATATATTATAGACATATTACATAATGGAGGAATTCAATAAACTTAATTACATTTTGGCCGTTTTCATTAAACGCAACCTTTGACTAGATCACATTTACAATATGAGTGTTATACGCTGTATACTTTACTGTATGTCTCCGTTCTGGTTAATGTTTATTAGAAGAACAACAAATATTTTACAGGTGTGACGAATTGTTTCAACTGTTAATATCTAGTTACTTCTTTTGGAGTATTGCTATGAACTTGATCGTTCTATTGACCATGTAAGCATACTAGAATTACACTACTTGTGGCCAAGGTTACTGCTGTCGATGACACAAAAACGTTGAAATAAGTTTCTTCACCGGCATGTTAACTTACATTTTTCTTCGAATGAGTAGGTTTTCGATTGATTAGTATGTATTTTGCACCACACACTACCGTTCATTAACTAGGTTCCATACTCGTTTTCCGGTTTCTTATTAGACGTTTTGCGACGTTATGATTGACGTTGTTTCAGTAACTTGCTTCACTGTCACTTTTTATGATGACAATGCAGTGTTATGCAAACATAACTATTACTACCTTAACCTCCCTTTACTATTCTTTAATAATGCAACTCACCCTATATATGTCTGATTTGCAATGCATATTCTTTTTAGCACTGTTTATTATCCATAAATGTAACGGCTTGTCACCTAAGTTTTATATATATATATATATATATATATATATATATATATATATATATATATATATATATATATAAGAGACTTCTACAGAACTTTCGCAGATAAAATACGAGGATATATCCCTCAAAATTTATGTTTCAGAAAACCGGATGGTAAATTAGCCCTAACAAACCAGGAAAACTGTCAAGTATTGGCTCAATATTTTTCTAACCTACTAAATTGCCCAGAACCTAGTTTAAGGTTTCCCAAAGAAATCTGTGCCAACGCTCAACCGGATTCATTACCACCAACACAGGAAGAAATCAAATGTCACATTAAAAACTTAAAAAATAATAGAACATCTGGCGAAGATGGCATTGTTGCAGAGCTATTAAAGAACCTAGGACCAAAGACGTTGCAAGAGCTCACAAAAATAATAACAAAAATATGGGAAACAGAAAAATTACCAGAGGAGTGGAAATGTGCCCTTATTCACCCATTACATAAAAAAGGAGACAGAACAAATGTCAATAACTACAGGGGAATCTCAGTTTTACAAGTCACCTACAAAATTCTCTCAACATGCCTGCTGAAAAGAACACAAGAGCAGCTGGAATGCCAAATTGGTGACTATCAAGCAGGCTTCCGCCCCGGTCGCTCATGCATAGAACAAATATTTAATTTAAAGACAATATTAAAACACAAAGCAATTAGAAATGCCCCCATAATTTGTACATTTGTAGATTTTAAGAAAGCCTATGACTCAATTGACCGGCAATCTTTGTTTAACATTTTAGAGGAACTTGGACTTGACTCCAAAACACTAAGGCTTATCAAAGAATCACTGACAGACACTGTATCTAAAGTTAAATTCAGGGGAGAAATCTCTGAACCTTTTCTCATAAAAACTGGAGTACGTCAAGGTGACGGGCTATCTCCACTTTTGTTTAATATAGTCCTGGATAAAGTCATTAAGGAATGGGAAAAAGAATTAAAAAACCAATCCTACTGGAAACCAATCCATCTTGGTAGAACCAAAGACAACGTGGAGATATCTTGTTTAGCATTCGCGGACGACTTGGCCATACTTGCAGATGATGAAGAAATCGCCACCAAACAAATAGAGATCCTTAAGGAATGCGCGGATAAAGTAGGCTTACAAATTTCGTTTCAAAAGACAGAATTTTTCTGTACGAAATTCCATATACACAGTTTGAACACAAAATATGGAAAAATAAATAGAGTAAAACATTTTAAATACCTAGGTGAAATTTTGGAGCCAACCGGAGGAGAGAAAGTTGCACAGAAGATCAGACAACAGAAAATGAAGAGAGCATATGGTATGACACATGAAATATACAATAAAAAATGCATCTCCTCGAACACAAAAATCAGACACTACTGCGCAGTAATTAAGCCAGCAGCACTATATGCTAGTGAAACGCTCACACTCCACACAAAATGTGATTTAGAAAAAATACTAAAAGAAGAACGCAAAATTATGAGAAAGATTTTAGGTCCAAAATTAACAGAAGAAGGATACCGGATACAATCAAGAAGAACCACAGAAACTATATCAAACCTGGCAGCAGACATAAGAAGGCGAAGATTAAAATTTTATGGACATGTCACTAGACTTCCCCCCACACGACTCACCAACAGAATTCTCACTTACATAGAAAAAGTCAAATCAACAACACCTTGGATTAGCCAAGTAAAATTAGATTTACAAAAAGCAAATATTGAACTTAAAGATGTCAAAGATAGAAAAACTTTTAGAAATAAGATGGAAAAGTGGAATGTATTGTCGGAGAAGGAAGCACTAAAGAGACCAGGAACAAAATGGACAGAAGAAAGAAAAAGAAAACATGGAGAACGAATAAAAGAAGTATGGAAGAAACGACGTCAGAAAGCTTTGCGTGATCCTTCTGGGTCCATTCGCGATAAGTAAGTAAGTATATATATACTCGTATACTCCCATTTCATTTAATGCTTGACACTGATCTGTAATAAAAACGATCAGGTATATATAATTTCATTTTTACTTATTGATACCACATAAATTGTTAATTTTGAGAATGATTGCATTTAATGAAAACGGCCAAAATGTAATTAATTTTATTGAATTCGTTCATTATGTAATATGTCTATAATATACTTGTTTACATAATAACTCATAGATTACTGATGTCACATTGGTTGTTGTATGTATGATATATTTTATAGGGCCTGAAGATGACGTTGTTACAACGCTGAAACTAGTTGCCAAAATAAAATCGACTCCTTAAATAATGCTGGAGGAATTTCTTCATTTTTAACATAAATTTATACCAGCTGACGTCCCACTGTCTCCATTTCAACTATGGATGTACGAAGATTAAGTGTTATGTTGGTTGTTAGGAAAAATGTTCTCGAACTGGCACTAACTGTGAGTGAAACGAACAATGTGAAATAAAGATTTCTGTAATTGTTGCTGTTTAAGATTACTGTGAGCCGATTGTTCACTGTTAAGAAATGGCCTATATGTTCTCCCTATTTACCCCAGCAAATAACGCTTATCACCCGTCAATACGATTTGCTTGTACCCTGGTCGCAAGTATTTAGAAGCTGTCTTCATTTTACAAAGTAATAATTCTGTGATCAAAAGAAAATCGTCTCCGCCATAGTAATTTCTACGATAGCTCGCGGCAAATGTCAACTGACATGTGGTTCAAGGTAAGTGCAAAGAACTAATCGTCGTGAACTTTGTTTTAGAAATACGATAATGGGATTTCGCTGACACAAGAAAAACTCTGCTTCCGTTTTCTATTCACACCAAATAGCAGCAGGAAATGAACACTTTTAGTTGAACGGAGATAACACCGCTAATCGAGTCTCACTGATGAGAAACGCACGTGATTCCGAATTCCGGTAAGTGACGTCCAAGTGCGGACAGTTGATTCGGAAAAGTGGCGTGCCATGTTATCAGCGATATGGCCGCCGCTTATCAGATACGAGATAAAGTACCTCCACCCGGCTTCGCTGGCGACTCTGTCCACTTTACATTGTTCTGTATTGCAGAGTGGAATGTTAAAATACACATATTCGTTTCTTATGGATAAAAATATCGTACTGAAGTCGGTAAACGTGAGCTAGAAAACCATAGACAGCAGCACTAGTGTTAATAAGTTCCTTCGTTACCCACTCGTTTTATGTAGCTTTTCCCACTGTTGTTCAGTATACGAAGATAGTTATGAGTGCAATGTGCTTACTACGCAAATATGTATAGCTTGTTATGGTGCAAGTATTTCTATTGGACGCCAGCTCGATGACCTGCGT
Organism: Schistocerca nitens; assembly: GCF_023898315.1. Taxonomy (NCBI): domain Eukaryota; kingdom Metazoa; phylum Arthropoda; class Insecta; order Orthoptera; family Acrididae; genus Schistocerca; species Schistocerca nitens. The sequence goes on from NC_064618.1 coordinate 782,197,527, forward strand.
GTTCCTAACCTATCTGATTAGGGAAAGGAGACCTACACTTTAACGTGAATTCGAAACCACATGCCGTTTCTGACGACTCCTCAGATGTTGAGAGGAGAAGACTACGTTAGAACGAAGACTGAAACATTCGTGGTCCTATCCAGTTTCGATACTACAGCTTCTCGGTTTTCAGGCACGTGCCTTACTACTAGATCACAAGGACCGACAAATACGTAGATAATTCATCTACAGTGTGGTCAGAAACAGGCTGGAAAGCCTCTAAGGATGTTGCTGGGTAGGTTATGATGAGAAATAATTAATAAGAAAAATATTCCTTAAGCCAAACAGGCAGCTGTGTGTACAAATTCTAGTGGCCCGCCAGAGTCGTTGTCGTCAAACGTGTTCTTCGTTTGATTTCCTAAAACGGAACGAGAGAACGATGAAAAAACTGAACGTGGGACGGTAGTAGGGACCGAAGCCGAGTCTAAAGCTGTCTAGTGCTCTGTTATCTACACCATGAGAACAACTGACACTACTTGTCTTTGGCGGGCCGCTGGAATTTGCGCACACATCAGCCTGATTGGCTAACTCCATTACTAACTGGGAAACGACGCAACGTAACAAATGTTTTCCTTAATAGCTATTTATCAGCACAACCTACCCTACAACACCCTCAAAAACTTTTCAGACTATTTCTGACTATCCAGCATTTGGTTTGAGAGTGTCAAAATAAGGAACATATAACATGGCCCAATTTTTTGTTGTCATTAACTTAGAAGCTTAGTTTTCTTACATTGCCAAGGGACTGTAGACTTACGTACTTGACATAAATTTCAGTTCGATACCTCTGCCCGTTCCTGAGACAAAAAGGGTCTTAGCTGTCGGACAGAGAGACAGACACATAGACGGACAAGAAAGTGATCTTGTAAGTATAAAGTTACCGTTTTTACCGATTGAGGTACAGAACTATGATAACAGATAATTAGGGTAATGAAGACAGTTGCCTCTGGAGAACCACGCTGTGTTTTAACGAATTTTAAGTTACGACTCTTCCAGGATCATAAATAAATGACACGCATTTATTTGAAATCACGCCGAATGTTTTCAGCATTAAACAGGTAACTATACATTTATCAAACCAGACATAGGAATGATTTTCTTAGAGAAGTGAATAGCAAGGCCTTATATCGGAAAGGTGTCCTACCCCAAACTAAATAATATCGGTTATCTATCTTCATAAATAAAGAACACGTGAATTATACACTTTGACACAGATCTCTCACTTCGTTCAGAAATAGTTCTGGTACTGCTCCTCTCTCTTGTTTCGGTACAGTCAGATATCCTAAACAGCGTCGAAGTGGAACAGCGTAGAACAATAATGTTTGTGTGAGTGAAGTTCAGTGCGAGCAGCAGTGTGTGTAGAGTAGTATTCCCAGGAGGAATTATCAGTTTTCACTCGAAGTAAAAAAAAGTCCTGTAAACATGAACTCTAAAAAGCATACCTAAGAGTTATGAGCACTTGTTCGTCTTCGATACTGTGGAACAAATCCCATCCACTGCTGGCTATTTGTCTTCCACATTTTTAGAAGTGGTGGTATGGACCAAAAAAAGCGAAAAATATCTAGTAAATATGGGCTCAAAATGGCATACCTTAAGAGCTATGAATACTTTTTCATCTTCACCACTGTCAAACACATCGCTTCTACTAAAACAGTGTTCATAGTGAGAGAGGCCAAGTTACTCTCTCAGCTACTTCTCGCATACGGAAAATTATTAACAATTTTATTACAACCTCATGCACCTTGAATGAGACTCTAGAAAGTTAACAGCCTGAGCAGACATAGATGGAGCCTGGTAGGGCGCTAAAATAAGAGATATTTTTATGGTTCTTAGCTGGTAGAACCTGCATGTTGGGAATGGAAAGCAATCGGGGCGAGCCCATCCCTCAGTAAATCTTGTCAGACAGGTCCACAGCCATACAGGGCAGACAGATCAGCTCCTCACTGAGACAGGTCTCCAGCAGAACAATGCTGTGATACCTGCCACGGCGCCAGCGGAAGCCTGGGCTGGGACAACCGTCTGAAGGAATTTGTCTTCACAGTGGAGTCGTAAACTGAGCATTGTGTGCAGAGGCACATGTAACAAAAATTCACCTGTTTTCGTGTTCGCTGATAGTGCAAATAGGCCAGTGAACCACTTCCCCCGGCTGCCTTGGTTGTATAAGAAAAATCCGGCGTCTGAGAAACGTTTAGAGATAGAATCTTTATTATACCTCGTAGCTAGGACTAACAAGCTCCAAGGAACAGGCGATTAAGACAAAGGTCTTTAAGATTGTATCTGTTTGCTTGTTGCCATGGGAAGCGAGACGACGTCAGAGAAAATCGTCTCTTCCCCCTCTGCGAAAACTTAAAAAAGCCAGTAATTGGTGGTTTCTTTCTTTTTCAGAGATGAAGGTTTCTTAACTCTTGCTCTGATTCGACATGAATTTGTGCTGACGTGTGAGAGGGGAGATTTAGCGCCTCTAGAGCCCTGTGATTGGCTCAAGGTGGGGTGAAGGATGTATCGTTGGTGCACTTTGTGGGGAAAGGAATTTTTTTTCTGGAGAGGTGCGAAGCACTCAGGTGCGGAACTTTGGTTTGGGACACACTTGTAGTAGAGGCTCTGGCATGTGTGGTTGGTACTTGGGACCTGTCCTGGCACTTGCGAGTAATTTAGACTGGGGAGTCTGTGGTGAAGTTCTTACTGTACCGACAGTGTGACTTCAAATGTCTCGGACTACTCGTTTTCTGTAGGCAAAGTGCCTCTATCTGTGTTGCTTTCTTAAGTAAACTGTGTTACGAGACTATCCTGACAATTTACGTTTGCAATTATGTGTCAATTCTCTCTCCAGCATGATTTGCTTTGTTATTGTCACTAATTCTGCTTTTGTATCACGACTTGTTTATTGATGCTTATCATGATCTGTGTTTTACAAACGTAATAACTTATGAAAACTTGTTTCTTGTTGTGTATACTGTAAAATTGTGGGATTTGCTTATATGTACAGGGACTGGACGAAAATATGGAAACACTGAAAAACACAACAGATTACCAAGGCCAGTACGTAGAGGGAAACCCGTTGGCATTCAAAACAGCTTCCAGCCGTCTCGGAATGGATACATCATACAGATCCCGAATGGTTTTCAAGGGGATCTGACACCATTCTTGCTGCAAAACAGTTGCAAGTTTAGGTAACGGTGATGAAGATGGCTAGCAATCACACACCCATCTTTCCTAAATAGACTATTAAGGCTCAATGGTTTTGAGATGTGATGACTATGATGGCCAGGATAGATACCGAACTTCATCCTCGTGCTCATAAAACCAGTTCTGGACGATGCGACTGGAAGCTGTTGTGAACAGGGCTCCTATCGCCTTGGCACACATCACCATTGGGGAGCAAACATTGTACCATTAGATAGATCAGCTGAAATAACGACATAACCTCTGGCACTAATGCGACCTTGAAGAGTAACCACTGGACCCATGGAATACCACAATATGGCTGCGAAAATCGTCACCGAGACCCCGCCATGTTTTTTCTCTTGGTACGTAAATCGGCCAGAAATAGAAAACAGTGTGAAACAAGACTCGCCCGACTAAATGACTTTCTTTCGTTACTCTGTAATGCAGGTTTTATGGCTACAGCACCACGTTTTTCTGCTACGGGCGTTCAATCGCTGAAGACCGGTTTTGGAATTTCAACTCATTCTACAGTTCCCTGGTTAAGGAGCTCCGTTCGTGTTGATGATGATGATGATGTTTGGTTTGTGGGGCACTCAATTGCGCGCTCGTCAGTACCCGTACAAATTCCCAATCTGTACACAGTCCAGTCTAGCCACTTTCACAGTTGATGATGGAATGATGAGGACAACACAAACACCTAGTCCCCGGGCGGAGAAAATCCTCAACTCGGTCGGGAATCGAACCCGGGACCCCGCTAGCTACGATAGCCACTAGACCACGAACTGCGGACTCCCTTCGTGTTGTTTTGGTGCTGACAGGGTTTGCGAGCACTACATTCAATTCTGCAGTGACTTTTGTAGCTGTCACAACCCTCTTCAGTGGCCATCTGTCACGATCACTCAACACCCACTTTCGCCTGCGTTGTGACCTAATGGATAATCTTTTTCCGTTTTCCCTGTATGGGATATAAAACTTCGATATGGTGCCTCTTGAAAGACCTAATTCCTTGCCTCCTTTGATTATGGAAGCACACATTCTTCGAACACCAACGGTTTGCCCACGTTAGAATACACTTCGCCACGACATAATGCACTCACAGCTGCACAGAACACTGTTCTAACCACTACTGACACTCGCAACATAAGGAGAACGTTGCACAGGTGCGGTTTGTGGTCAAATACATAAGCGCATCATCCAGACTTGGTTCAAATGGTTCAAATGGCTCTGAGCACTATGGGACTTAACATCTGACGTCATCAGTCCCCTAGAACTTAGAACTACTTGAACCTAACCAACCTAAGGACACCAGGCACATCCATGTCCGAGGCAGGATTCGAACCTGCGACCGTAGCAGTCGCGCGGTACCGGGCTGGAGAGCCTAGAACCGCTCGGCCACCGCGGCCGGCCTCCCGACTTGGCTATCATCTGCATTTGTGTTCAGGCATGCATTTCCCCCGGTATTTCCAACCCGTCTACTTTAATAGACCCAATTTTTAGACTGAATTCAAAACAATGAATATTTTTGTAAACTATCAACAAATTTGATTCTTAGATGCTGACTTTATCTTAAATTATCATCTACCTTTCTTGCTTTGCTGGTATCAGACGTTTTCTCTTAATTTTCTTTTAGCGACTCTGTTGACTTTTTTGTAACTAATATCTGGTAATGATTTGTATATTTATATGAAAAATGTCAACTCAAGTCGTGGTTTGGCGTCCACTTTAGATTGTTGGGCTCTGTAACTAACTGTACGAGTCAAGTCAAAGTCGGGGAAAGGCAAGGGCATCTACATCTCTACTGCACAAACCACCTTATGGCATATAGCGAAGAGCGCTTCACGTACTTTCATCAACATCCTCTCCTGCTCGGTTAGTGAATGGTGCCTAAGGAGAATGACCGTTATTATGTACCTGGATGAGTTCTAATTTCTGTGATTCTCTCCGCCTATGATCATTTCATAGGGTGTATGAATGGCGAAGCAGTATACTGACAAGTTCTCGTTGATATGTAGGCTCTTAGAATTTTAACAGTATACTTCACCATTATGCAGACCTCTTACGGCGTCTGCCAGAAAATTGGTTGAGCATCTCCGTACCGATCTCATGGGCACTCAACGAGCCCGTGACGAAACGCGCCATTGTTCCTTGGATCACTTCTGTCTGGCTTCACAGACTGGCTATCTGAGACTGACCAGTCGAAAAAGTGCTTTGTACAAGGTTGAGATTCTCTTACGACTCTTACGATGAATTTTCTCCTGGAATCTACTTTTCCTTTAACAAGTTTTATCAGGCCATTTCGGATGTATACTCCTCGAATATTGTTGTTGTTATTGATTCCCCAAGGACCATATATAGTAAACTACAGTTGTGTTCAAGCCGTTCTTCTGACTGAAAACAGCATTCGTCCTTACGTACTAATAACAAAGTAATCAATAGAAGAAGAATACCACATCGTGAAATATTAACCAAGAGCGGAAGACAGTAATATCACACGTTATGGGATGAGGCCTGGATGGTTTGTTTGTTAAGTGAACGAAAAGTGAAGGTAAATTATTGCAGAGTGATACATTGGGACTTGTGGTAAATACGATTAGATACGAGTTGTGCAGCACTGCGGCATATGTAACGTCACTGACTCGTTGAAGGAAATTTTGGTCGACAAAACAGTACTCTTTTGCTGAATGGCAACTATCGATATGTCATATTTAGGAATTCTTCCGTCACTTCCTGGTGGGACGGTTTCAAATTTAAGGTTGAAAAACAAACTAATTGCGTTTTTGTTCTATCAGTGTTTCTTGATTTTCAGTCGGGAAGGAACTGACTAGCGTCTGCCAAACACACGAGTGTGTAGCAACCAAACACTAGAAACTAAGTTTATATCAACATACACTGAATTTTGTGTTTCTTGATTTTCAGTCGGGAAGTAACTGACTAGCGTCTGCCAAACACACGAGTGTGTAGCAACCAAACACTAGAAACTAAGTTTATCTCAACATACACTGAATTCTTGTTGATGAAATTAGGTGAGATATGTCAGACAGAGCGCTCATCATTAGTCTCATGCACCGAACACGTTAAATTTTTTTTTGAATCGGTAGTCTTCTGACTGATTTGATGCGGCCCGCCCACGAATTCTCTCCTGAGCCATCCTCTTCAGCTGAGCGTAGCTCTTACAACGCACGTCCTCATTTATTTGCTGAATGCATTCCAATCTCTTTCTTCCCCTACAGTTTTTAGCCTCTACAGCCCTCTCTAGTACCACGGAAGGCATTGCCTGATGTCTTAACATATGTCCTATCATCCTGCTCGTTCGGCTTGTCAGTATTTTCCACATATTCCTTTCCTCTCCGATTCTCTTCATTCCTTATCAGTCCACCTAATTATCATAATTCGTCTGTAGCACCACATCGCGAACGCTTCGATTTTCTTCTGTTCCAGATTTCCCGTAGTCCATGTTTCGCTACCATACAATGGTATGCTCCAAACGTACATTCTCAGGAGTTTCCTCCCCAAATTAAGACCTATGTTTCATACCAATAGACTTCTCTTCGCCAGGAATGTCCTTTTTGCCGATGCTAGTCTGCTTTTGATGTCGTCCTTGCTCCGTCCGTCATTTGTTATTTTCCTGCCTGGCTAGGAAGTCCTTAACTTCATCTTCTTCGTGACCATCAGTCCTAGTGTCAGGTTTCTCACTGTTATCATTTCTGCTAGTTCTCATTGTTTTCGTCTTTCTTCGATTTACTCTCAGTCCATATTCTGTACTCATTAGACTGCTCATTCCATTCAGGAGATCCTGCAAGTCTTCTCCACTTCTGGATAGGAATGTCATCAGCGAATCGTATCCTTTCACACTGAAGTTTAATCCCAATTCTTAACCTTTCTTTTATACCCATCATTGCTTCTTCGATGTACAGATTGAACAGTAGGGGCGAAAGACTACAGCCCTGTATTACACATTTTTTAATCCGAGCACTTCGCTCTTGGTCGTCCACTCTTATTATTCCCTATTGGCTCTGGTACTTATCGTATATTACCCGTCTCCCTATTACTTACCCCTATTTTTCTCAGAACTTCGAACATCTTGCGCCATTTTACATTGTCGAAAGCTTTTCCAGGTTGAAAAATCCGATGAACTTGTTTGATTTTTCTTTAGTCTTGTTTCCGTTATCAACAGCAGCGTAAGAATTACCTCTCTGGTGCCCTTATCTTTCCTAAAGTCAAACTGATCGTCATCTAACACTTCCTAAATTTGCTTTTCCATTACATTGTTAAATTACAAGTTACATGATGGGTGGTATCAAACACGATACATAACGAAACTGCACAATAAATATACAAACTGTGTGATTGTAATACTAATTGTTTTAAGAAAAAGAAAGCACAGTTTATTGTGGTACAAGTTAGTGAAGAAGAATGTGATAATCAGGTTTGAGCTCTGGTAGTGTGCGCTGGTTCAGTGGATCACGTGGGAGTGGGAATACTCTCAAGTGCAACCGATCTTTCAGAACAAGGTGGGGATTCTGTGCCACAAGCTTGTTTACCTCAACTACTTCTAGTAAGCTAAGCTTTTTATCTTTATCGGTTATTTGCAACAGTTGTATTGTGACTTTGTGCACGTGACATTTTCAGCAAAAGTGGAGTCTGACTTGTGTAATCTCCAACTACATTCGCATAGAACTGTAGCAGGTACAATGACTGGGTACGATCCAGTCAACCGGCAAGACACTCCTTGACATCCATCCCAATGATCACATTCATCAGATTTGTGCGCCTCTGTGGAATCTTCCTGACAGATGTATTAGCTACGAATATATTACCTAAGGCTGATGCATGAAAATTTATGCCGGACCATGGCTCGAATCCGGGTTTCCCACTTGTCCTGAGCGGTCGCCTTAACCAGTTCGACTATTCAGGAATGCTTTCATGACTGACCTCAGAGTACCCTGTGTCATACTGTCTACGACACCATCGCTCACAACTTTGCTTGGTTTCCCGTCACATGATTTCAAACATATTCAACTTTAGTATTACGATAGTCATTTCGCCTATCGAGGCCTGCAATATTTATTTTTAACCATGTCTCAAGCAACATACACTGATGACTATCTTGCAGCTGTACTAAATTTATGAAATTTATTCGCAATTGCGGAATTTTTCTCACAGCTGATGTCAGGAAGGAAGAAAGGGAAGCCATAAGGGGAGAGGTAGAGGAGATGGAAGACCAGTACCAAAGGAAAGAGAGGATAAAATCTATAAGAAAATTAAAGAAGGTACTCAAGAATATAGACAGAAAATAACAAAATTTAAGGGCAGAAAGGGGCATTTGCTGACAGATAAACGAGATATTCCGGAGAGATGGAGAGAATACTTCAAAGGACTTCAGGAGGAAAAACTTACCAGAGGTAGTAGGCCTTCTAATACACTGGAGATCCAAAGATAGAAGAATCCATATTAGAAGGTGTACAGAAGGTAGTGCAAAGTCTTAAAAATTACAAAGCAACAGAAACTGTTGGAGTAACTGTAGAACTGTTGAAAAATGGGGGAACAGGCTTCCACAAGTGACTCCACAAACTTATCAAACTGATACAGAATCAGTAAAGGATCCCAAAGAGCGAGCCTTGGATGTAATCCAGCCAATACATGTAAATGAAAACAATACTTGTTGTTCGAATTACCAAGACATTACCATGTTGAATGTAATCTCTAAGATTTGTAGTATTATCTTAAATAGGCTAGTTTCATATGCAGAAGAGATTCTGGAAGACTACCAGTGTGGATTTCGGGGTAAGGTCAACAACAGATCAACTATTCGTGCTGAGGTAAATACGTGAAATGACGCACCGGGGAGAGATGAAAATGTGTGCCCCGACCGGGACTCAAACCTGGGATCTCCTGCTTGCTTGGCAGACGCTCTATTCATCTGAGCCACCGAGGACACAGAGGATAGTGCGACTGCAGGGATTTATCTCTGGCACGCCTCCCGCGAAACCCACATTCTCAACTTATTGTCCCGCACTACATTCGTAGTGCCCCCGCCCATTCTACTCATTACTCGCGGCGCGTTGCGATTCCCGTAAGAGTTCGGGCACTGTTTGTGCATTCGCACAGAAGAAGAAGATGGTCAATTGGGCGGTGAGCCTTAACTATATATATACTAAGATGGTATCTGTTCTTTCGGACATGTCCGAAAGAACAGATACCATCTTAGTATATACAGGGTGAGTCACCTAACGTTACCGCTGGATATATTTCGTAAACCACATCAAATACTGACGAACCGATTCCACATACCGAACGTGAGGAGAGGGGCTAGTGTAATTGTTTAATACAAACCATACAAAAATGCACGGAAGTATGTTTTTTAACACAAACCTACGTTTTTTTAAATGGAACCCCGTTAGTTTTGTTAGCACATCTGAACATATAAACAAATACGTAATCAATGCCGTTTGTTGCATTGTAAAATGTTAATTACATCCGGAGATATTGTAACCTAAAGTTGACGCTTGAGTACCGCTCCTCCGCTGTTCGATCGTGTGTGTCGGAGAGCACCGAATTACGTAGGGATCCAAAGGGAACGGTGATAGACCTTAGGTACAGAAGAGACTGGAACAGCACATTACGTCCACATGCTAACACCTTTTTATTGGTCTTTTTCACTGACGCACATGTACATTACCATGAGGGGTGAGGTACACGTACACACGTGGTTTCCGTTTTCAATTACGGAGTGGAATAGAGTGTGTCCCGACATGTCAGGCCAATAGATGTTCAATGTGGTGGCCATCATTTGCTGCACACAATTGCAATCTCTGGCGTAATGAATGTCGCACACGCCACAGTACATCTGGTGTAATGTCGCCGCAGTCTACCACAATACGTTGTTTCATACCCTCTGGGGTTGTAGGCACATCATGGTACACATTCTCCTTTAACGTACCCCACAGAAAGAAGTCCAGAGGTGTAAGATCAGGAGAACGGGCTGGACAATTTATGCGTCCTCCGCGTCCTATGAAACGCCCTTCGAACATCCAGTCAAGGGTCAGCCTAGTGTTAATTGCGGAATGTGCAGGTGCACCATCATGCTGATACCACATACGTCGACGCGTCTCCAGTGGGACATTTTCGAGCAACGTTGGCAGATCATTCTGTAGAAACGCGATGTATGTTGCAGTGCTCTCCGATACACACCATCGAACAGCGGAGGAGTGGTACTCAAGCGTCAACTATAGGTTACAATATCTCCGGATGTAATTAACATTTTACAATGCAACAAACGGCAATGATTACGTATTTGTTTATATGTTCAGATGTGCTAACAAAACTAACGTGGTTCCATTTAAAAAAACGTAGGTTTGTGTTAAAAAACATACTTCCGTGCATTTTTGTATGGTTTGTATTAAACAATTACACTAGCCCCTCTCCTCACGTTCGGTCTGTGGAATCGGTTCGTCAGTATTTGATGTGGTTTACAAAATATATCCAGCGGTAACGTTAGGTGACTCACCCTGTATATAGTCTTGACAGAGCAGAAATGCTGTCTGATTTGCTACTACTTGGTATACCATCTAAGTATGTTTCACTTATTCAAGCAACATTGACTGGTTCCAAGTCTGCAGTACGAGTTGAAGAACTCAGTAAATGGTTTAGCATTAGTAATGGAGCCTAACACCAGGCCACCATCTCTGCAGTGCTTTATAAACTGACTCTTAAATCAGCTATTCGAAAGCTTCGAATGTCTGGTTATTTAACCGCAAAGCAAACCCAGATATGTGCATATGCTGATGATGCAGCATTTACTGGTAGAATAAGAGTTTCACTAGAAAGAACAATATGTCAGCTGAAAGAAGCCGCCCTACCTAGATGTCCTGGTATTAATGAAATGAAGACTAAGTTCAAGAATTTCAACAGGAAGGAAAATAATAACTTAGATAAACTATCAGCAGCAGAATTAGATTTTGAAAGTGTGCAGAAGTTTGTCTGTCAGATTTAATATGAACAGGACGAATTCGATGTACACTGAAATAAAACTGAGCGTCCTAAATGGTAACAGATGCTTCCATACGTTTAAGAACGTTTTGGCCTCTAGATTATTAAATAGACAACTGAAACTGCAAATGTATGATGTGACTACGCCAGTTGTAACATACAGCTGTGAAACACTGCTGTACTGATGAGCAGCAGCTCAGAATATTGAAATGAATGCACTGCGCAATATCTATGGGAACGTTGAACTGGATCGCTTCATAGAGGGAGCTGACATTGTAAGAATAACAAAAATAGAGGAACAGCCTGGTTTCGACATGTCCTTAGGATGGATACTGGAAGAACAGCTAAAAAGGTTTTCGAATGGAGGGCAACTGGAAGAAGACAGAGAAGAAGGCCACGAAAGCGATGGGTAGATTATGTGGAAGAAAATATAAACTCTCCACAGTTGCAGGAGAGCGGTGAACCGTGCTGGAGAGGGCTGAATGTAGGAATTTTTTTTTAAGAAGCTAAGATCCACTCTGGACAGTAAGGTCGTGAGAAGAAAAAGAAGAAGAGTACTAATGTTGAATGTTTGTCTACTTGAAACCCTGTGGCGAGAATCCAAGTAAAGTTACGAGCTATGGGGTCGTAGACAGTATGATACTTGGAAGTTTGGGTCGGTCCTGGGAGCATCCTCAAATAGCCTAAGTGGTTAAGGCGACCGCTCATGACAAGCGTGAAATCCGGTTTCGAGTCCCGGTATGTCACAAACTTTCATTTGTCACCAATAGTAAATATATTCATACATTATGTAGCTAATGTCAGAAAGATTCCGCAATTTCGAATAAATTTCATAAATTTAATATAGCCACAAGATCTTCACCAATGTCTGTGTCTTCAGATGTTGTTAAAAATGGGTATTATAAGCCCTGACACGCAAACTGACGATCGTAATACTAACTTTGAATACGTTTATCTCCTTCGAAGCCCCGTGTTGGGAATCCAAGTAAAGTTGCGAGCATGGAAGCTTGAGTCGATTCTGAAAGCATGCTCGGACAGCCGAAACTGCCCATTGATGGCTCTGAGCACTATGGGACTCAACAGCTGTGGTCATAAGTCCCCTAGAACTTAGAACTACTTAAACCTAACTAACCTAAGGACATCACACACATTCATGCCCGAGGCAGGATTCGAACCTGCGACCGTAGCAGTCGCGCGAGTCCGGACTGCGCGCCTAGAACCGCGAGACCACCGCGGCCGGCTCGGTCCATTGATCAAGAATATATTCCGAGAAGACGTATCCGGATCCCAGCTGTGGAGAGTTGGGACTGGACAATGTTTACTTTCTGATGTTCCACGTGGTCGTCGCTCTTATGTTGTACTACCGGAAGCGTGTTCTCAGTTTGGTTGTATTCTCCTTTACACTATTTTCTAACAAGATACTATGGCTTCGCCAAGGTTTAACTTGTATTGTAATTTCATTATATTTATTGTTGTTGGGGCCATATGAGTTCACTGTCCTTAAAAGGCTGTGGGAGGGCGTACCAAATGAATATTCTTCTTTGACTGTGTTCGTAAAAGGAATACGTGGTGTATATGAAGTGCTTTCCGCTTTGCGAATTAAAAGAAAAAAAAGTGTTTAAGGAGACCGCTCACGACAAGTGAAAAACCTGGGTTAGAGTTCGATCCGGCACAAATTTTCGTGCCGCGCGGGATTGGCCGAGCGGTCTTAGGCGCTGCAGTCATAGACTGTGCGGCTGGTGCCGGTGGAGGCTCGAGTCCTCCCTCGGGCATGGGTGTGTGTGTTTGTCCTTCGGATAATTTAGGTTAAGTTGTGTGTAGGCTTCGGGACTGATGACCTTAGCAGTTAAGTCCCATAAGATTTCACCCACATTTGAGCAAATTTTCGTGTGTAACTAATAGGTAATATCTTCATACCTAGTGCAGTTATTCTGAGAAAGATTTCACAATTGTGAATAAATTTCATAAATGTAGTAGTATAGCTACAAGATCGTCTCGAATCTCTGCTTCTTCAGACATTCTTAAAAGTAAGAATCACATTCATCTCCACAAACGTTTACCAGAATATGATTTTCATTAACATTTACATTGTTTTCCTTATTACCTTTAGTAGTACATTGACACAACTTGTATATTTTAATACTGTGTCTTTAGTTATGTACTGTGTTTGATGCTGTCCATTTTGTAAATTGCAATCTAATTGTAATTTAGCGCATCTGGTGCATAACAAGTGTGATGAGCGTTCTATTTGACATTTCTTACCTCAATTTCAAGACGAAAGAGTCATTATGTGTTGATAGTCCCTTTGTTCCAGTTTTTTGATTCCAACACGCTAGTGTCTCTTGTGGACTTATTCGGTTTTTTCCTTAACGTAGCGAAAACTGATTCGAAATAAAAAACGTTAGCAGAACAGAAAAGCAGTTTCAACGTTCTGCACCGCAATTTCGTATGAGGGCTCATTTCAATGGTTTGCATAGTCTTAAATTACACAGATGGGAGGAACCATTCCAACCGAGACCTCTGCAATCTTGTATTTGGAGTGGTATACATGTAATGTGTAGCTGTACGAGATGCAACAGGTAGCTCAGTTGAAAAACACTGCCACATAATGTGGAGGCCCGGAACGTAGTAACGATGAGACTTAAGTTTTAATTGGCTACAAATTTGCGAGTAGCATACTTTTCAGATGTAGCGCTTTGTAGTTGAAATGTTTCGATTAGATAACTCTGCTGTTTTCAAGATTACAAGCCCTTCCGTGTGGCAATTAGCCTTTATATAACCAGATATCGACGAGAAATGAGTTCTATAAACAGTCTCAGTTTAGTTATTTGCAAGTAAATGTTGGAGACAGTGTAATGAAGGTGTCAGTTGAGTAACGGTTGAAAAAATATGAGGAATCTATATGCATTACTGAGTACCTGTCAGACAAGAAGAAACAGTTAGTAGTTTAAGGAGATTTCAATGCAGATTTCTTAAAAGACTCTGACACAAATATAAACTGGAATCATTTTTTGGCTGTTTCAATATGATTTCAGTGGCAAATTTTCCACCTAGCGTACGGTAGGCAGGCCATGATTAATAACATTTTTACAGACAGTACTCAGGCTGTGACAAATAATGTGTGCCACATTGTCAATGGACTGTCTGATCATTATGCACAGTGAACGGAAATAAACAATGCAGCACCTTACAGGTCTGAGGATGTTGGTGCAAAGAGTGAGGCTTATTAATGAGAACAGATTACGATGCTTTAAGAATATGTTAAAAGAGGTGGTATGGGATGAGGCACTTACAGTGTTTTCAAACGAAAAGTGTCGAATACTTCCGATAAACGTGGGTCCAGAAATGCATACTTTCTGAGGTAAGTCAAATAAACATAATTCCGAAAATGCATACTTTTTGCGATAGCACATTTTACAGAAGATGCTCAGTGTGGCGTCCATTCATGACAATGCACCGCTCTGCCCTCCGCCGTAAGGAATGACGCAGCGTTTGAAGTATATCCGCTGTTGTTGTACCTGCTGGCACGCATTGAAGACGTGACTTTGTAGTGTCCGCACGTCGTTTATCGACGTGACGTAGACCAATTCCTTCAAGTATTCCCATAACCAAAATTCTAACGGGTTGAGGTCTGGGGAACGAACAAGCCAAGGTGTGGGGCTCCCGACCGATCCACCAGTCCTGAAATTTCTGTGTCAGGTGCTCGCGCGCATAGTGACGAAAGCGTGCCGGTGCGCCATCATGCGCGAATCACATCTGTATTCGCTGCTGCAAAGGCACTGCCTCCAGCAAGGTAGGCAATGCATTATTGAGAAAGTCCAGATAATGCGCCCCATTTAACCTTTGTGGTAGCACATATCGCCCTATTAATCTATCGCTAAGTACGCCTACCCATACTTTGACTGAGAATCGGTGTTGATGCCCTCTTTCCTGAACTGCTTGGGTATTACATGCTGGTTATCGAAATTCACAACACCATCTCTTGTGAAACCTGCCTCATCGGTAAATAAAATCTTGGATGTGAACAGTGGATATGAGGCACACTTCTGCAACAGCCATTGACAGAATCCCCATGATGATCCTCTGGCCTCAGGGCAGCCGGCTCAGACACACCGCCTGCTGCTGCTAAGCGTCGCACACTGGTCCCAAGGGGTTTCTTCCACCGAACGTAGCACACGCTCCTCCGTGTCAGGCGTGCGGACTGTGCGGGGCCTTCTACTGTCAGTCTCCGTCCGAGGTGCAGGGGTATCTGTGTCCCTCACTCGTTGGAAAAAAGCCTGCCGAACACCTTAGCACAGGGCATTCTGCTCTGTGGATATTTTTCAGCGTGGAGGGCACGGACTCGCAGACTACATCTATTTGCTAAACCAGAGAAGAATATCGTGTCCACCATTTCACTTGTCGAGTAGTAAACTCCCTTTGCTAACAAGTGGTGGAAAAGAGAAAATGTAAATGTACTACACTATTTGTACATACAAACAGTGCAGTAACATTGAATCCGCGTTTGGAAGAAGGTAAAACACCATGATATGTACTCAGGGCTGACAGTAAGGCACACAAAAACCACGAAAACTAACGTGCCTACAAAACTACTCGAACCACACAATTGACTGCAAACCACATAATGGTAGGTAGACTACCGTGAGTAAAATATCATAATACCCCACTGACCCATTTAACGGAGCACCATCGCAACGACTGTGCTAATATCCGCAACCAAGTGTCACGCAGCCCTTCCTATAAACACATGATTATCTGGGAAAGTATGGGTTTCCGGACCCATATTTCGATGAGATCTACCACCTCTCAAAGTGTTCGACATTTTTTAACACACTGTATAGAAAGAGGTATTTACGTGAAATTCAATATGCTCCATAATAAATATTTGTCAATATTTCATAATAGCTTACCTAAAAAGTTATACAGAAAGTCTATTAGAGAAATAAGAAAGCCATGGATAACTAAAAGGATTAAAATATCGTGTAAGAGGAAAAGGAAAGTTTATAGAGGATGTAGCTAAATCCCCTCTGCAGACGTCGAGGACACGTAATGGGTACCAAGACGGGTAAATTTAGCACGTAACTCATGTCCGGTAACGTACTGTTTTCCCGCTACACGCAAAATTCCACAAACACGTTCGAATCTCCCGCATTTTTGGCACCACTGACTAGGGCATGAGC
The DNA here is from genome assembly GCF_023898315.1 of Schistocerca nitens. Classification (NCBI taxonomy): domain Eukaryota; kingdom Metazoa; phylum Arthropoda; class Insecta; order Orthoptera; family Acrididae; genus Schistocerca; species Schistocerca nitens. The sequence goes on from NC_064618.1 coordinate 782,213,900, forward strand.
TACGTCTTTCACCAATCACCAGTTGTCTCATGCCCACTGCAGGTTTGTTGACATGCCATTCAGCCGAGTTTGTGATTTGCCCAGAGAGCACTGTACTTGTTGTTGCATCTGTGGTCTTTGTTCATACTGTAGTTCTGCACCTGCGCAGTGCCGTTGTGCCGCTGTGCATGTGGTCTTTGTTCATACTGCACTACTGTACAGCAGTAAACGTTCACTATGATACAGAATGCAAGCTGTACGTACATTTCATTGCTAGTGAGTTGCACTTGAGCACGGTAAACTACACGTTTGCGGAATACGCTTACAGCATGTTATTTGTATGTCGAAGCTCGGTGCAATGGAAGGGCATTTCGTCAGTTGTATGCGGAGCGTTTTCCACACCACCGACTCCTTCGCGCTACCTCTTTGCTACGGTTTACGAGGGGGTCTCTGAGAAGGATACGCTCACCACCAGTAGGGTCGATTGTGGTGGTACACGGGGGCGCCGCTCATCCCATTTTAAGAGGCTGTACTCCGGACAATGGAAGAGGACGGTGCGACAAGTAGCAGAAACATAGCAGGTAGACAAAATGTAGACTACCAAACCGTCTGGCGTGTTCTGTATGAGCAGCATCTACGGCTGTACCATCCTCGGGAGGTACAGGCAATGCAGCCACAGAATTTTGCGTCACTTGCCCACTTCTGCGGGTGGTTCGTGAACCGCTGTGTGGGCGAGCGCGACTTCTCTTGGCGGATCCTTTTCACGGGCAATCATGTATGGGCTGATGGAAACACGCATGCTGTGCGGCCCCTTGGGTTTCAGGAACATTTGGACAAGGTTCCTGAAAGGACGTGTGATTGGGGCATACTTCTTCCACCACATCTCATTGGTGCCGCGTACTTGCGGTTCTTGGACGGTGTACTGCATGGGCTCTTGAAAGACGTGCCACTTTGTGTGCTTCAAAACAAGGACGTTGGCACACCACCTGCTATCACTGCAGTTCGAAATGGTTCAAATGGATCTGAGCACTATGAGACTTAACATCGGATGTCATCAGTCCCCTAGAACTTAGAACTACTTAAACTTAACTAACCCAAGGACATCACACACATCAATGCCCGAGGCAGGATTCGAACCTGCGACCGTAGCAGTTTCGCGGTTCCGGACTGAAGCGCCTAGAACCCCTTGGCCACCCAGGCCGGCTTCTGCAGTCCGACCGTATATGGTCCAATGATTTGGGCAACACTGACTAGGTCGTGGTGGACCGATTGCTAGGCCTGCACATTCTTCCGACTTGAATAAGCTGAGCTACTACCTTTGGGGTCACATGAAATCTTTGATTTACGAGATCACTGTGACATCCGAGGAAGGCCTATTGGCGCGGGTTATGACTGTGGCGGATGCTGGAGGTCGAGGGTTTGGTAATCATGCGTACCAGAACATGGTATGGAGGTACCGTATCTGTTTTGACGACGGTGATCGTCACATCGAGCCCTAGTTGTAAGGTGACCAAACGGTAAGCAGCAGGAGTCAGCAAGCAACGTATGTTGTGGTATTTTGTGTGTAACAGGAAAACGGTACGTTTCTGGACATCAGCTCCGATGCTAAACTTAACCGTCTTTGTCCTCAATGTCGGTAAAGGGAATTTACTTACACCCTTGCATTCTACAAAGAACACTGTAATATTTTAAGGAAAATCATTAAATGTCCATAACTATGAGTGTCCCGACAAAAATTAATAAAGCAGATAGTAAGATTAAATCTGTATGAGATACTGAGAAATGAGAGACAGGATAAACAGTCAGCGTGAAGGATAACACAACAATTATACTAATGTGACTGATAATCCTCAGATTGAAAGTATATTTTACAATCACTTTCTAAATGCAGCAACAAACGAGGGATTAAATGGTTCAGTTAAAAAAGCAAGAAAATGTACTCAAAAAAGTCGTTCCACAAAACTTTAAGGAACTAGAAGTAGCGTCAACACCCTTCACTGAAATTAGTAGAATTCCAAACATTCTAAAAATTGGAAGCTCATATGGCGTTGATGGAATTTCTAACAGGATTATGAAAAGTTATTCTAAGTGAATAAGAAATATCTTTAGTGATATATGTAATGCATCATTAACACAGGGAATTTTTCCAAACAGACGAAAATAAGCAATTTTTAAATCTGTTCATAAGAAAGGCGATGAGAAAGACTTAACTAATTATAGTAAAGTTTCCTTATGAAATCATTTTCCAAAATTTTCGAAAAAGTAACATACTCAAGAGCAGTGTCACATTTAAGTGGAAACAATTTACTTAGTACATCACAGTTTGAAATCCAGAAGGGTTGTTCAACTGAGAGTCATACTTATATTACAAGCCTTAAATAACGAAATTTAGTATGTTTTGTGATATTTCCAGGATGTTTGACTGCATACATCATGTAACTCTATTAGAAAAAATAAAGTTTTATGGAATTGATGGCTTTACACATAACTGGTTTGAATCGCAACAAACAGAATGCAAAAAAGTGTGCTGAACAATTCAAAGAATGTTGGAAGAAGAGAAAAGTTTAGCTGTTGTTGTGAAATCACGAAGGGAGTCCCACAAGGTTCAATTTTTGGTTCACTCCTGTTCCTTTCATATGTGAATGACTTTTCACTTAACATTCATCAAGCAGTATTGGTACTTTTTGCAGATATTAATGTTATAATAAATTCCATTAGGGGAGAAGCAACAGAAGGGATTGTTAATAATTTTTTTAAAGTAACTGTTAAGTGGTTCTCTGAAAATGAGCTCTCTCTGAATTTTGAGAACAGACACAGTATTCAGTTATGCCCAAAAGTAGAATCACACCAACACTATTGATGTAGGACATAAATAGAAGTCAGTAAACAGGTTGGAATGCTCCAAAGTTTTGTATGCACATATTGATGAAACCTTGAACTAGAAAAACAATACTACTGAGCTGTTCAACAATTACTTTAAGATATTTTTACTCTTCCTGTAATTTCTATTCTTGCAAACAAACGACTCAGCGTCCTCCACTTAACAACGTCGGGTGGAATAATTTTCTAGGGTAACTCATCACTTAGAAATAATGTAGTGACTACAAAAAAGCGAGCAGTAAGAATAAGCGGTGTTCATCTGTGGTTGCCTTGTAGGTGAATCTTCAAAGAATCAGGCATTTTAATTGCACCACCACATATATTCGCCAACTAAATTAGTCACAAATAATTCAAGATGTCCCCCCCCCCCTCCCCATGAAGCACGAACCTTCCCAATGGTGGGGAGGCTTGCATGCCTCAGTGATAAAGATAGCAGTACCGTAGGTGCAACCACTACAGAGAGGTATCTGTTGAGAGGCCAGACAAACGTGTGGTTCCTGAAGAGATGCAGTAGCCTTTTCAGTACTTGCAGGGGCAGCAGTCTGGATGATTGACTGGTCTGGTCTTGTAACATCAACCAAAGCGGCCTTACTGTACAGATACTGAGAATGGCTGAAACCATTGGGAAACTATAGTTTTTCCCGAGGGCATGCAGCTCTACTGTATGGTTACATGATAATGGCATCCTCTTGGGTAAAATATTCCGCAAGTAAAATAGGCCACCATCAGGATCCATGGGCGGGGTTAATCAGGAGGACGTCGTTATCAGGAGAAAAAAAAACTGGCGTTCTATGGATCGGAGCACGGAATGTCAGATCCCTTAATCGAGCAGGTAGGATAGAAAATCTAAAAAGAGAAATAGGTAGGTTAAAGTTAGATATAGTGGGAATTAGTGAATTCTGGTCAGGTGAATAAAGGGTTATAAAGACAAAATCAAATACGGGCAATGCAGGGGTAGGTTTAATAACGAGTAAAAACATAGAAACGCGGTAAAGCTACTATGAACAGCATACCGGACGCATTATTGTAGCCAAGACAGACACGAAGCCCACACCTATCACCGTAGTACAAGTTTATATGCCAAATAGCTCCGCAAATGAGGAGGAGGTTGAGGAAATATATGATGAGATAACAGAAATTATTCAGATAGTTAAGGGAGCCGAAAATTTAATACTCATAGGGGACTGGAATTCGATGGTAAGAAAAGAAGAGAAGGAAAAATAGTAGGTGAATATGGACTAGGGGAAAGGAATGAAAGAGGAAGACGCCTGGAAGATTTTGCACAGAGCATAATTTAATCGTAGCTAACACTTGTTTTAAGAATCATGAGAGAAGGCTGCATACGTGGAAGAGACCTGGAGACACCACGAGGTTTCATATTCATTATGTAATGGTTATACAGAGGTTTAGAAACCAGATTTTAAATTTTAAGGCTTTACAGGGGCAGATATGAACTATGGCCACAATTTATTGGTTATTAACTGCAGATTAACATTGAAGAAACTGCAAAAAGCCAGCAATTTAAAGAAATGGGACTTATATAAACAGAAAGAACCTGAGGCAGTAGAGAGCTTCAGAGGGAAGAACAGGGGAAAGGAATAGAGTATAAGAAGAATGGGTAGTATTGAGAGATGAAATAGTGAAGGCAGCAGAGGATCAAGTACGTAAAAAGACGAGGGCTACTAGAAATTCTTGGGTAACACAAAATATATTGAATTTAATCGATGAAAGGAGGAAATACAGAAACGCAATAAACGAAGCAGCCGAAAGGGAATGCAAACGTCTAAAAAATAAGGTTGACAGGAAGTGCAAAATGGCTAAACAAGAATGGCTGGGGGACGAATGTAAGGAAGTAGTAGCATATGTCACTAGGGATAATATAGACAGTGCCTAAAGGAAAACGAAAAGACCTTTGGAGGAAAGGGAACCACCTGTATGAATATCAAGAGCTCAGATGGAAAATCAGTCCTAAGCAAAGGAGGGAAAGCAGAAAGGTGGAAGGGTCTATACAAGGGATATGTACTTGAGGGCAATATTATGGAAATGGTGGAGATGAGAAGGGACATATGATACAGAGTGGAGAATTTGACAAAGCACAAAAGATTTAAGTCGAAACAAGGCTCCGTGAGGAGACAACATCCCATTAGAGCTACTGATAGCCTTCAGAGAGCCAGCCATGACAAAACTCTTCCACCTGGCGTTCAAGATCTATGAGACAGGTGAAATACTCTCCGACTTCAAGAAAAATATAATAATCCCAAATCCAAAGAAATCAGGTGCTGACAGGTGTGAAAATTACCGAACTATCAGTTTAATAAGTCACAGCTGCAAAATACTAATACCAATCCTTTACAGACGAATGGAAAAAGTGGTAAAAGCCGACCTCGGGGAAGATCTGTTTGGATTGCGGACAAATGTAGGAACACGTGAGGCAATACAGACACTACAATTTCTCACAGAAGATGGGTTAAGGAAAGGCAAATCCACGTTTATAGCATCTGTAGCCTTAGAGAAAACTTTTAACAGCGGTGACTGGAATGCTCTCTTTCAAATTCTAAAAGTGGCAGAGGTAAAACACAGGGAGTGAAAGGCTATATACAATTTGTAGAGAAACCAGATGGCATTGTAAGAATCGAGGGGCACAAAAGAGAAGCAGCTGCTGTACTCTTTCCCCATGTTATTCAGTCTGTATATTGAGCAAGCAGTAAAGGAATCAACAGAAAAAATTGGAGTAGGAATTAACGTCCAGGGAGAAGAAATAAAAACATGAAGTTTGCCGACGACATTGTAATTCTGTCAGAGACAGCAAAGGACTTGGAAGAGCAGCTGAGCGGAAATGACAGGATCTTGAAAGGAGGATATAAGAAGAACATCAACAAAAGCAAAATGAGGATAATGGAATATAGTTGAATTAAATCAGGTGATGCTGAGGGAATTAAATTAGCAAATGAGACACTTAAAGTAATAAATGAGTTTTGCTGTTTGGGAAGCAGAATAACTGATGATGGTCGAAGTAGTAAGGATATAAAGTATAGACTGGCAAAGGCAAGAAAAGCGTTTCTGTAGAAGAGAAATTTGTTAACATCAAGTACAGATTTAAGTGTCAGGATTCCTTTCTGAAAATATTTGTATGGAGTAGCCATTTATGAAAGTCAACATGGACGATAAACAGTATACACAAGAAGAGAACAGAAGCTTTTGAAATGTGATGCTACTGAAGAATGCTGAAGATTGGATGTGTAGATCACGTAGCTAATGAGGAGGTACTGAATAGAACTGGGGCGAAGGGAAATTTGTGGTTCAACCTCACTAAAAGAAGGGATTGGTTTGCAGGACACATTTTGAGGCATCACGGGATCACCAATTTAGTTCTGGAAGGAAGCGTGGGGGTTAAAAATCGTAGAGGGAGACCAAGAGATGAATAAAGTAAGCAGATTCAGAGGGATGTAGGTTGCAGTTCTTACGCAGAGATGAAGAGGGTTGCACAGGATGGAGTAGCATGGAGAGCTGCATCAAATCAGTCATTGGACTGAAGACCACAACAACGACAACACAATTCAAGAGGAATATGATGTTCATATCCACAATACTAGAGGAAACAATTAGCGGTATTGCTAATTATTATAGCTGTTAGTGCCTCAGAAAATTCAAAATACAACAACAAAATGTTGTGGTCATTTACCACATAACATAAAACGTCCGACAGATAGCAAAGCAAATTTTATTTCTAACCTAAAATCATTTCTCCGGGACAGCTCCTGTACTATAAAAGATTATTTATTTGTAAAAAATTCTTCTGTCTGAGTGTCGCTGCATGAGTGGGACTAAAAATAAAAATAAAATTAATTGAAAAAAATGTCAAATATTTTATGAAAAGAATTGTCTAAATGTAAGAAACAAAATAGATTAGAGAAAAATTTGACATGCCTTTGAATGTTGCACGAAACCATGTACAGGAAATGAAATGCCAACTGAGAATTTAAACTACAATGTTTAACTTCTAATCTTAGAATTTTAAAGAGTACTAGGGGGTATTTGTCTTGTGGAGTGGTAGACCGTGCGCTCAGCAGTTGTATTGTTGTTGACATAATTCTATCATCTATTCCCAAATATACAAAAGTACCAACAATATTTCGGTCTCATAAAATTTTCAACAGAGAATCCTTCAGGTATTTGAACAATTGAGTAATGATAACAAAACCAACAGCTGTATTGGAATCCAACGTCATTTATCCTTTTTAACACATGACTTTGGATTCAACTACAGCTGCTGGTTTTGTATAACAAAACCAACAGCTGTATTGGAATCCAACGTCATTTACCCTTTTTAACACATGACTTTGGATTCCAATACAGCTGCTGGTTTTGTTATCATTATTCAAGACTTCTCGTCCGGCTGATGTTCCACTTTCCTTGATGAACTACCAACGAATCCTTCAAATATCTGGAAAGAGAATACGCGTCCTTAGTCGGCACATAATGTACTGCAGATGTTTTTGAGCATCATTCAAAGACACATCAAGTGTTTCTCTAATTTCTAGCTCACGAAGCGTTTGACCATTTTTCAGTTCCTTTTATTTGTTATTTTCAATTTTTGTTCGGAAAAGTGTTGTTGACATGTCCTAAATTTATTAATTGATTCGAAGGAAGCTATTTGAAAATCAAATATCAAACCAAAGAAAATTTTTGTACACAAAATATCTACTCATTTTTTTGACACCTCATTTATTTTCCTAGAGGCGGGTATTCCCAAAGTGTCCTAAATTTAGTAGGTGATTTGAAGGATACCTGTTTGACAGTTGAATATCACACCAATACAACTTTTTATGTGCAAAATAGCTAAGCCTTGAAGAGATGAACTTTTTGACAAGTAAATTACATTGGTAGCAGCAGCTGCCTGTAAAATATTTCAATTTTCCTTGAAATCACTAAGATTTTCCTAATTTCCTTGATGTCTTTCAAGCAAATAAATATTTTTTGAATATATTCATTGATGATAACATTAATCACGTAAACATACCGTGTAATGTCACTCTTTTCATAACATTTCGATAAAAGATGTCGTCAGTTGATCGAGGGAACATGTAACTAACTAACTTACTAAGAAGTCCTGTAATACTTCCTCAATTTCACTGAGGATAACAACGTCGTCAGCGGGACTTAACATTGTCATCCTTTCACCCTGAAATTTAGTGACACTTTTGAATCTTTCTTAGTGTCTGTACGTTTCTGACAACAGTTACTCATGCGTAGCTGGCGCGGCAAGAAAATAGAAACATTGTGAGTATTCTGCAGCGAACATGCACCTAAGGGGAGGAAACAGTGTGGAGACTGAAACTTTCTAACAGCTTAAAAGTGTCTCTTACACTGAACTAGTACCTGGAAGCTCGTTTTTCGAGCGCAATGGTCTTACCGACCGACCCATCCAGGCATGATTCCTACTCGTCACAAAGCTCTAATAAAAAGTTTCAGAAAGGAGCATACTCCACTGCAGAATGGAAGATACATTCTAAATGTGAAGAGTCTATGGCAGAGGACAGACGTATTGTTGGCCCTGTGCTAGAGACGCTGGTGCCATGAACTGAAGAGAGGAATTACAGCCGGACGGTGTGGCAGTGCGGTTCTAGGCGCTTCCGTTTGGAACCGCGTGACCGTTACGGTCGCAGGTTCGAATCCTGCCTCGGGCATGGATGTGTGTGATGTCCTTAGGTTAGTTAGGTTTAAGTAGTTCTAAGTTCTAGGGGACTGATGACCACAGATGTTAAGTCCCATAGCGTTCAGAGCCATTTGAGGAATTACAAGAACTCCTCATGATTCAATAACTATAACGAAAGCAGAGACAACTGCGTAGCCCATCAAACGAAGCCGAATCATCGCTGGAGAACAAAAGCTGAAAGAAGTTAAAACAAACGCATGACTATGCGACAAGCGTTCAGTGAATTTGAAAGCAGGATTTCACCTCCTGAGTTGTTAAAAAAAAGCAGTAAACTTTTGTTCCTGCGTGAAACTGGGTTGAAGGAACAAAGTCTTTTGCCGAAATGCTCATTGAGCTTTGGTTCACCGAAATGGAGTCTGATAAAACAAAAGTCAAAACTACTTCGCTGGATAAAATCACAACGCAGTACTATCGTTCGACCGTCGCACGAATGTAGATCGTCAGATGTAGAAATACTAAGCGCGGCATTGAAAAAAGAACTACAATAACTGGTTAGAGACATGAGCAGATAACATCAATGTTTCTTCGTTAGGTTCTATCCTGATTTTGCGCAGGAAGTAGTCTCCCTTCCTGCAACAGTTTAGGTACGTCGCAGAATAAACGGAGCATTACGCATGATTGCAAAGAGGCACAGATCGCACCAATCTATAAGAAGGGTCGCAGTACGGACGCGCAGAAATATAGGCTTATCACAACGACGTCACTTTCACTCAGAATTATGGATTGTACTGGGATGTCAGAAACAGTCTGAAAACCCTATAAGCTTGTTGCAGTGTAGGTAGTGCTGACAAATAATCACTCAGAAAAAAAATCGATACGCTGCGCAGTTTCCGAGCTAATTAGAACTGAAGTTATCCCATAAGGCCGTTGCGGACGCAAATTCAAGCGGCCCGCCAGATACAATTAGTGTGAGTTATTATAGTGTAGACGATAACACACGAGACTCTTGACCTTTGGGTCTGGTTCAGTCCTTATTACCTTTCCATGTCCAGTTTTTGTATGGCTCTCTTGTTCAGTTTTATGAAATCAAAAGAAGGTCCGTTTTGGCTACATCATCTCTGGCGGTCTGCTTGAATTTGCGCGCGCAATGACCTGACTGGTTAACTTCAGTGCTAGTAACTCGGAAACGGCGCAACGTACCGAATTTTGTTTTCTAAAGAACTATTTCTCAGTAGAATCTACCCTGTAACACCCTTACAAGCTTCCCAGACTGTTTCTGATCACCCTGTATATTATGCTCGCTGCTGATGAACATCCCCTATGTGCAACTCAAAATGGTGTCTGGAAGCACCGGTCATGTGAAAGCCAGTTGCATTTGCTCAGTAATGAGCTGAATAAAGCAAAAGAGAGCTGACGTCCTGCTGATGAGATGTTGCTCGACATGCAGACGGGCTTCTATACAGTTCCGTACAATCGACTAGTAAGCAAACTACGAGGGTTGGAACTTAAATAGTGGCAATTATTTATTCACAACCGATACAAAAGAGTTACGTGCTTGCACCTGTTACTGTCATTCAAAGTAGTCACCAGTGTTGTGTAGAACCCGTTGCCAGCGATCTGGAAGACGAGCACGCAGAAGTGCCTCAACATGATGAGGCATGGACTCGACTAATCTCTGAAGTAGTGCTGGAGAGCATTGACACCATGAATCCTGCAGAGCTGTCCATAAATCCGTAAGAGTACGAGGGGGTGGGGATCTCCTCTGAACAGCACGTTGCAAGACATCCCTAATATGCTCAGTAATGTTCATGTCTGGGGAGTTTGGTGGCCAGCAGAAGTGTTTAAACTCAGAAGAGTGTTCTTTGAGCCACTCCGTAGCAATTCTGGGCGTGTGGAGTATTGCATTGTCCTGCTGGAATTGCCCAAATCCGTCGGAATGCACAATGAATGGTTGCAGGTGATCAGACGGGATTCTTACGTACGTGTCACCTGTCAGAGTCGTATCTAGACGTATCAGGGGGTCCCATATCACACCACGTGCACGTGCCCCACACCATTACAGAGCCTCCACCAGCATGACCAGTCCCCTGCTGCATGCAGGGTCCATGGATTCGTGAGATTGTCTCCATACCCTTACACGTCCATCCGCTCGATACAATTCGAAACGAGACTTGTCCGACAAGGCAACATGTTTCCAGTCATCAACAGTCGAATGTCAGTGTTGACGGACCCAGGCGAGGCGTAAAGCTTTGCGTCGTGCAGTCATTAAGGGTACACGAGTGGCTCAGAAAGCCCATATCGATAATGATTCGTTGAATGGTTCGCACGCTGATATTTATTGATGGCACAGCATTGAAATCTACAGCAGTTTGCGAAAGGGTTGCACTTCTGTCACGCTGAACGATTCTCTTCAGTCATCGTTGGTCCTGTTCTTGCAGGATCTTTTTCCGGGCCACATCAGTGTCTGAGATTTGATGTTTTACCGGATTCCTGATATTCACGGCACACTCGTGAAATAGTCCTACGGGAAAATCCCCACTTCATCGCTACCTCGGATGCTGTATACCATCTTTTGTGCGCCGACTATAACACCACGTTCAAACTCACTTAAATCTTGATAACCTGTGATTGTAGCAGCAGTCACCGATCCAACAACTGCGCTAGACGCTTATTGTCTTACATAGGCGTTGCCGACGGCAGAGCCGTATTCTGCCTGTTTACATATCTCAGTATTTGAATACGCATGCCCATACCAGTTTCTTTGGCGCTACAGTATAGGTTTTGCGGGCGATGTGCTCCAGCAACTAAACCTGAGAACACTGCTCATCTTAATTCTGACACTTTCTGAGAAAAGCTTTTGAAGCAGTTAGTTTACTTTAATGGTTTTAATATGCTATGTACACCTGGAGCGGAAATCTCAGCCTATTTGTCCTAGGTGAAACGTGGAGCATTGCTAGCATGTTATTCTGTGTATTCCAGAATCTGAATATGGGTCATGATTACAAACATGGGTTATGATTACCCTTTGTGATATGGTTGTATATGTTTTAATTAGTTATTTCTAGGGAATTCTATATTTATCTTGTGGTTTTTGAAAATATTTGCAGTATTTGTGATGTGTTGCCAATGTATGTGAAGCTAGATATACCCTGTACATATGTTTTTATATTTATCTTTTGTGGAGTGGTTGGGTTAGATCTTTCTTTGCCTTATCTCGTATTGAGTCAAACGTTAATGCACTTTTATCAACGACAATCTGTTTCACAATGTCTATTTCCTGTTACATGTTTTCTTGCCTCAAAGGTATTTTGTTTGCTTTTTGTAGCAGTGACCTACTGTATGTACCGCTTCACACTCCGTGGACGATGTAGAGCATCATCTCTGTTGACAATATGAAAAAATATCTTTGTACCTTTTTTGTTTTTGACCGTTAACTGTTTTAATTGTGCACAGTGCACAGAAAATTGTGTGTGATGTTTAATGTCTGCGAGTTTCTACACACGTGGACCACAAGAAAACCGTAAGCAGAAGCTTTTCGCAAATTCGACACTTACTCGATATAAATATAGACCCTTAATTAAAAGTTATGCGTCTTTTAATATATAATAGTAAAGACAACAGAATAATGCAGCAGCACACACAACAAAATCACGAGGAAATGTCGCAACACACGAAAAATGAACTTGAAAATGGTATCATTTCCCGAAGTGTCTCCTTCAAAATATAAATAAAAATAAAATCGTTACTATTAGCAGAAAAAGTTATTTTATACACATACCCAGTGTTTGTACGTTTATAGGAATTTATCAATCGTTTCGAATGGATAAAAATTAAATAAATACGTTAGTACAGAACATGTAAGTACACTTGAGGCTCTCGGTTATCGTCTTACGCTTGTAAGAGAAATGAATGTGTATTACTTCCAAGTTAATCAAACAGCAATAGATATTCTGTATCTGAGATAATTAGTCATATGATGTGCCATGGGGTTTATATTTATACTATAAAGCAATACTCTCTCATTCCAATGTCACATAATGCAAATATTGCCCTCTCGCAAATGGTGCAATATATATATATATATATATATATATATATATATATATATATATATATATATATATATATATATATATATTACTGTCACTGGAAGATCAGATAATGCAAAGTTTGAACGTATAAACAAATAGTTAAAGGAAAACACAATGTAATTAATTTTTGACAAGACCTGGAGTTCAGCACCTCTTACAGAATGCTGTAACACATGTAGTCCCACAGTGAAATGCGAGAACTGTATAGTGTTCAGTCTTTGAAACATCACAAGCGGTACAAGAAAACTAACAGTCTTGCCTGAATAAATATTCTGAATTTTATTACAATATTTCAAAACTTGATGTAATTCTATTGTCTTAACTTCGATAAAATACATATTTCATTTCTACTCTCATAATCTGCTACTCATGGTGTGTAACATATCTTGCATGTACTTTCTATCCTTCGTCACACAGCGCAAAGTAAGTCGCGGGATACAAACGTAGATAAAAACTGAAGCGCAAGTATGAGTAATACATCTACTGGTCCAAACGCAGGAGAGAGACGGACGAGGAATAGAGAAGAAATCAGATAATACTAAGGCAGGGACATAAAAATAGATTAGAGTGATACCAGGAGAACGGCTAGAAGAGATAAGATATGAAATGTGTTAGCCAACGGTAGAGTGAAAACATGCGTGACATTAAGAGCAAAGGAGTGAGCAGAACGTGCTGCAGATCATTTTGGAAACATGACACCTTAATCACCATACATAAATCTTCCGTTGTATCATGGGACGGTAGCTGCTATTACTTAATCACCATACATAAATCTTCCGTTGTATCATGGGACGATAGCTGTTACTGTATCTTCATACAGAACGGATACCGAGCGAGGTGGCGCAGTGGTTCGACACTGGACTCGCATTCGGGAGGACGACGGTTCAATCCCGCGTCCGGCCATCCTGATTTAGGTTTTCCGTGATTTCCCTAAATCACTCCAGGCAAATGCCGGAATGGTTCCTCTGAAAGGGCACGGCCGACTTCCTTCCCCATCCTTCCCTAATCCGATGAGACCGATGACCACGCTGTCTGGTCTCCTTCCCCAAGCAACCAACCAACCAACAGAACGGATGACATTTTCAGCTGTGTTTATAGGTCTTATTTTATTTGGAATTGATTTCGTTGTCACATTACACGATTTTCAGGCCTCGCTATGATACAAGATGATCACGTGGATACCGGGTAATCATCTTTATATATTTTTTGTGTCCTCCATGAGAGTTACAAAGGTGGTTACCCGGCGTGATCAACCGGTATCGTAGAGGAGCCTGATGTTGATATAAAGAAACAGCAACAATCGATTGCAAATAACACTACACCAGTAAAGACAGCTGAAGGTGTCACACCTTCTACATAAAGGCGGCAGCAGAACTGTGTGGAAGACAGAGGCAAGGTGTACAGGACTGAGCACAGATGTGACAAAATGTAATGCACAACAGGAGAATGGCGTGGAAACCTGGGTGTACTAGGCTTAGCAGCTCTGTCAGTGCCGGAATGCGTGTTACCAGACTACGTGGCGAGAGGTGCCACGTGGCTCTAAACTAGACCAGATGTGGTCGAGACTCACGAGTCCGCAGGCGGCTGTGAGGAGCAGACCCCTGTCCTTGATCTTCATGGCGCCAGTTTCGTCGGCGTGCACCTCCGGTGAAGACCACAACCCGACTGACGCAGCTGATACCGGCTCCAGCACATCGCCGCAGATAACCGCAGCTGTTCCGAGCTTTATCTCCGTCTGGAGGGCGCTGACAATACAATCAATCGCAAAGTGACAGTATCTGACGAGGACCGTTTTCTGGCATCTGTTAAGCAATGACGTGCATCCAAGGTCAGCACTGATAGAACGTATGGAGCGAAATAAGAGCCGGGCTGAAAATTCGTTCGAGTCCTTAACCGACAAATATACTGCGGGCTGTTAAAAGTGGAACGCTAGGAAGGGTAGCAAATAACGAAATTTTACTTATTGCGCTTGTACAGTATAGCAGGGAGTTTAAATGTGATGGTGGTTTGGGAATACAGAGGATGCCAAATTTAGTACCTGTAGCTGCCACCATTTATAGCCTCAGTAGCTGTAGCACAGATGGTATCGACTTGAACTGAGCTTGGATGACAGATACGTGTAAACCATTCCATGCTGCATCGGTGCTGTGCCAGTTGGTTGTAGTGGCTAGCGACTGGTGGTGTGCCACACCCTCGGCAAACTATTAATGTATTTTATCAAGGTACGAGTATAAGAGATCTGGAGAAGGTACTGGCAGGGTAAAAGTCGAGCACTTTCTGTATTCGAGGCAGGACAGGACAGCACGGGCAACAAGCGGCCTTAGTTATCTTGTTGAAACATAGTGTCACAGAGATCTCAAAGACAGGAAAAGGACATTCGCATTAACATGAGAATATGGAATGTCTGATGTCTAAATTACTACAAACCAGAGGGGTCGTATTATGTATTCTGTGGTACACAATGGTACCACGCCAGATGGTGTGCCTGTGTGATGATAAAAATTCGGTACATACCATAAAAATAAATGTGGATTTACATATGTATTAAGTACGTACGTGTGTACATTCTACATCTCCTCCTAAACCAGTGGAACAGTTTGAACCGAACTTGTTACGCATATCACTTGCTGTCTGGAAATCATCGCTGTGGGGGTAAGAACCACCTACCTATCAAATGGATGGGGGTGAAAAAGCAGTGCAGCCTGCGAACACGAATACCCATATTTTGTTCATCCAGTATTTAAGAATGAGAGCACTTAGTGACATACAACAAACTTTACTCGTAATTTCAAATCTTTCCGAAAGTTGTTCTTGCTGACAACTCCCACAAAATTGTGAAAGGAAAGAAGTTGTCGCTTACTACATTTTCGTTGTACTTGCAGTAAAACTGCCGTATGAAGCATGACTTTTTAATTTATTACTTCTTTAGTACCAAATCTATTTACAACACATGCCGCTGACAGTGTTTACATATACCACTGAATGCACCAGCAAAATTATATCACTGTACGACACATAGTTCAGGGTATATACCGTCAAAAACACTGAGATACGTGAAAAACCACCGCATCTTGCATGACGTTTCAATTTACTATTCCTTTACTACTAACTTTACTCACAACACATTTCGCCGACAGCAGCCACATATACCACTGGACGTTCTGGGAAAATTATATCATTTGACGCCATATAGTTTAGGGGATACAATGTCGTAAACATTAAGCTGTGTGAAAATGAAACTGCATGGTGAAATTCACTAGAGAGATGGTGAAATATGTGTACAAATACCTTTCGAATATATGTGAAATACATCTGACCCTTGCGTACGTGTGCAAAGTTACGAGTGAAAAGTTGTTGTTGTTGTGGTCTTCAGATCAGAGACTGGTTTGATGCAGCTCTCCATACTGCTCTATCCTGTGCTAGCTTCTTCATCTCCCAATACCTACTGCAAGCTACATCCTTCTGAATATGTTTAGTGTATTCATCTCTTGGTATCCCTCTACGATTTTTAACCTCCATGCTGCCCTCCAATACTAAATTTGTGATCCCTTGATGCCTCAGAATATGTCCTACCAAGCGATCCCTTCTTCCAGTCAAGTTGTGCCAGAAATTTCTCTTCTGCCCAATTCTATTCAATACCCTCCACATTAGTTATGTGATCTACCAATCTAATCTTCAGCATTCTTCTGTAGCACCACATTTCGAAAGCTTCTATTCTCTTCTTGTCCAAACTATTTATCGTCCATGTTTCACTTCCATACACGGCTACAATACATACAAATACTTTCAGAAACGACTTCCTGACATTTAAATCTATACTCGATGTTAACAAATTTCTCTTCTTCAGAAACGTTTTTCTTGCCATTGCCGGTTCACACTTTTTATCCTTCCTACTTCGACCTCATCAGTTATTTTGCTCCCCAAATAGCAAAACTCCTTTACTGCTGTAAGTGTCTAATTTCCTAATCTAATTCCCTCAGCATCATCCGACTTAATTCGACTACATTCCTTTATCCTCGTTTTGCTTTTGTTAATGTTCATCTTATACCCTCCTTTCAAGACACTGTCCATTCCGTTCAACTGCTCTTCCAAGTCCTTTGCTGTCTCTGACAGAATTACAATGTCATCGGCGAACCTCAAAGTTTTTATTTCTTCTCCATGGATTTTAATACCTACTCCGAACTTTTATTTTGTTTCCTTTACTGCTTGCTCAATATACAGATAGAATAGCATCGGGGATAGGCTACAACCCTGTCTCACTCCCTTCCCAACCACTGCTTCCCTTTCATGCCCCTCGAGTCTTATAACTGCCATCAGGTTTCTGTACAAATTGTAAATAGCCTTTCGCTCCCTGTATTTGACCCCTGCCACCTTCAGATGTTTAAAGAGGGTATTCTAGTCAACATTGTCAAAAGCTTTCTCTAAGTCTACGAATGCTAGAAACGTAGGTTTGTCTCTCCTTAATCTTATAAGGTAAGTCGTAGGGTCAGTATTGCCTCACGTGTTCCAACATTTCTACGGAATCCAAACTGATTTTCCCCGAGGTCGGCTTCTACCAGTTTTTCCATTCGCCTGTAAAGAATTCGTGTTAATATTTTGCAGCCGTGGCTTATTAAACTGATAGTTCGGTAATTTTCACATCTGTCAACACGAGCTTTCTTTCGGATTGGAATTATTATATTCTTCTTGAAGTCTGAGGGTATTTCGCCTGTCTCATACATCTGGCTCACCAGATGGTAGAGTTTTGTTAGGCCTGGCTCTCCGAAGGCTATCAGTAGTTCTAATGGAATGTTGTCTTAGGTCTTTCAGTGAGCTGTCAAACTCTTCACGCAGTATCATATGTCCCATTTCATGTTCATCTATATCCTCTTCCCTTTCCATGTCCTCAACAACATCGCCCGTGTATAGACCCTCTATATACTCCTTCCACCTTTCTGCTTTCCCTTCTTTGCTTAATGAAATGGTCATCCTAATCCCTGGAATGATTTCAACCGAATTTGGTACACATATTATTTACGACCTAGATAGAAATACTGTGGGGCAAGAAACACAAGCCTTTTACTGAGGTAGAGGTCATGACGTGGAGAGAAAAGGGCGGAGAAAATGGGCAGACAGACGGTAAAGGAGGTGATTGACATAGGTAGAGGGAGGGGGAGATGGATAAAGAGAGGGGGGCAATGGACAGGGAGATACGAGAGGAGGAGATGAACAGAGAAAGAGGAGAGGATGGACAGAGAGTGGGGAGAGGAAATGATGGCTAGAGAGAAGGTGAGGAAGAGATGGATAGAGAGAGTAGGTGCGAGAGATTTACAGTGGGAGGGGGAGGAGGAAATGGACAGAGAATGGGAAGAGAAGGAGGCAGACAGAGAAAGGAAAGAGTAGAAAATGGACTGAGAGAAAAACTGGGGATGGAGATGAACAGTGAGAGGAGGAAGTGGAGATGAAGATGGAGATGGAGATGGGTAGGAGGAGGAGGAGATGGACAGAGAGATGGATAGAGGCAGGCTGCGATGGCGTGGGTGTAGTTACTCCGTCCCCTCTGGCCACCAGAATGTTAAGTTTGCAGTCTTCTTAATTAGAGCCAGTGCTGCTTCTCAAGCCTTGCTTAGATTATAGACGCAGATCGGTTGATGAGATTGCCCATCGTGCGATTTTCGATGGCCTCTCTAAAGACGCTGCCCCTGTATTCCGAAGTCTGTGCTAAAGTCCTGGTACGTTCGTTTCCATTGCATGAGTCTCGGACAACCAGCACTCTGCGATCACCAGCTTGTTTGAATACATTAACCGAGTGTTCCGACAGTTTTCTCGGCATCATCTTGGATGGTGAACACTGCTTGTCCAACACACACTGAGGTGACAAAGTCTTGGAATAGCTATTTGGTCATATACAGATAGCGGTAGTAGCGCTTACACAATGTATGAAAGGGCAGTACATTGCCACACCTGTCGTCTGTATTCACGTGATTCACGTGAAAAGGTTTCCGACGTGATTATGGCCGCACGATGTGAATGACTTTGAACGCGAGACGGCAGTTGGAGCTAGACGCATCTGACACATTTCGGAAATCGTTAGGAAATTCAATATTCCGAGATCTACTGTGTCAAGCATGTGCCGAGAATACCACATTTCAGGCATTACCTATCACCACGTAGAACGCAGTGGCCGACAGCCTTCACTTAATAACAGAGAGCAGCGGCGTTTGCGTAGAGTTGTCAGTGCTAACAGACAGTCAAAACTGCGTGAAATAGTCGCAGAACCCTATGTGGGACGTACAACGAACTTATCCGTTAAGACAGTGCGGCGAAATCCGGCGCTAACGGTCTACGACAGCAGACGACCGACACACGTGACTTGCTAACAGCACGACGTCCCCTGCAGCGCCTCCCCAGGGCTCTTGACCATATCGCTTGCACCCTAGGTGACTGAAAAACCGTGGCCTGGTCAGATGAACCTCGATTTCAGTTGGTAAAAGCTGATGTTAGGATTCGAGTGTGGCGCAGAGCCCATGAAGTCATGGACCCAAGTTGTCAACAAGGCACTTTGTAGGCTGGTAGTTGCTCCATAAAGGAATGGGCTGTGTCTACATGGAATGAATGGGTCCTCTGGTTATATTCGCCTACTTGCAGCCCTTCATGGACATCATTTTCCCAAACGACGATGGAATTTTTATGGATGACAATGAGCCATGTCGCCAGGCCACAGCTGTTCGCGATTGGTTTGGAGAACATTCTGGACAGTTCGAGTGGATGATTTGACATTTATGCACAAAAACCTGACCATGAACACTTTCGCAATTATGGATGGCTATAGAGCCAGCATAGCTCAATATTTACTTCCAACGACTTGTTGAGTGCATGCCACGTTGATCTACTGCACTACACCGGGCAAAAGGAGGTCCAACATGATGTTAGGACGTATTTGACTTTTGTTACCTCAGTATACGTCTTGCCACATTGCCACGCAATCTGATACATCCCGGCCTTTTTTTATGTTCCCTATTCCCGTGTTTCGTGGGGTAGGCAGAAAACAGTACTTACCTGGTGTTTTTTCAGTGTGTGCCCGATTTTCGACATCGAAACGTTGAGAGAGCGTCGTTTGGGATGCAATCGAAAACGCACCTGGGACAATCTCATCAACTAGGACTGTAGATAAAATCTCAGCAAGGCTTGGGAAACCGCACTGGGTCGACACTACTGGCCATTAAAATTGCTACAATAAGAAGAAATGCAGATGATAAATGGGTATTCATTGGACAAAGATATTATACTAGAACTGACATGAGATTACATTTTCACGCAATTTGGGTGCATAGATCCTGAGAAATCAATACCCAGAACAACCACCTCTGGCCTTAATAACGGCCTTGACACGCCTGGGCATTGAGTCAAACAGAGCTTGGATAGCGTGTACAGGTACAGCTACCCTTCAACACGATACCACAGTTCATCAAGAGTAGTGACTGGCGTATTGTGACGAGCCAGTTGCTCGGCCACCATTGACCACACGTTTTCAGAGATCTGCAGAATGTGCTGGCCAGGGAAGCAGTCGAACATTTTCTGTATCCAGAAAGGCCCGTACAGGACCTGCAACATGCGGTCGTGCATTATCCTGCTGAAATGTAGGGTTTCGCAGGGATCGAATGAAGGGTAGAGCAACGGGTCGTAACACATCTGAAATGTAACATCCACTGTTCAAAGTGCCGTCAATCCGAAGAAGAGGTGACCGAGACGTGTAACCAATGGCACCCCATAACATCACGCTGGGTGATACGCCAGTATGGCGATGACGAATACACGCTTCCAATGTGCGTTCAACGCGATGTCGCCAAACACGGATGCGACCATCATCATGCTGTAAACAGAACCTGGATTCATCCGAAAAAATGACGTTTTACCATTCGTGCACCCAGGTCCGTCGTTGAGTACACCATCGAAGGCGCTCCTATCTGTGATGCAGCGTCAAGGGTAACCGCAGCCATGGTCTCCGAGCTGATAGTCCATGCTGCTGTAAACGTCGTCGAACTGTTCGTGCAGATGGTTGTTGTCTTGCAAACGTCCCCATCTGTTGACCCTGGGATCGAGACGTGGTTGCACGCTGCGTTACAGCCATGCGGATAAGATGCCTGTCATCTCGACTGCTAGTGATACGAGGCCGTTGGAATCCAGCACGGTGTTCCGTGTTACCCTCTTGAACCCACCGATTCCATATTCTGCTAACAGTCATTGGATCTTCACCAACGCGAGCAGTAATGTCGCGATACGATAAACCGCAATCGCGATAGGCTACGATCCGACCTTTATCAAAGTCGGAAACGTAATTGTACGCATTTCTCCTCCTTACACGAGGCATCACAACAACGTTTCACCAGGCAACGCCGGACGACTGCTGTTTTTGTATGAGAAAACGGTTGGAAACTTTCCTCATGTCAGCACGTTGTAGGTGTTGCCACCGGCGCCAACCTTGTGTGAATCCTCTGAAAAGCTAATCATTTACATATCACAGCATCTCCTTCCTGTTGGTTAAATTTCGCGTCTGCAGCACGTCATCTTCGTGGTGTAGCAATTTTAATGGCCAGTAGTGTAATTAAGAAGACACTCAGCAAACCCTACGTTCTGGCGGTCAGTGCTATAGAACTAACTGCACCGTCACTATCGCAACCGGGGCACCAAATCGGGCGTCGCCGACTACGGAAGCTGACTTGCTCACCACCTCGGTCGCCGGCAGGCACCCTTGGTTACAGATCACAGACCACGTACAGAGCAGCTTGCTGGGGGGTCGAATGTAGGTCGACCGCGCATTCCCAGGAGGTCAGTTGGTCAGCGCACCTGACGACGGCGACACGTCTGATCTCTGCAATATTGTGCCCATTGGACACTAGAAGCGGTAATATACAAATGGAATCCTCTATCAACAAATGTGCAACGAGAAACTGAAGAGACACATTACGTAACTTTGAAATCTTACCGACATTTTTTAATACACATCTTGGTAGGAAAATTTGACTGAAAGCGTGTGTGTTACTTATCTAATTTTTTTCGAATAGGTTCCAGCGATGTAAGTTAAGTGAAAACGCTACTGCTTGGTCAAATGGACTTTAAAATTAATGCGAGAATTAGTTTGTTGCCTTCGAATTCCCTCACCACGTCAACTTTAGCATGAGCGATCAAATCACGGCCCACATATTAATAATCTAATGTCGCGAAACGGAAATGGCTTCTCGCGAGCAGGTGTCAGAGAGTGACCTGGAAGGAGAGTGATGGTTTGCTTTTGCATCAGAGGTGGGAGATTTGTATGAATTTCAAACGATCTTTATCGCTTAAGACACAGTTTACTAGTTGAACGTGCATCTGGTGTATGCTGATAAAATAGCTCCATATTTAGCAATTATATACAACCACTCGCTCACAGAAAGATCCGTACCTAAAGACTGGAAAATTGTTCAAGTCACACCAATACCCAAAAAGGGAAGTAGGAGTAATCCGCTGAATTACATGCTTATATTACTAACATAGATTTGCAGTAGGGGTTTGGAACATATACTCTTTTCGGACATTATGAAGTACCTCGAAGAAAACGATTTATTGACACATAGCACGGTTTCAGAAGTGCTATCGACAGGGGATGTCAAATTGATTCCATATTTTTAGATTTCCAGAAGGCTTTCGATACCGTTCCTCGCAAGCGTCTTCTAACAAACTGCGTGCCTACGGAATATCGCCTGAGTTGTGCGACTGGATTCGTGATTTCCTGTCATAAAGAGTCACAGTTCCTAGTAATAGACGGAAAGTCATCGAGTAAAACAGAAGTAATATCCGGCGTTCACCAAGGAAGTGTTAAAGGCCCTCTATTGTTCATGATCTATATTGACGACATAGGAGACAATCTGAGTAGCCGTCTTAGATTGTTTGCAGATGATGCTGTCATTTACCATCTTGTAAAGTCATCAGATGATCAAAATGACTTGCAAAATGATTTAGATAAGATATTTGTATGGTGCGAAAAGTGGCAATTGACCCTGAATACGGAAAAGTGTGAAGTTATTCACATGAGCACTAAAAGAAATCAGCTAAATTTCGATTACGCGATAAGTCACACAAATCTGAAGGCTGTAAATTCAACTAAATACTTAGGATTACAATTACATATTACCTAAACTGGAACGATCACATAGATAATATTGTGGGTAGATCAAACCAAAGACTGCGATTCATTGGCAGAACACTTAGAAGGTGCAACAGGTCTACTAAAGAGACTGCTTACACCACGCTCGTCCGCCCTATTCTGGAGTATTGCTGTGCGGTGTGGGATCTGCATCAAGTGGGACTGACGGATGACATCGAGAAAGTACAAATAAGGGCAGCTCGTTTTGTATCATCGCGAAATAGGGGAGATAGTGTCACAGACATGATACGTGAATTGGAGGGGCAATCATTAAAATAAAGGCGTTTTTCGTTGCGACGGGATCTTCTCATGAAATTACAATCACCAGTTTTCTCCTCCGATTGCGAAAACATCCTGTTGGCTCCCACCTACTTAGGGAGAAATGATCAATACGATAAAATAAGAGAAATCAGGACTCGCACAGAAAAATTTAAGTGCTCGTTTTTCCCGCGTGCCGTTCGAGAGTGGAATTGTAGGGAGACATCTTGAAGGTGGTTCATTGAACCCTCTGCCAGGCACTTTATTGTGAATAGCAGAGTAATGACGTAGATGTAGGTGTCTCAAGACAAGTTTACAAACAATGAATCTCAACCAAAACGGTACATGGCGTGGAATGATCCCTCTAACACAATAACTCTGTAAAGATATTAAAAATGCACTCAGGTGGAGAGAAAAATAAGGGAATCGTTACTTGTAAGAGGAGAAACACATTATTCTCCCGCATACCTTGCAGACACAGCACGGAGGAAAATTACCACCTAGCGAAGAACGGAAAACTGGTGATACCTTTCTTAGTTGAAAGTCGTTATGAGACCTCAGAAGACCCCAGATGTCTTCCTGACTTACCTGAAAGAAGCAAGCAGAAACGAAAACGACAGGAACACGAGCGGGGCCTAAATTCTGTTCTCCCAAGAGTATTAGACCTCACGCATAGCGTTCGTCGCACTTACCGCAGTCGCTAGATGTAGGACTGAGGGAAATCAAAATGCACCAAACACGCAAGTGACCAATCACCATCTCTCCGTCCCATCTTAGTTTTTTTCGCCCTCGTTTGAAACTATGCCTTACGCTGCCGCCTGCGTCACCACTCCCTCGCAAGTGGTCGAAGAAGGCGTTCAGATGTGACTGAAGAACTTGCGCAACACGTTGATAAAATTGTGGTTGCGAGACGTCGGATCGCAGTTTCCTTACTTTTCAAGTTGCACCCCTGATTTCAAGGGCAGCCCTCTCAGCATCGATACCGATACGTTAGGCTACCATAAGTTTTGTGCGCAGTGCGTACCAAAATGTCTGACCCATCTTCAAAAAACTGTCATTTCTCCAGCATTACAACGAAGAAGGGGAACTATTTCTAAACAGAATCATTTCTGGGAACGAGACATGAGTGCAGTACGTGAACTCTGAAACTCACGCACGGTACAATCAATGGTTGTACTTAGTTCTCCCCCCCATGAACCATGGACCTTGCTGTTGGTGGGGAGGCTTGCGTGCCTCAGCGATACAGATAGCCGTACCGTAGGTGCAACCACAACGGAGGGGTATCTGTTGAGAGGCCAGACAAACATGTGGTTCCTGAAGAGGGGCAGCAGCCTTTTCAGTAGTTGCAAGGGCAACAGTCTGGATGATTGACTGATCTGGCCTTGTAACATTAACCAAAACGGCCTTGCTGTGCTGGTACTGCGAACGGCTGAAAGCGAGGGGAAACTACAGCCGTAATTTTCCCCGAGGACATGCAGCTTTACTGTATGATTAAATGATGATGGCGTCCTCTTGGGTAAAATATTCCGGAGGTAAAATAGTCCCCCATTCGGATCTCCGGGCGGGGACTACTCAAGAGGACGTCGTTATCAGGAGAAAGAAAACTGGCGTTCTACGGATCGGAGCGTGGAATGTCAGATCCCTTAATCGGGCAGGTAGGTTAGAAAATTTAAAAAGGGAAATGGATAGGTTAAAGTTAGATATAGTGGGAATTAGTGAAGTTCGGTGGCAGGAGGAACAAGACTTTTGGTCAGGTGATTACAGGGTTATAAATACAAAATCAAATAGGGGTAATGTAGGAGTAGGTTTAATAATGAATAAAAAAAATAGGAATGCGGGTTAGCTACTACAAACAGCATAGTGAACGCATTATTGTGGCCAAGATAGACACAAAGCCCATGCCTACTACAGTAGTACAAGTTTATATGATAACTAGCTCTGCAGATGATGAAGATATTGATGAAATGTATGACGAGATAAAAGAAATTATTCAGGTAGTGAAGGGAGACGAAAATTTAATAGTCATGGGTGACTGGAATTCGTCAGTAGGAAAAGGGAGAGAAGGAAACATAGTAGGTGAATATGGATTGGGGGGAAGAAATGAAAGAGGAAGCCGCCTTGTAGAATTTTGCACAGAGCATAACTTAATCATAGCTAACACTTGATTCAAGAATCATAAAAGAAGGTTGTATACCTGGAAGAATCCTGGAGATACTAAAAGGTATCAGATAGATTATATAATGGTAAGACAGAGATTTAGGAACCAGGTTTTAAATTGTAAGACATTTCCAGGGACAGATGTGGATTCTGACCACAATCTATTGGTTATGAACTGCAGATTGAAACTGAAGAAACTGCAAAAAGGTGGGAATTTAAGGAGATGGGACCTCGATAAACTGAAAGAACCAGAGTTTGTAGAGAGTTTCAGGGAGAGCATAAGGGAACAATTGACAGGAATGGGGGAAAGAAATACAGTAGAAGAAGAATGGTTAGCTCTGAGGGATGAAGTAGTGAAGGCAGCAGACGATCAAGTAGGTAAAAAGACGAGGGCTAATAGAAATCCTTGGGTAACAGAAGAAATATTGAATTTAATTCATGAAAGGAGAAAATATAAAAATGCAGTAAATGAAGCAGGCAAAAAGACATACAAACGTCTCAAAAATGAGATCGACAGGAAGTGCAAAATGGCTAAGGAGGGATGGCTAGAGGACAAATGTAAGGATGTAGAGGCTTGTCTCACTAGGGGTAAGATAGACACTGCCTACAGGAAATTAAAGAGACCTTTGGAGAGAAGAAAACCACCTGTATGAATATCAAGAGCTCAGATGGCAACCCAGTTCTAAGCAAAGAAGGGAAGGCAGAAAGGTGGAAGGAGTATATAGAGGGTTTATACAAGGGCGATTTACTTGAGGACAATATTATGGAAATGGAAGAGGATGTAGATGAAGACGAAATGGGAGATAAGATACTGCGTGAAGAGTTTGACAGAGCACTGAAAGACCTGAGTCGAAACAAGGCCCCGGGAGTAGACAACATTCCATTAGAACTACTGATGGCCTTGGGAGAGCCAGTCATGACAAAACTCTACCATCTGGTGAGCAAGAGGTATGAGACAGGCGAAATTCCCTCAGACTTCAAGAAGAATATAATAATTCCAATACCAAAGAAAGCAGGTGTTGACAGATGTGAAAATTACCGAACTATCAGTTTAATAAGTCACAGCTGCAAAATACTAACGCGAATTCTTTACAGACGAATGGAAAAACTGGTAGAAGTGGACCTCGGGGAAGATCAGTTTGGATTCCGTAGAAATGTGGGAACACGTGAGCCTATACTGACACTACGACGTATCTTGGAAGAAAGATTAAGAAACGGCAAACCTACGTTTCTAGCATTTGTAGACTTAGAGAAAGCTTTTGACAATGTTGACTAGAATACTCTCTTTAAACATCTGAAGGTGGCAGGGGTCAAATACAGGGAGCGAAAGGCTATTTACAATTTGTACAGAAACCTGATGCAGTTATAAGACTCGAGGGGCATGAAAGGGAAGCAGTGGTTGGGAAGGGAGTGAGACAGGGTTGTAGCATATCCCCGATGCTATTCTATCTGTATATTGAGCAAGCAGTAAAGGAAACAAAAGAAAAGTTCGGAGTAGGTATTAAAATCCATGGAGAAGAAATAAAAACTTTGAGGTTCGCCGATGACATTGTAATTCTGTCAGAGACAGCAAAGGACTTGGAAGAGCAGTTGAACGGAATGGACAGTGTCTTGAAAGGAGGGTATAAGATGAACATTAACAAAAGCAAAACGAGGATAAAGGAATGTAGTCGAATTAAGTCGGATGATGCAGAGGGAATTAGATTAGGAAATTAGACACTTACAGCAGTAAAGGAGTTTTGCTATTTGGGGAGCAAAATAACTGATGATGGTCGAAGTAGGAAGGATAAAAAGTGTGGACCGGCAATGGCAAGAAAAGCGTTTCTGAAGAAGAGAAATTTGTTAATATCGAGTATAGATTTAAATGTCAGGAAGTCGTTTCTGAAAGTATTTGTATGGATTGTAGCCGTGTATGGAAGTGAAACATGGACGATAAATAGTTTGGACAAGAAGAGAATAGAATCTTTCGAAATGTGGTGCTACAGAAGAATGCTGAAGATTAGATTGGTAGATCACATAACTAATGTGGAGGTATTGAATAGAATTGGGAAGAAGAGAAATTTCTGGCACATCTTGACTAGAAGAAGGGATCGGTTGGTAGGACATGTCTTGAGGCATCAAGGGATCACAAATTTAGCATTGGAGGGCAGCGTGGAGGGTAAAAATCGTAGAGGGAGACCAAGAGATGAATACACTAAGCAGATTCAGAAGGATGTAGGTTGCAGTAGGTACTGGGAGATGAAGAAGCTTGCACTGGATAGAGTAGCATGGAGAGCTGCATCAAACCAGTCTCAGGACTGAAGACCACAACCAAAAAAAAACTTAGTTCTCCAAACAATCACAAAAAAATGTAGCAGACGCTGTCGAACCACTGGTTATAGCTTTTTGAGATCGCAAATAAATTTTGAAAACAGATTTCACGAGAGTAACGAGTGACAGTACTGTAACATCACAAGTTTATCCTGTGAGTCTTACGAAACACTGAAAGTCAATCTGAAACAAACGGCGAGGCATGGTTGCCGAAGTAACCATTGATCTGCACGACAATGCGCGACTCCACACTGTGTGTCTAACGAAAGAAAAAAAATCATGAATTTTTGGCTGGGAGATTTTTAAGTATCCGCCCTGTAGTCTAGGCTCGGCGCCAAGAGACTTTCATCCTTTCCCAAAGATGAAAGCCTGGGTGACTACTCAGTGCTTCACGACAGGTGATAAGCTCACGGATGCTGTCAACAACTGGCTGAAGCACTGGGCAGTACCGTTGTTTGGCGGAGGGATGAAGAAGCTGATGTCAAAGTATGATAAATGTTTGGGTTTAGGTGGCGACTATTTGGAGAAGTAATGTCAACACTGTCCAGTTATACGTAAAATAAGTTCCAACTTTTTCTGTTTTATTAATAGCCAATCAGAGGTTAATTTATAAACAGACCTCGTATTAAGGTCACTTTCCTTCACGGAAGCAGCATGGGAAAACTGACTGCTCGTATGCATCTGTGCGAACTGCTATTTGCTTAATTTTATCTGCACATTCTGTACGGGCTAGGTGCGTTGTGCCTTAAGAGGAATAATATTTCTTTTTCTGAAAGAGTCTCCAGAGATGCATACGCCTTTCTTAGAGCATCACCCGGTTCCACTGTGACAATTGTGGCACTATTTTCGTCGGCTGGCACTAAGACGTTTATGAAGGTCTTTGCCTAGCAGGGGCGTGGACGGGGGTAGTGTGTTGTCTCTTAGGTGTGATCGGCGGTGGAAAAGGAATCTGACTGTGGACAGTCAGTCAAGGAGGTGCGCAGGGGAGCCTTCCCAAGCCGTAAAAACACACCACACAGGAGAGCGTTCCAATCTTTACTTCTCGGACCACAACGTTGCGAAGTTGCACGTGCCCTAACTGATTGTCAGCAAGCAACTCTCTTTTTCGCCACCGAGCAGACACTCTCAGAGACAATACACTGTCTCTGGCGAGCAAATACCATCATCAACATGGTAGTGCCAACCTCCAAAAATAGTCCACAATCGGCACAATAGAGCGTATTAAGTGCAACAGCAATGATGAAAATTCTTAACTGGTCGACGATGTAAGAAAGATGCGTATATCTCGGGAGGACCTTTCAGAAAATGAGTTACAATTACTGTTCAGCCCACAAAGTTATCTATGCCGCAGAGAATGTTCAAAAAGTTCACAGAGATGCTTACGAACAATCAGTTTTCCAACGCTCCTTCCGAGAACGGAATGGAAAGAAACCTTAATACATGGTCAGTTTATAGATTAACCTCGCATTGGCCATTAAAAAAAAGAAAAAAGGAATGATTTTTTACTCAAAGTCTGTACTTACATGTTGACATTAATTCTCCATATAGTCGCCACTCAAATTCAAATATCTGTCATACTGCGACTTTTTCATCCCTTTATCAAAGAATGGTAATGTTCGGCGCTTCAACCACTTTTGACTACGTCCTTGAACTCATCTTTGTCGTGAAATACTGAGTAGCCAGCCAGGCCTTCATCTTCGCGAAGAGACGAACGTCGCTTGGTGCCAAGCCCGGACAACAGGCAAGATGTTGACAAATCTCCCAGCCCAAGAAATATGAGTTTTTCCTTCGTTCGATGCACGCTGTAGGGTCGTGCACTGTTATGCAGGAGAATGGTTCCTTCGGTAATCATCCCGCACCCTTTGTTTTGGTCTGGGCTTCGGAGATTCGTAAGAGTCACACAATAAACCTGTGATGTCACAGTATTCTCACTCCTTCCGCCGAAGAAATCTGTTTTCTTAATTCCTTCACGATCCCAAAAACTGCAACCAGCATTTTGCGGTTTGACAGCGTCTGCTTCAATTTTTTGGGCTTTTTGGGAGAACGAGCGTGCATTCACTGTTCGCACAGTATCTGAGTTCCGGAGTTCACGTAGTGCGTTCCTGTCTCGGTCCCATACACGATTCTGTTTAGAAATTTCTCCCCCTCTTCATCGTGACGCTGGAGGCATGTCAAGACCGAAACAATTCTTCCAATTTTTGAAGATCGCTTAGACATTTAGTACCCACCGTGCACAAAATTCAAAAATGTGTGGTCTGGAAATGTGAGGCACGACTTCTGAAAGTTCGTGGATTGTGAACTGCCGTCTCACGTACACGATTTCGTCAACATGTCCACAAGTACATCAGTCTCATCTGAATGTCTTCCTCGACCACTTTTATCATTCATATGTGTGCCACTAGCCCTGAATTTTCTGCACCACTCCATTATGGCGCGATAAATTATGGCAGCAGCCCCATACAAATGACACGGCGGCGTTGATACCATCTGCTGGCAGGAAACGAACGACAGAACTACATCGTCAGTGACGGGAGCCGCACTAACAGCGCCCGTTTCACTCGCTTGCTGTTTACGCACTGACGATCTAAAGAATGAACTGACTGGCGCAAACTAACCTTCAGAGTCTCGCTTCAAAACCATTCGAACGCCATGAAGCTACAAGAATATTCTTATTTTCAGTGCCAATCGGAGAGTAATTTATGATAGCCCCAGTATGTTGTTGTTGTGGTCTTCAGTCCTGAGACTGGTTTGATGCAGCTCTCCATGCTACTCTATCCTGTGCAAGCCTCTTCATCTCCCAGTACCTACTGCAACCTACATCCTTCTGAATCTGCTTAGTGTAGTCATCTCTTGGTCTCCCTCTACGATTTTTACCCTCCACGCTGCCCTCCAATGGTAAATTTGTGATCCCTTGATGCCTCAAAACATGTCCTACCAACCGATCCCTTCTTCTAGTCAAGTTGTGTCACAAACTTCTCTTCTCCCCAATCCTATTCAATACCTCCTCATTAGTTACGTGATCTACCCACCTTATCTTCAGCATTCTTCTGTAGCACCACATTTCGAAAGCTTCTATTCTCTTCTTGTCCAAACTGGTTATCGTCCATGTTTCACTTCCATACATGGCTACACTCCATACAAATACTTTCAGAAACGACTTCCTGACACTTAAATCTATACTCGATGTTAACAAATTTCTCTTCTTCAGAAACGATTTCCTTGCCATTGCCAGTCTGCATTTTATATCCTCTCTACTTCGACCATCATCAGTTATTTTACTCCCTAAATAGCAAAACTCTTTTACTACTTTAAGTGTCTCATTTCCTAATCTAATTCCCTCAGCATCACCCGATTTAATTTGACTACATTCCATTATCCTCGTTTTGCTTTTGTTGATGTTCATCTTATATCCTCCTTTCAAGACACTGTCCATTCCGTTCAACTGCTCTTCCAAGTCCTTTGCTGTCTCTGACAGAATTACAATGTCATCGGCAAACCTCAAAGTTTTTACTTCTTCTCCATGAATTCTAATACCTACTCCGAATTTTTCTTTTGTTTCCTTTACTGCTTGCTCAATATACAGATTGAATAACATCGGGGAGAGGCTACAACCCTGTCTCACTCCTTTCCCAACCACTGCTTCCCTTTCATGCCCCTCGACTCTTATAACTGCCATCTGGTTTCTGTACAAATTGTAAATAGCCTTTCGCTCCCTGTATTTTACTCCTGCCACCTTCAGAATTTGAAAGAGGGTATTCCAGTTAACGTTGTCAAAAGCTTTCTCTAAGTCTACAAATGCTAGAAACGTAGGTTTGCCTTTTCTTAATCTTTCTTCTAAGATAAGTCGTAAGGTTAGTATTGCCTCACGTGTTCCAACATTTCTGCGGAATCCAAACTGATGTTCCACGAGGTCCGCTTCTACCAGTTTTTCCATTCGTCTGTAAAGAATTCGCGTTAGTATTTTGCAGCTGTGACTTATTAAACTGATAGTTCGGTAATTTTCACATCTGTCAACACCTGCTTTCTTTGGTATTGGAATTATTATATTCTTCTTGAAGTCTGTGGGTATTTCGCCTGTTTCATACATCTTGCTCACCAGATGGTAGAGTTTTGTCATGACTGGCTCTCCCAAGGCCATCAGTAGTTCTAATGGAATGTTGTCTACTCCCGGGGCCTTGTTTCGACTCAGGTCTTTCAGTGCTCTGTCAAACTCTTCACGCAGTAATCTCCCATTTCATCTTCATCTACATCCTCTTCCATTTCCATAATACTGTCCTCAAGTACATCGCCCTTGTATAAACCCTCTATATACTCCTTCCACCTTTCTGCCTTCCCTTCTTTGCTTAGAACTGGGTTGCCATCTGAGCTCTTGATATTCATACAAGTGGTTCTCTTCTCTCCAAAGGTCTCTTTAATTTTCCTGTTGAGCCCCAGTATATACTACATTAAAAAGTGCTCGCCACCACGCATTTCGGAGATTCAAAGGATGTAGATGAAGATGTAGATCCTCTATCCAGGTATAAAGCCAGTGAGACTAACAGGTGCACTTGCAGTTTGTCAGTATGATTGAAGATCTGGCACTACTGAAGTTCGGTTAACTCATGAAAGGCCAGGAATTATTGCGAAATCCCGGTTTGACACTTAGCTAAATACGAAGCATAGCCCTTTAGTTTGGGAGACACGGAGGTTAGTCAGGCTTAGGAGTAATTTGCGACCGCAAATCTGGTATACAGGCTTGCCTGGGTGTAGCTTTAAACCATTTCTCATATTCAGCTACGCAACTGCCTCTTTGGTGTCCCATCTCCGCCTTAGATACGATATAAATACAGTTATTCATTCAGGGATTAGGCGATTCGTTCCGGTGACAGATTTTTCTACCGACATTAACTCCGCATTTCATTGTTTGTTCTAACTACTAATTTATATGATACAACCTGCTTTGGTACTATTGCTTCTTACAGAAGTTGAACTGTGGGAGCCAAAACACATTTTCTTTGATTCTATATCTTACGTTAAAAGTATTCAATTCTCTCGACTTATCTTAATTTTCATTTCTGTTAAGACTCGTGCAGTCTGGCGTCTCTATCTTACCAAGATATTCTGTGATTATTCGCCCATGTATCTGAGCCGTACAGCAAAACTGGCACTGCCACATCCACATAAAATTCCTTTCTTCAGTCTTTTCTTCATTTTTCTAGATAATATCCTTCGGAATATCCTCCAAACAGCATGATACTTCCTTAGTTTGCAATCGATTTCATAATCACTGCCATAAGTCACAGTAAAGGTACACTTTCAGGTTGTTTATAGCGCACAGCAGCAACCAGCCACAATTTGGGTTTGCATTACTATATTCAAAAAGTAAAGCCATCAGACAGGATGCTTACGTCAGAGCCGTATCTAGACTATCAGGAGTCCCATATCACTCCAACTGCACACGCTCCACACCATTACAGATCCCCCACCACCATACCCGTACACGCCCATCCGCTCGATACAATTTGAAATGAGCCTCGATCCACCAGGCAAAACATTTCCAATCATCAACAGTCAAATGTCGGTATTGACGGGCCCAGGCGAGGTGTAAATCTTTGTGTCGTGCAGTCATCAGGGGTACAGGACTGGGACTTCGGCTCCGAAAGCCCATATCGATGATGTTTCGTTGAATGGTTCGCACGCTGACACTTGTTGATGGCCCAGCATGAAATCTGCGGAAAATTGAGGAAGAGTTGCACTTCTGTCACGTTGAAAGATTCTCTTCAGTCGTCGTTAGCCTGTTCTTGCAGAATATTTTTTACGGCCGCAGCGATGTCGGAGATTCGATGCTTTACCGGAATCCTGATATTCACGGTACACTCGTGAAATGGTCGTACGGGAAAATCCCCACTTCATCGCTACCTCGGAGATACTGTGTCCCATCGCTCAGGCGCCGACTGTAACACCACGTTCAGACTCACTTAAATCTTGATAACCTGCCACTTTAGCAGCAGTAACTGATCTGACAACTGCACCAGACACTTTGAAGCGTCCCCTTTGAACAATTATACGTGACTGTGCTTAAACTGATACACAATATTTTTAGCGCAACGCAATCTGACTTTCAAAAATCCCTACAAAAGAATGGCCCTGACTAACATTAACCTATACCTTTCACAAATCACTTACCTCACAAAAATCTTCGTTACTCAAGCTACTGCAATACAGCAAGCGCCACTACTGCCAGCTAAATAAAAGATTCAAACTACTGAAGGCACTAACTACTGATAGGCATAGTTAGCAAATGAAAGATGTTAATAGAGAAGAAACAATGTA
The DNA here is from genome assembly GCF_023898315.1 of Schistocerca nitens. Taxonomy (NCBI): domain Eukaryota; kingdom Metazoa; phylum Arthropoda; class Insecta; order Orthoptera; family Acrididae; genus Schistocerca; species Schistocerca nitens. The sequence continues at coordinate 782,247,705 of NC_064618.1, forward strand.
TTTACCTTAATAGTCATAATATATATAGCAGTTCATGACATCCAGTCTTACAAATTTCAAAACTCCGCCAACTCTCTCCCCACATCCACCACTGCTGGCGGCTCACCTCCAACTGCGCAACGCTATGCGCTGTTAACATCCAGCTGCCCAACACTACAATGGCAGACAACAATGCAAACTTGCCACAGACTGCACACAGCACAGCCAGTGATTTTCATACAGAGCGCTACGTGGCGTTACCAATAAGAAAACCTAAACACCCTACTTACAACTTGTTGCCTTATTTAGGGTTGCCGACGGCAGCGCCGTATTCTGCCTGTTTACATATTTCTCTATTTGAATGCGCATGCCTATACCATTTTCTTTGGCGCTTCAGTGTATATTATGAAAGTAAGTGTGCAATGTGCGTGCCTTTAAAACTCAGAAATTAGTCCCGTTATAATTAAGGGAGTTGTACGGTGTACAAGCCCTCTATCCCCCATCCATGAAGAAGGTTCCTGTTTTTACATGAAGGGCGTGAGTTTGAAAATATAAGGACAGGGCAGTTTCGCCTTCTAGAAATTTCTAGAACATTCCAGAACCTTCGAGAGTTTTCGAGAACATTCCAGATCATTCGAGAGCACTCCACAACATTCCAGAATGTTCCACAATGATCCGAGATGTTCTGGACTGTTCGGGAATAGTCTGGAACGTTTGGGAAGATTACAGAATGTTTAGGAACAACCCGGAACATCCTAGACCATCGCGAAGCATTCCAGAACACACTCAAATGTTGTGGAATATTCTGGAACATTGCAGACCATTCGAAGCCTTTTTGGTATGTTCTGGATTCGCCACAGATGTGGCTACCCACTGGTATGGGTATATAAAGCAAGACGCGTTGTAGGTTCTAACGTCAGTGTCTTATCAGTGACGACGAGGGGAACCGATAATATAGTGCAGTGAGTGAAGAAAAATGAACAGTGAAGTGTGAATCAAAATGATACAGTTACCGAATATAAATCGAAAATAAAGTGTAAAAAATGTGTAAAGTGTACTTTGCCTATTTGTTAGTAAGACGTTGATGTGATTCATAGTTTAGACAGTGTACACACGTAAAAGATAAGGTGTTGCCAGTTCTGAAGCAAAACGGTGAAAACAAAAAGGCCAGTGAACAAATGAAACAGACAAAGAGCGAGAAGTGCGTTTATTTTTCCAACGAACGAGAATGAGCACCGTGAGAAGCAGAGTAACCAAAGAACAACGAAATGAACGGATTGAAAAATCAAGAATTGCTACACAATCTATAGTTCAATTCTTTTATGTTGGCGGCTCGCGCATGCCCGCCCAGACGCGGGCGATTGCTGCGTTGCCAGTTGCAAACGGCGCACGCGCCAAGAGAAGCAGCGCCGTAGTATAGTACAGTTCGCAAACTTAAGGGCAGTTTATGAAGTAAAGCCACCACAGCCGCATTAAACCTTTCGCTGCTACAGAGACCTGCTCCCCGATTTTGTCATCACTGCACTGCTCGCCTGTGCTGACATGGTGTTCCGACTGCTTTGACACTTAATCGATTTCACAAAAACTATTTGGCCCAAAAATTTGATTTTTACACATTTTCTTGACTGATACCTTACCCCCATAAATGACAATTTTGTTTCGATGTTCAACGCAGTTATTGTGCAGCATTAAATGTGGTAAACCAATGCACGAAATTTTGAAGACTTTGCAGAGGTAAAAGTCCATAGGGTATACTTTCCGTAAGGTCGATTTTAGTTGCCACAATGTTGAGAATGAAATGTGGACAAGATACCTAAATTTCATATAAAATTTACTGTGTAGCGGGACTTTGAATTTCGCCGCGCTAGACTCGTTCCCTCAGATATAAATTATACCGTCGCAGCTGTATGAGCGCTCGACGGCAGAGAAAATATATAAGAAAATGAAGGTACTAAAATTGTAACCCTTTTTGTTTTCTACCCGCTTTTCTCTTTGAGGGCGGAAGCTTAACTTACTTATTAGCTAGTCTTGGTCGGATGAAGACGAAAAAACTTGTTGATGTGAAGACGTATTGTGGAAGGTTGTATGAAATTCGAAGGATGGAAGCAGCAACGTAAAATACATTGCATTCAATATCAAGACGGTTTTTTATTTGTGTACACTAGTCATTCCTGGACAATGAAATTTATTGCCAAAATTTCGGAGCACCTACGACTTTTCACGCAGAAATGAAGCAGGAGATTTTTGGAGAACAAGACCTGGATGCCGCACGAGAGAAGACATGTTAACATGGTAAAGGATGAACTCTTATCTACGCCATTTCCCCCTGTTAATCACATTTTGTTATTCTCTGTTCTCATTCAAATTAATTTTTGTAGTGGAAATTGGTTTGACTTTTGCTCAGAAACGCCACAAGGACCACCCCAACAATAGCTTTTCCGAATCACGAACTCCGATAACTTTTCTGTAATACGAAGTTCGATTTGCATTTAATTCTTTCCCTTTTTCACGGTCATTAACGATTTTAAAACCCTCCTTTTTATTCACCATTTCTTCCCACATTTTCATTCTTTTCTTCTCTTCTCTTTTTCTTTTTTATTAACCACTAGAACTGTATAACAATATCTCATTTAATTTAAGTACCAGATATGTGTCATATGTAATATAGAGAAATATTCCGTCTTTCGCGACTGTAATAAAAGTTTTATTTATACCAGAGTCATTTCGATTTTTTTCTAAAAAGTTCTGATTAAAACAAAGTTGGCGAAGTACATAAAACTGAATTGTTGACGTAAAACATAGAAAAAACTAAAATATATTGTCAGTGGGGCACAGTGCGCAAAAAATTTGTGTTTGTCACAACGGACAGCAAATACTTGCCAAAACATAGATCAGTCGACGAAAACATTGAATATGATGATGTTGCCAAAGCAGCATAGCAAAGAATTGCGTCCGACAGTCAAGTAGCTCGGCAATGTAGGAGCCGAAATTCTGCTCTAAATAATACTTTTAATACTGCCACAAAAGAATATATATCAATATGAATAGTAAAACAGCGACTGTGGAAGAGAAGATATACAAACAAAACAGATAACATGAATATTGTATGTGTGCCTTTTCATTGTTTTTAATTGCTGTAAAAAGAAATATTGGAGGACAAATTTAGAAAAACCGAAAACTTATGATTATAATGAACGGACAAAGCACTAGAAATTTCAAAAAATTACATTAAAACGAATAAAATTCATGAAGTTAAACACTTCCATATTGTTTTTAAATAAATAAGAAAGGTTTGAACTCAGATCCTCTCACTTAGCAGCCTAACACCTTAATCATTACGCTAACGCAACTCGTCATTCAAGAGAGCTCCTGGAGGACTTTAACATGTCACACAAAATACCGACAGACACTGTTGGTATGACTATGAATACTCACGTTTCGTCGAAGTACAATAGGAAATAAACAATTACCGCTGTTCTTTATTGCGAAAAAGTTTGTGACAATGACAAAAACTCCTTTCCTTGCTATCGTCTGAATTAGGAGGCTTATTGCTTGTTTGGTTTAATCAATTAACAGGCTATGAAGCAATTGGTATAAAGAATTCTTTTTCCAAACTTTCTATAAAAGAAAGTCTGCTATCAAGACATTGCTTTTGTTCAATTACTTTATTTATGACTGAACGCTTCTAAAACTGAAGACACTCGTCCGTGCTCTGCACTGCAGTCGAGCTCTGGCAACGTCGTTCTCTGTTCATTGGCTGACTGCGTTTTGTGACGTCAGATGCGCAGAACGAACCTAAACTCGGCCACCGTCGTAAATGACGCACACTTTAGTAGAAGACTGTGAACTCAAGCCAGCCATGAAAATATCAGCCTGTGAGAAGCGCGGACGAGGACAGGTAAACAGTACAACCTGACAAATGAAGCCTCCCACTACAACCCGACGAAAGAATATAACAAACACAACACATCGTAATCGGAAAAATGAATAACATCTGCCAATTTTGGAAAGTGAAAAAAATCAGTAGATAATCACCAGGATTCTGCTGAATGGAGGAAAAAATTCGTTTACCACCATTGGAAGTACCACCACAGGAATTTTTGCATTACATGATCAGGGAAACTCCAGAATCAAAACACGTTCTTGAAAATGTAAAAGCGTACAACACGCGCTTCCAAATTACTTCTTTTGGTGTCACTTCAGTCAACACGAACAGAGATGAAATCGATTTTTTTTTCACATCCGAGGACAAATGTATAAAAAGACGGGATCGTTACCACCACTACCCAAGGAATACCATAAATTGCTGCAAGTACATTTCATCGGAAATGAAGAAGCAGAGACTGATGAACGATGCACAAATATCAGTGAATTGAGACAAGAAGTAAAGTGAGATGTACAAAGGATCTTACAAAAATACAATCAACCTATTCACATATTCAAAATAGCACTATACTGAAAGATTTCTGATGACTATAAAGTTATAATTTGAGCCGACAAAAGACTACTTGGAGAAAACGAACATCGATTTGATGCCCCTCAAACAGATGAAGTCACCATCGTAATTGTGGCCAATGAAAACACAAGCCGTGACATAATTGTACAACGAAGAAGAGAAGGACTACAACGCATTCCAGAGAGACACCGATCGTAAGATGCCCCCAATATCAATTAATATTTTTGCACAGAGAGGACGGATATCATTTTAGTGTGAAACAAATCCAACATGAAACAGGTGTAAAAACAAACAAAGAAGTCACCTCCAAGGAGTTCTATGCTTACAGCTTAATGATCAAGGACAATGAAACATAGTTACATTCTCAATACTCGCCGTTTATTCCAACAATTCCTGATAGATATGTATGCAAAAAGAAGTGAAATGGATGCTTTACATTAGGCTGAATCAGAAGAAACTACTCCCCCACCTTCGCGACGCAAATGACGGAAACTTTGACGACATTGGAACAGTGGTAATCTCGCCATGCATAGGAAATCCGAGACAGATGCACGAATACACTCAAGATGGAATGACCTGCATTAGGAAGTATGTAGGACCTGACCTCATGATAACATTCGCATGTAACTCGTCGTACTTGCACTGGCATCATCCGGTACTGCAGCCACATTTGTGGAAGGAAGACGAACTGCCCATACAGCCCTAAAACTACTGTTGAATATAGCCGAAGAACAATTCCCGTCCCGGTACGTAAAACCTGAAGAGCATCTGGACGGAGTGGACTTCTAAAGCAAGGTAAAATTATCTTCTGCGAGGAATGCACAAAGGCACATAAAAAATCAGTCGATGCCATGGAGAGAACATTAGAACACTTGCGAGGAATCTCTGAAGTGATGGGAGGAGCTCTCTCTCTCTTACTCTCAGGAGATTTTCGGTAAACACTTCCAGCTATCCCAAGTCAACACCAGCAGACGACCTCAATACATATTAAAAAAGATCACATCTCTGGTCACACATACAAATACTGCCACTAACAAAAAATATGAGAGCTGGACTATCAAAAGATGAAACAAATCACATTTTGCTCAAAAAATTTTACAAATAGGCGGAGGCACATTTCCTAATGACCACACGACGGACATAATTAAATTCAACAGTGATTTCTGCAACATACCTATGCTCAAAACGATCTTAGCCAAACATTGTTCATTACTATATCAATCAGGACTGGCTATTTGAGAGTGCAATTTTGGCAACTAAAAATAATATTGTCGACGATATCAACTTTAATATCCAAAAGAAAATTCCCAGTGAAGTGAAAATAAACAAATCTATCGACACGATAGTAAACGTTGAAGGAAGAGTGACCTTCCCTACAGAATTTCTAAACTCTTTGCAAGTACCACAATCGCCATTACGCTGCCTTCGAGTTAAAATTGGATCTCCGATCGTACTACTCAGAAATCTCAACTCAGTAAACCTATGTAACGGTGATCGTCAAGCAGCTATCGAATAACTTCATCGAAGCCGAACTTACGACGGGAATGTACAAAGGACACACACTGTTTATCCCCAGAATACCACTGATCTCTCTACTGAACTGCCAATCCAATTTTAAACACTGCAATTTTCAATCAAATTAGCCTACAGTTTTACAATTAGCAAAGCGTAAGGACAAAGTTTAAAATACTGCGGCATCAACCTCACAGACTCCTGCTCCTCTCACAGTCAACTGTACGTAGCTTGCTGTCGAGTAGAAAATTCGAAAAATTCGCACATATACGAGGGCGGTTCAGAAAGTAACCTCCGATTGGTCACAGTGCGGGTTGTGGGGGGAGTAGCGACGCCATCTGTGCGTTCACGCACTCAACAGGTCAGTCGGCATCAAGCCGTGGTCGAGTGAACGTCGTACCTGCGCTAGTTTAGTTTTTGTGGCAGTTTGAAATGTGTGCTCCAATAGAAAACCCCACCAAATGTGAAGTGCGTGCTGTCATAAGGTTTTTTACAGCCAAAGGATATTCTGCAGCAGCTATTCATCGTGAGCTTTGTGCCGTGTACGGACCAAGAGTTATGAGTGAAGGAGTTGTCCGTGAATGGGTACGTTAATTTAAAAGTGGACGAGAAAACGTTCATGATGAAGAGAGGAGTGGTAGACCATCATTGGTGACTGACGAACTCGTTCAGACAGTTGATGCAAAAGTTCGTGAAAATCGACGTTTCTCAATGTCGGAGTTGTCTACTGGTTTTCCACAGATTTCTAAGACTCTCTTGTACGAGATAGTTACAGCAAGATTGGGTTACCGTAAGTTCTGTGCACGATGGGTGCCCAAAATTCTTACCGACCACCACAAAACTCAAAGAATGGCCTCTGCATTAGACTTTCTGTCACGTTATGAGGACGAAGGAGAACCATTGTTAAACAGAATCGTGACCGGTGACGAAACCTGGATTAAGTATGTGAACCCTGAGACAAAAGAACAATCAAAGATGTGGGCACATTCAAATTCGCCCACCAAACCAAGAAAAGCCTCGCAAGATTTTTCTGCCAGAAAACTGATGGCAACGGTGTTTTGGGATGCCAAAGGGGTGTTGTTGGTTGAATTCATGGAACGTGGTACGACCATTAATCAAGACGTGTACTGTGAAACAATAAAAAAGTTACGACGGGCTATACAGAACAAACGCCGTGGTATGCTGACTTCCGGTATCGTTTTTCTCCACGATAACGCCCGTCCTCACTCTGCTCGCAGAACAACGGCCCTTCTTGAGTCCTTCAAGTGGGACGTTATCAACCATCCACCTTACAGCCCAGACCTGGCGCCAAGTGATTATCACCTCTTCATGCATTTTAAGAAATGGCTCGGGTCACAGCGGTTTGATGACGACGAAGAGCTCAAAGATGCGGTCACAGGCTGGCTCCAGGCACAAGCGGGTAATTTTTATGCAGAAGGAATTTCAAAGCTTGTGAAGAGATACGATAAGTGCCTCAATCGCTATGGAGACTATGTAGAAAAATAGTGCAAAGATGTAGTTGTAAGATGTATATATTAAAATATTTTTATTTAACTTGGTGTATTTTTTTAAATCAACTGGAGGTTACTTTCTGAACGGCCCTCGTATATCCCGGATAACAAAATGAAAATGTGGTTTATAAATAAGTATTATTATGTTTTCAGTTAAAATTTTTTGCCTATTATATTTTAACAAGTGTTCTTAATAGTTAGAATATGTTTTCAATAAAAATTTTTACTAATTACGAGTATATTTAAAAGTTTATACTTTTATTCCAACTACCACACAGTCTCATATCAACTCCCTGCGTGAAGCTGGGCACTCCAGCTAGTAACAATAATAACACAGCGTAGTCCCTACAGCAGTGTAGTAGGCACTTCGTAGTTACTGATGTGTTGTGTGGTGGCAATTACTTTATTTATGTGCTGTTAAGTGAATAACGTAGCAATGTCTGGTCCATTGCGTGAGTTACTTACAACTCAGAGAAGGCATTGTCATGAGATTTTTAATCATTTAAGTGATGTCTGTGTCATGAATGCAAAGCACAAAGTACATGTATATTGGGTGGACTATTTGAGGAAGAAGAAGCTCACACATTTGTTTCACAAGCTGTAGCCTCCATCACACTGTGGTGCATATTAATATTAGCGCTTGACAAAAATGTAATTACTGGCAGCTCACTTAATCATTATTACAGTCTAACGAAATAGCGATAATAGTAATGATCTCTTAAAAATAATTTAGCTTCGTGACCAAAATCCAATCAAACCCTTTCGTTTTTACCCCTACGAATATATCATTTTATCCCTGATGGACTAATTACTCACAGCTTGAGAACCACTGGTCTAGCAACTTCAGTGATAATGGAGACACACGGCTGTGCAGTGGTTTGTAAGAAATCACAAACGCAGCTAACCTTATACATTTGCATGGTGATGTCTACATGTCGTGAAATACGTTGTCTTATCAGTGACGATATATCTATATGGCAGTAGAATGTTTGTGCGTCATCTGATGCGAACAGTTTGAACTAAACTTTGCGCACTTCTCGCTCCTGTCAACGTCAGTTTTATCTCTGTGAAATAAAACACTGTCCCATTCCCAGTAATACTGTTCCACAACGGACCGGATACGTGATTAGATAAAGTAAGCAAAGAATTCGTTTCCCCAGAATTTTACAATCCCACGAAGACTAATTTCACTGACCCAGTGATAAAGTATCAAATTTCAGTATCAGATTGTCTAAAAGGTCTTTCTGAAATAATAAACAATGATTACAAGGGCGACAGGCGAATGACTACATTGTGGTGATAAGTTTAACTCACGGTGCCACATCGTGTACATTGAAAAGCAGCAGAGACGTCGAAATTATCTGGGGGTGAGGAGAAATGACGAGGGGGCTAATGATCACCGATCGAGTGAAAATTTCAGTCTGCCGTAATTGCTTATGACGGCCATAAAACTGACTGATCAGTAACAGCAGAAACCTATACACATCACATTCTTACAATAGGTAACATTGCTAAAAAATAGAGATCCAATAAACGCAAGCCTGTATACAAATTCTTCTTGAGATATGAGTCATTCTGTCCTATTATAACCATCTGCAACCTGAGACTACAAGAGGGCCATTACCTCGAATTTTGTTCCACGCATGTGATACACGCTCCTGTGATGTGTGCATATTGTCAATACGTTTACATGTTTCCATCGCCAGAAATCTGAAATCTACGAGAGTCAAGCGCGCAGGGGGTGGGGGTGCGGGGTATTGGAGGGGTGGGGGTGCTACCGGACCTCTTCGACCAATCCAACACTCGCTACACACTTGTTGTAGGTACTTTCATGCAGGTGCAGAATATGGATTGCGTAAATAACATTCATTTTCTTTCCGCAAGGGTAACGTTCTCTGGTAACGCTGGTAATTTGGCACGCTGAAGATGTTGATAACAAAGCACATGTTAATTTATACGGTAAAGTATGATCCAGAATTATTATACACAAATTGATGCTAAAGCGAACCTGGTCTCTTGCTTACAAGATCTCTCAGGATCTGTATGTATAAAAAGGCGTTTTTGGGGGCAATTTAGTATCCTACCTAAACCATAAATGAAATGAGAATTGTGAACTGTGGATCGTCTTCAGTCTGGTTATTGTGGGTGGGCCGGGCAACAGTACTAACAGAGATCCTGGGTACTATATAGATTATGACCCGGTATGACTGCATCGGCATCGCGACATACCAGTGTGGAGTTTCTGTCTGTTCTGAGATGCCATGATCAGCCTCATCTGATATTCTCCATGGGTGGGATTATATTAGTATTGCATACAGCTCAACAGGAGAGAGAAGACTAAACTGCCCAGGCTATTAGCAGGAACTTAAGGGGAGAGACACTGCCATGAGTGGTAAAATACCAATGGTTGCAGGTGTTGGAGCAGCACCTTTTCTTTAGGATGGGTAGGACAGAAAGAAGTCAAGTTCAAAGAGAAGTCAGGATTGAAACAAAACTTTTGTTTGAGAAAGAAGCTAAACAGCATAATTCTGGGACATTGGATGAGCAAACACAGCTCTTGCTTAAAAATTTTCACTACTCAGCAGATACTTTATTTCCACCCATTTTTATTTCAGTCATTGTGAAATGCCAACTATCAAAATATTTGAGGAGTAAGAAGTAAAATTAATGAACCACTTATCAGCTTCGATATATTAGAGTCAAGCAATCCAGTTAACATAATGTGCCTCTCTGACCATCATGTCACCAGGTATAGATGTGTGAAGTGTTGCACGATTTAGGTTAGCTACTCAGTTTTCCAGGGCAGAAATGGAGAATTTGCCACATTCATCAAGAATTGCCGTAAATTTAATAACACAGACATTCACAAATGTTGCCTAGAGCAGCATTTGGAAGCGTGTCCAACAGAAGTAGAATTTCATAATAAATCATCCATGATAGTAAGTGTATCCTGAGTAACTGCAGGTAATTTTAATCCATTCATAAATCACTATGAAGCTCTATATTTTTTTAAAAAGAAATAATTGGTGGTTGCTGGGGATTTTAATGTAGATTTTCTTTAAACTTCTTCCAGTAAGACTGCAGTCAGTAACATTGTCATTCAACTTAATTGATACTGTTAACTTTCCAACTAGAACAGCTAAGGGCCATTGATAATATCTTCATAGAAATGTCTGACGAAGAAAAATATGTTATAAAACCAATAATAAGTAGCCTCTCAGTCCTTGACACGCAGCACCTTTTGCTAAATGTTAATACTCATGAGGAATAAAATCTACTAAATCTTGAGTTCAAGAGGGGTAGTCAGCAAGCCAAAAATTGATTTTTATAGGACACTCCTCAAAGAACTTATCTGAAAACTGTTTTCTCCCAAAACTAACCCTCATTTGACCGAAGTCTATACAAAATCGATGGATTACTCAAGGAATAAAGGTATCCTGTGAGACAAAAAGGAAACTATATATATATATATATATATATATATATATATATATATATATATATATATATATATATATATATATATATATGTCAGAAACAGCTCCACTCTGATGTAAATGCTCAAGATCATTACAAAACACACTGAAAAATATTGAAGATAGTAATACAGACATCAAATCAAATGCACTATCAGAAAAGGATAGTCACACCAGACAATAAAATGAAGACAATGTGGGATACAGTGAAGGAAAAGACTGGTAGCACCAGAGATGAAGAGGAGGACATATCATTAAGAATAAAAATACATGGGTAACAGATGTGTGCACTGTTGCTGAAATTTTCGATAAACACTCCTGTTACTGAAAAGATGTGGTTGTCAGGTTCAGTAGATGCTGTAATGCAGTATCTCAGATTAGTCACTGCAAATAACTACAATTATATGAACATGACCCTGACAACACCAGTAGAAGTAACGCCTATCATAAAATCCTTAAAATCAAAAAGTTCTATTACCTATGATTATATATATATATATATATATATATATATATATATATATATAAGATTAATTAAACAATGTGCCTCTGAGTTAAGTGTCTTTTAAGTTATTTCGGTAATCTGGCTTTTATTAGTGGAACATTTTCTGAGTGGTTGAAATATGCTGATGTTAAGCCTTTCTGTAAGAAAGCAGATAAGGGAATGCTATCAAATTTATGTCCAATTTCACTTTTTCCCACATTCTCAAAATTTTTTAGAACGGGTTATATACAGTCCTCTTCTTAAGAATTTTAGGTGGCTAACTCCTTCTACTCCATGGATGAATTTCTTAGCAACACCGATTGATGCGTATATGTTATTAATAATGTCACATAATTTGAATATTGCGTACAATCTGACTCGCGTACAAAGTTTGTGCAGTAATGCGATCATTGTAAAGAAGCGCTGTAAAATGCTTCTTTTCTATTTTTTATTTGATAATGCGTGGCTACAATATCCTAAGAATTAGCAAATGTACGTAAGAGTATTGAGCATTTAATAATTGGTGACATCGTTTATATTCTTTTAAATGTAAATATACTTTAGTTTTTTTTAACCATTTTCACAACCACAAGGGCAATCTCGTCTGGGATCTGTGGAAGGTAAATTATCATATTTCTTTTTATTTTTTAAATATTTATTGGGTGTTCTTGTTTCCTGACATGTTACGTGTCCCAGACGATCTCCTCACTATGGATATATTGGAATGGAACGTACACCTCATCTAATCTAGTCATACAGGTCTTAAATGTGGGCAGGCCCACATGTTGCTGAGGTTGTTTCGACTACGCTGCAGATGTTTCGCTGTGAATCCCCTCCACAGCCCCTATACTATCTCGATCCCCATGCGATCTCCATATTTTTGGAGACCTGAAGAAAGACATTCGTGGTCGTCGGTGTGCTCTGGGACCAAGAGGTGCATGTCTGGTACAGTCATGATTCCATAGGCAACCGCAAACAATGTCCATAAAGGCGTTAGCCGTCTTATTTCACAGTGGAATAAATGTATTAACAATTATGGCGAATACTTTTTGTATGATAAACAGTTTACTTATTTTTTTTCCATACGTCTCATTTTCATTTGACTGCTCCTTATATACTGCTAAAATCTATATGCAGTGCAGCGAAAGCGACAGATGACCTTATTAACAGGCCAACACCTCCCTTCCCGTCGTTTCTGTTCTGGCGGGGTACATGATAAACTTTAAACTTAATATTTTATGAATCTAGCGGATACTACTAAATTAGCAATACACCGATAATGATACTCCTCTTGAAGGATACTTTCATGACATTGGACTATTTTTGTTTCGCTAAAGGTTTTTAGAGATAGGAAGCAGTACCAGAACAAAAGGGAATCGAACAAAAGCTCAGTTAGTAATCAAGTAAACTATAATTACGTAAAAGGAAATGGTCACCAGCCTAATTAGGTAAAGTTACACAAAGTACTAGCATGGTTCATAAAGAAAGTTCACCATTGGGATTGACTTTACTTGAAACTGAAATTATATTTTGCTGGTAAGATGCAAGACAGTAGCACAGTTTAGCAAGAACGTACCAGTGATTTGACATGAACTACACAGGAGCAGTATTAATACGTTCAGACAGCAACTGGCTCTCAATAACACTTGCTGTCTGTACATTACAGTAGGAAGATAATGCTAATTATAGGTTAGTGATTACTAATGATGCAGCACTACTGACTTGGAAGACAGGTTCTTTTGTCAGATTAATTTTAAGAAATTGGTACCACTTAATTAGTTATGTAGTAATTGTGTACTTTGTACTGATTAGTATTTGCTTTCTCAAGGATCATTCACTTCCTCATACTATTTAGCTCATGTGGGACACGTGATACCTGAATATAGTATAGTTTGAATTGTTGCAGCTACTTGCCTACTATAATACACACAAGTTATAAGAATGAAACTCTTACCTCTTGAGTACTGTTCACTGTAACATGAAATTTAAATCGGGCTTGACTATTAGCATGGGGACCTGGGAACTAGTCTATCATTAGACTCTGATGTAGGCTGAGCATTTTAGTCATAACACAACATTAGAAATACTGTTAACTAATGAAAAGATTGTTGGTCAATAAGATGAATCTTTAAATTCGATACTTCATATCTATCCATAGATTAGTTTGAATTACATTAATTATCATAAACATTGAATAAAAAAGTTACATGGATAATGATAAAAGCTAAAGAAATGAATAAAACTTGTGGATGTTATACGGTCGCAGGTTCGAATCCTGCCTCGGGCATGGATGTTTGTGGTGTCCTTAGGTTAGTTAGGTTTAACTAGTTCTAAGTTCTAGGGGACTAATGACCTCAGCAGTTGAGTCCCATAGTGCTCAGAGCCATTTGAACCATTTTTTTGTGGATGTTATATCAAAGAGCATGGTTATACAGAAGTCACATTAAGTGAAAACAGACAGTTACACTATATCGGCGATTGCTGCGCAAACACTTTCTCCATGTATGCATAGACCATGCTTACTCTACCATTGGGGTTACACTCGTCTGGTGTACGACGTTCCCGGGGGGAGGGGGGGGGGGGGCACTGGGAGCCGAACCGCACAATAACCGTGGGTTCGGTGTGGGGCTGCGGTGGGGTGGATGCTGTAGCCTGTTGTGGGGTTGTGTACCACTGGCGGGCTACGGCGGGGACGAAGCCTCTCCGTCGTATCTAGGTCCCTAGTTCCATACAATACAATACAAGTATCATTGCTGAGCAGGCATTCCACAGTAAAATTTTCATTGTGTTTTTCCTCTCTTTATGAAGATAAAATACTAGCAATTGACTATTACGTAGTTCATGAGTCAGTCGAGTCCGTGGTCGGTGACTGTGCTTGTTTTATAAGTCCGTTAACACGCTTCACAAGTTTTTTAATAATTGTAGTCTTACCTGACAAATGTGAAGAATAAGTACTGCCTCTATTTGTTCTGCTCAGGATAATTAAGATACTGTGAGCAATACGAATTTGCTGCAGTGGTTTCTAATGGTAATTCACCTTGATGAACAATCGGGTTTTTGCTATAGTGGAAGTAATCCAGTGTTGTGTGCCAGGAAGACTGGAACAAGCTTGCTCGTCTTCTGTCGGTCACTGAAGCGTCGCAACTTCCGCATACGGGATGCGAGTTACTGGGATCTTAGCTTCATCTTAGCTTCAGCGTGTGCAATGCTGAACTCAGCAGAAGTTTTCTTTGTTTGTTTCTGCTTCTCATGTTCTGGGACCTGTTATCCATTATGTTATGGTTCCGTTTGCAATGAACACAGATGGGATTTGGATTTGAGCCCTCATCTGCTGAATGCTTATCACCATAATTTTTATAACGTTTCTGAGATTGAGATTAACAACTAATATGCTCAAATCTTAGACCGTTAAAACATTCCAGAATGAGATTTTCACTCTGCAGCGGAGAGTGCGCTGATATGAAACTTGCTGGCAGATTAAAACTGTGTGCCGGACCGAGACTCCAGAAGTAAGGCTGTGAGGACGGGGCGTGAGTCGTGCATGGGTAGCTCAGTTGGTAGAGCACTTGCCCGCGAAAGGCAAAGGTCCCGAGTTCGAGTCTCGGTCCGGCACACAGTTTTAATCTGCCGGGAAGTTTCAGTTAAAACATTGTTTAACTGTTGCTATATTTGCCGGACTAGACAAATAGCTCTGAGCACTATGGGACTTAACATCTGTGGTCATCAGTCCTCTAGAACTTAGAACTACTTAAACCTAACTAACCTAAGGACGTCACATACATCCATGCCCGAGGCAGGATTCGAACCTGCGACCGTATCAGGCGCGCGGTTCCGGACTGAGCGCCTAGAACCGCGAGACCACCGCGGCCGGCCCGGACTAGACACCTCGTCCCGTATATGCGTATGCATTCCAGAAAGTTTAGGGAATCAAGAGGTCAAAATTCCCATATAAAACAGCAGGTCATCCTTCTAGTGTTGAGAACTTTCATCGGTGATTCTAAGGCTTCTATTCTGTTCTATGGTTTCTATTCTATTCTATTCTATTCTATGGTTTCGTCTCAGTAGTGTTGAGATAAACATTACGTATTATATAGCGCCAGGTTAATCTGTGAGCCGGAAGGTAGGTTAATAACTTTTTACTATGAAACAGCAACAGTTCTACTAAGACGTTTGTAACTTGTGCGGAAGTTAGGTCTATTCTAATCCTGCTTCTCCCTACAGATTTGTTATCTTCCACACGCAATCTATTTTTGCTTGGAAAACAATTTTTCCCAGTGCCATCGGGTGCATGTTGCCATTATTTCCGGCCGTTTCTTCTCCGTATACGTAGAAAGGATCTCATGAATCGCCTTTACATCGATTGTCCTTGGATTTCATGTACACAGATTCTACGTCTGACACTCTTAACTGGATCTGCACTACCGACCACAGCACGTGTTAAGGTTGTTTTTACATCGATTTTGGAGGACTTTTCACTACGCAAAGTAGTATAACAACAAGTGTTTGGTTGCGCAGAGTATTCTAAGTTACTGTAATGTGATACTGCGGAGTCACTTCTTCAGTTTTATTCAGTAATTTCTTTGCTTTTGCCTATCGCTAATATACAGAGGGGTCCAAAAAAATGTATCCACTATTTAAAAGTCCATAACTGGCAAAGTAATTGACGGAGTTGTCTCATTTCTGGTGAAAGTGTAACTTAAAGTCCAACTTAAAGATATCACTGTAAGTGTTCGAAACGGTCACCATTAACATCCACACACAAACGATGCCGCCGAACTGCAGCACGAACTATTGACTGCAACGTGTTCAGTTGGATATTTGCATTGAATGTACGATGGATTCTCGAAGTTCATCCAATGTTCGTGGCTTTTGTCGATAAACGACGTCTTTTAGTGTTCCCCACAGGTAAAAGTCCAGAGGAGTTAGGTCTGGGGAACGTGGTGGATACTCCACAGCACCTCTACGGCCTACCCATCTTCCACCGGCACATTTAACAGTGAGGTGAACCTTCAGAAGCTTCAGACGTCCATTTTACCTGCCATCCGAGACTTGTATGGAGACGGAAGAGTTTACTTTCAACAAGATGGTGCCCCAGCCCCCTACCAAAATCATGTTGGGCGTATCTCGACGAAAATCTACCAGGAAGATGGATAGGCCGTAGAGGTGCTGTGGAGTATCCACCACGTTCCCCCGCTAACTCCTCTGGACTTTTACCTGTGGGGAACACTAAAGGACGTCGTTTATAGACGAAAGCCACGAACATTGGATGAACTTCGAGAATCCATCGTACATTCATGTGCATATATCCAACTGAACACGTTGCAGTCAGTAGTTCGTGCTGCAGTTCGGCGGCGTCGTTTGTGTGTGGATGTTAATGGTGACCATTTCGAACACCTACAGAGATATCTTTAAGTTGGACTTTAAGCTACACGTACACCAAAAATGAGACAACTCCGCCAAGTTTGCAAGTTATGGACTTTTAAACAGTGGATACATTTTTTTGGACCCCTCTGTATTTTTACAACTGTCGCACCACATACACATTTGCTTTTCAGATTACAGTTTTTGGCGTCGACATCCATGTTAAATGGCTCGTTGTCTTCATTCTGGTTAATTAGGGCCACACCCTTACTTATTTCTGTGTACCTCAGCTCCTGCATTACTAGTTTGTTCCTGTTCGGCCGTAAACTGAAATGGCCACCTCCACCGTATTCACCACTGCCCATAATTTCAGAGTTCGCTAAAGGGTGTGGAACACCACGAAAAACACTACTGCACACTGTAACTGGAGTTTAAATTTGGAAACTTATGATGATTTGCGATGGCTGCCGGCCACGGTGGTCGAGCGGTTCTAGGCGCTTCAGTCCGGAACCGCGCGAGAGCCATTTGAACTTTTTTTTTTTTTTTTTTTTTTTTTTTTTTTTTTTTTTTTACGATGGCTGTTCGGAAAGTAAGGTCCGATGGGTCGCGAAATGAATGGAAGCCACTTCGAAAATCAAAAATGTTTTGTTTGCATGCGGTTAGCTACAGACTGTAGCTACTTCTCTGCGTAGCCGCCACTCCAACTAAAACATCTGTCGTTGTGTTGTAGCACATTTCCAGTAATCTCATCATAGAAGGCAGCCACCTGTGCTTTCTGCCAATTATCTACGCTGGTCTACAGCTGGTTGTCTGTGCCAAAACGTTGTCTTCATAGCAAGCGGTTCATGTGAGCAGAGATGAAACTCAGACGGAGACAATAACAGACTGTATTTCAAACGCTTCCCATTGCAAACGCCACAGCAGCATCTTCACTGCCCCTGCAGAGTAAGGCCGAGAATTGTCATGAAGAAGGAAACACATGGCAGTTATGTTATGTGGGCTGCGTGATTTCAGGCGAGAAATCTCTCAAAGGACCTTCATACATAGCGACCGGGTGGGGGGGGGGGGGGGGACACTATTTTCTAGGCATCTTTACATAATCACCGTGTGCTCAGAACTGAAAAGAGCGACGTGACGCTATCGATGGGCATACTACATACACTGCCCAACACATCGGCGGAAAGCTTCATCGGATTTTCACTGTAGTTTCCGTTTTGCACCCAATCGGGCCTTACTTTCTTCAAAAACGGAGAAACTACGTAACGATGTGAGCAACTCTTTCTATTTACATTGGCAGGGCTTTTCTTTATTCTTTACGTTTTGTGCAGTTTTACTGACTTCATGCTCTGTCGATGGTAGTAACATCATGCATAATTATTTACACGTGCTATATGTTTTGAGAATTTTTGTTGTCATTTCTCTGCAGTACTTGAAACATGGTCATTCTCACAGTTTTCAGGGTGGTGTGGCTTATTTATTTCTTCATCCCCCTCCATTATCAATGTGTTTTGAGAAATGGCATTGGAAGCTGACTGCAGAACGATTCTACTGTTGACATCATACATTCCGCGTAAGGAACAAGAGAATAAGAGAAATTAGGACTTGTACATAGGCATGTAGATAGTTTTTCCCTCGCTCTGTTTGCGAGTGGAACAGGAGACATAATGACTACTAGAGGTACAAGGTACCCTTCCCCACGAACCATACGGTGGCTTGCGCAGAATGTATGTAGATGCAGAATGTGCCTTTGTTTTTCTCTCTCTGTTTCCTTTTTATGACATCCCAGACTGCTTTGCTTTTATTCTCTGGACTGTATATTACTTCCAGAATGAAATTTTCACTCTGCAGTGGAGTGTGCGCTGATATGAAACTTCCTGGGAGATTAAAACTGTGTACCGGACCGAGACTCGAACTCGGGACCTTTGCCTTTCGCAGGCAAGCGCTTTTGTATGTTACTAGCCCATTAAATGACTTTTTTCGCAACAATCAACAAGTCATTTCGTACTTCTGATAGAAGTCTAGAAACTAAGGCTCATTATGACTCTCTTTCATGAAACTGTGGTACTTAAGGATTTGGGAAGACTACCTAATATCTGTTGTTGTCCACTTTTTTCTGAAACGTTAGTATCCATGCGGATAATTTCTGAAATGTATTTTCAAAGTCAGTTTAAAGAATTTGCTGATTCGAGGCATGCTGCTTCGGAGTGGTATATCCGCAGCCGCAAAATAGTGAGGAAAATTTGATAATTTTTTATTTTTTCTCAGTTGCATGAATATACAATTTATTGCTGCCTGCAGGGCTTATAGGTTTCAGGCTGACTCGCCCACTCTCAAACCACACTCTCAAAATTACAGAGTACTTATCCTACGGAAAATATTTACACACAGTATGCAGGCGCACATTACAAGTGCTTATATGATTACCGTCATACCTTGTTATTAACCTCAACAGGTTACACAGCATGGTGCTAGAAGGTACGAACTGCTCCATAAACTCAGACTGTGAGCAACAAACATGCTCATTAATATTGCTGCCTACATGTCTGCTGTTTCATCTGAACAACACACTGAAACTACACTCCTGGAAATGGAAAAAAGAACACATTGACACCGGTGTGTCAGACCCACCATACTTGCTCCGGACACTGCGAGAGGGCTGTACAAGCAATGATCACACGCACGGCACAGCGGACACACCAGGAACCGCGGTGTTGGCCGTCGAATGGCGCTAGCTGCGCAGCATTTGTGCACCGCCGCCGTCAGTGTCAGCCAGTTTGCCGTGGCATACGGAGCTCCATCGCAGTCTTTAACACTGGTAGCATGCCGCGACAGCGTGGACGTGAACCGTATGTGCAGTTGACGGACTTTGAGCGAGGGCGTATAGTGGGCATGCGGGAGGCCGGGTGGACGTACCGCCGAATTGCTCAACACGTGGGGCGTGAGGTCTCCACAGTACATCGATGTTGTCGCCAGTGGTCGGCGGAAGGTGCACGTGCCCGTCGATCTGGGACCGGACCGCAGCGACGCACGGATGCACGCCAAGACCGTAAGATCCTACGCAGTGCCGTAGGGGACCGCACCGCCACTTCCCAGCAAATTAGGGACACTGTTGCTCCTGGGGTATCGGCGAGGACCATTCGCAACCGTCTCCATGAAGCTGGGCTACGGTCCCGCACACCGTTAGGCCGTCTTCCGCTCACGCCCCAACATCGTGCAGCCCGCCTCCAGTGGTGTCGCGACAGGCGTGAATGGAGGGACGAATGGAGACGTGTCGTCTTCAACGATGAGAGCCGCTTCTGCCTTGGTGCCAATGATGGTCGTATGCGTGTTTGGCGCCGTGCAGGTGAGCGCCACAATCAGGACTGCATACGACCGAGGCACACAGGGCCAACACCCGGCATCATGGTGTGGGGAGCGATCTCCTACACTGGCCGTACACCACTGGTGATCGTCGAGGGGACACTGAATAGTGCACGGTACATCCAAACCGTCATCGAACCCATCGTTCTACCATTCCTAGACCGGCAAGGGAACTTGCTGTTCCAACAGGACAATGCACGTCCGCATGTATCCCGTGCCACCCAACGTGCTCTAGAAGGTGTAAGTCAACTATCCTGGCCAGCAAGATCTCCGGATCTGTCCCCCATTGAGCATGTTTGGGACTGGATGAAGCGTCGTCTCACGCGGTCTGCACGTCCAGCACGAACGCTGGTCCAACTGAGGCGCCAGGTGGAAATGGCATGGCAAGCCGCTCCACAGGACTACATCCAGCATCTCTACGATCGTCTCCATGGGAGAATAGCAGCCTGCATTGCTGCGAAAGGTGGATATACACTGTACTAGTGCCGACATTGTGCATGCTCTGTTGCCTGTGTCTATGTGCCTGTGGTTCTGTCAGTGTGATCATGTGATGTATCTGACCCCAGGAATGTGTCAATAAAGTTTCCCCTTCCTGGGACAATGAATTCACGGTGTTCTTATTTCAATTTCCAGGAGTGTATTTAGTGGTCAACAGGACATCTCGGCGTCACATTCATAGATTTGTACATGCGCAAATGTCGACTATTAGTTAGCTACGGCGATGCCACACGCATTGTCATTTACTGATAACGTTTTTATGACACAGGAAATACTGTTATCACGTCTGGAAGCTTTTGAGTGGTTCAAGCGTTTCCAAGATGGACGTTAAAGGTGACTCATGCCCGGGACGCCCCTCATAAACGGATGAATATATCCCAAAAGTAGGTAATCTCATTCGATACAGTTGGTTGAGTATTCGATCAATTGCTGAAACTATAGGAAGTCACAAAGAAAGCGTAAGACAAATTTTACATAACCGTTTTAACATGAAAAAAAGTGTATGCGAAACTAGTGCCGAAAATTCTCAGCATCGAAAAAAAGGAATGCCCTTTCTTGCCAGTTCTAGTCTGCTTTTGATGTCCTTCCTGCTCCGTCTATCATGGGATACTTTGCTGCCTAGGTAGCAGAATTTCTTAAATTCATTTACTTCGTGATCACCAGTCCCGATGTTAAGTTTCTCGCTGCTCTCATTTCTTCTGATTCTCATTATTTTCATCTTTCTTCGATTTACTGTCAATGCATATTTTATATACCACATGGCGAGCCATTAACTATATAAAATAACGTGTGTATTCAAAAACAACGTTACGGCAAATTTTCGAAGGAATAGGTGAAGAACTTCCGGAGATTTAAGAATCTGAACAAATGAACATTTACATTTTTATATATATTTATCCTATAAGTATTACATGTAAATATTTACATATTATCTTTGGCGCTCCAGTAGTTAAACAGAAGCACAGTCGTCCAGAATGAGATTTTCACTCTGCAGCGGAGTGTGCGCTGATATGAAACTTCCTGGCAGATTAAAACTGTGTACCAGGCCGAGACTCGAACTCGGGACCTTTGCCTTTCGCGGGCAAGTCCTCTACCAACTGATCTAACCGTCCACAACTCACGCCCCGTCCTCACAGCTTTACTTCTCCCAGTACCTCGTCTCCTACCTTCCAAACTTAACAGAAGCTCTCCTGCGAACCGTGCAGAGCTAGCACTCCTGAAAGAAAGGATATCGCGCAGACATGGCTTAGCCACAGCCTGGGGGATGTTTCCAGAATGAGATTTTCACTCTGCAGCGAAGTGTGCTCTGATATGAAACTTCCTGGCAGATTAAAACTGTGTGCCAGGCCGAGACTCTAACTCGGGACCTTTGCCTTTCGTGGGCAAGTGCTCTACCGACTGAGCTACCCAAGCACGACTCACGCCCCGTCCTCACAGCTACACTTCGCAGGAGAGCTTCTGTAAAGTTTGGAAGGTAGGAGACGAGGTATTGGCAGAAGTAAAGCTGCGAGGAGGGGGCGTGAGTCATGCTTGGGTAGCTCAGTTGGTAGAGCACTTGCCCGCGAAAGGCAAAGGTCCCGATTTCGAGTCTCGGCCCGGCACACAGTTTTAATCTGCCAGGAAGTTTCAAGCACATTCGTATTTGAATGAAAAATTGTGCCAAGTTTCGAAGCAATCGGTGAAGAGCTTTCGAAGATATACGATTTTGAATAAAT
This sequence comes from Schistocerca nitens, assembly GCF_023898315.1. Classification (NCBI taxonomy): domain Eukaryota; kingdom Metazoa; phylum Arthropoda; class Insecta; order Orthoptera; family Acrididae; genus Schistocerca; species Schistocerca nitens. Next base: position 782,270,057 of record NC_064618.1, read on the forward strand.
GAACATTTAAATTTTTTTTATAGGTTTACTATTTTTTACTTGTAAATCTTCTAGTCAGGCATACGTTAACTTTGTACTGCCTCTTCAGCCGCGGCTCTCTTGATCGCACGGAATCTGATAAATAAAAAATTTAAAAATAGCAGGACGGTGGTGAAAACTGGCGGAGACGCCGTCCCACTGTGACGGCTGACTGGAAGGGGGCGTGCTACGTCAGGGGCTCCTTCCGCATCCCGGCAACGTACAGTACACCGTACGGCGTCCCTGGGGACACCCTGCCCGGGCCCCTCGCCATTATCTGCGCACCTACCTACTGGCGGGACTGCTCTCCGATGCCTTTAATCCCGTCCGACGCTCTTTCCCCTTATCTCTGCGTTTGATCCATCACGTCACTTTCCTGCGTGTTATCTCCGATTCCGATGGATTCTCCATTGAAACACAGTGACTTTTACTCTTCCGCTCAGTTCCTCTGAGTAAAACTGTCATCTTCATCTCTGGAAAAGAATATTTTTGCGTTTAGTGCTTCAGTACTTTTCAAATGAGTTTTGTCTTTATCAGGCCTTGGGTGTTGTTACAGGATCTATTTCATTTCCAGGCCAAGCGATGCGTATGATTAAATTTTTAGAATATATCGTTGCCTTCGACTGTTATTTATTTATAGTGTACTCAATTGCAGTTTCGCCCTTAGCCATTTTGAAGTGAGACACAGTGATATTCCGTGCTTTAGGTACTTATGTAAGTCTTCATTACATGGTCTAATTCCACTAACTGATTATATAACGCTTTGGCATCTTTTGTACAAGTAACAAGAAACTACTTCGTACGTTTACTGCTTGATTGCTATATGACTACGAAACTTGTGAATTTTTTGAAATAAAAAATTGGGATCTCTTTCTCCTATGCCCATCAAACATTGCCTAATTCTCCATTTGAAACTCTTAAAAACTTATGATTTTTTCGAATCATCCAGGTCCAATCTTTCCTTACCTTCCTGTAATTTCTTGATTTAACCTGCAGTTCGTAACTAATAAATATTGACCAGGGTGCACATCTGCCCAAGGAAATGTCTTACAGTATAAAATCTGTTTCCCAAATCTCTGTCTCACCATTATACAGTGTGTTAGGGGTATAAGTGGAGATATTTTTATTAGGACCTCCAAGTATACGCGGCAAGAGTAAGCCATTAACGCTTATCTTCCCCTGGACAGCAGGTCAAGTGTTGAAGTGTGGAGGCGTGAACACAAAACGTTTACTTGGAAAATACAACGGCTGCAGTTTCTCCTCGTTTTCAGTCATCCGCACTATCAATGTAGCAAGGCCATGTTATGTTGCCTAACGTTACACGGCCAGATCATTCAACCAGCCAAGCTGCTGCTCTTTCAATTAGTGAAGAAGCTGCAGCTCGTCTTCAGGAACCATTTATTAGTATTACCTTTTCACAGATACCCTTAAAATGACGTAATGGCACCTGCGCTGTGACTGTATTATTAAGGCATCCACCCCAGCCCGCCATGGCAAGGTTCATTGTTCTCGGGCGCAAGGGGAATTTAAATTTCTATACTGTGTTCATTTTTCATATGCTAGTCCTTTATGGTAGGTCGTAGGTTTCTTCGTTATTACCAATTACATATTGTAGCTATGGATACACATTAGTTCCACTGGCAAAGCACTCATGATCTCTAGTTAGGCATAATATGACCACCGTTTTGTTTCGCGTATACTTTAGAGTAAACTTTTCCTTCGTGTAACAGGTTTTTCCATGGCCTGAAAGTTGCTGTAATACCTGCCAAGATTATATGCGCAGGTAAGGAGTTTGCAATGTAACCTGCATCTCTTTCTATTAAAGTCGCATGTGTACAAACGTGGAGTCAATTTTCTGACATGTATCGGATTGGAAACGTATTTTTGGTGATAGCTCTTGACGCATAAACTAACATCGTGTTTTTTCTTGTGTAATTTTCTTGACGTGGTTGAGCCCCTCTGAGAATATTTAATTGCACGAGACTCATTTCTTCTACTGACTGTCAATATGTGGCTAGCGGATATCACTGTATAAAATATGGTCACCTGATTAATTCTTCGACGTACAATAAACGAAACAGAAATGCCGTGGATCAAAGGGCATTAGTTCGATCTTACTTACAGTGTAAGCTACTACAAACAGCATAGTGAACGCATTATTGTTGCCAAGATAGATACGAAGCCCACGCCTACCACTGTAGTACAAGTTTACATGCCAACTAGCTCTGCAGATGACGAAGATATTGAAGAAATGTATGATGAAATGAAAGAAATTATTCAGATAGTGAAGGGAGACGAAAATTTAATAGTCATGGGTGACTGGAATTCGTCAGTAGGAAAAGGGAGAGAAGGAAACGTAGTAGATGTATATGGATTGGGGGTAAGAAACGAAAGAGGAAGCCGCCTGGTAGAATTTTGCACAGAGCACAACATAATCATAGCTAACACTTGGTTCAAGAATCATAAAAGAAGATTGTAAACATGGAAGAAGCCTGGAGATACTGACAGGTTTCAGATAGATTATATAATGGTAAGACAGAGATTTAGGAACCAGGTTTTTAATTGTAAGACGTTTCCAGGGGCAGATGTGGACTCTGACCACAATCTATTGGTTATGAACTGTAGATTAAAACTGAAGAAACTGCAAAAACGTGGGAATTTAAGGAGATGGGACCTGGATAGACTGACTAAACTAGAGGTTGTACAGAGTTTCAGGGAGAGCATAAGGGAACAATTGACAAGAATGGGGGAAAGAAATACAGTAGATGAAGAATGGGTAGCTTTGAGGGATGAAGTAGTGAAGGCAGCAGTAGGTAAAAAGAAAAGGGCTAGTAGAAATCCTTGGGTAACAGAAGAAATATTGAATTTAATTGATGAAAGGAGAAAATATAAAAATGCAGTAAATGAAGCAGGCAAAAAGGAATACAAACGTCTCAAAAATGAGATCGACAGGAAGTGCAAAATGGCTAAGCAGGGATGGCTAGAGGACAAATGTAAGGATGTAGGGGCTTATCTTACTAGGGGTAAGATAGATATTGCCTACAGGAAAATTAAAGAGATCTTTGGAGAAAAGAGAGCCACTTGTATGAATATCACGAGCTCAGATGGAAACCCAGTTCTAAGCAAAGAATGGAAAGCAGGAAGGTGGAAGGAGTATATAGAGGGTTTATGCAAGGGCGATGCACTTGAGGACAATATTATGGAAATGGAAGAGGATGTAGATAAAGATGTAACGGGAGATATGATACTACGTGAAGAGTTTGACAGAGCACTGAAAGACCTGAGTCGAAACAATGCTCCGGGAGTAGACAACATTCCATTAGAACTACTGAAAGCCTTGGGAGAGCCAGTCCTGACAAAACTCTACCATCTGGTGAGCAAGATGTATGAGACAGGCGAAATACCCTCAGACTTCAAGAAGAATATAATAATTCCAATCCCAAAGAAAGCAGGTGTTCACAGATGTGAAAATTACCGAACTATCAGTTTAATAAGTCACGGCTCCAAAATACTAACGCGAATTCTTTACAGACGAACGGAAAACTAGTAGAAGCCGACCTCGAGGAAGATCAGTTTGGATTCCGTAGAAATATCGGAACACGCGAGGCAATACTGACCATATGACTTATCTTAGAAGCTAGATTAAGGAAAGGCAAACCTACTTTTCTAGCATTTGTATACTTAGAGAAAGCTTTTGACAATGTTGACTGGAATATTCTCTGTCAAATTCCGAAGGTGGCAGGGGTAAAATACAAGCTATTTACAATTTGCACAGAAACCAGATGGCAGTTATAAGAATCGAGGGACATCAAAGGGAAGCAGTGGTTGGGAAGGGTGTGAGACAGGGTTGTAGCCTCACCCCGATGTTATTCAATCTCTATATTGAGCAAGCAGTGACGGAAACAAAAGAAAAATTCGGAGTAGGTATTAAAATCTATGGAGAAGAAACAAAAAATTTGAGATTCGCCGATGACATTGTAATTCTGTCAGAGACAGCAAAGGACTTGGAAGAGCAGTTGAACGGAATGGATAGTGTCTTGAAAAGAGGATATAAGATGAACATCAACAAAAGCAAAACAAGGATAATGGAATGTAGTCGAATTAAGTCGGGTGATGCTGAGGAAATTAGATTAGGAAATGAGACACTTAAAGTAGTAAAGGAGTTTTGCTATTTGGGGAGGAAAATAACTGATGATGGTCGAAGTAGAGAGGATATAAAATGTAGACTGGCAATGGCAAGGAAAGCATTTCTGAAGAAGAGAAATTTGTTAACGTCGAGTATAGGTTTAAGTGTCAGGTAGTCGTTTCTGAAAGTATTTGTTTGGAGTGTAGCCATGTATGGAAGTGAAACATGGACGATAAGTAGTTTGGACAAGAAGAGAATAGAAGCTTTCGGAATGTGGTGCTACAGAAGATTACTGAAGATTAGATGGGTAGATCACATAACTAATGAGGAAGAATTGAATAGGATTGGGAAGAAGAGAAGTTTGAGGCACAACTTGACTAGAAGAAGGGATCGGTTGGTAAGACATGTTCTGAGGCATCAAGGGATCACCAGTTTAGTATTGGAGGGCAGCGTGGAGGGTAAAAAACGTAGAGGGAGACCAAGAGATGAATACACTAAGCAGATTCAGAAGGATGTAGGTTGCAGTAGGTATTGGGAGATGAAGCTTGCACAGGATAGAGTAGCGTGGAGAGCTGCATCAAACCAGTCTCAGGACTGAAGACAATAACAACAACAACTTACAGTGTTTAGCAGCAATATTGTGACCCTGAATCGATTTCAGAGCTACAATACTGGGGGGGGGGGGGGGGGGCGGTAAGCAATATAAATCCGTTATTTGAGTTGGTCATTGCAAACAATTCATGAACGAGGGAGTCCTGATAATAACTGAATAAACTGCCCAGTTACATTAAGTGACCACCTATTAAAAGCCTGAATACCCACCTTATGCTTCACAGACTGCTGCAAGGCGTGCAGGAAGAGTGTCACTGAAGTTCTGGAAGGTACTGACAGGGATGTGGAGCCATGCCCACTCCAGTACTGTGCCCAGCTGCGATAGGTTCCTCAGTTGAGGATCCCTGGCGCGAACAGATTGACTGACGTGGTTTCACAGATTCCACGCTGGGTTTAAAGTCGGACAGTTTGGTGGCCAGGTGAGTGCGGTAAGCTCATCCTGGCGCTCTTCGAACCAAGCACGTACACTGCGAGGTGTGTGACACGTTGCATTGTCCTGTTGATAGATGAAGTCGTGTCAGGGAAATACAAACTACATGTAGGGGTGGACATGGTCCCCAGGGATAAATGCATACTTGTGTCCATCCATGATACGAAAACATTCCCCAGACCAGAGGGCTCCTTCCTCCATCCTCGAACCCCCCTCCGACAATTGTTGTAGGATGTTTGCTTTCAGGCGTTTCACGCCTATGGAGCATAAATCCAGTTGCGGTATTGGCATGCAAATTCCAGCCCTCCTCGGCGATGAACAGCAGTCAGCGTGGTTGTATGAAACAGGCGCCTGCTGCGAGGGCCCATATACACAACTGGCCATTAAAATTGCTACACCACGAAGATGACGAGCTACAGACGCGAAATTTAACCGACAGGAAGAAGATGCTGTGATATGCAAATGATTAGCTTTTCAGAGCATTCACACAAGGTTGGCGCCGGTGGCGACACCTACAACGTGCTGACATGAGGAAAGTTTCCAACCTATTTCTCGTACACAAACAGCAGTTGACCGGCGTTGCCTGGTGAAACGTTGTTGTGATGCCTCGTGTAAGGAGGAGAAATGCATACCATCACTTTTCCGACTTTGATAAAGGTCGGATTGTAGCCTATCACGATTGCGGTTTATCGTATCCCGACATTGCTGCTCGCGTTGGTAGAGATCCAATGACTGTTAGCGGAATATGGAATCGGTGGGTTCAGGAGGGTAATACGGAACGCCGTGCTGGATCCCAACGGCCGCGTATGAGTAGCAGTCGTAATGACAGGCATCTTATCCGCATGGCTGTAACGGATCGTGCAGCCATGTCTCGATCCCTGAGTCAACAGCGGACGTTTGCAAGACAACAACCATCTGCACGAACAGTTCGACGAAGTTTACAGCAGCATGGACTATCAGCTCGGAGACCGTGGCTGCGGTTACCCTTGACGCTGCATCACAGACAAGAGCGCCTGCGATGGTGTACTCAACGACGAACCTGGGTGCACGAATGGCAAAATGTAATTTTTGCGGATGGATCCAGGTACTGTTTACAGCAACATGATGGTCGCATCCGTGTTTGGCGACATCGCAGTGAACGCAAATTGGAAGCTTGTATTCGTCATCGCCATACTGGCGTATCAACCGGCCTGATGGTATGGGGTGCCATTAGTTACACGTCTCGACCACTTCTTGTTCACATTGACGGCACTTTGAACAGTGGACGTTACATTTCAGATGTGTTACGTCCTGTGGCTCTACCCTTCATTCGATCCCTGCGAAACCCTACATTTCAGCAGGATAATGCACGACCGCATGTTGCAGGTCCTGTACGGACCTATCTGGATAAAGAATATATTCGACTGCTGCCCTTGCCAGCATATTCTCCAGATCTCTCACCAATTGAAAACGTCTGGCCAATGGGGGCCGCGCAACTGGCTCGTCACAATACGCAAAGTCACTACACTTGATGAACTGTGGTATCGTGTTGAAGCTGCATGGGCAGCTGTACCTGTACACGCCATCCAATCTCAGTTTGACTCAATGCCCAGGCGTATCAAGGCTGTTATTACGGCCAGAGGTGGTTGTTCTGGGTACTGATTTCTCAGGATCTATGCACCCAAATTGCGTGAAAATGTAATCGCGTTTCAGTTGTAGTATAATATATTTGTCGAATGGATACCCGTTTATCATCTTCATGTCTTCTTGGTGTAGCAATTTTTATGGCCAGTAGCGTAGCTACGTTCGCTGAACTGTCGTTGATAGCCGCTCGGTTCATCTGGGCGCTCAGTTGATCAACAGCTGCACGTCGTCTCGCACGTACACATTACCTCAGCCGTCGTTTACCCCTCTCATCTATGGCCCGTGGTGCATCACAGTTGCGTCAGTGCCGGTTTTGGGTAGCGCCATTTTGCCATGTACAGTATATTTTAACCACGGCGGCAAGCGAACAATTTACAAACTTACCCGTTTCGGAAATGCTTCCACCCTTGGCCCGAAAGTTAATAATCATGTCTTTTAGGACTTCAGATAAATCGCTCCTTTTCCACATTACAATACTGCACCGTTTTCCGCTTTCCCCCGACACACTTTATATACCCTCCACTGCTATTGCTGTCCCCTGCCGTCTGCGAGTGGTTATTGCACCTCGGCTCAAAAATAGGCAGTGGTCACATGATTGTGACTGAACCGGGTATATACATAATGAATTTCGGTGCATTAGCTATAATGATGAACACGCTCAGTAAAATGATCAGCGTCTGAGAAATCAGAGGAATAACTCCTTCAGTTCAGCTAAAACCAATGCGACACCTGCTGAGTTGTAGGATAAAGTCTCAGCAAATGTGTTAGTTGGAACCTCACTCCCTGTTGCTGTAATCTGTATAACACAAGACACAGCGTTTGTGTACTCCCTTCAAGACATCTGCATCGGAATCTGATGATCAGGACAAAGCACAAGAACTGATCGTAGACTTCCTCTCCAGTACTGGAATCTGAGCAAAGCCGTGTATGCAGCAGTCAGAGGCTTTCTTTCCAATACAGAATCTCTACAACACCTGACACAGCATTTGCGTGCTCAGACTACCTTTAAAGCAGGAAATATTGTGGGGTAATGATGGTCAGATGACATAAGGTGATTACCATTGCCCTGGATACTATGGGCCAATATGGTCAGCTGACACAGTGCTACCATTGCCCTAGATGCTACTGTGGGGCAATGACAGGTAGTTGACATGGTGATTGTTAGTACCCCTCAATCATGATGGCAACTACTACCTCTAATATAGAGTTTTATTCAAGAATTAATTAAAATAATGTGCTGACAGTGGGTGTCAGCTACTGGATCTCGGATAGTATTCTAAGGTGTCATTACTGTGTTGCAGCAAAATTTGATCAAATGACTTTGTGTGCTGTAAACAGTGAGTCTCAGTAACCTGATAGTAAACTATATGCTAACACTAGAAGCCGACCAGGTATATGGCATAAGCTGACAGTGGATGGCAGCTACTGGATCTCAAATAGTTTACCAAGCACACAAGCAAAATTATAACTCCAGTGATAATCTGCTAGTAGAATGGGAGCAAGTTCTTTCACATAACGTCCATAGAATCTTACAGGTATCTTATCTGGTCCTAATGTCTTCCCACTACAAAGCGATTTTAGTATTTTTCTATTCCGCAATCAATCTCAATATCTGCCATTTCGCAGTTTTTTACGAACACTGAAAGGAGGGACCGTGCTACGATCCTCCGCAGTAAAAAATTTCGGAAGACTGAATTCACAATTTCGGCCTTCTCTCTTCCATTTTCCATTTCGGTTCATTATGGTCTACATCTACATCTACATCTACATTTATACTCCGCAAGCCACCCAACGGTGTTTGGCGGAGGGCACTTTACGTGCCACTGTCATTACCTCCCTTTCCTGTTCCAGTCGCGTATGGTTCGCGGGAAGAACGACTGTCTCAAAGCCTCCGTGCGCGCTCGAATCTCTCGAATTTTACATTCGTGATCTCCTCGGGAGGTATAAGTAGGGGGAAGCAATATATTCGATACCTCATCCAGTAAAGCACCCTCTCGAAACCTGGCGAGCAAGCTACACCGCGATGCAGAGCGCCTCTCTTGCAGAGTCTGCCACTTGAGTTTATTAAACATATCCGTAACGCTATCACGGTTACCAAATAACCCTGTGACGAAACGCGCAGATCTTCTTTGGATCTTCTCTATCTCCTCCGTCAACCCGATCTGGTACGGATCCCACACTGATGAGCAATACTCAAGTATAGGTCTAACGAGTGTTTTGTAAGCCACCTCCTTTGTTGATGGACTACATTTTCTAAGCACTCTCCCAATGAATCTCAACCTGGTACCCGCCTTACCAACAATTAATTTTATATGATCATTCCACTTCAAATCGTTCCGCACGCATACTCCCAGATATTTTACAGAAGTAACTGCTACCAGTGTTTGTTCCGCTATCATATAATCATACAATAAAGGATCCTTCTTTTTATGTATTCGCAATACATTACATTTGTCTATGTTAAGGGACAGTTGCCACTCCCTGCACCAAGTGCCTATCCGCTGCAGATCTTCCTGCATTTCGCTACAATTTTCTAATGCTGCAACTTCTCTGTATACTACAGCATCATCCGCGAAAAGCCGCATGGAACTTCCGACAATATCTACTACGTGACTGAGTAGATGACTACGACCCACGTACTGATTTTACGTAAGATCGAAACTTCTTAGATCGGTTGACAAAATTGTGCTTTCAAAGCCATTGAACGCTTCTCCCATGGATATTTTTACGCTCATTTTTACTTTGTTCAGTTTTTGGTTGTCAGCTAAGTTTTGACTTCTCTCGAATCTTTGATGACTCTCACTTTGTTTACATAGCAGTTTTCTAACACAGTTCTTAAACCACAGAGGGCCTTTAACATTCCTTAGGGTATTCCTCTAAGACATATTCAAGAAAGCTATCGAATGTTTTTCCATTTTCTCAACATCTTCGTCCCCAGCATTGAATATCTGATGTTGACAACTCAGATACTCTGCAGTTTGTAGCCTGTTACTCTTGCTAAGCAAAAATATTTTCTTACCTTTTTAAGATGCCTTTTAATACCCACAAAATAATTCAGATAATTTTGAGTATGGTGCCATCTTTGACTGTAATATCAGAGTGGTTGCAAAGCACAACTGAGCTACTTCTGTCATCCTGTGTTTGTTATTTTCCCGCCACAGCTGCCTTGTGTTTCATAGTGATTGCATTTCGGAGTAGTGGCAGTCACTGGAACTACTGCCCACGTAGCACATTGCTATACTGTTCTCTTGGCATTGATTAATTTGAATTTATGGCAGCACGTTTTCCCAGTTACTTGTGATGGGTTCCAGAAAGAGGACATTACTGTTCTCTTGGCATTCATTAATTTGAATTTATGGCAGCACGTTTTCCCAGTTTCTTGTGATGGGTTCCAGAAAGAGGACATTTGGTCTAATTGATTAGTGTGTTCACTGCCTGATGGCAGTAATTTTCTTCGCTTGCCGAATTTTAACTACTTGGAGGCCTTACATTCAGTTTGAATTTATTATGACGTCACCTATCCTCTTAAAGACGTAGCTTTCAGGTATGTGACCACACTGACAGTAGAGCACTGAATTACAATAGATCTGCATATGATGTCACAGCTGCTTCCACGATGGTAACGCACAGATGAGGGGCTATAAATTTCATTTAAATATCATAGAGTATAAAAGCAGCACTTAAAACAATTTCTTTACACTTCTAACAAGTTTTCTTGGAGATGATGTGAAAACAGCCTGCTTTCGATCATCCTTAGTTTTTCTCATCCTATCTCGTGAATAGTTTTCTGTTTTAATCGCTTGTGTTTTACTCGATGACATTCCGTCAATTACTGCGAACTGTGACCTCTCTGACAGGAAATCACGAATCCAGTCACATAATTGAGGCGCTATTCCATAAGCCGCAATTTCACTACGAGTCGCTTATGTGGTACAGTGTCAAAATCCTTCTGAAAATCTAGAAATACGTAATCACTTTCAAATCCCTTGTCAATAGCACTCAACATTTCGTGAGAGTAAAGAGCAAGTTGTGTTTCACAAGAACGAGGTTTTCTAAATCCGTGTTGACTGTGTGTCAATAAAAAAAAAAAAGTATGTGAAATCTCACGGGACTTCACTGGTAAGGTCATCAGTCCCTAAGCTTACACACTACTTAACCTAAATTATCCTAAGGACAAACACACACACCCATGCCCGAGGGAGGACTCGAACCTCCTCCGGGACCAGCCGCACAGTCCATAACTGCAGCGCCCAGGACCGCTCGGCTAATCCCGCGCGGCTGTGTGTCAATAGACCGTTTTCTTCGAGGTAATTCAAAACGTTCGAACACAATATATGTTCCAGAATCCTGCTGCAAATCGACGTTAATGATATGGGATTATTCTTACTACGTTTCTTGAAAATAGGTGTGACCTGTGCAACTTTCCAGTCTTTGGTACGGATCTTTCCTCAAGCGAACGGTTGTATAAGATTATTAAGTATGGAGCTACTGTATCAGCATACTCTGAAAGGAACCTAACTGGCCTAACTGGTATTCAGTCTGGACCAGAAAGACTTTCTTTTGTTAACTGATTTATGTTTCTTCACTACTCCGAGGATATCTTCTTCCGCGTTACTCACGCTGGCAGCTGTTTTTGATTCGAATTCTTGTGGTGATGAGTATAATATTCGTATCACTACGTATTTAATTGAATTTTTCGATTACTTCGATATATTAAAAAGAAGAAAATGTCAAAAAACTTGAATATTCGGTGCTCTGTAGTTTTAAGGTATCTTTGATTACAAATTATGACCGTATACACGTGATGCGTTACGAGAGTGAAACGAACCTGTGACTACTGGAGACAGTAGTCACAGCTGCAGCAAATTCACATCAGTTTCCATTGTGTGTTAGTCAGTCTGCTAGCTCTGACGTCATAGATGTTGCGCAATACCTTAAAAATCAAGCAAATGACATAAAACTTTCCTAGTATGTCTAGAATAATGATAAACTAATGTGTGTTAAATATCAGCTTGATATCTTCAGCCGTTTCCTTTATTTGGACGTTTTTCTATAAAAATAATTGGCGGCACAGAAAAGAGCTAGAGACTGCAAAATTTGTATTTAGATTCAGCTTTCATAATGATTTAATAAAAATAGTACTTTGGATTTCACAAATTAAGATGTTAGTGTAAATTCATGATTTTGTGGTTTTCATCTCAAAACTAGAGGAAGCAAGATAGATTAAGTGAGCTTATAAATCATACTAGGATGTTTAGATTTTAATAGGTTGGAGGTCCGCTATGATGATGAAGCTGTAAAAAGTTTCTTTCAAATATCTATTAAATTATAGCAATAGCGGATCTCAGAAGGGACAGTTCAGAGCCCATCTGCTGCGTGCAGTGCAATTAAATTAATTCTCTCGCCTAAGTTATTAAAGTTAGCCACGTCAAAAATTTATTATCAATACTTCCCTGCGTGCTGAATGCACAGTTAAATTAGGAGCTTCATCGGCCTTCAGCAAGAGAAGCTAAAATTTATTATGCAACTTGAAGTGGTGCGTTACTAGCACAGCGGCTAGTCGAGACAGCCGATTTGATCGAGCGTTTTCTCAGCGGTCCGCACCCCGGCTTTATATATAAGAGCACTGTGCGAGGAAGCCAAGGCCCCAGTTCTCTCCAGACGCTGAATGACACGCCATCTGTGTCGGGAATCGCGCCGCGCCAGTATCAGTGCTATAACAGCCTCGGGTGCCGTATTCTGTTACTCGAGTTGCGCGTAACCAGTAAAGCGTTTCAAGTAAAGTGTTAATTCGGGAATGATTTTCATTATCTAGCCTCAGTGTGCGTATTGTCGCATTTTCACGTGCCGTCGCGGGACAGACATTCTACTACTAATATAGCGTGGCGTTTGATGAGATATTTCATCAAATTATGGCGAGCATTCATTTCAACAATTATTTCGGACATTTATAGTTGCATTGGCGCAATAGACTCTGAACTGTTCTGTTAGTTAGGTTGGAGGGATATTTGTGTGTATATTTGTGATTTTGAGAATATACTCAACTATTTTGGAAAGTCGTCTTTGATTAGAAATCCCGAACAACTTCCTGACTCTACAGAGCTACAAGCTGCAGCTATAATTGTAATCTCAAGGAAGTGGGCACTAGGAACTCTATTTACAGGCTTCAGGTTTTGTCAAATCGCTTTCTGGGGGTCTACAAAGTAAATAGAGAGCCAGTGTTGAGAACGGCGAAAGACAGCATTAACAACATTCGAAAAGCCAGAAACTGATTCAAAACAACAAACATTTAAACAGCTATCATATTCCCCTAACTTACTCGCCGCCCCACATATGGTGCATCGGCCCAGGAAACTAAACTAAGTGAAAGTGATTTTTAACTATTCGAATTCGCGAGTGGAATGCGACACGCAGCTGAGTAATAGAACAGTGAAAGTGTTACGTGTGCATGTGGACGACGCAATTGGATCAACAACGCATCCGGATTCACGGAGCTGGCACTGAGTCTAGCGGTGCTTCCGGCATCGCGAGTAGCCAGTTTCGTCGCACCGCAGTCGTCAGCCGCAGCAGCCGGAGCCGAGCCTGTAGTTACGGGCCACGCAGACACTCATCAGCCGTCGGAATGCCGTCTGCAGTTCAACGTGCCACGTCGCCTCAGTAATCCTGTTACGTCGTGCAGAAGGAACTAAGTTAAGTGGAAAGTTGTTAAAAATTTTACTAACCTGCACTAAAAGACTGTCGGCGATGGAACCGCCAAAAGAAACTGAGTTTAAACTTAAATTAGAACCTATGTCTGTTGAGGGAACTGTAAATTCAGACTACGTTTCAAGTACAAACATGCATGAAAGTAGTAATGTTAAAGTGAAGTGTGAAGTATTGTCTCCTGACAGTAGTGGGCGAAAGGGCAATGATTCAATAATAGAGACCCCTGTAGTAAAACATAAACCAGAAATAGTTAATTTATTGGATGATAGTTTCTCTGATGAATTAAAAATGAAACAGTCATCAGAGATGGTAGAATTTAAACAGGAGAGGTTAGATATGACTAATCAATCAGAAGTTTCAGGTAGTTTTGATGATTCTGGTATTGGAACTAGTTTTTCGTCACCTGAGTGGGATAAAAAGTCAGCTAGTGGGCAATCAAAAGATGCTGGGGCTGTTGATTTAAATGTTATATTACAAGCAATAGCTGCCAGTAATGCAAAATTGTCAGCCAGTAATGCTGAATTAAAATCTAATATAATTGAGGTAAATAACAGGATTATGGCCAGCCAAACTAATTTTAATAAACGGTTGGAGGTAATGGATGATACCTTCAAGGCTGGTTGCAATAAGTTGAAAGAGGATCTAGACAGTTTGAATAATAAAATAGATTGCAACCATGAGGATATTAAGAAAAAGGTTGCTCAACAGTTTTCTGAAATGTATAAAACAGTTAAATCCGAAGTTGCTGAGGTTCGCAAAGACTTCCAAATGGAAGATGCGAAGCTGGAGCACGAGTTAACAGAAAAGATCGAGGCAGAATCTGAACTGTGCTCAGATAGATTTAAAAATGTTAATGTAAAGGTAAACATATGTCAAGCTGACATAGATGCAATCAAAACTGATACTACTCATATTGTACAAAGAGTAGATAATGTAGAAATGAAAGTAGAAAATATCAGTACTAACATTGCTAACCTTGAGAGTAAAGTAGCTTCTGGTAATGGTAGTGTACAACAAGTTGTAGCTGCAAACGCCGCTTTTATCGGGTGTCGGCAGTTCTTGCGGTTCGATCCAGATAAAAATATTCACCCGCTAGATTTCTGGAACGATTTTGAAGATGTGATTCCATCAACCTGGTCTGAACGAGAGAAAATCTCATTTGTTAGAAGCCATCTAGCAGGGGACGCCATGCGTTGGTCAGCTGATGTTATGTTAAAGTGTAAAACATTAGCGGAGTTCAAAACTGCTTTCATTAATGAGTATTGGTCTAGCAATAAGCAAAATGAAGTGTTGAGAGAATTTTGGAGTGGAAAACGCTTCAATGCAGGCAAGGAATCAATTAAAGAGTTTGCTAGGTCATGGATCTCACGTTTGTCGCATTTGGACGAAAAGCTAAAACCTGAAATGATTATACTAGGTCTTGAAGCCAAACTGCCATGGTATTGGCAAACTAGAATTATATCTGCCCCTAGAGACAATCTTGATCGTTTCATTGAATATTTGGAACGTGTAGATCGTGTTGCCGCCAATGAGGAGCAAGCACGTAATAACAGAAATGGCAATAACAATAATAGTAATGTTAGGAACGAGCAAAATGGCAATGTAAACATCAGAACAGTAGGTGTTCGCCATCCTAAGAGAGGTAGGAATTGGGGAAATAATTATCAGAATCAACAATGGCGTCCAAGGGATAATAATTTTGTTCCAAACAGAAATATGGATGTAAGCAACAGTACGGAAAGTAATGCTGTGCCAGTTAACTATAATGAAAATAAAGGAAACAGTAGCAGGCCGAGGCAGGAAAACTAGTTCCCGTCTATGAGGACACCGGCGCTCACCAGGCGGTTACTTTTCCAAGGCCAGTAGTTAAGGGAATTGGTAAGACAGATCAGAATACTCAAACACAACATGTGGATGAAGAGTCGGTAGCACGTAAGGATACAACAGAAATATTAGATCACTCACAGTATTTAATAGATACCGTGTTAGAGACGCTTTCTAAGTGGGAAGAAAAAGAGAAGGCGCAACAGTGTAATGATAGGGAAGAGCTACAAAGTACGGAATTGTCAGGTGAGGAAGCAGAAGAAATTCACGCTTATATTTATGATGAAGATGATGTGCTCTTATCTAAAGTGCCTGTGCAGGATGTTGATAATGTATTAATAGATTTAGGACAGGAGATAAGTGAGAATGTAGAGGGTAGGCTGTTGAGGGTCGATGAACCCAGTAGCTGTGACCAGTTGTCACTTGAGAGGGAAACCGACGAAAATAGTAAAAGTGGTTTAGCTGTAACTAGTGTTATGCCCGGTCTGGAGGCGCAGAATCGCTCAGACTATAGTAATTTGGGTCACGTTCAGCAAACTAAATGTAATGAAGTCGTGCAGTGTTTCGATTTAAAATTAATAGACAGACTGGAAAAGGCAGCAGAAAGTGTAAGTCAGGAAACCCCTACTCACTGTGACCTAAATGTAATGAAGACAGATGTCGATCACTTTAGTTGGAGACGAATTCAAAAGGAACTATTAGATGAAATTGAGGAACCACCTGTACAACCTAGAATAAGCCACCCTATAATAATAGTGAATATGTTAGGTATCAATGTACGTTGTCTCTTAGACAGTGGAAGTGAGGTGAGTGCAATATCTCAGTCCTTCTTTGATGCATTACCTGGTAAGGACAAGCTTACAGTAATGAGGGTATCAGGACTAAGAATAATTGGTGCTACTGGCAAGGTGTCGAAAACAGTAAAGCAAGAAGCTTTACTGCCCTTTAACATAAATGGTAATTTAATTGATCATCCATGTTTAATTGTAAACAATCTGAGTATTGAGGTTTTAATTGGCATAGATTTCTTATCGAAATATCAAAGTGTTGTTGACTTCGAAAAAAGCCAGTTAAAAATGGTCTTGCCAATAACAGGAGTAATCACAGTCCCTTTTAGTGATAAACATGTAGTAACTGATGATGAAACTTGGGAGTTGCCTATACGAGTTCTGAAAAATAGGAGGTATTGGGACGAAAGTGTTAACTTTAGTAACAGTAAGCTGAACACAGAAGAAGAAGAAGCAATTATTTTAGACAAAATAGAAGCTAAATTTCAGGAAATCGATAAGATTTCAGCCAATCAAAAGGAAGAACTAATACAGGTTCTAAAAAGGCATCATAAAGTATTTTCAGATCGACGTGGCGTGTTCATAGGCAGCCAATGAAGGCTGTAGGGAGGAGGTTGTTCTGTAACCTCTACACAGTGTGGCAGCTGTGCAGTCCCAGCTGTGTGAGATCTTCTTTCCCTTTCAGGTCTCACTCATTCTTCATCTTTCCTATCTACAAAAATTTCGATCTTTTCTTTCCAAATACTAAAATTTTCCGTTATGGTTATCAGTACAGCATTCAACTAATGAATGCTGTAGGGAGGAGGTTGTTCTGTAACCTCTACACAGTGTGGCAGCTGTGCAGTCCCAGCTGTGTGAGATCTTCTTTCCCATTTCAGGTCTCACTCATTCTTCATCTTTTCTATCCACCAAGAATTTCGATCTCTTCTTTCTAACATATTAAATTTTCCGTTATGATTAAATTTCCGTTTGACTATCAAGCCAGCATTCAACTAATGAATGCTGTAGGGAGGAGGTTGTTCTTTAACCTCTACACAGTGTGGCAGCTGTGCAGTCCCAGCTGTGTGAGATCGTCTTTCCCGTTTCAGGTCTCACTCACTCTTCATCTTTTCTATCCACAAAATTTTCGATGTCTTCTTTCCACATTAAATTCTTCCGATATGACTATCAAGCCATGAATTATGTAACTATTCTATCTACCGATTAGCAAAACAAAATACCTGATATGACAAACCTAATAGTGACAAAAAATAGAGAAGTATGACGTAAATAAGATAAAATGTGTTTGAGTAAAAATTATGTATAGAACCCTGGTAAAATAATAAGTACAAAGTGTTGTTTTATTGGAAATGGTCCCACAATAATATTTTAAAAAGATATATGAATTCGTGTACGACTAGGATCTGAAGTGGTAGTGAAATCTAGTGTATGCATTAGAGCCAACTAAGAAATAGTAAGGAAGAGATTGCTTAGTGTTATAAGAAAAATATGTAGATAAGTTGTAAAAATAAACTCACCTGGTGTAGCAAGGAAAGGCAGTGTAGGAGAATTGAGCAGTGTTTGTGGTTGAGACGTGAAGGACACGTCCTTGAAGTATTTATAAGGTTGGAGCTGGCCGTTATTTTAGTGTAGTGTGTGACAGGATACACCTACACATATTGAGGTTATAAGTTGGAGGCGTGAATGCGACCATAGGTACCCTTATGTTAGATGAGACAGAGCAGCTCATGGTGTCCTATAGGTTTAAGGAAATTAGCATTACGCTCGTCCGTAATTATTTGATGCATTTTGGTGGTAGGTCTGAGATAGACTACCTGTGGTTACAGCGTCCGATCGAGTGGAAATGGATTGCCACGTGAGCAAACTAATCAGCCGCAATACACTAAAGATATGAAATAAATGTGCTATCCTATGCTTTAAATATTAATATAGTGAGTGTTAAATAAGTTCGTACACTAGCAAAGTAAATAAGTAACATAATGGAAGACGTAAAGCATTATTTTAGCTCAGCATAAATACACTTCAAAGTAAGTAAGTACTTAATTGCAGATGTGGAATTGACAACAGCAGAGGACCTATAAGTGGATTTTGTAGTCAACTAAATGTAGTGTGTTTTGAACACTCGCAACTGTACTATTACCAAAAGTTACTCACATGTATAAAGAAGCTGAAAACAACCACTAATCATACTCATACTATCTCTAAGAATAAGGTAATCAAAGATGAGTCAGTTAAATGCTTAAAAAGACAAATATATCAGGAATGTACCGAGCATTGGTTCAGTGTTCCGGCCCAGAAATAGTAAATTCAGATTAAAAATGAATTGTGATTATATGCCTTAAGAGCATAAATTTTCTCTAGTACATGACTAAAGGCGTTTTGAGCCATTTGCTTACCGATTTTATGACAATTAAGTAACCACGAGAGCATTATTGAAAAAAAATTCTGTTAACTATGTTCCAGAAATTATTGAAGGATTAAGTGTATATATCCCCATTTCATTGTGACCCACCCTTAGATGTTAAGTGAACAGAGTCTGAGGCACTCTTTTTGTTTGTTCTACAGGACAAACCAGATAATGGCAGCCTGGTAGCTGCGTGAAAGCGTGGAGTGACTTGGACACAACTCACAGTGACCCCTCCCCTTTCCCCTTGTAATTTAGAGAGATCGAGAAGGACACACACCATAGCAACTTCCCCTCCTCTACCCTTGTGAATGGAAGTGTAGGACGCCAGCCAAAGCGGCTACAACCACGTGTGTAAAAATTTAGTTGTGAACTTTTCTTTCAGGTTTATAAAAGACTGATAAGGAATAATCATCTGTTTATGTATCATGTTATCTTCCTTGAATTTGTGTGTGTAAAAATGTATTTGATGTATTTAATGTAACTAAGATTTTCACAATTTTTCAATTTCTATGTGTTTGTTAGTCTAAGGCAATATGTATGCCAAAAATAGTTCATTGATTTTGCTTAAAATTTGAGTAATGACATTTCTAAAGAGGCAGTGAAAATGCCCGCAATTTAAATGATTAATGTAGGAAATCAGTTTCTTTTAAAATTTATATATGTTTATAATTCAATTTTGATTTTTCATAGGGAGTTTAAATTGTACTCTTGCTTCCCTTTTTGTAATTAAATTTTTTTTCTTCATTCATTAACATTCATAAACAAAAAAAAATTTAAGTAGAGGGTGATGTAGGGAAGCAGCCTACTCACGCTGCAGCAAATTCACATCAGTTTCCATTGTGTGTTAGTCAGTCTGCTAGCTCTGACGTCATAGATGTTGCGCAGTACCTTAAAAATCAAGCAAATGACATAAAACTTTCCTAGTATGTCTAGAATAATGATAAACTAATGTGTGTTAAATATCAGCTTGATAACTTCAGCCGTTTCCTTTATTTGGACGTTTTTCTATAAAAATAATTGGCGGCACAGAAAAGAGCTAGAGACTGCAAAATTTGTATTTAGATTCAGCTTTCATAATGATTTAATAAAAATAGTACTTTGGATTTCACAAATTAAGATGTTAGTGTAAATTCATGATTTTGTGGTTTTCATCTCAAAACTAGAGGAAGCAAGATAGATTGAGTGAGCTTATAAATCATACTAGGATGTTTAGATTTTAATAGGTTGGAGGTCCGCTATGATGATGAAGCTGTAAAAAGTTTCTTTCAAATATCTATTAAATTATAGCAATAGCGGATCTCAGAAGGGACAGTTCAGAGCCCATCTGTTGCGTGCAGTGCAATTAAATTAATTCTCTCGCCTAAGTTATTAAAGTTAGCCACGTCAAAAATTTATTATCAATACTTCCCTGCGTGCTGAATGCACAGTTAAATTAGGAGCTTCATCGGCCTTCAGCAAGAGAAGCTAAAATTTATTATGCAACTTGAAGTGGTGCGTTACTAGCACAGCGGCTAGTCGAGACAGCCGATTTGATCGAGCGTTTTCTCAGCGGTCCGCACCCCGGCTTTATATATAAGAGCACTGTGCGAGGAAGCCAAGGCCCCAGTTCTCTCCAGACGCTGAATGACACGCCATCTGTGTCGGGAATCGCGCCGCGCCAGTATCAGTGCTATAACAGCCTCGGGTGCCGTATTCTGTTACTCGAGTTGCGCGTAACCAGTAAAGCGTTTCAAGTAAAGTGTTAATTCGGGAATGATTTTCATTATCTAGCCTCAGTGTGCGTATTGTCGCATTTTCACGTGCCGTCGCGGGACAGACATTCTACTACTAATATAGCGTGGCGTTTGATGAGATATTTCATCAAATTATGGCGAGCATTCATTTCAACAATTATTTCGGACATTTATAGTTGCATTGGCGCAATAGACTCTGAACTGTTCTGTTAGTTAGGTTGGAGGGATATTTGTGTGTATATTTGTGATTTTGAGAATATACTCAACTATTTTGGAAAGTCGTCTTTGATTAGAAATCCCGAACAACTTCCTGACTCTACAGAGCTACAAGCTGCAGCTATAATTGTAATCTCAAGGAAGTGGGCACTAGGAACTCTATTTACAGGCTTCAGGTTTTGTCAAATCGCTTTCTGGGGGTCTACAAAGTAAATAGAGAGCCAGTGTTGAGAACGGCGAAAGACAGCATTAACAACATTCGAAAAGCCAGAAACTGATTCAAAACAACAAACATTTAAACAGCTATCATATTCCCCTAACTTACTCGCCGCCCCACACAGTGTCATAAGTTCCTCCAAAAATCTATAACACAACACACACACACATATGTCATACTAACAAATGTAAATCCACCTGATACTGGAGGTTTCAACCTTTGAAACGCGTCATGGAGATAAATAAACAGTGACTGATAACAGTGAACTTGTTATTTCATTTGATGCGAATAACAGTACAGTATAGCCTAACCTAAGATGTTCGCATTTAAATTTAAGGTATTTGTTAAGCGACATTTTCTGCATACCATGAGCTGCACTAGTAATGTATATTTGCCAAAACTGGTTTTCTGATTTATAACCCGTCACCACTGGCATCTGGTACAGAGAAACAAACAACTATCTGTACTATCATATTCATAAGTATCCGAACGATCTAAATTGCGTTTCGCCTAATTTGTATGCAGCCCACATAACGTAGCTGTCTTGCAGGTCCTATAATCTCTCTGCAGTATGGTCGTTTGACTATACAAAGTGGGTGCCAGAAGAGATCACTAGAGAACACTGTTCTTTAAACTAATCGGTAGAGATGTAAATCAACAACATGATATTGTAAATACAAGGAAATACGTAACTGGAGATGAGATAATCCGTAACGCTTGCTTAAACTCAATTTTATTACTCTAAGTGACATTTCAAAGCCACTACCACACTCATTAGAATCCGAGTTAGCTAAACCCATCACATAAGTCATTCCAGTAGTATTTAGGCAAAATTAAATATTTTTGTTTGTGAACAGGAGGTTTTGAGGCAGTATATGGACTCCTGAAGTTACGTGACAGTACGAAATACTTTTGCTCTTTTAAGGTTTTCCCACACCTATAACGAGTGGTATGACATATACTGGATGTTGAACTAACCAGTTAAAAACAACGGCATTAACAGCGGCCACTGTTGCATGGAAACTTCGAATTAGCGTCGCATCACCAGTACCTTCTCTATACTCATAACTGATCAATTATTTGTGCATATTTTTGAACTTTGAACGAAATGACGAACAGTTTTGTTCTGTATTTGTATTGAAAGCAAGCACTTATAGCCTTTGTAACTAAGCAAAGCTTTCCTGCCAGGCAGTGATTCGATCACAGCAGCGTTCGTCATTTGTGACGAGGCATAAAGAGTCGAGAAATATCAGTTTCCACAAGTATCAGTTAGCTAATCTAAACTAGAAATTTTTTTACTGTGCCTAGAATCCTGTCAAGAACCATGTCTCCCTGTTCAATAAACACGAAAAATGTTTCTAATAATTTCAAGTGACAAAGTTTGAATTGTTTTAAACGAAATTCCATGATATAAAGTTTTGTGACGGGAACTCTCACCCATCACATAATCAGACTGTTAACTAAGCAAAATAGATGTTAGATACAGAAATTTTTCACCAGCAGCGAGATGTTTGAATTTGAAATGAGGATACAGTTTTTTTGCCTGACCAGCTAGAATTTGGCACCTACCGCCGTTGTTCTCTATCCACGAATTGTTTGCTCTCCATTAGTGAGATAAGTGCATTTCTGACTAAAAATAACGGCACTTTCGTTACTCTTGACAATATATCAAGAGACATTAAAAATGAAAATCATTTATCACTCGTAGTTCGGCGTGCATATGGTAGGGCTTGAAATGAAACCAAGGCTACTTTCGTGATGGACCAGGATTCGAACCCACATATGTGCCTTTCATGGAGACCTAGAGAAGTTTGCATTCTTGGGGAAAACAACGAAATAATCGAACTATACCTTTCCGTATACCACCAAAGAGGGGATTAGAATTCCAGTCTCAGTCCAACACAACATTTTTCAACAAGTTCAAATAAAATAAGAGCCCTGTGACTTTGAATGACCACTGGCTCATTAAGTAAAATAAAGTTTGTAGTGTAAGGAAGCTCACTGACGACAGAGTTTGTGTTTGCCGCGAATTCCTCCTCTGGTATGGTCCAACCTAAACCGGCTCTGCTCCATTTGGTAGCGAAGGGGTGTTTATAATGCCAATTCAGAACTACACTACAACATGACGTTCTTCACTTAGCACTGCTAGAGGCGAAGGAGATCTGTTGTGTTTGTCTAAAATAAATGCCGGAAGAGGGAATATAACTTATACCTCACTCCAAAGACACTAGGATCAATCCACCAGACCATTGAAGCCCACATTTGCCACACTAGTGATTGTATCGTAACGCTTCGCTTACAAATTAGACACTGTGAAAGAATTCAGTTCTCTCTTAAATGGTTAATTATCAACAGGCTTTTGACACAAAAATTATGCTAATCTTATGTCAGGGGAACATGACATGCTTTTTGCCATCACAGTCTCGATTCGAAGCCATTTTTAAATTTTCAGTATTTCAAGAAATTTATTAGATTAAGAAATACCACTCAAGAGTATGACGTTACCAAACACATCAATTATTACTGCCATAATCGCTACTAGCTTCTTCATTCTGCTGCTGCTACACGCGTGTCTGAAGGAGGCATTAACCCTTCCTGCGTCTGCGATTCCAAATGGCATCATTAAGTATTCCTTGATTTTTTGAGCTTCCCAATGCTTCAATGATACCGTTTGGCATCGCTTCACGTAGTTCCAAGTTTGGCCAACAGATCACAGTGGCGTTTGCTTTCATTACTCGCCGTTTGTTTGAAATCTTCGACCATAGATACTAGTAGACTGGCCTTGCTGTGCAGAAGCTATAGGGCTGGTGTGGCTCCAACATAAACCACGTGACTGTTGGCAAAACGTGGCGGGATTTCAAATCAGCCGTCTGCTATCCTATGTTTGTATCGTATTTTACCCACATTTCTCAATTGACCGCCAAACGCTTCCAACAAAAGTTACTTTTTTATTTGGGAAAAATTATGCCAGAACTACATTTGACTTGGATTTGTTCACAGTACCATTATAAAATCTAACAAATACATCGAACGCCACTCTGGTGGGCAGCGGGACGAAATTACTATAGCTATCAGTTAAAGTAAAATGTCGTTAAAATTCTTTTAAACAGTAAGAGTGGGCTCGTGTCAAAACTTTAAACATTGGATTCGCCGCATTTTGAGCTCTAGTCACTTATAAAAAAAAAATGGGATATGGGAATTATGTCAACTATAGGTGCCAAAATTGTCGACTTTAGGAGCAGGTGCATTTTAGAGTATCAATTTTAGGTGCACTTCAAAGGTTCAGTTCCCACTATTTTTACAAAAGTTTAAACTATCGGTTAAAAAAAATTATATTTTAGATGGAAGGTGAGACTTTGAGGTTTCAGAAAATAATTTTGGAGCCTAGGTTTAGAAATGACAGACACTGTAAATGTAAATTATAAATATACATTGTAAATAATAACTAACCTATCAAAACACTTCTCCGCGAAGTGCTTCGAGCAAAGGCGCGTATGTGCAGATGGATTTAAGTTTTCCAGTTTCAGGGCCTGTATCCAAAGCTGCCTTCGGTTTTCATCCTTAGGGAACCTATGAGTAGGGACAAGAAACAATTATACTTACTTCTGTAACCGAATTGTCACAGATACTTTCCAAAATGTAATATGAGTTTGACTTTACGGGCATCACTTTCAACACTTTAATTTACGTGATACTCTATTTCAAGTGTAAAAAACATATAAAAGTCACTTCAGCAGATTTCAATAAACGCATCTGCACTATCATAGGAACACACGTGAAATGTAATGCCATCCCCCCCCCCCCCCCCCGACAAAACTTTGAGTACAGCCATAAGCGCAACACGAAACAACCGTGTTTTGCCAACATTCACGTGACTTCAGCCCGGAGATGTTGGAGCCACGAAATTAACGTCAGGGCCAGTCTATTATATTTATGGTCGAAGTTTGAAATGCAGAACAGAGAAGTGTCGTGA
The DNA here is from genome assembly GCF_023898315.1 of Schistocerca nitens. NCBI lineage: Eukaryota > Metazoa > Arthropoda > Insecta > Orthoptera > Acrididae > Schistocerca > Schistocerca nitens. Next base: position 782,294,729 of record NC_064618.1, read on the forward strand.
GTTGTGCTACTGCATTTGTGAGTGAACAATAACTGTTGTGTTTAGTTTTATCCTGCGTATACTGAAATTCTTGGTTATGGAACCAACTTTACGTAGTTCCTCAAGGGCAAGGGAAAGAAATACGGTAAGTTTACAATACAGTTATGTATGCATTTTTTTGAGTAATTATTATGTAATTTCTAATGATGCCATTTGGAATCATTATTTTATTTATTAACCAATAGCTTCAAAAGAACTTTTGCAATGGGTATGGCATATGTGCAACATATACAGTAAATATCCATCACAAAAAAATGTTCCCCAATTTTTTTCTAAATGTGACGCACAAAGGTCATTTTTAGAAGCAGTGGCCCAAATACAGGGAAATACTTAGCCTGCAGCAAATGGTTGCAGCCTTCTGTGGCAACTGGACTGTCCTTTTCCTAGTCATTATTATTGCGAAATACTCTGTTCGTCAGAGATTTTCTGGAGACAGAATTGTGTTCCAACATGATCGTTCTCCTGTCTACACAGTAAACTGTGTAAACTTCTGGTTTCAAATGGAGACGTTGAGCTATTGGACTGGCCTCCCGAAGGAGCTAACCTCAGTCCCATAGAGCGAGTACGGGCATAGATGAAGAAAATTATGAGGTGTAAAAGACCAACGCCGACAAACAAGGCAGCACTGACCGAAAAAGTTGATGACGCATGGGAAGACTTGTCACAGATAACAGATTCTTCCGGAAACTTGTTGTCTCTATTCCCCTACCAATAAATGCAATTGTAAGGAGGACGGCAACTGGTCACGGTACTGAATGACTTGTTGTTACGGAGAAATTGTTTATGATAAATGAGCGTTCTGTTCTCCCTCGAAGAAGAGCAGAATTCGTTTACCTTAACCCTTTTTTTAAAAAATGAGGAACAGATTATACATAAAAACTAGGCCGTCTATTTCACTCTTTCCAGTCTTTTAATAGACTCTTGATTTTAAATTATTTTATGAGCTTCGATCAAAACGACTGGCACAAAGATGACACCGTTTTTTTTTTTTTTTTTTTTTTTTTTTTTTGTCACGACGTGCATAAAGTAAATAACCGTGAAGGCATCAAAGAGAAGGTACTTAGTTTTTCCAAGCCGAGAAAAGCGGTGTATTAATTTGTGCTCTTTATTTACATGCAAGCAGGATGCCAAAACCGACGAAACCACAAAAGAGATATCATTTTCTTTTAATGCCACGCAGAAACCACAGTACTGCACATAAAGACAAAAAATCAAATTATCGTTGTCCTCCTACACGAATAATTCTTACCAACAACTAAAATTCATGGAAGTGACAGGATTCGAGATCCCTACCTGCAGGTTAGAACTCCCTATCTGCAGATTAGTACTGATCGCATTAACCATTACGACCTTAGTGGAGTACACTATGCTCCGGAAATGGTACGATATGGTCTGTAATATCACACCTTTTCCATGAAAAAGAAATGCTATACAGAGTGAAAGCGGCGCAGTGCGTCTTCGAAGAAAAAGCATGGAGTGGAGCTCACCTTGAATTCCATGAACGGAGTTATGAAAAACATAAACTAATCGAAATGTAAGTGTTCTATTAGGTTTTATCAGACCTGCTTGTTTTGGAAATGCTGTATGTGGAAAAGTGTGAGAACTTAATATCTGTTAACGCAATTGTCATAAAATTTCGCCGTAGTGAACGCGAAGTTACTCATGTGGCAATTTCTCGTTCTGAAAATGGCTTGGGAAATTTTGTAAGCGTCTATTGGGGCCCGCCAGCTGGCCGTGCGGTCTAACGCACGGCTTTCCTGGCTGGAAGGAGCGCCTGGTCCCCGGCACGAATCCGCCCGGCGGATTTCTGTCGAGGTCCGGTGAACCGGCCAGTCTGTGGATGGTTTTTAGGTGGTTTTCCATCTGCCTCGGCGAATGCGGGGTGGTTCCCCTTATTCCGCCTCAGTTACACTATGTCGGCGATTGCTGCGCAAACAAGTACTCCACGTACGCGTACACCACCATTACCCTACCACGCAAACATAGGGGTCACACTCGTCTGGTGTGAGACGTTACCTGGTGGGTCCACCGGGGGCCGAACCGCACAGTAACCCTGGGTTCGGTGTGGGGCGGCGGAGGGGTGAAGTGGACTGCGGTAGTCGTCGTGGGGTTGTGGACCACTGCGGCTGCGGCGGGGATGGAGCCTATCCGTCGTTTCTAGGTCCCCGGTTAACTTATAGTACAATACAATACAATACAATACAAGCGTCTATTGTATAACCATGATAGAAATATATCAGGAAATGTAGCTTAATTGTACACCAGTCCTATCTCTCTTAAGACGAAAGTTTGGTGTAGTGAAATAAAACTTTTTGTTTTAAGTCACAGTTGTGAATTGATTCAAGTATATAACACAGTAATCAGATGTATATTACAAGGAAAATATCTATCTTCTGATGTAGATGCAAAAAGAAAAACATGAAAAAGCGTCCAGTTCTTCTATTCAATACGTTTCTTACCTCCAAATTTGCCTGATTATGTTCATTGCTTCCGTAACGTTTGTCTCACGTGATAATCAAATGGTTCAAATGGCTCTGAGCATTATGGGACTTAACTTCGAAGGCATCAGTCCCCTAGAACTTAGAATTACTTAAACCTAACTAACCTAAGGACGTCACACACATCCATGCCCGAGGTAGGATTCGAACCTACAACCGTAGCGGTTGCGCGGTTCAAGACTGTAGCGCCTAGAACCGCTCGGCCACCCTGGCCGGCACGTGATAATCCCTTAATGAGAAACAACCCATAAATTACTAACATTAATGGTCCCTCTGAGCCTTTTCTTGTAAGGTAATTCAGTATTCCCAAAATACACTTCTTCTCAGTGCTACAATGTACTGAGTGTAGGTTGTGAGAGGCTCATGATGCACAGCTTTTCTTATAATTTAGTCACTGAATTTCGTTCTGAGCATTTTCAGATCGAATAAGCAAAATGAGAAAATGATTTACAAATTGCAGTGTGTCTCAGCAAGATCCGAACCGCCTTGTATATCATCCAGCGCAGTGAAAATCGAGCGCGTTACCGCTAACTCAACACCACACCACTGCAGTGTATCTTTCATCACGTCCATATTTCCTAATGTACATTACTCGGAAGATGACTTGAGAGAGAGAGCAACCACAGCTTAGATGCCAAACGTCAAATCTGATTTCACACAACGAATTTTACTCGTTCAGTGTAACATCTTAACTGCAAGCCAGTTAGAATATTTCACCGTGATGACGAAAAAGTACAGTATTAGACATAAAACTTGGCCTCCTGCCGGCCGCCTCGGAGTCGAAGTCTGAGCCAATATTCCCAGTTGCCCCCCAGAAATCTAAGTCAGACCATATGCAGGATCTGGCAACACTGTAAGATGCGGAAGTGTGTGGAGGAAGTTCTTTCAGTCTTCTCGAGGTTTTACAGAAACTTATCTGCTTCTGGTGGAGTGGTAAACTTCGTGTTCTGTAACCGTAAAATCAAGTGTTTGAGTCCATTCCCTATCCTAGGTTTTTTTTTAAATCACATATCAGATTTCTGCTAATGTTATTAGGCTGATAAATGCTCAAACATAATTCGTTTCGTTTTCTAATCAAACTGCAATAGAAAATATGTCCATAAATATTTCCCCAAACAGTCCGTGGCAGCGTCAAGATCAGAACAGTTTATGCTCGAGAGTTTCCTCGCCTCACGGCAGCTACTAGCTATCAGCCATACGCCGCCCGCCACGCCAACGTCAGGCGTCTCTGAGTAGGTGAACGTGTTGCACATGCTATGAGTGTTTATTTATTTGAAGTATTCTTACTTACTTCGCAGGCACGATTTGGATTTTTCATGCCTGAAACTTGCGAAAGTTGTTCAGGTGTGATAAAATAAAGTCGCAGTGGATATATCATTCGCTTTGGGATTAGTAGAGGGGTGAAGGCAAAAGCGGCAGCTCTGAATCTTTGTATTATGTGTGCGGCAAGTGCTTTTAGACGAAACATTATTTTTTTACACGAAACATTGTTCTAGCATGAATCATTTTGCGCATTCAGGAAACCTCGATAACAGACATACCTAGTTGAGCGCAACCATTAAAGCGTTGGTACGACATTTTCATTCATCAGTCAGGTTTCAGAAGTCAGGAGCAGTATACTGGATGCTCTAATTTAAAAGAATAAAAATCAGAGGGATGAGTATTAAGGCATTTTTGCTTGATCGTCATCAGTTGGCTCATTGAGAATTCCAATGTAATATTTCTACTGGTGACTAGTTCGGATGTCTTTATACTCGTATTAACTTCTGAATCCTGTCAAAAGACATACACACGAGCAAAGGGCAGTGTGAACATAATGTACTGCGTATTGAAACATCCCCTTAGGAAAATTTATATTTTACTGTGCTGGTAAACCTCTTACGTTATTTGTTTTTCAAACAGCTGAGCAGAACTGAACGTACTCAGACATTTCTCTCTTTACTTATTCTGATCAACACTAAACTGACACACAATATTTTTAGCGCAACGCAGCCTGACTTTCAATAATCCCTGCAAAAGAATGGCCCTGACTGACAATAAACTATACCTTTCATGAATCACTTACCTCACAAAAATCTTCGTTACTCGAACTCTGCAAGACAGCGAGCGCCACTACTGCCAGCTAAATAAAAGACTCTAACTACTGAAGGCACTAACTACTGATAGGCATAGTTAGCAAATGAAAGAGTTTGATTGAGAACAAACAATGTATTTACCTTAATAATATTCAAAAATCATCATATATACATCAGTTCATGATATACAGTATTACAAATTTACTCTTTCTGATGGACACAAGTCCAGATCGTCCGCTCTCAAAATTCTGCCATCTCTCTCCCCACATCCACCACTCCTGGCGGCTCACCTCCAACTGCATAACGCTATACGCTGTCCACATCAAACTGCCCAACACTACAATAGCAAATATTCCAACAATGCAAACCAGCCATAGACTGCACACAGCACAGTCAGTGATTTTCATACAGAGCGCTACGTGGCGTTACCAACATAAAAACCTAAACAGCCTACTTACAATATGATGGATCAGAAAGGGTGTTGTGACAGGTGGTTTCATTGGGTAAATTGTAGCGGCGTGGGAATTGGGGATGCAAACGAGACTCTTCCATTCATTTGCAGTGTTTGCTCAAGAGATAGGATTATAGCTGAACAGGAGGAGAAAATTAGAGCCCTTCATGCTGCTTTGGACAGAGCGAGGGAGGAACTGAAGAGGTTAAGGGGGGAGGAGGGTAAACAGTGGTGGGAAGTGGTAGCTGGGAACAGAGGTGACAGAAAGAGAACAGTGGCTGACAGTTTCCCATTGGCACAACCAATAGATTTGCCTTGCTACCACAGTTAAGTGAGGAAGAGGCTCAAGTAGAAGTAAATGTAGTTAAGATGCAACAGAATCTCACTAGGAAACCAACTGTTTCAGAAAAAAAGTAGAAAGTAAAAGGAAAGTTTTGTTGCTAGGTAGCAGCCATGGAAGAGGTGTGGGCCCGATTTTGCAGCAAAAATTAGGTGACAGGTACCCGGTCACAAACTTTTTCAAGCCAATTGCATGTCTTAGCCAGGTGGTAGAGGATATAGGTTCCTTGTGCAAGGGTTTCTCAAAGCAGGATCATGTGATGATAGTGGTTGGAGTAGGAAACAGTATTGATAGGGATCAGGGCTACAGTATTGAGTGTGACCTGGTGAAAATAGCATCTGCAACGACCCATACCAATGTTGGGCTGGTGCATGCTTTCGTGCAGCATGATCCGCCCCAGTTGAACCGCTCTGTCAGGAAGGTAAGTATGGAGTCGGATCAGTTGCGTAGGGTGGCCACTCTGTCAGACATTGGATTGGTTCCTATTGAGGCTATTTATAGGGGAGATTTCACAAGGCATGGACTACACCACATTAGGAAAGGGAAGAGTAAACTGGCAGGGTTGTTAGCGAAACCCACAAGGGGGGACACTAGTACTCATGGATGTACCTCTTTTTTAGACTAATATCAGTGTCCAATGAGAAGTTCAGGTAGGCAGGTGCTAAAGAGGTCCAAAACACACAAGATTCTCACAACAGTAAAGTAAATAATAATGTTACCATATTTAACCAAAATATTAGTGGATTAAAGAAAAAAGTAGATTCTCACAAAAGTAAAGTAAAAAATAATGTTACCATCTTTCACCCATATATTCTGGGATTGAACAATAAAGTAGATGAGCTCCTGGTTTGTTTAGATGACATTGAATCTGATAATGTAATAGATATACTATGCCTGTCTGAGCATCACATTGTGTCTGATATGGAAAAGGTAAATATCAGTGGTTGTAAACTAGCTGCACATATGAGTAGAGAGAATAAGGTGAGAGGAGGAGTTGCCATATATGTTAAAAGTTATCACTGTGTAAAAAGGTTAGGTACAAAAACAGTTTTGTATAGAGCAACATATAGAAGCATGTGCCTGCCAACTTAAACTGAAGGAGGGCTCTTTTCTAATTGTAACAGCATATAGGTCCACTTCAGGAAACTTTCATTTATTCCTGGAAAACTTGGATGCCATGTTGTGCTATCTGTCAGACAGAGGAATGCAAATTATTATTTGTGGGGACTTCAATGTTGATTTACTGAAAGAGTGTAATAGGTAGAATGACCTGGAAGTCTTGCTTGGTTCTTTCAATTTGACATCTGTCATTGATTTTCCTACTCAGATAGTAAAGGACAGCAGCACATTGATAGATAACACTTTTATAGACCAAGATAAGTTTAAAAACGTAAGTTCTTGTCCTGTTGAGAATGGCCTTTCTGATCATGGTGCTCAGCTAGTCACAGTATATGACATAGTTCCATTCAGTATGTGGTGTCACCGCCGGACACCACACTTGCTAGGTGGTAGCTTAAATCGGCCGCGGTCCATTAGTACATGTCGGACCCGCGTGTCGCCACTGTCAGGATCGCAGACTGAGCGCCACCACAAGGCAGGTCTCGAGAGACGTACTAGCACTCGCCCCAGTTGTACGACGACGTTGCTAGCGACTACACTGACGAAGCCTTTCTCTCATTTGCCGAGAGACAGTTAGAATAGCCTTCAGCTAAGTTAATAACTACGACCTAGCAAGGCGCCATTAGTTACTTCATGAATCTAAAGAGTCTCACTTGTATCATCAAGAATGCTGTATACCAAAGGACGATATAAAAGTTAAGTGTTCTAGTAGCTACGTTCTTTTCTTTATCACATTCATCACGTATCCTGTTTCAGACCTCACTCCATCCTTCGTGAGTTAGCGCGTGCATCTTGGCCGCCTCTTTCGATTAGTGTGCGTAGTGTTGGCAAGTCTGCCGACACTACACAGTAATTCAAAACTACCCTCCAAAGTTGTGTGTTCAATTAATGACTCAACAATTAGAAATTTCAGGAAAAATCTTCAGCAGTTTGACTGGGATTATGGGTACAAGCAACCTAATGTTAATTTAAAATATAACTTATTTCTTGATACACTTGTAAGAGAATTTGAAAACTGTTTCCCCAAGAAAGTAGTTAGATCTAATTATAAGAAACCATGCAGAAAACCTTGGCTTACTAAAGGAATAAAATTATCTTGTAACCACAAAAGGGAACTGTATCTAACAACAAGAAAGAGTAGTGACCCAGAAACAGTCAAATAATATAAAAACTACTGTGCTACGTTAAGAAAGGTTATTAAAAAGTCCAGAAGCATATGCATCATGTCTGTGATTAATACCTATGATAACAAAATCAAAACTATTTGGAATATTATTACAAGGGAGACAGGGCAACCAAGAGTACTGGATGACGACATTACCATCAAAGCAAATGAAACTTGACAGACAACAAGCCGGAAGTCGAAAACATTTTGAATAATCATTTTTTAAATGTTGTAGAGAAAATAGGATCTAAATGTTCATTAGATGAAGCAAGGCAGTTAATGGAAGAGACATTACCCACACAATTTCATACAATTGAAATTCCACCCACCTCTCTCAAGAATAAAAGCTGACATGGAACTGATGGCATTTCCAGCAGGATAATAAAAGCTTGTTCCCAAGAGATAAGTGAAATTCTTAGGCACATATGTAATAGCACTCTGAAGCAGGGTATTTTCACAGAGAGACTGAAGTATGCCATTGTTAAGCCACTGCATAAAAAGGGGATACGTCTGATGTCAACAACTACCATCCAATCTCTCTTCTGACTGCCTTATCCAAAATTCTTGAAAAAGTAATGTATTGTACAGTAGCTTCACACCTTTGTAAAAAAAATTAACAAAATGTCAGTTTGGTTTCCAGAAAGGCTTTTTAACGGAAAATGCTGTATATACTTTCACTAATGAAATATTAAATGCTCTGAGTAAACGGAAGTCACCCGTTGGGATTGTTTGTGATCTCTCAAAGGCTTTTCATTGTGTAAATCATGGAATATTTCTAAATAAGCTCAAGTAGTGTGGCATGAATGGGACAGCGCTCAAATGGTTTAAATCATACCTAACTGTAAGAGTGCAGAAAGTTGAATTAAGCAGTTCACATAATATGCAAAAAGCTGGTGATTTCTCAAACTGGGGAACAATCAAGAATGGGGTCGCAAGGTTCGGTCTTGGGTCCTCTGCTGTTCTTAATATATACTAATGCCGTGCCATTCTATATTCACGAAGATGCAAAGCTGGTACTTTTTGCTGATGATACAAGTATAGCCATCACACCCGACAGACAAGAATTAACTGATGAAATTGTAAACGATGTTTTTCAGAAAATCATTAAGTGGTTCTCTGCAAATGGGCTCTCATTAAACTTTGACAAAACACATTATATACAGTTCCACACAGTAAATGGAATGACACCATTAATAAATATAGACTTCGATCAGAAATCGGTAGCTAAGGTAGAATATTCAAAATATCTGGGTGTATGCATTGATGAGGGGCCGACCTGGAAAAAACACACTGAAGATCTGCTGAAACATTTGAGTTCAGCTACTTATGCTATTAGGGTCATTGCAAATTTTTGCGATATACATCTCAGTAAATTAGCTTACCACGCCTATTTTCATTCTCTGCTTTCGTATGGCGTCATATTCTGGGGTAACTCACCATTGAGTAAAAGAGTGTTCGTTGCACAAAAGAGTGTAAACAGAATAATTTCTGGAGTTCATCCAAGATCATCCTGCAGACACTTATTTAAAGAGCTAGGGATCTTCACTGCAGCCTCACAATATATATATTCACTTATGAAATTTGTTATCAACAATCCGAACAAATTGAAAAGTAATAGCAGTGTACATGGCTACAACGCTAGGAGAAAGGATGATCTTCACTATTCAAGGTTAAATCTAACTTTGGCTCAGAAGGGGGTAAATTATGCTGCCACAAAAGTCTTCGGTCACTTACCTAATAGCATCAAAAGTCTGACAGATAGTCATATAGCATTTAACAGGAAATTAAAGATTTTCTGAATGGCAACTCTTTCTACTCATTAGATGAATTTTTGGATTTAGTAAGTGGGTAATTTCCCCCACCCCCCACCCCCCACCCAAAAAAATTATAAATATTAAGTGTCATGTAATATTTTGTGTAATGTAATATCTTGTATAGGCACATTTTAATAACCTGACACGTTCCACATCATTACATTGAAAACTAAACTAGCGAATGTATGCAGCGCAACTTCGATACCAAGTTCTGCTAACGCGAAAGGCGAGGCACAGTTATTATCAGAAAGTGGAACAAGGAAAACAAAACATGACAGTAATGTCTAGCATAAGTTATCTTTGATTAAAAATATCATTTATTAGATAAATACTAAAAGAAATATACGTATCATGATGTGGTGTCAATAAATGCGAAAAGCCCCTACATTGAAGAGCTTTTCAGCGTGCTTATGACAGAGAGAAACCGAAATAACAACAGGTTCACCGAGCTGAGCGTGGTGCTGAGATTCTACATATCGCTTGTGCAAACTTTTATTAATAAAGCCCCTAACGTTTTAATACTAACGAAGCCTCTTGGCTACGGTCATAGTCGTATGAGAATTATCGCGTTCTATCGTGGCCTCACAGACAGGCAGATGGTCTTAGAATTTACAGAGACTATTCATATGCCGCTGAATCATAACGCCAAACTATCACTACATCAGATTATAAGCCATACCTAATCTCTACCTGTGGAAGAATTGTTCAACAATACCACTAAACCCTCACCCCACATGCAACACAGTCCCATTATGCGTCACTTAATCGATTCAAAATGCTCTGTACTCGCATCTTTGTCCCAACAACTTAATTTCTGTCGCATGACTATCACCCAGTTACCCCGTAGCGACAAACAAGTGTTATGGTGTACTACACCATCGTTCACGCCCTCTCTCTTCCCCCAACCCGCCAGACCCACTGTGGATGTCTCATAAATTATGGCACCAAACGCAGATTTATACCTAAGTTAACCAACTTCTTATTAGCTTTTCTGATTGGATATTCTGCCATTGCTCTGAAGAGAAACACTTAAGGTAAAAATGAATATTCTGTATGACCACTATCCCATGTTCCCATTCTTACAGGTCTATTATTCGAAAAATTGTGAAAATAAGCGACAGAGAAGAACCTATGAATTAATATCTAATAATCAGTGAAATGTGACATACTCCATAGTCATCTGTCATTCAGAAAACTGTTACATAAAAGTAAATTTTCTTTATATAACTTAACAAAGAGCTGCTTTGATCACTGTTCGCTGTTGGAGCGGCTATTAAAGTATTTGGGGGTGTGGATGTTAGTGGACGGTTGGAAATCAATGTCCAATGGTGCTTTCTGAGGACGTGGAGTTGTGTCTCGTTGTGACTGACACCATAGCCTGTGTGGGGAACATTGTTTTGTAGCAGTTATTGTGGTGTGGTATCGTGTGATACACTTTTTATATGTCAGTATTTGACGTACGATTTAGGCTTCCCAAACCTCATTTCCTTTTTTGGTGTTCTGGAGTGCTGTGTTGTAACATTACAGTGAGACGTAACCTGACACTGATTTGGACGTAATTGTGCCATAAAATCCTATTTCTTAAACTTAGCAAGCGTGGCAATACTTAATGAAGAAAGAAGCGGGTTTCCCACGCAATAACTGAAGAGAGACACTGCAATTTCCACAGTATATAACCTTCTTGTAGCGCAAAACTTGAAAGTTTCCCATGTTACGTATAATGCACAAACTCTTTAGAAAATTTCATCAAAATTACAAGTAAATATCTAGTAAATTGAGTAGGATAGTTTAGTTCCAATTTCGGAAGTCCGACGACTCTCACTGAGTAGCCATACATTTTTCGGGTGGAATTTTGTATATGACTGAGAAAATACAAGTGATTTCCGAACATTTATTTTTCTCTGTGTGCAATGCGGCTTTAACGGAGTCCTATCCTTGTTCTGTGATGGCGCTCTAAAACATGTCAGATACATGTGACTCAGAGTGTAGCACCTATTTATTCAAATATCTAAAAATCAATGTATTGCAGAACGGTAGGAGTAACACTGCAGCAAGCTGATAACTCAACTAACTGTAACGTATGGAAACTGTGTAGTGGCTGGCATTTTACTTGCGTAGCAGACGATTATTTTCTAAGCAAATATCTGTAGAATTAATATATTTACCACAAGAATCTGCTTGGTGCCAATGAGGCAGCGGTTACATCTATCAGACTGAGCAGATTGTTAGATGTTCCCCTTTTAATCTTAGGAGTTTTTGCTTCCATTAATTTCTTGTTCTTAAGGGTAACATGAGTCGCCAACTGAGAGCAGATGTTGATAGCCACAGAGCAGTGCATAGTGTATGCTAGCTTGTGGAGGTCGAGCTTAATCAGAGCTCTTAGTCACAAGAAGTGAAAACGTCACCACGCCATCTTTACTGAAGTAGGCAGCGTTAAATTAAGCGCACAGCCATTAATGTCATTCAGAACATGTGTACCGCGTACCACAAGCACATTATCTGAGCGTCGATACCGTACTCATCATACAGTTGTAACTATCATCTGCTCATGATGATTATAATATAACTGCTGCTGATGCTTTGCCAAGAAAACCGAAAATCGCCTTTTGAATGAAAATTTCCACGTTCAGTACGCCTCGAGTTCTTGCAGTTTGGTCTTAATTAATGCTTAATAGTTTCACACACTAACTGGTTCTTTCATCCATCTAGAATATTCGTATGTGAATTATCAAAGTGTAATTGTTGAAACATGTGAGTACCTTAAGAAGTAATCCGTTATGGGTTGAATACGACTTAGAAAGCGATGTTAATCTGACTTTCAGTCCAGCTCCTGACGACTTACTGAAAGATGTCTGGAATGCTCTGATAATGGTGTTCCCTACACGGTCAGTTTTGCAAAGGGTTGTGGCAGCTGGCAGTCAGTGCTGAATGGAGACACACACAAACATCTTCACTGCTGTAGCGGTTACTCTCCTTTCAATATGTTCCCCATACCGCAATTAGCAACGTAACATAAGGCTGACTCTGCTGCAGCATTTGGTTTCCGCAAATCCGTCAATAAGAATTTGCGAGCGGTAGTAATGTATCAAACGAAAGAGACTGTTGGTTTCTGTGACGCTTCCAATAGTGACTACCATAAGGATCTGATGCCACACTACGCTTCATTATCCTAAAATTTTTCATTTATCACTCCATATTAAAACAAATACTGTGATATGAGAAGAGGAAATGAATTATATGCTTCTCAGAAAAAGTATTTCCTTGTATACTTCTAGCAAATACAGGAAAGCTCCTTAGTTCTTTTTGCGTACTGCCTAAATTTTGTTGTCACCTCATCTCAGTATGTGAGAAGGTTCTTTTTTTTATCGGGGTCAAAAGAGAGTGGACATTATCAATGGTTAATTTTCTGATGTCTAATGACATGATACTCATTCCGCTTGCTCCGTCAGATATGCGAATAGAGTTTCACTTTGGCTATTCGAACATGTAGAATTCTGTGGGAAACCTACTTCGTTCTTCATTAATTGTTACCATGCTTTCTATGTCTAGGAAACAGGATTCTCTGGAATAATTACGTCCAAATCAGTGTCAGATTAAGCAGTGCAACAGTGTAATGTTACAACACAGTTCCTCCAGAGTACCAAAGAAGAAAATGAAGTTTGGGAAGCCTAAATCATAAGTAAACAACTGATATATGGACGTGTATCACACAGTACTACACCAAAATAACTGAAACAAAACTATATTTCCCACACAGCCTCTGGTGTCAAGCACAACGAGACACACCAGGATGAACACTGGATGTTGATTTCTGGGCACCCACTGATACTCCCACCCTCAAATACTCCAATACTTCAGCAGCCAACAGTGAACAGAGCAGTTCTATGTTAAGATAGATTAAAATAATTTACCTTTATGTATCAGTATTCTGTATGCATAAGCGCCTGATTATGAGCAAAACATGCTTGAAATGCGGTGCAACATGTTCATTTAAACATAAGATTATTAATTAAACTGCTGCTCTATGCACTAGTCTGTACTACACCAATGAGAGAACGTTCTTCACGTTGTTGATTCCTCACTAGGTAAGTGCTGCTAAGGCTGTAGGCAATACCCTCAAATCTTGCTGAAACAGTACATTTAAAGTCAGGCTGTTTACTCCTTCTGTATCCGAAATGATGAAGGACACAAGGAATTTAAGCAACAGATTTCTACGAGAAACTCGAGTTTGTACTACAGTGCTGTGAAGGTCAAAAAACAGTTTTTCATAATCGTCAGATAACTGGTGCATATGAAACATTTCATTGATTATTATTTATTAAATCATACGTATCTTTCTGTTGCTTATTTTCATAATTTTTCGAACAATGGACATGCAAGAACAAAAACATTGGATAATCACCATACAGAATATTCTTTTTTCCTTAAGCATTTTTCTTCAGAGAAATGTCAGAATACCTAATCAGAAAAACTGGTTAGAAGCTGGTTAATTAGGTATAAATCTGCGTTTGATGTCATAATTAATGAGACATCCACAGTGGGTGAGGGATGTAGAGGCGGGGGAGTGGGCCTGAACGATTGTGTAGTAAACCGTAACGCTTGTTTATCTCCTTGGTAACAGGTTAACACTCATACGATACAAATTAAGTCTTCGCCAGAAAGATACGAGCATAGAGCTATTGCAGCGATTAAGTGGCATTTACTGCGACTGTGTCGCGTGTAGGGTGAGGGGTCAGTGGTGTTGATGCTATTCATGTACTGTTAAACAATTCTTCCACAGGTAGATACTAAGTATCGCTTGTAATATGATGTAGTAGTAGTTTGGCGTTATGATTCAGCGCTATATGGATAGTCTCTGCAAATTCGATACTGCTCTACCAATTTGTGACGCCGCAGTAGAACTCGATACTTCTCATATGACTATTGTGGTAGCCAAGAGGCGTAGTTAATATTAATTTAAAACGTTAGGAACTACATTACTAACACTGTGCGCAAGCGATGCGTAGAATCACAGCACTATGCTCGGTTTGGTGAACCTGTTGTTATTTCGGGTTCTCTCTGTCATAAGCATACTGCACGCTGATAAGCTCTTCAATTTAGGCGCTTTTATTGACGTCATAATACTTATCTTCTTTTTAGTATTTATGTACTGAATGATACTTTTATTCGAGGATGGCTTTTGCTAGACATTACTGTCATATTTTATTTCTCCTTGTTCCACTTCATGATAACAACGGCCTCTCCCTTCGCGTTAGCAGAAGCTTGAATCGAAGTTGTGCTGCATACATTCGCTAGTTTAGTTTTCAACGTAATTTTGAGCCTACATTTTCTGTTATTTCTTATGGGTTCCTGCATAGCAGCCTTTCTTGATCTGGAACTTCATGTTGTTCATAGCTTCTGAAGTTCCGCTGTGGATGTTACGTTTTGAAATCGATGCTGAACGGGTCTTCATTTGTGTGCCTGTCTTTCATGGATAGTGCTGTTGACATCGATGTCAAGAAAAATATTTTCCATGTCTGGTGGTAAAGAAGATTGTGTTGCCTACTCATTACATTTACAATATAACTACTGGAGGTGTTCTAAATACACTCCTGGAAATGGAAAAAAGAACACATTGACACCGGTGTGTCAGACCCACCATACTTGCTCCGGACACTGCGAGAGGGCTGTACAAGCAATGATCACACGCACGGCACAGCGGACACACCAGGAACCGCGGTGTTGGCCGTCGAATGGCGCTAGCTGCGCAGCATTTGTGCACCGCCGCCGTCAGTGTCAGCCAGTTTGCCGTGGCATACGGAGCTCCATCGCAGTCTTCAACACTGGTAGCATGCCGCGACAGCGTGGACGTGAACCGTATGTGCAGTTGACGGACTTTGAGCGAGGGCGTATAGTGGGCATGCGGGAGGCCGGGTGGACGTACCGCCGAATTGCTCAACACGTGGGGCGTGAGGTCTCCACAATACATCGATGTTGTCGCCAGTGGTCGGCGGAAGGTGCACGTGCCCGTCGACCTGGGACCGGACCGCAGCGACGCACGGATGCACGCCAAGACCGTAGGATCCTACGCAATGCCGTAGGGGACCGCACCGCCACTTCCCAGCAAATTAGGGACACTGTTGCTCCTGGGGTATCGGCGAGGACCATTCGCAACCGTCTCCATGAAGCTGGGCTACGGTCCCGCACACCGTTAGGCCGTCTTCCGCTCACGCCCCAACATCGTGCAGCCCGCCTCCAGTGGTGTCGCGACAGGCGTGAATGGAGGGACGAATGGAGACGTGTCGTCGTCAGCGATGAGAGTCGCTTCTGCCTTGGTGCCAATGATGGTCGTATGCGTGTTTGGCGCCGTGCAGGTGAGCGCCACAATCAGGACTGCATACGACCGAGGCACACAGGGCCAACACCCGGCTTCATGGTGTGGGGAGCGATCTCCTACACTGGCCGTACACCACTGGTGATCGTCGAGGGGACACTGAATAGTGCACGGTACATCCAAACCGTCATCGAACCCATCGTTCTACCATTCCTAGACCGGCAAGGGAACTTGCTGTTCCAACAGGACACTGCACTTCCGCATGTATCCCGTGCCACCCAACGTGCTCTAGAAGGTGTAAGTCAACTACCCTGGCCAGCAAGATCTCCGGATCTGTCCCCCATTGAGCATGTTTGGGACTGGATGAAGCGTCGTCTCACGCGGTCTGCACGTCCAGCACGAACGCTGGTCCAACTGAGGCGCCAGGTGGAAATGGCATGGCAAGCCGTTCCACAGGACTACATCCAGCATCTCTACGATCGTCTCCATGGGAGAATAGCAGCCTGCATTGCTGCGAAAGGTGGATATACACTGTACTAGTGCCGACATTGCGCATGCTCTGTTGCCTGTGTCTATGTGCCTGTGGTTCTGTCAGTGTGATCATGTGATGTATCTGACCCCAGGAATGTGTCAATAAAGTTTCCCCTTCCTGGGACAATGAATTCACGGTGTTCTTATTTCCATTTCCAGGAGTGTATATGAAATATGTCTGGAGATGAGCTTTTTAGTTCTAGAACGCTTAAGACAGAAAAACACAAATAATTATGACAGTTAATGATTTGTGTTGTTTACTTTGGAGACGGCGCATCTGAATTTTAGTGACGACGCTGCAGTCCCTATACTCAGTTACAGAAATGCAAATAAGACTCACTTACAAATAATTTGGGTATTTCGGCGCTCAGTCGGCACGTCTTTGAGACACGAACTGTAATCACTAACTAGATCTCTCAAGGCTGGTATTTCCTGCTAGAAGTATAACTGAATCTTTGCAACAACGCAGAACATGGTTGGCAACGTTGTGACCGACGAATTACTTCCTGGATGACACATAGCTAGTCTACAAAATTCACTTTATATATATCCGCATGAATTCCATTACATTAAGTGATTTCTACATTAGTTGTGAAATAAAGTTATGAATATGATTCTGAGGCCAGGAAAGTCATTCGATGTGAAAATTGCAATTAATCTCGTCCTTTATGTTGGAACTTATATCTCCTAGGCAGCACTGTAGCAATAAGGAAGAGCACATTGCTCCAGTGTTCCTCTTATCGTGAGGTAAGATTGTGGCCGCTGGAGAGAGGCTGGCTGCTTTGGTTCCCAGTTGCAGTCTAATTGAAGGATATATTGTTAGCCGTTTCCTGACAGAACTACAAGCAGTCAGATTGAAAATCAATAAGGAAATTTTATTTATTTTGGTTACGTAATGCCACATTTCCATACTACTTCCTTGTGACACAGAACGGCAAATAAACACAGACCAGACAACGTCGTTTATGAACAAACACAGTTACCGTGTGAGGTGTATATATAAAAATTTCAACAGTGTCTTAACCGAATGATTTTGCTTTTGAGTCTATATCCTGGATGTAAAATTATCTGAAGTGACGTGATATGTTGGATTACTTTGCAAATTTATACCTTTTGTATCTTCTACCTGCGTATACCAACTATCAAAAGAGCGTAATTTACATAATGGATTTCACAGATGTATATAACTGTAACTTAGAAATAACAAAAGACAGGTAATGTTGCAAAGGTAATTTCGCGTTCTCGTCAATACGGTACCAGAACGTTTAAGTTCTACCACTGTAAAGACGGAAGATCCGCGATTCGGAATGTCAGAACTGTGTAGTAAGTAGCGGCAGGAACGCCACCACAAAATTACGCAGCACTAAGACTCCAAACCATCGAGACTCGGAGAGAGATTTTAACAGTGTTCAACCTAATGGTAAAGTATCGAACTATTTTGCTCCAAGTCATACAGTTTGTGGGAAAAGCAGTGAGAATAATTACTTTTGGAAACCTTTAGTCAGACAACGCCTGTTATAACGACAAACTGTTTGACTTAATAAAACGGCCACCAGCCCAAATCGGGCATAGTGTCTATACAAAAAGATGAAGTCAATTTTCGACACTGAAAAAATAACTACTTTCACTTACTATGTAATTTAAACACAACCACTTAATTTCCATTTACTACTGTCACTTGGCAGTAAGTACTATTAATTCCACTTTCTGTTACTTATGGAATTTATCTTTATACTTCAGTAATTATTTAAAGAAGACACACACATGTTTCAAAAAGGATACAAAAAATTATTAAACTTTGAGCTATCATTCATATGACCAAAACTATTATTTAACATGACTAAATTTCATTTCTTTAGGACGATTATTTGTTAATGTTTTACAAACACCAATATTTGTCTGGCTTTCTTTGACATGGAGAAGCAACACGAAGAACTGTTAAGATTATTGCAGTTAAATAGTTATATTACTTTACTTTCAGAATTGCTATTGAAAACTTATCCTCATGGTCACACAAAGCGGTGGCCCTTAAACTGATACGTGCAAACTTTAGTATTTAATAATGATTTTCAGAATTTACTCCCAAAATAGTACTATTTCCAGTAATTTACTATTATTCAAGTTTCAATAAACATCAGGATACTCGGAATAAACTTATTTTAGGTGAGGACCCTACTGAGGTAAATGAAATAGGAAAATTACGGTTAAACACAAAGATACATTTAACACTTATATTCCACTGATTGACGACGAATGATTCATACTGTGATACACTTCCAAATAAAGTACTTTGCCTGTTACTGATGTCGAAGGAGGCGTGAGGCGGTGCTGCGTAGTAACATTGCGCAGGTACGGCTCTTGATGTACATAGCTCTGTCTTCCTCTTGGTGGCGACGATAAAATTGCAAATTTCTGAGCTGTTAATTTATTGCCGTATCGTGTCAATCATGTAGAACACGTCCGAGGCCAAAATCCAGTCTTGCAGGTAAATTCGGGGCCTCTAGTGCTTGACCAACGTAATGCTTGTTCACCGCTTGCAGGGCAGCTACCGACTGTGTGTGCCACTTGCGCGCAAATTCTCACTCGCGCGCCCCACCACCTTTGCCATTCCACCACAGAACGGAGTTCCGTTCTATCTATGATCCCTACACCTTTTCAATTTACACTTCTGCTTACAAAAACCCTAAGTATGAACCACCTACAATTGCATGACGGCATATACATACAAAATTGACATAATTACAGTTGTACTTGAAATATTACATATTTATTTACAAAATACGTTTTAATACATTTATTCCACCTACGGTTCAAATGGTTCAAATGGCTCTGAGCACTATGGGACTCAACTGCTGTGGTCATAAGTCCCCTAGAACTTAGAACTACTTAAACCTAACTAACCTAAGGACAGCACACAACACCCAGCCATCACGAGGCAGAGAAAATCCCTGACCCCGCCGGGAATCGAACCCGGGAACCCGGGCGTGGGAAGCGAGAACGCTACCGCACGACCACGAGATGCGGGCCCCACCTACGTCAAAGAGGTTATTTTAAACAGATAAACTACACTTAACAAAAGCTTACTCTCGTAATAGTATTTGCTTAATTTTTCAAAATTATTATGGAACAAAAAAATTTTAAAATATACAGATTAATAGCAGTATTATATTTACAATAGCATTACGTAGGCCCCAGTTTTGGCAATGATTTCTGTCAAGACAATCTTAGCAAAACATCCAAATGCTATTCACTATAAAGGGGCCACTTCTTTAAAACTTATTACATTACATTTTATACATAAATATCTCAAAGCAATAGTGGACAAAATTATTTTTCTTCAGTTGCAATCAACTTTTTTTTACACATTATAAATTCTGGTGTTCAACAGTAATGTTACAGAAAAATAATATTTACATGTGTACCAAGAAATCCTAAGCCTGTACAAATTATTATACATACATCCAACATAACAACTACAAATGAAGTTTCATAGCATAGCTTTACCATTAAATAAACGAATTTTTACCTACAGCAATTTATCAGGTAATCATTTTCCAAGAAATTTACTAACCTACTGTTTTTCTCGTAACTTTCAGTTATATGCCAGATCTTTATGTATAACTTAGTTTCAACTGTATTTCAGTAACTTTATTATATTTCATAAGATAATTCGGCTGCAACATGAAAAACTTAAAGCAGTCCATTTACTATTCTCTTCATAAACAAATAACTACTTTAGAAAATTTTCAACTTTATGCTGCACAGTGCAGTCCTTTTCAATTACACATACACAAGAAAGGCAAAACAATTTACTTCCAAATCCAATTACATTTTACTGCGCAGTGCAGTCCACTTCCCATTACAAAGACTGTTGGTACCACCTTTTTCACCGCTTTGTGCAGTCCATTGGGTACTATACCATATGCATATTACTGCATTTAGTTACTTTGCTGCCTCTGGCGTTCCTTGGCAATCCATCCACATTTTACAATTCTGTACTGTTTGTTTCATGTCATTAGGTCCAATTAGTAATGACTAATTCGTTACATATTTAGCATTCAACCTGAAACTTATATACCAGTATTAAAAATTTTGACAAAATTAATTTTCTGCACTAATATTTACAACATCTATATATCATATACTAGTCATAGTAAGGATTACAGTCACATTAGGTTCTAGCCAAATAGGAATTAAGGTCTACAACGTTTCTTAACCCTAATTGTCTTTTAGTTTCTGGGTACACCAGATAATAAGCATTTTTATGACAAACATTTTCCACCAGAAAGGGACTGTGGTAAATGAACTTAAATTTGGCAATCTCATGATTAATTTCACTGAATTTTTCATGCGTTTTAACTAAGACCAGGTCGCATTTGTCAAATTTCACAAATTTAGCTTTTGCATTGTGCCTTTTGTTTCTGGCGTCCGCTTTCTTCCTCATTCTTTCTCTCACTAACTCTTTCTTTTCATTTATACTTAATTCATTACCGTGAGGGTATTCTAACATCTCTTCTACCACACTCTTGCTCTTTTTCCTAATAAGATTTCCTCCGGTGATAATAGCATTACAATGATACTCTTTGAACTGTAAGTTTTATGTTTACACTATGTGAGAGGTATGTTAAATGGCCGAGCAGTTCTAGGCGCTTCGGTCCGGTACCGAGAGATCGCTACGGTTGCAGGTTCGAATCCCGCCTCGGGCATGGGTGTGTGTGATGTCCTTAGGATAGTTAGGTTTAAGTAGTTCTAAGTTCTAGGGGACTGATGATGTCCAATGTTAAGTCCCAGAGTATGCACACCATTTTTTTAGTTATGTTAAACGTGATCAAAACTTGTCACTGCCTAACATTTGACAACAGTAACATACATGCCAACCTGTATACTACGTCGTAGGACAGCTTTCATATCCTATCGTATTAACTGACATGCATGTCACTGCTATAGACGGATATAATGAAAGTGGACTTATACACTCCTGGAAATTGAAATAAGAACACCGTGAATTCATTGTCCCAGGAAGGGGAAACTTTATTGACACATTCCTGGGGTCAGATACATCACATGATCACACTGACAGAACCACAGGCACATAGACACAGGCAACAGAGCATGCACAATGTCGGCACTAGTACAGTGTATATCCACCTTTCGCAGCAATGCAGGCTGCTATTCTCCCATGGAGACGATCGTAGAGATGCTGGATGTAGTCCTGTGGAACGGCTTGCCATGCCATTTCCACCTGGCGCCTCAGTTGGACCAGCGTTCGTGCTGGACGTGCAGACCGCGTGAGACGACGCTTCATCCAGTCCCAAACATGCTCAATGGGGGACAGATCCGGAGATCTTGCTGGCCAGGGTAGTTGACTTACACCTTCTAGAGCACGTTGGGTGGCACGGGATACATGCGGAAGTGCAGTGTCCTGTTGGAACAGCAAGTTCCCTTGCCGGTCTAGGAATGGTAGAACGATGGGTTCGATGACGGTTTGGATGTACCGTGCACTATTCAGTGTCCCCTCGACGATCACCAGTGGTGTACGGCCAGTGTAGGAGATCGCTCCCCACACCATGAAGCCGGGTGTTGGCCCTGTGTGCCTCGGTCGTATGCAGTCCTGATTGTGGCGCTCACCTGCACGGCGCCAAACACGCATACGACCATCATTGGCACCAAGGCAGAAGCGACTCTCATCGCTGACGACGACACGTCTCCATTCGTCCCTCCATTCACGCCTGTCGCGACACCACTGGAGGCGGGCTGCACGATGTTGGGGCGTGAGCGGAAGACGGCCTAACGGTGTGCGGGACCGTAGCCCAGCTTCATGGAGACGGTTGCGAATGGTCCTCGCCGATACCCCAGGAGCAACAGTGTCCCTAATTTGCTGGGAAGGCCGGGCGCGGTGGTCTAGCGGTTCTGGCGCTGCAGTCCGGAGCCGCGGGACTGCTACGGTCGCAGGTTCGAATCCTGCCTCGGACATGGGTGTGTGTGATGTCCTAAGATTAGTTAGGTTTAAGTAGTTCTAAGTTCTAGGGGACTTATGACCTAAGATGTTGAGTCCCATAGTGCTCAGAGCCATTTGAACCATTTTTTGCTGGGAAGTGGCGGTGCGGTCCCCTACGGCACTGCGTAGGATCCTACGGTCTTGGCGTGCATCCGTGCGTCGCTGCGGTCCGGTCCCAGGTCGACGGGCACGTGCACCTTCCGCCGACCACTGGCGACAACATCGATGTACTGTGGAGACCTCACGCCCCACGTGTTGAGCAATTCGGCGGTACGTCCACCCGGCCTCCCGCATGCCCACTATACGCCCTCGCTCAAAGTCCGTCAACTGCACATACGGTTCACGTCCACGCTGTCGCGGCATGCTACCAGTGTTAAAGACTGCGATGGAGCTCCGTATGCCACGGCAAACTGGCTGACACTGACGGCGGCGGTGCACAAATGCTGCGCAGCTAGCGCCATTCGACGGCCAACACCGCGGTTCCTGGTGTGTCCGCTGTGCCGTGCGTGTGATCATTGCTTGTACAGCCCTCTCGCAGTGTCCAGAGCAAGTATGGTGGGTCTGACACACCGGTGTCAATGTGTTCTTTTTTACATTTCCAGGAGTGTATTTCTGCTACTGTATATACATTTGTCACTTTGTAGAAATTGATGTACACATAGTTGTTGGTTCCTCCGTATCAGATACCCCTGAATATGGGTTATAAACACGAAAACCGGTTATGCAAATAAACATTTCTAGTGAAGCTCGTTGGTGCTTAGAAGATGTACTATAATGAAGAAAGTGACAGTATCAAGTTTTCTTTTTCTTCAGATGGGCAGTAAGTCTCCTTTATGTCACATACTCTTCGAAGAGCAGTGTTTTGTGTCAGTATCTGCCTGATGGCAATATGATAAATTTTATATGACATCACAAAATATAGAGCCATCATTGGTAACGAACTCTATACATAATAAAATGATAATTGTTGGTGGAAGACAAGATTCAGAACTATTGAAAGACAATGATACTTGCCTTTTTCATGTAAAGATATGGATATCATAGTCACTACATACTATATGAGCACCGAGAGAATAACTAGGGAAAAAGACATGGCCAGAAGAATTCCTTGGACTACATAAGTAATGCCATCAACAGAAAGTGCAAAATGACAAAAGAAGGAATGGTTAGAGCAAAAATGCTACCTATGATAAAGGTAGAAACAAAATTTGGAAAGAGTGCAGAAACCGTTTGAGTCATACAAATACCAAGAAGTCAGATGGCAAGCCGGTAACAAGCAGGGAAGGGTAGGATAAATGGTGGAAGGAAAATTAGGAAGGGCTTTATAAAAAAAAAGAAACTTGGAGTCTCTAATATGGGAAAGAAACAGTAAATGGATGAAAATAGATTTAGGAAAGCGCTACTATGAGAAGAATTTGACAGAGCACTGAAGGACCTATGTCGAATCAAGCCATCTGGCTTATACCACTTTCACTCAAAATTATTAATATCTTTTGGAGAACCAAACATAGAAAAGCTGATTCACATCTGAAGAATGCCTCCAGACTTTAAGAAGAATTTAATGAAATCAATTCCACAGAAATCAGGTGCTGACAGGAGTGAATATTACCGAATCATCAGTTTAAACACTTCGGGCTGCAAAAGGCTAACACGCATTACTTTCAGAAAAATGAAGACTGTTAGAAGCCAACCTCGTAGTTTGGGTACTGGATAAATGAAGCAATACGTGAGGGAATGCGTACCCTGTGACTTATCTTGGAATACAGATAAAAAGACGTAAATCTCTGTTCATGTGAGTGACTGGTGTCTGTTCTTTCTGACTCACCTCAGTGGGTGACGAACCCACCACATGCAGTGCGTATGCACAATTACGTGCGGTAATCTCGAAGTAGCGAGCTTGGAGGACGTGGACAGGGACATCGGATAGGTGGCGCTAGGTGAGAATGTAGGTCTGCCGGGAGGCGTGCAGAGATAGCCGGCGCAGTTACCGGAAACACTGTGTCCGGGTAGTGTAGTGGTTGACGCAACAGCCTAGTGAACCTGAGGTCCCTGTCCCCCACACATTTTGCACGCATTCGCCACTGATTTCGCATAAACATCAGTAGTTACTTTCTTTCATTTTCCTTTTCATTCTGCCTCCACCCTCTCCATCTTTAATTTACGTAATACAAGTCTGTGTTTCTAGATCGATAGAATATTTTGAACAGCTTTGACTGGAATACACTCTTTTAAATCCTAAACGTAGCAACGATAAAATACAGGAAGCGAAAGATTATCAAGAACTTGTGCAAAAATTAGACCGCAGTTATACGAACTGAATGACATGAACGGGGGGCAGAAGCTGGGGAGGAAGTGATACAGGGTACAGCATAGTCCCCGTACCGTGAGCTGTAAGGAAATAAAGGAGACATTTTAGAAAGAGAATTAAGTTGAGAAAGAAGAAATAAAATTTGTAAGTTTTGACAATGTTGTAAGTTTTACAAAACAAGTACCACAGAATGAATTGTTCAAAAAATTATGGTAAGGCAACATCAACAGAAGTAAAACAAGAGTAATAGAGCGTAGTCGTTTTGATAATGCATTAGGAAATAAGCCCGGTGGAATAGTATCGAGGTCCGGTGTGCTGGCCAGTCGGTGGATGGTTTTTAAGGCGGTTTTCCACCTGCCTCGGCGAATGCGGGCTGGTTCCCCTTATTCCGCCTCAGTTACACTATGTCGGTGATTGCTGCGCAAACACTGCCTCCACATACGCTTACACCATAATTACCACGCAAACATTTGGAGGTTACACTCGTCTGGTATGAGACGTTCCCGGAAGAGAGGGGGTGGGGGGTGGGGGGGGGAGGGGAAGGGGTGTCCACAGGGGGTTGACCTGTACAATAATCCTGGATTCGGTTTGGGGCGGTAGTGGGGTGAGTGGATTTCTGTAGCCTGTTGTAGGGTTGTGAACCACTGAGGGCTACGGCGAGGACGAAGCCTCTCCATCGTTTCTAGGTCCCCGCTTCAATACACACAATACACGAGGGGCTTTCAATAAATATTTTTTTCTCAGACAGTTTCGGTTGAAAAAAATACGGAATTGGTTGTGAGACATCGTGGAATATTCCTTCTTCAGCCTCTATAATTTCATGAAGATCTGATTTATGGCGGCTCTATAAACAGCCTTCAAAATGGCGGAGGTGCGTTCCAAGCACAGAGCTGTCGCTGAGTTTCTTTTGGCAGGAGACCAGAGCACCGCAGATATTCAAAGGCGCTTGCAGAATCTCTACGGAGATCTGGCAGTGAACAAAAGCGCCGGGAGTCGCTGGGCGAGGCGTCTGACAACATCACAGCAAGGTCGCGCAGACCTGTCCTACCTCGTGCGTGTCAGCCAGCCACACATAGCTGTGACTCCCGCAGTGTTGGAACGTGTGGACACTCTCATTCGAGGTGATCGACGGATCACAGTCAGACACCTCGCTGCTCGTACGGACATGTCAGTTGGTAGTGCTGACACACATGACCACCAGTTGTGGTACTCAAAGGTGTGTGCCTCCTAAAGAGTAACAAAGGACCATCTGTGTGGAATTGCTTGCGCGTGACGAGGCTGATAGCAGTAATTTTTAATCGAAGATAGTCACAGGCGAAGAAACTAGGGTTTATCCCTTAGAACCACAGGAAACAAAACGGTAATCCAAGGAGTGGCGCCACACCACCTCTCCGCGGAAGAAAAAGTTCAAAGCCTCAACCTCAGCCGGTGTAGTCATGGCGACGGTCTTTTGGGAATCTGAAGGCTTGAACTGTTTAATGTCCTCCCTGACGGCGCGACGACCAACTCTGGAGTGTACTGTGTTACTCCCAGGTAACTGAAGAAAGGACTTCAGTATGCTCGTCGCCACAACAATACAAACGAAATTCTCCTTCTCCATGGTAATGCAAGGACTCATACAAGTCTGCAATCCCGATGAAAACCTACAAAACTTCATTGGACTGTTCTTCCTCATCTACCTACAGCCCGGATCTCCCATTTCCGACTTCCATCTGTTTGGCCCAATGAAGGATGCACTCTGCAGGAAGCAGTACAAGGAGGCGTGGGGTGGGGTTTATTGATACAGCAAGAAGTTAGCACCTACGTCGACCGATAGAGTGGTGCCATGTGCTCTCACAGGCTCTCCCAATAAGGTGGCGTAAGGCCGTTGTACTGAAATTATATTGAAAAATAGAGTTTGTAGCCAAAAGAGTGAGTAATAGTACACCACTGGGCATTAAAATTGCTACACCAAGAAGAAATGCAGATGATAAACGGGTATTCATGGGACAAATATATTATACTAGAACTGACATGTGATTACATTTTCACGCAATTTGGGTGCATAGATCCTGAGAAATCAGTACCCAGAACAACCACCTCTGGCCGTAATAACGGCCTTGATACGCCTGGGCATTGGATGGCGTGTACAGGTACAGCTGCCCATGCAGCTTCAACACGATACCACAGTTCATCAAGAGTAGTAACTGGCGTATTGTGACGAGCCAGTTGGTCGGCCACTATTGACGAGACGTTGTAAGTTGGTGAGAGATCTGGAGAATGTGCTGGCCAGGGCAGCAGTCGAACATTTTCTGTATCCAGAAAGGCCCGTACAGAACCTGCAACATGCGGTCGTGCATTATCCTGTTGAAATGTAGGGTTATGCAGGGATCGAATGAAGAGTAGAGGCACGGGCCGTAACACATCTGAAATGTAACGTCCACTGTTCAAAGTGCCGTCAATGCGAACAAGAGGTGACCGAGACGTGTAACCAATGGCACCCCATACCACCACGCCGGGTGATAAGCCTGTATGGCGATGACGGATACACGCTTCCAATGTGCGTTCACCGCGATGTCGCCAAACGCGGATGCGACCATCATGATGCTCTAAACGAGGGGTCTCCAAAATATGGCCCGCGGGCCAAAACCGGCCCGCGAGAGCCGGCAAACCGGCCCGCGTTAGCTGGCCGGACATCCCCGGTATCCGGCCCGCCAAATATTTGAGGTGGTACCTATACTGCCAACAATTGAGTTTCGAAGACTATCGCGACCAATACACCGCGACACTGGCTCTGCTACTCGCTACAAGACTACATAACTAAACTTATTGTTGCGCCGATTGAAATAACAATGCGTTGACTTACTCTACCTCTGTTACGTCTTGCAGTAATAGTGTTGCTAACAATGATTTTGAGATTTCGTTAACTTTGCAGGACGCTTTCGTGAAGAATGTGCAGTGACATACTTTCGTGTCCGTGAAATTCGCCAGAATAAAATACGTCAGAATTTCGGTCAGGTACGTCCACCAATCAAAATTATGTAATTAAATAAAAATCGTAGTTCGTTTCAGTGCTAGCTATTCTCACAACCTTAGATTTTTGCGATTTCATCTTTCCTTTAGCCTTACATTACGGTGATCATGGAGTGCTAGGGTGCTTTAATCCCACTAGGTAGATCTTGGCCCTTATGACTTCGTGGAGGAGTCAATGTGGCCCGCGGACTAAAACGTTTGGAGAGCCGTGCTCTAAACAGAACCTGGATTCATCCGAAAAAAATGACGTTTTGCCATTCGTGCACCCAGGTTCGTCGTTGAGTACACCATCGCAGGCGCTCCTGTCTCTGATGCAGCGTCAAGGGTAACCGCAGCTGTGGTCTCCGAGCTGATAATGCATGCTGCTGCAAACGTCGTCGAACTGTTTGTGCAGATGGTTGTTGTCTTGCAAACGTCCCCATCTGTTGACTCAGGGATCGAGACGTGGCTGCACGATCCGTTACAGCCATGCGGATAAGATGCCTGTCATCTCGACTGCTAGTGATATGAGGCCGTTGCGATCCAGCACGGCGTTCCGTATTACCCTCCTGAACCCACCAATTCCATATTCTGCTAACAGACATTGGACCTCGACCAACGCGAGCAGCAATGTCGCGATACGATAAACCGCAATCGCGATAGGCTACAATACGACCTTTATCAAAGTCGGAAATGTGATGGTACGCATTTCTCCTCCTTACACGAGGCATCACAATAACGTTTCACCAGGCAACGCCGGTCAACTGCTGTTTGTGTATGAGAAATCGGTTGGAAACTTTCGTCATGTCAGCACGTGGTAGGTGTCGCCACCGGCGCCAACCTTGTGTGAATCCTGTGAAAAGCTAATCATTTGCAAGTCACAGCATCTTCTTCCTGTCGGTTAAATTTCGCGTCTGTAGCACGTCATCTGCGTGGTGTAGCAATTTTAATGGCCAGTAGTGTATTTTTGCGCTGGAGTCCTGAATAAAACCAACCTGCCTTCAGAAAAAAAATGTTTTGCATTACATATTGAGTGCCTCTCGAAATAGTGGAATTTTGCTATTTGGGGAGTAAAAAAATGGTTCAAATGGCTCTGAGCACTATGGGACTCAACATCTTAGGTCATAAGTCCCCTAGAACTTAGAACTACTTAAACCTAACTAACCTAAGGACATCACACACACCCATGCCCGAGGCAGGATTCGAACCTGCGACCGTAGCAGTCCCGCGGTTCCGGACTGCAGCGCCAGAACCGCTAGACCACCGAGGCCGGCGGGGAGTAAAACAACTGACTATGGCAATAAGCGAAGAGGGAATGAAATGCATTAGCAAGAAAAAAGTTTCTCAAAAAGAAGCCATGAAAAACACAGCAGCGTGGATTGTACTTCAAATATTGGTAGGTCTTTCGCGAAAGTACCTGTCTCGAGTTTAGCCTTAAGCTGAAGTGATATGTTGTTAACACATAGTGTTGGCGATAAGTGAATTGTAACTTTTGAAGTGCAGTATTACACAACACTGCTGCAGATTAGATTGGTACAATGGAATCGAATCGGGGAGATAAGAGAATTATAGCCTAACTTCAGTAAAAGAAGGGATTGGTTGATAGAATATATCGCGAGGCATCATGAAATAGCGAATTTGGTAAAAGAGGGACTGTGGCGGATAAAAATTGTAGAGAGAGACCAAGGCTAGAATACCATAGAAAGTTAAAATGATTGTAGGTTGCAGGAGTCTTTCAGAAATGAAGAGTCTCGCACATGATAGACTGTCGTGGAGAGCTGCGTTAAGCCAGTCTTCGAACTGAAAACCGCAATAACGATAACAACAATAACGGTATAGCTCTCCTAAGGAAGTATCAGTAGAAAAACTACGTACAAGATATGAGGTACATTTGCGGTATTCCTCGGGTTTATTCCATAGAAATATTGTTTCATTAAATACCATTCAACACGACAAAAATGACAGACGTAAGTATAAATAGCACAACCTGCCAATATAACGTAGGCTTAGAATTCTGTTTGTTCAAACTTAAATGTGGTCAACTGTTAATCATTGTTCGCGCCACAACAATGTAGGCATCAAGCGTCGCACGTTCGTCGCGGTTGTATTACTGTTTGCTCGATTACATTAGGCCAGGGCGAATTTCATCTGAATTATTAATGCTGTCATGTGGTATTATTGGAGAATATCTCTATCTTAGTGTATCCGACACACAGTATCAGTTTGAGTAGTTTAAAAATAAGTAATTGAATTATCACAGGTGGCTACACGAAAGTGAAATTACGGTCAATAGAAAATTCCAAACTGTGTTCATCAATAATGTTTGGAGCCTTTTAAAAATAATTCAACTTACTTTGTTGCTCTGGATGAGAGTAGAAAATTGGACATGAATCAACAAAGCTGTAAGTGAAGTCGGTGACTTTAAACTAAAAAGGTGAAGTCAACCTCAGATGTTGAAAAGGTTTCAGATAGTGTTTTTTGGCCTAAAAATGGATTTTTTATGATTGCTGTGCGAGTGGTAAAACATTTTGTTGGAAAATAGTGTAAATTCTTCTACTCCAACTGAATGAAAAAGATATAAACAGAACCCTAAATTACAACAGAAAGATAGCCTGGGAGTGGAAAAACAAATTGTGGGAACATTCACGCTATTCCCGTGAGTTAGCACCCTCTGATGTCCACTTATTCCTACGTCTAAGTGAAGAATGTGGCTGAAAACATTTTAAGTTCAGTGATGTGCTTCTGGTAGTCTTAAACAGTGTTTTGCAAACATCGTGTATGTAATCCCATGCAAAACAACATCTTCTGAAAAAAGTAGTTGCCTAACGTGTCCATTAAGTGGATAAGAAAGATTGTGAACAAGGCATCTTATATAACACTGCTCACGTGCCTAAAAGCTGACCAATAAACAATGGCCTCTAGGGCTGTTGATATTACAAGTGCTACTACTAAGATAGAAGGACGATTAACGAGATAAGATGAGGAAAAACTAATGATGATGGAAAGCAGGCTGTTTTCACAACTTTTGTCAGAAAACTTATTAGAAGTGTAGAGGAACAGTTTTAAGAGCTGTTTTTGTACTCTGTGATGTAGAGATTAAATTTATAGTCCCTCGTCTGTGCGTTACTATCGTGGAAGCAGCTATGACATCATATGCAGATCTATTGTAATTCAGTGCTCTACTGTCAGTGTGGTCCCCTACCTGAAAGCTACGTCTTTAAGAGGAAGGGTGACATCATACTATATTCGAACTGAATGTAAGGCCTCCAAGTAGTTAAAATTCGGCAAGCGAAGAAAATTACTGGCGTCAGGCAGTGAACACACCAATCAATTAGACCATATGTTCTCTTTCTGGAACCCAGCACAAATAACTGGGAAAACCTGTTGTAATGAATTCAAATTAATCAATATCAAGAGAATAGTATAACAATGTGCTACGTGGGCAATAGTTCAAGTGACTGCCACTAGTCCGAAATGCAATCACTATGAAACAGAATATTGGGGTGGCGGGAAAATAAAAAACACAAGATGGCAGGAGTAGCCCAGTTGTGCTTTGCAGCCCTCTGATATTACAGTCGAAGATGGCACTAAACTAAAAATTATCTTAATTATTTTGTGGGTATTACAAAGCATTTTAAAAAGGTAAGAAAATATTTTTGCTTAGCAAGAGTAAGAGGATACAACCTGCAGAATATCTGAGTTGTCAACATCAGATATTCAATGCTGGGGACGAAGATGTGGAGAAAATGGAAGAAATTCAAAAGCTTTGTTGAATTTCCCATAGTGGAAGATCTTAAGTAATGTTAAAGGCCCTCTGTGGTTTAAGGACTGTGTTAGAGACCTGCTATGTAAACAAAGTGAAATTCATCTAAGATTCGAGAGAAGTCAAAAAATAGCTGCGACCAAAAACTGAACAAAGTAAAAATGTGCGTAAGAATAGCCATGGGAGAAGCGTTCAATGACTTTGAAAGTGCAATTTTGTCAACCGATCGAAGAGGTTTCGGTCTTTAAAATCAGTACGCGGGTCATAGTTATCTATTCAGTCACTTAGTGACCATATTGGCATCAAAACGGAAAATGGAAGAAAGAAGGCCGAAATAGTGAATTCAATCTTGCGAAATTTTTTACTGCGGAGGATCGTAACACGGTCCTTCCTTTCAGTGATCGTAAAAAACTGCGAAATGGCAGATATTGAGATAACTGATTGTGGAATAGAAAAACAACGACAATCGCTTTGTAGTGGAGAGACATTAGGACCAGAAGAGATACCTGTAAGATTGCACAGAGATTATGTGAAAGAACTTGTTTCCATTCTACCAGCAGATTATCGCTGTAGTTATGATTTTGCTTGTGTGCTTGGTACACTATTTGAGATCCTGTAGCTGCCATCCACTGTCAGCTTATGGTATTTACCTGATCGGCTTCTAGTGTTAGCATACAATTTTACTATCAGGTTGCTGAGACCCCACTGTTTACTGCACACAGGCAATGTCATTTGCTGAAATATTGCTGTAACACAGTGATCTGAGATCCAGTAGCTGACACCCACTGTCAGCACATTATTTTTATTAATTGTTGAATAAAACCATATATTAGAGGTAGTGGTTGCCATCATGACTAAGGGGTATTGACAATCACCATTTCAACTACCTGTCATTGTCCCACAGTAGTATCTGGGGTAATGGTAGCACTATGTCAGCTGACCATATTGGTCCATAGTAGCCAGGGTAATGGTAACCACCTTATGTCATCTGACCATCATTATCCCGCAATAGTTCCTGCTTGAAAAGTAATCTGAGCACGCAAATGCTGTGTCAAGTGTTGTAGAGATTCTGTAATGGAAAGAAAGCTTCTGACTGAAGCATACACTGTCCTCAGATCATAGGACACTGACACAAGTGTTGTAAAAGGTGTACATAAGCACTGCTAACGGCGTTGCTCAGATTCCAGTACTGGAGAGGAAGGCTACGATCAGTCCTTGTGCTTCGTCCTGATCATCAGACTACGATGCAGATGTCTTGAAGGGAGTACACAAACGCTGTGTCTTGTTTTATACAGATTATAGCAACAGGGATGGAGGCTCCAATTGACACATTTTCTGAGACTCTATCATACAACTCAGCAGGTGTTGCATTGGTTTTAGCTGAACTGAGGGGAGTTTTTGACAAACATGTTTTCGCTTTTTTCCCCAGTAGTGCCCATCATTAGTTTGTCATGTACGGGGGAATCTGATACAATTTTGTGTAACAATGATGATGTAAGGGGTAAAAGCTGCAATTTTGCTGTAACATAGCGATATATGGTGCAATTTACTGAAATTTTTTTGTAGCATTTCGATGTATGGGGCAATTTGTCTCGATTTTGTTGTAATATTGTGACATATGTAGCATCTGGTACAATATTTCTAAAAATTGAAGCTGTATGGGCTAGTTTGGTACAATTTTGCTGTAACATGACATTATGTGGGATAATCTGCTACTATTTTGCTGTAATATGACGATTTAGTACGGCGAAGCATTTTGTACTGCAAGATAAAGTTAATATCCAAGCATGGAGACGATATAATGTTTGAGTGACCTCAAAAAGTAGTTGAACATGCGTAGTAGAAAGCATAGCAACCCTCATTTCTCACCTATAAAAATATGTATTACTACTGTTCAGTATGCTGTTTCATCAAAGTGTCATTCAGTTTCTACTGTGTGACAGCATAAGTTACCATTATCAGCAGATGAGAAAGCTTATTGTACTGCAAGATAAGGTTAAAGGAGATCACTATTATGTTTGGCAGTCTCTGATAGTGGTTTTAGCTAAACTAAGATGCGTTTTTGACAAATAATAAAGGTAAGTTGGACATTAGAATAACATTGTTTGCTTTGGTGCAAAGATCAAAAATTCTTGTCGATTCGTGCACCTTAAGTTAGATCATCAGTAGTACCATGTGTTTCTTGGAATGTGGTAGAACAAATGTTGCCCTATTTTGGTGAATGACACAGACAATTTTGGGTTGTTTAATGTGTGGCACAAAGATTGAATGAATCTCATCGACAAATGCTGCTTAATTTGCAAGTTATAACAGTACTCTAAATATACTAGGTATTCGAATCTCCATGTGTAAAACTAATTTATTAGATATAGTTCTTGCGCCTTCGTCAGGGTCTATAGGAGAGTTCTACAGAATCTGTCGATAGTCCGTTTTTCTGAGCAGTGAAGTTTTCCAAGGTCTTTAGTATGGATAGGGACTGTGATTATTGTGTGCGGAGGTGAGCAGAGTTGGTGACACCTCGCACTCAGCTCCAGGCTGTGATGGCTTCGGTTACATAGCTTCAAGCTGCAGTGGATGGGCATCACTGTTGTGGGCCAGCGGTGGGACTCCAACAGACATCCAGCATGTTCGAGTCCTCCGATTGGTCCTCACTGGCGGTCAGCCCAGTTATTGCTCCCACTGAGGTTGACTTCTCACCTGTGGGTGTGTCAGGTGGCGAAAGACTTCCCCGGAGGCCACATATAAGGCCTCCCCAGTCAGATTGACAAAGAGGTTCTAGGTGTTGTCTGTGGCTGACACACATCACTCAGCCAGATGCAGTCTCCTGTCCTGTTTCAGAGGAAACCTCTCAGCCTGCAAGATCCAGGCAATCACAGAGGGTGGGATTATTGGTAGTTGGGAGCTGGAATGTTAGGCGCATTATGCGGTCTCTTAGGGACATGGCTGGCAGTAAAGGGAAGAAAGTCAATGTGCACTGAATGTGCGTACCGGGTGGAGTCATTCCATGTGTGGAATGAGTCCTTCTGTACTCCATGAAGAGGACAGGGTGCAGCCAACTGCAGGTGGTGGTTCACATCGGTACCAATGATGTGTGTCGCTTTGGATCCAAAGAGAGTCTCTCTACATCAACATCTACATCTACATGGATACTCTGCAAATCACATTTAAGTGTCTGGCAGAGGATTCATCGAACCACCTTCCACTATGGTCGCAGGTTCGAATCCTGCCTCGGGCATGGATGTGTGTGATGTCCTTAGGTTAGTTAGGTTTAATTAGTTCTAAGTTCTAGGCGACTGATGACCTCAGAAGTTAAGTCGCATAGTGCTCAGAGCCATTTGAACCATTTTTTGAACCACCTTCACAGTTCTCTATTATTCCAATCTCGTATAGCGCACGGAAAGAATGAACACCTACATATTTCCGTTCGAGCTCTGATTTCCCTTATTTTATCGTGGTGATCGTTTCTCCCAGTGTAGGTCGGTGTCAACAAAATATTTTCGCATTCGGAGGAGAAAGTTGGTGATTTCAATGTCGAGAGAAGATGCCATCGCAACGAAAACGCCTTTCTATTAAAGATGTCCAGCCAAAATACTGTATTATTTCGGTGACACTCTCTCCCATATTTCGTGATAATAAACGTGCTGCCTTTCTTTGAAATTTTTCGATGTACTCCGTCAGTCCTATGTGGTAAGAGTACCACACCGTGCAGCAGTATTCTAAAAGAGACGGACAAGCGTAGTGTAGGCAGTCTCCTTAGTAGGTCTGTTACATTTTCTTAGTGTCCTACCAATAAAACACAGTCTCTGGTTCGCCTTCCCCACAACATTTTCTGTGTTCCTTCCAATTTAAGTTATTCATAATTGTAATACCTAGGTATTTAGTTGAATTTAAGGCTTTTAGATTAGACTGATTTATCGTGTGACCGAAGTTTAACGAGTTCCTTTTAGCACTCATGTGGATGACCTCACACTTTTCGCTGTTTAGGGTCAACTCCCACTTTTCGCACCATTCAGATACCTTCTCTAAATCGTTTTGCAGTTTGTTTTGATCTTCTGATAACTTTATTAGTCCATAAACGACAGCGTCATCTGCAGACAACCGAAGACGGCTGCTCAGATTGTCTCCCAAATCGTTTATATAGATAAGGAAAAGCAAAGGGCCTATAACACTACCTTGGGGAACGCCAGAAATCACTTCTGTTGTACTCGATGATTTTCCGTCGATTACTACGAAATGTGACCTCTCTGACAGGAAATCACAAATCCAGTCACATAACTGAAACGATATTCCATAAGCACGCAATTTCACTAGGAGCCGCTTGTGTGTCTAAAGCCTACCGGAAATCCAGAAATACGGAATCGATCTGAAATCCCTTGATAATAACACTCAACACAGGAACGATGTTTTCTAAACCCATGCTGACTCTGTGTCAATAGACCGTTTTCTTCGAAGTAATTCATAATGTTCGAACACAATATACGTTCCAAAATTGTGCTGCATATCGACGTTAACGATAAGGGCCTGTAATTTGGTGGATGACTCCTACTATCTTTCTTCAATATTATTGTGACTGGTGCAACTTTCCAGTCTTTGGGTAAGGATCTTTCGTCGAGCGAACGGTTGTATATGATTGTTAAGTATGGAGCTAATGCATCAGCATACACCGAAAGGAACCTAAGTGATATACGGTCTGGAGCAGAAGACTTGCTTTTATTAAGTGATTTCAGTTGCTTCACTACTCCGAGGATATTTACTTCTACGTTACTCATGTTGTCAGCTGTTCTCGATTCGAATTCTGGAATATTTACTTCGTCTTCTTTTGTTAAGGCATTTCGGAATGCTGTGTTTAGTAACTCTGCTTTGGCAGCACTGTCTTCGATAGTATCTCCATTGCCATCGCGCAGAGAAGGCATTGATTGTTTCTTGCCGCTAACATACTTCACATACGATCTGAATCAAAGGATTTTCTGTCAGGTTTCGAGACAAAGTTTCGTTGTGGAAAGTTGGAAGAGTATCGGAGCTCCGAACACTAACAGAAAGCACTGATGCTCGAATCGTTATAAGCACTGAAAGCCGAAATTTTTGCGAAAAATCTAATTGTGTTAGGAAAAGAAAGGCGACACACAGTTGCCGGTGGCGTGTTTGTTGCTGTCGGAAGTCGCGAAATTGAGGTAGATAGTTCCTGTGAGTTAGTATAGGCAGAGGTCATTTTTGGCAACCGGAATAAAATAGTAATTTGATCCTTTTACCGACCTCCCAATTCAGATGAAACAATTGCTGAAAGATTAAAAGAAAACGAGTTTAATTTCATACACGTACACGACTCATACAATTATAGCCGGTCATGACTTTCATTTGCCCTCGATATGTTGGTGAAAATACATGTTTAAATCCGGAGGTACGCATAAAAAATCATACGAAATTTTTCTAAATGCAGTTTCTGAAAATTACTCGTATTTCGAGCAGTTAGTTCATGAGTCCATGTGAATAGTAAAAGGTTGTGAAAACACACTTTTAGCAACAAATAATCCTGAGCTAATAACAAGCATCAGAACGGATACAGAGATTAGTGAACACAGGGTCGTCGTAGCAAGACTGAATATTGTAACTCCCAAATCCTCCAAAAATAAACGCAAAGTATACCCATTCAGAAAGCAGATAAAAATTCACTTGACCCCATCCTGAGAGACAATTTCTGCTCTTCACAACCTAACAATGTACCGTATGTGTAGACCAGATGTGGCTTGAATTCAAAGAAATAGTGTCGGCAGCAATTGAGAGATTTATGTCAAATAAATTAACGAACGACGGAGCTGATCTCCCTTGGTACACAAAACGGGTCAGTACACTGTTGCCAAAATAACGAAGAAAGCATACCAAATACAAGCCAACGCAAAATCTCCTAGATTGACGATCTTTTACAGAAGCTTGAAATTTAGTGCGGACTTCAACGCGAATTGATTATAATAGTTTCCACAATGAAACTTTGGCTCGAAATCTGGCAGAAAATCCAAAGAGATTCTGGTCGTATATTAAGTACGCTAGCTGCAAGACACCATCAATGCTTTCTCTGCGCGATAGCAACTGAAATACTATCGACGACAGTGCTGCCAAAGCAGAGTTCCGAAATTCCTTCACCAAAGGAGTCAAAGTAAATATTCCAGAATTCGAATCAAGAACAGCTGCCAACATGAGTAACATGAAAGTAGATACCCTCGGAGTAGTGAAGCAACTTAAATCTCGTAACAAATGCAAGTCTTCCTGTCCAGGCTATATACAAGTTAGGTTCCTTTCAGAGTATGCTCATAGAATAGTTCCATACTTATTAACAATCATATGCAACAGTTCACTCGACGGAAGATCCGTACCCAAAGACTGGAAAGTTGCACAAGTCATTCCAATATTCAAGAAAGGTAGTAGGAGTAATCCACTTAATTACAGGTCTATATCATTAACGTCGATATGCAGCAGGATTCTGGAATATATATTGTGTTCGAACATTATGTATTACCTCGAAGACAGCGGTCTATTGATACACAGTCAACAAGGAATTATAAAACATCTTTCTTGTGAAACACAACTAGCTCTTTACTCACACGGAATGTTGAGTACTATTGAGAAGGGACTTCAAATTGATTCCGTATTTCTGGATTTTCAGAAGGCTTTTGACACTGTACCAAATAAGCGGCTTGTAGTGAAATTGCGTGCTTATGGAATATCAGTTATGTGACTGGTTTCGTGATTTCCTGTCAGACAGGTCACAGTTCGTAGTAACTGACGGAAAGTCATCGAGAAAAACGGAAGTGATTTCTGGCGTTCCCCTAGGTAGTGTTATAGACCGTTTGCTGTCCGTTATCTATATAAAGGATTTGGCAGACAATCTGAGGAGCCGTCTTATGTTGTTTGCAGATTATGCGGTCGTTTATCGACTAGTAAAGTTCAAATGGCTGTAAGCACTAAGTGACTTAACATCTGAGGTCATCAGTCCAATAGACTTACAACTACTTAAACCTAACTAACCTAAGGACATCACACGCATTGTAGGGAAGCAGCCTACTCACGCTGTAGTAAATTCACATCAGTTTCCATTATGTGCCAGCCAGTCTGCTGTAACTAGCTCTGACGTCATAAATGTTGCGCAATACCTTATAAATCAAGCAAATAACCTAAAACTTTTCTGGCATGTCAGGAATAATACTAAATTAATGTGTGTTGAATATCAGTTCGATAACTTAAGCCATTTTCGAAATTTGGACGTTTTTCTGAAAAAATCATTGGCGCAACAGAAAAGAGCTAGAGACTTCAAAATTTATATTTGGATTCGTCTTTCATAATGATTTAATAAAAACTGTACTTTGGATTTCACAAATTAAGATGTTAGTGGAAATTCATGATTTTGTGGTTTTCGTCTCAAAACTGAAGGAAGCAAGATAGATTAAGTTGACTAATAAATAAGGCTAGGATGTTTAGATTTAAATAGGTTGGAGGTCCGCTATGAATATGAAGATGTGAAAAGTTTATTTTGAATACCTATAAAATTATAGCGATAGCGGATCTCAAAAGGGACAGTTCAGAGCTCATCTGCTGCGTGCAGGGTAATTTAATTAATTCTCTCGCCCAAAATATTTAACTTAGCCACGTCAAAATTTTATTATCAATACTTACCTGCGTGCTGAATGCACATTTAAATTAAGAGCTTCATCGGCCATCAGCAAGAGAAGCTATGATTTATTCAATATCTTAATGTGATACATTACTAGCCCAGCGGCTAGTCGGGAGAGCCGATTTGATCAGGCGTTCCCTTAGCCGTCCGCACCGCGGCTTTATATATAAGAGCGTTGCGCGAGGAAGCAAGGCCACAGTTCTCTCCAGACGCTGAATAACACGCCATCTGTGTCGGCAGTCGCGTCGCGTCGGTATCACTGCTACAAACAGCCTCGGGTGCCGTATAAGTTACTAGAGATACGCGTAACCATGAAATCATTTCAAGTGATTTTCATTTTCTAGCTTCAGTGTGCGTATTGTCGTATTTTCACGTGCCGTCGCCGGACAGACATTCTACCAACTATTTAGTGTGGCGTTTGATGAAATACTCTCATCAAATTATTGCGAGCATTCTTTTTAACATTTAATTCGGACATTTATAGTTGCATCAGCGCATTAGACTCTGAACTGCTCTGTTAGTTAGGTTGTAGGGATACTTGTGTTTTTTATTTGTGACTTTGAGAATATACTCAACTATTTTGGAAAATCGTATTGATTAGAAATCCCGGACAATCTCCTAATTCCTCAGAGCTGTAAGCTGCAGCTATAATGGAATTCTCAGATGAAGTGGGCACTAGGAACTCTAATTACAGGCTTCATGTTTTGTTAAATCGCTTTCTGGGGGCTAAAAAGTAAATAGAGAGCCAGTGTTGAGAATGGCGAAAGACAGCATTAATAACATTCTAATAGCCAGAAACTGATTCAACATTTACAAGCTTTTATACAGCAACAATATTTTTCTCAATTCACTAACCGCCACACCACATATGGTGCATCGGCCGGGAAATCAACTAAGTGAAAGTGATTTTTAACTATTCGGATTCGCGAGTGAAATGCGACACGCAGCTGAGTAATAGAACAGTGAAAGTGTTATGTGTGCATGTGAACGACGCAATTGGGTTAACAACGCATCTGGATTGACGGAGCTGGCACTGAGTCTAGCGGTGCTGCTGGCATCGCGAGAAGCCAGTTTTGCCGTACCGCAGTCGTCCGCCGCAGCAGCCGGAGCCGTGCCTTCAGTTTCGGGCCACGCAAACGCACAACAGCCGTCGGAGTGCCGTCTGCAGTTCAACGTGCCACGTCGCATCAGTAATCCTGGTACGCCGCGCCGACAACGTCGTGCAGAAGGAACTAAGTTAAGTGAAAAGCTGTTAAAAATTTTACTAACCTGCACTAAAAGACTGTCGGCGATGGAACCGCCAAAAGAAACCGAGTTTAAACTTAAATTAGAACCTATGTCTGTTGAGGGAACTGTAAATTCAGACAACGGTTCAAGTGTAAATATGCATGGAAGTAGTAATGTTAAGGTGAAATATGAAGTATTGTCTCCTGACAGTAGTTTAAAAAGGGGCAATGATTCAATAATAGAGACCCCTGTAGTAAAACAGAAACCAGAAATTGTTAATTTATTGGATGATAGTTTCTCTGATGAATTAAAAATGAAACAGTCATCAGAGATAGTAGAATTTAAACAGGAGAAGTTAGATATGACTAGTCAATCAGCATTTTCGTTTAGTTTTGAATGATTCTGGTATTGGAGCTAGTTTTTCGTCACCTGAGTATGATAAAAAGGCAGCTAGTGAGCAACCCAAAGATGCTGGGGCTATTGATTTAAATGTTATATTACAAGCAATAGCTGCCAGTAATGCAAAAATGTCAGCCAGTAATGCAAAAATGACAGCTGAATTAAAGTCTGAAATTGTGGCCAGCCAAATAAGTTTTAATAAACGATTGGAGGTAATGGACGATACCTTCAAGGCGGGTTGCAATAAGTTGAAAGAGGATCTAGACAGTTTGAATTATAAAATTGATTACAATCATGAGGATATTAAGAAAAAGGTTGCTCAACAATTCTCTGAAATGTATAAAACAGTAAAATCCGAAGTTGCTGAGGTTCGCAAAGACTTCCAAATGGAAGATGCGAAGCTGGAGCACAAGTTAACAGAAAAGATCGAGGCAGAATCTGAACTGTGCTCAGATAGATTTAAAGATGTTAATATAAAAGTTAACATATGTCAAGCTGACATAGATGCAATCAAAACTGATACTACTCATATTGTACAAAGAGTAGATAATGTTGAAATGAAAGTAGAAATTATCAGTACTAACATTGCTAACCTTGAGAGTAAAGTAGCTTCAGTAGCTTCTGGTAATGGTAGTATACAACAAGTTGTAGCTGCAAACGCCGCTTTTATCGGGTGTCGGCAGTTCTTGCGGTTCAATCCAGATAAAAATATCCACCCGCTAGATTTCTGGAACTATTTTGAAGATGTGATTCCACCAACTTGGTATGAACGAGAGAAAATCTCATTTATTAGGAGCCATTTAGCAGGTGACGCCATGCGTTGGTCAGCTGATGTTATGTTGAAGGTAAAACATTAGCGGAGTTTAAAACTGCTTTCATTAATGAGTATTGGTCTAGTAACAAGCAAAATGAAGTGTTGAGAGAATTTTGGAGTGGAAAACGCTTCAATGCAGGCAAGGAATCAATTAAAGAATTTGCTAGGTCATGGATCTTACGTTTGTCACATTTGTCCGAAAAGCTGAAACCTGAAATGATTATACTAGGTCTTGAAGCCAAACTGCCAAGGTATTGGCAAACTAGAATTATATCTGCCCCTAGAGACAATCTGGATCGTTTCATTGAGTATCTGGAACGTGTAGAACATGTTGCTGCCAATGAGGAGCAAGCACGTAATAACAGAAATGCTAATAACAATAGTAGTAATTTTAGGAACGAACAAAATGGCAATGTAAACATCAGAACAGTAGGTGTTCGCCATCCTAAGAGAGGTAGGAATTGGGGAAATAATTATCAGAACCAACAATGGCATCCAAATGACAGTAATGTTGTTCCTAACAGAATTATGCAGGTAAACAACAGTGCAGAAAGCAATGCTATGCCA
Source organism: Schistocerca nitens (assembly GCF_023898315.1). Lineage (NCBI taxonomy): Eukaryota > Metazoa > Arthropoda > Insecta > Orthoptera > Acrididae > Schistocerca > Schistocerca nitens. Next base: position 782,336,804 of record NC_064618.1, read on the forward strand.
GCTAACTATAATGAAAATAAAGGAAACAGCAGTAGGCCGAGGCAGGAAAACTAGTTCCCGTCTATGAGGACACTGGCGCTCACCAGGCGGTTACTTTTCCTAAGCCAGTAGTTAAGGGAATTGGTAAGACAGATCAGAATATTCAAACTGAACATGTAGATGAAGAGTCGGTAGCACCTAAGGATACAACAGAAATATTAGATCACTCACAGTATTTGATAGATACCGTGTTAGAGACGCTTTCTAAGTGGGAAGAGCAAGAGAAGGCGCAGCAGTGTAACGATAGGGAGGAGCTACAAAATACTGAATTGACAGGTGAAGAAGCAGAAGAAATTCATGCTTATATTTACGATGAAGATGATGTGCTCTTATCTAAAGTGCCTGTGCAGGATGTTGATAATGTACTAATAGATTTAGGACAGGAGATAAGTGAGGATGTAGAGGGTAGGCTGTTGAGGGTCGATGAACCCAGTAGCTGTGACCAGTTGTCACTTGAGAAGGAAACCGACGATAATGGTGAAAGTGGTTTAGCTGTAACTAGTGTTATGCCCGGTCTGGAGGCGCAGAATCGCTCAGACTACAGTAATTTGGGTCATGTTCAGCAAACTAAATGTAATGAAGTCGTGCGGTGTTTCGATTTAAAATTAATAGACCGACTGGAAAATGCAGCTGAAAATGTAATTCAGGAAACCCCTACACACTGTGACCTAAATGTAATGAAGACAGATGTCGATCACTTTAGTTGAAGACAAATCCAAAAGGAACTATTAGATGAATTTGAAAAACCACCTGTACAACCTAGAATAAGCCACCCTATAATAATAGTGAATATGTTGGGTATCAATGTACGTTGTCTCTTAGACAGTGGAAGTGAGGTGAGTGCAATATCTCAGTCCTTCTTTGATGCATTACCTGGTAAAGACAAGCTTACAGTAATGAGGGTATCAGGACTAAGAATAATTGGTGCTACTGGCAAGGTGTCAAAAACGGTAAAGCAAGAAGCTTTACTGCCCTTTAACATTAATGGTAATTTAATTGATCATCCATGTTTAATTGTAAACAATCTCAGTATTGAGGTTTTAATTGGCATAGATTTCTTGTCAAAATATCAGAGTGTTGTTGACTTTGAAAGAAGCCAGTTAAAAATGGTCTTGCCAATAACCGGAGTAATTATAGTACCTTTTAGTGATAAACATGTAGTAACTGATGATGTAACTTGGGAGCTGCCTATACGAGTTTTGAAAAATAGGAGATATTGGGACGATGGTGTTAATCTTAGTACGAGTAAGCTGAACACAAAAGAAGAAGAAGAAGAAGAAGCAATTATTTTAGACAAGATAGAAGCTAAATTGCAGGAAATCGATAAAATTTCCGCCAGTCAGAAGGAAGAACTGAGACAGGTTCTAAAAAGGCATAATAAAGTATTTTCAGATCGACGTGGCGTGGTCCAAGGTAGTGAATGAATGCTGTAGGGAGGAGGTTGTTCTGTGACCTCTACACAGTGTGGCAGCTGTGCAGTCCCAGCTGTGTGAGATCTTCTTTCCCTTTCAGGTCTCACTCATTCTTCATTTTTCCTGTCCCCAAACATTTCGATTTCTTCTTTCCAATACTAAATTCTTCCGGTATGACTATCAATACAGCATTAAACCAATGAATGCTGTAGGGAGGAGGTTGTTCTGTAACCTCTACACAGTGTGGCAGCTGTGCAGTCCCAGCTGAGTGAGATCTTCTTTCCCATTTCAGGTCTCACTCATTCTTCATCTTTCCTGTCCACAAAAATTTCGACCTCTTCTTTCATACATTAAATTTTCCGGTATGGTTATCAATACAGCATTCAACTAATGAATGCTGTAGGGAGGAGGTTGTTCTGTAACCTCTACACAGTGTGGCAGCTGTGCAGTCCCAGCTGTGTGAGATCTTCTTTCCCTTTCAGGTCTCACTCACTCTTCATCTTTCCTATCCACCCAAAAAAAAAAAAAAAATTCGATCTCTTCTGTCCAACACAAAATTTTCCGTCATGGCTATCAAGCCATGAGTTCTGTAACTATGCTATCCACCGATTAGTGAAAAAAGAAAATACTTAATGTGACAAACCTAACTGTGACGTAAACAACAGAGAAGTATGACGTAATTAAGATAAAATGTATTTGAGTGACAATTATGTATAATAACCTGGTAATATAGTAAGTACAAAGTAAATGTTTTATTGGAAATGGTCCCACAATAATATTTTAAAAAAAGATGTACAAATTCATGTACAAGCAGGATCTGAAGTGGTAGTGAAACCTAGTGTATGCATTACAGCTAACTAATAAATAGTAAGGAAGAGATTGCTTAGTGTTATGAAAAATATGCAGATAATTTGTAAGAATAAACTCACCTAGTGTAGCAAGGAAAGGCAGTGTAATAGAAATGAGCAGTGTTTGTGGTTGAGACGTGAAGGACACGTCCCTAAAGTATTTATAAGGTTGGAGCTGGCCATTATTTTGGTGTAGTGTGTGACAGGATACACCTACACGTATTGAGGTTATGAGTTGGAGGCGTGAATGCGACCATAGGTACCCTTATGTTAGATGAGACAGAGCAGCTCATGGTGTCCTATAGGTTTAAGGAGATTAGCATTACGCTCGTCCATAATTACTTGATGCATTTTAGTGGTAGGTCTGAGAGAGACTACCTGTGGTTTCAGCGTCCGATCGAGTGGAAATGGATTGCCACGTGAGCAAACTAATCAGCTGCAATACACTATGAATATGAAATAAATGTGCTATCCTATGCTTTAAATATTAATAAAGTGAGTGTTAAATAAGTACATACACTAGCAAAGTAAATAAGTAACATAATGGCAGACGTAAGACATTATTTTAGCTCAGCATAAATACACTTCAAAGTAAGTAAGTACCTAATTGCAGATATGGAACTAACACAACAGCAGAGGACCAATAAGTGGATTTAGTAGTCAACTAAACGTAGTGTGTTTTGAACACTCACGACTGTACTATTACCAAAAGTTACTCACCTGTACAAAGGAGCTGAGAAAACAACCACTAATCATACTCATACTATCTCTAAGAATAAGGTAATCAAAGATGAGTCAGCTAAGTGAATAAAATACAAATGTATCAGGAATGTACCGAGCATTGGTTCAGTGTTCCGGCCCAGAAATAATAAATTCAGATTAAATATGATTTATGATTGTATGCCTTGAGCATAGATTTTCTCGAGTACGTGACTAACGGCGTTTTGAGCCATTTGTTTACCGATTTTATGACAATTAAGTAACCATGAGAGCAAAATTAAAAAGGTTCTGTTAACTTTGTTCCAGTAACATACTGAAGGATAAAATGTATATATCCCCATTTCATTGTGACCCACCCTTGGATATTAAGTGAACAGAGTCTGAGGCACTCTTTTTGTTTGTTCTACAGGACAAACCAGATAACGGCAGCCTGGTAGCTGCGTGAAAGCGTGGAGTGACTTGGACACTACTCACAGTGACCCCTCCCCTTTCCCCATGTAATTTAGAGTGAACGAGAAGGACGCACACCATAGCAACTTCCCCACCTCTACCCTTGTGAATGGAAGTGTAGGACGCCAGCCAAAGAGGCTACAACCACGTGTGTAAAAATTATTTGTGAACTTTTCTTTCAGGTTTAGAAAAGACTGCTAAGAGATAATCAGCTGTTTATGTATAATGTTATTTTCTTTGAATTTGTGTATCTAAAAATGTATTTAATGTATTTAATGGATCTAAGATTTTCATAATTTTTCAATTGTATGTGTTTGTTTGTCTAAGGCAATATGTATGCCAAAATATTTCATTGACTTTCCTTAAAATTTTGAGTAGTGACATTGTTTAAAAAGGCAGTGAACATGCCCACAATTTAAATAATTAATGTAGGTAATCAGTTTTCTTTTAATATTTCTATAGGTTTACATTTCAATTTCAACTTTTCATAGGAAGTTACGTTGTACTCTTGCTTCCCTTTTTGTAATTAAATTTTTTTTCATTCATTAACATTCATAAACAAAAAAAATTTAAGTAGAGGGTGATGTAGGGAAGCAGCCTACTCACGCTGTAGTAAATTCACATCAGTTTTCATTATGTGCCAGCCAGTCTGCTGTAACTAGCTCTGACGTCATAAATGTTGTGCAATACCTTATAAATCAAGCAAATAACCTAAAACTTTTCTGGCATGTCAGGAATAATACTAAATTAATGTGTGTTGAATATCAGTTCGATAACTTAAGCCATTTTCGCAATTTGGACGTTTTTCTGAAAAAATCATTGGCGCAACAGAAAAGAGCTAGAGACTTCAAAATTTATATTTGGATTCGTCTTTCATAATGATTTAATAAAAACTGTACTTTGGATTTCACAAATTAAGATTTTAGTGGAAATTCATGATTTTATGGTTTTCGTCTCGAAACTGAAGGAAGCAAGATAGATTAAGTTGATTAATAAATAAGGCTAGGATGTTTAGATTTAAATAGGTTGGAGGTCCGCTATGAATATGAAGATGTGAAAAGTTTATTTTGAATACCTATAAAATTATAGCGATAGCGGATCTCAAAAGGGACAGTTCAGAGCTCATCTGCTGCGTGCAGGGTAATTTAATTAATTCTCTCGCCCAAAATATTTAACTTAGCCACGCCAAAATTTTATTATCAATACTTACCTGCGTGCTGAATGCACATTTAAATTAAGAGCTTCATCGGCCATCAGCAAGAGAAGCTATGATTTATTCAATATCTTAATGTGATACATTACTAGCCCAGCGGCTAGTCGGGAGAGCCGATTTGATCAGGCGTTCCTTTAGCCGTCCGCACCGCGGCTTTATATATAAGAGCGTTGCGCGAGGAAGCAAGGCCCCAGTTCTCTCCAGACGCTGAATAACACGCCATCTGTGTCGGCAGTCGCGTCGCGTCGGTATCACTGCTACAAACAGCCTCGGGTGCCATATAAGTTACTAGAGATACGCGTAACCATGAAATCATTTCAAGTGATTTTCATTTTCTAGCTTCAGTGTGCGTATTGTCGTATTTTCACGTGCCGTCGCGGGACAGACATTCTACCAACTATTTAGCGTGGCGTTTGATGAAATACTCTCATCAAATTATGGCGAGCATTCTTTTTAACATTTAATTCGGACATTTATAGTTGCATCAGCGCATTAGACTCTGAACTGCTCTGTTAGTTAGGTTGTAGGGATACTTGTTTTTTATTTGTGACTTTGAGAATATACTCAACTATTTTGGAAAATCGTTTTGATTAGAAATCCCGGACAATCTCCTAATTCCTCAGAGCTATAAACTGCAGCATTAATGGGATTCTCAGATGAAGTGGGCAGTAGGAACTCTAATTACAGTCTTCACGTTTTGTTAAATCGCTTTCTGGGGGCTAAAAAGTAAATAGAGAGTCAGTGTTGAGAATGGCGAAAGACAGCATTAATAACATTCTAATAGCCAGAAACTGATTCAACATTTACAAGCTTTTATACAGCAACAATATTTTTCTCAATTCACTAACCGCCGCCCCACAGCATCCATACCCGAGGCAAGATTCGAACCTGCGACCGTAGCAGCAGCGCGGTTCCGTACTGAAGCGCTTAGGACCGCTCGGTCACAGCGGCTGGCCGACTAGTAAAGTCACCAGAAGATCAAAACAAATTGAAAAACGATTTAGAAAAAAATATCTGTATGGTGCGAAAATTGGCAATTGACCCTAAATAACGAAAAGTGTGAGGACATCCACATGAGTGCTAAAAGGAATCCGTTAAACTTCGGTTACACGATAAATCAGTCAAATCTTAAGGTCGTAAATTCAACTAAATACCTGGGTATTACTATTACGAACGAGTTAAATTGGAAGGAACTCATAGAAAATGTTGTGGGGAATGCTAACCAAAGACCGTTTTATTGGCTGGACACTTAGAATATGTAACAGATCTACTAAAGAGACGGCCTACACTACACCTATCCGTCTTCTTTTAGAATGCTGCTGAGAGGTGTGGGGTCCTTACCAGACAGGACTGACGGAGTACATCGAAAAAGTTCAAGGAAGGACAGCACGTTTTGTATTGTCGCGAAATAGGGGAGAGAGTGTCACTGAAATGATACAGGATTTGGGTTGGACATCATTGAAACAAAGGCATTTTTCGTTGCGGCAGAATCTTCTCACTTAATTTCAGTCACCAATTTTCTGCTCCGAATGCGAAAATATTTTGTTGGCGCCGACCTACATAGGGAGAAATGATCATCATCATGAAACAGGAAAGCAGAGGTGTCACGGAAAGATTTGGGTGTTCGTTTTTTACGTCTGTTCTACAATACTGGAATAATAGAGAATTATTGTGAAGTTGGTTCGATGAACCTCTGTCAGGCACTTGAATGTGATTTGCAGAGTATCCATGTAGATGTAGACGCAGATGCAGATGCAGACGTATATTTGTATATTTTCTTCTGTTATAGAACAATTAGATTAGTACAGTAGTGTTACATATTTTTATAAATAATTTTATTCTTGTGCAGACAGTGGTGCTTTGAGATATCATACTTCCTTTTGTGTGAGGAAGCATGTTGCTCATTGTCTTTCGCTATGTTGCATTTTATTACATTTGTATTTTATGCATTGAAAAGCTCACTTTGCACATTACAAAAATATGTAGTTTTATTGTAACAATGTGATAAACTTCATGTCAAAATATAGCATTTTCAGTACAGTGTTGGTATGTAGTGTTTGTTACAGAACACTATTTGAATCTAACTTCTGACATGTCCAAATACATGACATGACATGACATGAAATACATGACGGTAGGCGCTGTCTCTATGCTATGCTATCGCTTCACATTTTCTCCTTGCCTTTGAAGAAAACAAAAACATACAAGCAAGAAATGCAAAAGGTAGAGCATAACCGCCATTAACGCACTCGAGTTAAGCGTAGGACTGAAACTCTAACACACTTTACATGTTTGAACAAATATTTTTGATGTGAAAATAACCTTGTGATACTTCACATAAACATCGTCGGTGTTTCTGATGTATTTTTGATGTACATTATGACATAGAAATACAACCTTTAATTATTTTGATGCACATTTTAAACATAAAAATAACATTGTTTGAGTTGACAGAAACATTGTTTTTTGTATTATCTTCTGTCCTCCTAGAGTGGTGCTTGGTCAGCTCTGTTTTTGGCATAGTCTCATTTAGGCCTTGGATGAAACGTCAAATGCCTGCTTAGCACATTATTTTAGTAGGGCACATACGTTTTGTAAAATTGTTGAACGACTTAGTTGTGGAACTATTGTAAGTTACACCTTTTAAATATTTTGAGAGATTTTTCGACGTAAATGTAACCTTATAAGAATTGATATAAACATTGTGTTGCTGACATATATGTCACATACATTTTAGATGTGGAATTACTATCAGTTACGTATTTTAGATGTGGGTATAACATTGTGACACATGACGTAAACATAATATTTGTGTGTGTGTGTGTGTGTGTGTGTGTTCGACAAAAAAAAAACTCAGATCGGTCAGACGCTTTTGGAGATAATCCAGATTTTTGTAATTCAGAGCATCTGGATATAGTTGAAGATTCTTCCAAAAGGCGTCCAGAAACTTTTTAAAATGGCACCATTTTATGACGAATCCATTTCTTTTGGATACTTTTGTACATGGCGCCAGTTTATACTAAATTGAGGTCACTCACATACTTCTGAACATGTCGCAAAATTCTGATTCTTCAGATAGTTTTGAACGTACCAAAATTCAAGTCTTTCGGATATTTTTCAAAATGGCGCCTCATTGGATGGTAACATCAGAGGGATTACCAAGTACAACTGAGCTAGTTTGTATTTCCCGCAGCCGCCATCTTGCATTTTCAAAACTTCCTGTCAACAGCATCATGTATTTTTTAACTTGCCGCCATCGTCGTCTTGCATTTTTTGCGACAGTGACCCCAACTAGCGGAGGCGGTTTGAGCTGTGGTCCAAGTAGTACATTGCTATACTATGCTGTACTAGGCTGTCATGTGACAGGTGGCCAAATGGTCATCAGCACAGCTGATGGTCATCAGCTGGATGCTGGTCATCAACAGGAGTGCCGTCGTAACTGCCGTCTGCTTCACGTCTGCTGTGCAGCGAGCTACCTTAATTTAAGTATTAACTGTATTTTTCTTACTTGTCACTTCTTCTTCCGTGTGTTTTTGCTTTTAGGAAGCTTTAATTGTCGAGTTCCAGTAATAGTGTTCCATAGATTTCGTATTTGTTTTGAATACGGTCAGAGAGAGTCTCTTTAGTCAACCATAGTGCCAGTAGTGCTAGTGTTTGTTTTCAATACAGTCCAGAGACAGGTACTGCTATTTTCATTGTTTTCTACAAGAAGTGGCTAGCAACCACAGTTTAGTCAACAATCAGCCGCCTTTAATGAATTAGCAGTCTACGAGGGCAGTTCAATAAGTAATGCAACACATTTTTTTTCTCGGTCAATTTTGGTTGAAAAAACCGGAAATTTCTTGTGGAATATTTTCAAACATTCCCGCTTCGTCTCGTATAGTTTCATTGACTTCCGACAGGTGGCAGCGCTGTACGGAGCTGTTAAAATGGCGTCTGTAACGGATGTGCGTTGCAAACAACGGGCAGTGATCGAGTTTCTTTTGGCGGAAAACCAGGGCATCTCAGATATTCATAGGCGCTTGCAGAATGTCTACGGTGATCTGGCAGTGGACAAAAGCACGGTGAGTCGTTGGGCAAAGCGTGTGTCATCATCGCCGCAAGGTCAAGCAAGACTGATCTCCCGCGTGTGGGCCGGCCGTGCACAGCTGTGACTCCTGCAATGGCGGAGCGTGCGAACACACTCGTTCGAGATGATCGACGGATCACCATCAAACAACTCAGTGCTCAACTTGACATCTCTGTTGGTAGTGCTGTCACAATTGTTCACCAGTTGGGATATTCAAAGGTTTGTTCCCGCTGGGTCCCTCGTTGTCTAACCGAACACCATCAAGAGCAAAGGAGAACCATCTCTGCGGAATTGCTTGCTCGTCATGTGGCTGAGGGTGACAATTTCTTGTCAAAAATTGTTACAGGCGATGAAACATGGGTTCATCACTTCGAACCTGAAACAAAACGGCAATCAATGGAGTGGCGCCACACCCACTCCCCTACAAAGAAAAAGTTTAAAGCCATACCCTCAGCCGGTAAAGTCATGGTTACAGTCTTCTGGGACGCTGAAGGGGTTATTCTGTTCGATGTCCTTCCCCATGGTCAAACGATCAACTCTGAAGTGTATTGTGCTACTCTTCAGAAATTGAAGAAACGACTTCAGCGTGTTCGTAGGCACAAAAATCAGAACGAACTTCTCCTTCTTCATGACAACGCAAGACCTCACACAAGTCTTCGCACCCGAGAGGAGCTCACAAAACTCCAGTGGACTGTTCTTCCTCATGCACCCTACAGCCCCGATCTCGCACCGTCGGATTTCCATATGTTTGGCCCAATGAAGGACGCAATCCGTGGGACGCACTACGCGGATGATGAATAAGTTATTGATGCAGTACGACGTTGGCTCCGACATCGACCAGTGGAATGGTACCATGCAGGCATACAGGCCCTCATTTCAAGGTGGCATAAGGCCGTAGCATTGAATGGAGATTACGTTGAAAAATAGTGTTGTGTAGGTAAAAGATTGGGGAATAACCTGGTGTATTTCAATGCTGAATAAAGCAACCCTGTTTCAGAAAAAAAATGTGTTGCATTACTTATTGAACTGCCCTCGTAGTTAAAAGTTGATTAACTCTCTACAGTAAATTGATTTCTTAGGATGGATAGGATGTGTGACTGCTGTGTACGGACGCAGGAGGAGCTGGCCACTGTTCGCGAACAGCTGAACGTGTTGATGGCCGCGGTCAGCCGTCTTCGGGCTGCTGCCTCGGGTGGTGTAGCGGCAGTGGGGAGTCTGGTGTGTCGCATGGACACCCCAGGTGTTACATGCTTCACCCACTGTCCCTGCTGTCGAGAAATCTTCGCGGGTACCGGGCGCGGTTGGGCCTCCCTCTCCCCAAGGGGAGTGGCGGGTTCAGCGGCGTTCGCGGCGCACAAGGCGGAGGGTCAATGTTGAGGCTGGCCGTGTGGCATCGCCCGCTCTGCCTGTGAGTGAACATGTGGCCGCTCCTTCAGCAAGGTCCGAGCAGGGAGGGGAGGAGTTTATTAGTTATTGGGAGCTCCAACGTTAGGCGGGTGATGGAGCCCCTTAGGGAAATAGCGGGAAGGTCGGGGAAGAAGGCCAGTGTTCACTCTGTCTGCTAGCCGGGGGGTCTCATCCGAGATGTGGAGGAGGCCCTGCCGGCGGCGATAGAGAGCCCTGGGTGCACCCGACTGCAAATTGTTGCTCATGTCGGCACCAATGACTCCTGCCGTCTCGGTTCAGAGGTCATCCTCAGTTCGAACAGTTGGTTGGCGGAATTGGTGAAGGCGGAAAGCCTCGCTCGCGGGGTGGAATCAGAGCTAATTATTTGTAGTATCGTTCCCAGAACCGATCGCGGTCCTCTGGTTTGGAGCCGAGTGGAAAGCTTAAACCAGAGGCTCAGACGTTTCTGCGGAGATCTGGGGTGCAAATTTCTCGACCTCCGCTATCGGGTGGAGAAATGTAGGGTCCCCATAAATAGGTCAGGCGTGCACTACACGCCGGAAGCGGCTACAAGGGTAGCCGAGTACGTGTGGAGTGCACATGTGGGTTTTTTAGGTTAGAGAATTTCCTCCCTAGGCCCGACAAGATGCCTCCTGAGACGCGGCAAGGTAGGAGTAGGCAAAATGCTACAGGGAATAACAACATTAATGTGCTAATAGTAAACTGCAGGAGCGTCTATAGAAAGGTCCCAGAACTGCTCTCATTAATAAACGGTCACAACGCCCATATAGTACTAGGGACTGAAAGTTGGCTGAAACCAGACGTAAACAGTAATGAAATCCTAAACTCAGATTGGAATGTATACCGCAGAGACAGGCTGGACAGTGAAGTGGGAGGCGTGTTTATAGCGATAAGAAGTGCAATAGTATCGAAGGAAATTGACGGAGATCCGAAATGTGAAATAATTTGGGTGAAGGTCACGGTTAAAGCAGGCTCAGACATGGTAACTGGATGTCTCTATAGGCCCCCTGGCTCAGCAGCTGTTGTGGCTGACCACCTGAAGGATAATTTGGAAAATATTTCGAGTAGATTTCCCCATCATGTTATAGTTCTGGGTGGAGATTTTAATTTGCCGGATATAGACTGGGAGACTCAAACGTTCATAACGGGTGGCAAGGACAAAGAATCCAGTGAAATTTTTTTAAGTGCTTTATCTGAAAACTACCTTGAGCAGTTAAACAGAGAACCGACTCGTGGCGATAACATATTAGACCTCCTGGTGACAAACAGACCCGAACTATTTGAAACAGTTAACGCAGAACAGGGAATCAGCGATCATAAAGCGGTTACTGCATCGATGATTTCAGCCGTAAATAGAAATATTAATAAAGGTAGGAAGATTTTTCTGTTTAGCAAAAGTGAAAAAAGCAGATTACAGAGTACCTGACGGCTCAACACAAAAGTTTGTCTCCACTACGGATAGTGTTGAGGATCAGTGGACAAAGTTCAAAACCATCGTACAATATGCGTTAGATGAGTATGTGCCAAGCAAGATCGTAAGAGATGGAAAAGAGCCACCGTGGTACAACAACCGAGTTAGAAAACTGCTGCGGAAGCAAAGAGAACTTCACAGCAAACATAAACATAACCAAAGCCTTGCAGACAAACAAAAATTACGCGAAGCGAAATGTAGTGTGAGGAGGGCTATGCGAGAGGCGTTCAATGAATTCGAAAGTAAAGTTCTATGTACTGACTTGGCAGAAAATGCTAAGAAATTTTTGTCTTATGTCAAAGCGGTAGGTGGATCAAAACAGAATGTCCAAACACTCTGTGACCAAAATGGTACTGAAATAGAGGATGATAGACTAAAGGCCGAAATACTAAATGTCTTTTTCCAAAGCTGTTTCACAGAGGAAGACTGCACTGTAGTTCCTACTCTAGATTGTCGCACAGGTGACAAAATGGTAGATATCGAAATAGACAACTGAGGGATAGAGAAACAATTAAAATCGCTCAAAAGAGGAAAGGCCGTTGGACCTGATGGGATACCAGTTCCATTTTACACAGAGTACGCGAAGGAATTTGCCCCCCTTCTTGCAGCGGTGTATCGTAGGTCTCTAGAAGAGCGTAGCGTTCCAAAGGATTGGAAAAGGGCACAGGTCATCCCCGTTTTCAAGAAGGGACGTCGAACAGATGTGCAGAACTATAGACCTATATCTCTAACGTCGATCAGTTGTAGAATTTTGGAACACGTATTATGTTCGAGTATAATGACTTTTCTGGAGACTATAAATCTCCTCTGTAGGAATCAGCATGGGTTTCGAAAAAGACGGTCGTGTGAAACCCAGCTCGCGCTATTCGTCCACGAGACTCAGAGGGCCATAGACACGGGTTCATAGGTAGATGCCGTGTTTCTTGACTTCCGCAAGGCGTTCGATACAGTTCCCCACAGTCATTTAATGAACAAAGTAAGAACATATGGACTATCAGACCAATTATGTGATTGGATTGAAGAGTTCCTAGATAACCGAACGCAGCATGTCATTCTCAATGGAGAGAAGTCTTCCGAAGTAAGACTGATTTCAGGTGTGCCGCAGGGGAGTGTCATAGGACCGTTGCTATTCACAATATACATAAATGACCTGGTGGATGACATCGGAAGTTCACTGAGGCTTTTTGCAGATGATGCTGTGGTGTATCGAGAGGTTGTAACAATGGAAAATTGTATTGAAATGCAGGAGGATCTGCAGCGAATTGACGCATGGTGCAGGGAATGGCAATTGAAGCTCAATGTAGACAAGTGTAATGTGCTGCGAATACATAGAATCATTTAGCTACAAAATAGCAGGTCAGCAACTGGAAGCAGTTAATTCCATAAATTATCTGGGAGTACGCATTAGGAGTGATTTAAAATGGAATGATCATATAAAGTTGATCGTCGGTAAAGCAGATGCCAGACTGAGATTCATTGGAAGAATCCTAAGGAAATGCAATCCGAAAACAAAGGAAGTAGGTTACAGTACGCTTGTTCGTCCACTGCTTGAATACTGCTCAGCAGTGTGGGATCCGTACCAGATAGGGTTGATAGAAGAGATAGACAAGATCCAACGGAGAGCAGCGCGCTTCGTTACAGGATCATTTAGTAATCGCGAAAGCGTTACAGAGATGATAGATAAACTCCAGTGGAAGACTCTGCATGAGAGACGCTCAGTAGCTCGGTACGGGCTTTTGTTAAAGTTTCGAGAACATACCTTCACCGGAGAGTCAAGCAGTATATTGCTCCCTCCTACGTATATCTCGCGAAGAGACCATGAGGATAAAATCAGAGAGATTCGAGCCCACACAGAAGCATACCGACAATCCTTCTTTCCACGAACAATACGAGACTGGAATAGAAGGGAGAACCGATAGAGGTACTCAGGGTACCCTCCGCCACACACCGTCAGGTGGCTTGCGGAGTATGGATGTAGATGTAGATGTAGATGTAGCATATAATATTTGAGTTACGTCTATAATACCGCTAGTTGACTGTGTACTGAGAACCCTGTACTCATGTGACTAGAAGTCTTGTTCCTCCTGCCATCGCACTTCATTCATTCCCACCATATCTAACTTCAAGGTATTCGTTTCTCTTTTTAATTTCTCAACCTTCCTACCTGTCTAAGGGAGCTAACATTTCATTTTCTGTCATTTAGAGCTCAGGTATTACAGCATCCTCTTGAGCACTACCAAATTCAGATCGGAATGTAAGACTGTTTTACGTCCGTAATATTATACCAAAAAGAATGCTGTCATCATTAAGGTATGTCCTAAGGAAATACAACGGCTATACTTTCACCTTACATTCAGCTGTTCACAGTAGCGACACACCAAGCTGATGTTGGCTGATGTTGCTACGTCAGATCAGTGCAATATGCCCATAAGTTGTGTAAACTGGAATACTGGATTCCTTATAAGCCTCCACCAAAGTTGGACGAATTTCCATTGATGATACTCTGTCCGAAACACAGAATTTCATGACGGCGCTAAATTGCTGTTTACTTATTTGAAGAGCACGCACACACACACACACACACACACACACACACACACACAAAATGTTCAAATGTGTGTGAAATCTTATGGGACTTAACTGCTAAGGTCATCAGTCCCTAAGCTTACACACTATTTAACCTAAATTATCCTAAGGACAAACACACACACCCATACCCGAGGGAGGACTCGAACCTCCGCCAGGACCAAGCCGCACAGTCCATGACTGCAGCTCCTTAGACCGCTCGGATAATCACGCACATATACACACACGCACACACACACACACCAAGGGGCTCACCACTCACCTTCCGTGCTGTTGTTCTTTCTCTCCTCCCTTGGGGAACAAGTCTGGTATATTTTGGGGAATGTGTTCTGAATTTTCAGTAGCCTGACATCAGAACAGTCCCCACACTTTTTTTCTTTATTTTTCTCTTAATTTTCCATCTCCTCTGCTTCGGCGTTTGAGGTTCCTCTTTTTTTCTTCTTCCTCCCTGTGAACTCCTGAAGGCCCGATCACGCGTCTGCCGCCTAAGAGGTGACTGAGTAACGTGTAATTGCCAGCCCTGGGTTGACAGATACTGGTACAGGAACAGGCCAGTCCCAGGGAGGGGTAATTGTCTGAGCTGTTACTTTCCCAAATTGCCAATTGGTCCCCCTGTCAGGAATTTGGGAGATGTGTCCTGAGGTCTGGACAATCACTTAATCCGAGCGAGCCCCCCTCTGAGGAGGGCCCCCAGCTACACCTCGATTCCTCATGGTATCATGTACTGGAGAAGGTCGGCCCTTTGCTATGGTTAACCCGTTTATAATTCAGAAAGGTACTGATGAAGTTGCTCTCGTTTTCTCAATGGCACTTTTACTTTTGGAGGTAATTTGTGATTCTCAGGCCCAAAAACTGCTTTTATCTTCGCTGCTCCGTGGCTATCCTGTTCGTCTTGAGCCCATCAAATGCTGAATTCTTCGAGTGGTGTTATTTACAATATGCTATGCGATTGTCTGACCGAGGAAGAAATACAGACTTGTCTCTTTGATCAGTGTGTCACTGCAGTCCATGAAAAGGATTGATGCAACCTTAGTGCCTATGTATACTCTTCTTCTCGCGTTTGATAGGATAGTGCTTCCATCTAAGATCAAAGCAGGCTATGAAGTCATGATGATCCGACCGTGCATTCCAAAAATGGTTCAAATGGCTCTGAGCGCTATGGGACTTAACTTCTGAGGTCATCAGTCCCCTAGAACTTAGAACTACTTAAACCTAACTAACCTAAGGGCATCACACACATCCATGCCCGAGGCAAGATTCGAACCTGCGACTGCAGCGGTCGCGCGGTTCCAGACTGTAGCGCCTAGAACTGCCAGGCCACTCCGGCCGGCCGTGCATTCCAAAGCCAATGCGCTGCTACCAGTGTCAAAGCTACAACCACACTCGAAAGACTTTGAAAACATGGGTAAATGTTGTACTTGTGGTAGGGATGCTCACGAGGGCGATTGCCCGCGTCATTCTCCCAGGTGTATCAGTTGCAATGGCGACCGTGCAGCCTAATGCCGAGAATGTCTCGTGTATCTCAATGAGCGGGCCGTCCAGGAGTTCTGAGTGAAGGAAAAAGTGCATTACCCTGTCGCTCGCGAGTTGCTGGCTAGGCGAAAGCCCAGCATCTTACCATCTGGCACTTACAGTACTGTTCTTGCTACACCTCGCTCCACTAAGGACACAGCCATGCAGACTTGAACCTCAGATTGAGCACCTAGGTTGTAAAATCGTCCAGTGTCAGTAGCATACCCGTCTCCTACTCCTCCAGCTAAGCAACAAGCCACCACATCTACACCTCCGGCGGCGAAATCACCTGCTACACAATTGGCAGGCCAGAAAGGACAGAAAAAATACTTCCACGAAGACTTTTTATGTCTCTCCAACCAACTAACATCTGAGTCTTCCTTTGCAAACTGGAAAGGCTTCAAGAAATCAAGCAAAGGTAAAAGTTCTTCTCCATTGGCGACTCTGCGATTTCAATGGTGCCACTGCATGATACCCTCTCCCGGTTGACCTCCGTTTCACCGGTGCACCGCCAACCGTTTCTCTGTCCTGGAATCCGCAGGCCGACCCAGTGAGAATGCTGATGCCTCTGATCTCATGGAACAGGATCCTCCTGCCTCTGCACCCTGTAACAGTGAGTATTCAAAAGTTGGCACTCGGCATCCGCCGAAGTCACAGCCCTTCATTTTTTCCCTCCTCCCCTTTCCCCATCATGGCTCTATTGCGATGGAATGTTCGTGGCATTAGAGCTGACAAGGATTAATTATGGCTGCTATTGAAATCTTAACCTCTCGCATTTCTTTCCAGTCCCTCCCCCTCACCTCCCCCCACCCCACCCCCAGAGAACGGCATTCCATCTTATAGGGGTGTCATGCTGCTCATCTGGGATGACGTTTGTAGTCAAACCATCTCATTGAACACTCGGCTGGAAGCAGCTGCAGTCCGCATTTTCCCTCTCACTTCATCTTTTCTCTTTGTAACATCTACATCCCTCCATCATTCGGTGTCCCCATAGAAGGTATCCTCCAGCTTATTTGTCAACTCCCCGACCCATTTCTGCTGACTGGTGACTTTGATGCACACCATCCCTTTTGGGGCTCTTTCAGAAGCTGTCCAGAAGGTGCCCTCTTGGCTAACCTTCCCAATCAACTCAACCTCATCTGCCTTAACACTGGAGCACTCATGTTCCTTCCAGATTCCACGCACACCTATTCCCATTTGGACCTCTTGTTCTCCACTGCCCAGCTTGCCCATCATCTCGAGTGGTCCGTTCTCTCTGACACGTATTCGAGCGACCACTTCCCGTTTGCTATCTGTTTGCTGACCCCTACTACACCTACATGTAAACCCAACTGTCAGCTTTCTAAGACTGACTGGAGGCTTTACTCCTTCCTGGCGAATAACATTTCCCCAGTTGTGACGACCGGCCAACTTCTGAAGGCGCTCTGGGACCAAAGTCCATTCTCTAATTTCCAGCCTGACATAGTGGATGATGTCACTGTGAATCCCACTGCTATCTGTAACACCTTAGGCCGCTGTTTTGCGGAGATTTCGAGTTCTGCCCATCATTACCTTGAGATCCTCCATCGGAAACAAGTCGCTGAGACTCGGGCGATACGCTACAATGTAGTCTTTACGATGAGGGTGCTAGATTATGCACTCACTTCATCCCAGTCTTCCGCCCCAGGGCTGGACAATGTTCGTATTCAGAAGTTGCAGCACCTTTCCTTTGCAGGCAAGCACTTTCTCCTTCATACGTACGATCGCATCTGGGCAGATGGCACGTTCCCCAGACGCCGCCGTGAAGCTGCTGTCACACCCATACCTACGCCGGCTGAGGACAAACACCTTCCCCCTAGCCACTGCCTCATTTCTCTCACCAGCTGTGTTTCCAAGGTGTTGGAATGTATGATTCATGGCTGTGTTTTTTGATTAGGAGAAAGCCTATGATAGTTGCTGGAGTACTCTCTACACGTGGGGTTTCCGAGGCGGCCGGCCCCATTTCCTTCAGTAATGTTTAAAAGACAGTGTTTTCAATGTCCGTGTGGGTTCTATGTTGTCGGACATCTCTATCCAGGAATACGAGTTGCCTCAGGGTTCGATCCTAGGCGTCGTACTCTTCGCTACAGTCATTAATCCTATTATAGTCTGTCTGCCTCCAGGCGTCTTTAGTTCGCCTCTCGTCGACGTTTTTGCGATCTATTCAAGTTCTCCAAGGACTTGTCTCCTTGAGCGGGATCTTTAGCGATATCTCAATCTTCTTTACTTGTGGAGCATTGACAATGGTTTTTGCTTTTCCAGCAACAAAACAGTTTTATCAATTTCTGGCAGCGCAATGGTTTACTTGCACCGTCTTTGCATCTTTGGCCTGTTGCTGTTCAGTTCGTTGAAACTATGAAATTCCTGCGGCTCATGCTCGAGGGAAAATTTACTTTGTCCTCCCCCGTGTCTTACCTGGCCACCCACTGCAGCCGGTCCCTCAGAGTCCTACAGGTCCCAAGCGGTACTTCCTGGGGAGCGGATTGGACCAGGATCCTCCGTTTGGACTGATCCCCTGCGAGTTCGAAACTAGACTACGGGTGAATGAGGTTCACAGTAGAACTTCTGTTAAGTTTGGAAGGTAGGAGACGAGGTACTAGCAGTATTGAAGCTGTGAGGACGGATCGTGGGTCGCGCTTGGGTAGCTCAGATGGTAGAGCACTTGCCCGCGAAAGGCAAAGGTCTCGAGTTCGAGTCTCGGTCCGACACACAGTTTTAATCTGCCAGGAAATTTCTTAGACTATGGGTGTTTACTTCATGCATATGCATGTCGGTCCATCTTTCTTTTCGTTTTTGAGTCATCAGTCTTCTGACTGGCTTCATGTGGCGCGCCAAGAATTCTACTGCTGTCCCAACCTCTCGTCTCAGAGCAGCACTTGCAACCTACGTCCTCAGTTATTTGCTGGATGAGTTCTGATCTCTGCCTTCCTCACTCTATTTTTGCCCTCTATAGCTCTCTCTAGTACATGGAAGTCAGTCCCCAATGTCTTAACAGATGTCCCATCATCCTGTCCCTTCTCCTTGACAGTGACTTCCATATACTCCTTTCCTCTCCGATTCCACACACAACCTATTCATTCCTTACCTTATCAGTCTACCTAATTTTCAACATTCGCCAGTAGCACCACATCTCAAATCGATTCTCTTCTGTTCCTGTTTTCCCACAGTCCATGCTTCACTACAATACCATGCTGTGCTCCAAACGTACATTCTTATAAATTTCTTCTTCAAATTACGGCCTGTGTTTGATACTAGTCGACTTCTCTTGGTCAGGAATGCACTTTTTGCCAGTGCTAGTCTGCTTTTGCTGTCCTCTTTGCTCCGTCTGTCATTGGTTACTTTGCTGCCTAGGTAGTAGAGTCCATAACTTCATCTACATAGTGACCATCAATGCTGGTGTTAAGTTCCTCGCTGTTCTCATTCCTGCTACTTCTCATTGCTTTCCTCTTTCTTCGATTTACTCTCACTCCATTTTTGTACTCATTACAATGTTCATTCTGTTCAGCAGATCATGTAATTATTCTTCACTTTCACTCAGGATAGCAATGTCATCAGGGAATCGTATCATTGATATCTTTTCACCTTGAATTTTAATTCCACTCCTGAACCTTTCTTTTTTTTCCATCATTGCTTCTTCGGTGTATAGATTGAACAGTAGGGGCGAAAGACTACATCCCTGCGTTGCACCCATTTTAATTCGAGCACATCGTTCTAGGTCGACCAGTCTTATTATTCCGTCTTCGCTCTTATTCATGTTGTATATTATCCGTCTCTCCATATAGCTTACGCCTATTTTTTCAGAATTTGAACATCTTCCACCATTTTACACTATCGAACTCTTTTTCCGGGTCGACAAATCCTATGAATGTGTCTTGATTTTTCTCTAGTCTTGCAACCATTATCAACGGCAACGTCAGAATTGCCTCTAGGTGCCTTTACCTTTCCTAAATCCAACCTGATCGTCATCCAACACATCCTCAACTTTCTTTCCCATTCTTCCGTATTTTATTCTTGTCAGCAACTTGAACGGATGAGCTGTTAAGCTGATTGTGGGATAATTCTCGCACTTGTCTGCTCTTGCAATCTTCGGAATTGTGTGGATGATATTTTCCCGAAAATCAGATGGTATGTTGCCCGTCTCATACATTCTACACACCAACGTGAATAGTCGGTTTGTTGCCACTTCCCCAATGATTTTAGAAAGTCTGATGGAATGTTCTCCCTTATTTGACCTTCGATCCTCCCAAGCTCTCTTAAATTCTGATTATAATACTGGATCCCCTGTCTCTTCTAAATCAACTCCTGTTTCTTCTTCTACTACTTCCCCCTCATAGAGCCCTTCAATGTACTCTTTCCACCAATTCACTCTCTCCTCTGCGTTTAACAGTGGATTTCCCATTGCAACTCTTAAGCCATCTAAATACAATCCACCATCGTGGAATCTGTTAGGTCACTGGAACCTTTTACGCTAGTCCAGTTGAGAGTCTCTATTCAGAAGCTGCCGAACTACCGCTGTCATACGAGCGCGATGTTCTACTCCGCAGATACTCTTGACGTTTGTCTGCCATGCCCGGCCTCTTGTGTTTCCTCTTGGAGTTCGTTTTTGGCTATTTCTCCTGCGGCTTAACTTCACGCTACCTGCCACTTTCCCGATGGATGTGAACCCTTCAACATCTTGGCTTCGTATGGTGGCCCATGTTCACCTTGGATTCTCTGATTTGGCTTCCTAAGGAAACTACTCTAGATTCGATCTATCGCTGTAAGTTTCTCGACCTTCGCATGAAACTTCGCGATAGTACCTTTGTGTACACTGATGGCTCTCGGACTGATCACGTTGTCGGGTGTGCCTTCGTCATTGGCACCGACCATTTTCTGTATCTGCTTCCAGAACACTGCTCAGTATTTACAACAGAGCTCTTCGCCGTATATCAGGCCACGCAGTGTATCCGACGACACGGGCTTTTCAATTGCGTCTGCTCCGATTCTCTCAGTGCCCTTCTGAGACTCTCTGTGCCGTATACAGTCTATCCCTTAGAGCAAAAGGTCCTAGAAAACTTACATTTGCTCACTCTTGAGAGAGCCACTCTAGGTTCCTGATCACGTCGGTCTGTCGGGAAACAAAGTTGCTGACGCTGCTGCCAAGGCTAAAAGTCCTCCTACCTCGACCCGCAAGTTCTTCCATTCCTTCCAATGATCTCCGTGTTGCCGTCTGTCAGCAGGTGGTGTCATTTTGGCATCACCACTTGTCTTCTCTTCACGGGAACAAGCTCCGGGGAATGAAACCTTTCCCAGCCGCTTGGCTGGCCTCCTCTCGGTCTTCTCATTTTATCTAGATTGTGTACCGGGCACTGTCGTTTCAGTCATCGCCATTTGTTAAGTGGTGATTCCTCACCACTTTGTGCTCATTGTCATCAAACTTTGACAGTTCGCTATTTCCTGACCGAATGCCCTTTTTTTAACCACTTACGTTCTGACGCGCTGGCTGTCGCCCACTTTTAACTCTTTATCCGTCGTAGTAATATGGCGACGAACATTTAAGCCTTAGTTCGGAAGCTACGTTGTCTCTGCAGCATATTTTTATGGACCTTTCTCCAAGCGGAAGTCCTTATTCTTAGCCCTTTTTCCTCCCATCGATTCGGCTTAACGTGTAGTCGTTTTTAAATCCTTTTCGTAAGATTCGTATGGGCGCGTATGACTCGTCATTTTAGCGCTCTAAAACACACACACACACACACACACACACACACACACACACACACACTCACACTCACACATTACACGTACGTACATTAAAAGCAGTATTAAAAGAGACAATATGAAACTGACCTTTGTCTTGATGTTATTGCTCAACTCTCAGAAACTTTCGCTGACATCAGTGCTATCAATGTAGATATTCTACAGTGTTTTCAGATGACAATTTAGTTTGCAGATGACAATTTATTGCTATTGTTTCTGGCTACAGGTTGGCAACCTATATAATGAAGGAAATTTTTAAAAAATCAGTTACTCATCACAACCATGTTAATAAAAGCCAGGCAGACACAAAGACCTGGACTATGAAGAGGCTAAGCTTAATTGGAGCAATAAATCACTGAAGATAATTACATGGAATGTAAGGGCAGATGCAGCAAAGAAAAAGAACTAAATGTAGAACTACTGAAAGCAAACATTGATATAGCAGTAATAATTGCCACCAAAAATTTAAAAAAAGAGGATTCACTGAACTGAAAAATTATTTTTTGATTTAAGGAGAAGCGGGTATGTTTACACCAGCATCAGCAGGTGCTAGGGTAGGAAACATGACTTCAAAATGGATAGTTGGAAATAATAGAGAAGATCGTAAGAATTACAATAGTGAACTATCAAGAGACTTCAGAACATTTAATAATCCGATAATAAAGGGTGTATCAACAGGTGCTGATGTTGGTATAATGGTAAAAACGCGACTGATGAAAGAACAACAGATTTAAAACTGAAATTAAAATAGAATATTAACATCAGAGGCCTGTATGCTCCAGGAAAAGTAAAAAAAGAACAAACGTGAGTTTTATCGTTTCCTATAGTCTGTTGTGGACAGTTACCTAGTCATGTGCAAACCATAGCCGTTGGAGAATTTAAATCAAGGGTAGGAAACATGCCTTCAAAAGGGGTAATTGGAAATAATAGAGAAGATTGTAAGAATTACAATAGTGAACTGTCAAGAGACTTCAGAACATTTAATAGTCTGATGATAAAGGATGTATTTTATCAACTAAAAATATCCATGAATTTACCTGGAGCGCAAGAGAGAACAGCTCAGTCATTGATTACATCCTCAAAAATTACAAAATCATACCTTTAGTACAAGATACCAGAGTGCAAAGATGCTACGATAAACATTCAGAATATTTTCGTTTGGTATCTGAAACAAAAATGCCATAGTATAAATTTTATACACTGACAGACGAAGTCTTCAAACTACGTTTTCTGCAAGATTCCAGTATGATACATTTATATCAATGGCGAATGAATAAGACGATTAAAGACTCAAAAATAAACCGAAACATAAAAGAAGAATGGAGAGAAATGCGTGACGTAATGATAAAATCAGACCAGGGTGCTGTAGAAATGAGGAAGAAAAATGAATACATATCTGGAATGAAGACCTAGAAAAGATGATTGGGAGAAAGGAAGACGCTTATTTAAAACATCTCAATACAAGATCACACTGAATATAAAAGATAAATAGTATTAGTTAAAATAATGAAAGCTCTCAATAAAGAGGAAAAAGGTACTCTACAATGGAATAATATCTTCTATAAAAGAGACTACTTCCGAAACATATAGAGAGCGGAAAGAGTAAATATTGTAACAGCTCAGTCAGACGTGAGTGTAGATTCCGTCTACTTGGAAGAAATGGAAATTGCAATAGAGCCAATGAGAAACAGAAAATTCATAGCTTATTAAAAATGACCATGAAAATCTTAAAACTAGGCTTCTAACTTTTACAAATCTATGCTGGAAGAATGGCGATGTTCCTGAAGGCTGGCAGATCTCAGTACTTATATTACTTTTACCTATAGCCCAGTACGTAGGCTTAAAAAAGTAGACTGGCATGAATGCAATTACGGATACTAACCTACTGAACTCTGGGAATCACATGTATGCCTAGTTTTTTTTCCGAATGATTAAATGCTTTCGCCGGCCGCGGTGGTATAGCGGTTCTAGGTGCTCAGTCCGGAGCCGCGTGACCGCTACGGTCGCAGATTCGAATCCTGCCTCGGGCATGGATGTGTGTGATGTCCTTAGGTTAGTTAGGTTTAAGTAGTTCTAAGTTCTAGGGGACTGATGACCATAGATGTTAAGTCCCATAGTGCTCAGAGCCATTTGAACCATTTGAATTAAATGCTTTAACAGAGAGTTTTATTATAGAAGAACAAAATGGTTTCAGACCAGGAAGATGATGTACACATATTTAAACCAGATAACAGAAAACGATAGAAAATTTAATTTCCTAACATATGGGTCTTTTTTTGGCTTACAAAATGGCTTTGACTGGGTAGTGACATGTATGTTATAGAAAATTTTGGGAGAGCATGGCATTTCTAAGTATTTCATATGATCAATTCAGGGTTTGTATGCTGCTAAAAACGTCAAGATAAGAGTCGGCTCAACCATTAGTATAGGAATGAGATGAAACACACAAGGAGTCTGACAAGGGTGTCCTTTATTGTCCACTCTATTTAACATATATATAGTTTTCTTTGTGAATATGGTAAAATTATATATTTTTTTCATTATATGTAAGAACCATACAGTTCGTTGCAGCTTGCTTTTCGAAACTGCCAGTAAACTTGGCCATCTGCAAAAATTTGCGGCGTTTCAAAGCATCCCAAAGGTGTTCTATAGGATTCAGGTCAGGACTCTATGCAGGCCAGTCCATTACAGGGATTTTATTGTCGTGTAACCACTCCGCCACAGGCCGTGCATTATGAACAGGTGCTCGATCGTGTTGAAAGATGCAATCGCCATCCCCGAATTGCTCTTCAACAGTGGGAAGCAAGAAGGCGCTTAAAACATCTATGTAGGCCTCTGCTGTGATAGCGTCACGCAAAACAACAAGGGGTGCAAGTCCCCTCCGCTAAAAACACACCGTTTTCAAGAAGGGACGTCGAACAGATGTGCAGAACTATAGACCTATATCTCTAACGTCGATCAGTTGTAGAATTTTGGAACACGTATTATGTTCGAGTATAATGACTTTTCTGGAGACTAGAAATCTACTCTGTACGAATCAGCATGGGTTTCGAAAAAGACGGTCGTGTGAAACCCAGCTCGCGCTATTCGTCCACGAGACTCAGAGGGCCACAGACACGGGTTCATAGGTAGATGCCGTGTTTCTTGACTTCCACAAGGCGTTCGATACAGTTCCCCACAGTCGTTTAATGAACAAAGTAAGAGCATATGGACTATCAGACCAATTGTGTGATTGGATTGAGTAGTTCCTAGATAACAGAACGCAGCATGCCATTCTCAATGGAGAGAAGTCTTCCGAAGTAAGAGTGACTTAAGTTGTGCCGCAGGGGAGTGTCATAGGACCGTTGGTATTCACAATATACATAAATGACCTGGTGGCTGACATCGGAAGTTCACTGAGGCTTTTTGCAGATGATGCTGTGGTGTATCGAGAGGTTGCAACAATGGAAAATTGTACTGAAATATAGGAGGATCTGCAGCGAATTGACGCATGGTGCAGGGAATGGCAATTGAATCTCAATGTAGACAAGTGTAATGTGCTGCGAATACATAGAATCATTTAGCTACAAAATAGCAGGTCAGCAACTGGAAGCAGTTAATTCCATAAATTATCTGGGAGTACGCATTAGGAGTGATTTAAAATGGAATGATCATATAAAGTTGATCGTCGGTAAAGCAGATGCCAGACTGAGATTCATTGGAAGAATCCTAAGGAAATGCAATCCGAAAACAAAGGTAGTAGGTTACAGTACGCTTGTTCGTCCACTGCTTGAATACTGCTCAGCAGGGTGGGATCCGTACCAGATAGGGTTGATAGAAGAGATAGAGAAGATCCAACAGAGAGCAGCGCGCTTCGTTACAGGATCATTTAGTAATCGCGAAACCGTTACAGAGATGATAGATAAACTCCAGTGGAAGACTCTGCATGAGAGACGCTCAGTAGCTCGGTACGGGCTTTTGTTAAAGTTTGGAGAACATACCTTCACCGAAGAGTCAAGCAGTATATTACTCCCTCCTACGTATATCTCGCGAAGAGACCATGAGGATAAAATCAGAGAGATTCGAGCCCACACAGAAGCATACCGACAATCCTTCTTTCCACGAACAATACGAGACTGGAATAGAAGGGAGAACCGATAGAGGTACTCAGGGTACCCTCCGCCACACACCGTCAGGTGGATGTAGATGTAGATGTTACTGTTGGCACTACACACACTGGCAGATGACGTTCACCGGGCATTAGCCATAACCACACCCTGCCTTCCGATCGCCACATTGTGTACCGTGATTCGTCACTCCACTGAATGTTTTACCACTGTTCAATCGTCCAATGTTTACGCTCCTTACACCAAGTGAGGGGTCTTTGGCATTTACCGGCGTGATGGGTAGCATAAGAGCAGCCGCTCGACCATGAAATCCAAGTTTTCTCACCTCCCACCTAACTGCCATAGTATCTGCAGTGGATCCTGATGCCGTTTTTAATTCCTGTGTGATGGTCTGGATAGATGTCTCCCTCGACACTCCTCAACTGTCGGTGGTCTCAGTCAGTCGACAGACGAGGTCGGCATGTACGCTTTTGTGCTGTACGTGTTCCTTCACGTTTCCACTTCACTATCACATCGGAAACAGTGGACCTACGGATGTTTAGGAGTGTGGAAATCTCGCATACAGACGTATGACACAAGTGACACCCAATCATCTGACCACGTTTGAAGTCCGTGAGTTCCGCGGAGCGCCCCATTCTACTGTCTCACGATGTCTAATAACTACTGAGGTCGCTGATACGGAGTAGCAGGCAGTACGTGGCAGCACAATGCACCTTGGGGATGTCCTGATACTTTTGATCACATAGTGTATTTACACATGTTAGATAAGAGTAAGAGAAAGCTCCTGAAGAAACCACGGAAATAAGTAGTACTCAAAGTCTATAAGACTATGGCTTTACCTTTACTGCTCGGTGGACCTGAGGAATTGACTTTAAAGGCCAAACAAGAGAGGGAACTGAAGTGGAAAAAATGGGACTTCTATGAAGATCAAAAGGGGAACAGTGAGATGACAGAGAGCTCCACGTTCGAAGTATAGTAGAAAAGATCGAACAGTAGAGAAAGGAATGTTATGACTGTCTACTACGTGTGGATCAAAGCTGGATACCAAGGAGAACCTATGACTACAGACGTAACAGTAGAAGAAGGATAGGACGACCATGAAGAAGATTGTGTGATAAGCTTTAAACAGCGTGGTTTCGGAACTGGCAGGGGTGTTTAATCTGAAAATGTAAATGTTGATGATGATTTTGGTCATACTGTCATCTCAGTCTCACATTCGTATGTACTTTATACTTTTGTTGGAAAATGAACATGAAATGTGTCGTATTGAGTCGGAGACTGGGCAGTTGTTTAGTCAAGGTCAAAATCAGAGACGTTATTCATGTAATTATCATTCCTGAATAATTGCTGCATTGTGTAGAATTCTCGATTTATTTATTTATATAACAAAAATAAATTCAGTGTATATTACTTATGAAGAAACTTGTCGATTACTCAGGTAATCAATGTGTAAATTTCGTTTGACGCAGGGTTCGATGTCTCCTGTCTCTCGATCCCTCACCACCCAAGTACACACTCCTCTGTGCTCCTACACCCCTATCGTCATTTGCCATATGTGAACTTCCAATTTTCCGCATAAAATCTTTCCGATTGGCTGTCCCAGAACAATTAATTACAATCGTCTCGTCTCTATAAACTTTCTAGACGCCAGCTTTGGACAACGCCCTTGACTTTCCGATTATTTAGATCCATTCGACCTCGAATTTCGCAGCGACGAGAATCTAACCTTCTGCCTTTGGTGTATACCTACATCTACATTTCTACTACAACATTTATACTCCGCAAGCCACCCAACGGTGTGTGGTGGAGGGCACTTTACGTGCCACTGTCATTACCTCCCTTTCCTGTTCCAGTCGCGCATGGTTCGCGGGAAGAACGACTGCCGGAAAGCCTCCGTGCGCGCTCGAATCTCTCTTTACATTCGTGATGTCTTCGGGAGGTATAAGTAGGGGGAAGCAATATATTCGATACCTCATCCAGAAACGCACCCTCTCGAAACCTGGACAGCAAGCTACACCGCGATGCAGAGCGCCTCTCTTGCAGAGTCTGACTCAAGTGGCAACTTGAGTTTGCTAAATATCTCCGTAACGCTATCACGCTTACCAAATAACCCTGTGACGAAACGCGCCGCTCTTCTTTGGATCTTCTCTGTCTCCTCTGACAACCCGATCTGGTACGGATCCCACACTGATGAGCAATACTCAAGTATAGGTCGAATTTGTTGATGGACTACATTTTCTAAGGACTCTCCCAATGAATCTCAAACTGGCACCCGCCTTACCAACAATTAATTTCATATGATCATTCCACTTCAAATCGTTCCGTACGCATACTCCCAGATATTTTACAGAACTAACTGCTACCAGTGTTTGTTCCGCTATCATATAATCATACAATAAAGGATCCTTCTTTCTATGTATTCGCAATACATTACATTTGTCTATGTTAAGGGTCAGTTGCCACTCCCTGCATCAAGTGCCTATCCGCAGCAGATCTTCCTGCATTTCACTGCAATTTTCTAACGCTGCAACTTCTCTGTATACTACAGCATCATCCACGAAAAGCCACATCGAACTTCCGACACTATCTACTAGGTTCTGTATCGGACCATTTGAGTTCAAGGGCTCGTTAATACCCAGAATAATACCGGAAGGGATAGCCGTGAGCATTCCAATCCAGCATTCCGGTTAGTCCCTTAAAGCACTATTCTATAGGATGTACTTACATGAAACATTCTTTCAACCGAATTTTCACTTTCCGTCGAATGTTGACTTACGATTTCCAGAGGCGCCAATTACTGTGTCTCCTTGCAGAGAAGTAAGATACCACGAGGTACATGCCCATAAAATAAAAAAAAACGTTTTTTGTTCAACTCTTGATGGATATGTACCCCGTGATGTCTTACTTTTCTATGAAGGATACAAAGTAAATGGCGCCTCTGGAAATCGCAAGAGAACATTCGACAAAAAGTGAAAATTCGGTTGAAAGAATGTTTCATGTAAGTACGTCCTATAGTATTATATATATATATATATATATATATATATATATATATATATATATATATATATTGTGTGTATTGGTGAACGTTTATGTGTTGTTGCAAATATTATGAACACATTCCAGGTAACTGGATACTTGAACTTCAGCTAAACGCTGAAATGGAAATCAACGTGATAAATAAATTTCGAACATCTGATTGCTCGCATTTCTTGGTGGCAGAAGGCAAGTAACTAAGCGAAGATCACAATGTAGAGGAAATTGTGACAGATGTTATCTACAGTAATTGATGTTGTTGTGCTTATGGAATTCAGTGACAATGCTTCCTTATTACAATTTCAAACTCTACCTAATCTAGTGATACGTTCATAGAGCGTAAAAATGCTGACGACTTTGATATTATCTTCTACAGTCATGCAATGTAACATAAAGTAATTGTAATGTCGAGAGTTATGTTTCCCAGATTTACTGCCTCTGGGCCCATTGGTATATCATTTACGTATCTCCTGTTTAGAAATGAAGACCTGGTTCTTCAGAGCTTTCATATTTTAAAGAGCAGCATTCCTCCAGTTCTTTGGGGCTTTCGAAAAGTCCCGGCTGTACTGTGGGTGCCAGATATTGTTGTGTTGCTGAACATTCATAAGGTTGGTTAGATGCTGTTTTCCCTTCCTGTCGTCTCTTGCCAGCTATATTTTACAATTAAACATAACCTCTGTATCCCACACTATCAACGATCTGCCTTAAGTTTTCGTATCTAATCCTACCCCTGCGATTATCTCCTGCAATCATTCCTTCAGCTACAGTTTTCTGCAGCGATCCATTTCTTAATCTGTGCCAACGCATTCTTTCTCTTCGATTCATTATGTTCTTTAGTAGACACACGAGGGTCTTTCAATGAGTAGCGCAACGCATTTTTCCTCTGCGCGTTTCGGTTGAAAAATGCGAGATTTGTTGTGGGACATCGTGGAATATTGCGATAGGTGGCAGCGCTATACGTAGCCTTCAAAATGGCTTTAGTAATAGACATTCGTACCAAACACAGAGCTGACTTTTTTTTTTTTTTGTGGGAAACAGGTGCTCGCAGAATTTGTACGGAGTCCTGGCACCGAACAGAAGCACGGCGAGTCGCTGGACGAGGTGTGTGGAACATCCCAGCTAGGTCCCACAGACCTGTCCGATATCCCACGTGTCAGCCAGCCACAAACAGCTGTGACTTCTGCAGTGTTGGAAAGTATGGACACTCTCCTTCGAGGTGATCGAAGCTTCACAGTCAAACACCTCACTGCTCAACTAGATGTCTCTGTTGGTTTGTGTCCGCTGGGTACTTTGCCGCCTACCAGAAGACCACAAAGAGCTTTCATCTATTTGGTCCAATGAAGGATTCACTGCGCAGGATTATGGGGAGGTTGATGCGGCAGTGCGATGGTTCTGACGTCGACAGGTAGAGTGGTACCATGAGGATATACTGACCCTCCCAGTTAAGTGGTGTAACGCCGTCTTATTTAATGGAGATTATATTGAAAAATAAGGTTTGTAACCAAAATAATGGGGAATAATATACTGTACTGGAATCCCGAAAAGAAACCAACCTGCTTTCAGAAGAAAAATGTATTGAATTCCTTATTGAACGCCTCCCATATTTTCTCATTGACTCAGTTCATCAGACCTTCATCAGTCTAATTTAACACGATATTACTCAGGTTTTCTTCTTTCCCATTGTCTATGTTTCGCCCCCATATCGACAGAATATGGACATTGACTAATTGTAAGACAACAAACAAGTTGGAAGAGACTAGCTGAACGATGATGTGAACCAAAGAGAACCACAAAGGGAGGAAATGCTGAATGGTAGACTGTGGGAGAAAAGAGATGCTTGGAGGAGGCTCTGTAAACGACCTGTATCAACAGAAAAGTTCCAGGAAGAAGAAGAAGAAGAAGAAGAAGAAGAAAAGGAAGATCACATGGAGAAGCTTTTGATGATGTGGAATGGAACAAAATGTCTTCCACATAACAACAGACATAGAAGCGCAGTTCGCCCACGAAAGAAACTGTTGTAATCAGCAGTTATTAACGATAAAATGAGGAAATATGTGAAACAAGGATTCTCATACTAACCACTGACATTTAATTCGTATAAATATCAGGCACTGACAGAAATAAAGTACTGTCTCGTAATGGAAAGTGTTTCGTACAGACAAAATCAGAATGATACGGTACGCTGAAGAACCGGCAGTAGTCGGCAAAATCTACAGAAATTGAAAGCAGTGCGTGAATGAAACGTGTGTTACTTGATGGTTATAATGTTCATATGTTGTTGTTGTTGTTGTTGTGGTATTCAGTCGGAAGAGTAGTTTGATGCAGTTCTTCCGCTGCTCTATCCTGTGCAAGCCTCTACACTTCCGAATAACTAGTTTGACCTTCGTCCTTCTGAATCTGCTTACTGAATTCATCTCTTGGTCTCCCACGATTGCCGTTACCCCCACACTAAAATGCATCCAGCGCTAAAATGGTGATCGCTTGTTGTCCAGGAATGTTCTTATAAACCGATCCCTTCTTTTGGTCAAATTGTGCCATAAATTTCTTTTCTCCCCAATTCTACTCAGTACCTCCTCACTAGTTACGTGATCTACCCACCTAATCTTCAGCAGTCTTCTGCTGCACGGCATTTCAAAAGCTTCTGTTCTCTTCTTTTCTAAACTGTTTATCGTTCATGTTTCACTCCCATACATAGCTATACTCCAGACAAAAACCCTCAGAAATGACTTCTTAACACTTAAATCTATATCCAGTGTTAACAAATTTCTCTTCTCCAGAAATGATTCCCTTGTCATTACCAGTATACATTTTATATCCTCTCTGTTTCGGCCATCATCAGTTATTTTGCTGCTCAAATAGCGAAACTCATCTACTACATTTAATGTCTCGTTTCGTAATCTAATTCGCTTGGAATCACATGATTTAATTCGACTACAGTCAATTGTTCTTGTCTTGCTTGTATTGATGTCCAGCTTATATCCTCCTTTCAAGACATTGTCCATTCCGTTCAACTGCTCTTTCAAGATATTTGCTGTCTCTGATAGAATTACAATGTCATCGGCGAACCTCAAAATTTTAATTCCTACTCCAAATTTTTCTTTTGTTTCTTTTACTGCTTGCTCAATATACAGATTGAATAATAGGCTCCAACCCTGTCTCACTCCCTTCTTAACCACTGCTTCCTTTTCACATTCTTCGACTCTTATAGCTGCAGTCTGCTTTCTGTTCAAGTTTACGAGGACGTGCTGAAAAGTAATGCCTCCGAATTTTTTATGTGAATACTCTTAAAGCTTTTTAAATAAAACAAACTTAATTAACATTCTACGTCTTTATTCTTCATGTCTACATTATTTATTTCTAACAGTGTCATAAGCCAGTTTTAATCTACGAAAGCAACTGCGATGGCTTATCAAATTCACATTTCTTTTCTACAACCTGTCTGGCTGGAAATAAGGTGTCTGTGGTTGATCTCCCAGGTCGAAATCCTTATTGATGTTTTCTTAATTGTGGTTCTATTTTGTTCCTGATTTTCTGTAAAAGGGACTGTGTGTACCCTCAGACCGCTACGGTAGCTGTGAAGATCCTACAGGACCGGCCGTGTGGCCGAGCGGTTCTAGGCGCTTCAGTCTAGAACCGCGCGACCGCTACGGTCGCAGGTTCGAATCCTGACTCGGACATGGATGTGTGTGATGTCCTTAGGTTAGTTGGGTTTAAGTAGTTCTAAGTTATAGGGGACTGATGACCTCAGATGTTGAGTCCCATGGTGCTCAGAGCCATTTGAACCATTTTTTTGAAGGTCCTACTGGAACCTCGGAAAGGGGCAGACAACAGGCGCTCCAGTGGAGCTACGATAGGCCCAGCAAGTCAATAGCGGGTAATCCATTTGCTTTCAACAATCAAACTTCTCCAAATCTACGAATTGAATGTAAGTTACTTTATAACTTATTAACTAAAACTAGTTGTCTCCTACAATATGAATGAGTCATAACTGGAATCATTCAATACCTGGGTCCAGCAAGTTGTGGAATCACATAGTCGTAGTTCATGTAGGTGGCAGACGTCGATTCATTGGCAGGATGCTGGAAAAATACAGTGAGTTGAGCAAAGTATCTTCATATAAAATATTGAATGCTCGTTATCCACTTTCATGTCGTCTCGTTGTCTCTGTAGAGCTGTACCATGGGAAGCAGTGAGAGGATGCTGGCTGGTGGCGGGTATCCTCATTCTATTACACAAACTGCACACAATTAATAACTGGGTGCTGTGGTACAAGCTCCACGTAGCCTCAATGCTGTTACATAAAAGTCCGCTGTGTTCACTATAAGGTTGCTATGTGCTACCTGTCTCCATGCTAGGGGTAAGACTGTGACTCCGTCAATGGCTCTGTGCTCCGCGGCGGCTGTCTAAATACTGGCGACCGAGAAGGCGTTGGCGGTGTGTTTCCAGCGAGTCTGTTTTTGGCCTCTGTCGATCTTCTTATGACCTCTATGCCTCATGGTGTGCAGGAGCCAGCTTACACCAGCACGCAAAACAGTCACGCGATCTATCCTACAATTTTGCTCTAGTGTGTAGAGCCCTCAGGAGGAAGGGCAGCATGAGCAGTCATAGGTTTGATTGAGCTACAGAAATGGAGAAAACCCTGAACTTGCAGCTGCTTGAAGATATACGCCAAAGTTTCAAGAACCGGTACTGAATGAATAAATTAGGAACACATTCTAGCTCCGCTACTTATCGCACCCACACGGGCCGCGAACACACCGAGACGTTTTAAGCTGTCATTCTTCCCGTGCTGCACTCGCAAATGAAACTTCAAGACACTCTAATACGTGATGCAAGATTTATCAACTGGAGGGACAAAGTCTGGTATGCATGGCTATTAGTCAGGTGACTATTTTTTATTTCTTACATATTCCTAGGCCCTTCCAGCTAACTGAAAGTAGTTTGTCACACCACAGTTTTTCTAACAGATCTGAAGATGGCAACAGCCGAAAGAGGTAGCTGTGCAGAAGTGTAGAAATTGCGTTCTTTTCAAAATTTGATGGAACTTACTCACTTACATAAATTTAATTCACTGGCTTTTACAATTCTCGTCTTGTCCTTTGGCCATATCCTCGTAAGAGTTCCTGTGGTAATTCATAAATATTTGCAAATTTATTACTTCTGAGTTGATATAAAGCCTTTAGAAATTTAGGAATAAGTATTCAGTGTCTCCTGTCACACTCTTGCACCATGTCCTTATTTTAAACTGTCGCAATTTCTTCTCTGCCACTGTAAAGTTTCAACGGTTGTTTCCTTCCCTTCGCCTTATTTTCTACATCCATTACCCAATTATCTTTCTCATCTCTAATACATTTACCCCTCGCTCTTTTTCTTCCTGTAGTGATTGTTTATTTTGTTGAGTGATAAACACTGCTGCAGCTGACTAGTTACTTTATTGTGACAACAATACCATGTAACATTTACTAGTGGATCCGACGAGTGGAGCAGAGGGCAGCGGCGCGGCTGACCACAGACTAACGGAAACATATCGTACCCCGAGAAGAAAAGTAACACCAGTCTAAAAAAGGCGTATTTAGGACATCTCACTAAAATATACTTGTGAAGTGCCCCAACGTGCACGAAAATTGTGATGAAATTTGAAAGACATAAATGGCACAATGTGGGGAACTATTTAAAATGTTAAATATCTTTGAAAAAAGTAAAAAGGTGAGGGACGCATAAAGTATGAAATCGTAAAAAGACCCAAAGGCTGAGGGTGAAGGTGGGGGGTGGGGAGATGAAGAAGAAGTATTATCTAAAGTCGATTTACGTTTCAGTTCAACTTAGGTGTTGAGAATATAACTAAGGAATTTCCTTAAGGCACAGTAAATCTCTAGTTCTTCTAGAACATTGAGAACATTGTCCATATGTTTCCTATACAAGAGTGAAAAGTTGGATGAAATACTTGTAACAGAGTGAGCTGTCACAGAAAAAAGGGTAACCAGAGCTGAGTTAGAATCCGACGCCGATGAATGTTCCCTAAATATACCTTAAATGTTCTACCCGTCAGGCCGATATGTTTAGCAGTTACAACACGTAACTCTGTTAAACACCTGGAGACTTAAGAGGATCAGTCACCCTTCATGTTTTCACTATCTGAACTTCCGCGGGTTATTCCTGGAAAGGAAATATGCTGGGACAATCTTGCAAGTCGAAAGCTGATTGCCAAAACGATATGACCATAGTAGCAACCCTGATACGGAACTGTCTTAGGGATATATTTACCTAATGACACTAACGTATTTACGCCCTCTCTAAGTGTGGAGTCAAGGAATCTTTAAGTTTCTTAATAATGCTGCTATTAATATTCCATACAAAGTCACGATAGTATACGTTAAAAAATGCTACCAACTGGATCACCATGAATTCCTGGAAGGATGCTTCCATTGACAGAGGGGTGCTATGCAACTTCAAGAGCATAGCACGATAAGCACCCTGTTCGTAATGTTGCCTGTTTATTAGTCTGTATTACCTTCTTTCAGTTTCGTGTCAGTCCACGTCCATTCTGCTCCAGGATTGCTTCATTTTTAGATAATTTCGTTTCTGAGAGACCATAGAGTCTCTGTTCGCTACCAAAATTTTTATATTTTCGCCGTTTCTTTATTAATTAAATCTGCTATCTATGAGTGCAACTTTTCTGTCTTCCTCAATCCTAGTACTTTTTCAGCTTCACTTATTACACTTCTTGAAAATCAATTCAATCAGTTTTCCACACCAAAACTCTATGACGAGGGGTTACTTCTTTTG
This sequence comes from Schistocerca nitens, assembly GCF_023898315.1. Taxonomy (NCBI): domain Eukaryota; kingdom Metazoa; phylum Arthropoda; class Insecta; order Orthoptera; family Acrididae; genus Schistocerca; species Schistocerca nitens. The sequence continues at coordinate 782,372,213 of NC_064618.1, forward strand.
TCTCATATTATGCCAAAGCAGTGTGTTTTAATATCTTCAGCTTGTCAAGGTTCAAACTTTTTAAGTGCCTTATCTCCCTGCCTTTTTTCTACCAGGTTGCGGCCAACATCAACCTCAGCACCAGGATACATTTTGTAACCTTTAACTTTTTCTATAATTTATTCAATTCGTTTCAGACAGAGACCATTTCACTATATAAATTTAGGTAACGTCATGCTGATTCAAAATATGGAAAGGTTTTTCAGTGCCCGCTATCAGTAAAAAGATGTGTTGCCTACTTAGTTATTCAGTGAGGTAGAATATTTAGAGGGATTAAACGCACTCTTCATTGGTCTTCCTAAAGATCTTTCCCTCTTGTTTTATATTCTTTTATGGCATTAGTGATTCTTCCATCTGGCATATGGTCTGTGTGTTCTTTCAATCTCAAATGATACTGTTTTATTACGTCAGTTATATTTCGCATATTCAGTTCAGCTTGGACTGCATCATTTATCTTTTTCTCCATCAAACTATATCCACCCACGTATCTAAGGAAATTCATTTCTCGTGCTTTGATTCCCTTTTCACCTCTCTTTTTAAGAGCCCAGTTTTCCACCCATACAGCGGTGCTGCTATAGCTTAAATCTTATAGAACAGTAGTAGAGTATCTTTGTGGACTTCTTTTCCCTATGATCTGCGTAAAGTCCCACAGAAATAGTTAAACAGGTCTAAAGTTATATTGCATTTCTTTGTTTTCTCTGTATGTTATACTGCACTCCAAACACTTAAATGTATTAACTTGCTCTATGATCTGCTTGTCAATCTCAGTTTTCACTCGCCTGGACTGGTGTCCTAAAAATGTCATTGATTTTCTCTTTGTCAAGGAGACCTTCAGATTGTATTCTCTGGCTATTTTACTTAAATTAAAGACAGCCTCTTGTTAATCATTTTCATTCTGTCTGACTATTGCTTGTTCGTCAGCAAAAAGTAGTGTACTAACATCGTTAATTTTAAAATGTGTTATTGTGTGTGCCCATGTTTTGGTTACATCGTTGTGTACATATTAAAAAAAGTGGATGAGAGGTACACTGTTGCCTCACTCCTCGATTTATTTCAGCTATATTGTGTCTGCTACCAGCTATTTTTATGTCTATTTTGTTATTCGTATATAAACCCTGTACAGCTCTTATAAGATGAGATGGAATCCCTATGTTTCTTAAAATTTCCCGCAATTTGTTTCGATTTACTTTATCAAACGCCTTTTCGTAGTTAATGAAGGCAAGAAAACTTGGTAAATTGAATTCACGATGTTTTTCCATTAGCTGTGTCATGGTGAAGATACAGTCCGAGTATGATCTGCCTTTTTGAAAACCATGTTGGGCATTAGATAATACATTTTCAAGTGACTGGTGTTAGTCGTTCCGTTAAAATTCTAGCATAAAATTTATAACATGTATTCAGAACGCTAATACCTCAGTAGTTCTGACATTCGTGTCAATTTCCTTTCTTATGAATTGAGCATATCTGTTCTATATTCCATTCTTCAGGTATATAATCATATTGCCAACACATATTCATAAAATCGAGTATCCTTATTTTTGTGGTATTTGGAGCATGTTTTATGAGTTCTATATTGATTTTGTCGCACCCTGGTCTCTTCCTCTTCTTGATAGACGTTATTGCACACTGTAGTTCCTTCAACGTTATTGAGTCTACGTTCGTACCTGGTTCAGACAAAATCACCCATGTATCTTGGACATCCGTCCAGAGTGTTTTACAGTATTGTAACCAATTAGATTCTGATATTGTGTTTATTTACAGATTGCCCTATTCCTCTTTGTTTAAATGTTCCATTATTTTGCATGCTTTGTCTTGTCTTCTCCTTACATCATGTTCAATATCTGTAATATATTTTTCCCAGCTAAGGTTTTTAACTTACCTGACTTTCCTATTGAGTAGAACTGATTTCCTTCTCTAATCAAGTCTCTGATCTTGATCGTCTGAGGGAATCCAAACTTGCATGCTTCTTATCTTTAAGTGGACTATGTATTGCATTATCCCAGTATCTCTGGCCCCTATTAATAAACCTTTTCTTTCTTGAGCTAGGTATTTGTGTTGCTGCTTTAATTAGTGATTCCTTTATGTTATTCCATTATTGGTTGATGTTACCTGCTTTTATATTTAAACTTAATGTATTCTTCAAGTATTTTCTGATATAGTAAACGGATACGCTGTTCTTGAAGTAAATGTGCGTTAAATGATGTATCGGCATTATTTTGTTTCTGTTTGGAAGATATCTTCCATCCTTTACCTAACCTCTGCAAATCCATGTGTCTTGCACTAAAGACCAGATCTTCTTATTTGCAATTACGTAGTCTATAATTGTGGAAGAGCCTCTAGCTGAGCAGGTATATTTGTGGACCCGTTTTTGCCTGAAGAAAGAGCTTGTTAGACTTAGCTGATAATTCAATGAGAATGCCTTCGATCTACATCCATTATTATTTATTACGTTTGCCCTTCAAAAACAATATTTGCCACGGGGGTGTTACCCACCCTTGCATTTACATCTCCTACTATCATCAGATAATCATTTTTGTTTATCTTATATAGGGTTCTCTGCAAGATACCACAGAAATCTTTAGAGTCATCATCCCATCCTTCTTCTGGGGCATATACTCCACTTCCATATAGATAACCTCTTGGTATCTTTATTTTGACCACTATTGTCCTTTCAGTAGTAAAGGTCTAAGTGTGTTTTTGTTTGTTAAAGTCTTCTTCCACAGAGCACCAACTCTAGCACAGGCTCTTTCCTTGTGAGGGACTCCACTGTATATCATGTCATAACTCTTTATTGTTTTGGAACCTCCTGATTTCTTTTTGATTACTGTTATGATGGCCATATCAATATTTTGTGAATTTAGTTAATTTTCTAATTCCACTTCTTTATGTTTTAGACTACGGACATTCCAAGTAATCAATTTGAAAGCACTATCTACTGCAAGTCGTTTCTACCTGTTGTAAGTCGAGGTTGTCTTAAATTTATCCGACTTGTTTGCTGTTTACTCGAGATTCTGACTAATATTATAATTCTTCCGTTACAGGATACCGGCCTGCAGCCAGGGTAGCTAGTTAGTGGGGCTGCCACCTTCGGGTAAACCAGTACACCCGCTTTTCTTTTCACATTGACTCTATTAGATGGTTGTTTCCGCAACAGCTATGTAACCATCTTTCAGGTTTTGTTGGGTGTCCTTCGCTGTTTTTCGTCGACGTTGTCTCCTCTAGGAGAGTTAACTTCCCTATGCCTATGAGCCCCCCCCCCCCCCCCCTCTCCCGAATAAGGTCTCGCCAGTACAGCTCTCTGGGTCAAAGCAGAGTGCACAAATCTCCTCGCCAGCGGTAAGGCAGCAGTCATTGAACAGGAGATATTAAAGTTGTTCTGTCCAGTCTTCATATGCACTATGGTCACACAATGGAGAAAGAAAACGATAACTTAATAAGAAGAAATATTCACTTCGTGTGTTGCTCTTTCACTTAAAAAATGATGTGAAGGGCAAACCAAAATACGATGTGAATATTCCCTCGTAGTAGGCTATATCTTTCTTTCTTTCTTTCTTTCTTTACAGAATTACCACAGCACATGCCAAGAATGTACTTCCGGTAAACTTTTTTCGTCTGCCATTGTAGCCTGAATGTGATGGTTATACCTCGAAACACGTTGTCTCATTAAATAACTGGATCAGTTAACAAATTTTGTGACTGACAGCGGTCTCTGAACAACTGTTTTAAATGCAATTATACAATCAGAATTAGAACTAATTTTTTCACTCTGCAGAGTAGCGTGCGCTGATTTGAAACTTTCTGGTAGACTAAAAAAATGTGTGCCGGATGGGGACTCGAGCCCGGGACATCTTCCTTTCGTGGACAAGTGCTCTATCGACTGAGTTACCCAAGCACGAGTGGTGACCCCTCCTCGTAGCTTTGCATCTGCCTGTACCTCGTCTCCTACCTTCGTACTTCACAGAAGTTTCGAAATTTGTAGGACCAGCACACCTGGAAGAAAGGATTTTATCTCTGTAAATTTGATTAAAGGATAAATATACCGAGAAGCAGTATTTAGGATAAGAACTCCTCTAAAGAGGATACTGCAATATGTTATTAAATGCCCAAACATATTACATGCTTTTTGACTGGCAAAAAACTGTAGCTTTTCTGGAAGAATTGCCCTAAAATAAGATACCGTACGATATTACAGAACAAAAGAAAGCAAAGTGTAATATCACCTATAGTAGACGACATTTGCACTGAAAACAGAGATTTATTAAAGCGTTTCATCAGTTCTTTGGTGCCTCGTAAGTGAATTTTATTATTTAGTCGTAATCCCAGAATGGAAAAGTGTCTTTTTCTTCTACCTGTCATCATATTTTATTCTTATGTTGGGTGTTAACCTCAGTCTGCAGTCCAGCGGTTGTAGAGAAACGAAGCGGACGTGAAACCCATACTTCGTCTGAGGTGACGAGTAGGAAACTCGTCGAAACGTTTAACAACACGACCCCACAACCCGGCTGATGACGCGAGACTATTTCGTCAATGGGTAAAGTGACGCTTTTTTTTTTAAGTGAGTGGCTCTAGAACGTTTATAAATGTGCTTGAAAATTTTGTTAACGGTTTTTTCTAAAATTGTACCTGATTTTCTGTTTACCACAATATCGAACCACCCGCAAATCAAAGAGTTTCAACATATCGTAATGTTATTTTTGAAAGGGCTTTAACGCACACTAGAAAAAAAATAAAAGTCACTTATGATCCAGAAGTTACAATACGTTTATAATGGACGTAGCAGAATATGAAGAAACCGTAGCTAAAGTCGTTGGTTGATACAGTACCATACAGTTTAGAATCCATGAATTATCTGCACTGTCCAGTCACATTAATGCCGCACCCGTCAAAGCGTACTTTGAGTCAGTGGGGTACCGACAGGGAGGATGTGGAGCCATGCCGACCCCAGACCAGTGGCCGGCTGCGCATAGTTTCTCGTTTGAGGAGCCATGGTGCGTACAGCTCGATCGAGTCGTCCCTCAGATATTGGACTGGATTTTAATCCGCGAAGATTCGTGGCCAGGGGAATGCGGTAAACTCGACCTAGTGCACTTCCAGCCACACAAGTACGCTATCAACTTGCATTGTCCTCCTGGTAGATTCCATCATGCCGAGGAAAAACAAACCGCATGTAGGGCTGGACATGGTGCATATTTGTGTTGATCCACTGTGCCTTGCAGAAAGACGAGATCACGGGATTGCCACGAAAATGTTCTCCAGACCATTAAGTTCCCTCCTTCAGCCTGGACCTTGCCGGCAATTGTTGGAGTATGTTTGTTTTCAGACGTTTCACACAGTACGTGCCAACAACCACCTGCTTTGGAGCACGTAATTCATCTGAAAAGGGCGCCTGTCGCCACTTAGTGAATGTCCAGTTGCGGTATTAGTGTGCAAATTCCAGCCTTCGTCGGCGATAAACAGCAATCAGCACGTATGCACGGACCAGGCGCCTGCTGCGGAGGCCTATACACAGCATCGTTCGCTGTTCTGTCGTTGAGAAGACACTGTTGGTAACCTCTTAGTTCACCTGAGCGGTCAGTTGTTTAACAGTTGCGCGTCTATTCGCCCGTACACATCTCCGCGGCAGTCGTTCACCCATACCATTTTATGGCCCGTGGTGCACCGCAGTTTGCTCGGCGCCGGTTTTGCGTAGCGCTATTTTGTCCTGCACGGTATGCATTAACCACGGCGGCGCGCGAACTGTTTACCAACGTAGATGTTTAGGAAATTCTTCCACTCTTGACCCGAAAGTCGATGATCATGTCCTTTTTGGACAATTGCGAGAACAACTGCCCTCTTGCCCCCCCCCATCCCCTCCCCCTTCTCCTCCTTTTCGTGTGATGCCTTTGTATACATTACTGGCCATTAAAATTGCTACACCAAGACGAAATGCAGATGATAAACGGGTATTCATTGGACAAATATATTATACTAGAACTGACAAGTGATTACATTTTCACGCTATTTGGGTCCATAGATCCTGAGAAATCAGTACCCAGAACAACCACCTCTGGCCGTAATAACGGCCTTGAGTCAACAGAGCTAGGATGGCGTGTACAGGTACAGTTGCCCATGCTGCTTCAACACGATACCACAGTTCATCAAGAGTAGTGACTGGCGTATTGTGACGAGCGAGTTGCTCGGCCACCATTGACCAGAAGTTTTCAATTGGTGAGAGATCTGGAGCATGTGCTGGCCAGGACAGCAGTCGAACATTTTCTGTATCCACAAAGGCCCGTACAGGACCTGCAACAAACGGTCGTGCATTATCCTGCTGAAATGTAGGATTTCGCAGGGATCGAATGAAGGGTAGAGCAACGAGTCGTAACACATCTGAAATGTAACGTCCACTGTTCAAAGTGCCGTCACTGCGAACAAGTGGTGACCGAGACGTGTAACCAGTGGTACCCCATACCATCACGGCGGGTAATACGCCAGTACGGCGATGACGAATACACGCTTCCAATTTGCGTTCACCGCCATGTCACCAAACACAGATGCGACCATCATGATGCTGTAAACAGAACCTGGATTCATTCGGAAAAAAAATGATGTTTTGCCATTCGTGCACCCAGGTTCGTCGTTGGGTACACGTCTATGATGCAGCGTCAAGGGTAACCGCAGCCATGGTCTCCGAGCTGATAGTCCATGCTGCTGCAAACGTCGTCGAACTGTTCGTGCAGATGGTTGTTGTCTTGCAAATGTCCCCATCTGTTGACTCAGGGATCGAGACGTGGCTGCACGATCCGTTACAGCCATGCCGATAAGATACCTGTCATCTCGACTGCTAGTGATACGAGGCCGTTGGGATCCAGCACGGCGTTCCGTATTACCCTCCTGAACCCACCGATTCCATATTCTCCTAACAGTCATTGGATCTCGACCAACGCGAGCAGTAGTGTCGCGATACGATAAATCGCATCCGCGATAGGCTACAATCCGACCTTTATGAAAGTCGGGAACGTGATGGTACGCATTTCTTCTCCTTACACGAGGCATCACAACAACGTTTCACCAGGCAACGCCGGTCAACTGCTGTTTGTGTATGAGGAATCGGTTGGAAACTTTCTTCATGTCAGCACGTTGTAGGTGTCGCCACCGGCGCCAACCTTGTGTGAATGCTCTGGAAAACTAATCATTTGTATTCACAGCATCTTCTTCCTGTCGGTTAAATTTCGCGTCTGTAGCACGTCATCTTCGTGTTGTAGCAATTTTAATGGCCAATAGTGTACCATCCATTGCAAATGCTGCCACCTGCCGTCTGTGAGTGGTTATTGCACGCTGACATCGAACATAGCGATGGTCACGATGATGTGATTGACCGTGTACTGCGACGAATATGAGCAACGTAGATGTGTTCTTCATTTTCCTCGGTTCCATACTCGCCCTTTTATTTTCAGTAGTTCTTACGTTATTTACTTGTCTTACTAAACCTACTTTCTTTCCTGTAACATTCTACGCCTGAAAGAGCGTCGTCTACTCGCCCCTGTCCTTCACATTGTTAGTTGGCACCGTCACGCCTTTAGCTTCGGGGTGTGTCCAGGATGCAGCGACATCTGCCTGTCTGCCGGGACTCGGGTGGAAAGCGTTGTACAGACTGCCACGCCATCTATGCACTTGCCCATACAGCTGCCTGCGCTGTCATATGAGTTATCTCGAATTTCTTGGCATATCAGCTGCGCGATAACGTGAAATCGGTATTTTCGAGAGATACGCTGGGGTATCTAATAACAGGTGTTTGCTGCACTGCTTTTGATATCCTTTCAGTACATCTGTACTTTTATATTATGGTGTCTGTTCTTTCGAACATTTGATGTTGCACCAACTATGAACAAGACACAAGGAATTAAAGATATTAGCAGCCAGTGGACACTGATTTATATCAATGGGGAAAGCTGAAAATTTGTGCTGGACTCGGGTTCGAATCCCGATCTAGCACAAATTTTCAACTTGTTCCATTGATACAAACCAATGTTAAATGGTCGCAGCTGATTTTTTAACTCCTTTGTGTCTTGATATCTGTACTTTGTCTAAGACCTGGTTAATGAGTATTTTCATCCAGTTTGTTGCGTATTCAGTCTCCGTAACGCAAATTTTGCATTATACGACTGTACGAGAAGTGTTTAGAAAATCTGGTGACCTTGTAGTGGTCAACATTTCCAAATGTTGCTATGTATTGTATTTCTCCGAGATATTAATAAATAGGTACCGTAAAGAAGCCATGCAAGTATGGCCGTCGTTTCTTATTCCTTATAAGACAGTGCAGTTATTAATTAACTAATTAATGGATTTGGAACGATTCATACATTTAAAAAAGACAAGAAATTTGGAAAGTGCACTAACGGTAAACTATAACTACGCTGCTTAATATTGTTTGTGCTAAATTTAAGATAATCTGCCTGGATAGTACTATCCCACTACTACTTCTCAATCAATGATAAAATCTATCAACCTAAATAAGGCTTTGCTATGGGGTAACAACATGTCAAGCCTCCTAGCTGACATATTTATCGAAAACTTAGAAAATACTTTTTTTGAATGGAAAAATACTTGCTAAAAAAATTGTTTATTGCAGAAGATACGTGTATCACACTCTGCTCCTGTTTGATGGCACAAAAGATGAACTTCATAAATTTCTTACATTTTCACTACACAATAAAATAAATTTCGCAGCTGAACACGAAACGAATCAATCTATAATTATATCTGACAACTATTAATGAACAGCAAGAATATAATTTTCAAATTTTCAGGGAAACCAACCTACTCTGATATGACAAATAACCCAAACACACACTAGTATGGTGCATGTAGAGCCATGTTGAACGGGGCACACACTTTACCTTTTGAATCCCAAAGCATTAAGAGAAGAAACTGATATGATCAAATCAATTATAGTAAATACTGGGTATTCAGAAATATCAACTGACAAACTATCCAGCAAAATACAGGCCGACATCAGTAATAGAGTTACTACGGGAATGACAACCGACACAATTCTTATCTTCACCACCATTCCATATTTAGGCACAACATCACGAAAAATTTCCAACTGATTTAGAAACACCAATAGTAAAATTTTCTTGTGAACAAACAAAAAACTTTGACACCACTTACCACAGACAGCAAACACAAACACCCACATAATAGAACACAGTGGAATATACAAATTACAATATAACAGTTGTCCCGCATATTACGTGCGCAAAATCAGCCAGAACTTTCCACACATTCTACAAAGAACACACTGATATTTTTAGACTCAATCACTTCGGATAAATCCACAGTAGCTAACAAGGAAAACTGCCCGTCGTCGCCCCCCCCCCCCTCCCCCCGCCCCTAATAAGATGAATAAGATGGCTCAGTGGGTAGGCTGACAAAAACTGAACACAGATTACCCATGAAAACTGGAAGAAGTTGTACTGAACTGTGAAAAAGAAAGCAAAATAGAAACAGCGAACGGTCTAAGCATAACAACCATGGTGTAGAACTATGAACCAGAGGAGCAGTGTTCAAAACTTCCTACCGCCAAACTTTTTTCATTTACTTTTTTTTTACACTATTATCAATTGTCCGTTGGTCATTGAAATGTTTCTTCTCTTTCTGTAGTCTTGGCAGTTGTCATACTATACATTGGTTACAGAATATGAGTCATGTGGTAGGAATACATTACTTCGCAAGTAAATTTTATGAGTAGTGAGAGCAGGCGAGATACCACACAAACATCTCACAGAAATGAAAACAACAAATAAACGGGTGTGAACAATGTTACAACAAAAGAATTCAAGAGTAAAAACTTCCGAAACGGAACGCAGCTTCAAAAACGTTAAAAACAGATGTTTTGATAGATCACAGAGAAAACTGTATGACAGTGACGCTGTTGCGTTCCTTTGTTGCGGCTTATGTGTCACACTATTACATTTTCATAATTTCTTTGGGAGCGCACACATTCACATTCAAACGAACACCTAAATCGGGCAAGGAGGCATATCTCACTCACTCATAGACGTGCAAGTCAGGTGCGTCGATAAGAGATTCCTATCATATGACACACATACTGCCACTAACGCCGTGTATGACACATCAGACATGTTTTCCGGTGGAGGGTTCGGTTGGACTGTTGCCTTGTCATCAAACATTTGTGTTTCCCATTTGAAAGCCACTTCCTTTCGACCACTAATAGAGTAGTTGTGCAGAATCAACTTTTACTATAGGTCTCTTCCTTACACCTCGCTGTTGCTAACGGACGTTACACCACGATACAGACATAAATCTGAATACAATGAACAGACACGTCAATGACCAGACGAGCAGTTAAAAATTTTGTGAAAATAAGTAGAATTGGGGACAATGGAGCTTTGAACACGGGCTCGTCTGCTCCGTAGTCCAACTCCGTCACCGCTTGACCACAACACCATGGCCAGCCGATGTGACCGAGCGGTTCTAGGTGCTTCAGACTGGAGCTGCACGACCGCTACGGTCGCAGGTTCGAATCCTGCCTCGGGCATGGATGTGTGTGATGTCCTTAGTTAGGTTTAAGTAGTTTTAAGTTCTCGGGGACTGATGACCTCAGATGTTAAGTCCCATAGTGCTCAGAGCCATTTGAACCACACCATGGCTCGTAGTCTTTGCTCGCTGTTGTATATCTTCACCGAGGACAGTTCACTGTTTCTATTTTGCTCTTTTTCACTGTTAAGTACACCTTCCTCCTGTTTTCATGCTTAATCTGTGTTCAGTTTTTGACGGGTTGTCCAAGGGGCCATCTGGGGGGGGGGGGAGGGGGGATGCGATGGGGAGTTTCCCTTGTTAGTGACGTCCTATTAGCCTAACTGCATTCAATACAGTAAACCATGGTAAAAAAACTTGATCTACTAGCACAATTAGAAATAATGTTATACAAAGGAAAATCTTCTGAAAACATAGATTAGATTATATTAGATTAATACTTGTTCCATAGATGATGAATACGACACTTCGTAATGATGTGGAACGTGTCAGGTTAATAAAAGATGTCTGTACAAGATATTACATTACACAAAATATTGCATGACACTAATGTTTAAGATGGTTTTTTCCCCTCCCTTAATTTATATCTAAAAATTCAGCCAATGAGTAGAAGTAATTGTCATCTAGAAATTCTTTTAATTTATTTTTAAATGTTGGTTGGCTATCTGTCAGGCTTTCGATGCTGTTTGGTAGGTGACCAAAGACTTTTGTGGCAGTATAATTTACCCCTTTCTGTGCCAAAGTCAGATTTAACCCTGCAGAGAGTACCCATGGACTTAAAAAAAATGGTCAAGGGGTAGCGTCTTTGATTCATAATCAAAACGTCTCCGGTCCCGGGTTCGATCCCCGCCACTGCCTAAATTGTGATAAATAATCAGCATTGGCGGCCGAAGACTTCCGGCATAAGAAGTCAGTCTCATTCTGCCAACGGCCTTGTCAAAGAGGGCGGAGGAGCGGATGGAGGTTCAGGGCACTCTCTTGTCCTAGGGGTGGGAAATTGCCCCTAAAGGCGGAAGAATCAGCAATGATCAACGACATGAGGATGCAGAAGGCAATGGAAACCACTACATTAAAGACACGTAACGTGTATCCACAGGACATGTGGCCTGTAATTGAAGAAGTGTCATGATGATCTCTCCATTGGCAAAAGATTCCGGAATAGTCCCCCATTCGGATCTCCGGGAGGGGACTGCCAAGGGGGAGGTTACCATGAGAAAAAGATTGAATAATCAACGAAAGGATAACGTTCTACGAGTCGGGGCGTGGAATGTCAGAAGCTTGAACGTGGTAGGGAAACTAGAAAATCTGAAAAGGGAAATGCAAAGGCTCAATCTACACTCATGGAAATTGAAATAAGAACACCGTGAATTCATTGTCCCAGGAAGGGGAAACTTTATTGACACATTCCTGGGGTCAGATACATCACATGATCACACTGACAGAACCACAGGCACATAGACACAGGCAACAGAGCATGCACAATGTCGGCACTAGTACAGTGTATATCCACCTTTCGCAGCAATGCAGGCTGCTATTCTCCCATGGAGACGATCGTAGAGATGCTGGATGTAGTCCTGTGGAACGGCTTGCCATGCCATTTCCACCTGGCGCCTCAGTTGGACCAGCGTTCGTGCTGGACGTGCACACCGCGTGAGACGACGCTTCATCCAGTCCCAAACATGCTCAATGGGGGACAGATCCGGAGATCTTGCTGGCCAGGGTAGTTGACTTACACCTTCTAGAGCACGTTGGGTGGCACGGGATACATGCGGACGTGCATTGTCCTGTTGGAACAGCAAGTTCCCTTGCCGGTCTAGGAATGGTAGAACGATGGGTTCGATGACGGTTTGGATGTACCGTGCACTATTCAGTGTCCCCTCGACGATCACCAGTGGTGTACGGCCAGTGTAGGTGATCGCTCCCCACACCATGATGCCGGGTGTTGGCCCTGTGTGCCTCGGTCGTATGCAGTCCTGATTGTGGCGCTCACCTGCACGGCGCCAAACACGCATACGACCATCATTGGCACCAAGGCAGAAGCGACTCTCATCGCTGAAGACGACACGTCTCCATTCGTCCCTCCATTCACGCCTGTCGCGACACCACTGGAGGCGGGCTTCACGATGTTGGGGCGCGAGCGGAAGACGGCCTAACGGCGTGCGGGACCGTAGCCCAGCTTCATGGAGACGGTTGCGAATGGTCCTCGCCGATACCCCAGGAGCAACAGTGTCCCTAATTTGCTGGGAAGTGGCGGTGCGGTCCCCTACGGCACTGCGTAGGATCCTACGGTCTTGGCGTGCATCCGTGCGTCGCTGCGGTCCGGTCCCAGGTCGACGGGCACGTGCACCTTCCGCCGACCACTGGCGACAACATCGATGTACTGTGGAGACCTCACGCCCCACGTGTTGAGCAATTCGGCGGTACGTCCACCCGGCCTCCCGCATGCCCACTATACGCCCTCGCTCAAAGTCCGTCAACTGCACATACGGTTCACGTCCACGCTGTCGCGGCATGCTACCAGTGTTAGAGACCGCGATGGAGCTCCGTATGCCACGGCAAACTGGCTGACACTGACGGCGGCGGTGCACAAATGCTGCGCAGCTAGCGCCATTCGACGGCCAACACCGCGGTTCCTGGTGTGTCCGCTGTGCCGTGCGTGTGATCATTGCTTGTACAGCCCTCTCGCAGTGTCCGGAGCAAGTATGGTGGGTCTGACACACCGGTGTCAATGTGTTCTTTTTTCCATTTCCAGGAGTGTAGATATAGTAGGGGTCAGTGAAGTGAAGTGGAAGGAAGACAAGGATTTCTGGTCAGATGAGTATCGGGTAATATCAACAGCAGCAGAAAATGGTATAACAGGTGTAGGATTCGTTATGAATAGGAAGGTAGGGCAGAGGGTGTGTTACTGTGAACAGTTCAGTGACCGGGTTGTTCTAATCAGAATCGACAGCAGACCAACACCGACAACGATAGTTCAGGTATACATGCCGACGTCGCAAGCTGAAGATGAACAGATAGAGAAAGTGTATGAGGATATTGAAAGGGTAATTATGTAACGGGGGACGAAAATCTAATAGTCATGGGCGACTGGAATGCAGTTGTAGGGGAAGGAGTAGAAGAAAAGGTTACAGGAGAATATCGGCTTGGGACAAGGAATGAAAGAGGAGAACGACTAATTGAGTTCTGTAACAAGTTTCAGCTAGTAATAGCGAATACCCTGTTCAAGAATCACAAGAGGAGGAGGTATACTTGGAAAATGCCGGGAGATACGGGAAGTATTCAATTAGATTACATCACGGTCAGACAGAGATTCCGAAATCAGATACTGGATTGTAAGGCGTACCCAGGAGCAGATATAGACTCAGATCACAATATAGTAGTGATGAAGAGTAGGCTGAAGTTCAAGACATTAGTCAGGAAGAACCAATACGTAAAGAAGTGGGATACGGAAGTACTAAGGAATGACGAGATACGTTTGAAGTTCTCTAACGCTATAGATACAGCAATAAGGAATACCGCAGTAGGCAGTACAGTTGAAGAGGAATCGACATCTCTAAAAAGGGCCATCACAGAAGTTGGGAAGCAAAACATAGGTACAAAGAAGGTAGCTGCGAAGAAACCATGGGTAACAGAAGAAATACTTCAGTTGATTGATGAAAGGAGGAAGTACAAACACGTTCCGGGAAAATCAGGAATACAAAAGTACAAGTCGCTGAGGAATGAAATAAATAGGAAGTGCAAGGAAGCTAAGAAGAAATGGCTGCAGGAAAAATGTGAAGACATCGAAAAAGGTATGATTGTCGGAAGGACAGACTCAGCATACAGGAAAGTCAAAACAACCTTTGGTGACATTAAAAGCAACGGTGGTAACATTAAGAGTGCAACGGGAATTCCACTGTTAAATGCAGAGGAGAGAGCAGAAAGGTGGAAAGAATACATTGAAAGCCTCAATGAGGGTGAAGATTTGTCTGATGTGATAGAAGAAGAAACAGGAGTCGATTTAGAAGAGATAGGGGATCCAGTACTAGAATCGGAATTTAAAAGAGCTTTGGAGGACTTACGGTCAAATAAGGCAGAAGGGATAGATAACATTCCATCAGAATTTCTAAAATCATTGGGGGAAGTGGCAACAAAACGACTATTTACGTTGGTGTGTAGAATATATGAGTCTGGCGACATACCATCTGACTTTCGGAAAAGCATCATCCACACAATTCCGAAGACGGCAAGAACTGAGAAGTGCGAGAATTATCGCACAATCAGCTTAACTGCTCATGCATCGAAGCTGCTTACAAGAATAATATACAGAAGAATGGAAAAGAAAATTGAGAATGCGCTAGGTGACGATTAGTTTGGCTTTAGGAAATGTAAAGGGACGAGAGAGGCAATTCTGAAGTTACGGCTAATAATGGAAGCAAGGCTAAAGAAAAATCAAGACACTTTCATAGGATTTGTCGACCTGCAAAAAGCGTTCGACAATATGAAATGGTGCAAGCTGTTCGAGATTCTGAAAAAAGTAGGGGGTAAGCTATAGGGAGAGACGGGTCATATACAATATGTACAACAACCAAGAGGGAACAATAAGAGTGGACGATCAAGAACGAAGTGCTCGTATTAAGAAGGGTGTAAGACAAGGCTGTAGCCTTTCGCCCCTACTCTTCAATCTGTACATCGAGGAAGCAATGATGGAAATAAAAGAAAGGTTCAGGAGTGGAATTAAAATACAAGGTGAAAGGATATCAATGATACGATTCGCTCATGACATTGCTATCCTGAGTGAAAGTGAAGAAGAATTAAATGATCTGCTGAACGGAATGAACAGTCTAATGAGTACACAGTATGGTTTGAGAGTAAATCGGAGAAAGACGAAGGTAATGAGAAGTAGTAGAAATGATAACAGCGAGAAACTTAACATCAGGATTGATGGTCACGAAGTCAATGAAGTTAAGGAATTCTGCTACCTAGGCAGTAAAATAACCAATGACGGACGGAGCAAGGAGGACATCAAAAGCAGACTCGCTATGGCAAAAAAAGGCATTTCTGGCCAAGAGAAGTCTACTAATATCAAATACCGGCCTTAATTTGAGGAAGAAATTTCTGAGGATGTACGTCTGGAGTACAGCATTGTATGGTAGTGAAACATGGACTGTGGGAAAACCAGAACAGAAGAGAATCGAAGCATTTGAGATGTGGTGCTATAGACGAATGTTAAAAATAGGTGGACTGATAAGGTAAGGAATGAGGAGGTTCTACGCAGAATCGGAGAGGAGAGGAATATGTGGAAAACACTGATAAGGAGAAGGGACAGATGATAGGACATCTGCTAAGACATGAGGGAATGACTTCCATGGTACTAGAGGGAGCTGTAGAGGACAGAAACTGTAGAGGAAGACAGAGATTGGAATACGTCAAGCAATTAATTGAGGACGTAGGTTGCAAGTGCTACTCTGAGATGAAGATGTTGGCATAGGAGAGGAATTCGTGGCGGGCCGCATCAAACCAGGCAGTAGACTGATGACAAAAAAAGTGAAGATCATCCTTTCTCCTGGTGTTATAGCTATGCACACTGCTATTACTTTTGAACTGGGTTGGATTATTAACAACAAATTTCGTAAGTGAATATATATATATACTGTGAGGTTACTTTGAGGATCCCTAGATCCTTAAATAGATGTCTGCAGGATGACCGTGGGTGGGCACCAGCAATTATTCTGATTACACGTTTTTGAGCAATGAATACTTTTCTACTCAACGATGAATTACCCCAGAATATGATGCCATACGAAAGCAGAGAATGAAAGTAGGCATAGTAAGCTAATTTACTGAGATTCTTATCACTAAAATTTGCAATGACCCTAATAGCATACGTAGCTGAACTTAGACGTTTCAGCAGACCATCAATGTGTTGTTTCCAGTTTAACCTCTCATCAATGGACACACCTAAAAATTTTGAAAATTCTACCTTAGCTACAGACTTCTGTTCAAAGTCTATATTTATTACTGGAGTTGTGCCATTTACTGTACGGAACCGTATATACTGTGTTTTATCAATATTTAAAGAGAGTCTGCTTGCTGAGAACCACTTAATAATTTTGTGAAAAACATCATTTACAATTACATCACTCAGTTCTTGGTTTTTGGATGTTATTACTATACTTGTATCATCAGCAAAAAGAACTAACTTTGCATCTTCATCAATGTGGAATGGTAAGTTGGTTGGTTGGTTTGGGGAAGGAGACCAGACGGCGAAGTCATCGGTCTCATCGGATTAGGGAAGGATGGGGAAGGAAGTCGGCCGTGCCCTTTCAAAGGAACCATCCCGGCATTTGCCTGGAGCGATTTAGGGAAATCACGGAAAACCTAAATCAGGATGGCCGGAATGGTAAGTCATTGATGTATATCAAGAACACTAAAGGACCTTGACCGAACCCTGTGGAACCCCGTACCTGATAGCCCCCCAGTTTGAGGAATCAGCTGTTGTTTTAACATTACATGAACCACATATTTCAACTTTCTGCATTCTTCCAGTTAAGTATGAATTAAACCATTTGTGAACTTCCCCCCTCAAACCATAATGATTTAGCTTATCTAAAAGAATTCCATGATTTACACAATCAAAGGCCTTTGAGAGATCACAAAAAATACCAATGGGTGATGTCTGGTTATTCAGAGCATTTAATATTTGATCAGTGAAAGCGTATATAGCATTTTCTGTTGAAAAGCCTTTCTGAAGACCAAACTGACATTTTGTTAGTACTTTATTTTTACAAATATGGGAGGCTACTCTTGAATACATTATTCTCAAACATTTTTGATAGAGCTGTCAGAAGAGAGATTGGGCGGTAGTTGTTGACATCCGACGTATCCCCCTTTTTATGCAATGGTTTTACAATGGTATATTTCAGTCTATTGGGGAAAACACCCTGCTCCAAAGAGCTATTACATACGAGGCTGAGAATCCTACTTATCTGTGGGGAACAAGCTTTAAGTACCTCGCTGGAAATGCCATGAATTCCGTAAGAGCTTTTACTTTTCAGTGAGTTTATTATTTTACTGATTTCATAGGGAGAGGTTGGTGGAAATACAGTTGTTTCAAACTGCACAGGTGTGGCCTCTTCTATTAGCAGCCTTGCCTTTTCTAGTGAAGATCTAGATCCTATTTTCTCCAAACATTTAAAAAATGATTATTGAAAATATTTTCAATTTCTGATTGTTTGTTAGTACACATGTCATTCAGTTTTATGGCACTTAAGTCTTCCTGTGGTCTTGGTTGCCTTGTTTCCCTTTCAATAATATTCCAAATTGCTTTAATTTTATTATCAGAGTTACTGATCTCAGACATGATACACACGCTTCTGGACTTTTTAATAACTTTTCTTAGTATCACACAATAGTTTTTATAATATTGAACGATTTCGGGGTCCGTACTCCCTCTTGCTGTTAGATACAGTTCTCTTTTACGGTTGCAAGATATTCTTATTCCTTTAGTTAGCCAAGGTTTTTATATGTTTTCTTGGAATTATGTTTAACTATTTTCTTGGGAAAACAATTTTCAAATACCCTTAAAAATGTATCGTTAAATAAGTTATATTTCAAGTTTGCATCGGGTTCCTTATACACTTCATCCCAGTCTAGCTGCTGTAGGCTTTCCCTAAAGTTTGCAATATTTATATTGTTAATTGAACGCACTGCTTTGAAATTCTGATTTAATATACTGCATGGAGCTATGTCATGTACTATAACTAGCTGTGCACCATGATCTGAAAGACCATTCTCAACAGGATAAGCATTTATGTCCTTAAACTTATATTGGTCTATAAAAAAGTTATCTATCAATGTCCTGCTGTTCTTTGTAATCTGAGTAGGAAAATCAATGACGGAGCTCAAATTGAAAGAACTGAGTAATACTACAAGGTCTTTCTACCTATTACACTCTTTCAGGGAATCAACATTGAAATCCCCACAAATGATAATTTGCTTCCCCGTCTGACAGATAGCACAACAAAGCATCGAAGTTTCTAGAAATAACTGAAAATTCCGTGAGGGGGACATATAAACTGTTACAAGTATGAAAGTGCCATCATTTAGTTTTAGTTCAGTAGCACATGCTTCCATATGTTGCTCTACACAAAATTTTTTTAGTTTCTAAATTTTTTATTTTGTGGAAGCTTTTGACATATATGGCAACTCCTCCTCTCATCGTATTATCTCTACTTACATGTGCAGCTAATTTGTACCCATTGATGCTAACCTTTTGCATATCAGTGACAATGTGATGCTCAGACAGGCATAGTACATGTATTACATTCTCAGTTTCTATATCTTCTAATCAAAGCAGAAGCTCATCAATTTTATTCTTCAATCCCCCAATATTTTGATGAAATATACTAACATTATTTTTCACTTTACTTTTGTATCTTGAACTTTTTTAACATCTTTAGTACTTGCCTGGCTGTGTTTCCCACTGGACACTGATCTTACACTAAAAAAGAATTTCCACCAAGAGATGTAGTTCCTCCCCCTTTAAATATCCTGCTATCAGCCCAGCCAGTTTACCCTTCCCTTTCTTGTTGAGGTGTAGGCCATGTCTAGTATAGTCCCACCTACAGAGTGAATCAACAGGAACCACACCAATGTGTGACCCTGCACCAGATCCAGGTAGCCGTTCCAACTCCAAATTAACTCTCCTGACAGAAGAGCTCAAATGAGGTCAGTCGTGGCGCTCCAGAATCGACACAAACCCAACACTGGTATGATTCGATGTTGATGCAATATTTGCCAGGTCACACTCTATGCTGTACCCCAGATCTCTGTCAATACTGTTGCCCAGCCCACCCAAAATAACCACGGTATCTTCCTTAGTAAAGCCTCTACATAGTGAACATAAATCCTCTGTAACCTGCCCCAGTCCAGCACTAGGTTTGAAAAAACTTGTGACCTGCTATTCTGACCCTAATTCATCCTGCAGAAGTTGGCCCACACCCCTAGCATGCCAAATACCTAGCAACCAGACTTTCTTTCTCTTTGCAGACTTCCCTACATTCTTATTCAATTTGCTTCTGAAAGCTTGTTGAGCCCTGTCTACATCTACTTCTGTGAGAGGCTCATCAGTTTCTGACTGGGGCAACAGGTCAAACCTATTTTTTACATTAATAACAAAGCTGTCAGAAGAATTTCTTGGCCTGTTCCTTATGCCTGTTGCCACTTCCCACCCCTGTTTACCCTTCTCCCCCCTTAACCTGCCCAGTTCTCGCCTAGCCTCATCTAACTCAGCCTGAAGGGCAGCAATTTTCCCCTCCTGTTCCACAATCTTTCTATCTCTACTGCATAGCCTACAGAACCACTGATGAGTCTCGCTCATTTTCCCAATTCCCACGCCACTACAATCGCCCCAATGTAAAAAGTTACTACATCCATCACAGCAGATCCCGGAGCTAACGATTCCACGGCACGTCAGGCCCTTTACACTCATGGTACAAATCGATCTTAGTGACAGCAAGGCAATTAAGTTACCGGAAAACAATGAAAATACGTGTACGAAAAATTAGGCCTACTCGCGACAATGTAAACAGTGGTTCAGCAGTTTATTACTGGAAATTACTTAAGAGATGACGATACTCTACAGATATAAAGGGGCAGCAAACGTATTTAGCACACTAAACTATCAGTAAATGCACTTAAAATTGCGGTATGAAGTTTAATATGAAAGCTCAAAAGTTCGGCCTGGCCGCGATATGTAAACAAAACGAACTTTACGTTATTAATGTGAAAATACGCGAGTAAGACAAAAACTTTCAATAGTACGCTTGAAGAGCACTATAATTAACGCAATAAATTAGTTTAAAGTGTTAAAAACAGTTTATTACTGCTTAAATTACTTATCTTGTACGAGAGCTGTGACTCAGACGTCCGTATAGCAGGCGCAGGGCTGAGTGAACAAACGGAGTTAAGCAGCTACAGGTTTTTTAAGTAATTTTGCAAGCTTATTTTTTCCTAAATAAACAAATACTTAATAGTGCAATCGTATTTTGATACCATACAGCCACCTTTGGCACAGTCACAAATACTTGTTTTGTAAATACTATCTCTATATGATCAATAATAGACTTTTATCGCCTTTGAAATAATAACACCTGTGTATTTGTGGAAATGCAGCATCTTTACATTTGAAATTCTTTGACTTGTTCTAAAGTGTTTGTACAAATGTGTTGTAGAATGGAAAGTGTGTATACGTACATAAATATGTCATACTGTTCTTCAAAACTATGTATCCACTATTGGAAACAGTAAGTTATTTTTCGATTATCTTAGTTTATATTCACCGTGTCTCACTTCGTAATATACCATTGTAATCTTAGTAATCTTACCTGGAGCACAATTAATCTAATTCTGAAAGAAAAACTGTACGCTGTCAACGACCCTGAAAATAAGCCACCAGGGCTCGAAGTGCTTCATGTGTTGACATAAAATCACGGTTGTGACTGAAGGCGGTTGTTCTTTATTTTACTAAAGTAATACAGCTGACAAGAGTAAGAGCTGACAAGTGCGAGAATTATCGCACAGTCAACTTAACAGCTCATGCATCCAAGTTACTGACAATAATAATATACAGAAGAATGGGAAACAAAACTGAGGATGTGTTGGATGACGATCAGTTTGGCTTTAGCAAAGGCAAAGGCACCAGAGAGGCAATTCTGACGTTACGGTTGATAAAGGAAGCAAGACTAAAGAAAAATCAAGACACGTTTATAGGATTTGTCGACCTGGAAAAGGCGTTAGACAATGTAAAATGGTACAAGATGTACGAAAATCTGAGGAAAAATAGGGGTAAGCTATAGAGAGAGACGGGTAATATACAATATGTACGAAATAATAAGAGTGAACTATCAAGAAAGAAGTGCTTGGATTGAAAACAATGTAAGACAGGGACGTAGAATTTCGCCCCTACTGTTCAATCTGTATATTGAAAACGCAGTGATCGAAATAAAAGAAAGGTTCAGGAGGGGAACTAAAATTCAAGGTGAAAGGATATCAATGATACGATTCGCTGATGACATTGTAATCCTGAGTAAGTGAAGAAGAATTATATGATCTGCTGAACGGAATGAACGGTCTAATGAGTATAGAATATTGATTGAGAGTAAATCGAACAAAGACGAAATTAATGAGAAGTAGCAGAAATGAGAACAGCGAGAAACTCAACATCAGGATTGATGGTCCCGAGGTAGTTTAAGTTAAGGAATTCTGCTACCTAGGAAGCAAAATAACCAGTGATGGATGGAGCAAGGAGGACATCAAAAGCAACCAAGAGAATCTACTAGTATCACTTATAGGCCTTAATTTGTGGAAGAAATTTCTGAGGATGTACTTTTGGAGCACAGCGTTGTATGGTAGTGAAACACTGACTGTGAAAGCCGAAACAGAAGAGAATTGGATCATTTGAGATGTGGCGTACAGACGAATGCTGAAAATTAGGTGAACTGATAAGGTAAGGAATCAGGAGCATCTGCACAGAATCGGAAAGCAAAGGAATATGTGGAAAATACTGATAAGGAGAAGGGACACGACGATAAGACAACAGGGCAACGGAAGAAGCACCAACAACAAAGGATAAAATCAAGTTAAGCTAAACTGAACCTAATAAATAGATGGAAAGCCGACACTGAAAATAGTCGAGGCTCCTCACTTATAACAAAGAGCTACTTTTATCTTACTGACAAATTTGCATTTACCACAATGTATTCCTGTTTTCGAAAGAAAATGGTTATCTACCCCTGCATCAGCAGGTACCGTACCTGTTTGCGGAAAACTTTATCACACAGCTTTACAATGAGCTTCGCTGCTTGGCGGGCAGTTATCAGGGATTTTCTAATCTTGAATCTAGGTAGATAATTTATAGGAAGAATGACTCCTCAGTTACACTTATTTATGGGAGTTGGTGTGGATTCCCAATTACATGCATCGTGCAAATGTGAGCTTGCTGTACGTCTTTGCTCAAGAGCATATAACATCACTCTGAACCTTCCAGGAAACAAGATCTACCTGAATCTTATATTTGTTCTTTTTATTGCAATTGCACAAATCAAAGTTCAGGCAAAACTGACTTGTATTATCCGCAGAGAAAACCTTTGAGAAGTAATTTACTGGGAACTTAGTATAAGAATTCTATGATTCTTTAGAAAAAAACTCTCAAAATATACGATTATCTTTTAAAACAATTTTAGTGCTCATTTCTGCAGAATATGTACTTTGTTTTAGGCGAATGGCCCCGTAAGATATGACAATAATGAGTAAAAATTTAAAAAACAGACCAACATCCATGTCTTTGGTCAAAGGATTCCAGAAATTTAGAGAAGCGGAATTCCAGGTAGATTCGCATATATCGTTATATGAATCTTTAGGTTAAAATGAGAAAGACTGACGTGCTTGCGGAATTATACGATTTTTGCCTCTCTCCATAGGCGAATGGAAAAGGGCAGGGAGTGACTATTTCCACAAAATTCCTCCTGCTATCCACGATACCGTGGCTCTCTGTGCATATAACCAATACACACTGCAAAAACAAAAAGTGTTCGGTGCTGAGAATCCTTTAACGAGTTCTATCAGTGACACACAGACTGGCACCTCATGGTGCCATGTAGAAGCAGGTAATTACAACTTCATTCGGTTAACTCAGCACTTGAACGTAACTGTTTTCAGTACAAATTTTCACGATTAAAGTAACATGCTGCATGGTAAGTATGAGAGACTGGCATTACAAGTTGTTTAATATAAGGTCCATTTCTTTAATCATGTTTTAACCCACAAGGAATCACACTTGCTGTTTCTTAATTCAAGTTCCAACATTAATTTTTGGAAATTTTCTGCTACTTCAGCACTTACACAATGATCTCAACACTTCTACCAATCAGGGATCGGGCGTGAGATGTTTCGGCTTCAAGTGCCGATATTGGAAATTTTTACATTTCTCATGAATTTTCCTCTATTTCGACGCTTATAACATTGTAGCATTACTTCTGCCTGCTGAAATTACGTCCAAGGTTGCGGGTTGGAGTTACAGCGACAGTCACACTTCGCTATTTTCGTCGAACAACTTTGATTCCGCAGAGGAGCAACATAAGCTCAGAGAAGCCGACACCTTACAATAAAGACCGCAGAGCTAACTCAAGATTCAGAATCGTTTCGTCGCAATGCCTGCGAACGTCGCCTACTTTCTCTCTCAGCCATATGATTCATGGCATAATAGTTAATAGTCCTCGTCTGGTGTAAAGCTTACCGGCATGTCATTACTTGATTTTCTTGAGGTCTGCCTTCCATTAAAACACTCTGGCCATGGTACTACAGGAAAGCTAACATCAACAGAATAGTTACTACAATTTAATAGCAGAAACAGTTATGGAGTAGCGAATAGTTACACAATCAAGATCTAGGAATCGACTGTGCGTTCAATAAAATTTACAACAACGTACGTATATGTTCGGCAACAGTTGCTCTCACTTCGGAAACAGCGTCATTACATGAATCTGAAGTTGTCTGTTGTGTAGCCAGTCTTTTAGTCGCGTCACGGTAAATAACTTACCAAGTACACTGAAGAGCCAAAGAAACTTGTACACCTGCCTAGTATCGTGTAGGGCCCCCGCGAGCACGCAGAAGTGTCACAACACGGTGTGGCATGGCCTCGACTATTTGAAGTAGTGCTGGAGGGAACTGACACCATGAATCCTGCAGGGCTGTCCATAAACCCGTAAGAGTTCGATGGGATGGAGGTCTCGTCTGAACAGCACGTTGCAGGACATCCCACATATGCTCAATAATGTTCATGTCTGGGGAGATCGGTGGCCAGCGGAAGTGTTAAAATTCGTAAGAATGTTCTTGGAGCCACTCTGTACCAATTCTGGACGTGTAGGGTGTAGCATTGTCCAGCTGGAATTGCCCAAGTCCGTCGGAAGGCACAATGGACATGAATGTATGCAGGTGATCAGACAGGATGCTTACGTACGTGTCACCTGTCAGAGTCGTATCTAGACGTATCAGGGGCCCCATATCACTCTAACTGCACACCCTCCACACCATTACAGAGCCTCCGCCAGATTAAACAGTCCCCTGCTGACATTCAGGGTCCAGGTATTCATGAGGTTGTCTGCACACCCGTACACATCCATCTGCTCGATAGCATTTGAAACGAGACTCGTACGACTGGCCACATGTTTCCAGTCATCAATAGTCCAATGTAGGTGTTGACGGGTCCAAGCGAGGCGTAAAGCTTTGTGTCGTGTAGTCATCAAGGGTACAGGACTGGGCCTTCGGCTCTGAAAACCCATATCGATGATGTTTCGTTGAATGGTTCGCACGCTGATACTTGTTGATGGCCCAGCATTGAAATCTGCAGCAATTTGCGGAAGGGTTGCTCTTCTGTCACGTTTAACGATTGTCTTCAGTCTTCCTTGGTCCCGTTTTTGCAGGATCTTTTTCCGGCCTTAGCGATGTCGGAGATTTGATGTTTTACCGGATTTCTGATATTCACGCCACACTCGTGAGATGGTCGTACGGGAAAATCCCCATTACCTCCGAGATGCTGTGTCCCAAGTCTCGTGCGTCGACTAGAACACCACTTTCAAACTCACTTAAATCCTGATAACCTGCCATTTTAACAGCAGTAACCGATCTAACAACTGCGCCAGACACTTGTCTTATGTAGGCGTTGCCGACCGCAGTGCCGAATTCTGTCTGTTTACATACCTCTGTATTTGAATACGCAAGCCTATATCAGTTTCTGTGGCGCTTCAGTTTATAATAACGGTTTTCTGCGTAAGCTTCACTCTTTGCTCTCTTTGCCGGTTCTCTATGACGCAAGTACATCGCGACCGACAGGCGCTGTCGCGGGATGAGTCACCTACCTCAACACTTTATCTAGATCGGTTCGGCTTGGCGTCAGCGATGTTCTTACGCGCCATCAAACCGAGAAAAATGCGAAGCCACCAGCTCATAGCGCTTTTCATTATATTGTGTGAGCGCTTGATTCCGCGAAATGAAGTTCCAGTTGTATGTATGCCATTCAGTATGTTGTACTGCCACGGTAATAATGAGCTACGCTTAGGCACAACAGACGACTGCAGAAGCGGGATGTTTCGCAGTTTGCAAAATTTTCTGTCGGGTATGCGTGTATCAGTCGTAGGGAGATTTAAGACGACTGAACATGGCGCCAGAATGCACGCACAACGCTGTACTATCCGTGCAGAGGAAGGGGCTATCAATACATATGTGCAAACATAAGGTGTTCGGGAATATAGGTTTCACGGTGAGATATTGCTGGAGCTGGACGTTGCTACCTTACCGACTCATTTTGTACTTGAGATGTTACAACAGGCCGGCCGCTGTGGCCGAACGCTTCTAGGCGCTCAGTCCGGAACCGCGCTGCTGCTACGGTCGCAGGTCCGAATCCTGCCTCGGACATGGATGTGTGTGATGTCTTTAGGTTAGTCAGGTTTAAGTAGTTCTAAGTCTAGGGGACTAATGACCTCAGATGTTAAGTCCCATAGTGCTTAGAGCCGTTTGAACCATTTGTTACAACAAAAACTGGTAAGTCGTACGTATGTACTTGTGAATTAACTTTAACGATTGAGCTGTAAATAAAACCACACATTAGTAGTCTGTTAATTGAAGAGCGAGCAGCGCTTGTATGGCGAAGAGTTGCCTTGCCCGGAAGGGTGCTACAATTGCCGTACAGGATGGCTAAGAACCAATTTCCGGTTTAAAATTGCAGTGCACTACAGCTTTCATTGCTTGACGTAGATTATACGAGGGGCGTTCAGAAAGTAAGCTCCGATCGGTCGCGAAATGGAAACGACTATGAAAATCCGATAAAGCTTTGCACAGATGTGTTGGGTAGTGTCTCTAGTATAACCCCAGTTAGCATCACGTCGCTCTTCTCATTTCTGAGCTCGCAGTGAGTGCGTAAAGATGTCTAGAAAATAGTGTCTGCCGCCAAGTACGAGGGCCTGGTGAGAAATTTCGCCTGAAGCTATGCAGCTAACATTACATAACTGTCGTGCTGTTTCTTCTTCAAGACAATTCTCAGCCGCATTCTGCAGGGGCAATGAAGATGCTCCTGCATCGTTTTCAAATGGAAATGTGAGATTACCCACAATACAGTCCGCAATTGTCTCCCCCTGAGTTTCATCTCTGGTCACATGAACCGCTGTCTTTGAAGACAACATTTTGACACAGACAACGAGGTGTAGGCCAGCGTGGAGAACTGGCGGAAAGCACTGGCGGCTGCCTTCTATGATGAGGCTATTGAAAAGTTGGTACAACGCTATGACAAAAGTCTAAGTCAGAACGGCGACTACGTAGAGAAGTAGCTGAAAGGTGTAGCTAATTGTTACAAGTAAAACATTTCTGATGTTCACTGTGGTTTCAATTTGGAAATCAATCGGAGCTTACTTTCTGAACAGGCCTCGTATACGTGTGAATTTCTTGCTTTGGTTATATGATTTGCTAATTTCTGCATTTTGTCTGGTGTCAATGCATTTCATGAAAAATAAACAAATACATAAAAATTAAAGCAGCTTATCAGGCGTTCTGCACACTGCCACATCTCTGATTCAAGAGTTGCACCGCAGTAGCGTCTGTATAGCTTTGTGAAACAGCCTGTAGATGTAACTGCATAGGCTCCCGCGGTCAGAGTCAGTCGACATAAAAGTCGCTGGTGGGTATGGTACCGCGTCATATTGTATAAAACTACTGCTGGAGAAAACGAACGTTTCGGCCCCGGTTGCAGCCGCCTTCTTCTGGGTCTACTGGTGCGTTCTAGCTATGCTGTGTCGCTTACATTTTGTTATTACTGTTCGTTGCGCATACCATTACGTCATAATTTTAAAAAGATAGTTTATTTCATGGGTCACTTATGGGAGGAGGAGAGGGAACTTTAATAGGTTACTGCGGTGGAGGGAGAGCGTAACCTCTGTTGTCTATTGGCTCTTATATTATGTGCCATGACTGGTAGTCGCCGGTGAATGAGAAGTTGGCTCCTGTTTACCAAATGCTGGATGTCGGCCGCGCGGCGGCAGTTACTCGCCGGTAGTCCTCGTGCCTCGTGTTGACAGTGCGCTCTGTTGGGCTCTGATTGCTGGCAGCCAAGATGGGGCAAGCCTGAGTCGATCCTGTCTATTCATGTTCGTAGGGTTTTTAAGTATTTCGATGGCCTCTCTTATTTTGCGTTTCGTCATAACAGGCTGCTTGGCCAACACACAGACTTCGCTGGATTTTATTTCTTTTTCGTAATCTCGCTGATGTGCTGCCACCGCAAATTTGTTGTGTTGCCCTAGACGAATATGGGAATGCGCTTTACTATTGGCCTGCCAGTCTGGCCGATGTATGCCTCTTCTAGCCAATGGCTGTAGCCGTAAGTCGTCCCACACAGCCTTTTCGACGAATACGAGTAAGCAAGATAAGCAAAAAACAGACGAACTGACCGAATAGGCAAACACCTTCGCCGGGATGGGGTGCAGCCTGTGTTCTATAGTGGTCGCAGGATCCAGGACGTGCTAGGCCCCACAAAGTACAAGGTGGATGTATTACACACTGCAGGTGTGCACAAGGTGAAATGCGCAGTGAACAGTAACAACAAAATATGAGGGACACAGCATAGCTAGAACGCACCAGTAGACCCAGAAGAAGGCCGCTGCAACAGTGGCCGAAACGTTGGTTTTCTCCAGCAGTAGTTTTATACAATATGACGCGGTACCATATCCAGAAAAGTTATGCAGCCTGTAGATGCTCCTCGTAACGTGTCAGAGAAAGTGAGGAATTGCGTGGTCGCCTTTCTGCACCAAACGAAGAACATGCAGCTATTGCACCATTATTTAAAAACAAACTGTTCACCTGCATTGCTGCTCATCAAGGGGGACTTATAACAAACTGCAGACATATAGCTGCCAAAGACAGTTCGCAGACATCAGATGATGAGGCTGAGAATGATTTTACGGCAATAAAAGAATTAATTTTTAGATTTTGAATTAGATATTGGATGTAAAGCTGATAAACAACAACCAAGTTACTTGCGAAAAACTAGAGCAGATTTTTTGTGTGTTGCTGGTAAAGATCGTGATTTGAAGTCTTCAGATCGTTATCTTGAAATGAAGGTGACATTCAGAAAATGTAACTCGACGTTATCCTCTTCGGCTTCTGTTAGTGCCACAATGGTGAACTGTTCTGAAAATTAATGTACAAGCTACAAAAAGTACATCCATGTCAGAAATGACTGAGAACTGGAGCAATAAATATTTTTCGATTTGATAGTTTTCAGTTTCGTTAGTCCAAAATGCTTCGAGACTAGCCTAATAAAAAGAAAGGGAAAAGTTAATCAAGATGGCTGTTTTAATGCTTCAGTTGTTCAAAATAACCACCCCCCCCCTTCCCCCAACTGAGTACTATGTACAGACCATTCATACAGCCCTGTAAGACTGTCATGAAAATGCGTGTCACATTTGCAAACTCTTCGGTCTTGGCGAACCGTTAGACCAGTTCTGCACTTTATCGTTTTATGGTAGGTTCGTATTGATTATTCCAAGTCTAACCAACCACGATGATTTTTTTTTCCAGTAAAGAATTGTCCGTGTTTCCCATTTCAGTGAAATCGTGCTAGGTGTTCACGCGTTCCCCCCCCCCCCCTCCCCTCGCCTCCCCCCCCCCTCCCCTTCTATCTCTCGGATGTCTAGTTGCCCGGGACAAATGCCTTGGACACTTGGTTTCGATGTGAACCAATATATGACACGACGTTGTCACACCACGGTTGCCTGTGCGCTACTTAACACTGCCTGTTCACAATTGATTGGTCGAATACACATCTGTTGTTTCCTGTTAGTTCACGCTGCCACCACTGTTACTGCTCTAACATGTTAGTTACCTTTGTTCTCCTCCTAATGTCTCTTATTAGAAGCCTATTCTCAGCAACTGTTGCTTCGTGGCCCATTGTGTCTGCTGTAGTTGAACACTTGCTTTGGTCAAGGTCATAATTTTCAGACCTTAGGTTGTAATGGCACTTATTATAGACATTAGCCTTCAGTTATTCGGGACGTAGTTGTTGCTCAGAATGAATTTGTTTCTGGAATGCTAAACAACTCAGTCCTAGCATGCGAGGAATTTCTGCACTGTGATTGGTTTTTTGTTTAATTTTGTGGCCAAGATAGGTGGGTTCATCAACTACTTCTATAGACTGGTTTCCGACTAAGTGGTTGGTTATCTGCGTTTAGTATTTTTGTTTTACTGATGTTCATTTCCAAGCCAATCTTCGCAGTGCCAAGATTTAGTTCTTCAATCATACTCTTTCGTTCTTCTAAATCTTCACTTATTAGCACAACATCATTGGCAAAGTGCAGGTGGTTCAGATATGAGCCACCGATTTTTATTCCTCCATTATTCCAGTCTAGTGATTAGAAGACTTCTTTCAATGCAGGGGTAACTCCTTTGCCAAACAGAATCTTTCTGGTGAAAATGTATTCATCCACTCTGTCACTCTTGCTTGCTCGTAGATGTATTTCAAGCTCTTTATATCTCTTTAACATATCCTGGCATTTTACAGGGTCTTTACGACTGCCTCTGTCTCCATTGAGTCGAAAGGTTTCTGATACGCTATAAAAGCCAGACGGATTCTGGTGTTATACTCACTTATTTTCTCAAGAAGAATACAAATAGTCTGCATGTGGTATATAGTATAAAAACCTTTCTGAAATGCTGCTTTCTCAACAATTTAAAAGAAATCTAGTACTCTTGTGAGGTGGTTAGTTATATTAACAGTCAGGAGTTTGTAAAGATCTGATAGCAAACTTACCGAATGATATCTCCAAGTTTTCCTTATCACACTTTTTGAAGTGGTATTCTTCTAAAGCCACTGCATCTGTCAATTAGTATACATTTACTGCATTTAATATCTCTTCAAATGCAGCCAACATAACTGATGTCATGGTTGCCTTAGGAATGTTGACTATAGGCTGTATAGTACGTATCTTGTATTACTTAACCAATTCAGGCCAGAATTTTTTCTGGATGAAGGAAAATTTTTGTTTACACTTTAATGGTCTTAGGTGATTTTTAATGATTTAGATGCATGATTTATACAAATATATATACCTGTTCCAATACATATTTTGAACATTTGGCTTCTTTTTATGGGCAAAAATTAATAATTTTAAAATATTCATTGTTGAAATAAATAAATTTATAATTTACTAATTACTGTGCAAAACAACAATATTAAGTTCAATTACACAGTGAAGTATGCTAACCAACAACTTCCATGATTTCTGGCAGTCACAAGCTGCTGCACACTGCAACATTCACTTTCTGATATTTTTACTGTGGTGGCCAACAGGTGGGAGCACTCATGCATGATGAAAAGATTGAAAATTCACAGATGAGTACACAAAGTTTTCATTGAGCAAAAATGTTTCTTTTGCAGCTAATACACACTTAATATTAATCTACACAATTGTATCCAGGGGTTCTGAAAGGGTTAATTTTTCGAACTATTCATCTGCTTACATTTCAGTTACTGCCTTAATCCAGGTCTAGTTATGTTTGGGTAATTGAGACTGAACTTTAATATACATGATTGAGGTTTTCATAGAAATAACTGTGATAATATCTGGCCTTGCACATAATTGCTGACTATACATACACAAATCTTTGCTTAACAATTCTAGTATTTTTGACAGAAATAGTATTGTTTAATCAGTCAGTTTGAACACGGATCAAACCCAGGACCTTCTATGTCAAGTAAAACCTCAAACATGCTGGCCTATTATTTAAGCTAAGGGGACAGAAGACAAAGAAAGATTCTCTACCAACTAAATTCACAATAATGTGTCACATTTACGACTCACCAGCTACAGGACTTACAACTCTTTTAATCTCCGTGGAGCAGATTGTCGAAATAAACTTTTTTCTCGGTCTTGGATGATTGAAGAAGATTTGAAGGTATTCTGAGTGAACTACTGTAGTCATGATACAATGTCCTGTACAAACTAATCGTCTCTACATATGGAGCACCAGCAAGGTCACTGCGGACTGATGCACAGGGTTTGGTATGGTGTGTGGTAAACTTGGCACATGCATATTGCTTAAAGAGCTACTTTGTAAAGAAGATTGATGTGCAAGTAACACACACTGTGATGCTGAAATAAAATTTCGAGTGGCTAGGACTTCCCATCGAGTAGACTGGTCACCTGATGCAAGTCTTTTTAGTTCACGCCACTTCGACGACTTGCGTGTCTCATGATGATGACGACAACACAATACCCAGTCCCTGAGCAGAGAAAATCTCTGACCCAGCCAGGAATCAGACAAAGTTCACTCCACTCATTACCAATTCTGTGATATTGCCTTACCACATCTTAGGTCTCCTATGTGAGTACTGAGACTGTCAAACATCACCAGTCCAAGCTGATATTCTTGACTGCAGAATAATATTAAGGAAGCCTGTAGTAGACCAAGAGCTTGCTGAGATACAAACACTTGTTGTCTGAAGAATAAATTAAGTGAGAAATAGAACACCAAAGCAAATCCACTACAGCATCCAAACCTCAGGATCTGACTTACAATGTGAACAACAAATTAGACTCAGACTGCAGATGCCTTGCTGCCTCAACAATGAAATGGGGTATCCAACAATCATCTGCCTGCAACTGAGGAATTTAAAACTAGGCTGTTGGTTGTATCACCTTTTAAGTGTCTGACCAAGAGGTAAGCAGACAAGAAAGAAGATGTTTTTGATTTGCTCAAGAACCTGGACTGCATATTATAGTCAATATGCATAGCTGCTTTTTAATTTTAGTTGAAAATCGATCTCATTAGTCTGTGTCCTCTTTTTGGCGACATACGATCATAAAATAAAATTCTGATGTTCCAAATATTTCTATTTTACAGGATGCTGTCTGTACAATGTAACTATTAGTTCTTACTAGGAAAAGAGGTAGCTATATCCGTGTTTATTTGCGTATACTTTCTCTGAGCTTTTTGAGTCCAAACCTGATAAGAATGGAGTAGGAGCTGCTGCTTCTGAAATATTTGTAATCTGTCTGCCTTTAACATACACTTCCCATTGCTGATGATAGTAAAATAAAAAACAATATAACTGAACACATAAAATTTTATATCCACTAAACTTTTACTTTTATCATCTGGAAGTTGTTTCTCTATAGCATAATTCTTCAGAACCACTTGAAAATGACTTACCAGAATGGTCAAGGCAGTAGTGGACTAAAGGATTTACAGAACAACTGGTGTGGTTTTACAGTAATTAAATTAATCCCATCGCTACATCAGTAATAAGTTATATTTATAACTGTCCAACAATACAAAATTACAATTACTTCATAAAATAATATTCCGTTCCATTAAAATGAAGACATACTCCATAATGCACTTTACTGTACATATAAAGTGAATCGAATAATAAATGGCTTTTTCAATTATATCATGATTTAAAATTTATATTATATAAATTATAAACAGTTATATTACACTTATGGGCAGCTGTATTGCACTCACATTATGATGAACTATAATGTTTACAACCTATTCATTTTCAGTCAAAACAGTATGCTAGAAGGAAGTATTTACACACTCCACATAGCAGAAGAATGTGTGATTATAAGCAAGTGATAGTAGCTCAGAATAAGAGAAATTGTAACAAACTCCTCTCATCAGAAAAAATTCCCGTTTGTCGAAATATGTCTCTTACAAAAATGATTTCAGAATTTACAATAAAAGTCCCTATTTTCAGAGACCATAAATTCTTTTTGTTTTGTAAAATATGAAATTCTTTAGAAAGTCTACGAAATTTTCATATCAAGGCTGTGAAATTATGGAAAAATTTAAGCCAATATTCATTTGCAAAGTAGATGATGGCTATGTTACCTAGTGCTAGTTTCATTCTGAGGAAAAATATATCCATTCATTGTGTTGAAGGCCTCAGTCATAAAGTTGTTCAATAACTTTTACCAAAGTGTCTTGGAAATATGCTCAAGGTGATTATATACACATGTACATGTAGACTATTGTATGTGATAGACCCTTAGGCTGCAGACATCCTGGTACAGCTTTAGAGCAGGTCTTGAAAGGGCAATAGATGGATCTGGAGGCCATGGTTAGTACAGCACCTCCTTGCGTCTACCATCTGTAAAAAAAGAAAAAGAAATGCTGGACAACTTGTACTGACTGCTGCAAGCTGTTGTTGACTCTGCTGTAATTACTGAGGGAGAATCGTCAGTTGATTTTAGTTTGAAAATGGCAAAGCAACCAATAGTGATTAGCTGCTGCGTGGGAGCCCCCTGTAATTCATAAATACGAAGTATCATCAGTGGTTTCATGATGAAGGTATGTTTTTCCCAGAATTAAAATGTCAGATTTTTAATCGACAGAACTTGATAGAAATATGAAGCAATAATTGTAGCCTTAAACTATTTTTGGTAGGCATTAGTAAACTGCAGTACACACTGATTGCTACATCTACATTACAAATCACTGAAGTGCATGGCATAGGCTACTAGCTATTTGACTATGTTGTTGTTGTTGTGGTCTTCAGTCCTGAGACTGGTTTGATGCAGCTCTCCATGCTACTCTATCCTGTGCAAGCTGCTTCATCTCCCAGTACCTACTGCAACCTACATCCTTCTGAATCTGCTTAGTGTATTTATCTCTTGGTCTCCCCCTACGACTTTTACCCTCCACGATGCCCTCCAATACTAAATTGGTGATCCCTTGATGCCTCAGAACATGTCTTACCAACCGATCCCTTCTTCTGGTCAAGTTGTGCCACAAACTTCTCTTCTCCCCAATCGTATTCAATACTTCCTCATTAGTTATGTGATCTACCCATCTAATCTTCAGCATTCTTCTGTAGCACCACATTTCGAAAGCTTCTATTCTCTTCTTGTCCAAACTATTTACCGACCATGTTTCACTTCCATACATGGCTACACTCCATACAAATACTTTCAGAAATGACTTCCTGACACTTAAATCTACACTCGATGTTAACAAATTTCTCTTCTTCAGAAACGCTTTCCTTGCCGTTGCCAGTCTACATTTTATATCCACTCTACTTCGACCATCATCAGTTATTTTGCTCCCCAAATAGCAAAACTCCTTTACTACTTTAAGTGTCTCATTTCCTAATCTAATACCCTCAACATCACCCGACTCAATTCGACTACATTCCATTATCCTCATTTTGCTTTTGTTGATGTTCATCTTATATCCTCCCTTCAAGACACCATCCATTCCATTCAACTGCTCTTCCAAGTCCTTTGCTGTCTCTGACAGAATTACAATGTCATCGGCGAACCTCAAAGTTTTTACTTCTTCTCCATGAATTTTAATACCTACTCCGAATTTTTCTTTTGTTTCCTTTACTGCTTGCTCAATATACAGATTGAATAACATCGGGGAGAGGCTACAACCCTGTCTCACTCCTTTCCCAACCACTGCTTCCCTTTCATGCCCCTCGACTCTTATAACTGCCATCTGGTTTCTGTACAAATTGTAAATAGCCTTTCGCTCCCTGTATTTTACCCCTGCCACCTTTAGAATTTGAAAGAGAGTATTCCAGTCAACATTGTCAAAAGCTTTCTCTAAGTCTAGAAATGCTAGAAACGTAGGTTTGCCTTTCCTTAATCTTTCTTCTAAGATAAGGCGTAAGGTTAGTATTGCCTCACGTGTTCCAGTATTTCTACGGAATCCAAACTGATCTTCCCCGAGGCTGGCTTCTACTAGTTTTTCCATTCGTCTGTAAAGAATTCGCGTTAGTATTTTGCAGCTGTGGCTTATTAAACTGATTGTCCGGTAATTTTCACATCTGTCAACACCTGCTTTCTTTGGGATTGGAATTATTATATTCTTCTTGAAGTCTGAGGGTATTTCACCTGTTTCATACATCTTGCTCACCAGATGGTAGAGTTTTGTCAGGACTGGCTCTCCCAAGGCCGTCAGTAGTTCCAATGGAATGTTGTCTACTCCGGGGGCCTTGTTTCGACTCAGGTCTTTCAGTGCTCTGTCAAACTCTTCACGCAGTATTGTATCTCCCATTTCATCTTCATCTACATCCTCTTCCATTTCCATAATATTGCCCTCAATTACATCGCCATTGTATAGACCCTCTGTATACTCCTTCCACCTTTCTGCTTTCCCTTCTTTGCTTAGAACTGGGTTTCCATCTGAGCTTCTGATATTCATACAAGTGGCTCTCTTTTCTCCAAAGGTCTCTTTAATTTTCCTGTAGGCATTATCTATCTTACCCCTAGTGAGATAAGCCTCTACATCCTTACATTTGTCCTCTAGCCATCCCTGCTTAGCCATTTCGCACTTCCTGTCGATCTCATTTTTGAGGTGTTTGTATTCCTTTTTGCCTACTTCATTTACTGCATTTTTATATTTTCTCCTTTCATCAATTAAATTCAATATTTCTTCTGTTGCCCAAGAATTTCTACTAGCCCTCGTCTTTTTACCTACTTGATCCTCTGCTACTTCACTACTTCATCCCTCAGAGCTACCCATTCTTCTTCTACTGTATTTCTTTCCCCCCATTCCTTTCAATTGTTCTCTTATGCTCTCCCTGAAACTCTGTACAACCTCTGATTTAGTCAGTTTATCCAGGTCCCATCTATTCCCACCTTCAGTTTTAATCTACAGTTCATAACCAACAGATTGTGGTCAGAGCCCACACATGCCCCTGGCAATGTCTTTCAATTTAAAACCTGGTTCCTA
The DNA here is from genome assembly GCF_023898315.1 of Schistocerca nitens. NCBI lineage: Eukaryota > Metazoa > Arthropoda > Insecta > Orthoptera > Acrididae > Schistocerca > Schistocerca nitens. The sequence continues at coordinate 782,408,558 of NC_064618.1, forward strand.
AATCTCTGTCTTACCATTACATAATCTATCTGATACCATTACATAATCTATCTGATACCTTCTAGTATCTCCTGGATTCTTCCATGCATACAGCTTTCTTTTATGGTTCTTGAACCAAGTGTTAGCTATGATTAAGTTATGCTCTGTGCTAAATTCTACCAGATGGCTTGCTCTTTCATTTCTTACCCCCAATCCATATTGACCTACTATGTTTCCTTCTCTCCCTTTTCCTACTCTTGAATTCCAGTCACCCATGACTATTAAATTTTTGTCTCCCATCACTACATGAATAATTTCTTTTATCTCATAATAAATTTCATCAATTTCTTCATCATCTTCAGAGTTAGTTGGCATATAAACTTTTACTACTGTAGTAGGTGTGGGCTTCGTGTATCTTGGCCACAATAATGCGTTCACTATGCTCTTTGTAGTAGCTTACCCGCACTCCTTTATTTTTTTTATTCATTATTAAACCTACTCCTGCATTACCCAAATTTGATTTTGTATTTATAACCCTGTATTCACCTGACCAAAAGTCTTGTACCTCCTGCCACCGAACTTCACTAATTCCCACTGTATCTAACTTTAACCTATCCATTTCCCTTTTTAAATTTTCTAACCTACCTGCCCGATTAAGGGATCTGACATTCCACGCTCCGATCTGTTGAACGCCAGTTTTCTTTCTCCTGATAACAACATCCTCTTGAGTAGTCCCCGCCTGGAGATCCGAATGGGGGACTATTTTACCTCCAGAATTTTTTACACAAGAGGACACCATCATCATTTCACCATACAGTAAAGCTGCATGCCCTCTGGATAAATTACGGCCGCAGTTTCCCCTTGCTTTCAGCCGTTTGCAGTACCAGCACAGCAAGGCCGTTTTGGTTAGTGTTACAAGGCCAGATCAGTCAATCATGAAGACTATTGCCCCTGTAAGTACTGAAAAGGCTGCTGCCCTTCAGGAACCACACGTTTGTCTGGCCTCTCAACAGATACCCCTCCGTTGTGGTTGCACCTACGGTACGGCCATCTGTATCGCTGAGGCATGCAAGCCTCCCCACCAACAGCAAGGTCCATGGTTCATGGGGGGGCTAGCAGACAAATTTTGGCCACAAATGCTCTCCTTCCTTGTGCTAATCTCCCTCCTATGTTGTCCCTGCTTCGTCCGTCATTTGTTATTTAGCTTCTAAGGTAGCAGACATCATTCATCTGTTTCATAGTCTCCAATTCTGATGTTTCACTGTTCTCAGTTCTGCTACACCTTACCTCATTATTTTTGTCTGTCTTTAGTGTACTCTCAATCCATAGTGTGTGCTCATTAAGCTCTTGATTCCATTCAACAGGTTCTGCAATTTTTCCTTGTTTTATCTTTGAAGGTTCAACAAATCTACTAAAGACAGTGTCTTCACTACACCTGGCTCTCCACTTTTGGAGTTTTCCACAGTGTGAGGGTTCTTTACTAGACAGAGGACACCTAAAAAACTATGGATGATAAAACCACTTTAAATATCCGCTGCAAGCTGTCAAATTCTTTATTGAAGATGACCTTTATTCTATCATGTATTATATTACATTATGTACTGCATACAGGAACACATTTTGTAATTCATCACATAAATACATTGCTGTTAACAAATGGCTTTTAAGTTCTTGTTTAATGTATGTAGCAGGATAATCTGTCCTTGCTTCCACAGACTTAAACATAGGTGTTATAAAAATGGGGCAAGAGGCAACGCTCAAAGAACAGGCTTACACCGTTGCATTTTATAGTATGTCTATGTATACAAGCATAGAGAGCTACAGTTGTATAACAACAGTATTGCACAATTAAGTACCTGTCATTATTATTGATGAAAAATATTTCATAGTCTAAGTTAAGATTACTTACAACAGTGTTGCTAGTACAATTACGTCTGATTGATGGCACAGACAGTGGCATTAGACGTTTGCTGATGATGCTGTAGTCTGCAGAAAAGTAGTATCACATGAAAGTTGTGAACAAATCAATGACGATTTGCAGAAAATAAATGCATGGTGTAATGACTGGCAGTTATCTCTCAATATTAGTAAGTGTAGCCTACTGCATATAACAAGGCAAAAATCCCCATTAATGTACGAGTACAAAATAAATGCCCAGTCTTTTGAAGCGGTAACATCCGTAAAGTATCTGGGTGTGACTATTCGAAATGATTTCAAATAGAATGATCATATCACATACGTAACGGGTATGGTGAACCCTAGATTGTTGTTTATTGGTAGAATCCTGAAGCGATGCAGTCCTTCAACAAAGGAAATAGCTTAAAATACGTTAGCTTGTCCAGTCTTGGGATATTTTTCGTGTGTATGGGACCCTTACCAGTTGGGTCTGATCTGAGAGATTGAGAAGGTCCAAAGAAGACTGGCAAAATTCGTGACTGGTACATTTAGCCATCGTGAGAGTGTTACAAATCTCATAGAAAGTTTGAAGTGGGACACACTTGCAGATACACGGCGCACTAAATGGAAGGGGCTACTCCCTGAATTCCGAAATCCTATCTTCACCGAGGATGTGGAGCATATATTATTACCACCAACTTTCAAATCGCGCAATGATCACCATTCAAAGACAAGGCAATTAGAGCTCATACTGAGGCATTCAGTTGTATTTCCCCCGCACAATCTGTGAGTGGAACGGGGGGGGGGGGGGGGGGGGGATATGACTATGGTGCAAATTGTGCCCTCTGCCACACACCCCTTGGTGGCTAGCACAGTATATATGTATATGTAGATGCATTCATTATTGTTGCATAAAATATATCAAGGTCTTGTTAAAAATTATGCCAGTGGTGAAAGTGGTCTCTTACGTTTGTTAGTTGTTGTGTTACATAAATACCCACAATAATGTCACCATTAGAATGAAGTACAATGGTTGTTACCGTATTAAATATAGTGTGATTTCATAACATTGTCATAACAGTACAAGGCAGTCCCTTGTGTTCATTAATTCAAAAGGAACTGCAGTTGCTTGAAAACCTTGTCATGTACATCTGTTGAAATTGTTTACATAAACGTCCTTAATACAATGGATTACAATAGTTATTGTTGTATAAAATATACAGTTATTCTGTAATAATCTTCTTTGTTAGCTATAAAAGTGACCCCTTGTATTCATTTTGTTAATGTGGTAATTTAAAATTCAGATTAATATCACAAATATAATGTTGTACAACGGACATTACCACACAAAAAATAAAGCTCTGCAGCACTGCTAGATATTATGGAGGTTCATTTGCTCATATGGTGCTTAAAGTATGACTAAAGTTTTCCAAAGACCTTCTGTTTGTCAAATCTGTCTAGTTGTTTAATATTTGTGAGGGCTGTTTTTTCAGATGCTGGCATATTTAAACACCTGCAAAATGTTTCTGGTTTTTCCTTATTAGCTCAATATAAAATTTTAATTTTTTTGTTTGAACCTAATATGGTGTGGATGTTTTCTCTCAAATGTGAGATCTTTTAATCAGTCTTCTTACTGCCATGATTTCCTCTCCTGTCACTATCTTCATCTCAGAGTAGCACTTGTCAACTACATCCTCAATTATTTCCTGGGTATATTACAATATCTGTCTTCCTCTGCAGTTTCTGCCCTCTACAACTCCCTCCAGTACCATGGAAGTCATTCCTTCATGTCTTAACATATGTCCTATCCTTCTGTCCCCTCTTCTCAGTGTTTTCTACACATTTCTTTCTTCTCTGGTTCTACAGAGAACCTACTATTCCTTACCTTATCAGTCCACCTGATTTTCAACATTCATCTGGAGCACCACATCTCAAATGCTTCATTTCTCTTCTGTTCTGGTTTCCCCCTCAGTCAGTGATTCACTACCATACAATGCTGTGCTCCAAATGTACTATCTCAGAAATTTCTTCCTCAAATTAAGGCCTATGTTTGACACTAGTAGACTTCTACTGGCCAGGAAAGCCCCTTTTGCCATTGCTAGTTGATTTTGAGGTCCTCCTTGCTCCATCCATCACTGCTTATTTTGCTTCCTAGGTAGCAGAAGTCCTAAACTTCATCTATTTTGTGACCATCAATCCCGATAAGTTTCTTGCTGTTCTCATTTCTGCTACCTGTCACAACTTATTTCTTTCTTTGATTGACTCTCAATTCATATTCTGTACTCCTGAGACTGTTCATTCCATTCAAGAGATCATGTACTTTTTCTTCACTTCCACTTAGGATAGCACTTCTTTGATGTACAGATTGAACAATAGGGAAAAAGACAACATACCTGTCTTACACTGTATTTAACCCAAGCACTTTGTTCTTATCATACACTCTTATTATTCCCTCTTTGTTCTTATACATATTGTGCATTACCCACCCCCTCCCTATAGCTTACCCCTATTTTTCTCAGAATTTCGAACATCTTGTACCATATTACATTATCAAACACTTTTTCCAGGTTCACAAATCACATGAGCATATCTTGATTTATCAAACAACTTTCCTTCTCTTAATATTGTCTCGATTTTTCTTCTTTCTTTCTTTAGTCCATTATCAACCACAATGTCAGAAATGCTTCTCTCATGCCTTTACTTTTCCTAAAGCCAAACTGATTGTCATCTAACACATCCTCAATTTTCTCTTCCATTCTTCTGTATATTATTCTTGTCAGCAACATGTATGCATGAGCTGTTAAGCTGATTTTGCAATACATCTTGCACTTGTCAGCTCTTGCAGTCTTCAGAACTGTGTGGGTGATACTATTCCGAAGTCAGACAATATGTCGCCAGACTCTTATATTCTACTCACCAACATGAAAAGTTTTTTTTTTTTTGCCCCTTTCCTCAATGATTTTAGAAATTCTGATGGAATGTTATCTATCCCTTCTGCCTTACTTGATTTTATATCCTCCATGGGTCACTTAAATCCAATACTGGATGCCAACTCTTCTAAATTGATTCCTGTTTTTGCTTCTATCACATCAGACAAAACTTCTCCCTCATAGAGGCCTTAAATGTACTATTTCCATCTATCCACTCTCTCCTCAGCATTTAACAGTGGAATTCCTGTTGCACTCCTTAACATTAGCACCCTTGCTTATAATGTCACAAAGTTTTTTTGACTTTCCTATTTGCTGAGTCGGTCCTTCTGACAATGATTTCTTTTTCAATTTCTTCAGACTTTTCATGCAGCCATTTCATCTTAGCTTCCCTGCACTTCCTATTTATTTCATTTCTCAGTGATTTGTATTTCTGTGTTCCTGAATTTCCCTGAACATTTTTGTACTTTCTGCTTTCATCTATCAACTGAAGTATTTCTTCTGCATCCATGGTTACTTCACAGTTACCTTCTTTGCACCTATGGTTTTCTTTCCAACTTCTGTGATTGCCCTTTTTAGAGATTTCCATTCCTCTTAAACTGTACTACCTACTGAGCTATTCATTACTGGTGTACCTATAGCCTTAAAGAACTTCAAGCGTATCTCCTCATTCCTTAATACTTCCATATCCTACTTCTTTGTGTATTGATTCTTCCTGGTTAAGGTCTTAAACTTCAGCCTACTCGTCATCACTACTACATTGCGATGTGAGTCTATATCTCCTCCTAGGTATGCCTTACAATCCAATATCTGACTACAGAATTTGCATTTGACCATGATGTAATCTAACTGAAATCTCTCCATATCACCCAGCCTTTTCCAAGTATACCACCTCCTCTTGCGATTCTTGAAGTGATTATTCTCTATTACTATCTGAAATTTGTAATGGAACTCAATTAGTTGCTCTCCTCTCTCATTCCTTGTTCCAAGCCCATATACTCCAGTAACATTTTCTTCTACTCCTTCTCCTACAAATGCATTCTAGTCCCCCATGACTATTAGATTTTCCACCTCCCTTTACGAACTGTATTACCCTTTCAGTATCCTCATATTTTTTCTCTATCTCTTTGTATTCTCACAATCCATTTTCTGCTGCTGTTGATATTACACTATACTCAGCTGACCAGAAATCCTTGTCTTATTTCCATTTCACTTCAATGACCCCTACTATGTTCAGATTAAGCCTTTGTTAAATCTTAGTGTATATTTTAAGGAACGTTTCAGAGGGTGAGAAATAAACCATTAACATGATGCACATAGGCTGAGAGAAGACAGACACTCTGCATTAGACATAAACAAAACATTAAAAATTTTACACCCAACTAGTTAGGGAAAACCATGAACATTTTGGAGGGGATCAAAGTATAGTCATATTTTAAGTACCAGATGAAGCAGCAGATACAAGTGACTGCTTTTACCATCATGACGTCTGGCAGTGCTGTGGAGCTACATTCTTTTGTTTGGTAGTGTCTGTAGTACTATATTAAATTTGTGATGTTAATTTGAATTTTAAATGTGAATTAGTAGAATCAACACAGGGGACATCCAATTTTTGTAACAAGGGTTTTGAACAACGGTAATAAAATTTTAAGTACCATGTTAACTAATGAACAGGACGGACAACTACTTACTACAATTACAATGTTGTGAAACCTCATTATGTTTTACATAGTAATGACCATTGTAGTTTATTATACTGGTGACATGACTGTCAATATTTTAAGTATCATACAAACAAAATAACATGAGAGAAGACTTTTACCACTGGTAAAATTTTTAACAAAACACATACACTTTGTGCAGCAATAAAGAGTAGAATTTATTGTACTAGTAACATTACTGCAAGTAATTTTAACTCCATTACATAATTTGCCTATTAAAAATAATTACAGGAATGTACTGCACGCAATACTGTCATCAGATGCCTGTAACTCTCTCTGCTGGTGTACATTACCTCTGTGCAAAATGCCACTGTCTAAACATATTCTGTAACTGTTGCCTGTTCACAATGTTTTGCAGTGATTGTGCTTAAGTCTGTGGAGGAGAAAGTATATGTTGTGTTGCTAAGCACATTAGCAAGCAATTTAGTTACAAGATGTTTTACAAAATGTCTTCCTATGTGCAGTATGTAATGTGCAAGATTATATTGCAAATTTTTGATATCTGAATGTCTGGGAACCAATGTCTACTCCCATGTAGCACTAAATAATTTTTAATGATATGGATATAATACAGGGAAACATTCCACATGGGAAAATATATCTAAAAACAAAGATGATGTGACTTACCAAACGAAAGCACTGGCAGGTCGATAGACACACAAACAAACACAGACATACACACAAAATTCAAGCTTTCGCAACCAACAGTTGCTTCATCAGGAAAGAGGGAAGGAGAGGGAAAGACGAAAGGATGTGGGTTTTAAAGGAGAGGATAAGGAGTCATTCCAATCCCGGGAGCGGAAAGACTTACCTTAGGGGGGAAAAAGGACAGGTATACACCGCGCACACACCCATATCCAACCACACATACACAGACATACAGAGTGTTGTTTGAAAAGTTCTCAGAATGACCATGAGAGGTCAGCGTTAGCGCAACTAGTCGTTCACGTGATGTTCATTGGGCTGTTGCCTGTAAACATGCGCCATGTCAGTGCTCTTGGAAGAGAGCTGTGTCAGTGTCATGGCTCTGTTATTCACACGTAGTGATTTGTGAAGATGGAAAAAAATTGAGATTTGAGCAGTGATTAAGTACTTCATAGCGAATGGTATGAAAGCAGACTGCTTGTGTCTGTGTATGTGCGGTTGGATATGGGTGTGTGTGCGAGTGTATACCTGTCCTTTTTTCCCCCCTAAGGTAAGTCTTTCCGCTCCCAGGATTGGAATGACTCCTTACCCTCTCCCTTAAAACCCACATCCTTTCGTCTTTCCCTCTCCTTCCCTCTTTCCTGATGAAGCAACCGTTGGTTGCGAAAGCTTGATTTTTGTGTGTATGTCTGTGTTTGTTTGTGTGTCTATCGACCTGCCAGTGCTTTCGTTTGGTAAGTCACATCATCTTTGTTTTTAGATAAATAATTTTTAAATATGACACACATCACTGATGCAGCTGTAAGTAATGCAAAAGCCATCACATGCAAGAGGGTAGATGCAATGGACAAAGCAGTATCTGGGACAATACAGGGTTATTCGTAAGCATATAGAATTGCTGCATGAAAACTACAAGATATATAGAAAAATGACACGTACAAGCGCGTAAAGCACCTGTGCAAGTTTTAATTCACTGTGCACATTTTGGTGTAGTTGCAGTTACACCACTAGAGGGCAGGCATGTTGGAACATGTATACAAATCATTACTCCATATCGTTATATTGAATTCATTCATGCTAGTGAATGGTTTTGAATGTCAGTCTGCTGAGTTTGTGCCTTCCAGGTCAACTGCAATGAAGACTTCAGTGAACTGCACATGATGTTCACTGTATCAGAACGGTGTCTATATTGGGCACCTATAATGTGAGTTACAAGTAAAATGGAGTGATGCTCTACACACTGTCATTTACCAAATTTCTTTATATCCTGTACAGGGTGGCACACAAATAACCGGCCAAAGTAAAGACTGCTCACCAGTTACACACAAATAAATGCCTGCCACGAGTAGATACAACAGCAAATCAATAAACATGTAACAGTTAGGTGGTAAGGAAATAACAAATAAGCTAATGCTGCTGTTGTACCTACTCTTGGCAGGCAACATTAGTGTGTAATTAGTGAGTAGTCTGTACTTGGGACTGGTTTTTCGTGCTCCAGCCTTTAGTTTAAGTGCATTTGTCATTTGAAACCCCAGAGGTACTGAATAGTTTTAATTACAGTGCTGGTACTTCAGCAGAATGTGAGCTGTATGGGAGCGAAACTTGGTACATATTCTAATGCCTTAAAGTGAAATGATTTACACTGGAAAAAAATAGTTCATATGAGTGTTGTTTGAAAAGTTCTCAGAATGACCATGAGAGGTCAGCGTTAGCGCAACTAGTCCTTCATGTGATATTCATTGGGCTGTTGTCTGTAAACATGCGCCATGTCAGTGCTCTTGGAAGAGAGCTGTGGCAGTGACATGGCTCTGTTATTCACGCGCAGCGATTTGTGAGGATGGCAACAAATTGAGATTTGAGCAGTGATTAAGTACTTCATAACGAATGGTATGAAAGCAAAGGACGTTCATGCTGATTTCCAGAATACACCGAGAGACTCTGCTCCTTCATATTCAACTGTTGCAAAATGGACAAATGAATTTAAATTTGGTTGGGAGAAATTGGATGATTATCTGCATAGCGGTCGGTCAAGATGTGTCACTACTCCAGAAATCATTGCAAAAGTGCACAAAATGGTCATGGAGGATCGCCGATTGAAAGTGCGTGAAATTGCTCACGCTTGCCAGATGCCATCTGAAAGGGTATATCACATTTTAACTGAAGAATTATAAATGAAAAAATTATCTGTAAAATGGGTGCCACGAGTCTTGGATGCTGGATCAAAAACGCATGAGAATGGACATACGGGGACAATTTTTGGTCCATTTTAGGAGAAACAAACAAGATTTTTTGCACTGGTTTGTGACCACAGATGAAACTTGGGTGCACTACTATACCCCAGAAAGAAAACGAAAAGTCAAAGCAGCGGACACATGCTGATTCTCCACCACCAAAGAAAGCAAAGACAATCCCTATGGTGAGAAAAGTCATGGAATCAGTGTTCTGGGATGCGAAGGCAATTCTGTTGGTAGATTGTCTCCCCAATGGGCAAACAATTACTGGAGAATGAAACTTCCTGGCAGATTAAAACTGTGTGCCGGACCGAGACTCGAACTCGGGACCTATGCCTTTCGCGGGCAAGTGCTCTACCAACTGAGCTACCCAAGCACGACTCAAGACCCATCCTCATAGCTTCAGGAAGTTTCATAGCAGCGCACACTCCGCTGCAGAGTGAAAATCTCATTCTGGAAACATCCCCCAGGCTGTGGCTAAACCATGTCTCCGCAATATCCTTTCTTTCAAGAGCGCTAGTTCTGCAAGGTTCACAGGAGAGCTTCTGTAAAGGTTGGAAGGTAGGAGACGAGGTACTGGCAGAAGTAAAGCTGTGAGGACGGGGCGTGAGTCGTGCTTGGGTAGCTCAGTTGGTAGAGCACTTGCCCGCGAAAGGCAAAGATCCCGAGTTCGAGTCTCGGTCCGGCACACAGTTTTAATCTCCCAGGAAGTTTCATATCAGCGCACACTCCACTGCAGAGTGAAAATCTCATTCTGGAATTACTGGAGAATACTATGCTAACCTCCTGGACAATCACCAGTTTTCTCCTCCGATTGTGAAAACATTCTGTTGGCACCTACCTACATAGGGAGAAATGATCATGACGATAAAATAAGAGAAATCAGGGCTTGCACAGAAAAATTTAAGTGCTCGTTTTTCCCGCATGCCGTTCGAGAGTGGAATGGTAGAGACAGCTTGAAGGTGGTTGTTCATTGGACCCTCTTCCAGACACTTAACTGTGAATAGCAGAGTAATCACGTAGATGCAGATGTGAGACAAATTAAAACAAAAGATATGCGTAAAAAGACCAGGTTTAGCAAGGAAGAAAGTCATCCTCCAGCAAGACAATGCACACCCGCACACATGTGCTGTCGCCATGGCAAAATTACACGAACTAACGTATGAATTTTTGCGACACCCGTCTTATTCACCTGATATGGCTCCGTCAGACTTTCATCTTTTCCCAAAACTGAAAATTTTTCTTGGTGGACGAAGATTCATTTCAAATGAGGAATTGATAGCCAGAGTTGACTATTACAAGGTGATCAAAAAGTCAGTATTAATTTGAAAACTTAATAAACCACGGAATAATGTAGATAGAGGGGTAAAAATTGACACACATGCTTGGAATGACATGGGGTTTTATTTGGGGAGGAAAAAAACCACAAAATGTCAGAGAGATGATGCGTGAAAGATCACTTGCACGTGTCGTTTCATGATGATCGTGAGCTCAGCCACAACTTTCGTCATGCTTGGCCTCCCAGATCCCCAGACCTCAGTCCATGTAATTATTGGCTTTGGGGTTACCTGAAGTCGCAAGTGTATCATGATTGATCGACATCTCTAGGGATGCTGAAAGACAACATCCGACGCCAATGCTTCACCATAACTCCGGACCTGCTTTAAAGTGCTGTTCACAACATTATTCTTCGACTACAGCTATTGTTGAGGAATGGTGATGGACATATTGAGCATTTCCTGTAAAGGCATGGCTGTGCGTCCTGTGCGGCTGCCTCGAGTCGACTAAGCCTGCTGTTGCCTCACGAGCGAGACTGGGCCCCCAGCAGATGTGGCTCCTGATAAAAGCGCCCAGCCAGCCAATCAGCGCACAGCCGGATGGGCGTTGCCGGCCGGAAGTTAGTCTTTTGCAGCGGATCGCGCTCTGTTAAAACTAGAGCACGATCCGGCGCGGCCAAGCGGCAGCGAGGGGAACTCGTTTCAAGGTCACCCGCCTTGTCTTTCTTTGTCATGCTAATTATTGCTATTCTGATCAGATGAAGTGCCATATGTCAGACATTTTTTTTAACTTTTGTATTTTTTTTTATTCTAATAAAACCCCATGTCATTCCAAGCATGTGTGTCAATTTGTACCTCTCCATCTTCATTATTCCGTGATTCATTAAGTTGTCAAATTTATACTGACTTTTTGATCAACCGGTATTTCGCAGGCCCGGAGGAAACTCATTTTCGAGATGGGATGAAGGCACTGGAACATCAATGGACCAAGTGCATTAATCTACAAGGAGACTACATTGAAAAATAAAGTTTCTGTGATGTAAGTAATTGAAACTTCCTGGCAGATTAAAACTGTGTGCCCGACCGAGTCTCGGTCGGGCACACAGTTTTAATCTGCCAGGAAGTTTCATATCAGCGCACACTCCGCTGCAGAGTGAAAATCTCATTATGTAAGTAATTATTTTCAATTCCATTCCGAGAACTTTTCAAACACCACCCTCGTACTTTGGCCACGAGATGTAGATATGTAATGGATTAGGAACGGAAAGTGAGCAGAACAGATTAAACAAGTGAGTACATAATGATGATTTTATTATTAACTGCCGATTACACAATTTGTTCAATATGTGCATTGGAGACGTTGGCGTGATCCTACACAGCGCCAGATTTGCACCTGGTGGCCAAAATTGGAACTATTTTTTTTTGTTTTGTTTAAGCATAAATCGCTTCTGCATTAACACATTAGCAGATCTACCTAGTTCTTTTGCTATACAATAATTACAGCCTACAATGAAAAACCTCTGTGAGTAGCTGCACTTTAATCATAACCACCCGTTCTTGTGGATAAACTTGTACTGATGGCTCTTGGCTATATTACGGTCCAACAACGCGCGGGTTGAGGAGAGGCTCACCGGTGGCAAGAGTGCGCTCCTCGGCGAACCCAGAGGTGGACGAGGCGGGGCTGGAGGAGGGCAGGCGGTCGCGGGAGCGCTGCCCGAAGTGCAGCGTGTAGTCCGGCACGGGCACCGGCGGCATCTCCAGGTCGGCGTCCGAGTCCGGCCTGGCGTGGCGGCGCGGCAGCTCCTCAGGCGGCGCCAGGTAGCTCCAGGGCAGCAGGCTGCGCAGCTGCTCGGGAGGCAGCCGATGCGCGCCGCCGCGCCCGTCGTCTCTCCTGCAACAAGCGCATAGTGCGTCTACTGTGACTACAAACGTCTCACATCTTCCTACTACACTACTGGCCATTAACATTGCTACACCAAGAAGAAATGCTGATGAGAAACGGCTATTCACTGGACAAATATATTATACTAGAACTCATATGTGATTACATTTTCACGCAATTTGGGTGCGTAGATCCTGAGAAGCCAGTACCTAGAACAACCAAATCTGGCCGTAATAACGGCCTTGATACGCCTGGACATTCAGTCCAACAGAGCTTGGTTGGCGTGTACAGGTACAGCTGCCTGTGCAGCTTCAACGCGATACCACAGTTCATCAAGAGTAGTGACTGGCGTATTGTGACGAGCCAGTTGCTCGGCCACCATTGACCAGACGTTTTCAATTGGTGAGAGATCTGGTGAATGTGCTGCCCACGGCAGCAGTCGAACATTTTCTGTTTCCAGAAAGGCCCGTACAGGACCTGCAACATTCTGTCGCGCATTATCCTGCTGAAATGTAGGGTCTCGCAGGGATCGAATGAAGGGTAGAGCCACGGGTCGTAACACATCTGAAAACTAACGTCCACTGTTGAAAGTGCCATCAGTGCGAACAAGAGGTGACCGTGACGTGTAACCAATGGCACCCCATACCATCACGCCGGGTGATACGCCAGTATGGCTATGACGAATACACGCTTCCAATGTGCGTTCACCGCGATGTCGCCAAACACGGATGCGACCATCATCATGCTGTAAACAGAACCTGGATTCATCCGAAAAAATGACGTTTTGCCATTCGTGCACCAGGTTCGTCGTCAAGTACACCATCGCAGGCGCTCCTGTTTGTGATGGAGCGTCAAGGGTAACCGCAGCCATGTTATCCGAGCTGATAGTCCCTGCTGCTGCAAACGTCGTCGAACTGTTCCTGCACAGATGGTAGTTGTCTTGCAAACGTCCCCATCTGTTGACTCAGGGATCGAGACGTGGCTGCACGATCCGTTACAGCCATACGGATAAGATGCCTTTCATCTCGACTGCTAGTGATACGAGGCCGTTGGGATCCAGCACGGCGTTCCGTATTACCCTCCTGAACCCACCGATTCCATATTCCGCTAACAGTCATTGGATCTCGATCAACGCGAGCAGCAATGTCGAGACACGATAAACCGTAATCGCGTTAGGCTACAATCCGACCTTTATCAAAAGTCGCAAACGTGATGGTACGCATTTCTCCTCCTTACACGAGGCATCATAACAACGTTTCACCAGGCAACGCCGGTCAACTGCTGTTTGTGTATGAGAAATCGGTTGGAAACTTTCCTCATATCAGCACGTTGTAGGTGTCGCCACCGGCGCCAACCTCGTGTGATACTCTGAAAAGCTAATCAGTTGCATATCACAGCATCTTCTCCCTGCCGGTTAAATTTCGCGTCTGTAGCACGTCTTCGTGGTGTAGCAATTTTAATGGCCAGTAGTGTATATAACACACGTCCCTCCTACTGATCCTCCGGCAGACACGATTAGAATTGTGGACTTACACACGAAACCAACTTCCGCATCATGAGTCACTTCCAAGTAACACAGATCGACGAAATTTGGGCCCTTACAGAGGAAGAGACTGCTGGTCTAGTACTGAACGTGACTGAAAAATATACGCGACGAGACGAACAGAAATTACGCTTTTATTCAAACAAGTCACTGCGATTCATGATTGCACTCTGGACATAACAAATGGTGGGACATTGTTCTTAACAGGGTGTGCGATCACCGGCGATGGCCATGCGTACTCCGCAATGCCCTTCCATGCTGGCCGCAAGGTCGATAAGGGGTTCTCGTGTAAGGCGTTCAATTCCCACTCCACTGCGATTGACAGCTGCTGAATGCTCGTTGCTGCATGTGGATATGCTGCAGTACATCTCCCCAACACACCCCACACGTACTCAATGAGATTTCATTCGGGGAATGGAGAGGCCCGCTAAACATCCTCTCGTTTCAAGAGCTCCTCCTATCAGTGCTGTTCGATGCGGTCGTGCATTGTCATCCACTGAACTGAAGTGAGGGCCGAATGTACCTCTGAAAGATGTACGTGGGGGAAACAATACAATGTCACAGTAATGTCGACCGGTGAGTGTGCCATGCTCAATGATCTGGAAGTCAGTATGCCCACGCAATATTATCCCTCCCTACACCATAACGCAAGGACCACCAAAACGATTATGTTCAACAATGTCGGACGTTTCCAAGAATGTCGATAGGTGGAAACGCGTAATTCACCCAAGAACACTGTCAAAAATGATCGTATTGCTGTCCCAGGTGTTACGGTGAGCGAAGCTGTTGCGTCGAAGTACTGACCTTCGAATCTTTGAGCGTGGAACGCTCACTGGTCGACTTTGTCACATTGTACCTCTTCCCACGTGAATCTTTCCAGTTGTTCATTCGGCTCCGACTTCATTTTTATGAATTACAGTGCGCATCTGCATAGAACAGCAGAGGTGCAGCAGCTCTTGGAATGACAGGATATTCGTCGCATTGACTGGCCTGTCCATTCGCGCGGCGTAAATCCCATGGTGCACGTGATGATGATGCTGATACTGATGATTGGTTTGTGGGGCGCTCAAGTGCGAGGTCATCAGCGCCCATACAAAGTCCCCATTGTGACACAGTCCAATCTAGCCACTGTCACGAATGACGACGATGAAATGACGAGAACAACACGAACACCCAGTCCCCGGCAGAGAAAATCCCCAACCCGGCCGGGAATCGAACCCAGCACCCCGTGATCCACAGGCGGCAACGCTAGCCACTAGACCAAGAGCTGCGGACGCATGGTGCACGTTTGGGATGTGTTGGGGAGGCGAATTGCAGTGCATATACGTGCACCGACGACCATTTAGCAGTTGTCAACCCGACTGGTGGGGTAATTGAACGCCCTAGGAGAACTCCTTACCGTCTTTGTAGCCAGCATTCGAGCACGTTGCAGAGCATACATCACTGTCCGTGGCGATCACAAGGTCTATCAAGAACCACGTCCCTCCTTTTTGTAACGTCCAGCGGACATCACGAACCACGGTGACTTCACTGCAATTATTGTCTTTGCGTAAGTGTGTCATTTCCGTTAGTATCATTCTAAATCTACATCCATACTCCGCAAGCCACCTGACGGTGTGTGGCGGAGGGTACTGTGAGTACCTCTATCGGTTCTCCCTTATATTCCAGTCTCGTATTGTTCTTGGAAAGAAGACTGTCGGTATGCCTCTGTGTGGGCTCTAATCTCTCTGATTTTACCCTCATGGTCTCTTCGCGAGATGTACGTAGGAGGGAGCAATATACTGCTTGACTCCTCGGTGAAGGTATGTTCTCATAACTTCACCAAAAACCCTTACCGAGCTACTGAGCGTCTCTCCTGCAGAGTCTTCCACTGGAGTTTATCTATCATCTCCGTAACGCTTTCGCGATTACTAAATGATCTGTAACGAAGCGCGCTGCTCTCCGTTGGATCTTCTCTATCTCTTCTATCAATCCTACATCGGTGAGCAGTATTCAAGCAGTGGACGAACAAGCGTACTGTAACCTACTTTTGTTTTCGGGCTGCATTTCCTTAGGAATCTTCCAATGAATCTCAGTCTGGCATCTGCTTTAGCGACGATTAATTTTATATGGTCATTCCACTTTAAATCACTCCTAATGCCTACTCCCAGGTAATTTATGGAATTAACTGCTTCCAGTTGCTGACCTGCTATATTGTAGCTAAATGATAAAGGATCTTTCTTTCTTTGTATTCGCAGCACATTACACTTTTCTACATTGAGATTCGATTGCCATTCCCTGCAGATCCTCCTGCATTTCAGTACAATTTTCCATTGTTACAACCTCTCGATATACTACAGCATCATCCGCAAAAAGCCTCCGTGAACTTCCGATGTTATCCGCAAGGTCATATATATATTTATATTGTGAATAGCAACGGTCCTACGACACTCCACAGCGGCACACGTGAAATCATTCTTACCTCGGAAGACCTCTCCATTGAGAATGACATGCTGCGTTCTGTTTAGGAACTCTTCAATCCAATCACACAATTGGTCTGATAGTCCATATGCTCTTACTTTGTTCATTAAACGACTGCGCGGAACTGTATCAAACGCCTTGCAGAAGTAAAGAAACATGGCATCTACCTGGGAACCCGTGTCTATGGCCCTCTGAGTCTCGTGGAAGAATAGCGCGAGCTGGGTTTCACACGATCGTCTTTTTCGAAACCCATGCTGATTCCTGTAAAGTAAATTTCTAGTCTCCAGAAAAGTAATTATACTCTAACATAATACGTGTTCCAAAATTCTACAACTGATCGACGTTAGAGATATAGGTCATTGTATATTTCTTTCATATAACTTCTGTAATACGGTGTAGCAGTGTTATCTATGCTCAGTCCAAGCTTTACCAACCTATGTTAATGGCAGTGACACATAATAGTCACTTTCATCCTTATGTTTCGCACATCACTGTACTTACTGGCTACACGCTCAGCGTACACTATGGGATGTACCGGGTGCGGCACTTAAATCCGGACAATTTTAACTTTTTTAAAAAGCACATTTATTAAAACAAAATACAAATAAAAATGAAAATCCTTTTTCATGTAAGTAGTTTTTCTTTCACGAGTACACTTGATGTAACCCCCTTCAGCCGCCAATGACCGCTTCCAATCTTGTCCTGAAACGATCGCACGCACTCTTTTAAAAGAGCGCTCTCCACATTCGCGAATGCTGCTTCGATAGTGGTGCGTGGAGACGCAACATTAGGGTGCCTCGTCTTACTGGCAACTCTTTCGACTACGCTCCAAACGTAGTAGTCGAGGGGGTTCCAATCCGGGCGATTCGAGGGCCAGAAATCCTTTGACCGCACATGACAACGTTATCCGAGAGCCAGTTTTCGACTAAATGGATCGTATGAGGTCCTTGTCTGCGTTGTTCGCAAGCTGACATTCAATACTGAGGCTAGTTTCCTCAGAGATTGCCCCGGGTCCTCCGAAATCAGTGTCTGAGCCTTTTCGATGGCTGTTCGTGACATGGGTGTCCTCGAATGAGGTTTCCTCGCCGGGTTAGTGGAACCTTTCCGAAGCATTATACTTGGCCACAATATCTTAAATAGTTTATTTCGGGTACCCGAAGAATCGACCATTTCAGTGGGCGAACGCCCAGCGAAAAGACTTTCGATAATTGTGGCTCTTCGGTTGAACTCCGCACCTGTTCATAACACCTCGGCCGTTTTCAGCCTATGGCTTATGGCTTTCAAGAACGCCAATAGCGACCTCCAGCAGAACTACGATATGGCGGGAAATTTAAATTGAAACTTGTCCGGATTTAAGCGTCGCACCTGTTTAGACTGTGGTAACTCACAGGTAATTCTCGTGATGCCACAATGCCAGTGCTACACTCAGTTCCTCCACAGCTTAATGTAATCTAAGTGTAACGCACAATCTATGACGGTTTACAAATTTACACCAATATGTCATACTGTAAATCACACCGTGAACAGCTAGCAAGTTGCGCTTGTGACCTTCAGTAGGTCTCAGGCTCTGACGTCACTAGAAGCAGTCGTAAGCTGCCTTTTACACAGGTCTCACCTTTACCTACCATATTACTGCATGACAGCTTAACACTTATCAACAGCGGAAAATGGCATAATGGGGGTAGAGTTTGTCATGAACAGAAAGATAGGAAAAAGAGTGAGTCAATATGAAAAGTTCAGTAGTGGAATGAATTTCATCACAATCTCTACCAAATCCACATCAGCTAGTTAAATGAGGCACAATTATTTACATCACACGAGAGAATTGAGCAGGTAAGTCAGTATGTAAAACTACACGAAAATCTAATATTCATAGGGTACTGGAACTACACTACTGGCCATTAAAATTGCTACACCAAGAAGAAATGCGGATTATAAACGGGTATTCATTGGACAAATATATTATACTAGAACTGACATGTCATTACATTTTCACACAATTTGGGTGCATAGATCCTGAAAAATCAGTACGCAGAACAACCAACTCTGGCCGTAATAACGGCCTTGATACGCCTGGGCATTCAGTCAAACGGAGCTTGGATGGCATGTACAGGTACAGCTAGTTGCCCATGCAGCTTCAACACGATACCACAGTTCATGAAGAGTAGTGACTGGCGTCTTGTGTCGTGCCAGTTGCTCGGCCACCACTAACCAGACGTTTTCATTTAGTATGAGATCTGGAGAATGTGCTGGCCAGGGCAGAAGTCCAACATTTTCTGTATGCAGAAAGACCCGTACAGGACCTGCAACATGCGGTCGTGCATTATCCTGCTGAAATGTAGAGTTTCGCAGGGATCGAAAGTGCCGTCAATGCAAACAAGAGGTGACCGAGACGTGTAACCAATGGAACTCCATACCATCACGCCGGGTGATACGCCAGTATGGCGATGACGAATACATGCTTCCAATGTGCGTTCAACGCGATGTCGCCAAACACGGATGCAATTATCATGATGCTGTAAACAGAACCTGGATTCATCCGAAACAATGACGTTTTGCCATTCGTGTACCCAGGTTCGTCGTTGAGTGCACCATCGCAGGCGCTCCTGTCTGTGATGCAGCGTCAAGGGTAACCGCAGCCACGATCCGCGAGCTGATAGTCCATGCTGCTGCAAACGTCGTCGAACTGTTCGTGCAGATGGTTGTTGTCTTGCAAACGACCCCATCTATTGACTCAGGGATCGAGACGTGGCTGCACGATCCGTTACAGCCATGCGGGTAAGATGCCTGTCATCTCGACTGATACGAGGCCGTTGGGATCCAGCACGGCGTTCCATATTACCCTCCTGAACCTACCGATTCCATATTCTGCTAACAGTCATTGGATCTCGACCAACGCGAGCAGTAGTGTCGCGATACGATAAATCGCAATGGCGATAGGCTACAATCCGACGACCTTTCTGAGAGTTGGAAACGTAATGGTACGCATTTCTCTTCCTTACACGAGGCATCGCAACAAAGTTTCACCATGCAACGCCGGTCAACTGCTGTTTGTGTATGAGAAATCGGTTGGAAACTTTCCTCACGTCAGCACGTTGTAGGTGTCACCACCGGCGCCAACCTTGTGTGAATGCTCTGAAAAGCTTATCATTTGCATATCACAGCATCTTCTTCCTGTCGGTTAAATTTCGTGTCTTTAGCACGTCATCTTCGTGGTGTAGCAATTTTAATGGCCAGTAGTGTATAATAGGTACAACTATCAGCAAAGGGGCCAGAAGGATGGTATGCGTCCCCCTCCTGGAATATGAGGAACAGATTTCTTGTTAATTACATAGTTCTCACACATTTCTAGAATTGATTGTATGTCATATTACTACAGCATAGATTTAGCACTGGCATCACCATTGAGAAACACTGTGGCTTTAGCACTATTATAGCTTATGTATGTTTGGTTGTCATGCTGTTTACGGTAAATTATTCAGTTTCCTAGACGATTTTTGGAGTCACAGATAATGTGAATCTCTTCAGAACACTGGCGAAATACGGTCCTCCATCTTCTTTCTGTCACTTCTTGTGTCAAGTTGCAGAAAGGGATCGTTCCAACTCCTACTGCAAAGTAAATATGGCTGCAGAATACCTACAGCCCATACGACCGAAACTGCCAAAACGACACCCGCTTCCTATGATGCATAACTTAATCACAACAGTAGTTTACTAAGCTCACCGCACAAAGCATCATTCACACAGTAGCTATTTTGGAGCGGTGCAGAATTGTACCAGGAGGTTATGTCAGTTGTGATACTTCCGCTGGTGGCCACTTTCGCCCACTTCCAGGTCCTTCAGCCCAGGACGAAGTGAAAGTCGGTCCCCATTCAGCGGCAGTGTGAGACGCGGACGTGGGGGCTTTCTGCAGCGGTGCAGGGGTTAAGCTGGCGAATGCCCTCGCATCGCTTTTAAAGAATGGACACCTTGCGAACAGTCTTGTGGGCAATGTGAAGCGTACAGGTAACTGTGAATCTCTGCAATCACTAAAATAGAGCATGGACACAAAAGAATCAAGAATGCTCATGTGGAGGCGTGTGAAACTTCTGGCTGGCTGCAGCCGTTTTCACCTGCCTTAGAAAGCGAGAACATGTCGAGAATTCGAGCACCTCACAGGCACAGGGACGGAGCATAGACACAAAGTGCCAAGAATTCACAAAGGGGTGCATAAGAGACTAAGGAACTGTGGGAGAAGTCAGCCTGCTTAAGAAACGCTTGCTGGAATATAAAGAAGGTTGCTCATAAATCACGAACGTCTCGTAGGCAAAGCACGAACATAAGACTCTTCAAGCTTCATGCAGAAACAGCTACCACAAATAATTGTTTCGTGGCTACTTCCACAGCAACTTAGGGAATGCAGGAAAACATCGAAACAATGTGCGACGAATGCTGCGAGCAGCCTTGACCGTGAAAGCGTGAGGAAGACACCAACCTAGGAATCAAACACCATCCCAAAGAAGGTAGAAAATTTCCACCCTGCACTGGCAAGCGTGGTCATGAAACGCTGATCACTCACAGGGCAGCATTGGAAATTTAATGCGCCAATAGCAAAATTCGAGAGTTTATGAGCTGAGTAGATTGATAAGAAGTGAAGAGACAGTCGGCGAGTCCGTCCAGACGCAAGAGAACGCGGGGCTCTTCCATCCAATGCCTCCAAATGCTTTCAGACACCGTGATATCGCAGCTTCAGCCACGAAATCCACACCAAGCAGTCAACGTGGATACCAGTCCGGGCCGCGTATTTCCTTTTCCGTGCTCAATAAGAAGCAATAGTGCCTTGAATTATGAAATGTTTGTTACGCTAATTTCCTAAACTCGTGTTCATTTCAAGGCGCGCATCCTCCAATCACGCACAGGTTTGAAACGCAAACTGATCTTCCGAACAGGTGATTAAGGAGATGCGTGGAACGTAGGCATGAAGTTCAGACAGTTGTTTCACGCCGTTAGCGTTTCGTTCGTCAGTCACGTTTGTTTTTCATTGACCAACGACTCAGGTTTTTTTTTTTTTTTTTTCTGTGTTTAATATGGAACTTTTGGATGACATACTAAGTGGTCTTGTGGAAAATTACGAAATTATAAAATACAATGGACACAATGATAATTACTAATATAAAATTCAGTGCTTGTGATGGTGAACTGTTGTCATTGTGCACAAAAGTCTACCTCGAGAAAATTACATACGTACATGCCTTTCAGTCCGAGAAAGATTATTTCGAGGAGACTTGCCAGAAGGTTTTTCAACCAAAACTATTTTTGACAAATGACAGCAGCGCTGAAAGGAATGCCTTACGAGCTGTACTTCCGAACAGAAGGTTACTTCTCTGCAAATTTCACGTCAATCAAGCTCTTTGGGGTTGTTTGTGAGAAAATGATCATGACATTATGAAAGACGATCGACAACCTTTCATGAGAAAATACCGAACTGTACTGAATGCACATATAATGCAAGAAACCGAAGTCAGTATGTCTTATTTCCCCCTCGGTTGGCCGTGCGGTCTAACCGCACGGCTTTCCGGGCGGGAAGGAGCGCCTGGTCCCCGACACGAATCCGCCCGGCGGATTTGTGTAGAGGTCCGGAGAACCGGCCAGTCTGTGGATGGTTTTTAGGCAGTTTTCCATCTGCCTCGGCGAATGCGGGCTGGTTCCCCTTATTCCGCCTCAGTTACACTATGTCGGCGATTGCTGCGCAAACAAGTTCTCCACGTACACGTACACCACCATTATTCTACCACGCAAACATAGGGGTTACACTCTTCTGGTGCGAGACGTTCGCTGGGAGGGGGGGGGGGGGTGTCCACCGGGGGCCGAACCGCACAATAACCCTGGGTTCGGTGTGGGGCGGCGGAGGGGTAAGTGGACTGCGGTAGTCGTCGTGGGGTTGTGGACCACTGCGGCTGCGGCGGGGACGGAGCCTCTCCCTCGTTTCTAGGTCCCCGGTTAACATACAATACAATACGTCTGATTTAATAAATGAGCAGAAAGTGAAGAAAAATAAAAAAGCTGGAGAAACACCTAACATGTGTGGGGGCGGCGTGAGGAGTGGTCTTTAGCATATCGCTCCAATATCTTAACACGGGGTAATAACACGCCGACCGGAGTGGCCGAGCGGTTAAAGGCGCTACAGTCTGGAGCCGCACGACCGCTACGGTCGCAGGTTCGAATCCTGCCTCGGGCATGGATGTGTGTGATGTCCTTAGGTTAGTTAGGTTTAAGTAGTTCTAAGTTCTAGGGGACTTATGACCACAGCAGTTGAGTCCCATAGTGCTCAGAGCCATTTGAACCATTTTGGTAATAACACAAATAATTGCTGAGAATCCCCAGTACGAATTTTTAAAGACGTAGTGCTGCAGCGCTGTAAAGTTTTTAATACGTGCTTCTTAGTCAACTTTACCACGAAGCTCTTTGACGCATACCACAAGAAAAGGTAGATTCAGTTTGGCAAGTAGCAATACTGAAAATATTGTACTCGTGGATGACAATACTTACTTCGTGAAAGAGAAGACTGATCAGTACACTGTTTGTTGTTAAATAGCAACGTGTGACTATCCAAATGAAACTGGGGGCCAATTTCGTAAAAATCGGTGTTGCAGAAAAAAGGAAATGCCACTGTACTCTACACATCATTATATTTAAACAATTATTATCGTCAACAAAATCCGCTCTGGGCGATCAATTTTCAGCGTCATTCTTGGAAAATACTATGGGAAACAAGCAGAAATAATGAAAGCAGCCAAACTGACTTTTCTACCACACGAAGCACCGGAAACATTTAAACTTCCAATAAATAGTGAAGAAAGCACCATAACTATCAGTAAAGCACATAATTTCAATTGGAGTACAGCAACAGGTGGTTTCTTCCTGTTCTTCAATCTTGAGACTTGTAGATATCCCATTGCGTTCACTGCATTTTTGTATGATCGAAAACAAAGGGCGATTTCTATATCCGTGGCGCTGGTGTAGACTTGTTTTCCTCAATGGACGGCTCGCGGCACAACACAGAAATAGCGGGAACCACGGAAGCAGACTTCGCCGCTAAAACGATTACTGCATACTGCGCCAGCCGCGGAGCAACAAGGGTAGTTCAACAGAAGAACCATCGCAACTTTCGCTAGTTCAGCTGGCAGGTAAAGTGTCAGCCCCTGGCGCTTGACTCAGGCAGGCGAAGACAGGTGCTGGAGATGGCCGTTCATCATGCTCTATCTGAATCCTGGAGAGACTTTGTCAGCAAGGTATACTCTGTAACACTTTACTGCTGAGGTCAATCTGTGACACGTTTCCCTGATGGAAAGAGGATTTGGTAAATAACACGGCGAACTTTCAGAGTTATTTTTAAGAAGAAACTTTCTAGGGGAGATAACGATCTCGGAAGCTTTCGAAAAGACACACGTAGTCTCTGGAAATGACGGTCACACACTTCGTCCGCCTTTTCAGCATCTAGCTCACTATTTATACATCTTTTCTTTTTCTCTTCCCACGATAGAAAACAGCGTGCAAAGGGGGCCAAATGTAAGACAGATGCACTGGCTGGAGTATCGTGACGTAAAATTTTTAGATGCACGTTCCTGGAAGAGGGGTTTCGGTACACTTGATTGGAAGGTTCGCAGTTTTCCTAGAGTGGTGGGAGTACAACAGCATCTGCTTAATTTTTTCATTGACGGAAAAAATGTTACTTCCTGACTAGAAATTTCTGCTTGACACAGGGAAACTTCCACAGAACTGATGCGCTGTGTGCTTGTAACTTCTCTTCGCATTCTGTTCTGAGTGACTTCAGCCTCTGCTTTCAGAGGGGACACTTCGGTTTCAGACTGAAGCAGAGCTACTTCGCGTTTTTACACTCGCTAGTGACACTTCGGGTTCCGCACGCAGCTGGAATACTCTGAAGCCAGGATGCTTTGGCGGAGACTTTGCAAAGCAGACTTAAGGTTCAGACCTCGTCCGAGGACGATGCAACAGCGACGCACACACAGGGGCATGTAGCGAGCCAACGGAAGCTCCCACAGGCAGTGCATTCACATCCCAACGACGGTGAGATTTACGTCGGTATACGTCGCGATGAATTTAATAACCATCAACGATTTCACGGTTAGATTCTACCTGGCCACTGGGGCTGGAATATTAGCGCAACAATTTCACGTATGTTCCAAGCATGAATCAACTGTTGCTCAGTCGCGGATTTGATTCTGTCAAAATTTAATACAGTAGAGAGCGGAACTTACCATTACGTGCTTCCCTTTCGTAACTCTGCTAACCATAAATCACTTCAATCTTTTTCTTTTCTGTGTTTAATATCACTGTAGGTACATCTGGAGAAACTTTCACTGAATTACTTGACAATATTTTTAACGAAATTACTTGTGCTAATAAAGTCAGAAATTCATCGTAACTTGGAATTTCATTTCATAGTTATTAATTCCTGTGCATATTTAATGAAATTGTGTGGTTACCTCCCCCACATTTATACATTGCTGGGTAGAAAATGAGCGTTTATTAACCCCGCTGTTCACAGTTTAATTAGGGTGGTTCTTTGGCGGCAGAGGTAACTAGCTGTCGTCATTTCTCACTCTAGTTAATAGCGAGCGGAGGTTTCGCAATGCAGGCTCATTTCTTTTCGTTGCTCTGAAGTTTTGAAAGTGTTTGTGCTGTGTGATATGTTCTGTTTAATTCACGATCAGATAGCATTTCCAATTTGTTTCTGGTTCGTTAAAATTACCATGAGAGAAAAGGTCCTACCCAAGCACAAAAAATGCGAATATGTTGTTGTTGTTGATTTAAAGGACCGAAAAGTGGCGTACTAGCCTACTCATTCTGCCTTCCTCAACACGTTCAAAAATTTTCCCAAATACTTTGGCATATTTCGCGATAGTACAAAACGAGCTGCCCTTCTTTGTACTTTTTCGATGTCATCCGTCAGTCCCAGCTGATGCGGACCCCACACCGCACAGCAATGCTCCATAATAGGTCGGACAAGCGTAGTGTAAGCAGTCTCTTTAGTAGACCTGTTGCACCAATGAATCGCAGTCTTCGGTTTGCTCTACCCACAATATTATCTATCTGATTGTTCCAATTTAGATTATTTGTAATTGTAATCCCTAAGTATTTAGTTGAATTTACAACCTTCAGATTTGTGTGACTTATTGCATAATCGAAATTTAGCTGATTTCTTTTAGTGCTCATGTGAATAACTTCACACTTTTCCGTATTCAGAGTCCATTGCCACTTTTCGAACCATACAGATATCAAAATCATTTTGGAAGTCGTTTTGATCATCTGATGACTTTACAAGACGGTAAATGACAGCATTATCTGCAAACAATCTAAGACGAAATTGTCTCCTATGTCATCAATATAGATCAGGAACAATAGAGGGCCTATAACACTTCCTTGGAGAACTCCAGATATTACTTCTGTTTTACTCTATGACTTCCATCTATTACTAGGAACTGTGACCTTTCTGACAGGTAATCACGAATCCAGTTGCACAACTGAGGCGATACTCCGTAAGCACGCAGTGTGGTTAGAAGACGCATGTGAGGCATGGTGTCAAAAGCCTTCTGGAAATTTACAAACATGGAATCAATTTGACATTCCTGTCGATAGCACTTATTACTTCATGAGTATAGAGAGCTAGTTGTGTTTCACAAGAACGATATTTTCTGAAACCGTGCTGACTGTGTCAATAAATCGTTTCCTTCGAGGTACTTCATAATGTCCGAATACAGTATATGTTCCAAAACCCTACTGCAAATCGATGTTAGTGATATAAGCATGTAATTCAGCGGATTACTCCTACTTTTCTTTTCGGGTATTGGTGTGACTTGGGCAATTTTCCAGTCTTTAGGTACGGATCTTTCTGTGAGCGAGTGGTTGTATAACTACTGTGGACGTCGTTTACACTTTCCTAAAACACACACACACACACACACACACACACACACACACACACACACACACACACACACACACACACCTCTTTCAGATTATGTGAGACACATGTAACATAAGAGTTGCTACAACTGCAAACGTCAGCTGAGTTGAGTCCGTTGGGAGGTACCTGGCGTAGTCTTCTAGCGAGACGGTGTGCGGCCCGGGTGAGGGCGAGAGGCGGCGGGGCTGCTCCAGCTGGTGCTCCAGGCGGCGCCGGAAGTCCCTGCGGGCCGTGTCGCCCCTGAGGACGCCGTCCTCCGGCGGGGGGCGCTCCGCCGGCGCCGGCGTCGGCGTCGGGTCGAAGCCCTGCTTGAGCGGCAGGATGCTGTAGCCCGGCAGCTCCTCGGGCCGCAGCCGCACGTTCTCCTGCACAGCGCCGCGCATAATCAGCACGCTGCAATAGTGGGACTACGGGAGGTGGATTTGAGGAACGGCGGCAAACTACTGCAGTCAGGTGAATGTACTTCGTGTCCGTGGAGTCCCCATCGCCCTACGTAAAACATTATTTACATAAAAACAAATTTTTATTACAATAGGTTTATTTAACCGTACGTACAGAGTGGCCACGCGGTTAGAGGCGCCATGTCACTGACTGCGTGGACCCTCCCGCCGGAGGTTCGAGTCCCTCCCTCTGGCATGGGTGTGTGTGTTGTTCTTACAAGGGAACCTCCCCATCGCACCCCCTCAGATTTAGTTATAAGTTGGCACAGTGGATAGGCCTTGAAAAACTGAACACAGATCAACTGAGAAAACAGGAAGAAGTTGTGTGGAAGTATGAAAAGAATAAGCAAAACATACAAACTGAGTAGTCCATGTGCAAGACAGACATCAAGGAGAGTGTGAACTCATGGGCGCCGCGGTCCCGTGGTTAGCGTCAGTAGCTGCGGAACGGGAGGTCCTTCGTTCAAGGCTTCCCTCGAGTGGAAAGTTTAATTTTTTATTTTCAGACAATTATTATCTGCCAGTCCATCCGATGCGATTGGGAGTGATTGTCACATCCACAAGAAAACCTAAATCGGGCAAGGTAGAAGAATCTTTTTACCCATTCGCCAAATGTACAAGTTAGGTGGGTCGACAACATATTCCTATCATGTGACGCACATGCCGTCACCAGTGTCGTATAGAATACATCAGACGTGTTTTCCTGTGGAGGAATCGGTTGACCTATGACCTTGCGATCAAATGTTTTCGGTTCCCATTGGAGAGGCACGTCCTTTCGTCTACTAACCGCAAAACAGACAGTAAACTTATTACATTCAACAGAGACGTCAATGAACGAACTGACAGATAATATTTGTCTGAAAATAAAATATTAAACTTTTCACTCGAGGGAAAACTTTAACGAAGGGCCTCTCGTTCCGTAGCTGCTCACGCTAACCACGGGACTACGGCTCTCCTGAGCTCGCACTATCCTTGATGTTGCCTATCTTCGCGCATGGACTACTCAGTTTGTATGTTTTGCTTATTTTTTTCATACTTCCACACAACTTCTGTTTTCTCGATTGATCTGTGTTCAGTTTTTCAAGGCCTATCCACTGTGCCAACTTATAACTAAATCTGAGGGGGAGGGGGGGGGGGTGCGATGGGGAGGTTCCCCTGTTAGTATAAGTTAGCTTAAGTAGTGTGTAGATATAGAGAACGATGACCTCAGCAGTTTGGTCTCTTACGAAATCACACACACTTCAACATTTTCTAAAAAGTACAAAATAATATACAGGTTTATTCTTGCACAGACGAAAGCACCAACCAGAAACTTTTAAAAATACCGTTTATTCATATAAATAGTCCCGTTCCCGGTTTCAAACATACAGGTTCGTCATCAGAAGCTTCTCACGTTAAGATACATACGCGGGTATTTGGTTCACACTAGTTATCACTTGTTACTCCCTCTTTTGGTGAAAATTCCTTCGAGTGTTGGTGCCGCAGGAAGTCCTACAGGCAGCTGGTTAATTCAGTTAAGACGCCTTGCCCACAGAATGGAAGCACAGCTGTCGTTTCATAGCATCGTTCCCTGCACCGATCTACACTACACCACGAAGATGACGTGCTACAGACGCGAAATTTAACCGACAGGAAGAAGATGCTGTGACATGCAAATGATTAGCTTTTCAGAGCATTCACACAAGGTTGGCGCCGGTGGAGACACCTACAACGTGCTGACATGAGGAAAGTTTCCAACCGATTTCTCATACACAAACAGCAGTTGACCGGCGTTACCTGGTGAAACGTTGTTGTGATGCCTCGTTCAAATGTTGAAATGTGTGTGAAAACTTATGGGACTGAACTGCTAAGGTCATCTGTCCCTAAGCTTACACACTACTTAACCTAAATCATTCTAAGGGCAAACACACACACCCATGCCCGAGGGAGGACTCGAACCTCCGCCGGGACCAGCCGCACAGTCCATGACTGCAGTGCCCCACACCGCTCGGCTAATTCCGCGCGGAACGTGATGCCTCGTGTAAGGAGAAATGCGTACCATCACTTTTCCGACTTTGATAAAGGTCGGATTGTAGTCTATCGCGATTGCGGATAATCGTATCGCGACTTTGCTGCTCGCGTTGGTCGAGATCCAATGACTGTTAGCAGAATATGGAATCCGTGGGTTCAGGAGGGTAATATGGAACGCCGGGCTAGATCCCAAAGGCATCCTATCACCAGCAGTCGAGATGACAGGCATCTTATCCGCATGGCTGTAACAGATCGTGCAGCCATGTCTAGATCCCTGAGTCAATAGATGGGGACGTTTGCAAGATAACCATCTGCACGAACAGTTCGACGACGTTTGCAGCAGCATGGACTATCAGCTCGGAGACCACGGCTGCAGTTACCCTTGACGCTGCATCACAGACAGAAGCGCCTGCGATGGTGGACTCAACGACGAACCTGGGTGCACGAATGCCAAAACGTCATTTTTTCGGATGAATCCAGGTTCTGTTAACAGCATCATGATGGTCGTATCCGTGTTTGGCGAAATCGCGGTGAACGGACATTGGAAGCGTGTATTCGTCATCGCCATACTGGCGTATCACCCGGCGTGATGGTATGGGGTGCCATTGGTTACACGTCACGGTCACCTCTTGTTCGCATTGACGGCACTTTGAACAGTGGACGTTACATTTCAGATGTGTTACGATCCCTGCGAAACCCTACATTTCAGCAGGATAATGCACGACCGCATATTGCAGGTTCTGTACGGGCCTTTCTGGATGCAGAAAATGTTCGACTGCTGCCCTGGCCAACACATTCTCCAGATCTCTCACCAATTGAAAACGTCTGGTCAATGGTGGCCGAGCAACTGGCTCGTCACAATACGCCAGTCACTACTCTTGATGAACTGTGGTATCGTGTTGAAGCTGCATGGGCAGCTGTACCTGTACACGCCATCTAAGCTCTCTTTGACTCGATGCCCAGATTACGGCCAGAGGTGGTGTTATGGGTACTGATTTCTCAGGATCCATGCACCCAAATTGCGAGAAAATGTAATCACATGTCAGTTCTAGTATAATATATTTGTTCAATGAATGCCCGTTTATCATCTGCATATCTTCTTGGTGTAGCAATTTTAATGGCCAATAGTGTATTAACATTAATGAAGACTTTTTTAATCCAACTCCTGCATTACAGTTAAAAACTTTTTTCTTGATGTTGCAGACTACCAATTTGTATATGGAAGATCCATGGAATAGAAAAAGTTGCATAGGCTAAATGATTTTTATATTAGATTTATAACTTGCTTTGATACCTGTCAGACATTTTATGCTACTGGAAAAATTATCAAAATTTTTTGACGTTGCGATGGATGTTTAAGAGGAAATTCGTTAGCGAATATGCGTATTGTGACGATGCAATTAAAATGTTCATATCCTAGAACAGGTACCTACATGGCGACCACGGCTGAACACCGCCTTTTATTCTTACTGCTCGCTTTTTGCAATTAATACTTTACAGGTGTTGAGTGACCCAAAAATTAATCCATAAGACGTTACTGGGTGGAAATACGCAAAAAATGTCAGGAGACTGATTCGTTTTATTTCAAGACTAGCAATCATACACTCCTGGAAATTGAAATAAGAACACCGTGAATTCATTGTCCCAGGAAGGGGAAACTTTATTGACACATTCCTGGGGTCAGATACATCACATGATCACACTGACAGAACTACAGGCACATAGACACAGGCAACAGAGCATGCACAATGTCGGCACTAGTACAGTGTATATCCACCTTTCGCAGCAATGCAGGCTGCTATTCTCCCATGGAGACGATCGTAGAGATGCTGGATGTAGTCCTGTGGAACGGCTTGCCATGCCATTTCCACCTGGCGCCTCAGTTGGACCAGCGTTCGTGCTGAACGTGCAGACCCCATGAGACGACGCTTCATCCAGTCCCAAACATGCTCAATGGGGGACAGATCCGGAGATCTTGCTGGCCAGGGTAGTTGACTTACACCTTCTAGAGCACGTTGGGTGGCACGGGATACATGCGGACGTGCATTGTCCTGTTGGAACAGCAAGTTCCCTTGCCGGTCTAGGAATGGTAGAACGATGGGTTCGATGACGGTTTGGATGTACCGTGCACTATTCAGTGTCCCCTCGACGATCAATAGTGGTGTACGGCCAGTGTAGGAGATCGCTCCCCACACCATGCTGCCGGGTGTTGGCCCTGTGTGCCTCGGTCGTATGCAGTACTGATTGTGGCGCTCACCTGCACGGCGCCAAACACGCATACGACCATCATTGGCACCAAGGCAGAAGCGACTCTCATTGCTGAAGACGACACGTCTCCATTCGTCCCTCCATTCACGCCTGTCGCGATACCACTGGAGGCGGGCTGCACGGTGTTGGGGCGTGAGCGGAAGACGGCCTAACGGTGTGCGGGACCGTAGCCCAGCTTCATGGAGACGGTTGCGAATGGTCCTCGCCGATACCCCAGGAGCAACAGTGTCCCTAATTTGCTGGGAAGTGGCGGTGCGGTCCCCTACGGCACTGCGTAGGATCCTACGGTCTTGGCGTGCATCCGTGCGTCGCTGCGGTCCGGTCCCAGGTCGACGGGCACGTGCACCTTCCGCCGACCACTGGCGACAACATCGATGTACTGTGGAGACCTCACGCCCCACGTGTTGAGCAATTCGGCGGTACGTCCACCCGGCCTCCCGCATGCCCACTATACGCCATCGCTCAAAGTCCGTCAACTGCACATACGGTTCACGTCCACGCTGTCGCGGCATGCTACCAGTGTTAAAGACTGCGATGGAGCTCCGTATGCCACGGCAAACTGGCTGACACTGACGGCGGCGGTGCACAAATGCTGCGCAGCTAGCGCCATTCGACGGCCAACACCGCGGTTCCTGGTGTGTCCGCTGTGCCGTGCGTGTGATCATTGCTTGTACAGCCCTCTCGCAGTGTCCGGAGCAAGTATGGTGGGTCTGACACACCGGTGTCAATGTGTTCTTTTTTCCATTTCCAGGAGTGTATGAAGAGAAAAAGTGGCTGAAATAGTTTCAGAAGCTCAGTAATATCTTCGTTTCATTAACACCAAAAATTTGGAGCGTTCTATCCTACTTACTGACTCCCGTTCACGTGCTACATCAACTGCTGGGTAGGACTATTTGTTGTACAGAACAGAATATAGCGTGTTTTCTCAGAATTTAAGGCGAGTCTTTTCAGAGAACCACTTAATAATTGTTTGGGAAACATAACTGACCATTTCTGCTGTCGCTTTCCCTCTAATGAGATGTATTATAACACTATTATCGTCTGCGAAAAGCACCAATTCTGCTTGTTGGATGTTGAGTGGAAACTCATTCACACACATAAGAAACAGGAGTGGATTCAAAACTGAACCTTGTGGGACTCCCTCTGTGATTTATTCCCAGTGGTGGCCACCTACTCGAGACGTATAGAGTCCTATCACAAGTATGGGCAGATCTTTTTTCACAAACCATACACGAGATATGAATTTCTCGAAGCTGCGTAGCGTCCCACTAAATACCGAACGTTTTTGGATAAATTTGTGTGCTGGATTAAATATCAAATTATTTCCCGTGATGTCAGTGGAAACGTTTCTGGACGTTACGATATATATGATATGAATGATGATGGCGGTAAAATCAGAAAAAATCGATGTTATAAGGAGTGTTGCCGGCGGTCATTCATAACAAAAGGTAACTGGGAAAATAACAGTGGTACCTGAGCGCCCTCGACCACAGACTTTGAGGCTTTCAGAGTATAGGTGCAGAAAATCAGACGTTGGGTCACTGTCAAGAGCAAGCTCTAGACGGACGCCTATGGGATCAAGATCAAAGCCTGCTCGGTAACATGGAGTGAGACAAAATCGTACTTTCCGATAGCATTTGGGCCGAACAGTACGAAGGTGTGGAGTATGGTGAGCTCACCTTTCCGCGGGGCTTCTCCTTGTCCGTCCGCTTCTTCTGGATGTATGCCTGAGGATGCTTCTCGATGTCACTCTGCGGCCGCCTCTGTTGGAGGGCCTGAGGTGGCGGCTGCTGCTGCGGCTGCTGCTGCTGCTGCAGCTGCTGAGGCTGTGGCGTGTAGGTAAAGGGCCTGGCGTACTGGTGGTGGTAGAGGTCTTCCTCCGTCATGGAGGACACAGGGCTGCGACGCAGGTTCGCCTCTGGCAGCAGGCGCACGTCCTTCCTGCGAAACCACTCGCCGTTTAGTTACTCCTCAACACTATTTTGTCATAATACGTGCAATGACAGCAATCGTTATATAGTCCGTTTGCCGGACATTGTGATATCCTTACATATTATGCACATACATACAGGGTTATTACAAATGATTGAAGCGATTTCACAGCTCTACAATAACTTTATTATTTGAGATATTTTCACAATACTTTGCACACACATACAAAAACTCAAAAAGTTTTTTTAGGCTTTCACAAATGTTCGATATGTGCCCCTTTAGTGATTCGGCAGACATCAAGCCGATAATCAAGTTCCTCCCACACTCGGCGCAGCATGTCCCCATCAATGAGTTCGAAAGCATCGTTGATGCGAGCTCGCAGTTCTGGCACGTTTCTTGGTAGAGGTGGTTTAAACACTGAATCTTTCACATAACCTCACAGAAAGAAATCGCATGGGGTTAAATCGGGAGAGCGTGGAGGCCATGACATGAATTGCTGATCATGATCTCCACCACGACCGATCCATCGGTTTTCCAATCTCCTGTTTAAGAAATGCCGAACATCATGATGGAAGTGCGGTGGAGCACCAACCTGTTGAAAGATTAAGTCGGCGCTGTCGGTCTCCAGTTGTGGCATGAGCCAATTTTCCATCATGTCCAGATACACGTGTCCTGTAACGTTTTTTTCGCAGAAGAAAAAGGGGTCGTAAACTTTAAACCGTGAGATTGCACAAAACACGTTAACTTTTGGCGAATTGCGAATTTGCTGCACGAATGCGTGAGGATTCTCTACCGCCCAGATTCGCACATTGTGTCTGCTCACTTCACCATTAAGAAAAAAATGTTGCTTCATCACTGAAAACAAGTTTCGCACTGAACGCATCCTCTTCCATGAGCTGTTGCAACCGCGCCGAAAATTCAAAGCGTTTGACTTTGTCATCGGGTGTCAGGGCTTGTAGCAATTGTAAACGGTAAGGCTTCTGCTTTAGCCTTTTCCGTAAGATTTTCCAAACCGTCGGCTGTGGTACGTTTAGCTCCCTGCTTGCTTTATTCGTCGACTTCCGCGGGCTAAAGCGTGAAACTTGCCCGCACGCGTTCAACCGTTTCTTCGCTCACAGCAGGCCGCCCCGTTGGTTTCCCCTTACAGAGGCATCCAAAAGCTTTAAACTGCGCATACCATCGCCGAATGGAGTTAGCAGTTGGTGGATCTTTGTTGAACTTCGTCCTGAAGTGTCGTTGCACTGTTATGACTGACTGATGTGAGTGCATTTCAAGCACGACATACGCTTTCTCGGCTCCTGTCGCCATTTTGTCTCACTGCGCTCTCGAGCGCTCTGGCGGTAGAAACCTGAAGTGCGGCTTCAGCCGAACAAAACTTTGAGTTTTTCTACGTATCTGTAGTGTGTCGTGACCATATGTCAATGAATGGAGCTACAGTGAATTTATGAAATCGCTTCAATCATTTGTAATAGCCCTGTATACATATGGCGGTAGTATCACGTAGATAAGGTGTAAGACGCAATGCGTTAGCAGTGCTGTCATTTGTACTAAGGGGATAAATGTGGCAAGATTTCCGATGTGAACGCGGTATGGGATATTCCTCTTGGGAAATCGTTCGGGAATTCTATATTTACAGATCCACAGTGTCAAGAGTGTGCCGAGGGTACCAAATTTCACGCATTACCTCTCACTACGGGCAATGCCGTGGCCAACAGCTTTCACTTAACGAACGAAATCAGTGGCATTTGTGAAAAGTTGTCAGACAAGCAACACTGCTTGAAATAACCGTAGAAATCAATGTGGGACATATGACGAACCTATACGTTAGGACAGTACGGTGAAATTTGCCGTTAATGGGCTACGGCAGCAGTCGACCGAAGTGAGTGGCTTTGCTAACAGCACGACATCGCCTGCAGCACCTCTCCTGGGCTCGTGACCATATCGGTTGGATCACTGGTGACTGGAAAACCATGGCCTGGTAAGATGAGTCCAAATTTCAGCTGCTACGAGGTGATGGTAAGGTTCGAGTGTGGCGCAGACCCACGAAGGCATGGACCAAGTGGTCAACAAGACACTGTGGAAGCTGGTGGTGGCTCGGTAAGGCCTTGGGCTTTGTCTACATGGAATGGACTTGGCCCTTTGGTCCAACTGAACCGATCATTGACTGCAAATGGTTATATTCGGCTACTTGGAGACGATGTTCAGCCATTCATGGACGTCAAGTTCCCAAACAACTATGGAATTCTTAGGGACGACAATGTGCCATACCAACGGGCCACAATTTTTCGCTATTGGCCTGAAGAACACTCTGGACAGTTCGAGTGAATGATTTGACCACCCAGATCGCCCGGTATGGGACATAATCGACAGGTCTGTTCGTGCATAAAATTCTGCACAGGCAACAATTTCGCAATTACGGTCGGCTATACAGGCAGCATGGCTCAATATTTCTGCAGGGGACTTCCATATGACTTGCGTCTATGTCACGTAGAGTTGGTCCGACGCGATATTAGAAGGCATCCCATGACTTGTCGCCTCAGTCTGTGTATATATCTATGTCCCACATCTACTCCTAAACTACTGGACCGATTTCAACCAAACTTTGGTACACGAACCACCTAGTGTCACGAAAGAATCACTGTGGTAATAAGAACCACCTACCTATCAAAGGGGTAGGACTGAAAAAGCGGTGCAGCCCACGACGCGCGAATACTCATACGTTATTCATCCACTATCTGAGAATGGGAGCACTTGATGACTTGCAGCCGAGTTTACACACAGTTTGACAGCTTTACAAAACTACTTCTCCCTGACAACCACCGTAAAACGATGAAAGGAAAAAAGATTATCGCTTGCTTCATTTTCGCTGTTCATGTAGTGAAACTGCCGGATTACCCACGACGTTTTAATTTATTACTTCTTGACTAGTAACTGCATTCCCAACATAGTTTGCAGACAATATTCACATTTAATACAGAATGTACCTGCAAAATTATATCACTGTAAGGCATACAGTGCAGGAGATATGACGTCAAATACTGACAACGGAAACTCCCCATCACACCCCTTCAGATTTAGTGGTAACATGGCCCCGTGGATAGCCCGTCGAAAACTGAACACAACTTAAGCATGAAAAAAGGAAAAAGATGTACTGAAATTTAAAAAAAAGCAAAATAGAAACGGTGAACGGTCCAATAACAAGAGGTGCTAAAAAACAGCAGCCTAGAATGGCAACGGCGTTGTGTGTACTGTTTATTTATTTACTCAATTTTTCACAACATTATGAACTGTCCGTTCGGTGATTGAAATGTTTGTTCTCTCTCTGTAGTCTTGGCAGCTGCCATACTATACATTGGTTATAGAATATGATGAATAATAAGAGCAGGCGAGATACCATATAGACGTGTTACAGAAATGAAAACAACAAATAAACGGCTGTGAAGTATGTTAAAAGAATTCAGGAGTCAAGACTTCCAAAACGGAACGCAACTTCAAAAAACGTTATTTTTATGTTTCGCAGAGCACAGACAAACTGTGTGATTGTGAACTGTTACTTTCAATCCTTGCAGTGTATGCGACAAACTATTACGTTTTCATTATTTCCTTGGGAATTATCACATTAATATGAATATGTATATCGGGCAAGGAGGCGTATCTCGCTGACATACCAGTCGTATGAATCAGGTGCGTCGATAAGAGGTTCCTGTCATATGAGGCACGTACTGCCTCTAATGCCGTGTGTAACACATCAGACTGTTTTCCAGTGGACGATTCGGTTGACTTGCCGCCTTGTCATCAAACGTTTCCCATTCGGAAGTCACTTCTTTTCAGCTGCTAATAGAGTGCAGAATCAACACCTCGATGCTGCACAACGACACAGACACAAATTTGCATAAAGCGAATAGCGGAAAAGAATTTGGCACGGGAGGGGTTAGAACACAGCTCTCCCTCTAGGTAGTCCAACACCGTAATCAATTAACCACGATGCTCTTCTTTGAAGGTTATATATAACGTAGTTAATATAGAGCCATACAGCCAATCTGTGTGTTCTCTGCAAAGCCTACCTTCATTACACAGTAGTCTTGAAAGAACTGTGACAGATGCCCGAACAACAGGGGACTGACGTACTGGAATATGTATTGATACTATGAAATGGTATGTAATGTTGTACTAGCCATACTGGTTATTCCATGAGTTGTAACTTCCTATACTATCGCCCGACTATGTACTTCTTGTATTTTTTAGCATTGATAATGGCTAGGCACTATCCGAAATCTAGATCTGACGAATAAAACCTTCAATAAAAGGACGACTAATTGCTGTGCTCTATCATTTGAAATTGAAACTGCACAACTTCTCCATTAAGTTGAAACTTATACCTTGCCGTGGGTACGTTTGATTCAGTATCTGGCTTGGTGCTGGAGCAAAATGTGCAAGACAACCATAATACTGATACCGATACATGGGAACCTATCTTCAACAAACAATGCTAAAGTGTCTGAGGGAATTGGCGTAAATACTATCGATTACTGTTTCTTCAATAAAAAGTGGCCCATTGATGCCGTCACCGAGGTTTCGATACTAGATACTGAAGCTCCTCTGTAGCTACGATTCAGCCTGTCGTAGCCAGTGAGTGTTCTCTACCATTCGGCAATGCATGTTGCATAAATCTATCTATCTATCGGTGATTAGCGAGAATAAGTCCGTCACTCATGAATATCTTATTTGAGGAAGATAGGTTCTCTCTTCCCGGACAGCAAAATAAGATGCATTGCTAGAAACCGCCTTTCTGGAGCTGCAGATAAGAAGGATTTATGTGAAAAGAAGGAAAAATTTTGTTGCAACATTCGAAGAACTCTTGACATCCTGATTCCGGTTTCAGATGCAGTATCTCACTCGAGGTCCTAAATGTATGCTAGAACACTTTCCTTTGTCGTTTCGCACCTATTAGTCTTTATTTGTCCGCAGCTCGTGGTCGTGCGGTAGCGTTCTCGCTTCCCATGCCCGGGTTCCCGGGTTCGATTCCCGGCGGGGTCAGGGATTTTCTCTGCCTCGTGATGACTGGGTGTTGTGTGATGTCCTTAGGTTAGTTAGGTTTAAGTAGTTCTAAGTTCTGGGGGACTGATGACCATAGATGTTAAGTCCCATAGTGCTCAGAGCCAGCCAGTCTTTATTTTTCTGTGGCATTGCGGTGAAGATATTACAGTCCTCAAATTGATTTTACTGTAATGTTGAAGATAACATCCTGAATTTTTTATTGAAGCATGTAAAATTAAAAAAAAAACAGTAAGCGGAAATGCTACACGAAGAACTCTGAACTTCTGATTACTGTTAACTCCAACCTCTAAGTTCGTTGAAGTATCAGGTAAATTAATTTATAAGTACATTAGACATTGTATAATGATCTTCGATGATTCTTTAAGTTTATAGTTATCGTCCGTTTTGTTCCTTAATTTGTTACTTTATGGGAAAGCTGATTTTGAAATGACACGATGTTCATATTGGAAATGTACTGGAGAAATAATTTGAGAAGTTGATGATCATGAATATTTTTACTTTGTTCTGTTGCCCGAAGAAGTTTGAAATAAAATAATTCAGTACATATAAAAATAAGTGCAGTTGCGTTTCCATTTCACTTGAGACCAAACGATTAATTATATGAAAAGTTCCAAAATATCTCATTAACACACTTTAACAGAGAGAAAAAATAACATTGGCTC
The DNA here is from genome assembly GCF_023898315.1 of Schistocerca nitens. Lineage (NCBI taxonomy): Eukaryota > Metazoa > Arthropoda > Insecta > Orthoptera > Acrididae > Schistocerca > Schistocerca nitens. Next base: position 782,447,456 of record NC_064618.1, read on the forward strand.
TCTATGGACATATTAAGGGAATGAAACCACAAAGTGTTGTAAATACAATATTGACTTACCAGGAGAACGTAAAGGCAAGTCCAATGGATGAAAGAAGTACATCAGGATATAGGGATGTGTGGAGTCGGTAAATGTGATACAGAGGTTGAGAGCAAAAATAACGGAACTGTTGGATGTATCCAACGAGAAGGCGGGGGGCCGCGAGCGCCAAGAAGGCGGGGGGCCGCGAGCGCCAAGAAGGCGGGGGGCCGCGAGCGCCAAGAAGGCGGGGGGCCGCGAGCGCCAAGAAGGCGGGGGGCCGCGAGCGCGAAGAAGGCGGGGGGCCGCGAGCGCGAAGAAGGCGGGGGGCCGCGAGCGCGAAGAAGGCGGGGGGGCGCGAGCGCGAAGAAGGCGGGGGGGCGCGAGCGCGAAGAAGGCGGGGGGGCGCGAGCGCGAAGAAGGCGGGGGGGCGCGAGCGCGAAGAAGGCGGGGGGGCGCGAGCGCGAAGAAGGCGGGGGGGCGCGAGCGCGAAGAAGGCGGGGGGGCGCGAGCGCGAAGAAGGCGGGGGGGCGCGAGCGCGAAGAAGGCGGGGGGCGCGAGCGCGAAGAAGGCGGGGGGCGCGAGCGCAAAGAAGGCGGGGGGCGCGAGCGCGAAGAAGGCGGGGGGCGCGAGCGCGAAGAAGGCGGGGGGCGCGAGCGCGAAGAAGGCGGGGGGCGCGAGCGCGAAGAAGGCGGGGGGCGCGAGCGCGAAGAAGGCGGGGGGCGCGAGCGCGAAGAAGGCGGGGGGCGCGAGCGCGAAGAAGGCGGGGGGCGCGAGCGCGAAGAAGGCGGGGGGCGCGAGCGCGAAGAAGGCGGGGGGGCGCGAAGAAGGCGGGGGGGCGCGAAGAAGGCGGGGGGGCGCGAAGAAGGCGCGGGGGCGCGAAGAAGGCGCGGGGGCGCGAAGAAGGCGCGGGGGCGCGAAGAAGGCGCGGGGGCGCGAAGAAGGCGCGGGGGCGCGAAGAAGGCGCGGGGGCGCGAAGAAGGCGCGGGGGCGCGAAGAAGGCGCGGGGGCGCGAAGAAGGCGCGGGGGCGCGAAGAAGGCGCGGGGGCGCGAAGAAGGCAGGGGGCGCGAAGAAGGCAGGGGGCGCGAAGAAGACAGGGGGCGCGAAGAAGACAGGGGGCGCGAAGAAGACAGGGGGCGCGAAGAAGACAGGGGGCGCGAAGAAGACAGGGGGCGCGAAGAAGACAGGGGGCGCGAAGAAGACAGGGGGCGCGAAGAAGACAGGGGGCGCGAAGAAGACAGGGGGCGCGAAGAAGACAGGGGGCGCGAAGAAGACAGGGGGCGCGAAGAAGACAGGGGGCGCGAAGAAGACAGGGGGCGCGAAGAAGACAGGGGGCGCGAAGAAGACAGGGGGCGCGAAGAAGACAGGGGGCGCGAAGAAGACAGGGGGCGCGAAGAAGACAGGGGGCGCGAAGAAGACAGGGGGCGCGAAGAAGACAGGGGGCGCGAAGAAGACAGGGGGCGCGAAGAAGACAGGGGGCGCGAAGAAGACAGGGGGCGCGAAGAAGACAGGGGGCGCGAAGAAGACAGGGGGCGCGAAGAAGACAGGGGGCGCGAAGAAGACAGGGGGCGCGAAGAAGACAGGGGGCGCGAAGAAGACAGGGGGCGCGAAGAAGACAGGGGGCGCGAAGAAGACAGGGGGCGCGAAGAAGACAGGGGGCGCGAAGAAGACAGGGGGCGCGAAGAAGACAGGGGGCGCGAAGAAGACAGGGGGCGCGAAGAAGACGGGGGGCGCGAAGAAGACGGGGGCGCGAAGAAGACGGGGGGCGCGAAGAAGACGGGGGGCGCGAAGAAGACGGGGGGCGCGAAGAAGACGGGGGGCGCGAAGAAGACGGGGGGCGCGAAGAAGACGGGGGGCGCGAAGAAGACGGGGGGCGCGAAGAAGACGGGGGGCGCGAAGAAGACGGGGGGCGCGAAGAAGACGGGGCGCGAAGAACAATCTCAGAATTCAGTCAGAAAATGAAGGAATACTGCCGAATAATGAACTCAAGAACTGAGGGTCTTTGTATAATATGTAATGACACAGTTAAGACATTAACGTACATTTCAGAAACACACTTTAAAAACACAAAGGCACAACTTTCTATTTGCTAATTTGTTAATTTTATTTACTAATTTAGTGTGAGGTATGATGATGTATATATCAAAGTTATGTTAATCTAACAAGTAAGGCCTTCTGTTGGTGGTGTAACGGACTGTTTGTACAAATGATTCACTCCGAGTAAAGTTTAGTTGGAAATAATATCATTTTTGTGATACATTGACGTAAAAGTTAAACAACACAGAAAGAGCATAGGTGTAGCAAGGGAAACACAAATATGTAAACATTTTTATTGCACTTCTAAGATAACTGCACTGTTCAGACAAAGACTTACTTTATTCTAACAGCATGGAGCTGAGATCTGTGTTTGATTATCAGTTTGACGATATATGTCAGCTTGGAATGCGGTAGTATGAAAATGTACTATCTAGAAGAATGATGTGGCATGTCATAGTTGCAGTGGCGATGTATTAAGTAAGGAAGAAGAAATGTATTGCCTTGTATGAAGAGATGCAAACGTGCCACCGAGATGTCACTAAAAGACACGACATCCACGCAACAATGCAGCAGTGCAGCTATGTGCGAACACTTATTTTAAAGTGCAGCTTCTCGATGAATATTTCCATCTTTCTTTAGACACAAATATTAGACTGTGTAACTAACTCATTTTCTTTAATTCTACAGCGTATCACCATAAAGCAGAAATAAATTTGGCTTTAAAGTCGTATGAACTCACTCAACTGAAATCTGCTGTTGCTGTAGTTGATTTCATTAGCTGTATAGCATCTTCTCTTACAGTATATCTATGTATAACTAACAATTTAGACTGTGCATAAATTCTATTATTATTTCTTTCCTTTCTCAGACGTTATGTCTGGTTAAAAATGGAAAGTGACGTGGACCTTGATCAAGCGTGACTTCCTTTTAACTGTATGGTATATGTTACATTGCATTTAGGAAATTTTGGGTAATTGAATATGTATCAATTACAGATTTCTGTAGTTGTATGTATACGTTTGGATGTAGCTGTATTGCGTTGATGTACTGGTGCATATTGAGTGGTATGACTCCTGTAGTTGATAGTATAATTGGTATAATGTCAACTTTATCCTGATGCCAAATGTCTTTGACTTCCTCAGCCAGTTGGATTATTTTTCAATTTTTTCTCCTGTTTTCTTCAGTATATTTGTTGTATTGCGATTAGTTGTGTGAATTTCTTCTTTTTATTGGTGAGTATGATGTCAGATTTGTTATGTGGTGGTGTTTTATCTGTTATAATGGTTCTGTTCCAGTATAATTTGTATTCATCATTCTCCAGTACATTTTGTGGTGCATACGTGTATGTGGGAACATGTTGTGTTATTAGTTTATGTTGTATGGCAAGTTGTTGATGTATTATTTTTACAACATTGTCATGTCTTCTGGGGTATTCTGTATTTGCTAGTATTGTACATCCGCTTGTGACGTGATCTACTGTTTCTATTTGTTGTTAGCAAAGTCTGCATTTATCTGTTGTGGTATTGGGATCTTTAATAATATGCTTGCTGTAATATCTGGTGTTTATTGTTTGATCCTGTATTGCAATCATGAATCCCTCCGTCTCACTGTATATATTGCCTTTTCTTAGCCATGTGTTGAATGCGTCTTGATCAGTGTGTGGCTGTGTTAGATGATACGGGTGCTTGCCATGTAGTGTTCTCTTTTTCCAATTTACTTTCTTCGTATCTGTTGATGTTATGTGATCTAAAGGGTTGTAGAAGTGGTTATGAAATTGCAGTGGTGTAGCCGATGTATTTATATGAGTGATAGCCTTGTGTATTTTGTTAGTTTCTGCTCGTTCTATAAAGAATTTAAGAAAACTGTCTACCTGTCCTAATGTAGGTTTTTTATTTCGATAAATCCCCTTCCCCCTTCCTTTCTGCTTAATGTGAATATTTCTGTTGCTAAATGTATGTGATGTATTCTATATTAGTGGCATTGTGATGTGTAAGTGTATTGAGTGCTTCTAGGTCTGTGTTACTCCATTTCACTACTCCAAATAAGTAGGTCAATATTGGTATAGCATAAGTATTTATAGCTTTTATCTTGTTTCTTGCTGTCAATTCTGTTTTCAGTATTTTTGTTAGTCTTTGTCTATATTTTTCTTTTAGTTCTTCTTTAATATCTGTATTATCTATTTCTATTTTTTGTCTGTATCCTAGATATTTATAGGCATCTGTTTTTTCCATCGCTTTTTTCATCACTGTGGTTATCCAATATGTAATCTTCTTGTTTAGTGTTTTCCCTTGACTTTGCTATTTTTCTTACATTTATCTGTTCCAAAAGCCATATTTATATCATTGCTGAATACTTCTGTTATCTTTAGTAATTGGTTGAGTAGTTGTTTTGTTGCTGCCAGAAGTTTTAAATCATCCATGTATAGCAAATGTGTCATTTTGTGTTGGTATGTTCCAGTAATATTATATCCATAATTTGTATTATTTAGCATGTTGGATTGTGGGTTCAGAGCAAGGCAGAACCAGAAAGGACTAAATGGATCTCCTTGTGAAACGTCCCCTTAGAAAAATTTATTAATTACTGTGCTGATAAACCTCTTACATTATTTGATTTTCAAACAGCTGAGTAGAACTGAACGTACTCAGACATTTCGCTCTTTCCCTATTCTGATCAACACTAAACTGACACACAATATTTTCCGCGCAACGCAATCTGACTTTCAATAATCCCTACAAAAGAATGGCCCTGACTAACAATAACCTATACCTTTCACAAATCACTTACCTCACAAAAATCTTCTTTACTCAAACTACTGCAATACAGCGAGCGGCAATACTGCCAGCTAAATAAAAGATGGCTCTGAGCACTATGGGACTCAACTGCTGTGGTCATTAGTCCCCTAGAACTTAGAACTACTTAAACCTAAGTAACCTAAGGACATCACACACATCCATGCCCGAGGCAGGATTCGAACCTGCGACCGTAGCAGTCGCACGGTCCCGGACTGCGCGCCTAGAACCGCGAGACCACCACGGCCGGCCTACATAAAAGATTCAAACTACTAAAGGCACTTACTACTGATAGGCATAGTTAGCAAAAGAAAGTTTTTGATAGAGAACAAACCATGTATTTACCTTAATAGTGTTCAAAAGCATATATATATATATATATATATATATATATATAAAATCAGTCCATGATATCCAATATTACAAATTTACTCTTTCTGATGGACACACGTCCAGATCGTCCACTCTCAAAATTCCGCGATCTCTCTCCCCACACCCACCACTGCTGGCGCCTCACCTCCAATTGCGCAACGCTACGCGCTGTTAACAGCCAACTGCCCAACACTACACTAGCGATTATTGCAACAATGCCGACCAGCCTCAGACTGCACACAGCAGTCAGTGATTTTCATATAGAGCGCTACGTGGCGTTACCAATAAAAAACCTAAACAGCCTACTTACACTTGGTATTATTATTATTATTGTCATTTATGCATTTCGTTGCTCCTGAAGTGCGTCGTCCCTTTTCTTCCTCTGTACACTTTCTTCGATTTCCAGACTTCTGTCTTTCCTCAAGGCCTGATTTTGAGCTGCTGTTAAATAATTATTCTGTTATCTACGTATTATGTCCGTTCTAAATGCAGTGTTTTTCATATCTTTGTCAATTTCGGTGAACCACATGGGCTTCGATTCGTAGCTGTTTAGTAAGTTCACGATCTTCTTGGTTCATCTTTCATTATTCATTCGGTATTGTCTCCATAAAACTATAGTCTTCTTTTCCTGATTACATCATTTAGCTTTTCCACTCTCAAATACAGCTCTCTGTTCGATCTCAATTTGTATTGAACATTACTATTACTTCTAGGTCCCAATATTTTCCTTAGAATTCTTCTTTCAACCTATTACAGTTTTTAAGAATCCCCAAATCTTGCATACACTTTTCAGAACTTGCCAATGTTTAATAGTGTCTTAGTTTTGTATTCCGGGACCAAATTTTCTTTGTTATATATGTTTTTCTTATTTTATTTCTCATTTTATGTACTCAGTTTTATATGGCGATCTTCTGTTTTGTATTGTTTGGTATCCGTTCTCCTTGGTATTTAAAATAGTTTTGTTTTTGATATTGTGGTGTTACGATTTTATGATTTGAGGGGCATCACTGACATTTGTCATGAAGTGTGTTTTTTCCGACGATAGTTTTAGTCCCTTATAATAATAATAATAATAATAATAATAAAGAACAACACGCATCAATTAAACAATCAAAGGAAAACGAAATCTTAAGACAGCCACCAGAACAAGCACAAATAGAACACAAAGTGACACACATGTTAGATATAGAAGAAAAATTTCAGCTGACATATATAGAATACAAAGACACAAATACAGACATAAGACCATTCTTGCATAGACCGCCAAATAACCCACAAGTCGAAACAACAATAAAAACTATCAACACAATCATACACAACAAAATAAATGAAAACACTACTATGGAAGAGTTACAACTACTGGTTTACATAGGAGCACTCACTACACTAAATATACACACTAGGCAGAGATCAGAACCAACCAACATACAGAAGAAACCCACAAAACCAGCATGGCAACACAGGCTACAGATCAGAATAGAAAAACTGAGAAAAGACATCGGACAGCTAACACAATTTATAAGAAATGAAATGTCAGAAAAAAAAAAACGAAAAACGTTAGGTAAAATCTCACAACAAGAAGCGATAGAGCAATTAGATGAAAAAAAGCAGAAATTACAAGCATTGGCCAAACAACTTAGAAGATACAAAAAAAGTGAAAATAGAAGGAAACAAAACCAAACATTCAAAACAAACCAAAAGAAATTTTACCAGACAATAGATAACACACACATTAAAATAGACAATCCACCAAACATAACAGACACGGAACACTTCTGGAGCAACATATGGTCAAACCCAGTAGAACATAACAGGCATGCACGGTGGATACAAGCATAAACAGACACACACAAGATGATACCACAAATGCCTGAAGTGATAATTTTGCAACATGAAGTCACCCAAGCAATTAATTCTACTCACAATTGGAAAGCCCCTGGAAAAGATATTATAGCAAATTTCTGGCTAAAGAAGTTCACCTCAACACATTCACATCTAACTAAATTATTTAACAGTTACATTGCAGACCCATACACATTCCCTGATACCTTTACACATGGAATAACTTATCTGAAACCTAAAGATCAAGCAGACACAGCAAACCCAGCTAAATATCGATCCATAACATACCTACCAACAATATACAAAATATTAACTTCAGTCATCACACAGAAATTAATGACACATACAACACAGAACAAAATTATAAACGAAAAACAAAAAGGCTGTTGCAAAGGAGCACGAGGATGTAAAGAGCAACTGATAATAGATGCAGAGGTGACATATCAAGCTAAAACTAAACAAAGGTCGCTACACTATGCATACATTGATTACCAAAAAGCTTTTGATAGTGTACCCCACTCATGGTTACTACAAATATTGGAAATATACAAAGTAGATCCTAAATTGATACAGTTCCTAAACATAGTAATGAAAAATTGGAAAACCACACTTAATATCCAAACAAATTCAAATAATATCACATCACAGCCAATACAGATTAAGTGTGGAATATACCAAGGAGACTCATTAAGTCCTTTCTGGTTCTGCCTTGCTCTGAACCCACTATCTAACATGCTAAATAATACAAATTGTGGATACAATATTACTGGAACATACCCACACAAAATCACACATTTGCTATACATGGATGATCTAAAACTACTGGCAGCAACAAATCAACAACTCAACCAATTACTAAAGATAACAGAAGTATTCAGCAATGATATAAATATGGCTTTTGGAACAGACAAATGTAAGAAGATTACATATTGGATAACCACAGCGACTGCATAGAAGCGATGGAAAAAACAGATGCCTATAAATATCTAGGATACAGACAAAAAATAGAAATAGATAATACAAATATTAAAGAAGAACTAAAAGAAAAATATAGACAGAGATGAACAAAAATACTGAAAACAGAATTGACAGCAAGAAACAAGACAAAAGCTATAAATACTTATGCTATACCAATATTGACCTACTTATTTGGAGTAGTGAAATGGAGTAACACAGACCTAGAAGCACTCAATACACTTACACATCACAATGCCACTAATATAGAATACATCACATACATTCAGCAACAGAAATATTCACATTAAGCAGAAAGGAAGGAGGAAGGGGATTTATCGGCATAAAAAACCTACATTACGGACAGGTAGACAATTTTCTTAAATTCTTTATTGAACGAGCAGAAACTAGCAAAATACACAAAGCAATCACTCATATAAATACATCGGCTACAGCACTGCAATTTCATAACCACTTCTACAACCCTTTAGATCACATAACATCAACAGATACGAAGAAAGTAAATTGGAAAAAGAAAACACTACATGGCAAGCACCCGTATCATCTGACACAGCCACACACCGATCAAGACGTATCCAACACATGGCTAAGAAAAGGCAATATATACAGTGAGACGGAAGGATTCATGATTGCAATACAGGATCAAACAATAAACACCAGATATTACAGCAAGCATATTATTAAAGATCCCAATACCACAACAGATAAATGCAGACTTTGCTAACAACAAATAGAAACAGTAGATCACATCACAAGCGGATGTACAATACTAGCAAATACAGAATACCCCAGAAGACATGACAATGTTGCAAAAATAATTAATCAACAGCTTGCCTTACAACATAAACTTATAAAACAACACATTCCTACATACACGTATGCACCACAAAATGTACTGGAGAATGATGAATACAAATTATACTGGAACAGAACCATTATAACAGATAAAACACCACCACATAACAAACCTGACATCATACTCACCAATAAAAAGAAGAAATTCACACAACTAATCGCAATACAACAAATATACTGAAGAAAACAGGAGAAAAAATTGAAAAATAATCCAACTGGCTGAGGAAGTCAAGGACATGTGGCATCAGGATAAAGTTGACATTATACCAATTATACTATCAACTACAGGAGTCATACCACACAATATGCACCAGTACATCAACGCAATACAGCTACATCCAAACGTATACATACAACTACAGAAATCTGTAATTGATACATATTCAATTACCCGAAAGTTCCTAAATGCAATATAACATATACCGTACAGTTAAAAGGAAGTCACGCTTGATCAAGGTCCGCGTCACTTTCCATTTTTGACCAGACATAACGTCTGAGAAAAGAAAGAAATAATAATAATAATAATAATAATAATAATAATAATAATAATAATCTTTGCTATCTAATTATATTTGTCATGACGCTGTGCGGTTTCAGGCGCAATGTCACGGATTGCTCGGCCCCTCCCGCCGGAGGTTCGAGTCCTCTCTCGGAGATGCATATATACAGGGTGGTCAGAAAATGTGTGAAATGCTTGTAGGGATGTTACAGGGCAGGTTGTACTGAGACATAAATGTTAAGAAGGAAATTCGATGTGTTGCTCCGTTTCCGAGTTTTTTAGCATAGAAATTACCCAATCGGGGCTTCGCGCGCTCGCATCAAGTGGCCTGCCAGGGGCGGTGTTGCCCAACGAGTGCTTCGTCTCGTTAGCTGAAACGAGTTTACGCGCGCGACGATGTGTTTGTCTAACTTCAATGCTAAGTAACTCTGAAACGGTGCAACGTATCGAATTTTTCTTGTAACATTCCTATCTCAGTACAACCTGCCCTGCAACATCCCTACAAGCGTTTCAAACATTTTCTGACTATATATATATATATATATATATATATATATATATATATATATGTGTGTGTGTGTGTGTGTGTGTGTGTGTGTGTGTGTGTGTGTGTTTTTTTTTTTTTGTTCTTAGCATAAGTTAGTTTAAGTATTGTGTAAGTCTAGGGACCAATGACCTCAGCAGTTTGGTCCCTTAAGAGTTCACACGCGTTTGAACATTCATGACGTTACCTTTCTGATAGGAAACACTATCAAATGTTGCCTGCGTCGACCTTCTGTTTATCATGTCAGAAACATATATTTAAGTTTATGTCACGTTTAAAATTTCGATTTCAAAATTCTGCAAACACGCTAAAGTGAGATTCCATAACTACGTGTGCTTGCACCATTATCGTTGTAACACGGTGCTTGGTAGTCCGATGCAGTCAGGGTCTCTGTCAGTCAGAGGACAATGAACTAATAAATCCCGATGGCTGCTACGTAAATCGTAGCTCCGTAGCCCATAAACGACTGAAGCGATCAGATGCATTACGAAAGTTCGAAATTCCACAAAAGGTGTGTATTACTTTGATGGAAGAATGAGGATGCAATCTCTGTGAGATACAACAACGCCGGTTCGTGGTTAGGGTGCTAAAAGCGTCGACAGTTCTCAGTGAGACTTACCGCATAGCGGCCACTCTTGGGTCTTGCGGGTGCAGCGGCGGCGAGCTGGGGTCGTAGCCCAGGTACCCCGGGAGCGCCTGGCCGTCTGGCTTCCGGGGCGGGCCCGTGCACATCACCTGCAACGACCACGACCTTCATCACGATCAATCGTCACATCACACAGACGAACACTCTGGCAACTCGCAACCCTGCCGGTTAGCTCAGGGCCAATCTGCTCGGCGCTAAACTCCATGTATGCAATAGTAAATTCTTTTGTGCATATAGGCGCAAAATGTGTTGTGGACTGCCGCTGAAAAAGACTAATACAGGTGTAGTGGTAGAGCAGATACGTGGGTTCTAACGCAGCACACACACACACACACACACAATGGAAGTAACACAATAGTGGTCAGGAAAGTACATTACTCAACTTTGGTAACACTGGTTATAGCAATTGTACAACGCAGGTTTAGCCTATCTGTTCTGCATAGACTACAGTTCCATCACCACGAACTAAAAAATGTTTTCTGAACTAAAGTCTGAAGAAATCTGATCTGTCTTTATGTACTGTTCGAAGCAAAGTTCCAGACTAACAGTAGTCAGTTAAATCTCGAGGCAAGCGGCCTCTGTCGAAACGCGGTAATTCTATTCACTGTTCAGTTTTCATTGAAGCCTAGCCATTGTCTTTCTATCGGCTATTGTTTGCATCTGACTAAGACACGAGGAACGTTCTGCAGGAGCTCCCTAACAACATTCGGACTTAACTTACAGCCGAAAACCTCTGCTTGTGCACGGTTACTTAAGCGCGCGTCTCTCTCCCTTGTGAAGCTGCTGTTCCGGGGGGCGTGGTTCCCAGCGGGCAGCGAGATTGGTTTGCGCGCAGTGACATTCCTGCTGTCGACGGACGTCCACGGTACTTTTGGTACCAACTGTCGCAAACTCTTGTGTGGTATCTCAGTAGGCCATAGAAAGCTGTTTAGACTTGTCTCAGGAAAACAAAATATGTACACTATTGTTTGTGTTAGTAACAAACACAGGGTTGTTTATAGTGAAATATTGATAAAATACACTCCTGGAAATGGAAAAAAGAACACATTGACACCGGTGTGTCAGACCCACCATACTTGCTCCGGACACTGCGAGAGGGCTGTACAAGCAATGATCACACGCACGGCACAGCGGACACACCAGGAACCGCGCTGTTGGCCGTCGAATGGCGCTAGCTGCGCAGCATTTGTGCACCGCCACCGTCAGTGACAGCCAGTTTGCCGTGGCATACGGAGCTCCATCGCAGTCTTTAACACTGGTAGCATGCCGCGACAGCGTGGACGTGAACCGTATGTGCAGTTGACGGACTTTGAGCGAGGGCGTATAGTGGGCATGCGGGAGGCCGGGTGGACGTACCGCCGAATTGCTCAACACGTGGGGCGTGAGGTCTCCACAGTACATCGATGTTGTCGCCAGTGGTCGGCGGAAGGTGCACGTGCCCGTCGACCTGGGACCGGACCGCAGCGACGCACGGATGCACGCCAAGACCGTAGGATCCTACGCAGTGCCGTAGGGGACCGCACCGCCACTTCCCAGCAAATTAGGGACACTGTTGCTCCTGGGGTATCGGCGAGGACCATTCGCAACCGTCTCCATGAAGCTGGGCTACGGTCCCGCACACCGTTAGGCCGTCTTCCGCTCACGCCCCAACATCGTGCAGCCCGCCTCCAGTGGTGTTGCGACAGGCGTGAATGGAGGGACGAATGGAGACGTGTCGTCTTCAGCGATGAGAGTCGCTTCTGCCTTGGTGCCAATGATGGTCGTATGCGTATTTGGCGCCGTGCAGGTGAGCGCCACAATCAGGACTGCATACGACCGAGGCACACAGGGCCAACACCCGGCATCATGGTGTGGGGAGCGATCTCCTACACTGGCCGGACACCACTGGTGATCGTCGAGGGGACACTGAATAGTGCACGGTACATCCAAACCGTCATCGAACCCATCGTTCTACCATTCCTAGACCGGCAAGGGAACTTGCTGTTCCAACAGGACAATGCACGTCCGCATGTATCCCGTGCCACCCAACGTGCTCTAGAAGGTGTAAGTCAACTACCCTGGCCAGCAAGATCTCCGGATCTGTCCCCCATTGAGCATGTTTGGGACTGGATGAAGCGTCGTCTCACGCGGTCTGCACGTCCAGCACGAACGCTGGTCCAACTGAGGCGCCAGGTGGAAATGGCATGGCAAGCCGTTCCACAGGACTACATCCAGCATCTCTACGATCGTCTCCATGGGAGAATAGCAGCCTGCATTGCTGCGAAAGGTGGATATACACTGTACTAGTGCCGACATTGTGCATGCTCTGTTGCCTGTGTCTATGTGCCTGTGGTTCTGTCAGTGTGATAATGTGATGTATCTGACCCCAGGAATGTGTCAATAAAGTTTCCCCTTCCTGGGACAATGAATTCACGGTGTTCTTATTTCAATTTCCAGGAGTATATTATGGCAATCTCTAGGAAGACCGATGAAAAGCTCAGCGTCTAGTTTGGTCGACGGAGAAAACACGAAGTAGGGGGAGTGTTGGAGCTTAGAATACTTTTCATACATTCGGCTCTAGCCAGTCTTGTGACAGATATTTAATATATTTTCTTATTCCATTCTGAAGTAATAGCAGTCATGTTGTGTACGCTGCAGTCGTTTTCTGGTGTTAGAGTAATTACTCAGGAAAGGGTTTTCCAAATACGAAAAATTTCCAAGGTCCACAACATGGTCATGTACCTACGAACAAAAATTCTATTCATATCTGAAAATGTTACAATCACAAAAAATCTTGTCAATACCCGTATTTAACAGTCTGTGTGTTACATTATTATTCTAATACATACCAATAATAAGTGAATGAAATCAAATTAAGAAGTAGTGTCAAAAAAGTTACAAGTTAAATACTTTTTTAAATAGAAGCTATCGGCAAGTAAGAAATTCCCACTTTCAAGAAACAGAAAACTGTTTAAGACATTTAAGAAAGTTTCTTGATTTGGAAGTAGGCTATCACTTTTTTCGATGACAGAAGACCACGACCTTTTTCACGGTACAAGATGGTGTAGTGCAGACTAAGTATAGCTCAACTGTCCACACGTTATGAAACTAATTACAAGTATATACGGAATTTCACTCACCATAAAACTATGTGACTGAACAACTAAACATATCTTCAAAATAGCTTTAATGTATTATACATCACTTAAACATGTATAAATCGTAATATTTACAAATACTGCATAAAACCAAACTTGAAGCCTCATAACAACAAAATCAGTAGTAAATGCCAGAAATTGCTTATGGCGGTCTACTGCGCGTTTCTTCACTGACTAAAATCGGTCACCACATTGAAACACCAACCAGAAAACATCAAGTGCACCTACGTACACTATTCCCGTACAAACACTGTCCCCTACATTGCTTTGCCTTATAATGGTGCTACATCAGAGAGGATAACCAGTAATATTCATGAAAGGAAACTGCGAGTCTGACTGCACACGGAGTACGGAAAATAGTCGGGCACACCAACCACACGACAAAATTCCTTACACAATCACAAACTCATAAAATCGAATGTGGTGAATGTGGAAGTTTCTAGCTGTGGTAAACGGGCGATCAAAAGTTTTTCGTTTGACGGCGTTGCTGCAGCGGATATGTAACGTAGCGCGACTCCGATGCGCGGGTATATAAGCACTGACTTTTTTAAATGTGTCCATGCCGGACCAACGTGCTACGAGAGACACTCCAGCGCCCACCCTGCTACGAGAGACACTCCAGCGCCCACCCTGAAGTCCGGGTCTCTCAACATGCGATTATCACATCTTCAGTTCCTTAACGAAAGGTGTTGAAGGTTAGACGATTCCTGTCGTAAGAGGATGTGACGCAGGCAGTTACGGACATCATCTTCAAGCAGCACGACACGGTGTTTCCCCATACGGTTGATTTCAACCTGGTGCGTCGGTCGGATGATTGGCTCACTGCTGACCGCGGTACGCCAATCGAACGGAAAATTTTTAATCAACCCTTATAGTTGGCACATCGATTCTGGACTGTCCGGACTTCGGACGGAAAATTTGTGATTGCCCCTTCTAGATTATTCTCCACCAGACCCACAGAGCACACAAAGATAAGCGACAATTTTACATCCTCGTTTAGTGCACATCTGCGATGGTACAATCAGCGCACCAATAATGAGGAATCTTTGAGAGTACTACACACACTATGTGATCAAAAGTATCGCGACACCTGGCTGAAAATGACTTACAAGTTCGTGGCGCCCTCCATCAGTAATGCTCGAATTCAATATGGTGTTGGCCCAGCCTTAGCCTTGATGACAGCTTCCACTCTCCCAGGAATACGTTCAATCAGGTGCTGGAAGGTTTTTGGGAGAATGGCAGCCCATTCTTCACTGAGTGCTGCACTGACGACAGGTATCTACACTGCTGGCCACCGTAAATGCAACACCAAGAAAGACAAGAGGTAGCACAACAAGATTTATTTTGTAGATAACATGTTGACCAAGTATCAAACGATTACGTTTACAGACGTCTGTGACATGTGGTTCCTGCCAGAATCAGTGGCCAGAGTAGCCGCCATTGTTGGAGATCACCGCTGCCACACGTCTCGGCATTGAGTCAAAGAGACGTTGGATGTGTTCCTGAGGTACAGCAGCCCAAGCAGCTTCCACACGTTGCCAAAGATCATCTGGTGTGGCAGCTGGGGATGTAATCTGGGTCACGCGTTGAGCAACCATGGACCACATGTTTTCTATCGGCGAAAGATCCGGAGAGCGAGCCGGCCAGGGAAGCAATTCAATCTGGTTATTGACGAAGAACCTTTGGACAATGCGTGCCACGTGTGGTCGCGCATTATCCTGTTGAAATATGGCTGTGGCCGAGCCCTGAAGGTAAGGAAGGACAACTGGCTCCAGCACCTCGGATATGTAGCGCCGGCTATTTAAAGTACCGGCAATGCGTACTAGAGGCGTGCGAGAGTAATATCCAATGCCGCCCCATGCCATAATACCCGGTGCAAGACCAGTGTGGCGGTGCATAATGCAGCTGTCCAGCATCCTCTCTCCACGGTGTCTCCACACTCGAATCCGACCATCGTGGTGCTGCAGACAGAAGCGTGCCTCGTCAGTAAAGACAACGTCATTCCATTCTGCCGTCCACATCCGTCTGTCATCACACCATTGGCGACGGAGACGTCTGTGGTTCTGCGTCAATGGTAGACGAAGCAATAGACGTCTTGCGGACAGACCACTCTGCTGTAAACGGTGTCGAATGGTACGCGCAGACACTGGATGATGTGTTACAGACGCAATGTGCTGTGCTATGGTTCGGGATGTCACTGAGCGATCCGTCATTGCCATGCGCACAATTTGCCTATCAGCACGTGCAGTAGTGCACCGAGGTGAATGCGATCGACCACGTCGGTCCGTCGTACCCTCCTGCATCCAACGGTCACATATCCGCATTACAGTTGTTTGGTTTCGTCCAACACGACTAGCGATTTCTCTGTATGATAATCCACAATCTAGGTAAGCCACTATCCTTCCTCTGTCGAACTCGGATACTTGATCAAAAGATGTTCGCTGTTGTCTAAGAGGCATAACTGATCGTCTTGTGAAACAACCACAAGGTAAACACACGTGCCAAACCTTCACTCGTCGAAATCGCCAAGCCTTAAATGGCGCTATGAGGTGGCGCCACAGGCGCGCTTGATGTGCGTCTGCGCTGAAATTCTAATCAGTTGCATATCTCATCGCTGCAAACCCATGGTGTAAATTTCACTTGATTCGGATGCTTCCTTCAGGGTGTTGCATTTACGGTGGCCAGCAGTGTATGTATTTCGGTGAGGCCTGGCACGAAGTCTGCGTTCCAAAACATCCCAAAGGTTTTCTACAGGATTCAGGTCAGAACTCTGTGCAGGCCAGTACATTACAGGGATGTTGATGTTGTGTAACCATTCCGCCACAGACCTTGCATTATGAACAGGTGCTCGATCGTGTTGAAACATGCAATCGCCATCTCCGGCTTGCTCTTCAAGAGTGGGAAGCAAGAAGGTGCTTAAAACATCAATGTAGACCTTTGCTGTGATAGTGCCACGCAAAACAAGGGGCGCAAGTCCTCTCAATGGAAAACACGACCACACCATAACACCACCGCCTCCGAATTTTAGTGTTGGCACTACTCACGCTGCCAGACGACGTTCACTGGACATTCGCCATACCCACGCCCTGACATCGGATCGCCACATTGTGTAGCGTGATTCGTTATTCAACACAACGTTTTTTCACTGTTGAATCGTGCAATGTTTAAGCTCCTCACAACAAGCGAGACGTGGCGTTTACCGGCGTGACGAATAACGAATAAACTGTTGAAAGGAACACACAATTTCGACTTCAGAGGATATCATTAATCCACTGCGTATCAAGTTTAAGTTACAGGTTAGTATCACTGCCCAATGTGACTGCGATCTGCATCCACGACGGCGTGATGTGTGGCTTATGAGCAGCCGCTCGACCATGAAATCCTAGTTTCCTCACATCCCGCCTAGCATAGTACTTGCAGTTGATCCTGATGCAGTTTGGAATTCCTGTTTGATGATCTGGATAGATGTCTGCCTATTACACATTACGACCCTCTTCAACTGTCGGCGGTATTGTGGTTCAACAGACAAGGTCAGCCTGAACACTTTTGTGCTGTACGTGTCCTTTCACGTTTGCACTTCACTATCACAGTGGACCTAGGGATGTTCACGGCGTACTGATGTAGAGTTAGACATTAATCTTATATAGGCTTCAAACAACGAGGATACAAAATTATGTAGTCCGTTTAGAGGGCATAAAAATACACACTTTTATGTGATTGAAATGTCACAGGTGTATCGTTTCCCTGTTAGAGTCGATGAAGCGTTTGAAGCTAGTGCTGTTCAGAGACGGTGCTCAGCTATGGGGAGATTAGGTGTTCAGTGTAAAAGACACCGATACACATTTCGGTGGAAGCTGGCTGCCTTTTTGACTGAAGCTGCAGCCATTATTCGCGAAACACATGGTTGTTCTGAGCGCGTTAGTCAACAACACGCAGATACCAGTTGTACATTAATGTAAAAGGACAACCGACCGCGGTGGCCGAGCGGTTCTAGGCGCTTCAGTCCGGAACCGCGCGACTGTTACGGTCGCAGGTTGGAATCCTGCCTCGGGCATGGATGTGTGTGATGTCCTTAGATTAGTTAGGTTTAAGTAGTTCTAGGAGACTGATGACCTCAGATGTGAAGTCCCGTAGTGCTCAGAGACATTTGAACCATTTTATAAAAGGACATTTTCAGATCTCTCTAAAATGTTTATCACACGTAAGTTTGAACACCGTTTCTTAACATCACTAGTGTCAAAACTTCCATCGATCCAGAGCGGGAAAACAGTGCACCTGTGACATTGTCATATAACATTCTTTTTATCTCCTCTAAACATACTAAAATTTTGTGTATATAGTTTTTTATACCTTACATAAGGCACTGACGTTTCACTCGTAATGGTAATGCTCAAACAGAGGAATATTTCAAAATTTTCTGACCTCAAAAATTCTACTGCGGTGGTCTGTAACCATCTTTAAGTACCTTATCAGCGTCTCGATCTGTCTTAGTGTTTTGCTGCATACAATTCCAAAGTTCACCACGTATCTGAAACTGTGTGGGCTACTTTAAATACTTCCTTGTCAGATATTCTTCTGATGAAGATACCAAGTCTTTGATTTCACCAGTGTCTACAATGAGAAGCGACTGTACTTGCTGCGTGTTTAAGATGCTGGACTAGCATTTTAACAGAGCGGGGTCAAATTTCTCTGTTACCATCCATATTTAAATTTTCTGTAATTTTCATAAATATCGTAAGACAACTGCCGGAATATTTTCTTTCAAACCACGTGGCTGACTTCCATCCCCCATCCTCTCATAGTCGACGCTTGTGTTCCCTGCCGAATGACTGCGCCGTTGAGAACAAATCAGATCTCACTCTTCCTTCTTTCTATAATGATTGGAATATCGGAACGTCCTCTAATTATATGAAAAATTCTTCTAGAATAAAAATAATACGTCCATGTCCGCCCTCGTAAGTGAGCGGTCAGTATGCCTGTCTGCCATGGGTTGAACCTACTATAGGTTCAATTCTTGGGCTAGCCAGGGATTTTTGTCGGGTGGGACACTGCACTTTTCTCACACGATATCCTGAAATCAACGGATGCAAACAGGTAAATGCACCATTTCTCCACTTGCCAAAACCATTTTACTCAGGTCCCCACCCACGCTTAGTAACGAAAGTACCGCCATATCGGGTATTAGACGAAATTTGTGACTGGAATAAAAATTTACTGGTACGAAGAATCCAGCATATAATATTGAACGAAAATGACGTCTACAGTTGTAACACGAGGTCCTCGTGAAATGTGTAGGGATCCTTGCTGTTCGTGTTGTACCTTACAGGGCGATCAATAGATCTTAATCACAGATTTTGATGAATATTATGTGTGTTGTAGAGGGACTTATCATGTGTACCTGGCTAGTAGCTTTTCATGAGGCAGCCCTTAATCTCCGAGAAAATCGATGTTTAAGTATTATGCACAGTCTTCTGTCCCTGTAACGTCAGTCATATTTCGACCAAGCGAGTGTAGGATTGCGGCTAAGGTTCACGTCTAACACGCTGACAGCGGGGGTTCAGACACTGTCCGTATGTGATCAAAAGTATCCGGACAACTGGCTAAAAATGACATGTTCGTGGCGCCCTCCATCGGTAATGCTCGAATTCAGTATGGCGGCCCAGCCTGAGCCTTGATGACAGCTTCCACTCTCGCAGGCATACATTCAATCAGGCGCTGGAGGGTTTCTTGGGGAATGGCAAGCCATTCTTCACGGAGTGCTGCACTGAGGACAGGTATCGATGTAGGTCGGTGATGCCTGGCACCAAGCCAGCGTCCCAAAACATCACAAAGGTGTTCTATAGGATTCAGGTCAGGATTCTGTGCAGGCCAGTCCATTACAGGGATGTTATTGTTGTGTAACCATTCCGCCACAGACCTTACATTATGAACAGGTGCTCGATCGTGTTGAAACATGCAATCGCCATCTCCGACTTGCGCTTCAACAGTGGGAAGCAAGAAGGTGCTTCGAACATCAATGTAGACCTGTGCTGTGATAGTGCCACGCAAAACAACAAGGGGTGCAAGCCCCCTCCATGAGAAACACGACCACACCATAACACCATCGCCTCCGAATTTTACTGTTGACACTACACACGCTGGCAAGATGACGTTCGCTGGGAATTCGCCATACCCACACCCTGCCATCGGATCGCCACACTGTGTACCGTGATTCGTCACTCCACACAACGTTTTTCCACTGTTCAATCGTTCAATGTTTAAGCTTCTTACAACGAACGAGGCGTTGTTGGCGTTTACCGGCCTGATGTGTGGCTTATGAGCAGCCGCTCGACCATGAAATCCAAGTTTTCTCACCTCCCGCCTAACTGTCATAGCACCTGCAGTGGATCCTGAAGCAGTTTGGAATTCCTGTGTGATGGTCTGGATAGATATCTGCCTATTATAAATTACAACCCTCTTCAAGCATCGGCGGTCTCTGTCAGTCAACAGACGAGGTCGGACTGTATGCTTTTGTGCTGTAGGTGTCCCTTCACGTTTCCACTTCACTATCACATCGAAAACAGTGGACCTAGGGATGTTTAGAAGTGTGGAAACCTCGCTTACAGACGTATGACAAGTGGCACCCAATCACCTGATCACGTTCGAAGTCCGTGAGTTCTGCGGAGCGCTCAAGTGTGCTCTCTCACGATGTCTAATGACTACTGAGGTCGCTGATACGGAATACCTGGCAGTAAGTGGCAGCACAATGTATCTAATATGAAGAACGTATGTTTTTGGGCAGGTTTTAAATTGTAAGACATTTCCTGGGGCAGATGTGGATTCTGACCACAATCTATTGGTTATGAACTGCAGATTGAAACTGAAGAAACTGCAAAAAGGTGGGAATTTAAGGAGATGGGACCTGGATAAACTGAAAGAACCAGAGGTTGTAGAGAGTTTCAGGGAGAGCATAAGGGAACAATTGACAGGAATGGGGGAAAGAAATACAGTAGAAGAAGAATGGGTAGCTCTGAGGGATGAAGTGGTGAAGGCAGCAGACGATCAAGTAGGTAAAAAGACGAGGGCTAATAGAAATCCTTGGGTAACAGAAGAAATATTGAATTTAATTGATGAAAGGAGAAAATATAAAAATGCAGTAAATGAAGCAGGCAAAAAGGAATACAAACGTCTCAAAAATGAGATCGACAGGAAGTGCAAAATGGCTAAGCAGGGATGGCTAGAGGACAAATGTAAGGATGTAGAGGCTTGTCTCACTAGGGGTAAGATAGATACTGCCTACAGGAAAATTAAAGAGACCTTTGGAGAGAAGAGAACCACTTGTATGAATATCAAGAGCTCAGATGGAAACCCAGTTCTAAGCAAAGAAGGGAAGGTAGAAAGGTGGAAGGAGTATATAGAGGGTTTATACAAGGGTGATGTACTTGAGGACAATATTATGGAAATGGAAGAGGATGTAGATGAAGACGAAATGGGAGATAAGATACTGCGTGAAGAGTTTGACAGAGCACTGAAAGACCTGAGTCGAAACAAGGCCCCGGGAGTAGACAACATTCCACTAGAACTACTGATGGCTTCGGGAGAGCCAGTCATGACAAAACTCTACCATCTGGTGAGCACGATGTATGAGACAGGCGAAATACCCTCAGACTTCAAGAAGAATATAATAATTCCAATCCCAAAGAAAGCAGGTGTTGACAGATGTGAAAATTACCGAACTATCAGTTTAATAAGTCACAGCTGCAAAATACTAACGCGAATTCTTTACAGACGAATGGAAAAACTGGTAGAAGCTGACCTCGGGGAAGATCAGTTTGGATTCCGTAGGAATGTTGGAACACGTGAGGCAATACTGACCTTACGACTTATCTTGGAAGAAAGATTAAGAAAAGGCAAACCTACATTTCTAGCATTTGTAGACTTAGAGAAAGCTTTTGACAATGTTGACTGGAATACTCTCTTTCAAATTCTGAAGGTGGCAGGGGTAAAATACAGGGAGCGAAAGGCTATTTACAATTTGTACAGAAACCATATGGCAGTTATAAGAGTCGAGGGGCATGAAAGGGAAGCAGTGGTTGGGAAAGGAGTGAGACAGGGTTGTAGCCTCTCCCCGATGTTATTCAATCTGTATATTGAGCAAGCAGTAAAGGAAACAAAAGAAAAATTCGGAGTAGGTATTAAAATTCATGGAGAAGAAGTAAAAACTTTGAGGTTCGCCGATGACATTGTAATTCTGTCAGAGACAGCAAAGGACTTGGAAGAGCAGTTGAACGGAATGGACAGTGTCTTGAAAGGAGGATATAAGATGAACATCAACAAAAGCAAAACGAGGATAATGGAATGTAGTCAAATTAAGTCGGGTGATGCTGAGGGAATTAGACTAGGAAATGAGACACTTAAAGTAGTAAAAGAGTTTTGCTATTTAGGGAGTAAAATAACCGATGATGGTCGAAGTAGAGAGGATATAAAATGTAGACTGGCAATGGCAAGGAAAGCGTTTCTCAAGAAGAGAGTATAGATTTAGGTGTCAGGAAGTCGTTTCTGAAAGTATTTGTATGGAGTGTAGCCATGTATGGAAGTGAAACATGGACGATAACTAGTTTGGACAAGAAGAGAATAGAAGCTTTCGAAATGTGGTGCTACAGAAGAATGCTGAAGATAAGGTGGGTAGATCACGTAACTAATGAGGAGGTATTGAATAGGATTGGAGAGAAGAGAAGTTTGTGGCACAACTTGACTAGAAGAAGGGATCGGTTGGTAGGACATGTTTTGAGGCATCAAGGGATCACAAATTTAGCATTGGAGGGCAGCGTGGAGGGTAAAAATCGTAGAGGGAGACCAAGAGATCAATACACTAAGCAGATTCAGAAGGATGTAGGTTGCAGTAGGTACTGGGAGATGAAGAAGCTTGCACAGGATAGAGTAGCATGGAGAGCTGCATCAAACCAGTCTCAGGACTGAAGACCACAACAACAACATGTTTTTGGGGTGTCCGGATACTTTTGATCACATAGTGTATATATACATTGTACAGAATACCATTAAATAGTATAATTCATGCAAAATTATTTAAAAAAACTCATTCTTACCGAAGTAATTTCATTAAAATATCAGTCATTCAGCCGCGTGGAGTGGCCGCGTGGTTTGAGGCGCCATGTCACGAATTGCGCGGTCTCTCCTGCCGGAGGTTTGAGTCCTCCCTTGGGCATGGGTGTGGGTGTGTTGTTCTTAGCATAGGTTAGTTTAAGTAGTGTGTAAGTCTAGGGACCGATGACCTCAGCAGCTTGGTCCCTTAGGAATTCACAAACATTTGAACATCAGTCATTCGGAATTCCGGATGGTATTTGTCCTAGAAGTATTTAAACCATCTGTATTTTCTGTGTCACTTGTGTAAAATTAATGAGCCCGCAACGCACTAGCTTTCGTGAAAAACGCGGTTGTCTACGAGTGTGTGTTTCGATTGCTTCAGAGGCATATTCCACGAGGGAATTCTGTTCTAGCACAGGAAGTGATGCAAGGGATAGCGAGTTAGACGATTCTCTATTCTGTGACAAACGCAATGCGTATCTGAACAAAATGTGCTGCTATGACGTTTAATAATAAAGTTACTATGGCAAAAATTACAATCTTTTATACATTTGCTTGACATATACTATTTAATGATATTCTGTACGAAGAATCTGAAAACAAGTGCAGGGGCGGAGTCTGAACCCATACCATCAGCATGGTAGCCCTCATCCTCATCCGCTGCGCTACGCTAGTTTGGTAGAAACGTGTTTAACATTAGCGGATTATGAGATACGTACAAAACTTCAACATCGATTTTGTTGTCATCTAGGAGCCGTCGCATAGAAAGCTGCTAGCCACGAACTCAAGACAGGTCCCTCTACAACATACCACCAAAATCCATGCTTGACAGGTCTGAGGCTTCCCTTGTAGGTAACCTGACAGGTAATGTTAATTGTAACTGCTGATAATGTTATCTACGAGGTGCGGCTAGAAAAAAACGGACTGATGCTGGAAAAAACATTTATTTACAATTATTTATAATTTCATGTTATCTCCTTCAGTGTACTCTCCTCCTCGGTCTCTACACCGCTCCATACGAATTTTCCACTGTTCATAGCAATGCTGCAGATCATTTTCGGTAAGTCCATACATTACTTCCGTCGCTTTTTCTTTTACTGCTTCAACAGTCTCAAATCTAGTTCCTTTCAAAGCTGACTTGACTTTAGGGAAAAGAAAAAAGTCACAGGGGGCCAAATCAGGTGAGTAGGGTGGATGATCTAAGATGGGAATGTTGTGTTTTGCCAAAAACGTCTTCACTGACAACGCACTGTGAGCTGGGGCATTGTCTTGGTGAAGGATCCATGACTTTTTTCTCCACAAATCGTTCCGTTTTCTCCGTACTCGCTCACGTAGGGTAGCCAGGACGGTAATGTAGTAATGCTGATTCACTGTTTGTCCCTCTGGTACCCAATCAATGTGCACAATCCCTTTGATGTCAAAAAAAAAAAAATCATCATTGCCTTGAATTTCGATTTTGACATTCGTGCTTTTTTTGTCGTGGAGAACCAGGAGTTTTCCAATGCATCGATTGGCGTTTAGTTTCGGGATCGTAAGTAAAAAACCACGATTCATCGCAAGTAATAGCACTTTGTAAGAAGGTGGGATCACTTTCAATGTTTTCCAGGATGTCAGAACAAATCATTCTTCGGCGTTCCTTCTGTTCAATTGTGAGACACTTTGGAACCATTTTTGAACACACTTTGTTCATGTTGAAACTTTCATGAAGAATCTGGCGAACACTTTCCTTGTCAACTCCTGTTAACTCAGACACTGCTCTGATTGTTAAACGGCGATCTTGTCGAACAAGTTTACCGATTTTTTCAATGTTTGCATCAGTTTTTGCTGACAATGGTCTGCCAGTGCGAGTGTCATCACTGGTGTCTTCGCGGCCATCTTTAAATCGTTTAAACCACTCAAACACTTGTGTTCGCGATAAACAATCATCGCCGTACACTTGTTGTAACATTACAAACGTTTCACTTGCAGATTTTCCTAGTTTGAAACAAAATTTGATGTTAACACGCTGTTCTTTCTGTACACTCAACATTTTCCGACGCACAGACAAAACGTCAACTACTTAAAACAGACGCCACGGGCAGACTGAGTGCAGGAGGCAGATGAAACTCTAGCAGTAGGCGGAGCGAGAGTCACGTGACAGGCCACGCGACTTTCAGCCTTATTGCATTCGTTTTATTGTTTCACCAGTACTAGTCCGGTTTTTTTCTAGCCACACCTCGTATAATGAAGGTGTTGGTAAAATTTCAAAGTGTTGCAAAGATTGGCGACTTTCTTTAAGTGTTCAGATATGTAAAGCTGTGCGCTTCACATAAGGAAAAAAAGCTTATCAACGGGTCACAAGTAAATGAAGAAAGTAATATACAGCTGAGTGTAAAAATTTCTGACGATATGAAATGGAATAATCACAAAAGCTCAGTCATTGGTACTGCGGTTCACTGGAAGGGTACTGTGACAACGAAGTCTACAAAGGGCGAGCGGTCCTACAATATTGGTCAAGTATGTGAGACGCTTATCAACCAGCCCTAACTGGAATGTTGAACGTGTACAAAGGAGGGCAGGACTATTGGTAGCACGTTCGTTTGACCCACGGCAGTCACAGAGAGGTTAAAACATCTGAACTAACGCACTCTTGAAAATGGACGCCAACTATTCGACGAAAGTTTGCTTACAGTTTCAAGAAACATTATTCAGGAATCTGGATATACTCTACTGCCTCTTACAGATCGCAGGTAGTGTGGTCCACTAGAACATTAGACTAATTACACATACATTTAACTAGTCGTTTCTCCCGCGTTCTTACGCGAGCGGAAAGGGAGGAAACTTTCATACGGAGTAGAATCTGAAGTATGCCATGTCATTCACAGTTGTCTGCAGAGTATTATTCTGGATACATATGTTACGGACTACACTAATCCCGCGACTCCAGCTGAGGAGGTACTTGGATTGGAAAAAACGGTTTCCAGGATCGGAAAGCTGGCAACGACTGGGAGAGCGATGTGCCCTCTATAGCGCATACGCTCTATTGCCATTGGCAGAGGATGACGTAGCGTCTGGATAGCATTACATGATCTAACTCTACTAACCAATTGTAGAGTCCTTTTATGAATTCCGTTACTAGAAGTGTAAGAAGGTTTCGCGGTGTATTTGTAGCATACTAGGACTTCTGACTAAATAATAAGCCCGGAAGATATTAGTGTCTATGAAGGGAATGGATTTAAAGGCATTTTCTGAAACGTCTAGCAGAAACAGTTTTTTTGAAACGGTTAAAGGATCACGTTTGTAAACATCAATTAAGGTATTACGAGCATACGCAGATACAAAACATAGCGGTTGATTTCAGCATATGTAATAAAGCTTATCTCCTACAAAATATTGATTATAGAAAAAAGTACAGCATATGGTAACTTGCGAAATAATTCTGGTTGAAATAACATACTGAATAGACACCATAAACTTAATGATGTTAGTTTATCGTGTAACGAAAATACAGAGTTGATAATAAACTGATCCAACATCATAACTGAAGACACGACATCAGGTATAACCATTATTACAGGTAATTAATTTCGATGACCATCTTCAAAATCCGAATGCAAACAATTTTTGAATCTCTTTGAACCAACATACGTATATATTTTTCCGCCCAAAAAATAAGCCGAAAACGATTCTTCGTTTTACGTAAAAATTTAAGAACCCCACACAAACCGTTAGGACAGGCATGTTGACCCTGTAGTCTGCTAATGTATTTCATTCAGAGTCAATATGCGTGTTGTAACAGCTTGTGTGTGGCACTTACGTTTTTACGTAAAGAGACTAAATTTTTTTCGGCTTACTGTTTTATGACTTGCCATATTTACATACGTTGACTCGATGTGTTTGAAAAATGGTTTGTACTCCGGTCTTGATAATCATAGGCCCAAATTAATTACCTTTTATAAAATATTTTAGCCCATAGCTGGAATATAGAGATAATTGGTATGAGGATAACCGACCTTTGTTACTGGTCTCTCTCAGATCCACATATTCAATGAAAGAAGAGGAAGGTGTGCGATTGAGTAAAGCTATTGTATTGTGATATATAAATGCAAACAGTGTCAGTATAGAAACGAAAAAACATACGTGAGGCTAGCGGTTAAACCTTAAAAAAAGAGAATCAAACGTAGTGCGTACTGAAGGGTGAAAAGATTCATTAATATTCGATCTTTGGCTCACGCGAAATGAATCGAAATAACCGTAAAATATCTGTATGGTCCGGCGCTGCCTGAAGTGTAGTGTAGTGCCTGGAAGTGTAGAAGCAGCTCACAGAAATAATCCTAAGAAAACATAACTCATGTGCGGTAGAGGCAGCTTACAAACCGCCTATTTGACAGAACCTTGAATACTGTTTGGTAGTCTCGACACTTGCCAGGCAGGGTTTTAAAGGAGTGCGGCGCGTTTATCTCGGCCTCGTTTGAAGAGCCAAGCAGAACATTACGTCCTCTTACATATATCTTATGCATTGACTATGGCTGTGAAGTAAGAGGAAATCGAGCTCATGCCGGAGTATTTCGACAGTCGTTCCCCCCCGTGCAGCACTCACACATGGACCGGGAAAATTGTGACGTGACAACAGTGCCCTGAATTACTCTGCATCACATTTCGTAAGACGACCTGCAGGATAGGCCAGTAGATAATTGAGAGAAGAGGCAACAAACCTGTGAACTTTCCGCAGGTGTAAGGCATTCGGCCTTATCTCCCCACAGGGACCTGGGTCTCTGTTCGTTATCGCCGCGACTAAGTCCCACAACCAACCTTATCAGTGTTTGCATCTGATATTAAACACCTGCGTAATATGTTCCTAATCCACATCATCGCGTCACCCTTTAAATAGCGACCAAAGATGCCGCCAGCTCTTCTGCTACTCTCATTAAGCACTGGCCGACTCCAAATGAAACATCTCCCGCACGAAAAAACAAAACACCAAAATAAATCGTAATTTGGAACAGAGGCTAATACAGCATGGGACGTGACAGCGACGATTAAGTGCCATCGCTCCGAAAGTGAATTTCCTTAATTCAAATTGTACAATGATTGTTCTAATTTAAAGGCCTCTTCCTGGATAGGGTGAAAATGGCACTGTGAATTAAAAAATAAATAGTCAGTGGCGTGACTTGCGTATGGCTGCCTGGGCACAGCGGGTGCGCATATTTGTGACAGGCGAAAAAAATTAGAAAGGGCAAACAGGAAAAGGGGGAGAGGTGCGACAACGTAAGAGGGGGAGAAAGAAGATCTAAAATCAGTTGTGGTGGTGGTGGTGGTGGTGGTGTCAGTAATAGTAGTAATGCCAAACGAGCCAACGTAACGGAAGTGTAAAGAATATTTAACGCTTGTCGATGTGTTGTTATGGATTCTCATCGATCGACAACGGAACAGTGAAAAAGGAATAGCGTTACTGCGAGCAGTGCGACTTTAGACATTGTGTATTCCATGTTTTGTACTCCGTCATACAAACAAAGTTACAATGAAGTTATAGGGAAACATTACAGTAAAATCGTGTTGATCTCTATAAACGAATAACAGGACTAGGCAGCGATCAAGATTAAAGTGGTAAGACGTCAGCAAGGAGGATTTGGGGAGTGGTGCCGAGGGTACACGGAAGGCGTGCGCCCAAAGACGAAGTTTGCTATGGCGTCACACCCCCTAGTCACCCATTAATTATGATGCTTTATATTTATAACACTGACATATCTTTTTACACACTAACATTTTTTTTATTTTGTTATGAGAATGAGATGCCATGCTATAATTACTCCTAGACAGGACTTTCCAGTCATAGGACTGCAACAAGTTACGATTTTTTAGAATCGCACCGCAGCTGTCCTTTATTCAAGGAAAAATGTCTACTTCGACGGTGTGTTTCGTCGTTAGGTTTCGTGTTGGAGACTTTGAATCTAGAGCTTTAGAGAAGATGTGATTGTACAACACTTATAACGCTATATACTACGACACTGTCATGCTGGTATTTTTGCGTTGTCGGGGACGACTGGAATGCCTGTGCGTAAAGCGGTTTCAAAGCAATAAGGTGTGCGAGTGCGTATGTCGACTTCATAAAGTTTGTTACACGTCGTCCCGCGCTACGAACTTCTCGCAACGAGAATGGCACACACTATCAGTAAGAGCCCGTGTTACGGGCTTCCTGCAGAGACAGTTCTGCTCCGGTACGAATAACAAGTACATAACAGTGCGGGAACGAAGTGACGGAGCAATTGTTACATAGCTCGAAGTTGAGGTACGTGGGGCAGTACGATTCTTGTGCGAAAAACGTCTGAACTGCACACAGATTCACCGCAAAATTCTGGCGACATATGGATCAGATGTAATGTCTTACCTAGTCGTACTGAAATGGTGCCAACAATTTGACCAAGGCCGCGAAGAAGTGGGTGACGCTGTTCAGGAAGGAAGGTCACATCGGCCACGGAGGACAATGTCCAGGCAATCGAGGAAGAACACGAGGGGGAAAGAGATTTTACAATGTTGAGGACGTCCACACATCGGTTTTCGAACGGCTACATGATCAAGGCGCGAATTTATATCGACGAGGAACTGAACTATTGCTAGAACATTCCGACAGCTGTTAACGGAGATTTGGTGACTATGTTGAAAAACGATGGGAGTTTCCTGTGTCACTTTAAAGTGCTGTGCTGTGGAGTCTTAAATAAAAATTACTTGGCGTGCTATAATAATACGTAACTTATCTTTAGAAGTCCCTCGTACTACAACGACTGAAATTTCTTTCTGTCTCGTCCTAGGAAATTCCGCAGCCTCGAGCGAAGTCCTACTCGCGAAGCAGACTACATGACAAATCCCTACCCCTCCTAGATGTGCTCCGAAAGGTTTATTGACAGGCCTGTATTAATCCTCTGCACTACTACAATATTAGAACTGTCTAAGTAAATGTCGTCCATCTTTCTTTTACGCATCAAAAAGGACTGATATTATCCCTAGTTTTGCACCGCTAACAAATGCGTTGTAGCATTCCAATTACGTTCGGAATTACTGTCATATACGACCTTCAGATTATGAAACACAGTCGCTACAGCACCTCCAGTTGGTTTCTGTTAACTTCCAGCGATAATCTCCTCCAATATCAAAAGAGGGTACTAGTTCAAATTCAAAAGGGGGAAAAACACATAACTACTCCACACTCAAAAGACTTCAAAGGAACAAACTGAATTTCCTGGCGTTAATTATACCTCGCTAACACGTCTCGTTCATTAAACGCCAACTCCGGCTAGCTAACGGCGCTGTGTTCTGCTCTGTGGTCTCCTTTCTATCGTGCGCATGCACGGTCATTAAACGAACACTCGCGTAGGAAACCGACAGGTTAAGCAGAATTCCAAGCCTGCACAAGGAACCATACTTACGAGTTATTTCCAAACTGTGCGAGCTGACGTAAGAAGCTATTTATCGCTGTGACCACACAAAAATGGAATCAGAGATTCATTATCGCGTGCCTTCTGTTTAATACAACGAAAGGTTTTATGCGATGTGGGGGTCAAGACAATGGGGACTATCGGTGCAGTTCAGTTCAGGTCTGACACATGTAGATGATTATTGACAAAACTGCAAGAACTTCATACGCCAAAGAGCATTTATTGAACTGCAAAAACGCCACGAGCTATGAGCGACGCCTTCTCAAATCTTGAAAGAGCTGCTAGGAATACGAAGCTACAGATAAATGAAGGGAAACCTAAGTACATGCCTGTAACTAAGAAAAATTATTCTAATGAATGCCCTTTCATAGAAATTGGTTCACACATTCGTAAGTATCATGTTGTGCGTATTTCACCTATGCTCGGTCATAAATAAACTGTAAGAATCCCAAAACGAATATTGTCCGTCAATAAATTCTACCACTGCATCATAAAACATCTGAAATCTACGTTGCTGTTCAAGAAAATGAAAGTTACGTTGGATAAAGCCTTAGTGCGGTCGGTGCTAACATTCAGTGCTGAAACATGGATATTTACGAAATTCGATGAAAAGCAACCTAGCATATTTGAAGGAAAACTGTTGAGGTAAATTCTCGGGTCAGCGCAAGGATATAGTGTCTGGAGGAAAGTTACCTATGAGCTATATAATTTATATAATGAGATAGTCATTGTCAGTTTCATCAACATTAAAAGGCTGGAATGGGAAGGTTCAAATGGCTCTAAGCACTATGGGATTTAACATCTGAGGTCATCAGTCCCCTAGACTTAGAACTATTAAACCTAACTAACCTAAGGACATGACACACATCTATGCCCGAGGCAGGATTCGAACCTGCGACCGTAGCAGCAGCGCGGTTCCGGACTGAAGCGCCTACAACCGCTCGACCACAGCGGCCGGCGAATGGCAAGGATATGTACTCATAGCTAATGACGGATTGATGATGATATTCAACGCAGTTCGTTAAGGGGCTACAAGAGCTGGAAAACCAAAGCTAAGGTGGAAGGAAGATGTCAGAGGACATGAGAAAAACTGGAATTCAGCATTAGCGTAGCCGCGCTGTCTTCGACGCCTTGTCACGATTCGGGCGGCTGTCCCCGTCGGAGGTTCGAGTCCTCCCTCGGGCATGGGTGTGTGTGTGTGTGTGTGTGTGTGTGTGTGTGTGTGTGTGTGTGTGTGTGTGTGTGTTTGACCTTAGGATAATTTAGGTTAAGAAATGTGTAAGTTAGGGACTGATGACCTTAGCAGCTAAGTCCCTTAAGATTTCACACACCTTTGAACTACACTCCTGGAAATTGAAATAAGAACACCGTGAATTCATTATCCCAGGAAGGGGAAACTTTACTGACACATTCCTGGGGTCAGATACATCACATGATCACACTGACAGAACCACAGGCACATAGACACAGGCATCAGAGCATGCACAATGTCGGCACTAGTACAGTGTATATCCACCTTTCGCAGCAATGCAGGCTGCTATTCTCCCACGGAGACGATCGTAGAGATGCTGGATGTAGTCCTGTGGAACGGCTTGCCATGCCATTTCCACCTGGCGCCTCAGTTGGACCAGCGTTCGTGCTGGACGTGCAGACCGCGTGAGACGACGCTTCATCCAGTCCCAAACATGCTCAATGGGGGACGGATCCGGAGATCTTGCTGGCCAGGGTAGTTGACTTACACCTTCTAGAGCACGTTGGGTGGCACGGGATACATGCGGACGTGCATTGTCCTGTTGGAACAGCAAGTTCCCTTGCCGGTCTAGGAATGGTAGAACGATGGGTTCGATGACGGTTTGGATGTACCGTGCACTATTCAGTGTCCCCTCGACGATCACCAGTGGTGTACGGCCAGTGTAGGAGATCGCTCCCCACACCATGAAGCCGGGTGTTGGCCCTGTGTGCCTCGGTCGTATGCAGTCCTGATTGTGGCGCTCACCTGCACGGCGCCAAACACGCATACGACCATCATTGGCACCAAGGCAGAAGCGACTCTCATCGCTGAAGACGACACGTCTCCATTCGTCCCTCCATTCACGCCTGTCGCGACACCACTGGAGGCGGGCTGCACGATGTTGGGGCGTGAGCGGAAGACGGCCTAACGGTGTGCGGGACCGTAGCCCAGCTTCATGGAGACGGTTGCGAATGGTCCTCGCCGATACCCCAGGAGCAACAGTGTCCCTAATTTGCTGGGAAGTGGCGGTGCGGTCCCCTACGGCACTGCGTAGGATCCTACGGTCTTTGCGTGCATCCGTGCGTCGCTGCGGTCCGGTCCCGAGTCGACGGGCACGAGCACCTTCCGCCGACCACTGGCGACAACATCGATGTACTGTGGAGACCTCACGCCCCACGTGTTGAGCAATTCGGCGATACGTCCACCCGGCCTCCCGCATGCCCACTATACGCCCTCGCTCAAAGTCCGTCAACTGCACATACGGTTCACGTCCACGCTGTCGCGGCATGCTACCAGTGTTAAAGACTGCGATGGAGCTCCGTATGCCACGGCAAACTGGCTGACACTGACGGCGGCGGTGCACAAATGCTGCGCAGCTAGCGCCATTCGACGGCCAACACCGCGGTTCCTGGTGTGTCCGCTGTGCCGTGCGTGTGAGCATTGCTTGTACAGCCCTCTCGCAGTGTCCGGAGCAAGTATGGTGGGTCTGACACACCGGTGTCAATGTGTTCTTTTCTCCATTTCCAGGAGTGTAGTTTCATACAACTTTAAAAAAAAAATCATCTCTACCCCACACGGCCCACGACCTGCCTCCTACACCCTCAAGTACTGCCTGTCGGCTTCTTGAACTGTGAGCCCCAAACAGCTCCAAAAAATTCTTTCCCTTCCCAAACCTTTCAGCCAATCAACATCGTGAGCAGAACGCAGGCACTTTCATTGGTTATACCTTGCCGAGGACGCTAGTAACGTTCCTCTGGAAAGTACTGCTTCTTGGAAACCTACTCAAAAGTTTACTTCCCACAGGTGCTGCACAGCTACAGCATTTCAAAGAATCATCTCTCGCTCTTAAACCAGCACAACACGCCCCGACTACTGGCCATCTAAAAGTTTTACAGAAAGAGCGACTCCTCATCTCCTGGCTGCACAAAGCAGGTACCGTAAACCGGCTCTGAAGTCTTACGTTAGCCAAGGTGACGAGCCCGCAGCCGCGGCTAGGAACGGTATGATGCATGTCTTAATTGCAGCACGGGCCGTTACAAGTGTGAGTGTGTGTGTGTGTGTGTGTGTGTGTGTGTGTGTGTGTGTGTGTGAGAGAGAGAGAGAGAGAGAGAGAGAGAGAGAGAGATGAGGCGATTGTTGACTACAAGGTTCTCCGCTCAAAAAGGAACCCGCACTATTTCAAGTTACCCAAAGAAGATTTCTTACAAAAGATACTATACAGAGGCGTAGAAACATGTCACTGTATGATTAGTACCCGTTACTTGCTTCATCTAAAAAATGGTTCAAATGGCTCTGAGCACTATGGGGCTTAACATCTGTGGTCATCAGTCCCCTAGAACTTATAACTACTTAAACCTAACTAACCTAAGGACATCACACACATCCATGCCCGAGGCAGGATTCGAACCTGCGACCGTAGCAGTCACGCGGTTCCGGACTGAGCGCCTAGAACCGCTAGACCACCGCGGCCGGCTTGCTTCATCTATCGAGAACTGACGCAACTGCGACCTTCCAAAGGAAACATACTTTTATTGGCATTTCAGAATGCTTGAAAATAATGATATAATACTTGGTAATGAGTGAAAAGGAAATATTTCGAAACTCAAGTTTCCAGGTTGTTGCACTGGAAATAATAACGAATTTTGTGAAATACGGCCGTTTGTACCTCCTAAATAGATCGGTGACCCTTGTATGGAATTAGATTATAAAAGTGAATGTCTTGGTCACGAAATATTTTGTTACAATTAAATATCGATTTCATTTTGAAGCAATCATCAGATGTAAAAGTTTAGTAGCATTACGTAGGCGCGTAGTAGTTACGATGTGACTATGACACCGACTTTCATAATTTTTATGGAATAATTCTTCCTGCTTCAGTCACTTTTTACTAATATTTACTAGCACGGCACGTTTCCGTAGCGTGCTGCAATCATCAGGCGTATTACAGTGTATGCTAGCGAGACTAAGTGCCGAAATAATCCTAGTCACACTTCAGATTAATGTACATGTAACTGTAATACACCAGATAATGGCAGCACGCTGTCAAAACCAGCCACGATAATAAATATTAATAAAAAGTGACTGAAGAAGTACAAATTATTTTATAAATTTATGACACGGTATCAAAACTGAACACAACTTCCATACAACTTGGATAAATTAAAGATTAACGAACTTTGTTTCTAAGTTTCCGGTTTCCGCTAAGCCCAGTAACCTAGAAACCATCAGTTTATCTGCCGAGGAAGACTGGTATATCATATTAAGAAACGTATAAATGACTTAACGGTATATTACCTTATACTGCACAAAGTGTATCATTATCATATGCTAAAACATTGTGAGGAGATTCCTTTTGGCAAAAAGGGAAGGAATTGTACACACAATTTACAGTATATGGTGATTTTTGAAGGTAGTGGGAGCCCAGAAACGTACTCACGTGAAATTTATTCAGCGAAAACGGAAAACCGCTTGTGACAAAATAAGGAAAACTGGTGTACAGACAAACGATCATGAGACGTAATAAGATATAACATGAGGTTACGAAGGGATTAGCACTATAAATATTGATCAGGAATTTGTAATCTTTCACTTGAAGGGAACGTACAGAAGGTTTTAGAAGCGGCGTTCAAAACCTGCAGAGAAGGTCGACTTCATGCTAAGCGCTGTTTCTCATCGTTCAATGAAGATATGTCTTCGTGATTGAAGTGTAGAGGTGGTTGTTTTGGAGTTACACAGCCGCACTAGCTTGTCGCATCACGTGATTTTTTTTTACAGCCACTTTGAATAGAAAAAAAACGAAGAAAATATTGACGTCAATGGAACAAATTTTCAGTTTGCTGATGGCATGTGGCATGATGCTGTTTGCTTCTAAAACACGTAAACTTCAACTAATGGAAGAAAATAAGAGTTAGTTTTAAATTAGGGTTATAAATTGAGTGTATTAAGACCTAATAATTATTTAAATAAGACTCCGTTTTTCATACCACGATTTAAGATCTCCTACCTCCATACAGATTTTTAACTCCAAACACATAGTCCTGAAAACTTATAACGATGAACGGTGTGCTCCGGACAACTTGTGCGTACATAAGTACTGTGCTCTTTCGGCAGAGATGAAACAGACCTACTTTAAAAAGCAGGGAAGACTCCAAACCACTCATTCTGTGAAGAGTAGTGGATTTCCAACCATTTAGCACCTAGTTTTAGTTTCACAGTCCTACCTCTTTTCCGTTGATGCTCACGACAGTAGCACGCGAATAATCGACCAGCTTCGCCCTTTTCGAGATACTCGTTCAGAGGCTCTACGTAGTAATAATCCGCCCTTTGCCAAAGTCGCTTAACTCCATGGATTTCTCCATCTGCAGCCGATTTCTTCGCTAGAGTGATCCCCCGTCCGAGACTGCTCCGCTTACAAACTTACTACCACGCCACGTGCCCGCAACGCCAAAAAGGCGGCTTCCAACGTCGCGGAGGGCAGTAGTCATAATGTTTTGGCCTATCAGTGTATGTGTGAAGCAGTGAAGAAAGGTCATCCCCAATACAGGGTGTTACAAAAAGATATGGCCAAACTTTCAGGAAACATTCCCCACACACAAAGAAAGAAAATATGTTATGTGGACATGTGTCCGGAAAATCTTACTTTCCATGTTAGAGCTCATTTTATTACTTCTCTTCAAATCACATTAATCATGGAATGGAAACACACAGCAACAGAACGTACCAGCTTGACTTCAAACACTTTGTTACAGGAAATGTTCAAAATGTCCTCCGTTAGCGAGGATACATGCATCCACCCTCCGTTGCATGGAATCCCTGATGCGCTGATGCAGCCCTGGAGAATGACGTATTGTATCACAGCCGTCCACAATACGAGCACGAAGAGTCTCTACATTTGGTACCGGGGTGGCGTAGACAAGAGCTTTCAAATGCCCCCATAAATGAAAGTCGAGAGGGTTGAGGTCAGGAGAGCGTGGAGGCCATGGAATTGGTCCGCCTCTACCAATCCATCGGTCACCGAATCTGTTGTTGAGAAGTGTACGAACACTTCGACTGAAATGTACAGGAGCTCCATCGTGCATGAACAACATGTTGTGTCATACTTGTAAAGGCACATATTCTAGCAGCACGGGTAGAGTATCCCGTATGAAATCCTAACGTGCTCCATTGAGCGTAGGTGGAAGAACATGGGGCCCAATCAAGACATCAACAATGCCTGCCCAAACGTTCACAGAAAATCTGTGTTGATGACGTGATTGCACAACTGCGTGCGGATTCTCGTCAGCCCACACATGTTGATTGTGAAAATTTACAATTTGATCACGTTGGAATGAAGCCTCATCCGTAAAGAGAACATTTGCACTGAAACGAGGATTGACACATTGTTGGATGAACCATTCGCAGAAGTGTACCCGTGGAGGCCAATCAGCTACTGATAGTGCCTGCACACGCTGTACATGGTACGGAAACAACTGGTTCTCCCGTAGCACTCTCCATACAGTGACGTGGTCAACGTTACCTTGTACAGCAGCAACTTCTCTAACGCTGACATTAGGGTTATCGTCAACTGCACGAAGAATTGCCTCGCCCATTGCAGGTGTCCTTTCGTTCTAGGTCTTCCCCAGTCGCGAGTCATAGGCTGGAATGTTCCGTGCTCCCTAAGACGCCGATCAATTGCTTCGAACGTCTTCCTGTCTGGACACCTTCGTTCTGGAAATTGTCTCGATACAAACGTACCGCGCCACGGCTATTGCCCCGTGCTAATCCATAAATCAAATGGGCATCTGCCAACTCCGCATTTGTAAACATTGCACTGACTGCAAAACCACGTTCGTGATGAACACTAAGCTGTTGATGCTACGCACTGATGTGCTTGATGCTAGTACCGTAGAGCAATGAGTCTCACGTCAACACAAGCACCGAAGTCAACATTACCTTCCTTCAATTGGGCCAACTGGCGGTGAATCGAGGAAGTACAGTACATACTGACGAAACTAAAATGAGATCTAACATGGAAATTAAGCGTTTCCGGACACATGTCCACATAACATCTTTTCTTTATTTGTGTGTGACGAATGTTTCCTGCAAGTTTGGCCGTACCTTTTTGTAACACCCTGTATATATCCAGAACATGCTAATTACAGTTATATCGACTGCGGATTTCGTAAGTTATAGTGGACATATGTCGATAGTGGCGTACGTATGTAAGTAATTTTTAACCCCGTCTTTTGTTATTGGAGCTGCATATAATTTTAGGTGGAGTTGGAAAAATCATTCGCAGACGACTTCAACGACATATGTGCCGAACGTTGATGAGTAACAAGGAGGAATCCCACATTCAGTAGGAGAGCACACAAAAAACGACACACCACGGAGGAATAATCCGACTGTGGCGGATATTGATAGATGTGATGTACAAGTACAGACAAAATAATGAATACAATTTTAGAAAAATTGGATAATTTATTCAAGAGAAAGAACTTCAGAAACTGAGCAAGTACATAACGCGTTGGTCCATTTCTGCTCCTTCTGCAAGCAGTTATTCAGCTTGGCATTGATAGAGTCGAAGGATATCGTGCCAAATTCTGTCCAATTGGTGCGTTATATAGTCTGAATCCCGAGCTTGTTGGAAGAACCTGCATATAATGCTCCAAACGTTCCCAACTGGGAAGAGATCCAGCTGCCTTGTTGGCCAGGTAGGGTGTGGCAAGTACGAAGACAAGCAGTAGAAACTCTCACCGTGTGCGAGCGGTCATTATCTTGCTGAAACTTAAGCCCCTGGCTTGCCATGAAGAGCAACAAAACTGGACGTGGAATATAGTTGACCTACCGCTGTGATGTAAGGGCGCCGCAGGTGACAACCAAAGAGGTCCTGCTTTGGAATTAAACGGTTGTCAGGCTGTATGGCGGGCGACAGTCAGGTTGGTATCCCACGGCCGTCTGGGGCCTGCTATCGGGGCTCATTTCGAAGGGGGACTCTTCACTGGACAATTCTACTCCCATTAATGAGATTCCAGGCCGAATGAGCCCGACGCCAGTGCAGTGGTATATAGAGATCAACCTCCTTTCTGTGGGCCGCCTATTAATGGTCCTTTTGTCCACTGAAGCACCAGTTGCACGTCGGATCGATGATGAAGAATCTGGAGCTTCAAATGGCTCTGAGCACTATGGGGCTTAACTTCTGAGGTCATCAGTCCCCTATAACTTAGAACCACTTCAACCTAACTAACCTAAGGACATCACACACATCCATGCCCGAGGCAGGATTCGAACCTGCGACCGTAGCGGTCGCGCGGTGCCAGACTGAAGCGCCTAGAACCACTTAGCCACCACTGCCGGCGAATCTGGAGCTCTGAGAGCCTCTGTGATGACTGCTGGGTTCTCATGATCTGTCATCTCTCAAGTCTCAAGGTCGATCGCTTCCTTCTTGACGCTATGTTTGGCAATGTCCAGCTATTCCTGCTAACACCGTCGAATAGTGTCGAGCGATTCGCCGATTACTCCAACCGGCTTCCTTGATCCCGACTACACATCCTCTGTCAAACGCTGACATCTGCATGTATTTTTCACACGCCTGTCTGCAAGACATAGTTACTGACCGACTGAGTACACAGATTGAAATTCGCGAAGACTTCATCGTCAGTATCGACATGTACCCTGTTTACTACTCTAGCAAGTAGCGCGATGAAATTGTGCTGCAGCATTACACTTTCACCCATCGGCCGCCAAAGTTTACAATTTTGCGTTTTCCGTCGATATCTGTATGGATATCAGTTTGTGACTAATTTGCCTAAATTCTACGTGGTGCGCCACTTTTCTCTTTTCTGTGTGTCATAGTACGTGAAAGTCCCATCAACCACGGCAGTGTACTACATTCTAACTCAAAATTTCCTAAATTTCACATTTTGTGCCGTCAACAGCTATGTGGCAATCAGTTTCGAAATCTGTTACACTTCTCCGAATGGTGTGCACGAGAGCTATAAAGCCATGCACCGTTTCTGAGCAAAATTTTGTTACGGATGAAACATCCTTTAAAAATTATGGCCAAATCTATCTTTGTAATAAGCACTTATGGTCGGCTGAAACTCCGAGATAGCTCAGAGCAATGGATAAAGAAGTACTTCTCTCTGTCAACGTATGGACACTGGGCTTCCAACATAACAGCTGTGTGTCCATTCTGTGCGAGTGGTTACAGACCTTATTCAAAAATGGTTCAAATGGCTCCAAGTACTATGGGACTTAGCTTCTGAGGTCATCAGTCCCCTAGAGCTTAGAAGTACTTAAACCTAACCAACCTAAGTACATCATACACATCCATGCCCGAGGCAGGATTCGAACCTGCGACCATAGCGATCGCGCGGTTCCAGACTGTAGCACCTAGAACTGCTCGGCCACTCCGACCGGCCAGATGTAACACTCTGGACATTTAAATGTGAAGAAATTTAAAACAAGCGGCTTATAAGGGAACACCGGCGACTCCTGAAGGTAGCAAATGCAGTATATACTGCTCTGAAAAACTTAAGGGCGAGCTATGTAAGTAACGTAACTACTCTGTGGACATGAAGTGCGGGATCATATGGCCAGGGATCTCCCAGTCCTGCCCTGATACTTGGACGTCACATAGGATGAGATGAGCGTCACTATAGCACCCAATGGGACTAGTCCAGCAACACGAGACAGTTTAAGGAACAGGAAACGACAGTGTGTGTCAATCAGCGACTCGTTACGGGATACTGTTGGGGTGAGAGTCGTTACAACACGGCGCGGGGACAACATTTTGATGACTTCACACGGAAATGATTAGCAGAGAAGCTGGAATAACGACGAAGTGTGACGAGTGTAGCCTAGGAGTTTCGTATTGCTCACAGCATTGCCTCACACGCGAGGGGAGCATTTCAAATCACAGGCACTGCTGCCCTAAGGAGAGAAGGTGGCCGAAAACGGCATCTGACCGCTACATTGTACAACAGGCAAGAAGAGACCCACACCAAATAGCGGATGCTGTTTTAGCCACATTTAACTGGTCGGCGAGGTAGACAATCTCTCGCTCCACTGTGGCACGGCGACTGCATGGTGTTGGTCTCTTCCCAACGACGAGAATGCTGTATACCGTTTACACCCGCACATCGACGGCACAGTTTGCTATGGTGCAAAGAGTATATGGACTGGACCAACGAGGAGTGGGGCCACGTGCTCTTCTCGGATGAGAGCAGATTCAGTTTGAGTGGTGATTCTCGACGTGCCCTCATATGGCTATAGTTGGGAACACGTAATGACTTAGGAACATTGTCGAACATGATCGTTTTGGTGGTCAAGGTGTGGGGAGGCAGATGTTACGTGGGCGTAATGACCTCCAAATCTTTGAAGATGGTAGACTCATCGGTCAGTGTTATTGTGACACCGTGCTCCTTCCCCATGTACGTCTTTTCACGGGTGCGTTCGCCACTGACTTCGTTTTTTTTTTTTTTTTTTTTTTTTTTTTTTTTTTTTTTTTTTAATGAAAATGCACGACCGCATCGAACACTGCAGGTGGAGTAGCTCTTGGAACGAGGGACTATTCGACGAATGGACTGGTCTGTCTGTTCCACCGACTTAAATCCCATCGAGAAGCGTTGGATGCATTGGATAAACGTACTGCAACACGTCCACATGCCGTAGCGACCATCCAGCAGTTCTCAACTAAGCAGATGGAGGAAGGGTACTCCATACCCCAAGAAGTCCTTACCAAACTTTTGGCCATCACGAGAGCATACTGCAGAGCTTTCATTTCTGTCTCGCCCTTTGTAATGTCCAGATGATCATAAATGGCAGTGACTTCAGTATAACTCTTGTCTTTGTATGATTTTTGTTCGTCCCATTCAGTGTTTCAGTTGCCTTCTGCAGTTCGTTGAAGCAATCCTTTCTATTATAGCCCAAGTTTCATCGAGTTGGCAGTGACGCATCATGCGAAAATTACTTTTGCCCTTATGTTTTTAACACCAGTGCAATATTGACCAGTGTTGCAGTAAGTTCAGATGAAATTCAACATTGCATCAGTTCTCAAGTTCAATATCTTGAGCACTTGGTATAATAGTCGTAATAAGAAACACACGGACAGCCAGGGTTACTCCTTTGTTAGCAGTTAGTACTGCAGGGCAATGGTTTGTGGCACCTCTTCTGCTGACGGTGGGAAAGCGATTTGCAGCTGTCTCCTTACTGTTTGATCAAGTTCAAGACCTGTTACACTGTTCTTCCTTCCAGTGCTACAGAAAAATGTACATTTACATAAAAAATAATCTGAATCATTGTCAAATCGACATCGTTAAAAAATACTTGCATACGTCAGGCAATACGTCATACCCTCCGCTATGACTCAGCGAAAGCCGCACCT
This sequence comes from Schistocerca nitens, assembly GCF_023898315.1. NCBI lineage: Eukaryota > Metazoa > Arthropoda > Insecta > Orthoptera > Acrididae > Schistocerca > Schistocerca nitens. The sequence goes on from NC_064618.1 coordinate 782,489,264, forward strand.
CCATATATTTACTAGATCTGGTTGTTCTGCCTCACCCCTTGCTGAAATGGAAGTGAGCAGATTATCTAACAAGGGAACGAATGATAGCAGGTGAATGGGTGGGTATGACTGAGTACTGTAGTGCATAGGGAATCTGAAGGAAGGCGTTATTCCGTAGTGGCTATCAAATGACGGGAGACGATATTTTACATAACTGCTGTGCAAAACAAAACACACAAAATATTTCATTTGACTGATGAAGTCATCGATTTTTAAAGAATGCGACTACTCAGACTTGGCACGTCGTAGTTCCTTGCAAAAGTCTTGATCGCTAAACTATTTATGACTCGTTTCGAGTAATGATCATCAGACAAGTGTGGCCAAAATTAACACAATAAACAGAAGTAGAAAAGCATGACAATGTAACATCAGGAACGAAAATACACACCGAGTATAAGTACTTCCAATATGGTTAGGAAAGGTCGTACAATTGAGCAATACAAGAAAAAAAATGTACTAATTTTTTGGAAGGTTTCTGGAGGCGCCGTTTGCGGAGTTTAACACCAGCTCCATTTACCGCCACTGCCTGCTATCATGGTATGTCGGTCTGAGGAGGGTCGAAAACTAACCGAAACCGGTTAGCACACAGTAAATGTTTTTGCGGTCTCTCGTCTGCAATTGGCGTTAACAGTATTTTCAAAAGACGTCACTTTGAGACGTCCCTCCACCACTGTCACCCATCTCCATCAACTCCTATTCCATCTTAATACGGTTAGAAAATTGGTTGCTTATGACTAGGTTTTGTATTGAACTGCCCAATCTGTGATCTCAATTAACAGTTGCTTGCTTTGTTTGAAAAATAATTAAAAAATGCATGTTGTCTTCCCTGATAATGATGGCCTTTACATTGCTGTCTCTCGATGGAATACTTGGCCTTTGTGCCTAGTGTTCGGTATATTCATTGTATATGTCCCATGATAGGTTTTATTTATAACGTATGCTATGTTATATTATTTCATTGACAAGACGTTTATTGTAAAAACTAGACGTAATGTGGTACGGGATATTTACGATGTTTTGTGTACTGTAAACGCCGTACCCTGTTATGTTTCGTTCTTTGAAATCAACGCCATCTGGAGCCTAGTTGAGGTGTTCCGGTTCTCTAATCTGCTGCCTCCAGTCTGGCATGTGACTTCTCAAAGTAACGTCTGGTGAAAATGCGCTTACCGGCAATTTCACATGAAAGAGTACATTTTCTTGTATTGCTCACTCGTATAAGCATTCTTATGCATATTCCAAGTATTTATACTCAGTGTGTAGTTTCGTTCCTAATATTAGACTGGTCCTGTTGTATTTATATATAGGCTTTCCTAATATTTTTTGTTAATTTAGGCTATAATTATCTAATGCTGATTACTCGAAACGCGTCAAAAGTAAAGTACTTAACGATCAAGACGTTTCCAAGGAATTAATACATGCATAAAATATTAACGACACCCCTCTTTCTGAATCACCTGTGTGTTTCCAGTCTACAGCCTATATTTATAGGTCGTATATGTTTGGCGCCTCAAAATACCCTCAATAAGAAGAAAAATTACCTGAAATCCAAACAGTGTAGTTGAGGATACTCCCTGAAGCTTTACAATAGTAGTCTTAGCCGTCACTACTTTGCAGATTGATTTCATGAACGTATTCTAGGTTACGTAGCACGTGAAAAAGTCTGCAAAAATAATGAGGGTACTTCGACGCGGACTACACATGTAGATCTACCGCTATTTTATCGGAGAGACGGTCTGCGAAAGTTGCGACGTGAAGATAACGTTCTCATCGTCCTACTAAGCTCCGACAGCATCTCCCGGCAATTCTGGCGTCACAGTGTTTACTCGCTGGAAATAACTGTAGATAGCACGTCTCACAAGCGGCGCTCGTTCCTCTCCTAAACTCTTGCCATAATACCTCGGAACGTTATGTTTGTTTATCTTTTTATTGGCATACCATGGAGCAAGCACACTGTTACAAAACGAGAACAACAAGATCGTCAGTGTCGTCGTCTTGCACAATGTGAAACGCTTTTAACTGTTCCGTTTTCACGAAGTTTGTGACCACCATTCGCTAGTCGACCTGTCTCTTCTTCCTTTCGGACTGCAGCTCAGAATTTTTCCGGGTGGTCTGTTCGCATGTTTTTCCCATATTCTATCGTTAACAGCATACACAAGTAATTGTGAAAACATTTCCGTTCTCAGTGAAGTCCCTTCACTCTCCTATAGATTCTCATCCTTGCTGCTTCTATTTAGCTTCCTTCTGTCCCTTTATTTACGCACCTGTGGCTCCTATACAAAAATGATGCCGAGTGTAAGGCATCTTATTGCAACTATTGTGTAACTAACTTACAGCAGAACTGATGAAACGACAACAATAACAATATAGAAATAAAGGTACAAGAGAATAGATACAAATCTTTAAGTTCACACATAAATATTTTAGGTGAAATTATGGAAACCTAAGAAGAGCTTTTAAATAAAACAGTCAATGTTGTTGTTGTGGTCTTCACTCCTGAGACTGGTTTGATGCAGCTCTCCATGCTACTCTATCCTGTGCAAGCTTCTTCATCTCCCAGTACCTACTGCAACCTACATCCTTCTGAATCTGTTCAGTGTATTTATCTCTTGGTCTCCCTCTACGATTTTTACCTTCCACGCTGCCCTCCAATACTAAATTGGTGATCGCTTGATGCCTCAGAACATGTCCTACCAACCGATCCCTTCTTCTAGTCAAGTTGTGCCACAAATTTCTCTTCTCTCCAATTCTATTGAATACCTCCTCATTAGTTATGTGATCTACCCATCTAATCTTCAGCATTCTTCTGTAGCACCACATTTCGAAAGTTTAATAATTAAGACACAATTTGTGTTGAGAATAAATAGTAAAGCGATTAAAGCGATGCAAAGCGCGAAAATTGTGAACGGCTTGCTTGCGAAATTAGGAAGCAGAAGTGATGAAAGAAGTCTGCTAACGAGAAGGTAAATACATACGACACAATATGTTTATAACCTAATACGCTACCTTCGTGATTGAGCATTTGAACTATCTTACCAAGGTCCGCCCCCGGTAGCTGAGTGGTCAGTGCGACGGAATGCCAATCGGAGATTTTCTCCGCTCAAGGACTGGGTGTTGTGTTGTCCTAATCATCATCATCCCATCCCCATCGACGCTCAAGTCGCCGAAGTGGCGTCAAATCTAAAGACTTGCACCAGGCGAACGGTGTACCCGACGGGAGGCCCTAGCCACACGCCATTGTTGTTATTATTATCTTACCAAGGAAATTTTTGGTTAAAAGGTATCACAAGAATCACTCTCCTTCGCAAGCCTGTTCAACAAACATTAGTCTCCCAATCAATAGATTGGAAAGTTGAAATCTCTCCTTATTACCATAGTGTTGTCTGGAAATTTGCCAGCGATATTTTTTAGCATTTCTTTGAAACGATCAATCAGCACAGCTTCTGAAGCTAGTGACCTGTAAAACCATTCGATTAATATGCGTGATCCATCTTCCATACTAAGATTAATGCACATTATTTCGCATTCAGAATCTGTAATATCCTCACCAGGTATGGGAATGAATATCCCGCTACCACTGCCAACAATACGATACATAACTTCAATTGGAATTTACCGTTTCTCTGCTGCTGATCTGATTTCAGACATCTGCCCTTTCCCAGTACATTGTAGACCTTATTACCGGTAAAAAAAATTAATTATCAATAATTTCAAACTGTATAAACGTGTAAATATCTAGGAGCTTTCATCCGAAGTTATTTATAGTGGAAACGCAGATGACAGACTAAGATTTATTGGAAGAATCCTAAGGAACTGTAATTCATCCCCGAAGGTAGTAACTAACGGAGTCTTCATTGTTGCTCGACAATCTCAGAAGCTTGTATACAGGAGATCGAAGGAAGGGCTACCCGTTTCGTCCACCTCCAGTGTCAGTCATCAAGAGAGAGCCGCCACGCATCATGAACGTACTTACTGTTAAAATTCCTCGAGCAGAAGAGCCGAGATCGGGGAACATGTTTCTTTCTCATTCATACATCACGGTAAATGACAGAGGAATTTGGGTTCATGCTCAGGTTTACCGGCACCCCAACACCATTGTAACTTTAACAGGACACGGACGGAGGGAGGGTAGGATAATGCACGAAATATCCTCGACCACACAACGTAACGTGTTTTCTGGAATACGGATGCAGAAGTACCAGGTGGTTATAATTAAAGTGCTGCTACTCACAGAAGTCCTGTGTGGGCTGTAATTATCGTATGGCATCGGAACTTTGTACATATTGTAATGCGTCAATACAGAACCGATTTAAGCTGGAAAAAATTAGTTCCAATTTTGGCCACTAGGTGCCCATGTGGCGCTGTAAGTGCAAGAAAAACGTATAGAATGTTTCTGTACGTAATGGATTAGGAAGAGGACGTGAGCAGAAAAGGTCGAACTAGTGAGAAATGCGTAAGTTGATTATATAATTAAGCGCCGTTTACACAATTTATTGAATAACACCGGAGACGCCGCCGAGAAGCTGCATCCCTAAAACAACATGATCGACCGTTGCTCGCAGCAGTTCCAGTGGAGTGTGAGCAACGTGGTCCTGCAGACTGGTCTTTCTATCAGGTAGAGAACTAATGTGTTCCTGGTAGACACGTTCTTTTAGATATCCCCCAAATAAGAAGTCAATGGATTGACATCAGTTGATCTTGCCGGCGATGCATCTGAGAAACCTCTGCCGGCCGGAGTGGCCGAGCGGTTCTAGGGGCTTCAGTTTAGAACCGCGTGACCGCTACCGTCGCAGGTTCGAATCCTGCCTCGGGCATGGATGTGTGTGATGTCCTTAGGTTAGTTAGGTTTAAGTAGTTCTAAGTTCTAGGGGACTGATGACCTCAGAAGTGAAGTCCCATACTGCTCAGAGCCATTTGAACCATTTTTGAGAAACCTCTGGACGTAACACACTCGTGGAAGGCTGCTTTAAGCAGATCTTTCATTGGGCGAGCGACATGACGTGTTGCCCCATCTTTTGTGAAAATATTGGTTCCAGACAGTTGTGCTCTTCCAAACATGGAATCATGTGCTGTACAAGGACGTAACGGTAAGATGCAGACGTCACATTACACCTGAGAGGCCCCCTGCGTATATTATCTTCAAAGAAGAACGGACCGAGAATAAATATGCTCGTGGATCCGCACCACACAGTCACATACGGCGAGGGCAATAACTCTTCGTGCACAGCACGTGGTTTAACAGCACCCGGAATTCGGCAGTTCTGTGTATTTAGTGCACCCAGTAGTGTAAAATGTGTCTCGTCACTCCACAGAATATTTCCCGGCCACACGTCTTCAACTTCGATCCGTGCCAGAAACCGAAGAGCAAATTCAGGACGTTGCCGCGGATCATGACGTTTCAATTGCTGCGTCGCTTGGGTGTTGTGCGGGTACGTGCGTAAAACAGACCGAAAAACTTCCTGTTCTGTTAACCATGAGATGGACAACTCTCGTGACATTTTACGACTACTAGCACTACCAAGGCACATGCCGCACGGTCACTAACATCTACGGCAACCTCAGTTAACTTCCAACGGGACGTCTTCCATATTCCACTTCAAGCTCACCCTTCTTTTTGAATTTTATTATTACCTTCATTAAACAGTTTTATTTGCTGCCGTTCATAAAACAGTTTCACTCACAGCGCACGGCCTCCCATCCAGACAGTCATACTGTTGACTCATTTTACGAGGGTAATCCCAAAAGTAAGGTCTCCTAGTTTTTTTATAAATAAATAGACCTGTTTATTTCTACAATGGTTTACATCAGTTACACAGGTTGAACATTTATCTATTTCTGGTCATAATCACCATTTCTGTCTTGCATTTTTGTAGAAGTTGTGGCAGTTTTTGTATGCCCATTTCATACCAGCTCGCCGCCATGCTGTTCACAAAGTTATGAACCTCTTCTTTGACCTCGTCGTTGGAGCTGAACCGCTGGGACCACAATTAACGCTGACAGGTACTGTGAGAATCTGAAAAAACTCAAACGGGCAATTCAGAACCTGAAACCAGGAATGTTGAGCAAGGGCGTACACATTCTCCATGACAACGCTCGCCCACACATCGCTCGGCAAACCGTTGCACTCCTGCAACAGTTTCAGTGGAATATAATCACCCACCCACCCTATACCCCTGACTTGGCGCCCAGTGACTATCACCTGTTCCCTAGGTTAAAAGAACATTTGGCCGGAAAGCGATTCAGCTTCTACGACGAGGTGAACGAAAAGGTTCATAACTTTCTAAACAGCACGTTGGCGAGATGGTATAACATGGGCATATAAAAACTGCCACAGCGTCTACATAATGCACCGACAGAAATGGTGATTATGTCCAGAAATAACTACATGTTCAAGCTGTAAACTGATGTAAACCATTGTAGAAATAAACAGGTCTATGTACTTATAAAAAAATAGGAGACCTTACTTTTGAGATTACCCTCATATGTTTGTTAAATGACAGTGTGGACGTCATACAGTCAACAGCGACTGATTTGCACCTGGTGGCCGCAAGTGAAACTAACTTGTTTTCCAGCGAAAATCGGTTCTGCAGTAACGTATCAGCATATCTACAAAGTTTCGCTGCAATACGATAATTACAATCCACAATGGACCTCCATGAATAGCTGCATTTAAATTATAACGACCGGTAGACGTGGAAAGCGCAACCTGAAATAGGAATTTCGCGCCACGTTTGAATTTCCGCCATCCCCACCAGCCTACACCAGCGTGGATCCGGCGCTCCAGCTGCGGCCACGACGAGTTTTGCTATGGTGACCCAACACAGTGGTTAGCAGTGTGGTGGTATGACGCGAAAAAGCAATATCCTGCATTCAGCTCCGGGTTTCGTGGGCAGTACAGAGTCATGTTTACCTCCTAGAGTCGCTGGCTGCTTAGCCTGTGAAGACGGATGGAGGCTGGCTCCAGATAGGCCGTAGCACCTGGACTTGAAATCGGCAGTACAGAGTGGTGGGGTCCGCATCACCGTGAGCTGGGACCGGAGCTGCTGTGGGCAGCGGCAGACAAGCCTTGTGTTCGATGCCTCCCCTCGATGGGCGGTTCGCTATGCGTATCTTTGTTACCGGCGTGGCTGGCCAAGCGATTGACAGCAGTCGTCAGCTGATTGCGCTGCAGTAAATTGGTATGATGAAATCACATGCCATGATGAAATCACATGCACATTGGAGAAGCAATACAGTGCAGTGTAGCTGGGGAAGCAACTGGACTGCAGTGATCAACAGGGGGCGTGGTCAGGTGTAGCGCGGACATCGTTTAGCTGTGGCAGCAGATGGGGCTTCTCCTTCGGATATCCAGAAGAGATGGCAGCTGTAAGCCAAGTAGGAAGGGTGGAAGAGTGTTTCCGTTACGACCAATCTACAGCAGGGCGTAAGAGTGACTTGTGCTGTTGAGTGTGCCATGATTGCTTTTGTGCAGGCATTAGTGTACGTCTGAGGTATATTGGTTAAAACACAGTGAGGACATGCTGCACCTGGATTGGTAGAATCGTGCCTTGTATAGTTGTACTGAACTGAAAAAGCACGGCAGTGTCATGGTGTGTTCAGATCGTATGACAGTTGTGATTAAATTGAAAAAGCGCAGTGTGGTCAGTATGAGCTGTCTGTATCACTTTTGTTCTTTAATTGAAACACCATGACGAGGTCGTGATGTGGTATAATTGTGTCTTAAGTGATAAGCCTTGTGATTCTGCTACCAGTACATGCACCCTTAGTGCTTAGTAAAGTAGTTCGTGGAGATTGTATTGCGCGTATGTACTGTCTGTCCAAGATGTGGTTGAGATTGGTGGTAGTTGCCTGTAATTCTGATGAGCTAGAAATTATTTGTGGCTGTGGGGGGGGGGGGGGCAAAAATTATTTTTGGTTATTGTTCATCTGATGCTAATTGTCTAATAAGTTACAGCGCAAGTTTTTGCCTTGTTTATCTCTGCACGTGCTTCGGCATTGTAAATTACTATTTCATAAATCAACCTTGGTTAAAAGTCCACAGTCGCGTAACCCACAGCGATACCTTACCTTCACTGAAATCTCTAACCAGGGAAGAGCTCCTCCAGAAGAAGAAAAAGAAAAAAAAAAAGCTTGCAGATGCGAATCGCATAGAAGCGAATATTTCCACTCTAAGGGATGTAACTAACTTTTGCGCAGGTAATTTAATAACGATAACGAGGTTTATTTAACGGAGTTCCATTTTAATACTTACGACCATCATCGTTTTAGTGTTGTAAGAGCACCAAAACGGCTCTACATCCATCGAATTGTGTCCATTCGTTCGTGAAACTTTATAAACAGATATGAACACAATATGCAGGTTGTGCGGATCTATGCTGACATATACTAGGTTAACATTAGACAATTTTCTCTTCATTGTGCGTTTCAGAACAGCGGTTCGATAAACAATTGGTGCAAGTGTAAGTATTGTATTTTCACCGAGGACACTTGGAGATCTCGTGTTTCACGATTTCCCAGTTTTACGATAATCGTTTGTGGCGTCTATGACATACATGAAACTCTGATTTTAAACAGTCTCTTTTAATGAACTCGTACCCAGTAAATAAACATACAGTTTTGGTGAAGCAGTAATGAAACTGATAAAATATCTCAGGATAGTGAGTATAGATTTTATTGCCAACGCATGCCAAGGCTGAAATATTATAAAACTGACACCTATCACTGATAATTCTGACATTTGTGATATCAACTTCATTCTATCAGAAAATCCTAGGAAGTACTTTTATCTCTCTCACGGTTCACTCTGGTGTTGAAACTGAATACAGCAGAAAATATGTCGAAATATTAAATCCCACTTTTTAAACGGTATTCTTATATGAAGTTTCTACGAAACCTAACTTTTTACCACACAAATGAGAGGTATTGAAACAAGCAGCTCTGGTACTGGAAACAATTAAGACGCTCAAAGGAAACAACGCAACAAGTTATTGGTATAATTTTTGGTTTTACATCGATTACGCTACGTAATTAGTCCATTTCCTAACTCTTGTTAATCGCTACTGGAACAGACTGAGGTGAGGCAGCGGCAAGACGCTTGGACACTTACTCGAGAGGACAGCAATTCAAATCTCCGTCCGGCCATCCAGATTCAGGTCTTCCGTGATTTTCTTAAATCGTTGAGGTAAATGCTGGGACGGTTCCTTTACTAGGGCACGGCCAATTTTCTTCCGCAATCTGAGCTTCTGGTCTCTAATGACCACATCGTCGACGGGACGTTAAATCAACATCTTCCTTCATTCCTTTCTTTGCTGGGATGGTAACAGATCGGTATATCCGGCACTGAAGTGTAACACCGAACTGATGCTCCGGAAACCTGAATGGGTATCTTTAGAAGAAATCGGAGTCGTTCTCATGAAAACCTATTGTTGACGTTTAAAACCCGCCCAGGTAGCCGCGTGTGTTAATGTGACCTCTTCCGGGACGGGGAGATGCAGCAGTGTACCACGAGGGTGGGTGCGCCGGCCAGCCTGCATGTAGTTTTCAGGCTGTTTCCCTCATCTCACTAGGTGAATGCTGGGCTGGTTCCAACGTTCCACCTCATTTACACGTTACGCACACATTTAGAACACTTCCTCACACTTGCACACAGAATTTTCCACGCACGCAGACTGGGTACCTGTTTCTGTCTTGGCGGGTGAACAGGGGACAGACGACCTTAGGTTTTTGATCTCCTTAAACACTTGGTCACCATTAGCATCTGCAACTGTAACTTTAAGGAACGGGTATACGACAAAGATCTGTTAACATCTATTTTCGACCTATTTTGTATCTGTATCGATAATTGTACGTCAATTTGTAGTGTTTCTTATGTAGCGTGTTGTATCTATTATGGAAATTCTTTAACTTTGTATACATATTTCAGTTATATAAACTTTTGAACGATGTCGTTAAAATCATGCTTGTGAATTTAAATAACTACTGAAGTGATTGATATTTAATGTACTGTAAATGACGTGGTTCATAGATAGGGAACATAGGATTGAATGTAAAGGGTGTGAGAAAGCCCCACAGCTACGGAAGTAGCCTGGCGGAGTGGAAAAGGTGTGGAAGCCTATCCTAGTGATTCTACTTTCGAGTGGCCTAATTTATTATGAGAAAGTGGTCGAATTTGAATTTAATGCTGTGTTGTCATTTGCACAGCCAGTTATAACTTTTGAGTGCGTCAAAAGACTGCTTATGAAAGCACATTTGTTATTTAAGGGTTTGTTGTGCTTTATTTAATTAATAATTAGTGTTATGCTTACAATTTCTCATACACAGTGGTGTAGTTTTTTTAATGAGCATGGTTCTTCAAACCATGAAAGTTTAGCGGTGCTCATGTACTAGGCTATTTAGTTAATGAAGCAATGCAAAGGTTCCTTCAGAACCAGTGTAATTAGTTTTGCACTCTGTTTAGTTGCTTCAAAACGAGTTTAAGGAAGGACTATTTACTGAGTTACCTATTCTAATGCAAGTTGATTAATGCACGGGCATAGATACCCTGTACTAAGTAATGAAGTCATAGATTATGATCATTAACAGACCTCTGATTTAAATTCAGAACCTTTTCAAGCTTTTTCCTGCTCGGTATTGCCACTAGTTTCAAGTATGTCGGTAATTGGTGTTACAAACTATTGCACCTAGTTCATTTAAGGTAAGTGTTGTTGAGAGGCATATGTTACTGTTCACTATTTCATTGGCCATTTGTTTGTTAGTAACACATATATCTGCAAGGTTAGGTTACTGCGTTTTAGTATGAACAGATATAAGGAAACTGTGTGTGTGTGTGGGGGGGGGGGGGGGCGAATCCCAGTTTGGTTGTTCTGTTTCCATTAGGTTACCTCAAGGTCAACTTTTCAAAAATTTCTCGCAGAGGTATAACGTTAGCACTGATTGCCGTTTTAAGGTTTCACGTATATGTGACAATAAGATAAGAAAGATTATGGTTTATAATGACGCATGTATACTATTTTGCACTTGCTCAATACGCAAATCTAAGAGGGCAGAAAAAAAGATAATATTGTTACGAAGTAGCCTGTGTCATGCACTGTGCGGTGAATCTAAAAGCATATATTTATATGTATGTAAGTCAAATTAATATTTTATACAGACGAGTCATACTAATGATGCTAAATCAGTGCATTTATCTTTGGAGATGTTTTCATATTATTTCAGATGCATTGATTCAGTTATGATCTACTTATTGGACAAAGAGCCACTAGCACCAAAGCTTAATGTTATCGTGTGTTTTGACACGTGACCATTCCACAGCTATAAATCATTATGACTTATGACTGCGCACTCACGTCAGCACTCGCCCACCGGAGCACCTAGCCCACGTAATGTTTTGTACCTTCGCGATCCATGCTTCTGTAATCTACGACGTCTTATCGCCACACAACTGTTTGTTAATGACAGGTAAGAAAAATGAGATTACGATCCAAACAAATATCGATGTGCGAAGCATGCAACAACTACCACCATCACGTCTTAGCAAAAGTTCTTGACGAGAACTCAAAAAAATACGTAAAATTGCTAAGCGGGTCCGAAGGCTTCTTATATCCGGTAAGTTGTTGACCATCCCGGTGTTCACCGCCGTACAGACTCCCTTACGGGGGACATGGTAATACGCATCGCTGACATTGATAAGCAACTGAAGGAGTTGAAAACAAATCAGTTGCCAGGTCCGGATGGAATCCCGATTTCGTTTTATAGAGAGAACTACAGGGCTTTGGCCCGTTACTTAGCTTGAACTTATCGCGAAGCTCTCGCCCGACTCTAAGTCCCAAGCGACTGGAAAAAAGCGAAGGTGACTCGTGTATATAAGAACGGACCCGCATAATTTACTGGCAAATATCTTTAACATCGGTTGGCTGCAGAATTCTTTAACATATTCTCAGTTGGACTAGAATAAATTTCCTCGATGTCGAAAAGTTTCTGTCCACGAATCAGCACGGTTTTAGAAAGCATTGCTCGTACGAAACTCAGCATGTCCTTTTCTCGTGCGACATTCTGCGGCAACAGACAGATTATACACTCTTAGATTTCCGGAAAGCACACGGACGCCACTGCAGACATAACGCAGGTAGGAGCATATGGCATAATGGCTTAAAGTAATATGACCCAAAACATAGGGTGGTACGGTGTTTTTCTTTTAAGAAAAATATCGGCAGGTTTTTAACAGGATCGGAACTGGAACGTTGTATGGCTACTACCAGGTTCTCATTCGTCTTCCATAGCATTAAAAATAACCCATGCCGCCAAGATCTTGCAGCCTGCCCCCCCCCCCTACAAAATACAGACTATGAGATCAAAAGTATCCGCAAACCCGGAAAATCATACGTTTGTCATATTAGGTGCATTGTGCTGCCACCTATGGCCAGGTACTCCATATCAGCGACCTCAGCAGTCATTAGACATCGTGAGAGAGAGCAGAATGGGGCGCTCCGCGGAACTAGCGGGCCTCGAACGTGGTCAGGTGACTGAGTGCCACCTGTGCCACACGTCTGTACGCGAGATTCCCACACTCCTAAACATCCCTAGGTCCACTGTTCCGATGTGATAGTGACGTGAAAATGTGAAGGGACACGTACAGCACAAAAGAGTACAGGCCGACATCGTCTGCTGACTGACAGAGATCGCCGACAGTTGAAGAGGGTCGTCATGTGTAATAGGCAGACATCTATCCAGATCACCACACAGGAATCGCAAACGGCATCAGGATCCACTACAAGTACTAAGCAATTAGGCGGGAGGTAAGAAAACTTGGATTTCATGGTCGAGCGGCTGCTCATAAGCCGTACGTCACGCCGGTAAATGCCAAACGACGCCTCGCTTGGTGTAAGGAGCATAAACATTGGACGATTGAACAGTGAAAAAAGTTGTGTGGAGTGATGAATCACGGTACACAGTGTGGCGATCCTATGTCAGGGTCTGGGAATGGCGATTGCTCGGTGAACGTCGTCTGCCAACATGTGTAGTGCCAACGCTAAAATTCGGAGGCGGTGGTGTTATGGTGTGGTGTGGTGGTGTTGTGGTGTTGTGGTGTTTTTCATGGAGGGGGATTGCATCCCTTGTTGTTTTGCATGGAACTATCACAGCACACGCCTACATTGATGTTTTAAGTACCTTCATGCTTCCCACTGTCGAAGAGCAATTCGGGGATGGCGATTGCATCTCTCACCACGATCGAGCACCTGTTCATAATGCACGGCCTGTGGCGGATATAGCGTCCCCAGTGCCATATTACGAAAAGACTTAAAAACAATATTTATAAAGAAGACATTCATAATTTGTAAGAAATTTTTATCATGTAGCCGTAAAATAATAATTTCTCTGTCCAAGTTTCAAATGCAAAGAAATAATTTATGACAAAAATGATCTAAAGAGGTGACAAGATACACTCTTTTGTTAATTTTTTAGTCGTCTTCATTACTTCTTCTCTTGTCTTTATTGTGTATCGACGGACATCTTTCGAGTGCTAGCAAACGTAAGCATATTTGTATGAGTTAAGCATATAATATAATGATTTAATATTATCGTGCACTTTTAATTTGTAAGAGGTGATCCCGATTTCATGTCCGCCTTCCTTGAATTAACCTGCATTCAAGTAATTTACAGCTCAACAATCGCAGCGGCCGATGCAGCCAACACGCCATTACGTGGCGATATTAACTTATGAAAAATTAGCGGAAGCTGAAAACTCGCCCACTATTAGCATAATATTAATTTTTCTCCACAGCCGCCCGACGTTGCAGAAAATACTTAGCTTTAAGATTCTTATTTTCAGTACCATAGCCGAGAGCCAGAGGCAGGACTCCGACTACAATACAATGGTTAAAGGAGGTAAGAAAAATACTCTCGCGCGTGTGTGGGCCGCAATTTTAATTAATAACTAAAGATTTCTTGCTTTAAAGTGAACTGACTAGCCGAGGAAATTAATATGAAAAGTTTATTACATTGTTCAACTTAAATATCATTTTTACTAAGGCCCACCACGTAATTCGGCAAGAATCTAATAATAATAGCAATAATAATATATACTCGTATATTAAATTACGACGGCCGACGGACGCGAGACGGAGTGGATACACGACAGTAACATACCTGTTGGCCTGCACAGAGTACTGACCTGAATCCTATAGAACATCTTAGGGTTGTTTTGGAAGGCCGACTTGGTAACCGGCCTCAACAACCGACATCGATACCCCTCCTTAGTGCAGCACTCCGTGAAGAATGGGCTGTCATTCCCCAAAAAATCTTCCAGCACCTATTGGACGTATGCCTGCGAGAGTGGAAGATGTCATCAAGGCTAAGGCTGGGCCAACACAATACTGAATTCCAGCATTACCTATGGAGGGCGCCACGAACTTTTAAGTCATTTTTAGCCTAGTGTCCGGATACTTTTGATCGCGTAGTGTAGTATGAGTACTTTTGAACGATGGTGTCGTCCTGAGTGTCCCAGGGTAGTGTGATAGGACCACTCTTATTCTCTGCGTAAAACGATTTGACGGACAGGGTGAACAGCAATCAGCGGCTATTTACTGATGATGCTGTGGTGAACGGGAAGTTGTCGTCGTCGTGGATACGAGATGTTTTAGGCAAAATTTCTAGTTGGTATGATGAATTGCAGCTTGCTCTAAATGTAGAAAAACGTAAGGTAATGCAGACGAGTAGGAATAATAAAACGGTAATGTTCGAATACAGCATTAGTTGTGTGCTGCCTGACGCAGTCACATCGATTAAATAGTACAAGTTAAATCACAAAACGTTAAGAAATGGAATGAGCACGTAAGGAGAGCAGCAGAGAAGGTGAATGGTCGACTTCGGTTTATTGGGAGAATTTTAGGGTAAATAATGTGAAAGTAGCTTTTTCCACAAACTACTACAGATATTAATGCACACTTTAAAAATAAAAAAAAAAGAAATTCTCAGACTCAGGAAATACAAAATCACATTTGTGACTTGGACAAATTGGTAGGAATTTTCATAGTAGATACACTGAACTGAGCAACACCCACAACCATTTCACAAAATCAGCGATAGCAACATACATTAAAACCAGTGGACATCAATTAAAAAACACAGAAGAAGAGCTTAAGATACTCCAGCACTTCAGAAATCGCACACCTTCAATAGAGGAGCTGGAGATTTTTAGTACGCCACCAAAGGAAAGAGGAAAAAATTCTCAATGACAATCTAAATAGTGAATCAATTATTTCCAAGTATTTCTCCCTCATACAACAACTACAGTCAATATCTTAAAAATGTTCACTCCCTTACAAACTACTCAGTATCTGCAAGCAAATAAAATATAAAGTATAATCGATAATTTAAAAGTCAGTAATAGTCAGCGACAACTTTATATAAAAGAATATAACGCACAGAAAATGTAACACCTCTAACTGTATTTAAACTTTCTGCGAAGACAATGATAAAATACCTTTGTAACGTATTTTGATTTCAAAAAGAAACAGTTTAAGTGGTAGTTTGGGCGTGTATGATTCTCTGCGTAATAGAGGCGGCACAGTACATGTAAGTAGACAAACAAGAACACTATTTCAAACATGCGAATGAAAGAAAGTCGAAAGATTAATTTTGGCCGGCCGAAGTGGCCGAGCAGTTCTAGGCGCTACAGTCTGGAACCGCGCGACCGCTACGGTCGCACGTTCGAATCCTGCCTCGGGCATGGATGTGTGCGATGTCCTTAGGTTAGTTAGGTTTAAGTAGTTCTAAGTTCTAGGGGACTGATGACCTCAGAAGTTAAGTCCCATAGTGCTTAGAGCCATTTGAACCATTTGAACCACTGTACTAACGAACCAGCAGAGTTGAACAATACTGAATCAAGATACCAGAGGTTTAAAATACTGCTACATTTGTTAATGTTCTTCTATTTAGAATGCAACCGGTTTCGGGCTCTTATAAGCCCGTCTTAAATCTGTACTTAGATGTACAATGTAAACTATAATCCACGCTGTCGGAGGAACATCCGCAACTGAGCATTACACCAGAGGTTGAAAATACCGCTACAGTTGCAAGGTTCTTCTATTTAGAACACGACCAGTTTCGGGCTCTTTTATACGCCCATCTTCTGATGTCGTAAATTGGTGCTGTGACTCCGAGCGCCGCAGTGGACGAGTTCAGGACCGCGTCTTGTATTCGTCCACTGCGGCGCTCTGAGTCAGAGGCACCGAATTACGACACCTGAAGATGGGCGTATAAAAGAGCCCGAAACTGGTTGTGTTCTACATAGAGGAACCTTGCAACTGTAGCGGTATTTCCAACCTCAGGCGTAATGCTCAGTTCCTCCGACAGCGTAGATTATAGCTCACATTGTACATATAAGTACAGATGTAAGACGAAACGCAGTGTAGTATCCCTTCTTCCTGCTCAAAAAGTGAAGGGAGATTTATAAGCAATTATTTCTACGGAAAGCCTGAACGTCAAATTCATACTGAAATTAATAGAAAAGTCTTGCTCGCGGTTAGGTAGTCTGACAACGAAGACCGACTTGTTGCACCAAGCAACTACACTACTGGTCATTAAAATTGCTACACCAAGAAGAAATGCAGATGATAAACAGGTTTTCGTTGGACAAATATATTACACTACAACTGACACGTGATTATATTTTCCAGAAATTTGGGTGCATATATTCTGAGAAATCAGTACCCAGAACAACCACCTCTGGCCGTAATAACGGCCTTGATACGCCTGGACATTCAGTCAAACAGAACTTGGATGGCGTGTATAGGTACAGTTGCCCATGCAGCTTCAACACGATAGCACAGTTCATCAAGAGTAGTGGCTGGAGTACTGTGACGAGCCAGGTGCTCGGGCACCATTGACCAGACGTTTTCAATTGGCGAGAGATCTGGAGAATGTGCTGGCCAGGGCAGCAGTTGAACATTTTCTGTATCCAAAGAAAGGCCCGTAAAGGACCTGCAACATGCTGTTGTTCATTATCCTGCTGAAATGTACGGTTTCGCAGGGATCGAATGAAGGGTAGAGCCACGGGTCGTAAGAAATCTGCAATGTAACGCCCACTGTTCAAAGTGCCGTCAATGGGAACAAGAGGTGACCGAGACGTGTAACCAATGGCACCCCAAATCATCACACCGGGTAATACGCCAGTATGGTGATGACGAATACACGCTTCCAATGTGCGTTCAACGCGATGTCGCCAAACACGGATGCGACCATCATGATGCTGCAAACAGAAACTGGATTCATCCGAAAAAGTTACGTTTTGCCATTCGTGCACCTAGGTTCGTCGTAGAGTACACCTTCGCAGGCGCTCCTGTCTGTGATGCAGCATCAAGGGTAACCGCAGCCATGGTCTCCGAGCTGATAGTCCCTGCTGCTGCAAACGTCGTCGAACTGTTCGTGCAGATGATTGTTGCCTTGCAAACGTCCCCATCTGTTGACTCAGGGATCGAGACGTGGCTGCACGATCCGTTACAGCCATGCAGATAAGGTGCCTGTCATCTCGACTGCTAGTGATACGAGGCCGTTGGGATCCAGCACGGCGTTCCGTATTACCCTCCTGAACCAACCGACTCCATATTCTGCTTAACAGTCATTGGATCTCGACCAATACGAGCAGCAATGTTGCGATACGATAAACCACAATCTCGATATGCTACAATCTGACGTTTATCAAAGTCGGAAACGTTATGGTACGCATTTATCCTCCCCTTACACGAGGCATCACTACGTTTCACCAGGCAACGCCGGTCAACTGCTGATTGTGTGTGAGAAATCGGTTGGAAACTTCCCTCATGTCAGCACTTTGTAGGTGTCGCAACCGGCGCCAACCTTGAGTGAATGCTCTGAAAAGCTAATCATTTGCATATCACAGCATCTCCTTCCTGTCGGTTAAATTTCGCGTCTGTAGCACGTCGTCTTCGTGGTGCAGCAATTAACGGCCAGTAGTGTAGACTTAATTATTTTCGTGTGTAGCAGCAGGCGTGTGCAGCAGTGTTCGTTGTCTGTCGATAATTGAGAGAGGAACAGCCAATTAGCGCGCGACGGCGAGACCGCGCAGGTGGTAAGAGCGAGTATCCGCTGCGCGGACAGACCGTATGACACGCTTGGAACGGCGGCTGCTCCTCCGTCGGACAAGAGTTTCTCGCCGCAGGAGGTTCGCTTTCGCAATGACGCGGCGTGCGTCCTCCTATGTCAATGGCGACCTTGGCGGCGGCCACGCTGCGTCCGACTCAAAAACACGAGCTGGGGGAACCCGAGAACTGCGGAAATACGCTGCTCCAGCATCACGGTAGTAAATAACACCACTGGTCGGGCTTACTTATTTAAGCTGACAAATTAGGGCAATTATTTTAACGGGATTATATCTTCCACAGGAACAAATGTAGAAACTTTGGATCGATTTTAACTGTTGTGTAGAAACTAAACGTTTACTGTGGCGTCAATTATAAGTTGGTAGTTGCTGTGCTCCACAGCACATTGACAACGTACTTGTTACTGGAACAGTGAGTCAAGACCTGACGTCAGATTTTGGCATACCACAGTCTTTCGACTCTCATACGTATTTGGGAGTAATTACTAGCAAAATTGGATATTGTAAAAGCGAAATTAAGAACTCCATGGCCGAGGTAGCCAAGCAACAAAACAACTGAATAGAGTTTTGGGAGGTACAAACAGAGCGTATCAATAATGACTTCACAACTTTGCTAATTTGTACAAACTTAATCATGCGTCTTACATACATAGTCTTGCTGCCATCTTGAAGGAAAATAGTTTTGTGCCTGTGCCTGTGCTATGTGTCTGTATGTAAAGGAAGCACCGACGTAAAAGAGGTTGGTTCGTTTGAAAATAAATCTTTGCAGTCCTACGCATGAGTTGAAATTCACCTGAAGTAGAGGATGTATAGTCTTGTGAAACCAAAAAATGTTCAAATGTGTGTGAAATCTTATGGGACTTTAGTGCTAAGGTCATCAGTCCCTACGCTTACACGCTACTTAACCTAAATTATCCTAAGGACAAACACACACACCTATGCCCGAGGGAGGACTCGAACCTCCGCCGGGACCAGCCGCACAGTCCATGACTGCAGCGCCTCAGACCGCTCGGCTAATCCCGCGCGGCTCTTGTGAAACCGGATGAACATTTTTGAAGCACACCGTACAGTATTAGCTCTGTGAATCACCGAGCGAGGTTGCGCAGTGGTTAGCACACTGGACTCCCATTCGGGAGGACGACGGTTCAATCCCGTGTCCGGCCATCCTGATTTAGGTTTTCCGTGATTACCCTAAATCGCCCCCAGGCAGATGCCGGGATGGTTCAAATGGCTCTGAGCACTATGGGACTTAACGTCTGAGGTCATCAGTCCCCTAGAACCTAGAACTACTTAAACCTAACTAACCTAAGGACATCACACACATCAATGCCCGAGGCAGAACCTGCGACCGTGGCGGTCGCGCGGTTCCAGACTGAAGCGCCGAGAATCGCTCGGCCACAACGGCCGATGCCGGGATGGTTCCTTTGAAAGAGCACGGCCGACTTCCTTCCCCACCCTTCCGTAATCCGATCAGACCGATGACCTCGCTGTGTAGTCTCCTCCACCAATAAACAACCCAACAACTCTGTGACTGTACTGCAGGCATTGTAATGCTTTCAGTAGCAGACGAGTAATGTGATGTTACACTAATTGCCATTAAAATTGCTACACCAAGAAGAAATGTAGATGATAAACAGGTATTCATTGAGCAAATATTTTATACTACAACTAACATGTGATTACATTTTTACTCAATTTGGGTACATAGATCCTGAGAAATCAGTACCCAGAAAAACCACCTCTGGCCGTAATAACGGCCTTGATACGCCTAGGCATTAAGTCAAACAGAGCTTGGATGGCGTGTACAGGTACAGTTTCCCATGCAGCTTCAACACGATACCACAGTTCATCAAGAGTAGCGACTGGCTTACTGTGACGAGCCAGTTGCTCGGCCACCATTGACCACACGTTTTCAATTGGTGAGAGATCTGGAGAATGTGCTGGCCAGGGCAGCAGTCCATCGTTTTCTGTATCCAGAAAGGCCCGTACAGGACCTGCAACATGCGGTAGTGCATTATCCTGCGGAAATCTACGGTTTCGCAGGGACCGAATGAAGGGTAGAGCCACGGTCGTAACACATCTGAAATGTAACGTCCACTGTTTAAAGTGCCGTCAATGCGAAGACGAGGTGACAGACGTGTAACCAATGGCACCCCACACCATCACGCTGGGTGATACGCCAGTATGGCGATGACGAATACACGCTTCCAATGTGCGTTCACCGCGATGTCGCCAAACACGGATGCGACCATCATGATGCTGTAAACAGAACTTGGATTCATCCGAAAAAAATGACGTTTTGCCATTCGTGCACCTGGGTTCCTCGTTAAGTACACCATCGCAGCAGCTCCGGTCTGTAATGCAGCGTCAAGGGTAACCGCAGCCATGGTATCCGAGCTGATAGTCCATGCTGCTGCAAATGTCGTCGAATTGTTCATGCAGATGGTTGTTGTCTTGCATACGTCCCCATCTGTTGACTCAGGGATCGAGACGTCACTGCACGATCCGTTACAGCCATGCGGATAAGATGCCTGTCATCTCGACTGCTAGTGATACGAGGCCGTTGGGATCCAGCACGGCGTTCCGTATTACCCTCCTGAACCCACCGATTCCATATTCTGCTAACAGTCATTGGATCTCGACCAACGCGAGCAGCAATGTCGCGATGCGATAAACCGCAATCGCGATAGGCTCCGATTCGACCTTTATCAAAGTCGGAAACGTGATGGTACGCATTTCTCCTGCTTACACGAGGCATCACAACAAAGTTTCACCAGGCAACGCCTGGTCAACTGCTGTTTGTGTATGAGAAATCGGTTGGAAACTTTCCTCATGTCTGCACGTTGTAGGTGTCGCCACCGGCGCCAACCTTGTGTGAATGCTCTGAAAAGCTCATCATTTGCATATCACAGTATCTTCTTCCTGTAGGTTAAATTTCGTGACTGTAGCACGTCATCTTCGTGGTGTAGCAATTTTAATGGCCAGTAGTGTATGATCGAATACGAAGGTGGACTTAGGCCAGAAATTGAGCGTTCCAGAATAAACCTTATAGTGAAAATACCGTGTCTGGTTAGCGTGTGCTGTTACCACACTGTATTTCTCGTTGCTGACGCTCGCTGGTACTGATAGATGTTCGTGAAGCGGACGCACTCAGAAGAGGTGGTAAACGCTGAAGCTGCGATTCCTCGCTAAACACACTTTTCATTTAAGACATGAAGGTGTTTACTGATAGCCCTATAGGAATGCAATAACAGCCACTGCGATAAATTGTGCAAAGCTTTCTTACAACAAAAATTAACCAGCAACAGCTGTGCTAATGTAAACACGCTGAAATGCCTCTAACATCCCTTTCTTTCATTCTTAACTACTCAGTGCAAAGTGTTCATCCCAAACGGTGAGGAAACATGCTAACAACAATTATGTCCTGCTTGCTCTTCCCTACGACGTACCATAGAAGAATTTCAACCATTTATGGCTTACAGATTTGCGTCTCTTAACTCCTGCTTGTCACTAGGTAATAAAAGAAGGCAACAACGATAGTTATGTTTTGCTTTTATCTCTTTCGGTACGTTATTCTTACAACATCGCTGAAACTTTTGTGCTTAATAGACGAGCGCTCTGCTGTTGTGTTTTCATTTTATTTCCCTTTTCAGTATCGTACACTCTTCGCTCTCTTGAGTAAAGATAGCATTAACTTCTAACTTCTGGTATTTATCTGGATGTGTCCTATCTAGTCGTGTATCACCGTGTGGCGAATTCTGCGAACAGTAAAACATGCAGCAACAGCCAGTTGCCGAGAGGAATTTCACTTTTTGAGTATTTGTCTCCCAATTGAATAGAGCGATAGACTGCAAAAGTTGTTTATTTTTTGAAATATGCCAAAAACAAATTTAAACACGAAGGCAGAAATGTTTTCGTTTGAAATTCTTTATGTTGTTAGAATTACAGTTTCATAGTAAGCAGAATGTACTTACTGCCTACTAAAAAAAAATAGGAGAAACCTTTACGAGAAAAAAGTGACTAAGATTTTTTTAATTTTTGCGATCGCTATTACTCTATGCTGCCCACAAAATATTGTTAATTAAATAAACAATCCTTTACAATCTAATACAGTTCCATTATTCACGCTCGCTAAAGTAGTAGCAGCATCAGCAGCAGCAGCAACCAGAAACCTTAAAATAATACGCTCGTTATAAATATAACTGTTCGCTTTTCTCCAACTTCCACTGACCATTCCTCCCCTCTCCCAGTTCACCTTTTATTTTGCCTGTTCATCAGCTCCACCAATTATTTTCTCTGTAACACAAGTTTGTGCCGGTAGTCGTGTATTGTTTTAGCCTTGATATTCCCATACTATGAATCTCTGTAATATAATATGAGATTTGTTTGTTCAAAGCTTCTGTGTGTATTTCAATACGCTTCTGTTTTTCGTATACATATATAGGCGTAAAATGGTCAAATGTCTTTGGAAAAACAATCTTTGTACAACTATAAGCTCCCATTGATGATGTGTGGACTAGTCTTGTCTGAGTATGGCCTAGAAAACCGAAAGCCGGTCACAACGAAATATAAAATAAGTATTACCATGGAGCATTAATACTGTGTACTTTAGTGTTAATTTAATGTATAACTGCGAAGCCATAGTAAAAACTAGCAGAGGTAGACCACAGAAAAGATGGGAAATCCAATTTTGAGACCTTTCACGTCTTAAGAAAATTAATGCTTGAATAATTTACAGATAAACCTCAACATGTCGTGTATTATTCAATTTATTACTAGTTTTGCACATCATAGACAAGGATCTTCGGATATTCGTTGCCCTGATGGCAATAAATAAGACACTTAACGCTCAGCTTTGCGCTCTCGTCAATATAAAATGCTTCTATCTGCAATTAAAGTCTCTTCATTTTATTATATCACTCTAGATTTCGAGTTTTCCAGCCTCATCATCAGATGTACTTGACACACACACACACACACACACACACACACACACACACACACACACACACACACACACAACATGTTCACCTTAGCTCATGTCTTGTTGATGTAGCCTTCAGTCCGACTACTGATTTGAGATGTTACTCTCTGCGCTAGTATATTCTGTGCACGTCTTTTCGTCTCTGCACAACTGCATCTAAATAGGTACTCGGCACGCCTTCGTGCGGTGCCTGGCGGAGCCCATCACCTACACTACTTTAAAATATTGTCAAAAAACAGCTGTCTTCAAGCCTCAGTACGAGCCCTAATTTCTCTGATTTTATCGTCGTGACATTACGCGAAATGTATGTTGGCGCAAAAAAACAAGTTCTTCAGTCAGCTTCAAATGCCTGTTCTCTAAATTTTTTCGATAGTGTTCCTCGAAAAGAGCGCCAGCTTCTCTCCAGACAGAGTCTCATTAAAGTTCCCGCAGCACCTCCGTAATACTTGCGTGTTGTTCGAACCTACTGGTAACAAATCTAGCAGCACGCCGCTGAACTGCCTCGATGTCTTCCTTTAACGCAACCTCATCTGGAACACTCCTCGAGAACGGATCGCACTGGCTTCCTGTACGCCACCTATTTTACAGCTGTGATATACTTTTCCAAAATTCTCCCAAGGAAACGAAGTAGGCCACTCGCCTTCCCCCACTACCAACATGGCGTTCTCGTTCCACTTCACATCCCTTTGTAACGTTACACCTAGATATTTAATCAGTGTGACTGTGCCAAGCAGTATACTACTGATGCTGTACTCTGACGTCACATGATTGCTTTTCCTACTCATCCGCATTAACTTATATTTCTCTACATTCAGAGCAAATTGCCATTTACCATATGAACTACAAATTCTGTCCAAGTGATCATGTATCCTCTTACAGTCTCTCAACGACGACCTTCTCGTACACCGCCGCCTTATCAGCGAACAGCGGTAAATTCCTGCTCACCCTGTCAATCATTGATGTGTATAGATAATAAGAGCGGCCCTATCACACATCCCTAGGCCTCTCCAAACAGTACCCTTTCCTGTGATGAACACTCACCGTCGAGGACAACTTACTGGGTCCTATTAAGAAATAATCTGAGTCATTCACGGACATTAGTCAACAGTCTGCATGGGGCACCGTGTCAAACGCTTTCCGGAAATCTAGAAATATGGAATCTGTCTGTTGTCCTTCACCCATGGTTCGCAGGACATCATGTGAAAATAGTGCAAACTGATCTTCCCACAAGCGATGCTTTCTAAATCCGTGCTGATTTGTGGACAGAAGCTTTTCGTCTCTAGTAAATTTATTACATTCGAACTCAAAATGTGCTCAAGAATTCTGCAGCAAACCGACTTTATTCGAATGTAATTATGCAGTTTTTTTTTTTTTTTTTTTACCTACCGCAGTCACATGCAGCTGTTTCCAGTCGCTTAGGATTTCACGCTGGGTGCGCGATTCGCGAGAAATGCAAGCTTAGTGAGGGGCCAATGCCGTAGAGTAACTTCTGGAAAAACCGAACTGGGATTCCATGCGGGCCTGGCGACTTGTTTTCAACTCTTTCAATTGCTTGTCTGCGCCAGGGACGCTTATTACTATGTCCTCCTTGCGAGAGTCTGTGCAGTGGTGAAACTACGGTGTGTGTGTGTGTGAACGATTTCTTAAAAGTGAACTTTAAAACTTCAGCTTTACTATTGCTGTCTCTTGCTGTCTTCTATTACTACTGCAACCTACATCCATTTGAGCCAGCTTACAGAATCCAAGCCTCGGACTTTTACTCTCATACCCCCTTTCATTCACCAACTGACGATTCTTTTGATGCCTCCGGATGAGATTCAAATGTGTGTGAAATCTTATGGGACTTAACTGCCAAGGTCATCGGGATGAGACCTATGAAGTTAAGTTGTGCTATAAATTTCCCTTTACCTCAATCAGATGCAGTACCTCCGCATTACTTATTCGATCTATCAATCTAATTTTCTTCTTAAGTGCCGCATTCCAAAAGTTTGTATTCCATTTTACCTCCAACTTTCACTTCAAAGAAATGCCATCAGAAACTACTTTCGAACTGTTAAATTTTTATTTTACATTCACAAATTTCTCTTTTTTAAAATGTTTTACTTGCAGTTGACATTGTTCATCTTATACCCTACATACCTCGGCCTTTATCAGTTATTTTTCTGCACAAATTAAGTGCTTTTAGTGTTTCATTTCCTAATCTTGCTCGCTCAGCATCGTCAAATTTAATTCTAGTACATTCCATTACTACTGTTTTACTTTTGTTGATGTTTATCTTATTACCTCTTTTGCAGGCACTGACCATTATGTTCAACTGCTCTGCCAAGTTTTTTGCCATTTCTGACAGAATTACAAAATCGTCAGCACACTTTTAAAGTTTTTCTTTTGTCTGAATTACACTTACGTTTCCAAATTTCTACTTGGTTTCTTTCATAGCGTGCTGAACGTATACACTGAAAAACGGCGGGGACTGGCTACACCCCTGCCTCACTCCCTCTCAATCACTGTTACGCTCTCATGTCCTTCGACTCTTGCAAATGTGGTCTGGTTTCTGTACAAGATTTACATAAACTTTTCTTCTCTGTATTGGATCCCCGCTAGCTTCAGAATTTCAAGGAATGACTTCCAGTCAGTATTGTCAAAAGCTTTCTCTAAATCTACAAACGAAGTAATTTCAGGTTTGCCTTTGTGTAACCTATCTTCTTTGTCGTGGTGTCAGTATTGCCTTCCCTGTTCCTACATTTCTCCGAAAGCCAAACCGATATTCCCCGAGGTTGGCTTTTACGAACGAGTTTTTTTCCATTTTTCTGTAAATAACGTGTTATTATTTCGCACTGATGACTTATTAAATTAATGAATCGCTTACATTCACACCTGTCAGCACCTGCCTTCTTTGGGACAGGAATTTTCAGATTTTTCTTGAAGTCTGAGGATATTTCAGCTGACTGATGTATTTCAGATGTATGGTGGAGTAGTTTTATCAAGGCTGTCTCCCCAAACGATCTGAGTAATTATGAGCAAATACCGACTACTGAAGCGCCAGTGTATCGACTTACGTATTTCAGGGTACTGTCAAAGTCGTGTCGAAGAATAAATTAACCTGAGTACTAGTAGCACTACACAAACGATCACTGTACTCAAGCGACGTCTGCACACTAAGTACGCACTGCGATGTATGTTGGTGCCAGTACCACTAGCGTGTAGAGAGAAAATGGGCAGCTACGTCACAGTCCAACAACAAGAAGTTTCCGTGGTCTCTAGGATGGGCAACGAACGAGTGGCGACATGGTAAGACACAGGAGGACGAAATTTGAAATCAGCTCTCGGGGGACTGTTTCTTCGAAAGGGTACGACGATTTCCTTGTAAAATTCAAGCATATATTCCGTCTCGAATGACCTCTTCGTCGATGGAACGTTAAATCCTACCTTCATTTCTTTCGTAAGTCCTACACTTCTACTCCATCTGATCGAGAATATAACCGCAGCAAGGTTATGTGCAGGAATGGCTGATCTGTGTGGGTTAATTTGTTACCCGTTAATTTTTTTTTTGTGATACGTAAGTTTTCCTGACAAGTGAGTTTGTTTATGTGCCGACATAAGGCAGTAATAGCAAATGTGTAAGAGAAAACAGATGGTGAAGTTTTAAGAAGAGGAACGAGTTTCGTACTCGAGTACAGCTTTCCTGGCAGTTTCCCTTACGCTGCCAAGAGTGTTTCGCTCTGCCCTTGAATTTCACGCCCTGTACCGAAATGGAACCGCAGTCGCTGGCGCCTTGCCGTGCCGTGCCGGAATTAACAGGAATGGGTCATTTCCGGTTCGAGTGTACTTCAAGTAGCAATCTCAAGGGCAAACAGAAAAATTTCTCAGTTTATGAGCGCTCCTAATGAGCGACTTGTATAAGACAACTGAGGGTTTCCTACACCGTTTTCGATGTCTGCGAACACTGTTCCGAGTACAGCTTCACGCAATAGCAAGAGGTCTACGTACATTCCTGCGAGGATGGTTACGCCATGCAGAATTAACACCGTCCTAAATCTAGCCATGGCTCGAGCAGGGAATTATTCATAAAACAGCTTTAATGCCTCTA
Source organism: Schistocerca nitens (assembly GCF_023898315.1). Taxonomy (NCBI): domain Eukaryota; kingdom Metazoa; phylum Arthropoda; class Insecta; order Orthoptera; family Acrididae; genus Schistocerca; species Schistocerca nitens. The sequence goes on from NC_064618.1 coordinate 782,516,489, forward strand.
GTGGCTAGTTTTATTCTGCTATCACACAGACTTAGAAGAAGCATCTGGGCTCAAAAAGATATATCACGGAATCCCAAATAAAGGCTATACGGCGTTACAGAAATCGGAAATATATGTCTAATGCAGAGGAACTTCGAAAATAAAAACTCATTTACTACAGACGAAATAGATTCTCTATCGAAAATTAGGTTATAAACGTATAGTTAAGTTTAATGGAACAACTTCTAGTCGCTTTCACATTATATCAGGAGCCAAGAAAAAGAGACTGTTTGGCAATTGTGTGTAGGAAACAGTTATAGACAATGGAAGAAAGAAGAAGGGGGAACAGTTACTAACTAAAAAAGTTGGGTAGAAGCTGGGTAAGAAGCAATATACTGTTCGGTCTTTGCAGACGACCTCGTTATAAAGGATAGAACCTTAGAGACTGCAAAGAAAAGACTATAAATTCTGACGTAGCCAGATGAAAAGGCACATCTACACGTATCTTTTTAAAAGACAGAATACATGATAAATGAAAGAAACCCACCAAGAATTTTAAAAACGAAACACGCCAACATCAAAAACACATACAACTTTAAATCTCTGCGGGTGAAAGTATAAATGTAAAAATTGAGAAGTTGTAATTAAAATCAGAACCAAAAAAATGAAAAGAGTACATGAAAGTGACAAGTCTGAACAAAGAAATGTTTTCTAATGATTTAAATGAAGGCTTTATCGTACAGTTTAATACTCTAATTCCTCTATGGGTGGGAAACACTAGTTTTTCTGGATACAAAATGGGTTTAGACGATTTCGAAAGCAAAAGAAGAACCTTACGAAAAATATTAGGCCCAGCAATTAAGCGCTGAATTAATTATGCCCTAAAATAACTGATGACATCAGCAATAGACGTGTTACAACCTATGGACATTTAGAAACATCGAGTGAAAGTAGATTAACAAAGAACAACCACACATTCTTCCAAAACAGGAAAACAGCCAAAGAACATGGGTGGGGTGGTAAGGCAAAAAGTGGACTAAGAAGTGCAGACTGAACGGAAGAACCTACTCATCGGAGATAAATTCAGACTAGAAGTTAAGAAATGACATAGTCCTTAGTTGGCCTGAAACGAAATTTTAAAAATGCCATTCTATCGTCATGTAACCGTGACAGAAGCAGACGACCACACTGTTTTACTTTCAGTTTATTCTGAAAATATAGATTGTTTTCCCAGTAATTCGCCGTAATATTTAGTTTTCGCATCAGGTATAATTTATCACACTAGTCACTAAAATCTAAGACAAAATAACAAGATATGCGGCACTGAACTAGCAAACTTCCGAATACGTGTCCAGTGTCTTATTGCTGTGCCATCTCGTTCAGTGTGCGCCCTGCGCCTTTACAGCAGGTAAAAATAGCACCTGTTACTGCCGAAACTAAGCACTGTCAACAATACTGTAAGAGAATTGAAACTCCTAGGTATCCAACGTGAGTCGTCTAATGGTCAAAATATGAACATTAAGAACTTAGAACCGTCACCATCAAATACCCAACCTAAATGAAAAGTCAGGTAGTGTATCCTCTATTCTTCTCACTACTTGTATGGGTATCTGCCATGAAAACTCTAAGAAGCGTTTTGAAATTATGGAAGGAATATGTATTTATAGTGCTTCATACTGCTCTGATGTTTCTCTGTTATTCCTTAATTTCATCGGTCGCAGATGAAGTAAACTCCAAAGCAGTAATCAAAAACCTTTCATTTATCTGTACTACCATACAAACGCAAGACGTTGATCAACGTTGTTACTAAACATCTCGAAAGGTTCTTCACCTATTTACTTTAAATTTTTGCACGATGCTCTAGTAAACATTCGGACGGACATTTTTTTAACAACTATGTACAGGTTTTTCTGTCAAAACTTACTACAGGAAAGAAAATGCTGTGCTGTGAAAATGTACGTTTTCGTTTTCTTTCTCGCAGTCAGTTTTAACTACGAACGCAGGGCATTTAAACCATTACACAACCGTTGCTCCCCTAGTATATTTTTTCTTCTTATACATAATTTTAAGCAACAATTGTAAGCACTACACAGTACTGCTTTGTTTTCTTCCTCGAAGTCGGTTTTAAGAGGAAAGTTTTATTTATGTCTGATCGGCTTATGATCAGAATACTACTGCGGCAATTGAATCGTCCGAAACTTTGTAATACTATCTTTTCTCAGATTAAAAATGGCGAAATACTGTCATTGACGTTACTATCCTCACGGATCAATCAGCTGGAGAGGTCTCTCTCATACCCCATGTACCAATGACCTCGACCGATTTACCCACTCATTTCAAGTGACTTCAATCAAGGTTTCGTAATAACAGGAACAAGGCTCAAGGTCAGAGAAAGGGAAGAAGAGGAAACGGACGGAGAGAGGGGGATGGACGAGAGAGAGAGGGGGGGGACGAGATTAGGACATACATTCAGTTCCCGCACTCGTTCAGTAACTGTGAAGCATTGCCGGGGTTATATAATATACCTGGCTACCTAAATTTGTCGAACAAATGTATACATGTCACCTATAATTTTATGCATGCTATGCACTTCACTGTTTTCTTTAATACTAAACAACTGACCGCCAACAATAGTTCCGATCAAATTCTGCAATTATTATATGATTTACATAGAAAGATTAGTCTGTAGAACAGTAGTTTTAAGCATTCTATCGAAATAACAAGTCTTTTCGTTCGTCTGCTACGACATTAGACAAAATTCAACATTACAAAGGCATTTCGTTGAGAACAAATACACTTATAAATTAATATTGGTGGGGACATTACAATCCAGTTAGACACTGTCTCCTGGTGGGAAAACTGCATTCACCTTTTATTGTGCACGTTCACCTGAAATAGTTTGTTAGATATTACTACTGGCTTGTCCTTTCACCGTGACCATAGGACATGCTGCCCACACAACCACAGAATCTCCCCGGTGTTCCACAGTTCAGCAAGTTGGGAACATTGTCGACGTAGACTCATCAGGCCTGATCACGTTCTGCATGTCTACAGGTTGTTCACGCATTTTACTGCTTGCTCTGCTTAAGCGTGCTCTTTGGATTTAACTAGTTCGAAATACGTTCATGAATGATAGATATACGATGCATATTTTCTTCTTACAATCCCGTCGCATTCTCTCTGACACTGCCCTCTCTAGAGCTCATAAGTCTGCTTATCATAGGTCTCTTATCTCGGTAATTTTCGTTTTTCTGCCATTTTAGTCTTCAACACACCAGATTTCCGAACGAAATCTGCACACTTCCACAGCAGTCGACACCGTAGGGCCGGCCGGTGTGGCCGAGCGGTTCTAGGCGCTTCAGTCTGGAACCGTGTGACCGCTACGGTCGCAGGTTCGAATCCTACCTCGGGCATGGATGTGTGTGATGTTCTTAGGTTAGTTAGGTTTAAGTAGTTCTAAGTTCTAGGGGACTGATGGCCTCAAATGTTAAGTTCCATAGTGCCCAGAGCCATTTGAACCATTTCACACCGTAGGTGTAGCTACATTCGCAAATGTTGTCACTTAAGTCCGACTAAACGAGCGCCATCAAGCAACAGAGCCTCGCTTCACAGCTATGACATCACATTCGAAACCTGCAGCTAACTCCGCCTAACAGGGCCCAAATATTGACTGCTATTCTAATCAATCATGAAGAAATAAAAGATGGTGCAGATAAAAGTAGCTCGTGCAAGTATAAAGGAAATGCAGCTAAATTATAGAAATTAGGAGCCGAAATGGACTTAACAGTTATTAGCAACGAAAAAAAACAATGAAAAAGTGTAGAAAATGTTGAAAGTGGCCCCCTGGAACATCAACACACAGCTGTGCACGTCTAAGCATATTCAGATAGACCCGGCGTAAGGTTCGGATATCAATGGCGGCAACTTCACGGCTGATGGTGTCTCATTTCCTGTACTGTTTATGGATTTGTTTCACGTATCAAAAATGGCTCTGAGCACTATGGGACTTAACATCTATGGTCATCAGTCCCCTAGAACGTAGAACTGCTTAAACCTAACTAACCTAAGGACATCACACAGCACCCAGTCGTCACGGGGCGGAGAAAATCCCTGACCCCGCCGGGAATCGAACCCGGGAACCCGGGCGCGGGAAGCGAGAACGCTACCGCACGACCACGAGCTGCGGACTTTTCACGTATCCCCACAGGAGAAAATCACATGTTGGTAGATCCGGGTAACGTGGAGGCCATAAATGTTTGCTAATAGTTCGTTCCTCAGTGAAGATATCATTGACTCATCCCAGGGATACCTTAGACGTGTGGAATATTGCAGGAACAAGCAGTATTGTCATTCATATTCAATGAGTTGAGAACAAAATGTATCAGAATTTTCCATATATGAAACCGTGTTGAAGGTAATGTCAAAAAATATCAGTCCAATGATGCGAGTTCCTGTTAAAAGTGCACCAAACGCCGTTTTATTTCATCGTGGAGTGACTGCTAACACAGTGTTGGGGTTTCCGTTGCCCATTGCCTCGCATTCTGTGAAAACCAATGACCGAAATTAAACCATACTTCATTACTCGTGATGTAATGGAAAGCATCTAATAAACCCTCGTTGATGTTATTCAAGAGCCACGCGCAGTAATCTACACGTTTCTGTCATCCTCCCGTAACTGCTACACAACCGCCACACATTATGGCTTCAGATTAATACATTTCAATATGTGCTGGTAATTCCTCCTACTTACGTGCGCCTGTTGGGACAATTTACGTGCAGACTTCTTGGGACTCTGAATAATTCTTCGGAGAATGTCTGCAATAATTTATGGTGCGTGAACTGCAGTAATTCTCTGTCGTTTTACATTTTGGACAGATCCATAGGTGCGCCAGTTTTTACTCAGACTCTGTGTTGCTCTCTTTGCTGGTAGTCCTCTATCCGGATACTTGACCCTAAAAATTTCGCGAGTTTTCTAAATCAAACCTGTTTTTACATATGCTTCCAAAATTTCAATTTTCTTCTATCGAGAAAGTCATTTTGCAGACCGCAAGGAGAAACGTCTAACTTCGCTGATGAAATAAACTGAAATGATAGAAGAATGTTAATAATCGATGACTCCATAATACTGTCCACTGCTGTAGCTTTTATTTCAAAAGTCTAAATATTGCAGTCGCGTTCAAGTGGGGGGGGGGGGGGGCTACCTTTAACTACGTCACCCTGCAGAATCAAGTGGCCGTGAGAAATAACATGGTGGACAATTATGCCAAAGATATGTTTTTATAGGGGATCTTCTGTCACCTTCACTGTAACAGAGCGTGAACCAGGAACGAAGATGTGTGCAGGGGAATGGTGGACGCAGTTTAGGCCCAAAAAGCTGCCTTCATCCCTGCAATGTGACGTGAACGGTTAACGTGTTGGGAGTGATGTCCTTTTGCAATTGTGTCCGGCTCTGTGTAAGCATTCGGGAATGACCTGCAGTTAGTGTGTACTCCCCCCCTCTCCCAACGACCACGAACTGAGGTTTGTGAACGGTAGTGCTATTTGTCGGTTCACTACAGTCACTAGTCATTTGTTCTTTAAGCCTGGCCACAGGACTCGATAGAATCACGACAGCGTTTCACAGTGGGAAGTAGGTAGTACATACTCGTAGGTGGAGACTATAGTAAACACGTCCTGCCATTTAGGGATACCTATAAATATAAACTCAGACCATACTACACGTTGGAGCTCTACAGTAGCACACGTTTCTGGATATATTTTGGAAGTATTAATTTAAATACAGGAAAACTTATCGCGCTAATGGTCTGTTCTAATCAATATAGTAATGAAATGAAATGTCACGTGGCTAGGGTGCCTGTTAGACCGGTCGCCTGGTGCAAGTCTTTTTAGGTTACGCCACTTCAGCGACTTGCGCGTCGATGGGGATGAGATTATGACGAAGACAACACAACACCCAGTCCCCTGAGCGGAGAAAATCTCCGACCCAGCCAGAATTCGAACCCGGGCCCCTTTGCATGGCATTCCGCAGAGTTTACCACTCACCTATCAAGGCGGACATTACAGTAATGAGAGGAGCTTAACAGCGGCCGACAAAGAGAAATCGAAGGGTTATCTAACACGTAAGCAGCAGGAGCTTCAATGGCGATACAAAATTTAAAAAATGATTTAAATCTCCCATTGCGCACACCGCATCACACATAAGTTACTAACGTTTTAAAGTAGATACTCATGTGTAAAATTGTTCATTCTAAGCCATCTTTACATTAAGTGTCGAACGGGAATCGCTGATTCATTTTCTTTCAAGTTTAGCCATTTGCACCATTAGAACGTATTGCGTAATAAGTTTATTTAATTTCCTTTTGGATTCTCTGTGGACCAAGTTTAGCTTACGCTTTTCAGTTTTCTGCGTTTTCCGCTGCAAATAACATCTATCACTGTTACACTATAAACTGAAGTGTCTGAATCTAGCTCCCAAAGGTACTGCTTACGTATACCAGCCCAACCTTTTCTATACTCGTTCTTTTCAGCCAATTACCAGGCGAACTGATAGTGAACGATAGGTCCACAATCGAACCAACGGGAGGGGATACTATTTACGGCATTGGCCTTACAGTCACGGTAAACCTAGCGAAACCCTTGGTCAGAATCTGCAGACTGTAACAAAATAAATATATATTTGTGTGCTTGTGAGTGGTTTCTAGCATTCTAGCTACAACAGCAGCAACAGTAACAACAACAACAACAACAACAACTGCGATAAATTGATATTCCGTACTGTAGCAAAGGAATGCCAGGGAGGCCACTCAAACTTGGAAAAAAAAATCCCTGGGAATTCCGGCTGTGAGGAAGAAGACGGGATCAAGAAGCTCCTGATAAATTAATGGTGGGCGGATGGAAGAGGGGGAAGTGGGCAGCATACCACATAATAACTTTCCTTTCCTATCCGCTGAGCTGTATACCAGCCATAGGCAGTAGTTTCATCGCAGTTCTTTAATATATAATATATATTAACACACTAAGATATTAAGTGTTTTAATATTTTTGGTTTATAAAATTCAATAAAATTCAGTTTCAACGCTAGGTTAAAAACGGAGAATTCCCTGAGACTTCATGAAACTCCTGAAATACTTTGAGATTTCCCTGATTTTTGCAGGTATAATATGATTCCCTGCGAATCCCAGGCTTTCCAGAAGAATAGCCACCCTGCATGCGCTACTATGTACAGCTGAAATCGTTCCACTGGTGTTGACTCTGACGGTTCTAATTTGCTGCCGAGGTTCCTGGGAGCGGCCTTGTACACAATTCACACGCGTACTCGCTTCACAAACAATACGAACTACGTGATTGCATATGTCACTTATTCGAGTAACAAGCAGCGCAAATTAATATTTCTGTCCGTAGTGAACTTCTAACTCTCTGGACGAAACCGTCTACAATTAAAACATCATCAAGTAGGATTCTCCTGCAAGAGAGATAGTGTAACGGTGCGCACACCAACATTTCGTGTCTGTAGGCTTCCATGGCCGGAGTTATTCTGAATAAAATAATTACAAATTACCGAATTTCAGACATTTCGACCGGCATGCTGCGGTCCACTTCTGGGCGGTTAAAACATCGGTAATTTAGCTGCTTCAGTGGATTATAATGACGTGGCCCAATACGCAAAATTATTTTATTCAAAGTACAACGTTTCAACACTGAACTTCGATCTTTATCTTATTACCGTCCTTGAATTAATGTGTCAACTTAGTGGTTTGCTTATCAGAGTTTCATTAAACAATTTTCTGTGCTAACACATGACTTTTTTTTTTAAAGAAAAAAAGAGGATTAGACCGGTGCTTAAGCAGTGGAAGTGAACATTGTACTCGATTGCTACGCAACCTCTTCACATTCACGATACATAATGTCTAATTTCACTGAACAAGTTACTGTAAGCTGTTGCTAATCTCCAATGCACACATTTTTTCCGTAGTTTGCCTTAACATATCTGGCCTTGTGAGGAGGCTGTATAGTTGCTGTGTACAAGCAAGGCAACCCAATAAAAACAACTACTTCAGTAGTAGGGGTTTCTCTTCCTACTACATTTACTTTTGGTACCAATAGCATTCGGTGAATACAATGTGAGTGAGGAGCAGGCAAAGGAGCGAGAGGAGTAGGCGAGGAACAAGAAGAGACGGCGCAGGTGAAGAGAACGAAAGTGCAGAAGACGAAAATAAGAATCAAATGGAGTGAAGACTTGCGTGTGAGACGGAGTTTGTGGCCAAGAGAGGGACCTTCAGCTTGTAGGCGGCAGGTGTGTCACTCTCGTTGCATAACACAGCTTCCCACGGTCGTGGGAGCGCCTCTGAAGCAGGAGTTCAGTCTGGGTCCTCTCCTGCTAATGCAGCTTTTCTCTCTGCTGCTGGTCTGCTTTGCTGCCTCATACTGCCTCTTAATATTGCATGGGGCCCCTTGGAGAAACGAAATAAATTTGAACCTCCAGTTTTCCTGTCACGCGGTACTTTTCTTAAGCACTTGCTGCAAGTGACAAATTTCTGACATGTTGTACTAAATAACTGTAAGAATTGTTTACAGGAAACTCCCGGTCATCCTGGTTAATGCTGACCCGAGGTTACACGAATAACCGAAAATTATGGGTAAATCAATGTTTTTACTGGAGTTAGTGTATATGCTACAACCCTCATTTGAAAGTCAACTGCATTAATTACGGGTTACTTGTTGAATTCTGAGAAATTAGATACTAAAATACGCTTAAAATACACAGTCTTTCCTAACACTTGCTTTCAGTTCATTTTGGGAAAAATAATGGCCCACTTCTTTCTGCTTTCATTTTTCATTCACTTTTTTCCCTGACGACGGTTGTTATTCTCCGGAGATGGGGGGGGGGGGGAGGCATTGGTATAGTGAAATGAATTTTGTGATGCATAATCTAACAACAGATCAATGCCTTTCAGTGCCTCTGCATATGAGGTATCAGGTTTCTTGATCGCACCGTCTTCGTTTCATCCTCTACTAAATCCACTCTCTTACTTACATTCGCGTCGTCTGCCCCTTCATAATAATAAGTGTGTGTCCCAATCGAAAATATTAGCTCTAATTATAAAAGAAAGTCTTCTTTTTCTTTTTTTTTCAAAAATCGCACAAACATGTAGAAAGAATCTGCGAGCTGGATAATCCGCACCCTGACAACCGTGAGCTCGCTGTATTCGAGAAAAAAAAAAATTACTGTTACAGTTACAACCTTCCAGGTTATCGTACGTATCAGATGTTAAAATTCCTGTAGCCTAGATACCAAAGTTATTCAAAAGGAGTCAAGGAGTTCTCCAGTAAAAGAAACCATAGAGCAATATGGAGCAGGAATTAAACTTCCAGGTATAAGAAATACAAATTTTGAGGTTTGCCAGTGACATTGGCATTCTGTCAGAGACGGCAAAGAGCTTGGAAGAGCAGCTGTACGTCGTGGACAGCATCTTGAAATGAGGATGTAACACGACTATCAACAAATGGAAACAAGATAATGGAATGAAGTCGAATTAAATCAAGTGATTTTGAGGGACTTAGATTAGGAATCGATAGAAAAAAGTAGTAGATTAGTTTTGCTGTTTGGGCAGCAAACTAACTGATGATGGCCAAAGTAGAGAGGATATAAAATTGAGAATGCTAGTGGCAAGAAAAGTATTTCTGAAGAAGAGAAATTTGTTAACATGGAATATAGATTAAGTGTTCATGATGGCTCGAGATCGAAACACTTTCCCCGGCATAAAAAATTATTCATTAAGCAATAAATGTAGGCCGCTGTTGAAGCTTGGCTCGTGCTGGAAATTACTTACAGAAAAGCCAGTCGCTCATTCAACGAGACGACTGTCTGCTGTGTTCATATCTTTGTTGTATGATGCAGGGGCTACTCCCGCGTTTTACGGTTCCGCAGCGATTATAAAGTTACAAGTGTTCAATCTCCAGATGTTACGAATGACTTCATGTTAAGTCTGGGGTAGTCTAGTGTTAAGTAGCAACAGCTGTTGCCACATGCACAAAAACACAATACTACCGATAATTCACATTGTAAGTCTGAGCTATTGTACAGAACACTGATTCATACGGAGATGACCCTTCGTTTCTGGGCTCCGGTGTGTGACTGATAAATCATCTGGCATGTGTTGCAGGCTCCCTGAATTCCGCCTTTATCTCTGATAACCTTCCACCTTTTTAACGGGTGCTCGAGTAAATCGTGAAAAGGGAATTTCCTACCGGCAGCACTAGCTCCGAAGAATCTCGGATGAATTTTCTTCGTACACTGTCCGATACCCTGGGATCCATATCAAGGTCGAAGACTAAGCTGTTTGCGACGGATTTCCCTTGTCTATGCGAGAGAGTTTTGTGGTACTGTCTCAGTCCCCCCTCCCCTTCTCAGATTTGTACCTGACTAACATCAATCGCAGTGACACGACTAGACGGATTATTGCTTGTGTATTGCAGCGTAGGTGTTCGTTATTTCGGAACAGTATCGAGAAGGGATACGTAGAAAGGCCTGCGCCTTAAATGTAAAAGCACAGTATCGGACTGACACGGATGGAGCAGGAAGAGGACTGCGGCATCAATGAAGAATGCATCCGATCAGAGGTACCGTTGAACATGGCGATATCTTAAGACGTGTGACTGATTGTACGCATATACCGTAGTTGACTGTACGCATGCAACATACCTGATTTTTTTTGGCTGGAATCCGATTCCAGTTTCGGAAAAAAGTTTCCCTTCTCCTGTAAGGATGACACTGTCTGAAAAACTAAATTAATAAATTATTCTTCCTACAAATTTCGTTGGTTGTAAGCGTAAACAAACCGTTTGAAATTACGTGACCAACAAAGTCAAGGAAAGAAAAAACTACCGGGTGATTCAAAAAGAAAGAACAGACTTGAGTTGTTTCTTGGTAGCAACATGGCGACTACAGCACAAGAGTCATCATTTTGTATGTTGGATGTATACAAAAAAATTCTTGGAAATTGGTTGCATATGCAAAAGGAAGGGCATTGGTCGGCCAAGCTCGTCCGATGAAAATGTCGAGCGTATCCGGGATGCGTTCACACGTAGCCATCTGAAGTCCGCAAGACGGCCAGCCCAGGAACTCAACTTCTCCTACAACGGAGTGGCGTGTCCTGAAAAGATGCCAGCATATGAAGGCTTACAAGCTACAGTTACTGCACCAACTGGATCGCGTCGACCATAATAGAAGTTACGGATTTTGCGTATCAGTTCTGCAGGATATGGCAGAGGACATTTTTGCGTAACTACTCATCTTTTCCGACGAATCGACGTTTCATCTACCGGGTAAAGTAAACCGCTTATAAAATGGGGGGGGGGGGTCAAAAAATCCTCGACGAACATAAAAGACACTCACTGAAACTAGAGTGTTTTGTGCCGCTCCTGTTTATGGACCTTTCTTTTTTGGGGAGGAAACGGACAGGAATTTCATACCTGAACATACTGCAAAATTGGTTGTTCCCTCAAATTCTCGAAAATTCCAATGGTTTAATTTTGATGCAAGACGGCATCCCGCCTCACTTTCATCTTGAGCGTGACGTTATCTGAACAACAGCATTATACAACATTGGAATGGAAGAGGTGGACAACAAGATCTTTTTCACTGTTTTGGCCTCCCAGGTCGCCAGATCTCTCACCTGTGATTTCTTTCTGTTTGGGTACATAAAAGACAGAATCTTTGTTCCACGTCCACTCTTCAAGAGCTGAGATATCGAATTGTTGAAGCTGTCTATCCAATAAACAGGGACATGCTGATTCCTTTGTGGAATGAAATGGACTCCCGCTTCGATATTTCTCGAGAAATGCATGATGCTCATATTGAGCATTTTGCATAATGTCTATGCGAACATAATTAAAACTTTGAACCTTCCTCTATCCAGGGACATAAGCATTTCTATCTTTCACAATCTGTCTGCAATAAGCAACTGAAATATGTTCTTTCTTATTGAATGGCCCTGTATGAAACTTCCTGTTGACACTGGTGCCATTACAATAGCGCCGAACGAGTTTCCACAGCGGCAACACACTGGATCCCTACTCGTCATGATGGTGATTCAGTGTCCCCTTCAGGCCAACCCGATTTACCAGGTGTACCGGTATGAAATGAGCGTTAAGATACAAATGCGTCGATAAGGAACATTTGTTGTGAACGAGCCTTAATTGTTTTTGTTTGGTTGGTATGACATCTGTCAAAGATACTAAGTATACATCAAGTCATGGAACAAACAACATCGTATGTTTTCATCGTGTTAACAATGTTGAATTTTGTACCAGAAAGTGATGATTTTCGGAAACCATTAATTTTTTGTTTCATTTGCAAAAAAGTGCTGCAGAGTCGCATCAAATGCTTGTCGAGGCATATGGTGATGATGCTCTATCAGAAGCAACATGCAAAAGATGGTTTCAAAGGTTTAGAAATAATGATTTTGATGTAACAAATGAAGAACGTGGAAGACCACCCAAAAGTTCGAAGACGCCGAATTGCAAGCAATATTGGATGAAGATACTTTGAGTCAGAAGCAAAGGGCAGCAATGCTAAAAGTTGCACAACGAACAATTTCTGACCGTTCGAAAGCTATGGGAAAGATCCAAAAGCGTGGAAAATGGGTGCCACATGAATTGAATGAAAGAGATGGACAACAGAAAAACCATTTGTCAAATTTTGCTTCAAAGACATGAAGGAAAATCAATTTTGCATAGAATTGTTACTGGCGATGAAGAATGGATTTATTTTAAGAATCCTAAACGGGAAAAATTATGGGCTAATCCGGGACAAGCATCAACTTCGACTGGGAAACCAGATCGATTCGGCAAGAAGACAATGCTCTGTGTTTGGTGGGATAAGAAAGGTGTGGTGTATCATGAGCTTCTAAAACCCGTTGAAACTGAATACTAATCGCTACAGACAACAAATGATCACTGAATTATGCATTGATCAAAAAAGACCAGAATGGGCCAGAAGACACGGCAAAGTAATTTTTTTACACGACAATGCATCTGCACAGCCGGCCGAAGTGGCCGTGCGGTTAAAGGCGCTGCAGTCCGGAACCGCGTGACAGCTACGGTCGCAGGTTCGAATCCTGCCTCGGGCATGGATGTTTGTGATGTCCTTAGGTTAGTTAGGTTTGACTAGTTCTAAGTTCTAGGGGACTAATGACCTCAGCAGTTGAGTCCCATAGTGCTCAGAGCCATTTGAACCATTTTGAGCATCTGCACACAAAGCAAAACTGGTTCAGGATACAATCAAAACACTTGGCCGGGAGCTGCTACCCCACTCGTCGTATTCATCAGACTTGGCCCCTTCCGACTACCATTTGTTTTCATCAATGGGACACGCACTGGCTGAGGAACACTTCGATTCCTTCGAAAAAGTCGAAAATTGGGTGTCTGGTTTGCTTCAGAAGACAAACATTTCTATTGGCGTGGTGTCCACAAATTGCCAGAAAGGTGGTCAAAATGTATACAAAGCAATGGTCAGTAATTTCAATAAAATGTTTTTTACTTTTCAATTCAAAATTAGTGTTTCATTTTCACAAAAAACGCTCATTTCATACCGGTACACCTGCTACTTTTTCCGAGATTTCGCGCTAATGCCAGAATGGTCCCTTTAAACGGGCACGACAGGTATCTTTCACCAGTCACACCCCACGAGTGCTTGTGTTCTGTCTCTACTGTTCTATGTTAAGAAAACTTCAAAAAATCAATGTTTTTTGCTTAAAATCTCCTCTGGGATATCTACTGCGGTGTTCTTTCCAAATTCTCCGGAAACTCCATTATCGAGTAAAAGGCGATTTGTGAAAAGTGTCTCCGGAAACCTTTCACATTCTACATGTAACATCAACGTCGGCCTAACACGCATTATGGAAATTATGAACGTGCTTAAACTTGAGGCCGGACCAGTCTGTTACAACGTCTACACATAAGCGGATGAAAAGCTTATCGAGCAGCGCATGACAGTAGCTGCGAAAGAGGACCCCAAAACCACCACGGCCACGAAGATGGAAGAAGACCTCCTTTGAATCTGGAAGGATTGCTGGATGGTCCAGGGGAATGTTTAACCTCCACGCAAAAAATGTAAACCAAAACTACAAACTCGTTTTTCCCCAAACCGTATTTTTCAGATTGGTGGGAAACAAACTGAGAATGGTCCATAAATTATGATAGGAAATTAATGTCGCTATTCGAAATTGATTTCTCTATCAGCGTATGCAGCCGTTTTGCGATCTCTTCACAATCCTATTTTCGGTGCTCGCTTTTGTCTCACTTCACAGAACTTCACAGCAAACAAACATAAACAAAGCCTTGCAGACAAACAAAAATTACACGAAGCGAAATGTAGTGTGAGGAGGGCTATGCGAGAGGCGTTCAACGAATTCGAAAGTAAAGTTCTATATACTGACTTGGCAGAAAATCCTAAGGAAATTTTGTTCTTATGTCAAAGCGGTAGGTGGATCAAAACAAAATGTCCAGACACTCTGTGACCAAAATGGTACTGAAACAGAAGATGACAGACTAAAGGCCGAAATAATAAATGTCTTTTTCCAAAGCTGTTTCACAAAGGAAGACTGCACTGTAGTTCCTTCTCTAGATCTACTCTGTAGGAATGAGCATGGGTTTCCAAAAAGACGATCGTGTGAAACCCAGCTCGCGCTGTTCGTCCACGAGACTCAAGAGGGCCATAGACACGGGTTCCTAGGTAGATGCTGTGTTTCTTGACTTCCGCAAGGCGTTTGATACAGTTGCCACAGTCGTTTAATGAACAAAGTAAGAGCATATGGACTATCAGACCAGTTGAGTGATTGAATTGAAGAGTTCCTAGATAACAGAACGCAGCATGTCATTCTCAATGGAGAGAAGTCTTCCGAAGTAAGAGTGATTTCAGGTGTGCCGCAGGGGAGTGTCGTAGGACCGTTGCTATTCACAATATATATATAAATGACCTTGTGGATAACATCAGAAGTGCACTGAGGCTTTTTGCGGATGATGCTGTAGTATAACGAGAGGTTGTAACAATGGAAAATTGTACTGAAATGCAGGGGGATCTGCAACGAATTGACGCATGATGCAGGGAATGGCAATTGAATCTCAATGTAGACAAGTGTAATGTGTTGCGAATACATAGAAAGAAAGATTCTTTATCATATAGCTACAATACAGCAGGTTATCAACTGGAAGCAGTTAATTCCATAAATTATTTGGGAGTAGGCGTTAGGAGTGATTTAAAATAGAATGACCATATAAAATTAATCATTGGTAAAGCAGATGCCAGGCTGATTCATTGGAAGAATCCTAAGGAAATGCTATCCGAAAACAAAGGAAGTAGTTTACAGTACACTTGTTCGCCGACTGTTTGAATACTGCTCACTGGTGTGGGATCCGTACCAGATAGGGTTGATAGAAGAGATAGAGAAGAACCAACGGAGAGCAGCGCGCTTCGTTACAGGATCATTTAGTAATCGCGAAAGCGTTACGGAGATGATAGATAAACTCCAGTGGAAGAGTCTGCAGGAGAGGCGCTCAGGAGCTCGGTACGGACTTTTGTTGAAGTTTCGAGAACATACCTTCACCGAGGAGTCAAGTAGTATATTGCTTCCTCCTATGTATATCTCGCGAAGAGACCATGAGGATAAAATCAGAGAGATTAGAGCCCACACAGAGGCATACTGACAATCTTTCTTTCCATGAACTATACGAGACTGGAATAGAAGGGAGAACCGATACAGGTACTCAAGGTACCCTCCGCCACACACCGTCAGGTGGCTTGCAGAGTGTAGATGTAGTTGTGTCTATTTTGTAGATTAACATAATCACATTTGGTTGAACGCGTCATCACTTTTTTAGAACGTAATATTCTTACATTATCCTCTGTATGTTGATAGCAAATATATTAAAAGTGACGTACAAAATTATTCTGTTAAAGGTCTAATACGCAGGCTACGGGAATTTCCGCCGACGTCCAATGTTCCGCTGCAAGGGACGCAGGATGACAGGACACGTTTTAAGGCATCAGAGAATAACTTCCATAATAGAGAGAGGAGGTGTAGAAGGCAAGAACTGTTGGAGGAGGTTAATTTTAAATGCTACTCCGAGATGAAGAGCTATGGACAAGAGAAGAAATCGTGTGGGCCGTATCTAGCCACTCTGAAGACTGACCAAAAAAAAATTTGGACAATCCTAATAAGCCGGCCGGTGCGGCAGAGCGGTTCTAGGCGCTTCAGTCTGGAACCGCGCGACCGCTACGGTCGCAGGTTCGAATCCTGCCTCGGGCATGGGTGTGTGTGATGTTCTTAGATTAGTTACGTTTAAGTAGTTCTAAGTCTAGGGGTCTGATGACCTCATATGTTAAGTCCCATAATGCTCAGAGCAATTTCAACAATGCTAACAATTTTCTCGTGTACTAAGGAAATGAAATATAGAGGAACGCAGATTATTGAAGTCGAATACCTGGAAATACATTTGGCCATGGAGCTGACTGTCTTCAGCCCCTGCGAATCTTTGAGAAACCATTATCAGGAGGGCCGGACGGGGATTTGCACCTACTTTCTCCAAATATGAGTCCAGCGACGTAACAAATGCGCCTGCTTTGCCGCTAACCAGCACGAGCCTCGGAACAGACATACGGCTTATGAATCACACGATGAGACAACCGCTTATCGGTGAGCGTTCGACATTCGAAGGAAATAAAACGCAGTGACGACCACAAGTGACTGATTAATCAGCAGAACGCTTCATTGTACTTTAATCCGAAGCAAAATTGACGGGCCGTCTTTCACTTTCTAGTAACAGTGTGTAAATCAGTGACTCATTCATCTCTACATACGTACTCTGTAAGCCACCTCTTGCATGCGCAATGGTTACTTTTATTCCCACTTTTCTAGGTCCATGTGAATGGTGCGCGTAAGCCTCCGAACTGGCTTGAATGTGTGAGATTTTCCCAAAATGTCAAGGGAGTCAATATGTTGTTTGGCTCTTCTTAGAATGTAAGTTCCTGCATTTTTAACAATAAACTTCTCCGGTATGTTCAACGGCTTTCTGGGATGAGCATCCACGAGATGGTTTCGTACTGACTAAAAGAACCGAAGACGTAACACCGCTCTCTATCGATCTCCTCCTCGTAATATTACCTGGTACGTGTCTCAGGTTTATGACCAATACCAAGGACTCTGTCGAACAAATCTTACATAAACCATTTATTTGGTGATGAAACACATTTCCTTAAGATTTTTTTCATTGAATCTATGTCTGGCAACGGCTTGTCCTGTAATTTTTTTATCGTTCCAGTTTACATCATTCTGTCCTGATAATCCTGAGTGTTTTAAGTCTGTTACTGTTTCCCGTGATTTATCTCCACTGGTGCAAAACGGGTCTTTCCAATTTTTCGTAATACGCTTGGATTTGATTATATTGAGAGTCAACTGCCAGTACACGCATGAAGTATACATATTCTTTGCAGTTCTTCGTACACTTCGCTTCAGTTTTCTGGACATGTAATTTTCTGATATGCAACAGCATCATCCGCTAGCAACCTCACGGAACTTCAGATATTAGCTTTCTACAAATTTATTTATTTGAACTCTGGTTAGTAACAGCTACAGTCACTTCTACATCTGCCAAGTTGTACTCATTAAAAACTTCGTGTTGTGTTCAATCTGCTAGGAAAGCCAGAATCCTAAATCCAATAACAGAGGCGACAATGCGGAACAGTAACAAATATGTTTCTTAACTCGTCGAATGCATCGTCAACATGGGCGCCATTATGTACCGTCCTCTAGATCTGAGGGGCGAAGAGAGCGAGCTGCACTTCTCCGGATTACTGAGATTTTCTTGGAAAATCAGACACGTGGCACTGTGCTTATAAATGGACACCAGGTCTCCTGCAGTGTTGTCACCAGATCAGCTATCGATGACACGCGATACCACCTGATACCCGATCCTCGGCGGAAGCACGTTTTATGGCGTTACGAAAGGACACTAGGTGCACTGGCGATCAGCTTATAGAGTTCCACTATCTCTGAAACCTGTTGGAAGCCTTCCGATCGTTGAATAATCAAATCATTACGTATAAACTAATATTGTACCTTTCATCCACTTCAGAAGCTGTTCTATGCGTTGTAGTTGTCTGCTAGCTATCGAGTTATTAGCCAGCGAGTACCCAGAGGAGAATTAACCAAAGTACAGCTTACAGTATCTTAATGCGATGCTATTCCAGTTACAAAGCAGGGAGGTGCTGACAGGTGTGAATACAACCGAATCATCAGTTTAATCAGTTAGTAGCAGTTGCAAAATACTGACAAATTATTTACAGTAGAATGGAAACACATTTAATACCCAATATCTGGGGAATATCAGCTTAAGAGTCCGGAGAAATGCGTGAACACGCGAGGCATTATTAACCGTACGATTTACCGTAGAAGATAGGCTGAAATAAAAAGCAAACATATTTACAACGTTTGTAAATTTAGATAAAGCTTATAACAGAGTTGATTGGAATACACTATTAGAAACTGTGAAGTAACTATGGATATAACACACAGACTGAAATGTTATCTACAATTTGTACAGAAACTTGGCGGCAGTTTTAAGAGTGAAGGGAACAAAATGGAAGCAGGTAGTTGAGGAGGGAGTAGAACAAGACTGTAATATAGCTCCAAAATTCTTCAATCTGTACAATGAGCAAGCTCGATGGAAAACAAAGAAATTTGGAAAGGGAAATACAGCTGAGGACGAGCAAATAAAAACTTTCGAGGTTTGCCGTAAGATGTGGCAAAGACTGGAAGAGCAGTTGAACGGTCTGAACAGTGTCTTGAAGCGAGGTTATAAAAGGAAGATACCAAAGTCTAACTGAATGTAATCGGGCGATCCTGAAATAATTATGTTAGGCAATGAGACACTAGAGGTAGTAGATGAGTTTTGTTACTTGGGCAGAATAATAACTATGACCGACGAACATAAAATGGAGATTCGCAATATAAAGAAAATGTCGAATACAAATGTAAAGGAAGTCTATTGTGAAGGTACTCGTCTTAAGCATAGTCTTGTATGGAAGAAAACGTGGACGATAAACGTTTTGAACAAGAAGAGAATGGAAGCTTTTGAAATTAAATCTTACAAGAGAATGCGAATATTGGAAGGCGAGACGACTAATTAGGAGGTACCGAATCGAATAAGGAAGAAAAGAAGAAATTAATAGTACAATTCAACCAAAAGTAAGAATCTGAGCATCAAGAAACAGTCGATTTGTTGTTGCAGGGAGGGGTGAGATGAGGGCAAAAGTTAGAGGGATAGCGAGAATTGATTACAGCAAGCATGTTTAAATGGCTTGCATTACGATCGTTATACAGAGATGATGATACTTGCATAGGATACACTAGCGTAGAGGGCTGCACCATAAAACACTTCAGAATGAAGATTATAACGACAAAACGAACAAAAGCATTAATGACAACTTCATTAACGTGGGAGGCTCTGCTGATATGTAAATAGTACTTGGCGTGCACTACGGCACTGGGCGAGTGTGCATAGCCATCGATGCAGCAACTTGTGTCTACATGGGTAAATAGGACATAATATCAACACTCACTCAAATGACTCTGTACAGATGTTTGATGATGATGATGAGTTGGGTTGAGAGGGCGCTCGACATCACGGTCATCAGCGCCCTGACGAAAAGTCAACATGAAATCTCATGGCTGGGGACGAAGGCTGCCCCCACATGCAGAGCAGTTTATAACGTATCATTGGGGGAAGTGGCAACAAAACGACTATTCACGTTGGTGTGTAGAATATATGAGTCTGGCGATATACCATCTGACTTTCGGAAAAGCATCATCCACACAATTCCGAAGACGGCAAGAGCTGACAAGTGCGAGAATTATCGCTCAATCAGCTTAACAGCTCATGCATCGAAGCTGCTTACAAGAATAATATACAGAAGAATGGAAAAGAAAATTGAGAATGCGCTAGGTGACGATCAGTTTGGCTTTAGGAAAAGTAAAGGGACGAGAGAGGCAATTCTGACGTTACGGCTAATAATGGAAGCAAGGCTAAAGAAAAATCAAGACACTTTCATAGGATTTGTCGACCTGGAAAAAGCGTACGACAATATAAAATGGTGCAAGCTGTTTTGAGATTCTGAAAAAAGTAGGGGTAAGCTACAGGGAGAGACGAGTCATATAGAATATGTACAACAACCAAGAGGGAATAATAAGAGTGGACGATCAAGAACGAAGTGCTGGTATTAAGAAGGATGTAAGACAAGGCTGTAGCCCTTCGCCCCTACTCTTCAATCTGTACATCGAGGAAGCAATGATGGAAATAAAAGAAAGGTTCAGGAGTGGAATTAAAATACAAGGTGAAAGGATATCAATGATACGATTCGCTCATGACATTGCTATCCTGAGTGAAAGTGAAGAAGAATTAAATGATCTGCTGAACGGAATGAACAGTCTAATGAGTACACAGTATGGTTTGAGAGTAAATCGGAGAAAGACGAAGGTAATGAGAAGTAGTAGAAATGATAACAGCGAGAACCTTAACCAAAGGATTGATGGTCACAAAGTCAATGAAGTTAAGGAATTCTGCTACCTAGGCAATGACGGACGGAGCAAGGAGGACATCAAAAGCAGACTCGCTATGGCAAAAAAGGCATTTCTGGCCAAGAGAAGTCTACTAATATCAAATACCGGCCTTAATTTGAGGAAGAAATTTCTGAGGATGTACGTCTGGAGTACAGCATTGTATGGTAGTGAAACATGGACTGCGGGAAAACTGGAATAGAAGAGAATCGAAGCATTTGAGATGTGGTGCTATAGACGAATGTTGAAAATTAGGTGGACTGATAAGGTAAGGAATGAGGAGGTTCTACGCAGAATCGGAGAGGAAAGGAATATGTGGAAAACACTGATAAGGAGAAGGGACAGGATGATAGGACATCTGCTAAGACATGAGGGAATGACTTCCATGGTACTAGAGGGAGCTGTAGAGGGCAAAAACTGTAGAGGAAGACAGAGATTGGAATACGTCAAGCAAATAATTGAGGACGTAGGTTGCAAGTGCTACTCTGAGATGAAGAGGTTAGCACAGGAAAGGAATTCGTGGCGGGCCGCATCAAACCAGTCAGTAGACAGATGACAAAAAAAAAGTCTGCCGCCCTTCCCCACCAGTTTAGCGATGAGGCATGATAGTTCACAAAATTTCAGCACTCTTAACACTGGTATCGGTATCTGCGAGGACGGTGGGCACATTTCCCGCGAGACCAAGGGCTGCCCTAATATCAGTATACAGGACACACGTAGCCACAATATGCTGAATTGAAAGCGGCACGCCACAAACTTCACAGAAAGGTGGATCCTTCCCCCCCCCCCCCCGCCCCTCCACCGGGAGAGGAGGAAGCCATGTGTGAAAGGGCTATACCCGATGCGCAGTCTGGTAAGCAAAACCTCCTTCCAGCGGCGAGGCTGACACGAAATCCGCCAAGCTTTTGTGGTCGGTTTGAGCGACTGCAGTTTATTGTCTGTCACCTGCAACCATTCAGTCTCCCACTGACGCATGATGCATCTGTCAGATAATGAGATAATGGCGTGCAACGGGATGGTACATTGATGGACAGCACCATCCCAACAAGCTTCCTTGGCAGCTTTATCAGCCATATACACTTGTTTGAGTTCAAGTGAATAATATAAAGCCGGCCGAGCGGTTCTAGGCGCTTCAGTCTGGAACCGCGCGACCGCTACGGTCGCAGGTTCGAATCCTGCCTCGGGCATGGATGTGTGTTATGTCCTTAGGTTAGTTAGGTTTAAGTAGTTCTAAGTTCTAGGGCACTGACGACCTCAGATGTTAAGTCCCATAGAGCTCAGAGCTATTTTAACCAATAATATAAAAGTGATTCCTAAATATCACTCTTTGCGTCACTGGAATGCGTATTTTCATGGTCTGATTGGTATAGACATCCTCTCTACATGCTGACTACGGTCTCAAAAAATGCTTTTAAGTTGCTATCTACATGCAGCTGAATAGTCTTCTGTGCAAGTGACAACATAATCATTGTGAAGCACATACGGATCCACCAATAATCATCAGTGCCTCGGTAGAACACAGTGACGTGACAAATTAAATGTGACAAACACATTCATGTTAATGCACTATGTTCTGCATTCACAACTTATGTAGATATTAAGCTGTCCTATTTTATAGACAAAAGCACGAGGTAGTTTTATCGCGTTGTTGAGAAACGTAGATATTAGAACCAAAATTCTCTTAAAATCTTATGTTTTTGGAGAAAAACAGTCCTTGAAAGAAGAGGGAGGGTTAACACTGTAAAGCATGTCAATAAGCACAAGAAATCTAAATTATCACGCTATATCTCCAGATCTACTTGTGAAAATGAGGTTTATACTTAACATGAAGTCAGCATTTAAAGAGCTACCTAACTATGTGGCTGCGCGAGAAACAACGTGCTGTTATCGAATTTCGAATTCGAAGAGTTCGTCCACACATGGAGCACCCTTCCATTTAGCGTGACAATGCCAGAGTACACATGTGCGCTGCGAGATCTGCAACAATCCGACGTCTATGGATCAGTGTCCTAGATCATTCTCCATAATGTCCCGACTTGGCCCCTCCAGCTATCTGTTTCAAAAACGTAGAGAACATCTTCGAGGACTTAACTTTGATACTGACAAAGCGGTGCAAGCACAGAGATGAAGTTGTGGCTCCGTCAACGTCAAAACATTCTGTTGTGACATTTCAACAAATTGGTCTTTCGTTGGGAGAAATTTATTCGCTGCCAGGGTGACTAAGTTGAGAAATAAATATGCAGACATGAAGGATAAAGATGTAGAATATTACTGAAGTTAGTTTTATGTAAAAAAACTAAGATTTCACATTTAAAAAATTCGGACACATTACATTTCAGCACGCCCTTGTAGGATCAACATGATGGAAGTCGCACACCACTATTTTTTTTGCGCACCACTGAAACTACATTATTCGTATTCCATAGACGCAGTGAATTCTCCTAATGGTAATAATTTGTAGTCCACTGACTCAAGGATGTAATATGTCAATTAAAATTTAGACTTTTCAATTGACGTTCTTTGTGAATTGGCTTTACAGCAGCATGTTTAAGTTTCCCTGGGAACATTTGACTACGAAAACATTCGATACAGCACCAATTTAATAAAATAAAAAGTACAAAGAACTGTATCTGATTACTCTAGAACAAATTTCGTCATGAACACTAAACTTTAACTTTTACGAGAGTTAGTAACACTGAAACTTCCTTTGGAGGTGCAGCACGTACTTGAGTTTTATCAAACTGTTGGTTATCTATTAAGGAAGTTATCGGATTTAAATAATCTGCTACAAAAAACAAAGATTGCCTACGGTATCTTGGTCGCTCAGGAAGTAAACTCATGTTCAGAAAGAACAGATCATCTTGAACGACTAGAGATAGGAGGTTCATATTTCACAGGACATGCACATTAGTATCTTCTGCAGAAATGATTAGCATTTCAGTCACCTAGATTCACCATGTGTCCTGTCGCCTAGTAAGGTCCGCCATGGAAACCTGACAACTTGTTCCATGCGTGATGGCATCGACGCGTATAAGGCGCGAATGGCGTCCTGTAGCAGAGCCATCCATGCTCCACTCACCTGATTCCAAAGTTCATCTGTGGTGGTTGGCACTGGACCACAGCGCTGCACCCGTCATTTCACCACATCCCACACATTTTCGATTGGCTCAAATGGCTCTGAGCACTGTGGGACTTAACTTCTAACAAGGGAACCTCCCCATCGCAACCCCCTCAGATTTAATTGTAAGTTGGCACAGTGGATAGGCCTTGAAAAACTGAACACAGATCAATCGAGAAAACAGGAAGAAGTTGTGTGGAACTATGAAAAAATAACCAAAATATACAAACTGAGTAGTCCATACGCAACATAGGCAACATCAAGGAGATTACGAGGTTAGGAGCGCCGTGGTCCTGTGGTTAGCGTGAGCAGCTACCGAACTAGAGGTCCTTGGTTCAGATATTCCCTCGAGTGAAATGCTTAATTTTTAATTTTCAGACAATTATCAAAGTTCTGGCACTCACACATAATCAACTTCTCTCTCCAAAATTCGAGGACATGTTCAGATTTGCTTGGACATATGCAGGATTTGACGGTCTACAGACGGAAAAATTTGAAAACGTTAAAAACATATGTTTTGACAGAGCACAGGGGAAACTGTGCAACTGTGAAACTGTTGCATTCATTTGTTGCAGTTTATGTGACAAACTCTTATGTTTTCATCACTTTTTTGGGAGTGATCATCACATCCACAAGAAAACCTAAATCGGGCAAGGTAGAAGAATCTTTTTACCCATTCGCTAAGTGTACAAGTTAGGTGGGTCGACAACATATTCCTGTCATGTGACGCACATGCCGTCACAAGTGTCGTATAGAATATATCAGATGTGTTTTCCTGTGGAGGAATCGGTTGACCTATGACCTTGCGATCAAATGTTTTCGGTTGCAATTGAAGAGGCACGTCCTTTCTTCTACTAATCGCACGGTTTTGCGGTGCGGTCGCAAAACACAGACACTAAACTTATTACAGTGAACAGAGACGTCAATGAACGAACGGACAGATCATAACTTTGCAAAAATAAAGAAAGTAAACTCTTCCCTTGTGGGAGGACTTGAACCATGGACCTCTCGTACCGCAGCTGCTCACGCTAACCACGGGACCACAGCGCTCCTGAGCTCAGATTGTCCTTGATGTTGCATATCTTGCGCATGGACTACTCAGTTTGTATATTTTGCTTATTTTTTTTCATAGTTCCACACAACTTCTTCCTGTTTTCTCGATTGATCTGTGTTCAGTTTTTCAAGAACTATCCACTGTGCCAACTTATCACTAAATCTAAGATGGGTGCGATGGGGAGGTTCCCTTGTAAGGTCATCAGTCCCCTAACTAACCTAAGGACATCACACATATCCATGCCGGAGGCAGGATTCGAACCTGCGACCGTAGCGATCGCGCGGTTCCAGACTGTAGTGCCTAGAACCGCTCGGCCACCCCGGCCGGCTTTCGATTGGCGACAAGTTTGGTGATCTGGCGGGCCGGGGCGAAAGGCTGACATCCTGTGGAACCAAGAAGGCACGTGTTCGTGCAGCAACATGTGGTGGTGCATTGTCTTGTTGAAAAATGGCGTCTGGGGTGTTGTGAAGAAATGGTATGGTTACGGGTCGCAGGGTGTCATTCATGTAGGTCACACTGGTCACAGCGCCATGGACACCTACCAGTTGTGATTTGTGGCTATACCCAACAGCACAAACAGCAAAAGACCTTGGGTTTGCGCTGTATGTCTCGTGGTAGTCACTGTGATGCCACGCCCCCTGTCTGCAGCGAACCAAAATGCAGCCATCATTTTCAAACTAACACAACACTACCTGATGCCATTCGAGTCCCCAGTGACGTTTCACGCACCACTGCTGTCTGCCATGTTTCTGCACATTCGTCCAAGGTAGGCAGAGAAGTGGACGACGCGCACGTAACCCACACCGTAATACACGGCGACGAACAGTCACCCCTGATAGTGTACCATGTTTCACACTGTTCCACTATTGCACCAGAGCCGAGGAGGACGCAGATCTGTCCTGCGACGTCACTGGGATGAGGTGTCGATTTCTAGAGGGGTGGCCTGGGTGCTGCCACGTGACCCATCTCGTTGCGTTCTACGGCCTTCCGTGTACCATTCTGCACACACCCGTTGCACTGCCGAAACGCTTCGGCCCACACGCGTAGCTATTTCCCGGATGGATGCCTCACATTTTCTAATGCCAATAATGTGCCCTCTTTTCAAAGTCACTGATTTAATGGTACGGTTCGCGCAGATGTCTGCGAGGCACCCTGAATGTCTGCTCAAGTCAAACTGATGCATTATCTTCGGTTTATAGCGACAACGAGGGCCGCAGGCGCACTTCACAGGTAGGTGGCGTTGCGCCGCGATATCCATGTTTAACTTGAACCCGCAGCCCGACGTGGTGCTAATGCTACTTACTTCTGCAGAACATATTAATGTACATGTCTTGTGAATATGAACTTCCTACCTCAAGTCGTTCAACGTGTTCTTTATTTCTGAACATGAGTATATGTTCAAAGAAATTTCCTGATTCACCTAATTCGCATTTCCTGTCTTTTCTCTCATTTTACCAGCTTACTACAGGTGTTTACAATAAAGTATCTGCGTTGTTTAGGGCCAAACTAAGATTCTATTTTGTTGTCATTTCAACAGGCGCATAGTTCGTACAAGTATGCCTCTCGATGAATAGGAAAAGTAAAGCAATAACTGCGTTTCTTACCCGTGGTACGCCTAAGCGATAATCAATTTTCTTCTATGTCTGTCATCAAACTCGGCACATCTGTGCCCACCACCTGGCTGTAAGGCTTGCAGAAGCTGCACATACTACGTATGGAAATGCAGCCGCTTCAGTCCAGAACCGCGCTGCTGCTACGGTCGCAAGTTCGAATCCTGCCTTGGGCATGGTTGTTTGTGATGTCCTTAGGTTAGTTAGGTTTAAGTCTAGGGGACTGATGGCCTCAGATGTTAAGTCCCATAGTGCTTACAGCCATCTGGACCGTTTTCAGCCGCTTGTGTACAATTTTCACCCATGTGTTCTGAGATGATACTGTTTCTCCAGAAATACGACGTGCCGATTTCCGTCGACTGCAATGAAATGCAGTACACGCAGTATAAACGATGTCACCATTCACTCCACTTGCCTTGTTATTAACATGGTGTTCGAGTACACGCAGAAGTGAATGTATTACCTTTTGCAAGAAACCACATACCTGTGTCTAAAACAGTTCCTTAGAAATAAACTTTTGTTATCAGCGAAATATTTTACGCTATGGGGATGTGGTCTCATGTCTGGGAGAATCTGGAGACGAATCTACACTGGGCCATTTTTACTCCGGTTCTCAAATTTTCCTAAATCCCTTTGCCGATTCAGACGTCATTCCTTCAACAGGATACGTTTGCCTAATCGATCTGAACTACAGTTGTTTATACAGGGTGGGCCGAAAGTAGCGAACGGGTTAGACCTGAAGAACTTCTTTATTCATCCTTAGTTTTCAGTGATATTTCACCTTCTTAAGGAACTGCTCCCGAGACTGTTTACATTTGTGTGTGGAATATAATGGTAGTATAATAATAGAATAAAAAGTTATTTACAGTTATAACCCATTCGTGACATGGACGCTTTTTGCCCATCCTTTGTATACAGGGGGAATCACGTAAGATGTAGCACCCCTTTTAATCCCATGGGCGGTTCAACATATCGGAACGAGGTTTTCTGCACATGTTAGTACACAGAGAGGCACGTAATTCTGTTATATGTTCAACCCTCCTGATTATTGTGTCACGCAGGATATTTAAGCGAGTACAGTTATTTTTAAATTTATGTGCTTTTAACGGCTTTCGGAAGCTTTATAAAGGTCTAATACAGCGATATAAAGCACTTTAACGTTGCTTTTCACACGTTCGCAAAAATATTCCAGAAATGTGCTAAAATTTAGAAGTAAGGTGGCTGTCGCGGTGTAAGCACCACCAAGTGGCGCTCTTATACAGGCCTTCGTCGTTGTATCGAGCCGTTCGATTGTTTACTTGTTTCCATAACAGTTTTTCTAAACATCATCTGCTACGCTATACGTGGAAGTTCGGTTCCAGTAACTTTGCCTTTCAATTTCAGCAAAGTTCTCTTATACTTCTGTGAAAAAATTCAAGTTCGAATATTAACATGCGCTATATTACTGCACTTGTGGTTTCACGAGCTGTCGAATGCGGTTTAAAAAAGTACGTCGTTGCGGTAAGAGCGTTTATCACGTCCTCGAAACAGCACTAATACATTGTGATTTATTTGAAAACGAGCTTGAAAAGTTGAGTTCAAGCTCTAATATTACCAATGCTGTAACAGTTTAATCAATTGACCTCCGCAAATCAGAGTAACAGAATACGTAAACAAAAAAATAAAAAAACAAAAAAACTAGTACGTCATAATCTGATTCAAAGCAAAAAGAAGAAAAAGTCAATTTCATCAGTCAATGTTTGTACGGAAGTGTCACTTGTCAAGCTGATATCAAAACAAGTGAATGCAGAATGTAATGTCGTCGAATCGAGTAGGATCATTCCCAGTTTCATAACACTGCGCCTAAATTACTGCAGCACAACAGCTAAGCGACTGGTTAAGGTTTCCTAAGTCAGTTACGGCATGGTTAAAAGTTGCTTGGATTAGAATGGGGTTTAGAGCGGTTACCACAGTTCAACGAAACCAGTACAGTAATCGGGTTTCAACAGCAGTGCGTTCGTAATTAACACGCAAGTAATTAAAGAGCATGTAGACTTGAATAAACTTCAAAATGTATGGAGAAATTTCTGTTTCCTCGCATTATCCAGAAACGAACTGGTATGATCGTAAGGCAAGAGCGGCCAAGATTAGGGCTCGTGTGCCGCGCCCTGGCACGAGTAGCATAGCACACGGCTTCGCTGTACATTTCCCCCATGGCCACGCCACTCTGAGCGGAAGGAGGGGGGGGGGGGGAGGGGGGTGCAGAGGGGCGAACGCGCCGCACTTCAGTTGCAGAGCAGTCCCACTGCATCAACACAGATCACAAATAAAACAAATTGTCGGTATCATAACTACTTTTGGCGCGCTGAAGACAAAAGTTTCATATTGTACAAACTGGTGGGATGCAGACAATTCCACTGATTTTCGCACTCAGGTTGCCACATAATCGTGACTTATTTACTTCCATAATTGAAAAACCGCCTTACGCACATATGTCGATCGAAATACCGAGGTAATTTTGCAACCTCATTAAGGAGACTGAGGAAAGCAATATAGACACCCTGGACAGTTTTAACGTAAAAGTGTTTGACATTAAAATTGTTATTAACTTGCAGATCAATTGGTTATAACTGCACATGCTCAGGACCACTTTCGGCTGAAACGGCAAATGATCTCGAAAACATACGTAAGATTGGCAATATACATCGACGTTTAGGAAACTATCAGCAATTCTGTCACGGCAACAATGAATTCTTCAAACCTTGCGTTTTCTTTAACGGCAGTGAGCTTAGAGAACTAAACTGTGTTTGTCAAAATGTATCGCTTCTATAACGCGATTTTCTTCTGAAATGCATCCCCATCAAATGAGAGAGACGTTGATGCGCACCTTGCAGTGTCTTACTGTGGGCAGAGTGCAGTTAAGTTCACTTAAATTGCGAGTTCTGCAATCCATTCCGGACCTAATTTTCCTCTCTGCACTCCTTTTTCCTTCATATATTCAACAGCAGCTAGTTTTAAATCGAAAAATCGTTCCAGGCTTGCCGCTCGACTTAACCACGGTACTTGGCTGTAGTAAGTAGTCTCCATATTCTTCTCTCACTTCCATAGAAAACAGTTGCCACTGTCAGTGCACTAATGGGTGCGACATCAGAAATTTTACTATTACACCACCAATACCTTCACGTGCTGCATGTCTGCAAAATTTGGAAATTTGTGGTAAGGTCTTATGGGACCAAACTGCAGAGGTCAGCGGTCCCTAAGCTTACACACTACTTAATCTAACATAAACTAACTTACGCGAAGGTCACACACACATATACACATACACACATACACATGCGCGAGGGAAGGTAGGTTGGGTTGATTTCGGGGGAAGAGACCAAACTGCGAGGTCATCAGTCTCATCAGATTAGGGAAGGAATTCGGCCGTGCCCTTTCAAAGGAACCATCCCGGCATTTGCCTGAAGCGATTTAGGGAAATCACGGAAAACCTAAATCAGGATGGCCGGACGCGGGATTGAACCGTCGTCCTCCCGAATGCGAGTCTAGTGTCCCGAGGGAGGACTCGAACCTCCGATGGGTGGGGGGGGGGGGGGGGAGCTGCATGTCCGCGAATTTAGCACAAAATGCTCCTTGATGTACTGGCCAATGAATCCTATCATTTCATGGTTGCAAATCTTTGCTGTTTCACTGTCGACCAGGTTTTTAAATTCTTTCTACAGGGTGTTTCAAAAATGACCGGTATATTTGAAACGGCAATAAAAACTAAACGTGCAGCGATAGAAATACACCGTTTGTTGCAATATGCTTGGGACAACAGTACATTTTCAGGCGGACAAACTTTCGAAATTACAGTAGTTACAATTTGCAACAACAGATGGCGCTGCAAGTGATGTGAAAGATATAGAAGACAACGCAGTCTGTGGGTGCGCCATTCTGTACGTCGTCTTTCTGCTGTAAGCGTGTGCTGTTCACAACGTGCAAGTGTGCTGTAGACAACATGGTTTATTCCTTAGAACAGAGGATTTTTCTGGTGTTGGAATTCCACCGCCTAGAACACAGTGTTGTTGCAACAAGACGAAGTTTTCAGCGGAGGTTTAATGTAACCAAAGGACCGAAAAGCGATACAATAAAGGATCTGTTTGAAAAATTTCAACGGACTGGGAACGTGACGGATGAACGTGCTGGAAAGGTAGGGCGACCGCGTACGGCAACCACAGAGGGCAACGCGCAGCTAGTGCAGCAGGTGATCCAACAGCGGCCTCGGGTTTCCGTTCGCTGTGTTGCAGCTGCGGTCCAAATGACGCCAACGTCCACGTATCGTCTCATGCGCCAGAGTTTACACCTCTGTCCATACAAAATTCAAACGCGGCAACCCCTCAGCGCCGCTACCATTGCTGCACGAGAGACATTCGCTAACGATATAGTGCACAGGATTGATGACGGCGATATGCATGTGGGCAGCATTTGGTTTACTGACCTGGACGGCTTCGTCAATAAACAGAACTGGCGCATATGGGGAACCGAAAAGCCCCATGTTGCAGTCCCATCGTCCCTGCATTCTCAAAAAGTACTGGTCTGGGCCGCCATTTCTTCCAAAGGACTCATTGGCCCATTTTTCAGATCCGAAACGATTACTGCATCACGCTATCTGGACATTCTTCGTGAATTTGTGGCGGTAAAACTGCCTTAGACGACACTGCGAACACCTCGTGGTTTATGCAAGATGGTGCCCGGCCACATCGCACGGCCGACTCTTCAATTTCCTGAATGAATATTTCGATGATCGTGTGATTGCTTTGGGCTATCCGAAACATACAGGAGCCGGCGTGGATTGGCCTCCCTATTCGCCAGACATGAACTCCTGTGACTTCTTTCTGTGGGGACACTTGAAAGACCAGGTGTACCGCCACAATTCAGAAACAATTGAACAGCTGAAGCAGTACGTCTCATCTGCATGTGAAGCCATTCCGCCAGACACGTTGTCAAAGGTTTCGGGTAATTTCATTGAGAGACTACGCCATATTATTGCTACGCATGGTGGATATGTGGAAAATATCGTACTATAGAGTTTCCCAGACCGCAGCGCCATCTGTTGTTGAAAATTGTAACTACTGTAGTTTCGAAAGTTTGTCTGCCTGAAAATGTACTGTTGTCCCAAGCATATTGCAACAAACGGTGTATTTCTATCGCTGCTCGTTTAGTTTCTATTGCCGTTTCAAATATACCGGTCATTTTTGAAACACCCTGTACAAACTGGTGGTATGCAGACAATTTCACTGATTTTCGCACTCAGGTTGCCACATAATCGTGACTTATTTACTTCCATAATTGAAAACCGCCTTACACACACATATGTCGATCGAAATACCGAGGTAATTTTGCAACCTCATTAAGGAGACTGAGGAAAGCAATATAGACACCCTGCACAGTTTTAACGCAAAAGTGTTTGACATTAAAATTGTTATTACCTTGCAGATCAATTGGTTACAACTGCACATGCTCAGGACCACTTTCGGCTGAAACGGCAAATGATCTCGAAAACATACGTAAGATTGGCAATGTACATTGACGTTTAGGAAACTATCAGCAATTCTGTCACGGCAACAATAAATTCTTCAAACCTTGCGTTTTCTTTAACGGCAGTGAGCTTAGAGAACTGAACTGTGTTTGTCAAAATGTGTCGCTTCTATAACGCGATTTTCTTCTGAAACGCATCCCCATCAAATGAGAGAGACGCTGAAGCGCACCTTGCAGTGTCTTACTGTGGGCAGAGTGCAGTTAAGTTCACTTAAATTGCGAGTTCTGCAATCCATCCCGGACCTAATTTTCCTCTCTGCACTCCTTTTTCCTTCATATATTCAACATCAGCTAGTTTTAAATCGAAAAATCGTTCCAGGCTTGCCGCTTGACTTAACCACCGTACTTGGCTGTAGTAAGTAGTCTCCATATTCTTCTCTCACTTCCATAGAAAACAGTTGCCACTGTCAGTGCACTAATGGGTGCGACATCAGAAATTTTACTATTACACCACCAATACCAACACGTGCTGCATGTCTGCAAAATTTGGAAATTTGTGGTAAGGTCTTATGGGACCAAACTGCAGAGGTCAGCGGTCCCT
The DNA here is from genome assembly GCF_023898315.1 of Schistocerca nitens. NCBI lineage: Eukaryota > Metazoa > Arthropoda > Insecta > Orthoptera > Acrididae > Schistocerca > Schistocerca nitens. The sequence continues at coordinate 782,548,962 of NC_064618.1, forward strand.
AAGCTTACACACTACTTAATCTAACTTAAACTAACTTACGCGATGGTCACACACACACACACACACACACACACACACACACACACACACACACATGCCCGAGGGAAGGTTGGTTGGGTTGATTTCGGGGGAAGAGACCAAACTGCGAGGTCATCAGTCTCATCAGATTAGGGAAGGAATTCGGCCGTGCCCTTTCAAAGGAACCATCCCGACATTTGCCTGAAGCGATTTAGGGAAATCACGGAAAACCTAAATCAGGATGGCCGGACGCGGGATTGAACCGTCGTCCTCCCGAATGCGAGTCTAGTGTCCCGAGGGAGGACTCGAACCTCCGATGGGTGGGGGGGGGGGGGGGGGGAGCTGCATGTCCGCGAATTTAGCACAAAATGCTCTTTGATGTACTGACCAATGAATCCTATCATTTGATGGTTGCAAATCTTTGCTGTTTCACTGTCGACCAGGTTTTTAAATTCTTTCTACGTGGTACCGTAATAAAGTTTCCTAACAGATTTCAGTACCCGCCCCTTTTTTCGACTGCACAACATATACTGAGAATTCTCATCCCTCTCTTCTGCGTTTCCCATTCTTTATTTAAAGGCTTGTGACGATAGATCTCTATGTTGCCCCTTTTTGTGCAATCATCAAATAGATCTGCGAAAGTCCTTCATACAACGAGCAAATAGCGAAGCGTAAGCAACGCTGAGATCACGGTTCTGCCGAACTGAATACAGTTGTGTCGACCGAAACATTCTACACCACAGTAAAAAATGAAATGTCGTGCTGTACCGAGTACTTACGGGATGGAACGAGTAAAAGCGAGACACGTGGAGCCTTGGACCGCCCGTGGCCCGTACGCCAGATCACAGAATGACTTTTGTGATTCGGTCTGCACACCCGGCACGTGTATAGTCAGGTACGCCGTGGCCGGCCTTGAGCATCACAAGAGCTCTCTCTTGTCCACTGGAACAGAGCTGCAGAATGTTAACGTTTTTTATGGAAAGTTGGCGTCGTGAGGCGAGAGTCATAAAGTTGCAAGCAGCATGCAGTAGCCACAGAGACAGTCGTGTGTACTTGGCGGCAGATGCAGGCGCGCACAAGGTCTTACAAAACAACAGGCACTGCGGCCGTTTCGTAAGCGTCGTTAGCCGAGTCGGCAGCGGAAACAGTGTGAAGTGCTCCCAGTAGAACAACACACACACACACACACACACACACACACACACACACACACACACACACACACACACCTGGACGTTCACTCCCAGTGTACAGGCGCTTTTGATAAGACACGTGCTTCGGACGTGCGACCGAAAACGTAGAGACCACTGCCTACCGAGGCAAATTGGATCTCGAGTTTGAACTCCTGCGAGTTATGTCGTCACAAAACACACAGCGTTTATATTGTTCCGTTCAGCACATTCACACCGTTAACTTGTAGATTCAAGCTCAGTTCTGCATAAACTTGACCTAACCTAAGGTATATACATTTACATAGTCATCTCGTAATTTCAGAAAATCACTGTTGTCGACGCATTAATCTAACTATATGCTGCATCATTCTACAGCTCTGTGCAAAAGACAGCTTTGCTGTTTTCTGCACTGATCTACACTTTATGTTATTGCTCCATCACCAGCGCAAATACATATGGATACTGTGAGACCTTAACTTTGCCCGGCAAATTGAATGTCCAAATAAGTTACGGGTTTGCTGCCGGGTGACGTCGTCGACCACCGCCGATATTTCGACTGGAGCTCACCCTGCCATTCTCAAGACACAACACTGCCTTGAGAATGGCAGGGTGTGCTCCAGTCGAAATATCGGCGGTGGTCGACGACGTCACCCGGCAGCAAACCCGTAAGTTATTTGGACATGCGAATACGTTTCCTGTATGGTCATCTACTGCCGTCAAACGTTTTATAAAACGCCTGGATTAATTTCTATTGATTTCACTCTCAGTGCCTAAAATACACTCCTGGAAATGGAAAAAAGAACACATTGACACCGGTGTGTCAGACCCACCATACTTGCTCCGGACACTGCGAGAGGGCTGTACAAGCAATGATCACACGCACGGCACAGCGGACACACCAGGAACCGCGGTGTTGGCCGTCGAATGGCGCTAGCTGCGCAGCATTTGTGCACCGCCGCCGTCAGTGTCAGCCAGTTTGCCGTGGCATACGGAGCTCCATCGCAGTCTTTAACACTGGTAGCATGCCGCGACAGCGTGGACGTGAACCGTATGTGCAGTTGACGGACTTTGAGCGAGGGCGTATAGTGGGCATGCGGGAGGCCGGGTGAACGTACCGCCGAATTGCTCAACACGTGGGGCGTGAGGTCTCCACAGTACATCGATGTTGTCGCCAGTGGTCGGCGGAAGGTGCACGTGCCCGTCGACCTGGGACCGGACCGCAGCGACGCACGGATGCACGCCAAGACCGTAGGATCCTACGCAGTGCCGTAGGGGACCGCACCGCCACTTCCCAGCAAATTAGGGACACTGTTGCTCCTGGGGTATCGGCGAGGACCATTCGCAACCGTCTCCATGAAGCTGGGCTACGGTCCCGCACACCGTTAGGCCGTCTTCCGCTCACGCCCCAACATCGTGCAGCCCGCTTCCAGTGGTGTCGCGACAGGCGTGAATGGAGGGACGAATGGAGACGTGTCGTCTTCAGCGATGAGAGTCGCTTCTGCTTTGGTGCCAAATATGGTCGTATGCGTGTTTGGCGCCGTGCTGGTGAGCGCCACAATCAGGACTGCACACGACCGAGGCACACAGGGCCAACACCCGGCATCATGGTGTGGGGAGCGATCTCCTACACTGGCCGTACACCACTGGTGATCGTCGAGGGGACACTGAATAGTGCACGGTACATCCAAACCGTCATCGAACCCATCGTTCTACCATTCCTAGACCGGCAAGGGAACTTGCTGTTCCAACAGGACAATGCACGTCCGCATGTATCCCGTGCCACCCAACGTGCTCTAGAAGGTGTAAGTCAACTACCCTGGCCAGCAAGATCTCCGGATCTGTCCCCCATTGAGCATGTTTGGAACTGGATGAAGCGTCGTCTCACGCGGTCTGCACGTCCAGCACGAACGCTGGTCCAACTGAGGCGCCAGGTGGAAATGGCATGGCAAGCCGTTCCACAGGACTACATCCAGCATCTCTACGATCGTCTCCATGGGAGAATAGCAGCCTGCATTGCTGCGAAAGGTGGATATACACTGTACTAGTGCCGACATTGTGCATGCTCTGTTGCCTGTGTCTATGTGCCTGTGGTTCTGTCAGTGTGATCATGTGATGTATCTGACCCCAGGAATGTGTCAATAAAGTTTCCCCTTCCTGGGACAATGAATTCACGGTGTTCTTATTTCAATTTCCAGGAGTGTATTATTAAACTGAAAAACATTTGCAACTTTTCGCTAATTATCTATTTTTCCTCTCTATGTTTCGAGTTATTAGGCCATTGTTTACCATTACTGGCAAAGATGATGTAATGCATAATGGTACAAAAGTAAACAGCAGGCAATTAAGTCAAAAAAGATACTTGCTGCAGGTAAATACAACAAATCCCCGAACTGCTAATTGTTCTCATTTCTAATCCGTAGAACGGTACACTAGATAAGACTTCCCAATTCTTGAATTTATATTCAATGTTAAATTTCTTTTTCAGAAAGGCTTTTCTTGACATTGTCAGTCATCATTTTATATCCACTCTACTTCGGTCATTGTCAGTTATCTTACTACCCAGCTGCAAAACTCATCTACTACTTTTAGTATCTCGTTTCCTAATCTACGTCTCAGCGTGACCTGATTTAATTATCCTTGTTTTGCTTTTGTTAATGTTCATATGGCCTTTCAGTACACTGTCCATTCCGTTTAACTGCTTTTCCAAGTCCTTTGCTGTCTCTGACGTACTTACAGCACGGGCTAACCTCCAAGTTTTTACTTTTTCTTCTTTAACTTTAATTCCTTCTCCAAATATTTCTTTAGTTTCCTTTACTGCTTGCTCAAATGTACATATCGAATAAGATCGGGGACAGGCAACAACCCTATCTCTCCCTTCTCACCCACTGCTTCCCTTTCGTGCCCTTCGACTCTCAACTGCTATCTGGTGTCTGCACAAGTTGCAGATAACCGTGCGCTCTCTGTACTTTACCCCTGCTACCTTCAGAATTTCAATAAACCACAATACAGTGTGTGAAACTGCTCAAATTACCCCGTTCCAGAGATTCCCTTTTCGCACCTACATATAGTAATTTGAAAGGAATATTAGTTGCAAGTTAAAAATGCAGAAATTTCGCCTGCTTTATGCGAATCAGAATGACGTATAAGATATTAAACACCCAGCTTGTGAAAATTTCCATCGGGACTGACTACCGTAGCCGTAAGTATCCGCATATAATAATACCGGTATCCGCAGTAAGACAAATCGTTTGATGCCGCGCAACAGTACCCAAATAGGGCGAATCAAAGTGAAAAGCAATTACACTTTAATTTACGGAAGGGTACACAAGTGCTTCATGTTAACCGAACATGATGAAATTAGTGATTTAAAGAATAAATTGCAAACTTCAGCGACGTAATCGACAACTGTTTCTTTGCTCACTTATAAAGTTTCTTTTGATTGATGAATGTAAATTAGCTTACGATCAGTTAATGTCGTCTATGTCTTGACTGCAATGTAAACATATTTTGATACGGCTTGACATGGATGGTCAAGAATGTGGAAAAGCAATCTTGATTTTCAATATAGGCTTTATTAGTCTACATAGCAGTCTTATTGAACGATATGAGTGGTTTTAAAGAGTCATACTTGACTGTACAACATGTGACTTGTTACACTCTGTAACAATGTTTTATGGTCTGAAGATAATTGTTAGTACTCAATCAAAACCGGTCACATCGTGTTATAAACTTGCAACCTAGGCAAATAAAGTTCATATTATTATTATAAATATTAGTGACATTGGCAGCGGATGTCAGTATACGCGTGCAATTGTTCTCAGCGCTATTTCTCCTGGAGTACACCTTGGTTGTATCGAAAAGTTCAGCTTATCTAAGGACCAGATCCGATTTGATAGATTTCGTCAGATAACATATGAGAGAGAAAGGAACCGGTCTTGAGAGCAAATCGACAGCTATTACTGTTCCTGGGGTTTGAAACTGAGGAAAATCAAATATGGAGTTGGATGTTTCAAAATCCAAGCAGAATGCCTGCGAGTGAACTGATGTGTCTCGGAGAACGAAATGTAGTTCGAGAGACACGGAGGTGGAATGTGGAGCCAAACCGATTTAGCACACGTCTCGCTACATCATATCCAGAGACAGTCGTATTATGAATAGTCTTGTACAACACAAGGCTACACTATTTTTGAGTGTCGTTCTTATAAGTCTTCTGAATAAAATACATAGAACTATAAGACAAAAGAGCAGCACTGCAGATTGTTGGTTCGCAGATTCTCAGATTGAATTTATTTCTAAAAACGTACTTGGTTGTCATTTAGCACGAAGCATTCTAGCTGTTTTCAGCCCGGGTACTTAAAAAGATTCTGATGCCAGTGTGTACAAAAATGGCCTAATTGTGTGATTCTTAACCATGGAGCGGGCGCGCGGCGCACTTTGTACAAATGAAAAGAATAGCTTTCCTTATATTACCACAGTATGATCAGAATCATAGTTTAATCTTAGTTTAAATAAACAAGGAGAAAATAAACTTACTTAATATGAGCTAAACTACTGTTGTATTAAACAATAAGTAAATTTTCACTATAACTATTTTGCCAAGGACAGGTGTTAAAGATATTCGAAGCATTGAGCAAGTTGCATCAGATCTCTGTCAGCTGCTTATTCGATGACTACTTATCTCGTAGACAACTGCCTCAATGTGGAATTATGTTGCCAGTTCGTAACTGGGGTCATTTTTTAAAACTGATCGTAAATTTGTTCTCGCATAGCTCGCTTTGTATTTTATATTACTGCTGCTCACTTGGGCGTACGACAACACAATTTATTGCTGTGTTACGTGAAGCAGTACTGAAGGATACGTATAGGTTTGCAGCTGTGAAACAAAAATGGAACAGCACAATATCATTTTATTTTTGATTGGCGCACTTTATACCCAGGCGCGCCCGCTCAAGGGTTAAGGACCATGCGCGGAGCACTAAAATAGAGTTCGTCGTACTGTCGCGTATCGGAATAGCACAGTAACTTCCTGGAATCAACACTTACCTTTTAAAGTAGATACTGCATCGAAACGCAAATATGGAAATCACATTTAGAGAATTCGCGATAACTGATCTCTACTTCGAATTCTGAACGTTCCTCAACGAATATTTCAGTTAATCAAAATTAGTTTAAAAATTAATAAAAGTATTCCCAGTTCGAATTAGCGTTGTGACATTCGTTTAATTTTCTTGCTTAACGAATGGAATGTGACAGCTCATTCGAAATAACTGGTTAAATGAAGGTTCGCTACTTAACCTGATATGCAATGTCTACTACTTGCAACTGCAATACTTCTTCAGTCAGATGGCGGGATGGTTCATTCAGCAAAGTCGAGGGCAATTCACCGCTGACCCTCACTCACTGCTGGTCTCTGTAACAACCAAGACGTCAGTGGGACGTTTCACGTTCCATGTTCTCGCGTTGTTCCAAGTCTCGACCTGAGAAGCAGTGAGCATGTAGTACTTAGACTCGTTCAACCACATGCAGCTCTTCTAATTCCTGATCATTACGGAGGAAAATGGTTTCTTGTCCTGTTTCGGTGTTTGATGAATCAAAATTAATTTCTGGTGGATGCTCACATCGATGAAAAACAACAAACTATTAATTGTTTTCTATTTGTCATGTTTCAAAACGTGTTTCGGTGCTGTTGCGCCATTTTCCCGAAGGTGCAACGTACTTAGCTGTCTTCCATTAGAAAATAGTGGTAAAACCTGTCTAGAACTGATTCCGAACTCTACGAATAAGTTAGGTAGAAAAATTATACAGTAAACATTGACAGGAAATTCTGCGTCATTTGACGTTGTATTGTTTACCAGACAGCATTATAAGACTTGTTAACGAAAACTGTATTTATAAGTGAAATACACAATACAAGGTGAATATCACTCCATAGAACTGAAGGTGCATTTTGAAGTAATTTGAAACGCATGTAACATCTGATCCCTCCTTGTTACCTCAATTAATACTACAACCGTTCAATAACTTGCTGATCTTGTTACGATGCCCATCCCAGTCGCTTACTTCGCCAACTGGAAAACTAGAAACCATCCTCTTGCCATTCAACATTAACTAATTCTCGAGCGAAGCGCCTGATTAGTCAATCGTTGCAAAATATAACAAATAGAAGCAAAGCAAACGTCAGTTTCTGAATGTTCCTACTTAAGAATACTACCCACACGCAGTGAAAAGGAAGAGAGGTTGTGGTTCAATATAGACGCCGAGATGCTAAAACCACCACACCCTCCCCCTCACACACACACACACACACACACACACACACACACACACACACACAGACAGAGAGAGAGAGAGAGAGAGAGAGAGAGAGAGAGAGAGAGAGAGAGAGAGAGACGACAATACATAGCTGTATGAAATCCGCCGGAACTTTGAAGTTTCAGACCCATTTATTCTCAATTTGGAACTCTGTGCCTCATTAACAGCTCCCCTGGTATTTGGCTGGAACGAAAAGAGAAACTGTTATAAGCCGGATCTCCAACAGCCAGATAGACCTCTTGGCATAGCCATTTTGATAATGAAACCATTTGCCTTCAGCGATTTATTGACATAACGGAAAACGGAAAACCTAAATCTGGTTGTTCTGACAGGGATTTACACCGCAAGTTACCTAGAGCGCAAGTCAACAACCGTACCACTGCGCTACCTCGCGACGTCGCTCGCAGTGAGACAAAAGCGTATCGACATTCATCCATACATTATCAAGGTAATATTCTACTATAGGCTGGTTGGTTGGTTTAGGAGAAGCGGCCAGACAGCGAGGTCATCGGTCACACAGGAATAGGGAAGGGTGGGGAGGAAATAGGTCTTCCAGGCAGTTGCCTGAAGTGATTTTGGAAATCACGGAAAACTCAAATATGAATAGCCGGACGCGGGTTTGAACCGTCATCCTCTTGTATGCGAGTTCAGTGTGCTAACCACTGTGCCGTCTCGCTCGGTGCCGACTAAAGCTCCTTGATTGAATTACCACCTGCACGACGAGGTGCGTACGGAAATGATATACAATTGCGTTCTTTTCGAACACCGCTCAAACTACCGGCACGTCCTCTTTTACAACGATGAACTGATTCTAGTACACCACGCTCATGCTAGATGACAGTTATAAACACTGTAAGTATAACGGACAGTGCTTGTTTCTTGTTGAGAAAGTTATGGACAAGTTGAAAGGCGACTATAGCGGACAAACACGGACAGTGTGGTTTTGTAGAAGGGAGGTATCAAAACTAAAGATTTTCACAAGTGTAACTGCGGTGCCTGGGTCAATAAACTCCAACACAAAAGACTGTTTACAGCTGGTACTGCTGGGAAAGCTGGTAGAAGGGAATCTGAACGCAAGAACGTGAGTGTTGATCGTCCGTCAACGTCGCAGTCTCCATGGAACATTGAGGTTGTCAACAGCATAGTCTACTGAGAAACCTTTGTGCGACTTTGACGCAGAATACAGCAAAGGCGACAGGGAAAATGATGGAACGGAGTGCTCCTCCAGCACGACAATGCGCTGCCCCACACCAGCAATACCACGACTGCAAAGTTATCATTGGAGTTGTTCACGGGAACTCGATATATCTTATTATACTTCATTCGACAGTATGAACGACGCGCTGCGAGGGTAGAGGTTCGCCAACGTCGTAGAATTGCAGGCCTGTTCATGATTGGATGTACAGTAACCACATACAATTGTTCCGTGACACAATAAAGTTGCCAGGAAGGTGGCAGCTGTGCTGAGGTCACTGAAAGATCCTATGTGCAAGGTACCAAAAATACCTTTTCAGAACGCCCCTAGTAACCAGTTTACCAACATAACATTAAACACAATCGCGCAGTGTTGTTACGCATTTAACGGGTAATGGGTATTCGCATTGCTAGTTGTACTGAGGCATTGCGAATTAATTTAATAGTTCTTCAGTAAGTATCTACCAGTCACACATAGTTATGATAACGTTGGTTTATGCCAACATGGGAACGTGACTGATTCGGAGTCAGTTTCACACATCAGCCACCAACATACATCTTTGTGTGCTTTTATGAAACAAGTGAAAAAAAAAAACTACAGGAGCTGCAGTATTGTGTAGGTAGGGACATTTGCATACCCTATCCACAAAAAGGTACAGGGCGTATCAAAATGAATCAACCGATTTAAAAAAAATCATAACTATTATGTTACACGAGATATGTGCGTGAACCATGTACTGTTGGAAAGAGCAAACTCGCTAATTTTACATGCTTCCCTCTAGGTAGCAGCAGTGTGCGCCCAAGTCAGCTCTAGTAAAAATGGTGTTGGGACAACAGAAAGAATTTTATGTTCTATGTTTTGCGCAGTGCAGGTCAGTAAAAGAAATGACATTGTTGGCCAGGAGGACCCATCTGCCAAAGTTCGACCGCCGAGTGCAAGCCTTATTTCTAGAGATGGGTCGAACTCGTTGATTCCCGTGAACTACTTCATTCATTTCACTCTTTGCCGTGAAGCGTTCAAATGAAGTAGTTCATTCATGAAGTACGGAAGCCTGGCGAAGTTGCCCAGTTCGCCGCTCAGCCGCGGCTACGCTCGCTTCGCCTCGCTCGTACAATAAAGGTTCGTAATACTTCATAATTTTACCAACAGATGGCCAACTATGCAGTAACGTGCACGCAATGTTTTACGCTCTTACAGCGTCTGAGCTAACTTAAATAGAGCGTGGTCGAAGTGGACAAAGGAAAGATAAACAGAGAAGCCTGTCACATATAAAAAAGGCATTACATTTAATCTTGTTCGACATTTTCTCATGAAACGTCCAAAAAAGTCTTTATCAGCCAAGTGAAACATTATTTGTTGTATTCATGGACTGAAAAACTGGGGCTACCAACAAAATGCAGTCCAATTTCATGTTCCTTTTAAAATTTAATCCAAAATAGAGTGAGTATGTATACCACTGTCACAAAGTCTATATATCTACGTTAAGTAATTGTTCAGAAGTTTTCCTGTAGATTTTATTTTGTTGAGAATAATATAACCCTCCAAATTCAAAACGTAAACTGTCACCTGTAGTAATTGGTACGATTTCAGGTAAAATCCCTCTTTCATGTTGGCTGTGCGTGCTCACACAGCCAGCCTCTTCGTTTGTATCTGTATTATTAATTTGTCCGAAAGCGCTGCCAACGGTAGGCTACCGGTAGACGAAGTATAACTGAACTGCACAAATAGTCACGGGTAATGATGTCAGAACTGCAGGAAGCAGCTGACGTTGCCTTCACATCGCCCCTCACCTCCCCAACCCCTCGCAAACCTATAGTTTCCCACAAACGCCGCGCGATTCGTCGACAGGCAGTAGAGGGGGGACTGTAGTGAAGGGAGAATGAGTGACGTAATGCCGATGTAATAGGATGAGGGAGAGGAAGAGAGTGAGTGAACTTGAAGAAAGTGTGGAGTGTGTTATCTGTGAAGAGTTTGAAGTACCAGTTCACTGAAATTGAGTGGTTAGTTCACACTTCACTGGAGTGAAGCGTTCATTTGAACGACTCATTCACGAGCTCCCCATCACTACTTATTTCAGTCGACGCCACATTGGGTGACTTGCGTGCCGGTGATCAGGATGAAATGACGAGGACAACACCCAGCCCACGAGTGGAGAAAATCTCCAACCCGTCCGAGAATCGAACCCGCGCCCGCTTGCATGGGAGGCGAGCACGTTACTGCCCAGCTAAGCAGGCGGACAGTGCGGGTGAGTAACAACTGTTCAGAGCGACTTCCGCACTAGGTGTGGTGTGGATCCTCCTACAGCACAGAACATTAGACAAGAGCATGAATAATTCCGAGAAACGTGTGTGCGTAACAGCAAATCGCCGGGCTGTACGCGAGTGTCTCACAGACGTCGAACGATTCCGCCATAGTTTTACAAGGAGTCCGCAGAAATCCGTTCGCCACGCAGCTCGACAGATAAGCATGCCGCCGATGGCGGCTTGGCGTGTGTTGCGTCGACGTTTACATACGAAACCATACAAAATTCAGTTACTGCAAGGTCTTCGCGACGGTGACAAACATGGATATTAATAAATGGTTTAAAGCCAACTCACTGACATTAAACTTCGAAAAGACTCACTATGTGCAATTCAGAACCTGTAAGAGGTTTCCACCCAGCATATGCATAAAATACGAAGAAGAGCAGATAGAAGAGGTTGACAGTCTTAAATCCCTGGGATTACAACTTGATAATAAATTCAGTTGGGAAGAGCACACCACAGAACTGCAGAAACGTATTAACAAATCTGTATTTGCAATTCGAGTGTTAGCAGACATAGGCGACATAAAAATGAAAAGCTTGCATACTTTGCCTACTTTCATTCCATAATGTCATATGGTATAATATTTTGGGGTAACTCTTCAAGTCAAACAAAAGTTTTCAGAGTCCAAAAGCGTGTAATACGTATTGTTTGTGGAGTAAATTCACGGACGTCCTGTAGAAACCTCTTCAAAGAACTGGGTATACTAACTACTGCCTCTCAGTATATTTACTCATTAATGAAATTTGTCCTAAATAATATATCTCTTTTTTCCAACAAACAGCTCAGTTCATACATACAATACCAGGAACAAAAATGATCTGCACAAGAACTTAAAAGCACTTACTTTAGTTCAAAAAGGGGTCCACTACTCAGGAACACTCATCTTCAATAATGTGCCAGTAAACATAAAAAATTTAGTTACAAATAAAGATCAGTTTAAATGGAACCTGAAAGATTTACTAGTGGCCAACTCCTCCTACTCCACTGACGAATTTTTTAATAGAAACAAATGATGTATATATTCATACTATTAGTATTGTTATTTCAGCTTTAAAAAAAATAAATTGACATGTTCCACATCCACGAGGATCTTCTCAGCACGGATCTATGGAACGAAAAACTAATCTAATCTAATGTGCGAAGTTCTTGGGAAGATGGAGGATGGCAGTTTTCTTCACACTTAAGTGTTTAGTGACGAGGCAACATTCGATTTAAATGGAAAGGTGAACCGTCAGAATATGAGAATATGGGGTACGGAACAACCACATGAAGTTGTACAACATGAGAGGGACTGTCCAAAATTTAATGTGTTTTCACGTGATAATTTGTATGGTCCATTTTTCTATGCCGAGAACACTGTTACAAGGAGCACATTTATCGATATGCCTGAGAACTTTTTATTTCCCACAGTTGCAGACTGATTCGAACGACTTCATTTACCGACAGGTTGGGGCACCGCCACACTGGCATCTGGGAGTGCGGGAATTTTTAAAGCAAAGGATAACCGCACGATAGATCGGTCGCACTGAACCAAGTAATCCAGCCGTAAGTTACTGGCCTCCAAGGTCACCGGGCCTGACTATGTGATTAGATCTTGCGGGTGGTTTATAAGACTCGACTGGGGGGGGGGGGGGTGTTATAAAAGACTCGATTGAAATAAAAGACTTGCACTCGGCGGCCGAAATTTCCCGATGGGGCCTCCCGGCCAACAATGCCACACGCTCATTTCAATTATGTTTACGTGCCTCCGTTACCAACAACAACGAATGAACTGAGACATCGCATAAGCTGTAACTCAAGACATGCACGCTGCAGTGTGTGAACAATTTGAATACCGCATTGACACATGCCGTACATCCCAAGAGGGCATATTGAACACCTATGAAAAGGTATGATAAAGAATTTTTTGAATTCCTGTTCATAAAAAAAACCAATTCATTGTATATGTTTAATAGTTTCAGAAATATAGATGTGCCAAATCGGATGATTCTTTTTCATACGCCCTGTATTATAGAATCAAACATGTAGATCACATTAAATTGGTGAAGCAGCAAGATGATTTGTAATCCAGAATGAGAATGGAAGGTAGGAGACGAGGTACTGGCAGAAGTAAAGCTGTGAGTACCGGGCGTGAGTCGTGGTTCGGTAGCTCAGTTGGTAGAGCACTTGCCCGCGAAAGGCAGCGGTCCCGAGTTCAAGTCTCGGTCGGGCACACAGTTTTAATCTGCCAGGAAGTTTCATGATTTGTAATACTTATCGCTTGAATTTTGAGGACTCATCGGTTGATTAACATCAGAAGCAATGCGATGCCTCTAGACCTGCGACATCCATTAACGCTTTTTCGTCACGCAGCTTCATATCTTGTGTCACTAAACAAATGCTTAAGCGCAGAGCAACTTTCCTAGGAATATTTATAAGAAGCACGCTACAGAGAGCGATAACAACAAAACAAGCGCGTGGCAGGGCAAGACAACAGTCTGCAAAAGAAGATGAACAGGAATGACGCTGGCGCGCAGCGCTAGTGGTCACACGTGTACTCCGCCACTGTTGGGAAAGCTGGCTGTTTCCTACATTGTTGGTACAAATGAAATGCTACGCTACAGTACGATAATATAGATTAAGCTACAAATATCACAACGGATTGGCAGGATCGCCATGGGAAACCAGCAACAACAAGTTTCGGTTCGAAAGTGAAAGCAAGTTCCAAAACCCGGACCTCCCCTCGAAATGTAGTGCTGTATTAAGGAAGGATCCGAAACACGTTCTTATAGCTGAGCAGATGATAATGTCTGAGAGATTAATTTATGGTTTTCGGAGGAATTCGTAGTGCAGACAACCAGTTCGCTCGTGCGACAGACTATCTCTTGCGACGACAAACTGCACAGTTCCCTCCGGTAGTCTTACGATTCACACAGCCTGGTCGTGGCTTTTCACCTCAACGTCAACCTGTTGCTAATCACGAAAACAACAAAAAGAGGGTACCGGAAGCGGGTCAGTTGAACCTCACTATACTGTGTGTCGGTTTCGTTCCGTGACGTAATGATGTCGCTGCGTGTGACGTCATGCATGCACTAAGAAAATAGTACAGAACAAGACAATTGTTTGCTTGTGTATTATTATTATTTTACAATATAGGTTGTGGCAACAAATGTTTTGAAAGGTGACAGTTGACGTGATGAAGCCAACGAAACTTAACGTTAAGATGGCATCCTGCTCTGTAGCGCAGCCCAGTGTCTAGGTTAGATTAAAAGATGACAACTTCGAGTTGCCGAATCGGTACCGAAGGCATCTTGAACTTCGGGACAGAGAATTTGCTTCATATTCAAATTGCGTAATAAAGCAGTCGCAAACATTTTAATGGAAAATTTGACATGTCTGGACCCTGACTTGTGTCGCAAGAGTAGTGAGGAAAATAAATAACCTTCCATCTAGTTTTAGGGAAGAACTCAGAGGATTAACGATTTAAAGAATAGGCAGCGATCATGATGCGAGTCTCTCAAAGATTGATACAATCACACAACAAACTAAAGGTCTCTCTCTCTTTATTATTCCAGCACTTATCACTTTTCACTTCATTGTCACCGACACTGCATGGTACGACAGAACTGAGGAAGACTGAGGGCAAACTGAATGCAGTGGACAGACCTTCAGTTCAGTTGAATGTACAGATTTTAACATGGACGGATAACTGCGCAGTTAAACTGAAGGTGTGTGAACTGCTTTTCCGAGACATGTAGAATTTTGGATAAAGAACCTGTGTCATGATCTCAAAAACATGTGTCATAATCTCTTCACTCGAAACGTGTCTTGCTTCACGTTGATATAACATACAGGTGTTAATACTATCACTGGCAACAATTAGTAACCAATTAACAAGTCATTGCGTTTTACGAAAATGGCAGTTCACAACAGAGACGCGATCGCGTAATGCAGAAGATGGTCGTCACGTTTTCGCAGTGAACAAGGACGTCCCAGCAGACGGCGCAACACACGGTGGGCGGGTGGCGAAGCGTTTACCTGTTCGCGCGTGCGCGCCTTCTTCTTGCGGCTGCTACTCGAGTTGCCCATGGCGGACTGCCACCGGGAGCAAGCCCGAGGCTGGGCGGCGCCGCCTGCCGTGACATCTGGTGGCGGTGCTGGCGTCTTATCTCTACCGCGCCACGCAGCGCTCCCGACACCTGTGACGTACCTGTTGCTGCTGCTGCTAGCACTTGTTTTAGGTCGTGGGCTAGCACAGTGCGAATAGCGTAGCACCCGGTTTAAGGTGGAGGCTACAGCGACACATCGAGAGCACGGTTTAACCGTCAGAGAAACAGTGCTGACGCGTCAAATCAGATGGTACAGTAGTTCCTTTTGCATACGAGCATACGGTATTACACAACACATCTGTAGTATACAAACTTGCACCAGCGCCCCAAGCGTACAAGTCTAGAACTACCAACTTTTTCGTTAGCCCTACTGCACGATAGATGTAACGCGTAAGTCCCCACCAACGCTGAATGGTTGCATATTCGGAACTGCGGTCTTGTTTAGGTTGGTACATTCGTAAAGCTGCTGCTTACTCTCACTGAAGCTGCAGAGAGGTCTGGGTTCTCATTTATTAAGCAGCTGTTGTTACCTTGCACGGCTAGAATCAAATTACGTTATGATTATACAGAATTATCGACTAAAGAGTTGATTTATGTCGTTGTGGTACAAGCAAATGATTATGATTACGTTTCACCGCATATTGGAGTCCGCGGCTCGTGGTCTTGCGGTAGCGTTCTCGCTTCCCGCGCACGGGTTCTCGGGTTCGATTCCCGACGGAGACAGGGATTTTCTCTGCCTCGAGATGACTGGGTATTGTGTGTCTTTCATCAGCATATCATCCTCATTCGCAAGTCGCCGTAGTGGAGGTAAAGAACTTGTGGAGCGGCGGCCGAACCGCCCTGCGAGGGATCTCCCGGCCACCACTGCCATACGCTCATTATTATCATTACCCCATTTTGGACGTAGAGTATGTAACTATCTATGAAGCATTTGCCGCGACAGTGTCCGCCTTAGTCGTTAGTAGAAGGGCAGAACGACGCAATCCCAGGAGTAGGAATTGGGTTCGACCCTGGTTGGAAGAAGGGATGAAGGACTTCAGGACCGAATATCCACAGGAATTTAGGGTCAGAATGGATGTGTCTGGTGTTTGGCGCATGGATGTGCCTTGTTTTGACAAGCTGCTATCGATCGTACATGACGGGATTTGTGCAAGTGACGCAGTAATAGGAAAGCTGTTTCACAATCATGCGGCAACAAAGATGCACAACTGCTTAAACAGTCCTCAGTGGTCGCGGACAGCACAATTGTTCTGACATTGTGGCTATTCTCTTAGCACTATCCTTTCTGGTATGCTGAGACAGTACAAAAGATGCGATCAGATCAAACACGTGCATTACTTTCGGCAGTCAAGGTGATACGTAAATATATCGAAAGTACAATTATATGAACATTACATGAAACGTATTAAACTTTTGTAGACGTACCTTATTATGATCACTGAGTTTGTAAAAGCTGCCCGCTCAAAAATGTGTAGAATATCTCGCGCAATAGCCAAAAGAATCCTCAAGAGCTCACGTATTTCTCGACTACTGATCACATGTGAACACAACACCAACAAACAAAAAGCCCGCTCGAAATGCAGCGTTCTGTGCATGCGCGCGCACACAAGCGCGTCGGCGTATTCACGGCAGAATACAACGGCTCCTATTTCTCCCTGATGGGTGTAACGCCTGCTGAAATCACAGCTTCACCCGTTCTACCGCTAGGTGGCAGGCCTTAAACACCTGACTCGTGCACTATAGATGTGTCCTGTTACACAGTAAAAGTTGATCAAAGCAGAACGTGTGTAATTCGGAAATCCGCCCAAACCGTACAAGTATTTCAGTCCCGATGCGTTCAGTACACTATTATACGCAAATATTTCTTATAAGATGGAAGGAGCCTAACGCGGAAACGGAACGCAAATTTTAATACATACCAGTACGTTGCATAATGCGGAAAAAGCTTGTACAGCACTACCGTATTACAGTATACATTAGTTACTGATTACTCTAAAAGGAGGCTACTTTTAACACACAGACTTTACAGTCTTGACAGTGCCGCTAAGCAGTGCAAAGTAAAGCAAAAAGCAGTTCGGCGCAAGGCGGTGTTGTAGATGTGAGGCCGCGCGGTTAGAGGCGCTATGTCACGGACTGCGCTGCCCCTCCTGCCGGAGGTTCTAGTCCTCCCTCGGGCATGGGTGTGTGTGTGTTGTTCTTAGCATAAGTTAGTTTAAGTAGTGTGTAAGTCTAGGCACCGATGACCTCAGCAGTTTGGTCCCTTAGAAATTCCACACATTTGAACATTTGTGAATGCGGGCTTCAAACCACGCCGCTCTATGCAACCACGAACATGTTTGGCGCAGTGCCGGTACAACAAAGGAAACGGTTCGCTCGTTTGTAGGCTTTTCTCGTTTTCCATTATTACTACGAACATGTTTGGCGCAGTGCCGGTACAACAAAGGAAACGGTTCGCTCGTTTGTAGGCTTTTCTCGTTTTCCATTATTACTAATGCGTGGTGGAGCACACTGGAACTTTGTTGCGCACTTCCAAACACTGCTGCAATATGCGCAGTGAAAGAGGTGGCTGTTGTTCTGTTAAACAATGGTTTTACCCAGCAAGGTCAAGCATTCCTAAAAAATGCACTGTGTGCATTATCTTCTGTCAATTTCAGTTCACTAGGAGCACTTTAAGTGATACCTGTAACATGATGTCGAACAAACAGTATGTGTCGGCTACATTTGACGAACAGATTAATGTAGTCCAGGCGTGTGAGAAAGAAACTCTCCTTGCACGAAATGATGGTGTGTTTAAATGCGGTGAAACACAAATGTATGATACCTTAATGTCAGGGCTTTTGACAATGTTGATTGGAATACTCTCTTTCAAATTCTGAAGGTGGCAGGGGTAAAATACAGGGAGCGAAAGGCTATTTACAATTTGTACAGAAACCAGGTGGCAGGTATAAGAGTCGAGGGACACGAAAGGGAAGCAGTAGTTGGGAAGGGGGTGAGACAGGGTTGTAGCCTCTCCCCGATGCTATTCAATCTGTATATTGAGCAAGCAGTAAAGTAAACAAAAGAAAAGTTCGGAGTAGGTATTAAAATCCATGGAGAAGAAATAAAAATTTTGAGGTTCGCCGATGACATTGTAATTCTGTCAGAGACAGCAAAGGACTTGGAAGAGCAGTTGAACGAAATGGGCAGTGTCTTGAAAGGAGGATATGAGATGAACATCAACAAAAGCAAAACGAGAATAATGGAATGTAGTCGAATTAAATCGGGTGATGCTGCCGGAATTACACTCCTGGAAATGGAAAAAAGAACACATTGACACCGGTGTGTCAGACCCACCATACTTGCTCCGGACACTGCGAGAGGGCTGTACAAGCAATGATCACACGCACGGCACAGCGGACACACCAGGAACCGCGGTGTTGGCCGTCGAATGGCGCTAGCTGCGCAGCATTTGTGCACCGCCGCCGTCAGTGTCAGCCAGTTTGCCGTGGCATACGGAGCTCCATCGCAGTCTTTAACACTGGTAGCATGCCGCGACAGCGTGGACGTGAACCGTATGTGCAGTTGACGGACTTTGAGCGAGGGCGTATAGTGGGCATGCGGGAGGCCGGGTGGACGTACCGCCGAATTGCTCAACACGTGGGGCGTGAGGTCTCCACAGTACATCGATGTTGTCGCCAGTGGTCGGCGGAAGGTGCACGTGCCCGTCGACCTGGGACCGGACCGCAGCGACGCACGGATGCACGCCAAGACCGTAGGATCCTACGCAGTGCCGTAGGGGACCGCACCGCCACTTCCCAGCAAATTTGGGACACTGTTGCTCCTGGGGTATCGGCGAGGACCATTCGCAACCGTCTCCATGAAGCTGGGCTACGGTCCCGCACACCGTTAGGCCGTCTTCCGCTCACGCCCCAACATCGTGCAGCCCGCCTCCAGTGGTGTCGCGACAGGCGTGAATGGAGGGACGAATGGAGACGTGTCGTCTTCAGCGATGAGAGTCGCTTCTGCCTTGGTGCCAATGATGGTCGTATGCGTGTTTGGCGCCGTACAGGTGAGCGCCACAATCAGGACTGCATACGACCGAGGCACACAGGGCCAACACCCGGTATCATGGTGTGGGGAGCGATCTCCTACACTGGCCGTACACCACTGGTGATCGTCGAGGGGACACTGAATAGTGCACGGTACATCCAAACCGTCATCGAACCCATCGTTCTACCATTCCTAGACCGGCAAGGGAACTTGCTGTTCCAACAGGACAATGCACGTCCGCATGTATGCCGTGCCACCCAACGTGCTCTAGAAGGTGTAAGTCAACTACCCTGGCCAGCAAGATCTCCGGATCTGTCCCCCATTGAACATGTTTGGGACTGGATGAAGCGTCGTCTCACGCGGTCTGCACGTCCAGCACGAACGCTGGTCCAGCTGAGGCGCCAGGTGGAAATGGCATGGCAAGCCGTTCCACAGGACTACATCCAGCATCTCTACGATCGTCTCCATGGGAGAATAGCAGCCTGCATTGCTGCGAAAGGTGGATATACACTGTACTAGTGCCGACATTGTGCATGCTCTGTTGCCTGTGTCTATGTGCCTGTGGATCTGTCAGTGTGATCATGTGATGTATCTGACCCCAGGAATGTGTCAATAAAGTTTCCCCTTCCTGGGACAATGAATTCACGGTGTTCTTATTTCAATTTCCAGGAGTGTAGATTAGGAAATGTGACACTTAAAGTAGTAAAGGAGTTTTGCTATTTGGCGAGCAAAATAACATGATGGTCGAAGTAGAGAGGATATAAAATGTAGACTGGCAATGGCAAGGAAAACGTTTCTGAAGAAGAGAAATTTATTAACGTCGAGTATAGATTTAAGTGTCAGGAAGTCGTTTCTGAAAGTATTTGTATGGAATGTAGCCATGTATGGAAGTGAAACACGGACGATAAGTAGTTTGGACAAGAAGAGAATAGAAGCTTTCGAAATGTGGTGCTACAGACGAATGCTGAAGATTAGATGGGTAGATCATATAGCTAATGAGGAGGTATTGAATAGAGTTGGGGAGAAGAGGAGTTTGTGGCACAACTTGACTAGAAGAAGGGATCGGTTGGTAGGAGATGTTTTGAGGCATCAAGGGATCACCAATTGAGTATTGGAGGGCAGCGTGGAGGGTAAAAATCGTAGAGGGAGACCAAGAGATGAATACACTAAGCAGATTCAGAAGGATGTAAGGCTGCAGTAAGTACTGGGAGATGAAGAAGCTTGCACAGGATAGAGTAGGATGCAGAGCTGCATCAAACCAATCTCAGAACTGAAGACCACAACAACAACAACAACAACAACAACATAATGTCAGGGATAAGGCGGATGAAAGGGAACGGGCAAATGATAGGGAAGAAGACGGGAAATGAAGAAATTAACGAGATAGTGCGGAAATGATCTTTGTCTGGACCCATGTTGCAGAGTGAAGTTTCGTAAGTCACTAAAGAGCTTGGAAATAAAGAGTTTGACATCCGCAGGATGGCTTGACAATTTCATAGCTAATCAGCACATCGTGTGACATCAAGTGTGGGGTAAGTTAAGAAATGCAGGGAAGAGTAGCATTACAATGGAGGACAATACTGTAAAACCTAATAGCGAATTAATTAAAATGCCAAACATTACATGTAGTTGCGGATCACTACATTCGAAGTGATGATTTTCTGTCAACACACTCTACTTCAGCAGCAGCAGAAATCCGCAACACAGAAGATGATCAGAAAGAAACAAAAGAAGCAGAAGAGGAGCAAAATGATATCCGTAGAAAAATTAACACGCCTAAAGAAGCTATTGCATGCATAAACGATTTTATGCAATTTTCAGCACACACAAATCGTCCAAAGCCGTTGGAACAATTGCATAGTGCAAAAAATTGCGTAAAATAAACATTTTTGAATAGGAAAAATTGACAAAAAAGCGAAATGTAAGTCAAATAAACGCGAGAATAATACGTATGTACATACCACAAACCTAAAGTTAGAGAAACAATACAGAAATATCGTGATATTTATCAATTTCTGTCAAGTCTAGTGTTCTCTAGTGTTCTGTTGCACAATATGCAGTAAACGAACGTATACCGTGTAGGAGCGAAGGTACGTAAATACGTGCATAATTACCAATTTATACTTTTGTGCATGATATCTGCCAAATTTTATGTAATCTAATGACGTTTGTGTAATCCGGAAACTTCTCCAATTCGGAAATTTGTTTCCGTCCCATGCCTTTCCATTTCGAGCAAGTTGTAATGTGCCAATTTTAAAGCTGTAGGTTTTATCTCGTCTTTGCGTTCTGTTTCGTTGCCAGGTTAGTCAATGTGTCACTGAACAGACGATTTTGATTCGTATACTATCGTAAATGGCTCTGAGCACTATGGGACTTAACTTCTGAGGTCATCAGTCCCCTATAACTTAGAACTACATAAACCTAACAACCTAAGGACATCACACACATCCATGCCCGAGGCAGGATTCGAACTTGCGACCGTAGCGGTCGCGCGGTTCCAGACTGTAGCGCCTAGAACCGCTCAGCCACTCCGGCCGGCTAGTTGGTAACTTCTTAGGATTTTTTCAACTGCCAAAATTTTACTTCCGAATAGATTGAGTGCTTCTGTTATTGCTCTTCTTAGGCTCATTGTGGCTTCGTTTACCTTTTGTTTGTCAATAAAGCTTCAACTTAAAACTAAAATGAAGCTCCCTTTGCTTTCGTAGTAACTAACACGTGTGTTGAACAATGTGAAACCCACGACTCTACACAGCACCAGGAAGTGGTTTTGCTCATGAGGGTACGTCACGATCCGGTTGAGGACGTACTTATTATGAAAATAAATCGCAATGAATTCGGGACATCAGCATGTGAAGAGTGAGCGCTGTTTTTCCAGATCAGATGTGAATCTTCGCAAGAATATCATCGTATTTGCTGTCGTGTTGAACTAACATGACGTTCCGTGTTTCCAGCCAGGTGGTTTCGCTGCCCTTTCGACGAGATCACCTGCCTGAAAACCGTAGAGCTTAACATTACTTTGTAAATAATTGCCCAAGTTATGACGTATCTATGAAAAACGATTGCTTTGTTACCGAAAAACTGTATGACGGAAAACCGTTCAACTTCTTAAAAATGCAGGGCTCAAAACAGTGCTGGTAAGGTATGGCCACCTCAGTATTTTACGTCTGTAGTTTCCTGTCCGATGTTTATCTGCAGACCGTGCTTGGTAATTTCCAGAGGAAGTGCGATAACAGGTGAGAGACGCGACAATCTGTGGAGTGGTCACCGAGACATCAGCTGATAACCGAACGCAGTTAATCCTACTGAAACATACCGTGTCAGTCACAGATTATGAATTGTCTAGTTTCTCACAATTTACAGGTTGCCATTACAGTAAACGGGATGATCGTTAACTTGTCGCACACTTTAACTTGGCCCCTCTGTGATCGGTGGAAGTCGGCTGACTTCGTGCATCTCCGGAATGTTTACGCTCGTTGCCAAACTTACTTACGGTTACGTATATTGTGTGACGTTAACTATAAGCATCAGTTGTGAGTACAGTGCTGATCCGTGTGGGTTGTCGAGCGTAATGATTATTAATATTATTTGCAAAAAGGAGCAAAGAAGATCTAGCACAAAGAACAATTTTTCATTCGTGAAGAAATTAGCGTGCATGAATGAACTTGAAGTACCGGGTGATCAGAAAGTTAGTATAAATTTGAAAACTTAATAAACCACGGAATAATGTAGATAGAGAGGTAAAAATTGACACACATGCTTGGAATGACATGGGGTTTTATTAGAACAAAAAAAAAAAAAAAAAAAAACAAAGTTCACAAAATGTCCGACAGATGGCGCTGGACAGCAAAACTGCTACCGTGACGGGTGAGAGGTACGCCGATACGTTACAGAATCGCATCATCCCCAGCCTGGCTGATAAAACACCTGCTGGAACGTACGATGTTTATGCAAGATGGCGCTCCACCCCATATTGCTAGACGCGTGAAAGATCTCTTGCGCTCGTCGTTTGGTGATGATCGTGTGCTCAGCCGCCACTTTCATCATGATTGGCCTCCCACGTCCCCAGACCTCAGTCTGTGCGATTATTGGCTTTGGGGTTACCTGAAGTCGCAAGTGTATCGTGATCGACCGACGTGTCTAGGGATGAAACTTCCTGGCAGATTAAAACTGTGTGCCCGACCGAGACTCGAACTCGGGACCTTTGCCTTTCGCGGGCAAGTGCTCTACCAACTGAGCTACCGAAGCACGACTCACGCCCGGTACTCACAGCTCCACTTCTGCCAGTAGAGCACTTGCCCGCGAAAGGCAAAGGTCCCGAGTTCGAGTCTCGGTCGGGCACACAGTTTTAATCTGCCAGGAAGTTTCATATCAGCGCACACTCCGCTGCAGAGTGAAAATCTCATTCTGGATATCTAGGGATACTGAAAGACAACATCCGACGCCAGTGACTCACCGTAACTCCGGACGTGCTTTACAGTGCTGTTGACAACATTATTCCTCGACTACAGCTATTGTTGAGGAATGATGGTGGACATATTGAGCATTTCCTGTAAAGAACATCATCTTTGC
Source organism: Schistocerca nitens (assembly GCF_023898315.1). Lineage (NCBI taxonomy): Eukaryota > Metazoa > Arthropoda > Insecta > Orthoptera > Acrididae > Schistocerca > Schistocerca nitens. Next base: position 782,572,651 of record NC_064618.1, read on the forward strand.
TTTGTCTTACTTTGTTATGCTAATTATTGCTATTCTGATCAGATGAAGCGCCATCTGTAGGACATTTTTTGAACGTTTGTATTTTTTTGGTTCTAATAAAAGCCCATGTCATTCTAAGCATGTGTGTCAGTTTGTACCTCTCTATCTACATTATTCCGTGATTTATTCAGTTTTTAAATTTATACTGACTTTCTGATCATCCGGTACTTTGTCTGGGACTTAGAGAAGGCGGACAGAAATATGAAAACATCACAAACGCAACACATCACCTTGCCTAAAACGGTGTGAGGAACGTGTTCGTGTTCAAAACAGCTACCTGTCGTCTCGGAATGGCTAAATAGAGTTTCAGTATGGTTTTCAATGGAATCTTATACCTTTCTTCCTCCAAAGTGGTGCCACGTTCAGACTTGGAGGCGGATAACGATTACACACACTTCTCTCCGAAGTAGACCACAAAGTTTCAATAATACTGACACCTGGTGACTGGGGTGGACAGGGGAGATGCGACAATTTATCCTCGTGTTCACAAAACCAGTCCTGGATTAAGCGTGCGTGTGGACGGAGGCCGTGTCGTCTTTGAACACAGATCATCACTGATGAATATGCATTGTTCCATGGGATAGACCTGATCAACCAAAACGGTCACATAATCTTTGGCAGTAAGGCGACCTTGTAGAGAACTCATGGGGCTCATGGTATACCACGACATGGCTGTTCAAATCATCACCGAACCCTCGCCATATTTTCACTTTTGGAACATAAAATCGGCCTCAAATTGGAAAAAGTCAGAAACAAGATTCATCCGACCAAATGACTTTCTTCCGTTGCTCCATAGTCCAGGTTTGGCTTCAGCACCACATTTTCCTGTTGCGGGCTTTCCAGCTCGCCCTGAAACTCCGTGATTATGGAGCTCCGATCTTGTTTTGGTGCTGCAGCGACTGCAGCTGTTGTCGTCTTGTTTTTCGTCACAATTCGCTCCAGTGAATATCTGTCACGATCATTCAACACACGTTTTTGTCTCCATTGCGACTTGGCGAATGAGGTTTTTCCATTTTTCCCTGAATGCCGTATAAACGTTCGATACGGCACCTCTTGAAACACCAAACACTTTGGCTAATTTGGTTATGGAAGCACCCACCATTCGAGCAACAACAATTTACCTATGTTTGCATTCTCTTAGCTCCGACATAATGCACTCAAAGCTACACAGAATACTGTTCTGACCACTACTGACACTTGCAACGAATTGAGGACATTGCACAGGTGGCGTTTCTGTCAAATACAATAGCTCAACCTTCAGGCTTGGCTAGCATTTCTCGCATTCTTTCCATATTTTTCTCCAACGACTGTATATAGTTTGAGTAAATCTTTGACTCGTTTGAAGCGAAATCTTCACAGACAAACAGAGGAAGACAGACTAAAGGCCGAAATACTAAATGTCTTTTTCCAAAGCTGTTTCACAGAGGAAGACTGCACTATAGTTCCTTCTCTAGATTGTTGCACAGATGACAAAATGTTAGATATCGAAATAGACGACAGAGGGATAGAGAAACAATTAAAATCGCTCAAAAGAGGAAAGGCCGCTGGACCTGAGGAGACACAAGTTTGATTTTACACAGAGTACGCGAAGGAACTTGCCCCCCTTCTTGCAGCGGTTTACCGCAGGTCTCTAGAAGAGCGTAGCGTTCCAAAGAATTGGAAAAGGGCACAGGTCATCCCCGTTTTTAAGAGAGGACGTCTAACAGATGTGCAGAACTATATCTCTAACGTCGATCAGTTGTAGAATTTTGGAACACGTATTACGTTCGAGTATAATGACTTTTCTGGAGACTAGAAATCTACTGTGTAGGAATCAGCATGGGTTTCGAAAAAGACGATCGTGTGAAACCCAGCTCGCGCTATTCGTCCACGAGACTCAGAGGGCCTTAGAGACGGGTTCCCAGGTAGACGCCGTGTTTCTTGACTTCCGCAAGGCGTTCGATACAGTTCCCCACAGTCGTTTAATGAACAAAGTAAGAGCATATGGACTATCAGACCAATTGTGTGATTGGTTTGAAGAGTTCCTAGATAACAGAACGCAGCATGTCATTCTCAATGGAGAGAAGTCTTCCGAAGTAAGAGTGATTTCAGGTGTGCCGAGGGGAGTGTCGTAGGACCGTTGCTATTCACAATATACATAAATGACCTTGTGGATGACATCGGCAGTTCACTGAGGCTTTTTTGCGGATGATGCTGTGGTATATCGAGAGGTTGTAACAATGGAAAATTGTACTGAAATGCAGGAGGATCTGCAGCGAATTGACGCATGGTGCAGGGAATGGCAATTGAATCTCAATGTAGACAAGTGTAATGTGCTGCGAATACATGGAAAAATAGATCCCTTATCATTTAGCTACAATATAGCAGGTCAGCAACTGGAAGCAGTTAATTCCACAATTTATCTGGGAGTACGCATTAGGAGTGATTTAAAATGGAATGATCATATAAAGCTGATCGTCGGTAAAGCAGATGCCAAACAGATTCATTGGAAGAATCCTAAGGAAATGCAATCCGAAAACAAAGGAAGTAGGTTACAGTACGCTTGTTCGCCCACTGCTTGAATACTGCTCAGCAGTGTGGGATCCGTACTAGACAGGGTTGATAGAAGAGATAGAGGAGATCCAACGGAGAGCAGCGTGCTTCGTTACAGGATCATTTAGTAATCGCGAAAGCGTTACGGAGATGATAGATAAACTTCAGTGGATGACTCTGCAGGAGAAACGCTCAGTAGCTCGGTACGGGATTTGTTGAAGTTTCGAGAATATACCTTCACTGAGGAGACAAGCAGTATATTGCTCCCTCCTACGTATATCTCGCGAAGAGACCATGAGGATAAAATCAGAGAGATTAGAGCCCACATAGAGGCATACCAACAACCCTTCTTTCCATTAACAATATGAGACTGGAATAGAAGGGAGAACCGATAGAGGTACTCAAGGTACCCTCCGCTACACACCGTCAGGTGGCTTGCGGAGTATGGATGTAGATATAGATGTAGATGTAGATAAACAAATCACTAATACATCGTACGTGAATACCGGTATACTGAAGAACATATTCGTCAGCGCTACAGCTTTCTTTAGATTTCGTTGCGACGGTGAGAAATTTAAAATTTATAGAGGAGACAGACAAGAAGACTGCGTATCAACAGAACTGTCCTCGGCAGGAAGTAGTCATATCCTAAAACTGGGAAATCTAGAAACGTATATACATTAATGGAATATATCTGAACCAAGCTGATTTTGTATGTAGCTTAGTCCTGTTTGCTTCTACCGCGAACGAATGGAAAAACATAATAGAGCTAGTTTGAAAATAGACTTCTAGTTCGGTTACAGTAAGACTGAAATAATGTACATGGAAAAGAAAATCGTTCAAATTAGTGATTAAGTCATTGAAACAACGGATGAGCTTTCGTATTTAAGGTAGATGAAGACAATGGTGGAGTGAACAACGAAAGAAAATATAGAAGTCTAAAAATTATCCAGATTGTTTTTGGTATATTAGTACGTGCGTATTATCTGTGTGGTTTGACTTTCAGCAGTGAGACATGGACTTCTAATGAGGAAGTCATTCAAAAACCGAGGGTTGCTACGCAAGCAATGGACAATAGTCCTCACGGAATAACTAGCAGAGAGAAGAAAACGAACACACAAGAACAGATCGAATTGTAAGACGTAACTATGACTTCAATGAAAATGATATGGCCGTGGGCCTGACAGGTAGCCAGGCGTATAAATGGAAGACCGTACCAGAAGAGTTCTTTGATGGATTCCAAGAGAAGAAATGACAGACGACAACATAATGGTTCAAATGGCTCTGAGCACTATGGGACTTAACTTCTGTGGTCATCAGTCCCCTAGAACTCAGAACTACTTAAACCTAACTAACCTAAGGACATCACACACATCCATGCCCGAGGCAGGATTCGAACCTGCGACCGTAGCAGTTGCGCGGTTCCGGACTGAGCGCCTAGAACCGCGAGACCACCGCGGCCGGCTGACAACATAATGGAAGATGTTAGAATGACATCGGAAGACACAGTCTGCAGGCTTTCATGGCCGCTGAAGTTAAAATCTTGTGATTCATTAGGCCAAGTCGTATTCCTCTTCAAAGTCTTTCACTGCTCCACGTTTCGATTCCTCTGCCGGAACCTTCTTCAGGATGGTGCCCCTGCGCTAGAGAGCATGTATCCCACACACGGTTGAGACGAAAGGTAAAATCAGCGGTAGCGGAGCATAAAGAAAACCGTAGCCAGGTTACGGATTTTAAGCACATACACGTGCTGGCCGGAGAAAATATCTTTAAAAGGAAAGACTGAAACAGTCCAAATGTCGAAGAATGAGAGATGAAGGTTACAGGCTTCCATCTTCGTATCTACACAACAGCATGAAAATATTCACCCTGTCACGGCGAGCGAGGAGCATAAACAGCTAACAGGAAACAATCATAACATTTTCGATTTCTCTTCAGTAACTACTTTCATTACTTATCCAATGGAAATGGTCCACCAATAGCAATCGGAAGATTTTTTTTCTTGGTAACTCTACTTCAAGGAAAAAGCGCGGAAAAATAGCCTTTTATAAGCAAAAGCGACTCTGTCTTTCGACAGTATTCACTCATCCAGGGACACCAGTGGAATCTTGAAGAGGATACCAACAGAGCGACCGAAACGTCGAACAGTGAAAAAGTTTGAAGAGGAATGTGAGGCGGCCTAAGGACTCAGAAAATTGTACCATCAACTGAAAACGAGCTGGGTCAACGGGACTGCATACAGCACAAAATCACAATGAGAGATTTATCGAATAGATGATGATAACGAATAAAAACCAATAGCATTATTACATTATTAGTTATGAAACAGGTTATGGGCAATACTCTCATCTTCATTGTCACCCACACCCCTTTTCCGCTGTTCAAAAAAGTCACGCACATATATCGTGCACAGTCTCTCTCTCCACACACACACACACACACACACACACACACACACACACACACACACACACACACATGTGGAAGCACCTACGTCTACGCTCATACACTAAGGCAAAAAAGAAAAAAAAAACACGCACCACGGAGGAATTATCCGAATGGGACGCAAATCGGTAAATGTGATGTACTTGTACAAATAAACAAATGATTACATCAGCTGAAAAAAATTGGATGATCTATTCAAGAGAAAGAGATTCACGAATGGTGCAATTGTACAGTTCATCTCTGGCCCTCATGCAAGCATTTATTCGGCTTGGCATTGACTGACGGATTTGTTGGGTGTCCTGAGGGACAACGTGACAACTTCTGTCCAACAGACGCGTTAGACCATCAAAATCCCTGCTCATAATGTTTCAAAATTCTCAATTGAGGAAAGATCCGGCGACGTTTCTGGCCAAGGTGGGGTTTGGCAAGCACAAAGTCAAACAGTAGAAACTGTCGCTGTCTGCGAGCGGGCGTTATCTTGTTGGAAATGTAATCTTAGGCTAGCTTGCCATGAAGCGCAACAAAGTATCTTCAATTCACTGCTGTGCTGCAAGGATGCCGCTGATGACGACCAAATGGGTCCTGCTATGAAAAGAAATGGCTCCCAAACCATCTCTCCTGGATGTCAAGCCGTAAGGAAGGCGACAATCATGTTGATATCCCACCACTGTCTGCGGCCTCCCCAGACACGTCTTCGGTCTGGAATCTTGTTGCCCGCAGTATAATTGTCTTCAGTGATGAGTCCCGCTTCAAACTGAGCTCCGATGACCACCAACTCTCACCAGTTCAGGACGTTTGGAGGGTTATGGGCAGAGCCCTGCACCCTTTGGGGATTTTGACGATCTAACACGCCAATTGGACAGAACATAGCACGATAACCGTCAAGAAGACATCCAACAACTCTATCAATCAATGCCAAGCGAAATAAGTTCTTGCATAAGGGCCAGAAGTGGCCACCCGTGTTATCAATTTGCTTAATTTGTGAAGCTTTTTCTCTTGAATAAATCATCCAATTTTTCTGAAATTGTAATCATTTGTTTGTCTGTACATGTAAATCACACCTACCGATTTCTGTCTCATTCGGATATTTCCTTCGTTGTGCGTCGTATTTTTTGTTATTGTTGTTATTTTCAGAGTGTATTTACTAACGGGGATAGCCCTGGCCATCGAGAAAAAAGTTCGCCTTGTCAATGAAACACTGTTTCAGTAACTCTGCTAGACAGATCCATCATTCTAATCGTCAATAGCATTGCAGTAAATTCAGAGAATAGCGGCGTTTGGACTGTGACGTTTGGACGGCGACGTCGGAGCAGCGCATTGTATTTTGCTCCTGCGGATGAGTCAAACAAGCGGAGCACCAGGGAGTCCACGTAGGAAGGGGCGGGGTTAAGGTCGCAGTTGGAAGCGCTGCCCACGTCATTCAGCTGGCAGGCCGCCCAGAGAACAGCTGACGCACTGGGCTATATCCGGCGGGCGCTGCACGTGAGCAGATGGAGCATCGAGAATTTTTAGACTTTCTGGCAAGTTTATTCTCTGTGTTACGTACTCTGAGATACGACTCGTAGCGGAGTCAAGAAAAGGACCTTGTGTAGGCGCAGTGGAGTTGTGACGTCTGAGACAGGTTTGGCGAAGAAGCGCGGTGACACAGTGCTAAACATAGTGAACTCTCATTCACGAGAAGCAATGTTGAAACCGCTCTCCAGCCGCCCGGGTTTCTGTTTCTCCCCTTAATCACTTGGAGTGAATGCACGGGTGCTTCCCAGGAACATGCCACAGCCGCTTCTCCTTCCTAGTTTTCTTCAGTTGTCGCTCTAATGGCCATTATGTAGACGGGGCGTTCAACGTCTTTCCCTTCTATCAGGGATGGTGGTGCGACCCAGATTTCCTGAGGAAACCCAACCGAAGCATACGATTAAGTAACGTACGAAAAGCTCTCAAAATGTTGACTTAGTACTCATAGCACACATCGGCAATGTACACTCCTGGAAAATGAAATAAGAACACCGTGAATTCATTGTCCCAGGAAGGGGAAACTTTATTGACACATTCCTGGGGTCAGATACATCACATGATCACACTGACAGAACCACAGGCACATAGACACAGGCAACAGAGCATGCACAATGTCGGCACTAGTACAGTGTATATCCACCTTTCGCAGCAATGCAGGCTGCTATTCTCCCATGGAGACGATCGTAGAGATGCTGGATGTAGTCCTGTGGAACGGCTTGCCATGCCATTTCCACCTGGCGCCTCAGTTGGACCAGCGTTCGTGCTGGACGTGCAGACCGCGTGAGACGACGCTTCATCCAGTCCCAAACATGCTCAATGGGGGACAGATCCGGAGATCTTGCTGGCCAGGGTAGTTGACTTACACCTTCTAGAGCACGTTGGGTGGCACGGGATACATGCGGACGTGCACTGTCCTGTTGGAACAGCAAGTTCCCTTGCCGGTCTAGAAATGGTAGAACGATGGGTTCGATGACGGTTTGGATGTACCGTGCACTATTCAGTGTCCCCTCGACGATCACCAGTGGTGTACGGCCAGTGTAGGAGATCGCTCCCCACACCATGATGCCGGGTGTTGGCCCTGTGTGCCTCGGTCGTATGCAGTCCTGATTGTGGCGCTCACCTGCACGGCGCCAAACACGCATACGACCATCATTGGCACCAAGGCAGAAGCGACTCTCTTCGCTGAAGACGACACGTCTCCATTCGTCCCTCCATTCACGCCTGTCGCGACACCACTGGAGGCGGGCTGCACGATGTTGGGGCGTGAGCGGTAGACGGCCTAACAGTGTGCGGGACCGTAGCCCAGCTTCATGGAGACGGTTGCGAATGGTCCTCGCCGATACCCCAGGAGCAACAGTGTCCCTAATTTGCTGGGAAGTGGCGGTGCGGTCCCCTACGGCACTGCGTAGGATCCTACGGTCTTGGCGTGCATCCGTGCGTCGCTGCGGTCCGGTCCCAGGTCGACGGGCACGTGCACCTTCCGCCGACCACTGGCGACAACATCGATGTACTGTGGAGACCTCACGCCCCACGTGTTGAGCAATTCGGCGGTACGTCCACCCGGCCTCCCGCGTGCCCACTATACGCCCTCGCTCAAAGTCCGTCAACTGCACATACGGTTCACGTCCACGCTGTCGCGGCATGCTACCAGTGTTAAAGACTGCGATGGAGCTCCGTATGCCACGGCAAACTGGCTGACACTGACGGCGGCGGTGCACAAATGCTGCGCAGCTAGCGCCATTCGACGGCCAACACCGCGGTTCCTGGTGTGTCCGCTGTGCCGTGCGTGTGATCATTGCTTGTACAGCCCTCTCGCAGTGTCCGGAGCAAGTATGGTGGGTCTGACACACCGGTGTCAATGTGTTCTTTTTTCCATTTCCAGGAGTGTAAATATGTACGCTTATGACCAAATAAGCACGAATGTGTATTTCGATCGATGTTTTGAGCGATAATATCATCATTTGATTAAGGAGAATACCGAATGCAGAGTACAGAAAACAGCTAAAAGGTAACAAGAAAACTGTGCATGAAGTGAAGGGAAACGAATTCAACATCCTGTCGACAGCGAGGTTGTAAGATCGGAAGCGCAAGATCGAATTAGATCAGAATGGGGAAAGAAAGGATTCGTTCCAGCATTTGACCTAAGCGATTTAGGAATCTCAATTGGGTTGGCTGGGCGTGGATTTGAACTGCTGTCCTCTCGAATCCGTGTCCATTGCCGCCTCACACGAAATGGTGGGCTTTGAGTACGCTTTACCGGTCGCCTGAGTCAGGGGCACCGGTCATAGAGCCATTCAGGCGGCCTGATTTCGTTATTACGACCGTACGACGGAAACACGGGATGCGTTCGTTGTCGACTGGGAAAGCTACACAACACCGTACGTGGCTACCTAAAACAATTTGAAGACACGGCGTTCTAATCGTGAAGACAGACACCGTCTGGATCAGATTTTGTTCTTGTTTGCCTTACCGGTTTCGACCTTTGTTTCAGTTTATCTTCAGATCCTCATCCAACTAATGCGAACTGCGGTTGGTTAGTAACACGAAGATGCCGCTAAAAGAACGGAAGTCTCAAATGAATCTTCAGCCTGCTGACGATGTCGTGTTCATATTATTTAGATCCTGGTGTGAGATGACGGTCACTATGTTGTCCCAAGCAATATGCGTAATTAATTTCTGGTGACAGTGTAGCAAAATTTAGTTTTCTGCACTGTAAAAGTTTACGATTAACTACATTTATTTAATGATTATTTATTTGTGTGGTTCATTTCGACCATTTAGAATTACAGGTGGCTTGTTCTGTTCGCTTTCCTTCTTCCCAGGGCCTCTTCATCCTCAGGCTCCTCCTGGTTCATTCTTCTTCTGTGGTCTTAACTTTGATTGTGATGTCAGTCAACCTCTGTCCCTCCAATGCATTCCTATAACTGGAGCTATCCTGCATTGCTGCGTGTAGATTTCTTTTTTTTTTTTTTTTTTTTGCGTATTCCAATAGTTTTGTAGTTCGACACTGACTTCTTTCAATCATTTATTCCCTGTTAAGCATGTTGCGTTCCATATTTTCTAGGTCAGTGTGTTGTCCTCCGTCCTCATGATGTGCCCGGCAAATCCGTATTGTCCTTGAAACAGGTTCTACACTCTCGTACAGCCCCTGACTTAACCTAGGTTTTTTTCGAGCCTCTGATATCTCTCCAGATCTTACATTTCGAATCCTCCATCCGGATGCAAGCTCTCATGCCCATAGTGGTCGTCTCCTTTGCGTAGCATGCGGTATTTATGTTTGTTGGCATATAGTGTCTCAGTTTGACGTTTCTGGATAGGTTTTCCTTTCCAATGGCACCATATCGTGGCTTCTACAGCGTTTCTGACATGTCTATTATGTCGTTGTTGATTGTCTTTATTTCAAAGCTTTCCGATAATGAGCTTCGATCCCATGCGCTAGCAGTTGTGCCGTTCAAGATTTACTTTATAAATTTACGTGTTACTTTGTCCAATCGTCTGGAACGAAGACATGAAATAGTTGGTATAGCGACATCACTTGTCAAAACCTGGCCCTTTATGTATTTGCTCAAATTAGATTTACGAAGTACTACGTAGACTGAGACATTACAATATTTTCTCAAGCAGTGGCTTACAGAACAAGAAAACTGTTGTGGGAGGCTTTAACGTTGCCTTTGCCAGTACCACACGATAGTTATAGCTGGTCGATGCTGAGAGCAGAGAAAATATCTTCACACGGATATATACACTGGTGTGAAAAACTTACGGAGGAAAATAACTTTCGCATTGTGTGACACTTCCAAGTAACATAGGTCGATAGAAAGAACTGCTACAGTATAGTGCAAAGATAACTGTACGCAGTAACACGAACAGAAATGACACTTTTATTCAAAGACAACGCTTAAACTGGAGTTACCTAGATTCGTGATGTTACCCTCGACAATCTAAACGGTGGGACATGGCTCTTAATGAGGCGTGTTCCTCGTTACATTAAGTGTTCTCACTTCTCGCCATCTGGGGGTACGTCTAGCGTTCTCTAACGTGATAAATTGGTGGTCCACATGGTATGATCTAGAGACGCACAATGCTGCATGTGCGTACTCATCTCTAAATCTTTGGAAACGGTATACTCACTGGTTAACGCTGCTGTGATAGTGCACCCCTTCCACATGTGCATCTTTTCGGTGGTGCATTTGGTCCTGACAACTTTTATGGATGAGAGTGCATGACGGCTTCTAAGAGCGCAGGTGGAAGAGCCCTTGGAACGAGAGAATATTCGGCGAATGGACTGACCTGTCCGTTCACCCACTTAAATCCCATCGAGCACTTGTAGGATGCGTTGGGAAGACGCACTGCAGCACCATGCATCAACGACACATGCACCAACGACAATACAGCTGTTGCCAACAGCACTGGTTGATGAGTGGAATGCCCTGCCACAAGACCTCCGTACCAACTTTGTGATCAGCATGGGAGCACGCTGCAGAGCGTCATTTTCATCCGTCGTTATCAACACACCTCACTGAGAACCATGTTCCAGCGGACCATCATGATAAGCGGTGACTAAGGCGTCATAGAAACAATCCATATGCCCTATTAACAATAAACTATCTCTACGCTACTTAATGATCTGCACAATTACACCATCTAAATGTGACAAAGCTTCTACTTCGAAAAAAAGAAAAAAGCTGCCGCCTCCTCAGGTTTAGTACAATAGCTCCTATTGTTGTTGTTGTTGTTGTCTTCAGTCCTGAGACTGGTTTGATGCAGCTCTCCATGCTACTCTATCCTGTGCAAGCTTCTTCATCTCCCAGTACCTACTGCAACCTACATCCTTCTGAATCTGCTTAGTGTATTCATCTCTTGGTCTCCCTCTACGATTTTTACCCTCCTATTACTAGCTTAATATTTGATAACTAAGGCATTTTTCACTGAAAATATATTGACATCTATAAATAGCGAGTCTCATTTATAGTAAATAATCATCCAGATTTATTACAAAAACTGCTACTTGCCGTGCAGCTAACACAAGTTTACAATTGCTGAATTTAGGTATTCAGATAATTTGGAGAAAAGGTAGCAAATACGATATGTTTTTAATTTTCTTTTGAATTGTTAAGGATTCATGATTACCTGCTTAATTTTGGATCAGAATGTTGGATATCTTACCTCTCGGTTCAGAAACCATAGACAGGGAGATAGAGTCTCCATGAAAATTATTTTTCAGTCTTTGAATTGTGATTGTCTGTACCACAGTTAAATTTCAATCGATTTTTATTATCACCCACAGAAACTGTTAAGCACTAAATGTACTGGGATGCGAGCGAAAGAATTCAAAAATCATTGAAAAGGTTTCTGAAAGATGTACGATCATCTTTATTACAAAATATTCTTATTGTTCGCTATTGCGTAACAAACATGTCATATAAAAGGTTGTTATATTTTAAACTTTCGCTACTTTAGAGGGCCTCCACGAAAAACGAGTGGTCGTAGGACAATGAAGCTTTATCGAAACAACTGTAAGGACATGCGAAAGAGGAATAACGAATAAACCATTGAAAGAACCACGTTTTAACTTTCATATGAGAGTGAAGAGGGTAACATTTGTTAATTGCGTACCATGTTTACGTTCCAGGTTACAAACGTTGCTCAGTCTTCGCCCACGACAGACTGGAACCGCAGCAGAGATTGCTCTACTGCTACCATAACATCTCAGGTGAGATGTTGACTGCATTGCTCACTAAACTCATCTTCAACCTCCGAAGTGTTTTACTGTCCCGTTCATGAATCCTGTCCTGAAGGTGACGCCACAGTCAGAAATCACACGAGTTCAAATCTGGTTATCTTGGTGGCCACGCAGTTGGGAATGAACGGCTAATGATTCAGTTTTCTGCAAATGTGTAATGGAGCGCCCTCAGACCAGTGTAAAATGGAGCTTGATTGCGCGTCAAAACAGTTGACTCCAAAGCATCTCTCCCCCTAGAGGAGGAATAACATGTTGGCGAAGTAGATCACAGTAATACAAAATTGTTGAGGCTTTCGTGGCCACTTGTTGACAAACTGCCTATTGGCTTCTGTCTCGGGTTCTTCGGCCGACGTTCATCTACTGATTTTTCTGACGTCCAGTTCACCACCGGCAATGGAGGGTGAAGCTTTGACAATGCCAGCCACTCGTGCTGGCGAAACGTCAGAAAAATCAGTAGATGAACGTCGGCCGAAGAACCCGAGACAGAAGCCAATAGGCAGTAGATCACAGTAACTTGTACCGTTCGCGGTTCATATCCTTGACCCTGCGGTCCGACTTCCTCAAAGAAAAATGAACCGATCGTGAAATGTGCCATGAAACCACAACACATACTGACTTGTTCAATATGCAGTAGAACTTAAGGAACGCTCGTTGGCGGTGACGATTCAGTCCACATAATGTCCCAAGGCCATACGTCTTCAACTTCAGTCCTTGTAAGATAAGTCCACTCGAATGTTTGCGTCACGTGGCAGAAGTTGTAGAGTAATGTGACGTTTGTACGGATTTTACACAGTTGCAGGCAGCACTCTTTGAACGATGGACCGTGGAATGTTCAGCTGTCGTGACACAGCTCTTGCACTGCTTGAAGATCGCTCATTACGTCCATGATTCTCAGCCATGGCAACAGTAACTTACTCAACAAATATGAGTGGCAGTTGCCTGTCGGCCTCTCCCAGGGGCAATTCCCAAATCGCCAGTTAATTCGAACTTCCGAATCATGTTCTTCAACCCCAGTGCGGAAAGAAGACTCTCACATCCCTATAATGCGTCGATACTGGCGAAGAGCAGCAGATCTCTGTTACTGTAGTGTTGATAAAACAGCCTTACGAGTAAAGCTCTGTTCGCGTGCCGATACCTGTGTTGACTGTGCAACTGTAATGCACAATGATACCTGTGTTTCAACTCTACGTCGCCGTACTACTAGCGGCGCCAAACGGCAAGTCGTTACTCTAAGACTGTAAACTCCCCACTATAGGTTTCTGTATGAAATTAGCCCAAATTTACCTTCCACTCTATAAAAAGTCTACGTATTACCAAAACTACGTCCCCACAAACTGTTATTTACCGAGGTGTAAGGAAAGGACCTATAACGAAAGTTGATTCTGCACAACTACTCTATTAGCAGCCGAAAGCAACTGGCTTTCGAATGGGAACCGCAAACATTTGATGACACGGCACAAGTCAACCGAATCCTCCACCGGAAAATACGTCCGGTGTGTCGTACACGGCATTAATGACAGTACGTGTGTCATATGACGGGATCTACGTAATTTGTACGCCCGATGAGTGATTGAAATTTACCCCCTTGCCCGATTTACGTGTTCGTATGACTGTGAATGTGATCAGTTCCAAGGAAATGAACAAAACATAATAGTTTGTCACGTAAGCTGCAACAAATGACACAACAGTTTCACAATCACACGGTTTCTCTGTGCTCTGTCAAAATACATGTTTTTAACGTATCGCCGGCCGCTGTGGTTTTAGGTGCTTCAGTCCGGAACCGCGCTGCTGCTACGGCCGCAGGTTCGAATCCTGCCTCGGGCATGGCTGTGTGTGATGTCCTTAGGTTAGTTAGGTTTAAGTAGTTCTAAGTCTAGGGGACTGATGACCTCAGATGTTAAGTACCATAGTGATTAGAGCCATTTGAACCTATTTTTTTAACGTATTGGAACTTGCGTTTCGTTTTGGAAGTTTTGACTCTTGAATCCTTTGTTGTGACATAGCTCACATTGAATTATTTGTTGTTTTCATTTCTGTGAGACAACTGTGTGATATCTCCCCTGCTCTCACTATTCGTCACATTTATTTGCGACGCTAATGTGTTCTTACAACGTGACATATATTCTACATCCAATGTATAGTATGACAAATGCCAGAAAGAGAACTAACTTTTTCTTAGAATCTCATTTTTTTCATTAACGTTCGTTGCCTTTGTTCGGGGCGGACGTCCCATGTCACCCGTTGAAGTTTGTTGTTGATCCATTCACTTAGTTTTTTTTATTATAGCGGCCTGCTAACCCTCCGAACGAATATGCTGAGCTACCGTGTCGGCTAACCACGACGCCTTAGCTGTAGAAGAAGTCTACTTAGTGCTGCACTTGGTAAGCTTGGACTGTTCACTGTTACCATTTTCCTTTATTTCATAGTTCAGTACCCCTTTTCCCTGTTTTCATGCATGATTTGCGCTCAGTTTTTGACGGGCTAACCACTGCGCCATCTTACCACTAAATATAAGGGGCGTGCGATTGGGAGGTTCCCTTGTAAGAAAACTACCGTAGTCTAGGCATACTTGTGCTGGTCTACGACAGCCTACGGTAGATTTACGACTCTTCTTCTGAGTCTTTGTATCAACACTAGGGGCTACGTGAGAGAGAGGCAAAAGGATCAACGTCAAGTATTTTGAAGCATCATTCTCCACGAGACTTCACCAACATTTGTTTCCCGCTAGCCACCGTATGCTAAGTGGCGGCGGCAAAGCAAATAACTGCCGAAATGTATTACTATACCAGACCCTACCCTCTAAATAGTTTCTGACTTGTTACTGCGGCAAACAACCTTTCACGTGCCGATAATTTCTGAACAATGCAGGAATGTCAGTTATCAACATAATTCGACGACACAGGACCAAGCCAAAATAAATTTAAATGGCGCGTTATATGGGACGTAGTAGCGCAAAAAATCTTGTTGTATATGGGCTAGTCGTATCTCAGAGATAGCGTCAGGCGACCTGAGGTCCGATAACACCGTCTGTTATCGGCAGGTGCCGCGTAGGAGGTAGTTTCCGGCGCCCACTGCGAGTGTGTGGGGCAGCAATTGACTGCTTAGTCAAATGCTAGAAACGTAGGTTTGCCTTTCCTTAATCTTTCTTCTAAGATAAGTCGTAAGGTCAGTATTGCCTCACTTGTCCCAACATTTCTACGGAATCCAGACTGATCTTCCCCGAGTTCGGCTTCTACCAGTTTTTCCATTCGTCTGTAAAAAATCCGCGTTAGTATTTCGCAGCTGTGACTTATTAAACGGATAGTTCGGAAATTTTCACATCTTTCAACGCCTGCTTTCTTTGCGATTGGAATTGTTATATTCTTCTTGAAGTCTGAGGGTATTTCGCCTATCTCATACATCTTGCTCATCAGATGGTAGAGTTTTGTCAGGACTCTCTCTCCCAAGGCCGTCAGTAGATCTAATGGAGTGTTGTCTACTCCCGGGGCCTTGTTTCGACTCAGGTCTTTCAGTGCTCTGTCGAACTCTTCACGCAGGATCATATCTCCCATTTCATCTTCACCTACATCCTCTTCCATTTCCATAATATTGTCCTCAAGTACATCGCCCTTGAATAGACCCTCTATACACTCCTTCCACCTTTCTGCTTTCTCTTCTTTGCTTAGAACTGGGTTTCCATCTGAGCTCTTGATATTCATACAAGTGGCTCTCTTTTCTCCAAAGGTCTCTTTAATTTTCCTGTAGGCAGTATCTATCTTACCCCTAGTGAAATAAGCTTCTACATCCTTACATTTGTCCTCTAGCCATCCCTGTTTAGCCATTTTGCACTTCCTGTCGATCTCATTTTTGAGACGTTTGTATTCCTTTTTGCCTGCTTCATTTACTGCATTTTTATATTTTCTCCTTTCATCAATTAAATTCAATATTTCTTCTGTTACTCAAGGATTTCTACTAGCCCTCGTCTTTTTACCTACTTGATCCTCTGCTGCCTTCACTACTTCATCCCTCAGAGCTACCCATTCTTCGTCTACTGTATTTCTTTCCCCCATTCCTGTCAATTGTTCCCTTATGCTCTCCCTGAAACACTGGACAACCTCTGGTTGCAGTTTCTTCAGCTTTAATCTACAGTTCATAACCAATAGATTGTGGTAAGAGTCCACATCTGCCCCTGGAAATGTCTTACAATTTAAAACCTGGTTCCTAAATCTCTGTCTTACCATTATATAATCTATCTGATACCTTCAAGTATCTCCAGGATTCTCCCATGTACACAACCTTCTTTCATGATTCTGGAACCAAGTGTTAGCTATGATTAAGTTATGCTTTGTGCAAAATTCTACCACACGGCTTCCTCTTTCATTTCTTACCCCAATCCATATTCACCTACTATGTTTCCTTCTCTCCCTTTTCCTATTCTCGAATTCCAATCACCCATGACTATTAAATTTTCGTCTCCCTTCAGTACCTGAATAATTTCTTTTATCTCATCATACATTTCATCAATTTCTTCATCATCTGCAGAGCTAGTTGGCATATAAACTTGTACTACTGTAGTAGGCATGGGCTTTGTGTCTATCTTGGCCACAATAATGCGTTCACTATGCTATTGGAGAAAATTACGGCTGTAGTTTCCCCGTGGTTTCAGCCGTTCGCAGTACCTGCACAGCAAGGTCGTTTTGGTTAGTGTTGCAAGGCCAGATCAGTCAATCATCCAGACTGTTGCCCCTGCAACTACTGAAAAGGCTGCTGCCCCTCTTCAGGAACCACACGTTTGTCTGGCCTCTCAACATATACCCCTCGTTGTGGTTGCACCTATGGTACGGCCATCTGTATTGCCGAGGCACGCAAGCCTCCCCACCAACAGCAAGGTCCATGGTTCATGGGGGGGGGGTTAAATGACGTAGCTGTTCGAAATGAACGGAAAAAACTAAATAAATAATGACCGAAACGAGATTGAAACTAATGATCCAACGAGTACCAGTCTCGAGTGCCACGGATTTTTGTCAATCTTCATTTGTTTTACGCTGCGCCGAAATGATCATAGAACTTGCACCTTCGTTTCAAAATCATCATCGACTACGAATTGAACCCAGGATCTTCACATGGCAAGTGAGAATTGTACCACAGAGCTACGCTGACGGTCAAAATATCAGCCTTTCTTTGGGAAATTAAGGACTCTCGAAAACTCAAGAATCTTGAACTTCATGTACCATAAATATAAAAAACTACAAAAATCTCATTGCCGTATGAGCGGTGAAGCATCAGACTACAAATCGAAAGATTTCGAGTTCGATCCCCAATGAATGCTAAATCTTTTATCAGCAGCTTACAACTTCTTTCACCTCTGCCTGTGTTTGTTGATGTGAAACATGCCCATCTGCGCCGTGGTTCGGAATCCACGTTAAACCTAGAAACCATTTTGTACGTTGCTTTGAAGTCGGCGCAGTCCTGTTAGTAAGGCCTAAACATTGGCAGTCTACTGTTTAAACTTGCTTCTTGTTTTAGTTTCTGTAGTGGCCACGTAACAATTGTTTTAAAGTCAATGCTACAGTGCTTTCGTGAATAACACAGTGCCAGGAAGGCACTTTCAGATGATTTTCAGGTCTTAAAGGCATATTTGATCCAGAAATACGGTGCATTTGGTCTCGTTAATGTAACTTTCTTTTTGTCACACGTTTCGAATAACCAAGAAGCGAAGTATATGGTCTAAGAAGGCCGCTTTCGTAATTCAGCATTTTTTGTAATACCGACATCATAAATCAGCGAATATATTACTCCAACAGATTCTATCATTTTTTTTATAATTATGTAGCAATATAGGTTGCAATGTATTCCAAACACATTTTAACAAAAGAATAAGAGTGGCAAATAGCTTATTACCTAAACCAGTAAATATCATTTAACTTAAAATAGGCGTCTTATTAATATACAATTTTTACCCTCAACTACGAAACAGCTACCAAAAACTACTTTAAGCGACACCAAATTTTACCAATTTGTCGGTAGAGGACCCCAACTCTCCTTTTGTTAAGCCATATTCCATTCCCCCAACCCCCCTCCCCCTCCATTAGCCGGCCCCGCCCCCCCCCCCCCCCCCCCCCCCCTTGACCGACTTCTAGAATCGCTCCTGAATGTAACAGACTCATTATTTAAATGCAACGGGGAAGAATTTTTTCCACCAAAAGGTCAATCAGTGAGGCCAACTAAAAGCGCACAGAAGGCAAAATTATGACTTGCTACGGAATAAATTTACTATTCTTTAACCAAAAGCGCATAGCACTGCACAAAGACAGCCTTCGCTATTTATCCCACTATTCCGTGCCTAGCCACAAATGAAACCTCTCGGAAGCGCTGTGGATGCAGAGGACAACTTGTCACCTGCGTTCTTGTTCGTAAGCTGCTTCACACCTGAGCAAAAACCTGTGCTATGTGTTGTAACAAGTGGTCGTGCAATGGACAAGCTTGATCATGACCAAGTCGTTTGTCATAATTTGAATATTCTTTTCCCGTTTTCCCTGCCAAAATAATATTTTAATTTTAAGGCGCAATGTCCGTTTTAACAAAAACGGACGCACGATAATAAATCCGTGAAGATCACATGTATGAAGAACGTTATACAGGGTGAGTCACCTAACGTTACCGCTGGATATATTCGTAAACCACATCAAATACTGACGAACCATTTCCACAGACCGAACTTGAGGAGAGGGGCTAGTATAATTGTTTAATACAAACCATACAAAAATGCACGGAAGTATGTTTTTTAACACAGACCTAGTTTTTTTTAAATGGAACCCCTTTAGTTTTGTTAGCACATCTGAACATATAAACAAGTACGTAATCAGTGCCGTTTGTTGCAGTGTAAAATGTTAATTACATCCGGCGATATTGTAACCTAAAGTTGACTCTTGAGTACCACTCCTCCGCTGTTCGGTCGTGTGTATCGGAGAGCACCGAATTACGTAGGGATCCAAAGGGAACGGTGATGGACCTTAGGCACAGAAGAGACTGGAACAGCACATTACGTCCACATGCTAACACCTTTTTATTGGTCTTTTTCACTGACGACCAAACCACAACAGTGCACACACAACAGCCGCACTCGTAAACACGGTCGTCATCGTAAACATGTCCCTGCAGATGCTGCTCGCCGACCGTGGCCCGTGTTTGTTACAACACGCAACTGAACGTCGGAGGTTTCAAGCGTCAACTTTAGGCCCACATGACTATCAGTCAGTCAGTCAGTCAGTTAGTTAACACGTTTCTTTGCTTACTCATATAAATGCTTTGCCTTCTGATATTTGTTGTAGATTGTTTCTGTATTGTGTAATGCTTCGTGAACCAGCCCGCCGAGATGCTGGTTGGCGCTTCTTGCCATGATCTCCGGGAGTGAACTCAAATGCTATTACAGTGACCTCTTCTCGGCCGTATATTTTGCAAAAAATGAGGAATTTATTACTTTGTAGTATGTGTTATGCTTTTAACATTCTGGAGAGGATATTTTTTTCTAATTTGAGATTTCAAATACCATGTGATGTCCAATGTCCACTAAGTTGTCTTATCAGGTTGCTTTTAATGAGGGCTGTCTCTGTGGTCTATATGGGAGAGGGAACATCTCTCATGTTGTGCAGGAAGTTTTAGTTCCTTTAGTCAATCTCGATATGCTTTTATGATTAACTGTCTGTTACACATGTGCGTAGAATACGACGGAGCGTTTGGAGGTTTGTTTTGTGGAATTACCTGTATATTTCTATGCAATTTCTTGTGTTATTCATCCTATTTCTCAATCTAAGAATGAAAGTAGGTTTCAGGAGTTAATTTCGAGCATGAGATTTTTTCTGGTTCCCGCATTCTTGTATCCTGACACGCACTATATACGAGTGAAACTGTGTGCATTTAACGAAACGTAATTCGCGTATAAATCTGGAGTAATGCGTTCTTATTTTTCGCATCTTTGATCTTATTAATATGTATATGGTTCGTCGCATGCTATGCCTGCAGCTTCGTCCGTTTTTGTTAAAACGGACATTGCGCCTTAAAATTAAAATATTATTTTGGCAGGGAAAACGGGAAAAGAATATTCAAATTATGACAAACGACTTGATCATGACCAAGCTTGTCCATTGCACGACCACTTGTTACAACACATAGCAAAGGTTTTTGCTCAGGTGTGAAGCAGCTTACGAACAAGAACGCAGGTGACAAGTTGTCCTCTGCATCCACAGCACTTCCGAGAGGTTTCATTTGTGGCTAGGCACGGAATAGTGGGATAAATAGCGAAGGCTGTCTTTGTGCAGTGCTATGCGCTTTTGGTTAAAGAATAGTAAATTTATTCCGTAGCAAGTCATAATTTTGCCTTCTGTGCGCTTTTAGTTGGCCTCACTGATTGACCTTTTGGTGGATAAAATTGTTCCCCGTTGCATTTAAATAATGAGTCTGTTACATTCAGGAGCGATTCTAGAAGTCGGTCAAGGGGGGGGGGGGGCGGGGCGGGGAGGGCTAATGGAGGGGGAGGGGGGGTTGGGGGAATGGAATATGGCTTAACAAAAGGAGAGTTGGGGTCCTCTACCGACAAATTGGTAAAATTTGGTGTCGCTTAAAGTAGTTTCTGGTAGCTGTTTCGTAGTTCAGGGTAAAAATTGTGTATTAATAACACACCTATTTTAAGTTAAATGATATTTACTGGTTTAGGTAATAAGCTATTTGCCACTCTTATTCTTTTGTTAAAATGTGTTTGGAATACATTGCAACCTATATTGCTACATAATTATAAAAAAATGATAGAATCTGTTGGAGTAATATATTCGCTGATTTGTGAAGTCATTTTATCTAGTGCAATATGATACTACATGGGGGGGGGAGGTGCTATAGCCCCATAGCCCCCCCCCCCCCCCCCCCGGCCGCCGCTCCTGGTTACCTTTATTTTGAGGCACATGAATGACAAATTATTAGTGAGATTTGTTTGTACATTCCATACTAGTCAGAGCAAGTTTTTAACTTAAAATATTTTTGCCGTATAACTTGTAAGTAGCCTGTTTGTATGTTGGCAGCTATAGACTGTCTTAATATCGCTGACAGCGCTCTGAGCCCTCAGTAAGGGACTCTGTGGTAGGACGGACTAGCAGTTAGCGAGTGGACAGGGAAGTGTATGGACATGATTTTCTTAGTGGAGACTCTGTGTTGGTAGGACACGCAATGCAAAGTGAGATGAAAATTCTTACAAAAATATACGCAAGGAAAGGTATGCTAATGTTTGGCTAGTGAAATTATTCACAACCAAATAATTTTTGGAACTGGATGTCACATGAATAAGGTAAAATTTTCTAAATACATTGTTTGCTCTACAATAAAATCTTTCTTTTGCTGACCATATGCCTCCTAATAGTTAGTCTATAGTAGTTAGAATCCTTTTATTTAGTTGGCTGTTGTTGCTACTTGCTGTAATTGTTGTAGTTCGTGTTATGAAGATTTTCTGTGACGTAAGTGACTTATAAAAGAAATGGGGTTTCCACTATCGGGATTCATGATTGAAATGAGTTAAGGCAATTAACAGAGTTAGAGGTAGCTTCATATTTATTTAATTTCATATTTTTTGGATTTGTATTATTGTTACGATTTCTTGTAATTCAGGGCTATTCAGTTGTGTTAATTATTGGAAGTCATGTTGTCAATGTATAGTAGTCAGATTGCGTTGGGCTTGTACATTGTGGGTAATAAATGAATAGGTTAAGTTTGAGTTGTCATTGTCGGGGAAATTTCTATTGGTCAGTGTTTAACAAAAAAAAAAAAATTAAAAAGGTAGTTTCAGACTTCAAAGGTAAGCTTCTTATGACTCATTCACTGCAATATCGCTATCGATATCTCCCTGTAAACTAATTTACTCATTCATAATAGGGTCAGAGAGCTGATGACCTCGTTTTATGGCGTCCAAAATTAAACCCACCAGCAAAACGGTTCTAAGATTAAAAGACATTCTTCAGGGTGAAACGAAATGTAATACACGAAGCCTTAAAAAATATTAACCTCACAGAATTTAATCTTAGCTGTTCAATCCTCGTATGTGAACAATAGGTTAAATATTTATCCTCTGAAACGTGAATCAGCCTCTACAAACAGAAGAAAGTAGTCAGACAAGGGTGTTCACTTCTATCCACCCTTGGTAACGTTTATGAAAACTGGCTTAAAAAATATAAAATTTTTTAACAAAATACACTCCTGGAAATTGAAATAAGAACACCGTGAATTCATTGTCCCAGGAAGGGGAAACTTTATTGACACATTCCTGGGGTCAGATACATCACATGATCACACTGACAGAACCACAGGCACATAGACACAGGCAACAGAGCATGCAAAATATCGGCACTAGTACAGTGTATATCCACCTTTCGCAGCAATGCAGGCTGCTATTCTCCCATGGAGACTATCGTAGAGATGCTGGATGTAGTCCTGTGGAACGGCTTGCCATGCCATTTCCACCTGGCGCCTCAGTTGGACCAGCGTTCGTGCTGGACGTGCAGACCGCGTGAGACGACGCTTCATCCAGTCCCAAACATGCTCAATGGGGGACAGATCCGGAGATCTTGCTGGCCAGGGTAGTTGACTTACACCTTCTAGAGCACGTTGGGTGGCACGGGATACATGCGGACGTGCATTGTCCTGTTGGAACAGCAAGTTCCCTTGCCGGTCTAGGAATGGTAGAACGATGGGTTCGATGACGGTTTGGATGTACCGTGCACTATTCAGTGTCCCCTCGACAATCACCAGTGGTGTACGGCCAGTGTAGGAGATCGCTCCCCACACCATGATGCCGGGTGTTGGCCCTGTGTGCCTCGGTCGTATGCAGTCCTGATTGTGGCGCTCACCTGCACGGCGCCAAACACGCATACGACCATCATTGGCACCAAGGCAGAAGCGACTCTCTTCGCTGAAGACGACACGTCTCCATTCGTCCCTCCATTCACGCCTGTCGCGACACCACTGGAGGCGGGCTGCACGATGTTGGGGCGTGAGCGGAAGACGGCGTAACGGTGTGCGGGACCGTAGCCCAGCTTCATGGAGACGGTTGCGAATGGTCCTCGCCGATACCCCAGGAGCAACAGTGTCCCTAATTTGCTGGGAAGTGGCGGTGCGGTCCCCTACGGCACTGCGTAGGATCCTACGGTCTTGGCGTGCATCCGTGCGTCGCTGCGGTCCGGTCCCAGGTCGACGGGCACGTGCACCTTCCGCCGACCACTGGCGACAACATCGATGTACTGTGGAGACCTCACGCCCCACGTGTTGAGCAATTCGGCGGTACGTCCACCCGGCCTCCCGCATGCCCACTATACGCCCTCGCTCAAAGTCCGTCAACTGCACATACGGTTCACGTCCATGCTGTCGCGGCATGCTACCAGTGTTAAAGACTGCGATGGAGCTCCGTATGCCATGGCAAACTGGCTGACACTGACGGCGGCGGTGCACAAATGCTGCGCAGCTAGCGCCATTCGACGGCCAACACCGCGGTTCCTGGTGTGTCCGCTGTGCCGTGCGTGTGATCATTGCTTGTACAGCCCTCTCGCAGTGTCCGGAGCAAGTATGGGGGGTCTGACACACCGGTGTCAATGTGTTCTTTTTTCCATTTCCAGGAGTGTAGATTTCATAATTACACTGTTTAGTGATGACCGGATCGTAACATGCGATACCGAAAATGAAGGACAGAGAGCAATACAGAGATTGAACTAAGTTGCTGTTACATATGGTACGGCAATTATCGCAAGTAAAACTTGAGTAATGGCATTTCGGGGATTAAAACCAATAAGAACAAAAGTTATAAAAGTGAAGTAATAACTGAAACAAGAATTTAAATATCTGGGATATCACTTAAAGTGTACATAGTCGGGAATGGGATTTTTCTGGGTGGAGGAGTTCCCAGTTTATGAACTGTCTTACTATCCCATCAAATCTAACTTGCCACTTAGTTTAATGTGCTACCGATGCCTACAAGTGTAAACAATAACAGTAAAATATATCAAATGTTTTGATATAATGATAATGGTAATTCTTTTTACGTAAGTGTTCAGTACATCGCTTCAGTATAAAAAAGATATTGCAGTTTAGAGAAAAATAGATCTTGGAAAGACTTCGTTCAAAAATTTGAGAAGAACGCGTGCCATGCAAGTCACTTAAGCACTATAATAGTAAAAGTCTCACAATTTTTACATAAAAAAGGAAGGAAAATTGGATTTATCGTCCCGTCGACATCGAGGTCACTCGAGACGGATCACAAGCTCGGATTGTTTCAAGAATGGGGAAGGAAACCACTGCGCTACCTCGCTCAGTTGTACATCAAAATACCAGCTTTACAGAATCGAACTGTGCATTCACCACTTCGCTCTACGGTTGTGAGCAGTGGTGCTCAAAGTATGGCTATGCAAGCGTCTGTACGGGGGGAAACTTCTTTAGTCATTTGCGCCCACTTTCGGGAATTCAGTCTTTGTGTAATATTATACTTATTTTTTCTAAGTGGAGAGACTCTCCCTTCCCATCTTCTCTTACTCAACTTCCCGTGGTACGTAGGTCTCGAACCTTGTATTTGTTGTCTGCAGGAGGTTCGGTCATCCAGTGAATGGGCGCCTTTACCTGGTTGGGAGGTTCTGCACAGGCAGTCAGGGCACAAGTCCATCCACGTAGACAAGAAACAAAAAGCAGCGTGTGTTAACCATAAATTGTAATCTTCTAGAGTTTCTCGTCATTTTCAAAACATTAATTTTTTCGTGTTAGTTTATTCTCCTAAATTTAGCTGATAAATTTGAAAATTGATATATGTAACACTTTTACACCTTTGTTCGGCGAGAGACAGGTCGTGACCCTCATCAACCACTTGCCTCCATCCCCCCCCCTCCCTGCCCCCACCACTACCACCACCACCACCACCACCACCACCACCACCACAACCACTACCTTCAATCCGCGCCTATAAGCAATCAGACAATGTTTGAAAAGAAACTTCAAAGATTTGGGGACATCTTTTTCACAATTCGTTTAACAATGATGTGTAACGTTCAAAAGGATATCCCACTCGAACTGTAGAACGTTACAGATCTTCCACTGTTGTATATTAAATAAGACAAACTGAATCTTTAAATGTGAACATTTTTGGTCAGGCATTTCCGTAACTGTTATTTGATACAAACGAAACAACTTTACTGTTACCAGTCAGTCTTTCATTCTGTCAAGTTTAGCCTAAGCATCTGAACATTTTGTATAAATTTAAGTTCAAAAATGGTTCAAATGGCTCTGAGCACTATGGGACTTAACATCGATGGTCATCAGTCCCCTAGAACTTAGAACTACTTAAACCTAACTAACCTAAGGACATCACACAACACCCAGCCATCACGTATAAATTTAAGTCATCACGTCAGAAACGATGAGTGTAATAATTATTTTCCTAGTGGTGGTACAATTGATATATAAACAATAATTTACGTATCATTAGAATGTCATATTGGTTTGTGTGTGTGTGTGTGTGTGTGTGTGTGTGTGTGTGTGCTTGCTTGCTTGCATGCATGCATGCACACTGGACATATCGAATCGTCTGAAATGAGGTTTCCCCCCTTCTAGGTCATAAGCAAATTATTGAAATCAGTCAGGAATTAAATGTGGAGGCAGTTACAGATGATATAAAAAATACAGAATAGTTTAAGAAAGATGACTTTCAACGTATGGAAGACCAACAGAATGACAAAAATTACGTTGCAGGTTGATTCTAGAGGAAAACGAGTTATTGGTCATCCTTTAGAGAGGTCGTGTGTACAATTATGAGGCGGAACAGAACAGCAGGTCTAATCCTTGTAGATGATAATATCTCTCTACAATTTATTGTAGCTCGAGATTGTGTTTTGCCTCAGATGATATGTCTATTGCCGGCACTTAAAATCGCTACCTTCCTTCCTGGCGCCCTCTGCGATGTATGAGTGGGAGAAAACAGAAGAAGGGCGAGAACAACTCGAACTGCCGCGGAAATATCTTAGTTTTAACGTCGGAAGCGTTTGTGGGGAAATTAAACCCCGTTTGGTTACATAGGAGTTTGTTGTTGCGTCTTCATACATTCAGAGTCGCGGTAACTATGGTACCAAACATTGTTACATGTAACATAGGCTGCCCTAGTAACTCATGGACTACTCATGAAATCAGAATGTGGATTTCGGTAAGTTACAGAACGGCTACCACTTTGGTGTATGGATAGGTATGATGTTATCAGTCAGCATCCGACTAGGAAGTATTTATGTGTGATATCCGTCAAGGTTTCACGAAAATCGATATTTTACGAAATGTTACATGCGGTAGGGTTTAACACACAGAGTTCAAATTTTAGTGGTAGGCCTACATGTGATTTAATGTAATAATATGATGTAGAAATGCTCTGTAAAGTAGCCTTCAATCATTTTCGAGCTTTTAAAAAAATCTAATTTTGACCTAGAAGTCAGAAAAACACAGTAGATTATCCACAGTATAAGTTCAGAATAGTTCAAATGGCTCTGAGCACTATGGGACTTAACTGCTGCGGTCATCAGTCCCCTAGAACTTAGAACTACTTAAACCTAAGTAACCTAAGGACATCATACACATCCATGCCCGAGGCAGGATTCGAACCTGCGACTGTAGCGGTCACGCGGTTCCAGACTGTAGCGCCTAGAACCGCACGGCCACTCCGGCCGACAGTATAAGTATCAACTAGAATATATAGGGTACAGTACCATCCTCTATCTAGAGAATGTTTCCGATGCATAAAGTTCCAAAAAGATTGATGTTATTTGATAAGGCAATTGACAGTTCAGAGAGTGAAGACCACTTAAAGTTCAATTGAAGAAAATGTCCCAACTGTATTTATTAAGATATAAAAACGAAACGTTCCTTTAAAGTGGGTCTATAGTAGGAAAAATCAGTTGCATTGCAATCCCAGTTGGGAAGTTAGCACATAATTATTGCTGTACGAACACGTGCCTTCTTGGTGTCACAGGTTGTCAGCCTTTTTCCCTGGTCCGCCATATCACCAGACGTGTCGCCAATCGAAAATGCCTGGAATATGGTGAAATTACGGTTGCAGCACTGTGACCCAATGTCAACGACAACAGATGAACTTTGGAACCAGGTGAATACATCTATACCACAGAGCGCCATTCGTGCCTTATACGCGTCGATCCCATCACGCATGGAACAAGTTATTAGGCCCCATGGCAAACTGTGTGACTAGTAGGCTACAAGACAAACGCTGAACCGAGGTGACTGAAATGCTAATCCTTTCTGCAGAACATACTAATGTCATGTGCTGCAAATATGAATGTCCTATCTGTAGTCGTTCAGGTGTTCTGTTTTTTTTTTTCTTTTTTTTTTCTGAACGTGAACGTTTCTTGAAGCGTGGGTTGGGTTGTTTTGGGGGAAGAGACCAGACAGCGAGGTCATCAGTCTCATCGGATTAGGGAAGGAAGTCGGCCGTGCCCTTTGAAAGGAACCATCCCAGCATTTGCCTGGAGCGATTTAGGGAAATCACGGAAAACCTAAATCAGGATGGCCGGACGCGGGATTGAACCGTCGTCCTTCCGAATGCGAGTCCAGTGTGTTACCACTGCGCCACCTCGCTCGGTTCTTGAAGAGTGGAAGAAAGGTAAAAGAATAGTACACAAGTGCAGTCGAATTAAATCAGAAGATGCTGAGGGAATTAGATTAGCAATTGACACACTAAATTGCTGTTCAGCGGAAGTTCAATTTCTGACGATTCTAATAAAATCCAATCTTAAATTTTCTAGCAACCCTCAGAAGATGTTTGTAAGCAGCCGTGCAAGGCTCCTGTTCGTGGTCGCAGCTAACAGCACAACGCAGTTCTTTGCGAAGCTCGGCACCGACTTGCTGACTGATGGCGACACAGACTATTTGACAGACGAATGAGCGAATGTATCCTCGAAGCAGCTCCAGAGACGCTTCTGTGCCCCCGCTGCAATGTCGTCTGGCGTCTGGGGGGTTGTGCAGAAAAGGTATGTCTACGGCTCGCAGGACGTCGTTCATGTGTGTGACACTGATCACAGTGACCTGGACACGCACCAGCAGCACCCCACACCATGAGGCCTTGAGTTGGCGCTGTATGTCTTACGCGAATGCAGTCAGTGTTGCCGCTCCCCCTGTCTGCGGCGAACAAAAATGCGGCCATCATTTTCAAACAAACAGAACCTGGATTCGTCCGAATAAACTATCTGATGCCATTCCTGGCCCAAGTGACGTCGTTCCACACACCATTGCTGCCTAGCATGTTTCTGCACATTTGTCAAAGGTAGGCAGAGAAGTGGACGACGCGCACGTAACCCACACCGTAACACACAACGACGGACTGTCAACCCTGATAGTGTACGATGTGTCACACTGTTCTACTGTTGCGCCAGAGCCGTTGAGGACGTATATCTGCAGTGCAATGGCATTGGGATGAAGTGTTGACCTTCTAGAGGGGTCGCCAGGGTGGTGCCACGTGACCCATCTCGTCGTGTTCTACGGCCTTCCGTGAATCATTCTACACACACCCGTTGCACTGTTGAAACACTTGGTCCTACACGGGCAGCAGTTTACCGGATGGATGCATCACATTTTCTGTTTCCAATAATGCGCCCTCTTTCAAAGTCACTGATTTAATGGTACGGTACGCGCAAATGTCTGCGAGGCACCCTGAAGTCAAACTGATGCATTACCTTCCGATTATAGCGACAACGATAGCCGCAGGCACATTTTAACGATAGGTGGTGTTGCTCCGCGATATCGATGTTGACCTTGAACCCGCGGGCCGATCTGGTTCAAGTGCTAATCATTTCTGCAGAACGTACTAATGTACATGTCCTGTTGATATGAACGTCCAACCTCTAGTCTTTCAAGGAGTTCTGTTTTTTTCTTTGTGCCAGGTGATCAAATAGTCAGTATAAATTTGAAAACTGAATAAATCACCGAATAATGTAGATAGAGAGGTACAAATTGACACACATGCTTGGAATGACATGGGGTTTTATTAGAACCAAAAAATACAAAAGTTCAAAAAATGCCCGACAGATGGCGCTTCATCTGATCAGAATAGCAATAATTAGCATAACAAAGTAAGACAAAGCAAAGATGATGTTCTTTACAGGAAATGCTCAATATGTCCACCATCATTCCTCAAGAATAGCTGTCGTCGAGGAATAATGTTGTGAACAGCTCTGTAAAGCATGCCCGGAGTTATGGTGAGGCATTGGCGTCACATGTTGTCTTTCAGCATCCCTAGAGATGTCGGTCGGTCACGATACACTTGCGACTTCAAATAACCCCAAAGCCAATAATCGCACGGACTGAGGTCTATGGACATGGGAGACCAAGCATGACGAAAGTGGCGGCTGAGCACACGATCATCACCAAACGACGCGCGCAAGAGATCTTTCACGCGTCTAGCAATATGGGGTGGAGCGCCATCCTGCATAAACATCCTACGTTCCAGCAGGTGTTTATCAGCCAGGCTGGGGATGATACGATTCTGTAACATATCGGTGTACCTCTCACCCGTCACGGTAGCAGTTACAAAACCAGAATCACGCATTTCCTCGAAAAACAAAAAAAAAGCCCGATAACGGTAGATGTGGCAAATCCAACGCATACCGTGACTTTCTCGTCGTGCAATGGAGTTTCCACGACAGTTCTAGGATTTTCGGTAGCCCAAATTCTGCGGCTGTGGGCGTTGACAGACCCTCTGAGCGTGAAATGAGCTTCGTCGGCCTACAACACGTTACTCAACCAATGTTCATCTTCCGCCATCTTTTGAAATGCCCACACCGCAAATGCCCCCTGCTTCACTAAATCGCCAGGTAACAGTTCATGATGCCGATGGATTTTGTGCGGATAGCATCGGAGAATACGCCTAAGTGCCAACCAAACAGTAGTGTATGGAATGCCGGTGCGACGTGCGACTGCACGACCGCTGACTTCCCCGTGCATAGACGAACCCGCTACAGTCTCCATTTCTTCCTGAACTGTCTCAGCAGCATTACGCCTTGTGCTCGGTCGGCCACTACGGGCTCTACCGTCTAAATAACCCGTGGCTCCTAACTTCGAAATCATTTGTCAACGGACCTTTACCCGTTCGAATCCCCTTCCTATGGCGATAGCATCGTAACGCTGAACTAGCACATCCCCCATTCTGATAATATAGCTTCACTAAAAGCGCCTTTTCAGGTAACGTCAATATGCTGCCACTGCTGGCGCATGTGATTCTCTCTTTTTTTTTTTTTTTTTTTTTTTTCTTTATTGAAATTTCAATTCCCCCCGAAGGGGGCGGGCTGGCAGCAGCTTACTACGCCGCTCTTCAGCCTACAGAATTTGTGGTAACAAGATGAAGATAAGAAAAAACAACAGTTGGCGAGAAAATCGGTGACGTAAAGGTAAAATGGCAGAAAATTCTAGTGATTCTCTCTCTCATTACAGCTCCTTTTATACACGATTGTCATGCGCAGTCACTGACGTTTCGTTGTCCAGCGCCATCTGTCGGACATTTTGTGAACTTTTTTTTTTGTTCTAATAAAACCCCATGTCATTCCAAGCATATGTGTCAATTTTTACTTCTATATCTACATTATTCCGTGGTTTATTAAGTTTTCAAATTTATACTGACTTTTTGATCACCCAGTATGTCTGATACATTTACGTCATCGGCAAAAGTTATAGTTTTTATATCTTGTAAGTAGCCTGTTTATATATTTCTATGTTGGCAGCATTAATATCACTGACAGCTTTCTGCGCCCTCGCTAAGAGACTCTGTGGTTGGACGGACTGGTAGTAGGCTGTTAATAGTTAGCAGTGTTGGAGGTTAGAAGTTCGCTAGCGGACGGTTTGGACGTGTGTCCTTCATGGAGATTTATTGTTGGTTGAAAATTGATTGTAAAATTGTGATTGATGTATCTGCTAATGTTTGGATAATGGAATTATTGACGATTATATAATTTTTGGAACTGGATGTCACATGGTTAAGGTAAAATATGCTAAATAGATTGTCTGCTCTGCAACAAAATCTTTCCTTTGCTAACCACATGCCCATTAGTAGTTAGAGCCTACAATAGTTAGAATCTTTTTATTTAGCTGGCTGTAGTTGCTGCTTGCTGTATTTGCGGTAGTACGTGTCATGAAGATTTTCTGTGAGGTAAGTGACTTATGAAATGTTTGGGTTATTGTTAGGATTGCTTTTAATTCAGGGCCATTCTTTTGTGTTAATTATTTCGAGTCAGATTGCATTGCGCTTGAATATTGTGGAGCCGGCCGGGTGGCCGAGCGGTTGTAGGCGCTACAGTCTAGAACCGGGCGACCGCTACGGTCGCAGATTCGAATCCTGCCTCGGGCATGGATGTATGTGATGTCCTTAGGTTAGTTAGGTTTAAGTAGTTCTAAGTTCTAGGGGACTGATGAGCTCAGAAGTTAAGTCCCATAGTGCTCAGAGCCATTTGAACCAATATTGTGGGTAATAAATCAATAAGTTTGAGCTGTATTTGTCAGGGAAAATTCGGTAGGTCAGTGAAATGATACAAGAAAGCATAGAGACAGTAGGTTCAGTTGCACTCAGCAACTTCATCTCGTGGTAAAGACTAAGAAGTTTCAGCAGTTGAAGACCAATTGAATTCAGCAGTTTCAGAATTAAACTAAGAAGTTTCAATCTTGTCCCTGAATCAAAATCCCTTTCCAAATTTTTCTTGGGTTTTCTTCACAGCTGGCTCAGTGCACGTATTGAACAACATCGTGGGTAGGCTAAAACCCAGTTTCATTCCTGATCGACTGTTAATTCAGTTTGATATCCTTCGACTCCAATATTACAGCCTCATTTCTGTACATTGTTCAAAAGTTCCAAATTTCAGAGAATGTATTCCATCCAGCACAGTCATAAGCTTTTTCTAAATGCAAAACCGCTAAAAATTTATGCTTGCTTTTCTTCACCCTATGTCTTAAGATAAAGTATGTAGCTTGCTGGTAGATTAACCCTACCGTGACCAGTGGGACGTGTGTCCCACGGGTATGGAAATCCCACATCGTCTCTCGCTACGATCTAGCTTCAAGGTATCAACTGTTTGAAGCCAACAGGCTCACAGTTAGTTTCAGGGCTTTTCTACTTACACACATGACCAGTTTCGACACATCCTGTCTTATTACGAAATCCTTGACCATTTTTGTTTTTTGGACATTAGACCGTGGTCCATCGCATGTTTCTGAGTTTAACCTTTCGTATCTTAACGCTGAAATAACGTCAAAGGTATTAAAATACGCACCATCAGGTTCAGAAACATGCTTTGGACCGCAGCCTAACGCCTGTAAAACAAAAATGTCCAAAGAAACAAATACCTGCCGAGAAAATTTGCATTTTATCACCACTACGAAATGTTAAACTGAATGTACAAAAAATTAGTCACCCCTAGGTAAAACATTGTGAGCATCATGTAATACGCTATAATTCCGCTCTAAACTTGATAGCCTGCTGCATTCGGTTAGGAAGTGAGTCCACTACGTTATGCACCTAAGTCGCATCCACCTTAATCCACTCGCTGAGGATTTGATCGCGAAATTCCTCAAAATTGCGTGGATGCCGATGTCGGGGTTTTACCCGCGTTTCCAAAATGTACCATAAATTTTATACAGGGTTCAACTAAGACGATTTTGCAGACCAATCGAAATGTAATCGAGAGGAGGGGGGGGGGGGTGTTCAGAAAACCGGTCACATATTCTTCCAGCCTGATGAACTTCGTTGTTACCGTCTTGAAAAATAGGGGTCTTATTAGCTTATTCATCATGCAGATGTTGACTGAAAGACAACACCCGATCATTCAAAATGTTTAGATAAACATGCTGATTCATATGTTAGTGGTCATCTCAATGAGTGGGCTGAGATCATAAGAAAAGTACCCCAAAAACCACAGACCAACATTTGTCTTGCACCTGACCTTGCACACATTCAGGATGAACTGCTTCATTACGCCTCGGAGCACTCTTACACCGTGATTCGTCAGAGCACATTACCAGCCTTACGTGTCTGTGTGATCGACGGCCTCCAAATGTTCATTGCATGCAGTTCCAGTCGCCATGTTTTCTCTCAGACAGGTGGGTGTGGACTTATCATTCACTGCCCTTCCATTCACTGCCTGCAGCACTTTCTGTAAGGTTTAGCGATTCTGATTCGTAAGTGGTGAGGAGCGTCATCGGTCCCTCTACCAAGATCTTTTCCGACCACAGTTTTGACGTGTTTCATGGCCGCGTGTGTTACTCCACCGATTGAAGACACATTGAACAGTCCAGCGCGGTACACCTCCAAATCCAGCAACATCACACATCGTGTGGCAGTGGCTCCCAACGTGGGAATATTCACCTCCTGAGGTGTAAAATAAAATTTTGTAGGAGGTAAAAAACAGGTTCAGTAGTGTTTGTGTCTCACAACTGAACTACGTTCAAAAGATCATTATTATTATCATTACTGTTTCGAAAAACTGTAATACTGATTACATAAGTTACCAACAATTGTATTATTTATTTTCAAATACTAGCATTAATGCGGGAGGCAATGTGGTGGAGATACTTGGAAGGAGAGACAGCGTTGGTCGTATTTTTTTGTTTTATTAACCGCAAAATCGATTTTCGGTCACTTAGTGACCATCCTCAGTGCTGTAATATACAATTTAAATTGGTAGGCACTGGTGTCAACAAGCTTAAAGCGATCACATAAACTGAGGCCGCTGTTGATGTAAACAGCGGCCTCAGTTTATGTGATCGCTCTAAGCTTGTTGACACCAGTGCCTACCAATTTAAATTGTATATTACAGCACTGAGGATGGTCACTAAGTGACCGAAAATCGATTTTGCAGTTAATAAAACAAAAAATACGACCAATGCTGTCTCTCATTTCAAGTATATCCATTATCTGGTCGTGGTGCACAGGACACTCCATGGAGTCGCCAATCAATGTGGTGGAGGTTACAGCTTGTCATAGGAATGTATGAACATATCTTCCTAGTTACTCAAATATTCCACCTACTGCACATGTACTTCGTATCATCCATCTGTGACAGTATACTTAAATATGCCTTCTCCGAGTTGTGTGTATTTCCTACAACGGGCCAGAAATTGCTTCATTATTCACATCGATACAATATGCGATCTGAGATGACAACACAGCAGTAATTATGCAATGGCTACTATATTGTTGTGCGGCAGTGGTCAGACGCAAACAATTGGCAGCCTGAAGTCTTTCAGTTTCTATGATTTCAGATGTGAGGAGTCCAGGAGTGTAACGGTACATAAGCAGCAACTGTAGTATACACTTGGTTGATTTCAAAATGGGGTTGCAGTGCTGTGAGTGAAACAAGTGTCACTAAGGGGAAGAGTGGTGCAGAGGAAGCTCGTTTTGTAATAAGTATCTATCATCAATGCGGATAATTAGCTCCCTTTTCTGTGAAAGAGTTGTAGGTAAACTCACGATGCACTGAGAATTACTTCATCTTTCTACAAATTTTTAAAAAAATGTTGTCTCATTGACTCATTATTTCGGGGTTTAGTAAGACACCTACGAAAACTAAAATATCATTTATCTTCTACCAAAAAATGTCCAAAGAAAATTATTTTTCATTCTAAAATTTAGTTAGGCGCTAATGTAGTTGTTGATGGTTGGAGAGGGGTGGGTACTAGCCAATACCTGATTGCACTCAGGGGTAATAGTCTCAGAAAAGTTGGGAACCACTGCCGTATGGCCATGGGCACGGCCTAATATGGTTGCCCCTTTTTGTCGCTGTCTTACGTCCTTACATTTCCCCATGTTTCGTACAATGTCCCCTTGAAACATAAATGTCTCAGTGATCGCTACTTCCCTATGGTTAAGCAGAGGCAGTGCGGCAGAGCATGTGACTCAATCGCTGTGCCATCTGTTGAGGCTTAGCTATTCATTTCTGCGTTCTCATTGGGGTGTCTATATTTTGTCTGGTGAGCTTACATGAACAGACGTGACGGATGATCAAGAAAGTGATATAGTGCTCGTCACCAAAAGCAGGGCACGTGAATTAATGGACGATGTAACATGGAAAACGCGATAGCAGGAAGAAACACAAATTCCAATTGGTAAATTGTAAGAGCTTGACAAGTGCGAGAATTATCGCACAATCAGCTTAACAGCTCATGCATCAAATTTGCTGACAAGAATAATATACAGAAGAATGGAAAATAAAACTGAGGATGTGCTAGATGACGATCAGTTTGGCCTTGCGAAAGGTAAAGGCACGAGAGAGAGGCAATTCTGACGTTGCGGTTGATAATGGTAGCAAGACTAAAGAAAAATGAAGACATGTTCATAGGATCTGTCGACCTGGAAACTAGCCTTGGACAACGTATAATGGTGCAAGATGTTCGAAACTCTAAGAAAAATAGGGGGGAAGCTATAGGGAGAGACGGACAATATGTATAAAGAGCCAAGAGTGACTAATAAGAGTTGACGATGAAGAACCAAGTGCTCGGATTAAAAAGGGTGTAAGACAGGGATGTAGTGTTTCCCCCCTACTGTTCAATCTGTACATCGAAGAAGCAATGATGGAAATAGAAGGAAGGTTCAGGAGTGGAATTAAAATTCAAGGTGAAAGGATATCAATGATACGACTCGTTGATGACATTGCTATCCTGAGTGAATGTGAAAAAGAATTATGTGATCTGCTGAACGGAATGAACAATCTAATGAGTACAGAATATGCCCTGCGAGTAAATCTAAGAAAGACGAAAATAATGAGAAGTAGTATAAATGAGAACAGCGAGAAACCTAACATCAGGATTGATGGTCACGAAGTAGGTGAAGTTAAGGAATTCAGTAAAATAACCAATGACGGGCGGAGCAAGGAGGACATCAAAAGCAGACCAGCAACGGCAAATAGGGCATTCTTGGCCAAGATAAGTCTACCAGTATCAAACATCGGCCTTAATTTGAGGGAGAAATTTCTGAGAACGTACGTATGAAGTACAGCATTGTATGGTAGTGAAACACAGACTGTGGGAAAACCGGAGCAGAAGAGAATTGAGGCATTTGAGATCTAGTGCTACAGATGAATATTGAAAATTAGGTGGACTGATTAGGTAAGGAATGAGGAGGTTCTGTGCAGAATCGGAGAGGAAAGGAATATGTGGATGGTTGGTTGGTTGTTTGGTTGTTTGGGGAAGGAGACCAGACAGCGTGGTCATCGGTCTCATCGGATTAGGGAAGGATGGGGAAGGAAGCCGGCCTTGCCATTTCAGAGGAACCATTCCGGCATTTGCCTGGAGTGATTTAGGGAAATCACGGAAAACCTAAATCAGGATGGCCGGACGCGGGATTGAACCGTCGTCCTCCCGAATATGTGGAAAACACTGATAAGGGGAGGGGACAGGATGATAGGACATCTGTTAAGACATGAGGGAATGACTTCCGTGGTGCTAGAGGGAACTGTAGAGGACAATAACTGTAAAGGAAGACAGAGATTGGACTACATCCAGCACATAATTGAGGACGTAGGTTGCAAGTGCTACTCTGAGATGAAGAGTATAGAACTGTATGTCACTCACTGAAATAGAATAATTTAAGCAACCATTTGTTACTCATGAGCACTTTGCGTATGATTTGGCTCCCAGAGATAGGATATTTGGACAGACTTACAGACTAATCGCCTCGGTGGTCTAGTGATGTGAACCCCAATCCTCTACTGGATGGAACCAATAAAAGAGCACCTTCACCTACATTTCATGCATTATCTAATTTTGGGCCATCCGACATATTGTTCCACGTAATATTAGGTTATGAGGCCGAACGTCTAAAAACTGATGGCTATGGAAGGATTTATTTACCTCTGGACCCTCAAAATCGTCATTAGTGTCAACATGACCTTGCCGCTGTAACAACAGCGAATCGGTCAAGGACACTATTTAGGCCGATGCATCGGCAGCCCCACAGAATGCCTACCTTGTCGTCTTCGAAACTGTCACGCAGCCGGCGCGCGCCCAGCACGACCATGGCCACCAGTACGGAGTCCACGAACCACAGCAGCACAAACCGTGACGTCAGCAGCATCATCAGCGCCATGCATAGCGGCTGCAGGCCCTGCACCAGGTCCTGCGTCGACTCGTCCAGCTGGTTGAAGATCGGCTGCGTGAAAACCACATAATGTTAGCATTCAGCAGCACCTTGGTTCAAATAGCTCTGAGCACTATGGGACTCAACTGCTGTGGTCATAAGTCCCCTAGAACTTAGCACTACTGAAACCTAACTAACATAAGGACAGCACACAACACCCAGCCATCACGAGGCAGAGAAAATCCCTGACCCCGCCGGGAATCGAACCCGGGAACCCGGGCGTGGGAAGCGAGAACGCTACCGCACGACCACGAGATGCGGGCTCAGCAGCACCTGTCAAGCATGTTCAGCATGACTTCAAGCAAATACTCCCTATCTAAATAATTTACCATTTGTTTGCCGTGGGCATCTTAAGATGGAACTCCGTATCTTTCCCCAGATGTTGTGGAGGTCTTAATGCTCACAGCGCTGTGGACACGTATACTCGCTGCACCTTCTAGGTCTCTGAGTGTTATGGACGCAAATATTGGGTTGGTGCAAAAGTTTGTCGCGTTTTTACATAATTTTAACAAACGCAACAGTCAAGCATAACAGAGACTTTATTCATCAATAATATATTGTCCTTCAAAATTGTTAAGGCTTTCGTGGCCACTTGTTGACAAACTGCCTATTGGCTCCTGTCTCGGGTTCTTCGGCCGACGTTCAGCTAATGATTTTACTGACGTTTGGCCAGCACGAGTGGCTGGAATTGTCAAAGCTTCACCCTCCATTGCCGGTGGTGAACTGGAGCCGAGCTCGCGGCCGCAGACTGTATGTACCTGGCGCGCCAACGTCCGAGGGCTTCTCCGCGGTCATTTACGGTGCGGTTCTCCTCTTGCTACCTGCGACGGTCGTTCGCTGCAGTACGGGAAGCCAGGATCCGTTTACCTTAAGGCTTTCCTCTTTCTTGTTGAAACTGTTCGCGTGTTTTTGTATTTCTGCAACTTCTCTGAACAAGCGCGTGTGATAGTGCTTCTCTACAACCAGAACTTATGTGTCGGCGAATTTTATTATGTGGTCGGTCTCACTCAATGCTTGCTCTGCCACGGCCGATTTCTCCACCTGCCCGAACCTGCAATGTCGCTTATGCTCTTTGATCCTGGTGCTAATTGATCTTCCAGTCATTCCGACATAAACTTTTTCGCATGTGCATGGTATACGGTATATTCTCGACATTGCAAGTGGGTCACTTTTCTCCTTCGTCGATCTAAGACACTCTTTGATCTTCTTTGTCGGTTTGAAAATCGTCTTTACCTCATGTTTGCGCAACATACGGCCGATTCTGTCCGTCACTCTGGGAATGTATGGCAGAAAGGCCGTACCCGACATTTCTTTTTCTGATTCATTACTTCGCCGAGTGTTTGGCTCTGTTACACTTCTAATATAATTTGAGGAGTACCCATTGCTCCTAATAACACTTTCCAGGTATTGCATTTCTTGTCTGAGGTGCTGCGGCTCACATATTCGTCCTCCTCTCGTTACGAGCCTATTAATCATACCTCTTTTCTGGCTCTGGTGGTGGTTTGATAGTTTGTGCAGGTATCGGTCCGTGTGTGTCGGTTTTCGATACACGCTGTGTCCCAGGTTTTCGCTGTGTCCTTTTCTACTTCCATGGTAAATGTTATGTTGGCATGGAGGCTGTTCAGGTGTCTTAGGAAGTCACCGAGCTGTTCTTCACCATGGCTCCACACCTTAGGTTTGCAAGTCGCCGAGTCCAGTGCCTGTGCTTCGAATTGTTCCATGAAGAAGTTGGCCACCACTGGACTGAGAGGACTACCCATGGCGACGCCTTCCAGCTGTTCGTAGAAATCGCCATTCCACGTGAAATAGCTCGTGGTGAGACATGCATGGAAGAGCTTTTTGATGTCTTGCGGGAAAAGGGAACCGATGTGCTCCAGAGCGTCACTGGGTGGCACTTTCGTAAATAACGAAACAACATCAAAGCTGACCAGGATGTCGTTTGGTGCAAGTTTCAGTTTCTTCAGCTGCTCAATGAACTGTCCTGAGTCCTTAATGTATGTGTCGGTCTTCTCCACGTGTGGCTGAAGCAGAGATGCCAAGTGTTTTGCCAGTTTATAAGACGGTGAGCCAGGAGCGCTAACGATTGTCCATCACTTTTTTACAACAGTCTGCCAACGCTGGGGTAACTTTTAGATTCCGCGACTGTAGAAATCACGTGGTTTTAAGGCGAAGAAGTAGAGTGATGTTCAGAACGCATTGTCATCCGGAAAGGAAACTCCTGCAAGGTTGTTCGACAGTGTATGGAAAAGGTGAAAATACAGGGGCGCAAGATTGTGAATGAGTTGGGTGCAGAATGACTCCTGTGGAGCGTTTCTTGTCAGTTTAGCAGAATGCGGGCGGACGTTGTAGGAGAGTAGCATCACTTTCCGTAGGCTTCCTGGTCGTTGTTCTTGAACTGCATCTGCAGGACGTCTCAGTTGTTGACAATAAATGTTTGCAGTGATGGTTACACCTGGGGGAAGCAACTCGTAGCACACCACATCGTTGCTGTTCCACCAGATACGTATCATTATCTTTTGTGGATGTGCGCAGGTCTTTGTACAGGGAGTAGCTGCTTTCTTTGGGATCAGTCATTCCTTTCTTTTTTATGTTAGGTTAAAGACACCATTTTTCGTCACCAATAACAACACAGGAGAGGAATGGTCGGTGTTATTCACGAGTCAACGGATGAGGAGCAAGCAGAGATACACATATAGCCACCCACTGATTTTTGTGATTTTTGCTTAGGGCATGCGGTGTCCATACACCCGATTTCTGAACCTTGATCACTGCATGAAAATGTCGCACGATGGTGAAATGATCACAGTTCATCGTATTTGCCAGTTCTGACGTGGACTATTAAGCATTAATGCGTTCAAACGATCTCCGTCAAACAGTGAAGGTCTTCCTGAACGTGGTGAGTCACTAATCTTAAAAGGGTCCTCCTTAAAACGAGAAAACCATTTTATTGCCGTGTTCTGTCCAATGGCATTATCCCCACACGTGGTGCAAATGTTTCTGGCTGCTTCTGCTGGTGTCACCCCTCTACTGAACTGAAACATCAGAATATCTCGGAAACTTTCCGATTTCTCCGCTTGCCACTCTATTTTAGAGCATCCACAGGTCCATTCACCGTCTCCAAGCGACAAAATAACGAAATGTAAACTCAGATAGCAACTGTGAAATAAAAATAAAACACTGCAATTTACAAATCAAACCATAGCAATCGGAATACCAACATGCAAAACAAAAACGCTACGAACTTACGCACCAACCTATCACCTGCAGTATCAGTCAGGTTCCTGTATGTAGTGGATGTCTTAGCACGAACAGCCGTATTTCTGTCGTAGTACACCTTCAGAGTTCATGTTATTTAATTTAACTATTTGCAGGCGTTTACGGTTGGGACGTCCTGTTAATGTTTTCGACTTTTTTATACGTTCCTGGCTATTCTTCAGTATTGATACTAGACTATTGTTCACATTGTTGCCCTATTCCATACAGGCGAAGTACACGTAAGTTTTTCCACGAAATGATATGTCATCGTAGTTACAGATAATACAAAATCGTAGACACTATGGATGGTAACATGTACGAGATCGCGTCACTACCTGTTTTACTCTAGCATAGAATTCCGTGGATCGAATCGTTCTGTAGAAAGGTCCAATTGTTAAAGAATACATGGAACTTAAACATTGCCGATAAGGAGGGAACAGAAGATTTTTAAATGCGGTTCTACAAAAGAACTCTGAAGGTTAAATGGCTGTTATTGGTATTTTCGGTCATTTGCTTTATCATACAGATCAAAACATTCCGTCTTTTGGAAATGAATGTTTTATGTGTTTCTACCAAATACACACATCAGAAAACGTTTTGCATCTCCCCGGTTCCCAGAACTCCTTTGACTGTTCGGAGATGTCACTATACCCGCCCAAAGATGTAAGCAACCATGCATGAGCAGCGCCTATTAGACGGATGGGGTTCAACAGCTGATCAGTTCCAGTCATTCCACCAGGAAGGAGGTACATGGCTCGTGTTGTCTGTAGTTCAACCATGCCTAGACGGTCAATACCGCGGTTCGATCGTGTCCGCGTTGTTACTTTGTGCCAGGAAGGGCTCTCAACAAGGGAAGTGTCCAGGCGTCTCGGAGTGAACCAAAGCGATGTTGTTCGGACTTGGAGGAGATACAGTAAGATAGGAACTGTCGGTGACATGCCTCGCTCAGGCCGCCCAAGAGTTACTACTGCGGTGGATGACCGCTATCAACAGATTATTTGTCGGAGGAACCCTGACAGCAATGCCACCATGTTGAATAGTGTTACGATTCAAACTGTGCGCAATAGGCTGCATGATGCGCAACTTCACTCCCGAAGTCCATGGCGAGGTCCATCTTTGCAACCACGACACCATGCAGCGCGGTAGAGATGGGCTCAACAACATGCCGAATGGACCTCTCAGGATTGGCATCACGTTCTCTTCACCGATGAGTGTCGCATATGCCTTCAACCAGACAAACGTCGGAGACGTGTTTGGAGGCAACCCGGTCAGGCTGAACGCCTTAGACACACTGTTCAACACAAGTGCAGCAAGGCAGAGGTTCCCTGCTGTTTTAGGGTGGCATTATGTGGGTCCGGCGTACGCCGCTGGTGGTCATGGAAGGCGCCATAATGGCTGTACGATACGTGAATGCCATTCTCCGACCCGTAGTGCAACCATATCGGCAGTATATTGTCGAGGTATTCGTCTTCATGGACGACAATTCGCGCCCCCATCGTGCACATCTTGTGAATGACTTCCTTCGGGATAGCGACATCGCTCGACTAGAGTGGCCAGTATGTTCTCCAGACATGAACCCCATCGAGCATTCCTGGGATAGATTGAAAAGGGCTGTTTATGGTCGACGTGACCCACCAACCACTCTGAGGGACCTACGCCGAATCACCGTTGAGGAGTGGGACAATCTGGATCAACAGTGTTTTGATGAACTTGTGGATAGTATGCCACGACGAATACAGGCATCCATCAATGCAAGAGGACGTGCTACTGGGTATTACAGGTACCGGTGTGTACAGCAATCTGGACCACCACCTCTGAAGGTCCCGCTGTAGGGTGGTACAATATGCAATGTGTGATTTTCATGAGCAATAAAAAGGGCGGAAAAGATGTTTATGTTGATCTCTCTTCCAATTTTCTGTACATGTTCCGGTACTCTTGCAAGTGAAGTGATGCGAAACTTTTTTTGATGTGTGTATGTTTTGCCTGTTCGTGCTAGGTATCCACTGTGGTCTGTAATATAAAGAGAATAATTTAAACATACATATGGTAAAATGAGATCTGTAATTATTCTTGACTGCTCATTTAAATTATAACTATTTATAGGTGTTTGGTTGTTTTATTTTACAGTTACGATCATTTATATGACATGTGTCATGCCTACACTGCTACTCTCATCCCCTCCTCCCCCCCCCCCCCCCCTGCCACCGAGCCTTCCAGGACGAAACTGTGTACCCCATATGTCGGCGTCTAGAGTTTTAGATAATGCAGTGATGTTAGTGACAGTGAGTGGCTGGTACCTTCCTTGCCCCCCCCCTCCAAGGCCCCTTGGGGATGGGCGGCGGTATCTGTGTACGCAGCCTGCCTGCGTCTACAGTAAATCTCAAAGTGTGAAAATGTTGTTTCGGAATGTTTGCGTAGCGTGTTTCTGTATTTACTTATAAGGGGAGCCCGTGACGCTCGGATCACTGATTTCCTTCAAACGTTGTACGCTTTTAATAGTCCATTAGGATAACATAGTGTAGAAATAGGGAGGCGCACCACTTAGGTGAATTCGAGAAAGTCGCATGAGAAATTGTGCGCGTCATTGACGTACCGGTGCCTTGCTACCCTGAGAGCAAGCTGGCGGCGGTCATGTGGTTAGCGTTCAAGCTCCGTAATCGGTGGCCCACTGGATTGAGTCCCCCTCACCTTCTTTTAGTTTCTATTTTTTCAACACTAGTCAAATTGTTTCCTACATACCAGATTTGAAAGGTAATACGATGGAAGGACTTGTGTAGCAGCATGGAGTTTTGTTGAATTTCCAAAGTTATTTTGATGTTTGCTGGATTTTATTATTACAACATTTATTATGCGACGCTTGTTTCATCGAGCACGGTGGTGCAGAGGTTAGCAGACTGGACTTGCATTCGGAAGGACGAAGGTCATCCAGATTCAGGTATTCCGTGATTTCTCTAAATCGGTTCAGGTAAATGCGGGATGGTTCTTGTGAAAGACCACGGCCGACTTTCTACCCCATCCTTCCATAATTCGATGTGACCGATGACCTCGCTGTTTGGTCCCCTCACCCAAATCAGCCAACCAACCAACCGTCTTTTCTTTCTATAGGGAAGATAGAAACTTTATGAAGCGCCTTCAAACTTATTCACATTTGATTGAAAACGAACCAGAGATTGCTTGTCGTGAAGATGCTATTCAGATCCATTCAGTCGTACATTGCCATTTTTCGGCGCCGATATTGACGAAAATGTAACGTTACGCATTGTTTGCATCCAAATTGTTAGAAGAAAGAAATTTTCCACAGTGAGAACGACCTTTGTTTTTCCTTAGAAACCCTGAAAATTCCTTGTTCTTCGGGGAGAATTTCAGTTTTTGAGTGTAATAGATGCCGTTATTATTTATGTTTACTATGTCTGTATAAAAAGTATCGACCTGCAACTAGCCTCATGTTCGGGCGTATTATAACTCATTGTATCAATGAATAAAGTTACTGACACATTTATATATCGATGTTTGTCTTGGGCTTTCCAAACCTATTCCCCTTCTTGAAACCTGTCTCTATACATCCAAGCATCCAGGTGCAAAGCGTTTTTCGGTAAGTTAACCAGTTGCATATGTAAGGGATTTTGAAAGTCACGACAGCAACAGGAAAACTTCAGGAGCGCTTGGTCGTTTACTTGTCGGTTGTTATAAATATAATATTTATTGTGCTAGCAAACAACCAAATAACATTGGAAATTCAATAAAATTTCATGCGAATACCATGTCTTTTCATAATATTACCTTTCAAATGTAATACAGTACTTGAAATCTGTATTAAAGGCGTGGTTTCTACGAAAGTAAACTTAAAAAGTATGAAGTGCACATGTATCGAATTTATTCTGAAAGTGATATATGCATATAAGACAAATAATATGACAGA
The DNA here is from genome assembly GCF_023898315.1 of Schistocerca nitens. Lineage (NCBI taxonomy): Eukaryota > Metazoa > Arthropoda > Insecta > Orthoptera > Acrididae > Schistocerca > Schistocerca nitens. The sequence continues at coordinate 782,617,252 of NC_064618.1, forward strand.
ATTACATAGTTTCTTTTATAACACGAGTAACAAGATAAGGCATTTCCATTTCATGGATGGAAATTGGTCTAAAGGCACTCACTGTGCTGTTGTGTTGTTGCATTGTTAGTACTTCGCCCAACCTCCGTTCTCCCTAATTACCTCAAAAATTCTTTTCGGCGTTTTTGCTGTTAGGGTTTATAGTTCTTGTAGTGAAATTGCCGCCCACTTTTCTGGTATCGCTCTTTTCAACTCGCGTAAGGTCTCAAATTGCCTTCCATTGCGATAAACACGTCTTGCAAGAATTCTCCAAAGGTTTTCCTAGGGGTTCAGTTCCAGGCTACGTGCAGGCCAGGCCAAAAGAAATCGATATATTTACCTTCAAACCACTTTTAGTTGTAGCAGAAACATTGACAGATGCGTTATCTTGGTGAAAAGTTAGACTTTTGTCCCCTAGGTCCTCATAAATTCTAATAAATTTGTCTCTAGCATCTCAGTGTACATCTTAAAGTGCATTGTAGTGCGTGATTTACCTTAAGCGCAGAAGGCTGCCCTAATCATAACACTTCCACCACCAAAATTTGTGCTCATTCTCATCTGCTGCTCTGTTCTCAGATTATGCCAATCATATTGAAATCCATGCAGCCCATATAAATTAAACTTATCATCACAGGAGATCACTTTACCCCATTCTGACATTTTTTTCAACAAACTCCAGTCTAGTCTGTTTATGTTTGAATATTACAGCAGGTTTCTGCAGTCGTTTCTTGAGTGCAAGAAGTTTGTCATGTGACAAAACTTGTCGTACACTTCTGAAGTTACTAGCAACTATAAACCGGCAACAAGTTGAGAAGAATAACGGTTTGCGGCCCCTCTTTTGCACAAAAGTAAACGTTTCGATGCCTCAGACAGTTTTCTAGTTTGCCCATATTTTCCGTCCTGTCCATATCGCGCACCCAGTCTAACGAAATTGTGAGTCACTGTACTTGGACGTTTCAACTTTTAGCGATTTCACGATTAGAGAGTCCCATTTCCTTGTACGCACCTATGTTTGCTTTTTCATTACGTTATAACTGTTCTCCGCGTGGCGTTGTCACAATCTCTGTTAACGTACACAAGAAGCACTGTCACTAACGGGGTCTTTCCTGTCTGCAGAAAGGGACATACGAACACACTAACACGGGACAGAGCTGACTGTCTTTATGCCGAGTTCCACCCTCGAGCACCTGAACCGTTGCAGTCTTGTTATATACTGTACTATTGACATCAAATGCGATACAGTTTGACTGAATTTGTCGACATACTTGATCTCACAGTAGTAAAATTTTCTCGGGCTTCCAGCCGCGTCAGGTGGTTAAAATCCCACGAGCTTTAGACTGAGCTCTCCCCGGTCACTGTCAAGTGGTAAGACCTGACTGCTGTGTCGCCGTGGCCGCGTCGTTAAATAGCCGCACTGCTGGCTGTGACGTCACAGGTGCTCTCTTCCTCGCCATATATGCTAATGTTTTCATCCCGCGTCCACAGCGCCCGTTTTAACATCGCGATAGCCGGTCCCAAGGCTGTGCTGTGCTGCAAACTGCCGTCCTTGTTGATGGTATTTTGAGAGGTTTTTATTTCAATAGCTTCTTTTATGACGCTTTCCCAAAATCCCTTCGTCTTCATAACGACAGATGTTTCGTCGAAGAGAATTCGGTGTCCATTTTCTAAGGCGTGTTCTGCCACGGCTGATTTTTCTGGATAGCGTAGGCGCAAGCACCTCTCGTGTTCCGTCCGGCATTGCTCCACACTGCGTACTGTTTGGCCGACGTAGTAACAGCCACACTGAAATGGTATCTTGTACACTCCAGGGTTCTAAGCCCTAGATCGTCCTTCACAGGCCTCATGAGCTGACGAAAAAAAAAGTTTATTAATTCATATCACCGCGAAACCATGCATTCATTCTTGATCTCACACTACTGCATATACATTGTGAAGAATTATTGCGACCGGTAATGTTAATTTTCTTACAAATATCAATGCCTTTATTGTGATTTCCACTACTGTATGTGTGAAATAATGTTACAAAAATTTAAAAAATCGTAAGTGGGACTCGACCCAGCGATCCGCCGATTACGGAGCTTGAACGCTAACAACACGACCGCTACCATTTCGTGCTCAGCGCACCGATACATCATTGAAGGGTAAAACTTCCCTTGCGATTTTCTCAGAAGCGCTTAAGTAGTACGCCTTACTACATGCATATTACGTTTTCCTGATGGACTACTAAAAGTGTACAGAATTTTAAGTTAATCAGTGACACGAGATCGTGACTTCCCATTGTTAGTTCAATGCGGCAGGCTGGCCTGCTTGCCTTTCCTCGTCATTAATCCACGTGGTGGATTTGATCTGGGGCTGGCTCGTATCCTCGAATCCGGAAAGAAGCACTTTCTGCGCGTGTCTATCTGGGCGAGTTAGGTTGCAACAGTTGGGCAGAGATGAAAAGGAACTTCACAGGACAGACTATCGCGGAAAGATACATCAGACCAGTCTTATAACTGAACACCACACCATCACCACAACCACAACCACCACCACCACCACCACCACCACCACCACCAACAACAACAACAACCAAATGTAGCATGAAATACATTCATGCTCATAAATGAGGGATAATGCTGATACATGGTGCAAAATGCTCTGGTGGGCGGTCTGCGGGTTTAAATCACCTCGGGGTATGACCATGCGGTGCATTTGACCTGCGGTCGTCGCACGATGGCGCTGGCAGCAGTCCACATACGCACAGGTGTGTTGGTGCATGTCAGAGTACGGTGCAGCGAGTAAGTGTGCAGACTTTTCAGGCGTGCTAACGGTGACTGTTTTTTGAAAATGGCTCAAAGAAAACATATTGATGACGGTATCAGGGGTAGAATACTAGGGCGACTGGAGGCTGGTCAAACACAGCAGGTCGCAGCACGGGCCCTCCATGCGCCACAAAGTGTGATCTCAAGATTATGGCAACAATTCCATCAGTCAGGAAACGTGTCCAGGCGCTACAGTACTGGACGTCCACAGTTAACAACACCACAAGAAGACCGATACCTCACCATCAGTGCCAGCAGACGGCCACGGAGTACTACAGATAGTCTTGCTCGGGACCTTACTGGAACCACTGGAACAGTTGTCTGCAGACACACAGTCTACAGACGACTGAACAGACATGGTTTAATCGCCCGGAGACCTGCATGGTGCATCATTTCACTGACCCCTCGTCACAGGAGAGCACGTAAAGCCTGGTGTCAAGAAGACATTACAAGGTCCCAGGTTATGTTCATGGACGAGTCCAGGTATAGTCTGAACAGTGCTTCTCGCAGGGTTTTCATCTGGCGTGAACCAGGAACCAGATACCAACCCCTTAACGTCCTTGAAAGGGATCTGTATTGAGGTCGTGGTTTGATGGTGTGAGGTGGGATTATGATTGGTGCACGTACACCCCTTCATGTCTTTGACAGAGGAACTTTAACAGGTCAGGTGTATCGGGACGTCATTTTGTACCAGTATGTCTGCCTTTTCAGGGGTGCAGTGGGTCCCACCTTCCTCCTGATGGATGATAACGCACGGTCCCACCGAGCTGCTATTGTCGAGGAGTACCTTAAAACCGAAGATATCAAGCGAATGGAATGGCCTGCCTGTTCTCCAGACCCAAACTCCATCGGGCCCGTCTGGAATGATCTCGGCTGACGTATCGCTGCACATCTTCAAACCCCTAGAACACTTCAGGAGCTCCGACAGGCACTGATGAAAGAATGGGAGGCCATAGACCAGCAGCTGCTCGACCACCTGATCCAGAGTATGCCAACCCGTTATGCGGTCTATGTACGTGTGCATGGTGATCATATCCCATACCGATGTTGGGGTACATGCGCAGGAAACAGTGGCGTTTTAGCACATGTGTTTCGGGACGGTTTTCTCAACTTATCACCAATACCGTGGACTTACAGATCTGTGTCGTGTGTGTTTCCTATGTGCCTATGCTATTAGCGCCAGTTTTGTGTAGTGCCACGATGTGTGGCACCACATTCTGCAATTATCCTTAATTTATGAACATGAGTGTATATTGCTAACGTAAGTGATTTCCGGAGTTTTCTCACCGGCGCACTAGAAAGCCATGGAATGAACTCGTTCTGTCGTGTCACTCACCAGTTCATCGTTGACGTCCAAGCCGTAGGCCACGGTGGCCAACACGTCCAGCGTGAGGCAGGCGGTCGCGGCCAGCGCCCACGCGTAGCTGGACAGCAAGCACGCCAGGCCGGACACGCGGCGCAGCGACACCACTGCAACACACAAGTTGAAACATCCCCTTAGAAAAATTGCTGAATTACTGTGCTGGTAAACCTCTTACGTCATTTGATTTTCAAAGAGCTGAGCAAAACTGAACTTACTCAGACATTTCTCTCTTTACTTATTCTGATCAACACTAAACTGACACACAATATTTTTAGCGCAACGCAATCAGACTTTTAATAATCCCTACAAAAGAATGGCCCTGACTAACAGTAACCTATACCTTTCATGACTCACTTACCTCACAAAAATCTTCGTTACTCAAATTACTGCAATACAGCGAGCGCCAATAGTGCCAGCTAAATAAAAGATTGTAACTACTGAAGGCACTAACTACTGATAGGCATAGTTAGCAAATGAAAGATTTTGATAGAGAACAAACAATGTATTTACCTTAATAATATTCAAAAGTCATCCTATATATATCAGTTCATGATATAAAGTATTACAAATTTACTCTTTCTGATGGACACACGTCCAGATCGTCCGCTCTCAAAATTCTGCCATCTCTCTCCCCACATCCACCACTGCTGGCAGCTCACCTCCGACTGCGCAACGCTACGCGCTGTTCACATCCAACTGCCCAACACTACAATGGCGAATATTCCAACAATGCCAACCAGCCACAGACTGCACACAACACAGCCAGTGATTTTCATACAGAGCGCTACGTGACGTTACCAACATAAAAACCTAAACAGCCTACTTACAAAGTCATCCCCTACAGCACGTCCTCTGCAGTGCCGTTGCTGGTCCAGACGCTCCGCTACCAACTTCCTGCAATACGAGGCGCATCTGAAAAGCTCTGTGATTGGCCTCTATCTGAATAACCATCACAATCATCAGCCTCAGCAGCATTCGAAAATCCTTCCTCCAGACTTGTCGTTAAATCAAGATGTTGCGAGAGATTCACTCGAGTTGCTCATGTTTTATTATGCCATCTACCCACTTTCCCTTACAAGCGATTCCCCCCTCCCTCCCCCCCCCCCCCCCCCCAGATTTAGTGCTAAGACGATTGACAGCCTGTCAAAAACTGAACACAGATCATGCATGAAAACAGGAAGACGGTGTACTCAACTGTGAAAAAAGAAGCAAAATCGAAACAGCGAACGATCCAAGCTCAAGATGTGCAACATCGAGGAAAGTTCAGTAGCCGCAGCGTCGTGGTTATGTGGTCAAAATCTTAAACTGTGAAGAGGGATTCCCGTGTTCAAATACCCCTCGGGCCCAATTTTTTTGTTTTTCTTTTTAGAAGATTATGAACTGTCTGTCCAGTCACTGACGTGTCTGCTTGTTTTACTCAAATTTGTGTCCGTGCTATGGTGTAAAGTGCGTTTGCAACAGCGAGATGTAACGAAGGGATTTCCAGACGTGCGTACCTTCTATTCGTTCTAAACAAGTACCACATACCATGACTCTAGCATCCGTCTTGGAAGTTTTGACTCTTGAATTCCTTTGTTGCAACGTAGTTCACACCAGTTTAATTGCTTTTTCCATTTATATGAGAGGTCTATGCGGCATCTCGCCTACTCTCACTGTTCATCACACTTACTTGCTATAGTAATACATTCTTTAACCAATCCAGACAGCAAGTGTCTGACGCAGTTGTTAGATCGGTTACTGCTGCTATAATGGCAGGTTATCAAGATTTAAGTGAGTTTGAACGTGGTGTTATAGTCGACGCACGAGCGATGGGGCAAAGCGTCTCCGAATTAGTGATGAAGTGGGGATTTTCCCGTACGACCATTTCACGACTGTAGCGTGGATATCTGGAGCGTGGTAAAGCCGGCCGCTGTGGCCGAGCAGTTCTAGGTGCTTCAGTCCGGAACCGCGCTGCTGCTATGGTCGCAGCTTCGAGTCCTGCCTCGAGCATGCATGTGTGTGATGTCCTTAGCTTAGTTAGGTTTAATTACTCGTAGTTCTACGTCTGGAGGACTGATGACCTCAGATGTTAAGTCCCATAGTTTTTATAAAAAAAAAGTCTGCGGGTGTACCAGTTTCTAGGCGCTTCAGTCTGGAACCGTGTGACCGCTACGGTCGCAGGTTCGAATCCTGTGTCGGGCATGGATGTGTGTGATGTCCTTAAGTTAGTTAGGTTTAAGTAGTTCTAAGTTCTAGGGGACTGATGACCTCAGATGTTAAAGTTCCATAGTGCTCAGAGCCATTTGAACCATTTGGCTCTTCAGTTTATTCATGGGGTACGAGGGAGATTTGAGCATGGATCTCGCGCTTTATAGTCCAACACTGTGACCCCACAGCCAGGACGCCGTGTTTCTTGCAAGTTGCCTGAAGTTCAACGTTTCAGTTTGGACCTTTCACTGTTTCTATTTTTCTTCTTTTATCGCAGTTTAACACGCCTTCTTTCTGTTTTCGTGCATGATCTATCTTCAGTTTTTGACGTGCTGTCCTCCGGGACATTTTATCACTAAGGGTGGGATGGGGAGTTTCCCTTGTTAGATCAGTGGTCAGCAACCTTTCAGAGGCCAAAGGCCCTGAAAGAAATCGAATGACAGCATACAGAACCGCCCACTCGCACCCCCTACAGAGTTTAACACCTGAATAATCTTTTTAGCCTGAAAGGCTAACCAAAATTCCTATTTTAAATTGCCTCCAGCATTTAGTGAACGTTCAAATAAGTACACCTATTTGCTTCATTGTTAAACGAAGAAATAACGAGAGATGCGCCATTTTATCCAGTTCCTTACGTTTCTTTTACTCTGGTTTTTATTTCTATCTGTAGTAGAAAATGCACATAGTACCCAAAACTGGGGTGAATGAAATCGTTATTCTTTAGACTTTTTCCGGTGAGAAGGGGTACTGGCTATTAACTTTTCGACGAAATGTTACCAGTTCTGATCATACAGTGAAGGGTTTCACGATCGGATGTCATAGTTGCTGACAAGTATTCCGTACTGTATGGCCGTGGTCGAAGAAACTTTTCGGCTCTTGATGTTTTGTCTGGAGCTGAGCTGATCATCTTCGGAATATACTAGATACGACTCCTGAAGATGTCCAGCGCAGCTCTGGACGAAACCTCAGGAACCGAAAAGTTTCTTCGACCACAGCCACACAGCCCAGAAGACTCATCAGCAACTGTTACTAGTTCTGCTTCATCAAATTTTATTTTCAGGGCTTTCTCTCTACGAAAGCCCTGACAATTGCCTTCGAACTCCCGTTGTTACTTGTCTATTTTCCAAATAAGAAAAATATTTCCTGACTGAATTTATACCACTAGCAAAGATTTCCAAATTACAGCACGATAACCAAAACCTTTTTGTAGCCACACAGTATAGCTGGTACATCTGTCAAATAAGCGGTGACGTAATTATTGCTCTAAAGAAAAGTAAGAGAATCTGAAAATTGTAGTAGAAAACAAGTCATATCTAGTATAACCAACCGTTATTACTCCAAGAACACTAATGGAGTGTAATTAAAACAAAGAGACAGCAACAGAACCACTATAAAGTATGGATGTCAAACCCATCTCACGTATTTAACGAATTTTATAATAATTTTATAAATTAATATATACCTATTACATGAGAAATATTGTACCAAACTTATGTATCATTTACATACAGATTACCTGAAGATGACTATTTGCCGAGATAAGTGTGTAGTAACGAATAAAACGATCTAACTTAGCAGCGTTTTTGAAATCTTAATAATGTAATGCCCTTAAAAAAATCTATTCCGTATGACAGAGTACTGACTGCTACTATGGGATTTATAGTAAAGAAAATAAATACAGTAAAGAACGTATACAGAAACGTAAAATGGCCTAGAATATATGAGTGGTAACCGAAAAAGAGTTTACTGAAAGTGAAAGTTCACCATCAGCATGTGCAACTAGTCTTGAATTACGGCAACGAGACAGAGCTGAAATGCAGAACCTGCTGAGGAACTTGCAATACTGGGGGTTGCTGATAGAGGAAAGGGAGGACGGTAATACTTAAGTGCTTGGATCGTTTTTAACGTGACACTTTGTCGCACCCAAAGCACTGCATTTCGCTTCCCTGTAATCAATGTGAAAGACAAGTACAGTGCTTCACAACAATCCCAACATAACATATCAGAAGCTTAATGGAACAAACTGATACTGTGATACACATCCAAACACATGCGCTTACCGTACAAACGCCTGTTGCTGATTGTCTGTCGGTCGCTCTATATCTGCAGCTCCACAACGGTGCATTTCCTACCAATGGTCATCTCGAAAGTCATTCTCGTTTCGACGTACCCCCCCCCCCCCCCTTTCCACCTCCAGCCACCTCCCCTGCGCTGACGTTGTTGTAAGATTGATTTACTCTGCTCTTTATTGTTTCTTATGACTTGCCTTTCTCCTTGTGAACCAGAATAAAGTACAGGGGCACGGGTTTTACTTGGCCGTCAACTTCAAAGTGATGGTGAATGTGGTAATACTCCACCATGATAGTTATGTACGAGGTGCGGCTAGAAAAAAACCGGACTGATGCTGGAAAAAAACATTTACTTACAATTATTTACAATTTCATGTTATCTCCTTCAATGTACTCTCCTCCTCGGTCTCTACACCGCTCCATACGAATTTTCCACTGTTCATAGCAATGCTGCAGAACATTTTCGGTAAGTCCATACATTACTTCCGTCGCTTTTTCTTTTACTGCTTCAACAGTCTCAAATCTAGTTCCTTTCAAAGCTGACTTGACTTTAGGGAAAAGAAAAAAGTCACAGGGGGCCAAATCAGGTGAGTAGGGTGGATGATCTAAGATGGGAATGTTGTGTTTTGCCAAAAACGTCTTCACTGACAACGCACTGTGAGCTGGGGCATTGTCTTGGTGAAGGATCCATGACTTTTTTCTCCACAAATCGTTCCGTTTTCTCCGTACTCGCTCACGTAGGATAGCCAGGACGCTAATGTAGTAATGCTGATTCACTGTTTGTCCCTCTGGTACCCAATCAATGTGCACAATCCCTTTGATGTCAGTTTTTGCTGACAATGGTCTGCCAGTGCGAGTGTCATCACTGGTGTCTTCGCGGCCATCTTTAAATCGTTTAAACCACTCAAACACTTGTGTTCGCGATAAACAATCATCGCCGTACACTTGTTGTAACATTACAAACGTTTCACTTGCAGATTTTCCTAGTTTGAAACAAAATTTGATGTTAACACGCTGTTCTTTCTGTACACTCAACATTTTCCGACGCACAGACAAAACGTCAACTACTTAAAACAGACGCCACGGGCAGACTGAGTGCAGGAGGCAGATGAAACTCGAGCAGTAGGCGGAGCGAGAGTCACGTGACAGGCCACGCGACTTTCAGCCTTATTGCATTCGTTTTATTGTTTCACCAGTACTAGTCCGGTTTTTTTCTAGCCACACCTCGTATACCCCGAGTCGGGTGTTTCACCAGTTACTGGGTGGCTACTAGCAGAGCCCCTTTCGAAGGGTTTTGAAGCAGCTTTGTTATCAGAACAATAGTTGTTGAACGGAAGGTGAAGTTTCTTAAAATCAACCTGGAGTTTATATGTTGACATAATGTAATCTGGACAAAACTTTGCTGTTGCGCCTGATATATGTGTTTTCAGGAAATATCGTGTTCAGCAAATATTGTAGGACATACTGCACGTAATCAACCATTCCTCCCACTCCCCTACTGCTCCGTAACGCATTTTTGCTTATTCCTACCCTGACATTTATCCTTTCAACTTTAATACCAAACTGATAGAGCCTTTATAAACTACTGCATATCCACTGAAATAGTATCAGTTGTATGTCGTGTCAGCATTAAAAACTGCTTGACGCTGCTGATTCAAAACACTAACCAATCACTCACGCGTCCTCGAATTTCTAGCCTGCGTTTCCGTGATCATGTATGTTCATAAAACGTTGTCGGCTATTTCTGGCGTCTGGAGACACAGTACTGCAGCATCGTCTCGGAGTATGGTTCACCACCCATAAAATCATTATACAGGGTGCAGTAGTTACACAGAGGGACATTTGCAAGATGAATTAGTGTTGACAGTGGCATCAGACCAGTTTTAGGTCTCAAAAACCTAAATAACATAAAATATTTGAGCTTTCCCGTAATTTTCATTTCAGAAATTACATTACATTCTACAGAGAAAAATAACTGTACAAGGCTGGATAAAAAAGTAATGCTTTCTGTGACATAAATAAATTAATAATGGACATGTAACAGCAGAATTACTGCATATAATACGCCCTCCCAGTTGGCCGTGAGGTCTAACGCACCGCTTTCTGGGCGGGAAGTGTAACGCTGGAAATGCACATCCTCCTATTTCCATATAATGCACTATGAATTTTTTCCTTATTTTGTTACCTGAAGATATGACATTTCTGTGTCTTTATATATTGTAATTGTTTTACTATTTGTATATATATATATATATTTATGCATTTAGGTCGATGTATAATTGGTTTGTTTTGTAAATACTACTTGTAATTTTTACGCTGGGTCTTGCCTAGGAAAAACTATGCTATCGAACGATTACATCGATAGGTCGTGTGGAGAACGAAAGTGTTTAGGATCTTTGGTAGTGTGAACTCTGCCGCATGGAGCGTGGGCAGAGGCAGAGTCTGGCTGGAGTAGGGCGGTGGAGCAGGTGTGTTGTGTGACGCTCCCGCGAGTTGCCTCGCTTTCAGGGTTTGGCAGCATGTAATTGCGCTCCTGGAAATGGAGAAAAAGAACACATTGACACCGGTGTGTCAGACCCACCATACTTGCTCCGGACACTGCGAGAGGGCTGTACAAGCAATGATCACACGCACGGCACAGCGGACACACCAGGAACCGCGGTGTTGGCCGTCGAATGGCGCTAGCTGCGCAGCATTTGTGCACCGCCGCCGTCAGTGTCAGCCAGTTTGCCGTGGCATACGGAGCTCCATCGCAGTCTTTAACACTGGTAGCATGCCGCGACAGCGTGGACGTGAACCGTATGTGCAGTTGACGGACTTTGAGCGAGGGCGTATAGTGGGCATGCGGGAGGCCGGGTGGACGTACCGCCGAATTGCTCAACACGTGGGGCGTGAGGTCTCCACAGTACATCGATGTTGTCGCCAGTGATCGGCGGAAGGTGCACGTGCCCGTCGACCTGGGACCGGACCGCAGCGACGCACGGATGCACGCCAAGACCGTAGGATCCTACGCAGTGCCGTAGGGGACCGCACCGCCACTTCCCAGCAAATTAGGGACACTGTTGCTCCTGGGGTATCGGCGAGGACCATTCGCAACCGTCTCCATGAAGCTGGGCTACGGTCCCGCACACCGTTAGGCCGTCTTCCGCTCACGCCCCAACATCGTGCAGCCCGCCTCCAGTGGTGTCGCGACAGGCGTGAATGGAGGGACGAATGGAGACGTGTCGTCTTCAGCGATGAGAGTCGCTTCTGCCTTGGTGCCAATGATGGTTGTATGCGTGTTTGGCGCCGTGCAGGTGAGCGCCACAATCAGGACTGCATACGACCGAGGCACACAGGGCCAACACCCGGCATCATGGTGTGGGGAGCGATCTCCTACACTGGCCGTACACCACTGTTGATCGTCGAGGGGACACTGAATAGTGCACGGTACATCCAAACCGTCATCGAACCCATCGTTCTACCATTCCTAGACCGGCAAGGGAACTTGCTGTTCCAACAGGACAATGCACGTCCGCATGTATCCCGTGCCACCCAACGTGCTCTAGAAGGTGTAAGTCAACTACCCTGGCCAGCAAGATCTCCCGATCTGTCCCCCATTGAGCATGTTTGGGACTGGATGAAGCGTCGTCTCACGCGGTCTGCACGTCCAGCACGAACGCTGGTCCAACTGAGGCGCCAGGTGGAAATGGCATGGCAAGCCGTTCCACAGGACTACATCCAGCATCTCTACGATCGTCTCCATGGGAGAATAGCAGCCTGCATTGCTGCGAAAGGTGGATATACACTGAACTAGTGCCGACATTGTGCATGCTCTGTTGCCTGTGTCTATGTGCCTGTGGTTCTGTCAGTGTGATCATGTGATGTATCTGACCCCATGAATGTGTCAATAAAGTTTCCCCTTCCTGGGACAATGAATTCACGGTGTTCTTATTTCAATTTCCAGGAGTGTATATTTATGCATTTAGGTCGATGTATAATTGGTTTGTTTTGTAAATACTACTTGTAATTTTTACACTGGGTCTTGCCTAGGAAAAACTATGCTATCGAACGATTACATCGATAGGTCGTGTGGAGAACGAAAGTGTTTAGGATCTTTGGTAGTGTGAACTCTGCCGCATGGAGCGCGGGCAGAGCAGAGAGAGTCTGGCTGGGGTGGTGCAGTGGAGCAGGTGTGTTGTGTGAAGCTCCCGCGAGTTGCCGCGCTTTCGGGGTTTGGCAGCATGTAATTGCGGTCGACTTGCTATAATAGTTTCTGACACGGTGTCGCGGACGGGAAGCATTAGCTGGCGCACATCAAGAGCCCGTTTCGCCAGGTGTCAGTGTCGAGAAGAATTCACACCAACATCCAGCTTCTGCAACAGCGACGGCCGACAATGAGTGACTGTCGCCACCTCCTCGACTGACGATTTCAAATCTTCAATCAACCAACAAGGAAGACTGAAAGCACATAAAGTTTTAGAACTGTATGGCAGTCCTCAGCTTTTCAAACTATTCTATTAGCAAAATACAGCAACTTAGCATGAACCTTTGCTGCTCATTGTCCCAATTGCATTACCAAGCAGGGTCCCTTCCTTTTCCGGAATGAACCCGAGTGTCGTTGAAACTCAAACGCCAGCATTAAAGTAATATCATTCCATTTCACTGTCTTAATTTCAAAGTTCAGTTAAGGTATTCATAGCTGGCTACAATATTTAGATTCCACAAGCAGAAATTAAAAGTGCAAGTTTTGTTACCATATTTTAGCTTACCTGTGACTGCAGCTCAGCTTGGTACGTACTAAATTTTACTATTGTTAATTGTTCAGAATCATTTAATTCAAGTTCCAAGTTAAATCTCTTATTTCTAAATTGCGTAGATTCCAGTAGCTTTTGAAATGATTGTGGAGGTAGCCCAAGACAAAGCTTATTTTATTGAATTTCGTAGTGCTTCAGAAACAAAGTTCACTATTAATTTGTCACGAAATTATCCAGTTTTATTAATTGTTTTGCTAAATTAAGTCAGAGTGTAGCGAAATTTATTACTTCTGACAAACATTCAGTTTTCACACAACATGTGTCAACCTTCAGTTGCCACGCTTTTAGTGCTAATTATATGTGCATTAATATTTCATTTTAAGTTGTTATAGTAGTTGTCCATAGGACTAGCGACCGTAGTTTTCCCCAAATCTCAAATATCTAATTAACGCCAATTAATTGTTAACATAATGACCGCACATTTACTTTCTTTATTAATTTTACCCTTTTCTCAAAATTAATTTCCAACAATTTCATTTGCTTTTTTCGTTTCATTTAGATGTAACCCTTTCCTCCCTCTTTACCGACAGATTAACTTCGGTGACGATTGCTTTTCTCAAATTTCCATTAGGTGCATGCGGTTTAATTTTTCACTGTCATTAAGGTCGATAAGTGAGGGGGAGGTTACAAAGGCGTACCAGTCACCAGCGCGAATCCGCCTGGCGGATTACTGTCGAGGTCCGGTGTGTCGGCCAGTCTGTGGATGGTTTTTAAGGCGGTTTCCCATCTGCCTTGGCGAATCCGGGCTGTTTCCCTTCATTCCGCCTCAGTTACACTATGTCGTCGACTGCTGTGCAAACACTGTTTCCAGGTACGCGTACACCATAATTACTCTACCACGCTAACATTTGGGTTGCATTTGTCTGGTGTGACACGTTCCCAGGAGGGGGGGGGGGGGTCCACTGGGGGCCGAACCGCACAATAACCATGGGTTTGGTGAGGGGTGGCGGTGGGGTGAGTGGACTGCTGTAGCCTGTTGTGGGGTTGTGAACCACTGAGGGCTACGGCGGGGACGAAGCCGCTCCGTCGTTTCTAGGTCCCCAGTCCCATACAATACAATACATATCATACAGTGAACTGCCTGTGCACAACACTACCATTCAACATAGTTACCATGCAGTAATCAAAACCACTTTGGAAAAGTTCAGTTCTTCTTCCTGAGCCATTATTTTAATAACCTAGGTTTCGGTGTTGATTGTCAGCTCTAATGCGTCTGCCTCCTCAAATCATTTCAACAAAAAGTCCTCGATTGGCATCTGTGACATTATTCTTGGCAGCTTACTGTTATACTGTTTATCTGCAATCACACGTCACTAAACACTTTCATCTAACGTTGTACAATCCTGATGTCCATTACAGCATCCCCACAAAGAGATAAGTCCCAGAGTTTTTCCAAACTGTTTTCATCCCTGCAGTAAACTATGGAACAAATGTGTACACTTCCATGCTGACTATATTCAGGTTACGATCTATACTAATTACGATCTATACTAATTCCTCTGATATATTTTCTCTATTAAATTTTTTATAACGCAAGAGGCATTTTTTTCATCCATCGTCATACAGTCAGTACTGCAACCCGTTGGCAAGGTGATTAATGGTGTTTGTAATTGTTTTATTCACTCTTGTCTTGATCGCATTAGAGAGACTTACACCAGCTGACCGATTTAGACTCCTATGAGTTATCAGATCCAGTATTTCGTCACAAAAGTAAGGCATCGAAAAGCCAACTACGCTGATGACATCTCACCAAGATTCGCATTAAGTGACTATTGACATTTTACTTTTTTATGAAATAATTTTGACGATAATTCAAAAGAATCGAAACCGGGAAATTGTTGTAAGTTCAACCAATGCGATGAAGTCAACCGTTAAATAATACCGTCCAAATTAGATAGCGACCTCCAAGATATAATTGGACCCAGTTTTAAGAGTTCAGTACAGCTTTGGAAGAAGGGATAAATAACATTCCTTCAGAATTTCTGAAATTTTCGAAGTGATGACTATTCAAGTTGGTGTATAGAAGCTATGAGTCTGCAGAGATACCATCAGCCTTTCGGAAAAATGTCAACGGTACAAATTCGAAGACAGCTAGAGCAGGTAAGTGCGAGAACTGCTACACTGTCAGCTTAGGAGCTCATACATCCAAGCTGCAAATGGAGGACCTTTTTGATGATAATTAGTTTGGCTTTCGGAAAGATAAGGGCACCAGAGAGTCAGTTCTAAAGTTGTGATTTATAATGGAAGCAAGACTCAAGAAAAATCAGGACACCTTCAAAGGATTTTTCGCCCTGGAAAAGCGTTCGAATTTGTAAAATGGTGCTAGATGTTCGAAATTCTGAAAAATTGGAGTAAGATATAAGAAAAGGCAGATAATGTGCGATATGGACAAGAACGAAGTGGGAACAATAAGAGTGGAATACTAAGAATAAAGTACTCGGATTGAAAAGTGAGTAACGTAGGGATGTAGTCTTACACACCAACTGTTTAACCTATGCATGGAAGAAGCAACGATGGAAATAGAAGAAAGGTTCAGGAGTGGGATTAAAATTCAGGATGAAAGGGTGCCATGATGAGGTTCGCTGATGGAATTTATATCCTCAGGAAGTAATAAGATTTGCAGGACATGTTGAATGGAATGACCTATCTAATGAGCACACGTTATGGATTCAGAATAAACCGAGGTAAAGCAGAAGTAATAGGGAGCAGCAGGAATAAGATTACCAATTGGTGACCACGTATAAATTCTGCTACCTTGCAAGCGAAATAACACATGGCAGACGTAGCAAGAAGGACAAAAAACAGGCTAGCTTAGGCAAAGAGGACATTCCTGACAAAAAGGTGTCTGTTTTTAACAAACATCGGCCTTAAATTGAGGAAACAGTTTTTGAGAATGTACGTTGGGAGCTCAGCATTGTATGATAGACATGATGGATTGCCGGAAAAACAGAGAAAGAGAATCGAAGCCTTTGAAATGTAGTGCTACAGAAGAATGTTGGACAGTTGGTGCATTGATAATACGAAAAATAAGATGGTTCCCCGCAGAACAGATGAAGAATGGAACGTATGGATTTTACTGGACTGGATTGATGGTGTTAAAGGAAATAAACTACGAAGTCATTGGTCCCTCCATCCTATGTGTGTCAAGCAGGGAATAGTCTTCAGAAAGGAAGGACGCAGAGACAAATTTTTAAACCCGATTGCAACCGAGAAGACAGGAGCAACTGGAAGTGAGATAGGGGTGAGAAGGAGAAAGGTGAGTGAATTGCTCCGCCCAGACAGCATATGGAATCCCCTGGGGCATGTAATGCAGTGGGTATGCACCCACTACATCTGCCTGTTGTTTCCTAACTCTCCGCTACCACCAGAAAACTAGTAATACGGATAAGTTGGTAAACTCTCGGGAAAGAAAACAACGAAGACGAGACACTAAAACAACGACAAATGTAAAATAATAAGAAGAATAAAAAGGTGGAAGGGCAGGAGCGATGTTGGACCACTGGGAAAGGGCAGCCATGGATCCCCTGGGTCAGCAACGGGGTATCTCACCAAACCCTCAAGCGGTCGATGAAACAAAAGTGTCCTACCTCACAGAAAGAAGTAGAAACCACCTTCAAGAGTAGAACGTAAAACCAGATCAACCGCTTTGACATCGTCTGCTAGCACCAGAGACAGGATATCAGAAATTTTAAGGTCTCACAGTAGGATGGCCAAATTAGGGAAGTCTAGTATGATGTGGCCACTCTGATACAGGCACCACACCAACACTGGGGTGGATCCTCATGTCGTAGGATGTTGCATTAGATCAGCCAAATGCGGCCAATGTGAGGATGACAGAAAGGTGTATTCCCAATGAAAAGCACGAAGGGCAGACTGCCACATGGATATGGTCCACTGTAGTATTCTCAGCTCTCTTGGAGAAACTACAGCACACCATTCCATGCTCCTAGCTTCCAACAATTAACGTTGCGGTATCGATCTGCTTCTGGTACCCGCATCCTCAAAGTCGGCATCCTGGTAACCAATTTGGCGATCTGGTCAGCATTTTCGTTCCCTGTGGTCCCAACGTGTTCAGGGATCCAGACGATAATGACTGACTGTCAAGCCTGATGGATATCAGAAAGGACTGTGTTGGATCAAAGGAAGATCTGGTATCTCTTACTGACGCAGCGTTGAGTATTATTCGTTTGCTATTTCAAATATTTGCTTAAATGTGTCGTACGGTACCATTGCCGAAGCTTCGAGTGGCAAAGATCCTACAGCAGAGAAAACTGGCCACAAGAATATTCGATGGTCATCTGAAATAATGATTCAATTGTTGAAAGTGATGGTATTGCTATACATTTTTTGCGAAGTGGTTCCAAGATGGTTTAGCATGGGTAACTGGTTCGAAAATTGTTTTACATGGGTCTTATGGTCAGTTTCAGTGGAAGAGTCGCAGTGAAAATGTGATGCTGAGAAGCTACAGTGAAGGAGTCGTGCTGCACATTCACGTTCACACTGTGGATTTCTCAGTGGAGGTGGAGATATTAGCGGTTGGACGGATAGTCGCAGTGAAGTGCTAGAACTTGCACTAATAACAGTGTGGGTGCTTTCAGGTCAGAGTGATTACTGGTCATTTATAGCCGATCTGTTTAACACTAAGTTTTTTTCCAGAAATTACTGTCTGGTGGTCCCCATTGTTAATAATCTTACAACGTTACTAGTAAGGCAGATCTTATAAAACAGGAATATGAATTGTGGGCTCAAATAATTCGTTGGATGACGGAAACGTTCATTGAGAGCGCTGTACTAAGACCAAGCACTTATTGTCGATACGTAAGTTGAGTTATGCTCAAATACTGTTCGGAATTGTCCCATAGATTTTGGGATATGTTCCTGCAATATTTGCTGTGTTTTTGTATATGTGATTAGTACACACTCAGAGAGTCGAGTGTTTGCTTTGTTTGCTTGGAAGATTTGCACACATTAAGAGGAGAGTGTTGTACATTGTTTGTATGACTATTTGTAACATATTTGAATGGACAGGCACTAACGAATTTTCGTAACGGAACTATGTTTTGGTCGTACAGTGTTGATTCCGTCGAGAATGACTCTTTAGACGAAATCTGGAATCATCTGTGAAAAGAACATTGGCCCACGGTTCGACTGTCCACGTGGCATGTTGACGACTCCACTCTAGACGTTCCCTACTGTCATGACGCGTCAGAAGTACACAAGCAGCAGGCCTCCGGCAGTAAAAACGAATCTGCTGAAGCCTTCTGTACACCATTTGCTTCGATACAACATGTCCAGTGGATGCTGCAGTCAGATGGCAGTTGCTTTGCAGTACTAATGCGACACGGTTGTGCCCTTATAGCCAAATAATGGTCCTCTCTTTTTGATATCAGTTGATCGGTCTTACCCTGGTCTTTGAGATGCTGTTTCGATCTCTATAAATTGTCGCCACATCCGAGAAGTAACAGAACGATTCACATTAAGCCTTTGGGTCAAATCAGTTTGCGACTGTCCTGTTTCCATTCTTCTTATGGCCTTCCACCGCAGAGAGTCTGGGAGGCGTCTTCTATGTGCCATACTGCACTGTCTGTCACTGTACACACAGCGACTGTGGATGTGGGACTACCAGAAAACGCTACCTCCTTTGATACATGCCCTGAAGTTAATGTTTACATCTTCGGTGCAGAACACGATTGAACGGACATCTGTTGACATTTAGTAGGATTATACCGTGAATTACATACGGCACGGGGAAATAGCGGTTTGCTGCTTTAATTTTGGACACTAATGAACTTCATAATACCTGGTACTAATGGTGTATACTTGTATAAGCAGTTCAGGTACAGTCTTGTGCACAGTTGCTTCTATTAATTAAAAAAATTAATCTTGCGCTGGTATAGGTTATTACCGGTTTTAGGATCAGTGCACCTAATTATATCATCATCAACATATGCAAATCTTAAGCACTGAATCCCGATTTACTTTATGCAGAATTCGGATTCGCAAACGTTAGAAAACTTTCTCTCACTTTTACATGACTAAAAATAAGCCCAGACAGTTGAGGTGCATATAATCGACAAAGGGGAGGGGGCATACTGGGGTGGCGACAGGGTGTGCATCCGGCCGCAACTTACACTAACCATCTTAAATCCGTTAATAACCTTGCCAATATGAGAAAATGCCAAAAGAAGAAGAAGAGGAAGAAAATCAGGACATAGAGTGCGAATGGTACTCGGAGCTAAAGATGTTGCCATAAGAGAGGAATTCATGGACAGCCACCTCGTACCAGTCAAAAGACTGTATATTGTAATTCTTGCTGTTCTAAGTGACAGTAACCAGCGTAAACCAATTTATGTAGTGACCACGTATTTAAATTTTAACTGTGAGGTGTTGCTTGCGCATTGATAAAACATGTGTTACCTCATTGATTTGGCTTTATAAATTCCATTATGTAGAGTTGTAACTAAATATCCGATCTGATTTCAATTCCTATGTTCACTTATCTGTTATTTGAATGCTTTGGCTTGACTTCCATTATCCAGCCTATGCGATCACATGTTGCAAAAAGAAACTTTTGTCTCCAGTAATTGATACAAGTAGTATATGTATGCTGGTTCTGGAGCAAAGAAAAAATTCTCGGATTTAAATCAAGATTTTAGTTTTGTTGCTTCCCCAATTTAAAAATCTACCAATATCGTCGAACAATATTTTCATTTCATTAAAAAAATATTTTTTTCGAATTAAAATTTAATATTCACAAAATTAAACTTAAAAAATGCAAAAATTCTAAAGTTTATTAAATTTCAATAACATGAACCAAACAGTTTTTATTTTATTTATTACCTCAATAAATAAAATTAAATACAAAATATTCTGTAATTAATCGTTATCTTCAGAAAAATTTTAGTATAACGATGTGGAAGAGTAATTTCATATTTATCACCTAAAGGTAATAAAATCTTTTCACCATATTTAGTTGTTGAAATTTCAGCATTTGAAATATTGTTAGATTTTTTTTCCGTTCTGATAATTAATTTAGTGAACACTTCCATACAATCATTATAACTGTTAAGTTCACTTATGATATTTTCAATGCTACCATTCATGTTCAATTCGTTTTGCTTTTATTTATATATAAGAAATTAAAATGTTTATCAAATATTTTAATTTTTGCAAATCTAAATTTGATTAGTTCATATCTTCTCTACCATTCTGGAAACATTTCAAAAGCAACTGTAAAAATAAAGATAATATTTTTATAAGTATTTAAATTTTTTATTCATTTGTGTAATTAAAAATTTTCAGTTAAAACATGAACATAATTCTTTTAGTCATATTTATGATAGAATAGGATAATTTCGAACAAATTGAATGGATTTACATTTATATCAGGATTTAATTGTGTTATTCTTTTAAAATCTCTAAAATCATGGTAACACTAACACGTTATTTTGAGATCAAGATTCCATAATTCTTGAGGAAAAACTTCGTTTCTTCCATTTTTTAGATAAATATTTTGTAATTTTACATTATCAAATAAAGAAGAATCATTTAACTAATTATTTTTTCGATTAGCTTGGTAAACAACAAAAATAAAGTAAGGCATATCAAATTTAAAAAATTACAATAATTAGTAATGTCTAATTCTAAATTCATTTCCTTTTAATACAGGAAGTTCAATTATTTGCAGTTCAAAAAAATAAAAAGGAAATTTTTGGATTTTTCAGCCCTCCTTGTTTCAGTTCAAGCGGATATCCTGGTTCATATTTAACAACAGGAACACGAATTTCCAGACTTTTTACATCAATTTTATCTTCTTTTGGAAGAAGTCATTATTGGCAGACCATCGAAGAATAGATTCTTCTTGACTTTTTCTTGAACCTGAAGTGGAAATTACTGTTGAATCTCCTTCCAAAATTATTTCTTAAAAATCCTTTAAACAAATCCACCAAATGATTCTAATGGATAAAGTATTTAATTTTATTCGTTTTTAATTTTATTATTGTTAAGAATGGTTCCTTCCATAGTTCATTCATTTGATGTAGATGAAGTTAATAGAATAAGAGTTGATGAAGAAATGAATGGATGTTCTATTCTATATAAAATAGTTTCCTTATATAGTTGTATTAATATCAATCAATTTCAACACATAATTATGAATTATTTTATTATTTTATTTATTATTATATGATGAAAAATCCATTCCAACTGTATGAAAAACATCTAATGTTATATAAAGTAGTGAAAAATAATGATGAATTTATCCATCGCCAAGATTAGTATTATTTTGTGTTTCTTTGTTGCACAGATTTAAATTAGTTTTGGTTTTCTCATTAGCAGGAAATGAGTAAAACTGATAACTCTCAACTTAATTCACAATTTATTAAGTAAAAAATTTATGAATTCCTTTTTAAAGTTACTAATACACAAGTACCTACAATTTTCATCAGTGACAGAAATTATTAAATTTTAAATAGTATCAAAAATTGGAATATTAATATAATAATTTGATTTATAAATTACTGGTCCTCCAAATTTCGCATTTGGTTTAAATGAAGAAATGATATTAATTTCTCTATGAAAATGATCATTATGTTTAACAAACAATCTGTCAGATAGATTAAAGTTTACATTTATTAATTCATATGGAATAATTTTAGGAAAATTATTAGCAGTTGCTTTTTCATTACCCTCATTATTAAATTCTAAAATTTGACCAATGCAATCTTCTTTATCCATAAATGAAGTAACTTTGTTTAAAATGTTGTCTTGTTCAATGTGTATATTATGCTTTTCTGATTGAGGTAATTTTCTAAATTTTTCAAACTTTATTGACCAAAAGGAATTTCTACTATTTCTTCATTAGTATATAATTGATTATTTTTTATGTAATATTTAGAGTTAAAAAAGTTGTATAAAAACAACTAGTGGAACATCTTTATAGGTTTCTTTTATTGTAACAGTTAATCTTTTCATCAGAACAGATGAATTATCGCTGAATTGAAATAATCTACTCATTTATATTAAACAATTACGTAAATGGATGACAGATTAGGAACTAAAAATAAGAATTTCCGAAAACAAATAAAAATAAACACAGTATACTTTTACCTAATTCAATTTCAAGTTCAGTAATAGGTCGAAGTGACTGTGGAAAAACAACATTAATGATTGATAATTATATTCTAGGTTCAGGATGGTTAAACTGAGAAAAAATTTATTATTTGTACATTTACTCTAGAAGTTAAGATCAAACAAAACATTAAGAATTTAGAAAACGATGTGAAAAAATTTAAGATTAAATTAATGAAAAAATTGCTGCTTTTAAAGAAAATAATTATGAAATTACCCCATTAGATTAATGTTAAAATAATTCAGTTGTAGTTTTTGAGGATTTAATTGTTTAAAATCAAGATAGTTTGAGAATATTTTATTACAGATGGACATAAAGGAAGAGACTGTTTTTATATAGCTCCAACTTATTGAAAAATACCAAACCAATTAGTTAGAGATAATATAAGTTTTTAAAATATTTTCAGACAATATGATACAAATTTAAATCTTATTTATCATTAATTTCTTCTGTGCAATTTAAAATTTGATTGCTTCAAACACTTGTGTAGTTAATGTTGGAATAAAGGTCTTTTGGTTTTATAATGGTAAATACAGAGGCAAGCTTAAGAATTTTTCCAACATAAAACGAAAATGTTAAATATAAAATCGTTGAACATATGAGGAGGGGGGAGGGAATCAAATATAAACAGGATTTTTATTCCTGAACATCAGCAGATGGTAGTACTGGCCCTGTGACTCTTCTATGTTTAGGCTGGACTGTTAGAAGTAACGAGAGCATGCAGTTAAATATTTCCCACCATTTCATCAGTAACACTCACAATGTCTGAGCAACAGGTGCACCCCTCCATTGTGCAATGCATAATTACCAAATTTCTTGCTCATGAAGGAGTTACAGTGGCTGCACAGTTCGGTGATAAACATTATCAAGAATGCGTGTGTTTGCCTGGCACAAAAAGTTAAAGGATGAACATGAATGTGTTGAAAATCAGCAATATGATCGCCGCCCTCTGACCAGCATTACAGACAAAAACATTCGTGCAGTTAAAGACATATTTGAAGATGATCAAAGGGCGAGAGTATCAAAAATAAAAAAAAGTCAGAATCAATTATGGGAGCTATCACAAACGACCTACAGCTCTGTAAAGAGTGTTTCAGATGGGTCCGTACACTTTTGACCGAAAATCTGTAGCTGAGATGTTTGGAGGTCTGTCAGACACTTACAGCAAGGTTTGCAGAATAAGGTGATACGTTTTTAAGTCGGATCATCACCTGCTACATACCTTTTGTTCACCACAACACTCCAGAAGCCAAACAAGCCAGTAAGGAGTGTTGGAGGAAAAGGGAGGCAACACCAGTGAAAGCCAAGACTCGACTGTCAGCTGATAAGGTTATTTCAATGGTTTTTTTCGATCAGTGAGGCATTTTGCTGATTGACTTTTTGCATGAGCAACACACAATCAATGCTGCTTACTATTGCGAACTGTTGAACAAGACGAGATTTGCATATCGCCGCAAAAGACGAGACCAATCGATTCGACAGGTAATCCTCATCCATGACAATGCGCGATCCCATACTGCAGCTCTGTTTCCAAGCTACAGGAAATGCAATAGACTACACTTCATCATCGTCCTTACAGCCTGGGCTTACCGCCCTGCAGTTTCTATTTATTTGGACCACTTAAAGAAACTCTACGAAGGTGACGATTTGAAGATGACAAGAGTGTGGAAGACTTTGTGCTCAACTGGCTGGTGAAATGACCCAGCTCTTTTTATGATAGGGGCATCAAAAAGCTGGCCATATGCTGGGACAAATGCATTTCGAAAGCAGGAGACAATGTGGAAAAATAAATTACAATTGTGTTGAGTATTTCATTAATGAATTTATATAAAAATAAAATCCCGTTTATATTTGATCCAACCTTGTAAACATATTGAACAAAAATGTCAAACATAAAAACATTGAATGTAAATGTCAAACATAACAACATGGAACTTAAAAATGAATGTTGAACATAAAAACGTTGAAAATAATAATTATGACCATGAAAGTGCTGAATGTGAAATAATAAAATTATTATAATATTTTTATCCTTAACAAATATTTTGAAAACGTGATCTAGAAGTTGTAAATAAGCTAAACAAAAAAGAAAACTAAAGGAACAATAAGAAGAAGAGTTTAAAAAATGGAAAAAACAACCAATAACAGAATATTAAAAATTTAATAAAGGAGATCAAATGCATCTGATTAAATTAAACAAGTAAATCGAAGGTTAAGTCATAATGTATTAAAAGCAAAAGAAGAAAGTAGAGAATTTGGAACACAAATGGTTCTTTACAATCAAGATTTTTAGAAGAATTTAACGAGATTCCAACAGTTAAACAATATGCTATTGATAAAAGAGATTATATATTACGTGAATCAGAAAAACATGATTTACTGAATAAACATGGGTAGGAAGTTACAAAGACAAAGCTGTTAATAAAGTAAATATAACTAAAAGAATGTTAAAACTTATTAGCCATTCTGAAGATAATATTTTTGGATTAAATCTGTTGGTACTTCAAATTTATTGGTAAATATTAAGTTGTATTCAACGCTGATAAATAAAAAATTGGTGAATGAGAATATGCAGTAACTGATGCATTAATGAATATTTTAACTAAAAAACAAATTACTTTAGATGATAAAGGTAAAAATTTGGTTCTCTCTATATACAAAATTATGCTATAATTTTTTTCGATTCAAATGCTGCATAATCTGATAATAATCCAAACAAAATTAAATAAAGTAAAGTAAATAAATGTAATTATTTGATAAAACAATTGTTGATTATTTTCCTAGTTTTACAGAAAGAAATCTTAATGACTCATTTCAAAATGGTGGTGAATGCTTAGTATAGATAAATGTTCAGAAAAACCAGTTGAATATACATATTTGGAAGAATGATGTTTCTCAATTAATTGATAGATTAACAGAAATTCATGGAGAAGAGTTAGCTAGAAATAAAAATTATCATACTGAAAGGTTCCAATAACACTGATGTTCAAACATAAACTATATGGTTTTGTTTTCAACGATACAAATGCTATACCTTACTTAATAAGATTCTCCAGTAATTTATAACATTCATTGTGGAAATCAGTAAAACCTATTTGTGACTTAATTGAGAGATTAACAGTTATTCATGAAACAGAAATTGCTAACAACTAAATTTATTTAAGTAAAAAAGTAAAAATAACAAAAATGGTGACAAATAAACTCAGCGACTTCATTATCAAGGATCCAAAAGATATACCATATTATATAAGAATTTTGAATAACACATCAGATACTGTAGGAAAGGGGAATATGGAAAACCTTTAGTTTATGATGCAATTAATAATTTAACACATGAAATGCATTATACTGGTTATAATTGGTGTCACACCGTGATAAAAGTAAAAGAAAGACTAGCAAGTGGTGATCCAGGAATAAATAAATTAGAAGAAGAATGCAAACGACATGACACAACCTATCATGATCATATACATATAGAATAGAGCCATTGAGCTGATAAAGAACTTCAGTTAGCTGCAAAAGAAAGAATGTATGCAAGTGATGCTACCTTAGGAAAAAAATAGCTGAAACTGCTGTTAGAGTAACAATGTAATGAAAACGAAAATTAGAATTGGCTTTAGATGTTGAAGAAAATGGATGGGGATTATAAAACATTTCTTTATATATATATATATATATATATATATATATATATATATATATATATATATATGTGTGTGTGTGTGTGTGTGTGTGTGTGTGTGTGTATGTGTGTGTGTGTGTAACTTTGTATGGATTATACTAAACTTCCAAGTGGCAAACTGTCTCAACTAAAATAAAATAATGATGAATTAAATAGTGTTGATCAATTTTTAACTGATGCACGAAAAAGAAAGAGAGATAAAAAAATTGAGGAAATTTAATTATTAAATCAGGTATTCATATTGTAAAACAAATTATCGAATTTTTAATGAAGAAACATATTGTTAGCTGCATTGCCACATCAGTTACAAACAGGAAAAAGCTGATAAATAATTAGAAGGACAAAAAAGAGATAATTTATCAATTTAATAAACAGGAAGTGGATGGAGAAAAAATTTCAATAAAGTAATTAAAATTTATTAATCCTTTATCTAATTCTGACATTGAAAAACTAAACAATTAAAAATGAATTATTTTTGTAGCATTTTAATGATTGATGAATTATCTGATAAACCAAAAGATTTATATGCTGGAACAGGTAACTTAGACACATCTGATCATGTTGGTACTTGCTGGATTTGTTATGTAATAATAAAGCCATAAATTTTGTTTTTGATTTATTTGGTGGTAATGCACCAAAACATCTAGTAAATTATTTAGTAAAAAATGATTTGGATTCTGACATCGAAAAGACACAAAATTTTAAGAAATTTATTTGCGGTCAGTTGTGTTTATTTGTTTTAAAACTATTGCATATGAATTATAAGTTTAAATATACTTTAAATTTAATACGACAGCAAAGCACCATTTTGCAGGCGATCTCAACTGCAGAATAGAAATTCAGAACTATAAAACAAGACTAATCATTGTAACCCTAAAAGAAGATTGTTTCACCCTACTGAATGACAGACAAATACCTACATATATATGCCACAATGGGAAAAGCATTATTTATTTTGCGTGAACAAGAGGAGAAATAAAGGGAAGTATTCAACCAATATGGCATGACTCCATCACTCCTATATGAAAGCACATTCAAATGAAGAAAGGAATATAGATGAAGAAAAATAACAAACAATCAAGAACAAATAACACAAATAGAAACTTTAATAGAGGAAGGAGACCTTAAAAAAGCAACAGACAAAATAGAAGACTTCCTAAAATATTCAGTGATACAAACAAACCCAAAAACAAGGATGGCAAAAAGATGATTCGATGCTGAATGCTACAGCAAAAGGAACACTGTTTTAAGAACGCTTCACAGATTAAGAAACTAGCACAATAAGGAAACATGCAAACTATACACAGTAGAGAGGAAAATATACAAAAAAACTAATAGAAGAGAAGAAAAAAGAATACATAGAAATCGAGGCAAAAAGAGAAGCAGATGAAGCAGTGGAAGACCCATACATAGCAGCAAGACCAAGAAGACTGGCTCATACACCAAATATAGACATGAATGAATGGGAAGACCACTTCAGGAAGATATTGAACAAATGGGGAATCCAAACACCCCCAAAGAAAGAGAAACTACATCAAACAAAGGAAAAAGGCGATGTATGGGAACCTCTAAATGAAGAAGATGTAAGAGAAGTATAAAAAAACCGAAGAAGAAGAAAGCAGCAGGACCCAAAAATATATATAATTAACATAAACAACATGCAAAAGAGGCTCTCCAACACATATGGATCTAACTATTCAATATATGCCGATAACTTGAGAGAATTCCGACCCAGTGGAGACACTCGACAATAAAAGATCTCTACAAAGGTAGAGGAGACAAACAAGTACAGAGGCATAGCCCTAGAAAATAGCCAGTTGAAGATGTTTTCAAAGATAATTACACAAAAAATCAAAGCCTGTGTGTACAGTAACCTCCCAGAACCACAAATGGGTTTCAGATCTGGAAGATCAACACTTATGGCAGTCAAAAACTGGAAAACACAATGGGAGACGATAGCGTATGGGCAAGAATTTTCCAGTCAAACTTCGAGTAAAACTTAGTCTCAGTATTAGACAACCTCTCTTTTCTGAACCTCATTTTGCAGTGGAACGGAGTCTTGCAGGGTGACTCAATGAGCCCTTTGCTGTAATTTCTTGCCACTGAAGAAAATTAGAGAAAATGAAGATGTGTACATATATGCATACACTAATGACATAGCCGTAGGATCAACAGACATACAAAAGCCACAGAAAATCATTGAGAAAATAGATAAATGGTGCAGTGAACACAAACTACACATAAACATAACAAAGCCGGAATGGTGATTTACAGAAAAGGAGTCAAAACACCCAAAAATGCGAAAATCAACATCAAGGGGACAACAAATAAAAATCTCATCAGACTTTAAATACCTAGGGGTGACATTGCAATCAACAGCCAAATGCTTTCCCAAACATTTAACAGAACATGCAGCCCAAGCAATAATAGCAATACAGGGCATCAAAAACGTCCGCCTACTCAGTCTAGAAATGGCCGTGAAATTTTTCAACGCAAAAATCTTGCCAATCCTGGCCTATGGGACGGAGGTTATATGGGACCACCTGACAGAAAAAAATTTAGATACACGAGAAAAGGTAAAACCGATTTATGTGAAAACAGCACTAGGTCTCTCAAAGACTATAAGATCTAGACTAGTGTACCTGGTAGCGAGAGAAACATTTCTAATTGAAGACATCAAATTTCGATTATATGATGCCACACACAAAGGCTTCCAGAAATCCACTGAGGAACATGAAGGCTAAACGAGAAAGAGTATGGCTGGAGTTCTATGGCACCAAAACAATGACAAGTCACTCATAGACAGCACCAAACTTCGAACTGCAGGATGCCATAACTAGATCATTTATTCACAGGTTTCATCATCTAATTTGCAAAAACAAAAATTACCACGACCCAACCACAACACGTGTGTGTGACCTGTGTAGTGAAGCTTGTGAACGATATCACATAGAAGTGTGCAGTTA
This sequence comes from Schistocerca nitens, assembly GCF_023898315.1. Lineage (NCBI taxonomy): Eukaryota > Metazoa > Arthropoda > Insecta > Orthoptera > Acrididae > Schistocerca > Schistocerca nitens. Next base: position 782,646,267 of record NC_064618.1, read on the forward strand.
AAGAGTGAAACCTATAAATGAATATGAAAAAATGTAAAATACAAATGTAAAATGTTAAGCATATGGCTATTTGACTGCAATTTAATTAAACAAATAAATTTCTTAAATGGACGTTTTTAGAAATAATTTATATGCTAAACTCAATAACGATTTAGAAAAAAAGAAAAGATTTTCAGTGATTAGAACCAAAAATTAACATTGAACTAATTTATAAATTTTAAGATTTACAATCCAAAATCAAAGATTTTGAACCAAAAATTAAAAAAATATTCCATCTACAATAGGAATAAAAATTCATGAAGAATTAGTCAGCATTGAAAAAGTAAAAGCTCTGTCACAGTCGTTACAAACAAAATTTAAAGATATTCAATCATCAGTAGACTCAAAAATAGATCATGAAATTAAACAATTTGAGGAAGAATAAAATTCAATTTTTAAAGTAACAAGAAGTCATATTAGTTTTAAAGGTAGAGGAATTGTAAGAATAAATGATCCAACTGATGTAAAAGATGCAGTGAGCAAACAGTATTCAGTTCATGAGTTAAAGAATCATGTTACTAAAGCTGAATATACAAGCATTTTAAAGCAGTTCAATAATTATATCGCTAAAACAGATTTTAATAAGCTTAATAAAATTAATCTAACTTATTACTTTACAAAAAGGGAAATAGAGGATTTTTCAGATTATTTCTCAAAACCGGTTTTAACTCCATATTAAAATGAGTTAAGTAATAGTGCATAAATCAAATTTGATGACTATAAGATTAAGGGATTCTGTTAAAACTGTTCCAGTTGATGTAAAGTTAATTATATTTGGTGAAATAATTTAATTTTATTTTATTCTGTATAAATGGAGAATCATAATCACCTCTATTTTATGAAATGGAAAACGTTCACTGAAACACATAATTCGCATAGAGTAAATACTTAAAATGCAAATCATAGGATTGAAAGTCTTTATTCAGTTCGAAAAACTAAAAAAAGAGAATTAGTTAAGAAATTCTTAGTACTGGAATAAATTTTCTAGAAGAAATTATTAATGAAATACATAGATCAATGAGAAAAAATTTTAAATGACGAAATTGAATTTCTTTTTGAATAGATGATTTAGGACAAGCTCAATTAATTGAAATGGATTCTGGAAAATTAAAAAGAATTTTAAAAATAAGTTATAAACTTTTTTTCAAAATTTGCTTGGGCTATTCCAGTTAATAATAAAATATGTAAGAATGAATTTGATTCTTTTGGAATATATTTGAGTCGAGAAAATTAAAAAAATATTAACAGTTAATGGTCAAGAATTCGTAACTAATGATCTCAAGAATTAATGAGAAATATTTAATAACAATCATTATCCAACTTTTAGTGAATTAAAAGCACCTATTGTTAAATGATTTAATAGAACATTAAATGTAAAAATGTGACAAAAATTTCACTCACAAGAAAATTATAAATGGGTTGAAATCTTTTTGAAATTAGTTGATGAATATAATATCACAAGATACAACAATAAAAATGAAATCAACATAGATAGACAAAGGAAATGCAAAAATTTATTGAAAACTGTTTATGTAGCAAATTAGATAGATACTCTTGCTAAATATAAAATTGGACATCAAGTAAGATTAAGAACATTACAAGGAATTTTCTAAAAAGGATACACAGCAAATTGGTCAACAGGAATTTTGAAATTGAGGATGTTATTCTTACTAATCGAATCACATATAAGGTGAAAGATTTAAATGGTGATGAAATAATAGGAAATTTTTATGAACAAGAACTGTTGAAAACGAATGTTCCAGATGTTTAGCTTGTTGAACAAGTTTTAAGAATGAAAGGAGATTAAGTATATGTTAAATGATTAGCATTTAACAATTCACACAGTAAATGGATAAACTAAATTATTGTAATTTTTTAAAAACGTTAGTAAAAAATTTTATTTATTGAAAATTTAAACATGTTTTGTAATGGTTATAATGTCGATTATGTTTACTCTTTTATTAATGAAGATACAGTATTTTTGAAATTCAATTAAAGGTAAAAAAATGATTTAATGTTGGAATAATTTGAAAATCTGAACCTGTTAGGTGGGAATCAGATGGTTTGAATTAATTTTGTTGATTAGATTTATATAAAAATCATTATGAATCTTATTTAAAATCGTGAAAAAGTAGTGGGAAAATTAGTTTTGTTTTCTAAGAAATATTATTAAGATTAATTACATCATCAGAAAATTGTTCTCTTGAATATTGATCCAAAATATTAAAATAATTTTGATGAAAAACAATTTTCAACTTTTGTTATTTTCTTGGTATAAATTTATTTAACTTGGTTTGTAATTATACTTTATAATTCTTCAAAATTTGTATATATATTTTTAATATCATTTATTTGGTTATTACCATTTTTAAATTGTGTTCGAAGAACATAATAATCATAAATGAAATTACTATCACATAATCGTTAAATAACAAAAGTAGGTCTTACATTTTCATCATGAGTTGATTATAATGTGTAGTAATAAACTATTTCTCTGTTCATTTCTTTCATGTAATACTACTATATTTCTATAAAATATTTCATCTCATTTTTATATACAAGGGCTTTCCACAAAGTACATTAAGTTTTGGAATTAAAAATAAATGAAGAATTGGAATTGTTTTTATTATATACAGATGAAAGCCACACTTCAATACTACTTTTCTACATAGTTGCCATTTAAATTAAGGCACTTATCGTAGCGATGGACGAGCTTGGAAATTCCTTTGTCGTAAAATTCGACCGCCTGCGCCTTCAACCACGTGTTTAGCTCTTCTTTTGGGACTGAAAAGGTGTGATTTTTTGTGGATTTCCTGGAAAGAGGCACTACAATACACTCTCAAATGTATTGCCAAACTATATAACCTCAGAAGAGCAATACAAAACAAGCGCAGGGGAAAGTTGGACTTAAAGATTCTGCTGATTCACGACAACGCCCAGGCCGACACAGCAAATGCCACTCGTGAAGTTCTCGAATCTTCTTAGTGGGAGTTGTTTCCTCATCCGCTGTACAGTCCCGACCTGGCACCGAACAACTTCAACTTATTCCCAGCAATGAAGAAGTGGTTGGCTATTCAGCAGTTTGATGACGACGCACAGCTTCAAGAAGAGGTAACCACGTGGTTGAAGGCGCAAGCGGCCGAATTTTACGACGTAGGAATTTCCAAGCTCGTCTGTCGCTACGATAAGTGCCTTAATTTAAATGGCAACTATGTAGAAAAGTAGTATTTAAGTGTGGCTTTCATCTGTATGCAATAAAAAAATTTCCAACACTATATATTTTTAATTCCAAAACATAATGTTCTTTGTGGATAGCCCTCATAGTTATGCATAATTTTATTTACCGCTTTTAAATAATTTATTTGGCCTTCATAAGGTGTTTTATATTAATATTTATTTTATATTCACCATGTTTTCGAACGGATGGTAAAACTTCTTCATAAATCCAGTCTTGAAAATTTTCAGAAAATGGCATTTGTGAATTCATAATTAGTTAATATAAACCAAACCCATTAATACATTTTGGAGGATGAATATTTTTACACTGATATTGAAATTTTCATATTTTTTACAATACATTTCGTTAATATGTTGTTTTACATGATCTGAAGAACATTGTACCCTAATATATTACCAACTTGATTTGCATAAAACCATGGATTACTTTTCCATCAATGATTATTAAAACTTTCGTATCCATACATATAATTAATTTTAATATATTTTTTGAAAATGTTATATTTTTTCTTTATGAATGCAAAGTAAAACAATGTTATTTGTCCATTGTGAGAAAAATGAAAAAAAAATTCATAAGAAATTTGTGTGAATAAGCCTTCAAAAATGTGTTGCATCGATTGTATAAAAAAGAAACAAAAAGAATATAGAGAAAATGAATATGAACATATACAATAACTTATTAATAACTGACATAGGAAAACATTTCCTCGTGAATACTATAAAAAAGGAATTAAAAATTCTTCTAAATATGTAACTGTGACTTATCAAACAAAGAAGGAGAAAATAGTTTCCAATTATGAAATATATTAAGAGGATATTATCAAAAAGTTGCATTATTTTGTGGGAAAATTTGTAAGTATAACAGAAAAATGTCAAAAACTACCATATCATAAAAATATTAAAAATTGGTAAATTTTTTATTTTGCTATTATTATTCGGTTAATCTTCCATACAACTGTTTAATTCATGTAAGAGCTCAGTGTTACCATCTGTTATTTTATTTGACTTTAAATTATAATGACCATATGCTGATGTATAAATCTTGTAATATAATATACTTGTCATCATCAGAACTTAAAACTATTTTATTACATTTAACTGTATACATTCATGTTTACATGAATTAAATTTGTTTTTGTATATTGTTTTATTTTGTTAACCAAACAATTTTTATAATCAACATAACTAATTTCAGTTTTTATAACAGATTTTTTATCTCCTTTAGTATTTTTCTATTTTTTCTTATAAATATACATTTTCGATCTTAAACTAACATGCTCTAGTGTAATTTTTCCATGATAATCATGTTTCATTTTTCCTAACACTTCCTTGTTTACTGTGGATTTCCATAAACATTACCTTTTTGGAGTCAAATTCGTTTATTTTTATCAACGATCTCTATAAAAATCTTCAGTTCTTACCATATAAATAGAAGAATCTGTATCCATATAACATAAATTAACATTTTCGCCATATTTTCATTTCATTTCATAACATTATAATAAAAAGGATACATTTTAATTTTTGAAATACATAGAATGGTGATTCCAATATAAGTTGGTTTTCTGAATTTTAATATTTTTTTTCATATGAATGCAAAGAGATTTTTTGAAAATGTAATAGTTTGTACATAATTTGGTTTCGAATTATATTCATATACTTTTCTTATCTGTAATTATTTTAACATTTTGTCCATATTTAGTATGTTCCATTTTCTTATGAAATACTCAATTATTTATCAGTGTTTAGAAATCTTTTAAAATCATTCTTTGCTTTAGTTCTCAGTTCTGTATTAAAATCGATATAGTGTTTCAAACAATGTAATTTTTCAATTTTTGGAATTTTAACCTATAATTTATATGTTGTTTAAGATTTCTATAATGTAAAACATATTTTCCTTCATTATTTAATGTTGTTAGTAATTTATTTATTTCTTCCAGTGCTAATGGTAAGTCCTTATTTAAATCGTGAAATTATTTTGGTATTCCCTAAATTGACTTCCAGAATATAACCATATTACTTGTTTTCACTTATTGTAAAAAATTTTTCACCGTTAACATTTTGGGTTTAACCAACTGAAATGGCTAAATGATAAAATTTGGCACATTGCCCAGCCACATAAATTATTTGTGTCTAAATATGCAATATAATTTGATTTATTTTTCTGGCTCAAAATTATTCATTTATTATTTGATTTGTGGTATTTTTGAATTTTATGGGAAATTCCACCTCGAATCCTATCACAATCGTTTCACAAATAAACTTAAATTTTCTCTCATTTTTAACACAGGATGCAATGACACTCCAGGAGCTGTAAAATACCAAGATGGATCGAGTGTTAAAGATTTAATAAATGTATGTCTAACATTTTCAAAAATGTCCAGTGAAATGAAAACACCAGAATAATTATAAATACTTGTATATTCATCTAAATTTTTAATACTCAATTTTTCCCAAACTGTTTTTGCACAGTTATAATTTTCATCAGAAATATTTTCTTTAGTGTGTCTAGAGTAAAAACATTCTTTTCTAGGAAATTTTGTTTCTTGAAATTTTTCTTCAGAATCCAATTATATGTTAATACACTTCTTTTTATTAATAAATCTAATTGTTCACCTTTAAAATATATTGTGGTTTCTCTGAATTGTTCTTTTGTGAGATAAGATAATTTCTCAACATTCGAACTCATAAATTTAAGATTACCCATAAATCATAATGTTAAATCCAGCTTAACCAGATATATATTGTTGTTTATTATTTGGAACACCACCTTTTAAAAGACATTCGAAATGTGCATAAATTATAAAAGGTATTCATAATGAATTATTATTATTTTTAAATTTTATTTTCTGACATTTTATGTTTATCAATTTTTACTTATTTATGTTCACTACGACCATTTTCGAATTTGTCTATTTTTTTGAGAATAAAAAGATATTAAAAATGTATCACAGGAATAAATTTGATGTCCATTTTTAGTTGATTGTGAAGTAAGTAATCTAGTTTGATTTATTATCCAACAATAATGTGAATTATTTTTATCTCAGATTAAAAGAAGATTTACTTTTTCTGTGTATATTTTTTGTTTGGTAAGAGGATATACAATAAATTTTTATCATAAGAAGAAACATTAATTGGAAAATTTTACTTCATTTAAAATTTTGGAATATCTGTTAGCTGAAAGGGAAAATTAATTTTCTCTTTTTGAAAAATATCATCTAATTCTAATGCAGCATTTTTATAATTAATACTCCTTTCTACATGATCATTTGCTGGGTATAAATCTGATTTTATAGAATAAAGAAAAAATTTTAGACCTGTTTTTGTACATTACTTACATCTTTTTTATCTTTAATTTCTTTTGATAAATCGATATGTCTATTAACATTTAATTCTGAAGTATTTATATAAAATAAAGACCAACCAATTTTTTAATATACTTTTTAATATATGCTATGAGCAACTCCATACATCTTGAAACCTCAATTTTGTTTGAGATATGTTGAGAGAATAGCAGCCTGAGGACAGTTATACTGAAGCACCATTTCACAGAGTATCCTTTCATGTTTCAGGGGTATTATAATGCAACATAGATACTGATGACTGTTGAAAATGTTAGAGAGAAATGTAATTTTCACCACAAGAAGAAAGGCAGTTTGTGCAGTTAGCATATTCCATATCACTGTACCTTGTAACATGATTCTGTACCTCTTTTGAAGTCAGAGCACTGTGTTTGGGATTTGACTATGGTTTCAAGACTTATAATATTTCTTGCTTTGCAACCATCATATTTAGCTACAAGAAGCCATTTTTAGAGCAGTTGAGAAGGAAGCTCTGGTAAGATGACGTAATATGGTGTGAGGGACCGATAACAGATGGTTTGTTTGGTACACGTATCATGAAAAAGACCGCCTAATTTGTGGCCCTTCTCCTCAATTGGCTCCAGCGTTTGGAAGTTGTGCGCCAAAATGTTGATCTTCTATCATGAATATTTGCAAAATTAAACAGTGTATTTACTTGAATTTCTAATTAAAGCATCTCTCAATGGCGTGCTATCATTTCATTATTTCACAAGTATTAATAACCAGCAGAATAATGAACAACTGCAAAATGGAAAGGCAGATGAAGCACTTCAGTGATATTCAGATCGAGCCTAACTTGAATGGTGGGCAAAATGGTTCGGCTGTAAGATCAGAGCTGGTTTGGCAGTGTCAAAAGACAGACATGCAGTCTGTCACTGTCGGTGTCAGTTAAGAGTTTATTAGCAATGTATGATTATTTGGACATATAGTTGAGAACAGTGTGATACTAATTACAGAAATATGCAGTTCATTAATTTGTTGAAGAACAGAAATCATTTGTGACTCTGAAGTGGAATGTAACTGTGCAGTTTCTCCTATTCTGCTAATAAAAAGCGAGTGGCATCCTGTATAAACATACTGCTTAGAAATTTAATCATTTCTAAAACAAAAGTTCTTCACTAAGAGTTTCTTACAGCCTCCAGATAACGGATTCGTAACCTATGTGCTGTTCCCTGCACAGGGGACAACTACTGTAGAAGACTACAGGTTGATGAACATTTATTAGAACTTTCGCATTCCACTCAGGGTGGTGGAAGCAAATAGGCGCCTCGTGTGTCCTGCAATCTTAGTACAAATGAGATCAGGGAAACGTCATGTGTGGTAACACAGAGGAGGTATGAAGAGGAGAAGTATTTTTGAGGGAAGGGGTTTTATCAGCCACAAGTATAAATATCACCCACTATTACTCTTTTTTCTGTTGCCATGAACTTTATAAAATGTTTAATACACCATATTATACAACATCTCTCATATTACTTTATAAGATCTTAACAGTCGTTTATGTTACCTTTCTCTGGCTCTGTCGCCATATGCATCTTTTATCGTAATGCAAAATTAATCAGTGCACTGATTCGTGAGGCAGAACAACTAGATGACGATATTAAAAGGATACAAGTAGTAATCGATCAAATCCCAAAATATGCTAATGCTAGGATGGAACAGTTTGTTTTTGACTATATATACTTCTTCCTGATTTTGATTTTAGTGATACCTTCCTTAAAATAAATCGTTCGCAGTGGCTTGAAAAGAAATATTTTGCTAGTTGCAGCTTTCCATCTGAGAGAGGTGTCTAATTATTCGAAGATGGCATTAAATAATTAACTGAAAAACAAGTGTCAGAAGTAACATGTTCTTTAAGTTGTATTTGAGTGTTTCCCTAAGTTTCCAGGACATAAAAATGTTATCAAAGAATAAGAATTTTTAAAATAAATGTGATTTTCTCGTCACACTTGTTTAAGAAGAATTGTACATAGTAGCTATGAAATTGTGCTATTAAAGTTAATACAACAATATTGCTAATTAAGCTGAAAGTTAGCTACTTCAGAAGAACAGTGTTCAAGATAAAATATAAAGATAATTTTAAAAGATTTTTTTTCCAAGTATAGATATTAAGGAATATCACTCCCCATTTTAATATGCAGCCAGAATTCTTCACAACCAATTTTTTTGTGCAATTGAAACAAAGTAGTAGGTAGCATAAAAAATCATAACTGAAAAATAAAAGCCATTTAAAGTAGCCATCCTCAGCATAAACTCTCTTACAATGCGAGGACATTCAAAACATAGTTTGCTTTGGTATGTCAAGTTTTCATACTGTACGCGGTAGAACATACAGAGTGATCAAATGTACCTCGATGCCCCTATTTAATGCAGAATTGACCATTAGATGTCACAAGAGGCAAACGCACCAGTATAAAAGAAGATGTGGAGGGGGGTAATGTGTCATAAGTAGAGGAACTGTGATCACAGAACGGATCACTCAGGAGAGCTCAGTCACGTTGAACATGGGGTAGTCACTGGATGTCATATGAGTAACAAATCCATCAAGGACATTGCAAGACACCAGCCAAGCTCCGACGTACGTCACACAGACAGCTCTCGTGATCTCCTCTACTTATTAAAGTTGTTACACAGCATAACACTAATTATTTTAACTATTTAAATGATATCAAAATTGGTCTAAGCAACTGGCTTACGATGTCGGTATATCTACGTTTACAATACCTAACATGAAATGAGATAGAATTTCTAAACACTTAAATTAAATTCAGGGTCCAGTGGAATTATAGTCATTTCTTCTGTTGGTATTCACATGAGACCACAAGGTGCAGTAATTGGATGTCACAACATCTGGCGGAATAATAACACCATATACAAATAACGCTACAGTTAATTAGAACAATGTAAGAGAGGCAAGTCCATACTTCCAGTGGGTGTGCAAGTGGATAATACCGTACTGGATTTGAAAGACAGCCACAGCTTTTACCATTAGTAGCTAGTTGCATGAGTGGTTACACGAATCTGAGTACAAAGTTACATGTAGTCCCAGACATCATATTTTGCCCAAAAAAATCACTTGTGAGACACACCAACATTATACGTACGGAATGAAAATGACAATTTGAATACAACCCATGATCTGATAGCATCTGAGCTCGAAAACTCACTGAGCAGGGTGGTGCAGTGGTTAGCACACTGGACTTGCATTCAGGACAACGGTTCAAACCCGCATCTGTCCAAACTGATTCAGGTTTTCCGTGATTTCCCTGAACCGCTTATGACAAATTCCAGGACGGTTCCTTCGAAAAGGTCATGGCCGCTTTCCTTCTGCATCCTTCCCTAATGCGATTTTGTGCTCCGCTTCTAATGACCTCATCGTCGACGAGACGTTAGACACTAATCTCCTCCCTCCTCCCTCCTCCTCCTCCTCCTCCTCGAAAACCCACACCGCAGATACATCTTACCACCTGTGCGACAGGAACTGCCGCTGCAAGACGTGCGTTGCTACAACTGACGGAACTCCAAACATCCATCGTCCCTCGTTTCCGATGTCCTTCCCCCCCCCCCCCCCCCCCCCCCATAAGTTTATCATCACAAACTTTTCCAATTCTGGAGGAGCACGAAAGGTGCTAAATAAAAGAGAAGACCCGCCTGTGGGATACCTACACTTCAGAGTTCGGTGTTATAATTTCGAGCTTGATCAATGTGAGGATTAGCTCCAAAGCTTCTGTCCAATGGAATGTCTAATAACAAAATTATTGAAATGAACAAATGTGGTCTGTTCCTGCATACAGAGAAATGGGCGCTCAAATCTTTTCCCAGGTTTGTTCCCAGACGAACAACTTGTGTCCCCACAAACGAGGAAAAAAAACAAAAAAAAAACAAAAAAACAAAACGGAGCTCAAAGTGGCGTCTGATTCTCACCCAACATGGACAGTTGCTATCGCAGAGAAAATATTTTCAACCACCACTCTGAGAAGGTGCCGAAAAACTGCTTTCGTGATTTCTGTCGCCGGAGTGCGTCCGCTGAAAAAGATTATGTGGCTTGGCCGAAACACAACCTCTACGTTTCATGACAGAACCCCATATCCACATGCACTATCTTGCACAAGCGAGGTGTCCCATTAACAACGTCATCGCAGCGCCGACTGATGCAGCGCTTTGTCGCAGGGGTTGACGCTATCAAGGTGAAGAATCCCTACTGTGCAAGGAATCTCCCCTTGAGAACGGTCGCCCCTTTCCATATGTTCCCGCAGGTCACACAGAACAACGAAACTAGCACACAGGTGGCATACAGTATACGCACTTGAATATAAAGAAATTAAAAGGAACAGACGAAGTGAAATTTTGGATGGATCACTTAACAGCTCACTGACCCCCGTGACTCAGTTTAACACCACACACATGGTACACATAGTCGACGGGGCGTTAAACGCTGATCTCCTCCCTCTCTCCTCCTGCCCCTCGAAATGAGAGAACCCAGCTTTTGGTTGACACATTTCAACATTTCAACCCGTCTAAAGCTGCCCAAGTCGACTGTTAGTGATGTGACTGTGAATCGGAAACGCGAAGGAAAAACGACAGTTAAACCGAGATCAAGCAGACCTCATTACTAATGGACAGTTACCGAGGATGCCATTTTCATTGACTTCCGGAAGGCGCTCGATACAGTTTCGCACTGTCGCCTGATAAAGTAAGAGCCTACGGAATATCAGACCAGCTGTGTGGCTGGATTGAAGAGTTTTTAGCAAACAGGACACAGCATGTTGTTCTCAGTGGAGAGACGTCTACAGACGTTAAAGTAACCTCTGGCGTGCCACAGGGGAGTGTTGTGGGACCATTGCTTTTCACAATATATATAAATGACCTAGAAGATAGTGTCGGAAGTTCCATGCGGCTTTTCGCGGATGATGCTGTAGTATAAAGAGAAGTTGCAGCATTAGAAAACTGCAGCGAAATGCAGGAAGATTTGCAGCGGATAGGCTCGCTTCTTGGTGCAGGAAGTGGCAACTGACCCTTAACATAGACAAATGTAATGTATTGCGAATACATAGAAAGAAGGATCCTTTATTGTATGATTATATGATAGCGGAACAAACACTGGTAGCAGTTACGTCTGTAAAATATCTGGGAGTATGCGTGCGGAACGATTTGAAGTGGAAATATCATATAAAATTAATTGTTGGTAAGGCGGGTGCCAGGTTGAGATTCTTTGGGAGAATCCTTAGAAAATGTAGTCCATCAACAGAGGAGGTTCGACCTAATGAGTATTGCTCATCAGTGTGGGATCCATACCAGGTCGGGTTGACAGAGGAGATAGAGAAGATCCAAAGAAGAGCGGCGCGTTTCGTCACAGGGTTATCTGGTAACCGTGATAGCATTACGGAGATGTTTAGCAAAGTGGCAGACTCTGCAAGAGAGGCGCTCTGCATCGCGGTGTAGCTTTCTGGCCAGGTTTCGAGAGGGTGCGTTTCTGGATGAGGTATCGAATGTATTGCTTCCCCCTACTTATACCTCCCGAGGAGATCACGAATGTAAAATTAGAGAGATTCGAGCGCGCGCGGAAGCTTTCCAGCAGTCGTTCTTCCCGCGAACCATACGCGACTGGAACAGGAAAGGGAGGTAATAACAGTGGCACGTAAAGTGCCCTCCGCCACACATCGTTAGGTGACTTGCCAAGTATAAATGTAGATGTAGGATCATTGCGGAGGATAACCGTGAAATGTTTCATGAAATTAGTAGAAGGAATCATTCGTGAAGTCGAAAGTGCTGTCAGCACACCAACTGGAACAATTATTGCGTGGAATTAAAAGGAAGTGAGTACAGTGGCCGAGCAACTCCTCTCAAGGGAAATTATCCAAGGCACCGCCTTCAGATTTAGTGGTAAGATGGCCCAGTGAATAGCCCACCAAAAACTGTACACATATCAATTATAGAAATGTGAAGAAGCACACTGAACTCTGACAAAAGATAAAAACCCGAAACAGTGAACGGTCCAGTTGAAGCTGTGAAATATAGAGTTAATTTCAATAGCTGCGGGGTCGTGGTGATGTGGTCACGGTGCTGGACTGGGAAGCGGGAGTTGCGAGTTCAAAATCCCGTACAGATTTTTTTTTTTTTTTTTTTTTTTGCAAAATTATGAACTGTTCGTCCAGTTATTGACGTGTTTGTTCGCTGTATTGAAATTAGTGTCTGTCCGTGGTACAACATCCGTCTGCAACTGCGAGATCTAAGAAAGGGAGCTACAGATGTACGTACAGGGTACCTCCTGTTTGTTCTACACAAGAACCTCATGTTGCGACTCTTGCATTCCATTTTGGGAGTTTTGACTCTCTAATTCCTTTGTTGTAATATAATTCACGCTCGTTTATTTATTGTTTGCATTCCTGCGAGAGGTTCATGCGACATCTCGCCTACTCTCACTGTTCTCCACATTAACTCGCGATGATAATATATTATTATTACATGACTCATACTCTGTAACCAATATACAGTACGACAATTGGTAAAACTACAAAAGGAGAACAGACACGTCATGACCGGACGGAAAGTTCATAATTTTGTGGAAAAAAAATGGGGCACGATGGAGAGTTGAACACGAAACTCCCGCTTTGCAGTCCAACACCGTGAGCGCACAGCCACGGCGCCGTAATTCTAGCAAAGCGCTGGATGTTGCACATCTTGAGCTTGCACCGTTTACTGCTTCTATTTTGCTTGTTTGTTCACAGTTCAGTACTCCTACTTTCTGTTTTTTATGCTTCATCTGTATTCAATCTGACGGGAGTGCGATGAGGAGTTTCGCTTGTCAGGACCCATACATTTCTGAAGTTGGTGCTAAGGGACACTCGAGTTCGCGCAGAGAACGACACCACTGGACACGCATGACTGGAGACTAACGATCCAGTGAAAGGATTTGGGCTCGGCGAATGCCTGGAGAACATTACCTGCCATCGTATGTGGTACCAATAATGAAGTACGCAGGAGGTCGTTTCATGCTATGGGGGTGTTCTCCGTGGTTAGGATGTGGCCACCTTATAACGCTAAACAAAACTCTAAATGCGGAAGGATATGATTACATTTTACAGCATTGTGTACTGCGTACAGTAGAGGAACAGTTTGCAGACGATGACTGTATCAGCGTGGCATTGCACCCTGTCTGAGCTGTGGTGGGTTCTGAGAGAGCGAACGCGCGATCCTACTGGTGACACTTGTGCGCGCGTTCCATCGACTCTGGCCTTCGTAGTGTCATCTTTGCCTTGTTATGCTTTGCCTCTGAGGCGGTGTGGCCGTGAGTGGTGGGTGGGACACGGGGTTGGGCGGGTGTGCCTGAGAACTCGGCGTCCTGGTGATTGCTGCGAGTTGAAACCTTTGGCCGTTGGGTTATGGGGACCTGCGTTTTCTTGTGGCGTTGAACGTTGCTATCGGCGAGTTTAGCTGGCAAATAGCGGCTCTCGTCGCGTGAGACCTGGTTACGAAGTGAATCAGTCAGTTGTGGTGTGCTAAATACGCCGAGATGTAAGGACAACTTGTTAGCAGCTACTAGCAGGAGAGCAGTATTTGAGGCACCTAGGCTGGACTCCTGATGCTGTTGGCCTCTTTGGCATTTATTTGAAATTATGTATGAAGACTGTTCTTTAAGTACTGTACTTAAAGATTGATTATTCTACCCTGGTATGCTGGCCAGGTATCCGGTTCCTTTATGCCTTTCAGTGATGCCTTTTGGGGTTGTGTGTGTCAATCTGGATGTTTCTGTAAGTGTCAAGCTATACTCTGTTCATCATAAGAATAAACCTGATGTAAACATTACACCATGTATTCTTCTGTTTTTGCCTGAATCTCATTGGATTTCGCTTCACGTGGAGCGGAAGCCAAGCTGTACCAGTTCAGTGAAGTACTACCATAAGGATACGTTTTATGCTGTTTTACCCGCACATAGACAGAGATAATGCGGGACAACAGCTTTATCGGCGCATTAAACTTTGACAGCACTGGCCACCCAGCGGTCCACATAACCGGCAACGGTCTGAGCAGTTGCAGTTCAGAAGTAAAAAGAGACGAGCAAAGAAACACTGAAGATTCGAATGTCATTTAATTTTTAAAAAACTCCAGCACCACCGCTCGCTTCTTAGGTGACCAAATGATAAGCATAAAACTCTCTCGTTCCCACCTTACATACTATTGTAATTTCAAAAAAGAGTGATGAAAATTACTAACTTAAATACAGGGTAATTTTTCTGAGCGAGCTACGTGTAATGCGAAAGCGTACTGCAGGGATTTCACTGTACTGTTGAATACTGAAGCCAATGAAGGTATTAATCACAATCAGTCGTCAGGTAATTTCTTAGCTGAAACTTCCTGGCAGATTAAAACTGTGTGCTGGACCGAGACTCGAACTCGGGACCTTTGCCTTTCGCGGGTAAGTGCTCTACCAACTGAGCTAGCCAAGCACGACTCACGACCCATCCTCACAGCATTAATTCCGTCAGTACCTCGTCTCCTATCTTCCGAACTTCACAGAAGCTCTTCTGCGAACCTAGCAGATCTAGCACTCCTGGAAGAAAGGATATTTAATCTGCCAAAAGTTTCATATCAGCGCACACTCCGCTGCAGAGCGAAAATCTCATTCGCTGTCGCTAAGCCACATCTCCTCAATATCCTTTCTTCCAGGAATGCAAGTTCTGCAAGGTTCGCAGAAGAGTTTCTTTGAAGTCAGGAAGGTAGGAGACGAGGTACTGGCAGAATTAAAGCTGTGAGGACGGGTCGTGAGTCGTGCTTGGGTAGCTCAGTTGGTAGAGCACTTACCTGCTAAAGGCAAAGGTCCGGAGTTCGCGTCTCGGTCCAGTACACAGGTTTAATCCACCAGGAAGTTTCAAATCAGCGCACACTCCGCTGCAGAGTGAAAATCTCATACTGGAGTGTCTTAGCTCCTTCCTCATCCGAATCCGAGAAATAAGTTTCAGTTCTGTAAGTGTCATTTGCTATGTTGATAACGAGTCGACCAACAACAGAATCGACGAAGCCGCCCAGGCGCCGCATTTTCCCCTCTACTTTTGTGATGTGCAGTTCTACATCCCGCCAGTGCCCGGTAGTGACATGTGGAAAAGCTGAGTGCGTCAATTCCATTAGGTCTGGTAGCTTAATAGTCATGTTATTCCTCGGTCCAAATTTCAAATGGGTCAAATGGCTCTGAGCACTGTGGGACTTAACTTCTAAGGTCATCAGTTCCCTAGGCTTAGAACTACTTAAACAACCTAAGGACATCACGCACATCCATGGCCGAGGCAGGATTCGAACCTGCTACCGTAGCGGTCGCGCGGTTCCAGGCTGAAGCACCTAGAACCGCTCGGCCACACCGGCCGGCTATTCCTCGGTCCAGGTCGCTTAGGTTGGCTCCAGGTCAGTTCTGTTGGGTACAGTGGAAAAATGTAAAAATGCATTTGTATGGTGAGCTCGATGCTGTGAAAACGATTGTTTTTCTTGTTTGTACGACACTTAACTATATCTGAGGTATAAAACAATGGACACAGTCCAAAAAAAGAGTATTAGCTTTTTCACTTTTGCCTTAAAAATTACATTGTTATGTTTTCTTAATTTCAGCAACCTTTATTTAACAATACTTCATAAAATATCGATAATTACGAATTTATATTTGAAATTAAAACAGGAGTTTCGCGTGCTATATGAAATTGGAAAGAAGAAGACGTGCGTTATTCATAAAAAAGTGATGATGAATTTTACAACTGCGAGATGTAGGTATTTCAAATTGAACGAAAAGAAAAAGTAACTCACGAGTCTTGAACCAACGACCCATAGTCTGCAGAAGATTATCAGTCTATAACGCTACCAATGGCGCTATTGTCGGTAAGTCTGTAAATTGTATCTAATACAGTGCCTTGGGAAACTTCAAAGCCGATTATCTCTGTAAGTTTATGAAGAACATTGAGAACAACCTATTTCTCGGCACTTTCGAACCGTGTTCCACACACGTGTTTCACTACGGAACAGCGAGCAGCCTCAGCCGTCGTCATACTGTATATTAACAGCACGATAATCGGAGCACAACAGCGCAGAGGCTGTGACTGTACACGATTTTTAAAATAAAAGCTACGTAGCACAAATGTCATTAAGAAATACGTCGATGGTTGTATATATATTTGAATATCCTGAAGCTTCATTTATCGTAACTTAGTAATAATATATCTCATACATACGTAGGACCTACTTCCAGGAGCGAAACAACCCAATGTACGTGTGCTAAGGCTTCTGACCAATCACTGCGTTTGTGTTTGCTTACATTAAGTTTATTCTTGTGATGAAAGGAGTATAATATTTGCAATTTTTAGTATGGTGCTTGAAATCGTTGATGTTATCATTGATTAAACGTAATTTCTATTTATTGTAGGCCTTATGGTCCTTCCTGTGGCGTGTTATTGGATTTGGCCTGCAAGTAAAGTTTTGTGCGCTCAGCCTAAAAGGTACACACCTATAGGTCATGTGTAAGTGCGTGTTTGTATTTGCACACTCTCTTACTCCATGCAGAGGAACACTACGGCTTATAGGTGTACATTTTAACCTGCCATCTGCCGGTCCCTAATAGGGCCCCAGTAGAGGTATACCTTGACTTACGTAATCTCGTTTGAATAATTATGTAATTATTTTTTAATAGCCGGCCGCGGTGGTCTCGCGGTTCTAGGCGCGCAGTCCGTAACCGTGCGACTGCAACGGTCGCAGGTTCGAATCCTGCCTCGGGCATGGATGTGTGTGATGTCCTTAGGTTAGTTAGGTTTAAGTAGTTCTAAGTTCTAGGGGACTGATAACCACAGCAGTTGAGTCCCATAGTGCTCAGAGCCATTTGAACCATTTTTTTATTTTTTAATGGCTTTGTACATTGTTTCTTGGTATTGCTAGGAAGGTTAATTTACAATGTTATGAGTGGAGCGTTCCCGTACTCAAGTATTAATAATTGGTTTCGTTGAAAATAATATTTAATTGGCCGCTTAAGTGTTGCTGTGTATGCTAATTACTATCAAACTTGTCTGTTGTTTGTTGTTTAGAATGTGTTGAAAGCCTTGTATAGGCAGCGGTTGATGCGTTGCTGTTCTATAGGTCCGGGGCAGAGACCGTTTACCCCTTCTGCTTCGGCGGCTTTCCCTCATCGCACGGGGCGTAGGTGTTGCGGATCCCCCGTTCCAGCCTCAACTTGACTAGCTTATTGTCATTCTTTTGGTATCGCGTCGCGGGAATTAATTTACTGAGTGTTTCTATTATCGTAAGGTCCTTGTGGGAAGGTAATGAAACCTGTTGAGCAAACTGAGCACTGAATTTCTTGATTTCTTTCAAAAAAAAAAAAAAAAAAAAAAAAAAAGGGTTCAGTTGTCATTGTCATTTTAATTGTGTTTTAGGGACCCGGTAGTTTATTTAAGTACTCAACTTGATGTGTAACAGGCTTGTGGAAAATCAGTGACGTACTACTGTTCCCTTCGGTTTTACACGTGGGTAGCATTTTCCCAGATTGGCCATGCCTTTTCTATGTGAGAGAAGAACAACCAGTGGAGGTGTATGCATTTTAATGTTTTTTATTTCACGTTCGTTGAACTTACATCCAAGTCCCGTCGTGGTATTAGCTCTCAGTTGTGACGCTAGTCACATGGACAGATTGCCGCCAAAGGTTTATTAAATGATTTAACTGTTTGTAATCGGGCTACCATTCCGTTGCACAATTGACATGTTGTCTTTCACGAAGAATTTGTAATTTTATGTGTAATGCAAATGCCCTTATGCACTGTGATTTCAATTTCAAAATCTTAACTATCTGCATGTATTTGGCAAGAATCTTGGCAACCGTTAGTTGGCTTTTGACAGAATTGTTATTAAATACACTGAAGAGAAAAAGAAACTGGTATACTTGCCTAAAATGGAGAAGTGCAGCAGCACGACGTGGCATGGACTCGACTAATGTCTGAAGTAGCGCTGGAGGGAACTGACACCATGAATCCTGCTGGGCTGTCTATAAATCCGTAAGAGTACGAGGCGGTGGAGATCCCTTCTGAACAGCACATTGTAAGGCATTCCAATTATGCTCAGTAACGATCATGTTTGGGGTCCAGAATGAGATTTTCACTCTGTAGTGAAGTGTGCGCTGATATGAAACTTCCTGGCAGATTAAAACTGTGTCCCAGACCGAGACTCGAACTCGGGACCCGAGTTCGAGTCTCGGTCCAGCACACAGTTTTAATCTGCCAGGAAGTTTCATGTTTGGGGTGTTTGGTGGCCAGTGGAAGTGTTTAAACTCAGAAGAGTGTTTCTGGAGAAAATGTGTAGCAATTCTGGACGTGTGGGGTGTCGCATTGTACTGTTGGAATTGCCCAAGTCTGTCGGAATGCACAATGGACATGAATGGACACGCAGTACATTTACGCACGTGTCACCCGTCAGGGTCGTATCTAGACGTATCAGGGGTCCCACATCACTCCAACTGAATACGCCCCACACCATTATAGAGCCTCCATCAGCTAGAACAGTCCCCTGCTGACATGCAGGGTCCATGGATTCATGAGGTTGTCTCCATACCCGTACATGTCCATCAGCTCGATACAATTTGAAACGAGACTCGTCTGACCGGCCAACACGTTTTTAGTCATCAACAATCGAAAGTCGGTGTTGACGGCCCCAGGTGAGGCGTAAAGCTTTGTGTCATGCAGTCATCAAGGGTACACAGGTGGGCGTCCGGCTCCGAAAGCCCATATCGTTGATGTTTCATTGAATGGTTCGCACGCTGACACTTGTTGATGGCCCAGCACTGAAATCTGCGATTTGGGGAAGGGTTGCACTTCTGTCACGCTGAACGCCTGATACCTCTTCAGTCGTCGCTGGCCCCGTTGTTGCAGGATCTTTTTCCGGCCTCATCGATGTCGGAGATTTCATGTTTTACCGGATTCCCGAAATTCAAGGCACACATGTAAAATAGTCGTACGGGAAGATTCTCACTTCACCGTCACCTCGGAGATACTGTGTTCCATATCTGGTGCGATGACTATAACACCACGTTCAGACTCACTTAAATCTTGATAATGTGCCACTGTAGCAGCAGTAATCGATCTCACAACTGCGCCAGACACTAATTGTCTTATATATGCGTTGCCAACCGCAGCGCCGTATTCTGCCGGTTTTCATATCTGCATTTGAATACGGCTGCCTTTACCAATTTCTTTGGCGCCTCAGCGTAAAAGTATTTTATAATTAATCGAAACCCTCAGCTGCCAACAGGTGTTGTTAATATACCTCAATGGGAACAGCTAGAAATGTGTGCCCCGACAGGGACTTGAACCCGGGATCTCCTGCTTACATGGCAGACGCTCTATCCATCTGAGCCACCGAGAGCACAGAGGATAGGGCGACTGCACGGACTTATCCCTTGCACGCTTCTCGTGAGGCCCACATTCCCAACTGTCCACAACGTACATTCGTAATGTTCCTAAAGAATCTTACCGGCAGATTAAAACTGTGTGCCCGACCGAGACTCGAACTCGGGACCTTTGCCTTTCGCGGGCAAGTGCTCTACCAACTGAGCTACCGAAGCAAGACTCACGCCCGGTCTCACAGCTTTACTTCTGCCAGTATCTCGTCTCCTACCTTCCAAACTTTACAGAAGCTCTCGTGCAAACCTTGCAGAACTAGCACTCCTGAAAGAAAGGATACTGCGGAGACATGGCTTAGCCACAGCCTTGGGGATGTTTCCAGAATGAGATTTTCACTCTGCAGCGGAGTGTGCGCTGATATGAAACTTCCTGGCAGATTAAAACTATGTGCCCGACCGAGACTCGAACTTGGGACCTTTGCCTTTCGCGGGCAAGTGCTCTACCAACTGAGCTACCGAAGCACGACTCACGCCCGGTCTCACAGCTTTACTTCTGCCAGTATCTCGTCTCCTACCTTCCAAACTTTACAGAAGCTCTCGTGCGAACCGTGCAGAACTAGCACTCCTGAAAGAAAGGATACTACGGAGACATGGCTTAGCCACAGCCTTGGGGATGTTTCCAGAAGGAGATTTTCACTCTGCAGCGGAGTGCGCGCTGATATGAAACTTCCTGGCAGATTAAAACTGGCAGATTCTGGAAACATCCCCAAGGCTGTGGCTAAGCCATGTCTCCGCAGTATCCTTTCTTTCAGGAGTGCTAGTTCTGCAAGGTTCGCAGGAGAGCTTCTGTAAAGTTTGGAAGGTAGGAGACGAGATACTGGCAGAAGTAAAGCTGTGAGACCGGGCGTGAGTCGTGCTTCTGTAGCTCAGTTGGTAGAGCACTTGCCCGCGAAAGGCAAAGGTCCCGAGTTCGAGTCTCGGTCGGGCACACAGTTATAATCTGCCAGGAAGTTTCATATCAGCGCACACTCCGCTGCAGAGTGAAAATCTCATTCCTAAAGAATATTTGCCCATTCACTCATTACTCGCGCCATCTAAGATGACGATTCCCGTAAGAGTTCGGGCAAAGTGAGCGCATTCGCACAGAATAAGTTCAATGGTCGGGGAGCCGTAAACTGTATGAAGATAGTAACTGTTCCGAAAGAACAGATACCAATGATGACCATGCAGCTTCTCTAGAAAGAAATGATAATTAATCGAAACCCTCAGCTGCCAGTGTTGATATACCTCAATGGGGACAGCTGAATATATATCAACAACACCTGTTGGCAGCTGAGGGTTTCGATTAATTATCATTTCTTTCTAGAGAAGCTGCATGGTCATCATTGGCATCAGTTCTTTCGGAACAGTTACTAGTTACTATCTTCATATAGTAAAAGCATTTGTTTGGGAACGATAAATGGCGCATCAATTTTGGCCATCCTTCCACGTGTTTTTCTTAAATTAAATCCCATCCTTGTCAAAAATCAAATGTTCAATTGTGTGTGAAATCTTATGAGACTTAACTGCTAAGGTCATCAGTCCCTGAGCCTGCACACTACTTAACCTAAATTAACCTAAGGACACACACACACACACACACATGACCGAGGGAGGACTCGACATCCGCCGGGACCAGCCGCACAGTCCATGACTGCAGCGCCCAGACCACTCGGCTAATCCCGCGCGGCCCGATCCTTGTCCTGGGTCTCGCTGTCATAAAGCAGTATCTGCGAGACAGTGGTTTGTGCACAGTAACATTCCTTAAATGGACTAGCCTGCCTGGAGTAGCCTGTGGGACGAGCTAGAACTTCGGTTTTGCTCCAGACCATAACGCTCAACATCATTACCTTTCCCGTCCTCGGGCTCTGAGCACTTTGGGACTTAACATCTGAGGTCATCAGTCCACTAGACTTAGAACTACTTAAACCTAACACACATCCATGCCCGAGGCAGGATTCGAACCTGCGACCGTAGCAGCAGCGCGATTCCGGACTGAAGCGCCTAGAACCGCTCGGCCACAACGGCCGGCTCCGTCCTCGGCTCTTGCTGAAGAGTGGGCTGGCTTTCCGCCACAGACATTCACACACCTCATTAAGGGAATGTTTACCCAGCAGAGCTGAGACCGTCATAAGGGCCAAGTGTGGACACACGCCACAACAGGTGTCCTAGATACTTTTGATCAATGAAAGCCGGCACCGACCGTGAAAGCCGAGCAAGTAACGGTGTTCTGCGAGCAGCTACTGACCGAGCAGCGGCAGGGAGAGGAGCGCCCAGGCGGTGCCAACGGCCAGGTAGGCGATGCTCACCACCGAGGTCGTCCTCACGAGTTCCGACTGCGCCGTGGGCCACGTCGCGTTCAGCTCGTCTGGCAGCTGCCCGCACTCTGGGTCTGCAAACGAAGAATTGCACTCGTCACAAACGCTATTCACAAACAACAGGCTCAGAAAAAAGAGCTGAATATTTACGTACTGAAGGAGAAACAGTTTTTAGGAAAGAACACTTTAAAAATAATTGAACACCAACGAAACTTTAACCAGAAAACATACTTTGAGAAAGCCGTCGCTGCTGGAAGAAGAGCAGAACATGTAATATAAGATATAGAATATCCATATCATATGGTGCTAATGGTGTGCGTATGGGCATCCGCACAAATTTATCGGAGAGGGGGTAAAAATTTAAAATCGCCACGTTTTTATGTAACTGAATCGGCGAGTTTCAAAACGTGTCATGTCCACAGAACTACACTCCTGGAAATGGAAAAAAGAACACATTGACACCGGTGTGTCAGACCCACCATTCTTGCTCCGGACACTGCGAGAGGGCTGTACAAGCAATGATCACACGCACGGCACAGCGGACACACCAGGAACCGCGGTGTTGGCCGTCGAATGGCGCTAGCTGCGCAGCATTTGTGCATCGCCGCCGTCAGTGTCAGCCAGTTTGCCGTGGCATACGGAGCTCCATCGCAGTCTTTAACACTGGTAGCATGCCGCGACAGCGTGGACGTGAACCGTATGTGCAGTTGACGGACTTTGAGCGAGGGCGTATAGTGGGCATACGGGAGGCCGGGTGGACGTACCGCCGAATTGCTCAACACGTGGGGCGTGAGGTCTCCACAGTACATCGATGTTGTCGCCAGTGGTCGGCGGAAGGTGCACGTGCCCGTCGACCTGGGACCGGACCGCAGCGACGCACGGATGCACGCCAAGACCGTAGGATCCTACGCAGTGCCGTAGGGGACCGCACCGCCACTTCCCAGCAAATTAGGGACACTGTTGCTCCTGGGGTATCGGCGAGGACCATTCGCAACCGTCTCCATGAAGCTGGGCTACGGTCCCGCACACCGTTAGGCCGTCTTCCGCTCACGCCCCAACATCGTGCAGCCCGCCTCCAGTGGTGTCGCGACAGGCGTGAATGGAGGGACGAATGGAGACGTGTCGTCTTCAGCGATGAGAGTCGCTTCTGCCTTGGTGCCAATGATGGTCGTATGCGTGTTTGGCGCCGTGCAGGTGAGCGCCACAATCAGGACTGCATACGACCGAGGCACACAGGGCCAACACCCGGCATCATGGTGTGGGGAGCGATCTCCTACACTGGCCGTACACCACTGGTGATCGTCGAGGGGACACTGAATAGTGCACGGTACATCCAAACCGTCATCGAACCCATCGTTCTACCATTCCTAGACCGGCAAGGGAACTTGCTGTTCCCACAGGACAATGCACGTCCGCATGTATCCCGTGCCACCCAACGTGCTCTAGAAGGTGTAAGTCAACTACCCTGGCCAGCAAGATCTCCGGATCTGTCCCCCATTGAGCATGTTTGGGACTGGATGAAGCGTCGTCTCACGCGGTCTGCACGTCCAGCACGAACGCTGGTCCAACTGAGGCGCCAGGTGGAAATGGCATGGCAAGCCATTCCACAGGACTACATCCAGCATCTCTACGATCGTCTCCATGGGAGAATAGCAGCCTGCATTGTTGCGAAAGGTGGATATACACTGTACTAGTGCCGACATTGTGCATGCTCTGTTGCCTGTGTCTATGTGCCTGTGGTTCTGTCAGTGTGATCATGTGATGTATCTGACCCCAGGAATGTGTCAATAAAGTTTCCCCTTCCTGGGACAATGAATTCACGGTGTTCTTATTTCAATTTCCAGGAGTGTAATTCTGACATTAAGTATAAAAAACCAGTCGTATCTCAACCGATTGATAACTAATTATTTAATGAATGCTGGCGATGTTGCCCGCATCTCGTGGTCGTGCGGTAGCGTTCTCGCTTCCCACGCCCGGGTTCCCGGGTTCGATTCCCGGCGGGGTCAGGGATTTTCTCTGCCTTGTGATGGCTGGGTGTTGTGTGATGTCCTTTGGTTAGTTAGGTTTAAGTAGTTCTAAGTTCTAGGGGACTGATGACCATCGATGTTAAGTCCCATAGTGCTCAGAGCCATTTGAGCCATTTTTGCTGGCGATGTTGTAAAATTCCTGAGGACTGAAAATCAGCCGAAGTTAATTTCTATTTTTAAAAAAAGAGCCGAAGAAATGTATTACAGGGGTATACGTCTCACGCATGCAGCTTATAAAGCTTACTAAAAAATGATAAAGTCACTTTAAAGTAATAACATACACGTTTCGGACAAGTGCAAAGGAAGGTCGTGCAGCGATAATGTTTTTGGCATCAAAATGATTCAAATGGATCTGAGCACTGTGGGACTTAACAGCTGAGGTCATCAGAAATAAGATGTTTCAACACGCGATCTTGGCTGCAAGAATTCTTATTTGTCATCAAATATCAGACAGCGCCCATCAACTTGTGCAACTTACATAAGTGTGTGGTAGTTCTGTAATGAAGTAAAAACCCGTATCCAGATTCCAGTACGGGCTAGTGCCCCTCCCTATTCTGGACGCCATGGGGTGCAAAGTAAGAGGAGAAGGGGGGGGGGGGGGGAATTGTGAGTTAACACACAGTAGCCAGGAGTCGTGTACCACGTGACGCACCTGCCAATAACCATTTAGCTTTGATTTTCATGTTAGTTTAGGTGCGGTAAAGGTGTTTAAACAATGAAGTGTTTAAGTAAACCAGTCGTCAGTCCAAAGATTATTTTGAATACCGTAATACTTCACTAGACTTGGTATTGTTCAAAAATGTGTGTGAATTCTAAGGGATCAAAGTGCTGAGGTCATCGGTCCCTAGCCTTACACACTACTTAAACTAACTTATGCTAAGAACAGCACACACAACCATGCCCGAGGGAGGACTCGAACCTCCGGCGGAAAGGGCTGCGCAATCTGTGACACAGCGCCTCAAACCGCGCCGCCACTCCGCGCGGCACTTGGTCTTGTTGGAGGCGGTATGTCAGCAAGTAATAGGCTACCTACAGTTACGAAACATGGTGCAAATCCGTATTTCATACTTCAAGAAACGTTGCATAGTTGAAAGAAGAGATAAATGACAAAGATAAATACTGTGATTGACAAAACATCGAATCCGAAACCTTTGAATTTGTAAAAGTAACTCCATCTTGTGATTATGGAGTGTGGGACGGGCTGATCTACGAATCCTAAAAATAGTTTTGCAACAGACGTTACTTTTATAGTTTTTCATTTACATGTGTAAAAATCACACACTGCTCGTGAAATCTTCTACGGAAACAAGGCGCAGGTATTGGTCCCCTGTTATACACTTGTACGACTGCATGCATCTTGTCGTTTAAGTTATAGAGCATGAAGATGACTCTATTGCGGAGTCGAAACTGGTATCTGAATAAAAACCTGTAAACGTAACTGCTGTCGGAATATTATTTTTACAATTCTTTGAATTTGTAGTCTGCTACTTTACCAAGGAACAACCGAACCTTTTATGGATGGCATAAAGCAAACACGACTAGTATTATGTTCAAAAGCACCGGTGATAATTTTCCGTACTTATAACTTTTTCTGCAGCTCTGTCTGCTCAAGATACATCGGAGCACCTAATTGCAGACCATTACAGCATTTCAGAGCATGTACGAATAAACATAATTTGTGAAAGTGGGTGGTGAAAGACTGACCGTCTGAGGTCTAGAAAATAAAGGAGACAAGCTTGTAGCTCATCTTCTACCCCCTACATCGACGGTGCTATTCGCAGATGGAGTTTTGAGGTGAAGTGTGGAGATATAGCTATCTGGAGGTATTATAAGCAGTTATTTATACTGACATGGTTAGAATTATTTCAAGAAAATAGCTTGGATTTAGTGAACTGATTAAAATATGTTATTAAGTTAAAAGCTGAAGGGCAGAAAAATAATACCACCGGTTTTACAGGTACAAGCCGACACAGAATACACATAAAAAAGAGAAACAAGAAATATATTCTAAAACTGAAAAACTTATGTACACAGTGCTCAAGAGCAAAGTTTAGTTTTATGGCCACATCAGAAGAATGAACGATTCCCAATGGATGAAAAGTGTCTTCAACATATTAGTTCGTAGACTACCAGGACCAGTGTCGTTTGGAATAAAATAATTTTCGATACTAGACAGCGTTATTGTAAAACAATGAAGAAACTAATCAACTGCTACGGCCCTCTTCAGGGCGATTAACTGCTGTCTGCCTGCTGTCTTCAACATTTTCGCCTCGAAACAGGAATATAAGAATACTGTGGTACATGAATTTCAAAGGAGAGGTACAGGAAATGGATACCAAACCGGAAGACGTGGAAAACGAAATCATTTTCAGAACAGCTGTGGTGGCGTTTGGGGACGTTCCGAGACGATGTAATACTAGCACCTTCGTACCGATGTGTATTTTATTTTAATTTTTTTATGAGAAGATAAAACGTCGACGAAGGAGAAGCACATTGCAATAACGATACCAAGAGAATGATGAGAATATATACAGCTGTTTGACGCAGAAATGATGCGTTGAATTAAGGGCAATTTCTCTTGCTGTCTAACAGACTTTACCTGCGTCAGAGACAAGAGGACGTCGCCGGTAAGCGGCAACATGGTGATGCAAAACAATGGTATTGTTGACTTCCAGTGCAAATAAATGATTTGCTTGATAATACTAATGATGATGGTAATGATGATGATGATCACGATTATTATCGGAAGTTGTTAAAAGCATGGATCTCAGGCTCGACTTACAGGTATAAATAGTGAAATGCATGAACGACAGCGCGCTTATGGAGTGCGATCGTTGCATCACCAAACCGTCTACTTTCAGCATATTTAAAAGGCTGTAAATTATACCGAGTGATAAATCTTTAGTAATTAACAGGGATAGCTCAATGGTACTAAATAAGAACATGTTTAAGACAAAATTAATTATTATTTCACAATAAAATACAGAGCTCGTTTAATAAATGGCATCTTCACAGCGAGGCTTAAGCAAGAAGGAGGATGAAGACGACTATATGCGCTCTTCATATTTTATAAGCATGAGACGCTCAGAAAATAAACTCACAAACTTATAGCGTTGAATTAAATTGTATGTGAGAAGATCCAATTTCGTCGCTGACTTCATTAGAAAACGAATGTTTGTATTGATAAAAAAGATCTGGCTTAAACGAAAGAAGAATAACTGAGAACAGTGTCATATATGAAGGGGGGGATGCCATATATGTCGGAAGCTTATTGTGGTCCTTAAATGACCGAGTAATTAAATAATAATAATAGCCACCCAAGTCAACTGTTATCAACAACAAAGCAATCGAACAATTCAAACTATTTAAATAATTTAGCTTTGATATAACATGCAACTGTGATAAAGACACTAGCGCAAAAAAAGACGCACCCGAAGGAAATACCCGAATTGGGCAGAAATCGCTAACTGTGATGTACATGCACAGACAAACAACCATTACACGGTATATTGATAATTTTCACTTATGGACCGTCTGACAGCAACTGAATAAAACACAATTTTAGTGCCATGAGAATAAGCAACCATGACAAACATCTTATACAAATGCAAGAAAACTTCCACATCCAGAAAGCCATAGCAGAAAACAAACATGTGATAAATGAACAAACACACATCAACACAGGCTCCCTACTACACTTAATAAAGGAAATGATAACATAATATATATAACACACGCACACACACATACACACACACACACATACAAAGCCCCCCTCCAAAAAAAAAAAAAAAAAAAAAAATACGTAACACCAAAATACAGACAGACACACACACACACACACAGCACAAAAAAATATATATTACACCAAAACACACACACACACATACACAGGACAAAAACAAAAATAAATAAATAAATACAATAAAATAAAATTAAATTAATACGACACCAAAAAACACTCACTCACACACACACACACACACACACACACACACACACACACACACACACACACACAAATGCATACACGAACAGACCACAGATACTTCAATAGTTACTCATAAGTTTGGCAGTAATATTCGATCTTTGGCAAAAACATTTGACAGTCGGCAACAGAAACCAAAACATTGCATTAAAACAAGCGCTCAGTGCTTAGTGCTGTGGAATGCGGAAAAAACAGCAAATTGGCGCTCATAGGAAGAAGAACAACACCAAAAATGCAACAGGAGCGTAATATGTAAGAAACTGCCTACGCAACCTGTAAGTACAGTTCAAAACATTACTACTTAATAGGAAATACCAACCACTAGAACTGTTTATAACCTATAGGCACAGTGACAAAAATGTAAATAAAATAGCTAACATATGTACATATTCCAGGCCACTGATGATGCCTTGCAGAAAATAAAGGCGAAACGCGTATGGCACTAAAATTGTGTTTTATTCAGTTGCTGTCAGACGGTCCATAAGTGAAAATTATCAATATACCGTAGTATTACGCGCAACTGAGGAGGACAGGACCACAAATGTTGAAAACAACCATTACAATTTCACTAAAATTGGATGATTTATACAAGAGATAGAACATCACAAATTGAACACGTCAGTAAAGCGTTGGTCCACCTCTAGCCCTTAGGAAAGCAATTATTCCGCTTGGCACTGATTGAAAGAGCTGTTGGATGAATATTTCGTCTATAAGGGGTGGTATTACGAGCTCTGCGACTATTGGTAAATGCAAATAAAACGCAGAAACTGTTTCCTTTGTGTTGTTGGATGTCCTCCTGAGGGATGTAGTGTCCAATTTTGTCCAACTGGAGCGTTAGATCATCAATATCCCCAGCTGTTTGGAGGGCCCTGCCCTCTTCGGCCTGAAACCTCATTAACTTGAGCAGAATTGTCTTTAGTGATGAGTCCCGTTTCGAAGTGAGTAGCAATGACCAGCGAAGACGTAGGGTAATATCAACATCAGCATGAGATGGTATGACGTGAGTGGGATTCGTTATTCATAGGAAGATAGACAGACAGAATTCCTATGAACCGTTTAGTAATGGAGTTGTTCTTATCAGATTCGACAGGAAACCAACAATGACAACAATAGTCCAGATAGACATGTTGACAAAGCAGAAGATGAAGAGACAGATAAACTGTGTGAGGATAATGAGCGCACAATTCAGTATGTACTGAGGATAATCTAATAATCATATGGAAATGAATCGCTGTAGTAGTAAGGAAAGGAACAATGCAAAAGAATATGAGCTTGATTGTGGGAATGAGGCACGAGGAGGACTAATGGCGGTCTGCAACAAATTTTGCTAGTAATAGTGTATACACTGCTCAAAAATCAGAAGAGGAGGAGCTACGGAGACACGAAGATTCCATCTGGATTACGTAATAAGCAGACTCTGAAATAAGATACTGGATTGTAAGATGTACGTTATATACAACATGTATTTTTTTTTTTTGGCTACAAACTAGAGAAATTTATCCAAAATGAATTTTCACACTGCAGCAGAGTGTGCGTTAATTTTAAACTTCCTGGCGTATTTAAATTGTATGCCGTACCGGGTATCGAACCTGCGACCTATGCCTTTTACGGACAAGTGCTCTACCAACTGACAAGGAGACCACCCGGCAATAGATCTTTGTAATTTTTTATATTCATGGTGGTGAAACGGCCAACGGCCTTGCCCCAGTGGTAACACCGGTTCCCGCCAGATCACCGAAGTTAAGCGCTGTCGGGCTGGGCTAACACTTGGATGGGTGACCATCCAGTCTGCCGAGCGCTGTTGGCAAGCGGGGTCCGCTCAGCCCTTGTGAGGCAAACTGAGGAGCTACTTAATTAAAAAGTAGCGGCTCCGGTCTCGTAAACTGAAATGTGGCCGCGAAAGCGGTGTGCTGACCACATGCCCCTCCTTATCCGCATCCAGTGACGCCTCTGGCCTAAGGTTGACACGGCGGCCGAGATCTACGACGAACTATAATTCACAGAAGTTAAGGTCATTCTTCTCTAATGGTAGTGTGGGTCACTCGGTTTAAAAATGATATAATCCTGACAGCTACCCAAGGCCACAGAATGAAACTGACTATTCATCCATGCTGCAAATAGTGTGGAGTGGTTGATACTACCGTGCAATCAACAGTTTGTTGCTCCAAAATTCCAGGTCTATGGAAATGGATAAAATGGAAATCAGTAAGTTTACTACCCACGACTGTAAACGAAATAAACAGCAGTACGTGGACGTCAAAGCGTACCCCACATCGAAGACAAGAATACTCGAATGATTCATATAATGAGTTACTCAGGACATACCTGTGGAATGAGCTGCTTTCAGTGAGGGAGAAGAGACAAATATACGACTTTACACTACACTTGCAGAAAGAAAAAGAAGAAATCATCAATAAAAGGAAACGAGACACGTTTTTGCCGTTTACACATCTTATACAGGGTGTTTCAAAAATGACCGGTATATTTGAAACGGCAATAAAAACTAAACGAGCAGCGATAGAAATACACCGTTTGTTGCAATATGCTTGGGACAACAGTACATTTTCAGGCGGACAAACTTTCGAAATTAGTAGTTACAATTTTCAACAACAGATGGCGCTGCAAGTGATGTGAAAGATATAGAAGACAACGCAGTCTGTGGGTGCGCCATTCTGTACGTCGTCATTCTGCTGTAAGCGTGTGCTGTTCACAACGTGCAAGTGTGGTGTAGACAACATGGTTTATTCCTTAGAACAGAGGATTTTTCTGGTGTTGGAATTCCACCGCCTAGAACACAGTGTTGTTGCAACAAGACGAAGTTTTCAACGGAGGTTTAATGTAACCAAAGGACCGAAAAGCGATACAATAAAGGATCTGTTTGAAAAATTTCAACGGACTGGGAACGTGACCGATGAACGTGCTGGAAAGGTAGGGCGACCGCGTACGGCAACCACAGAGGGCAACGCGCAGCTAGTGCAGCAGGTGATCCAACAGCGGCCTCGGGTTTCCGTTCGCCGTGTTGCAGCTGCGGTCCAAATGACGCCAACGTCCACGTATCGTCTCATGCGCCAGAGTTTACACCCATATCCATACAAAATTCAAACGCGGCAACCCCTCAGCGCCGCTACCATTGCTGCACGAGAGACATTCGCTAACGATATAATGCACAGGATTGATGACGGCGATATGCATGTGGGCAGCATTTGGTTTACTGACGAAGCTTATTTTTACCTGGACGGCTTCGTCAATACACAGAACTGGCGCATATGGGGAACCGAAAAGCCCCATGTTGCAGTCCCATCGTCCCTGCATCCTCAAAAAGTACTGGTCTGGGCCGCCATTTCTTCCAAAGGAATCATTGGCCCATTTTTTAGATCCGAAACGATTACTGCATCACGCTATCTGGACATTCTTCGTGAATTTGTGGCGGTACAAACTGCCTTAGACGACACTGCGAACACCTCGTGGTTTATGCAAGATGGTGCCCGGCCACATCGCACGGCCGACGTCTTTAATTTCCTGAATGAATATTTCGATGATCGTGTGATTGCTTTGGGCTATCCGAAACATACAGGAGGCGGCGTGGATTGGCCTCCCTATTCGCCAGACATGAAGCCCTGTGACTTCTTTCTGTGGGGACACTTGAAAGACCAGGTGTACCGCCAGAATCCAGAAACAATTGAACAGCTGAAGCAGTACATCTCATCTGCATGTGAAGCCATTCCGCCAGACACGTTGTCAAAGGTTTCGGGTAATTTCATTCAGAGACTACGCCATATTATTGCTACGCATGGTGGATATGTGGAAAATATCGTACTATAGAGTTTCCCAGACCGCAGCGCCATCTGTTGTTGAAAATTGTAACTACTGTAATTTCGAAAGTTTGTCTGCCTGAAAATGTACTGTTGTCCCAAGCATATTGCAACAAACGGTGTATTTCTATCGCTGCTCGTTTAGTTTTTATTGCCGTTTCAAATATACCGGTCATTTTTGAAACACCCTGTATTAATGTCGTATTTAGAGCGAGTGCAAGAGTTTGCAATACCTGGTGTCCAATAAAATCATACTTAGTAAGAACAAACCAAAATCATACTTAGTAAGAACAAACCTTGGTAGCATCTGGGGATTATAATTGGGTAAGCAACGGATCCCTTTGTTCGAATCCTACTATGGTCTTTTCCTCGTTTTATTTTTTTAAAATTCGTCACATATACTGATTAAAACATCTCCATATCATTTTTGTGAAGAATGCACATCTTGTTCCTAATTACGTATTGCAGGCATTGTAGTATGAACTCTTAATTATCGTATTTTATAGACGATTGATCATAAAGAAGATTGAAGTTTTTAAAAAGTTACAAATTTGTTAATCTTTTATAAAATATCAATAATTAAGAATTTGTGTTTGCAATGGAAACTGGAATTTTGCGTGCAATATATAATTATAAACAAGGAGACGTGCTTTTTTCATAAAAAATGAAGGGCTTATATGTGTTTAGTAGCATACATTTGATGAATTTTTAGTTAAATGATGTAGACATTCGAATTAAACGAAAGATTAAAACCAAAGAAAATACCATAGCGAGAGTTGCGTGGTACTGCTTGGGGAATTAATATTTGAATTCTGAACTTCAAGTACCATGAATATAAAAAGTTTCAAAAATCTGATTGCCAGGTGGTCTGCTTGTGAACTATCCAAGCACGATTCACCACCACCCACCCTCACAGCTTCATTTCCGCCAGTACCTCATCTGCCTTCCACACTTCACAGAAATTCTCCTGCATACCTTGCGGGACTAGCATTTCTGGAAGAAAGGGTGTTAATGGATACATAGCTTAGCTATGCCATGGGATTATTTCCTGAATGAATTTTCACTATGCAACGGACTGCGCACCTACGTAAAAAAAAAAGGAACGCAAGTTCGAGCTCCGGTTTGGCGTACGATTTTAATCTACCAGCCAATTTCAAATGCGCGCATACCACTCCAGAGCGAAAACTGCAGAGCAAATATTCATTCTGGAAGACTGTTCTCCTTTGTATTGTTCTAGAGTGCAGTCATTTATGAACTACGATAGGCTAGTTAGATTACGTTACTCGGGACATACCTGTGCAATGAGCTGCTTTGTACTTTCATCACGTGGCGCTCATTCCCTTATTTCCCAGCCTCATGCAGCATCTGGTAGAGGGATGGGAGGATGAAATCGCCACGTAATGAAATCTGGACGCAAACTCTGCTCTCGTCCCTCAGTGTATCTGCCGATCCCGTCGGCCGACGTTATTTCAGTTGCCTGAGCGCTAGGTCTAAGTTTCACTGTATCTATTGATCAGCCTCTCGGCCACTCGTATCAGCAGATACGACCTGAGTTCGTATCAGTATTACAATATCGCAAATTTTCTTTAGTGTGTACTATAATGGCTAGACCACGTAAACGTTTTGTGCAACAATGCGAGGGAATGTACTTGTGATACAGATGTTGGCCAGATACAGTACAGTCATGTCTATGTTGTACTGGTGGGGCAGTAGTGCAATGCTTAGGAGCTGCCGACTACTCGGATGGCTCCATTTCTGGAGCTCGATAATGCTAGCGCGAGGAAGGGACACAAGAGTTCCGTGGTAGTTTCGGCTGTGAACATTCTGATCCGTGCCGGCCGAAGTGGCCGCGCGGTCCTGGCGCTGCAGTCTGGAACCGCGAGACCGCTACGGTCGCAGGTTCGAATCCTGCCTCGGGCATGGATGTGTGTGATGTCCTTAGGTTAGTTAGGTTTAACTAGTTCTAAGTTCTACGGCGCAAAAGCTGAAGAAATGATAATGGCTCTACAACTAGTGGTGGCAAACAGACCAGGTAATCCTCCAACCTACGTAGCTGGAGGAGGACAGGGCACCAACATTGACGTGACCCTGCTCACTCCAAACGCAGTGAACATACTCCAAGAATGGAGAGTGGAAGATAATGCCACCACTAGCGATCACAATTTAATCACCTTTATTATTGGAGACAGTGAGTGCCGCTGGGCCATGGGGTGGGAGGTGCAAAGGAATTTTAGAAAAACAGATTGGGAACGCCTAGCCAGAGAGTACAACATTCCTCCATCACCAGAGGGAGACGAACGACAGGACTTCAACGTGGACGACAGAGCTGAAGAACTGGTACACGCAATAACAAGGGCGATTAAGGCGGCCGTACCAACCAGGAGGAGAGCCGTGGCGGCCACACCGGCACCATGGTCAGCCGAATTGCAACAACTACGTCAGTCTGTTAGGAGACTGAGGAAGCACTACCAGCGCAGTGTCGTCTGGTGGGAAAAACAAAGATGGCTGCAGCTATACCGGGAGGCAAAAGACAACTTCCAAAAAGAATTACATAAGACCAGAATTACTAGTTGGGAGAAGTTCGTTACCGATCAGCTGGCCCTTGACCCTTGGGGTGTGCCATATAGATTAGTAAGGGAAAAGATTCGCTCCCCAACAATGATATCATCGCTCAGGCACGGGGACGGGATGACGGAATCCTGGCAGGAGACTGCTGAGGTCCTCCTCCAGTCGCTGTTGCCTGACGATGACAGAAATGACGACACCGAAGAACAGCGACAACTACGTAATGAAGACCTTCGTAGATACGCCAACGACATAGCGGTCCTCCCCATCTCTGAGGAGGAAGTTGCTGCTCATATCAAGTCCTTAAAGAAAGGAAAAGCCCCCGGGCCAGACGGCATTGTGGCGGAGGTAGTGCAGTTCTTAGCCCCACAGCTAACCATACCACTCACAAAAATCTTTAACGAATGCCTCAGGCAAGGGAAATTCCCAAAAATATGGAAAGCTGCAAACGTGGTGATTATAAAGAAAGGCCCCGATAAAGATCCCACAGAGGCCAAATCCTATAGGCCCATCTGCCTGCTGGATGGCTTCGGGAAAATCTTTGAAAAGCTATTAGCAGAAAGACTGAATGCTCACCGCATGCTGCGCGGGATGAGCGACAGGCAATTCGGTTTTAGGTCGGGGCGATCGGCATCTGATGCCATCGCCCTGGCAGCCGAGGTTTGTGGCTCAGCCCCGTGCAAGTATGTTGTCGGCATCATGGTGGATATCAGTGGCGCCTTCGACAACCTGTGGTGGCCTTCGCTCTTCTCCTGCCTTCGGGAGAAGGAGTGCCCAGGGCTGCTATATGGGTGTCTGAGGAGCTATTGTGAAGATCGGGAGGTACAGCTATCATCCGCTAGCGGGAACATCCGAAAAACTATCACTAAGGGTTGCCCCCAGGGCTCCGTGTTGGGTCCCCTATTTTGGGACATCCACATGGAGCCTCTTCTGGATAGCCTGCAACAGAGCGAAGATGTGCTAGAGGTGATAGCTTATGCTGACGACCTCCTCCTGCTGGTCGGCGGCCGAAGTCGCGAGGATTTAGAACCGAAAATCGAGGGAGCAATAAACAAATTACAACTATGGTGCCAAAAGACCAAAATGACTATATCACCATCCAAGTCGACCTATCTACTACTTAAAGGACAGCTGATAAGAAACCCGACTGTGAGAATTGACGGCACGCCCGTTCTTCGGAGACGAGAAACGCGCTACTTAGGAATCATCATCGACGAAAGGTGGAACTTTGCAAGGCACATAGAAACCGTAACCCAGAAAGCACTACAATTACTAAATAATCTAATCTCCATAGGACACAAAAGATTCCACCTCCCGCCTCATTTAATCAAACTTTACCATAATAGCATACTGACGTCAATAGTGGGTTACGGGTCGGGAGTCTGGGCTCACAGGCTCACGAGGGTGGCGCCTGCTGTGACGGTGAGAAGAGTACAAAGGAATATGATATTAAGGTCCGTGGGAGCATACAGAACATCTCCAGGGGGAGCCCTGTTACTCATAATGGGGCTCTGTCCCCTGGATATAAAGATAAGAGAACAGGCTGCGTGGTACTGGGCAAAAAGGGGAGTCATCACCAAGGTAGAAGAAATTATGGGGGCACCAGTCAGGGAAAAAGGGGAGATTAGGGAAAGAGGGGTAGAGTTGTGGCAGGAAACATGGGAGTCAGATGAAACTGGTAGAAGAACCTTCCAGTTTCTACCAGACGTAAAGGACAGACTGCAAATGAAGTACTTCGAGCCAACCAGGGGATTGCTCCACTTTCTCACCGGTCATGGCCCCTATCCGACTTATCTTTGTCGGTTTGGGAGAAGGGCGACACCAGCGTGCGACTGTGGCGCACCGGAGGGTACTCCCGACCATGTGGTTTACGAGTGCCCCCTCTTCGATGATGTAGCCGGGACATTGAGACGACAACTACCAAGCACAGACACCTATGACCTTTTAAGACGAGAGGAGACGTTTAAACTGATAAACACGCTCGCAAACGAGGTATCGCAGAAAGTATTGACAACTTTTTTGAGAGACCTTCATGCGTAATAAATAAATAGAAAACACCGATTGCGACCTCTGCCCCAATCCTGTACCGCCTGTTCGTGGATAGGTCGACTTCACAGTTGGAATCCGCCACGACCAGGACCAGGGGGACTGGGGCGATCCCGAATTAGGAAATGCACCAATTATGACATAGAATATAAATTAGATTTAGTTAATTAAAATAGGATAGTAAATTAGGAACCTGCAGCGATAAGTTATCCCTTGCCTGCCCTGTGCCAGGGGCTCGCTCATAGGGATTAGCTCTATGAGCAAGGCATCTAAGTAGGTTTATATTACCAAACTGGCACACTTGTTACGCTGCAGGCAGTTAGTAATAATTAATCGTAGCAATTAGAAATTATGTTAGCTAGTAAACCAGCCGTAGTCTGCCCAGTAGAACTCATAGAACTGTCTGTAGTAAAGATAAATGTTAAAGCTGCTATTGTAAACTCAGAAATATAGGACCCACTAATCATTAAGGTGGTGGGTCATTATTGTATAACTATTGTGAAATGAAATAAAGATTTTTTTTTTTTTTTTTTTTTTAAAAAAAAAAAAAAAAAAAAAAAAAAGTTCTAGGGGACTAATGACCTCAGCAGTTGAGTCCCATAGTGCTCAGAGCCATTTTTTTTTCTAATCCGTCTTGGTTGCAGGACGACGCCACAAACGCAACCACGGGTAGACAAAAATACGGAAACACCAAAAACACAGGACATTACCATGTCTAATACGATACAGTAAAACTCTTGCCGGCCGGTGTGGCCGAGCGGTTCTAGGCGCTTTAGTCTTGAACCGCGCGACCGCTACGGTCGCAGGTTCGAATCCTGCCTCGGGCATGGTTGTGTGTGAAGTCCTTAGGTTAGTTAGGTTTGAGTAGTTCTAAGTTCTAGGGGACTGATGACCTCAGATGCTAAGTCCCATAGTGCTCAGAGCCATTTGAGCCAAAACTGTTGGCTTGTAAAACAGCATCCAGTTGACTCAGAATGGATAAATACAGGTCCAGTATGGTTTTCAAGGGAATCTTATCACTCTTACCGCAAAGTAGTGGCAATTTCAGGTAACGATGATGGAGTCTGATAGCGATCACACCCTCTTCTTTTCAAAGTAAACCACAAATGCTAATTGAGATCTGGTGACTGTGCTGGTCATGGAAATTGCGACAATTCATCCTCGTGGTGATAAAGTCAGTTCTGGACGATGCGGGCTGCGTGAACAACGGCCTGGTCATCTAGGAACACTGCATCACCATCGGGAGACAAACTATGCACCAAGGGATGGACTTCGTCAACTCAAATGGTCACAGTCCTGGATAGTAACCCGACTTTGCAGAATACCTATGGGGCCAACGGAATACCACGATGTAGCTACCGAAATCATCACCGAATCCCCGCCGTGTTTCACTCTTGGGACTTAAACTCGCCCAAAAGTTGGAAACAGTGAGAAACAGGACTCATCAGATTAAACTTTCTTCAATTGCTCCAAAGGCCAAGTATCATGGCTTCGGCACCACGCTTTCCTGTAACGGCCATTTGATCACTGATGTCCAGTTTACGAAGAGCAGCTCGGCCTGCAAATCCCAACTTACGGAACTCCCTTCGTGTTGTTTTAATGCTGACAGGGTATGCGAGTGCGATATTCAGTTCTGCAGCTTTGCAGCTGCCGTCCTCTCATTCTCCGTCACAATCCTCTTCAATGACCTGTCACGATCAATAAACACAATCCCTCGTCCACGCTGTGGCTTAACGGATGATGTTTTTCTGCTTTCCCTGCATGTGGTATAAATCTTCGATACGGTGTCTCTTGAAACACCCAACACTTCGGTTGCCTTGGTTGGTTGGTTTTGGGGAAGGAGACCAGACAGCGAGGTCATCGGTCTCATCGGATTAGGGAAGGACGGGGAAGGAAGTCGGCCGTGCCCTTTGAAAGGAACCATCCCGGCATTTGCCTGGAGCGATTTAGGGAAATCACGGAAAACCTAAATGAGGATGGCCGGACGCGGGATTGAACCGTCGTCCTCCCGAATGCGAGTCCAGTGTCTAACCACTGCGCCACCTCGCTCGGTCCTTGGTCAAGAAAGCAGCTACGATACGAGCACCAACAATTTGCTCATTTTCAAAGCACTTAGCTCTGGCATAATGCGCTCACAATTACACACAACACCTTTTTGACCAGACTGACACTTGGAATGTACTGAGGCGACTGCAAAGGTCTCGTTCGTGTCAAATGTAACAGCGTGATCGTCGAGCTAGGCTAACATCTGCATTTATGTTCAAACATGGATTTCTCGCAGTAGTTACATACTTTTGCCCAGCTCCTATATTTCCCATGTAAAGGATGAAAGCAAAGCTCTGTAGCGATTGATTCAGCTAGAATATTTCTGGTCGCACACTGCAGCACTACGTCAGTGGTTTTGTGAAAATGCATCAGAATTCTGCAGTGAAGAAAACGTCTACAAGTACAAGGCCAACTGCCTCCTCTTGCTTTACCCCCCCCCCCCTTTCGGTTCTATCCCCCCTTCCCCGCCCCCTACTTTCGGGACGGCTGTATACTGGACAATGGTTTATGGCCAATAACTTGTAAATAAAACGTAACCATGTCAGGGTAATTTTCCGGGATGTTGTAGAGGAAAGATGACAGCATTTCACCAGTATGTTTAATTCTTGGATGCTAGTGTAGACTTTGTTTGTACCCCTGGGATACCCTGCTTACTGTGCTGAAATAACATGGGGTTGCCCGCGGCAGGTACTCACTGTAGAAGAAGAAGACGTAGAGGACGAATCCGAAGTTGTCCTGTGACCCCGGCTGCAGGTGGCACCAGAAGAGGAGGAAGCCCAGAAGACCCAGGACGGCCCAGACCGCGCCCTGCAACTGTTACACACACACACAGGCGATCAGCTGGCAGCTGGGAGGGGCGGGTACAGCCCGCGGTGCTACCGGCACAGAACGCCGCACTTTCCCAACTCTTGATAACCACTCTCTTACGAGCTAAACCACAAAAACAAGCTGGCAAGAAAAGTTGGAAGAGGAGGTAAGAAATGTGTTCTTTTCAGACAAATCCCAATGAAATGGGAGTGGGTCAGAGCGTTTCCGAAATGAGAATGTGTGGGAATGTAATTATCCCATGATGGGCGTACATTTGTGGTCCAATTCACCTAGTCTAAATCTTCACTGACTCTTTATACACAATAAATTGTATACGACAATTTTTCAAACTCTGAAAGCCAATCATACTACTGGTAAGATTTCCTTGCAAACACTGCTGGCTACTAGAATTTCAGCAGCAGGAGGGAAAGTAAATAGTCAAATTTTGTTTATTGTGCGTGTACACTGTGTAACATGTCGTGGTCTCCTGACCTTCATTGCTTACATATTCCGCCCTCACAATCATATTCCGCACATCAAGACGCTTCATTCGAACCCAAACTTGATAAGATAAAGTCGATGTTGTATGAATTCATGTAAACGATATGCAAATAACTAATAAATCGCAAGTGCGCACCGTGGTTGAAATACTCGAGGCTGGCGTACACACAAACATTTAAGACACGATGGTCACAAAAACTTTTAGTTCGAGAGAGGCAAACACCACAAGCCAGGACGCCGGTCCCTTCAGAGGTTTTCACAGGGAGCTATCTACGTCAGCCGGCGGCCGCCTGTGGACCGGACAGTGTTTGCCCAAGTCAAAGGATGAATGACCCCGTGTTCGGCTTAAAAGCAAATTCCAACACATTGTGTGGGAGCGCCCAGCCTAAACATTCTTTACAAATAGCACGCAGTTTCAGAGATTTTTCCAGGGAGATAGCAAACGCCGAACGCCTATGGTACAGATTTCCAGATTGGTTGCCTTAAACGAAACGTCATTCTTCCGTTTTAGAAGAGCAATGCTGATTGGCAGATGACATTTCTGATGCCTTGAGCTGAAGGAGTAATGGAAGAGACCGAAAGATACACTTCACGTCTGGTGTGGAGAGGGGCCGTTCCGTTGTCGCTCTTGGAGTGAGAACACCTAACGATAGCGTGCGCGCTCGTACGTGTACTCAAAGAGCGAGGAACAAGTCTCTCCTCAGTACTTCACTGGGAGAGCACCTCTGTCGAGAGCAAATCGGAGTGCAACTCTATATTGAGTCCTTGCGATTAAGCATTGTTCACTGTGTTGGCCGCCAGACTTATTGTGTGGTGTGAACGGATAGAGTTATAGTTAAACGCCTGCGAGCGAATTTTTGAGTGGTATCGCTGTGGACTGGTTATCTGACCAGTGTACCATTCCAATAGTTAGACTAGGGGCGAATAGGAGTCCTTGACTTCATCAAGGCGTAGGGAGAGTTTGACTGGCGAAGGTCAATCCAGATAGAACAAGAGTTATCTTATTTGTCAGCAGAGAGCGGCGCAGACAGCAGTCATCGCAGCTTACGGTATTATGCGCTACAGCTCTTGTGAGCCCCATATTTCCTCCACAACAATACACTTCACTGCCGGCTGCGGTGGTCTCGCGGTTCTAGGCACGCAGTCCGGAACCGTGCGACTGCTACGGTTGCAGGTTCGAATCCTGCCTCAGGCATGGATGCGTGTGATGTCCTTAGGTTAGTTAGGTTTAAGTAGTTCTAAGTTCTAGGGGACTTATGACCACAGCAGTTGAGTCCCATAGTGCTCAGAGCCATTTGAATACACTTCACTGCATTTCACATGCGACAGCCTCGACAGTACCTAGCACATTCTAACGGATAATTATTCAAGTTTAGTAGGCGTGGCTCTCAACCATTCTGCCAAGTCAATAACAATCTTAAACTTTGTATAGAAATTTCGTTAGCGAATCCAATCCTTGAGAGGTAACTTCACATTCCGAAAACAACCAGGAAATAACGTGTTCAGCT
The DNA here is from genome assembly GCF_023898315.1 of Schistocerca nitens. Lineage (NCBI taxonomy): Eukaryota > Metazoa > Arthropoda > Insecta > Orthoptera > Acrididae > Schistocerca > Schistocerca nitens. The sequence continues at coordinate 782,687,919 of NC_064618.1, forward strand.
CATAACTAAAAGTGCTATTACGATTTCTCAGAATTTTTGCAAAATAAATAATAATTTTCGTTAGTTTCATGTTTTTCTTACACTAACCAGCACTACTCCAGTACCCAAGTATCCCACTAGTTACGTAAGAAATTTTGTGAATTTTTGTGTTATTTCCTTACAGTGGACGACTCTAGAAGATATTTATTCCTGAAAGTTTTTCAGGCATTTCTCTTTAGAACGTTAGGAACGTCTGTCTGACTTCTGTAGTAGTGTGGGGGTGGAAGTTGCATCTTGCAGGAGCCGCAGGGAAAAGGGTACAGCCCAGATTAATCCGTTGCGCAGAATGACAGAATAGCACCCACACGCTCACAACTGGTCAGCCAAAACATTACGACGAATGCCCACCGCCAGGTTGGATGCTGTTTGGAGGCGCTGAGGGCACGTGAGGCGGTAAGAGACCTACATGGTCGGAGCAGAGACGAATGCGGACTAATTCTAGCGACGATAAGTGGCTCAAAATGCGGAAATCCGCCGACTTAAGCCAGATTGTTGCGGCCCAGCGCCTGAAACCGACAATCTCGGATACGGCGATGCTGGTTGGCTGTTCGCGTGCTACTGTCGTGAGCGTCTACGGAAAGTGCTTGAAGAATGCTGAAACCACAAGTAGGCGGCAAGAAGTTGGACGTCCATACCTCATCACAGAACATACGGCTCTGAGGCTTGCCCGCTCTCTAAAGCAGGATAGGCCGCGATCTGTGGCAGATCTGACGACAGAGTACAGTGCTGGCGCAGCCGCAAATGTTTTGGAGCACGCCGTTCAGAGCATAATACTGAACAAGGTGTTCTGTAGCGGAAGACCGTACACGTTCCCATATTAACGCAACAACATCGTCAATTGTGATTACAGTGGTAAAGGGATCACCGAAATTGGACGGCGGATCAATGGAAACGTGTTGCCTGGTCGGATGAATCCCGTCTATTGTTAAACCAGGTCGATGGTCTTTGTACGTACGCTGTTATCCAGGCTCGAAGCGTGCAGCGCGCCATGGACACAGGCCGGTGGTAGCAGTATTATACAGGGTGATTCAAAAAGAATACCACAACTTTAGGAATTTAAAACTCTGCAACGACAAAAGGCAGAGCTAAGCACTATCTGTCGGCAAATTAAGGGAGCTATAAAGTTTCATTTAGTTGTACATTTGTTCGCTTGAGGCGCTGTTGACTAGGCGTGAGCGTCAGTTGATGCTAAGATGGCGACCGCTCAACAGAAAGCGTTTTGTGTTATTGAGTACGGCAGAAGTGAATCGACGACAGTTGTTCAGCGTGCATTTCGAACGAAGTATGGTGTTAAACCTCCTGATAGGTGGTGTATTAAACGTTGGTTCAAATGGTTCAAATGGCTCTGAGCACTATGGGACTCAACTGCTGAGGTCATTAGTCCCCCAGAACTCAGAACTACTTAAACCTAACTAACCTAAGGACATCACAAACATCCATGCCCGAGGCAGGATTCGAACCTGCGACCGTAGCGGTCTTCCGGTTCCAGACTGCAGCGCCTTTAACCGCACGGCCACTTCGGCCGGCTAAACGTTGGTATAAACAGTTTACAGAGAATGGGTGTTTGTGCAAAGGGAAAAGTTCTGGATGGCCGAGAACGAGTGATGAAAATGTAGCACGCATCCAGCAAGCATTTGTTCGCAGCCCAGGAAAATCGACTCACAGAGCTAGCAGAGAGCTACAAATTCCACAATCAACTGTATGGAGAGTCCTACGAAAAAGGTTAGTTATGAAACCTGAACGTCAACTACCCGAGGCGATGGATCGGCCGCCAGGCAGCCCGTGACAGAGCACTTCATCACTGGCCTCCAAGAAGCCCTGATCTTACCCCCTGCGATTTTTTTCTTATGGGGGTATGTTAAGGATATGGTGTTTCGGCCACCTCTCCCAGCCACCATTGATGATTTGAAACGAGAAATAACACCAGGTATCCAAACTGTTACGCCTGATATGCTACAGAGAGTGTGGAACGAGTTGGAGTATCGGGTTGATATTGCTCGTGTGTCTGGAGGGGGCCATATTGAACATCTCTGAACTTGTTTTTGAGTGAAAAAAACCTTTTTAAATACTCTTTGTAATGATGTACAACAGAAGGTTATATTATGTTTCTTTCATTAAATACACATTTTTAAAGTTGTGGTATTCTTTTTGAAACACCCTGTATTATGGCGGACACTCACCTGGGCTTCCACGGGGCCATGACAGCTGTGGACTACGTGAACATTATTAGAGACCACCTACAACACCTTACGCTTGATGTCTTCCCCAACAGCGATGACATCTTCCCTGTCACAAGGCCAGAATCGTTCTACAGTAGTTTGAGGAGCGTGAGAGGCAACTCATTTTGTGACTTGGCCATAAAATTCGGCTTGTCTGAATCTGATGAAACCAACCGCACGTAAATTACGAGGACTGTGTGACCTACGTGTAGGCATGTGGTGCCATGAATCTCCAGAAACCTGTCGAGTACTTGTCGAATCCATGACACGCAGAACCATTACTGATCTGCTTTCCGGAGATGGACCAACGCGATTTTACGTAGTTGGTGATAATGTTTCGGCTCTTCAGTGTACAGTATTGTAGGAAGAATACACGATGAAATTTGTAGACGGTTTGGGAGTGTACAAGGTGGGGAATTTAGTAGACAGAGCTGCCACCTCTGGGAGAAACAATGGGTCTGACCTGGCTGATCATCAAGTTGAAATGAGCCTAGATGACGGATATGGGTATGCCATTCCATGCTGCTTCAGCCCTATGCTATAGTTCATCAAAATACAGGCATTATTAATTTTCAAAGAGTCAAAATATAAGTTTTAAAGTTAGTGTTACTTGACCCAAGTCAATACCAGTTCTCAGATCCATGTCATTTTTGATTAACTATTTTTCTCACGAAGTTATTGTCTCAAGTCATATTCGATTTAATTAGAATGTGTGCTAAGCAACAGCCTTGCACAGTAGCTATTTGTTAACTATACAATTAAAAGTACTAACAGAGAGCAGTGAGAAGAGCGTTACCAATGCGCAGATAAAGGTGAGAAATCTTGTTTCAGGAACAGCATTCATTAGCACAGGGACCATTATTTTCAAATTGATCAAGTTTTGTTTTATCACCAGGGCAAATTTCAAATCGATAGTGTTGCATCAGATTCAGTTTTTGTGTTACGTAAATTCATGCAGTTTTGGTTTGGCTTGAAATAATTGACAATTTATATTCTCGCAGCTAAATTAAATTTACATTCTCGCAGTCAGAAAAGTTCAGTACAGGGCAAAGCGCATAAGCGACGAGATAAAATGCACTTTCACATGCTATTCTCGTACTAACAGTTGTGTTTCAGGCTACGTCAATTACCAGATGTTTTCAATGGGTGGGAGCTCCGGAGAAAGTGCTGACGAGGTCAACAGTTCCTCGAGCATTTCTGCTACAGTGGATGGGAATACCGGCTACTACGATTCTGTAGCGCGTCCCTGTATTCGTTCGGCGTCTGTTGTCGTGCCTACTTCATAAGAAGCCCAAATAATGGAACAATATTCTAGAACTGGTCGCACTGGCGTTTAGTATGCGATTTCTATGTAGATTCATTGCATTTTCGCAGAGCCCTTCTGACAAATCCGTCTTTTATTCGCCTTCCATAGTATTTGAAATAAAAGAAAGGAAGACATTGGCTGTTATTGAGCATTGAAATTAATCAATTGGGAAAGATGAAAATTTGTGCCACACTGGGACTCGAACTCGGATTTTTCGGTTTGCCGCGAACGGTCGATACTGCCTCGTCCATCCGGACACTGCCGACTCAAATTTCCAACTTACGTTGGCATTACCGTCGTCGTGGCGCTTCCCATTATCATAAATACTTGCAGCAATTCGCTGATTCCCATAATATTTCGAGTGCGGTGTCCTACTGCACGGTATAGATCACTGGACCGTCTTGCCGTAGTTATATGCTGGGTGAAAATTATTTAAACCGACGAACTCTAGAAGTTTGCACGTGACACCGAAACAAATATTTTTCTCTAATCTCATATTTTCCCCTGAGTATTTTTTTAAGCCGGTAGAGGGAATTTTCTCTGGACGAAAATTAGTTAAGCTAACAAATTCTGGGAGGTTGCATGGGACCATGAAAATACTTTATTTAATGCGTTTTCCCGTGTGACAAAAACTGACACAAACAAGTTTTAATTATTTTTTACCGAGACACAACAACAGTAACACGATAAAATTACTTCAGCTACAGTAGAGGTTCAAAATGCCCCAGTTGACTTGTAAACAGAGGCTATACCGGTAAGTCATGTTCTAACAAGGTCAAAGGTTGCAGGAGAGTCCTTAATTCCTACTGCTGCTGCTCCTTTCGGAGCAACGAGGTCCTCCCCTGTTTCAACAATGGTTTAGTAAACAATGCTGCACATCTCTCATCACACAGAAAAGTCCAGAGGGGTCAATCAGGGGATCGAGTAGCCCGTAGTACAGGACCAGAACTGCCAATCCACTTTTCTGGAAACTGTCGATTCAAGAATTGGAGGGCAGGGTGACTGAAACGTGCCAGTGCCCCGTCATGCGAGAACCACATGTGCTATATTGTAGCGAGTGGCAAATCTTCCAGCAGGTCTCACAGTCCCCTGGCGAGGATATTGCAATAATGCTGTCATCTAATGGTGTAAGTTGGAGGTAAGGCCAAATTGAACAGCCAACATCAACACCTACCTCCGCATTCAAGTAGAACCGCAGTCGATGAGAGCGAGTAATTGTGGCGTATGGAAACGTTCGAGTTGTGGATGTTGAAGAGTCCATCACGCCGAAAGTTGCTTCATCTGTATACAGCACGAAAATGTAGGATGCATTTGTCAGTATTCCAAGTACCACCGAGTGGATAATCACCTGATTTCAGTTGTGCATACGCTATAAGTCAAATTGATTACGCATACGCAGTGTCTCTTCTTTCGGAAGAGCACGGAATAACAGACGCCACATATACAGTATATTATCTAATATTGTGTGTCATGTTTCTAAATACACTATGTGATCAAAAGTATCCAGACACCTGGCAGAAAATGACTTACAAGTTCGTGGCGCCTTCCATAGGTAACGCTGGAATTCAGTATGCTGTTGGCCCAGCCTTAGCCTTGATGACAGCTTCCACTCTCGCAGGCATATGTTCAGTCAGGTGGTTGGACGGTTTCTCGGGGAATGGCAGTACATTCTTTACGGAGTGCTGCACTGAGGAGAGGTATCGGCGTCGGTCGGTAAGGCCTGGCACCAAGTCGGCGTTCGAAAACATTCCAAAGGTGTTCTACAGGTTTCAGGTCAGGACTGTGCAGGCCAGTCCATTACAGGGATGTTATTGTCGTGTAACCACTCCGCCACAGGCCGTAGATTATGAACAGGTGCTCTATCGTGTTGAAAGATGAAATCGCCATCCCGAATTGCTCTTCAACAGTGGGAAGCAAGAAGGTGCTTAAAACATCAATGTAGGCCCGTGTTGTGATAGTGCCACGCAAAACAACAAGGGTTGCAAGCCCCCTCCATGAAAAACACGACCACTCCATAACACCACCGCCTCCGAATTTTAATGTTGGCACTACACACACTGGCAGGTGACGTTCACCGGGCATTCACCATACCCACACCATGCTATCGGATCGCCACATTGTGTACCGTGATTCGTCACTCCACACAACGTTTTTCCACTGTTCAGTCGTCCAATGTTTACGCTCCTTACACCAAGTGAGGCGTCGTTTGGCATTTACCGGCGTGATGTGTGGCTCATGAGCAGACCATGAAATCCAAGTTTCCTAACCTCTTGCCTAACTGTCATAATACTTGCAGTGGACCCTGATGCAATTTGGAATTCCTGTGTGATGGGCTGGATAGATGTCTGCCCATTACACATTACAACACTCTTCAACCGTCGGACGTGTTTGTCAGTCAACAGACGAGGTCGGCCTGTACGCTTTTGTGCTGTACGTGTCCCTTCACGTTTCCGCTTCACTATCCCATCGGAAACAGTGGCCTAGGTATGCTTAGGAGTGTGGAAATCTCGCGTACAAACGTATGACACAAGTGACACCCAATCATCTGACCACTTTCGAAGTCCGTGAGTTCAGCGGAGCACCCCATTCTGCTTTCTCACGATGTCTAATTCCCACTGGGGTCGCTGATTGGAGTACCTGGCAGTAGGTGGCAGCACAATGCACCCAATATGAAGAATGTATGTTTCGGGGGGGTGTCTCAATACTTTTGATCACATAGTGTACGTTTGATCGTCGTTTGACCCTATTTTCTCATATCATCTTCCTTTGCCTCTTTTTTATGCTAATTGTTTGGGTTTGTAAGTAGGCTGTTTAGGTTTTTTTTATTGGTAACGCCACCTCTGTATGAAAATCACTGGCTGTGCTGTGTGCAGTCTGTGGCTGCTTTGCATTGTTGTCTGCCATTGTAGTGTTGGGCAGCGGCAGCTGGATGTGAACAGCGCGTAGCGTTGCGCAGTTGGAGGTGAGCCGCCAGCAGTGGTGGATGTGGGGAGAGAGATGGCGGAGTTTTGAAATTTGTCTTGAACTGCTACATATATTATGACTATTGAGGTAAATACATTGGTTGTTCTCTATCAAAATCTTTCATTTGTTAACTATGCCTATCAGTAGTTAGTGCCTTCAGTACTTTGAATCTTTTATTTATCTGGCAGTAGTGGCGCTCGCTTTATTGCAGTAGTTCGAGTAACCAAGATTTTTGTGAGGTAAGTGATTTGTGAAACGTATAGGTTAATATTAGACAGGGCCATTCTTTTGCAGGGATTTTGAAAGTCAGATTGCGTTGCGCTAAAAAATACTGTGTGTCAGTTTAAGCACAGTCAGGTATAATTTTTCAAAAGGGGACGTTTCATAGAATCAATATCTTTCAAACCCATACAGCCCTTCAGAACTCATCCGCATTTGCTTAATCAAATTACCTGAACATTTACGACATATTGTTTTAGCAGGACGTTGCAAAGACGACATTGAAGCTTTTCAGGGACTGTTAGTGTTTGCACGTGTGTTAATAATTCAGCAAGGGACTGGATAACAGCATTGCTGGTTCTAAGGACAATTAAAAAACTTTGTGAGTGCACAAGTGGTGGTTTATGGACTTGTTATATTGTCCGCAAGACTCTTCGATGGTGATTGTGCACCTGCACAGTCGCAACAGATGGCTGCTGGCCATCTCTACAAGGACTACAGTGGGTCTGCATCTTTGATGACCCACCAGTACCATTATTTCTACAAGGACTGCAGTGGGTCTGCACCTCTGGTGGCACACCAATACCGTAATCTCTACCAGGACTGCAGTGGGTCTGCTCTGTGATGACCTACTAAACGATATTCTTCAAAACTTCGATTGACTCCGCTGTGTGTTTGCCCTGTTGTGGCCCATTACCTGTCAGCACGTCAAGAGTCAGAACTGTCTTTCCGTTGGAAGGAAAACACTACTTCTTCAAGACTGCATGGAAATCCACTACTTCTGTGTGCAATTTCTTTTACTAATGAGACTTTGTGAAAAAAAACTGTAATTACTATTATGATGAATGATCAGAACTATCTTTATGGACTGTGAGAAAATTTTTGCTTTTGACCAACATTGTATCAATAAGTGTGTGCATTTGATTTCTTTGTTATTGTAATCACGATTATGAAAAATTTTAACAAATATGTATTGCCCAGTGCCCAAAACAATTTGTAAAATTTTTTGTGGGGAGCATGGGGGCTATGTAAGTAGGCTGTTTAGGTTTTTTTATTGGTAACGCCACCTCTGTATGAAAATCACTGGCTGTGCTGTGTGCAGTCTGTGGCTGCTTTGCATTGTTGTAATACTCGCCATTGTAGTGTTAGGCAGCTGGCTGTGAACAGCGCGTAGCGTTGCGCAGTTGGAGGTGAGCCGCCAGCAGTGGTGGATGTGGGGAGAGAGATGGCGGAGTTTTGAAATTTGTCTTGAACTGCTATATATATTATGACTATTGAGGTAAATACATTGGTTGTTCTCTATCAAAATCTTTCATTTGTTAACTATGCCTATCAGTAGTTAGTGCCTTCAGTACTTTGAATCTTTTATTTATCTGGCAGTAGTGGCGCTCGCTGTATTGCAGTAGTTCGAGTAACCAAGATTTTTGTGAGGTAAGTGATTTGTGAAACGTATAGGTTAATATTAGACAGGGCCATTCTTTTGCAGGGATTTTGAAAGTCAGATTGCGTTGCGCTAAAAAATACTGTGTGTCAGTTTAAGCACAGTCAGGTATAATTTTTCAAAATGGGACGTTTCAGGTTGTAGTGGATAAATGTACTCTTGGTGTTAAGGACGACGTTGCGAATATTGTGAAGTATGTGTATATTTACACGTTGATGGTTGGTTGGTTGACCTGGGGGAAGGGACCAAACAGGGTGATCATCCGTCCCCGCGTTGCGTCTAGCGCACAAGAGTCCGTGGATTTGCGCAGCCTGACTAAACTCGTTACCCTCACCCCACTTCTGCATTTTCCGACGAACCAAATTCAAGTCAATATCCGTGCGTGAAACGGAATAAATTGTTACACAAATGCGGCCGATAGACGCCGAAGCCTTTGTTCATATGTGTATCTTCAAGCTGAGAAGACGTCTACAACAGAGCAGCTCCCGTGGGGCACTTACAAAGCGATATAGACACGAAAGAAGGTGTAATATGGCAACTTCGTTCAAAGAACAGACTTTTAATTTGCAACGTAAAAAACTGGCGCTATTCCTGAATATGTTCACATTTATATACAGTGTGGCTCAGAAAAAGTTTACAAACTGACATAGCACACCGGGCATACAACAGGGATCAGTAATCACATAGGAACCCGGGTCGCAAACGCCACGAAAAGGCGCTACGGTCACGACATGGCGTTGCTATACAAATACGGGCGGAGCACAAGGAGACCGTCGCCATTCACGCTGCGAAAGCGTTGGGAGTGACATGGCTAGCTGCACGCACTGCGAAATGGCTGGGATGCATTTGATTTATGACGCGGCCAACTGCAATGGACGAGAAGCAATGCGATTGTATCGTGCGAAATATCCCGATAAAAAGGTGCCGTGCTACACATTACTCCCCACCCTACATCACCGATTGTGCGAAACCGGCTCGTTTCATGTGCATAAGCCGGTTTCTGGTAGCCAACGAACAACACGGACAGTTGTGGCGGAGAAAAGCGTTCTCGAAAGGGTAAAGCGTACGCCGACAACAAGTACACGAGGTAACCCCCAGCTCTCCGCTTAGTGAATTGTACACGACGAAGGACTGCATCCGTTTAATTTCCAACGCGTCCAGGCATTGCAACCGGCGGACTATACGACAAGCGCACGGGATTTGCGTTGTGGTTTCTGCAGGAATTCACTAAAGTTCGAAGTTTCACAGCGAGTGTCCTCTTCACCGGTGACGGTGCATTCTCACTCGTGGGGATATGATGAACGTCCACAACCTGCATCCGTGGGTGGATGTGTAACCACATGCTACACTTGCGCATGCCTCACAACGCAAATTTACCCTTAACGTGTGGGATGACTTCGTCAGAGGCTATTGATTTGAGCCTACATTCTACCGACTTGAAGGTCTCACTTATCATGTATTCATGCAAGAGTTTCTGCCGGACATGCTGAATGACGTTCTCATGCCTATTCGTCGCATTAGATTTCAGCACAATGGAGCCGCCACGCATTTCAGCGGACTGGTGAGAGCACGTCTACAGTCAACCTTTCCCGGCCGCTGGACTGGTTGCGGCGGGGCAGTCGCATGGCCACCACGATCACCTGATCTGTTCCCAGTCGATTGTTTCCTGTGGGAGGGTATCAGAAGAGCCTTGTGTATGAAACACCTGTTACACTGCCGGTGGACTCAGTAGGCAGGATTGTTGAGGCAGCAGGACGTCTTCGAGATAAACCAAGTATCTTTGAGAGGGTGCGCCATTTAATGCAGCGTCGATGTCAGTTGCGTCTCATGCATCTGGACAAAACTTCGAGCATCTGTAGCGGGCGTTCATTTGTAACATGTAACTAAATAGCTGCAAGCCCGCCAGGCCAGTCGCGCGGTCTAACGCGCTGCTTCCCGAGCGGGAAGGCGTGTCGGTCTCTGGCACGTATACACCCGGCGGATTAGTGTCGAGATCCGGTGTGCCGGCCAGCCTGTGGATGGTTTTTAAGGCGATTTTCCATCTGCCTCGGCGAATGCTGGCTGGTTCCCCTTATACCGACTCAGCTACACTACGTCAATGATTGGTGTGCAAACACTATCTCCACGTACACGTACACAATAATTACTCTACCACGAAAACATTGGGGTTACACTCGTCTGGTATAAGCGTTCCAGGCGGGGGGCCCGGGCGAGGGGCGTCTACTGGGGGCCGGGGGCCAAACCGCACAGTAACCCTGGGTTCTTTGGTGTGGGGCGGCAGTCAGGTGGGTGAACTGCTGTGGTCTGTTGTGGGTCTGTGAACCACTGTGGGATATGGTGGGACGAAGCCTTTTCGTCATTTATAGGTTCCTGGTTCGATACACAATACAATACACAAAATAGCTGCAAAGCTATTTAGTAGCATCGGATGGGTTTTGCGGCCCGTGGTCCCTACATGATTACTGATCCTTGTTGAATGCTCGATGTAACTTGTCAGTTGTAAACGTTTTTTCAATCACCCTGTATAAATGCGCCAATATTCGCACTGATACTTAAAGCAATCACGGATGTGCAAATATATCCATCTAAGTTGCTGATTACTATTATCATCTTCATTATAATTATGATTATTATTTTTATTATTCCTATTTTTATGTTGAGACATAACTTCGTAATCAATCAAAACATAACAACTTCAACAAATGTTACAACACAACCTCTATATACAGGGTGGTCCATTGAGCGTGACCGGGCCAAATATCTCACGAAATAAGCGTCAAACGAAAAAACTACAAAGAACGAAACTTGTCTAGCTTGAAGGTGGAAACCAGATGGCGCTATGGTTGGCCCGCTAGATGGCGCTGCCATAGGTCAAACGGATATCAACTGCTTTTTTTAAATAGGAACCCTCATTTTTTTATTACATATTCGTGTATTACGTAAAGAAATATGAATGTTTTAGTAGGACCACTTTTTTCGCTTTGTGATAGATGGCGCTGTAATAGTCACAAACATATGGCTCACAATTTTAGACGAACAGTTGGTAACAGGTAGGTTTTTAAAATTAAAATACAGAACGTAGGTACGTTTGAACATTTTATTTCAGTTGTTACAATGTGATGCATGTACCTTTGTGAACTTATCATTTCTGAGAACGCATACTGTTACAGCGTGATTACCTGTAAATACCACATTAATGCAATAAATGCTCGAAACGACGTCCGTCAACCTCAATGCATTTGGCAATACGTGTAACGACATTCCTCTCAACAGCAAGTACTTCGCCTTCCGTAATGTTCGCACATGCACTGACAATGCGCTGTCGCATGTTTTCAGACGTTATCTGTGGATCACGATAGCAAATATCCTTCCACTTTCCCCACAGAAGGAAATCCGGGGACGTCAGATCCGGTGAACGTGCGGGCCACGGAATGGTGCTTCGACGACCACTCCACTTGTCATGAAATATGCTATTCAATACCGCATCAACCGCACGCGAACTACACTCCTGGAAATGGAAAAAAGAACACATTGACACCGGTGTGTCAGACCCACCATACTTGCTCCGGACACTGCGAGAGGGCTGTACAAGCAATGATCACACGCACGGCACAGCGAACACACTAGGAACCGCGGTGTTGGCCGTCGAATGGCGCTAGCTGCGCAGCATTTGTGCACCGCCGCCGTCAGTGTCAGCCAGTTTGCCGTGGCATACGGAGCTCCATCGCAGTCTTTAACACTGGTAGCATGCCGCGACAGCGTGGACGTGAACCGTATGTGCAGTTGACGGACTTTGAGCGAGGGCGTATAGTGGGCATGCGGGAGGCCGGGTGGACGTACCGCCGAATTGCTCAACACGTGGGGCGTGAGGTCTCCACAGTACATCGATGTTGTCGCCAGTGGTCGGCGGAAGGTGCACGTGCCCGTCGACCTGGGACCGGACCGCAGCGACGCACGGATGCACGCCAAGACCGTAGGATCCTACGCAGTGCCGTAGGGGACCGCACCGCCACTTCCCAGCAAATTAGGGACACTGTTGCTCCTGGGGTATCGGCGAGGACCATTCGCAACCGTCTCCATGAAGCTGGGCTACGGTCCCGCACACCGTTAGGCCGTCTTCCGCTCACGCCCCAACATCGTGCAGCCCGCCTCCAGTGGTGTCGCGACAGGCGTGAATGGAGGGACGAATGGAGACGTGTCGTCTTCAGCGATGAGAGTCGCTTCTGCCTTGGTGCCAATGACGGTCGTATGCGTGTTTGGCGCCGTGCAGGTGAGCGCCACAATCAGGACTGCATACGACCGAGGCACACAGGGCCAACACCCGGCATCATGGTGTGGGGAGCGATCTCCTACACTGGCCGTACACCACTGGTGATCGTCGAGGGGACACTGAATAGTGCACGGTACATCCAAACCGTCATCGAACCCATCGTTCTACCATTCCTAGACCGGCAAGGGAACTGGCTGTTCCAACAGGACAATGCACGTCCGCATGTATCCCGTGCCACCTAACGTGCTCTAGAAGGTGTAAGTCAACTACCCTGGCCAGCAAGATCTCCGGATCTGTCCCCCATTGAGCATGTTTGGGACTGGATGAAGCGTCGTCTCACGCGGTCTGCACGTCCAGCACGAACGCTGGTTCAACTGAGGCGCCAGGTGGAAATGGCATGGCAAGCCGTTCCACAGGACTACATCCAGCATCTGTACGATCGTCTCCATGGGAGAATAGCAGCCTGCATTGCTGCGAAAGGTGGATATACACTGTACTAGTGCCGACATTGTGCATGCTCTGTTGCCTGTGTCTATGTGCCTGTGGTTCTGTCAGTGTGATCATGTGATGTATCTGACCCCAGGAATGTGTCAATAAAGTTTCCCCTTCCTGGGACAATGAATTCACGGTGTTCTTATTTCAATTTCCAGGAGTGTATGTGCTGGACATCCATCGTGTTGGAAGTACATCGCCATTCTGTCATGCAGTGAAACATCATGTAGTAACATCGGTAGAACATGACGTAGGAAATCAGCATACATAGCACCATTTAGATTGCCACCGATAAAATGGGGGCAAATTATCCTTCCTCCCATAATGCCGCACCATACATTAACCCGCCAAGGTCGCTGATGTTCCACTTGTCGCAGCCATCGTGTATTTTCCGTTGCCCAATAGTGCATATTATGCCGGTTTACGTTACCGCTGTTGGTGAATGACGCGTCCTCGCTAAATAGAACGCGTGCAAAAAAACTGTCATCGTCCCGTAATTTCTCTTGTGCCCAGTGGCAGAACTGTACACGTCGTTCAAGGTCGTCGCCATGCAATTCCTGGTGCATAGAAATATGGTACGGGTGCAATCGATGTTGATGTAGCATTCCCAACACCGCCGTTTTTGAGATTCCCGATTCTCGCGCAATTTGTCTGCTACTGACGTGCGGATTAGCCGCGACAGCAGCTAACACACCTACTTGGGCATCATCATTTGTTGCAGGTCGTGATTGACGTTTAACATGTGGCTGAACACTTCCTGTTTCCTTAAATAGCGTAACTATCCGGCGGACGGTCCAGACACTTGGATGATGTCGTCCGGGATATCGAGCAACATACATAGCACACGCCCGTTGGGCATTTTGATCACAATAGCCATACATAAACACGATATCGACCTGTTCCGCAATTGGTAAACAGTCCATTTTAACACGGGTAATGTATCACGAAGCAAATACAGTCCGCACTGGCGGAATGTTACGTGATACCATGTACTTATACGTTTGTGACTATTACAGCGCCATGTATCACAAAGCGAAAAAAGTGCTCAACTAAAACATTCACATTTCTTTACGTACTACACGAATATGTGATAAAAATGGGGGTTCCTATTCAAAAAAGCGCAGTTGATATCCGTTTGACTTATGGCAGGGCCATCTAGCGGGCCAACCATAGCGCCATCTGGTTGCCCCCTTCAAGCTAGACGAGTTTCGTTCTTTGTAGTTTTTACGTTTGATGCTTATTTCGTGAGATATTTGGCCCGGTCACTATCAATGGACCACCCTGTATATATACACTCCTGGAAATTGAAATAAGAACACCGTGAATTCATTGTCCCAGGAAGGGGAAACTTTATTGACACATTCCTGGGGTCAGATATATCACATGATCACACTGACAGAACCACAGGCACATAGACACAGGCAACAGAGCATGCACAATGTCGGCACTAGTACAGTGTATATCCACCTTTCGCAGCAATGCAGGCTGCTATTCTCCCATGGAGACGATCGTAGAGATGCTGGATGTAGTCCTGTGGAACGGCTTGCCATGCCATTTCCACCTGGCGCCTCAGTTGGACCAGCGTTAGTGCTGGACGTGCAGACCGCGTGAGACGACGCTTCATCCAGTCCCAAACATGCTCAATGGGGGACAGATCCGGAGATCTTGCTGGCCAGGGTAGTTGACTTACACCTTCTAGAGCACCTGGGGGGCACGGGATACATGCGGACGTGCATTGTCCTGTTGGAACAGCAAGTTCCCTTGCCGGTCTAGGAATGGTAGAACGATGGGTTCGATGACGGTTTGGATGTACCGTGCACTATTCAGTGTCCTCTCGACGATCACCAGTGGTGTACGGCCAGTGTAGGAGATCGCTCCCCACACCATGATGCCGGGTGTTGGCCCTGTGTGCCTCGGTCGTATGCAGTCCTGATTGTGGCGCTCACCTGCACGGCGCCAAACACGCATACGACCATCATTGGCACCAAGGCAGAAGCGACTCTCATCGCTGAAGACGACACGTCTCCATTCGTCCCTCCATTCACGCCTGTCGCGACACCACTGGAGGCGGGCTGCACGATGTTGGGGCGTGAGCGGAAGACGGCCTAACGGTGTGCGGGACCGTAGCCCAGCTTCATGGAGACGGTTGCGAATGGTCCTCGCCGATACCCCATGAGCAACAGTGTCCCTAATTTGCTGGGAAGTGGCGGTGCGGTCCCCTACGGCACTGCGTAGGATCCTACGGTCTTGGCGTGCATCCGTGCGTCGCTGCGGTCCGGTCCCAGGTCGACGGGCACGTGCACCTTCCGCCGACCACTGGCGACAACATCGATGTACTGTGGAGACCTCACGCCCCACGTGTTGAGCAATTCGGCGGTACCTCCACCCGGCCTCCCGCATGCCCACTATACGCCCTCGCTCAAAGTCCGTCAACTGCACATACGGTTCACGTCCACGCTGTCGCGGCATGCTACCAGAGTTAAAGACTGCGATGAGCAAGTATGGTGGGTCTGACACACCGGTGTCAATGCGTTCTTTTTTCCATTTCCAGGAGTGTATATACACTGAAGAATTGAAGGAAGTAATAAATAAACTGAAGCGGTATCTTCCTGACAGCGGAAGTGAAGATTATCACAACAAGAACAAACATGACACAGCAATAAACTGAATATGCTGAACGTCACAGTGTATGCCGTATGCAGCAAAGGTTGAAGTTAAATAGGGGAAGAAAACCACTGCGTTCACAGTAAAAAGACAAATCACTGAGGCTTCGAGGAGAAACGGTGCAGACAATGAAGATGTTTCTGTACCAAAAGCGTAGCTTCTGGTAGACTTCGATTCACCAATGCCATGAAATCTTAGAGTAGCCGATAACTTATCGAAAAAAATAATTGCTTTCCTCATCAAAGTGTTCTGCCTCGTTGATTTCTGTCTCACAAATTCAAGTAAGAATCGGTAATTATACTCACTGATCCACAGTTCCGAAAACTGTATTAGTCCTCCTAAAGAAGTTGTTTTCAAAGGAATGCCAAGCTTCCCTTCTCTTCTCTTGCCCGTAATCACCGTTTTCTTCCTTTCATGTTGTTCTCTGCCACGGTGCACAACGCAGCGTCTGCAGAGAACGTAAATGCAGTTTTCCTTTCAGCACTTGATGTCACGTGCGCAAAAATGGTTCAAGGGGCTCTAAGCACAATGGGATTTAACATCTGCGGTCATCAGTCCCCTAGACTTAGAACTACTTAAAACTAACTAACCGAAGGTCATCACACACATGCACGTCCGAGGCAGGATTCGAATCTGCGGCCGTAGCAGCAGCGTCACGTGGGCAGTAATGATGTCCACTCTGCGGCCCGTCCGATTATACGTGACTTCCCATTTGCTTTAGAGCGCACTTTGTTGCACGCTTTAAGCAACGTGTCAATGTACACTGATCGGTCAGAACTTTATGACCACCGACCTACTGTCGATATAAACCCGTCCAGGCTATAGCAGAGTCAACCAGCCAGAAATGAGTGTCAGACAAACTCACGGCGCATACAGCATCAGCGAACGTGTGCTGTCCGTGTGTAGAATCGGGAAGGCGCGCGATATGCCTGAGTTTGGCCGAGGGCAGATTGCGATGGCCCGGAGGCTCAGCACGAGCATTTCGCAAACTGCACGATTTCTGGGGTGTTCTAGGAGTGGTGTGGTGAGTGTCTTGAACATGTGGCGAAGCCAAGGTGAAACCACGTCCAGGCGTCCTGGGGTTGGGCGACCACCCCTCATTACAGATGTCGGACGTGTAGACTGGGCAGACAGGTAAAGCAGGACAGATAGCCAACTGTGGTGGAAGTAACATCAGATTTCAATGCTGGTTAGAGTACAAGTGTGTCTGAACACCAAGTTCACCGGACACCAAGTTCACCGGACACCAAGTTCACCGGACACCAAGTTCACCGGACACCAAGTTCACCGGACACCAAGTTCACCGGACACCAAGTTCACCGGACACCAAGTTCACCGGACACCAAGTTCACCGGACACCAAGTTCACCGGACACCAAGTTCACCGGACACCAAGTTCACCGGACACCAAGTTCACCGGACACCAAGTTCACCGGACACCAAGTTCACCGGACACCAAGTTCACCAAACACCAAGTTCACCGAACATTAAGTTCACCGAACATTAAGTTCACCGAACACCAAGTTCACCGAACACCAAGTTCACCGAACACCAAGTTCACCGAACACCAAGTTCACCGAACACTGCTAACGATGGGCCTCCACAGCCGACGACCCATGCAAGTGCCGGTGTTAACACCACGACAAGGGCATCTACGATAGAAATGAGCAAGTGGTCATCGACTCTGGACGTTGGCGCAGTGGCAGAGCGTTGCATGGTCTGATGAATACGCCTTCTTTATCGTGCCGATGAGAGATCGAGAATCCGTCGTCTTCCAGGGAACAGCTGCTTAACAACTGTACATCGGGACGGAGGCAAGCTGGCGGCGGCCCCATTATGCTCTGGAGAACATTCACGGGGGCATCCATGTGACTAGTGGAACCGGTCCAAGACACCATGACGGCCAAGGAGTCTCATACACTGGTTGCAGATAACGTACACCCCTTCGTGTCGCTCATGTTTCCCGACGGCAGTGGCATTTTTCAGCAAGATAATGAGCCCTGCCACAAGGCTAGGAGCGCGATGGAGTGATTCGAGGAACACAGTGACGAGTTCTAAATGATGTGCTAACCCGCCATCTCACCAGATCTGAACCGCCATTGAAAACATTTGGGATCTGATTGAGTGTGGCGTGAGATCTCTTCGCCCCCTCCATGGAATTTACGGGAATTAGGTGACTTGTGTTTGCAGGCGTGGTGCCAACTACGTCCAGCGATCTTCCAATGCCGCATTGCTTACATTCCATGATGCATCGCCGCTGTTATTCGTGCCAAAGGTGGTAGATGGTCATGATGTTCTGGCTGATAAGTGTATAAGGCTAACTGCCTGGACGATGAAGTTTGTCAGGTGATTGATTATGCTCCTGCATTTTATCGGTTTCCCTTTATGATTTGCATTGGCAAGACTATGGAATTTAAGGAGATGGGATCTGGATAAACTGAAGGAACCAGAGGTTGCAGAGGGTTTCAGAGAGAGCTTAGGCAACAATTGACAAGAACAGGGGAAAGAAATACAGTAGAAGAAGAATGGGTATCTTTCAGAGATGAAATACTGAAGGAAGCATAGGATCAAGTAGGCAAAAAAACGAGGGCTAGTAGAAATCCTTGGGTAACAGAAGAGATATTGAATTTGATTGATGAAAGGAGAACATATAGACATGTGGTAAATGAAGGAGGCAAAAAAGGTATACAAACGTCTAAAAAATGAGATGGACAGGAAGTGCAAAATGGCTAAGCAGGGATGGCTAGAGGACAAATGCAAGGATTAAAATTAACAAACATGCAGCAACCAGTCGCAAAATCATGTTTTATTCATTCACTTTTGCAAATCGATTTCAAGTGAGTAACAGCCATCATCGGTGCATTTAAAATGAACATACAGTTTTTAAAATTTGTATGTTCATTTTAAATGCACCGATGATGGTTGTTAATCAGTTGAAATCGATTTGCATTAGTGAATAAATAAAACATGATTTTGCGACTGGTTGCTGCATGTTTGGTAATTTTATGGTTTACGGTCGCTGCACGATTTGGGAACCACATGGAGCCCACTATTCATAAATGCAAGGATGTAGAGGCATATATCACTAGGGGTAAGATACATACTGCCTACAAGAAAATTAAAGAGACCCTTGGAGAAAAGAGAGACAATAGCTCACATGGACAACCAGTTTTAAGCAAGGAAGGGAAAGCAGAAAGGTGGGAGGAGTATATAGAGGGTCTGTACAAGGGCGATGTAATCGAGGGCAATATTATAGAAATGGGAGAGGACGTAGGTGAAGATGAAATGGGAGATATGATACTGCGTGAAGAATTTCACAGAGCACTTAAAGACCTAAGTCGAAACAAGGCCCCGGAGTAGACAACATTTCATTAGATCTACTGATAGCATTGGGAGAGGAAGCCCTGACAAAACTCAACCATCTGGTGAGCAAGATGTAGGAGACAGGTGAAATACCCTCAGGCTTCAAGAAGAAGATAATAATTAAAATCCCAAAGATAGCAGGTGTTGACAGCTATGAAAATTAACGAACTATCGGTTTAATAAATCACGGCTGCAAAATACTGACACGAATTCTTTACACACGAATGGAAAAACTGATAGAAGCCGACCTCGGGGAAGATCAGTTTGGATTCCATAGAAATGTTGGAACACATGAGAAAATACTTACCCTACGACTTATCTTGAGTATAGGTTAAGAAGAGGCAGACCTACGTTTCTAGCATTTGTAGACTTGGAGAAAGCCTTTGACAATGTTGACTGGAATACTCTCTTTCAAATTATGAAGGTGGCAGGGGTAAAATACAGGGAGCGAAAGGCTATTTACAATTTGTACAGAAACCAGATGGCAGTTATAAGAGTCGAGGGGCATGAAAGGGAAGCAGTGGCTGGGAAGGGAGTGAGACAGGGTTGTAGCCTATCCCCGATGTTATTCAATCTATATATTGAGCAAGCAGTAAAGGAAACAAAAACAAAATTTGGAGTAGGAATTAAAATCCGTGGAGAAGAAATAAAACCTTTGAGGTTTGCAGATGACACTGTAATTCTGTCAGAGACAGCAAAGGACGTGGAAGAGCAGTTGAACGGAATGGACAGAGTCTTCAAAGGAGGGTAGAAGATGAACATCAACAAAATCAAAATCAGGATAACGGAATGTAGTCGAATTAAATCAGGTGATGCTGATGGTATTAGATCAGGAAATGAGATATGTAAAGCAGTAGTTGAGTTTTGCTATTTGGGGAGCAAAATAACTGATGATGGTCGAAGGAGAGAGGATATAAAATGTAGACTGGCAATGGCAAGAAAAGCGTTTCTGAAGAAGAGACATTTACTAGCATCGAGTATAGATTTAAGTGCCAGGAAGTCTTTTCTAAAAGTATTTGCATGGAGTGTAGCCATGTATGGATGTGAAACATGGACGATAAATAGTTTAGGCAAGAAGAGGATGGAAGCTTTCGAAATGTGGTGCCACAGAAGAATGCTGAAGATTAGGTGGGTAGATCACGAACTAATGAGGAGGTACTGAATAGAATTAGGGAGAAAAGGAATTTGTAGCATGACTTGACTAGAAGAAGAGATCGGTTGGTAGGACATGTTCTGAGGCACCAAGGGATCACTAGGTTAATATTGGAGGGCAGCATGGAGGGTAGAAATTGCAGAGGGAGACCAAGAGATGAATATACTAAGCAGATTGAGGAGGATGCAGTGTGTAGTATTTACTTGGAGATGAAGAAGCTTGCACAGGATAGAGTAGCATTTAGAGCTGCATCAGAACAGTCTCTGGACTGAAGACAACAACAACAACAACAGAAGACTGTGGTTCAAATCAGCGTCCGGCCATCCTAATTTAGGTTTTCCGTGATATCGCTTACTCGCTCCGGACAAAAGTTAGGAATGTTTCCTTTGAAATGGCAAACCTTGATATATTCTTATCGTGTGCTGTATCTCTAATGACCTCGATGTCAGTGGAATGTTGAACCCTAATCTTCCTTTTTTCCCCTTTTATGGTTTCAAGAAAAGTTATGTGATATTCTTGTGAATCGCCACAGTCAATCAGTTTCCCCAAGTGGGTCGACCGCGTTAGTTCTTAATAATTTAACCATCGGATAAACGGAGAGGTACTTGGGTCACGAGGGATGTAAAGCTGCAGAGGCCAGCCTGTTGCATGCCTTCCTGACTAACTCCAATGCGGGGACGCAAGTACTTGGGGAACATCAAGACAGCTCCTAGATGGCTGATTCGAGAAGCAGGAAAAATCTGAAGGTAGGAGGAGTTAAATAATTAGGAGAAAGTATTGAAGCTGTTCTGGCAGAAAAGATGATGTGTAAGGGGTAATAAACAATATTAATTTAGCATACAAACTCAGTATTAACATCTACAATAAAAAGAATCATTCGATGAACGCAAAATTGACAGTACCCGACAGTGAACCGCCCTGAAGCCTTAAGCACAACAGCAGAAAATCTGTACACTTTAAGAACAGGATCACTTAGCAGTCTATGACTTGCAACGAAGGAGAATATTGAAAACTCGAAGAACAGGGGACCGACAGTATAGAAGACGAGCGAACCCAGAACTGCACTCCCAGATACAGAGTACATACTAGTTTCGTTTAGTAGTCGTTCATTTCCCATTCAAAGGTTAGGCTATTTTCGCCTATATTCTTCTGTTTTTATATTTTGAGGGAATTATTTAATTCTCCTCATGTTTTCATTGCAGATGTCATACAGTCTGCTACACATTGGACTGCTTTCAGATACTTCATTTCAGTTGCTTCAATTCAGGTCCTGTCGTTTGTCTTTGGTATCCATATGTCATTGCCGTACGGAAGGGTTGAAACGTGATTGACTGGTATAACGCCACCTGGATGTGAAAGTGGCAGCTTTTTGCTATTTTTCCGACTGCAACACACACGTGTGAGAAACTAATCGCTGTCTGTGTCGTATTCGTATGTGAGGGTACACCCGGGGCAATTAGAATTTGATACTTGTTCAAGGCTTGTATCATGTAAGCCTATTTCCAATTTTGTGAATTTTCCCTTAAGTGATAACTATTTGGTTCTGCCTGTTAAGATTTATGTTTTGGCCATCAAAGATATATGTTTTGGCCATCAAAGATGTATGTTTTGGCCATCAAAGATGTATGTTTTGGCCATCGAAGATGTATGTTTTGGCCATCGAAGATGTATGTTTTGGCCATCGAAGATGTATGTTTTGGCCATCGAAGATGTATGTTTTGGCCATCGAAGATGTATGTTTTGGCCATCAAAGATGTATGTTTTGGCCATGATGTGGTTTCCTGTTAACTTAGATCATAAACCACGGTTTTAAACAAGAATTCGTGGTTTACCAAAATGGAAATGTCCAGACAGATGCGTTATGTCGCAAACTTGGGCAATAGTACCATCAGCTCACCACAGTGATGTTGCAGCTGGACAAATGAGCTGAAGGGATACACCGAGTAAAAAGTGAGTTGGTGCAGAAATTTAATATGAATAGGTACAACAGTAACGATACAGTTGTGGGGATGTGATTATTGGATTATTGGAATCCAAAGAAGGTTTCGAGGAACTACAGAGAAACAATTCCAAGAAACAGTTTGTTCTTAAAATACATTCAAGGAGAAATACTGCGTAAAATAGTAGCAGGAAAAGGAACCCATACATAAATGGGAAGAGCATCAATTAACGAACAGAAGAAAGAAACTCCTCACATGATGTCACTCGGCTGGTAATCTGAGAAGATTCATCAGTGAAATTAGGCGAAAACCTCTACATTCTCACAAAAAAAGAAAAAAGCTATGTTTTTAGCACGTGTAGTGGAACGTGAGAAGAGATCACACATCGCGGAATTGATGGTAATTTAAAGCGCTCACATTTTTAAAAATTTATTAAGTGGCATTATATAGATAACAGATAAGAGCTTCACACGATAACGCTGCTGACAGAGCAAATGAAGCGTGACAGGGAGTTTGTTCAACAGCCACGAGCGCAAATGTCATTACTCGTCATTTACAAGCAAAATGAAAGAGGAAGCAGCATACTACATCACAAAGCAACCAACCCAGGATCTCATCGTGGCGAACGGGCAACTCATGTTAATTTCGCCACGAATGATAAATTGGTTCTGAGATTTCACGACACCGTTCCTCTGGTCAACATCATTTTTACGTATTTTGGCTTTCTTTAAAATGATATAGAACTGTTACGTCTGTCTGTTTGGCGAGGCAGGATGCGAATCCCGTCTGTGAAGACTAGTTTTTTTTAATTTTTTTATTTCCCCTTTTTAACCTGTTGTAGTCTAACATAGTTGGCGATACATTCATCTGCTTTAAGAACTATCTAAGTCAGGAGTGCTGTGATTGTGACACAGGCCGCGTATTGTGAGGCCCAGTGGAACGAGACATGCACGCCCCTTCGCAGAAACAGAGGGAGAAGAAATAGCACGTAGGGCGCTTGCTTCTTTGCCAGAGGCTGGAAATCATTGTGCACTCCAGAAGACGGAAGTGGCAGCTGGTGGTAGACGATAAGAGCTTATTAAGTGATATACTTGCGCAGATAAAAATCTCTTGGCTGTCCTAAAAACTTGACAAAAGAGTGCTGACGCTAGAGCTGAGTCAGCTGCTAGCATCATAACGATCATTTTAACATTTCACGGGACCTGTAATACGAGGCCAGCTGGCGGCTGAATCAGCACCGATTAGATTTTAGCAGTATCGTCGTGACGACGTAATGCACGGTAGGGAGCTTTTTATAATAAGAGAGAAGAAATTCGATTCACTGGTTTGTGGATGTTTCGCCGTTTCTGGTTGTGAAAAGTTGTTAAACAAACAGTTGTGCCATGGCGGGCAGCAGCAACGTTTAAAAGGACTGTTGGTCGCGTTTTGTTGGCGGGACGACAGGAGAAAGCTTCTGTGAGTACACTTGGGAAAGATATATGCAGGCAGTCGTTCACAGAGGGTGAAGGGACGCAGAAGTTGGAGGAGTTCCAGGGCAGAAACCACGGACTGGTGATGGAGGCTGACTTGCGGCTGCACTCTCAAACTTCGGAGTCACTGTCTCTACACTCTGTTCACCATGCATTGAAGATTATGGTAAGCATCACTTACAGCTGTATGCCATTACGGCAAGCAACAGTATGGTAGTTCAATTGCAAGACAGCTATCACTCGCTCATATCGTCAGTGTTTCCTGAGTTGCCCACTGAGCCGTGCTGCGGCTCGCGTTGGTGCTGTTTGTAGGTTTCCGCCCTCTGTTGGAGGCCAGACGGTATTGGTTAGTTGGCTTGTTGCGGTTGTTTGTCGTCTCGTGTTCACTGGCGCCACGCGGTTTCGCAAGCGTTGCCTGTCCGCTAGTGGCAGCAGCGGCGGTTATCGATATGCAGTAACTGTTGCCCTATCTTCGGGGCGACGTCGTTGTTCGTGCGGGTCGTGTCAGTGGGCCAGTTCGATTGGGGTCCGCGCAGTGCCAGAACACGCCGGAACCGCTGACGGCACGCGTGGACTGCCAGATGGAAGGGATATGGTCACGTGGGTGCACGACCTCGTCGTAATCCGGATCCAGCAAGCTTTAAGATGAGTGCATTTCAATCCAAGTAGAGCAGGGCTTAACAACTGGCCGGTTTTGAGCGCGAGTACTCGCGTCTGCTCAGGCATGTGCTCGCGAGCAGGTGCAAGGTCACGGAGTAGGGAGGGAGGGGAGGGAGGGGAAATGCGCGCGCACGTTTGAATGTGATCTCGCGTTCTTAGCAGATTTAACTAGCCATCTGAATGCTTTGAACATTTTACTAATTTCATAGATCGAATACGAGCTTTTAAAATGAAATTGACACTTTGGGTGAGTCAGCTGGAAACAGGAAACCTAGCTCATTTTCCTAAATTATCATCCATGCAAGATGTTCACAAAGACTGTGAACGTTATTCACATAGTTTAGTTGATCAGCGCTTTCGAGATCTGACAGCACTAGACAGTGATTTTGATCTGTTCTCTCCATATTCAGCGAATATTTAAAAGATTCGTCCTGAGCTGCAGCAAGAAATTATTGACCTGCATTGTGACAGAGAATACAGAGACAACTTTCAGAACAAGAAAAACTTTTTGGAATTCTACAGACACTTTCCTCAGGATAGATTTCCTCGTTTGCACAAACTGGCGGCTACAATAATATCAACATTCCGTTCCATGCATGTTTGTGAACAACTGTTCTCTGCAATGAAATGTAACAAGACGCGCCTTAGAAACGCATTGTCTGATCGAAATTTAAACTGCACGCTGCACCTAAAATGCACAAGAACAATTACTCCGAACATAGAAGCAATTGTAAAGGGCAAAAAGGACAAGATAACCGAGAATCCCACACTTCAATGACACCTTTTATTGTGCAACAGTTTACAAATTAATGCGAATGTAGAGGCATACACTAAGCTAATAAAATTATGTGGCATGTGTACATTCTCCTTTATTTGTTTCATTTGTCGCAGTAATAATTCGTGTGTGATATCCCTGCAGGTGGCCGCGGATTTACATCGACTGGCGGCAGCTGTTGTGTGCCCCACGTGACTCTCCCCACTCTCCGCTCTGGTCCGGTAGTGGGGGTAGCGTGCTCGCGCTGCTCCGTGCTCGCGCCTTGCTGCTCACAGCTTGCTCCGCGAGCACGTATGTTGTGAAGCCCTGAAGTAGAGAATCCTCCACCATTGTGCTATCTCGCGATTCTCCAGTGGCTTGGGTTCGTGTTGCTGCTCGTAGTGTCGCCGAGGCGAAGAGCAACGAGTGGAGTGCTTGGGGAAGGCGTATCTGATTAGCTTTCCTAGACTTCTTGTTACTAGTTACTGCGTTCAACTTGTGATAATTTGTTAAGTTCCACCAGCGGCGATTTTTCTTGCCTGGTGGCCGCTAACGCCCCAGTTACCTGCCCTGCAGTGTATGTTTCCTCGCCTTGCCGCTGCTGTCCGGTAAGGCGTGTAGTTTTGACACATTTCTTGTTTGTAGGCCGGTTGGTGATTCTTCTACTCTGGTGGTAGTGATTCCGTTCTCCTTCCGGGCGCTCTTAACACAGTATTCTGGGGAAACAGTGCAGACTTCCGGTTCCGGCTTTGGTGTATTGGTCCAACGTTGCATTTGGTTTATCGGACGTCAGGTAGCTTCCGCAAGTGTTTGTTGCCGGACCTTCTCAGAGGTCGAATCCTGGAGCACCGTCTGTGGTCCCTTGGCTCTTGCAAAACATGTGTCTTCTAAAAGGAGGTCTGGTCTGGTGGCCAGTAGTTCAGTGTAACGCTCCTTCAGCCCACGCCTTCTGCTGGTAAAATCTGCCTCGGTACCCTTCAAGGACCTTATGTACTGATCCTTGCGTTTTATTATTTATTACAATACCTTGTAATGCAGTAAATGAAGCAGGCAAAAAGGAATACAAACGTCTCAAAAATGAGATCGACAGGAAGTGCAAAATGGCTAAGCAGGGATGGCTAGAGGACAAATGTAAGGATGTAGAGGATTATCTCACGAGGGGTAAGATAGATATTGCTTACAGGAAAATTAAAGAGACCTTTGGAGATAAGAGAACCACTTGTATGAATATCAAGAGCTCAGATGTAAACCCAGTTCTAATCAAAGAAGGGAAAGCAGAAAGGTGGAAGGAGTATATAGAGGGTCTATACAAGGGCGATGTACTTGAGGACAATATTATTGAAATGGAAGAGGATGTAGATGAAGATGAAATGGGAGATACGATACTGCGTGAAGAGTTTGACAGAGCACTGAAAGACCTGAGTCGAAACAAGGCCCCCGGAGTAGACAGCATTCCATTGGAACTACTGACGGCCTTGGGAGAGCCAGTCCTGACAAAACTCTACCATCTGGTGAGCAAGATGTATGAAACAGGTGAAATACCCTCCGACTTCAAGAAGAATATAATAATTCCAATCCCAAAGAAAGCGGGTGTTGACAGATGTGAGAATTACCGAACAATCAGTTTAATAAGCCACAGCTGCAAAATACTAACACGAATTCTTTACAGACGAATGGAAAAACTAGTAGAAGCCGACCTCGGGGAAGATCAGTTTGGATTCCGTAGAAATACTGGAACACGTGAGGCAATACTGACCTTACGACTTATCTTAGAAGAAAGATTAAGGAAAGGCAAACCTACGTTTCTAGCATTTGTGGTCTTAGAGAAAGCTTTTGACAATGTTGACTGGAATACTCTCTTTCAAATTCTTAAGGTGGCAGGGGTAAAATACACGGAGCGAAAGGCTATTTACAATTTGTACAGAAAGCAGATGGCAGTTATAAGAGTCGAGGGACATGAAAGGGAAGCAGTGGTTGGGAAGGGAGTGAGACAGGGTTGTAGCCTCTCCCCGATGTTATTCAATCTGTATTTTGAGCAAGCAGTAAAGGAAACAAAAGAAAAATTCGGAGTAGGTATTAAAACCCATGGAGAAGAAATAAAAACTTTGAGGTTCGCCGATGACATTGTAATTCTGTCAGAGACAGCAAAGGACTTGGAAGAGCAGTTGAACGGAATGGATGGTGTCTTGAAGGGAGGATATAAGATGAACATCAACAAAAGCAAAACGAGGATAATGGAATGTAGTCGAATTAAGTCGGGTGATGTTGAGGGTATTAGATTAGGAAATGAGACACTTAAAGCAGTAAAGGAGTTTTGCTATTTGGGGAGCTAAATAACTGATGATGGTCGAAGTAGAGAGGATATAAAATGTAGACTGACAATGGCAAGGAAAGCGTTTCTGAAGAAGAGAAATTTGTTAACATCGAGTATAGATTTAAGTGTCAGGAAGTCATTTCTGAAAGTATTTGTATGGAGTGTAGCCATGTATGGAAGTGAAACATGGACGGTAAATAGTTTGGACAAGAAGAGAATAGAAGCTTTCGAAATGTGGTGCTACAGAAGAATGGTGAAGATTAGATGGGTAGATCACATAACCAATGAGGAGGTATTGAATAGAATTGGGGAGAAGAGGAGTTTGTGGCACAACTTGACTAGAAGTAGGGATCGGTTAGTACGACACGTTCTGAGGCATCAAGGGATCACCAATTTAGTATTGGAGGGCAGCGTGGAGGGTAAAAATCGTAGGGGGAGACCAAGAGATGAATACACTAAGCAGATTCAGAAGGATGTAGGTTGCAGTAGGTACTGGGAGATGAAGAAGCTTGCACAGGATAGAGTAGCATGGAGAGCTGCATCAAACCAGTCTCAGGACTGAAGACCACAACAACAACAACAACCTTGTAATGCCTACATTAAAGGTTATATATGCCTAGTTAATAGGTCTGATCGCCTTCTGAAATAAATTTAGCAGTGTAGTGTTCAATGTATGTTAAGGGCAGTGTTACAAAGTTTACCATCATCTTATTTCACACGTTTGGTCATCAGTTGCTTGTTTTGTAATTAAACTTTGCTATTATATTTGCTGTTTTACATCAGGTTTCTAATTTTTTATATTATTCCCGTTCCTGGCGTGTAATGCCATCAGCCATGATTGTGGTCATTTGCCTTAAAATTCTAATTTGGTATTGTATTTTATCAGTAGGTCGTAAAACCTTATTTACTGCCATTCCTGACGTCTGATGCCTTTCGCTGTGTTTGTGGCGACTTACCTTTAATATTTAAATGTCTGTAAGTTGTAAATTGCAGTAAGTTCTTAAACAATTCTTAATTTACTGCCATTCCTGGGGTCTGATGCCTTCTGCCGGATTTTTAGCGACTTGCCTTTAATATTTCAATACCTGTAATTTGTAAGTTGCATCGAGTTTTAAACTATTCTTAATTGATTGTCATTACTGGCGTGATAGGTCTTCTGCCCAGATCACAGTGGCTTGCTTTTAAAACATTATCTGCTGTATCTGTATTTAATGGTGATTTGCTAAATTATAACTCACTGAAAACACTGTTATTTACGCAGTTGTTTATTCCTTCATTAATAACGTGTGGTATTTTTATTTATTGTTGAGTCTGGAATTACTGGTTTAAAATAAATTGCGTGTAACAATAAAAGGCAACAAATAGTAACTGATTATGGCCCCGTCCACAATCGTAACCGAATCCTGCCTCCCTTGACTACCAGGTTTCACCCACCTTCAGGTTCGCTACTAGGGCCAATAAATGAAAGCGTTAGTAATTCCGTCGCGTAATTAAATTCAACATTGAGTCTCAAAGGCGTGCCTGATTCATGATTAATTTCAGGTCATTTAGATTTCACATTCTCCCACACGTGGCGTTTTTCAGGGCAGGGATGGTGTAGTTTAGACCAGAGAGGGTTCTGTGAGGTTTTGAAGGTGTTTGTCGTATCATTGGCTTATTCCTGTTGAATCCTAGGACAGCAGTAAAGATTTTCCACCTGATTCTGTTGAAAGCCAAACATTTCACTTCACTCCATATTTTACCCACTTACAGAGCTGTTTCTTCCACTGTTCTATTCCAGGGCTCTTTTGGGTCGCCACGTCTGCGTGTTCCTTTTGGGTTCTACGAGGGCTATCCACAAAGTACATTACGTTTTCGTTTGTGTCCGTTAGGGGCGGGGCTAGCGCGGCCACCTTGGTGTCATGGCATTCCGCCGCTCAGTCGGCATCCTGCCGTGCTAGTGAGAGGTTCGTGCTGCACTCCGTTGAGTTACTGTGACAGTTTGAAATGTCAGCGTTAACTGAAAATGCCGCGAAGTGCGTGCTGTAATAAGGTTTCTGACTGCAAAAAACTGTACACCGATAGAAATCTATCGGCAGCTTTGTGAAGTGTATGGGGACAACATAATCACTGAAGGTGGAGTGCGTCAATGGGTCACAAAATTTAAAAATGGCCGAACTAACGTTCACCACGAAGAGCGAAGTGGAAGACCCAGCATAGTGACTGCCGGACATGTCGAAAAAGTCGATGCCGTGGTTCGTGGAAACCGTAATTTCACAATAACGGAACTCTCTGTGAGTTTTCCACAAATTTCACGAAGTTTGTTGCACGAAATCATTACCGAAAAGCTTGGTTACCACAAGTTTTGTGCAAGATGGATACCAAAAATCTTGACAGAGATTCACAAAAATCAGCGAATGGCTGCAGCGTTAACGTTTTTGGACGCTTACGAGAAAGATGGCGACTCGTTACTCGATCGCATCGTTACTGGTGACGAAACATGGGTTAAGCATGTGAACTGCGAGACAAAATTGCAGTCAATGCAGTGGGGGCACACAAATTCCCCCCAAAAAACCCAAGAAATGCATGCAGACAATGTCGGCAAGGAAGGTGATGGCGACTGTCTTGGGACAGAAAAGGTGTGATTTTTGTGGATTTCCTGGAAAGAGGCACTACAATAATCTCTCAAAGGTATTGCCAAACTCTGCACAACCTTAGAAGAGCAATACAAAATAAGCGCAGGGGAAAGTTGGGCTCAAAGATCTTGCTGATTCAAGACAACGCCCGGGCCCACATGGTAAATGCCACTCGTGAAGTTCTCGAATCTTTTAAGTGGGAGTTGTTTCCTCGTCCGCCGTACAGTCCCGACCTGGCACCGAGCGACTTCCACTTATTCCCAGCAATGAAGAAGTGGTTGGCTATGCAGCGTTTTGATGAGGACGCACAGCTTCAAGAAGAGGTAACCACGTGGTTGAAGGCGCAGGCGGCCGAATTTTACGACGAAGGAATTTCCAAACTCGTCCATCGCTACGATAAGTGCCTTAATTTAAATGGCAACTATGTAGAAAAGTAGTATTTAAGTGTGGCTTTCATCTGTATATAATAAAAAATTTTCCAATACTTTATTTTTAATTCCAAAACGTAATGTACTTTGTGGATAGCCCTCGTAATATAGTGCGCTGCCTTTTCAACAGGTCCATGTTGTTTGAGTACTGTGTAACCAATCCACCTCCATTTCCTTTATTTTCTCATTATTGGTCGCTGGTTTGTCTCCCACAATTCATAAAAAAACGCTTCTAATGGCTCTGAGCACTATGGGACTTAACTTCTGAGGTCATCAGACCCCTAGAACTTAGAACTACTTAAACCTAACCAACCTAAGGACATCACACACATCCATGCCCGAGGCAGGATTCGAACCTGCGACCGTAGCGGTCGCGCGGTTCCAGACTGTAGCGCATAGAACTGCTCGCCCACCCCGGCCGGCACACAATTTATCATTTTGTATTACATCTGGCTACCTGATATTTATAATTTAACAAAGACACCAGTTAACGAAGGCTTGCAGTTGGTTTATAATGTACGTCATCTTTGATAGAGCAGACAAATATGATCAGGAAAATCAATGTCTTCAAAGCCTGTCTGCATTCTCAATTGAATACCTCTTCCCTTGCCATCAACAACTCCGTTCATTACGCTGTCCACCAATAACAAGAACAAGGTATGTGACAGAATACAATCGTGGCTCACTCCAGCATTTGTCTGGATAGTTTCAGTATGTTCTCCGTGTGCAAAACCCTACATGCATATTCCTCGTACATTTCACTAGTAATATCGATAATCTTTGGGGGTACTCCATATTCTTCCAAGGTACATCACAGAACTCTTCTACTAAGAGGGTTAAGTACCTTCTCAAAATTAACGTCAGGTCGGGTGTGTTCTGCCATTCTGCACCGTGCTTAGGTATTATAATTAGATTACTGATGGGATCGACGTAGCTTCGGTGCTGTCCGAAATCAACTTGCTTTACTTGGCATAGATAGGAGTGTGATGCCTCGCCAGTTATTGTAGTTGATGGTATCCCCGTTCTTTGGCAACTTAATAATCAGTCACTCTTTCCAGTCCTTTGCTAGTTTTTCTTCCGTCCATATCTTCGCAAACAATGGATGTAGTAGACTTGTGGTGGGGTCAATGTCTGCTGTAAGCACCTCAAGTGGAATATTATCCGGGGATGGTGATACTCATTAGAATTTTCTAAAAAAAAGTGGGTTTCGGAAAGCATAGACTCGCGAAAAGTAAGGAGACTCGATTTTGATGACAGAGGATGACCAACTTAGAATAATTTTCCCTTCGTGGGAGACCACACTCACATAAAATTTTTTGAAAGAAATTTCCGCATTTTGACTGTTAATTGTTCACTTATTTTCACGATCATGATTTCGGCTTTATAGCCATTCTTAAGTACATGTTGAAACGGGTCAGACTTGTTTTACCATTTCAATAAGCACTTGAGAATGGCTACAAAGCCGAAATAATGACTGTGTAAAATTAATTAACAGTTAACAGCCAAATGGCGGAAATTTCGTTTTAGAAGACAGAGAAAACAGTTTACCGAACTCCTGAACAGAGAGCAAGGAATGATCGCATCATTACTTAGGTCGATTCATTCAGCTTACTTGAGTCGATTCTTCAGCTGATCGTGAACGTGAGCGAGGATGTTTGTTTCGGTATTCAGTATTATGCTGTGGACACTTCCGTCTGCCAAGGTGGCGATAGCCTTGTCCCCAGGGGAGCACGTATCATTCTTTGTTTGACGAACCAATCATACACCCTGCACCATCTCGACCGGCTTGCTAAATCATACGATCTTAATATCACAGAAAATTTCTGTGGAACAGAATAAGTGGCGTAAAGTTCCTGATCTATAGACATTGCGCCAGTATCATGGGTTATACTCTAAATTTCTCCACAGCTCTATCATGGGTTCGAATCTAAACCTCTCTACAGTTACACATGTACTGACTGTAAGAAATACTGTTGATGTGGGCCACCTTGGTGCTATTCGAGAGAATTAATTTTATGGGGAAGACGAGCCAAAGATTGCATTTTACTGGCAAAACACTTGGAAGACGCAACAGATCTGCTAAAGAGAATGCCTTCAAGCACATCTCCGTCATCTTCCCGACTACTGCTGCGCTGCATGGGATCCTTACCACATAGCACTGACAGAGGGCATCGAAAAATTTCAAAGAAGAGTAGCTCCTTTTGTATGAGAGTGAAATAGGGGAGAAGGTGTCACGGATATGATACGCTACTTGAGGTGCCAGTAATTAAAACAAAGGTTCGTTGCGGCGACTGTTTTCATGAAATTTCGATTACAGTTTTTTTCCCCTGAATGCCAAAATATTTTGTTGACCTCCATCTACAGAGGCAGAAATGACTGTCGTAATAAAATAAGAGAAACCAGAGCTAGAGCGGAAACATTTTTGGTGTTCGTTTTTCCCACGTGTTATTCGTGAGTGGACTTGTCGAGAAGTGGGCTGAACGAGATTAGATGAATCCTCTACCAAGCATTTATGAGTGAATTTACGTGTACGAGGACGTGCTGAAAAGTAACGCCTCACGAAAACCACATATCCCTCCCAACGAGTGGTCATTGAACCTACTTAGGGAAAAAATGAGATACATATTCCGTAGCTTCCCGAAATAACTTCTGGCTAAAGCAGAGATCATTCCAAAACAAAAGCTTGGAAATTACTAGCTCTGTCCTTGACCAATAGTTAAAAGGAATAATTACAGATCTTCAGGTATAAAAGGTTAACACTTCAATCGTGACATGTGTCACTGCATATTTATGACAACTGACTGACACCTGCCAGTTTACATTATACACCACATGCTGATAACATCGTTGCAGTACTCACCATGACGCGTATACCAGTTTTTGCGAACCCTTAAAACATCAGCGCGGAGCGGCAGAGAACAAATATTTCAGTTAGCAGTTTCAGTAATGTCAGTCAGCAGATGCGATCTCTTACAATGGACGGACAATGCATAAGCTACAAGGGCGCGCTGAAAAATAATGCCTACAAATTTATGTGGAAACTCTTAAAGATTTTTGAATGAAACAAACTTTATTCTTCTTCTTGCCTACGTATCTACACTCCTGGAAATGGAAAAAAGAACACATTGACACCGGTGTGTCAGACCCACAATACTTGCTCCGGACACTGCGAGAGGGCTGTACAAGCCATGATCACACGCACGGCACAGCGGACACACCAGGAACCGCGGTGTTGGCCGTCGAATGGCGCTAGCTGCGCAGCATTTGTGCACCGCCGCCGTCAGTGTCAGCCAGTTTGCCGTGGCATACGGAGCTCCATCGCAGTCTTTAACACTGGTAGCATGCCGCGACAGCGTGGACGTGAACTGTATGTGCAGTTGACGGACTTTGAGCGAGAGCGTATAGTGGGCATGCGGGAGGCCGGGTGGACGTACCGCCGAATTGCTCAACACGTGGGGCGTGAGGTCTCCACAGTACATCGATGTTGTCGCCAGTGGTCGGCGGAAGGTGCACGTGCCCGTCGACCTGGGACCGGACCGCAGCGACGCACGGATGCACGCCAAGACCGTAGGATCCTACGCAGTGCCGTAGGGGACCGCACCGCCACTTCCCAGCAAATTAGGGACACTGTTGCTCCTGGGGTATCGGCGAGGACCATTCGCAACCGTCTCCATGAAGCTGGGCTACGGTCCCGCACACCGTTAGGCCGTCTTCCGCTCACGCCCCAACATCGTGCAGCCCGCCTCCAGTGGTGTCGCGACAGGCGTGAATGGAGGGACGAATGGAGACGTGTCGTCTTCAGCGATGAGAGTCGCTTCTGCCTTGGTGCCAATGATGGTCGTATGCGTGTTTGGCGCCGTGCAGGTGAGCGCCACAATCAGGACTGCATACGACCGAGGCACACAGGGCCAACACCCGGCATCATGGTGTGGGGAGCGATCTCCTACACTGGCCGTACACCACTGGTGATCGTCGAGGGGACACTGAATAGTGCACGGTACATCCAAACCGTCATCGAACCCATCGTTCTACCATTCCTAGACCGGCAAGGGAACTTGCTGTTCCAACAGGACAATGCACGTCCGCATGTATCCCGTGCCACCCAACGTGCTCTAGAAGGTGTAAGTCGACTACCCTGGCCAGCAAGATCTCCGGATCTGTCCCCCATTGAGCATGTTTGGGACTGGATGAAGCGTCGTCTCACGCGGTCTGCACGTCCAGCACGAACGCTGGTCCAACTGAGGCGCCAGGTGGAAATGGCATGGCAAGCCGTTCCACAGGACTACATCCAGCATCTCTACGATCGTCTCCATGGGAGAATAGCAGCCTGCATTGCTGCGAAAGGTGGATATACACTGTACTAGTGCGGACATTGTGCATGCTCTGTTGCCTGTGTCTATGTGCCTGTGGTTCTGTCAGTGTGATCATGTGATGTATCTGACCCCAGGAATGTGTCAATAAAGTTTCCCCTTCCTGGGACAATGAATTCACGGTGTTCTTATTTCAATTTCCAGGAGTGTATTTTCCAACATAGCCACCATGTTGACGAATTTATTTCTCCCAATGAGAGACGTATTTGTTGATACGGCCACTGTAGAGCGTTTAACTATGTTGACAGAGCGTCAACCTCACATCTACTATCAAAGTAAAGTGCTCATAGCTGTTCTTTAAGTTTCGGAAACAAATGAAAATCGGATAGGGCCATGTCGGGACAGTATGGAGGATGGTCGAGGATAGTGAACCCAAGGCGTCGGATTGTTGCAGATATTGCAGCACTCGTGCGTGGTCTGTCATTGTGATGCTGAAGGACAGGGTGTTGCACGTGTGAACGAACTATTCAAATTAGAAATTTAAGTTACAGCACGTATTTTTCTCACGTACCGACATAGTTACGATACACACCGCCATGTTACATTCTACAATTCAGAACCCTGTAACGACAGAGGACTGAAAATACACTCCTGGAAATGGAAAAAAGGACACATTGACACCGGTGTGTCAGACCCACCATACTTGCTCCGGACACTGCGAGAGGACTGTACAAGAAATGATCACACGCACGGCACAGCGGACACACCAGGAACCGCGGTGTTGGCCGTCGAATGGCGCTAGCTGCGCAGCATTTGTGCACCGCCGCCGTCAGTGTCAGCCAGTTTGCCGTGGCATACGGAGCTCCATCGCAGTCTTTAACACTGGTAGCATGCCGCGACAGCGTGGACGTGAACTGTATGTGCAGTTGACGGACTTTGAGCGAGGGCGTATAGTGGGCATGCGGGAGGCCGGGTGGACGTACCGCCGAATTGCTCAACACGTGGGGCGTGAGGTCTCCACAGTACATCGATGTTGTCGCCAGTGGTCGGCGGAAGGTGCAGGTGCCCGTCGACCTGGGACCGGACCGCAGCGACGCACGGATGCACGCCAAGACCGTGGGATCCTACGCAGTGCCGTAGGGGACCGCACCGCCACTTCCCAGCAAATTAGGGACACTGTTGCTCATGGGGTATCGGCGAGGACCATTCGCAACCGTCTCCATGAAGCTGGGCTACGGTCCCGCACACCGTTAGGCCGTCTTCCGCTCACGACCCAACATCGTGCAGCCCGCCTCCAATGGTGTCGCGACAGGCGTGAATGGTGGGACGAATGGAGACGTGTCGTCTTCAGCGATGAGAGTCGCTTCTGCCTTGGTGCCAATGATGGTCGTATGCGTGTTTGGCGCCGTGCAGGTGAGCGCCACAATCAGGACTGCATACGACCGAGGCACACAGGGCCAACACCCGGCATCATGGTGTGGGGAGCGATCTCCTACACTGGCCGTACACCACTGGTGATCGTCGAGGGGACACTGAATAGCGCACGGTACATCCAAACCGTCATCGAACCCATCGTTCTACCATTCCTAGACCGGCAAGGGAACTTGCTGTTCCAACAGGACAATGCACGTCCGCATGTATCCCGTGCCACCCAACGTGCTCTAGAAGGTGTACGTCAACTACCCTGGCCAGTGAGATCTCCGGATCGGTCCCCCATTGAGCATGTTTGGGACTGGATGAAGCGTCGTCTCACGCGGTCTGCACGTCCAGCACGAACGCTGGTCCAACTGAGGCGCCAGGTGGAAATGGCATGGCAAGCCGTTCCACAGGACTACATCCAGCATCTGTACGATCGTCTCCATGGGAGAATAGCAGCCTGCATTGCTGCGAAAGGTGGATATACACTGTACTAGTGCCGACATTGTGCATGCTCTGTTGCCTGTGTCTATGTGCCTGTGGTTCTGTCATTGTGATCCTGTGATGTATCTGACCCCAGGAATGTGTCAATAAAGTTTCCCCTTCCTGGGACAATGAATTCACGGTGTTCTTATTTCAATTTCCAGGAGTGTATGTGGGCATGAAGAATAAAGACGTAAAACGCTAGTAAAGTTTGTTTTATTTAAAAAGCCTTAAGATTTTTCGCATAAAGAATTCGGAGGCATTACTTTCCAGCACGCCCGCTTATACAGGGTGTTACAAAAAGGCACGGCCAAACTTTCAGGAACCATTCCTCATACACAAAGAGAGAAAATATGTTGTGTGGACAAGTGTCCGGAAACGCTTACTTTCCATGTTAGAGCTCATTTTATTACTTCTCTTCAAATCACATTAATCATGGAATGGAAACACACTGCAACAGAACGTACCAGCGTGACTTCAAACACTTTGTTACAGGAAATGTTCAAAATGTCCTCCATTATCGAGGATACATGCATCCACCCTCCGTCGCATGGAATCACTGATGCGCTGATGCAGCCCTGGAGAATGGCGTATTGTATCACAGCCGTCCACAATACGAGCACGAAGAGTCTCTACATTTGGTACCGGGGTTGCGTCGACAAGAGCTTTCAAATGCCCCCATAAATGAAAGTCAAGAGGGTTGAGGTCAGGAGAGCGTGGAGGCCATGGAACTGGTCCGCCTCTACCAATCCATCGGTCACCGAATCTGTTGTTGAGAAGCGTGCGAACACTTCGAATGAAATGTGCAGGAGCTCCATCGTGCATGAACCACATTTTGTGTCGTACTTGTAAAGGCACATGTTGTAGCAGCACAGGTAGAGTATCCCGTATGAAATCATGATAACGTGCTCCATTGATCGTAGGTGGAAGACCATGGGGCCCAATCAACCTGTTGATGCTACGTACTGATGTGCTTGATGCTAGTACTGTAGAGCAATGAGTCGCACGTCAACACAAGCACCGAAGTCAACATTACCTTCCTTCAATTGGGCCAACTGGCGGTGAATCGAGGAAGTACAGTACATACTGACGAAACTAAAATGAGCTCTAACATGGAAATTAAGCGTTTCCGGACACATGTCCACATAACATCTTTTCTTTATATGTGTGTGAGGAATGTTTCCTGAAAGTTTGGCCGTACCTTTTTGTAACACCCTGTATATGTGCCGGCATCGAGTTTTAGCGCCCCCATTCCTTTTCTCATCAGCATTAACAATAACAACAAAATATTAAAACTTTATACTCATCACAGTAATTACAGTACACAGATACAGGTAAGCCAAAAGTCACACATCGCGAAGAAAAGATTACATTGTTTCATCCATTACTGTTCGAGAACGCAAAACAGTCACCCATAGCGAAGAAAAGATTATATTGTTTCAGCCATTACTGTTCGAGAACACCGCAGCTGTGGCCTTTTGCATCATTTCCTACATTATAATAAAGATTATTTTGTTTTCCAGGAAAGAAAACCTTTCCAATTATACAAGTGAACCTATCCAACAGGAGATATACTTTCCCTAATCGTAGCGATAAAGATGTTTCATGTAAGCAACTATCAGATTAGCCTCAAAATTTATTTTTCATTTCTGGAATTCCTTGAGAGTATACTGTGTGTATCCTTGCCACGATAATTAAACTTTAGCAAACAAACATTTCGGATGAACAGTAAGATCGCTGCTAGTAGTGCTCAAATACAGTTTAAAGTTGCAACAGGACTGATAATAATCACTAGTGAGGCGGAGTAAGGGGATCGACGGCTCTAGGATATAAGCTGTATCGGTTAGTTAATAGATCTAAAGAACAGAGACAGATATCGCGAAGGAAATGCAAGAGATGTATTGCCTACGACCTTGGCTCTCTAAATTAGTTTACAGAATATTCGGGACAAATACCAGTGACAGGAAACAACAGTTAAACTGTTGACGCTTATAAAAATCAGATAACGTGGAGCAGAAATTTCCTTATAAGAACAAATCCGTTATCTTACACTGTAACTTTATTTCTGTGTCACGAAGCGAGAGATGGTCCTCTTAAGCACTGCACATGCCTTCTGTCTAATTATCGGTCATGTATTGTTAAGATCGGAAAGTACAGCGTCTGAGAGGGTAGTTTCTCTTCAATAGTCGAAGCGCAGCCAATACACGTGGAGATAAGTGCCAGTTTGGTGGCGCTATGTTCGATGACAGTAGAATATCCTTTCATCCGCCTCGGCAGCCAATGCTGGAAGATTGCATTATCAACGAGGGGGATATTTACGACCTCGAGCTAATCTTATCACCGCTTAACGATTGGCACCGAATAGAAGAGAAGGGGGCACCAACTAACGGGTACAGACTGAACAAAGAGACAAGGAAAAAACACGGCACTTCAGAAAATGCACTCACCTGAGTTAACGATATTGTTGATAAAACACTCTAACCCATTTTAAAAATAATACATTTATTTTAAATCTCAAAAGTACGACAAAATTGAAAAGCTCATCGAACATATAAAGTGCAATTAGCTCACTACGAGTTTCTATGATGTCAAATCACAACCTTAACAGAATATTAATACATGAACATTGAAAGCACACACACACACACACACACACACACAATACATAAACTTTGTAAACGGTAATCCTTCAGTCAGAAATTCTGCTGCCTTCCTGCTGGATGGTGTGCAGTAATCTATTATTTTCCTTTCACTAACTAGGTGATGAATGTTATGATACCTTGTCTCTGTGGTTCGATAATTCTTAAAATCCTGATCAGTAAATAAATTTGATAGCTTAAATTTAGAGGAGGACAGCAATCAGTCGCAAAATCCGTTATTTATTGGAGCCGATCTAGATTTCGTCTATTACATCATTGGTGCAATTACTAAAGAGTGACATAGGTCCTATCGACAAGCCTTTACGTGGCTGGTCAGTAACGTAAAGGCTTGTTTCATTTACGGAAACGTTGAGACTCATGTCACTCTTTCTTTTGCACATTTCAACACGACAGCAGCGTCTATGTTACATGATATACAATTTTTACAAATATCTGAAGGCTGTAACCACAGATGTCATTATTTGATATTTAACTACAACAAATCGTACCAAAAACGTCGCGTTTTCGAAATATGCTCAACATGTCGGTGGTTAGAAACAGCTTGTATTCATAGAATGTACGTCGTAATGTAGAAACCAACAAATACGGGGCTCAATGATATTTGCCGAAATCCCGACAAAGCGAAACCCATATTAGACGGCCGGCCGCGGTGGTCTCGCGGTTCTAGGCGCGCAGTCCGGAACCGTGCGACTGCTACGGTCGCAGGTTCGAATCCTGCCTCGGGCATGGATGTGTGTGATGTCCTTAGGTTAGTTAGGTTTAAGTAGTTCTAAGTTCTAGGGGACTGATGACCACAGCAGTTGAGTCCCATAGTGCTCAGAGCCATTTGAGCCATATTAGACGGAATAAATGTTGGGGAAAACGTGTGTTGTTTACAAGTTAAGAAGTACAACTGTACAGCACTTTCCTGCTACACAACATATCCGTTGTGTAAACAAATTTTTGTTGGTATCAGGTCATGTCATTATCAAACACCATAACAACTAAAATGACGACGTATCGTTTGTCTTTGCAGCGGTCGTCTTCAGGGCGACTAATTACTAGTTCTGGTGATAGTCTTCCAATATTTACTGTCTTACGTCGGTTGTCAGGTGGCTACAGATGACATATTTTGCGATCCCATTGGACGATTCAAGGTGAAGATTGATATAGAGGACTGACTGTAGCGTAGACTGTTGCCCGCGCGACTCTGGCAAGTGACTGATTGGCAATAGGGAACCGGCAGCTTGTACCCAGGGGTAGTGGTCTCCTGTTGCCACACAGCAGTTCTCTAGTGGCTGTTTGTTTATACGAGGTGTGGCTAGAAAAAAACCGGACTAGTACTGGTGAAACAATAAAACGAATGCAATAAGGCTGAAAGTCGCGTGGCCTGTCACGTGACTCTCGCTCCGCCTACTGCTCGAGTTTCATCTGCCTCCTGCACTCAGTCTGCCCGTGGAGTCTGTTTTAAGTATTTGACGTTTTGTCTGTGCGTCGGAAAATGTTGAGTGTACAGAAAGAACAGCGTGTTAACATCAAATTTTGTTTCAAACTAGGAAAATCTGCAAGTGGTTTTTTACTTACGATCCCGAAACTAAACGCCAATCGATGCATTGGAAAACTCCTGGTTCTCCACGACAAAAAAAAGCAGGAATGTCAAAATCGAAATTCAAGGCAATGATGATTGTTTTTTTTTTCTTGACATCAAAGGGATTGTGCACATTGATTGGGTACCAGAGGGACAAACAGTGAATCAGCATTACTACATTAGCGTCCTGGCTACCCTACGTGAGCGAGTACGGAGAAAACGGAACGATTTGTGGAGAAAAAAGTCATGGATCCTTCACGAAGACAATGCCCCAGCTCACAGTGCGTTGTCAGTGAAGACGTTTTTGGCAAAACACAACAAAAAATGGTTCAAACGGCTCTGAGCACTTTGGGACTCAACTGCTGAGGTCATTAGTCCCCTAGAACTTAGAACTACTTAAACCTAACTAACCTAAGGACATCACAAACATCCATGCCCGAGGCAGGATTCGAACCTGCGACCGTAGCGGTCTTGCGGTTCCAGACTGCAGCGCTTTTAACCGCACGGCCACTTCGGCCGGCGCAAAACACAACATTCCCATCTTAGATCATCCACCCTACTCACCTGATTTGGCCCCCTGTGACTTTTTTCTTTTCCCTAAAGTCAAGTCAGCTTTGAAAGGAACTAGATTTGAGACTGTTGAAGCAGTAAAAGAAAAAGCGACGGAAGTAATGTATGGACTTACCGAAAATGATCTGCAGCATTGCTATGAACAGTTGAAAATTCGTATGGAGCGGTGTAGAGACCGAGGAGGAGAGTACATTGAAGGAGATAACATGAAATTGTAAATAATTGTAAATAAATGTTTTTTCCAGCATCAGTCCGGTTTTTTTCTAGCCGCACCTCGTATTGTTGGACCGGGGTCATGCGGACACGCTTGGTGCGACACAACAAACCACCTGTAGCTGAGCCATCACCAGGACTGTGGCTGAACTATTAGTTTTCAGGAACCTCGTGTGCTTTCACGACAGCCGTGGATACGGCACCGAAAAAATAACAGGCTACCGAAATACGCTACTGGCCATTAAAATTGCTACACCACGAAGATGACGTGCTACATACGCGAAATTTAACCGACAGGAAGAAGATGCTGTGATACGCAAATGATTAGCTTTTCAGAGCAATCACACAAGCTTGGCGCCGGTGGCGACACCTACAACGTGCTGACATGAGGAAAGTTTTCAACAGATTTCTCATACACAAACAGCAGTTGACCGACGTTGGCTGGTGAAACGTTGTTGTGATGCCTCGTGTAAGGAGGAGAAATGCGTACCATCACGTTTCCGACTTTGATAAAGGTCGGATTGTAGCCTATCGCGATTGCGGTTTATCGAATCGCGACATTGCTGCTCGCATTGGTCGAGATCCAATGACTGTTAGCAGAATATGGAATCGGTGGGTTCAGGAGGGTAATACGGAATGCCGTACTGGATCCCAACGTCCTCGTATCACTAGCAGTCGAGATGACAGGCATCTTATCCGCATGCCTGTAACGGATCGTGCAGCCACGTCTCGATCCCTGAGTCAACAGATAGGGACGTTTGCAAGACAACAACCATCTGCACTAACAGTTTGACGACGTTTGCAGCAGCATGGACTATCAGCTCTGAGACCATGGCTGCGGTTACCCTTGACGCTGCATCACAGACAGGAGCGCCTGCGATGGTGTACCCAACGACGAACCTGGGTGCACGAACGGCAAAACGTCATTTTTTCGGATGAATCCAGGTTCTGTTTACAGCATCCTGATGGTCGCATCCGTGTTTGGCATTATCGCACATTGGAAGCGTGTATTTGTCATCGCCATACTGGCGTATCACCCGGCGTGATGGTATGGGGTGCCATTGGTTACACGTCTCGGTCACCTCTTGTTCGGATTGACGGCACTCTGAACAGTGGGCGTTACATTTCAGATGTGTTACGACCCGTGGCTCTACCCTTCATTCGATCCCTGCGAAACGGTACATTTCAGCAGGATAATGCACGACCGCATGTTGCAGGTCCTGTACGGGTCTTTCTGGATACAGAAAATGTTCGACTGCTGCCCTGGCCAGCACATTCTCCAGATCTCTCACCAATTGAAAACGTCTGGTCAATGGTGGCCGAACAACTGGCTCGTCACAATACGTCAGTCACTACTCTTGATGAACTGTGGTATCGTGTTGAAGCTGCATGGGCAGCTGTACCTGTACACGCCATTCAAGCTCTGTTTGTCTCAATGCCCAGGCGTATCAAGGCCGTTATTACGGCCAGAGGTGGTTGTTCTGGGTACTGATTTCTCAGTATCTATGCACCCAAATTGCGTGATAATGTAATCACATGTCAGTTCTAGTATGATATATTTGTTCAATGAATACCCGTTTATCATCTGCATTTCTTCTTGGTGTAGCAATTTTAATGGCCAGTAGTGTAGCTAAGCGTCCTAACAGCATGAGCAGGATGATGGCTACAAGTTACCGACGGTCCGACTGCATGCTATTGCAGCCAACCTGGCCGCGTGTTCGCCATCCGGTAACTCCACGTGAGCCGGGTTCAACAGTATAAACTAGGAACTGCTAGAGAATAGCCGTGCAGCATCAGCGTCTAGCTGCAAGAAAACACTACCCCTGGGTACAAGCTGCCGATTCGCTACAACAAACCAATCAGCTGCCAGAGCAGCACAAGGAATAGCCTACCGTGCAGCCAGTCCTCTATGTAATCTTTACTTTCTATTATCCAATAGCAACCTAGAACATTATTTCGGCCGGCCGTGGTGGCCGAGCGGTTCTAGGCCCTTCAGTCCGGAACCGCGTGACTGCTTCGGTCGCAGGTTCGAATCCTGCCTCGGGCATGGGTGTGTGTGATGTCCTTAGGTTAGTTGGGTTTAACTAGTTCTAAGTTATAGGGGACTGATGACCTAAGTTGTTAAGACCCATAGCGCTCAGAGCCATTTGAACATGATTTCGGTAGATACCTGACAACCAAAATAAGGCAATATAAAGATAAAATATAACAGTTTACAACGTACCAAAGTGTTGTAGATGAAGTTGAGACGACAAATTGATATAGCAAATTTGTGGCCTATCAAGCCGCGAAACACTGTCCTATTTGCCTACAAAAGTCACCCGAATTCAACAGTTAATCGTCCTTAAGAGAACCGCTGCAAAGTCGTTAGAAACGACAGCATTTTAGTTGA
Organism: Schistocerca nitens; assembly: GCF_023898315.1. Lineage (NCBI taxonomy): Eukaryota > Metazoa > Arthropoda > Insecta > Orthoptera > Acrididae > Schistocerca > Schistocerca nitens. Next base: position 782,731,839 of record NC_064618.1, read on the forward strand.
TTTGGTGTTTCATAATGACGCAGCCTAAGAACCGTAATGATCTTATTCCATCTGACTCTGGCCATGGAGGCTCTGGAATTTAAATTTCTTATTTTCAGTATGTTTATGCCCTCTGTACAGCTTTTTCTTGAGTAAAGTTCTAAAACACGTACAGCAAAAGCAGCATACAGGCTGAACAAAAATTCACTCGCCCTAACGCCAGTGTGGGATTCCTTTCACATTAACAGTACAAAAATTTACATTTTTCGTATAAACAGGACGTCGAACTTGGTAACACTGTCATCAAAGGCCCGAAATGTATCCTCATTCAATAACGCGTAGCTCTGTTGCCTGCTCAGAGCTGCTTTATGGTAGCACACTCAAGTCCACGTGGTCCATTCTGGATCTAAGTGTAACTTCTGTCCAGTTTCTAATTTTACATTGTCTGATACGGTATTTCATTTCTTATTCGTTATACAGCATGTATTATACTGAACAAATTCAATGATTTAATATTAACACAGGTAATGAGAGTATAATAGAAGACATCCTGTCGCTGATTGTGTATTTATCATGTTACAACTGGATGCTCTTTCTCAATATGGTATGTATGTGTTGCACCCAGACCCCGTCAGGTGGGACGAATTATTTTTGCGGCGCTAAGCGAAACGTCAAACAGACGGAAGCCAGTATCTGTTTGAAGTCCAGACAGCATTTCACAAGAAGGCGTATTCACAGTGAAAGAACGCTTATTCTGGAGGCTGACGAAGCGGAAGGAGATAGCCAACGCGTACCAAGCTGGGCAGTATTACAGTTCCGGCTAGGCTCCTGCTGGAGCGGACTGAACAAGAGAAGCAGAACAAATGAAGCCGTAGATCGTTGCATTATGGTGACACCCGTCCGCTAGAGTCTGTTTTCCCTTATGGAGTGAGGGTGCACTTGTTGGAGAAGTACTGGTCACCATGTTGTCATAAAACTCCCGGAAATCAGACCCTAACTCTCAAATGTTACAGATTCTTGCCGTCATTCTCTGCACATGACGGTATCGGGGTTTGGATGTGGTGGCGAACACCATTGCCTTCACCAGCTGTTAACTGCAAGGCGAAGACCACTGCAGTACCAGACGAAGCATCCAGTCACGACGTAAGCATGTCGTCTCCCAGTAGCTACTGGTGGCCGTCTGATCGGGCGATCGATTCACACCACTTGGTCACCTACCGTGTAACTATTTGCTGGTGATCACCTCCCTGGTAAATAAGGAAAAGAAACCAGCACAGCCGTGCCACCAACGAAATTTATTTCAAACGAGAGTTTCGGCGCAACACATACGCCATCTTCCTGTCCACCGCAAACCAAAAGAGCACTTACATTCCTTGGCTCATTATCATACTACCCGTATAATACTAGTTGTTGCGGATTGCATGTGTGTTCAACACATTGTAGAATACACACTCCTGATGTGTGGGGTCCACGACTATTATTAGTGTGTGGGTTCTACGATACATGTAATGTATGTAGTGGAATGTGGTCGAATTAAATCGGGTGATGCTGAGAGAATTAGATTAGGAAATTAAACACTTAAAGCAGTAGATGGGTTTTGCTATTTAGGGAGCAAAATTACTGATGATGGTCGAAGTAGAGAGGATATAAAATGTAGACTGGCAATGGCAAGGAAAGCGTTTCTGAAGAAGAGAAATTTGTTAACATCGAGTATAGACTTAAGTGTCAGGAAATCGTTTCTGAAAGTATTTGTATGGAGTGTAGCCATGTATGGAAGTGAAACATGGACGATAAATAGTTTAGACAAGAAGATAAGAGAAGCTTTCGAAATGTGGTGCTACAGAAGAATGCTGAAGATTAGATGGGTAGATCACATAACTAATGAGGAAGTACTGAATAGAATTGGGGAGAAGAGAAATTTGTGGCACAACTTGACTAGAAGAAGCGATCGGTTGGTAGGACACGTTCTGAAGCATCAAGGGATCACCAATTTAGTATTGGAGGGCAGCGTGGAGGGTAAAAATTGTAGAGGGAGACCAAGAGATGAGTACACTAAGCAGATTCAGAATGATGTAGGTTGCAGTAGGTACTGGGAGATGAAGAAGCTTGCACAGGATGGAGTAGCACGGAGAGGTGCATCAAACCAGTCTCTGGACTGAAAACCACAACAATAACATGATACATGAGCCAAGGAATGAAATTACTCTTTTGATTTATAGTGGACTTGAAGATTGTGCCGAAACTAATTGTTTGAAATAAATTTCTTTGATGATACGGCTGCGGTGATTCATTTCCTTTATTCATATCATCAGACGCTGTCCCACGTCCACGAGAACAGTTGGCTTCCACAACCTCCCTTGTAGATCGCACTTCCGAGCCTGCACTAGGGGCTGCCGGCATCAGTTGCTGTTCACCTGTTCCCATTATGGGCTCTCGTCGTTGCTGATCACCACCCAGTGCTGCCATTCGCCTTCAACTTCGGCCATAATTGGTTTGAACTCCACGCTTCCCAGTGTGGTAAGCAGCAAGCAAGACGTAGGAAGACTGCCCGATGCTACACCTGCCTCACATCGACTGGAGGGTGGCAAGCGGTAGCGGCATCCTTCGGTGGCCATGCTGACGCTGCAAATACGTTCTGTCTCCCGGGCCGGCGGCTGCTGACTCGGCAAACGTGAGTATGCAGCCAACTACGTCATCACTCCCCCTCCGCCTGCTGAAATCCCGTCTCTGCACCAAAATGAAGAACGCGCCGTTCGATTCCAGTCACCACCACCTCCGCAGCAATGTCTAGGTGAGGAAGCGGTACTGTAGGGAAGCAGCCTACTCATGCTGTAGTAAATTCACATCAGTCTTTCCATTGTGTGCCAGCCAGTCTGTTGTAACTAGCTCTGACGTCATAAATGTTGCGCAATACTTTAAAAATCAAGCAAATAACCTAAAACGGTTCTAGCATGTCAGGAGTAATACTAAATTAATATGTGTTGAATATCAGTTCGATAACTTTAACCATTTTCGAAATTTGGACATTTTTCTGTAAAAATCATTGGCGCAACAGAAAAGAGCTAGAGACTTAAAAATTTATATTTAGATTCCTTTTCCATAATAATTTAATAGAAACAGTACTTTGGATCTCTCAAATTAAGATTTTAGTTGAAATTCATAATTCTCTGGTTTTTTTCTTAAAAATTAAGGAAGCAAGATAGGTTAAGTAGGCTAATAAATAAGGCTAGGATGTTTATATTTAAGTAGAATGGAGATCCGCTATAACCATAAGGATGTGAGAAGTATCAATTGAATGACTATAAAACTATAGCGATAGCGTATCTCCAAGGGGCAAGTTCAGAGCTCGTCCACACACACACAAACTCTTAAACTGGAGTATACTAACGAAAGCTCTACCCACTGCACTTCCTTGGCTTATTAGCAACAGAGTATTGAATGAAGATACTTATCGGACTGTTGGTAAATTACCTTTTGTTATGCTGCCCGTATTGCCTCCTGTATCGACCAGTGTGGATTTTCTAAATGTTTTAGAAACAGGAGTAAAATGTTCACGAAACAATGTCGCATCACACTGGCGACAGCAAGAGAAAAGTCAAATCGTGAAATATAGGCCTTAGAATTAATGAGCTGAAGTGAAATTCACCTGCTTTGACTAATATCTTGAACTGATTAAATACCTGTTATCTTTATGAAATTGAATTATCAGACACACAGGTCGTGTTAAAGAGCGTAAAAATTTAGAGGCACAAAACAGAGTTTTAAGTCAATGCAAAGAATGATTTGCACAACAGTAATGATAATCGGACTTTTTTTAGCGTGATAAGCTGCAGGCTCGAATGATATACCTTGAAAATTGGATGTCATGCAACCGTTGAGACACCAAACCTATAACTTCCAATTAATTAACGCGCTGAAAATAAATAAAAGTTTTTGAATTAGTGGGGCATGGTGCTGATTACACTTCTTTCAACAAAATATTTTGCATTTTTAATTATTTAGTTATAATTTCATTAGTAATTATGATAACAAAAATACAGAACCTTCTCATCTGGAAGCCCTAACGGCAGGAAGAACGAGAGTGATTTGTACATCGCTTTTTGCATTTTAAAACAGTAGAACGAAATTCGACAATAGCTGATTATGCACAAGAGAAACTCTGGCTGGCTCTGAGCACTATGGGACTTAACTGCTGTGGTCATCACTTAGAACTACTTAAACCTAACTAACCTAAGGACATCACACACATCCATGCCCGAGGCAGGATTCGAACCGGTGACCGGAGCGGTCGCACGATTCCAGACTGTAGCGCCTAGAACCGCTCGGCCACCCCGGCCGGCAGAGAAACTCTCTACAGAACATTATAAATTCTTTTACCTTGAGACATAAATATTTCTTATAATTTTTTGACGTCCATTTCATATCGAAAATATGCACGGAACGAAATTTTCTGAGTGCCAATTTTCGTACTGTTTGAATATTTCCGCTATTTGACTGTACAAACTTCTTTATTTTTATATTACTGTCATTTGTACAAATGCATAGAAAGTGAGAAGGACCAAAATTTTAACATCAGTATCAGTCCAATGTCAGATTAAAAATTATCGAAATAATACTACTTACATGTAGAAAATCACCGAAATATAGGGCAGAAAAGCAGGAAACATGTTTTCCAGCCACAGAATGAACATCAATACGGTAGTACATGTGCAATCAAAATCGTCTGAGAATACACTGTGGAAGTTACTGGTTGACTGGTGTAGGCGTAGGTTGTAAGCTTATGTTGTACAAACCATGATTATGGAATGATCGTGGGTACATAAAATTGAAACGTACTCATACAGGTTTGGAAGAACAGTGTTTCTGTGAATACAACTGTAAATTCACCTTTGGAAGATCAGTTATCTGTGAATACAAGCCGGCCGGGGTGGCCGAGCGGTTCTAGGCGCTACAGTCTGGAACCGCGCGACCGCTACGGTCACAGGTTCGAATCCTGCCTCGGGCATGGATGCGTGTGATGCCCCTAGGTTAGTTAGGTTGAAGTAGTTCTAAGTTCTAGGGGACTGATGACCTCAGAAGTTAAGTCCCATAGTGCTCAGAGCCATTTGAACCATTTTTGTATAGCCATGCACATATTAACCAGAATAAAATAAATAACTGTGGTGCATCTAGGGAGATATATAGAGAAAGTAATGATTTAATATGAGAAAACATATTTAATGTAACAACATAAGTCATAAATGCTAATATACAGAAGTTTATCCCCGTGGTCTAGGGGTAGCATCTTTGAGTAGTAATCAAAACGTTCTGAGTCCAGGATTCGAACTTAGGCACTGCTTAAATTTTGAATAAAAATCCAGCAATGGCGGCCGAAGATTTCCGGCGTAAGAATTCACCTTCATTCTTCCAACGGCCTTGTCAAAGAAGGCGGAGGAGCGGACAGAGCTCTGGGGAAACTCTTGCCCTTGGGTGGGAAAACGCTCCTTAAAGCGGAAGAATCAGCAATGATCAAGGGCATGAGGATGCAAAGGGCAATGGAAACCACTGCTTTAAAGACACGTAATGTGTATTCAGGGGAGATGTAGCCTGTAATTGAAGAAGTGTCATGATGATCTCCCATTGACAAAAGATTCCAGACTAGCCCCCATTCGGATCATTCGGATCACCGGGTGGGGAATGCGGCGGGGGGGGGGGGGGGGGAAGTGACCACGAGAAAAAGATTGAATAACGGAAGAAAGGATAACGTTCTATGAGTCGAGGCGTGAAATGTCGGAAGTTTGGACGTGATAGGGAAGCTAGAAAATCTTAGAAGGGAAATCCTAGGGCTTAATGTAAATATAGTTGGGATCAGTGAAGTACAGCGGAAATAAGACAAGGACTTCTGTCAGGTGAGTACAGGGTAATATGAACAGCAGCAGAAAATAGTGTAATGGGAGTAGGACTCGTTATGAATAGGAAGGCCGGACGGAGAGTGAGTTACTGTGAACGGTTCACTGATAGGGTTGTTCTCGACGGAATCGACAGCAAGCTAACAGCGACAACAATAGTTTCGACACACGTGCCGACATCGCAAGCAGAGGATGAAGTGGTAAAGTGTATGAGGCTATTGAACGGATAGTTTAGTACATAAAGGGAGATAAAAAATCTAAAAGTCATGGGCGATCAGAATGCGGTTGTAGCGGAGGAAGTAGAAGTAACAGTTACGGAAGAGTATGGTCTTGGTAGTAAGAAGAAGAGAGGGTAACGACTAAATGAGCTCTGCAATAAATTTCAGCTAACAGTAGTTAATACTCTATTCAAGAATCACAAGAGGTGGAGGTATACCTGGAAACGGTCGGCAGATACAGGAAGTTTTCTGTTAGATTACAAAACAGGCAGATTCTGAAATCAGATATTGGATTGTAAGGCATACCCAGGGGCAGACATAGACTCTGATCACAATTTAGTAATGATGAGGAGTCGGATGAAGTCTAGGACATTAGTCAAGAAGAGTTAGCATGCAAGGAAGTGGGATACGGAAGTACTAAGGAATGAAGAGATAGGGTTGAAGTTATAGGTACTGAGGTAATGACTAACTCAGTAGGCAATTCAGTTGAAGAGGAATGGATATCTCTAAAAAAGGCAATCACAGAAATCGGAGAGAAAAAAAAAGTAAGTAAGAAGTAAGTAACTGCGAAAAAAAACTGTGATTACAGAAGAAATACTTAAGTTAACCGACGAAAGAATGAAATACAAAACGCTCAACGAAATTCAGGAATACAGAAATACAACTGTCTTAGGAATGAAATAAATAGGAAGTGTAGGGAAGCTAAGGCGAAATGGCTGCATGAAAAAGATGAAGAAATCGAAAAAGGAATGCTTGTCGGAACGACTTAGTCAGCGTACAGACAAATCAGAACACCATTCGCTAAAATTGAAATCAAGGGCCGTAACACTAAGACTGCAATGAGAATTCGACTGTTAAATGCAGAAGAAAGAGCAGATAGGTGGAAATAGCACATTAAAGTCTCTGTGAGGGATAGACTTGTCTGATGACGTGGTAGAAGAAGAAAAAGGAATCAATCGAGAAGAGACAGGGGATCCGGTATTAGAATCAGAATTTAGAATAGCTTTGAAAGAATTAAAATCAGATAAGGCAGATAACATTCCATCGGAATTTCTGAAATCATTGGGGGGGGGGGGGGGTTGGGGGAGAGTGGCAACAAAACGATTATTCACCTTGGTGTGTAGATTACGTGAGACTGGCGATATACCACCAGACTTTCGGAAAAACATCATCCACACAATTCCCAAGATAGCAAGAACCGAAAAGTGCGAGAACTATCGCACAGTCAGCGTAACAGCTCATGAATTCAAGTTGCTGACAAGAATAATACGCAGGATAACGGAAAATAAATTGGGCACGTGTTAGATTACGATCAGTTTGGCTTGAGGAACTCGAAAGGTACCAGAGAGGCAGCTCTGATGTTTCGGTTGATAATGGAGGTGAGACTGAAGGAACATCAAAGACACTTTCATTGGATTTGTTGACTGGGAAAAAAGCTTTCGAAAATGTCAAATGGTGTAAGATGTTCGAATTTTGGGGAAAAATAGGGGCAAGGTATAGGGCAGGACGGGAGTAGGTACGTACCACAACCAAGACGGAACGTTAAGAGTGGAAGAACAAAGGGCTCGGATTAAAAAGGGTGTAAGACAGGGATGTAAACTCTCGCTTCTGCTATGCAGTCTATACGTCTAAGAAGGGATGACGGAAATGAAAGGAAGATTCAAGAGTTGGATTTACATTCAAAGTGAATGGTTATCAATGTTACGAACCCCTGATGGCAATGCTGTCCTCAGTGAAAGTAAAGAAGAATTACAGGACGTGTGGAGTGGAATGAACAGTCTAATGAGTATAGAAAATGACTTGAAGGTAAATTGAAGGAACACGAAATTAATGAGAAGTAGCAGAAATGAGAACAGTGAGAAACTTGTAATCATAATTGGTTATCACGAAATAAATTAAGGAATTCTGCTACCTACCCTGCAAAATAACTAATGATCGACGTAGCAAGGAGGACATCAAAAGCAGACTAGCACTGGCAAAAAGGACACTCGGGCTGAGAGAAGCCTACTAGTATCAAACGTAGGCCTTAATCTGAGGAAGAGATTTCTGAGAATTTACGTTTCAAAAATGGTTCAAATGGCTCTGAGCACTATGGGACTTAACTTCTAAGGTCATTAGAACTACTTAAACCTAACTAACCTAAGGACATCACACACATCCATGTCCGAGGCAGGATTCGAACCTGCGACCGTAGCGGTCGCGCGGTTCCAGACTGTAGCGCCTTTAACCGCTTGGCCACCACGGCCGGCGAATTTACGTTTGGAGTTCAGCATTGTATAACAGTCAGACATCGACTGCGGGAAAACCGGGACACAAGAGAGTATAAGCATTCGAGATGAGGTGCTACAGAAGAATGTTGAAAAGCAGGTGGACTGATAAAGGTAACGAATGACTCCTGCATCATACTATGTGTGAGATTACACTAAGTAAAAGAAAAATTAAAGACAGCCTAATTCATATGTTGACATGAGTATAGCTCTTACATGTCACATACTTGCTGATAGAGGAGCCAAAGGCTAACAAAGTCAAAAAGAGTATTTACAGTAATAAAAGCAACATTCTCTTCCTGCTATGAGCATATTGTTTACACCTAGTATTCGAGTATAACTGTTCTTCAAAAAATGGCTCTGAGCACTATGGGACTTAACATCTATGGTCATCAGTCCCCTAGAACTTAGAACTACTTAAACCTAACTAACCTAAGGACAGCACACAACACTCAGCCATCACGAGGCAGAGAAAATCCCTGACCCCGCCGGGAATCGAACCCGGGAACCCGGGCGTGGGAAGCGAGAACGCTACCGCACGACCACGAGATGCGGGCACTGTTCTTCCAAAGATGTACTTAACAGATGTATTAAAAGACAACAGAGTTGTCCAAAGAAGTATGACTACGGTTCAAGTACCTATGATATTTCCGTAATGTATATAATCCTAGGTTGTTCATCTTTGACCACCAGTCTTCCAGTAACTTCCGTAGTATCTTTCCAAACCAAGTTCACTGATCATGTAACTGTTGTATTGATGGTCATTCCCTGGTTCAATTATTTTGTGGCTGGAAAACATGTTTGCTACGTGTGTGCCATACATTTCGGTGATTTTGTACTTATCTACACACTGGGACAGCTAGTTCAGTAGATCTTGGCGATGACTTCACTTAACGAAGTCTAACTGTACCCGACATGTAAGTAGTATTAAGGGACTGTGACCCAAAAACACGAAAAATTATCACTTTTCGTGCTGTTAGTACGCAAGGAATCACTCTGTGGCGTCCGAGTGCGCGAATTCTGCTTCATCCACCGTAAGTAAGCCTGGGATACAAAGGAAATGGTGCGCAAAACTATCTATAGTCGACAATCGAAAAATATGCACAGAAACAGAGGGTATGGGCATAGACGTGATGGTTATTAGTCTGAAGTCACTGAATCATGAGCGAGAAAAACCTTAAAACATTCTGCAGGTTAATATGATTCTACACACACACACGCTAGAAGTATGAGAGCAACCAACAAAGTTTCATGTGGCAGGAATGTTTTATTTTGCAGATGCGAGGCAAGCGCGCGTCAGTAAGCTTAGCTTCCATCCAGTGTGTCGAACGGAAGAAGACATACATGTGCCAAAATATCATACCACGAGGAAGGTAATGGTTGCACTTTAATATTTATGGGCGTACTACCGAAGACATCACCTCCCTCCGCAACTAGCAATAGGCAATATTGGTCGATATCTTTGGAAACGCGCAGATAAGTTGGTTGGTTGGTTTGTGGGATTCCAAGTACTGAAAACACCCACAGAGAATAAAAACGAGTAACAGAATAGAGCACAGACGACACAGAACAAGAGAAACTGAGACAAAGACCAGACAAAACGAACTAAAATCACACAGAGTGTGACGGTGGTTGGCCGACCAAAGAAATAAAAAAGGAAAAGCCAACCACTTAAAACACATTAAAAAATCGGTTTAAAACCGGAGGCCAAAGGCCAGAATCAACACAAAACAATAAGATAAAACAAACACTTAGATTAAATGATAAAAACCCCCTGCCCGAATAAAACGTAAAACTAAGTCAGCCGTAGCAGAGTCATCTGTTAAAAGGGCAGGGAGCGTGTCAGGCAGTGCGAACGACTGCCTGAGCACAGCTAAAAGCGGACACTCCAATAAAATATGGACCACTGATAAAACGGAGCCGCAGCGACATAGAGGCGCGTCCTCACGGCGCAATAAGTGGCCGTACGTAAGCCGAGTGTGCCCAATGCGCAGCCGGCAGAGGACAACAGACTCCTTGCGGGAGACCCGCATGGGCGACCGCCACACAGTCGTCGTCACCTTGATTGGACGGAGTTTGTTGGGCGTGAGCAGATTGCGCCATTCAGCGTCCCAAACCGAAAGAACTTCACGGCGTAAGACTGCCCGCAAATCAGTCTCCGGGAGGCCAATCCCCAGAGATGATTTACTAGTGGCCTCTTTCGCCAGGTGGTCAACATTCTCATTGCCAGGTATCCCAACATGGCCTGGGGTCCACACGAAGACCACAGAGCGGCCGCAACGCGCAAGAGTATGCAGGGACTCATGGATAGCCATCACCAGACGAGAACGAGGAAAACACTGGTCGAGAGCTTGTAAACCGCTCAGGGAATCGCTACAGATAACGAAGGACTCACCTGAGCAGGAGCGGATATACTCTAGGGCTCGAAAGATGGCGACCAGCTCAGCAGTGTAAACGCTGCAGCCAGCCGCCAAGGAACGTTGTTCGGAATGGTCCCCTAGAGTGAGCGCATAACCGACTCGACCAGCAACCATCGAGCCGTCAGTGTAAACAATGCCAGAGCCCTGATACGTGGCCAGGATGGAATAAAAGCGGCGGAGGAAGGCCTCTGGAGGGACTGAGTCCTTTGGGCCCTGTGCCAAGTCGAGCCGAAGGCAAGGGCGAGGCACACACCATGGGGGCGTGCGTAGAGGTGCCCAGAAAGGAGGGGGAACAGGGAAAAACCCAAGCCCAGAGAGGAGCTCTTTGACGCGTACGGCGTACGGACAACCCGACCGGGGCCGACGTTCAGGCAGATGGACGACTGACTGCAGGAACAGGACACGGTAATTTGGATGCCCGGGCAAGCTAAAAACATGGGCAGCATAAGCAGCCAGTAATTGTTGGCGTCGTAACCGCAGTGGAGGGACACCTGCCTCCACTAGTATGCTGTCCACAGGGCTGGTGCGGAAAGCACCAGTGGCAAGGCGTATCCCGCTGTGGAGAATTGGTTCCAGCACCCGCAACGCAAATGGGGATGCTGAGCCATAAGCCAGGCTCCCATAATCCAGACGGGACTGGATTAACGCCTGGTAGAGCCGCAACAGGGTAGATCGGTGTGGCTCAAGCATCTCAGAGCGTTTGGATGCCGCCAACACGCCTGTTTAAGCTGCCGGATATGAGGCAGCCAAGTCAACCGGACATCGAAAACCACCCCCAAAAACCTGTGTAATTCCACCACTGAAAGGAGTTCGCCGGCAAGATAAAGCCGCGGCTCCGGGTGGACAGTACGTCGCCGGCAGAAATGCATAACGCAGGTCTTGGCTGCCGAAAACTGGAACCCATGAGCTACAGCCCAAGACTGCGCCTTGCGGATAGCGCCCTGTAACTGACGTTCAACAGCTGCAATGCCAGTAGAGCTGTAGTAAAGGCAGAAGTCGTCAGCATACAGGGAAGCGGAGACTGAATTTCCCACGGCCGCAGCGAGTCCGTTAATGGCGATTAAAAACAGGCAGACACTTAAAACAGAACCCTGTGGCACACCGGTCTCCTGGACGTGGGATGAACTATATGAGGCCGCGACTTGCACGCGGAAAGTACGATACGACAGAAAATTTCTGATAAAGATCGGCAGAGGGCCACGAAGACCCCATCCATGAAGCGTAGAAAGGATGTGATGACGCCGTGTCGTATCGTACGCCTTCCGCATGTCGAAAAATACAGCGACCAGGTGCTGACGGCGGGCAAAGGCAGTACGGATGGCCGACTCCAGGCTCACCAGATTGTCGGCGGCGGAGCGGCCTTTACGGAACCCACCCTGAGACGGAGCCAGAAGGCCCGCGCAGATAAGTCACTTTTGAATTTTGGACTGCAGTAAGCTCATTCTCGGCAAAATCTAGAAATAGTACCGATTTCTTTCTTGAATATATTGTTGTTTTAAAGTCTTTACAGAAACAGTGGAACGTTCGAAAAAGTGTTCAAATGTGTGTGAGATCTTATGGGACTTAACTGCTAAGGTCATCAGTCCCTAAGCTTACACACTACTTAACCTAAATCATTCGAAAGACAAACAAACACACCCATGATCGAGGGAGGACTCGAACCTCCGCCGGGACCAGCCGCACAGTCCATGACTGCAGCGCCTTAGACGGAACGTTCCTTTAGAATAATTATGAATTACTGTGCTGGTAAACTTCTACGTTATTTGATACAGAGACAACTGAGTAAAACTGAACGTACTCAGACATTTCTCTCTTTACTAATTCTGATCATCACTAAACTGACACACAATATTTTTTGCGCAATGCAATCTGACTTTCAATAATCCCTACAAAAGAATGGTCCTGACTAACAATAACCTATACCTTTCATGAATCACTCACCTCACAAAAATCTTCGTTACTCGAACTACTGCAATACAGCGAGCGCCAATACTGCCAGCTAAATAAAAGATTCTAACTACGGAAGGCACTAACTACTGATAGGCATAGTTAGCAAATGAAAGATTTTTATAGAGTACAAACAATGTATTTACCTTAATATTCAGAACTCATCAAATATGTATCAGTTCATGATATGCAGTCTTACAAATTTCCTCTTTCTGACGGACACATATCCATATCGTCCGTTCTCAAAACTCTGACATCTCTGTCCCCACATCCACCACTGCTGGCGGCTCACCTCCAACTGCGCAACGCTACGCGCTGTTCACATCCAACTGCCCAACAATACAATAGCGAATATTCCAACAATGCCAACCAGCCACAGACTGCACACAGCATAGTCAGTGATTTTCATGCAGAGCGCTACGTGGCGTTAACATAAAAACCTAAACAGCCTACTTACATCAGTACATTGTAATATGTAACGTCCGCAGCGACATTTCTGGTAGTGGTCTCGAATATGTAATCAACGCGCTTCTGCACAGTGTATAGACAAACAGTGTGTAACATGAATGTTTTGGCTATTTGCACTTATTTACATCTAAATTAAACGCTGAAAACATGTGCAATATTTATCAGAAATGCCTTCTAAGGTCCGTTAAGAAACTATTTGGTTCAAAGGAGGCGAAGTGGGTGCTTCAAGAGGATAATAATCCGAAACGTAGCAGCCGTCTCTGTATAGCTTGGAAACAAAACGTTGGCCACGGTGGATTGGCCTGCAATGTCTTCGGATGCGAATCCGATCGAAATGTTTGGTCGTATATTAAGTTGAAGCTTAAAGGAAAGCTAATATATACTTTGAAGCAGCTGTCATATAAAATCAGGTCGATATGGAGATCGTTACCGAGAGAATATGCACAAAATCACGTGAAAAGTATGCCAGAAAGGTGCCAAACTATAATCGATAATGGAGGTGATTGGATTAATTATTAGGTAATTGTGCAATTAGTAATAACATGTATTTTCATGTAAACATAAATTTAGAATAGTGTCTTTTATCTCATACAGATAACAGCGTACGCTTTCATGCGAAACTGGCTGTATGTGCTTCTGCAGTAACTTAAGTTTATGTGTACGCTTAGCCGTTGTAACCACACAACTACGTATAAACTTGAAATAACAGTTGCAGTTATTTTGCATAATTTTATTTCAAAATAATTTATTTCGAAAGTGTTTTTAAAACTGTGTCTACAGCAATATATTTTGCTGTAGTTGTGGTAGTGGTAGTAGTATTAGTAGTGGTAGTAGTAGTAGTAGTAATCGAAATCTCATGTTGTATGCAATAGCGCCAGATCCATCGCATTCGGAATTAGTGCACTACCCCGCGCAACAATTCAAGCTGCGAAACTATAGTATTGACCATGTTTGCTATCATCATTGTAGAAGTTGAAGATGGGGTTGTTCCAGAACGCAACAAGTTGCCTCGCAGCATGCCACCAATATTCAGTGTGCATTGATGCCTTCGTTTGTGGACTATGGAAGCCGTAGGAGTGACAGGCAGTCTCATAGAAGACTACAAAAGCCATGGGATACTGCCTATTATCGTGTCGGGCCTCGTTTTGCTTGGCGTACTGTAGCAGCTTAACGTGAAATGAAGTCGTTGTAAGTCCCCTGCAGAAATATTGAGCCATGCTGCCACTACAGCCGTCCATAATTGCGGAAGTTTTTCCAATGCAGAATTTTGTGGACGAACTGACCTCTCGACATCGTCCCTTAAATGACAGATGGGATTTATGTTGGCCCATCTGGGTGATCGAATCATTCGCTCGAACTGTCCAGAATGTTCTTCAAACTAATCACGAACAACTGTGGCCCGGTGACATAGCGCAGTCCGCAGCTCGTGGTCGTGCGGTAGCGTTCTCGCTTCCCACGCCCGGGTTCCCGGGTTCGATTCCCGGCGGGGTCAGGGATTTTCTCTGCTTCGTGATGACTGGGTGTTGTGTGATGTCCTTAAGTTAGTTAGGTTTAAGTAGTTCTAAGTTCTAGAGGACTGATGACCATAGATGTTAAGTCCCATAGTGCTCAGAGCCATTTGAACCATTTTTGACATAGCGCATTATCATCTACAAAAATTCCATTGCCGTTTGGAACATGATTTCCATGAACGGCTGCAAATGGTTTCCAAGAAGCCAAACGTAAACATTTCCAGTCAATAATCGGCTCAGTTGGACAAGAGGACCCAGTCCACCCTGTGTGAACACAGCCCACACAATCATGGAGCCACCACCAACTGGCGCAGTGCCTTGTTGACAACCTGAGTTCATGGCTTTAGGGGGTTTGTGCCACACTCGAACCCTACAATCAGCATCAGCTCTTTCCAACTGAAGTCAGGAATCATCGTCTAGGGTCCAACCGATATGGACACGATCCCAGGAGAGTTCCTGCAGGCGATGCGCTGATGTTAGCAAAGACACTAGCGTTGTTCGTTTGCTGCCAAAGCCCATTAACGACAAATTTCGCTGCACTGTACTAACGAACACGTTGGTCCTACGTCCCACATTGATTTCTGAGGTTATTTCACGCAGTGTTATAACTCTACGCCAATATCGCTGCTCTCAGTTGCTAAGTGAAGGCCCACTCCGTCGCCCGTGGTGAGAGGTAATGCCTGAAATGTGGTATTCTCGGCACACTCTTGACACTGTGGATCTACAGGGTGTTTCAAAAATGACCGGTATATTTGAAACGGCAATAAAAACTAAACGAGCAGCGATAGAAATACACCGTTTGTTGCAATATGTTTGGGACAACAGTACATTTTCAGGCAGACAAACTTTCGAAATTACAGTAGTTACAATTTTCAACAACAGATGGCGCTGCAAGTGATGTGAAGATATAGAAGACAACGCAGTCTGTGGGTGCGCCATTCTGTACGTCGTCTTTCTGCTGTAAGCGTGTGCTGTTCACAACGTGCAAGTGTGCTGTAGACAACATGGTTTATTCCTTAGAACAGAGGATTTTTCTGGTGTTGGAATTCCACCGCCTAGAACACAGTGTTGTTGCAACAAGACGAAGTTTTCAACGGAGGTTTAATGTAACCAAAGGACCGAAAAGCGATACAATAAAGGATCTGTTTGAAAAATTTCAACGGACTGGGAACGTGACGGATGAACGTGCTGGAAAGGTAGGGCGACCGCGTACGGCAACCACAGAGGGCAACGCGCAGCTAGTGCAGCAGGTGATCCAACAGCGGCCTCGGGTTTCCGTTCGCCGTGTTGCAGCTGCGGTCCAAATGACGCCAACGTCCACGTATCGTTTCATGCGCCAGAGTTTACACCTCTATCCATACAAAATTCAAACGCGGCAACCCCTCAGCGCCGCTACCATTGCTGCACGAGAGACATTCGCTAACGATATAGTGCACAGGATTGATGACGGCGATATGCATGTGGGCAGCATTTGGTTTACTGACGAAGCTTATTTTTACCTGGACGGCTTCGTCAATAAACAGAACTGGCGCATATGGGGAACCGAAAAGTCCCATGTTGCAGTCCCATCGTCCCTGCATCCTCAAAAAGTACTGGTCTGGGCCGCCATTTCTTCCAAAGGAATCATTGGCCCATTTTTCAGATCCGAAACGATTACTGCATCACGCTATCTGGACATTCTTCGTGAATTTGTGGCGGTACAAACTGCCTTAGACGACACTGCGAACACCTCGTGGTTTATGCAAGATGGTGCCCGGCCACATCGCACGGCCGACGTCTTTAATTTCCTGAATGAATATTTCGATGATCGTGTGATTGCTTTGGGCTATCCGAAACATACAGGAGGCGGCGTGGATTGGCCTCCCTATTCGCCAGACATGAACCCCTGTGACTTCTTTCTGTGGGGACACTTGAAAGACCAGGTGTACCGCCAGAATCCAGAAACAATTGAACAGCTGAAGCAGTACATCTCATCTGCATGTGAAGCCATTCCGCCAGACACGTTGTCAAAGGTTTCGGGTAATTTCATTCAGAGACTACGCCATATTATTGCTACGCATGGTGGATATGTGGAAAATATCGTACTATAGAGTTTCCCAGAGCGCAGCGCCATCTGTTGTTGAAAATTGTAACTACTGTAATTTCGAAAGTTTGTCTGCCTGAAAATGTACTGTTGTCCCAAGCATATTGCAACAAACGGTGTATTTCTATCGCTGCTCGTTTAGTTTTTTTGCCGTTTCAAATATACCGGTCATTTTTGAAACACCCTGTAGGAATATTGAATTCCCTAACCATTTCCGAACTGGAATGTCTCAAGCGTCTAGCTCCAATTACCAATCCGCGTTCAAAGTGTGTTAGTTCCCGTCTTGCAGCCACAGTTGGAACGGAAATCATGTCACATTAATCACAAGAATCCAAAAGACAGCGCCGCCACTTCACTACCCTTTTATACTTTGTGTACGCGATACTACCGCCATTTGTATATGTGCATATCGCTATCCCATGGCATTGTCACCTCAGTGTGTATTGAACTGTCGCCGCATTAATTTAGTGACATGGCAACACTGCCGATGAAGATGTACGATTTGATACAGCATTGCAAGACACTTTCGTCCGCTTCTGTGATCACCTTTAGTATTACAGTGCCCGCGTCGATTCCTGCTAAACTAGTCTTCCGTGGGTCTCAACAGTGACTTCCGTAGCAGCATTTCCCTTACTACCAGGTGAAATACACTACAGGCCATTAAAATTATTACACCAAGAAGAAATGAAGATGATAAACAGGTATTCATTGGACAAATATATTATACTAGAACTGACATGTGATTACATTTTCACGCAATTTGGGTGCATAGATCCTGAGAAATCAGTACCCAGAACAACCACCTCTGGCAGTAATAACGGACTTGATACGCCTGGGCATTGAGTCAAACAAGCGTTGGATGGCGTGTACAGGTACAGATGCCCACGCAGTTTCAACACGATACCACAGTTCATCAAGAGTAGTGACTGGCATATTGTGACGAGCCAGTTGCTCGGCCACCATTGACCAGACATTTTCAATTGGTGAGAGATCTGGAGAATATGCTGGCCAGGTCTAACATTTTATGTGTCCAGAAAGAGCCGTACAGGACCTGCAACATGCGGTCGTGCATTATCCTGCTGAAATGTAGGGTTTTGCAGGGGTCGAATGAAGGGTAGAGCCTCGGGTCGTAACACATCTGAAATGTAACGTCCACTGTTCAAAGTGCCGTCAATGCGAACAAGAGGTGATCGAGACGTGTAACCAATGGCAGCCCATACCATCACGCTGGGTGATGCGCCAGTATGGCGACGACGAATATACGCTTCCAATGTGAGTTCACCGCGATGTCGCCAAACACGGATGCGACCAATCCATCCGAAAAAATGACATATTGCCATTCGTGCAACAAGGTTCATCGTTGGGTACACCATCGCAGGCGCTCCTGTCTGTGATGCAGCGTCAAGTGTAACCGCAGCCATGGTCTTCGAGCTGATAGTCCATGCTGCTGCAAACGTCTTCGAACTGTTCGTGCAGATGGTTGTTGTCTTGCAAAGTCCCCATCTGTTGACTCAGGGATCGAGACGTGGCTGCACGATCCGTTACAGCCATGCGGATAAGATTCCTGTCATCTCGACTGCTAGTGATACGAGGACGTTGGGATCCAGCACGGCGTTCCGTGTTACCGTCCTGAACCCACCGATTCCATATTCTGCTAACAGTCATTGGATCTCGACCAATGCGAGCAGCAATGTCGCGATAGGATAAACCGCAATCGCGATAGGCTACAATCCGACCTTTATCAAAGTCGTAAACGTGATGGTACGTATTTCTCCTCCTTACAAGAGGCATCACAACAACATTTCACCAGGCAACGCCAGTCTACTGCTGTTTGTGTATGAGAAATCGGCTGGAAACTTTGCTCATGTCAGCACGTTGTAGGTGTCACCACCGGCGGCAACCTTGTGTGAATGCTCTGAAAATCTGTTCATTTGCATATCACAGCATCTTATTCCTGTCCTTAAATTTCGCGTCTGTAGCACGTCATCTTCGTGGTGTAGCAATTTTAATGGGCAGTAGTGTATCATGACATGATGAACCTTTATGACCGTTCTAGCTCATTCCATCTCACTCATATGCTCAGTTCGACATCTTTGAGGTACAATCACACTTGCCTTTACATTTCTACTTTGAAACCTCTTTTCTTACTGGTTTTCTCGGGACACTAATGTCTCCGGTCACATACGACGCGAGGCTGCAGAGGCTCTGTCGCCGAAATCACTTTGCAGACTTACTTGTTGCCATTAATCTATCTTATACATTCTGCCAGCTTGTATTCGTTTGGAAATTAGGATCAACGTCCCACCAATGACGAGGCTATTACAGAGGGATTGAAGGATGGGAAAGAGGGAAGGAAATCGGCCGTGCCCACAAAAAGGAAGCCTGCAGGCATTCGTCTAAATTGATTACACAGGTCTGCAAAAAATAATTTTTGGAAGTTGTTTGAAATTTGATAACTGACTTATGTACTTTTCAGCGCTGATTTCAAAAATGCAATCCATTTTTTCCTATCACGTCAGATTTTCTCAAAAAAGAGAGTATTTTTGGGTATAATAACAAAATTTAAGCAACTTATAACATTCCCAACGTTATAAAATTTTATTTTATTTAAAAATCATGTTCTAAACTACACTTCCAGTACACTTCAATTTCTCTTTAAGCTCATAACTCCTTATAATAACGCTTTCGCTTTCTGTCGAAGCGTCTTTTATTGCTTTTCCGGCTGTGGACTCGTTGAGGATCATCTCTTTTTATCATACAGCAGTGGTCCGCTATCATGTTGGCGTTCCATCTTCCTTGACAACTTCTTTCCATTTCTTTGATGTCTTGCTGGGATCTTTCACCCTGCTCTTCACTTACGTCACCAAGGTTTGCAGGGAAGTAGTCAAGATGTGAGTGGAGAAAGTGAACTTTAATGCTCATGTTGCAGCCCAGCTTCTTAAAGTTGTCGAGCGTGTCTGCGACGATTGTCTTTTAGTTTGGATCTCTTTTGTTTCCTTGGAAACCGGTAACAACTAATTTAAAAGATGTCAATGCTGCCTTTTTCTTTTGTTTCCATTTTGTCTTCTTTTGTTTCCATTTTGTTCACAAAGTTGGGATCTGTCATTAGTTTTCTAATGTCCGGTCCGACAATGATTCCTTCCTTTAGCTTTGCCTCGGATAGACCAGGAAGCTGTCCACAAAGATATCTGAAACACTCCCCTTCTTTTGGCAATGCCTTAAAAAATTGTTTTATCAGCCCCAACGTAACGTGAAGTGGTGGAAGTAACACCTTTTTGGGATCCACAAGGCTTTTCCTCTCAAAAGTTTTAACCCCTACCTGTAAGGTTTTTCTCAAGGGCCAAGCTTTTTTTATGTAGTGTTGCTTTCCGTCTCTACTGTCCCATTCACAGAGAAAGCAAGGGAACTTCGTATAGCCACTTTGTTGCCCAAGCAGCACCGAAATCACTTTTACATCACCACATAGAGTCCATTTATGGTCTGAATAGGAGAGTTTGCTTGAAACCAGTTCAAGGTTTTCGTAACATTCTTTTAAGTGAATCAAGTGTCCAACTGGTATAGAAGCATACTTATTGCCATTGTGTAGAAGTACTGCTTTAAGGCTTCTTTTTGAAGAATCAATGAAAAGTCTCCACTCATCAGGAGCATATTCTATTTTGAAACGTGCCATAAGTCCAGGAACATCATTGCAAAACACCAGGTCACCTTCTTGAGAGAAGAAAGATACAAACTCGTTTCCCTCGATCGATACCAAGAAAACGATGTACTCGGAGCCAATATATGTTTATCTTTCAGTCTAGATCCTAAAACCTCTGTCGATTTGTGTTTATGAAATAACTGTGCGTGATCGAATTTTTTCACTATTTTCCCAAAATAAGCGATGAAAACACTATAAATATCACTTAATATATTTGAAACAATTTTTATGTCGCAGACCTGTGTTAGTGGAAGTTACGGGGAAGTTATGTCTGGACGACCTGACCGGTACTTTTAACCACCGTCATCTTAAATAAGAGGCAATGCCTTACCACTGAATCATTTATCAAATTTGCAGTTTTCTCCAATAGCAGCTTTTTGGCCGAGCAGCGACATTCAACAACGCTAGATATCAAATTAAATGCATCAGCTTTTCACGTCCGAATTTGTATTGATTATTGCCCTGCAGTGCGCTTCCCAAAAAGGGTGTGGCGAAGACTACCTGAATTGACACCTGCCTGTGTGAACTGCAGCCAGATGCGACACGTCGAACAACACGCGAGCGTTTCGTAACAGATCGCAAGTCTCAAGGCAAATACTGTGTGTGCGGTCCTTGAAACCTGGTGTGTATAGCTCGTTCAAATGACGCGTGTGTGTGTGTGTGTGTGTGTGTGTGTGTGTGTGTGTGTAGTAGAGATGGAGATGAGGACACGGTCGGGACGTGTAGCACTTGGGCGTTAGTATAACGGTGGTATTCGGCTGCTCAGTGCATCTGGACAACTTTTCTTAGTTGCTACTATTATAAGACTTCAAAAATACTGATGATTATTTGTACACAACAGTAGCAGTTTGTTTTCTTTTGAATTTTTGTAAAAATTAACCTGCACGTTTACACACCATGCCAAATTTCGACAAAATATAATTATTTATTTTGCAAAAGAACGACAAACTGAAACGGAAACTGAATACAGAGAGGAATAATTTCACTCGCATTGGCGAGCGCCTGTTGTTCAGTGCATAGTCATCTAATCGTTCAGTAGAAGTTGCCACCAGAATTGCTCTGACGGTCGCAATACATGTTTTAACCGTTCAGATATGTACCGCGAAATCCCTTGTTAACACGAAGAAATGACCGCGATAACCACGAAAGGTATTCTAGACTCATGAGAATAGTAGTTCCACATTTTACAGGAAAAGAAAAACACGAATAAAAACAGCTATGTTACTATCAGAAATACCGGGTGATCAAAAAGTCAGTATAATTAGAAAACTTAATAAACCACGGAATAATGTAGATAGAGAGGAAAAACTAGACACACATGCTTGAAATGACATGGGGTTTTATTAGAATAAAAAAAAAGGTCACAAAATGTCCGACAGATGGCGCTGGACAACAAAACGTCAGTGATTGCGCATGACAATCGTGTATAAAAGGAGCTGTAATGAGATTTAGTGAAGCTGTATTATCAGAATGGGGAATGTGCTAGTTCAGCGCTACGATCCTATCGCCATAGGAAGGGGATTCGAACGGGTAAAGGTCCGTTGACAAATACATCTATGGCGAGAATGATTTCGAAGTTCGAAGCCACGAGTTGTTTAGACGATAGCCCCCGTAGTCGCCGACCGAGCACAAGGCGTAATGCTGCTGAGACAGTTCAGGAAGAAATGGAGACTGTAGCGGGTTCGTCTACGCACGGGGAAGTTAGCGCTCGTGCAGTCGCACGTCGCACGGCATTCCATACACTACTGTTTGGTTGGTACTTAGGCGTACCCTCCGATGCTATTCGTACAAAATCCAACGGCATCATGAACTGTTACCTGGCGATTTAGTGAAGCGGAGGGCATCTGCGGTGTGGGCGTTTCAAAAGATGGCGGAAGATGACGAGTGGTTGAGTAACGTGTTGTGGACCGACGAAGCTCATGTTACGGTCTGAGGGTCTGGTTCAAATGGCTCTGAGCACTATGGGACTTAACAGTTGAGGTCATCAGTCCCCTAGAACTTAGAACTACTTAAACCTAACTAACCTAAGGACATCACACACATCCATGCCCGAGGCAGGATTCGAACCTGCGACCGTAGGGGAGCGCAGTTTCAGACTGAAGCGGCTAGAACCGCTCGGCCACTCCGGACGGCTTCCGAGGGTCTGTCAACAACCACAACTGCAGGATTTGGGTTACCGAAAATCCTAGAACTGTCGTGGAAACTCCATCGCACGACGAGAAAGTCACGGTATGGGTTGGATTTACCACATCTAACGTTATCGGGCCTTTTTTCTTCGAGGAAATGCGTCATTCTGGTTTTGTAACTGCTACCGTGACGGGTGAGAGGTACGCCGATATGTTACAGAATCGCATCATCCCCAGCCTGGCTGATAAACACCTGCTGGAGCGTACGATGTTTATGCAGGATGGCGCTCCACCCATATTGCGTGAAAGATCTCTTGCGCGCGTCTTTTGGTGATGATCGTGTGCTCAGCCGCCACTTTCGTCATGCTTGGCCTCCCCGGTCCCCAGACGTCAGTCTGTGCGATTATTGGCTTTGGGGTTACCTGAAGTCGCAAGGGTATCGTGATCGACCAACATCTCTAGTGATGCTGAAAGACAACATCCGACGCCAATGCCTCACCATAACTCCGGTAATGTTTTACAGTGCTGCTCACAACATTTTTCCTCGACTACAGCTATTGTTGAGGAATGATGGTGGACATATTGAGCATTTCCTGTAAAGAACATCATCTTTGCTTTGTCTTACTTTGTTATGCTAATTATTGCTATTCTAATCAGATGAAGCGCCATCTGTCGAACATTTTTTGAACTTTTGTGTTTTTTTGGTTCTAATAAAACCCCATGTCATTCCAAGAATGTGTGTTAATTTGTACCTCTCTATCTTCGTTATTCCGTGATTTATTCAGTTGTCAAATTTATACTAACTTTTTGATCACCCGGTACTTATAAGTACTAAAATAATGCTGAGTGTCAGTATCAATAAAATAAGTACCTAACTGAGGCACTCCAACTAGGCACAGGTCGTACTGAGATTGATATTGAACCTTGCTTTATAATTTCAATGAAATGTTGTGTGCCGAGGGCCTCCCGGCGTGTAGGCCTGATCGCCTGGTGTAGGTCTTTTGAGGTGACGCCACTTCGGCGAATTGCGCATCGATGACGATGAAATGATGATGATGATGATGATGATGAGCATCGTTCCCAGAGCGGATCAGGGTCCTTTGGTTTGGAGCCGAGTGGAGGGTCTCAACCAGAGGCTTCGTCGACTCTGTGACGGTCTTGGTTGCAGATTTCTAGACTTGTGCTATTGGGTGGGGAATTGTAGGACGTCCCTAGATAGGTCAGGGGTGCACTACACAAAGGAAGCGGCTACTCGGGTAGCAGAGTACTTGTGGCGTGCACATGGGGGTTTTTTAGGCTAGGCAGTAGTGCGAGGTGTCCTGATGAACACTCACCAGTCGACGTGCAGGCAGGGAAATCAGGACGCGCTCAGTGTAAAGACACTTCAGCTATCAAGATATTAGCAGTAAATTTTCAGAGTGTTCGAAATAAAGTCCCTGAATACTGCCCTCCAGGAAGCGTGTGGCCCGCAAATTATTCTCGGGACTGAGACCTGGCTGAACCCTGAGATAGGAAGTTCTAAAATATTTAGTGAGGGTTGGAACGTGTATTGGAAAGACAGATTAGACACCCCAGGAGGTGGTGTCTTCATTGCAGTTGACAAAAATATTGTGTCTATTGAGGTCGAAGTAGAGTGTCATCTGGACACGTTTAACAGGGCTAGGAGACATAAAGTTAATTGTTGGGTGTTATTACCGGCCACCAGGTT
Organism: Schistocerca nitens; assembly: GCF_023898315.1. Lineage (NCBI taxonomy): Eukaryota > Metazoa > Arthropoda > Insecta > Orthoptera > Acrididae > Schistocerca > Schistocerca nitens. Next base: position 782,756,151 of record NC_064618.1, read on the forward strand.
CCACTGTGACAGTTCTAGAATCATTCAAAGGGAGTCTACACTCTGTATCGCAGAAGTACCCGGATCATACTATATTAGTCGGAGGCGACTTCAACCTACCTAGTATAGACTGGATTCGTTACAGGTGGTACAGACAAGCCGTCGTGTGAATTACTTTTGAACACATTGTCCGAAAACTGTCTTGAGCAGCTAAATCGACAGCCAACGCGTAATGGAAATATTTTAGATCTGGTAGCCACGAACAGACCAGACCTCATCGACGCTGTCAGCGTTGAGGCAGGGATTAGTGATCATGATGCGGTCATTACGACTATGGTTACGAAAGTTAAAAAGTAGGTCAAGAAGGCTAGGAGAGTATTCTTACTAGAAAGAGCAGATAAGCAGTTGTTAGCATCCCACTTAGTAAATGAATCGACTTCATTTACTTCCGGTACGATGGACGTGGAAGAATTATGGGCAAATTTGAAACACATTGTAAATAACGCATTGGACAAGTATGTGCCGAAAAAGTGGGTTACGGACGGAAAAGACCCACCGTCGTTTAACAGAGCAATTCGGAGAATGCTCAGGAAGCAAAGACAGTTGCATTCGCGGTACAAGAATGATCGGGAGAATGAGGACAGGCAAAAGTTAGTAGAGATTCGTGCTGCTGTAAAAAGAGCGATACGCGAAGCATACAACCACTACCACCGTCATACCTCAGCAAAAGATCTTCCTGAAAACCCAAGGAAATTCTGGTCTTACGTAAAATCGGTAAGCGGGTCGAAGGCTTCCATCCAGTCACTCACTGATCAGTCCGGCCTGGCAACGGAAGACAGCTGAAATTTTAAATTTAGCATTTGAGAAACCTTTCACGCAGGAGGAACGTACAAACATACCGCCGTTTGAGTCTCGTACAGATTCCCGTATGGAGGACATAGTGATAGACATCCCTGGGGTTGTGAAGCAGCTGAATGGGTTGAAAATAAATAAATCGCCAGGTCCTGATGGGATTCCAATTCGGTTTTACAGAGAGTACTCTACTGCATTGGCTCCTTACTTAGCTTGCATTTATCGTGAATCTCTTGCCCAACGTGAAGCCCCGAGCGGCTAGAAAAAAGCGCAGGTGACGTCTGTATATAAGAAGGGTAGAAGGACGGATCCCCAAAATTACAGACCAATATCCTTAACATCGGTTTGTTGCAGGATTCTCGAACATATTCTCAGTTCGAATGTAATGAATTTCCTTGAGACAGACAAGTTGCTGTCCCTGCATCAGCACGGCTTTAGAAAGCATCACTCCTGTGAAACGCAACTCGCCCTTTTTTCACATATCTTGCGAACCATGGACAAAGGGTATCCAGACGGATGCCATACTCCTTGACTTCCGCAAAGCGTTTGACTCGGTGCCCCATTGCAGACTCCTAACTAAGGTATGAGCATATGGGATTGGTTCCCAAATATGTGAGTGGCTCGAAGACTTCTTAAGTAATAGAACCCAGTACGTTGTCCTCGATAGTGAGTGTTCATCGGAGGTGAGGGTATAATCTGGAGTGTCCCAGGGAAGTGTGGTAGGTCCGCTGTTGTTTTCTATCTACATAAATGATCTTTTGGATAGGGTGGATAGCAATGTGCGGCTGTTTGCTGATGATGCTGTGGTGTATGGGAAGGTGTCGTCGTTGAGTGACTGTAGGAGGATACTAGATGGCTTGGACAGGATTTGTGATTGGGGTAAAGAATGGTAGCTAACTCTAAATATAGATAAATTTAAATTAATGCAGATGAATAGGAAAAAGAATCCCGTAACGTTTGAATACTCCATTATTAGTGTAGCGCTTGACACAGTCACGTCGATTAAATATTGGGCGTAACATTGCAGAGCGATATGAAGTGGGACAAGCATGTAATGGCAGTTGTGGGGAAGGCGGATAGTCGTTTTCGCCTCATTGGTAGGATTTTGGGAAGATGTGGTTCATCTGTAAAGGAGACAGCTTACAAAACACTAATACAACCTATTCTTGAGTACTGCTCGAGCGTTTGGGATCCCTATCAGGTCGGATTGAGGGAGAACATAGAAGCAATTCAGAGGTGGGCTGCTAGATTTGTTACTGGTAGGTTTGATCATCACGCGAGTGTCACGGAAATGCTTCAGGAACTCGGGTGGGAGTCTCTAGAGGAAAGGAGGCGTTCTTTTCGTGAATCGCTACTGAGGAAATTTAGAGAACCAGCATTTGAGGCTGACTGCAATACAATTTTACTGCCGCCAACTTATATTTCGCGGAAAGACCACAATGATAAGATAAGAGAGATTAGGGCTCGTACAGAGGCATATAGGCAGTCATTTTTCCCTCGTTCTGTTTGGGAGTGGAACATGGAGAGAAGATGCTAGTTGTGGTACGAGGTACCCTCCGCCACGCACCGTATGGTGGATTGCGGAGTATGTATGTAGATGTAGATGAAGACGACACAAACACCCAGTTTCTGAGCGGAAAAAATCTCCAACCCAGTCGGCAATCAACCCCCCCCCCCACCCCGCCACTCACCGGTGATAAGCCGTCGAGCTGTCCACTCAGATACAGTGGCGGACGAAATTTCAATGTGATCTGATGATGGCAGTAGTAGACGTAATGTTAGAAATAAAGATATACTTTAAGTGATAGAGACGGTTTTATTCACAAAATATTCACAGTTATCGCGAATCCTACAGGTAATTTATTAATTAGTAGCGGGCTGTCACGTGAAATACCAAGAAATATTAACAACTAAAAAAATGGTTTTGATGAGCAAAAAGTGAAAAACAAGTCTTTTACCGTCCACCGAAAGTATTGTGGGCGGCTAAAAAATATATTAGAGCAACTATCATGCCACAGTCCAATATCCGCCGAAGATAGGCAGAACGTAAGGACATAAAAGAACTGTTTGTACTGGACCACGTTATTTTCTTTTTTCAAAATAATTTTTATCGCACTCAGTGGATGTTTCATTTTGTGGGACGACTGAAAATCCATTTGTTCGCAATGGTGTTTGTCAAATCGAACCATACGCTTGTAAAGTCAGATCTTTACTTCATGAACCCAGACAAATGTTTTTAATGGAAAGATCGTCCGAGTTACACAGCTTAATACCTTTTTTTCCTCGAGGGACTGGAGCACTGTCTCTTTCTTACTCTGTATCGTTGTTTTATAATGCATCTCACCCATTGGTATTGTCTCACACAGAGGATATATTTTGATATAGTTTGTAAGTCGTCCCTGCAGTAAATAAACACTATGGGATCAAAACCATCCGGCCGCTGTGACCGAGCGGTTCTAGGCGCTTTAGTCCGGAACTGCGCGCCCGCTACGGTCGCAGGTTCGAATCCTGCCTATGGCATGGACGTGTGTGATGTTCTTGGTTAGTTAGGTTTACGTAGTTCTAAATCTAGGGGACTGATGCTCTCAGATGTTAAGTTCCATAGTGCCTAGAGCCATTTGAATCATTTTTGATCAAAGGTACTCCATATCAGCGACCTCAGAAGACATCAGACATCGTGAGAGAGCAGAGAGGGGCGCTCCGCAGAACTCACGGACGTCGAACGTGGTCAGGTGATTGGGTGTCACTTGTGTCATACGTCTGTACGTGAGATTTCCACACTCTTAAACATCCCTAGGTCCACTGTTTCCGATGTGTGAGTAAAGTGAAGACGTGAAGGGACACGTACAGCACAGTCTACGAGAAAGAAGAAGGTGCTGCTGTTAGGTAGTTCTCATGGTACAGGTGTAGGCCAGCAGTTGCAGGAAGTTTTGGGGAGTGAGTACCAGGTCACCAACATTGTGAAGCCTAATGCAGGATTGGCTCAGGTGACTTTTAACATAGGGGGGTTATGTAGGGATTTTACTAAAGAGGATCAGGTAGTGATTGTGGGTGGGGCTGGTAATAGTATTGATAGGGATGGGGAGTATGACATAGATGGTGACCTGGAAAAGATAGCCACTCAGACTGGCAACACGAATGTGCATTTCGTGGAACTGTTTCAGCGTCACGATCGGCCTCATCTTAATACAGCCGTCAGGCGTAATAACATGAGACTTGGGGGTGCGCTGATGACAGAAGGCATGAGTCACATTTCAGTGGTGTCGGTGGAGTCTATCGGCAGGACGGGTTTCACTAGACATGGCCTACACCTCAACAGGTATGGGAAGGGGAGGTAGGCAAAACTTATAGGTGACAGCATAGGTGGGGGTGGTGGGATCACTCATGGGAAAATTCCGGTAGTTGTGGGTGTTAGAGCTGTACCTTTTTTAGATTGAAGTCAGCTGACAGGTATTCCTGCTTAAGGGAAGTCTCTCTAACAAAGAAACCACTTTCTACAAAGCTTGGGTATCCGATTAATGAGGGAATTAGTATATTTCATCAAAATATACAAGGTATTAGAGATAAAGTTAGTGAACTGCTTATAGATGTTTACTCTGAAATTATTGGTATATCTGAACACTTCTTAAATAAGGAGATAATTCAGAGGCTTCCTTTACCAGGATACAGGTTGGCTGGCAGCTTTTCTAGGAGCTCTTTGCGGTGTGGGGGAGTAGCCATGTATGTGAAAAACGGTATCCCATTTGAGTCAATTGATGTTTCAAAGTACTGCACTGAAAAGGTGTTTGAATGTTGTGCAGGTGTGGTTAAATTTAGTGGAGCTAAACTTCTTACTGTTGTTATTTATAGATCCCCAGACTCCGATTTCACAACATTTTTGCTAAAGCTAGAGGAGGTTCTTGGTTCACTTTATAGGAAATACAAAAAGTTAGTTATATGTGGTGACTTCAATATTAATTGTATAAGTGATTGTGCAAGGAAAAGGATGCTGGTAGACCTCCTTAATTCATATAATCTTATGCAAACCGTATTCTTTCCAACGAGAGTGCAAGGGAACAGTAGAACAACCATAGACAATATTTTTGTTCATTCGTCATTATTAGAAGGGCATTCTGTTAGCAAAAAGGTGAATGGCCTTTCAGATCATGATGCACAAATTTTAAGTCTAAAAGATTTTTGTGCTGCAACACATGTTAAATATAGTTACCAACTTTATAGGAAAGCTGATCCAGTTGCTGTACAGACTTTTGTAAACCTTATCAAGGAACTAGAGTGGCAAGATGTTTATAGTGCTGATACAGTAGACGATAAATATAATGCTTTCCTCAAGACTTTTCTCGTGCTCTTTGAAAGTTGCTTTCCGTTAGAACGTTCAAAACAGGGTACTAGCACAAACAGGCAGCCTGGGTGGCTGACTAAAGGGATAAGAATATCTTGTAGAACAAAGTGGCAATTATATCAAAACGTTAGAAACAGTCACAATCTAAATGCAGCATAATTTGCTGTCAAATGTACAGTTTGGTTTTAGAAATGGCTTAACAACTGAAAATGCTATAGTCTCTTTTCTCTGTGAGGTTTTGGACGGATTAAATAAAAGGTTGCGAACGTTAGGTGTTTTCTTTGATTTAACGAAGGCTTTTGACTGTGTTGACCACAAAATATTACTGCAGAAGTTGGAACATTATGGAGTAAGGGGAGTAGCTTACAATTGGTTCGCCTCCTACTTAAGAACAGAAAGCAGAAGGTAATCCTCCGCAATATTGAGAGTGGTAATGATGTTCAGTTCCAATGGGGCACTGTTAAATGGGGCGCTCCCCATGGGTCGGTGCTGGGGCCACTGCTGTTTCTTATTTATATAAATGATATGCCTTCTAGTATTACAGGCGATTCAAAAATATTTCTGTTTGCTGATGACACCACCTTGGTAGTGAAGGATCTTGTGTGTAATATTGAAACATTATCAAATAATGTAGTTCATGATATAAGTTCGTGGCTTGTGGAACAGTTCAAGTTCCTACGCGTATGGATAGATAGTAAGTTGTTGTGGAAAGCCCATGTTCAGGATATTGTTCAGAAACTAAATGCCGCTTTATTTACCATTAGAACAGTATCTGAAATAAGTGACATTTCAACACGAAAAGTAGTATACTTCGCATATTTTCATACGCTTATGTCATATGGTATTATTTTTTGGGGTAATTCTTCTGATTCAAAAAGGGTATTTTTGGCTCAAAAACGGGCTGTTCGAGCTATGTATGGTGTAAGTTCGAAAACCTCTTGTCGACCCCTATTCAGTAGTCTGGGAATTTTGACATTGCCCTCACAGTATGTATTTTCTTTAATGTCGTTTTTTGTTAGCAATATTAGCTTATTCCCAAGAGTTAGCAGCTTTCACTCAGTTAATACTAGGCAGAAATCAAATCTGCATGTGGAATGCACTTCCTTGACTCTTGTGCAGAAAGGAGTGCAGTATTCTGCTGCATCCATTTTCAATAAGCTACCACAAGAACTCAAAAACCTTAGCAGTAGCCCAAACACTTTTAAGTCTAAACTGAAGAGTTTCCTCATGGCTCACTCCTTCTATTCTGTCGAGGAGCTCCCGGAAGAGCTAAAAAATTAAGCAAATTCCAGTGTTACATTCTTGATTTTCTTTATTTAAACTAACGACTTGTCACCTGAATATGTTTCTTATATTTCATTTCATTCTGTTTCTACAATCGTGTTATAATTTCATGTATTGACTCGTTCCATGACCATGGAGACTTCTCCTAAATGTGGTCCCACGGAACAATAAATAAATAAATAAAATAAATAAATAAAAGCGTGCAGGCCGACCTCGTCTGTTGACTGACAGAGACCGCCGACAATTGAAGAGGGTAGTAATGAGTAATAAGCAGACATCTATCCAGACCATCACACAGGAATTCCAAGCTGCATCAGGATCCATTGCAAATACTATGACAGGCGGAAGGTGAGAAAACCTGGATTTCATGGTCGAGCGGCTACTCGTAAGCCACACATCACGCCGGTAAATGCAAGACGACACCTCGCTTGGTGTAAGGAGCGTAAACGTTGGACGATTGAACAGTGGAGAAATGTTGTGTGGAGTGACGAATCACGGTACACAATGAGGCAATCCGATGGCAGGATGTGGGTATGGCGAATGCCTGGTAAACATCATCTGCCAGCGTGTGTAGTGCCAAGAACAATAAAACTCGGAGGCAGTGGTGTTATGGTGTGGTGTGGTCATATTTTTTATGGAGGGGGCTTGCACCCATTATTGTTTTGCGTTGCAGTGTCACAACACATGCCTATATTGATATTTCAAGCACCTTATTGCGTCTCACTCTTGAAGAGCAATTCGGGGATTGCGATTGCATCTTTCAACACGATCGGGCACCTGTTCGTAATGCACGGCCTGTGGTGGAGTGGTTACACGACAATAACATCCCTGTAATGGACCGGCCTGCACAGAGTCGTGACCTGAATCCAATAGAACACCTTTGGGATATTTTGGAACGCCGACACCGTGCCAGGGCTCACCGACCGACATCGATACCTTTCCTCAGTGCAGCACTCCGTGAAGAATGGACTGCCATTCCCCAAGAAACCTACCAGCACCTGATAGAACGTATTCCTGCGAGAGTGGAAACTGTCATCAAGGCTAAGGGTGGGCTAACACCATACTGAATTCCAGCATTACTGATGGAGGGCGCCACGAACTTGTAAGCTATTTTCAGCCAGGTGTCCGGATACTTTTGATCACATAGTGTAATTGGTTGGTTCAAATGGCTCTGAGCACTATGGGACTCAACATCTTAGGTCATAAGTCCCCTAGAACTTAGAACTACTTAAACCTAACTAACCTAAGGACATCACACACACCCATGCCCGAGGCAGGATTCGAACCTGGGACCGTAGCAGTCCCTCGGTTCCGTACTGCAGCGCTAGAACCGCACGGCCACCGCGGCCGGCATAGTGTAATTGCTTAAATAATCTGCAGTTCACTAGACAGTGAATTCAGGCGTACCATGAAACAATATTATCGATTTTCTGTCATGTTCAATTCACGTATCGAGCAAGGGGAAAATTACTGTCACTGTTCGCGGCCTTTACCCTCTTATCTCATTCTCATGATAATTACGTGAGCTACATGCTGATGGCATGACAATTATCACGCATTCTTCTTCTGCTACAGGTTCCTTCTTTTAGCCAGCGGGCTAGCGAGACCTACATCGTCCTTCTTTCAAAGATTCCCATTTAACTTTTCCGAGTATTTCTGTTACAATTTCGTGTGGGCTATAGCGACCTGCTACAAATATAACAATGTAGCGCGTGGTTGATACGACCGTATCCGTAAAAACAGAACGTTCTTACTGCGATATTCTCACTCATTAGTCCAACAGAAACCAGTACTTCTTAAATATAAAATATCGTTATACTTCATTATAGTCAACAGTTTATGTTGGTGAAAATCACGTTCTCACTTCCGTTAATTCATGATGATGTATGATATTATCAAAATGTCTCTTATTAAAGTCTATAACTTAACTTCTAAGTTAAAAGACTTAAATTTTTTCTTAGGACGAGAAGACCCTATGAAGCTTGATGTTTTATTTCTTCATTTTTTGTTCTCTTTATACAGGGTGATTCAAATACAGATTTACGAGCAACAGGGACAAGTTCCTTACGTTATAACAAGAAAAAATGTGTATAATTTTTTTAGTTTGTTAATGAAATTTAACTAGTAAATTTTATGTTCAAAACACCAGCTGCATATTATCAGCCTAAAATTATGAGCAAATCAGAGACTCATAATAAATGTTGAAAATGTCATCCTTACGCTTACACATACAAACTGATATACGAGGGTTGGAACTTTAACGGTGGCAACTATTTATTTACAGCTTCTACAAAATAGATATGTGTTTCAAAGTTTTACTGACCTTCAAGGTAGTCACCAGCATTGTGGATAACCCGTTGCCAGCGTTGTGGAAGTCGTAGGATACTCTTAGCAGCGCCAGTTGTGTTGACAGTTCGAGTGGCGCTGTCTATTGCCCGACGAATCTGTAGCACTTCTGAAACGAATGCCGTGAAGTGTTTCCTTCAGTTTAGAAATCGAGTTGAACTTACGAGGGCTCAAGTTAGGGGAGGGCAGTAGGTGGTGTAGCACTTAGCAGCCCCATCAGTCAAACAAATCAGAAACAGCTTGCACTGTACGTGCTTGAGCATTGTCCTGCAAAATGATGGTCAGGTCCTGCAGAAACTGTCATCACTTCTGTCTCTGTGCTGTTCATTTTTGGAACACAACCTATGACCAGCTAAGAGGCAGAAGTGATGACACTTTCTGCAGGAGCTGACCATCATTTTGCAGGACAGTGCTCAAGCACGTACAGTGCAAGCTGTTACTGATTAGTTTGACTGATGGGGGCGCTAAGTGCTACACCACCTCCTGCCCTCCCCTGACTTAAGCCCTCGTGAGTTCAACTCGATTTCTAAATTGAAGGAAACACTTCACGGCACTCGCTTCAGAACTGCTACAACTTCGTCGGGCAATAGATCGCGCCGCTTGAACTGTCAACACAACTAGCACTGCTAAGAGTATCCTGCGACTTCCACATCGCTGGCAACGGGTTATACACAATGCTGGTGACTACCTTGAAGGTTAGCAAACTTTGAAACACGTATCTATTTTGTACGAGCTGTAGAAAAATTGTTGCCACTATTAAAGTTCCAACCCTCGTATTTTCCGTGTTCTCCACTTTCAAATGGCTCTGAGCACTATGGGACTCAACTGCTGAGGTCATTAGTCCCCTAGAACTTAGAACTACTTAAACCTAACTAACCTAAGGACATCACAAACATCCATGCCCGAGGCAGGATTCGAACCTGCGACCGTAGCGGTCTTGCGGTTCCAGGCTGCAGCGCCTGTAACCGCACGGCCACTTCGGCCGGCTCTCCACTTTCGTCCCAAGAGAAATGGATATCTATTCGGTCGACACCACGGATCCCCACGCTATGCAAGGCTAGTTACTCAGCTCACTGTATGCCAGAGGCTCCGTTAACGGCATCTTTCCATGTGCCATTTCACGTCTCGGCACGAATCGCTTCACATCTTGGGATGGGTATCTGGGAGATTTTGGAAGAGCTATCGAAGTGGATAGGAGACACATGGGGCGTCATGAGACATACTTCAACACGTACATCCATTGAGGTCTCTCCTGCAATAGGAGCGCTACTGCCAGCGTAGCCTTCAACTTCACTCCAACACACAAGCCTCTCCACCCGCATGGTATGTACTTTAACAAGGCGTTGTTCCCCGAGGAGGGGGACATCGCCTTTATTATGAGAAAGTCGAACCAAAATCTTAATTCTATGTCCGATTAGCTTTTCAAAATGATCTCTTTTGTATTAACATGAACTACGTACACTTTCATATGTCACCAAGTATACCATTGACCATTTTGGCCTGAATTTAATTTTCATTCAACGTAGTGAAGCCAAAGAGCTTTATTTAATTTGGAGCAAAAATAATCAGTATTTACAAAAAAAATTGCAAAATACGATAATTGCACTTGCCTCTTTTTTTACTGTCTTTGAAGTGCATCCTTTTCTTTGATATTTTATGATATTTATGATCTGGAAACTTAATTAATTTATACGGAGGGAGGCACTCTACTATTCATAAGGAGATCACCAGGGACAGAGTTGTTGTTGTTGATGTGGTCTTCAGTTCAGAGACTGGTTTGATGCAGCTCTCCATGCTACTCTATCCTGTGCAAGCTTCTTCATCTCCCAATACGTACTGCAGCCTACATCCTTCTGAATCTGCTTAGTGTATTCATCTCTTGGTCTCCCTCTACGATTTTTACCCTCCACGCTGCCCTCCAATACTAAATTGGTGATCCCTTGATGCCTCAGAACATGTCCTACCAACCGATCCCTTCTTCTTGTCTAGTAGTGCCACAAACTCCTCTTCTCCCCAGTCCTATTCAATACTTCCTCATTAGTTACGTGATCCACCCATCTAAGCTTCAGCATTCTTCTGTAGCACCACATTTCAAAAGCTTCTATTCTCTTCTTGTCCAAACTATTTATCGTCCATGTTTCACTTCCATACATGGCTACACTCCAAACAAATACTTTCACAAACGACTTCCTGACACTTAAATCTATACTCGATGTTAACAAATTTCTCTTCTTCAGAAACGATTTCCTTGCCATTGCCAGTCTGCATTTTATATCCTCTCTACTTCGACCATCATCAGTTACTTTGCTTCCCAGCATTCAGCTAAACGATTTACCGAAGGCATGAGAATCTAAATCTTGGTAGCTTGACGAGAGTTAATGCCTCCCCCCCCCCTCCCCCCCTCCCCACCCAACCCCACCACCACCCGATCGGGAGTCCAGTACTTTAAACTTAACCTGGGTCATATCGTTCGGTAAATGATACTGAGCACTGATACATAGTCTCTATGGATTTCCCTCGGTGCAGTTTGTATCTCTCAAAGTTAAAACTCGCCGTCAGTACTACCGTCACTCTATATAACTTTTAACGTTGGCGGTGTTGGCAGTAACGGATAACGTGGCTGCCTAGTCAGTCTTGATCAGAAAGCGATTTTCACCGTTGCCGTTTCGCGATTTGCCCCTCTAATCACACCGAAAAGCCGGCGCCGCGATATGGTGCTTTTTCTGAGAAGTGTGCGTCACCTATAGCTGTAGTCATTGCTTCCTGTATCTCAGGCGTTCCAGCAATAGCAAAAATCTCAACATGTAATGCGTGTAAGAGGAAGTAGTTAACACTCTACGGCAGTGGTAGCAAACATTTTTGCTGAAGAGCCAATACTGACATTGTGGGGTGCTGATACTTAATTAGAATGTTATGAGCCCCCAACACACAAACTCTAGTAAAAGATCGATAGTTTGCGACCGGCCCCCAAGTACAGATCGTTAAATGTGGGCACAATTGGGAACACTTCGTGTCGAGTCATCTCTGTTTCAGAGTGCTGGCACCCTTTGTGTTTCAGTGTGCTGGCACCCTTTGCGACACAAAAGCTGTGAAACTGTAATTGCTTGACGAAGTAGTGTTGTGTTATATGTGTGAGGGGATGAATAATCGATTACTAACAGAAAATGTACTTATATTTAAATGCATCAAGCAGTGTGACACACAATCACAAATGTTCATTAAATGTTTTGATTATACTTTTTGCTCTACTCATTCTGTCGTATTACAACAGCCTAAATTGAATTTCATAGTTCTTGCGACAAATATGTACTGCATTTCAAGATGACGGTCTCTGCAATCCACATTCACCAGTCCCCGTTTCTTTAGTGTCAAAATGCACTGAAGCGCCAAAGAAACTGGTATAGGCATGCGTATTCAAATACAGAGATATGTAAACAGGCAGAATACGGCGCTGCGGCTGGCAACGCCTAATGGCTCAAATGGTTCAAATGGCTCTGAGCACTATGGGACTTAACAGCTATGGTCATCAGTCCCCTAGAACTAAGAACTACTTAAACCTAACCAACCTAAGGACATCACAGAACACCCAGTCATCACGAGGCAGAGAAAATCCCTGACCCCGCCGGGAATCGAACCCGGGCGTGGGAAGCGAGAACGCTACCGCACGACCACGAGCTGCGGACGGCAACGCCTATATAAGACCAAAAGTGTCTGTCGCAGTTGTTAGATCGGTTACTGCGGCTACAATGGCAGGTTATCAAGATTTAAGTGAGTTTGAACATGGTGTTATAGCCGGCGCACGAGAGATGGGACACAGCATCTCCGAGGTAGCGATTAAGTGAGGATTTTCCTGTACGACTTTTCACGAGTGTACCGTGAACATCAGGAATCCGGTAAAACATCAAATCTCCGCCATCGTTGAGGCCGGAAAAAGATCCTGCAAGAACGGGACCAACGACGACTGAAGAGAATCGTTGATCGTGACAGAAGTGCAACTCTTCCGCAGATTGCTGCAGATTTCAGTGCCGGGCCACCAACAAGTGTCGGCATGCAAAACATCGAACGAAACATCATCGATATGGACTTTCGGAGCCGAAGGCCCACTCGTGTACCTTTGATGACTGCACGAGACAAAGGTTAGCGCCTCACCTGTGCCCGTCAACATCGACATTTGATTGTAGATGACTGGAAACATGTTGCCTGGTCAGACGAGTTTTGTTTGTAATTGTATCGAACGGATAGACGTGTACGGGTATGGAGGCAACCTCATGAATCCATGGATCCTGCATGACAGCAAGGGACTGTTCAAGCTGTAATGGTTGGGGTGTGTGCAGTTGGAGTTATATGGGACCCCTCATACGTCTAGATACGACTCTGACAGGTGACACGTACGTAAGAATCCTGTCTGATCACCTGCATTAATTCACGTCCATTGTGCATTCCGACGGACTTGGGCAATTCCAGCAGGATAATGCAGAATTGCAACAGAGTGGCTCCAGGAGCACTCTTCCGAGTTTAAACACTTCTGTTGGTCACCAAAACCCTCAGACATGAACATTATTGAACATTTTTGGAATGCTTTGCAACGTGCTGCTCAGAAGGGATCTCCCTCCTCCCCCCTCCCCCCCCGTCCGTTCTCTTAGCGATTTATGGAAAGCCCTGCAGGATTCATGGTGTCAGTTCCCTCCAGCATTACTTGAGACATCGGTCGAGTCCATGCCACGTCGTACTGCGGCACACGATATTTGCCAGGTGTACCAGTTCCTTTGGCTCTTCAGTGTATATACCATATCAGCTGATTGGTATGAGTCGCGCATGCCCTCGAGTTGTCAGTACTGGAAGACAAACAACAAAACATTCCCCCTCTAGCGCCCTCTAACTCAGCAGTGGACGCATTACTTATCCCTCTGGCCCTAAGTTATGGGGCCAACATTACTTAGCTCAAGGCTGAATTCACCATCATCAATTAAAATTAAGCACATCTAAAAATGTTACTGTCTGTTTCAAAATTTTTGTTTGCTACTGAGTAGAAAAACTGTGCTTTTCAGAAGCTCTTATCGTTGTATGACGTTTTAGGATTCAACTGTTAGCTGCTAGATCCATATTGTTATGAAGTATATCTGGAACAGCGGTGGCAACAACACTTCATCCGAGCCGCACGTGGCGCTCGAGCCGCACTTTGACAATCACTGATCTAGGGCAACGCAATGGAATTACAAATGGTATCCCATAAAAACCGCAGAGATATCGCCTACATTTCGTCTGGTACGACTTTCATGATGTTTAGTAAAAATGTACCAGTATTCTAAGGTGTGTTTCGCCACCATTGTAATCGAAGCTAAGTTCCACCTTTCCGTCATTGTTAGCACTTACCGGCTGGTTCGTAAGATGTCCATTACAGCCTTAGGTTTCAGTAGTTCAGGCCATGCTGAAGAATTCGTTTGGGAGTTTTCTAAACGAAAAGTAGCATTAAACTAGAGGTATGTGTTTTAAATTACAGAGCTTTGGACACATTAGTCTTCTTTGCATCGAAGATGCTATGGCCTTACTCTCCTGCTGGTTATTGACGGAGCTACCCACTGATAGACGGAAGCGGTAGTGGATGAGGCACTGAGCTCGTATTACAGAGAAGTGCGTTTCAAATTCTTGATCTCACATCGTAATTTGATTTCCTCAACCAAACGGTATTTTAAACCAGCCTCGGTCACCCTGTTCACCTTTTATCCTCCAAATGGTCTTCTGCATCTCTTAACCTTAACGTTATGAGACGTCAGCTGAAAATTTTATTTGTCTTAATCTATTCTTACGAGACCCACTGCTACTTTTATAGAATTCGAGGCCCTACAGCCTCTTTGTACTGAGCCATTTATACAAACTGGAGAAGTAAAGATTCTTTCGACATGCGTTACGAGGCTCTACAGCTGCTTTGTGTCGTCACATTAATACATTAGGGAGCCCTACAGTATCTTTGTGTCGAGCCATTGACAACACAGCAACCCACAGATTCTTTGTACTGTCTGATCTGTTCAAGACGACGAACTACAGCTTTTGTCTATAAACTCAATTTACAATACCTGGTGACCTATAGCTTCTATGTACCGAATGTGGCACAGAATGTTCCATAGGCATTCACTGTCCACTTCCGTGCGAACAAGAAATTCCACAGTGAACGTTTGTCTTGCTGGCGGGTCACCAGGAAGCTACTCCTGAACACGAGTGATTTTGTACGGATAACCTTGCAGGAGGTTTCGTAGGATTTTATGCAACGTTCTCTCTCGGACGTCCAACGTCCGGGCAATTCCCCGCACACTGCATGTTTGCACACCACCGCTCGGCTCCTTCTGCAGTGCTGTGGCCACATCTTCGACAGACGTCGAATCAACTTCCTTTCTTCCCCGTGGCACAGTGCACTTCAAAAGAACCTATCTTTTGGAATTTTGTGATCAGTTTCTCCAGACCCTTAGCAGACATCGGGCCAGTGCATTTTCCCATACCCTTGAGAGTCCGGAACTTATGCAGGGTTACTGGCTCGCAGTCACCGTTCGTGCAAAAGAGCTTTACCAAGTGCGCGTGAACCTTTATGAAGACAGTCACGTTGAGCATCTCGGACACAAACTAAGGACCAACCGTGTGCCGCTCGTCTGTTGGTTGTATATTCTGAAGTTTACAGCGACACCCATTAGTTAAATGTCATCGGTAAGCCTCAAAGTTTTCCAGAATGAGATTTTCACTCTGCAGCGGAGTGTGCGCTGGTATGAAACTTCCTGGCAGACTAAAACTGTGTGCCGGACCGAGACTCGAACTCGGGACCTTTGCATTTCGCGGGCAAGTGCTCTCAGGAGAGCTTCTGTAAAGTTTGGAAGCTAGGAGACGAGGTACTGGCAGAAGTAAAGCTGTGAGGAAGGGGCGTGAGTCGTGCTTGGGTAGCTCAGTTGGCAGGGCCCTTGCCTGCGAAAGACAAGGGTCCTGAGTTCGAGTCTTGGTCCGGCACACTGTTTTAATCTCAAAGTTTTTGTTTCTTCTCTCTGAAGTTTAATGTCCACTCCAAATTTTTCTTTGTTTTCCTTTACTGCTTGCCCATTGTACATATTGAATAACGCCAGTGATAGCTTACAAACCTGTCTCAATCCCTTCTCAACCACTACTCCTTTCATGCCCCTCGACTGTTGTAAATGCTGTGTGGTTTCTGTACAAGTTGTAAATAGGCTTTTGATCCCTTTATTTTACCGCTATAACCTTCAGAATCTGAAAGAGTTCAGGAGTTATGACATCATAAAGATTGAGCTCCGCGAAAAGTAAACTGCAGGGCGATATTCGATAGAGATACCTTTGAAATTGTGTATAAATAGGAGGAAAATACGTTTAATATATGTGAAATATGTGGAACATGTGCGCACACTGGAGATACCACGGGTAAAAAGCTCCTCCTAAACTTCTAGATAGAATTCTACCAAGTTTGGTAGCTCCAGGCAAATGCCGGGATGGTTCCTTTGAAAGGGCATGGCCGTCTTCCTTCCCCGCCCTTCCCCAATCGGATGAGACCGATGACCTCGCTGTCTGGTCTCCTCCCTCACAACAACCCAACCCAAGCTTGGTACATAAACTACTTACTATCTGAAAAGGGATACTTTGGGGGTAAGAACTACCAACTTATTTTTGGAACTGAAGTGATGGACAGAGAAGGGGAGAAAGAGGTGATGAACAATGAGTGAGGGGGAGGGGATGGACAGAGAAGTGGAGAACCAGGAGATGGACAAAGAGAGAGGGACGAGGGAGTGATCAAAGAGAGCGACGAGTAGGAGATGGACAGAGAGAGAGGCGGGGGGAGGGAGGAAGAAATGGACTAATAGAATGACTAATGGACTGAATATGTGCCTGGGCAACTTCGGGTACTCAGCTAGTCCTACATAACTGTACACCAACTGTAGACACTATAGCCCCACAAAGGAAAAAATGAATTGATTCTATTCACATGTAAGAATCTTTGTAGTTGACGCAGCGTTGGGCGCTTGTGTGGCACAAAACTTTAACTATTTCGTGCAAGTAGCTGTTATGCTCATAGACTGTAGTGTCATGTTTGTGTTATTGGTGATGAAGGAAACGAAAGGGTGAAATGCGGTGCGAGCAAAAAGCCTACCCCTCTAGTAAGACATAGGCTGAAAAGGTTAACGTCAGCATCTGACAGGTGTCTCATACATGCTTACCCCACGAGACACTGTGAACATTAGGTATTCAATTTAATCTAGGATATTGGCGCAATGTCTGGTGATCAGAAATTTTACGCTCCCACATCTCTACATCTACATCTACATCTACATTCATACTCCGCAACCCACCCAACGGTGTGTGGCGGAGGGCACTTTACGTGCCACTGTCATTACCTCCCTTTCCTGTTCCAGTCGCGTATGGTTCGCGGGAAGAACGACTGTCTGAAAGCCTCTGTGCGCGCTCTAATCTCTCTAATTTTACATTCGTGATCTCCTCGGGAGGTATAAGTAGGGGGAAGCAATATACTCGATACCTCATCCAGAAACGCACCCTCTCGAAACCTGGCGAGCAAGCTACACCGCGATGCAGAGCGCCTCTCTTGCAGAGTCTGCCACTTGAGTTTATTAAACATCTCCGTAACGCTATCACGGTTACCAAATAACCCTGTGACGAAACGCGCCGCTCTTCTTTGGATCTTCTCTATCTCCTCCGTCAACCCGATCTGGTACGGATCCCACACTGATGAGCAATACTCAAGTATAGGTCGAACGAGTGTTTTGTAAGCCACCTCCTTTGTTGCTGGACTACATTTTCTAAGCACTCTCCCAATGAATCTCAACCTGGTACCCGCCTTACCAACAATTAATTTTATATGATCATTCCACTTCAAATCGTTCGTCACCTATCAGATCAAATACTGGTGATGGTATTTATTTTTTAGCCACTAGGATTCAAACTGGTTACCTCAGAGACGAACGACTTCATAAAAGCGAAGGCAAATATTAGACGGTATTGTTCAATCAAAGAAAATACAGATTCGTGGCCAGTGGGAGAGTTACGCCACACGAACAAACGAGACTGCTCCTCAGTTCACTGCGAAGAAAATCATCTGAACTTGACAAACTATTCAGAAAATTGCAGCAGAGTGTGCAGAAAATGTGCTCAACGCAGAAATCAGGCATATGTAACATTCCAAATCCTTCTACCCTGTGGAATAAACTGCGCAGCTTCGGGGTAGAAAAGGTAAAATCAGATGCTGTTATTCGAACAGACTACAGAAGAATTTATCTTTCTTCCGACATCAGCTCTCAGGTGGTGATAAACTATCAGTTATCACATACAAAAGATAATACTTAACGCCAAACCTTGGATTTTTCAAACTATGTTTTTGCACCTACGGAAAACAATCGAAGAAATCTCTCGTTTGGTGGTAAGTAATAAAGCGTGTGCGATTACTCGATTGAAAACTTCTTTCGTGATATTATTTCAGTTATTACGGACATCTTCAATTTTTTCTCTCTTTAGTGGTACAGGTACCAGACAGCTGGGATTTGCTGATAAGGTAGTGACGCCGACGTAAATAGGAAAGTGTAGCGTCCTTTTCGATCAGGTGCGAGTTACTGGATTATTTTGTAAAGAAGGCAGCAACTGCATTGGAGGAGGAGACGGAGGATGTGTTAGACATAGATGCAGTTAAGGCGCTAGCCCTATCAGGTCTTACAGTGAAGTTACGGAATTATGATACATATCAAACTGAAACGGTAGGGAGTTAGATGGTGGAGTGGGAACGAATTTATTTACAATATTTAAAAACCGTCTGTGGAAACACGTGGATGGATAATAGCAAATAATAATCTTGATCCAAATGAACTTAATTAAAAACAACTCCAAATTAAAGCAATTATTCAACTATCTATTAACACTTTAAGTCGTTTAATAAATTCTTCAAAAAATGATAGTGTATCAACTGTAAAAGAATAAAGATTCAATGTTTAAAAGATGTTCTTAAAAAATACATGCTTTGAAAATTAGTGAGTGAATGTTTAATGAATCTGATAAAATTTCAATAATTATTGCATATGCAGTTTAATGCAGTTTCACTGAATAAACCACTTATATGTTGAACAGCACTCCTTGCATTTCATTTATAGGATCTAAATAAAATTCACATCTATTTCTCCCCCCCCCCCCCCCCCCCACACGAGGTATCTTGCAGCTTGAGATAATAATTTCCAGAACCTGCGGCCATGCAAGCTATCATGTACAAAGTGAAGACTCTGTTTCAATATGGTCACAATCAACCACATTTATTTACTGTAGCATACGCCACAGCATCAACGGAACAACTTATAGTTCCAAGTCTTTTACAATACAATGAGTAAGCCATCTATAACACGCCAAACATATACAAGCACAAACACAGATGACATAAACGTAGAATAAAATAACACTTGCTAACTTCAACAGTCGAAAATACTCAAAACTTGAAAACAATCTTTAAATTATTAAAGAACGGCCACAGCTGAATGATCCATCAACTTTATGTACTTCCGTTGAAATAATTTTCGAGAAACTCAGGAAAGTTACAGGGCAGAAACACGAAGTACTGATTAACCGTTACTATTACTTAATAGCAACTTCATTCGCTGGTCACACGGGTCAGAATTACGTACCAGCTTTCAATAAAAGACAAGGCTCTCTTACGTGTACAGCCGCGGAACAGGTATTATTTGATATTACAATTTATTCTAAAAATGGCTTATATTGCGCTGCACTCTCAGTGTGCTCCTACTACATCACAAGTCAATAGACTGGAAACCAGGATGATATAGACTGGTAGGCACCCTAGAACAAACCAGATAACTTCTCGAAAGAGCTTAGTGAGGCAGATGCTCACCTAGCTGGTCAAATAGTAGGAACGACAACGTGACCGTGTGTACTTTTAATATACGGCCCAACTGCCGTGCTGTAGTCGCAACGCCTCCTCCAAACGCACACTACTGTAGAGGTAAATCAGTCCGCAATGAAGCCGTGCGGGGTAGCCGTGCGGTCTAGGGGGTCTTGTCACGGTTCGCGCGGCTCCCCCCGTCGGAGGTTCGAATCCTCTATCGGGCGTGTGTGTGTGTGTGTGTGTGTGTGTGTGTGTGTGTGTGTGTGTGTGTGTGTGTGTGTTGTCCTTAGAGTAAGTTAGTTTAAGTTAGATTAAGTAGTGCGTAAGCCGAGGGACCGATGACCTTAGCAGTTTGGTCCCATAGTCCTTACCACAAATTTCCAAATTGTCCTCTATGCCCCTGGATAGCTAATCCTCTGAAGAATTACGCCTATTGACCGGAGACTTGAGTGCTGTTGCTTACTGCCGGCTATCAACCGCACTCCACGCTGCACTGGCCTACTGCACTAAACCAAACTCGAAAAACATCTGAACGTTCATGCCGAGAACACAACGCTCACACTGCACACAGACCAAAGCCCTGCCACCAGCTACCGCTCTAGAGCACTATCGCATACATGCTTTGATGCCTCACCTTCCGCGCGCACCTGGTGTCAAGCAAAGAGTATAAATATCTATGGAGTGAGCTTTCGGATGCGCAGAACGAGAATTCTGTCCCCAACGTATCCTGCATCTCAAGTGGTTTTAGGATGGCACATTTTAGCCCGTACCGCGCTTACGCATTTGGAGTGTTATTACTTGGCTGCTGTAGATACATCACCTTCAGAAGTACGATAGAACTTTGTATATTTGTTTATACGTTTTACAGACATCTTAACAATTTGATACCAACAAATAAAGTTGGTTTAAAGATGTGAAAAGCAATGGTATTGTGCTTTTTTGCCACGGTATCATAGCTCAGACTCCACTTTATTTATGTTTTTTCGATAACGGGATAACACTTGACAGCTAACAATATATGTTTACCTTTTGTATTGCATTGTCGAATCTCTGTTCTAATTAATCACGTTGCAATGACACTGTAGACGGCGCCGAAGACTCACGAAAAAACAACAGATTTGGGACTATGATATTGTTGCAGTAAACACGGTAAGCGATTTGTACCACCTACTCGTCCATTATTATTTTCAATTTTTCTTTGTTTACCCTTCTCATCTTCACAGACATCTAAAACATCTACAACAATCTTTCGCCATCTCAACAGAAAAGTAAAACCAAACATTATGCACAAAAAATAGAAAATACAAGATCAGTGATCGAATTTTGGAATAATAAAAGAAGTGACATATAACAATAATTTTTTACCTTCTCTATCGCGCTGATTAATATTGTCAGAGCTGCCCTATTTAACTACGTCACAATGGCACTGTATAGGAAACTGTCTCATGCAGAAATACTTAGACACACGCAAAGGTCTCAGACACACGCAAAGGTTTGAGAACCTGCAGTTAATCAGAATTATGTATGAATTTTATCAACATATGAACATCGCATCAGTATGTATACGCTGACTGGCAATTTACTCAAACACACTTCCAAATCTATCTAGCACTTGTCTTTTTTCAACATATAAAGTGCCCCATATCAATATGATGTTTAAAATTATTCATTTGCTGTACGTACCTATGAAAAGTAGCTGGCACTCTTTTCACATACTTCTCTTTACATCCGTAGCAATAACAATACGGCAACATAGCTGTTACTAAGAAATGATGATCGTACGCCATTGTTGGCCGGGAGACCCCATGCGGGGTGTTCGGCTGCCGAAAGTGCAAGACCTTTTTAGCTGACGCCACTTCGGCGACTTGCGAGTCAATGATGATGAAATGATGATGAAAGACACACAACACCCAGTCATCTCGAGGCAGAGAAAATCCCTGACCCTCAAACGGGGAGAAACCTATAAAACAAGCCGAATACGTGTAACATTGAAGCTTTGCTATTACTACAAGTTGTAGACAAGCAGATGCCGTCCAAAAATCACGTGACCAGTCCGGTTTAAAGTTGAGAACGTGCGGTGTAATTTATGCTTACTCCACAGATATTTTATACTCTATGGTGACCACCACGGAAGATCCACCAATCGACCAAACACAGCAATAGTTGTTTTTTTTTTTTTTTTTTTTTTTTTTTTACCAAAAGCTTAACCGAAAAATCTCGCGCCACGGCTCAGAAATATCCAACGAGACATGTTAAGTTCATTATCTAAGAACAATATGAAAACCGCGTAGCATGTGGAAATCACTGACTGATCAACACTATTCCTCCTTTACTGAGCATGAGGACAAACAGAGGCTAATTTCATTCATGACTTATGACCATAATAATGCGGTTGCAGCTCGAAGTAACGGTTGCAGCTTGAAATAACAACTATAAACAACAAATCAGCATTGGATCTGTCACATGAGAGCAGGCAGTGTTAAGTAGTGGACATGAGGCCGTAGTCTGTCAACATTGTTGTCTCACAGATCGCAGTGGAGAAACATCTCTAAATCAAGTGTTCAAGACTGGTTATTTTTTTTTAAGATGAGAAAGCCCGCCCGGTTAGCCGCGCGCACGAATCCGCCTGGCGCATTAGTGTCGAGTTCCGGTGTGCTAGCCAGCCTGTGGATGGTTTTTAAGGCGGTTTTACATCTGCCTCGGCGACTGCGGGCTGGTTCTCCTTATTCCGCCTCAGTTACACTATGTCGCCGATTGCTGCGCAAACACTTTCTCCACGTAATCGTACACCATAATTACTCTGTCACACAAACATTTGGGGTTACACTCGTCTGGTATGAGACGTTCCCGGGGGGAGTCCACTGGGGCCGAACCGCAAAACCACCCTGGGTGTGGGGTTGTGAACTAGGCTACGGCGGGACGATGCCCCTCTGTCGATTCTAGGTCCCCAGTTCAATGCACAGTACACACAACACACAAGATGAGAAAAGTGTGTTCAAAGTTTGTCCCGTACACCTTGAGTACCGAACAAAAGCAACGCTGATGTTATAAATACGAACCCACCACCAAACGACAAAGAGCAGAAATTCACACGAAGAGTCAACTCTTTGAGGACATGACATTCAAGAAAATGCGACGCGCGAGTTGACCAACATACCAAAGAACGACTTTTCTGACAGATCCACAGTGGTGTTCGAAAGTGTTACACTCAAGTGGGTAGATTATGTAGAACATCATATGCGTTAAAACCACCATTTTAACTATTCTATATTTTTTATTGATCCAGTCTCGAAAGTTTTTTGGACTGACAGAATACAATGCACATATTCATGGATAGCTTGAGTTGACTCCAGTTTTCTCTCTTTTTTTTGTCTTTTTCAACTACAGCACTGTAATAGCGATTCTGAAGACTGGTTGGTTGGCTGATTTGGGGAAGGGTATAAAATAGTGAGGTCATCAGTCCCATGATCTAGGACAACAGAAATCAATGGAGGAACAACACAAATAGCACACTCTACTCAAGGGGAAGGGATAACGTACAAACGAGGCTAAAGGGACGCCAGGGCAACAGGAAGAGGAAAGAACAGGAGGGGGATGAGTGGGTGGGAACGGGTAGAGCAGGGGTGCCAAAAAACGCTATGCACAGTGGGGAGCCAGCACCTCCACCGAAGCATCCCTACACCCACACCATACCATTATCACGATACAGTAGGGATAACGCCAGGGGAAGAAGTCACTAGAAAAGGGGAAACAAAACAGCGTGACAGACCAGACAAAATGTAGGGAAAGGGCGGGGAGAACCTGGCTGGTGTAGGGGCAACGTCAAGGCCTCCATAACCAACGCCTACGCTAACTGAGGGACTCAAATTCCAGATGAAAGTTCAAGGACTTATACCACATTCACGAAGAAAACCTAAGACAGAGGTAACCACACGAGATTGGTCTGCTAACACACAAGAGAGGGAGGGTGGGAGGGCATATTTAGTGCAAAGGGCCAAACGGTGAGGGCAGTCCAGCAAAATGTGAATCACAGTAATCAGAGCCATGCAACTGCAAAGAGGTGCGACATGGGGGGGGGGGGGGGGGGGTTGCTTATTGCGTTGTACAAACCATGGGTCAACCTAGGTGGCAGAGGAGCGTAGTATCCCGCCAAGAGAGGCAGAGGGAAGAATGACACATGGCGGGAGTCACCTTGATTTCGTGAAGTTTGTTAGACAGGGGAGTAGCCTCGCAAGAGTTGGCTCACAGTTGAGCAAAAAGGGATTTGATGTAAAGCCACAAGTCCGCTCCCAGAGGAGAGGAGGGGTAGGTATCCAACCCCCTGCCCCCCTTGCCAGATGATCAGCAAGTTCATTATTTGGGGTAACTATGTGACCAGGAAGCCAAAGGAAATCAATTGAACAAGCAGCATCACCATGATCATCGAGAAGGTCGTGGGCAGCGAAGACCAAGGGGTGGCAGAAATAAAAACGGTGCAATAGCCAGGTCACTCACTGAGTCTGTACAAAACTCTATCGAGTGAAGACCGTTTAATGTAACAGATGGCCATCAATTCCACAGTAAACACCGCACACGTGGCAGGCAACAGATGGTGTTTCATGCCAACAGAAGATGAATTTAGAGCCATCAGTGTAAAAGAAAGAGGCATCCTGAAACTTCCCTAGGAGTGTTCGGAACAAACAACGGAACACCATTGGAGTGATGGAGGCTTTTGGATCCCGCAAGAGATCTATCTGAATACAGGGCCAAGGAACTAATTCAGGATGGATAGTCGGAAAAGAACATGGGGAAGAGGACAAAGGGGGGAGATGGAAGTCATGGTGGAGAGAAGCAAGGCGGAGTCCAAATGGTAAACTCACCCAAGGGCGAGCAGCGGTCTGGTGGTGGCCTGAAGCAGCGAAAAGAATAGGAGGGGGTGAGCACGGGAAGAGCGGATAATGATAACATGGAAAACCATGAGCTATGACCGCTGAATAGAAAGGGGAGGGATCCCAGAATCAACCAGAAGACTACCAACAGGGCTAGTGCGAAAGGCACCAGGGGCTAAATCGATACCATGATGGTGAACTGGATTCAAGAGGAGCAATGTGGAAGGGGCAACTAATCCGTAACCTTGACAACCATAGTCCAGACAAGACAGAACTAACGCCCAGTGAAGGTGGAGAAGGATTGAACGATCCGCACCCCTAGAAGTGTGGGCAAGAAAGCGAAGAAAATTCAGTTTATGAATAGAACCAACCTTCAGATGACAGATGTGGGATAGCCAAGTAAATTTGTTGTCAAACAGAAGACCCAAGAAACGAAACTGTTGGAGCACAGTCAGGTGTTGGTCATTGAGGTAGAGCTCTGGATCAGGATGGACTGTAGTACAGTGACACAAATGGACCAGCCTCGGCTTAAGAGCAGAGAATTGAAAAACGTATGAGGCCAGATGGTAGCCTGGAACTGTCGTGTCACAGAGGCCACTGACTGGGAGCTAACCCAAATACAGAAAGCATCCACATACACAGCAGTGATGATCAACTCTCCAGCAGCTACTTCAAGCCCATAAACAGTGATTCGAAAAAGGACACTTGATACAGAGCCCTGTGGAGCGTCATTCTCCTGGGTCCCCAGAGAGCTGAGAACAGTGCCAACCTGGACTCTGAACGACCAGTTTGGCAGAAACTGGCGAATAAAAATATCGGGAGAGGAGCCCATTGACCCCACACATGGAGTATAAAAGAGGATGTGATGGCACTAAGATGTGTTATAGGTCTTACAATGGACAAAACTGCAAAAGATGGCGGTGTTGGGGAAAGGCCTCCTCAACTGCAGTCTACAGTCAAAGCAGATGACCGATCAGAGACTGTGCCTCCCAAAAGGCGCACTGGTAAGAAGATAAAAGGTCCTTAGATTCAGGGTCCTAAATGAGCCGACAAGCCACCATTCGTTCTAGTAACTTGCAGATGACATTGGTCAGGTTGACAGGCCAGTAACTATCATGAGACTGTAATGTCTCTCGCAGCGGTCTCTCCGCGATATTTTCAGAAATTTTATAAATTATATAACTCAGTACATATCTCGAAATATCTCTTCTTATCTTACCGATTATCAATGCAAAGTAGTTTCAAGCCCAATTATTCCTTGGAGCGTCCATTTACTCCATGGAATAGCTTCTCTGCTATCTATGTTTTCTCTTAGGAAAAGAATGAAGGACTTCTTGCCGATTAGTCGTGAAAGGAGGAGGATGTATATGTATGTATTGTTGAGCTAATCGCCATCTTGATGAGATTCTGTATGAGAAGGAATTTAATACATGAACTGAACTAAAGTAAGTGTGTTCGCGTATTATTTAACTGATTATTATTGACGGGACTAGTGCAGCAGGGGATACAACCCGTCGGCTTTGAACAATGACGTCACAAGTCGGCAGAGAGCATGTATTACAGAGATGAAAGAGCTGAGGAGAATGTTGAGAAACAAAGGAATGCGAGAGAGATAAACATTGATCTTGTCAAAAGCATAAGTGTTTTTTGACTTTAAAAAAAAATCTCACGAGATAGAATAAACTGATCCTACTTTATTAAGCAATATCTTGTCAAAAGCCGAGAAGCGATTGTTCTTAATGTTCTAGCTCCCTTGAGTACGTAATAAGTGTTTTTTGACTTTTTAAAAAAAAATCTCACGAGATAGAATAAACTGATCCTACTTTATTAAGCAATAGTGTTTTTTGGCTTTTTTAAAAAAAATCTCACGAGATAGAATAAACTGATCCTACTTTATTACGCAATCAGTAAAAAAACGAAATGGAAAGATAACAGCAAAAGCTGTTATGTTTTAGTTTAGTTTTTTTTATTGATTGCTGAAGAAAGTAGGATCAGTTTATTCTATCTCGTGAGATTTTTTTTAAAAAAAAAGCCAAAAAACACAATCCACATTACCTCAATATCATTACGACAAATATTAAGTACCGGACGAATAAAAAACAAACAGTTAAGTTACTTAAATCACACATTTAATGATGCACCGAATATCAAACGATCGCTTTTAGATTAACATTCAATTATTTTAATGATAGTGCTTATTAGAACACAGAACTGCTTTATTATCTATGCCTCGAAGTGAAGACATTACGATCTATGACTAAGGAATGACGTCATTGTTCAAAGCCGACGGGTTGTATCCCCTGCTGCACTAGACCCTTATTGACAGTGTCTGCTTACTACGCTGTGTTGCACGGGATCAGTGGGGAACGTCTGATTTACACTGGACGAACCTGCCGTTTTGTATGCTCAAGATATCCAGTTACTTCAAATAAATAGGCTAACACGGTCTTACCAGCAGATCTCCGGTCATCCCTATGTGATCACCGAAAGTTAATAATTATTACAAATGTTTCCAGGAGATCGACTGACAATTTTCGTCGCACCGAGACTTCGAAATTGCTTCACTGTCTTATGGAATTTAAGTTAAGCTCAATTTAATCAGGATAGAACAGTATTGAACTGTGTGAATGTGATAAGCCTGCTTTGTGAATGAATATTCCCTTAACATACGCATGTTTTTACTATCCTGATCAGTGAAGCTAAATCAGGCCGGTGTGAGAGAGGTTTTTAAATTTTAGATTCCACAAAAAATATTAAAAGATGACAGAACCTTCGCAGGCGCAAGGACAGAACCAAAATACTGTCCCTCCATTGAGAAGGGAAAATTCCTTGGAGCCAAAAGCACCTCTAGGAGATAGTGATAACATTTGTTATAGATGGAATCAGGGCCAGGAGCTGAATTTTGGGAAGAAGAGAGAGCCAGAAGAAGCTCCCATTCAGTAAAAGATTCATTGTAGGATTCCACCTGACAAGGGGTAAAACCTAAGAGCACAACTTCAGCCCACTATTTTTATGGAGGAGGAACGCAGCTGATTAAGAGTCTGACTTTGATGCTGTCGCAAAATGGGTTGCGAGATGTTCCATGAGAGCTGATGAATCTGTACAAAGGACTCCTGGAAGGGCAAGGCCCGGAATGAGAGACTGCCATCAACAACCCTGGAGGGTGCGGAGTGTAGTGTGCACAGGTGACAAAGAGACCTAGAAAGCAGACGAAGCAGTCCCAACACACCCATTTGCTCTGTTTTCTTAAGTAATGGGCTTTAGCATGGAGATGTTTATGGGTAACAAGACCTGCGGTGCATGTGTGCAGCTTAAGATGTTGTAAGGTGTCACAATAATAATGGATAGTAGTAGCAATGGCCACAACAGAACTGGCCGACTGTGAAGAGAGCCCATCAAGTGGGAAATGGCGATGCAGGCTGTGCAGATTATCTTATTGGACAGATCAGGGACGAATTCATCAACGCAACCTGACAAAGGAAGGTGGGAGGTATATAGAGGTCAATCAGCATGATGGAAGTCCCAGCAGGGCAACCTGCTCTGTAGGAGGTGGGAAGGGAATGAGAGAATCAATGGGAAGTGGTCACTGTTGCAGAGGTCAACGATTGGCGAACGGTGTAAGGAAGGAAGAAGGCGAGGGGAATAGGCCGAAAGATCAATGACAGAAAATATGCCGTATGTCACTCTAAAATGAGTAGGGGAACCATCATTAAGAAGGCACAATTCGTGGTCTGCAAGAAACTGGTCAATGAGGAGACCCCAACTAGATGAAAAAGCACTGTCCCACAGAGGGTGATGGCCACTAAAATCTCTAAGGAGGAGGAAGGGAGGAGAGAGTTGCTGAAGGGAGAAGTTAGGGCAGCAGATATAGGTAGCTTGTCAGGAGGGAGATACAGATTGCAAACTGCAATGGAGACTCCAAGAGGACCCGAATGCCCACCGCTTCTAATGGGATGTGAAGTGGGATCCATGTGCTAACAATATCCCTACGGATAAATGTACAGACGCTACTGGAAGCCCTCAAAGGGCCGACCAGTTCCAATACAAAGCACAGAACCCACGAAGGATTGGTGAGTGAGCGTCATTAAAATAAGCTGCTGAGTAAAAAGCAATAAGGGATTGCAACTCTGGGAGTTCACGTTAGTATCTATTACAGTCACATTGACTAATCACGAAATGGCTATACAGAAGGGGGGGGGGGCAAATGGATTGGAGCCAATGACACTTCCAGGTCACCATCCTTCACCAACAACAATGGATGACGTCCATAAATAAGATTTCAGACAGGTTGCGAGAGGGGAGAAGGCATCTCTGGGGCACCAGGTTGGCCTTGTCCTGGGGCTTATGTTTCTTTTTTTTTTTCATAGATGAAAGGGTAGGGCACAGAGAAGGCTTCTATAAGATCCAGAAACGAAAAAGAGTGCGCGACCTTGGGCTACACAGACTGTGTCCCATGGCCAAATGATGTAGCAGGCCTGGGGCCTGAGAGACGCCAGGGGGAGGGGTTCTAGGAGGTAGACCCATCACTGAAGGGAGGCACTTCTTAAGCGTCACCTGCAGGGGAGGGCGAGGGACTGCCAGTGGGGGGGGGGGGGGGGAGCAGAGCATGGTACTGGGATAATAAAGAGGAAGGAGGGGGAAAGGATGTAACAGGCGGAAAAGTAGAAATCATCGATACAGAATGAAGTATCTCAAATTTCTGACAAGCCTCAGATAAACAAGCCTGAGATAAACAATTCAGGGGCTTATACTCTTGGATCTTCTTATACACACAAGTATGGTGGAACACAGGGTCTCCCCTCATGGAGCAGGTGTCTACAGTCACCATATAAAGGATCCTCTGTACATCAGGAAGATATGTGTCCAAAAGGCAAGCACCAAAGCACCTCATGAGTGGCGGAATGTACGGCTTCACATCACATTGACCTTCTCTGGTAGGGTATATCCCTTGATAGTCGGCGGTATCAATGCGATTGCCCTTACGACCTTTCTGCAAATGCTGAATAAAATGAACGACTCATCGTTCCCTATGAAAAACACCTCCCTGGACCATATTCAAAGACTGGGTGAGGTGTAATGGATACTGGGAAATCGAAAAAGATGATCACATGCTCGAAGAGTACAGATTTGGTGACAGAAGAAGTTGACCACATCTTACTCAGAGACTTCGCCTCGCCAAATTTGTCTTTGACATTTTCCAAAACAAATAATTTGTGGCGGTGATCCCTGTCACATACTAGTACAGACCAGGTATGGGAAAGTATTCACCCAAAGCTGGCGAACCTGGCCCTCCCCCAGGGTGTAACAGGGAAGGGAAGGCAACAAGATCATAAGAAGCAGCATTCAATGATCTGTTACCACTCGAAGAGATGGCCATACGAGAATGGCCAAATTTTTGGACCTGGATATGCTTTATGAGCAAAGCATCTTTCATGATACCACTCAATCTGATCAGGGGCTCACCCCATGGGCTCCAGCCAGCCACAGCAATGGCCGTCTGTCATGGCAGCCATTGTCAGGCCTTCTGATGCTCCAGAATGACAATCGACCACTCTTAGGCATACATGCGGAGGGAACAGCTTAAGGTACAGTAGTGTGATCCCTGTGTTGTCAGGAGGCTTAGCCAAATGGGCAGATAACAGCCCCACCACTCTCACTGGTTGTAGATGCTGGTGACCTAGTAGGGTGGAGGAGCCTATAGCAGGGAAGGAAGAGCGAGAGAAAAGAGGAGGGATATCCATGCCTTAGACGTTAGAGAGGGAGTTCTGCCCCAAATGGATCAGACGACAGAGAGAAAATTTCGAAATGGAGGTCAAACCCCAAAGGGGCCCAGAAACGTTGAAAAGGAAGGGTGAATAAGAAACGGCAGGGGGAACAAAACCGCAAGGAATAGAGGAAACCAGGTAGATAGCCCGTTCAACATAAATAAGAACACCGAGACAGAGGGGAAGGCGGGACCGGAGGGGAAGTAGCAAAGACGGGAGATGGGGAAGGAAACTGCAGTCCGGGAACGAAGAATAGGCAGCAAGAGCTTGGAACCCCATGTGCGCCATGCACGAACTGACGAAAGAACCGTGACCCCCCTTGGGGGCGGGGGGTTGATGCTCGTGTCCTCTATTTTAACTGAAGTGATCCTTTCAGTAATGGGTATTTTTTCGTTTTTGGCTATCCTGTGTTTGTCGTTGTGACACTATTGTGCAATTGTTTGTAGTATTCTACTGACTTTCTCTTCTAGCTAGGCTCTGTTGTTTGCAGTGACTACAACTATTAGGTTATCTGACCAGTCATCACCATCTAGAAGCCATAGGAGGGTTTCGATTGTTAAGTCGAATGGCTTGTCTTGGAATTTGTTGAATGTAACTAACAGCCTTCAGGAGGATAACACAATGTCATGTGTCTGTAGGAGCTGAACTCAAAGTAGAGCACAGAAATTACCTCGCAAAAGCAGAGGTGCCATTGGCGTAATTTGGATCCGAAAGGAACCGCAGCTTTTGGGCTGGCAGGTGTGCAAAAGTAATTTTCAATAGGCAGCTCACAGCTATGACTGAAGCAACCTGAGAATATCTACAACAGAACATGGAGGTTGCAGATTTGGTGGATATTGGCAAGCTAAGCTCAACTGACGAATGTTTTGAGAAGGAATACATGTCGTTAAGTTTGCTGTTCTCAGAATGGGAAGAAAGGGGGACACACAATAGCGACGGAACTTACTGATAAATATTTCATTTGGTGGGATGAAGGGTCAATGAAATATAAGGACACTCAGGCCTGAGGTGAGACACTTACGTGTGTTCTCGAATGGAACATCAGAAACAGTAAACCAGCTACCATTTCAACTCACCACCCTACCCCAGCAATGCTGCTGGTTTTTGAAACCATCTATCGCTTGCATCTTATCTACCTCTTTCTTACAAGTGGAACAGGAGACCCACAGTATGGCTGGAAGAATACCGTACACACCACCTGCCTCCAAGAGCATTTGTTTACATTCTGAACGTGTGTGACTGACACAACTGGTATACAGTCTGAATTTTATGCGAAGTGCAAAGTGTATGATCATGGCTAGGAGTACACACTCTTTGTTCACCAGAGAAGCATGTCCATCGTTACCTTGAAGCCACAGACTATGGCAAAAGTTCATGTCTCCAATGCGCCGTGTACCTGTGCCAGGCTTAGCTCCAGATGTAGCTAAGACACCCCCAACACGTCGGACTAGAGATCATTGCTGCCTTATGGCTGACAACTGCCACATATACATTGTAACTCTCACACGTGTTGACTCGCATGAACGTGGTCGTTAAGCGGCTTACGACATTGCGATCTCATACTCAAACTGTACCACAGTTACTCTGCTCACAGAAATTACATATCCCCTCCCAACAAATGGTCTCGTCGGCATTGAACCTCTTTTGGAAAGGAAGGTATAGCGTCCCCAGTGCTATATTACGAAAAGACTTAAAAAACAATATTTATAAAGAAGAGACATTCAAAAATTGAATAATATATTTTTATCATGTAGCCGTAAAATAATAATTTCTCTGTCTAGAAATGCAAAGAAATGCAATGCAAAGAAATAATTTATGACAAAATGATCTAAAGAGACAAGATACGCTCTTTTGTTAATTTTTTTAGTCCACTTCCATTTTTGTCTTGAGTGTGTACAGACGGACATCTTGCGAGTGCTGGCAAAGGTAAGCATATTTTTATGAGTTAAGCATATAATATACTGATTTAATATTATTGTGCACTTTTAATTTGTAAGAGGTGATCCCGATTTCATGTCCGCCTTCCTTGAATTAACCTGCATTCAAGTAATTTACAGTTCAACAATCGCAGCGGCCGATGCAGCCAACGACGCCATTACGTGGCGATATTAACTTATGAAAAATTAGCGGAAGCGAAAAACTCGCCCGCTATTAGCATAATATTAATTTTTCTCCACAGCCGCCCGACGTTGCAGAAAATACGTAGCTTTAAGATTCTTATTTTCAGTACCATAGCCGAGACCCAGAGCCAGGACTCTGACTACAATACAATGGTTAACGGAGGTAAGAAAAATACTCTCGCGCGTGTGTGGGCAGCAATTTTAATTAATAACTAAAGATTTCTTGCTTTAAGGTGAACTGACTAGCCGAGGAAATTAATATGAAAAGTTTATTACATTGTTCAGCTTGTATGCTCATGTTTTAAGATTCTGCGTGTCTAACATTCATTAACGTAACAAATAATTTGAGATTAATATTGTTAAACAGGAGAACTTCAGGAAAGCATTTAATCGTAAAATCAAAATTAAATGAAATATCATTTTTATTAAGGTCCACCACGTAAGTCGGCAACAATCAAAAAATAATAATAATAACAATAATAACAACAATAATAACGCGAGAAAGGGATTCAAATATTCCGTAGCTTCCCGCAATTATTTCAGGCTGATTCAGCGATGATTCATTTACAAAGGCGTGTTAATGCCGAATTCTGCCCTTAACCGATAATTTAAAAGAAAGAATTAAGTATCTTCGGGTGCATAAGGTTAATATTGCAACCGTCAGACATGCCAATGCATGATATTTATGACAACTGAGTGCAGTATAAACCAGATCCTGATAACATCACTGCAGTGCTCGTCATGACGCTCTGGGTGGCCAGCAATGCCAGTTCCTATGGACTCTTAAACCAGCAGTGAGGAGAGGCAGAGAACACCTATTCCTGTTATCATTTCAGTAATGACATTCAGCAGATTGGTTTACAGTAGATATCTTACAATGAGACAGTGCCTAGGTTCCTTATTGTCAGAATATAAAGATTCAATCGATTATAAAATATTTTTCAGCATTGTGGGACCCTTACAAGGAAGGATTAGTATCCAGATGAACGATGAAGCTATATTTCATGTAAACAGTGAATGAACGTGAAGTACAAGCGCTTTATTCCGAGGAAAATATGAACGTAGATACATACCAACTACATAATTATCAACATCTTTACTTTGTCAAACTCAATGGAGCTGAACTAGAAGGTAGAAGTATTACTCGATGATGAATCAAAGCCTCCGAAAGGCAGGTCATTGGCAGTTAACTTTATTAGTAAACAGAACTCTGTGACACTGGTTAGCGCCACCAGTAATTACGGACGTTATACAGTACATATAATGGAGAGTCTTACATGTTTGACACCGTATTTTGCCGGCCGGGGTGGTCGAGCGGTTCTAGGCGCTACAGTCTGGAACCGCGAGACCACTACGGTCGCAGGTTCGATTCCTGCCTCGGGCATGGATGCGTGTGATGTCCTTAGGTTAGTTAGGTTTAAGTAGTTCTAAGTTCTAGGGGACTGATGACTTCTGAAGTTAAGTCCCATAGTGCTCAGAGCCACACCGTGTATTTGCTGCTTTCCTATTTTGGACTACAGATAATGGCATAATTAGGGTGTCCATAAAGTCGCGCTGTGATTTCAAGACATTATAACTTGGATACTATTGGAGATAGAGAATAGTGGGATGCTGTAATAGATCACAGTTCTCAGAGTTACTTTTTCCTTTGTCTTTCGTTACAGATTTCATGAGGAGTACATAAAAATGGCGACAGGCTAGGAAAAGGTGCAATGTTTGCATACTCGAGATCTTAGACAACGGTACTGCACAATAACTAACGTCAGTTTGGGAGATCACGCGGCCCATGAGAAATACAGGCCGCGTCAATTACGTCACATCACGTGACACTGCAAGTCTTAACGAGTGCCAGCAGCCGTCTCTGGTGGGAAGCGAGTACCTATTTCAGAGTAGTTTAATAATTCTTGACTGCGTGTTTACGTGTACGCTAGCTCTCGATATGGGTACCTTTTCAATAAAAATTGATTATGTTCTACAATATTACTTTTATTTTTGTTAATCGGTTTTCAGCTTACAAGGCCATCTTCAGACATTTACTGAGTATTGTTACCAAAGAAGTTACAATGTTTATAAACAACAATGAAAGTGTGTTCTGAGTGAGGGTCACAACTACCAGCCAGTGCCCCATGCACTTCACTTAGAAAACAAAGGCCATAAACTCAACCTGCTGGAAGCCCTGGAAATTAATATACATCCTGCTCACAGTCTAGATCTAATCCTAAATGACCAGACACAGCTCAACACTTCCCCTCTCCTAAACTTTATATAATCATCTGTTGTTCATTACTTCTCGCACTATCTGTTCCTACATGTTGCCATTTTCCTGTATCCATTGAGTTCTATTATTTTATAGAAGTTGTCTATGTATTCCATATAGATTGCAGTTTCAATAGTAAAGGCTTTCTTTTAACTGGTGCTTGTATTACTGCCCATGTTTACCACCTCTTGTAATTGTCTCATCAAAAACTGTTCATATTTTACTTTGTTCATTTATTTAATGCAAACTGTTACATAGCCACTGTTTTGAATATAATATTAATGTTAAAATGCAGTACCACCACACTCTCAAAGATTTCATTTACTGTATGTTCCCTCAGACAACTCCATTTTCCTGCATTTATTTATTTCCGTGTATCTTATTGATATTGCATAAGTTCCTTATGTATCCTGTAGCTACATTGATAATTGTTTCTTCTTTTAATTGGTTTGTGTATCACCCTCCATCTTTTATACCACCTGATGTAGCCTTATCAAGTACTAATTTTATTTTATTAGTTTTGTTTATTAATAGAACCTGTTATGTAGTCATGCTGTTCCTATTTTGTGTTAAAGTTTTTCCTGTCTACTCCATTTTGATTTATTTTTTGTTCAACTTTTCACTTTTTCAATGCATTACCACCACTCTGTCAAAGATGTTACTTACTGTATGTTTCTGCTTCAGTGTAGACGTGTTACTTCTCTTCCATTGTTATTTGCAAACATTGTAACTTCTTTGGTAACAATCTTCAGTAAATGTCTGATGATGGCCTTTTAAGCCGAAAACCGTTTAACAAAAATAAAAGTAATATTGTAGAACAAAAGCAAACGGCTGCTTTTCATTTATTATAATGTTGTTCTATCAAGAACCGACGGAAGATTCTGTTAACATGGCAAAAAATTGATTTCCCGTCGGCCTTGGACGGAACCGAGCGTTCGCGAACTGTGGCGGACAAGCCAACTTGTGTGACGTCACAAGTTCGCTGCAGGGCCCCTATATATCATTTGCCAGGGGGAGATAATCTCGAAACGGATATCTCGCTGCGTCTCAAGCACTTTTTGACAGAGCGCAAGCTGCATTTCAGTGTAGCGCGCAGAGGTCAGTTCGTCGTGCCTCACGCGAACTACAGAAAGCTACATCAACAGTTCATACAGTGGACTGACTGGTCGTGATGGTCCCATGGCATGGCCCCTGCGTTCATCCGATCCACTAGACTTCTTTTTGTGGAGTTAAATGAAGAACCACGTGCACGCAACACCAGTCCATGGCGTTTGTACCCTTCGTACACTAGTCAATGAAGCAGTCAGATCAATCGATACTGCAGTGCTAATACCTCCTTGATGTTCTACGAGCGAAGCGTGTGGCATCCACTGGAATTCTGTCATAAGAGGAAGCAAACCACCATGTTCTATCTCTAATAGTTTCCAAGTTACGATTTTTTAAAATGATTATTGGTAATTGATAGACACACTATACTTTTACGATTTTGATAATGGAATCATTTCTTCCCGAAACTGGTTGTGTTTTTAAATCAGTTACATATGTAGATAACTGGTGCGTCATAATATCCATAATGACCTGGGTTACGCATTTTCGACAATGCACAAGACAAATGTTACGTGTAGAAGGCACTCTTGCTGACTGATTAAGAATCCCTCCTGGCACTTACGTTTATAATTATGTTGAGGATAATTATACTGAGAGCTCTACTGAAACATTAAATCGACGCTTTAGGCACGCGCGATTAGACAGTCTGATGGTCGCCACTGGCTGGTCTAGTGGGAAAATGAATTTTTAAATCTTTTGTGATTATCGCCGCAAGAACTTAAAAGAAGATAATTTATCACTTATCCGTTGACAATATGTCTTCTTTTGGCAGAGAGATGTGCTCAAGTTGTATGTGGTCACGCGTGGTTTTGCACAGAAACAAAAGTAGGGATTTGCCTTGGCCATTTTAGAGTTAATAAGGCCAAAAAATGCCGAGAGGAAGGTTTTTGCAAGTTAACGAGAGGAAATTCACCCACTTTCTGTTGCTTAGGCAGCTGAAATCCAATGATTTTCGTAATTATCTAAGAATGGATGAGTCATGCATTTCGGAGATGCTAAACGTCATAAAACCATTGTTAACGAAAAAGGATACAGCCATGAGAAAGGGTGTAAGCTGTGATGTGAGGCTCTTAGCTACATCACGACTTCTAGGCACTGACAGAAGTTAAGACATCAGATTCAGTGCTATTGTAGACCACAATTATTAACTAAAATAATTCCTGAAACTTCAGCGTGATTTACAATTGACTGAGGAAACACATCATGGCAAAAAAGAGTAAATAAAATAAAAGAAGTTCATGTAAACGTTATGAATTAATTGCCAGCCGCTGGTGGCCTAGCGGTTCTAGGCGCTTCAGTCTGGAACCGCGCGACCACTACGGTCGCAGGTTCGAATCCTGCCTCGGGCATGGGTGTGTGTGATGTCCATAGGTTAGTTAGGTTTAAGTAGTTCTAAGTTCTAGGGGACTGATGACCTCAGGAGTTAAGTCCCATAGTGCTCAGAGCCATTTTTATGAATTAATTTATGTATGTGTCATAAAAGATGACCTGTAACTTTAAGGAACTCATTTTAATTCAAAGAAGAAAGACTACATGTGGTGGTGGCGCGCATCATGTAACAAATACAACGACAATAGCATTTAGCAACTGTTAGACCTATGCAAAAAAAAAAAAAAAAAAAATCACACACTTTGCTTTTCTTGGCAGAGGTCTTGGATATAGACTGGACTTTTTAAACACTTATAACAATGAAGCAAGTGTATCTTAAGAATTAATGTCCGCTGAATTTCGGTTTTTAGATTTCGTGTCTAATAAGTATCGGAAATGAACCTAGAAACAAAAATACAGAAGGTCTACAGAATTTTATTCTCTCTATGTGACATGACGGATATGTTAAAAAAATTAAAAACTGCTTCATTTCTTGCATCTGTATTACTGTACTCTTCGTGCTACGTGTCCCACAAATATTATACAGTCTTTAAATTTCTCCGCAAACTTTGTCTTTAAAGTTTGTTCTTCCCCGCACACTGTCATGTGTATTAGAACATTTAATGCCACGCGCAGTGACAAAAGACGAACTTTTGTCGGGCGGTTGGCACGACAGCGCTACACACGGCCAGTTTGTTGGTTGGAATGGGGGGGGGGGGGGGGGGGGTCTGGCAGTCGGGTGGTCCTCCCCGCCCGACAAACCGAATACCGACAAGGAACGTTCCTCAGTCGGTCGGTCGGTCGATCAAAACGTCTACATACGTCCAATTTGTCGGTCGACCGGTCGGGTGATCGGTTGGATGGTGGATTCCTAGGCAATGTAGGTGCTTTCGTTCTTTTGATAAATATACACGTCGGGTACTGAGGTCCTGCGAATACTGGGTCCCATTGACCGACAGTTCCGTAGGTTTCGCGCTCGGGGGATAGCGAACACCTGCCGCAGACAGAGCGGGCCCTGCAGTTTGGCGCCAACACTCACCAGCCCGAGGACGCTTGCTGCGACGGCGACAGCAGCCGCGTTGTGGGTCCCGCGAAAGCACATGCTACACTGCCTGCCCGGCACACGGCGCACACCACACGGCACATGCTTATCGCTTCGGCTCCTGCGTGCTGATTAGCTCCAGCGCCACAGACTCGGCGCACCGGTGGCGCGCAGCGCCGCGAATAAACACGTGACGTCATAGACTCGCTGTGCCTCGCGGCCCTGCCTCTCTGCCGTGACGACGCCAAACACCGCCGCATCTCCTCCTTTTTTCCAGATGTTTGTGTACAAACATCCGTGCAGCAAGGACGTAAGCTGAAGTGAATCCTTTCACATTCGGAAGTACGACGGTTCAATCCCGCGTACGGCCAGCCAGGTTTGGATTTTCCGTCATTTTCCTAAATCGCTTCAGGGAAATGCCGGGATGGTTCCTTTGGAACGGCACGGCCAATTTTCTTCCCCGTTCTTGACACAATCGGAGCCGTATTCCGTCTCTAATGACCTCGATGTCGAAAGGACATTAAATCCAATCTTCGTTCTTCTTTCTAGTGGTGTTCGAGACGGAGGTATTCAGTTCGAACCCTGGTGCGGGAAGAAATTTTGTCTCTATGTTCTACTAAGAACCTCTACGACCTTTTAATACTATAGACACACTTCGGTACACTGGAGACAGAAAAACCTACGTCCACAGCCTTCACACCTTAATTTAGCACCTTAAAGACATCAACTGATAAGACAAAAATACAAGGTGTTCGGAAATTCCAGTGACAAAAAAATGTTCAAATGTGTGTGAAATGTGGTCAGGGATTTTCTCTGCCTCGTGATGACTGGGTGCTGTGTGATGTCCTTAGGTTAGTTAGGTTTAAGTAGTTCTAAGTTCTAGGGGACTGATGACCATAGATATTAAGTCCCATAGTGCTCAGAGCCATTTGAACCATTTGTGTGTGAAATGTTATGGGACTTAACTGCTAAGGTCATCATTCCCTAAGCTTAGCCGGCGGAAGTGGCCGTGCGGTTAAAGGCGCTGCAGTCTGGAACCGCAAGACCGCTACGGTCGCAGGTTCGAATCCTGCCTCGGGCATGGATGTTTGTGATGTCCTTAGGTTAGTTAGGTTTAACTAGTTCTAAGTTCTAGGGGACTAATGACCTCAGAAGTTGAGTCCCATAGTGCTCAGAGCCATTTGAACCATTTTGAACCCTAAGCTTACACACTACTTAATCTAAATTATCCTAAGGACAAACACACACACCCATGCCCGAGAGAGGACTCGAACCTCCGCCGGGACCAGCCGCACCAGTCCATGACTGCAGCGCGTTAGACCGCTCGGCTAATCCCGCGCGGGCCAGTGACAAACTTCTAGGACTTGTACAGGGGTGTTAGTGCGTAATATTTTGAATAGGAACCTATGTCTGGAAACGTACTGTTTCCGTTCTATGGTTCAGATGTGTATAGCGTCCATATCTGCTGAGGGAAACAGAAAAGTCTCAGTGTTGTTTGTCGTGGTATGCAGTAAGGTAGACAGGACAGTGGGGTCGTGTGCAATGTTCAGTTTATGAGACTCCTCTAGAAAAAGAGGAAACTCTTCTGGAACAAGACCTGGCCGCTGCGCTAGAAATTGAAGGGACACCAGTTGGGATAGAGAGTGTGTACTAGAACATGCTTCGTGGGTACAGTGTCTTTAACAACGTTGGCGGTCGCGAAATCGAGCTGCTCCAGTAATGCGTCAATAATGTTCTGTACCTACAATCTTAAACAAAGATATTGGTCGACAGCCGGCCGCCGCAGAGGCGAAGTCCAAGTTGTTCAGTGAAGGTGGCCAATAAAGTCGATCGCCCACCAGACTTCTAAGGGCCGCGTCGTGCACCATCTGGCAACACTGTAGTATTCGGAAGTGTCTGGAGCAAGTATGTGTGTGAATTCGCAAGGGACCAAACTGCTGAGGTCATCGGTCCCTAGACTTACACACTACTTAAACTAACGTATGTTAAGAACAACACACACACCCATGCCCGAGGGAGGACTCGAACCTCCGGCGGGAGGAGCCGCGCAATCCGTGACACGACGCCTCAAACAACGCGGCCAAAAAAAAAAATGGTTCAAATGGCTCTGAGCACTATGGGACTCAACATCTTAGGTCATAAGTCCCCTAGAACTTAGAACTACTTAAACCTAACTAACCTAAGGACATCACCCACACCCATGCCCGAGGCAGGATTCGAACCTGCGACCGTAGCAGTCCCGCGGTTCCGGACTGCAGCGCCAGAACCGCTAGACCACCGCGGCCGGCCAAACGCGGCCACTCCGCGCCACTGTTGACCTTTCCTCGAGAAGCTCCAGAGCTGTAAATGCTCCTGGTCTAGAGGTAAACGTAGCGCAATGCGGCCACGAATTCGCGGTATTGAATACACACCATTCCATTTTTAGTTAATCGTATTTCGGTTGTCTGCGAAAGTAGTCAGTCTGATGGAGCTAAAAAACAATTCCCTCTACTTTCTAACCCCCCCCCCCCCACTTGTAAAACCAGAAGTCTCCACAACAATTCACGCTCGGTAGTTTCCTCGCCCTACAACGGCAGATCGCAGATTGCTACCGGCAGCTCGCCACTCGCCAAGTTCGTGAGGCGTCGTACGACCAGGTGAACGCGGCTCTATCATTGTGTTTGACAACTGTCATTTTCTAATTTGAAGTTCTTTTATCTTTCACTCCTAGATGTTGCATGCTCGAAATAGATTCGCAAGTTGTGATATTTCTTGTTTTTATGTTTTCGAGTTCTTCAAATGTTCAAATGTGTATGAAATCTTATGGGACTTAACTGCTAAGGTCATCAGTCCCTAAGCTTACATACTACTTAACCTAAATTATCCTAAGGACAAACACACACACCCATGCCCGAGGGAGGACTCGAACCTCCGCCGGGACCAGCCACACCAGTCCATGACTGCAGCGCTTCAGACCACTCGGCTAATCCTGCGAGGTGAGTTCTTCAAAGGCATAGAGAAAAGGTAAAGCGGTAGCCCAGCGTAGAGCCTG
This sequence comes from Schistocerca nitens, assembly GCF_023898315.1. Lineage (NCBI taxonomy): Eukaryota > Metazoa > Arthropoda > Insecta > Orthoptera > Acrididae > Schistocerca > Schistocerca nitens. Next base: position 782,797,388 of record NC_064618.1, read on the forward strand.
CTCATACCGTCATGTATTTTTGATTTTCAAATCTTAAAAAAAAGATGTTTTCCCTGTTCCTCGGTAAGAGGAGGGACTCGCCCTCTGTTAATGAACGGAGGTAGACGCACGTTATTTTAGAGCGAAATTGGAGGTAACCATTTTGGTTATGAGAGAATAAGTAAAAAAGTCTGTATTTTTGATGTGTGTAGAGTAGCTAATACATTCGTATTTCATCAGAGAAAAACTGAGTTATTATTCCAAGTAGTACTGTAATATATAAAAATCCAAGAAGCCCACCTGTGTACTTCGGAGCTAATACCAAGATACGATTCCAAAAGGAATGATGGACACAGTCAGGATTTTGTAAGTGGAATATGGCGATCGGAGCTATCGGACGTAGTATTACTAATTGGTAAGCATAAATCTACACCAAGATAAAGACTATTTCGTCCATGCAGTACTAATGTAAACTAATATGAAACCATTTCCAGGCATAGCTCATCTTATTGTGCTTATCCGACAACCGAAAAATTAATCTCATTATTTCCATACATCTTAACATTTACTATTATAGTATTATTATTGTATTTTTTATTATATTATAAAGTGGAAAAGTCTAACATTTGCAACATATTGATTAATCTGAGTTTAAAAGAGGTGTGAGGACAGCAAGGCAACTCGGAGCACTTCCACTGTGTCTTGAGCCAGTGCTTTTGGGAAAAAAACGTCAGTAAAGAATCTTACTGTTTAAAGAAACGTCCTTCGTATTGTCATGACTCATTCTCTATGTTCAGGAAGTCTCGATAACTGACATATGTGATGAACCGCGACCATTTCTCCTTAGTACACCATTTGCATTCAGTAGACAAGGTTCAGAAGTCGGCTGTAGGAGTACAACAGGCTCTGACTGAAAGCAACAAAAATCAAAGGGTTGACTATTAAGGCATGTTAGCTTGAACGTCATCATATCGCTCACTGAGAATTCCTATGCAGTATTGTTACTGGTGTCTAGTTACGACGTCTTTATGTTAACTTCTTAAGAGGAAATTGATGGCTGAGTAGTAAGAAAAGACATCACCTCGAGCAGTATGAACATAAAATTACACATGTGGTCGCTCAAGAAGATCGTTGTGCAAGAAGATCGTTGTGCACTGCGAAACGCTACCCTGCGTCGTGTCTCTCGCAGCTGGTATTTGTTGCCAACAACGAAGAACTGTAACTCTGCTTATCTTCGTAACCTAACGGCGAAAGTATATTTTAATAAAACAGAAAGCTCTGTAATACGTGATTGCCCATAACAGCATGAGTGAATAACATATTACATATTCTGGACTTCGAAACGGTCTGTGTTTATTCCCGTCCTACGTCATACTGAAACAGTCTGCAAATTTGGAATTTCGTAGTTATAATTCATTTACTGATTTTGGATCTGACGGCGAGTAGTTCTGTCACGAAAAGGCTAAAAGAATTGGCTTTCAGTGAGACTATGAACGGTGTCCCAAAGCAGACTATGTTTCAGATGCAAATACGTTACCTCGATACCACTGCAGCCCTGCCCTCTAACATTAATTATTCCAGTGATGGCTAGAACTGATAAACTGCAAAGTAAAAGGCGAGATTAGTTGCAGTTTCCGGGTGTAATGAACTCCCTTGACTCAAAACCATTAAGTGACACGGCGGTGTCACCGCTTTAAAGGAAATAACTCAGATTATTCAGTCAAACAGAGAAGGAGATGTCGAGGGAATTTGTCAGCATATTTATATATCATCCAATAAGTAATTCGCAGTTACACTGTTGACAAACATATTCTACTGTGTTGCCAAGTTTCAATTATGCTACGAGCAGGAAGAATTCGTTTCAGCAGATGACTTGAAACCTGGCGAAGACATGGCGAGTGAGGATGTGAATACAAAAATATATGTAAATGGATTTTATTCGCGTTTATGAACTACAGCGTTGTTACGCTTCAACTGCAGAGTAAACATCATAAATCAGTAACTGACCCCACTATTTCTGCTTGCTGCGCGGGGTGGCCGCGCGGTTTTAAGCGGCAATCACGGTTACGCGGCCCTTCCCGCCTGAGGTTCGAGTCCTCTCTCGGGCATGGATATTTGTATTGTTCTTATCATAAGTTAATTTAAGTTAGTTTAAGTGATGTGTAAGTCTAGGGACCGATGACCTGAGAAATTTGGTCCCTTAGGAATTCATACACATTTGAACACATCTATTTCTACTTTTCTGACGTAATTAAGTTGAAACTCGCCACACTGACTCACCAATCGCGGCCACATGTATGGAGCGTCTACAGTGGTTATACTGCATGCATTATAACAGACTTTTCGATCGTCACATACTATGATAATGGTTTTGTTGTGTATTCTGTCACTGGCACCGTCTCCGAAACCGAAGAAAACAAATGAAAGGAGCTTTCACTGGAAAACTTGAAGATCCAAGGAAAGGTTTCGTAAGCTACGAAAAACGTTACCTCGAGACCAACAACTAGCTGAAATGTGGGCTCAAAGAACTGTGTAAAAATCGACACCAGCGAATATGAGCAGTGTTAATTCGATTTGAGCTGCTGCTATGGTGAAAGAAGAAGCAGTTGTCGTTCGGACAAGGAACAAGGAACGAAAAATTCAGGCAGTAATGTCTGGAATAAGTCATCCTTTAGCATAAATGTCATGAAGCCCATAAATACTGAAAGAATGACAAGTATCTTCTCATAATGACTACAGTATAACCACTGTTGACGTTTTGACAGAAAAAGCAAAGAGCATCTATGTAGAAGAGCTTTGCAACTGGCAGAGAGGTATCGAGATAACAATATGTTCACCATGCTGAGCGTTCCACTCATTTTCTATGCGGCGCTTCAGAGACGGTGCACGCTGCTATTAACTGAGTCCCTGATGATATCATTTATGCACGACGCCTCTGTCCTGCCACAGTACTCACATGATAGTCCTCGCGGTGTAATACGACAGCAGAGATGGGCAGACCGTGCTAGTACCAGTAGAGACTATCTATATGTAGCTGATTCATGACGCTAAACTACCACTACGTCGGATTTTTAGCTCAGACATATTTTCTGCACATGAAAGAGTAGCTCAGCAGTAGGTGAATAGCATCCACACCCTGGTACTCCACACATAACACAGGCCACTAATATGCCGCTTTACCGCAGTGAAATGCCATATGTTGGCATCATTATGGAAACGTCTATTTTCTTCATTTGCAATAGAGTGTCACCTCGTTTAGGAAGGAGGTAAACAATTGTTACAGACTACCACAACATAACTCATACCAATTCCCTCCCCACCCAACCACAACAAAAATCGAGGAGTTTTCTTAATATATGACACCGGATATAGTTCTATACCAGACTTATCAGCTTCTTGCTGTCAGGTATTTTGAGTCGTTGTTCTGCTGTTACTCTGATGGTGAATACGTAAAGTAAATACTGACATTTTATTGTGGTGAACCATGGACCTTGCCATTGGTGGGGAGGCTTGCGTGCCACAGCGATACAGCTAGCCGTACTGTAGGTGCAACCACAACGGAGGGGTACCTGTTGAGAGGCCAGACAAACGCGTGGTTCCTGAAGAGGGCAGCAGCCTTTTCAGTAGTTGCAGGGGCAACAGTCTGGATGATTGACTGATCTGGCCTTGTAACACTAACCAAAACGGCCTTGCTGTGCTGGTACTGCGAACGGTTGAAAGCAACTTCGGGCGGGGACTACTCAAGGGGACATCGTTATCAGGAGAAAAAAACTGGCATTCTAAGGATCGGAACGTGGAATATCAGATCCTTTAATCGGGCTGGTAGGTTAGAAAATTTAAAAAGGGAAATGGATAGGTTAAAGTTAGATATAGTGGGAATTAGTGAAGTTCGGTGGCAGGAGGAACAAGACTTTTGGTCAGGCGAATACAGGGTTATAAATACACAGTCAAATAAGGGTAATGCTGGAGTAGGTTTAATAATGAATAAAAAATAGGAATGCGGGTAAGCTACTACAAACAGCATAGTCAACGCATTATTGTGGCCAAGATAAAGACGAAGTCCACGCCTACTACAGTAGTACAAGTTTATATGCCAACTAGCTCTGCAGATGACGAAGAAATTGAAGAAATATAAGATGAAATAAAAGAAATTATTCAGATAGTGAAGGGAGACGAAAATTTAATAGTCATGGGTGACTGGAATTCGGTAGTAGGAAAAGGGAGAGAAGGAAACGTAGTAGGTGAATATGGATTGGGGGTAAGAAATGAAAGAGGAAGCCGCCTGGTAGAATTCTGCACAGAGCACAACTTAATCATAGCTAAAACTTGGTTCAAGAATCATAAAAGAAGGTTGTATACTTGGATGAAGCCTGGAGATACTGACAGATTTCAGATAGATTATATAATGGTAAGACAGAGATTTAGGAACCAGGTTTTAAATTGTAAGACATTTTCAGGGGCAGATGTGGACTCTGACCACAATCTATTGGTTATGAACTGTAGATTGAAACTGAAGAAACTGCAAAAAGGTGGGAATTTAAGGAGATGGGACCTGGATAAACTGACTAAACTAGAGGTTGTAGAGAGTTTCAGGGAGAGCGTAAGGGAACAAATGGCAGGAATGGGAGAAAGAAATACAGTAGAAGAAGAATGGGTAGCTTTGAGGGATGAAGTAGTGAAGGCAGCAGAGGATCAAATAGGTAAAAAGACGAGGGCTAGTAGAAATCCTTGGGTGACAGAAGAAATATTGAATTTAATTGATGAAAGGAGAAAATATAAAAATGCACTAAATGAAGCAGGCAAACAGGAATACAAACGTCTCAAAAATGATATGGACAGGAAGTGCAAAATGGCTAAGCAGGGATGGCTAGAGGATAAATGTAAGGATGTAGAAGCTTATCTCACTAGGAGTAAGATAGATACTGACTACAGGAAAATTACAGAGACCTTTGGAGAAAAGAGAACCACTTGTATGAATATCAAGAGCTCAGATGGAAACCCAGTTCTAAGCAAAGAAGGGAAAGCAGAAAGGTGGAAGGAGTATATAGAGGGTCTATACAAGGGCGATGTACTTGAGGACAATATTATGGAAGAGGATGTGGATGAAGATGAAATGGGAGATAGGATACTGCGTGAAGAGTTTGACAGAGCACTGAAAGACCTGAGTCGAAACAAAGCCCCAGGAGTAGACAACATTCCATTAGAACTACTGACGGCCTTGGGAGAGCCAGTCCTGACAAAACTCTAACATCTGGTGAGCAAGATGTATGAGACAGGCGAAATACCCTCAGACTTCAAGAAGAATATAATAATTCCAATCCCAAAGAAATCAGGTGTTGACAGATGTGAAAATTACCGAACTATCAGTTTAATAAGCCACGGCTGCAAAGTTTTTGTATGGAGTGTAGCCATGTATGGAATTGAAACATGGACGATAAATAGTTTGGACAAGGAGAGAATAGAAGCTTTCGAAATGTAGTGCTACAGAATAATGCTGAAGATTAGATGGGTAGATCACGTAATTAATGAGGAGGTGTTGAATAGGATTGGGGAGAAGAGAAGTTTGTGGCACAACTTGACTAGAAGAAGGGATCGGTTGGTAGGACATGTTCTGAGGCATCAAGGGATCACCAATTTAGTGTTGGAAGGCAGCGTGGAGGGTAAAAATTGTAGAGGGAGACCAAGAGATGAATACACCAAGCAGATTCAGAAGGATGTAGGTTGCAGTAGGTACTGGGAGATGAAGAAACTTGCACAAGATAGAGTAGCATGGAGAGCTGCATCAAACCAGTCTCATGGGTGAAGACCACAACAACAACAACAACAACAACAACAAACACTGTGGTGAAGATCCAATGTCTCCATTTTTCCTGCTCCACCATTCAAAATGCTGTAAAAATGAGCGACGTAAATGCTTTGATGACTGATGAACAATACTATAGTAGTAACTCCCAAAGTATGATGGGGTCTGAATATATGGCTAGAGCTGCAGCATTACACAGCTAGTGAGATATCGTCGAGAATGTGGACATTCTCTCATTGCTTTTGTACAAGCTAAGTCAGAAATTTGCTGTTATAATTACTTATTTTATGTTTAATTGAACACATTGCAATCCATTTGAAGCATGCTTTGCTCATCATCAGGCGTTTATGCATACTGGAGAATGTTATTTAGAGATAAATTTTCTTAGCATAGAACTGGTTTGTTCACTGACCGCCTCTGGAGTGGCTGTTGAAGTGTTTTAAGGGGAAGCGGTACCAGTGGGTGGCCAGAAGGTGATTGCCAGCGGTGCCTCCTGTTGGCGTGGAGCTGTGTCTGTATTTTGTCGTGACGGAAATCACGGCCTGTGCGAGTTGCGGTTAATGTCTCTTCAGTTGCTGTGGTGCGATATACTTTCTTTGTAAGTCAGTTGTTCAATTGCATTTTTGGCATCCCATGCTTCATCTACATCCATGGCACACTGGATGAGTGCTATATGACATTACACTACTGCACTGCGTAATCTGAAATTGTTTTCGACGTAATTATTCCACAAGGCAGCGAGCATGGCAACAATAAATCAAGAATAAGTCAGGTTTTCCATACAGTACAACAGAGACGTTGTAGTTTACTCGTAACATGACCACCTTGTAGGCTAGTCGAAAACGTAAATTTTCCAGCGCTCTGTCGATTATTATGCATGAATTAGTCAGGCATCGAAATTCCAAACAAATATATAGTGAACTACGGTAATTCAGCTCCAGTCCTCAAAGTCTGTCGACTATCAGTAGCCAAACACTTTTCAAAAGGCATTTTTTATGTAACTGTTTTCCAGACAATAAATGTAATAAACCTTTAAAGCCATCCTTTTGTTAGTTATTGTCTTGTGATGGTCCTAAAACTTGTCAAATACTAGTGAATCGAAGTAATTTGCCAATCAGTTATCTGCAGAATTAATATATTTACCATAAGAATTAATTCTTCGTCTGTCCGATACTAACGAGATGGGTGCCTCGTATATTGGATTGAGCAGATTGACAGGTGTTTCCCTAAAACGTTCAGGGCGAAAGCAGTGAGAGAATGTCCACATTCTCGACGATATCTCACTGGCAGTGTAATGCTGCAGCTCTAGCCATACATTCAGACTCCCCTTCAAACGTGTGTTTGAAGCCAAATGTTATTCCTCTCCCTCTGATTTAATTGAAAAAGACCGCAACCAAATTTGGTACAGGATTCCTATGAAACACTGGAGTTCGTAATCGTCAGGTGAGTAATGGAGATCGCCACACTCTGGGAGTTACATAGCATTGTTTATCAGTTTCAAGTCCATATATGTCGCTCATTTTTACTGCATTTGGAATGGTGAAGCTGGAAGAATGGAGACATTGGATGTTCACCACTATAAAATGTCGGTATTTACCTTATGTATTCATCTTCAGAGTAATAGCAGAATAGCCACTCAAAAAACCTGACAGCAAGAAGCTGATAAGTTTGGTATAGAACTGTATCCCGTGATATATATTAAGAAACATCGTCGATATTTGTTGTTGTTGGGTGGGGAGGGAATTGGTATGAATTATGTTGTGGTAGTCTGTAACAATTGTTTACCTCCATCCAAAACGAGGTGACACTCTATTGCAAATGAAGAAAAAAGACGCTTCCATAATGATGCCTACATATGGCATTTCACTGCGGTACAGTGGCATATTACTGGCCTGTGTTATGTGTGGAGTACCAGGGTGTGGATGCTATTCACCTACTGCTGAGCTACTCTTTCATGTGCAGAAAATATGTCTGAGCTAAAAATCCGACGTAGTGGTAGTTTAGCGTCATGAATCAGCTACATATAGATAGTCTCTACTGGTACTAGCACGGTCTGCCCATCTCTGCTGTCGTATTACACCGCGACGACTGTCTTCTGAGTACTGTGGCAGGACAGAGGCGTCGTGCATAAATGATATCATCAGGGACTCAGTTAATAACAACGTGCACCGTCTCTGAAGCGCCGCATAGAAAATGAGTGGAACGCTCAGCATGGTGAACATATTGTTATGTCGATACCTCTCAGCCAGTTGCAAAGCTCTTCTACATAGATGCTCTTTGCTTTTTCTGACAAAACGTCAACAGTGGTTATACTGTAGTCATTATGAGAAGATACTTGTCATTCGTTCAGTATTTACGGGCTTCATGACAGTTATGTTAAAGGATGACTTATTCCAGACATTACTGCCTGAATTTTTCGTTCCTTGTTCCTTGTCCGAACGACAACTGCTTCTTCTTTCACCATAGCAGCAGCTCAAATCGAATTAACACTGCTCATATTCGCTGGTGTCGATTTTTACACAGTTCTTTGAGCCCACATTTCAGCTAGTTGTTGGTCTCGAGGTAACGTTTTTCGTAGCTTACGAAACCTTTCCTTGGATCTTCAAGTTTTCCAGTGAAAGCTCCTTTCATTTGTTTTCTTCTGTTTCGGGCACGGTGCCAGTAACAGAATATTCAACAAAACCATTATCATAGTATGTAAGGATCAAAAAACCTGTTATGTGCTCATAATGTATGCAGTATAACCACTCAAGACGCTCCATATATGTGGTCGCGATTGGTGAGTCAGTTTGGCAGTTTTCAACTTACTTACGTCAGAAAAGCAGAAATAAATGTTTTCAAATGTGTATGCATTCCTAAGAGACCACATTGCTCAGGTCATCGGTCCCTAGACTTACACATCACTTAAACTAACTAAATTAACTTATGCTAAGAACAATACAAATATCCATGCCCGAGGGAGGACTCGAACCTCCGGCGGGAAGGGCCGCGCAACCGTGATATGCCGCCTCAAACCGCGAGGCCACTCCACGCAGCAAGCAGAAATAGTTGGGTCAGTTACTGATTTATGATGTTTACTCTGCAGTGGGAGCGTAACAACGCTGTAGTTCAGAACCTCGAATAAAATCCATTTACATATATTTTTGTATTCACGTTCTCATTCGCCATGTCTTCGCCAGGCTTCAAGTCATCTGCTGAAACGAATTCTTCCTGCTCGTAGCATAACTGAATCTTGGCAATAACGTAGAATATGTTTGGCAACAGTGTAGCTGCCGAATTACTCACTGGGTGATATATAAATATGCTCACAAATTCACTTGACATTTCCTTCTCTGTTTGATTGAATAATCTGAGTTATTTCCTAAATGCTGTGACATCGGCGTCAAGGGAGTTCACTACACGCGGGAACTGCAACTAATCTCGTCTTTTACTTTGCAGTTTATCAGTTCTAGCCATCAATGGAATAATTAATGTCAGAGGGCAGGGCTGCAGTGGTATCGAGGTAACGTGTTTGCATCTGAAGCATAGTCTGCTTTGGGACACCGTTCATAGTTTCACTCCAAGGCCAAGTTTTTAGCCTTTTCGTGACAGAGCTACTGGTCGTCAGATCCAAAATCAGTAAATGAATTATAACTACGAAATTCCAAATTTGCAGACTGTTTCAGTATGACGTAGGACGGGAATAAACACAGACCGTTTCGAAGTCCAGAATATGTAATATGTTATTCACTCATGCTGTTATGGGCAATCACGTATTACAGAGCTTTCTGTTTTATTAAAATATACTTTCGCCGTTAGGTTACGAAGATAAGCAGAGTTACAGTTCTTCGTTGTTGGCAACAAATACCAGCTGCGAGAGACACGACGCAGGGTAGCGTTTCGCAGTGCACAACGATCTTCTTGCACAACGATCTTCTTGAGCGACCACATGTGTAATTTTATGTTCATACTGTTCGAGGTGATGTCTTTTCTTACTACTCAGCCATCAATTTCCTCTTAAGAAGTTAACATAAAGACGTCATAACTAGACGCCAGTAACAATACTGCATAGGAATCCTCAGTGAGCGATATGATGACGTTTTAGCTAACATGCCTTAATAGTCAACCCTTTGATTTTTGTTGCTTTCAGTCAGAGCCTGTTGTACTCCTACAGCCGACGTCTGAACCTTGTTTACTGAATGCAAATGGCGTACTAAGGATAAATGGACGCGGTTCATCACATATGTCAGTTATCGAGACTTCCTGAATGTGGATAACGAGTCATGACAGAACGAAAGACGTTTCTTGGCCCGTTTTTACCAAAAGCACTCACTCCACACAAGGTGCAAGTGTTAAGAGCTACTTTGCTTCGTTCACATCTCTCTTAAACCGAAGAAAACAAAAATATGCAAATGTTAAGTCTTTTTTCCACTTGCGAATCTATTTCACAACTTTTGAACAACTTTCGTAAGTTGCGAGAATGCAAAATCCAAGGCTGTAACATAAAACGTCTTCAAATTAGAAAGTGACATTTGATAAAGAGAATCATAGCGCCACGTTCACCTGGTCCTACGACGGTTGACGAACTTTGCGAGTGGCGTGTTGCCTTTAGCCGGCTGGCGGGGGCCGCTGTAGGGCGAGGAAAGTACCAAGCGTAAACTTAGTGTTCTCACCGCCGCGACTAGTGTGATGGAATGAAATTAGAATTATATATTAATACTTTCAGCTGCTGACGGGCGTTGATATATATCAACGGGGACAGGTGAAAATGTGTGCTCCGACCGGGACACGAACCCGGGATCGCCTGCTTACATGGCAGACGCTATATATATCTGAGCCACCGAGGGCACAGACGATAGTGCGACTGCAGGGACTATCTCTCGCACGCCTCCCGCGAGACCCACATTCTCTCCTTATACATCCACACACTACATTCGAAGTGTCCCTACCCAACACACTCATTACTCGTGGAAGACATTCTTACGAAGTCCCGTAAGAGTTCGGGTAATATGTGTGCATCCGCACAGAGGAAGAAGGTCATGGCCGGTATTGCCAGAACTAATACTTATATGGATATGGTGTTGTGTTCTTTCGGACATGATGACAGACACAAGATGGTACAAAATGACGTACAAACACAAACTCACCCATAAAATCACCAACATTTTCAAAGACAGGGAATAAACATAGCATAAACAACAAACAATTCCATACAAAAATACATCCCCCAACTGACAAAAAACAGAGACCTGTACCAGAAAGCGGGTATATATCAACTACAGTGTAACACTTGTGAAGGCAGATACATAGGAAAACAGGTAGAACATTTGATGTCAGATACAGAGAACACGTGAGAGCCTAGAAATGTGGGACAAATCACTTCACATTTGCAGAACACCTAAGAGAACATTACTACAAACCAACCAATAGAGAAGATGACATGAAAATAATTAGAATCAACAATAAAAAACACCTCCCAACCCTGCAATAAAATTACCACATACAGAAAACCAAAGCAGAAAGTAAAACCTGTTGAATGAAGAAGTACACATGCCAATCAATTCATTATTTACACTAATAGATAAAATAATAGAATAACGCTCCCAAAGATGATTAATATAATAATACTATCCAATATAATAATAATACCACTAACATCTTTACACTCACTTATCCATGAATCCCTCCACAGAATATTGAAACGAAAAGTCAAGTCAGCTGTCAGCAAAGCTTCCAACCACACACCAAAAACTAGTACCACACCATACAATTCAAACCACCAACCTCCGCAAAAAAAAAAAGCTCTTCAGCTCTCTCTCTCTCTCTCTCTCTCTGTCTCCCTCTCTCTGTATCTGTCCCTCATACAAACACAAGGTATAAACATCATGGTTAGAAGTTAGTCTCGAACATATACTTCGTTAGGTTGGCAACAAGTAAGTAAACATGCCGAAGAGGAGGAAACACGAGATGAAGTTGCAATATTTACGTTGTGAAAAGTAGTGTCCGACAAAATAGTTACATCGAGTGGCAAAAGAACAATAGTACACCACAAAAAAATAAGGAGAAACACGGTGAACAGTGTGAAGAAGGTCAGAACGCAAAGTTGTCTTATATGTCAGCAATAAAGTGGTAGTGCGACCTCCAGACCAGATGAGAGGAAACGAAGATCAATAAATCGTGACTACTATTTTATACAAAAAATTGCGAAGTGAACTGTTTGATAATCTAAAACTAACAAAACTGCGTTGTTATAGATCCCACTGATGATTCCTTAGAACAAGAAAAAGGTGAAACGCGTCTGGGATAAATAAATTAAGTGGCAACAGGAAAAGGCTGTTTTATTCACAAAAAAGTATGGCTAGATTAGATTCGAGCTTGTGTAGGGGCCTACCCACAACTTTTCTTTCCACGAACCAGTCAAGAGTGGAAGCTGAAAGGCGGAAGTGATAGTGATAGCTAACTTAGCAATAATTTCTACTTTCTGGATTTTTAATATGTTTCCGGTGGTTATTGACGTGTTGCTGAAGATGTCCGAAATTTGAACGAAACCGGTAATTTGTTTACGCAAAATAGACTTTTGCTAGCCAATAAATATGCACAAGTAGGAAATAGTTTTAACCGACGACAGGCATCCCAAATAATAGTAAATGAGTTTGCGACGATTTCTGGCTTGTGCAAAATTTTTGAGGACCGAAAACCCTTTTTTTTTCAGGGTTTCCCTTATTGAGTAGAAAACGATACATCCCCCAGGAAGTTTCCGAAAACATCAAAATGAAAGAGCGTAAAAATTCTCGATTAGTTACCTACTAAAAAATTGAAATTGATTCTGCCGTTTGGCCACAATGTATCGTCAAATATCGGCAATTTTTTACCAGCTGGGCGCAAAAGTTGATTATGTTTATTAGTCAACTCCTGTAACTACAGAACGGCTACCACCAAATGAAAAGCGTCACCCATGAAAGTTGCTGGGCGTCAAATTCTGTGTAAAAACAGCTTTTAAATTTCAAAATAGGCTCACGTCTTAGCGAAGATACAAATAAAAACGTGAAAGCGTTCGTAGCTCTAAAAAGGCTTTTCGACATGTTTCTTGTATTTTTCAAGGATGGAGGCAATACATCAGGATTCCACACAACTCGGTATAGGAGGAACCTACCATCAAGGACAAAGTCTGTGTTGCTTGCGATTTTAATAGTGACTGGATCGAACAGTTTAAAGAAGTCTGATTTTCTTGCGCGTTATTCCGTCGTCGCCAAAAAAACCTAATGGATATGGGCCTAACTCAAAGGCGAAGTATTACCCGAGCTGCTTAGGTGAATTCATATGAAAATAGATTCGACGGAAAATTGTGTCACAACTGACAGGAATTGGTTCACCATTCACTTTGACCTTACACTTCACGGATCGTAGGCACACTAATTGGTTCTTCCTCAAGCACTGAACTTCCTTAAAGTTTCTGCCTTCATCACTTTTCATGTTTTTTTTTCTCTTTTTCTTAAGCCTCCTGGCAGTAGATGTCATCACCCCCCTCCCCTCCGGTGCTAATGCGCTTGATAGACGGTTGCTTGAGGGAATGGGTCATGAGAATCAAACCACTTATTGAATTTCTCCAAATAAGTGTTGGTAATTTTGAATATTTCGACGAATGTTGATAATTTGTTGTTCAAAAGTAATTTGACTTCATAAAATAGTCTTAGGGGAAATTTAGCACTACGAATACTTTTATTTGCATTTTGCAAAGCAGTGAGATAATTTTAAAATTTAAGAGCTCTTTTTATGCATAATTTGATGCTCTAGGCTTTTCACTTTCGACATTTTTCGTTTGGAATAGCCGTTTTGGAGTTACAGGAGTTGCAACTGAGCATAACATACCTTTCCGTCAACTTGGCAAAAATTGCCAATCTTTCACGCTCGATAGTGGCTAAACGGTTTAACTTTTGAGTAGGTCATTCTAGGCGACATTTTATGCTCTTTCATTTTGATGTTTTGGGAATTTTCTGTAGGCTGTATCGTCTTCGAGCCAAGAGAAAAACTGAAAAAGTCCATTTTGTGATTTTTCACACAAGCCAGACACCATCACAAACCCATTTAACTCTTATTTCGAATGCCTAACGTCGACTAGAAATAATTTCAGCTTGTGCATATTTATTGGTCAGAGCAGCCCTTCTTCGGGCTAATTTTCCTGTCTTAATAATTATAAAAGAAAAAGTGGAACTCCCAATGCTGTGTTTTTAAATCTGGTCATCCTCAACGACTGGCCCTGTCAAAATGGGAGTGATATGGCGACCTCTTGAAGACACGGGATAAGGGCAGGTAAAAAACGAATGATATATCTCTTGAATGCTGGTCTGCTGGTCACAAACTGCTCGCCTCAGCGTTCTCTTACCGTAGCATCTGGCTCTGCGTCTCGGACCGAAAGTTTGCAAAATGCCAAGAATTTAAGAGATGTCTAACTCATTCCCGACCGTGGAAGGTAACTGACGTCAAACGTACTTGCAAAGCGCTCCAATTAATAAAGCGACTGAGGAAGTTGGATAGAAGATAAGACTGTCATTAAAACAGATTATAGTCTCACAATGGGATACATTCTTTTAAAATTTATTAACATGTAGCTGAGAACAACCTTCACTGGTAGGATAATCTGTAGATACACAGCAATTAACGGGTACAGGAATCAATACAGCTCAGAGCCGAGCTAACCGGCCATGGAGAGCAAAGTGGCAATTGGAGTTTATGGTGGCTACAGCTATAAGTTCCTCGCATCGCCCGGGAAACGCCCTGAAGTCTACGTATTTGCTGTGCCTCTCCGCAAATTTATAATAATTATTGTGGATTACACTTATCTTGATGTAAGGTAAGTGGTCTGTTCGTATATTTCTCATGGAGAGGAAATCTGACTTATGTCTTTTTAACGAAATTGTGTTGAAATTGTCGCAGCTTGACTCTATAATGCTACTTTAATTATTGAAATTTCGGTCATGCTATTAGAGCAGTGGTTCCCGACCTGGGGGAATTTGCCCCCTGAGGGGTAAAATATGATTTTCCGAGGGATAAAAACAATAGGGTTGACTTTGCTTCGGTCATGACATTAAATTATTTTTAAAATCAATAGACTGTAATATTGATTACATAAGCTTCCAATAATTGCGTTTTTATCAAACACGAGAGTTGGAAATTTAATAGTGGCAACTGTTCATTTACAACTCGCACAAGATAGATACGTGTTTCAGAGTTTTACTGACCTTCAGAGTAGTCACCAGCATTGTGTATAGCCCGTTGCCAGCGATGTGGAAGTCGTAGGATACTCTTAGCAGTGCAGGTTTTGTTGACAGTTCGAGCGGCGCGGTCTATAGCCCGACCAGTTTGTAGCAGTTCTGAAGCGAATGCCGTGAAGTGTTTCCTTCAGTTTAGAAATCGAGTTGAACTCACGAGGGCTTAAGTCAGGGGAGTGCAGTAGGTGGTATAGCACTTGGCAGCCACATCAGTCAAACAAACCAGTAACAGCTTGCACTATACGTGCTTGAGCTTTGCCCTGCAAAATGATGGTCAGGTCCTTCCTGCAGAAAGTGTCATCACTTCTGCCTCTTAGCTGGTCATAGGTTGTGTTCCAAAAATGAACAGAAAAGCAGTGATCTAAAAGTAAAGGACTAAATACAATTGAAGCGGTCTATCAAGACCCTATTTACAAGGTTGTCTGCATTTTTAAAACTAGCTGTATAATGTGTGGACGGTTACGTCATACTTCGTTGGTCGTGCACCATCTCATACCTTGAAAAGGAATAAGGTCTTTTGAGGTACAGTTCGTGATATTTGCAAATACATTGACTTTCTTTAATGGTTAACTATCTCACCTGTCTTAAAAATCGAATATTTATGTTAATTTCCAGTAGCTTGTATTAACTAGTAACTCGCTTTTGATAATATTTCTATTTAATTTGATTTGATTTCACTTACTGCTTGTTGGCGTGTAGTAGAGTAATAATACGACAGATTTATAACTGTACGATTAAATACAATATTGACAAGATCGCAAGGCTTCAGTAGAATATCTTTCTAGGTACATGACTGTGTTGTGCCCTAGAATATTTTTTCACACTTGGAAAACTGTACTTTACCGGAGTAATTTTTGTAATTTCAGAAAAAAGGCTGAAGCACACAAAAAGTAAAAGCCATAATTTAAAAATGTACTAACAAAACACATAAAACTTGAAAGTGATCAAAAAGTACAACACTCTACCCAAGTAATACCAGTATTAGGTCCTAGGACAGATTATGTTGTTTCCGCATTTATGTACATCCAAAAAATGAAACATTGTTGTCACTGGATGATGAGACGCAACATTCGAAGACTAAAGCTGTCTGGTTCGTTCTAAGAGACACTCATATGCTCCTTTGCGTGTTACATTCTTATACGTGCTTACCATGCCACCAATTTTTGCTTAAGACAAATAATGACTTCGTATAGTACTGAACTCGACTTGTATTGTTTAGCAGTGCATGACGCTAGCTATATTTTTCAACTCACTCTTGTCTTTCTTTCTAGGTTTTATGCTCGGAATCTCACTATTTAAGCAGTTGCTTTTTTAAGTAAATGTTTAAACAATATTACGGTAAGGTAAGAAAGTCCTCAGCTAGTGGTCTTGCGGTAGCGTTCTTGCTTCCCACGCATGGAGTCCCGGTTTCGATCCCCGGTGGGGTCAGGGATTTTTCCTGCCTCGAGTTGACTGGGTGTTGTTGTGTCGTCTGCATCATCATCATTCATCCCCATTACGGTAGGAGGAAGGCAATGGCACACCACCTCCGCTAGGACCTTGCCTAGCGCGGCGGTGCGGGTCTCCCGCATCGTCACCTACGCTCCTCGAAGTATGGGACGTTTTCATCATCATTATCTTATACTACTGAAAAGTAACTGCATGATTAAAAGAATGAGATTTGTCATATAATCTGCAACAGTTGTTTATGTGGAGACATCTTTTCAACTTCCTACAAATGAGAGGCATTTTCACTATCTCTCTTCAGCGGTGGTATTTCTGTATGTGCTTTTTTCTAGGTGTACATAGCAATGTCCCTCTTTTGACTATCCAGGATCTACTGTATTTTCTACAGCATATTTTCTTTCTCACTCTTGTCTCTTGTTTTACATAACTACATTAATTAAAATAAGTCTAATATAACTAAAATAAGTTGAAATAAAGTAAAACTAAAATCGAAGAGAGTGTAGCCGTTTCAACTGTCACATCACTATTCATCTGTGGCTATTCCCTTTTACGGCTCTGTTAATTTTGGAACACTGCCACGTGGAAATTTACATTCAATATTTTTAAATTTTTTATCCTCTTGAAATTTTCAAATTCTGCTTTTAGGTGTGTTTCGATGTCGAGAGTAATTTGTACTTTCTTCTGAGTGTATACCGTACAAAATAACATATCAGCCATTTGCTGTACTTATTTTGGATCAGGATTTTGCATATCATGTCCACGGCGGCGAGCGATTCTATTCCTATTTTGTTAACGGATGTGCGGTTAAGTAATGCAATTACACCCTTAGTCCAGTTCCATTAGCCATCGCAAATACTTTTCGACAAAGATCACTCATGATCGCATAGTGAGAGGCTTGGAAAATTGGAACGTTTATATCAGTAATTATTCTCACAGTACAAAATATTGTTCATATATTTATGCAGACTGAAGGGACGAATGAAAATTTGTACCCAGTCTGGAATTCGAACGCAGGTCTCCGGCTCACGTGGCAGGTGCGCTAACCACTTCTCCACCATACAGCACAGGGCCTTTCCACAACTCCACAGACTACCCTAGCACTCCTTCCGCCTCAGTCCAAATTCCATTGTGCCAGGGTGGCGTAGTGCATAGCGCATCTGCGAATTCCGGCCTGGGTACAAATTTTCATTCTTCGCTTCAGTCTGCATACATACATCACAGATGTTTGAGACTTGAAAAATATACGGAACTACAGAGTTTCATATGATATAATGTTCTGTTTTCAGCTACTGAACTGACTGAAACTCGTGGTTTAGTAGTTAGTGTTGCTGTCTCTGGAACCTGGGGTCTTAGGTTCGGTTCCTAGCCGGGTCTGAGATCTTCTTTGCTCCACGACTGGTTGCTCTGTCGTCCTCATCATACTCGACGCGCAAGTCAGTGAAGTGCCGTCAAGAAAGAATTGCACTAGGTGCCAAAACTAACCCATACGGTATCTCCTGATCAATAACGCGGTGCAATCATTTTCTTTCAGCTGATGAATTAATGTAGTTTTTATAGCGTCCTCAAAACTTTACTGGCCTGTTTATACATTCTTCGAAAGAAAATCTTGTCCACAAGTAAATGAATCCACTTTCTACGATTTTGTAACCCCAGGCAGTTCTCCTGTTTAGTGAGCCACAATGGAGTACTTACTGCACCTATTTTACTGCAGTAGAAATTAAACTTCAACTTTAACGTGAAGTGAGTGGGCAGCGTGTTAGTTGACGGTTGCGGGTGTAACGTTTTTATATACAGTACCTACATCGCATTTCCCGTTATCTTGTTGAAAGAAATCGTGCAGGAATTGTCGAATTTTTATCAATCTTTAATTCACCGACTGCAAAAAAAAAAAAAAAAAAGTTTTCCACTGCCACTAAGTTATAATATGCAAACAACCAAATTTGACAACTTACCGAACCGTGAAATCAAATGTGACATTTACTTCAGCTGTTCGCCATCAGCCCACATCAGAGTTATTCTGTCTGCCAATTATTAATACTCATCAAGTTATTGGTATCGAAAAATAACTGTTGTTGCAATAACTGTTGGCCCATTGTGACTGTGTGCACGAGTTTACCTAGCGTAATTTTTCATATATCTGGATTATTCAATTGCCGCAGTACTCATATATAACAATAAGAGTTAACGTGTCCTATTGTTCACACTGATTGTACAACTTCCTGGAGTTAACTTGCTCTAAACTACCGTTACACGTGAGGTTTTCAATAAAATTTTCGTTATTCACAGTTAGAGGGCGAATTGAAACATTTCTACACCTTGAAAGGCGACGTTCACAGACCTGTTCTTCTGGATAACTCGGCTTGTGTCGCCTGTGTGCTGGGACGGCAGTCATGGCCTACTCAATCTGACGTGGCTGAACTTTTAACGTCCTTGTTTCCGTGATGGCACATGCTTTCATACTTAAAATGCATCACTGTACAGAGGTGTTATAAGGAGTTCGTTTGTGTAAAAGATCAGTGCCACGTGCCTGAGAACAGGATCGTAGTATCCCGAAATCGACTTCACTGTGAACTCGATGCAGTAAATAATACGGCTGAGGGAAATTGTGTAATACAATAAAATCTTCTATAGCAATTAGTATTCACCGTTTGATGACATTTCAATCAAGCTTCAGAAGATACAGTAAAGATACAGAGATACGCAGCTGAGGAGATCAGATAAGGTGTGCCCACGTGGAGGAGGGGAGCTGGTGTGATGAACAAGTGGCCAGACTGGTACGTAGTACCGTCTAAAAATAAAGCGTGTGGTGTGACAAAGGGTCCGCCTCTCCACCCTCACCCCCCATTTTTAGCACTGCACCGTCGCGCTGAAGGGACCAATCAATAACAGGGCACCAGCGTTTTAAGCAACTCATCAAAAGCCCGAATCAAACCCCTAATTTTAATTCAAGTGAATTCTAGCTCCATTTTCATACCGCATTTCCGTTACAAGCACTGTCCTTCGTCACTTTACACAGACAAACTGGGAGCTAGTTTAAGTCCTGATGGCCCTGATTGCAAGCACTGCGCAATTTTCTACCTGGGTCTCGGAGACATGTCCTAAATTTGCTTTCAGTCCTTCGTCTGTAAGGGAAACGACACCCATCTTCGTGCAAATGTAGTCAATTTGACCGCACGTTAGCGAGTGTTTAGCGAATAGCAATAATGACGTACGCACATTATACAGGATTTTAAGTTTTACTTACATCGGTTTTATACAGCTGGTGTCTACTGAATCCTGTAATATGTCCTACGGGGTGTTATCCGGTAAGCTATCTTAGGAATTTCTTTCATTCTCGATATTTCGGTTCTGTACTACAGCATTAATTTTTGGACGGTACCTTCCCGTTTACATATGGTACTTTCCCTAGACATTAGCTTTTTACGCATTTTACTCCGTTCGCATTACTGTCCCATTCATTATTAATTTTTTCCTGTTTTCCTCTGGGCCTGGCTCATTCAGCAGTCATGCTCTGTATGTTTTTGTCAAACATCTTTTGGGTGTACTCAATTTTATTGTGACAGTCCACTAACGTGGTTTGAGTCTTACCGTGGATAACTTTCCGAATGCTGGGACTCCATAATCGTACACCAATATTATGAAAATACAACCGTTATGAGGACTCATTGTTTCTTTATGAACGCCAACACTTTCAATGGTTCTGTATTTCAACCACTTAATAAATTTCATACAGTGATTTGTAATCTTGGCAGATGAAACCTGAAGAAGCATCTATACTGATGTGAAACCAGTAGTTGCGAATAATGCACCTTCATACAGCTAGTCGGCTTTCGGAACACCTCATCATTCTTGACCTTTTAACTGCTGTAATATTTATGTGATAATTTGAATGGTTATTAAGTGTTGCGTGTTTTTTTTATCGTTATTCACAATGTCATCGAGCTGTGGTTTCCCTCCCCTGGAAGTAGCTTGTATGAATATTTTAGTGTCTGTACCTCGTACAGTACTATCTGTCTCCCATAAAATAACCATGTCCTGCTGATCAAAACACTTGAATTCTTTTCCTATACAACTGAGTGCTTGTGATACAAGTGACAAACTACGAAACCAAACATTTTACTTCATTGTGGTTGCTCCTATACCATTACTGTTGTAAATGGTTTGATGCTCCCGCCACAGTGCCAATCTCTTCATAAACTATTACTTATGTGGTGTCACCGCTAGACACCACACTTGCTAGGTGGTAACTTAAATCGGCCGCGGTCCTGTAGTACATGTCGGACCCGCGTGTCGCCACTGTGGGATTGCAAACCTAGCGCCACCACAAGGCAGGTCTCGAGAGACTGAGGAGACCTCGCCCCCAGTTGTACGGACAACATAGCTAGCGATTGGACGTGCTAAGCCTTGCTCTCATTTGCCGAGAGATAGACAGTAGAATAGCCCTCTGCTAAGTTAACTGGCGACCACCTAGCAAGGCGCCATTTGTATCAGTGCCTATAGCTTACTAATATTCAAGAGAGATGTATTCCAAGGACTAATTAAAAGTTAAGTAACAAGCATCTACGTACTTTTCTTCTTATTCATTTATAAGTCTCATGTTCCAGACTTCACGCCCGTCTGCGTTAGCATTGCGTGCCCTATCGGCTACAGCATTGTGTCTAGGCTGTATGGTCTAGACACAACAACTTATATCCTCGATTACTTGTTCGATATATTATAATGTTTGTCGTCATCTACAATTGTTACTCTCTATCTCTGCCTCTACCTCTAGTGCCATGGGAGTTATTCCCTGGTGTCTTAACACATGTACCATCCCAACCTTTCTTCTAGTCAGCTTTTTTCTACCGATTTCTTTGCTTGCTCGTTGATTAGCTTGTCAGTTCATTTAATTTTCATGTCTTCCCGTAACATCATGTCTCAAACGCTTAGATTCTCTTCTTTTCTGATTTTCCTCATGTCCATAATTCACTTCCAAACAATTCTTTGATCGAGACGTGCATCCTCAAAAATTTCTTTGTCACATGAAGACCTACGTTTATCTTAATAAAATCTTCATTGCCGTACATCCGCCACAGATAATCGATAAGTATTAGCGCCTAAGCCTTATCTTAGTTCGCCCAAGAGCCTCAGATCTTTTCCTGGTATCATATCGCTTCCTCTGACGTCAGGCTGCGACACATTGTTCCATATATTTCAAAATATTATTCTAAATGTATGAGATTATAATCGTATGAGATTATAATCGTATGAGAGAGTATCGTATGGGGTATATTTTGTAAAAGAAAAATACTGTTTACTCCCAGCACACTGTTATTTATACATATTGACCGGTTTCAAAGGCATCAGAAAGTTATATTGAGACCTAGAAAATAAAGAAGGAATATCCCAATGAAGGTCATGTGTGACGTAGAAAGTAAACGTATGTGTATCAACGCATGTTGTGAAAGCTTTGTACGCCATATTCCACCAAAGACTAATGGTTTATGAAGATCTCCCTCATATGGCCAAAATTAGTCACGATTAAATTCACTGCCTGACAGAGAAACTGAAGCACCCAGAAGATGTGGTAGGATGTAACTGAAACTTCGTACACGCCTGCACCATCGGCGGGTATGTAAATGATTATAGAGTTACAATTCTCTGTGGAAGTCAGAACAGCCACCAGTGTTGTTCATCTTAGTGTTGCTACCAGACCTCATAGGGTATGTAAGGATCATGAACAGGGTCAGATATTGAGCAACATCTGTGAAGGACATGGCGGTACAGCATACTCGCTTGAGACGGCATTATGAGCAGTACGTTATTGTGGCTCTTCATTTGGCCCACTGTTAGAGTCGTGTAGTGTCCAGGATTATGGGGTTGTCGAATGTGACAGTGGCCCTATGTTGAACCGCATGGGAACATGAAGGCAGGCATACTCTTGATGAGGGTTCTGGTCAATCACATCTGACCACCTCAAGGGAATATGAATTACTGTGCACCAAGCACATCGTAATCTCTTAATATCTCTGCTTACTATCGGAGAACAAGTAATGGACTTCGTCCACCATTCTGTTTCCTACTGCACCACTGATGGGAGACTAGCAGCAGGCTGTGCCGAAACAAGCGCTGTGTCATTAGGAGAGATACAGAGGCGAGCGCGTGTGCTGGGACTTACCCCAGTCCACTACCACTAGCGCCACGTCATCACAATGTGCCTGTGCGTAGCATACAAAGTATTGCACAATACTCCAGGAATAAAATTAAAAATTAAAATAACTTTTCCAAATTTTGTCAGTGTGTGCTTCACTAAATAATGTTTACATTGAGAGAACTCAGAATCCTCTAATGAATACTTTTTACTAAATACGGTATTTTAAGAAAAAATGTGGCACTACATAATGATGCTAGAAAGCTAAAAATTGATCAGAATGTGCAGTTGTATGTCACAAATAAAAGTTACAAGTCTCAACTTGATCAGAGCAAAATTTTGGTCAAGATCGGCGCTTTACGAAAATTTGAACACGCTAAGTATTAGACTCAGAAAGATGAACATTCGTGTGTACCCTTAGTTTGATATAAAAACATTAACTATGTAACTCCATTAAGTTACATCCATTAGTTTTCAAGTTATTTACTAATAATTAAATATGGAACACAATCGTCCTCATTCATAATAGATTAAGTATGATGTTCATTTATTATAGAAAGTTCTAATTATAGCACTTGATTACACTGATGAAATAATACATCTGTACCAAGTTTCAAGCCTTGACTGTAAATGGCAAGCATTACAAGGAATCTAAAAGGAGCAGTTCAGAGGTCATGTTCTACTGTCAGTTCCTTTCCAAACCTTCTAGTCGCCAAAGTTTACCTGCAGCCGAGCTAAAACTTTTTCAGTAACTGAAGCCAATGTTACCTCATTCACAGAAAAATTAAGAAGATTGTAAATTGTAAAAGAACAGAGATATTAATTAAAACGTGTCTGAGAAAGGGGCCATTTAGATGCTGCTACCCGTGTCTAGAGCACTTGACAGCAGATGTTCTGTTCGGCAGCCCGCTGTACCCGCGTATAAATACGACCAGAGACACTTCGCACCGAGATGTCAAGTCTGTCCGCGTCGGTCAACTCCTGCGTGAGCTGGGATTTGGGTGACATCACAGCCGGACAGCTACCAAACGTGTTCTCTGTAAAAGTAGAAAGTGAAGAACTGTACACAGTCCTGAATCGCTTATTTTTCACGGAAGTAACAGTTTGTGTGACGACCGTAATGTTGACAAGACCGTATGGCATGTGGCGAGATTATTTTCCAAATTTAAGGCCAGCAATTAACTTTGCTGGTTAGACCATTTCACTTGGAACTTACTGTAGAGCTCGGCTCTGAACTGCTGTTTCCGACAGGGGCATTTTTTTCACTTCGAATCACCCATCTTTAGGGTACGTCAGATCAAGCACTTCTTAGATGCTTGTGCTCTCTTTTTCTCACAATAATTCTCCATTCTATTTGATCTCTTCTTTCTTTCCTCCTCTGATATCTGAATCGGTTTCCTGGTGTTGATCTTAACTTGGAACTTCTTAGTTTTGTCTTTGGTCACGTTCTTGGCTGTACAGTTCTTTAACGTGACTTCGGTAATCTGGAGTTCTCTCAAATTCTTTTTAATTCCTTAAACGAATTGGGTTTAGTCTTTTTTATAAAAGAAGTCAAATATTTGTTTAGTTAGTCTGTCGGGATTCATTCGGAGTACGTGTCCATAGAAATCAATCCTCCTTTTCCTCACGGTTTCCGACTTTGCTTAGAGGGATCGTTCTTATAGAAAACTTGTTTGTTATGTTGGAATTTGGGACCCCTGATCTTCCTCAAAATTTTCCTTTCCTTGATTTCCAATTTCTCAATTTACCCTTTCCTCCCCATGGCTAGTGTCTCTGCTGTATAGAGTGCTTCCGGCTTAATTACTGTGTTATAATGCCTTAGTTTGGTGTTCCAAGAGAGGGCTTTCTTATTGTATGTGTTTTTGGTTTTCTGGAAAGCTAGTTTAATTTTGCTCCTTCTTACTTCCATTGCTTTCCCTTCAAGGTTGTTCCATTCAGTCCATTCCCCTAGGTACTTGAAACTCCTAACCACCTCTATTTTTTGAGCTCCTACTGTAATTCTCTTAGGAGTATCTAGGATATTCGTCATAATCTTCGTTTTTTCGTAAGAAATCTTAAGTCCTTTCTTCTCTGCCTCCTCGGTGATTTGTTCTTTAGCTTCCTCCCACGTTTCCGCGAGCAGTGCCATGTCATCAGCAAATTCCAAACACTTAATCGTGATTTCTTTGCTTTTTGTTCCAAGTCTTATTCCCCGTCTCGTTCTTCCATTACATTCCCTCACAACCTTTTCGAGAGCACAGTTAAACAGCAGGGGTGAGAGACCATCTCCCTGTCGGACCCCTGTTCTGATCTCAAAAGAATCTGACTTTAGAGAACGTATTCGTGAGTGTCTCCTTGATGATGTTTAGAGTTTTCCCATCCAAGCTAAACTCCTCCAAAATATTGAACAACGATTCTCTGTCTATGGAATCGTATCCTTTTTGGAAGTCTACAAAAGTCACTATACACGGTTTCGCCCTCTGCTTCTGATACGCTAAAATGTTTCTGAGGTTTAAGATCTGTTCAGGACAGGATCTTCCTTTCCTAAATCCTGCTTGATACTATCCAATCTGGCAATCCATCTGGGATTCTGCTCCTATTAGTAAAGCTCTGGACAATATCTTATGGGTCACATCCACCAAGGAAATCCCTCTATAGTTATTAGGATCAGATTAGGACCTTTTTCTGAAGAGAGTGTATCAGGGCCATTTTCCATTCCTCTCTAATGGTTCCATTCTTCCATATCCCTCAAAAAGTTTCTGGAGTAAGACAATTGCATTTTTGCTAGCATACTTCCATAATTCGGCTGTTATCTGGTTTTCTCCT
This sequence comes from Schistocerca nitens, assembly GCF_023898315.1. NCBI lineage: Eukaryota > Metazoa > Arthropoda > Insecta > Orthoptera > Acrididae > Schistocerca > Schistocerca nitens. Next base: position 782,822,799 of record NC_064618.1, read on the forward strand.
CATGCCTTGAAATTTTTCATATGATTTAGTATTGCCTGGATCTCACTTACAGATTGGGCTTTCGAATCTGGATTGGGGAATGATTTCGGTCCACCATCGAAAGCCATCTTTTGGTGTGGTTCCTCGCAGATTAGATGTTCTTTGAAGTATTCTGCTAGTATCTTACAGTTGCCCCTATTACTATACGCCATGTTCCCTTTTTTGTTCTGAAGTTGGAGAGTTGGGGGGTCATACCTGTTTAGCTTCTCCCTGAAGATCCGATAATAGTTTCTCATGTTGCTCTTAGCAAAGTCGTCATTTATCTTCCTCAGCCGTTTGTCTTCTTGCGCCTTCTTAACTTTCTTGATCTCCTTGGACACCATCTTTCTAGTTTCCGCAAAGTGCTGCCAGGCACTCTCGTCCTTTTTGGTTTGCCAGATGTGCCACGCCTTCTTCCTGAGATCAAGTAGTCTATCACACTCATCGTTCCACCACCTGTGCTTATTCATCTTGGTAACAGGAACAAGCTGCTCTGCCTTGGTTATAAGACTCTTCACCATCTGCTTCCAATCTTAGTCTTCTCGGTCGCTGGTTAACTTTCCCCTTTTCTCCTTTTTCTCCTTTATTTTCTCTGGATCATATCTCCTTCGTGCGAGGTTTTTCCTATGAAAGTTGCTCTTGGGGATGATCTTCAGTTTCACTTTAGATAGGTAGTGGTCAGAGTTGAGGTTGGCTCCTCTGACAACCCTGACATTTTGGATTTTCTATGAAATTTCCGCTTTATCGCAACATGATCTAACTGGAATTTTCACACGAGAGGTTTAGGTGAAACCCACGTCCTCTGCTTTCTTGGTAATTTCTTAAAGCTAGTTGACTTCAGGACCAAACTGTACGCCTGGCATAATTCGATGAGCCTGATACCATTTTGATTCGTCCTCTTATGTGCCGGGTATCTCCCCACTATATTCCTGAACCTTTTATCTCTCCCCACATGGGCATTAAAATTCCCTAGAAGGATGACGTTATGTTTTTCGAGGATCTTGTGGATCGTGTCATCTAATTTGTCCCAAATTAGTTCCATCTTCTCCTTATTCTTTTTGTTGTCAATGTTTATAGGGGCATGAACATTTACAACAGTATATACTTTGTTGGTCGACTTAAACGTGAGTGTGGATAGCCTTTCAGAGGCAGACTATAAGCTTATAATGGAGCTTAAAACTTTCATGTCAATTACGAAACCTGTCCCAAGGTGGGGAACATTTTTCAGAACTCTTGTCCCCGTCTTCCCCTTAAAAAACCTGAATCCTCCCGATTCAGAGCTATCCTCATCCAAGAACCTGGTCTCTTGCTCAGCCGTAATATTGATTCTATATTCATTTAATGTGACCTTTGGAGTCGTAAGTTTCCCCCACTTTCAAAAGTGAATTTGCATTAAAAGTTGCTAAGTAGTTTGCTTTCCTGTATTTTATTTTGTCTGAGGTTCCAAGGCAATCCGATTCGTCTTTGCGTGACGTTGCAGACTCCTCAGAATCCGATTGTCTACTTGCGTAGTTATGTGCGGTGGATTGACCACCTGGGGTAATTAGTTTCACATCACACTTCTCCATGATTGTGTGTGTGAACTTTTACTGAATATGTCTATCAGTTAGAACACAAAACTTTTATTTATAGTCTTAGTTCTTGATCCCGCTGAGTAAATAGCAAGCAGTAACATTTTCTTTCGGTGACCACAATAATATGGATTTGCACACTGGAAAATATGATCAATATGATCTCCATCGCTTTCTGGCTGACCGCAAAAATATTTTTCAGGCTCTTGTAAACGACGAAGAAGATTTTAATTTACCCGCCGCCCCACAAAGCGGGCTGTGGAATTACCGTCCCACACATATGCTACCATTAACACCACAACAAAAACGACTGATTTCGTAGTAGTATTGTGACTAGGAAGCATAGTCCCCTTATGAATGCCGCCACACGGCGTTGAGCTATGAGTCACGGTTCTGCACTACCGTGGATGACCATTGTCTGCGAGTATGGTAGCGACCTAGGGGAAAATCCCAATCTTCTAATGTTTTGGAGAGGCACAGCGGAGTTACTCCTGACATCATAATGTTGGGAGTCATCGAATATGACCTCAGGTCGTGGCTGGTAGTGGTTGATGATGATGATGTGTGGTTTGTCGGGCGCTCAACTGCGCTGTTATCAGCGCCCGTACAAATTCCCAAACTTTGCTCGGTCCAAACTCGCCACTTTCAGGAATGATGATGAAATGATGAGGACAACACAAACACCAAGTCATCTCGAGGCAGGTGAAAATCCCTGACCCCGCCGGGAATCGAACCCGGGACCCCGTGCTCGGGAAGCGAGAACGCGACCGCTAGACCACGAGCTGCGGACGGTAGTGGTTGAGGGAACCCTGACGTCACAGCAGTACGTCAAAGACATCCTGCAATTTCCTGACGTCATGATGTTGGGAGTCATCCGATATGACCTCAGGTTGTGGCTAGTAGTAACTGAGGGAACTCCGACGGCACAGCAGTGCGTCAAAGACATCCTGCACTCTTTTAAATTACTCTAATACGACGGTATTGTGGTGCTGTTTTTCAACAGGTCAATGCTCGCTCGCATATGGCGCGTGTCTCTGTGAACTGTCTGCATGATGTTGAGGTATTGCCACGGCCAACAGTATACCCATACTGTCACTGGTAGAACACGTGACACTAGCTCGGACGTCCACTCTGTCTCAGAGCAAAGTATCCATTATATCACTTCAATATTAATTTTGTATACGATTGTGCAAGAAAAAGGATGTTGGTAGATCTCCTAAATTCATATGATCTGATGCAAAAGTTGTTTTTTCCAGGGGAACAGTAGCACTGTCATAGACAATATTTTTATTCATTCTTCATTACTAGATGGGCATTCTGTTAGTGAAAGGGTGAATGGCCTTTCAGACCATGATGAACAAATTTTAACACTAAAAGGCTTTTGTACTCAAACCAATGTCATATTTAATTACAAACTATGTAGGAAAGTTAATCCAACAGCAATAGAGTTTTTTAAAACTTGTCAAGGAACAAGAGTGGCAAGATGTTTATAGTGCCGATAATATAGATGATAAATACGAGTACAATGCTTTCCATAAGACATTTCTCATGCTCTTTGAGAGTTGCTTTCCATTAGAACATTCTAAACGGGGTACTAGCAATAATGGACAGCCCGGTTGGCTGACTAGTGGGATAAGGATATCATGTAGAACAAAGCGGGAATTGTATCAAAATGTTAGAAGTAGTCACAATAAAGCTACAGGAGCCCATTACAAACAGTATTGTAAGGTGCTTAAAAATGTTATTAGCAAGGCAAAGAATATGTGGTATGCAAATAGAATAGCTAATGCACAGAATAAAATTAAAGCCATATGGTCAGTTGTGAAGGAAGTGTCTGGTCAGCAGCACAAGGTCGATGATATAAAGTCAGTTCGCAGTAATAATATCTCTGTTACTGATAAATCAGATATATGTACAGTATTTCACAATCATTTTCTGAGCATTGCTGGTGAATTAAATAAAAATTTGGTTTCTACAAGAAATCATATAAATTTCTTAGCAAATGCCTTTCTGAGATTGATGTCTGAAATCTGTGACACAGACAAGAGGGAGATTGAGTCAATAATTAAATCACTGAAGACTAAGGACTCTCATGGTTATGATGGAGTGTCTAGCAGAATATTAAAGTACTGTGCTGCACATGTTAGCCCTGTATTTAGCCATATTTGTAATTTTCCCTTTAGGAATGGTCAGTTTCCTGAGCGATTAAAGCGCTCAGTAGTAAAGCCGCTTTATAAAGAGGGAGAAAGGGATAATGTAGATAATTTTAGACCTATTTCTATGCCATCAGTGTTTGCAAAAGTTATCGACAAGGCTGTGTATGTAAGGTTAATTGATCATTTTATATCACACGATTTGCTATCAAATGTACAGTTCGGCTTTAGAAGTCGTTTAACAACTGAAAATGCTATATTCTCTTTTCCCTGTGAGGTACTGGATGGGCTAAACAAAAAGTTTCGAACGCTTGGCGTATTTTTTGATTTAACTAATGCATTTGACTGTGTTGATCTCACAATATTGCTCCAGAAGTTGGACCATTACGGAATAAGGGGAGTAGCTCACAATTGGTTCACCTCTTACTTTAGCAACAGTCAGCAAAAGGTCATTATTCACAATGTTGATAACGGCTGTGAAGTGGGATCTGAGTGGGGTGCTGTCAAGTGGGGGGTGCCCCAGGGATCAGTGTTGGGGCCGGTCCTGTTCCTTATTTATACAAATGAGATGCCCTCTAGTATTATGGGTAACTCTAAAATATTTCTGTTTGCTGATGACACTAGCTTGGTAGTAAAGGATGCTGTGTGCAACATTAACTCGGTTTCAAATAGTGCAGTACATGACCTCAGTTCATGGCTTGTACAAAATAAACTAACGTCAAATCACAGTAAGACTCAGTTTTTACAGTTTCTAACACTCAATTCAACAAAACTTGACGTTTTAATCTCACAGAACGCCCATATGATTAGTGAAACTGAACAGTTCAAATTTCTAGGTGTTCAAATAGATATTAAGCTGTCGTGGAAAGCCCACGTTGAGGATCTTGTTCAAAGACTTAATACTGCCATTTTTACTATTCGAACGGTATCAAAAGTGAGTGATACGTCGACACGAAAGTTAGTCTACTTTGCTCATTTTCATTCACTTATGTCGTATGGTATTACGTTTTGGGGTAACTTCTCCCATTCTAGGGAGATATTTTTGGCTCAGAAACGGGCGGTTCGGGCAATAAGTGGTGTGAGTTCACGAACCTCTTGTCGACCTCTGTTCAAGAGTCTGGGTATTTTGACATTGGTCTCTCAATTTGTATACCCCTTGTTGTAGTTTCTTGTTTCTAATATTAGTTTATTCCCAAGAATAAGCAGCTTTCACTCGGTTAATACTCGGCAGAAATCAAACCTCCATTCGGATCAGACTTACTTAACTCTTGTGCAAAAAGGTGTGCAGTATACTGCTGCATCCATTTTCAATAAGCTGCCACCCGAATTCAAAAATCTTAGCAGTAATCCACGCGCTTTCAAATCGAAACTGAAGAGTTTCCTCATGGGTCACTCCTTCTATTCTGTCGAGGAGTTCCTTCAAAATTAAGCTGATTCTTATTGTATTGCTGATAGCGTTTACTTAAACTTATGGACAGACTTTTTTTCAGGTTCGTGAACATTTATTTTTATATGTTAGTACTTTTATGTTGTAAGTTCATGTACTGACACGTTCCATGACCTTGGAGATTTGCTCCTCAATTTGGTCCTACGGATCTTGACGTGTAAATAAAAAAAAATAAAAAAATAAAACCAGTTGCAGCAGCTGTGCGATAGCTTGCCTCAGGAGGTAATTTGTTGGCTTTATGATATCCTTCACAACTGAACCTGTGTATTCATCCTGGCCAGAGGGGCTGCAACGTTCTACTGATAAGTGGGTTCATACTGCCAACGTCTTCGTGAATTTGACTCTGTATTGTAATCATTGCCATAACATCACATATCCTCGAAACTGGTGAAATTTGAATTCGTTTCGCACCTGCTCTTCTCAGTGCTTCACTTCTTGTCTGTCAGGTAGTGTGGTTAACATGTGACTGTTAGCAGGAAGGCCTGCTCCCACCAGCAATATACCAATGGAAGCTGTGCTTGCCGGCTACCAATGTGCTGGCAATTCCGCTGCGCAAAGCATTTAGCCCACCAGTTCTCAACCACGAGAAATTTCCAACTGTGAAAGTTTTCAACTTTTTCAAGAAAAACACGACTCCAAGGCTATTAATGGCAGCTTTTTGACATTCTTAGAGACATTTTAGAGATCTAAATACGAGGGTTGCCCAGAAAGTAATGCACCACATTGTTTTCTTCAACAGTTCTTTAGTGAACGTAATGAGAATTACACATTTGAAAGAATGGTGTTTAATCTACACATCTTATTTTCCCACATAATCTCGATCCCATTCTATGGCCTTCCTCCAGCGCGAAACAAGTGTGTGTATGTAATGTCGGTACCAGTCCTTGTCCTGTTGGTGGAGACAGTGCTCCGCTGTGTGAATCCCTCCTCATCGTCCTCAAAATGTCTTCCACGAATGGCATCCTTTAATGACCCAAACAAGTTGAAGTCCGAGGGGGCTAGGCCAGGGCTGTCCGGTCGACAGACGTGGATGGTCTCCCCGACCGCTGCAAATCGTCGAGCTCCGCCGAACCGCCTTCTGATGACCTCACCCTCCGTGCCCAGCGACTAACTGTACTTCCGTCGACAACAGATGGTCCATAGACTTTCTACAAGCGTTTGTGGATATTCCCCATAGTTTCTTTCTCTGTAGTGAGACATTTAATGATGCCACATTGCTTGTAACGTACATGACCTACAGGCGCCATTTTGAAACAGTCCTGCAGCTACGCTGTAGTGAGAAATTTGATGATGCCACATTGCTTTTAACGTGCATGACCTACAGGCGCCATTTTGAAACTGTCCTGCAGCTACCCTATCTGTCCGAAGTGACGGAAACTTAGCGCGCTCACTCAGGAGGCTTCAAATAATATATATGTAACGCTTCGCATTCGTTGCATTATTTTCGACTGAGAAAAAAGATGCGGTGCATTACTTTCTGAGCAACTATCGTACGTGAACTTCAGAATATTCTCAAGCTGTTTGTCACTATTATTATTATTATTATTATTGCAGATTTTTTTTAAATCAGAAGGAAATATGTTTTTGCATATCATATTTCATTTCTTATGTGTACGGTTAAGTCTCTATGTGTGTAAAAGACAATGTCCCAACTGACTGACTCATTCATCATTGCCCAGCCCAAACCACTAAGGATAGAAACTTGAAATTTGCGGAGGAGGTTGAGATTAGACCGTAGGCGTAGTTTAAGAAGAGACTTTTCATAATTCCACCCCTATGGGGGTGTAATAGGGGAGGAGAGGCTTTTTGAAAACATGTTGCTATTAAGGCAATTTTGAAGCTAGACCTACGAAAATCGGTATTTGGTTTCTCGATCAGAATTAAAGAAATACGTGTTTCACCATTCTTCTTAAAATTTAACCCTATGGGGGTGAAACAGTGGTGACAATTTTTTTTCAAAATAAATGATAAAAAACTACTGAAGAATTTTTAAAGCTAGCGATTTGAACAAACTATTCAGATCATGAACATGTCGGATGTTTGTTCTTCTAAGACACATGAAATTCTTATGTCAGGAAAACTTAATTCTAGTAGCAAATGTCTAAGTTCTCCTGTCCACTTTCTTTAAATTACATCCTAAAAGCAGCTGAAATTATACAGGGTGATTCAAAAAGAATACCACAACTTTAAAAATGTGTATTTAATGAAAGAAACATAATATAACCTTCTGTTATACATCATTACAAAGAGTATTTAAAAAGGTTTTTTTTCTCACTCAAAAACAAGTTCAGAGATGTTCAATATGGCCCCCTCCAGACACTCGAGCAATATCAACCCGATACTCCAACTCGTTCCACACTCTCTGTAGCATATCAGGTGTAACAGTTTGGATAGCTGCTGTTATTTCTCGTTTCAAATCATCAATGGTGGCTGGGAGAGGTGGCTGAAACACTATATCCTTAACATACCCCCATAAGAAAAAATCGCAGGGGGTAAGATCAGGGCTTCTTGGAGGCCAGTGATGAAGTGCTCTGTCACGGGCTGCCTGGCGGCCGATCCATCGCCTCGGGTAGTTGATGTTCAGGTAGTTACGGACAGATAAGTGCCAATGTGGTGGCGCTCCATCCTGCTGAAATATGAATTGTTGTGCTTCTTGTTCGAGCTGAGGGAACAGCCAATTCTCTAACATCTCCAGATACTGTAGTCCAGTTACTGCTTGCTGGATGCGTGCTACATTTTCATCACTCGTTCTCGGCCGTCCAGAACTTCTCCCTTTGCACAAACACCCATTCTCTGTAAACTGTTTATACCAATGTTTAATACACCACCTATCAGGAGGTTTAACACCATACTTCGTTCGAAATGCACGCTGAACAACTGTCGTCGATTCACTTCTGCCGTACTCAATAACACAAAAAGCTTTCTGTTGAGCGGTCGCCATCTTAGCATCAACTGACGCTGATGCCTAGTCAACAGCGCCTCAAGCGAACAAATGTACAACTAAATGAAACTTTATAGCTCCCTTAATTCGCCGACAGATAGTGCTTAGCTCTGCCTTTTGTCGTTGCAGAGTTTAAAATTCCTAAAGTTGTGGTATTCTTTTTGAATCACCCTGTATAACGTAGTGTAAAGGATGAGTTCTGCATAGACAACTAAAAACTGTTTAATTAAATGAAACAACAAGTTCACTGTTACCAGTCACCGTTTTATTTATTTCCACGATGCGTTTCGAAGGTTTAAACCTCCATCATCGGGTGGATTTACATTAGTAAGTATTACATTTGTGTGTGTGTTGTGTTACGATTTTTGGAGGAACTTGTGGCACTGCCTAGTGGAGAAACAAGACACTATTTCAGAATACGGTTTAGGATTACTTTTGACAAAAAATTGAAACTGATATCTAATAGTAAACAGTAAGTAATGCTTAAAACAATTAGTCTGCAATAATGTTGTTACAATGTATATTCTTTGCACATTGCGATCATGTCTTCTCTTCTGCTATACGAACCTTGCACCCAGCTGATTCCAGACGCCATATTTGTTTACAAATGTGGCAGTATATGTGTGATGTGTTACGACAGCAGAAGGAACCTGTGACCACTGAAGGTACTCTCGTTTACTTACTTACTGTTTACCATTAGATATCAGTTTAAATTTTTTGTCAAAAGTAATCCTAAACCTTATTCTGAAATAGTGTCTTGTTTCTCCACTAGGCAGTGCCACAAGTTCCTCCAAAAATCGTAACACAACACACACACAAATGTAATACTTACTAATGTAAATCCACCCGATGATGGATGTTTAAACCTTCGCAACGCGTCGTGGAAATAAATAAAATGGTGACTGGTAACAGTGAACTTGTTGTTTCATTTAATGTCAGAAACAGTCACGGTAAAGCCTAACCTAAAAATGTTCGCATTTAAAGTTAATCTGCCCAGTCAGGCAATCAAGGCTATTTTCGAGTACAAAAAGAGTGCGGAGTCGCAATGACGACACAACACATACACTTCAATAGGAATTGTCTCAAGAATAACGTCATCCCAAATTATGTCAAGATTGACATCAAAACAAACACAACAACTGCGAAGAAAACACTGGAAATCGCACGAAAACTCTGGGTGAAAAATGAGCTGAAAGAACTTTATATTAAAAAACAAATGTTCAACACAGATTTATAATGCAGAATTACAGTTGGGAAATTTGCTTCATAGATTAGAATATGATTCCATAACCAAAAAAGTCAAAGAGTACACAGAGTTCATCGTACAGAAAACGAAAACTACACAGAAGAAAAAACTAGCCAATCTTATAAAGCAACAATTACCTCCCAAACCGAACCATAACAGCCAAAAGAAACACACATTCTTCACACCTTTCCTCAACAACACGAACATAACATTCACTACAGAAGAAGAGGCACTACTCTGCAAAGGTTTAAAACACAATGTTCAAGCTCCGCTGGATCAAAAGAACCAAGAAAAGCTCATCACTTGTGCAACACAGATCTCGACCATCGCCTTTAAGAAGCAAACTGACAGAATATCAGCCTGCCACAAAATTAACGAAATCATTGAAAAGGAAATTGCAAAACCATTCCCAGTGTACAAGAGAACAGAAGAAGCCCTTGCACGTACCATTAAGACTAACTTAATGTGAATAATGCAATAATTGTAAAAGCTGACAAGGGCAACACAACTGTTGTAATGGACAGAACAACATACATAGAGAAAACTTTAGACTTCTTCCATACCAGCAACATAACTGAAATACATAAAGATCCAACAGCCAGAATACAAAAGGAGATTAAACACATTTCAAACAACATTAACTTTCTACTCACCATCGAAGAAGCAAGAAACATTGTAACAATGAGCCCACAAGCACCTTTCCTTAGATCACAACCAAAGATCCACAAAAATAGGACCCCCATCAGGCCCATAGTGAACTGTAGGAACAGCCCAACATTCAAGCTCAATAAAATACTCTTCAGAATTCTCAAACAAGCATACACATTCAATAATGAGAGAACACTTAAAAACACAACAGAATTCACACAATATGTCAAAAACATACAAGTACCTGATGGAGCCACACTTGCCTCATTTGACATACAAAACCTATATTCCTCTGTGCCAATAGATCCCACACTACAGATAATTAATGCCAACCTACATAAACACAAAGAAATCCCTTCAACTCACATTAATGAACTAATGGACCTGCTTGAATTCACACTTTCACACAACTATTTTAAATTTAACAATAAAATCTACAAACAAACAGATGGTCTGGCAATGGGCTCAAATCTTTCCGGATTGCTAGCAGAAATATTTATAAGTAACCTAGAAGACAAAATCCTGAATTACAATCACCACCTCCTCAAAAATATCATCTACTACTACAGATATGTAGATGATACCATCATTCTAATCAAAGGCACTAAAGATGACATCAGTGAGTTGAATCAGTTTTTCAACAACTCCCATGAAAACATAAAATTCACAGTTGAACACCAAAAAGATGATTGTATAAATTTCCTAGACCTTACCATTAGAATAAAGAATAACAGACATCAGTTTGAAATTTATCAGAAGCCTACCGCAACACATACCACAATTCACAACTCCTCTTGCCACCCCGCAGCACACAAAATGGCAGGATTCCGGTACATAATTAATAGAGCTAACCAACTACCACTCTCAGAAGATAAATGTGATCAAGAAATTGAAATAATAAAACAAACAGCTATTGATAATGGTTATAACAGCTCCATAGTGGACACCCTAAATCATTCAATAATTGCAAAAGAATCACGACACAAAAAACAAAAAGAAAATAACAACTTCCATACAATCCCCTTTCTGGGTAACATTTCATACCAGATTGCCAATGTCTTCAAACGAAAAGGCATAAGCATATCCTTTACAACTGACAACAGGATTGGACAGAAGTTACCCCACAACATCGGCACACGAAACCAACTTCATCACACAGGTGTGTACAAAATTGAATGTTTGGACTGTGACTGCTTCTACATAGGCCAGACAGGCAGATCATTTGAGATTAGGTTCAAGGAACACATGGCAGCACTAAAAAACAAAAAATATCACACATCAGCAATAGCTACCCACCTGCATGAAAAAAAACACCATGTTAACAACACAAGTATTAGCATCCTACACATCCAACCAAAACGCAGAAAACTAGACATCCTTGAAACACTCCAAATATACAAACATCAAATGAAACAAACAGAGTCCATCTTAAATGACAAAAATGACAATATTTACAATAGTATCATCTCCGTTTTCAACAACTGCCTACACTATTAAAAATGCACACACACACACACACACACACACACACACACACACACACACACCTAACATTTATCATAAATATTGACAGCTGCAAAGAGTACAAGAGTTTGACCTCATTCACAGATAATTCATCACACCAACAGCTTGTACCCCTTGCCAGCTTGAAACTGTATGTACATCAACTATTGGCACAAATGTATATCTATCTGCATATTTTATAGCACTGACCAATGTGTTACCCCAACCTTTAGGCAGCTAATATATGCAACATGCAAGATTAAGACCCCTTGTCATGTAAATGTTTGCTCTCATATAATCACTCTTCCCTCTCTCTCTCTCTCTCTCTCTCTCTCTCTCCACACTTTTTTCCTCTCTCTACCTCTCCTTCTGCCTCCAGCCCCTCACATCTGTTTATTAATCCCAGTCAAAGAGTGTAATGTATGTATGATTTTACTGTTGTAGCCAATATGATCATTGTAATTAAAGTCTGTAACATTTCACCTAATTGTTATCAACAAGTATGAAGTTTAATCCATTTTAACATTTCACGTGATTGTATAAACGAGTACGAATGTTTAGCTGTTTTAACTTGTCAGAATTGGATTTATATACCACCTGAAGTACACACACATATATTTGACACCTCAAAACAAACACCGCCAAATGCTTAAAACAATGATTCTGCAATAATGTTGTTACAATGTATATTCTTTGCACTTTGCGATCATGTCTTCTCTTCTGCTATACAAACCTTGCACCCAGCTGATTCCAGACGCCATATTTGTTTACAAATGTGGCAGTATACGTGTGATGTGTTACGACAGCAAAAGGAACCTGCGACCACTGAAGGTACTCTCGTTTACTTACTTACTGTTTACTATTAGATATCAGTTTCAATTTTTTGTCAAAAGTAATCCTAAACCGTATTCTGAAATAGTGTCTTGTTTCTCCACTAGGCAGTGCCACAAGTTCCTCCAAGAATCGTAACACAACACACACACAAATGTAATACTTACTAATGTAAATCCACCCAATGATGGAGGTTTAAACCTTCGAAACGCGTCGTGGAAATAAATAAAACGGTGACTGGTAACAGTGAACTTGTTGTTTCATTTAATGTCAGAAACAGTCACGGTAAAGCCTAACCTAAAAATGTTCGCATTTAAAGTTAATCTGCCCAGTCAGGCAATCAAGGCTATTTTCGAGTACAAAAAGAGTGCGGAAAAGGTCGCAATGACGACACAACACATACACTTCAATAGGAATTGTCTCAAGAATAACGTCATCCCAAATTATGTCAAGATTGACATCAAAACAAACACAACAACTGCGAAGAAAACACTGGAAATCGCACGAAAACTCTGGGTGAAAAATGAGCTGAAAGAACTTTATATTAAAAAACAAATGTTCAACACAGATTTATAATGCAGAATTACAGTTGGGAAATTTGCTTCATAGATTAGAATATGATTCCATAACCAAAAAAGTCAAAGAGTACACAGAGTTCATCGTACAGAAAACGAAAACTACACAGAAGAAAAAACTAGCCAATCTTATAAAGCAACAATTACCTCCCAAACCGAACCATAACAGCCAAAAGAAACACACATTCTTCACACCTTTCCTCAACAACACGAACATAACATTCACTACAGAAGAAGAGGCACTACTCTGCAAAGGTTTAAAACACAATGTTCAAGCTCCGCTGGATCAAAAGAACCAAGAAAAGCTCATCACTTGTGCAACACAGATCTCGACCATCGCCTTTAAGAAGCAAACTGACAGAATATCAGCCTGCCACAAAATTAACGAAATCATTGAAAAGGAAATTGCAAAACCATTCCCAGTGTACAAGAGAACAGAAGAAGCCCTTGCACGTACCATTAAGACTAACTTAATGTGAATAATGCAATAATTGTAAAAGCTGACAAGGGCAACACAACTGTTGTAATGGACAGAACAACATACATAGAGAAAACTTTAGACTTCTTCCATACCAGCAACATAACTGAAATACATAAAGATCCAACAGCCAGAATACAAAAGGAGATTAAACACATTTCAAACAACATTAACTTTCTACTCACCATCGAAGAAGCAAGAAACATTGTAACAATGAGCCAACAAGCACCTTTCCTTAGATCACAACCAAAGATCCACAAAAATAGGACCCCCATCAGGCCCATAGTGAACTGTAGGAACAGCCCAACATTCAAGCTCAATAAAATACTCTTCAGAATTCTCAAACAAGCATACACATTCAATAATGAGAGAACACTTAAAAACACAACAGAATTCACACAATATGTCAAAAACATACAAGTACCTGATGGAGCCACACTTGCCTCATTTGACATACAAAACCTATATTCCTCTGTGCCAATAGATCCCACACTACAGATAATTAATGCCAACCTACATAAACACAAAGAAATCCCTTCAACTCACATTAATGAACTAATGGACCTGCTTGAATTCACACTTTCACACAACTATTTTAAATTTAACAATAAAATCTACAAACAAACAGATGGTCTGGCAATGGGCTCAAATCTTTCCGGATTGCTAGCAGAAATATTTATAAGTAACCTAGAAGACAAAATCCTGAATTACAATCACCACCTCCTCAAAAATATCATCTACTACTACAGATATGTAGATGATACCATCATTCTAATCAAATGCACTAAAGATGACATCAGTGAGTTGAATCAGTTTTTCAACAACTCCCATGAAAACATAAAATTCACAGTTGAACACCAAAAAGATGATTGTATAAATTTCCTAGACCTTACCATTAGAATAAAGAATAACAGACATCAGTTTGAAATTTATCAGAAGCCTACCGCAACACATACCACAATTCACAACTCCTCTTGCCACCCCGCAGCACACAAAATGGCAGCATTCCGGTACATGATTAATAGAGCTATCCAACTACCACTCTCAGAAGATAAATGTGATCAAGAAATTGAAATAATAAAACAAACAGCTATTGATAATGGTTATAACAGCTCCATAGTGGACACCCTAAATCATTCAATAATTGCAAAAGAATCACAACACAAAAAACAAAAAGAAAATAACAACTTCCATACAATCCCCTTTCTGGGTAACATTTCATACCAGATTGCCAATGTCTTCAAACGAAAAGGCATAAGCATATCCTTTACAACTGACAACAGGATTGGACAGAAGTTACCCCACAACATCGGCACACGAAACCCACTTCATCACACAGGTGTGTACAAAATTGAATGTTTGGACTGTGACTGCTTCTACATAGGCCAGACAGGCAGATCATTTGAGATTAGGTTCAAGGAACAATGGCAGCACTAAAAAACAAAAAATATCACACATCAGCAATAGCTGCCCACCTGCATGAAAAAAAAACACCATGTTAACAACACAAGTATTAGCATCCTACACATCCAACCAAAACGCAGAAAACTAGACATCCTTGAAACACTCCAAATATACAAACATCAAATGAAACAAACAGAGTCCATCTTAAATGACAAAAATTACAATATTTACAATAGTATCATCTCTGTTTTCAACAACTGCCTACACTCTTAAAAATGCACACACACTCTCTCTCTCTCTCTCTCTCTCTCTCTCTCTCTCTCTCTCTCTCTCTCTCTCACACACACACACACACACACACACACACACACACACACACACACACACCTAACATTTATCATAAATATTGACAGCTGCAAAGAGTACAAGAGTTTGACCTCATTCACAGATAATTCATCACACCAACAGCTTGTACCCCTTGCCAGCTTGAAACTGTATGTACATCAACTATTGGCACAAATGTATATCTATCTGCATATTTTATAGCACTGACCAATGTATTACCGCAACCTTTAGGCAGCTAATATATGCAACATGCAAGATTAAGACCCCTTGTCATGTAAATGTTTGCTCTCATATAATCACTCTTCCCTCTCTCTCTCTCTCTCTCTCTCTCTCTCTCTCTCTCTCTCTCTCTCTCTACACACTTTTTTCTCTCTCTACCTCTCCTTCTGCCTCCAGCCCCTCACATCTGTTTATTAATCCCAGTCAAAGAGTGTAATGTATGTATGATTTTACTGTTGTAGCCAATATGATCATTGTAATTAAAGTATGTAACATTTCACCTAATTGTTATCAACAAGTATGAAGTTTAATCCATTTTAACATTTCACCTGATTGTATAAACGAGTACGAATGTTTAGCTGTTTTAACTTGTCAGAATTGGATTTATATACCACCTGAAGTACACACACATATATTTGACACCTCAAAACAAACACCGCCAAATGCTTAAAACAATGATTCTGCAATAATGTTGTTACAATGTATATTCTTTGCACTTTGCGATCATGTCTTCTCTTCTGCTATACGAACCTTGCACCCAGCTGATTCCAGACGCCATATTTGTTTACAAATGTGGCAGTATACGTGTGATGTGTTACGACAGCAAAAGGAACCTGTGACCACTAAAGGTACTCTCGTTTACTTACTTACTGTTTACCATTAGATATCAGTTTAAATTTTTTGTCAAAAGTAATCCCAAACCGTATTCTGAAATAGTGTCTTGTTTCTCCACTAGGCAGTGCCACAAGTTCCTCCAAGAATCGTAACACAACACACACACAAATGTAATACTTACTAATGTAAATCCACCCAATGATGGAGGTTTAAACCTTCGAAACGCGTCGTGGAAATAAATAAAACGGTGACTGGTAACAGTGAACTTGTTGTTTCATTTAATGTCAGTAACAGTCACGGTAAAGCCTAACCTAAAAATGTTCGCATTTAAAAAAAAACTGTTTATGTTCTTTAAAATGTGGGTCAACAATGTTCTATGCTATAGTCGCCCTTTTATCATATTACTATCATTTTTAATTCTTTGTTTAGTATAAATAATTTGAAGGATTTACGGATGAGGCTTAAGCTATCCATCAACATACGTAAAACCTCGTGAATCGTTTAGTTCAGTAATTGACTAGTCATGGTAGAAGTGTACAGATGAACTGAAGAGACACTGGTTTTCGAGATTTTAATTTCGATTCTGATGATGGCTGAACCTGCACCGCATTAAGTTGTAATTTTTAACATACAAAAATATAACAGCGATGCAGAAGGATAATTAGATTGACATAACCATAGTTAGCACAGAATTTGATTCTGCGACCAATTTTGTTTCAAAATATCTCTAAACATTTATACCGATTCTATGGACGCACTTTTAAGAGGCTCCTTATATCTTACAGCCTGTGATGCCTGTAAGGAACAAGGAACTGGACATTTTGCAGAAATGTGGAGAGACTTGGGATTTGGAGAAGCGGTTTTCGATTTTCCAGTCGGTGCTACAGAATAACAGCTGACGCGGAGAATATTATTCAAAATGGTTCAAATGGCTCTGAGCACTATGGGACTTAACATCTGAAGTCATCAGTCCCATAGATATTAGAACTACTTAAACCTAACTAACCTAAGGACATCACACACATCCATGCCCGAGGCGGGGTTCGAACCTGTGACCGTAGCAGTTGCGCGGTTCCAGACTGAAGCGCCTAGAACCGCTCGGCCACAACGGCCGCGGAGAATATTATTGCCCGCTACTGCGACAAGAAAATCGCAGCTACATAGATGACACAGGACCAACCCGTGTCATAAAGCTCTCTCGCTGAGAAAAGTCATTATTGGGCGAATCCGTTTGTAAGTCACAATGTGAAGGAAGGGCAGGGTCACGAATTACAGGAAAAATTACAAACTCACTTAACAAGTACTTCAGTACTTTAGTTTTGGGGTCATCAGACATCTACGTTTCAAGGTATTTAATCTCTGTCTGAGGCTCCCTCTTGTACCAAGGACATTCTCTGGATTTACATTTATTGCTCTCCTTACCGACTCTGCGAAGAAAGTTCTCATTCTTAATTTTACACGTAACTTAGCTTTCAGTGCGCCTTCCCTTCTGCAACTGCGCAGATCAGACATTTAATTCCCGCGTAGTTCCACAACCTGCGATTCACTTACATACGCTGCTGTGCTCCAATCGTAAATTCTCATAAATTTCTCTCAAATTGAACCCTATTTTTTATATTAATAGACCCTTTCTGCAAAGGATGCTCTCTGAGCTTGTGCTAGCCTGGTTTCCTGTTTCATCCATCATGGGTTAGTTTGCTTCGAATATCTCTAAATTATTTCACCTCTTACACTATGTGGTCCCCAATTCTGATATTAAACTGATCTCATTTTTTAAATTCTCATTACTTTCGTTTTTCTTTTTTTTTTCAATGCTGTTAAACGAGTATAACAAGTTACATACATTGCTTCAACAGATAATAAAAATAACACATTAATATATGACTAGGAGGATGTTTGTATCCCTCTTAGAGCGCCCCAGAGTGAGTTTTCGGTATGGAATCTTTTCATTTAACTGTTTTCATTGCCCTTCTTTTTAGGTTATTGAACAGGTACATCAAAGAGAATCGACAATACAAGTTGCAACTGAAGAATTTGTTTCATGTGTAAACTTGCAGAGAACTAAACGTTTCTGCTTTCGAATAGCGGAACATGGAAGAAATGCACTTTAAGGTGACGTTTCCGCGAGGACGTTGATAACATGGCTTTGTGTTGTGATGGCCTCGAGCAAAGTCTCATTCGTGATCAAGCCTGGAATTTACACGATCTCGGCACGTGAACCAAATTACGTCACTTACTGCCACAAAGATTACCTAGGAAACGTTTATTGTTGGACCAGGACGGTTTAAATGTACCCTCACAACATAGGCTTAATATAGCTCGATAGCGTTCCTTTGATCCACGAGAGGGGATTAAACATTTCCTTGCTCCGATGCTAATATATAATCCCGTTAGCTACCTGACTGCATCCGAAATCTAGGCTTACTTCAGTAACTTCACTAAAATAGTTGAGAATAACAGGACAAAATTCATACAAAACACCACATTTTTGTTTCCACGGAAACAAATTTAATTATTGTCTTCAACCTCCATAAAGGTAATGGCTCTACGCCCACTAAATCACAATACTCGCCTAGAGAACCAAACATTTACTGGTCCTTCACGACCTGTCCACCGAGCCCTTCACGACCAGTCCACCGACCTGGGCAGCCATTATCGAGCAAATCTCGAACTTCCGCTAGGAAATGAGGCGGTGCACCGTCTTACTAGTAGTACATCATCCCATTTCCGTCTATTCATTGGTCTGTCGAATTAAAAAGTTTTCAAGCATATCCATATACACAACACCAGTGACACGTGGGCGACCTGGTGATCTATCATCTCACAGTGAACAACCCATCTCAACGAACTTCTTACGCCACGAGTAAGTTGTCGGCCTACTTGTAGGTTCTTCAGTGTATTCAGTGTGAAATTTACCCCGAATAGTTATTGCAAAGTTCATTTCATGAAACCAAAACACACAGCGAGCACACTCCGCAACACTATTTTAACTGTGCATTACGCTGACACTCCTAGTGGCAGAATGGCACACAAAGCACTACGTGAATCAAACTTGAGGTTCCTTGCTACAAAATGACACATCTACCGATTCTGTAAGTCACCTCAATAAATTTCTGTATCATTACAAAACTGTAAATTCCTTTTGACTCAGCCTGTAAGTGAACAACGGTACTACGTATACTAGTAAAAAATTAAGCACTGTATCATTATTTTTAGTTTTCGTCCTCGTTATTCCTTTCGTGTTTTCCTTTGCAGTCGCTGGCGCAGATGAAAGATGCCGCCGCTAATCTAATCAGTAGGCGCACCGAAGTGCACGGAGAATTATACCGGGCACGTAAAACGTAAGCCAATTATCTGACAATCAGCCTCTTGCCGTTTCCCTTCCCTGTGATAGTGTAACAGATTACCAGTTCAATAGTCCGTCACTCAGTTCTCGGGTCACGTCTAATACACTGGCCGGGCGCATTTCCGTCTTGACTATCGACCATGAAACGACATTGACAAAATGCACACCAACTAAATAAGCGTATAACTTCTTTGGTTAAATATTTGTTACATGTTGTGTGTTAAAAGGGACATGACGCTGTATGTAGCATTTGGAACATGCACTCATTCTCCTACAGTTGTAGGTGCCATTTCGAATCTTAGGTACTCTATCCTTTTGCTCGTATCTATTATTTTTGCCTATGTATATGTGACCAGTGATAGATGTTGTAAGTAGGCTGTTTATGTGTTTGTATGTTGGCAGCGCTATTCAGCGCTCTGCATTAATAGCTCTGGTAGCACTGTGCGCACCATGGAGGTATAAGGAGGGGAGATGGCACTATTGCCGTCTGCTGTACGTCTGTTTGAAGCCGGTGGGCCGCCATGTTTGATTGGTCAAAACAGTGACAGAGCTCTTGTTAGAATTGCGTGTTCTTCATATTTAACGTTATGTCTGCGAAATAATTTCAGATGATGAGTGTTACAATGTTTACATGCATAACACAACGTCAGAATAGCTTTTTCAGGTGTTTTCGTTTTGTTTTTAATGCGTTTTTGCCCCAGCAATACAACTGATTTGGTCTCGTTAACTTAAGTGTTTCTTTTGGATACGAACTTCGAATGATGAAAAATAACAGTGTACAAAGCTCTTTTCAAACTCAAATCACCTTTTACTGTATTTGTGTCGATGTAAACTGAAAGCAGAACCCGAAAGCTATGCTAGTTTACATACCAGAAGATATTTATTACTCGTTTACACACTTATACAAAATTTCATTTGTAAATACAAACATCGTTTGTGCTTTGTCAAGAAAAATATGCATATGAACCCACAGAGCCCTACGAGCTTCATTGATCGGAAATCTGAAATAAAATAAGAAGAAAACAGTTTCACAAAACGTAAACAAGGCCGCACATCTCACGAATATAAACGACAATATTTTACGAACGGGGCCACTTACGCATGGAACGTGATTCCTTTTAACTTGGTAGCACTATTCCAACGGTTAGTACACCCGTAAACAACGCAAACCGGCATTTTAAAATGAAAAAACCTTCAGCAGCTCTAGACAGTAGCACAATCGGAAACGAGTCTTCTGACCAAACTGCAATGGCGGAGCTCGGATTCTGTCGGCTTCAAGTTTGTGACGTCATGGCATCTCCCCTCCTTATACCTCCATGGTGCGCACTCTGTAAGAGACTCTGTGGCTAGTCGGACTAGCAGCTGGAGGTGAACAGCCAGCAGTGATGGAAGCTGAAGGTGAACAGTCAGCAGTGGTGGAAGTTGGAGGTGAACAGCCAGCAGTGATGGAAGTTGGAGGTGAACAGCCAGCAGTGATGGAAGTTGGGACTGAGTAATCAGCAGTTATGAGGGTTAGAGGTTAATAATTAGCAGTGTTGGAGGTTTGCCGTATTAGCGCGAGCGGACGGTCTGAATGTGTATCCGTCACGGAGATTTATTACTGATGATTATATAATTTTTGAACTAGTTGTCACATTATTAAGGTAAATACATTATTTGCTCTGCAACAAAATCTTTCCTTTGCTAACCACATGCCTATCAGTAGTTATAGCCTTCAAAAATGGCTCTGACCACTATGGGACTTAACATCTATGGTCATCAGTCCCCTAGAACTTAGAACTACTTAAACCTAACTAACCTAAGGGCATCACACAACACCCAGTCATCACGAGGCAGAGAAAATCCCTGACCCCGCCGGGAATCGAACCCGGGAACCCGGGCGCGTAGCCTTCAATAGTTAGAATCTTTTATTTAGCTGGCTGTTTTGGCGCTTGCTGTATTGCAGTAGTTCGTGTAATGAAGATTTTTCTGAGGTAAGTGACTTATGAAATGTATTGGTTATTGTTAGGATTTCTACTAATTCAGAGCCATTCTTTTGTATTAATTATTTGAAGTCAGGTTGTCATTTTTTGAGCAGGCTGATTGGCTTGCACTAGGATATTGTGGGCCAGTGCTGAAATGATAAAATAGCAAAGAGACAATAGGTTCAGTACGCAGTTTAAGAATATTAAGTAAGCATTCAGCAGTTTAAGTAAAATCATATTTAGAAGTTTCACCTTCTCAGTTATTTCAGTTTAAGTAATTTTTTTTTTTAAGAAGTTTCAATGTGTAGCACATCAACAGTGGTCTCTCACGTCTCGTCCATCAGTTCAGGATATTTACGTCTACGCCTACTTCTGCGCTCTACAGACTAGTGTTCATATACCACTACTAACTGAATACCCACCGTTGCCTGGATTTGTATTTATTCGAGTCTTCTATTAGTCCATCTCCTTCTTCCCCCTCTGTCTATCTCTGTCTATCCATTTCCTTCTTCACCCCTTCTCTGTTCATCTCCTCCACCCCTTCTCTTTGTCCTCATGTCCTCCTCCTTCAGCATCAACCTACTTTCCACTTCCTACTCTTCCCTCTCCCTGTTCATTTCCTCTTTCCTTTTTTTATCCATCACCTCCTTACCTGTCTGTCCATGTCCTCCTCTTCCTTTTTTCTATTTCCTCTTCCATCTGTGTCTCTTCATCTCCGCCTCCCCCCTCTCTCTGCCTATCTCTTTCTCTCCTGTTTCTCCCCATCACCTGATCTTTCTGTTCTCTGTCCACCTCTTCTTCTCTCTCTTTGACCATTTCCCCCACCCCTCTGCCTGTCTATCTCCTCCTCCCCCCATGCTACACTTTTCCTCCTTCCTCCACACTGTATGTCCACTCCTCATTAACTTTCACTGTCTGCCAGTCTCCTCCTTCCCCTTCCATGTTATCACGCTACACCAACAAGAGGCTGGTGGTTCTCACCCTCACAGTATTTCTTTCCAGTTTCTAACTAATAAAATGGTTCAAATGGCCCTGAGCACTACGGGACTTCACATCTATGGTCATCAGTCCCCTAGAACTTAGAACCACTTAAACCTAACTAACCTAAGGAAATCACACAAATTCATGCCCGAGGCAGGATTTCAACCTGCGACCGTAGCGGTCGCGCGGTTCCAGACTAAAGGGCCTAGAACTGCACGGCCACACTGGCCAGCTATAACTAATATGTGTACCAAATTTGGTTGAATCTGTTCAAGGTGTTTAGGATGAGCTATTTGCCCATGACTTTGCGTTTGTATGCACAGGTAAAATACATGTCATGTATAATATTTAATACATTTTACACATGTTGTTGTTGTTGTGGTCTTCAGTCCTGAGACTGGTTTGATGCAGCTCTCCATGCTACTCTATCCTGTGCAAGCTTCTTCATCTCCCAGTACCTACTGCAACCTACATCCTTCTGAATCTGCTTAGTGTACTCATCTCTTGGTCTCCCTCTACGATTTTTACCCTCCACACTGCCCTCCAATACTAAACTGGTGATCCCTTGATGCCTCAGAACATGTCCTACCAACCGATCCTTTCTTCTAGTCAAGTTGTGCCACAAAATTCTCTTCTCCCCAATCCTATTCAATACTTCATTAAAAAATGGTTCAAATGGCTCTGAGCACTATGGGACTCAACTGCTGTGGTCATAAGTCCCCTAGAACTTAGAACTACTTAAACCTAACTAACCTAAGGACAGCACACAACACCCAGCCATCACGAGGCAGAGAAAATCCCTGACCCCGCCGGGAATCGAGCCCGGGAACCCGGGCGTGGGAAGTGAGAACGCTACCGCACGACCACGAGATGCGGGCAATACTTCCTCATTAGTTATGTGATCTACCCATCTAATCTTCAGCATTCTTCTGTAGCACCACATTTCGAAAGCTTCTATTCTCTTCTTGTCTAAACTACAGTCCTGGAAATTGAAATAAGAACATCGTGAATTCATTGTCCCAGGAAGGGGAAACTTTATTGACACATTCCTGGGGTCAGATACATCACATGATCACACTGACAGAACCACAGGCACATAGACACAGGCAACAGAGCATGCACAATGTCGGCTCTAGTACAGGGTATATCCACCTTTCGCAGCAAAGCAGGCTGCTATTCTCCCATGGAGACGATCGTAGAGATGCTGGATGTAGTCCTGTGGAACGGCTTGCCATGCCATTTCCACCTGGCGCCTCAGTTGGACCAGCGTTCGTGCTGGACGTGCAGACCGCGTGAGACGACGCTTCATCCAGTCCCAAACATGCTCAATGGGGGACAGATCCGGAGATCTTGCTGGCCAGGGTAGTTGACTTACACCTTCTAGAGCACATTGGGTGGCACGGGATACATGCGGACGTGCATTGTCCTGTTGGAACAGCAAGTTCCCTTGCCGGTCTAGGAATGGTAGAACGATGGGTTCGATGACGGTTTGGATGTACCGTGCACTATTCAGTGTCCCCTCGACGATCACCAGTGGTGTACGGCCAGTGTAGGAGATCGCTCCCCACACCATGATGCCGGGTGTTGGCCCTGTGTGCCTCGGTCGTATGCAGTCCTGATTGTGGCACTCACCTACACGGCGCCAAACACGCATACGACCATCATTGGCACCAAGGCAGAAGCGACTCTCATCGCTGAAGACGACACGTCTCCATTCGTCCCTCCATTCACGCCTGTCGCGACACCACTGGAGGCGGGCTGCACGATGTTGGGGCGTGAGCGGAAGACGTCCTAACGGTGTGCGGGACCGTAGCCCAGCTTCATGGAGACGGTTGCGAATGGTCCTCGCCGATACCCCAGGAGCAACAGTGTCCCTAATTTGCAGGGAAGTGGCGGTGCGGTCCCCTACGGCACTGCGTAGGATCCTACGGTCTTGGCGTGTATCCGTGCGTCGCTGCGGTCCGGTCCCAGGTCGACTGGCACGTGCACCTTCCGCCGACCACTGGCGACAACATCGATGTACTGTGGAGACCTCACGCCCCACGTGTTGAGCAATTCGGCGGTACGTCCACCCGGCCTCCCGCATGCCCACTATACGCCCTCGCTCAAAGTCCGTCAACTGCACATACGGTTCACGTCCACGCTGTCGCGGCATGCTACCAGTGTTAAAGACTGCGATGGAGCTCCGTATGCCACGGCAAACTGGCTGACACTGACGGCGGCGGTGCACAAATGCTGCGCAGCTAGCGCCATTCGACGGCCAACACCGCGGTTCCTGGTGTGTCCGCAGTGCCGTGCGTGTGATCATTGCTTGTACAGCCCTCTCGCAGTGTCCGGAGCAAGTATGGTAGGTCTGACACACCGGTGTCAATGTGTTCTTTTTTCCATTTCCAGGAGTGTATTTATCGCCCATGTTTCACTTCGATACATGGCTACATTCCATACAAATAGTTTCAGAAACGATTTCCTGACACTTAAACCTATACTAGATGTTAACTAATATCTCTTCTTCAGAAATTCTGCCATTGCCATTGCCATTGCCAGTCTACATTTTATATCCTCTCTACTTCTACCATCATCAGTTATTTTGCTCCCCAAATAGCAAAACTCCTTTACTACTTTAAATGTCTCGTTTCCTAATCTAATTCCCTCAGCATCACCCGATTTAATTCGACTACATTCCATTATCCTCGTTTTGCTTTTGTTTATGTTCATCTTATATCCTCCTTTCAAGACACTATCCAATCCGTTCAACTGCTCTTCCAAGTCCTTTGCTGTCTCTGACAGAATTAGAATGTCATCCGCGAACCTTAAAGTTTTTATTTCTTCTCTATGGATTTTAATACCTAGTCCGAATTTTTCTTTTGTTTCTTTTACTGCTTGCTCAATAGACAGATTGAATAACATCGGGGAGAGGCTACAACCCTGTCTCACTCCCTTCCCAACCACTACTTCCCTTTCATGTCCCTCGACTCTTATAACTGCCATCTGGTTTCTGTACAAATTGTAAATAGCTTTTCGCTTCCTGTATTTTACCCCTGCCACCTTCAGAATTTGAAAGAGAGTATTCCAGTCAACATTGTCAAAAGCTTTCTCTAAGTCTACAAATGCTAGGAACGTAGGTTTGCCTTTCCTTAATCTAGCTTCTAAGATAAGTCGTAGGGTCAGGATTGCCTCACGTGTTCCAATATTTCTATGGAATCCAAACTGATCTTCCCCGAGGTCGGCTTCTACTAGTTTTTCCATTCGTCTGTAAAGAATTCGTGTCAGTATTTTGCAGCCGTGACTTATTAAACTGATAGTTCGGTAATTTTCACATCTGTCAACACCTGCTTTCTTTGGGATTGGAATTATTATATTCTTCTTGAAGTCTGAGGGTATTTCGCCTGTCTCATACATCTTGCTCACCAGATGGTAGAGTTTTGTCAGGACTGGCTATTCCAAGGCTGTCAGTAGTTCTAATGGAATGTTGTCTACTCCCAGAGCGTTGTTGCGACTCAGGTCTTTCAGTGCTCTGTCAAACTCTTCACTCAGTATCATATCTCCCATTTCATCTTCATCTACATCCTCTTCCATTTCCATAATATTGTCCTCAAGAACATCGCCCTTGTATAGACCCTCTATATACTCCTTCCACCTTTCTGCTTTCCCTTCTTTGCTTACAAGGGAACCTCCCCATCGCACCCCCCTCAGATTTAGTTATAAGTTGGCACAGTGGATAGGTCTTGAAAAACTGAACACACATCAATCGAGAAAACAGGAAGTTGTGTGGAACTATGAGAAAATTAGCAAAATATATAAACTGAGTAGTCCATGCGGAAGATAGGCAACATCAAGGATAATATAACCTCTGGAGCGTCGTGGTCCCGTGGTTAGTGTGAACAGCTGCGGAACGAGAGGTCCTTGGATCATGTCTTCCTTTCAGTGAAAAGTTTAATTTTTGATTTTCAGTTTATGTGACAAACTATTATGTTTTCATCAGTTTTTTGGGAGTGATTATCACATCCACAAGAAAACCTAAATCGGGCAAGGTAGAAGAATCTTTTTACCCATTCGCCAAGAGTACAAGTTAGGTGGGTCAACAACAAATTCCTGTCATGTGACGCATATGCCGTCACCAGTGTCGTATAGAATATATCAGACGTGTTTTTCTGTGGAGGAATCGGTTGACCTATGACCTTGCGATCAAATGTTTTCGGTTCCCATTGGAGAGGCACGTCCTTTCGTCTACTAATCGCACGGTTTTGCGGTGCGGTCGCAAAACACAGACACTAAACTTATTACAGAGAAAAGAGACGTCAATGAACGAACGGACAGTTCACAACTTCGCGAAAATAAGTAAAATTTTCACTCGAGGGAAGACTTGAACCAAGGACCTCTCGCTCCGTAGCTACTCACGCTAACCACGGGACCACGGCGACAATGCGCTTACACTGTCCTTGATGTTGTACATGTTGCACATGGACTACTCAGTTTGAATATTTTGCTTTTTTTTTCATAGTTCCACATAACTTCTTCCTGTTTCCTCGATTGATCGTTGTTCAGTTTTTCAAGGCCTATCCACTGTGCCAAATTATAACTAAATCTGAGGGGGGTGCGATGGGGAGGTTCCCTTGTTAGAACTGGGTTTCCATCATATTTTACACATATATGCACACATATTGTACCTATATCTATAGCGAGTTTCGCCCTGCAGTTTCATTTGAAACATATTTGAAACATATTTATTACCTCATATCTCCTGAGCTATGTGTTGTAAAAAAAAATGGTTCAAATGGCTCTGAGCACTATGGGACTTAACTGCTGAGGTCATCAGTCCCCTAGGACTTAGAACTACTTAAACCTAACTACCCTAAGGACATCACAGACATAAATGCCCGAGTCAGGATTCGAACCTGCGACCATATCGGTCGCATGGTTCTAGACTGTAGCGCCTAGAACCGCTCAGCCACCCCAGCCGGCTATGTGTTGTACAATGACATATTTTTCTAGATACATTCAGCGCTATACGTCGATACTATCTGCCAAATAATTTGAAAAAAAGAATCTGTTTCCTGTACCTGACATGTAAGCTGCCATGCAGGACTGGAGTATTGTGCTGGAGTAGTATCAGCCAGCTTTATCAACCTGCTTTGCGTGACGGCCTGTATGTGAGGGGCAAATAAATGATTTCCATGCCCCCCATGTGTAACCTGTTTTGCAATGCAATTCAATGAAGCAGGCAAAAACGACTCCCACAACATGCCTATGCTGCAGGGCAAGCTATGGGTCAGGCACTTGAAAACCATTTATTTGCTTCTGATGTGGAGGCTTCCATACAAAGCGGGTTGATGAAGTTGACCAATACTACAAAAACACAACACAACTGTCATGCTGGGCAACCTACAAGTTGGGGCCCAGAAAACCTTTTCTTGCCCCTGATGTATAGGCTGCCATGCAAAGCAGCTTGATTTGGCAATCTGATATGGTTCCCACACAACATATTTCTCATGTAGGGGACGCTATATGCCAGGGGCTCAAAGAAACATGTTTTGGGCCATATCTCTACTTCTGTAGGAGCTAGGAGGCTATAAACATCACAGTGTTGATACTCATGTGGCCTGCTGTTTCTGTGGCAGATTTCACTGAAACTGATCTAAGGATTTTGGAGAAGATTCCAGACATATGCACATAAACTCTGCTTTATACGCATATGTATAACGCACTAGCTGACAAACATGGCCTTGCACAGGTACTCACTTTGTCAATTTTCTATTAGAAATGAAAACAAAAAAATGAACCGTGTTTGTACTGTAAAAACGAAAAAATTTCATTTTCATGTATTCATGAAGACACCTGTGACATTATGCAATAGACTCATTGTGAGTTGATCCCAGACAGTTTCTGTATGCTGGGTGCAGCTGAAACATGATGTTGTAAACATCTCTACCGTAACACCCCTTCATAGCTCTGTAGATAGCAACTGTTTTCGCCTACAGCTGTTTGAACTTCACAGTTGAAAGCTGTCAAAAGTATTTCTAGGTGTCAGGGATTTCCTTAAGCAGAGTCGACACTAAGAGCGTCTTATTAGTAAAGAAAAACGCATTAAAATTCTACTGATGTTGCACCATTTTTTCACACATCTTCGTGTTTATGACGTCATAGCTCTTGAACTATGGGTCATACAGTTATATATTTGTGTAGGCACATTCAGTGGCATATATCGATACCGCCTGCAAAATATGTTGCGAATAGAGTTAGTACTAAAGAAGTAATAAATATTTAACGCCATACAGAGCGGCAGTTTTTCATGTATGTCAGTGTTTATGACGTCGCATGTCCTGAAATATGTGACTGAACTATGATATAATTTTTAGGAGCATTTAGCGACATATGACCTCATATCTCTCTAACTGTGTAAGGTAGGTAGTTCTTACACCAACAACGATTGTTACCTGACAGTTTAAATAATTGTCACCCTAAACTTGGATCTTACATGTCCGGAATCAACAATTGCTGGGGGAGGATAAGCAATTCCACTACCCCTCTGGCATTACAATTTAACAGTTTCTCCCTCCTCTCTAATGTCATACTTTAAACAATTTACTTCATCCTAATCCTGGAGTTCACTTCTCCTAAGTTTAAAATAGTGGGAAATCCCAAATTCTCTTGTCATCAGTTTTGAATGGTGAGAAATTCACTTACCCCAAGTTTAAAACGATGAAAACCCTCTGATTGTCAGAACTAAACGGCATACCCTAACTTCAAAATATTGTAGCTGATTGGTGCAACATACAAAGTTGTCAAATCCTTGTCAGTGGCATGTGCAACAGTAGTATAGGACTGGAATAGGTATGCACTTGTCTTTTGTTTTTAGACACAGTAATCCCAGTGCCACACCACACCAGATCATGGTTGCTGGCCACAGCAACTCTGCTGCCACTGCCACCTTGCCTGCGCCACACCGTGTCCAATGCTGCTGAGAGACAGAGTCCACTGCCATAAGCCAAAGGGAGTTACACTGCACATGCCAAATTTGTAAGTGACTGCTAGAAACTCCATTGGGGTGCTCGGCCCTTTGTTTCATATTCACAATATGTCTGAACTGGCTGGCGTCATGCCATGAGTTGGCAATGTGGGTAAACACTTTCTGCTGGCTATGGACAATCTCTGTGGGCTACGTGGTTCCAAACTTAACCCTACTCGAATTTTAGAACAGGACAACAGGTACATCATACAATTCACACCGACCAATACTTTGAGAAAACATGTGTGAGCCTCTGTAGTGGAGACTGTCCCATACAGATCTTACTGATTTGAAGCTATTTTCAGTCGTCAGGGATGTGGTAACATGTAAATGCACTAACGTTACTCCTCTGTAACGTTTGTGGGGGTATTTTGGGCCTCTTGGGAATGTGGCACTAACAACATTTCAATGTGGGAAATCTGTTTCCAGCACTTAACATACTTTCAACCAACACTGTTTTTTTAATAGAGTTATACATAGATTGGTGGTAAACTTTAAGGGGGTAGAATCCTATAGCTGCAGCCAAAGAGAACCACGAGCATTCAAGTTAACCAAAATTCAGAGCTCCATAACGATACACCAGCTAGGCGGTGCTCCCATCCAAGTACACACTGCAAGGCGATAACAGCCCATGTTATCTCTCTAGACGTGTGCACACTGTGCTGCTATTACTTACACGGATGCCAGCACCCCTGAAGAGTGTGTAGCAGCTATGACCATACAAAATTTGAAAGGATTGCAGTCACATAACCGACTGCTAATGTGTTTGCAATGAAAATTATCCGAAATCGACAAAGTGCAACGTTTGTGACACCAGTTTCTTCATCTACTCAGTTTTAGAGTCTTCATTTGCTGGTTTGGAGTCGTTATCATGCAGATTTGATAGGGTTTAGGGACGGGCAACTAGGATCAAAACAAGTCAATGTACTCATATTGAGGTGTATAAGGGATACTCTGAGAACTCAAATGAGGAATGGGAAACCTCTGTAGCTCTATGAAACTGCCAGCAGAAGACGTAGCTGAATGCAAGTAGGTGCTTCTTTTAGAAACTCGTAGTGGCACAGAGACGATCGCACCACGTCAGAATGCTTTAAAAAGACGACTAAGTCAGTCGAAAAACTCAGAAGATCGCTAGTAAAGCACATATTTCGATAATCGGTTTCGGTAACACTACATGACCACCTTTGGATCTTATCCAAATCAGTTATCAAAATAAATGCTTTACTAGCGACTTTGGCATTATGGAGTTTTTCTTCCGAGTTTATTACACTGCAGATGCTTCCGTTCTGGCACTGTGTCAGGAATATGTGTCAGCTGTTGGAATACTGCAAGCTTTTGCACACAATACAGCGACATGGGTTGAACACTGCCATGATAGACTGAAAGTGAGTAAGACATTTTTGAATCGTTAGGAGTGTCTACACCTTTCTTGAGTGACATATATCCAGATGAAAATGTTCCCTGTTGAATTCTACATATGCACACGGTGAGAATGCAGAACTAACAGTTCACATGACATGATATTGTAACACCATCCAGAAGGCCTTAGGTCCATTTTTTAAAGTAAAATCAGCTTGACTGTAGTATCCAGATCTTTTGCAGAAGCACATATAAGCTCTGTGTACGTACTAGATGACGTCCTCACAACATAAACAAAGCCACTTGGTAGAGAATACTTAACTATGGAAGCACATAATATTTTTCCTATTGCTCAGTTTGAGACTGAAACAGGAAAGGGAACGAGTAGTAGTGATACGCTATTTTAGAGGTGCTGTAACCAACATTAATCTGCGCGTTTTAATAACAAAACATACAAACCGGAATATGGGTTGGCAATGGATAGCTGACTAACTGAAACGTCAGCAAATATCTACCTAAACCAAATAGAGCAAACATTTTTCAAAGCTAACAGGCACATCAACAACAATGTCATCTACTGTAAAAATTATATGATGATGCAGTCATTCTTTGTGATGTCATCAATGAGGAAATCGACACATTAGCTACAAATCTGAGCAGCATCCACAAAAAAATTAAATCCACTGTTGAATGTGAGACAATTAACAACATTTACTACTTAGACTTAAAAATCTCCAGCAATAACTACTAACATCATTTTGAAATTTGTGGAAAATAAACAACCACTGACGTTTGCATCAACACCTCATCTTGTCATCCGAACCAAAGTAGGATGCTACATTTTACGTCAGTGTTGAATCACCTACATAAAATTCCACTTTAAATAGTTGAACAACGTAAAGAGATTACTATCAATATAAGCATAACTTCAAACGACGGATGTAGTCCTCACATGATAGATAAAAATATCACAAACAATAAAAAGATCAGAAAACAAAGCTTCACAACAGACCCCAATGCAGTTAGCACAAAAGATACTAGAAAACAGCACAAAATATGTTGCAATACCTTTCCTAAAGAGCATATCATACAAAATAAGCAATCCGTTTAGAAATACCAACTTAAACATAAGCGCCCACAGAGATAACAAACTTGAGCGGGTAGCCAGTCATAACTTAAGAAATGACAACTCCCCATACGAAAGACCAGTTACATACACCCACTTTCCTCTCCTACTATATTGCAAAAATTGCGAGAATCTTCGAGAGCCGATTCAAGGAACATTTAGATGCCAACATATTTTAACAACATACCAAAATCTACATTTATAATCCGCACAATTCTCAACAGAATGGAGTAAAAGACATTGCAGCACGTACAGATACTACATCATGCTAAGAAAAATGGCCTTATGACTCTACTCAAAGAGATGGAAATATATGTTTTAAACATTTTTGGAAGGTGGTTGTTCACAGCCGTCAAGTAATGTATAATATGCACGTTTGACCATCAGCTGAAATTTAATTTAAAACCCAAAAATCGACCGTTTTCAATCACATTCGGTCTTCACGGATTACGGTTAAAACAGTTTAAGCCACAACATCACATCTGCCATTACTTAAATAACGTTGACTGTGGATATTGTATCACAGACGCAGTTCCTTTGACTGGTCAGACATATTACTAAACCCGCCCAAAGATGTAAACAACCGTGCATGAGCAGTGACTATTAGACGGAGGGCGTCCGACTGCCGATCAGTTCCAGTCCATCCACCAGGAAGGAGGTACACGGCTCATGTTGTCTGCAGTTCGACCATGCCTAGACGACCAATAACGCGGTTCGATCGCGTCCGCATTGTTAGGCTACTTTGTGCCAGGAAGGGCTCTCAACAATGAAAGTGTCCAGGCGTCTCAGAGTGAACCAAAGCGGTGTTGTTCTGACATGGAGGAGATACAGAGAGACAGCAACTGTTGATGATAAGCCTCGCTCAGGCTGCCCAAGGTCTACTACTTCAGTGTATGATCGCTACCTATGAACTGTGGTTTGGAGGAACCCTGACCGCAACGCCACCGTGTTGAATAATGCTTTTCGTGTAGCTACAGGACGTCGTGTTACGACTCAAACTGTGCCCAATAGGCTACATGATGCAGAACTTCACTCCAGACGTCCATGGCGAGGTCCATCTTTGCAGCCACGACACCATGCAGTGCGGTACAGATGGGCCCAACAACATGCCGAATGGACCGCTCAGGATTGGCATCACGTTCTCTTCACCGATGAGTGTCGCATATGCCTTCAACTAAACAATCGTCGAAGACGTGTTTGGAGGCAACCCGGTCAGGCTGAAAGCCTTAGACACACTTTCAAGCGAGTGCAACGATGTTCCCTGCTGTTGTGGGGTGGCATTATGCGGGGCCGACGTACGCCGCTGGTGGTCATGGGAGGCGCCGTAACGGCTGTACGATACGTGAATGCCATCCTCCGATCAATAGTGCAACTATTTCGGCAGCATATTGGCGAGGCACTCGTCTTCATGGACGACAATTTGTTCCCCCATCGTGCCCACCTCGAGAATGACTTCCTTCTGGATAACGACATCGCTCGACAAGAGTGGCCAGCATGTTCTCCAGACATGAACCCTATCGAACATGCCTGGGATAGATTGAAAAGGGCTGTTTATGGACGACGTGACCCGCCAACCACTCTGAGGGATATATGCCAAATCGCCGTTGAAGAGTGGGACAATCTGGACCAACAGTGCCCTGATGAACTTGTGGATAGTATGCCACGACGAATACAGGCATGCATTAATGCAAGAGGACGTGCTACTGGGTATTAGAGGTACCGGTGTGTACAGCAATATGGTTCACCACCTCCGAAGGTCTCGCTGTATGGTGGTACATTACGCAGTTTCATGATAAATAAAAAGGGCGGAATGATGTTTATACTGATGTCTATTCCAATTTTCTGTACAGGTTCCGGAACTCTGGGAACCTAGGTGTTGCAAAAGTTTTTCTTGACTTGTGTATGTTTAGTATACATCAAATAAGTGCTTTATATACTCTTCAGTATTTTTTGAGCGCAAGCAAACAACATTGCAACATGATGATGCAGGATTTTTGACATAAATAAACTATAACTACAACATCTCGACTTCAAGGATTGGTTTACTTTGTGTTCAGACATTATATTAGGGATAGTTATGTTTAACTATATCGTTTATAACACCATATTTACTGTAGGACCCCACGACATCACTGAAATTTCACAACAAGGGAGACTAAAGAACCGAAACCTAATGTCACCATCGTCAAATTGTATCTAGACGTAAAGACCCGTCTAAAGGCGAACCTGTTGGTTCGAAACCGATAACAGTGCTATTTACGTAAACAAACAGCATAGCATTACTGGCAGGTTGATGTTTTCTTCCTTGCAAGATTCAACCTGTGCAATGAATGTTAACTAAGAGGAATATTTGGGAGACTCATAAGAAGGAAGCCATATGCTATAATATGGGATGGAGGCGATATAATTACCCAGTTGCGACAATGTCTTCATTAGGAATTTGGAGGAGCTGGGGCGGAGGAAGGTAGTGCGAAGTTCGCACTATCTGGCCACTATCTGTCGTTCCCACTACCTTGTGTGCAGGAACTTTCTGGTTGGGAAAGTGTTTATCTGGTGGCGTGTACCGACAGCAAGGAGGAAGAAAAACCGTCAGCGGAGCGAGAAGACAGCATGGTGCTGGTCGAAGATAGAAACATGGCCGCTAGCCAAGAGTTGGGCATGTTTGCCTGCTGTAGCCGTACATATGCCGGTGACGGCGCTGGCTCGCCTGATCAGAATTAAGCTGTTGGTACCTGTCATAGTGAGTCAATTCTGCTACTATGTCAGATATATTTACGATATTGGACATACGTTGTGTACGTGGCTATCTCGGCTAGTGACCGTTTTATCCTGAACGGGTACTGTAATTTGCTTCTTACTAAATCAGCATTTTCCGACAGTGTATCCCTAGACTGTGTTTGAGCTGAACACATTAAGCTAGCTTTGTAGTTACACATCACTGTCTTAAAGAACGCGACTAATTGTAAGTTTTTTTAAAAATTTATTTGACTTCAGTACAATAGACAAGCCATTATCGCAGTAAATTACAGGTAGTTTACATAACTAGTTTCGGGGAATGTCAGTCACCATTATCAAATGTAACAAGTGTGAAATAAGACTGCTATTAAAATATGAGAACCTGAAATATAAGTAATGTCTAACCACAACATCTTTGTCTTAAGAAACAATACTGATAAATTCACAGTATTGCTTCCTATAACAAAAAGCAGTTGTGGTCAGATGCTACTTATATTTCAGGTTCTCATCATTAATAGCAGACCTATTTCATACTTGTTACATTTGGCAATGGTGAATGAGCTTCACCGAAACTAGTCATGTAAACTTTCTGTACTTTACTGCGACTATGGCTTGACAGGAATACCAAGAAGAACTGCAAAAGGGCCAAGCAGTGATGGATAGAGGACGAATGCAAGGCTGTAGAAGCTTGCATCACTAGAGGTAAGATAGATACTGCCTACAGGAAAATTAAAGAGACCTCTGGAGAAAAAAGAGCCACCTATATGCGTATCAAGTGCTCAGATGGAAAACCAGTCCTAAGCAAACAAGGGAAAGCAGAAAGGTGGCAGGAGTATGCAGAGTGTGCGAGGACGATCTACTTGGAGGCAATATTATTGAAATGGATGAGAACTTAGATAAAGATAAAATGGTGGATATGATACTGCGTGAAGAATTTCACAGAACACTGAAATAACTAAGTCGAAATACGATCCCGGAAGTAGACAATATTCTACTAGAACTACTGATATCCTTGGGAGAGCCAGCCATGACAAAACTCTTCCATCTGGTTTGCAAGATGTTTGAGACAGGCGAAATATCCTCAGATTTCAAGACGAATATGATAATTCCAATCCCAAAGAAAACAGGTATTGACGGATGTGAAAATTACCGAACTACCAGTTTAATAAGTCACAGTTGCAAAATACTGACGCTAATTCTTTACACACGACAGATGAATGGGAATACTGGTAGAAGCCGACCTCGGGGAAGATCAGTTCGGATGCCGTAGAAATGCTGGAACACGCAAGGCAATACTGACCCTGCGACTCATCTTGGAAGACAGGTCAAGGAAAGACAAACCTACATTTCTAGCATTTGAAGAATTAGATGAAGCTTTTGATAATGTTGACTGGAATACTGTCTTTCAAATTCTGAAGGTGGCAGGGGTCAAATAGAGGGAGCGAAAAGCTATTTGCAATTTGTACAGAAACCAGATGGCAGTTATAAGAGTCGAGGGGCACGAAAGGGAAGCGGTGGTTGAGAAGGGAGTGAGACAGGGTTGTAGCCTATCCCCAGTGTTATTCAATCTGTATATTGAGGAAGCAGTAAAGGGAAAAAAAGAAAAATTTAGAGTAGGAATTAAAATCGATCGAGAAGAAATAAAAATTTTGAGGTTTTCCGACAACATTGTAATTCTGTCAGAGACACCAAAGAACCTGGAAGAACAGTTGAACGGAACGGACAGTGTCTTGAAAGGAGGGCATAAGACGAACATCAACAAAAGCAATACGAGGATAATGGAACGTAATCGAATTAAATCAAGCGATGCTGAGGGAATTAGATTAGTAATGAGACACTTGAAGTAATAGAAGAATTTTGCTATTTGGAGAGCAAAGTAACTGATGATGGTCGTCGTAGAAAGGATATAAAATGTAGACTGGCTATAGCAAGGAAGGCGTTTCTGAAGAAGAGAAATTTGTTAATATCGAATATACGTAGATTTAAGTGTCAGGAAGTCTTTTCTGAAACTATTTGTACGGAGTGTAGCCATAGATGGCAATGAAACGTGAACGATTAATAGTTTAGACAAGAAGAGAATAGAAGCTTTCGAAATGTGGTGCTAGAGAAGAACGCTGAGGATGGATAGATCACATAATTAATGAGGAGGTACTAAATAGAAATGGGGAGAAAAGGAATTTGTGGCGTAACTTGACTAGAAGAAGGGATCGGTTGGTAGGACAAGTTCTGAGTCATCAAGGGATCAACAATTTAGTATTGAAGGGAAGCGCGCAGGGTAAAAATCGTAGAGGGAGACCAAGAGATGAACACAATAAGCAGATTAAGAAGAATGAAAGCTGCAGTAGTTACTCGGAGATGAAGAAGCCTGCACAGGATAGAGTAGCATGGAGAGTTGCATCAAACCAGTCTCTGAACTGAAGACCCCAACAACAACAACAACAACGTGGCTTGACTATTGCGCTGAAGTCAAATAAATGTGAAAAAAAATTAAGGTAGCTGCGCTCAATGTATTATGTTGCTGTAAACGATACAGATTTTGTTCTGTTGGTGTGTGATTAAGCGGTCAGTCAGTTGCCTAGATGTTTTTGTACATTGTGACTAATAGTGCCATATGGTTGGAAGTCGGCAGTAGAAATAAAATATGTTTTTTAAAACTATAAGAAAAGTTGGTTTCAGATTAGTCAGCGGGATTTCTTGGTACCTGTATGTGCTGAGGAAGACTGATATTTAAATGCCAAGATACACATTATGGGAGAAAGCAGTGGTTGAGAGCTGTGACTCCACAAGGGAAGCTACAGTTGTTTTGAACATTCTGGTTTATATAAATTCAAATTTTGCTGACTTTGCTTTGTCTGACCGTTTTTTGTATGATGTTTCTTAATCATGTTCATTTAAATTGTAATTAATTTGAGTCATGGGTAAATAACTGATTGTCCTTTCAATGGCTCTGGTTAGAGTATCTTTTAAATATATAACTTTTAAACTCAGTAAGAATTGGTAGTGGATTGCTTCAAGTTGTTTGTGTTTGTTTTACTGCCGTACTAAACTGATTTAAGTTTTATTGGATCTGAGTTTTATAAATAATTGTTTGCTGTTCTAAATTACTAATTCAGTTACTTTAATAGTTTCTTGTTCAAATAAATTCGCATTTTCTGTCCTTGTGGTCAATAGATGTATAAATGTTGTACTTTTAACTCAGACTCAATTAATCGATTCCATTCTTTAATGCTAAGGTCACTACTGTAAGTAACACAATTTTCATATTAGTTGTTAACTTTTGATTTTGAAACGCTCAGTTGGTGATGGAATAACAACAAAATGGAGACCAGCTTTGCGAAAGTGCTGTTTTATTGATGCTGTACACTAAACAATAATACTGTACAATAAAATAGTAAACAATTTCTAATGAATTGCTTCTTCTCAGTCCTTGTGACCAGTTGTTTGCTGGGACGTCATATGATGAGATTCAGTAGGCGTGGCATGTGATGATGAGGTGGTGGTGGTGGTGGTGGTGGTGGTGGTCCGTCATTGTGGCATCCTAGTCGTCGTCGGAGTCTGAATCCGAATCGTCAGAGGCCGCTGCCCGCCTGCAACACAACACGATGATTCATGACCCGATCGGCAGGTGACAGACATTTGTCAAATATAACACAACGCTACTGTACTGGACCCCATCATCAGTACCGTAATAAACATTGAGGTAAACTATAACAACAGTACGACATATGACTCTGTCATCAGGTCACAAACTCTTGACTAGCCTGTCGCACCACTGTGGTAATCGATCCTGCTTTCATGCCACAGTCACTTTGCTCACAACACTACCGAAGTTATAACAACCCATTCGAAACTGCGTGACAGATGTTTGACTACCTTAAGAAGTAGAGATCTGAGGGGCATAGAGTGACCGAAACTCATGATCATGCGCTTCAAACATTTTACGGGTACTTCCAGAGATTCAACAAGGCCCAAGTTAAAATTTTCCGAAATCAGAAGCGTGTAATACATTTTGTTCGTGGTGCAATTTGAAGAACTACTTGGAGAAATTCGTTCATATAAATATATTCATTCCTTGACGTAGTTCATCCAACAACTCATTTCATGGAATCAATGGTTTACAGAAGACCAATCTTCAGAAATACCTGGCCTATCTTGGTCAGATAGGTATTCATTATTCAGGAACGTACACCTGAGAGAACTTATCAGAAACCGTAAAAAGTTTAGCTACTAATATCGTACAATTATTAAAATGAACTCATACATATGTTATCAACCATACCAAGTAAGAATGATGTTACGTACACCTGGTTTCAGCACGGCGCCAGAGCTGTGACGCGGTATGTTTATATAACCTTGCAAATTGTACTTGTTTCCATGTTGCTCGGCTACAAAGGTCTAGAAATTAGCTTAAGTGAACGTTTGTTGAAGACCATTTCACTATGGGGCTAAGGAACAAGTTGGTACAATGTAATCTAATCTTATTCAATCTAATCCAGTCTAAGATGGACAACAATCACTATGGTTTAACGTCATCTCTAATTATAGATTCAAAACGAAACCGGCCAAGAACATATTTCACCTGTTTTAATGGTCCTATATCTAACGAACATAGGACCTAGGTTCCACCTCTATTCCCAGATTTGCATGTTACCACAGAGGTTGTTCTCAGATGTTTCTCACTACAATGGCAACGTCAAATAATGCCCATTGAACAGGAAACGTGATCCATTGGCGGCGCAAGCCGTAGACAGTTTATTTTCGATATTCTCATGCAATTACAAGTGTTTTCCATAGAGTAAATGTAGTCGATAAAGCGCTCTATACGACAGTTTCAGTTGTGTAATAGTAGCATAGCTTATATTTATCTTTGATATTGCAGTTCTGGCGGTGGTACAATAAGCCGAAACTGGTAATCGTGGAACACTAATGGTGATCGAGAGCGTGTAAAACTAAAAAGGCATTAGTCAAGAGTATGATCATTGAAAGTACAGACAATAGAGCTTATTTCGTGAAATTCACTAAGTTTACCCACTTCAGGAATAGACTGTGATCGTTGTAGTTCGCGTAAATTGTGTCCTTATCCCAACAGAACACCTAGTAAAATACACACGCACCGTCTGTCAGTCTTCCAAAAGCCTGTTTCACTGGTACAGACTGCGTCACTTCTCTAGCGATTGTTTTCTTGATATACTATGGTGCCATTGCGACAAGTGGAATGAATACTTGGTTAAAATGGTTACGAATCCCTCCTCAAAGGTAACGTTCACATGCATACCGTAACTGCCTTCCATAATACTGTTAGAAATGTTCACAACCAGTTGGAAGAGTGCGACTGACACAACTTAGTCCTTTCAAAACCCTCAGAATCCTCGCACATTTCTGCGGTCGAATCTAACCTACCGGACCACCTTGTTGTCTCATCCCTTTGCGAATGCGTCGTGGTCCTTTGAACAACGCTGCAGACTGCATGACGTTAGATGCCCATGCAGAGTTATCAGCTTTTGGATCATTCGTTTCCAGCTCATTTAGTTCTTGTATTTTTTTGTACGTGATGGCTAATTTGTATATCTTTAAGGAGTCGTCATAATGCTCCAAAACATGGCAAAAAATGTACAGGACAAACATAAATTTCTATCCACAGTGCTGTAGGGGCACAATGTAGCTCTGACGCAGTCATATTAAAAAATGCTCAAGCTGTAAACGTAGAAAATATTTAAAAAATAGCTGCAACTGGACTCAAAATGATAAACTAATGACAATGCAATCTGCAGTTTCATTGCTTTTAAGGCAATCGTTCAGCACCTTCCGAACTGCACCAGTTTCACCATCAGTCGTCCAAAATGGGAAGTATTTTGCATAATGAAGAAAATTTTACTTCTGTCATTAATTTCCCTCTGAGCCACAAGATAATTTTCGAATCAGGCCCACAGATCACAAGACCATGCAGTTTATAAATTTGCTGATGAGACATTCTTAGATTATCAATCGAGTAGTAGCGTCGTGTTGTTGCAACGTTTCGACGATTTTGCTGCTCGTCATCTTCAGGCAAAGATTTACGTGAACAGATTTGAAAAGTGGGGAATGAGAAGGTTTGTAAAGTTTCAGCGATTGTTATGAAAACAGTGCAAAAGTCATTCTTTACATCTCTCAAACAAGTAAGTTTGAATGTAGTAACCAAACACAAAACTTATAAGAAAATTAAGACCAAATGTGTTTAGAAACATCTAACTTGATGCGCTAGCATACTTCGAAGTTTGAAACACAGATATGGTGGAATGATATTTCTATTGTAATGACACACACACGCTCACGCACACACACACACACACACACACACACACACAGAATATACTCACTTGTGTTTCTTTTCGGGCTTTCCTGCTCCACGCCTGGAACAAATGAGAAAGTTCATTTTAGTTTAATCAATTTGAATCGCATTTACTGCTAAGTAAGACTGCTCCACTTATGCAAATATAAGCATTAATTACGCGAAAATCAGATTTTTTGTGCCTCGTTTTCCTTCTATCTTTTGTATAGTGGAGTAGAATTGCTAACGAATGAGCACAATTTTACACGACACCTATGGCACTTTATGGATTTGTGCTGAAAATTAGGAACAGTAATAAACTGTTTTGGAAGGAAATTCCTAAATCTCTTTCTAGGATCTGTTTTACTAATGGACCAGAAAAAACTCCCGATGATCTCGTAGTTGTGTCGCCATTATAACCAGTGCACAACCTTGGAATACTCGTTAGCAGTGTGATTTGACAGTTACACGACCTGCCAGTTACTCACATACTGTATCGTTATTATGTGGAAAGACAGAGTTTATATGCTATTAATTTACACGTGTGTGTGCTGCTATAATCTTAATGGGTATGTACAACAGTGAGAAAAGCTCTAGCTTAAGAACAGCAGTAAGTATCTTATTCCATTAGTAGATACGTATGTTGCAAATTTGCATATCAACATTCGTCCACTGTGCGGAACGAGTTGTAAAGGTAATTTTCAGTATGTTTTTAAATTTACCCTCAGTCTTCCTTCAGTTTTGTCTTTTCAAAAAAATGGTTCAAATGGCTCTGAGCACTATGGGACTTAACATCTATGGTCATCAGTCCCCTAGAACTTAGAACTACTTAAACCTAACTAACCTAAGGACAGCACACAACACCCAGCCATCACGAGGCAGAGAAAATCCCTGACCCCGCCGGGAATCGAACCCGGGAACCCGGACGTGGGAAGCGAGAACGCTACCGCACGACCACGAGATGCGGGCATTTTGTCTTTTGTTAAGCAAATTTTTTGTAGCACATTTCTCCACTTTTCATGTGAATGTCCTTTTGTAACGGTAACTATGGATATTTTCTCCTCCAAGTGTTGTAATCGAAGATGTTCATATTCATTTTCGTTTGTGGTAGATTAATTCGAAAATGAAATCCGTCATAAACAGTGCACCACATTATTCAAACGGATAAAAGCTCTGAGAGCTGGTGCAGCAAATCCGTGTTTCTTCTGCATCCCGGGTAGTGGCAGAGATTAGTATGCTCACTCTGGAAAATTTAAGCCGCTGTGCTCTCTACTAGTCTGTAAATGGATATTATCTAACGAGAGACGCAAACCATGTATACAAAGGATGCAAACGGTTCCACATTATTGCGTCAGAGATCTAGCCATCATCTGTGCAAGGTGTAATTAATTTACATGGCGAGGCACGACGTCGAGATTACAGATTAACTTCAAACTTTGCACACCTTTAATATGTCATTAAACAATATAACGTGCAACTAGAAAGGGGCGCTACTCCGACAGTTCCGAGAAAATCGCAAGATCGGTTTTACGCGTCTGTTATGTAACCGACGTATCTGTGCGTAGGTGCCAAATGTTATAGAGTTCATGGTGGTCAAGTGGTTAGCGTTCGAGCTTCGTAAGACTTCAAGCTGGAGAGACAGATGTAGACCCCATTTGACAGTTAACCTGTGTAGCAGCGAGACGTTGGTAATGTAGCAAGAACGAATAGTGTATCAGGTGACGTTTCGACTCTTACACAAACTTAATTTTTAATCTATATTTTTTCATACTGGTCACGTTTTTTTTTATTTGCATGACATTTTAGAGGTAATATAATTTTAAAAAACTACCTGTATTTGCACGAAGTTTTAATGAATTTCATGTCATTTGACCGATTACTCCTTATAACTGAATTTAATTACTACACCAAACATATTCATAACTATCGACAAGTAAATGAAGAAAAGGATAGAGTTTTCCCGAAAATGTACGCCTGTCGTGACTTGCTAAATCCCTTATACATGTAGTCTGGTAAAGTACCCGTAACCTGCACAGCGGTGAGAGGCTGATAATGTAGCCAGAACGAATAGTGTAGGTGCAAATTTTTTTTTAATATCACAGAATTTACACTTTTAGTACAAAATTGAAAGTTTGAGTGGGAGCCGAACGGTCACCTCGTACTCGTTCGTCTTATGAAGCTCAAACGCTAACCACTTGACTCTAATGTTCGGCACCTACGCACGGATACATCAGTTACATAATAGACGTGTAAAACTTCTCATGCGATTTTCTCGGAATTCCCAGAGTGGTGTAGCTTACTACTTGCACATTTTGCTGTCTTAATGGCATACTACAGGTGTGCAAGTTTGAAGTAAATCAGTGATCCCAACGTCGTCGCCTCCCCTTGTTAGACCTGTATCCAAGAGATTTATTTAACATTGATGTTTCAGCACTTGCTGTAGATAATTGAAGATTGGGCTATTACTTTTCGAAATTAAGTGGTAGAAACTTTGGTAAATCTTTTGAAACATGTAAGCAGGAGATCCCGGGTTCGAGTCCCGGTCGGGGCACACATTTTCAGCTGTCCACATCGAGGTATATCAACAACACCTGTCAGCAGCTAAGGTTTTCAGTTAGTCATCATTTATTCAAGGGAAAAGCTGCACGGTCATCAACAGTAACTGTTCTTTCGAGAACAAAGTTACTGTCTTCGTATATATAGTTAAAGGCTGCCCAGCCATTGACCTTCGTCTGTGTGAATGCGCACAGGTTGCCCAAATTCTTACGGGAACCGCCAAAGCGTGCGCGAGTAATGAGTAGTTGGGCAAATGTCTATAAGGTGCAATACATATGTAGAATTGCGGCCAGTTGGGAATGTGAGTCTCACAGGAAGCGTGCAAGGGATAAGTCCATGCAGTCGCGCTATTCACCTGTGTCCTCGGTGGCTCAGCTGGATAGAGCGTCTGCCATGTAAGCAGGAGATCCCGGGTTCGAGTCCAGGTCGGGGCACACATTTTCAGCTGTCCACATCGAGGTATATCAACAACACCTGTCAGCAGCTAAGGTTTTCAGTTAGTCATCATTTATTCAAGGGAAAAGCTGCACGGTCATCAACAGTAACTGTTCTTTCGAGAACAAAGTTACTGTCTTCGTATATATAGTTAAAGGCTGCCCAGCCATTGACCTTCGTCTGTGCGAATGCGCACAGGTTGCCCAGATTCTTACGGGAACCGCCAAAGCGTGCGCGAGTAATGAGTAGTTGGGCAAATGTCTATAAGGTACAATACATATGTAGAATTGTGGACAGTTGGGAATGTGAGTCTCACAGGAAGCGTACAAGGGATAAGTCCATGCAGTCGCGCTATTCACCTGTGTCCTCGGTGGCTCAGATGGATAGAGCGTCTGCCATGTAAGCAGGAGATCCCGGGTTCGAATCCCGGTCGGGGCACACATTGTCAGCTGTCCACATCGAGGTATATCAACAACACCTGTCAGCAGCCGAGGTTTTCAGTTAGTCATCATTTATTCCAGGGAAAAGCTGCACGGTCATCAACAGTAACTGTTCTTTCGAGAACAAAGTTACTGTCTTCGTATATATATTTTGAAACATCGTTCCGATGTTGATTTTTTTCTCTAAATATCTGTTATGATACTTGTGTCTTCCGTAAACATCGTTGGAACGATCAATCATAACCATGGATGTGGACAGGGGGAGTCACAAACGTGAAGTTTAAGTAATTCATTACCGATTGCTCCCCAGCCTTCACC
The DNA here is from genome assembly GCF_023898315.1 of Schistocerca nitens. Lineage (NCBI taxonomy): Eukaryota > Metazoa > Arthropoda > Insecta > Orthoptera > Acrididae > Schistocerca > Schistocerca nitens. The sequence goes on from NC_064618.1 coordinate 782,867,367, forward strand.
CTCTTCACCGTTTATTGTCCCCGGGTAACATACAGCGTGTGGTGAGCGAAGCTTGTCGGACTGGACTCACCTCTTCCTGGCACCAGCCTCGTCACTGTCGTCGAGGTCCCTGGAGTCGGAGAGGTCCTCGGCGCTCTCTGTCGACCTGTGGAGAGATGGACAGCCGTTACTCAGCGATCCACTTCGTGAGTCGCAGCGCTCCTCTTTTCAGTTCCACCTTTCTGCTTTCCCTTCTTTGCTTACAAGGGAACCTCCCCATCGCACCCCCCTCAGATTTAGTTATAAGTTGGCACAGTGGATAGGCCTTGAAAAACTGAACACACATCAATCGAGAAAACAGGGAGTTGTGTGGAACTATAAGAAAATGAGCAAAATATATAAACTGAGTAGTCCATGCGGAAGATAGGCAACATCAAGGATAATATAACCTCTGGAGCGTCGTGGTCCCGTGGTTAGTGTGAACAGCTGCGGAACGAGAGGTCCTTGGTTCAAGTCTTCCTTTCAGTGAAAAGTTTAATTTTTGATTTTCAGTTTATGTGACAAACTATTATGTTTTCATCAGTTTTTTGGGAGTGATTATCACATCCACAAGAAAACCTAAATCGGGCAAGGTAGAAGAATCTTTTTACCCTCTCGCCAAGAGTACAAGTTAGGTTGGTCGACAACAAATTCCTGTCATGTGACGCACATGCCGTCACCAGTGTCGTATAGAATATATCAGACGTGTTTTTCTGTGGAGGAATCGGTTGACCTATGACCTTGCGATCAAATGTTTTCGGTCCCCATTGGAGAGGCACGTCCTTTCGTCTACTAATCGCACGGTTTTGCGGTGCGGTCGCATAACACAGACACTAAACTTATCACAGTGAACAGTGACGTCAACGAACGAATGGAAAGATCATAACTTCGCGAAAATAAAGAAAGTAAAATTTTCACTCGAGGGAAGACTTGAACCAAGGACCTCTTGTTCCGTAGCTGCTCACGCTAACCACGGCGACAGTGCGCTGACACTGTCCTCGATGTTGCACATGTTGCACATGTTGCACATGGACTACTCAGTTTGTATATTTTGCTTTTTTTTTTCATAGTTCCACATAACTTCTTCCTGTTTTCTCGATTGATCTTTGTTCAGTTTTTCAAGGCCTATCCACTGTGCCAACCTATAACTAAATCTGAGGCGGGTGCGATGGGGAGGTTCCCTTGTTAGAACTGGACTGGACTCACCTCTTCCTGGCACCATCTTCGTCACTGTCGTCGAGGTCCCTGGAGTCGGAGAGGTCCTCGGCGCTCTCTGCCGACCTGTGGAGAGATGGACAGCCGTTACACAGCGTTCCACTTCCTGAGTCGCAGCGCTCCTCTTTTCAGTTTTCGTGATACGAAACAAATGTCAAGAACTCTTCTTTCAAATACTCTTTTACAAAGGAAGAACTACTACCCTGTAATTCTTCATGCTTTCCCGGCGATCTGTTGACATCTTGGATATTCGGGAATCGAGCCGGATGTTCGCGTCGTTCTCGCACGATATTTCAACAGCGTGCCTCGCTGTCTTCGTCAGGTGCTACCTGAGACTGGTCCTTGGGTCGGTCGAGTCCAGTATTTATGCCTGGGAGGAGCTGGGAGTTCCCTAATCGGTCCGCGCCGAGTGTTCCATCTGTGGTCCGCGGCCGCCAGACTCGGCTTCAACGGACCCCTCCAGTCACGGATGTTACGACTGCCGTCGGTGCCCGTTTTGGCCGTCCTCAACGGTTGTGGTTGTCATCTGCTCCCAGGCATAAATACTGGACTCGATCGACCCAAGGACCAGTCTCAGGTAACACCTGAAGAAGACAGCGAGGCACGCTGTTGAAATATCGTGCGAGAACGACGCGAACATCCGGCTGGATTCCCGAATATCCAAGATGTCAACTACTACCCTAGTTGAAACAGCGCGCCGAAGTCGATTGATGAAGACTGACAATGGTCAGTGCTGTAGAAGTATAGTACATATTCTGGGTTCAGACATAATGAGTATCTCGAATACATTTATATCCCTCATTCAAATAAATAGTCATGCGAAACCCAACCCGCATTTCTCTCAAATGATATCCTGAAAGCGACGCATCAAGCTAATCAGGTGGCTGCACTATGTATCGACTACCAAAAAGCATTTGGCTCAGTACCATGCGATCGTCTGTTAAGAAAAGGCAGCATCGCATGAAGAATCAAACAAAATTCGTGGCTGCTTTGGGATTTCTTGGTAGGGAAGACGCAAAATTTATCTTGGATGGGGATTTATCGAAAGAAGTAGAAGATACGGAACTACTTTAACTAGCGCACGACAGCAAAGATGGGTGATAAGAATTTTATTGGCAGTGACTTCGAAAAACAGCGCTCCAGGGCCGGATGGATAAGAAATTGTGCCAAATGTTTCGACAAAAACAGTCGTCACACCCTACTGAATGAATGGTAGGGGAGGTGATAGTCAACACGAACGTCCCACCCAACTAAAGGCATGCCGCAGGGGAAATTGTCTGCACTCTTCTATTCACGTTCCATACTAACAACTCCACAGACAATACTAATGATTTTTGCAAATGATGCACTTATATGTAATGGAGTAGAGTAGTCACTGAAAAAATCTGCACAAATTTTCACAGATGCATCTATCTCTGCATGACTAAACATAACTTATAAATATTATATTTTTGACAAAAAATATATATAGGGCGCAACGGATGGAAGTGCAGATATTTTTATATGTGGTACCTTGCTATGTACACACACGAGTGAGTTGGTAGTTTTTTCTCTGTGTTGAACAGTCTTCCCACAAACACACTACATAATTTACTACCCGATGTTTTCCGTATGGTCGTAGCTGCACCACTAAGTAGACCACACCTGGCAGCATAGACTAACTGTTTTGCGTGGAAGCAGCCACACTTCAGCATCTGACCTGCTGCCCAGGGGTAAATTAGCGTTAAGGGTTTGCTCTGGCCACATGTACTTGGAGGTACTAAGCAACCTAAAAACATACGGCTAGTAATAGCTATAATTATTAGTCTGTAAATGACGTAAGTACTGGTGTAATATTGTTCCGTACACCATCCTCAAACAGAAATATCTGCACTTATATCCACTATATCCTGTGTAATGTACGTAAAAAGAATGTGTGTCTGTGTGTGTGTGTGTGTGTGTGTGTGTGTGTGTGTGTGTGTGTGTGCGTGTGTGATTTTTTTTTTTTTTTGGGAGAGAGAGAGAGAGAGAGAGAGAGAGAGAGAGAGAGAGCTGTTAACAAAAATTTGTGCTGGAAAAAGGTTTCTGACTGAAAACAAGCCCACAGTAAAGAATAAATTGAACAACAGCTTAAGATTTCACATAATGTCCTTTCTAAAATTTATAAAATCTGTGGAAGACAATGAGCAACAAATTTATAAACGTTCAAATCATCCGACAATGTCCAAAGTGGGGGTGGAATCCACGATCTTCCCTTTATGTGGCCTTATTAAAGTAGGAGTAATAAAGCTTGTGAACTATTAACTTATCGTGAGAGATGTTTGAGGAAACCGTCAATTGTCGGAGCTCAGCTGAAATAAGCTGATGCACTGAATTATTTCAGACGCGCAGTTTCATACGATGACCCCTGTGAATGAGCTCAGCAAAGGACTGTCGACTCGCTGGATGTGCCGCAGGCCTACTCACCAACTCCTCTTCCTCCTGTCGTTGTCGTCATCGTCGCCGGGTTTCACGGGAGCCGCCTCCGTGTAAACACAAAAAAGGTCATGTGCTACATTATTAGAGGCCTCGCTCTCCCAACAGTTACGCAGCATTAAGACACTGCAGTGAAGTACAGTGGAAATACTGCTTCACTGCAGTGGTACGGATAACATGTTCTGTAGTAATTTACACTACTGACCATTAAAATTGCTACACCAAGAAGAAATGCAGATGATAAACGGGTATTCATTGGACAAATATATTATACTAGAACTGACATGTGATTACATTTCCCCGCAATTTGGGTACATGGATACTCAGAAATCAGTACCCAGAACAACCACCTCAGGCCTTGATACGCCTGGGCATTGAGTCAAACAGAGCTTGGATGGCGCGTACAGGTACAGCTGCCCATGCAGCTTCAACACGATACCTCAGTTCATCAAGAGTAGTGACTGGCGTATTGTGAAGAGCCAGTTGCTCGGCCACCATTGACCAGACGTTTTCAATTGGTGAGAGATCTGGAGAATGTGCTGGCCAGGGCAGCAGGCGAACATTTTCTCTGTCCAGAAAGGCCCGTACAGGACCTGCAACATGCGGTCGTGCATTATCCTGCTGAAATGTAGGGTCTCGCAGGGATCGAATGAAGGGTAGAGCTACGGGTCGTAACACATCTGAAATGTAACGTCCCTGTTCAAAGGGCTGTCAATGCGAACAAGAGGTGGGCGAGACGTGTAACCACTGGCGCCCCATACCATCATGCCGGGTGATACGCCAGTATGGCGATGACGAATACACGCTTCCAATGTGCGTTTACCACGATGTGGCCAAACACGGATGCGACCATCATGATGCTGTAAACAGAACCTGGATTCATCCGAAAAAATGACGTTTTGCCATTCGTGCACCCGGGTTCGTCGTTGAGTACACCATTGCAGGCGCTCCTGTCTGTGATGTAGCGTCAAGGGTAACCGCAGGCATGGTCTCCGAGCTGATAGTCCATGCTGCTGCAAACGTCGTCGAACTCTTCGTGCTGATGGTTGTTGTCTTGCAAACGTCCCCATCTGTTGACTCAGGGATCGAGACGTGGCTGCACGATCCGTTACAGCCATGCGGTTAAGATGCCTGTCATCTCAACTGCTAGTGATACGAGGCCGTTGGGATCCAGCATGGCGTTCCCTATTATCCTCCTGAACCCACCGATTCCATATTCTGCTAACAGTCATTGGATCTCGACCAATGCGAGCAGCAATGTCGCGATTCGATAAACCGCAATCGCGATAGGCTACAATCCGCCCTTTATCAAAGTCGGAAACGTGAAGGTACGCATTTCTCCTCCTTACACGAGGCATCACAACAACGTTTCACCAGGCAACGCCGGTCAACTGATGTTTGTGTATGAGAAATCGGTTGGAAACTTTCCTCATGTCAGCACGTTGTAGGTGTCGCCACCGGCGCGAACCTTATGTGAATGCTTTGAAAAGCTAATCATTTGCATATCACAGCATCTTCTTCCTGTCGATTAAATTTCGCGTCTATAGCACGTCATCTTCTTGGTGTAGCAATTTTAATGGCCAGTAGTGTAGTATGAGTAACCTTCGTGGTAAGAACTCCACCACATTTACCTGTAGAACATGTCGAAAACCTTTATCAAGATTCGCTTTCCTTATTCACTGCTGGCCATTGAAATTTCAACATTATAAAAGTGACGCGTAACAAATGTCAAATTGGCCTAAAGTGTACTACATTCTTGGATATGCAGATAATTAGCTTTCCAGTGTAACCGCAAAAACGCTACCTACATTCCGCACGGAAAGATTGCACAGAGGGTTCATAAATGGTACTGAATGCTGGTTCACTGTGACCGATACAAGAATAAAGATCTGCTTAAGGAACCCAAATGGCGGGATGAACGCTATTGAGAAAATTTAGAGAGCCGAAATTTGAACCTGACTGCAGAACGGTCCTAGTGGCGCCAAAGTACATTTCGTGGAAGGACCACGAACATAAAACAAGGGACATTATGACTCGTACGCAGGCATGTAGACAGCTGTTTTTCCCTCGTTCTATTTGCGAGTGGAACAGGAAGGGAAATGACTAGTAGTGGTACAATGTACCTTTCACCACGCACAGTGTCTTGGTTTACGGAGTATTTATGTAGGTGTAGCTTAGATTGCGTCCAGTCACAGAAATTTACTTTCTCTCACATTTCCGATATTTAACTTTTGGCTTCGGTGACTGGGTGTCAGGCTCTAAATTTCAAACCTCTGGGGTTCGGTCCCCAGTCAGTTCTACCTTTTCCTCTCACCTGTCACTTGTTTCACTTGTGGCAACGATTTGTTAGTGTGAAAAATGCACAACTGTGTCAAGATTCGGTGTTCACGCTAAAATGTGGGTCCGACCGTAAGGGCTGAGTAAGTTAGTTCGAAGTTCGGAGCCGGCCGCTGTGGCCGAGCGGTTCTAGGCGATTCAATCTGGAACCGCACTACCGCTACGGTCGCAGGTTCGAATCCTGCCTCGGGTGTGGATGTGTGTGATGTCCTTAGGTTAGTTAGGTTTAAGTAGTTCTAAGTTCTAGGGGACTGATGATCCCAGATGTTAAGTCCAATAGTGCTCAGAGCCATTTGAACCATTTTTCGAAGTTCGGACCATGCCCAGAAAAGCACTGCGTTTTTCAAACTACTCATCGGGTCTGCCGAGCGACTGATCCACTGCAAGCACGTCCGCCTTCTTTGACTCTGACTGCGCCTTGCCATGGTGCATGTGGGCAAGGATTTTATGCCCCAAATATATTTGTTTGTGAGTTGGCAAAGCGGTATACATACACTTCTTGCTTTTGGTTGAGGAACGAAAAAGTGTTCAGATCGACTCATTTAGAGCTAATCAAAGAAACGGACTGATTGATGGGTTGTCCAGTCTGAAACAGTCATTGCGATTAATTAAACCCTTGTCCAAACGAATACCTACGCTTTCTTCTCTTTCACAACCGAATCGGACTATAAGAGCTTCGTACATGTCGACGTTCCACGCATCTCATGAATAACTTGCTTAGCCCACTCTTGCAGGGTATCCAGCAACCTTCAAACTTCTGATCCAATTGTCCTTTACGATACCAAGAAACGTCGCCGGATTCGATGGGGCAAAAAAAAATTGCTATCTTTGAGAAAGGACTTCTTACCTCCGGTACAAAAGCCAAGGATTTGAAGCTGTGTGTTTAATCTATCTCATTTTGTAGATATATTTCACGTTTTATTGTGAATTTGTTGTGGAAAATTTCCATTTTCGTCAAAACCTCTAGGTGTATAATTTCTTTCAGCAGACTGTCCTCGTAGCAATACTGTCCTATAAACCAGTACTAAACAAGCCAATGGGCGGGAAAGGAAATCGAGAGTGCGAGGCGTCGGTGGAGCATCACAGTCAACACATTCAGTTGCGAACGAACTAGATTGTCGCAGCCGTTGTTGTAGTCGGACGAAAATCGTAAGTGGTGTCATAATTACAACAAGGAGTGACGACGGTACCATCTTAGTTTGTGTGTGTAGCGTGAAACAAACGATTTAAAACTTATCCTTCCATCAAACTTAGTTTATAACCAAACGGTACGTTTTCGGACATGAGCTATTCATCGAAACTTTTTCTGAAGTCACACCTACAACCATTAGAAGCCCGTAATACGAACTGTGAAACACTTTCGTACGATATAAGGTCGTATTAGTCGGCTTGAGGAGTACTGCGTATCTCGTAGTGTCATTATTAACTTCCCGCGCACCAAGACAGCCAAAAATGCGGCTGGGTTACCGTTAACACATCGTCTTGATGAAGGCAACTTGTAGCAGTAGCAGCGACGTTGGTCAATATAACACCGTGGCATCGCCATCCTATACATTTAAAGATTTACTTACTGGCGGAGGCAGTGAAAACCTATGAACAAACTGGCGCACCATATTTTTTATTTGATGAGTATCTTACAATACAGTTTCAAAATATTTCGCAAGAAAAGACAACACCGATGCATTGGTAACCATATATGAAAAGAACAGGAGCACAAATACTCGTAGAGATGGTAATTCGCAGAACAGTCAATGATAAGTGATAGTTGATAATGGAATAAAACACTTAATAATACGCGAAACTATAGTAAAAATTCATAAATGTTCCATTACGGTTTACATCAACAAGTATCCTTTAGCCTGTGCTTTCTGCTTTCGTAAGCACTGGGTGGAAAAAATTATACCAATAATAAACGGCACAGACACAATAAGCAATTGGTTTACCTGTTTCTGGATTTGAAATTGAGTTCTAATATTATCTTTACACCATATGTCTATGGCTTCCCCGGACGTCTTCGTCGGATTTCAAGCGCAGAGTTCGTTCAACCGAACCGAACGATACACGCTGGCGCCACGAAATCTACACTCGACACGTGAGGGAGACAACTAGGGAAAGTGCAAAAGCTTGGAAAGCATTAATTCCGCCGAGAAATCTTGAAGGAACACACAATAAGCAGTTATTCATTCCCGTTCAGTCTATGAGCTGGTGCGGAAGAAATTTTAAGATACGATCCAATAAATAGCACCATCCAATACGTGCTTAACAGTGATTTACAGAGAACAGATTAAGAAGCAGATGCAGGGCGGCTTTCAGCCACTCACCTCTTTCTCCTGTCATCGTCATCATCACCATCGTCGCCCGCTGCTCTCCTGCAAAAAAAGCAACAATAGATTGAGGCTGAGGAGGAAGGAGACGCACTACTTATTCCCTATCTGACATTACATTTTCTGCTACCGAAAAAAAACAAAAAATGATAATGTTAACGGCAGACGTAAGGATAGACGTATCCGTGTGTGGGTGTGAGTGGGGTGGGGTGGGGGATTGGGGCTATGGGCTCTAAAGAGAACGATCGTTGTCAGGTTGCATTCGTTATCGACGTATGGGTCCAGCACCTGCGGTGAGAATACCAGATACCTCTGGGTACAGAACACGACTAACTCTACCTTGCTTAGCCCACAGCCAGCAGCCGCTACACTTCTAACGTGTTAAAGCCATTGGCTAAGTCCTACGTTTGATGTCTCTGATAAGTTATCTTACAGCAAGATAACGCAAGATCGCTTATTACCTATGCTGCCCTGACTTACTTCGATACAATGGCTTTTGATTCCTGGTCTACCCAAGAGGTACTCCCGATCACTCACTCACTGAAAACATCTTCTGGTAAATTTCCGAGAGAACCGAGGGAGGTGACGCAGTGGTTAGCACACTGGATTCGCATGAGAGAGGATGACGGTTCAAATCCACGTCCGTCCATCCACACTTAGGTTTTCCGTTATTTCCCTAAATCGCTCAAGGAAAATGCCGGTATGGTTTCTTTCAAAGGGCACGGCCTATTTCTCCCCATCCTTGAAACAACTCAGCTCGTGCTCCGTCTCTAATGATCTCACTGTCAACGGGACGTTAATCCTTGATCTTCCTAGTTTTGTTTCCGAGAGACTGGATCACCACCGCTCTGGAGCTACTGCGGTGATGAAATCTGGCATGGCGTCATGAAACGATGTAGATATGAATAATGTATCCTTCCTACATCACTGTACACACTGCAACATTTGCTATTCTTCCTGGTCTTCCAGTTTCAATGTCAAGTAGTGTATAACTATATCAGGAAGAGAATTCTCACTTGGCTTACATCGTACAATATTGTGCATCTGCACGTTGACCGATACAAGTGTTGCGGAGCTGACTCAGAAATTCGAGATAACGGTCTGTTTCAGGAACAATATTGAGAAAATTTAGAGAACAGGCATTTAAAGCTGACTGCAGAACGATCCTACTGTCGCCAACATATATTTCGCGCAAGGTCCACGGACGTAAGATAAGAGAAATTAGGGCGCATAGACAGTTATATTTCCATCGTTCTGTCTGCGAGTGGAACAGGAAGGGGAATAACTTGTAGTGGCGAACGTACTGTCCTCCACCGCGCACCGCAAGGTGGATTGAGTAGTATGTATGTAGATGCAGATGCATATTAGATTTGCGTTCAGTCATAGAAAATTTCTTTCTCTTAGGTTTCCAATATTAAACTTCTAGCCTCTGTGGCTGGGTGTCAGACAATAAATCTGAAGGTCTGGGGTTCGGTTCTAGAGAGATTTATGTTTTAGGTCACAAAGCAGTGTATATGCACTTCCTGCAGCTGGCTGAGGAACGGGAAAAGGTTGTCAGATTCGCCAGACTGATTCTTTGAGAGCTAATCGGCACTGGTGATCAGCATTGCGTATCGAGCGTACGAAAAGGACGGTAGGACAAATACTCTCAAAGATTAAGTTTGGAAGGTGGAAATAAAGCTGTGAGGACACTTCATGAGTCGTGCTTGAGTAGTTCAGTAGGCGCTGCCACTGTAGCTCAGCGTGTTCGGTCATAGGGCTTGCTGGTCTCTGTAACAAAAGAGGTGTGGGAAGGAATCAACTATGAATTGAACATGTGTCATCTGATCTCCGCCCATACCAAATGTAACGAACAAAAGTGAACAAACTGAAAGGGAGGATAAAAGTCGGTAGAGTACTGGTCGGCAAAGGCAAAAGTCTCGAGTTCGAGTAACTGTCCGGCACACCGTTTTAATCTGCCAGCAGTTTCACTCATAAGGATGAGCATTTGCAAAACAATCAAAGATAAGTGATAGTTGATTCTTAAATAAAATGCATAATATTAAACGACCCATCGTAACAATGCGTAAACGCGTCATTCGTGTCGATATCAACGAATATCCTTTAGCGTGTACTTTCACTTTAGCAGGCAGTGTGTAAATAATATTATACCAATAACAACTCGTACAGACACGGTAAGCAGAGGGTTAACATGTTTCTGCATTTGAAGTCGAGATCTTATTTTTATCTTTAGACGATTTGTCGACGGTTTCCCCAGTTCTCTTTGTCAGACGTCGATAGCAGAATTCGTCCAACCAGACTTTGAACGACACACCTACGAGCCACGAAATCTGCACTCGAAACCTGAGGAAGACAACTAGGAAAGGTGTCGAAGTATCGTTTAAACAGAAAAGTGATACCTCGGCTGTAAAAGCTTGTGAAGCATTAATTTCACGGAGAAATTGTGAAGGAGCACACAATAAACGGATATTCATTCCCGTCCAATCTGTGAGTTGGTATGGGAGGTATTTTAACACATGACACAATAAATAGCGCTAGCCACTATGTGCTTAACAGTGATTTGCAGAGAATAAATTAATGAGATACGTGACGGCTTTCAGCCACTCACCTCTTTCTCCTGTCATCGTCATCATCACCATCGTCGTCAGCTGCTCTCCTGCAAGTAAGCACACAATACTTTAGTTTGAGACTGAGGAAGAAGCTGATGCACTGCTTTTCCCTATCTGAGAGTATACTTTCTACTACCATAAAAAGAAAAATGAGACTGTTAACGGCAATATTTTCAACTTAAGTTTTTTTCTGGTCCTATAAGTGCTGAAATTGCCGTATTTAAATGTAATGTTAGCTTGATAGGGCGTCAATAAAGGATGATTTTCCTAAATGACAAACTGTAGAATGGGATTCATGAGAGGATACAGAGCAAGAAAGTAAATCTGTCCCTAAGGGAGGAACACCCATTTGAAGTTAAGGACAGCGCAGGTTTCAGTGACCGAAAACTCTCATGAGAGCACACCGGCAAGATGTTCTGTCTGTACGATAGTTAGCATTAGAAAATTGTAGCGAAATGCAGGAAGATCTGCAGCGGATAGGCACTTGGTGCAGGGAGTGGCAACTGTCCCTTAACATAGACAAATGTAATGTATTGCGAATAAATAGAAAGAAGGATCCTTTATTGTATGATTATATGATACCGGAACAAACACTGGTAGCAGTTACTTCTGTAAAATATCTGGGAGTATGCGTGCGGAACGATTTGAAGTGGAATGATCATATAAAATTAATTGTTGGTAAGGCGGGTACCAGGTTGAGATTCATTGGTTGGTTCAAATGTCTCTGAGCACTATGGGACGTAACATCTGTGGTCATCAGTCCCCTAGAACTTAGAACTACTTAAACCTAACTAACCTAAGGACAGCACACAACACCCAGTCATCACGAGGCAGAGAAAATCCCTGACCCCGCCGGGAATCGAACCCGGGAACCCGGGCGTGGGAAGCGAGAACGCTACCGCACGACCACGAGATGCGGGCAGATTCATTGGGAGAGTGCTTAGAAAATGTAGTCCATCAACAAAGGAGGTGGCTTACAAAACACTCGTTCGACCTATACTTGAGTATTGCTCATCAGTGTGGGATCCGTACCAGATCGGGTTGACGGAGGAGATAGAGAAGATCCAAAGAAGAGCGGCGCGTTTCGTCACAGGGTTATTTGGTAAGCGTGATAGCGTTACGGAGGTGTTTAATAAACTCAAGTGGCAGACTCTGCAAGAGAGGCGCTCTGCATCGCAGTGTAGCTTGCTCGCCAGGCTTCGAGAGGGTGCGTTTCTGGATGAGGTATCGAATATATTGCTTCCCCCTACTTATACCTCCCGAGGAGATCACGAATGTAAAATTAGAGAGATTAGAGCGTGCACTGAGGCTTTCAGACAGTCGTTCTTCCCGCGAACCATACGCGACTGGAACAGGAAAGGGAGGTAATGACAGTGGCACGTAAAGTGCCCTCCGCCACACACCGTTGGGTGGCTTGCGGAGTATAAATGTAGATGTAGATGTAGATGCAGTTTTAGCTTCGCAATCAACAGGGCAGTGAGCTGGGGCTCCATCGTGTAGTATCCACATTACGCTTCGCACAACCAAAGGCACTTCTTCCAGAAGTGAAAGCAGGATCATCAACAGGAAGTGCAGATATAAGTCGTCTGTGATGTTTTGTGGAAGAATGACTGCTTCCGCGAGGTGGTCACCGGTAATCCCCGCCTACGCATTGAGAGTGAACCGGTACTGATGTTTCTCTGCCATCACGGAGACTTTCCGTAGCTCAACGATGGTTGTTAATTATAGCGCCCCGTTTAAACCTGTTCTGTCACAAGGAGGGTACAGCACTGTGGTGGCATGTGCGACAAACCGGCGACAAAAGCGTTGCTGAGCAGGCATGTCGCGTAGGTAATGAGGCACGCACGCGTTGTTAAGTGATACGGATATTGTTCGTGGAGAATGTTCCACAAGTTCATCTGACGTACCCCGTGCTGGCGAGTCACTTGTCTGGTGCTGATTACGGGGTTATTGTCAAAGACCTTTTCTTTCCACCTTTACGGTGGGTTTACCTTCCTTGGAAATAGTTTCCGGCCACGGGTCCATTTAAAGTTTTTTGCTACTTATCCTCGAAGGCACAGTTTCCTGCAGTTGGACCGCATTTAGAAAAAATCAGTCTATATAAGCTGACTTCTGTCGGAGGTGCTGAATAAGTGATCTGTTGATTCATAACATTCTACAGACCGATTGATAGGATTTACCGCCAAAGTTGTTTCTGTGCTGCAGAAGACGATAATAGACCGAGACGAATACATAATAGAAAGTTGTGAATGGCATTATAGAACAAGTACAAGCAACATGGGTGTTTATAGCTAAAGAAATGTAGAGGTTTTTATCCAGCAGTGGTTTGTGGAAGTCAAAAGACTGCTGCCCCTCCTACTGTTGCTGCTGTTCTTGCTATCGATAATCTCTATGATGATGACTGTTTCCATTTTGAACTTTTTTTTTAACGAAGTGTCATTTATATACGTCTGAGTGTAATGTCCGTTAACGAAATACGTAAATACGGGATGCATTGATCAGCAGCCAAGTATCAGATGCACTTGAACGTAATGTTCGTTAATGGAATACGCAACTACCGGATGTATTAACCAGTAGAGTTGCTCTCTGCTCATAATCGTCGCACGGTCTGAGTGTACAGTACAGTCTCTGTACTCATAACATAGTGCAGTATTCTTTCTGTGCTGCTTTCACTTCCCCAGTGTGGCGCCATCAGATAACCTACAGAAAGCTACGAGACTGTGAAAGATCTTACCTCGTCTTCTTGTCCTCGTCGCTTTCTTTCGACTCGTCGCTTTCCTGTGTCTTGCCCGCGGTCCTGAAAGAAACATTTACTTCATTTAGACCACAAACGCCTGAAAGTATGCACATTTATTCCGTATTACAACAGAAACCTTTTTCAGTGCGTTGCGTAGAAAAAGGCAGATAGTTTGGTTGTATCAATGGATTTGTATGGCACACTCTGCGATCTGCAACTCAGTTGTATTTTCAGGAATATTAGTATTTGCGAGATGTTTGCAGTTTCTGCTGCAGTAGAGCTTACGTCAGCACTTAGCTTATGCTGGTATACCGTAACTGAAAAATGTGAACATAATTTCCAGAAGCTCACAAATTAAACTTCACCGATGAGCATTCGGAGAATTTTCCTTCGGTGCTGAGAAAAACAGGTCACATATGAAGTTTCCTCGCCAGAAGAATAGCTCTACTTCAAATGAACAGCGTGCATGCGAGTGATACAAATTGCGCTATTGCAGATACGTACATTACAACTTATACACGCAAGGTAACAGAATAGCAATACGTTTCTTATATGACAATGTTTCTCAGTGTATAAAATAAGTGAGAAATATGTTTTCAGCTACAGCGTTTACCGCTCACGTTATTATAGTGATTCGCAATTAGAATGATATTTGTGAGACGCAAAAGTGTGCAGAAGTGGAAAGAAGAGCATAGAAAAACAGGATACTTTCACGACAGTACAGTCAAGAGTAAAGACAGAGTCTGCGTCAACGAGAGCTGCAATGAGATGTTTGATATCCTGGGAAAAATGAAGACAGTTAGTTACATGCATGTTCCACGGATCATAGCTGTGACGGGAAGAGAATTTTCGGGTCTTGCTCTAAACTGGCAAAGTGTGCAACTCGTTCGCGATCTCTCCTAGAGTGAAGACAGGTCTAGTGAGTCTTTTTATAGATGTACCAAGACACGAAATTATACTTGATCATTTTAGCGCAAGGGCTTTTAGTTTCACGTGAGGAAGAATGGAAGATACTGCCGTTTCGGGCTCACTCAGCGGCGGTATCTCTAGAAACAGAAAGCAGACTAGTATTAGGTAAGCACAGAGAAAGAAATCGACCGCGTCCTTCTTTAGGGAACTATCTCAGCATTTGTCTCAAGCGACTTAGGGCAAGCACGGGAAATCTAAACCTGACTTTTCGGACAGAGACATGAACCGCCATCCTCTCAAATGCAAGTGTCTTTCAACTGACGTCACTACGTTCCGTTGTTCTACGAAGGCGGATTGTGACTCTAGAGGTCCAGTACGTACTGAATTAGGTCAAGCTCTGTCATTGCTCGGTGACAGTTTGTGTCAGATCATGGAGCTAAATGGCTCTGAGCACTATGGGACTCAACTTCTGAGGTCATTAGTCCCCTAGAACTTAGAACTAGTTAAACCTAACTAACCTAAGGACATCACAAACATCCATGCCCGAGGCAGGATTCGAACCTGCGACCGTAGCGGTCTTGCGGTTCCAGACTGCAGCGCCTTTAACCGCACGGTCACTTCGGCCGGCATCATGGAGCTAACAACTGATAGAAAAAAATAATAAGTGCTACTCGATGAAACGGACATGATCCAGCTTATTAAAGTGAATACTGAACATGACTATACCACAGCCTTTTTGCCGCTAATAACAATAGCCCACTTATTGTTACAATTTTATTTATTCACACGTTTCGAGCGTAGCCCCTCATCAGAACAGATAAAAAGAACTTAATAGAAAGAGTAGTGTCAAATGATTTCTATCTTAACATTGGTATTCAGTTACGATAGAAATTTTTTTTACGTGGTACTTTGTATTAAGTTCTTTTACCTGATATTCTGATTATGGGCGTTCCCCGAAATGCGCGAATAAAAAAGTTTTAACCGAAAGTGGTCTGTCGTCAGAGACCAAAAAGCGGTGAAAAAGGCGTTTACAGTATTCACTAAATAATCGCAGGCACATTCTGCGACTTTATGTCCCAATCGAATGACAGTAAATTTTTTTTTATTTTCGATGAAATTAATGTTTGATTTTCGAATGACCCTTCTGTGGTGTCACCGCCAGACACCACACTTGCTAGGTGGTAGTTTAAAGCGGCCGCGGTCCATTAGTACATGTCGGACCCGCGTGTCGCCACTGTCAGGATCGCAGACCGAGCGCCACCACAAGGCAGGTCTTGAGAGACGTACCAGCACTCGCCCCAGTTGTACGACGACATTGCTAGCGATTACACGTACGAAGCCTTTCTCTCATTTGCCGAGAGACAGAATAGCCTTCAGCTAAGTCCATGGCTACGACCTAGCAAGGCGCCATTAACCATATCTGGAGAGAGTCTCACTTGTATTATCAAGAGAAATGTACCATAATTAATTAAAGTTAAGTATACGAGAAGCTCCGTTCTTTTCTTTGTAGCATTCATAAAGTATCCTGTTTCAGACTTAACGCAAGACGGCGTGAGTTGACGCGTGCCCTTTCGGCTACTTCTCAGTGTGGCGTAGCTAGCTTGTTACGCCACAACACCTTCGATCACCATATCGTTGTACTATTACCCACAAAACTTTTTCTTTTTGCTGAGGTTGCCTAGAAAGTTACAGAGAGCCAGTTCGAGTTGTAGCAGAGAAAGTTACATGTATAGTGTGTTAGAATTAGCGGTTTGATCTTGGATTTATCAGAGGGCGATCGGATTGCTACTGCGCAGGGACTTTATTTAACCTTATCTCGTGGATTAAAGCAAGGCTAGCGGCGTTTATTAATAACCGTGTTCACAAATACGGCAACGCAGTGTGTTGATCCGCGTGCGCCGATTAACTGTTTTTCCACGAAGAGCGCGGTCAGTGACGCCGCATAGCAGGAACGCATGCTTCGCAAACGTGTAAGACGTGCGGGCCCAAGTAAAGATGTGCTTTCACGACGTTGCATTGATAATAGGGCGAGAAGTGGATGATTTCAATTTTAGTAGAAGTCATAGTGAGGTGGAGAGTAACAGGAAACAAGTAGCAAGAATTTTGACTGATACAAGTTATGTAAATTGAGAGAGTGAGCGCATACTTACTGTGGCGGTGCCGCTGCGGTCAGGACTGGGCCACTCTCCTCCGCCGGCCTGCAACACGACACGAGGGGTTGTCACATGATAGGCCGACAGTGCACGTAAACAAAGCAGTCAATACAATTCTGTATCACAAGCACAAATAAGATGGAATAGTTTGTGAATAAAATCGTTTCGAAAGCTATTAAAATTTTCTTCATTTATTACGTCGTTTCGGCTACTAGCATCATCAGGTACCTGAAACTACGATTTGAGGACCATAAAGAGAGACAGGGAACTGGCTTTCGGCTTCTCAGGCATCTTCGGGTAACACCTGACTGTCGGAAACGCAGATAAAGATAAAGTGCGACTTTAACATATATTACTTGTAGAAAAGATACAAAAATGACAGAGTGTTTACATAGGAAAGCATTACAATAATTACATTAACTAAAAATGATTTTCGTGCAGATACATTTAACAAATGATGAGGAATAATATTAATTCACAGTTGGAATACAGTATTGTAACGAAACTTTAATTTAACGGAGGGGAAATGGAAACTGAGTCTGACCAATTAATACTAGGCTGACTTTCTCTGTCTTGTTTTGTTGATTTCCTGTATTTCCAGCAGATCACCTTTCTACTTTCCTTGACATAATGTAAAACTTCACATTCTATATCATATGAATGGTTTCTGATAAAAGATGATAACCAAAGGTCAGAGCTGTGGTAATTAGGCTGCGGGTAATTAGGCTACGCGAACGTGAGAGAAGCTGGCTATGAAGAAAGACCTTTGCT
Source organism: Schistocerca nitens (assembly GCF_023898315.1). Lineage (NCBI taxonomy): Eukaryota > Metazoa > Arthropoda > Insecta > Orthoptera > Acrididae > Schistocerca > Schistocerca nitens. Next base: position 782,884,894 of record NC_064618.1, read on the forward strand.
CATCATCTTTTACCAGAAAACCAGTCATATGACACACAAACCATTTTGTCAAGAACAGCAGAAAGATAACCCTACTGAAAGTACTGGAAATCAATGAACACATGACACAGAATGCCAGCCTGGTATTAAATGATCATCAAATATTACATTCAAATTGTAAATGAATCTTATTTCTCATCATTTGTTAAATGTATCTCCAGCGAAACATTGTTTACCCCCTTTTTAGTTGATGTAATTATTGTAATAGTTTGCCGAGCGTTTAGAGGCGTGCAGTCACTGATTGCGCGGCCCCTCCTACCGGAGGTTCGAGTCCTCTCTCGGGCATGGGTGTGTATGTTGTTCTTAGCATAAATTAGTTTAAGTAGTGTCTAAGTCTAGGGACCGATGGCCTCAGCAGTTTGGTCCCTTAGGAATTCACACGCATTTGAACATTTTGTAATACTTTCCTATATAAACACTCTGATATTTTTGTATCTTTTGTAAAAATAATATCTGTGTAAGTCTCACTGTGTTTGCCACATTCAGTTGTCACCTGAAGATGCCTGAGAAGACAAAAGCCGGCTCGTGACCGGATGAATATAATTTTGCAGAACACTACGAAGTGTTTTTCTTTTCAATATTAATCATAACCACTCCCACTAGACTGTCATGTTTCTAGGTGAGCCATTGTACTGTCTCGATTGGCTATTATCTATAAAATATGTGTGTACTCTTCCATAACTATTACATCTGCAGGCAACAAATCTTACGATGACTCATAACTTGCTTCTGTTTTATATGCCTAGCTTCTCTCTTGCGTCATCGTATGACGGAAAGTGAGCAGAACATAGACTGACCTTGTTTCCTCGGCGGGAGCAGCTGTCGCCAGTAAGCAAAACGCCGCGACGCCGATCGCCACCTGTGGACAAATACACACGTGGTGCGATGAAACTGCTTACTCTGTATATGGTGTGTCAATTGCTGGCGAACAATTCTGACTGTGTGCTTATGGGGCCACGTAGGGGTATTTGTCCTGACATTCGTCGACGGTTCCCAAGTAATAGAGGAACCGAGTACGCCTCAAACACCATCATCAAGGTGCCTAGGTCGATTCCCGGCCGGGGCGTACATTTCCATCACTCGGGGACTGGTGGTCTGTTTTCCTTATATTCCTATCCCATGTAAGTGACACCAAAATCGCCTGCATGGCGTTATATGAGAAAGCTAAGCCAATGTAACTCCGTACCAGAGTACCGTTTGACCTTAATGAATATTCCGAATGTCAAAACACACTGTCGTATCGTCTTTCCAATATTGAGACGGCAGTATTGGCACGTAGCGACAGCCAATACAAATGATAAATAAATGTATAAAAATTGAAAAAAATAAATAAATAAAAACTTGGGAGCTTTCAGCGAAACGCATTTATTCTGTCTGGTGCAGTTTTAAATTGTTCCTCGTAATCATCATATATGTGATTTTACATATTTTTCACTTACCAGTGATAGTTTGGCACCTTTGATCATCACCCAACAGAGACATGAAAGGTATTCTCCAGCAAAAACGGTTTCAGACACGCCTTTGTCTTACACTCAAGTCATATTTTTTTTAAATAACTGATATCTTTATAGCTGAAACCGGTTACTTGTTGAAACAAACTAAAATGCTCCGAAGAGGGCAAAATCTAGAGTTTATTTAGATATCAAGGTCATCTGTCGCCTCCGAAGATCAAAGCGTCCTCGCTGCATAATATTCAAAGTTTCTCCCTTGAAAGAGGTTTCTTGAAGTTTCTTACCTAGATTGTACCGAGATGTGTGACTGTCTTTTTTCAGATGTTTACCAACAAAAATTTCTCAATATTTCTGTTTTAAGCTGTCTCCAGGAGAAGAATCCTGTGACCATTCCCATCGTCCTCCTTCGTGTACGTTATATGTTCACTGTTATTCCTATCTGTTATGGTCTTATAAACGTGAGCAGTAATCAGGTAACAGGTCGTACAAGATGTTTTTAGTCTTTCGTAAGCGAACTGCAATTTCCCAGCAACCTACACATTGGCCGGCCGGTGTGGCCGAGCGGTTCTAGGCGCTTCAGTCTGGAACCGCGCGACCGCTACGGTCGCAGGTTCGAATCCTGCCTCGGGCATGGATGTGTGTATTGTCCTTAGATTAGTTAGGTTAAAGTAGTTCTAAGTTCTAGGGGACTGATGACCTCAGATGTTAAGTCCCATAGTGCTCAGAGCCAGCCAACCTACACATTAATCTCAGTCTGCTTTACCCATTACGGAGCTTATGAACTCATTCTAATCCAAGTCCTACATATTGTTCCGTCAGAAACATATGTTTCACGTGACTGTATCTAATTATAACTGATTAATCCTGCAGTCGAAGCATGCCACAGTTTTAAATTTCATGAAGTATACAACTCGGAACTTCTATGAGAACGAGTTGTCAGTCTCAAGCACCTAAAAAACCGTTCAGTGACATTCATAAGGGGAATTCAACAGATGATTCCTTGGAGAATCGTGTTAGTGAACCGTGTTAACTCAATAGGGTGCTCGGAAGGATTAGCGCACAATTCCATTATACAGGGTGAACCTGAACTCCGCTGACAAAATTTCTGAGGTTGTTCAGGGATATTTTCTGGTATTTTGGTGTAAGGGACTGTTGTCTCTGGTGGCTCGTTGCAGAGTAATGATGTAAATATTGTTTATTCTGCTTGTTAGCGCAGTTAACGTTGGTTCTGTCTATATATCTTCACAACAGTGAAAAAGCATATAATCTGCTATCACCAAAACTTACAAATCAACACAGACTAATGCAGAGTTAAGCTTTGCTTTCTTCCAGTGGAGTCGTTCAAAATGGTTCAAATGGCTCTGAGCACTATGGGACTTAACATCTGAGGTTATCAGTCCCCTAGACTTAGAACTACTTAAACCTAACTAACCTAAGGACATCACACATAGTCATGCCCGAGGCAGGATTCGAACCTGCGACCGTAGCAGCAGCGCTGTTCCGGACTGAAGCGCCTAGAACCTATCGGTCACAGCTGCCGGCGTGGATTGGTTGAAGGTATACGTGAGGTGCTGTAGGCCAAATCTTCATCAGCAAATCTATCGATAGCACTGTATATAATTGTTAACGTACAACTAACACTGCTGCGAAAATAAACCCTAGACAGAACCGAGCTGTACCAAATGTAAGCTAGAAGGCGAGGAGTGGAGTCGACATTAATATTTTCAGCAGCAAGTACCGTGAGTGAATGGGACAAGTTTATTTCTAAGCATGACACATAGCGCATACCTTCGACATTTGCACTTTCTTCAGTTATATTCGGTGCAGTACATATTCTAAGACACATGGGGGTAAGAAACCACGTCAAATGTAGTTATTTTGCAACGAGTACCGGAGGCCATTGGTTGCCTGTACCATAATACTAAGAAAACGTCCCTGAGCAGCCTGAGAAATGTTATGGATGGAGCTGTGGTTCGCCCCGTAAATCCCATGATAACCTCTTGGCGCACTAACCTAGGCCTCTAACACAGCTGCAGTTTGCTGTCTAAGTTATAGGTTACTGTTGCAGTTTTAGTACAGCGTAAACAGTTTGTATCGGTGGAAGCAGTGGCTTATAGAGACCGAATGAGTGGTGGAGCTAACATAGCTGTGTATGGAAACAAAACGCAGAAGCCGAGACATGAAATGAGCCTCCGTATAGGGAAATCAGATGTGCAGAATTACAGACCAGTATCACTTACATCCATCTGCGCTCCTGAATCCTAAACTCAAACATTATGTCTTTCCTGGAGGCAAATAAGCTTGTCCCATAGAATCAATACGGTTTCAGGGAAAACCACTAGTGGCAGACCAACACGCTTGTTCATTCACGTCACCGCGGAAATAATAAATGCAGTTGAACGAGCAGATTCCGTTTTCCTAGATTTTCGAAAGACGCTCGACATTGTACCATATCGTCGACTACTAATTAAGACACGATCACAAGGAATATCTTCTCAAATATCTGATTGGCTCGAGGGACATTTAACTAACACAGTCGAATAAGTTCCCATGGGCGGCGAATGTTCCATGGAAACGAAAGTAACATCACGTTTGTCCCAAGGAAGTCCCATGATGCTTTTCGCAGATGATGCTGTTGTGTACAGAGAAATCGCGACGCTAGAAAATTGTAGCGAAGTGCTGGAAGACCTGCAGGGAGTCGACTCTTGCTGCAGGGAGTGGAAACTGGCCCTCAACAAGTGGCACGTATTGCGATAACTTAGGCAGAAACAAGCTTTATTGTATGATTACACAATTGTAGGACAATGACTGGAAGCAGTTACTTCCATAAAAAAGTCTAGGACTATGCTTACGGAGCGATATGAAATGGGATGGCAGCATAAAATTAATCACGAGTAAGGCAGATGCCAGACAGATATTCAGTAGAAGAGACCTCAGGAAATGTAGTCCATCAACAAAGGAGCTATCTCATAAAACACCCGTTGGGCAAATACTTGAATATTGCTTGTCAGTAAAGGATCAGTGCCAGATGGGACTGGCACAGGAAACATATCCAAAGAATAGCAGCATGTTTAATTAAAGGTTCCTAAGAGCAACATGTTTAATTGCAGTTTCATTTAGTGAGCGCGTAAGCATCACAGAGATGTTCATAATCTACGTGGCAGACGTACAAGAGAGGCGTTCTGCATACAGTACGGTCTAGTGTTCAAGTTCCGTGAGCGTATTTTTGTATAAGAGCCGTCCAATATATTGCTTCCTCCTATCTCGTGAAAAGACCATCAAGATAAAATTAGAAAGATTCGAGCCCACATAGACGGTTGCGAGCAATCCTTTTCGCGAACTATACGCGACTGGAAAAGGAAAAGCAAGAAATGACACGGACACACAAAGTACTCGACGGCACTCGCCTTAACAGAACAGATGCAGATGTAGAATAGAATCTCTACTGTTTTCACTATACTTACACGATTTATCAAATGGGACCAGGAGCACTAGGCCTGTAAGATTGTTGCCTGACGAAGCTGTTGTACGATCTTAAGGAGTTGCAGGAAAAAATGGCCAAATTTTTCACTTGGTGTTGTGAATGACGGCCCCCATTAAATATGGGTTAATTTTAGATAATGCCTGTAACCAAGAGACAGAATCCGCAACTGTCGGATTATAAGATTAATAGTGAACATCTTAAACACTTCACATCGTAGTACAAGTATTCAGGGGTAGTACTAAGAGGGGATATCAAATCGAGCGATCACGTAAAATCAATATTAGGGAAAAAGAATGGTAAACTTAGATTTGTTTCAAAGGTTCTGGGGAAACGCAATGCATCTGTAAAGAAAATCATGTAGGCTACCCTTGACCATTTCTATTGTCCCAGTTCTTCATCGATCGAAATTAAAGATCCGCTGCTAGGCCCTGAAGAGGCCGTTAAAATGTTACAAATGCTCGGAGAAATTAAATAGGAATCTTTCAAACAAAGACGACGCCGTTCTCTCGAAATCCTGTTGAGTGAATTTAGAGAACGCGTATTCGAAGAAGAATTTGGCACCATGAGAATAAGAGAGATGATGGCGACGCCGTTCTCTCGAAATCCTGTTGAGTGAATTTAGAGAACGCGTATTCGAAGAAGAATTTGGCACCATCAAGCTCCCACCATGAGAATAAGAGAGATGATGGCGACGCCGTTCTCTCGAAATCCTGTTGAGTGAATTTAGAGAACGCGTATTCGAAGCTGAATTTGGCACCATCAAGCTCCCACCATGAGAATAAGAGAGATGATGGCACGTACAGATGCATCCAGATAGTCATTTTTCCCTGTCTCAGTACGCGAATGGAATGAGAAAGAAAAACAATAATATTGGCACAGTAAACATAACCTTCGCCCTGCATAGCGGGCTCTGCGGAATGTAGATCAGAAGATGTAGATAGTTAGCCTATGAGCAACAGGTGTATCGCTTACCAGAAGGAGAGCTCGTGTGGCAGCCATGTTGTCCTGCAGTGGTGTGCTGCTGACTTTGGGCTGCCGACGGTTTTTATAGCTCCACGCGCCGTCCCTGAACAGTGGAGAACACCCACGTGTCAGGCGGCGCCCGCCCCATGCATTTGCGACCGGGGCGCTAACGCGTGGCCTTGCTTGTCTTACGTGTTCGAGACACGGGAGGCGTTAACGAACCAGGCATCGGCCTCTGAAATGGCGACGGAAATGCCTGTCCTGTGCCCCTCACCAAGGTCTGGCACCTCTCTACAAGTGTTTGCGACAGCTGCTCCAGTTCCCCAGCTGCTTCTCTATCTGTTCCACCATCAACGTTATTACTCTGCAGTTCAAAATTAAGTGACTGGAAGAGGGTTCATCGCACGACCTTCAAGCTACACTACTGGCCGTTAAAATTGCTACACCACGAAGATGACGTGCTACAGACGCGAAATTTAACCGATAGGAAGAAGATGCTGTGATATGCAAATGATTAGCTTTTCAGAGCATTCACACAAGGTTGGCGCCGGTGGCAACACCTACAACGTGCTGATATGAGGAAAGTTTCCAACCGATTTCTCAAACACAAACAACAGTTGACTGGCGTTGCATGGTGAAACGTTGTTGTGAGCCCTCGTGTAAGGAGGAGAAATGCGTGTTTCCGACTTTGGTAAAGGTCGGATTGTAGCCTATCGCGATTGCGGTTTATCCTATCGCGACAATGCTGCTCCCGTTGGTCGAGAACCATTGACTGTTAGCACAATATGGAATCGGTGGGTTCAAGAGGGTAATACGGAACGCCGTGCTGGATCCCAACGGGCCGGCCGTAGTGGCCGAGCGGTTCTGGGCGCTACAGTCTGGAACCGCATGACCGCTACGGTCGCAGGTTCGAATACTACCTCGGGCATGGATGTGTGTGATGTCCTTAGGTTAGTTAGGTTTAAGTAGTTCTAAGTTCTTGGGGACTGATGACCTCAGAAGTTAAGTCCCATAGTGCTCAGAGCCATTTCAACCTCTTTTTTTTTCCCAACGGCCTCGTGTCACTAGCAGTCGAGATGACAGGCATATTATCCCTGAGTCAACAGATGGGGACGTTTGCAAGACAACAACCATCTGCACCAACAGTTCGACGACGTTTGCAGAAGCATGGAATACCAGCTCGGAGACCTTGGCTGCGGTTACCCTTGACTCTGCATCACAGACAGGAGAGCCTGCGGTTGTGTACTCAACGACGAACCCGGGTGTACGAATGGCAAAACGTCATTTTTTCGTATGACTCCAGGTTCTGTTTACAGCATCATGATGGTCGCATCCGTGTTTGGCAACATCGCGGTGAACGCACATAGGAAGCGTGTATTCGTCATCGCCATACCGGCGTATCACCCGGCGTGATGGTATGGGGCGCCAATGGTTACACTTCTCGGTCACCTCTTGTTCGCATTGACGGCACTCTGAACAGTGGACGTTACATTTCAGATGTGTTACGACCCGTAGCTCTACCCTTCATTCGATCCCTGCGAAACTGTACATTTCAGCATGATAATGCACGACCGTATGTTGCAAGTCCTGTACCGGCCTTTCTGGATACAGAAAATCTTCGACTGCTTCCCTGGCCAGCACATTCTCCAGATCTCTCACCAATTGAAAATGTCTGGTCAATGGTGGCCGAGCGACTCTCTCGTCGCAATACGCCAGTCACTACTCTTGATGTACTGTGGTATCGTGTTGAAGCTGCATGGGCTGTTGTACCTGTACACGCCATCCAAGCTCTGTTTGACTCAATGTCCAGGCGTATCAAGGCCGTTATTACGGCCAGAGGTGGATGTTCTGGGTACCGATTTCTCAGGATCTATGCACCCAAATTGCGTGAAAATGTAATCCCATGTCAGTTCTAGTATAATATATTTGTCCAATTAATACCCGTTTATCATCTGCATTTCCTCTTTGTGTAGCAATTTTAATGGCCAGTAGTGTACTTCTCTACCGTTCCACTCTCGAAAAGAAGCGGGACAAAGGCACACTTAAATCTTCCCGTGCAAGCTCTGACTTCTCCTATATTATTACGATGTTCATTCCTCCATATGTAGCTTGGCGGCAATTTTCTTGACAAGACCGTGCCATAATCAAAAACGCCTTTGATTTAATTACTGACATCCCAGTTTGGGTATCGTATCTGTGGCACTCGTACCTCTATTTAGTGATAATAGAAAACGAGCTGCTATTTTTTGAACTTTTTCGATGTCTTCCGACAGTCCTATCTAATATGGACCACACACTGTGCAACAATACCCCAGAAGAGAACGCACAAGCGGGTTTAGGCACTCTCTTTAGTTACGTTCTGTAAGTGTTCTGGCAATAAATTAGAGTTTTTGGTTCGCTTTCCTCACAGGATTATCTATGTGATCGTTTCAATATAAAAAACAAACACCGTCCGAACAGGCCTTGAAGGCACAACGGTACCGACCGTCCGCCGTATCGTCCTCAGACCTTAGGCGTCACCAGATGCGTATACGGAGGGTCGTGTGGTCAGCACGCTGCTCTCCCAGCCGTTGTGCTGCTACTTCTCAGTCAAGTAGCTCCTCAACTGGCCTCACACTGGGTGAGTGCATCCGGCTTACCAACAGCAATCGGCAGAGCCGGACGGTGACCTATCCATTGCTAGCCAAGCCCGACAGCGCTTAACTTCGGTGATCTCAGGGGAACCCATGTTAGCACTGCGGCGAGGCCATTGGCCATATCAGTTATTCGTAACTGTAATCTCTAAGTATTTTGGGAATTCATAACTTTAAGATTTGTGTGATTTATAGTGTAGCGGAAATTTTAGCGGATTCCTTAATTACTCATGTGGCTAACTGACAACTTGCAACTATCACTTTTTGCACCATACAGATATGTTGTGTAATGAAACTCGAGACGCGATGTGAAAACAGCCAAACATAGGGCACATGCCGGCCGGAGTAGCCGAGCGGTTCTAGGCGCTACAGTCTGGAACCGTGCGATCGCTACGGTCCCAGGTTCGAATCCTGCCTCGGGCATGGATGTGTGTGATGTCCTTAGGTTAGTTAGGTTTAAGTAGTTCTAAGTTCTAGGGGACTGATGACCTCAGAAGTTAAGTCCCATAGTGCTCAGAGCCATTTGAACCAGTTGAACAGGGCACACGTTTCAACAACCAATATAAATAAAATACTGTTTATGAGTTGCATTACAAGCTATAGTTTTCTCATAACGACTTTAGCAGTATGTGTGAACGAGAACCTGCGACAGAATACTAAACCAAAGCAGGAGTCTACCACAAGACAAACAATGGTTATGTAACGTAGTCCTCTTTGCACAACCGTAAACCACTGTAGCAAGTATTAAAATATAGACGGGGAAAGAACGCTGTGGCAGACCTTTGCCAAATAGTGAGACATCTGCTACAGTTTGCAGGAATTCTTAACATATCGCTAACTTAACACGGTTATAAGGCTTGCGGCAGGCTGCGATCTTACCAATGCTTACTGGTCAAATACCCTCATATACACACTAGACAAAATGTCCTCAAGGCCATAGCTCAGGACGACAAAGAAAACTTGCGAGACTTGGCGGAAACAGAACGAATTCTGTCGCACGACGTTTTCATTGACCGAAGCCGGTCGAAGCTCTTAGCTGTCTCTAAGAGTGTCCTGCACTTTCTCGATTTGTCAACGATACTTCGTACTGGCAGAAAGAGGCCATGGGAAAGAGGCGATAAGTGACTGAGAGTCTGTAATTTAAACAAGTGACTTGAGTCGAGCGCAGTCATCTCTTACTACCTGGTTGTAGATGTCTGACCTCAGAGCATGGAACTTCGACATGCCTGCAGATTACTGCACACTCAACTATGCTGTAATTAGGTAAACAAATTTCCAACGGTCTGTGCATGATAAAGAAAACTTTATGTATTTCTGGCTTTGAACTTTATATCAACATACGATGAATCGGTTGATGTGGGAGCAGAATAGAAAAGCGTATTTGCTTTGCGTTCTCGTCACAATTCGTGCAGCCATGTTGTAATTAGGCAAAAAACGAAATACAAGCACGTTTGGCCGGTACGTTCAGACAGCTGGAGTTCAGTGTTGAGATACTATAGAGATCACTGGCCAAATGTGGAGAAATCCTGCGATATATGAAAAGAGCTCGCTTTAAACGGCCGTCTTTTTAAATCGTCTTTATATTTAAGTCTTAATATCGGGTAAACGTTACATACAGCTTCTTAAGTTATTTGAACTAAATTAATTGAAATGTTAAAATGTGACTACGCCGAAGTGTTGGAAAGTTCTCCTTGGATATGTGCATAGCGTTTTCGAAGATAAATTCTGTGTTTTTTAGAAACTGTATAACCCTGACTGACGCATGGAAGTCTGTCCTGTACTAATCTCCTAACCTCTTACGGTGTTCTCAACGAATTTTATCTTTACATGTGTAGTGGATTCAGGGAGTTTAGGTTAATTGGATGTCCGCGTGTCGCTACGTCGGAAACCCACATTTGTTAGAGTTATCTCAGGTTCGTACACCTAGTGATATTTATCAATGTTTGATTATTAATGTTCCGAAGAACTCCCAATTAAGAAGAGCTAAGAAAATAATTTCATAGCCTTTAAAACCGTTCAGCCAAATTTTATCGTAATTGTATGTATTGCTGACTTCCAGAAATTATTTTTAGTATTAGGTTCCGTCATTATCTCTTGATTCACTGTTAACGCAAGTAGTAGCTGCCGTTTCCTTATTCCAATCTCACGAAAATAGTTATATTCTCACAGCAAGACAACTGGCCAATTCCAAAAGCATAAACACCTGATATATTATGTATGAATATTGAAAGATAACACTATTCTCAATTGTTCTGTATACAGGTATATTTGTGAGGGCTATTGACACTAGGAGTTGCTTGAATTCATAGGACAGCAATTATTTCTTTCCTTACAGTGATTCTTTTCAGATAAGACGAACTACATAAATTGTCACTTTTGAATAAATTTGATGTTGCTGATCAAATTCAACTCCGTATCCGTATACGTTAATATGATTCATAGATAAGAAATAACGTATGTGACACAGTATGAGCTTCACGCACCTTTGATGTGCACTCAAGAGCATACAATACAGAAGTGCTGCATAATCAATATTCCTTTATTAATTTTAATTTACAATAATTCAAACTAATTCATGATAATATTTTCCAGTATGTCTTCCGTAAGTTGGATGTCGGCTGACCTATACTGCCTCTTGCCACCTCTGTAGATTATCACCGGAGACCCCCTTGTCAGTAGCTCGTGCGTTGTACATGCAACACACAGAAAGAGACACAATACTCAATACAACTTTCACAATGCTACATGTTATTTAAAAAAATAAATAACTCCAGCTTAACAAACGTCGCTCGGCGAAAAAGACAACTGTGTTTCAGTCACAAAAGTTCAAACGCTACACTCTAAATAATTACTAAACTTGACAACCTGTATAATGTTGTTTGTATATTATAGTCTTGGTCTGTCTTCTTACTGAAATTACGGTAAAGTTTGGCGTTTTCGAGAGCTTTTGTGTGCAAATCTCACATGCAGAATATCGTGTCTTTCTTCACATTCTGTTTGATTCAGAGCACATGGTGATTTGAATCTGGAAAACGCGACTGGCTTACAAGTAGCCATTTACACTAGTTTCCAAGTTTTTAGAGGTCTGCAGTATTATTTCTCTGTGAACCTGAGATGTTTCTTACAAGGAAGTGTTAACTTCTGTTACTCAACGTTCATGCATCACCACCTTATCGACAACTTTATGGTTTGAATTATATGATTTGTGTATTGGATTTAGATCTAGTGTATTCATTAACTTATACTTTTTCCTGGTAGACCACTTTCCGTCACGTGTATTCACATCTATACTGGAATTTTCATGGATTTTCGAGCGGTGATATGCTTCTCACTTACCCTCAAACTTGTATTCAGGGTTAAATTGCACAAGCAGTCCCTATTCAGCTTTCATATGATAAAGTGTAAAAAATATTAGAAATCTAGAGGTTTCTTTACACTCTAAGTAGGTGATTGAGTCAATATTTTAACATTAACTTTTACAACCATGACCTCACATCGATTATGGACAAAATCAAAATTTTCAGCAAACAATTCGCAGTTGAAGCTTTTAATTTGAGATCTACGAGTGCTGAGATAAGGTGATTGCGAATCACTGCATTCAACACGCAGGCTAAATCTTACGGGTTATTGGACGAAGTAAGCAACACTTGACAAAGACATCTTACCTTCCACGAAATGGACCCATAAGATGTGATTCCAACAGATGTTGTATATCATAGACCTTTAATAATTTGATACACGTTTTCAGTTGTTTTAGTTCCGAGTAACCTACCCCCACCCTCCCCCCTCCTCCACCACCACAACTTCTTTGTTGCACTCTGCGTGAGCTCTGAGCTCGCTTCTCTTATCGTTTTAAGAACGTGAGATCGCTTTATCGGGGCATATAATGTATTCATCATTTTGAATGCTCAATTGTACTTTCTTAAGATATACTTGAGGCGCATATTCAAAATTTCTGGGTGAAGTAGGTGCTCGATAAGTAGTAATCCAAACCGTGATAGCCAACCTGCCTGTAGCTAATCCTATTTGTACGCATTGTTTGATGTTTTTCAGTTGGTACCGTACGTTATTCACTCTCTGCAACTCATTTCTGTGAAATTACATTAAAAATTTATTGTTGATTTTTTTTATAAGAAGAACCAAAGATCTAAAAAGTTATTAGAACAATGTAAATTATGAGAAACTGCGAGCGAAATCGGCATAAGGACTCTTGCGAAGGGGTGGTGCGACAAGAAGAGCATCCGTCCACCTTTTACCGCTAACACTGCAAAAAATCCGAAGATTAACAGGCCGACTCCGTGAAAATATGGGACAACGGCCAGGAAGAAGAACGGAGACGCTGCAGCACTGACAGAATCCACCACGTGGTGATGTACTCTTACTTATAGAAGGCACAGCCCAAACCTAGCCCAGAAACACTTTCCTTCCATATAATGTTCCCGACGATAAAATGTGAGGATATTCTGTTTAATCGCAGATAATACGATGGTTTGTGATACACAGGTGTCTATCCGCATCGCATATTTGATGCCGTGCGACCGAAACGTCTTGTTTGTGACATTCAGAAGCATAACCACTCCTCGAATTTCACCATTGTATCGTCTCGTCTTCATTTCTTGAAAACAGATTTATCGAAGCAGTGTTGTTCTCTGTATCTCAGGGGTGTATGATAATGTAGATATTCCTGCACTGCCACACATGAAACTGGCTCGGAAAATATTTATATTGCTGACGCAGAATTGAACCTCGTTAATGAGGAAAGAACTAATCATCACAGAAAATGCTGGAAACTGTGCTTTCGATGTAACAGTCGGTTGCTGTCATACGTCTACACATTTGTATCTCTCGCATACTCTGTCCCGAGTACTTTGCTGTACTGTGCGAAACGAGCTCTGTAGCGACTAAAATCCGCAACTGTCCGAAAGAAGTCCGAACACCGTAAAACACTGGTCGAGTAAAGGAGAGCATGGAATCAAAGGTTGACGAAATCTCAACGCCGTTTATCAGTAAAAGTGGGAATTATTTCGTCGTGTTGAAACATTATCAAAAAGATAATTCTCATTTATTGTTCTGTGTCATATGCACATTTTTAATTAGATTACATGTTTCGATCAGTCAGGATCAACTTCAGATCTAAGTAGTTGCCACATCAACCTATCTTATCTACTGAGAACCACAGTTCTCTGATACGTGAAAAACTATTCGACGATATCTGAACGTGATCCGAAGAAGCAAAAGGTTTTATGCTTCTTTACAGCCCTCCTCTTTCACACCCTCATGTTGCATGACCACAGGAGGGTGTTATATTGGCATATGCATGAACAAAATGGCAAAAGATCTCTCGAAGTCCTCAGTTTGGCACCACCTTAGCATTTAAAAATGGACAGAGATAATACTTGATCGATTTCTGAGCACCTGTGGACGGGAAACCACTTGGAAACTGGTCAGCTGAGTGTCACTACACAGACGACGTAGCACCTTGGACATGTGGAATCTGAGAGGTGTCTAAGGGGTTGCCTACCTGCAGGCTCCTGGGAATCAGGCAAGGCTTGTCTCTGTTCAGGTACACTTTTAAAAAGCTCAACAAAGGTGCGCAGGTGGAACCAAGGGTACTGCCGAATTGGGGCTCTTAAAGAGACCCTTTATCGTTTTATTCATGCATGTGTCGATGTAGCACCCCGCTCTGACCACTCCACAGAAGGGCGCAAAATAGGATTGAAAAAGCACAAACACTCCTTGCTGCTTTGCATCAAGTTCAAATTTCGTAGAATGGTTTTGAACGGTCTCTAAGTTTCTATCTCGTACACCACATCAAACACTGTGATCGTGCTATGCTCCTAAGTGGTCTGATTGCGTTCATTGTGGTTGCAGCCTCACAGTGTCATTTGAGAAAAATTGAACCATCTGGAGGGTATTAGCAGCGTTAAAGGTTGTGAAGAACGTCGGTACGTTGCACATCACACTCCAACTGTCGGCAAAATATCGCTCACCGATAGATCTGTACCTACAGATTGGAAAATTGCGCAGGTCGCACCAGTGTTTAAGAAGGGTATTAGGAGTAATCCACCGAACTACAGACCTATATCATTGACGCCGGTTTGCAGTAGGGTTTTGGAGCATATACTGTATTCAAACATTATGAATCACCTCGAAGGGAACGATCTATTGATACGTAATCTGCATGGTTTCAGAAAACATCGTTCTTGTGCAACGCAGCTAGCTCTTTATTCGTACGAAGTAATGGCCGCTATCGACAGGGGATCTGAAGTTGATTCCGTATTTCTAGATTTCCGGAAAGCTTTTGACACCGTTCCTCACAAGCGACTTCTAATCAAGCTGCGGGCCTATGGGGTATCGTCTCAGTTGTGCGACTGGATTCGTGATTTCCTGTCAGGAAGGTCGCAGTTCGTAGCAATAGACGGCAAATCATCGAGTAAAATTGAAGTGATAGGTGTTCTCCAGGGAAGCGTTCTGGGACCTCTGTTGTTCCTGATCTATATAAATGACCTGGGTGACAATCTGAGCAGTTCTCTTAGGTTGTTCGCAGATGATGGTGTAATTTACCGTCTAGTAAGGTCATCCGAAGACCAGTATCAGTTGCAAAGCGATTTAGAAAAGATTGCTGTATGGTGTGGCAGGTGGCAGTTGACGCTAAATAACGAAAAGTGTGAGCTGATTCACATGAGTTCCAAAAGAAATCCGTTGGAATTCAATTACTCGATAAATAGTACAATTCTCAAGGCTGTCAATTCAACTAAGTACCTGGGTGTTAAAATTACGAACAACTTCAGTTGGAAAGACACATAGATAATACTGTGGGGAAGGCGAGCCAAAGGTTGCGTTTCATTGGCAGGACACTTAGAAGATGCAACAAGTCCACTAAAGAGACAGCTTACACTACACTCGTTCGTCCTCTGTTAGAATATTGCTGCGCGGTGTGGGATCCTTACCAGGTGGGATTGACGGAGGATATCGAAAGGGTGCAAAAAAGGGCAGCTCGTTTTGTATTATCACGTAATAGGGGAGAGAGTGTGGCAGATATGATACGCGAGTTGGAATGGAGGTCATTAAAGCAAAGACGTTTTTCGTCGCGGCGAGATCTATTTACGAAATTTCAGTCACCAACTTTCTCTTCCGAATGCGAAAATATTTTGTTGAGCCCAACCTACATAGGTCGGAATGATCATCAAAATAAAATAGAGAAATCAGAGCTCGAACAGAAAGGTTTAGGTGTTCGTTTTTCCCGCGCGCTGTTCGGGGGTGGAATGGTAGAGAGATAGTATGATTGTGGTTCGATGAACCCTCTGCCAAGCACTTAAATGTGAATTGCAGAGTAATCATGTAGATGCAGATGTGTATATGAACGACCAAAATGAAGAGGTGGTTTCATTGACACCCTGTATGCCACCTCCTGGGGCCTTTTCGTGTCGATTTCTGAGCGGCGGTGTGTCTTAAATCTTCTCCTCTGTCACTCATCAGAAAACCGCCTGATTCCAACGCTGTACCTCGCGGTCCTGACCACCATCGCAAAGGCGTCAAGAGAAGCGATGAGATGTGGCTAAGGGTGGTCTGACGACCTTCCCATAGTGTGACACGTACACGATAGCCTACACCTCACGTGAACGTCTGAGCTCTGGCCTTTTTTTTTTTTTTACATTTGTCGATACTTTGCTCTTCGAAGTGTCGAGCCGTGGCTGGAGGCCACGCTTCTGCACTATTACAGAGGAAAATTTTAGGTACTTTTGAAACAAATTTTACGCTTCTGCGTCGCAGTAATGACAAATTACGACGTTTAAAAAAAAAGTGTCCCTTTATTATTTTGAGTAGGGTCTTATCTATTGCAAGTACCCCATGTTTTTCAAATGGCTCTGAGCACTATGCGACTTAACTTCTGAGGTCATCAGTCGCCTAGAACTTAGAACTAATTAAACCTAACTAACCTAAGGACATCACACACATCCATGCCCGAGGCAGGATTCGAACCTGCGACCGTAGCGGTCGCTCGGTTCCAGACTGTAGCGCCTAGAACCGCACGGCCACTCCGGCCGGCCCATGTTTTTCGTTATAAATCATACAAGTATTGTCATAGCTATTAAATATCAACAAGCACAAATTTTCATGACTATCCGTATCTGATTAGAATTCTGTGTGGAGTTAGGATAACTTATTTTATATTTTTTACTGTATTTTAAATACTCTGTTTTTATTCAAATCATTATTTTTGCATTTTAAGTTATGTGTGCGTGAAATTTTTCGATTGATTTTAAAAATTCTGACGAGAGTATATTTTTACTTAAATAATTATTTATACAGTAGTGGGAATCAGGACAAAGGCATGGAAATTTGCAGGAAAATTAACATTGTCGTTTGTAATAGTTCTGCGCAGTGTACATGCAGCACTATGTGTTCCAGTATACAGACAAATGCAGTCAAGGGGTATTGCATTTGATGTCAGTATCGCAGTATATAACAAGACATCAACGATTTAAGTGTCAGAGGGTGGAACTCGATATAAAGGCAGTCGGCTGTATGGTGATGTTAGTGTGTGCGTCCGTGTGTTTACTGCAGATGCGAGGAAAACACCATTAGTGACAGTAAGTATTATGTACGTAAACCACGACTGTAACACTGCCACGCGGAAAACATTTATCACGTTTTGAAAAAGTAAAAATCAAGTGCGTACAAGAAAACGGGACTCTACACGCCAACCGCCATAAAGTTGTTCCGTTCAAGTAGAGTGAATTACCATTTCGTTAGATTGGGCGCATGATACGGACAAAACAGAAAATATGGACTAAGCAGAAAATTGTCTGAGGCATTAAAACAATTACTTTTAAGCAAAGCAAGGGCCATAACCGTTATTCTTCGCAACTTCTCCGTGATTTACATGTGCTAGTAACTGCCAGATGTGCCGGCCGGAGTGGCCGTGCGTTTCTAGGCGCTACAGTCTGGAGCCGAGCGACCGCTACGGTCGCAGGTTCGAATCCTGCCTCGGGCATGGATGTGTGTGATGTCCTTAGGTTAGTTAGGTTTAATTAGTTCTAAGTTCTAGGCGACTGATGACCTCCGAAGTTAAGTTGCATAGTGCTCAGAGCCAACTGCCAGATGTGGACGACAAATTTTGTCACATGACAAACATCTTGCATTCAAGAAACGACTGCAGAAACTTGCTCTAAGACTCAGACATAAACAGGCTACATTGGAGTTTGATGAAAAACATATTTCATGAACTTCAGAATGCGATCAACTTATTTTCAGTGATGAGAAGAAGTTTAATTAGATGAGCCGAATCGATTTCAATATTATTGGCATGATCTGGGAACAGAGCAGCAGGTAATAATGAGCAGTGATGGAAGTGTTGTGATTTGGGGAGCCTTCTGCGCCAAAGGTAAGTCACAGATTGCTTGATTGAACACTAGAAAGCAACTCTAACATGTATATGAGATGCTAGAGGCAGAATTAATTAGAATGTATGAGGACCTGCTGGATCAAGCAAGATAGTTCATCTGTGCATGTTTCTGCTACAACCAAAAAGTGGTTTGAAGGTAAAAATATCGATGTCTTGCCCTGGTCTGCACTTGCCCCGCGGAAAACATTTAGAGAATACTTGAAAGACGTGCATATCGCAACTGAAGGCAATGTGAGGCCGTAAATGAGTTGTGAAGTGCGATGCGAGAAGAGTAGGCGGCAGTTACACTGCAAGAACTACAAACCCTAGCAGAATCAATGACGAAGAGATTGTTTGAGATAGTTAAGAAGAACTGAGGTTCGACAAAGTGCTAACATTCTGGTAACACAACAGGTCAGTGAGCGCATTTGTATCAATTTCCATCCAGGAAAAGCAAACGCCTTATTTTTTTACTCGCGTTATCAGAGAAACTATTTAATTCCGTCATGATTGTCTTATTGTATCTACTACTTTCATAATTAATTCCTTATATACATGCTTCAGACATTGTACTATTACTTTATACTGATTTCGACTACTGTGTACAGTGTGTGCGTAGTTAAAAGTTCCAGTTGCAAAACACTGTAGAAAGAGAATCGCTGCTCCGAATGACGTCAAATTTGAACGTCATACTATTGACGCAGGGTAAACAAACACATAAAAAAAATTAACCAAGTAAATGTCAAATATGCAAACCAACAGACGTGCGGCACACAGCTGTTCCTCAGTTTGCGTCTGAGACGTCCAACATGGGCGTCTCCATGAAGGGTCGCGTGCTCCTAGTACAGCTCTTTTACAAGAACGGTGACTGTGCGCCAGTAGCCCTGCAGAAGTTCCGGACACTCAAGGATATGAAGAAAATATTGGTCCGATGTGTGCTAAAGGTATGGAGAAAATGATTACAAAAAAGACAGGTTTTTTTGAAGTGCGATGTGGCAGAGGGAGGAAAGCAGCTGATTCGATGTTTGTGGAAGATAAGACCTCAGCATTGCAGGAGGATTCGAACGGTGGTGTGGTAACATGCAGTCCACTGGGAATCGCCCGAAACGCCTGAGAGCACGTTGCATATAATCCTAAGAAACGTCCAGCATTGCTATCCATACAGAATCGCCCATCTTCAGCAATTGCTTCCTGCTGACCTGCCGACAAGACAAACGTACAAACGTTCGCTCTGGAATTTCTTGCTCGCATGATAGTAGACAATGAATGGCCATGGAACATTCTATGGACAGACGAAGCCCCTTTCCATAGCGAAGAGCACGTCAATATGCAGAATTATAGAATATGGGCAATGGAAAATCCGCACGCACATCAACCTTCATCACTCCTTTCTGCAAAGGTGACTGCCTGGTGCGGGTTGACAGATTGTTTATCGGATGGCCGCAATTTTTTCGAGGGCAGGAGTCCATCTGGTCCTCTTAGCTGTACTAATGATGACAAAACCAGCGGCTGTATTAGAGTCTAACGTCGTTTATTCTTTTTTAAAACATGCTACCAATTTCTACACCATATGCAACCTCCCTCTTACTAATCAGCCTATCCTGCTTGCGATATAAAATATGACCGTGGGTCGTGTGTACGCCTAATGGATTTTTTCTAATTTGATAAGGCTATCTTTCCCGAAGAAGTGATGCCGATAAGTATGAGGAAAGTGTACAACAGACACTTCTTATGGAAAGTCTGCTAAAAATAAAAAGTAATTAAACCGAACAAGGCTATAATATGGAAAATGAAAGTTATTTTGTGCATTCACTCACAAACAACACTGGACAGAAAAGGGGTACATCCAAAATCATGTACAAGATGATGGGAAAGAAAAACATGTATTATCAAACACTGACGTGGCAACTGAAGGTTGTCACGTTTTTTTGACACTAATTTTAAGTGAGTATATAATGATAAAGAAAGCTGAGAAGTCACTCTTACGTTATGTTTGGCATTAAATTTTGAAAAAGGCAATCGAGTAATGATTTGAAAATATGTAATTAAACTGTATGTTAGTATTGAACTTCGTTACATGAACAATGACTTTCAGTGCCTCAAAGAAATTTAGAAAAAGAAGCAAGCACTTTTTACTTTGCCGTTACTTATTTTTGAAATTGTATTTCATATTATTGTCTGAACAACTGAGACTTTTTTACTGACTTGAACAGAATTAAACACTAGAATACGTACCAAACCAAACAGCCATGTGATCCAAGCTATATGTAAAATAAATAAAACTTCCTCACTCTTAATTTGTGCATTTTTTTAGATTTGGAATTTTTCCGGTGATTGATTCTCAAGCTTGAAAAATGAAATTGCTTTACTTTAGTCATATACTGAAACTTCTGTTGTACAACAGTTAACTGAAAGTAGACTGAGGCTAAAATTCTTAAAAGTGAAATTATTCGTTAATAAACTGGCTGTAACTATTCAATTTGTTTCTTATGACACTCAGTTAGCATATTAGGGGGAAAAAAGAATAAGGATCCTGCTTGGTAACAATGTCTGGGAGGCAATGAGGACACAATCTCCCTGAGTTTAACTGATTATTATTTAAATAAATTTTATCAATCAAATCACATTCAGTTGTGCTGCTGGGTTAGCCTTTAATACATTCTACAAATGAACAGTCTTACTTCAGTGCTGCGCATACGACGAAACTCGGAGCCGACGACGAAACTATGTTGATGGAACTGCTGCTGTTGTTGAAGACGGTAGCATCTTGTGGAGCCACGGCTGGTTACAGGAACGGGCAATCGTAATTAATACAGCCTCTTCCGCCCGTCCACTGTCCGTACTCGTGCTACTAGTCATCTGGCCGGCGAGCGTACATGATGCCGCCAAAAATAGTACTCTCTACTGCGAGAGCGTTAACACCACACTACCGGACACTACAAGCGCTGGAACCCGTCTCCCCCTCTCTCCGCGCGCTCTGCGCAACAACCCCCTGCCCAAAGATTTTACAACGCACAAGCACTGCTATTATCGTTGCTAGTCGATGCAAATAACATTTCCTTTGGCTTTCTCCGAGAGCTTATAAGTTTCACAGTAAGACACAGATAAATACAATGAAACATCAACAGACTTCTACCTAAATTTACACATACAGGGAAGCAATGTCCTTACTTATTAAAAGAAAGAATTTAAATTACAAATATTTACATACAATTCAGAAAAAAATTATATATCGTTAGCAGTTGCCTTGTATGCTGCATTTTCGGTGTTACAAATGGTTCAAATGGCTCTGAGCACTATGGGACTCAATTGCTGTGGTCATCAGTCCCCTAGAACTTAGAACTACTTAAACCTAACTAACCTAAGGACATCACACACATCCATGCCCGAGGCAGGATTCGAACCTGCGACCGTAGCAGTCGCACGGTTCCGGACTGCGCGCCTAGAACCGCGAGACCACCGCGGCCGGCGCTCGGTGTTACACACATGGTGTCATCTTCAGGCCCTTGCATATGGAAACATACGTGACAGAAGAGTAAGAGAGCGCAGACAAAGTAAATCATAGTTTGTGATTAAAAAGTGATAAATCACATCATAAATGTACATAATAGAAATACGGTATTTTATCAACACGAAACAAAATTATCATCTAAATTATATTGCATTTTTTTTGCATCAATGACACAACGGACTTGAGGGAAAGACAAACGTACAAACAGTTACGCAAACTGTTTCTACGTGTGGGTTCTCCTCAAGTCCATTGCGTCATTGCTGTAAAACATGCAAAATTTATTAGATGTTAATTTTGTTTAGTGTGGATAATAATTTCATATTTTTGTTATGTAATTTTATGATGAGATTTTTATCCTTTTACTCACAAACTATGATTTATGTTTCCAGAATCAGATTTTCACTCTGCAGCGGAGTGTGTGCTGATATGAAACTTCCTGGCAGATTAAAAATGTGTGCCGAACCAAAACTCGAGCTTGGGACCATTGCCTTTCGGGGGCAAGTGTTCTACCATCTGTGCTACCCAAGCACGACTCACGGCGCGCCTCACAGCTGTACTTCTGCCAGTACCTCGTCTCCTACCTTCCAAACTTCACAGAAGCTCTCCTGCAAACCTTGCAGAACTAGCACTCCTGGAAGAAAGGATATTGCGGAGACCTGGCTTTGCACCACATCCCCCATGGTGTAGCAAAATGGCAAAACCATGTCTCCGCAATATTCTTTCTTCCAAGAGTGCTACTTCTGCAGGGTTCGCAGGGGAGCTTCTGTGAAGTTTGGAAGGTAGGACACGAGGTACTGGCGGAATTAAAGCTGTGAGGATGGGTGTGAGTCGTTCTTGGGTAGATCAGATGGTAGAGCACTTGCCCGTGAAAGGCAAAGGTCCCGAGTTCGAATCTCGGTCAGATTTATGTCGTCTGCACTCTCATACTCTTGTCATGTTATGTATGTTTCGATGTGCAGGGATCTGGAGATGACACCATGTGGTGTCGAAACTGGCAGCACGTTTTAACAAAGAATAAACGAATTTAATTCAAATACAGCCGCTGGTTTTGTCATCTTTATTCGCGTTCTCCGTGTCCGGCTGCTGTCCCAATTGATGGACTACCGACGACTGTTACCTCTATCGTCACCGGTGAACATTGTGAGAGCGTTCTGCGAACCGACGCCATCCCAACCCTTCAACAGCATGGATGTGTGGGTAGGATCATTTTCATGCAAGATGGTGCTCCTCCGCACATTGCACAGCCAGTGAAGCGGCTGCTGCAAAATCATTTCGGAAATGCTAGTATTGTCAGCCGTCATTTCCTTACAGTTCGTCGTACAGTTGCCTGATCTTAATCAAAATGGCTCTGACCACCACGGGACTTAACTTCTGAGGTCATCAGTCCCCTAGAACTTAGAACTACTTAAACCTAAGTAACCTAAGGACATTACACACATCGATGCCCGAGGCAGGATTCGAACCTGCGACCGTAGCGGTCACGCGGTTCCTGACTGAAGCGCTAGAACCGCTCGGCCACAGTGGCCGGCTGATCTTAATCCGTGTGACTTCTGGCTGCGGGGTTATCTGAAAGACGTTGTGTTCGGTGTTCCAATTACGAATGTAGCTAAACTGAAGGTACAGATTGCGCAACGTGCTCTAAACGTGACTCCGAGACACTCCGATTTGTTGTGAAGTATGCTGTTTCTCTATTTCAAATTCTGGAAGATAACCGTGGACAGAATAATGAACATGTCTTGCGCATGTCTCACAACAATTAGAAACTGATATCATATTGCTTTTTATGGGCTTTTGGCCTGAGGATCCGATGTAGTACATCCCGCCGTGATGGATGGCCTTACCTAACAGTGCCACAACTGTTGTCTGCCGAACTTTTGCAGTCATGCACGCTAAACAGTACGGACGACATTATTTGCAACTCAAACCATAGCCGTCATACTACCATTTATCTGTCTTTTGTAGCCGACATCTTACCCCGCCATCTGTTGCTCAAATTTTCGTTATTTTTCTGAAAATGGAAATTTAATTATGGACACCCTGTATATGCTAGCATTTTACGTGCGGCTTCGCCCGTGTAGAAGAGTCCTTACAAAATTGTGCATACCCGCTTTTCATAACTATATTAATTGTAGACATATCGGTGTCAACTTCACTTTTTCAAATGAAAGTATACAATTTTCTGCTGCCTTGTGGTAATTGTAAGAAAGACGAATTCATCGGCGTTCCCCTCTTCAAAATCTGACTAGTAGTTTCGGAGAAATTACTGTATTCTAAGTTAGGACTTACCTGTTTTTTTTTTTTTTTTTTTTTTTTTATATCTTTTACACGCTCTTGTCCTGAATGGCATACAGTCATTCATCAGTACGAAACACAAAATCGGTTGGTGTCTTACACGGAAGTTCGTATTATACGAATCTGTCAGCTCTGGCAGATGGGACATTCCAGCTCGACACAGCTGAGGGGGTCTACTTACAGAGGTGCAATAGTGGCAAATACAAATGTAAATGTTCGTTTGTCCAAAACCACATAGCTCCGAAAATTCCTTACCGATTACTTAGAAATTTTGGCACAACGTTGCATTCCAATAAGCGTGTGCTTTTTTATATCTTTAAATTTATGTAATAAGTAAATAGATATCTAGGAAATACGGAAGCGTCCGATCCCGCCCGTCTGCTTTGACGCATGACGTCACAAATATGGTGGAAACAAAAACAAACACACACACTTTCCACAAGAAACCTAATGACACTAACGGGACAAGCGCAGGAAATGGGGTGTTTTGGGTGGGGGCAAACTAAATATAAACAAATTTAGACGCCTTGCGTAGCTACAACGTGTAAGTGAAGACAGCCATGCATGAATACCCACCCACCTCCCCTGCAACCCATAGAAGATAAAGATGCTTCAGTAGCTGATTAGTGTTTTTGTCTTTTTTTAAAAAAAAATCTCACGGGATAGAACGAACAGATCAGAAAGATAAATATAATAAACTAAAACAGAAATTGGAGGAAACAGATAATTAAAATAAGTAATAAGTGTTTTTAAATTAAAAAAAAATCTCATGAGATAGAACGAACAGATCAGAAAAGTAAATAAAATAAGATAAAACAGAACTGTAGACAGCCACACTGAAACCAAACTCCGCGCCGTCATGACGTCACACACGACAACATCCTTACGTCACGGGTCAAAGCCGACGCGTGGGATCGGACGCTTCTGTCGACCCGATATCTAATATACAAGGACGAAACGTTATTACCAAAAATCTCAAAGAAATCCACCGATATACTTCAAATTTTAACACATTAATGTAATAAATATTTCGACACATAAAAGCTATATATGGGTTATGAGGTTACGATTAAAATACACTCCTGGAAATGGAAAAAAGAACACATTGACACCGGTGTGTCAGACCCACCATACTTGCTCCGGACACTGCGAGAGGGCTGTACAAGCAATGATCACACGCACGGCACAGCGGACACACCAGGAACCGCGGTGTTGGCCGTCGAATGGCGCTAGCTGCGCAGCATTTGTGCACCGCCGCCGTCAGTGTCAGCCAGTTTGCCGTGGCATACGGAGCTCCATCGCAGTCTTTAACACTGGTAGCATGCCGCGACAGCGTGGACGTGAACCGTATGTGCAGTTGACGGACTTTGAGCGAGGGCGTATAGTGGGCATGCGGGAGGCCGGGTGGACGTACCGCCGAATTGCTCAACACGTGGGGCGTGAGGTCTCCACAGTACATCGATGTTGTCGCCAGTGGTCGGCGGAAGGTGCACGTGCCCGTCGACCTGGGACCGGACCGCAGCGACGCACGGATGCACGCCAAGACCGTAGGATCCTACGCAGTGCCGTAGGGGACCGCACCGCCACTTCCCAGCAAATTAGGGACACTGTTGCTCCTGGGGTATCGGCGAGGACCATTCGCAACCGTCTCCATGAAGCTGGGCTACGGTCCCGCACACCGTTAGGCCGTCTTCCGCTCACGCCCCAACATCGTGCAGCCCGCCTCCAGTGGTGTCGCGACAGGCGTGAATGGAGGGACGAATGGAGACGTGTCGTCTTCAGCGATGAGAGTCGCTTCTGCCTTGGTGCCAATGATGGTCGTATGCGTGTTTGGCGCCGTGCAGGTGAGCGCCACAATCAGGACTGCATACGACCGAGGCACACAGGGCCAACACCCGGCATCATGGTGTGGGGAGCGATCTCCTACACTGGCCGTACACCACTGGTGATCGTCGAGGGGACACTGAATAGTGCACGGTACATCCAAACCGTCATCGAACCCATCGTTCTACCATTCCTAGACCGGCAAGGGAACTTGCTGTTCCAACAGGACAATGCACGTCCGCATGTATCCCGTGCCACCCAACGTGCTCTAGAAGGTGTAAGTCAACTACCCTGGCCAGCAAGATCTCCGGATCTGTCCCCCATTGAGCATGTTTGGGACTGGATGAAGCGTCGTCTCACGCGGTCTGCACGTCCAGCACGAACGCTGGTCCAACTGAGGCGCCAGGTGGAAATGGCATGGCAAGCCGTTCCACAGGACTACATCCAGCATCTCTACGATCGTCTCCAAGGGAGAATAGCAGCCTGCATTGCTGCGAAAGGTGGATATACACTGTACTAGTGCCGACATTGTGCATGCTCTGTTGCCTGTGTCTATGTGCCTGTGGTTCTGTCAGTGTGATCATGTGATGTATCTGACCCCAGGAATGTGTCAATAAAGTTTCCCCTTCCTGGGACAATGAATTCACGGTGTTCTTATTTCAATTTCCAGGAGTGTACTACTTCTACTGCTACTATTACAGAATCGGAAGCCCCCCGCTGTGGCCCAGCGGTTCTATGCTCTTCAATCCGAAACCGCGCTGCTGCTACGGTCGCAGGTTCGAATCCTGTCTCGGGCATGGATGTGTGTGATGTTCTTAGGTTAGTTAGGTTTAAGTAGTTCTACGTCTAGGGGAATGATGGCCTCAGATGTTAAGTCCCATAGTGCTTAGAGTCATTTGAACCATTTGAACAGAATAGAAATTTGCAATAACAATAAACAACAACTACTACAGAATCAGAATTCGCAAATAAGAGTAAACAATGCTCAAGATCAGAGAGAGGAGAGGGTAGGAGACTGACAGAGAACACAGAAAGCGGAAAGGATGTCATGGACAGAGAGAGGGACAGGAAGAGATAGGGGGAGGACAAGATGGTCATAGAAAGGCGGCGGAAAGGTGGATAAAGACAGGCATATAGAGGTGGGGCAGGAAGAGATGGTGAGAGAGTAGGGAGGGGAAGATGGACAAAGAAAGGGAAAATAAGATGACCGACAGGGGGGAAATATGGAGAGAGTTAGGAAACGACATAATGGGTGGAGAGAGGGCAAAGGACGTGATGGACAGAGAGAGGCAGAATGCGATGGACAAATGGGGGAGGAGGAGGAGGAGATAGACAGAGAAAGAAGGAATTAGGACGTATGTCCCATCCCCATACATACTGCAAATATGAGCTTTCTCTTTCCATTCTTTTCCATTTAACCAGACTGAGACACAGCAATGCCTAGCCAGAAACCACAAGTAGTGGCACAAAATTCAACAGTGCGCGGGGCATTCATAGTGCTCGTACCTCATACATCCACCTATTTCAAGTTGTATTTCCTCTAGGAGAGCCGGTAAAACATCGATAGGAAATTGTGCGACTCTTTGACCTGTTTAGGTTTCTTCGATGAGATGTGGAGTATTCACGTAGTCGGTAACAATCCAGTACCAAACGTTTCGCCTCCACTGTCTCTCATGTTCTACCTGCATCAGACATTGCGGGTTCTCAGCGACTCCATAATGCGTATTACCTTGAAATCTCATCAGAGCAGAGAGACAGAATTCCCTGTACCTTCTTATGCGGTCCCGCTAGTTAATCCGCTGGTGAAGTTTGCGCACAACATCCAAACAGTGCTTGGCTGAAGCCGGCTAACTTATTCCCGATGCACTCGAAATTTCCCTGGAGCTAACGTGTGTAACATGAGCAATAACTGCCAAAAAATCAATTTCATTTGATCCGCTAGTCCCAGCCTTGTTTCTTACCGTCTGCAAAGTATTCCACGCCCTTCCACCAACCATTTTCTGTCTATTCGCGTTATACTTCTCGAACACTGTCTATCGGGACACCTTTGAGCGAACAATTTCATTGTTGTCTTTGCTTTCCGTCTTGTGGTAATTCTTTAGTAATTTTACTTATATTGCAAATGGTAAGGCTCAATTCATTGATTTTTTTTATGTACCCGACCTTGTCGCCCGTGGCAACACTACAAACTTCGAAATTATAACTTTTCCCTTCTCTGCTGTTAATTCGTATAATTTATATTTCGATTGACTTTTATTTTGTAGCTGATTAACTTTGCCATTCAAAACAGAACATTAATATTTTGCGTAACTTTAAGACTTATGACTTCAAATACTCATACTGGTTAAACAAATGCACCGTGCAAGTCATCAATGTCAGCGTATATCTTTGCCAGCAATATTGATTCTTCGAACTACAGGGCTATTACAAATGATTGAAGCGATTTCATAAATTCACTGTAGCTCCATTCATTGACATATGGTTACGACACACTACAGATACGTAGAAAAACTCATAAAGTTTTGTTCGGCTGAAGCCGCACTTCAGGTTTCTGCCGCCAGAGCGCTCGAGAGCGCAGTGAGACAAAATGGCGACAGGAGCCGAGAAAGCGTATGTCGTGCTTGAAATGCACTCACATCAGTCAGTCATAACAGTGCAACGACACTTCAGGACGAAGTTCAACAAAGATCCACCAACTGCTAACTCCATTCGGCGATGGTATGCGCAGTTTAAAGCTTCTGGATGCCTCTGTAAGGGGAAATCAACGGGTCGGCCTGCAGTGAGCGAAGAAACGGTTGAACGCGTGCGGGCAAGTTTCACGCGTAGCCCGCGGAAGTCGACGAATAAAGCAAGCAGGGAGCTAAACGTACCACAGCCGACGGTTTGGAAAATCTTACGGAAAAGGCTAAAGCAGAAGCATTTCTTAAACAGGAGATTGGAAAACCGATGGATCGGTCGTGGTGGAGATTATGATCAACAATTCATGTCATGGCCTCCACGCTCTCCCGACTTAACCCCATGCGATTTCTTTCTGTGGGGTTATGTGAAAGATTCACTGTTTATACCTCCTCTACCAACAAACGTGCCAGAACTGCGAGCTCGCATCAACGATGCTTTCGAACTCATTGATGGGGACATGCTGCGCCGAGCGTGGGAGGAACTTGATTATCAGCTTGATGTCTGCCGAATCACTAAAGGGGCACATATCGAACATTTGTGAATGCCTAAAAAAACTTTTTGAGTTATTGTATTTGTGTGCAAAGCATTGTGAAAATATCTCAAATAATAAAGTTATTGTAGAGCTGTGAAATCGCTTCAATCATTTGTAATAACCCTGTATTTGCGATATTTCTTGACTGAATATTAACATGTTTCAAAAATATCTTTTTTTATATGCAGTACCTTAGTAAACTTCTGATCTTAAAGTATTACATCAGACGTTACTGGATAAATGAATACTCCATATCTAAAATATTTTCAGCTGACTTCCTTCTCAGTAGTCGAGATTTATTGCATAACTATAATCACATTAACGTAAATATCTTCGTAACATTTTTTATAATCATTCGATACAGACACCATACAGACATGATGAAGACCCGTAAAGAACTGCTATATTATTTACAAAATTAAAATAATTTCATTATAATAATATGACAGAGGAAGGCACAATTGGAGCACATTTGGAGGGGAGTGAGGCCAGGCTGCTGCCTCTCCCAGATACTGTTTAACATATATTTGGAGCATATTGTTTAGAAATGTTTAAAACGTAAAAGAGGAGTGCGGGCCGTTAGTAGGAGGATAGAATGCACTCATCTTGGGGATAATATAATGTTACCGGCAAAAAGTGAAAGAGCTATGCCTGGAATGTCGAAAAAATTAAATAAGACCTGAATGAGAATTAATAAGAAGACAAAGTCTATGGTGATAAATGCAATAAAAATAACAGCTATAAAGTTAGGACAACAAGCTAGTGCTTTCAGATATCTGGGAATCATAACTACGTAAGGCATGAAATGCACTAAGCATGTGAAAACGCGTATAGCAACTCTCAAGGAGGTATTTAACAGGACGAGAAGTCTTCTTTGTCAGTGCATGGATAGGGACGTCAGTAAGAAAAGGATTTCAGAGGTGAATTTGAGGAGGATGGAAGGGATAAAATGGGTAGACGAAGTGAAAAATGAGGATATGTTGAGAAGAGTGGAGGAAGAGAGAGAAATTTTAAAGTTAATGACGAAGAAGAAACACAATTGACTTGAATATTGAATGAGAAGAGATTGTTTACTGATGGATGCTATGGAAGAAACAACGAATGGAAGAAGAAGAGTCGGCCGCTGTTGCAGAGCGTTTCTAGGCGCCTCAGCCCGGAACCGCGCGACCGCTACGGTCGCAGGTTCGAATCCTGCCTCGGGTATGGATGTGCGTGCTGTCCTTAGGTTAGTTAGGTTTAAGTAGTTCTAAGTTCTAGGGGACTGATGACCTCAGATGTTAAGTCCCATAGTGCTCAGAGCCATATGAACCATTTTGAAGAAGAAGAAGAAGAACAACAACAACAACAAAACGCAGAAGATACCAGAGTGTCGGTAAGAGACTGTAGCGCCAAAGAAACTGATATAGGCATGCGTATTCAAATACAGAGATATATAAACAGGTAGAATACTGCGCTGCGGTCGGCAACGTCTATATAAGACAACAAGTGTCTGGAGCAGTTGTCAGATCGGCGACTGTTGCTACAATGGCAGGTTATCAAGATTTAAGTGAGTTTGAACGTGGTGTTATAGCCGGCGCACAAGCGAATGGACAGAGCGTCTCCGAAGTAACGATGAAGTCGGGATTTTCCCGTATGACCATTTCACTAGTGTACCGTGAATATCAGTAATCTGGTAAAACATCAAATCTCTGACATCTCTGCGGCCGAAAAAAGATCCTGCAAGAACGGGTCCAATGACGACTGAAGAGAATCGTTCAACGTGACAGAAGTGCAACACTTCCGCAAATTATTGCAGATTTCAAATGCTGGACCATCATCAAGTGTCAGCGTGCGAACCATTCAACGAAACATCATCGAAATGGGCTTTCGCAGCCGTGTACCCTTGATGACTGCGCAACACAAAGCTTTACGTCTCGCCTGGGCTTGTCAACACCGACATTGGACAGTTGATGACTGGAAACAAGTTGCCTGGTCGGGCAAGTCTCGTTTCAAATTGTATCTAGCGGATGGTTGTGTACGGGTATGAAGACAACCTCATGAACACTTGGAGCCTGCATGTCAGCAGGGGACTATTCGAGCTGGTGGAGGCACAGTAATGGTGTGGGTTGTGTGCAGTTGGAGTGATATCCGACCCCTAATACGTCTAGATACGACTCTGACATGTGACACGTACGTAAGCATCCTGTCTGATCACCTGCATCCATTCATGTCCATTGTGCATTCCGACAGACTTGGGCAATTCCAGCAGGATAATGCGACACCCTTCAAGTCCAGAATTGGTACAGATTGGTTCCAGGGACACTCTTCTGAGTTTAAACTCTTCTGTTGGCACCAAACTCCCCAGACATGCTTATCTGAGATGCTTTGCAATGTTCTGTTCAGAAAAGATCTCCACCCCCTCGTAGTCTTACGGATTTATGGACAACCCTGCGGGGTTCATAGTGACAGTTCCCTCCAGCACTACTTCAGACATTAGTCAAGTCCATGCCACGTCACGTTGCAGCACTTCTGCGTGGTTGCGGGGGCCCCACGCTATATTAGGCAGGTGTACCAGTTTCTTCAGTATATAAGGATAGAAGACTATTATGAGAAAGTGAAGAAGGTAGCGAAAGACAGGACTGCATGGAGAACTAGATGTGAAGACCTGCCCTACGGCAGACCACTAGTGACGCCGGTGATGGTGATAGTAATAAGCGTCGATGTTCTTGACAATGCGTTCGTGGACGTCGGCTGATACCTTGTAGCGATGCACGTCACGTCAGTCAATGACTATTGGACCGTGTTGTTACAAACTCGTGCGCTGGAAATGTAACAAACAGGAAATGGACATTTCTTTAACACATTGCTCAATACTTACGAATATATATTGATATAATTATTTGTTAGTTACCTGACGTCGCTCAGGTGGCAAAAGACGGAATTGTTTCAATTAACATTTTGAAGGTCCGCATCCTTCTTAGAGTATTATCGTAGAATATTTAGTTTCTTTTGATTTGTGTAAGACTTTATATTTTTTCTTTTGTTTTCTTTTACTGCACAGACGAAATGGCTCTGAGCACTATGGGACTTAACATCTGTGGTCATCAGTCCCCTAGAACTTAGAACTACTTAAACCTAACTAACCTAAGGACATCACACACATCCATGCCCGAGGCAGGATTCGAACCTGCGACCGTAGCAGTCGCGCGGTTCCGGAGTGAGCGCCTAGAATCGCTAGACCACCGCGGCCGGCACAGACGAACTGGAAATTTAGATTTCATTTTCTTTACATTTTTGGAAGTACCTTCACCTCCATGAGACATTCTTCCTAGATGGCAGGTTAAGGGATTTAACCTCTTTTCTTAGTCCCCTGAGAACTTTTAAGGTCCGAAGACTTCCGTAAGTCTACCCATATGTTATTTTTCAAACAATGGAAAATCCAGGTTGGAATGTAACAATATTATGAAAAGGAAAGTTGTTACTCACCGTATAGCGAAGATACTGAGTCGCAGATAGGCACAATCAAAAGACTGTCACAAATAGAGGCCAGTAAGGCCTTTATCAACAATAGACACACACACACACATACACACGACTCGTGTCGCCTGCGACTCAGCATCTCCGCTAAGTGGTGAGTAGCAACTTTCCTTTTCATAACATATGTTATTTTTTCTTCAATTGTGTATATTTTCTTTTTTGTTTTTATTTCGTCGTGCTGTACCAGGGAGCGAGGTATTTTACACCTGTGTCAAGACACTGCAACGATTACTACGACGTCCTGGACGTGTCTGGTTGTCTTCTAAGACGATCTAGTCTTTGGCGTTTCGTGGTGGCTCGCTTCTGTGTCATGTGGTCTATAGCTCACACGTTAGTCTCTGCATGGAAATCTACTATTCTGGCGTATCTGGATTCTCTCAGGATCTACCTGAGACAATTGTTCTCCACGTCCTGAATTTTTCTCCTTTATGTATCGCTGACCATATCCCAGGACATGCTAACACAGAAGGTATTTGATCGGACAGCACACCGGTGTAACCACACATTAGGATACTCAGTACTTATAAAACTGGGAGCTGTCGTTTTGCCATCCATAATGCTTCGTGCCACAGGTTTTGTACGTAGTTATGGAATAACAGTTGTCTGTCCTTAATTATTCCCAGTTATTGACTTTTGGTTTCCATGAGATTTTTCTATCTGTGGAGGTCTAGTGTTAAGCCTAAATTAGGAGGTTTCACGCTAAAGTATAGGGCTATTGTATATAGGAGGTTAATTTTTATCTTATTTTTGCTGCACCAAAAGCTAGAGTTTCTCTGTGCCGTTTTTATATTGGTACTGAAAAACTGCCGCGAGGAGTGGTCGCTCGGTTAGAGGCGCCATGTCACGAATTGCGCGGCCCCTCCCTCCGGAGGTTCGAGTCCTCCCTCGGGCATGTGTGTGTGTGTGTGTGTGTGTGTGTGTGTGTGTGTTGTCCTTAGCGTAAGTTAGTTTAAGTAATGTGTAAGTCTAGGGACCGATGACCTCAGCAGTTTGGTCCCTTAGGAATTCACACACACACGCACTGCAAGACTCTTTTTTTTCCTCCTTATCCCAAGTGACGTACTTCCTTACTTGGATATGAAATCACGAATGCATTAGACATCAATAGATTTCGTGTTCAACACAGATAAATCCTAAGTTTTAAACAGTGTTACTACTTTGAAACTAGTGATCCGATTTTAAAGAGTGAAACACCATTTAATTTATCTCTTCCAGAACGTTAATGCTAAAAACGTAAATTACTACAGTTCTACAAAAAAATCAAAGTTAATACCGATATCTCTGTAATTAATATAGCTGTTAAAACAGACTATATGTCATTTAGTAAGGACTTTCTCACATTTCATCTGTGTGAAAACAATGTACACTCCTGGAAATTGAAATAAGAACACCGTGAATTCATTGTCCCAGGAAGGGGAAACTTTATTGACACATTCCTGGGGTCAGATACATCACATGATCACACTGACAGAACCACAGGCACATAGACACAGGCAACAGAGCATGCACAATGTCGGCACTAGTACAGTGTATATCCACCTTTCGCAGCAATGCAGGCTGCTATTCTCCCATGGAGACGATCGTAGAGATGCTGGATGTAGTCCTGTGGAACGGCTTGCCATGCCATTTCCACCTGGCGCCTCAGTTGGACCAGCGTTCGTGCTGGACGTGCAGACCGCGTGAGACGACGCTTCATCCAATCCCAAACATGCTCAATGGGGGACAGATCCGGAGATCTTGCTGGCCAGGGTAGTTGACTTACACCTTCTAGAGCACGTTGGGTGGCACGGGATACATGCGGACGTGCATTGTCCTGTTGGAACAGCAAGTTCCCTTGCCGGTCTAGGAATGGTAGAACGATGGGTTCGATGACGGTTTGGATGTACCGTGCTCTATTCAGTGTCCCCTCGACGATCACCAGTGGTGTACGGCCAGTGTAGGAGATCGCTCCCCACACCATGATGCCGGGTGTTGGCCCTGTGTGCCTCGGTCGTATGCAGTCCTGATTGTGGCGCTCACCTGCACGGCGCCAAACACGCATACGACCATCATTGGCACCAAGGCAGAAGCGACTCTAATCGCTGAAGACGACACGTCTCCATTCGTCCCTCCATTCACGCCTGTCGCGACACCACTGGAGGCGGGCTGCACGATGTTGGGGCGTGAGCGGAAGACGGCCTAACGGTGTGCGGGACCGTAGCCCAGCTTCATGGAGACGGTTGCGAATGGTCCTCGCCGATACCCCAGGAGCAACAGTGTCCCTAATTTGCTGGGAAGTGGCGGTGTGGTCCCCTACGGCACTGCGTAGGATCCTACGGTCTTGGCGTGCATCCGTGCGTCGCTGCGGTCCGGTCCCAGGTCGACGGGCACGTGCACCTTCCGCCGACCACTGGCGACAACATCGATGTACTGTGGAGACCTCACGCCCCACGTGTTGAGCAATTCGGCGGTACGTCCACCCGGCCTCCCGCATGCCCACTATACGCCCTCGCTCAAAGTCCGTCAACTGCACATACGGTTCACGTCCACGCTGTCGCGGCATGCTACCAGTGTTAAAGACTGCGATGGAGCTCCGTATGCCACGGCAAACTGGCTGACACTGACGGCGGCGGTGCACAAATGCTGCGCAGCTAGCGCCATTCGACGGCCAACACCGCGGTTCCTGGTGTGTCCGCTGTGCCGTGCGTGTGATCATTGCTTGTACAGCCCTCTCGCAGTGTCCGGAGCAAGTATGGTGGGTCTGACACACCGATGTCAATGTGTTCTTTTTTCCATTTCCAGGAGTGTATGATATCTTAACCGATTTCGGATATTTTTGATCAGCCTAGATGAATTCATTTCTACTCTTAGTTTCTTATCTCAGAGTATTCACTTTAGAGTCCTGTACCACCTATTTAAGTATTTTTTTTAATCCTCAGTGAGACAATAATTTGAACCGGACGGATAAAATGTAAGAACGGAACCGACAGCTGGTCACAGTACATCTTCGCTGCTGTAGGTAAATATGTGGATTCTGCCTCTCTATGCACAGAAGGAGAAACCACTCTTAAGGAATGACAAATGTCAGCTCTGTCTTGAACGACAGAGACACACACGTGACTATTGCCTACAAAATAATATCCTTATCACGTTTTACTTTGTAAAAGTATAATGACTGAAAGTTTTAATTCTCTGTGGTGTACATGACTTGCTGACTGCGTGTAACAGTTTAAGACTGTCGGTCAGATCGGGAATCGAAACAGAATCTGAGTTACCTGCGAGAGTAGATACCAGTGATTTTTAAATACGACAAATCTGTCATGGAAGAAATTTCAAGTGCCATGTTGATTCCACTCTGCATCATAATTGATACTGCCAGCCACTGAAATTACAACACCAGAATAGTGAGTAATGTAATTTTACGTACTGTATGTCCACAGCACAGAGCGTCCCATCATTTTGACCACCCCTACAACGTTTCTGCAAAAGCTGAATAGGAAATGTATCAATAATATGTTGTTTAGCCACCAGGGGGACATGAGTCACAATCATTAGCTTTCGAACATGCTTTTATTAGGTCGCTTTCTTGTCTACCTGTCTCTTCAGTACAAATTTTGCAGTTGATTTTAAAATAACTTCCCGATGAGCTAGGGAGTTGAAACTTTCAACATAATTCGTAGCTGGATGACAGTGAAACAGAAAAACTGGATTTGTCTGATGTGTGGCGGAGGGTTCTTAGTGTACTACTGCTGTTTCCTTCTCTTTCTGTTCCAGTCAAGAATGTTTTGTGGTAAGAGCGATTGCTTGTAAGCTAACGTGTGAGCTCGAATCTGTCATGTTAGCTTTACTGTCTTTTCGCCAGGTACACGTACACGAAAGCAATATACTGGTTGATTCAGGTGAAGAGAATCTCAAACCTGAAATTCACCATATGTCTCTATTGTAATCTCGTCAAAAGATTTGAAATCGATTGAAAAATTTCACACTCACAAGACTAAAAGCCAGAAAATAGCTACTTAGATAAAAATCTTTTTTAATGTAACATGTTTTTAAAACGGACTGTAAAACGTAAAATCAATTCTCCTAGACACATACAGATTCCTAACGCCGTACAGATAGACCTGAAAACTTGTGACTGTGAATTTTTAATAGCTGTGTCAATACATGTAAAATTTAAAACGCATTCATCGGTCACATGCAGTAGATGATAGTAAGGAGTGTAGAGAGTAGCTCTGTCGCTGAAAAAAATCACAAAACGGTTCTTCTCACTTGCAGTGCAATGAAACTGTTAGTGATTACGTAAACTATTCCTGCCTCGATTATATATAACATGCACCCAACGTTTTTAGTTTTGAATTTTACCAGTAATGTCATAGGTATTAAAAATTCAGAAGAACATATTTTCAGGACTGTCGCTATGTACGAACTCGCAACATGCTTTAGGTGAAAAATAGGTCCGCAAGTTGATTTATACTTGAAATAAATGGTTGTAGCTCCGTCATAAGTTGGATTGAAAAATACCTTTTTTTTTATTTCTTGATGTTGACTGGTTTCGGACATCTGTGTTCATTTTCAAACCATCGCGTGATAATGCAGGCGATAGCCTGTATACAGACACTGCCCCTGCAGTGATGATCAAAACGCACAGAACTCTAACGTACATCCTATGTGGTCTATTTAATGGCGTTGAGTCGGTTATCGCCTGTGTTGTCACACTTACTATACTGATGGTTTGAAAATGGACACAGGCGTTCTACACTAGTCACCATCAAGAAATAAAAAAAATGCCTCTCAATGCAGCTTATGACGGAGCTACAACCATTTGCTTCAACTATCGCTACGTAGTTAGGAATCTGGATGAGGCTAGGAGAAATTATTTTATAAATTTTAGTCCGTTTTGTAAACGTGTTATTAAAGTTTTCTATTTAAATATTTTTTAACTTTGTTCTTTACGAATGCATGAACAGCATTACGCTTTTTAAAATAGGACCCTATAACTCCTATTCGGTAACCTACTTTCTCTCATCAAAACCTGTTAAAATACGTATTATAGGGAACCACTATGTCATTAAAAATTTAACGCAAAACTTAGAATCTCCAATGCTGGCACACAGTACAGGTTATTGGAGTGAGGTACCTCGTTCAGTTGCGGGAGTTGACAGTAAACAAATGCAAACAGAAGGAAAGTGCAGACTGGTGATTCAATCAAGCATCTTTATTTGAAACTTTGTGTGAGTATAGTGTACATTAACGAAGAGAAATAAATATTACTCATGCATGGAGAATGTAAGTTAGCGGGACAGTAATTTCAATAATGTTTTATTATTTACAATATGGGCACATTTTGTACAGTCCCGTAGTACTTTCAAACGATGTTTTGTATAAAGGCAGTCGATGATTAAAAATTGCATCATCGTTACTTTTCTTTTAATGTAGTTGCTGATAGGCATAGAGCTATTCAGGCAGAGGAACTGTAGAGATAACGATACCCTGAAAAATACCCACCTTCCTGACGGATGTTTTCTAGTTGTGATGCTTCACGAAACTGGGATTTTCAACCCAAGGCAAGAACTCAGACGAAGCTGCTCATATTTATTGTTCTCGCTTCTGTTGCAACGAATTGAAACGTGAGCACAGTACAGCCTGTACAGGATACTAGCATTCCTAAAATCAACGTACATCGCATTCTATCGTTACACCAGTTCCATCTCTACCATGTATCCTTACGCCAAGAGCAGCATTGGAAATATTTCCAGAATCGTATAACACTTTTGTCAATGGTTACAGCAGCAAATTCTTGTCAAGTTGAACTGCTTATCCAGTGTTCGCTTTACGAGTGCCTGTTCCTTCTAAAACAGATACAATTACGTAAATACAAAGAAAATGCATTAATTGTCCGGCGTAAATGCTAAACAGCAGGCCATATGCCAGATTTCTTGTCTTCTGGATGAAGTTTCTCACACGAGTTCTTTCTCGTCTTCTGGATGGAGTGCAGCTAAGAACCCGAATGTTTACGTGGTACTAACACGATGGACATAACTTGCGTATATGTCGTTTTCTGAACCGAGCTCGTGGAGGAACAGTGGACTGGCCCGTTCGCTCTCCTGACGTAACTCCTTCGGACTTTTTTTTGGGTGGGGGGGGGGGGGGGTCGGAGGGAGGGGGGGGGGGTATGCGTGAAAATCATTGTCTTTAGCGATATTCCAACAACCCAAGAGAACTTGCAGCAACGTATCGTGCTTGCTTGTAATTTATATCAGGAGGCAGAACTGGAAGAACGCAAATCTTTCCCTACAACGCTTGGATCTGTTTATCATTGTCCTTGGTCACCATTTTGAGTGTCTTTGAATGAGCAGCCCCTTTTTGTGCTGACAATCAAGTGCAATACTACAAAACAGTACTAAAGCTGTTTCTGTTTCTTATTAAGTTGTATTTACGGTAACGTGTGATTCATTTTTAAATGATCTTGAGGAGAGGAAGTGTACAACCGAATAAAAAAATATAAGATGCTGTTTAAAACGATGTACCGCAGTTCGTATCTTCGCTACGAGCAAAGTTACAATAAAAGGCGGTTAATATCCCCAGTGGTAGCTAAACAACATTTGCTTCATACACTTTTTATTTTGCTTCCGAATAAAAAGGTATGTTGGATGGTCAAGACAAATGAGACGCCCAGTTTAGTAGGAAGAATACACGACTGTATTTGTAGATGACTTGGCGGTGTACTGACTGAGCAATTTTGTATACAGAGCAGCCACCTCTGGCATAAACAACATCTCTGCCAAGCTGAGCATCGAGTTGAACTGAGCTGGGGTGACAGGTGTGGGTACGTCATTCCGTGCTGCTTCAACTCTATGCAAAAAGTCTTCATTCGTGGTGATCGGTAATTGGTGGTTTGCCGGTCCCTCGGAAGCCCAGGTGTTTTCAGTGGATGGGATATATGGAGAACGCGCTGCCGGGACAATAGTCGAACGCCTACTGTATCGAGGTAGGTCGGGAAAGGAATGGCAACATACTTATACTGTATCTTGCTTAAAGATATTAAGGAGATTTCGAAGAAATGGTACAGCCACCGGGCTTAACACGTCATAAATGTGACGTCTGGTGTCCGAATTACCGGATATACTAACCAGAGGTCATCATGATGTATACCAGTTGACACCACATAGCATAACAATAGTTCCTGGCCATTATGACGATGATGAATGCAACATGGGAATCTTCGGTCTCCTCGGAACTTGTACAAATGGATACATCCGCAATAATACCGCCTTGTCTGGGACTCATCTGAGAAAAAAATGGTTCAAATGGCTCTGAGCACTATGGGACTTAACATCTATGGTCATCAGTCCCCTAGAACTTAGAACTACTTAAACCTAACTAACCTAAGGACAGCACACACATCCATGCCCGAGGCAGGATTCGAACCTTCGACCGTAGCAGTCGCGCGGTTCCGGACTGAGCGCCTAGAACCGCGAGACCACCGCGGCCGGCTGACTCATCTGAGAAAACGACCGCTTGCCACGCCTGTATCCAGAGGTATCGTTGGGCGCACAACTGTCGGGACGCTTCTATCTGCTGCCGCGTCAAGGGAAGCGTCAATAATGTGGTACTCCAGATATCATCGCACTGTCTGTGTGGATACTTTTCTCGCTATAAACAATCATTTACTGATTCAAGGTACGATACATAGTTATTAGATCCTGCACGGGCATTCAGGCGCTATGCCGTGCAGGACTGCTGAGATTCAGTATGGCGTTTAGTATGGCTCTCCTGAACCCGACGATTCCATGTTCGCGTGGCAGTCGTGGCATCCTCACCAACCGCAACAGTAATGTCGTGAAAAAATAAACCGTACTCTCGTCTGGCCACAATCCTGCCGCTGTTCACTTCCGACAGGCGCTGGAATACATTCATCAGCGACTGTTGAATGTGAAACCCGCTGCGCAATCTTTATTTTTATACGGAACTTACGTTACTTCTGCCTACTAGGTGCGGTTGCACTGAAATGATAATCATTTGCATGTATTAGCATGTAGAACACTTTGCTTCATGCCAATGCGACTTTTGCTCAACGTCGTTTTCAAGGTGTTGAAATTTTAGTGGCCATCAGTCCATTTAATTTGCAAATGTAGAAACCATTAATGTCTAGATGACATACCACAATATTTTGTCAGCGAATCAGAAGTGCATAAGGCATATTACGTTCAGTTCTATGGCCGAGCGGTTTTAGGCGGGTCAGTTCGGAACCACGCTGCTGCTACGGTCGCAGGTTCGAATCCTCCTGCCTTGGGCATGGATGTGTATGATGTCCTTAGGTTGGTTAGGTTTAAGTAGTTCTAAGTCTAGGGGACTGATGACCTCAGATGTTAAGTCCCATAGCGCTTAGAGCCATTTGAACCATTTTTGTTCCGTTCTAAACAGAAGAGTGAATATCTTTTTAAGGCGAATGTCAACCATTGTTAAACATTTTATGAAACGCATGATACGCACCTGCCTATATGTCCTTTACTTTTATACTCAGGGTATTCCAGGAGGACTAGTCAATATTCAGCGAGATGACAAGAACGACTATTAGACGCAAAAAAGCTTAGTAAACACGGGCTCTGAAATGCGTATCTTAAGAGTTATGAGCACTTGATCATCTTAGACGGGGTGAAATACTGTTCTCCTGCTACAAACTCTTTGGTTGCCATGTCGCTGGAGGAGGTAGTACAGACATAAAAAAGAAAAAAATTTCCAGTAAATATGGCCTCTAAAATGCATACCTTAAGAGCTCAGAGCTATGAGCACTTCTCATCGTACAATGGTGTGCCACGACGTTGGGATCACGGATTTACTTCAGACGTTGTACACTTTCAGCAATCCATTAGAATAACATATTGCGCAAGTTGTAAGGCGTACCACTTAAGCAATTTCGAGAAAATCGGAAATTAAGTTTTACGCGTCAGTGATTTACTGGTGGGTTGCGACTGTGTGCATGAGATGGTGGCTGTCATGTGCTTAGCATCCAAGCTCCGTAATCTGTGGACCGCTAGGTCGAAACCCTCCCACCTTTTCTTTTCAATCCATATTTTTTTCAACACTAGTTACATTATTTCAAAGACTGCATCTGAATGCTAATAGGATGAAAAGACACATGTATGTGCATTAACATTTTTTGAGTTTCCGAAGTTGTTTGGTTGCTTCCTAATTTTTATTATCACAACAAATATTATACGTATCGACAAGTAAACAACCAGACGCATAGTTTCCCTGGAAATGTATGCCTGTTATGGTTTCTGAAATCCCATGTACCTGAAATAGGGTAAGGTATCGAGCAATGCTTTTGCACCTGGACGCTTCGACCTGCAGACAGGCGTTTCGAGGACGAGGGACAACAGTGGAAAGCCGAAGGTAAACATCGATAAATAAAGGTGTAAATAACTTTATTCAATAGTACAACGAGGTACAATATTTGCGAGAATAGAGCGTAACGTACGATGTTAAAAGTTGCACGATATATTTTTCATTCAGATACGGAAAACAAATTAAAACGACACCTACCACGTTGAATGAATGCAGTATTCCCGCGAGCACAATATTCAGTTTCTAAGGAAAAACAACAAACCTCGTTGGCATTTTATGAAATTTCGCCTTCATCCGACAATTTGGAAGCAAACCATGCGTAAACTGGCGATGTAAGATTGAACATACTTTAATAGCATCTTCACGACAAGCAATTTCACATTCGTTGTCAATCAAAGATGAACAAGTCTAAAGATACTTGATAAAGTTTTTAACTTGCCTATAGGAATGAAAGCCGCATAATATTTATTGTACCAATAAAAATTAGTGAACAGCCAAATAACATTTGAAATTCAATATAAGGTCTTACAAATACACGTTTTTTTATCATGTTACCTTTCAAATGCAATACATACGAAACAATACGACTAGCAATGAAAAAACTATAAATTTAAGGAAGATTATGCGGGACTCGATCCAGCGATCCGTCGATTATGAATCTTCAACGTTAACCACATGACCGCCGGCAGCTCCTACTGAGGGGTGCAACGCACAGGTACATCACTAACGCATAAAACTTCTCTTGCCATTTTCTCGAAATCGTCTCAGTAGTATGTTTTAGTACTTGCACATTATGTTGTTCCAGTGGACTATTAAAATTATACAAAGTCTGAAGTAAATCCGTGGTTCGAAAGTCGTAGCCTCCCCTTGTTAGATACTATGACGCAAATATCTTTTACTGCAAGCTCTTTTGTTTCAATATTTCTGGAGGAGGTAGTAAGGACTCAAACCAGAAAAAAATTCTAGTTAACAGTTAACATGGATTCTAAAATGAATAAGTTAAGAACTATGGGCACTTTTTCAGTAGAAGAGAAGTTTTTTACAGTTGCGAAGATGAGCAACTGTCATAGTTCTTAAGCTATACATTTTAGTGGATATGTTACATGTTATTAGACCTAGTAGCAAGAATAGCACTAGAGTTTGTTCATCACGCGCAACGTTCTTCCAGATTAGTTGCTTGTCTGGTAGTACGTAGCAGCATTTTCTTCTGTACTTAACGCATTGTTTTACCTGCAGCGAGAAATAGCCCTACGAATTGCTTGATTCTCATTCTGGAAAGAAGAATGGAATATTCCAGCGTTAGCACTATGACATGAAACCAGGTTGCACGTACCTTGCAGATGTGATTAGCTTTTCCTGGAAGTATCGTGTCTGTGTGAAGAGGAACGATAAACAGCGGAACCCTATCAGCAGCCAAGGTGAATCTCACACCGGCGAGATAAACGGCGCGAACGCAGCGCGCCAATATGGGTCGTTAGCACCAGATCCTTACAGCCTGGCGTATTACTCGCTTCTAATAGCAGCGCGAAAGACAAGTACAGAAGGCCGAGAATGGAGGCAACTTTAGACTAATTATAATTATAAACTCTCCGTCCGAACAGGCCTCGGAAGGCCCAGCGGTACCGACCGATCGCCGTGTCATCCTCAACCGACAGGCGTACCTAGATGTGGATATGAGGGGTCACGTGGTCAGCAGACCGCTCCCCCGGCTGTTGTCAGTTTTCGTGACCAGAGCACCTATTTTCAATCATGTAGCTCCTCAACTGGCCCCGTAAGGGATGAATACACCCACTCGCCAATAGCGATCGGCAGACCTGGGCGGTCACCAATCCACGTGCTAGCCAAGCCCGACAGAGCTTAACTTCGGTGATCTGAAGGGAACCGGGTGTTACCACTGCTGCAAGGCCTTTCACAGTTATAATTATAGGCCAATTTAATTGTTTCTTGTATATAGTAACGATAACACTATCAACCGTATTTGCTTATTTATTTATATGAAACCGTTTTCTGTGTTATAGTACACCCTAAGGGTAATGATGTAGGCATGGGGAATCATTACTATACTTTACTTAGAAGATCCAAAAAAATATTTGCAACCGAGAAAAAACAAATGGTTCAAATGGCTCTAATCACTATGGGACTTAACATCTGAGGCCATCATTCCCCTAAACTTGAAACTACTTAAACTTAACTAACCTAAGGACGTCACACACATCCATGTCCGAGGCAGGATTCGAACCTGCGACCGCAGCAGCAGCGCGGTTCTGGA
This sequence comes from Schistocerca nitens, assembly GCF_023898315.1. NCBI lineage: Eukaryota > Metazoa > Arthropoda > Insecta > Orthoptera > Acrididae > Schistocerca > Schistocerca nitens. Next base: position 782,928,802 of record NC_064618.1, read on the forward strand.
CTGAAGCGCCTAGAACCGCTCGGCCACAGCGGCCGGCCGTCCGAGAAACTTCTATCGTGTTAAGTAATATGATCACATTATGAAGATTTCATCGACACGGTTCATCTAAACGAAGCTCGTTGGTAGGAAAATACGTGACAAGTTACAGTCGTGTATCAAGCGGAAGACGCTCGTAACTTTGGAAATGACGCACTTCCTTCAGCATGAGCCGAGAAATACGTCTCGGCGAATAAAAGTCGAGTGATTGTGGTATACTTCTCCTTGTACATGATATTTCCATGCGTGTCTCCGAATACCTGCATGCGTCTGCCTGTTCTGGCGGCCGTTGGTTATTAAAGATTGTTCTTATAAACAAAATACTTTTGTAGTTAATGTTTGTGTAAACCGTTTACTATACAAATAAATGAAATGGAAATGTCGCGGTCCAGCGGGCAGCTACTGTCCGCCAGCCAGCAGCTCCTGGGTACCACATACAGCTGATAGTATTATCGTTACTGCATATAAGAAACAATTTGAGTGGTCTATAATTATAACTGCGAACGCCTTTGCCACAGTGGTAACACCAGTTTCCTGCATATAACCGACGTCTTGCTGCAGGAAAAGCTGCCCCTGGGCACAGGCTGGCAGCTTACTTTTGCCTCCCAGCTATCCGATAGAATAGCGCAGGCATTAGCACCTCTTCACAGGGGTCTTGACTTTGAACTGTCCAATGTAGTTTCAATATAGTGACGTCATTTGTCACGTGAGAACTGGAGTAGGATGGGATAAATGGTGAATCAGCTAAACTCAGATACTTGCTGAACCGCTCAATATACCGTAATTCCATTTTCACCAGAATGAGTTGTGAAAACGACCCCACTAAATGAAGTAGACTATCGTTTCATAGCTATATTAATTAGAGCGACATTGGTATCAACTTAGCATCTACTGAGAGAATTAAGTTAATTTATGTTGCTTGTAGTTCTAAGCCAGACGAATTCAACGCCGATCCACTCTTCTAAATCCGATGATTAGTTTCGGAGAATAGGTGTGACGTGAAGTTACTTAATAGGTATCTGCCGATTTTTAAGTAATGTGGAGGTTGCATTAGTGCTTTAGCGGACGCTTTAAAAATACTTTGAATTCATGGGATGCGTGGTGACTACTTTCTCTAATGATGCGTTTCGTTTTATACTGCATGAGATTAATCTGAAAAGAAATCCGCAAAGAGCCACAAACAGTACATAGTGCATAATAACCGGTAACTGACCACTAAGAACAAACAGGAAATAAATCGCAGCGCAATTATGACAAGATACCGAGGTTAAGAAAAACACTCCATACTTAAGTATAGAGTCAAATATCTTATACATCAGACCATACGATACTGAATCATTACTGCAGGTACACCGTACCGGAAGACAACTAGGCCATCATTTTTTTTTTCAATGTCAATAAACTTAACCAACAGCCGTACACTTTAAGTATTTTATTTTACTCTGAAAGCGACCAGTTTCGGCAATTCATTTTGCCATCTTCAGGCCCCAGCGCTTTTTTCAAATGAACGAACTTATCGTATAGCGCCATAAAACTGGATATCGTGAGTTCCAATAGTTGTGCAGCAGGAAAAGAGCGTATGGGGCCTGAAGATGGTAAAATGAATTGTTGCTTTCAGAATAAAATAAAATAGTGGGTGTTTCAAAAAGAACATGCGTATTACAAAGTAATATTTTGTCCAAACTATCGATCGCTGCGCCTCGGCTCGGCTATTGGACAAACGAATATATAGTCTAGTTTATATTAATAGCCTCTAGACGTCAGTTGTTTTCTGTTTTGCTTGGTAACCGTCATATGATAAAATTCTATTGACAATGATAACACTTTCTCACAACGCATAGTGTTCAGCGATGAAGCGACTTTCCGTATTAGTAGTCAGGTAAACAAAAACAGTGTCAGAATTTGGGACCTACAGAACCCACATGCAGCCATTGAACATGTACGATATTCACCCAAAATCAATGTGTTTTGTGCGATATCCCGATCACCTATCTATGGCCCATTCTTCTTTGATGGAAACACGGTTAACAGTCAGCAGTATCTCACTATGTTACAAAACTGGTTGTTTCCGAGGCTGCACGAAGACAACTTCATTTTCCAACAAGACTGGCCACCCCCTCAGTGGAGTTGCCAAGTGCGTGAATATCTGAATGAAACTCTACCCAGTCGTTGGATTGGTCGTCAAGGATCTGCCGACTTAGCATGTCTCAGCTGGGCTCCACGGTCACCGGATTTGACACCCTCTGACTTCTTCCTGTGGGGTTTCGTTAATGACAACGTTTGTGTACCACCACTCCCACAGAACCTGGAAGACTTGAGAGCCAGATCCGTACTGCCATAACATCAGTGACGAAGGACATTCTTGCCCGAGTATGGGAGGAATTTGAGTATGGATGTGATATTGTTCATGTCACTCAAGGAGGACATATTGAACATCTGTAATCTGAACTTGAGAGCTTCGTAAATATGTTTGTACAGTTTCATATTCGTATGTCTTAAAGTTTAATAAATATATGCTTTCGACATACGTATATTCTTTTTGAAACACCCTGTATCTTAAAGTGTACGGCTGTTGGTAAAGTTTATTGACATTGAAAACTACGTACTAGCCGATGTCCCCTGGACGTAATGGACCAACAGAGACTAGACCACCAGGTGGCAGTACTGGCGAACAGTAATACTTATGACTTAATCATAATTATTAAAGTCCCATGAAGAATGGTGAAGACACGACGTGGAGGCCACGTATGTACATATAATCAAAAACCATAAAACAGCAATTGCCTTGAACACAAAAACAAATCTCATGTTGCAGGGGAGCGGAGCCAATAGAAGACCGCCAGGTGCAGTCCGTGGGTTGGCACTATGAATGAGAATTTTTGTTACTAGACATTTAACATTAAAACAGACATATATACATAGCATCATGCCCAGGAAGTATATCTGTAATTTTTTTTCTTCCTACACCTTTACAACTTTGGCTTCATAGACAACATTTGTAATTAGTGTGAAATGACATCATTGCATGGTAAGAATTACAGCATAGAATAGCGATGACATATTGTAAACATACAATCGTACTTTAGTCAACACATCCAGGTGTGGAAAGCTGAGCTTATAGACGGGGTGGAGAGGGCGAAAGCGGGATCTGTCGGAAAGGAATCTGACAATAAATAAAACGATCTTAATAAGATCTGTAGATAGAATAGTAGAAACATGACTGTTGTGACTGACAGTTCGCAATTTTTCACAACACAACTTTTATTGATGTAAGTTCACAAGGTTGATGACTGAACATACAAACGAAAGGTAGCAATAACGAAAAAATGTCTCCTAATTGAGGCAAACAAAAGTTCACTTCTTATTTTCCACAAAGGTTCGTGGTAACACACTAGTAACAGTCCAATTCCGAGACGAAGACGTAATCTTCGACGATTACAGTACACAAGGTCGGCATCCGGCCTAGTTCTAGCCCCTAAATAACTGTCTCCAGCCAATCAGATTTCGGCGTAGTGATACTTCCTGCCGGCGGTGGCTCCAGCTCCCCCTGCAGGAAGTAGTGCTCGGAATGTCTGTTTCCATTAACTTGTGTGTAAATATCCGGTGTTTACAGCGGTGCATTTGGGTACGCCTTTGGACACAGACAACCTCGTCCTCTGTGATGTTATATGGGTTGCCGGCCCTCAGGGGCTATCTTGGCTCCGGTATAACGATGACCATACATTTCATGTGCGAAGAGAACCAGTGGGATAGAGACCACTGGCTTAAACAATTACACAGACATAGTTCAACATAGGTTTCACACGAGGCACTGGTTGTTAATGTAAACTAACAACATTAAAGTAGAAGGCGTTACAACAGGCTGCCCCCTCTCCCCATCCGATCCCCATCGCCCAGTCTCTTGCCTCAGTATGCATCATATAGATGGTCCTTTGAAGATTTACGATTTTCTACTCACTTTATGTAATTACTATTGTATGCTCTACTATAATGTTGTTAGTTTACGTTCATGACCAGTGTTGCCAATGCAACCTACGCTGAACTATTTCTATGTAACTGTTTAACCCAATGATCTTTATTGTTTAAATGTGTGTGAAATCTTATGGGACTTAACTGCTAAGGTCATCAATCCCTAAGCTTACACACTACTTAACCTAAATTATCCTAAGGACAAACACACACAACCATGCCCGAGGGAGGACTCGAACCTCCGCCGGGACCAGCCGCATAGCCCGTGACTGCAGCGCCTTACACCGTTCGGCTAATCCCGCGCGGCAATGATCTTTATTCCATGGGTTCTCTCTGTACAGGAAATGTATGATCATGTGTCTACAATTCTACATACGTATGTTATTAAGTCTGTTTCATTGCAAGATTCCGTCCAACTCCTATACATGCGATTGTATGGTGATTAGACATCTGTCGATAGGCCTGGAATCGTTTATTAGAGATAAAGAATATGACTAACATCGTTAAATGCACTTCCATACTACTACTTACAGTTGACTTACTTGTTGGGTGATGGACTTATATGCAGAATGGCTGCGTAAGCTTAGTGCAGCCGTGCGCCCGAGGCTGCACGCCGCGGCCGGGGGCAGACAAGGCGCCTAGCAGGGTGCCTTGGGCTGTCTCTGAAACGCGGGACAGTGTACGAACACGGTCACCGACCCAGTTGAGAGCCGATGAGGTGAGTTATACGGGGACGCAGGCGTTGTATGGATGGCGACAGCTGTTCCACAATGGCCACTGACTGACCGCCGGCACCGTGTAGCCGCGGAAGCAAATTCCTTCAAACAGTAGTATTGTGGTTAATTGGAAGCGGTCAGGTGACAGGCTGGCGCCTCGAGCCGTTAGCTACTTTGGCACGTACACCAGACTTGTTCACGTGAAAATTTGAATCGGACGTCCCGGATTGGTACAGTTGCTTAAAGCGTTGGTAGGAGGGATGCCTTCTGGTAAATTCGAAGCAACTTGACTGTGATTGTCCGGAGACGTTTAGTATGAGGAGAGCCTTTTAGCATCAGCAGAGAGGTACACACCGTGGTTTCTAAGCTACGATTCGCTCTCCAGTACCTAGGGGAGGGGAGGCAAAGAGAGATGAGCTGGTGAACCGGCACTTGTAGCTACGAAATTCCCATTTGAGCTCTGGAAGGAGCAGGGGACGCTTCTCAGTTCTCGAAAGAGCAGAAACATTTTCTTGTCTTTGCTGCCAACTGCACAGAAGAATTCTGTTTTACCCTCAGTGCGACACAGACTTTCTGAGATGAGTTAGGGCTCTGTATTTTGCTGTACGTTAAAGATGGTACTGTGCTCACCCTTGTGTCGGGAGTCCTCGTCTTGCGTCTGGCGTACTGTTCTTGGGAGCAATTTGCTGTTATTCTCTTGCGCTTAAGACGTTGCTGAATTGCGTCTTGTGTTGGGAGTTCGCTTGTTGCATTTATTGCTGGCAGTAAAATGACAAGATTCAGCTTTGCTTTAGCACTTACAGATAACAGTCTGCTGTTTAAGGTCTGAGGTTTCAGCTCTCACCACATTTGCGGGTCTGTAGCTTTGTCGCCGGCTGCAGTTAATCGAGCATCATCATTGCATTCAACCAGGACACTTTTGCTACGGCGACCTAGCCAACGGCACCGACTTGTTAGGGCAGATAGAGACTAAATTTTTTGAATCACGTGTGAAAGTTACTCCACTGAGGTTACACGCCAATCAATCGATTCCATTAGCTTCTAATTTTTGATATGACAGACGAAGTCAGTCATTGTGTAGTGTTTCTCAGACCACGTTATTCACTTTGGGCAGACGCAGGCACTCAATTTATATCACAATTATTTCAGTCCACAAGAAGTATATTGTTTCTTATTTGCGTCGGTTAATTTCTGGGCTTTTATTTAAAATACGTCGTGTAGGTAAACACTAGCAATTGTCCTTCCAGCAGCACTATAGTTTATCCTTCATCCTTCTTTTACTGATATGATTATTGTTTTAATTTCTGCTCTAACAGTAGCCGTCAGGAATAATCATGAGTGACAGGGCCAGATTCCAAGCTAGAGTTAATTTAAAATTTACGTTGTGCACATTAATACGGGCCGGCCGTGGTGGCCGAGCGGTTCTAGGCGCTTCAGTCCGGAACCGCGCTGCTGCTACGGTCGCAGGTTCGAATCCTGCCTCGGGCATGGGTGTATGTGATGTCCTTAGGTTAGTTACGTTTAAGTAGTTCTTAGTTCTAGGGGACTGATGACCTCAGAAGTTAAGTCCCATAGTGCTCAGAGCCATTTGAACCATTTGAACCACATTAACACTGACAGGTCAAAATGGTTCAAATGGCTCTAAGCACTATGGGACTTAACATCTGAGGTCATCAGTCCCCTAGACTTAGAACTACTTAAACGTAACTAACCTAAGGACATCACACACATTCATGCCCGAGGCAGGATTCGAACCTGCGACCATAGCAGTAGCGCGGTTCCGGACTGAAGTGCCTAGAACCGCTCAGTCACAGTGGCCGGTTGTACTGACAGGTCTCCCTACCCGCTTACCCCGAAACTCCACACACTCAATAAACGAGCGGGACCCTGTTGGATGTTGTATGCTGTACTATAATGCTGTTTGTTTACATTAATGGCCAGTGTGTCGCCTATGAAACCTACGTTGAATGTAACTGTTTAACCAAATGGTAACTGTCCCATAGCTTCTCCTCTCTACGTGAAATGTATGGTCATGTTTCTGCAGTTCTACTTACATATGTTATTAAGTTTGTTTTATTTATATCTGTTGTTTGTCAAATTCCTTCCCGATAGATCCCGCTGTCACCCCTTCTGCCCTTTCTACCACCACAGATTCCGCAACTGGACATCTTGACTGAAGACCGATTGCATGTCTACAATATGTCATTACTAGCGTGTGCTGTAATTCTTACTATCCAGTGATGTCGTTTTACACTAATTACCAGTGTTGCCCATGAAGTGTAGAAATTATAAACACATTTTCTGGGCCTGATACTATCTATAGGCAGTCAGTGTACGTATATCTATTTTAATCTTAAGTGACTTGTAACAAAAAGCTTGTTGATCATGCCGACCCATAGACTGGCCCCTCCCAAATTTCCTGGCGGTCTCGTACTGGCACCCCTCTCCTGCAGTGTGGTGTCTCTATACGGAATTTTTCAGATTACTATTATGATTTGTAAAGCTAAACGCGTCATTAAAGAAAGTGGTCACCACACAGCCTGTGACCTCAATGTATTTTTATAGCGTCCATTATAGCATTGATACAATCTTCAAATCAGTTCGGAGAAATTGCAATATTTGGAACTTTGGATTTATTTATTTTTTGAACGTGTAACTTATTGCTGACATATGCGTAAGTTATCGATTTCATACTCAAACGAGGAAATACTTCACATCAGGTAAGGAGGAAGAATGTGTTACACCGCAGTGGTTCCGGTTTAAAAGGCCCGCAGAACAATGTAGTCTTTTTGACTGTGTCATTCTTGTGTGTCGAGTGCTGAAAAATTTCAAAAAGGAAATAGTCTTTACTCAGAAGAAACTACGTATGCTATTTGCCTGAGATGCACGCTGAAAGGAATCCCGAAATACAGTGTCCAAGAAAAATCGTGCAAAGAACTTGTTATTGGTAAGGCACGGGAATACAAGACAAAAGGTTAGGAACAAAGACTGCAACGAATGACGCGTTGTTGTTGTTGTTGTGGTCTTCAGTCCTGAGACTGGTTTGATGCAGCTCTCCATGCTACTCTATCCTGTGCAAGCTTCTTCATCTCCCAGTATCTACTGAAACCTACATCCTTCTGAATCTGCTTAGTGTGTTCATCTCTTGGTCTCCCTCTACGATTTTTACCCTCCACGCTGCCCTCCAATGCTAAATTTGTGATCCCTTGATGCCTCAAAACATGTCCTACCAACCGATCCCTTCTCCTAGTCAAGTTGTGCCACAAACTTCTCTTCTCCCCAATTCTATTCAATACCTCCTCATTAGTTCAAATGGTTCAAATGGCTCTGAGCACTATGGGACTCAACTGCTGAGGTCATTAGTCCCCTAGAACTTAGAACTAGTTAAACCTAACTAACCTAAGGACATCACAAACATCCATGCCCGAGGCAGGATTCGAACCTGCGACCGTAGCGGTCTTGCGGTTCCAGACTGCAGTGCCTTTAACCGCACGGCCACTTCGGCCGGCTCCTCATTAGTTACGTGATCTACCCACCTTATCTTCAGCATTCTTCTGTAGCACCACATTTCGAAAGCTTCTATTCTCTTCTTGTCCAAACTTGTTATCGTCCATGTCTCACTTCCATACATGGCTACACTCCATACAAATACTTTCAGAAACGACTTCCTGACACTTAAATCTATACTCGATGTTAACAAATTTCTCTTCTTCAGAAACGCTTTCCTTCCCATTGCCAGTCTACATTTTATATCCTCTCTACTTCGACCATCATCAGTTATTTTGCTCCCTAAATAGCAAAACTCCTTTACTACTTTAAGTGTCTCATTTCCTAATCTAATTCCCTCTGCATCACCCGACTTAATTCGACTACATTCCATTATCCTCGTTTTGCTTTTGTTGATGTTCATCTTATATCCTCCTTTCAAGACACTGTCCATTCCGTTCAACTGCTCTTCCAAGTCCTTTGCTGTCTCTGACAGAATTACAATGTCATCGGCGAACCTCAAAGTTTTTACTTCTTCTCCATGAATTTTAATACCTACTACAAATTTTTCTTTTGTTTCCTTTACTGCTTGCTCAATATACAGATTGAATAATATCGGAGAGAGGCTACAACCCTGTCTCACTCCTTTCCCAACCACTGCTTCCCTTTCATGCCCCTCGACTCTTATAACTGCCATCTGGTTTCTGTACAAATTGTAAATAGCCTTTCGCTCCCTGTATTTTACCCCTGCCACCTTCAGAATTTGGAAGAGAGTATTCCAGTTAACATTGTCAAAAGCTTTCTCTAAGTCTACAAATGCTAGAAACGTAGGTTTGCCTTTTCTTAATCTTTCTTCTAAGATAAGTCGTAAGGTTAGTATTGCCTCACGTGTTCCAACATTTCTACGGAATCCAAACTGATCTTCCCCGAGGTCCGCTTCTACCAGTTTTTCCATTCGTCTGTAAAGAATTCGCGTTAGTATTTTGCAGCTGTGACTTATTAAACTGATAGTTCGGTAATTTTCACATCTGTCAACACCTGCTTTCTTTGGGATTGGAATTATTATATTCTTCTTGAAGTCTGAGGATATTTCGCCTGTCTCATACATCTTGCTCACCAGATGGTAGAGTTGTGTCATGACTGGCTCTCCCAAGGCCATCAGTAGTTCTAATGGAATGTTGTCTACTCCCGGGGCCTTGTTTCGACTCAGGTCTTTCAGTGCTCTGTCAAACTCTTCACGCAGTATCTTATCTCCCATTTCGTCTTCATCTACATCCTCTTCCATTTCCATAATACTGTCCTCAAGTACATCGCCCTTGTATAAACCCTCTATATACTCCTTCCACCTTTCTGCCTTCCCTTCTTTGCTTAGAACTGGGTTGCCATCTGAGCTCTTGATATTCATACAAGTGGTTCTCTTCTCTCCAAAGGTCTCTTTAATTTTCCTGTAGGCAGTATCTATCTTACCCCTAGTGAGACAAGCCTCTACATCCTTACATTTGTCCTCTAGCCATCCCTGCTTAGCCATTTTGCACTTCCTGTCGATCTCATTTTTGAGACGTTTGTATTCCTTTTTGCCTGCCTCATTTACTGCATTTTTATATTTTCTCCTTTCATCAATTAAATTCAATATTTCTTCTGTTACCCAAGGATTTCTATTAGCCCTCGTCTTTTTACCTACTTGATCCTCTGCTGCCTTCACTACTTCATCCCTCAGAGCTACCCATTCTTCTTCTACTGTATTTCTTTCCCCCATTCCTGTCAATTGTTCCCTTATGCTCTCCCTGAAACTCTCTACAACCTCTGGTTCTTTCAGTTTATCCAGGTCCCATCTCCTTAAATTCCCCCCTTTTTGCAGTTTCTTCAGTTTCAATCTGCAGTTCATAACCAATAGATTGTGGTCAGAATCCACATCTGCCCCTGGAAATGTCTTACAATTTAAAACCTGGTTCCTAAATCTCTGTCTTACCATTATATAATCTATCTGATACCTTTTAGTATCTCCAGGATTCTTCCAGGTATACAACCTTCTTTTATGATTCTTGAACCAAGTGTTGGCTATGATTAATTTGTGCTCTGTGCAAAATTCTACAAGGCGGCTTCCTCTTTCATTTCTTCCCCCCAATCCATATTCACCTACTATGTTTCCTTCTCTCCCTTTTCCTACTGACGAATTCCAGTCACTCATGACTATTAAATTTTCGTCTCCCTTCACTACCTGAATAATTTCTTTTATCTCGTCATACATTTCATCTATTTCTTCATAATCTGCAGAGCTAGTTGGCATATAAACTTGTACTACTGTTGTAGGCATGGGCTTTGTGTCTATCTTGGCCACAATAATGCGTTCACTATGCTGTTTGTAGTAGCTAACCCGCACTCCTATTTTTTTATTCATTATTAAACCTACTCCTGCATTACCCCTATTTGATTTTGTATTTATAACCCTGTGATCACCTGACCAAAAGTCTTGTTCCTCCTGCCACCGAACTTCACTAATTCCCACTATATCTAACTTTAACCTATCCATTTCCCTTTTTAAATTTTCTAACCTACCTGCCCGATTAAGGGATCTGACATTCCACGCTCCGATCCGTAGAACGCCAGTTTTCTTTCTCCTGATAACGACATCCTCTTTAGTAGTCCCCGCCCGGAGATCCGAATGGGGGACTATTTTACCTCCGGAATATTTTACCCAAGAGGACGCCATCATCATTTAACCATACAGTAAAGGTGACGCGAACAAAATAAATATTGTGACAGTTGCTCCAGATAATTAATATTTTAGGTGCAGAGAAACTGCGATTGCATCTGCAATAACTCATTCCAGTGCTGTTTCCATTTTGCGAGCAAACAGCTTCCACCCATAAAATTTGTCATTTCACGAGCAGATTAACCAGAGGGATGCCAGGAATTCTGTCACTTGTTCTGATGCGACAACAGGACAATACCTTATTTTTTTCAAAGAATTCGTTTCGCCTTTGAAGCTACTTTTACAAATCGTGGAAAGCTGAATGTAAGTATTATGGATAACTGGAATGATGAGAATCGGCAGTGGCAGAGGCAGGTTCAACGTCACAGGCAATGGAGGGTAAACGTTTGATACGGGATTAGTAGACTACGTGATAGGTCCTTACTCCACTGATGAAACCTTACCGGGTCAAAGATACGCACAATATCTCACGAAAGTGCTACCAGCTCCCATATAGGGAGTACTACAAGAAATACATAGATATGTGTGATTCCAGCACGACGAGTGCCCTGTTCAATATTCACTTATGGCTAGGAAAGCGCTCACCCAGGTCTTTCCTGGTCGCTGGACAGGACGTGAAAACGTAATCAGTTGGCCTGCACGTTGACGTGAATCTGCGCCACTTGAGTTTTATTCTATGATAAAGTCAGAGATGAAGTCCACGCACATGTTCCGATGATCCAAGAGGGTTTAAAACCCCGCATAGTTGCAGCATATGGAATGATACGAAGAATTCTATTCAACCTGTCCAGAAATCCTTGTACTAGCGGCTGTAAACTTATATTAAAGCAGACGTTAGGTACTTCTTGGTGATATAAATGGAATTATAAGGATGTGGTTATGACCATATTCTTTTGTGATTTCCCTTTTGCTGTTGTAGCTGATGTAATTTTGCAATGTTAGTGCGTATTTTGACAAACATACGACGCGACGTTGTTATTTAACAGTCTTCATACCTCAATGCCCTGTGTTATAAATTCATTCAGCTGTTTAATTTGCACTTTGCTTTCAAGGCTCTTACCGAAACAACAGCAGATTTGTCATCTTCTGTAGTTGGTGAATCATCCTTATACTCCTTTACTTGCCTCCCAGTTTGTGTCACAGTCCAGTCACATGTAGCCAAATGTAATTAGTATCACAATTTGAGACTTTACTGGTCTCATATACATATGATTTTACGTATATAGACTAAGGTAGCGAGTGAAAATTTGTAGCAAGGCCGGGAATCGAACCCAGTTCTTCTGCTTACCAGGCAGGTGCGTTAGCCGCTAAGCAACCTCTGCACAGCGATTCACACAATTGTACAGATTACCCTGGCACGCTTCCCTCATCGATCCAAATTCTCACTGCCGCCCCAGACTACTGTATATTCCCCCTTACACACGAACAGAATTGCCGAGGCTCTCCATGTTCTGGAATAGCACCTGAGGATCGAACGTAAATGGGGGATCCAGCCTGAAACCCCAAATGAAATAGATCAAGAAGGGAGCCGCGCTAGGGTAATCGGTGCAGTTATGTGAATGGCTGTGCCATGTGGCTTAGCGGCTGACGCACCTGCCTAGTAAAGAGGAGATCCAGTAGCGATTCCTAGCCCTGGTACAAATTTTCACTCGTCACTTCAGTCTATATACACGGAGTCACATCTGTATGACACCAGTAAAGTCTCTGAAATGTGTCATTTCCATTTACGTTCGATGCTGCGGTGCTATTCCAGAACAGGGAGAGCCTAAATTCTGTTCGTGTGTAAGGAGTGTAAAGAAACTGGTTCTCTACTTCTGAAAAAAAACTCTTTAAATAATAAAACATTACCTATACAAGGAATCTGACTACCCCTGTTAGTCATGGACGAAAAAAAAAATTGGCATAGTCTTTGTCAGAACGTGCAGAATCTTATGTGGGGCCAATAAGACGTCAATTTTAATCTAAATATGGTATGCCAATGTCTACGTGATAAAAAAAATAAATTAGGTAATTCAGTACAATTATTATATAGATGTGATATATAACTTTAACAGGGGCCAAAGGAACAATTAAAGTCAATGTAATTCTACTAAACCTGCAAAAGCAAAAAAAATATCGTAGGGGCCTAAATAGACATCGCGCATCTGCTAGATGCCCACGAAATACGTAGTTTTGTTCTGAAGCTGACAGCCAATGAGAAAATAGGTGCAAAAATACTATTGGTCAGTTTTCAAGCAGTAATGGCGGACAGCACCAGCTGGTAATATACGTAATTTTGTGGTAGCTAATTTTACTGCACCAAAAATAAAATATGTGCTCCCTCCAAAAGAAGTTACACACAAACATTAAAATAAAATTATGATGAGCAGCAAAATGTCTGAGAAGAATTGTGAAAGAAAATTATTAATTGAAGTTTAATTTGGCGGGTTTTCAACACTGACAACAGGACGAAATAATGGAAAGAATATTTATTGGAACCAAAAAAAATTGAACCTTGATATTGTGACAGTATTTTCAAAAAAGATAATTTAACTGCAATTGTCTTTAATTTTGAAATGAGAGAGAGCGTTATAATTTTCTTTTAATGTCTTAACTATTGCTGCAGGCAGTGCGATGACGTCAGCGGTGGTCCGCGCGGACGATGTGTGAAGTGAATCCTGGTTCGTGGCGTGAAGATAATGATGGATCCTCCTGTTCCATTAATATTCCAGTTACGGCGGTGGTCCACGTCTCCGTTGTGGTCGAATCGGCTGGCAGCACTGGCGCGATAATAGTTCCAGTGTGTGCGTTGTCATTACGCGCGCGACGTTTTATTATTAAAAGTTTATTAATCACGCGGTGCGGGTAGCTCGGAATTATGCAATGTCTTTGGTATTTACGATATATAGCCGGTTAATGCCAATAATTCCCACAGTTCTTTCACCATGTTGCCACAGGAAAACAGTCACATGTGTTTTCACTGTAACAGTCCGTTAAACATCAGTTCAATTTACGTCGTCGTGTTTAAGACACTTTGGATGATATAATAAAAGTTTCTTGATCAAATCACAGCACTGTTCTTTTACTCAAAATTTTGATTGTTCCACTTTCACGAAATTCTAACAGTTAGTGTCTCCACACGACAGTGGTGTCTGGTTCACGGCTAATTGTCACAAGTTCACACAGTATGTAAAATCGTCACCGCAAACACTCGATATACTTGTCAGGTTTTACTGTTCACTTAATAATGCACGATCTCCTATTAACACAGCAGATGCACTGTAATTAATTGTTCCTCCTCGTATCACCGTCTTTCACGCCGAAATTTGCAACGTTTCTCCACCCGCGAACCGGCCACGATACCACACAAACTCGCACGCTCTCTATCGATAGTCGTTCGCTCTCTCTCTGACACAGTAATTCTCCTAGCGTAACCAAAGATTTACAAACCATATAAAACCAGAACATTCATATTCGTACAATATAAAATATAAAACAGTAGCAAAATGAATGAAGAAACAATGTGACGTATTAACAAATAAAGAGTAGTTGAAATAAATGATGCATACGTACTATGACCTTCCCCCATGAACCATGGACCTTGCCGTTGGTGGGGAGGCTTGCGTGCCTCAGCGATACAGATGGCCGTACCGTAGGTGCAACCACAACGGAGGGGTATCTGTTGAGAGGCCAGACAAACATGTGGTTCCTGAAGAGGGGCAGCAGCCTTTTTAGTAGTTGCAGGGGCAACAATCTGGATGATTGACTGATCTGGCCTTGTAACATTAACCAAAACGGCCTAGCTGTGCTGGTACTGCGAACGGCTGAAAGCAAACGGAAACTACAGCCGTAATTTTTCCCGAGGGCATGCAGCTTTACTGTATGGTTAAATGATGATGGCGTCCTCTTGGGTAAAATATTCCGGAGGTAAAATAGTCCCTCATTCTGATCTCCGGGCGGGGACTACTCAAGAGGACGTCGTTATCAGGAGAAAGAAAACTGGCATTCTACGGATCGGAGCGTGGAATGTCAGATCCCTTAATCGGGCAGGTAGGTTAGAAAATTTAAAAAGGGAAATGGATAGGTTAAAGTTAGATATAGTGGGAATTAGTGAAGTTCGGTGGCAGGAGGAACAAGACTTTTGGTCAGGTAATTACAGGGTTATAAATACAAAATCAAATAGAGATAATGCAGGAGTAGGTTTAATAATGAATAAAAAAAAATAGGAGTGCGGGTTAGCTACTACAAACAGCATAGTGAACGCATTATTGTGGCCAAGATAGACACAAAGCCCATGCCTACTACAGTAGTACAAGTTTATATGCCAACTAGCTCTGCAGATGATGAAGAAATTGATGAAATGTATGACGAGATAAAAGAAATTATTCAGGTAGTGAAGGGAGACGAAAATTTAATAGTCATGGGTGACTGGAATTCGTCAGTAGGAAAAGGAAGAGAAGGAAACATAGTAGGTGAATATGGATTGGGGGGAAGAAATGAAAGAGGAAGCCGCCTTGTAGAATTTTGCACAGAGCATAACTTAATCATAGCTAACACTTGGTTCAAGAATCATAAAAGAAGGTTGTATACCTGGAAGAATCCTGGAGATACTAAAAGGTATCAGATAGATTATATAATTGTAAGACAGATATTTAGGAACCAGTTTTTAAATTGTAAGACATTTCCAGGGGCAGATGTGGATTCTGACCACAATCTATTGGTTATGAACTGCAGATTGAAACTGAAGAAACTGCAAAAAGGTGGGAATTTAAGGAGATGGGACCTGGATAAACTGAAAGAACCAGAGGTTGTAGAGAGTTTCAGGGAGAGCATAAGGGAACAATTGACAGGAATGGGGGAAAGAAATACAGTAGAAGAAGAATGGGTAGCTCTGAGGGATGAAGTAGTGAAGGCAGCAGAGGATCAAGTAGGTAAAAAGACGAGGGCTAATAGAAATCCTTGGGTAACAGAAGAAATATTGAATTTAATTGATGAAAGGAGAAAATATAAAAATGCAGTAAATAAAGCAGGCAAAAAGGAATACAAACGTCTCAAAAATGAGATCGACAGGAAGTGCAAAATGGCTAAGCAGGGATGGCTAGAGGACAAATGTAAGGATGTAGAGGCTTGTCTCACTAGGGGTAAGATAGATACTGCCTACAGGAAAATTAAAGAGATCTTTGGAGAGAAGAGAACCACTTGTATGAATATCAAGAGCTCAGATGGCAACCCAGTTCTAAGCAAAGAAGGGAAGGCAGAAAGGTGGAAGGAGTATATAGAGGGTTTATTCAAGGGCGATGTACTTGAGGACAATATTATGGGAATGGAAGAGGATGTAGATGAAGATGAAATGGGAGATAAGATACTGCGTGAAGAGTTTGACAGAGCACTGAAAGACCTGAGTCGAAACAAGGCCCCGGGAGTAGACAACATTCCATTAGAACTACTGATGGCCTTGGGAGAGCCAGTCATGACAAAACTCTACCATCTGGTGAGCAAGATGTATGAGACAGGCGAAATACCCACAGACTTCAAGAAGAATATAATAATTCCAATCCCAAAGAAAGCAGGTGTTGACAGATGTGAAAATTACCGAACTATCAGTTTAATAAGTCACAGCTGCAAAATACTAACACGAATTCTTTACAGACGAATGGAAAAACTGGTAGAAGCGGACCTCGGGGAAGATCAGTTTGGATTCCGTAGAAATGTTGGAACACGTGAGGCAATACTAACCTTACGACTTATCTCAGAAGAAAGTTTAAGAAAAGGCAAACCTACGTTTCTAGCATTTGTAGACTTAGAGAAAGCTTTTGACAACGTTAACTGGAATACTCTCTTTCAAATTCTGAAGGTGGCAGGGGTAAAATACAGGGAGCGAAAGGCTATTTACAATTTGTACAGAAACCAGATGGCAGTTATAAGAGTCGAGGGGCATGAAAGGGAAGCAGTGGTTGGGAAAGGAGTGAGACAGGGTTGTAGCCTTTCTCCGATGTTATTCAATCTGTATATTGAGCAAGCAGTAAAGGAAACAAAAGAAAAATTCGGAGTAGGTATTAAAATTCATGGAGAAGAAGTAAAAACTTTGAGGTTCGCCGATGACATTGTAATTCTGTCAGAGACAGCAAAGGACTTGGTAGAGCAGTTGAACGGAATGGACAGTGTCTTGAAAGGAGGATATAAGATGAACATCTACAAAAGCAAAACGAGGATAATGGAATGTAGTCAAATTAAATCGGGTGATGCTGAGGGGATTAGATTAGGAAATGAGACACTTAAAGTAGTAAAGGAGTTTTGCTATTTAGGGAGTAAAATAACTGATGATGGTCGAAGTAGAGAGGATATAAAATGTAGACTGGCAATGGCAAGGAAATCGTTTCTGAAGAAGAGAAATTTGTTAACATCGAGTATAGATTTAAGTGTCAGGAAGTCGTTTCTGAAAGTATTTGTATGGAGTGTAGCCATGTATGGAAGTGAAACATGGACGATAACCAGTTTTTACAAGAAGAGAATAGAAGCTTTCGAAATGTGGTGCTACAGAAGAATGCTGAAGATAAGGTGGGTAGATCACGTAACTAATGAGGAGGTATTGAATAGTATTGGGGAGAAGAGAAGTTTGTGGCACAACTTGACTAGAAGAAGGGACCGGTTGGTAGGACATGTTTGGAGGCATCAAGGGATCACAAATTTAGCATTGGAGGGCAGCGTGGAGGGTAAACAACAAATATAGTCAATAGGCACTAAACACAAGCAACAAGGCAATGAAACGCCACATAAACTAGCACACATAGGGGAAGAGCAACAATTACACAAAGCATACATGAGAACAAGATAGAAGGTTAAGGGTGGGTCACAATGACATACTAGCAAAACTTACACATAAAATAACAATCTTCTCCAAAAGACAAGACATAAAGATAGCGCTCAAAACAAAATTCAGTCCAATAATACATTTGTAAAACACAAGACACAGACATATACAACAGGGCAGGCATATATTAATTACTACAACACATGTGATGGAAGGTTGTAGGACAAACCAGCTGTACGACAAACGATACAGGGAACATATTAGAAGCTGGAAATGTGGACAAGTCACTCAACTCTTGCAGAACGTTTACGAGAAATGAATCAGATGCCAAGAACAAGCAAGAAAGACACGAAAATACTTAGAATAAATTATGAGACAGCTGGAACTGAACACGAAAATTATCACGTATACAAAACAAAGGCAGAAAAGAAACTGTTACTAAATTACCAAGTGAAAAAAGACTAACGACGCGCTGTTTATACTAATTAGTTATGATTGTAACAAGAAAATATCCCAATAGATGATCACAAATCACGTTCCTGTCCTTGTCAGGGCTTAACAAAGTTGTATAGTCATACACACACACACACACACACACACACACACACACACATATATATATATATATATATATATATATATATATATATATATATATAAAAAGACAAAAAGCAAGTGAAAGCAAAACCGTTTACAAAAACTCTAAAATCAGAAATGGCAGCTGAAATGTTATATTATGAAACTACAGTGACTTCACGAAGTAATGGAGGCTTCAAACGGTTTTCCACGGGAGGCAAAGCTGGATGGTTATTATATAAGACTTCCATGAACTGCTTTTAAATCTCTAATTATTATCTGACAACAAAAAAATCGGGATACCTACTGAATATGTCTTGTCAAAAAGGCGAAACGCCTCTGGGAGCACACACAAAATAAAAAACTAGCTTGCAAGGTACATAAGTCGGTTCTTTTGAAAACTACTGAAATTTATATACAGCTGCTGAGAACAATGGCCACCACAAGCAACTGATTTTTCAGTATACTTGGTATGTCTCTTAGCTGTAAAAGTTTTAACACAAGGCACGATCACTGTCATCTGTTTGTAACTGACAGGTTTCGGCCATCAATAGTCATCGCCCTCGATCATTGCATAATATGTGTAGCACCCATTAGCTCTGAACAGAGGAAAGTGCTCGTAACTGTCAAAATAATTAAACAATACATGAACCATGAATCATCTACAGTACGTCAGTTTTTATCTCTAAAATTTATCTTATTTTCTTTAGCACCCAACCAGATGCTGCTCCCATCAAACTCTTTTTTCTATATTCCATTTACACTTACCTAGAACATTATCATCCTTCATCTGTTGACAGCATAGATTGCACACACGCTTGTGTCGCTAAATTTTCTGCTTTGTTCATTCCTTCTAACACAATTTGATAAGAACTGTTCATAAATTATTGTTGTACAGTATGTTAAACTGTTGGTACGACGAGTTTGTTTTTTCGGACACTCTACTTGTATTATTTCCAAGTGTTGTCTTAGATTGTGTAAACTACTTATCTGTGTTGGTACTATTTCCACTTTCTCTTCAGAAGTCTTATCCATGTTTTCCTCTTTATTCTGCTCAACTTCGCAAAATCCCTGACGTCAGAACTTTTTCTTTCTTCCACTACATGCTGCAAAGCCACAGCAGTTTTCGGAGTTCATAAAACATTTCTGACCGAACTAATTATCGACCAAGCCTACTTACTTCTATTTACTGTCTGTCATTCACAGCAGTATACTAGCCGATAATTTAGATACCTCCGACTTCAGTTTTACGCACTTGTCTATACACTTCATAATCAGTCGCTGGATTTTTGGGAACACCGTGCTTTTGACAAAAAAATGTGAAGCCTATTTACAGTGGACATACACGGTCCAGTCAAATTTATGTGACCATCACCCATGTTCGACGTCAACATGCAATAACCACTCACACATGACAGGTGGCAGCACTAGCAGTGAAGGGTATAGAGAGGTGACGCGGATGACAGTGCAGTCATTGTCGTGACGCAGAAACGCAACAATTTATCTGACATCCAAACGAGTACTATCATTTGCTTCAGGACAAGGACGGAAACATTTCCGAAACGGCTAAGTTTGTAAAATTTTCGGGTGCTGCCATGATTAAAGTATATCGTAAATGACGAAATAGTGGTATCGAAAACCAGCACCGAGGCAGCTATAATGCGCCATGGGCCATAGGTAACATGGTTGAAAGAAGCTGCGGAGATGTGAACGGCGAATAGAGGCGCAATTGTTGAGTAACTGACGGCCCAGTTACTCAGCTATCAACAGCGCTTCCTCAATGAGCGTTCAACGAACGTTGCTGAGTGTGGGCCTCCGCAGAAGGCGCCCAGATCGTGCTATTTCCATATTTAACGTATAATACACTACTGGCCATTAAAATTGCTACACCAAGAAGAAACGCAGATGATTAACGGGTATTCATTGGACAAATATACACTCCTGGAAATGGAAAAAAGAACACATTGACACCGGTGTGTCAGACCCACCATACTTGCTCCGGACACTGCGAGAGGGCTGTACAAGCAATGATCACACGCACGGCACAGCGGACACACCAGGAACCGCGGTGTTGGCCGTCGAATGGCGCTAGCTGCGCAGCATTTGTGCACCGCCGCCGTCAGTGTCAGCCAGTTTGCCGTGGCATACGGAGCTCCATCGCAGTCTTTAACACTGGTAGCATGCCGCGACAGCGTGGACGTGAACCGTATGTGCAGTTGACGGACTTTGAGCGAGGGCGTATAGTGGGCATGCGGGAGGCCGGGTGGACGTACCGCCGAATTGCTCAACACGTGGGGCGTGAGGTCTCCACAGTACATCGATGTTGTCGCCAGTGGTCGGCGGAAGGTGCACGTGCCCGTCGACCTGGGACCGGACCGCAGCGACGCACGGATGCACGCCAAGACCGTAGGATCCTACGCAGTGCCGTAGGGGACCGCACCGCCACTTCCCAGCAAATTAGGGACACTGTTGCTCCTGGGGTGTCGGCGAGGACCATTCGCAACCGTCTCCATGAAGCTGGGCTACGGTCCCGCACACCGTTAGGCCGTCTTCCGCTCACGCCCCAACATCGTGCAGCCCGCCTCCAGTGGTGTCGCGACAGGCGTGAATGGAGGGACGAATGGAGACGTGTCGTCTTCAGCGATGAGAGTCGCTTCTGCCTTGGTGCCAATGATGGTCGTATGCGTGTTTGGCGCCGTGCAGGTGAGCGCCACAATCAGGACTGCATACGACCGAGGCACACAGGGCCAACACCCGGCATCATGGTGTGGGGAGCGATCTCCTACACTGGCCGTACACCACTGGTGATCGTCGAGGGGACACTGAATAGTGCACGGTACATCCAAACCGTCATCGAACCCATCGTTCTACCATTCCTAGACCGGCAAGGGAACTTGCTGTTCCAACAGGACAATGCACGACCGCATGTATCCCGTGCCACCCAACGTGCTCTAGAAGGTGTAAGTCAACTACCCTGGCCAGCAAGATCTCCGGATCTGTCCCCCATTGAGCATGTTTGGGACTGGATGAAGCGTCGTCTCACGCGGTCTGCACGTCCAGCACGAACGCTGGTCCAACTGAGGCGCCAGGTGGAAATGGCATGGCAAGCCGTTCCACAGGACTACATCCAGCATCTCTACGATCGTCTCCATGGGAGAATAGCAGCCTGCATTGCTGCGAAAGGTGGATATACACTGTACTAGTGCCGACATTGTGCATGCTCTGTTGCCTGTGTCTATGTGCATGTGGTTCTGTCAGTGTGATCATGTGATGTATCTGGCCCCAGGAATGTGTCAATAAAGTTTCCCCTTCCTGGGACAATGAATTCACGGTGTTCTTATTTCAATTTCCAGGAGTGTATTATACTAGAACTGACATGTGATTACATTTTCACGCAATTTGGATGCATAGATCCTGAGAAATCAGTACCCAGAACAACCACCTCTGGCCGTAATAACGACCGTCATCCGCCTGGGCATTGAGTCAAACAGAGCATGTACAGGTACAGCTGTCCATGCAGCTTCAACACGATACCACAGGTTCATCAAGATTAGTGACTGGCGTTTTGAGACGAGCCAGTTTACTCGGCCACCATTGACCAGACCTTTTCAATTGGTGAGAGATCTGGAGAATGTACTGGTCAGGGCAGCAGTCGAACATGTCCTGTGTCCAGAAAGGTCCGTACAGGACTTGCAACATGCGGTCGTGCATTATCCTGCTGAAATGTGGGGTTTTGCATGGATCGAATGAAGGGTAGAGCCACAGGTCGTAACACATCTGAAATGGAACGTCCACTGTTCAAAGTGCCGTCAATGCGAATGAGACGTGTAACCAATGGCACTCCATACCATCACCCCGGGTGATACGGCAGTATAGCGATGACGAATACACGCTTCCAATGTGCGTTCACCGCGATGTCGCCAAAGACGGATGCGACCATCATGATGCTGTAAACAGAACCTGGATTCATCAGAAAAAATGACGTTTTGCCATTCGTGCACCGGGAGGATCGTCGTTGAGTACACCATCGCAGGCGCTCCTGTCTGAGATGCAGCGTCAAGGGTAACCGCAGCCATGGTCTCCGAGCTGATAGTCCATGCTGCTGCAAACGTCGTCAAACTGTTAGTGCAGATGGTTGTTGTCTTGCAAACGTCCCTATCTGTTGACTCAGGGATCGAGACGTGGCTGCACGATCCGTTACAGGCATGCGGACTGATGCCTGTCATCTCGACTGCTAGTGATACGAGGCCGTTGAGATCCAGTACGGCGTTCCGTATTACCCTCCTGAACCCACCGATTTCATATTCTGCTAACAGTCACTGGATCTCGACTAACGCGAGCAACAGTGTCGCAATACGATAAACCGCAATCGCGATAGGCTACAATCCGACCTTTATCGAAGTCAGAAACGTGATGGTACGCATTTCTCCTCCTTACACGAAGCATCACAACAACGTTTCACCAGACAACGCCGGTCAACTGCTGTTTGTGTATGAGAAATCGGTTGGAAACTTTCCTCCTGTCAGCACGTTCTAGGTGTCGCCACCGGCGCCAACCTTGAGTGAATGCTCTGAAAAGCTAATCATTTGCATATCACAGCATCTTCTTCCTGTCTATTAAATTTCGCATCTGTAGCACGTCATCTTCGTGATGTAGCAATTTTAATGGCCAGTGGTGTATATAACTAAAACAATCCGGTAAAAGTTTTAAATACTAAACATTATCCTAATAATTATCTAAAATTTCACCAAAATTAAATATTAGCAGATTGTCCTTCGTTGGCGACGAAGGCTCGAATTTGCCTGCGAGTACGGCAACTGGAAGCGCACTGAGTGGCGATAGGCGACCTTTTCAGATGAATGACGTTCTACGACCCAGCATACCGATGGCAAACATCCTGCAACAATCGTCGGAAGGGACCAGTCTGGAGGAGCGTTGTGGTCTGGGGAATGTTTTCGTGACATTCCCTTTGTAACCTCGTAATTCTGGGAGGGACAGTGGATGGTCACAAGAATGCATCTTGGAGACCACGTCCACCCCTATATGCAGCGGGGTTTTCCTCTGCACGATGGCATCTACCAGCAGGACAATGCAACGTGCCACACACTTCGCAGTGTACCTGAGTGGCACGAAGAACACCAGGATGAGTTTACAGTACTCCCCTGGCCACCAAATTCCCGAATTTAAGCCCAGTCGAGAATCTGTGAGACAACTTCGACAGGGTCGTTCGCGGCATCGAACCTTTACCGAGAAACGTACCCAGCTGGCCGCCGCACTGCAGTCGTCTTGGCTTCACATCCCTGTCGTTACGTTCCGGAACCTCACTGACTCTTCCTTCGAGTCTCGCAGCGGTCCGCGTTGCAAAAGATGGTTATTCGGGCTTTTGACAGTTGGACACATTTATGTGACCGGACAGTGTATTTTGATTTTTATTCCAATAGCGTCATGACTAGACCACGGATTTTTAGGTCGTAAAAAAGTGTGTTTTAGGTACCTAAAATAGGTTTCTTCAGTAGTTCATTTATGCTATATAAAACCTAAAATAGGCTCTAATAAAAATGATGCAGAGAAAATAAAAATAAATTAAAATACACAGTGTTGACAGTATGAACATCTTATTAGTCATTAAAACAAGGAGAATGAATATTTACACAGTTATAGAGCACAGCAATCTACAACATTAATGCTGAACATAACTCCAAATATTTTTGAGTTCCTGCAAGATAAAGATATCCGTAAAAAAGATGTGGCAATGGTTTAATTAATACATTCGTAGTTTCACATATTCTGACCATAGTTGGCTTCACAATAAATAACCAGAATCTTTTCTTGGTTTTCTAGTGAAAAACTGTGGTGCTTGTCAGTCAGCTGAAAAAGAACGTTCTACATCAACAGATGTGACAGGGGCGTACTTCATTTTCGGCACATGTTGGACAGGAATGCTGCAGTCAGGAGTGCTGGATTTTCCACTAAGTATGTCGGCAGCTGCACACAACTCCTTCAGGCCAGTGTTCTTCTGCAAAACCGTTTGCATTTTTGCCCGTACTTTTTCCCCTACTTCACCTGGCGCTTCAAAATGTTCAAATGTGTGTGAAATATTATGGGACTTAACTGCTAAGGTCATCAGTCCCTAAGCTTACACACTACTTAACCTAATCCCGCGCGGCACCTGGCGCTTCATTAATTTTCAATTTGACTTCTTCAAGCAAAGAAATATTGTCGAAGATAGGCCTCCCTGAGCCTTCTAATTGTGAAATTATTCTTGCCATAAATGTGTAGTGGGGCCTAATGTAAGATAAGTCCCGTTTTAAAGAAGAATCTTTGAGTAACTCCATTGCTGCAGTTACGGATGCAGCGTCCTCCGGTATATTTTCAACCACTTTCTGGACAGCTGGGAGATGCGTACTATAGTATTCTGCTGCTATCAGCCACGTGCCCCAGCGGGTGACAACAGGCTCTGGCGGCAATGGGACATCTGGAAGCTGTTCTTTGAATGCCTGTATTCTTGATGGTGCCTTAGCAAAAATTTTCTTCACCATAGATATTACCTTATTTACTTTAGGATATTGTAGCCTTATTTGCTCTGCTATGCGGTTGATCCCATGCACTACACAAGTTCCGTGCAGCATCAATGGGTAGGATACTTTTGATAGTTGAAACGCTGCTATCATATATGCAGCAGTTTCAGTGACGACCAGAAGCACCTTATTCTCATCCACTCCGTTTGGGTATAGCACCTTAAGCCCATTGTTCACAAACTGTGCTATTGTTTGTTGGTTAGTTTTTGCAAGCTGTTTTGATTAAATCAAATGAGTCCTGGATGGAGCATCTGGATCTAGCTTGCCAATAATCAGGTTTGCAATGTGACGGCCGGCCGGTGTGGCCGTGCGGTTCTAGGCGCTTCAGTCTGGAACCGCGTGACCGTTACGGTCGCAGGTTCGATTCCTGCCTCGGGCATGGATGTGTGTGATGTCCTTAGCTTAGTTAGGTTTAAGTAGTTCTAAGTTCTAGGGGACTGATGACCACAGATGTTAAGTCCCATAGTGCTCAGAGCCATTTGAACCATTTTTTTTTTTGCAATGTAACGGCCAAGACTGTCAGTAGTTTCATCCACAGAACTCCACATACAAGATTCTCCAACATCTTCTCGGGTTCTGTCGAATGCAGCATTGTAAGCTGAATTCACATAATTCTTACGTATAGTTGACTCTGCAGGAATACACTGATGGCAGTACTTCTCAAGAAAACCTCTGAAAATAGGGTTTTCTAGTTTCCGAAAGGGGATGTTTGCTGCCACAAGTGCATGACACAAATCACTGCAGAACTTGTTTTTTCCGAGGATTCACCAGATTTATTGGTTAAAAGAGTTTGCTTCAATTTTGACTTTCGTTCAACATTAGCTTTATGTGCGATTCCATCTGCATGCTGAGTTAAGTGATATTTCTTAACACTCGAAACCTAATACGAGAGAAAAGGGAAATGCAGTTTAGAATCGCATATAAAGAGTATTTCGTATTACTAAAGGATAGCGATAAAAAAGAATCCTAAGTGACAGGAAAATAAGAAGTCTAAGAAAAACATCAACTAACCTCCTTGTTGCATGCTTGGCAGAAAATAATTTTCCCATCTGTTGTATAATGCGGAAAATCTTGTAGCCACTGCCTTATATGAGTAGACTAGCTGTTTTCGGCATGGCGTAGTATTCTCACACAGAAACTAGAATTTATTTTGCACTTAGAACGTCAGTAACACTTAACACGTCGGTCGCTACACAATGTTTTCGCTGAGAAAAAGTTAACGATGACCTGTTTTTTTTTCCCTTTTACTGCGGTGCATGGGAGCGGTAGGGGAAGTACCGTACTCGTTGCTGGACATATGGCACCTGACAGATGGCCGCCCCTTCTGAACAAGCGAATGGAATCTACCGGTGCTTCAGATGAAAACATCTCACTACTGGCAAATTATTTTTCGAACCGGAAAATTCACGTATAATACCTTTCACGAAACAGAGTAGTTTGATAGGACTGCCTGTAGACAGCGGCCAGAAAATGCGCGAAGGGCAGTAATTTAGCGTAATTTAGCTATAGACTGAGATTTTTTAATCCGTGCTCAGCTTAAGGCCTATGAAACCGTTTCTTTGCGAAAATACACAGCTGGCCAGAATCCTACGAACGAAATATTTTCAAATATAACATTTAGTACTCCCACGTTCGATTCTAATGTGTAACTCAAATCTTTGACCGGTTCCCATTCGCTCACCGAAGTTAAGCACAGTCGCGCTCGGCGCGTACTTGGATGGATGACCATTCAACCGTGCCGAGTTCGGTTGGTAGTAAGGCAAGCAAAGGAATTGTAAACAGTCTCTGACCACCCTCGCCTTCGACGAATCGTAAAGCCCTAAGTTTACTTCCTTTTTCTTTTCTTTGAAAACACAAGAACTCTATGTCAGATCAACGAAAATTTTGATGCCGAAATAGGCAAAATTAGGCGTCAACGTCGAAGTACGCAATTTTAGGTTCTACAGAACTAACGGTATTTGGTTTAGTTAGTCATGAAACGCATAAATACCAACTTATATGCAAATTGGAGCTTAGGGAAAAAAATAGGTTTTAACCTAAAGATCCGTGATCTATTTTCTACACATGAATAATAAAACACCTATAAAGAGTATTTGGTATTAACAGGGATATCGATATAAAAAAATAAAGAAAGACCGAAGTGTTAGGCAAATACGAAGCATGAGCGCATATCAACTAACCACCTTGCTGCACGCTCGGCAGAAAATATTTTTTTCATCTGTCGTATAGTGTGGAAAAACTTGGAGCCACTGTCTTATATGATGAAATAGGCACTTATTAGGATATTAAATCCGAAATAGGCAAAAGTAGGCACTAACGTAGAAAAAGGCTTTTTTAGGTCCTATAGAATTAACGCTATTAAGTGTAAATAGTCATGAAACGCATAAGTACAATTTTTTATTCAAATTGGAACTCAGGAACAAAATAGGTTTTTACCTAAAATCCCAAAAATTATAAAGAAGTAACTGAGGAGCATAATTATGTTTATGTTATGACTGATCGCTATCTGATAATGAGTGTCTCGCTAAGAACTGTACACGAGGTGTCTTCTTGTACACCACTGAGGAGGTGTCTTCTTGTACACCACTGAGGAGGTGTCTTCTTGTACACCACTGATGTATCACCGATTGTTGAATGAAGAGATCAGGAATAAAATTTGATATAAACATAATGTGTTAACAGCCTTGTGTTTCATTATGTCGTGCTTCGAAGCTGATAAAATGTAAGTGGAGCTGATGTGTACAACAGCACGGTTGGCTGTGCTTTGTTCGCAGACAGCAGCGAACCAACAAAAAGAATAGAACCACAAGACTGGTAACCGCCTGTTTGTCCAACAACCCACAACTCAAGCATCCAGTGTTAGTTGCATAACTATGCAGGGGCAGGCGACTACCAAGTGCCGGTAAATATCACACGATCAGACAGACAGCACCATTATTAACGACAGAACAGAACTATGCTGTAGATATATCCAGCGTCACCGTCCAGCTTCTACGACGTAAATAATGCTTTCAAATGTGGCTTCACTGTCAATTAAAGTTGAAACATAATTCTAAGATATTCTTTTCGGTTGTGATCCTGAATCTGCTACTGAAGTCCAACCACTAGTTTCATCGCTGTTCGCTTTATGAACGATATCACTATCACGCTGATATCGAGAAGATGGTGGTCCAAACTGGCAACACGGCGTGGATAACGCAACTGTGCAATCCCGCCTAACAGAATACGGCATTCGTACTAGGTTTTGGTCAAATTACAAAACGCCTTTTTTGTCCTAATTTTCGTTTCCAAATGAACAGTGTAAAATGGAAAAATGGTGTATCAAACTGATCATCATGGGGTACAATGTTGCAAAAACATATTCAATGCTTGAAAGTACTCAGGATGCTTAATATCGCCGGCCGGGGTGGCCGAGCGGTTCTAGGCGCTACAGTCTGGAACCGCGCGACCGCTACGGTCGCAGGTTCGAATCCTGCCTCGGGCATGGATGTGTGTGATGTCCTTAGGTTAGTTAGGTTTAAGTAGTTCTAAGTTCTAGGGGACTGATGACCTCAGAAGTTAAGTCCCATAGTGCTCAGAGCCATTTTTTTATGATTAATACGGACTTAATTATTCACTTAAGGGAAAATTTAAAGTTCATAGTTTAATTTAGAATCTTAGAATTTTAAAGCGTAGTAGAGGCATTTGTCTGGTGGGTTATGTGGGCCGTGCAGTCTGCTATTGTGTGGCCTTCATATGTTTTGTCGTCTATGCCCGAAGGTACGAAAAAGTTGCAACAATTTTTCTCTGAAAAATGCTTAGAATGCTTCAAATATCTGTAAAGTGATACAGCGTTCTCAATCGGCACGTCACTTGCTGTGCATGGTCTCGTGGGTCGTTCATCAGTGCATAAAATATTTCTCTGATTTATTTCTTACTTTTACACAAATCATTTCACAAACCATTTGATTCACTTATTTAAATTTTTCTTTCGGAAAAAATACACACCACACAGTCGCCACTTGACCTTCAACGTCCAAGAAATCTCAGAAAACTAGAGTATTGGTTAATACATTCATAACCAATTTGAAACGTGTTTCCATTTATTTAAACTCATGTTTGTGTCAGGTTGGTATGTAAAACTTATTTTGGTCTCGAAATGAATAAAATTAGGTGCATCGTAACTGAACTATGTGAAAATTTAATTTTGAATTGAAATGCGTGGGGTCCAAGCTACACGATCTGAAATGCAGAACAGCCGGTACATCAAACAATTCGCCTGTGATGAAGCAATCCGTTGTCAAGAAACTTACATATGCTATCTGACTGGAAAACAAATAACTCAGATTAAAATGTTCGCCCTGAATATTGCTAATCTTAATCTTTAGTCTTGCAAACAGTTACTGTATCGGAACTGTTATTGTAATCACACGGCAATTGGACATAAAAATTAACGCATCTGACTAATACAACTGCTTGAAAATTTAGAAGACAGCAATTTACTGAAATTTTTTACTGTTATTAAGCTTCTGAACTGATAATGCTTTCTTTTCACAATTACACTCTACAATCACTGCACCTTACAAAGACATGAATTTTGATGATAATTAAATTTGTTGGCATACCCGTGCGCATGGAATGCTCGTCTGCTCTGCAACCTGTCACTAGAAGGATAATGATGACATTGTCAAAATTCAAATTTCATTTGCCGTACTTTCTCACACCTAATCATGTTAGCAAACTAATTCTTAATAACTTTCCTGTGTACAATTACTTTTTCTGACACCTGTTTCAACTATAAGAGAAAACTATATATTGCATTATAAGATTTCTATAGTACACTTCCGCCGGGCGCAATGTTCTAACAATAAGAAGCTATACAGTTACAAAAATATAAAAAAAACTGGACTATCTTAACATTTGGCCTTTTGAAAATCTTTCATTAAAATTATTTCATTTTCTTTCCTCAAAACATATTAGCACAAAATCCTTTTTAAATAATGCTGCCTCTACTACACGGCAGGCCAGATTCCATACTTTTCAAACCAAGTACATGGCCAGACTGTCCAGTACACACTGCTACTTTTTCCAAAATGAAGTAATCTCTCTGACCAAAGTATATAATATTACAGAGATTGAGTACGTTTATCAAATTCGCAACTTCATTCACATTTATGGCCAAAATTACCCGAAAGACGTCATGGCAAATAGGACACAACAAGTATGTATCTTTTTGACTATGTTTTTTAAATTATTTGTGGTACATATCTAAAGATTCCTCTCCGAGTTCGAGCTATGGCGCCTACTCCGGACAAGAGGGCGTCCAGCACGCCTAAAGGGGGATGTTAAATAGGGCACAAGCGCGTAACGGAGTTTGACTTTCAACTTGGTCGGGGCATATGCTGGAAGTTTTCCTCGTATCGGGATCACGTGTGTGTCCACGCCCGATACGGCTAGACAGTGGGAGTAGTCTTGGAATCGTCGCCGATCACCGCATACGCAGGAGAGAAAGAAAGAACAGCCGGCGTATGTGTTGGCCTCTTGGTCGTGGCGTGGGATGTGGCCACCGTGCTGAGCGAAAGCTATACTCTGGGTTTCCGTCCTGCTTTCCAATCAACGGTGAGCATTCGCCCGACCCCACTTAGGAATATATTTTCCTATAGCTCAGTGAAATTGTCTTTCTTTGGCGCTGACAATATTCCACTTCCTGTGTCTCGAGTTGGAATTCTAGTGGGGACAAAACGTTGCTTTTGTTGGAAGTGTTAGCTCCAGCCTTCACTCTGCTTAATACGAGGGCAGTTCAATAAGTAATGCAACACATTTTTTTTCTCGGCCAATTTTGGTTGAAAAAACCGGAAATTTCTTGTGGAATATTTTCAATCATTCCCGCTTCGTCTCGTATAGTTTCATTGACTTCCGACAGGTGGCAGCGCTGTACGGAGCTGTTAAAATGGTGTCTGTAACGGATATGCGTTGCAAACAACGGGCAGTGATCGAGTTTCTTTTGGCGGAAAACCAGGGCATCTCAGATATTCATAGGCGCTTGCAGAATGTCTACGGTGATCTGGCAGTGGACAAAAGCAAGGTGAGTCATTGGGCAAAGCGTGTGTCATCATCGCCGCAAGGTCAAGCAAGACTCTCTGATCTCCCGCGTGCGGGCCGGCCGTGCACAGCTGTGACTCCTGCAATGGCGGAGCGTGCGAACACACTCGTTCGAGATGATCGACGGATCACCATCAAACAACTCAGTGCTCAACTTGACATCTCTGTTCGTAGTGCTGTCACAATTATTCACCAGTTGGGATATTCAAAGGTTTGTTCCCGCTGGGTCCCTCGTTGTCTAACCGAACACCATAAAGAGCAAAGGAGAACCATCTGTGCGGAATTGCTTGCTCGTCATGTGGCTAAGGGTGACAATTTCTTGTCAAAGATTGTTACAGGCGATGAAACATGGGTTCATCAGTTCGAACCTGAAACAAAACGGCAATCAATGGAGTGGCGCCACACCCACTCCCCTACCAAGAAAAAGTTTAAAGCCATACCCTCAGCCGGTAAAGTCATGGTTACAGTCTTCTGGGACGCTGAAGGGGTTATTCTGTTCGATGTCCTTCCCATGGTCAAACGATCAACTCTGAGGTGTATTGTGCTACTCTTCAGAAATTGAAGAAACGAGTTCAGCGTGTTCGCAGGCACAAAAATCTGAACGAACTTCTCATTCTTCATGACAACGCAAGACCTCACACAAGTCTTCGCACCCGAGAGGAGCTCACAAAACTTCAGTGGACTGTTCTTCCTCATGCACCCTACAGCCCCGATCTCGCACCGTCGGATTTCCATATGTTTGGCCCAATGAAGGACGCAATCCGTGGGAGGCACTACGCGGATGATGAAGAAGTTATTGATGCAGTACGACGTTGGCTCCGACATCGACCAGTGGAATGGTACCGTGCAGGCATACAGGCCCTCATTTCAAGGTGGCTTAAGGCCGTAGCATTGAATGGAGATTACGTTGAAAAATAGTGTTGTGTAGCTAAAAGATTGGGGAATAACCTGGTGTATTTCAATGCTGAATAAAACAACCCCTGTTTCAGAAAAAAATGTGTTGCATTACTTATTGAACTGCCCTCGTATTAATCTGTAAAATGTTTCCAGTGGTGTTTACTGGATGTCAAAAAAAAGGCGACTTTTCTGTAATTGTCCTAATTCAAGATCTTTTCCTGGTTACTGCCTTACGCTTATATTAAGAAGTCATTTGAGACTCATGCGACTGACATAATGTAAAAAGTTATTGTTCTTCTGCCTGTTTCAGAACCCTCTCGTTAGTGTGTACTATACAGATTATTTAGCGTAGGGTGTGGGTGAAAGGTTGTTTGGTACCAACGGCAGCCCAGTGAAATCGAGCGCTCGCCGGTTTAAGAGATATACATCGCGCACTGTGTTCGCACGTCTGGGTAAAGGTTAACGACTGTATTCATATCCCATGCAGTCGTTTTGAATTATGGTGCTCTTATTTTGTAAGATCCATTTTACTATATCTACTTTCCTTAAACAACTCAATTTTTGGACCTCTTATGAAGGTTCACTGTGTACTACTTCATGGTTGATATGCAGAAGTGACAATTTTATTAGACACCGTTTGTGGTCTACTGCAAATGCAGATATACTGCTAGTGGGCCAACACCACTGTGCAATAGCAACAGGCAGACTTGGTCGGTAGCAACTTCTTGTACTGATTTACCTGGAGCGGAATTCGGGCAGCAATTGACTTTAAACTATAGTTAATTACACAAGCCTGTTAGCATATAAACTTCTTACAACTAATACCACTTGAAATTCTGTAGTGGGCTACACGTCACTTCCTACCGAGTGACCCAATATACTAAGATTACTACCAACGACGAAATTATTACTGCGTGCAAATACCCTCATTATTTGTCTAAGTTTACTCTGTTCCAGCTCAAGGCGATTTTACTTATTAAGTTACTGAAGTCGTACGAACAATCAGCGATCAGAGATACCAGTTCTTGCACACTTTCTTTGTACGCTTAAAATCCTAAGTTTGGAACAGATCCTAATACTGCGCTTACAACCAGCACATCAATGTATAATCACTAAAAAAAATGAATTCTCTGCATATAATGAACAATGCTACACGCACCGCACCGTCGTTGTTAACTCAACAAAAACTTCAGAGCAGGTTCTGCAGTTACCAAGCAAATGTTATGAATTTCAACAAATTTCCTTATATACGGTATCTTTGCAATAAGTAAACTTTCTGAAATAATTACGATTAGAAAATCCGTCTAAATGCGCCGTTAATCCCCTTGTGTCATCATTGTCTGCATTAAATGACCTAGACTCAGTAAACCCCTCAACTAACCACAAGAGCAGCAGTCAGCTTCTGCTTACGATTCTTTGTCATTATTAGTTATCAGGTAAATAACTACCTACTTACGATATTGGTTTATTATTTTATTTATTTATTTATTTATTTATTTATGCATTTATTTTACCTGGCAAGATTAGGGCCTTCAGGCCCTCTCTTACACCTAACCAGGCATACTCAGATTCAACAAATTTCAGTTTCTACAGAACATTAAGGACATATAACATGTTATACAGTATTTATGTTAAAGAAAAAAATAGAGAAGAAACGTAGTACAATGATAATTATAACAATCAAAAAATAATTATAACAATCAATAATAATAATAATAATAATAGTAGGACTATGTATATGAAAGTAAACATATTTTTCTTTTATGAATGTCAGTCCTATTGCTAGTTGGGAATTTTCTCGTTATATTCTTGCAGCTTGTGAGTTATTCTCATCAAGCAGAGTCGTAAGGCGATAGAATGGGATGAAAGAGATATAGAAGAGGTAGATAGGTTAGAGGAAGAGAAATAGAGTGGTAAAATTCGAAGCTATGATGCAGAGGAGAAAGAAAGAGATGAGAGGGGCACAACAATGGTGGCTATACCGCCCCTAATATGTAAGTCTTGAGTTCCCTCTTGAATGTTGAGTGGTTCTGGATAAGACGCAGATCACAGGGGAGCGCGTTCCATAGTCTTATGGCTGAGATGGAGAATGACACGGAGAAAGATTTTGTGTAATCTAAAGGTACAGCCAAGATGCTAGACGTATCCGATCTGGTATTGCGGTTATGGAATGATGATAGGTATTTAATGTGAGAAGATAAGTTCTGGGGGCACCAGTGGCTAAGAAATCGATGAAGTAAGCACATCGTGTGGAGATCGCGTGCCTTATGTGGGCGTATCCAACCTAGCTGGGAGTATGAAGGACTAATATGATCATACAACCGTATATTGCATACGTATCTAACGCAAGCATTCATCACTAGCTCGAGGCATCTCTTATTTTCACTGTTTGTGCCGTGTTGAACTACATCGCAGTAGTAAAGATTAGGCAAGACTAGTGTTTGGACTAATTTTTGTTTAACATGGGCTGGAAACATTTTTCTAAATTTTTGAATTGCATGTAGGGAGGAGAGCGATTTCCGGCAAGCTGTGACTGTTTGTTCTTCCCAGTTTAGGTGTTCATCCAAGATTATTCCAAGGTCTTTTACTGTTTTTTGGTATGGTAGTTGGGTACCATTGAGGAGTATTTGAGGGACTGTTTCGCGAAAGTACCGACTGATTAACTTTGGATGAGATATAAGTATGACCTGGGATTTCTTGGGGTTTAGTTTCAGACCTAGGTTCTGTGCCCATCGAGAAACCGAACAAAGATCTGCGTTCATACTCGCTAATGAAGCCTAATTTTGATAAATATCGGCGGCAAATTAATATCCCGAGATTTAACTGGTTGTTCAGATAGAGAGATAATGTTCTCTCGCTACACACTGTTCGTTTTGTTCACGTAATAAAGTTAATGTCCTTGCTACACGTTTACTTACTTGTACTCAAGTAAACAGTTCACAATTATTCTCTTCGTAATTCCTTTCTCTAAGATAAACGAACTGTTCTGAAAGTTTCTTGACTTTAGTTAATAACTACTTCCAGATAATATTATCTCAGACCTGATGTTAAACTACTAAATTTTTGAACTTTAATTACCCCACTAACTTACATTTATCATCAAAGAACATCTCTGTCTGGTAATTTCCAGTGCTATCTCCTTTAATGAATTTTACTATTTCAGTTCAAATAATTCACCTGCTTTCCTTAGGCGGAAAAGTTCTTTCCGTCACGGGGAATTTTCTTTGAAATTAAGAGTCGGAACTTTTTGCTTTAGTTTAACGCACCTTCGCTTTATTTGACTGTTGTATACACAAGAAGTCGGTGATAGTGAACGAGTGACAGCAAAATATAACCCAAAATAAAGCGATTCGACATTTTAAAAAATAAATAAAAAAACCTTCGTCCCACCACCAGTTAATGCCATACCATTTAAACAACAGCAGCAAAATTAAATCTCCTCAGGTGTTGGCTGAGAGCAACCTACTATCTTTTCCCAATTTAAAGGTAATTCACCATACAAAAAATTGTAAGCAATGGTAAAACTAACTACTAATCGACTGTTAATGAAAGATCTTGGCCATGAGCGGGCGAAATGACCACTGTAGGACCAATCAGTTATGATGTTCCAAAATTCTTTAGTGCCGGCGAAATACCAATCGTCATTAGTAGAGTTCCTATTAAACAAAGTGGAAACCAATCTCCTTTTTTACAACAATAACGTACCACACTATCCTCTCAGCTGTAGCACTATTATCGATATTATCTGTGTTTGTCTTATCTACGAGTAACTTCTTTGCCTGTTTTTAGTTAATGTGACATCTGTATAACCATAATCTTTGATGTAACATCTGTGTAAATGTCTTACTCATTATATACGAGCATTTATGTAATTACAATTCATCTATGGACGTATTTTCAAAAGTAACGTGCTGTAAAAGAACGGAAATGTCAAAACTTTGCTCGTAATTCTGGTTCTTATGTAGGGAAGGTAGGTTTGCAATCATTCCCTCCGCAACGAAACTGGCTTGATGGGAATCAGGGTCGGACTGACCCAGAAGGGCACGACTGGCTACCCACAAGCCTGGGACAAGGGTAGATACTATCGGATAACAATAAAATACGTAAATTATTAATTTTCAATTATATACGCCATTAGATAAATATAGTTTCAATTACTTATAATGTAAAAAATCTTAAGCTAGCCAATCTACATTTTTTTTCTTTTTTATAGAGGAGAAATTTCAGCTAAGCAGTAAATAAAAGCTGCTATTCTCGTCAGCCTCCATTAGATCCGATTCTGTGTTTAAGATAATCAACAAATCCCACAGTTCTTGCCCCAGTAAAGGTCTCGTCTTAGTGGAACATATAAGTTGGACTACGTGCTGATGTGTTATATTCTGAGAAAAGTTTACATGTACATGGTATGCAACTTTGGAGGGCGTCAGAACCGCTTCGGCAAAAATAAATGGCTTCCTTTCCAGTTTGGTCCAAGGCACCTTCATTATGTTCGTCGTCTTCTCCTTCACTCTGAGGATCTGAGCTATTCACATCTCGTTGCCTAGGCGGAACGTGTTCATCCAAGAATGTTTTAGACAGTTCATTAAAACTTTCTACAAAAGATTCTAATTCTTCTGACAGAAATTCTCGATCGACATTTACAACTGATGCGAGAAACTTTAATGCGTCATTAGAAATTCCGTTTTCGTCAATTTCATTGAAGATTTTCGAGTCCAAACAAGTGGCATCCTTCATTAAATGTTCGTTGCAATTGAATTTAGCATCTGTTTTAAATAAAGCTGCGTTAATAATAACTTTGTAGACGGAAATAGAATAGAAGCTCTTTGGGTTCGCAGACAATAATGCCACCTTGCCATGGCATAACTCATCGGGTTTCTTCGATTTTTAGATATTTTTAACACTGGCAGCGTAGTTATACGTCGACACCAGTCTTTTCGGATTATATTAATCCTTGAATTTGGGATGCAAACAAAATTTCAGCTCTGAAAACGTCGTCAAAATGATCTAATTGCTTTCGCAAATTTATCTCCAAACGTTTGATAATCCCCAAAGCTTTAAAGTAGTCTAATGCAGGAGTTTGAAGATATTGGTTTACCAGGGTCTATGGCTCAGAGATTTTCTTGAATGCGAAGGCTGTTAGGATAGTTTCGTATTTTAAAAATGAATTCATCTGTGCCACCAGTTTAAACGAAAACTTTGGCTCGAACGCCGTGCTCGAACATGTGGTACTTAAACTTTTTATTTACGCGACGTATCGAGTGTTTTCCATAGTAGTGGACAAGACTCTGTCTTTAACCCACCATCGCGTTTTTCCGATTTTCTCTAGTCGTCTCAGATTTGTCTTGACCAGTTATTCCCGAAATTTTGTCCACCCACGAAGATGGACGGGTAAATGATTCGTCAATAAATACACTGGTATACTCCAAAAGCCCAAACAAGTTCTTTGCTTCAGTACAACTTAATGTGGCGCCTCCCAGCACTAAATTTAAAATATGCAGGAAAAATGCAAGAAAATAAATTTTGGTAATTCTTCCTTCAGTGTAGCTTGAAGACCAGTATACCTGCCTGCCATATTTCCTACGCCATTAAAAGATACGCTGGTAAGATCTTAAAAATTGAAGCCTAACTGGGCTAATTTATGAGTTACAAGAGCTCGGTAAACTTCTTCTGTTGATTTCTGATTAGGAACTACGCTGATCAACCGTTCTTGTGGGATTCCATTCTTAACACAGCGTACGCAAAGGTCCCGAGTTCGAGTCTCGGTCCGGCACACGGTTTTAATCTGCCAGGAAGTTTCATATTAGCGCACACTCCGCTGTAGAGTGAAAATTTCATTCTAGAAACATCCCTCAGGCTGTGGCTAAGCCATGTCTCCGCACTATCCGTTCTTCCAGGAGTACTAGTTCTCCAAGATTCGCAGGAGAGCTTCTGTGAAGTTTGGAAGGTAAGAGACGAGGTACTGGCGGAATTAAAACTGTGAGGACGGAGCGTGAGTCGTGCTTGGGTAGCTCAGTTGGTAGAGCACTTGCCCACGAAAGGCAAAGGTCCCGAGTTCGAGTCTCTGTCCGGCACACAGTTTTAATCTGCCAGGAAGTTTCACAGCGTACGCAAATTACAGCCTGATCAACAACACCAAGATCCTGGCAAGAATCCACATCGACGCTAAAGGATTTCGCCGCCTGGATTTCTTTGACGATCTCTTGTTTAACTTGGAGCATATATATATATATATATATATATATATATATATATATATATATATATATATATATGACAAACAGGTAGTAAGATTACCTCTATCCTTACCTTTTCCTGCTCTTTTTCTTTTTTAGTTTAAATAATTACCTTGGTAATGTAAGTTAATATTATTATATCAGTGATTCTTTTCAGAACCATACTACTACTGGAAATTTCTTGTATATTTTTCTCCTTAGATGTTGTTCAAAATTTTCTCTTTTTTGCTGTTAGCAAGGTGACCATATTGATGACTGAATTTTTTCGTGTTTGACGAGTTGTTCATAAATATGTATTTTTGACGAAGTAATAACGTTAATAAATGGACTTCTTCCTCCTTCTTTCTTTGTATCGTCAGACGCAAAGAAACATGCAGTTAGTACAAAACAGCTTAATTTTAGAGAATAAGAGACAGATTCTCGTCGAAGTAAAGCTCCCGTTGGTAACTTTCGATAGTAAATTCTATTTCGATCAAAAGTCAAGCTGTTTCTGTTACCCGAGGGCTTCATATGGTGGACGGATAAGAACTCAATTTCTCTGTTGTAGTGTCATTTTTTGCTTGGTGGAGCAAAATCAGGAAGTTTTCAACCTTCACTGTAATCGCCGTCTGCCAATGTAAGTGCCGCTGAGGCGACGATGTCGATATTTGCACTAGTATAACATGTGGAAATTACAGAAACATATAGGAAATTTTACATAACCATCCAGTTGCATAGCACTAAAGTATGAGCAAGCATAAATGTATTCTACAAAAAAATACATAATAAAATAAGTAAAATATAGCTTACCACATTGGCTACTGTCTTGGGAAGAGAAGGAATAGCGAAGGAACGAAAACGATGATAGGGGAAGGGTGGAATTTCGAGGCATAGTAGCACTGATACATAATGTATAACGGTAGAGATACAGCTTGAAGGTGGTTCATTGAAACCTCTGCCAGGCACTTTATTGTGAATAGCAGAGTCATCATGTAGATATGTCATACTATTTTGTTATACAAGATGACAAAAAATAAAAGATAAAATGGGGAGAGAATTGCAATACAGGTTAGAACATACAGCAATAAAATATTCATAAAACAACATGTTCGAGTTAACTTGATCATCTGATGTAGTCGTTATTTGTATTTATTATATATACAAGGGTAGCAGGGAGAAAATGCCACATTCATTACTGTTGAGATGCAGCAATGAAACATTTAGTGATAAAAATTCAACATGGTTCATATAAAACTTAACAAATGTATTCACATGTTAACCACACTGGTCCTTCTTCAGCAAACCTGTTGTCTAAATGCACCAGGACACTACTATATAGATATAGTTGTTAGATATAGCTATAAGGCTGAATTCAGAAAGTAGTCACAGAATAATTCCTTTTAAGTAATTGAAACAACGTTGACCAAAACTGTCTAAAAATTCTTTTGATGTAAATCTGTCTGATCATTCAAGAGACCACCAGGGGAGATAATCACAGCTACTATGTATTTATATTTCCTCCAGTATGTCCATTTTCCTACTTCTGAGTATCATGTGCATAATTTATTCTCTTGTAGATGCTTACAAAATGTACTCTCCATTTAACTGATATAGCCCTTAAAAATACACTCCTGGAAATTGAAATAAGAACACCGTGAATTCATTGTCCCAGGAAGGGGAAACTTTATTGACACATTCCTGGGGTCAGATACATCACATGATCACACTGACAGAACCACAGGCACATAGACACAGGCAACAGAGCATGCACAATGTCGGCACTAGTACAGTGTATATCCACCTTTCGCAGCAATGCAGGCTGCTATTCTCCCATGGAGACGATCGTAGAGATGCTGGATGTAGTCCTGTGGAACGGCTTGCCATGCCATTTTCACCTGGCGCCTCAGTTGGACCAGCGTTCGTGCTGGACGTGCAGACCGCGTGAGACGACGCTTCATCCAGTCCCAAACATGCTCAATGGGGGACAGATCCGGAGATCTTGCTGGCCAGGGTAGTTGACTTACACCTTCTAGAGCACGTTGGGTGGCACGGGATACATGCGGACGTGCATTGTCCTGTTGGAACAGCAAGTTCCCTTGCCGGTCTAGGAATGGTAGAACGATGGGTTCGATGACGGTTTTGATGTACCGTGCACTATTCAGTGTCCCCTCGACGATCACCAGTGGTGTACGACCAGTGTAGGAGATCGCTCCCCACACCATGATGCCGGGTGTTGGCCCTGTGTGCCTCGGTCGTATGCAGTCCTGATTGTGGCGCTCACCTGCATGGCGCCAAACACGCATACGACCATCATTGGCACCAAGGCAGAAGCGACTCTCATCGCTGAAGACGACACGTCTCCATTCGTCCCTCCATTCACGCCTGTCGCGACACCACTGGAGGCGGGCTGCACGATGTTGGGGCGTGAGCGGAAGACGGCCTAACGGTGTGCGGGACCGTAGCCCAGCTTCATGGAGACGGTTGCGAATGGTCCTCGCCGATACCCCAGGAGCAACAGTGTCCCTAATTTGCTGGGAAGTGGCGGTGCGGTCCCCTACGGCACTGCGTAGGATCCTACGGTCTCGGCGTGCATCCGTGCGTCGCTGCGGTCCGGTCCCAGGTCGACGGGCACGTGCACCTTCCGCCGACCACTGGCGACAACATCGATGTACTGTGGAGACCTCACGCCCCCACGTGTTGAGCAATTCGGCGGTACGTCCACCCGGCCTCCCGCAGGCCCACTATACGCCCTCGCTCAAAGTCCGGCACCTGCACATACGGTTCACGTCCACGCTGTCGCGGCATGCTACCAGTGTTAAAGACTGCGATGGAGCTCCGTATGCCACGGCAAACTGGCTGACACTGACGGCGGCGGTGCACAAATGCTGCGCAGCTAGCGCCATTCGACGGCCAATACCGCGGTTCCTGGTGTGTCCGCTGTGCCGTGCGTGTGATCATTGCTTGTACAGCCCTCTCGCAGTGTCCGGAGCAAGTATGGTGGGTCTGACACACCGGTGTCAATGTGTTCTTTTTTCCATTTCCAGGAGTGTATCTTGAAATGGGCATCACGTTTGTCTGATGTACTACTTCCTATATTTATACAGTCCCTTGTAAAATATGTAACTCTTCTCAGTCTTCAAGTCGATGCATCACTGCATTAAAGTAGTTTCATTGTATGACATATATAGTAATTAATTACAAAATCGTAGTAGATTTCTGGTACATTGTGAGGGTAAGTAGGATTTGCTAACGTTAGTAACTACATCTACATCTACATCCATATTCCGCAAGCCACCTGACGGTGTGTGGCGGAGGGTACCCTGAGTACCTCTATCGGTTCTCCCTTCTATTCCAGTCCCGTATTGTTCGTGGAAAGAAGGATTGTCTGTATGCTTCTGTGTGGGCTCTAATCTCTCTGATTTTATTCTCATGGTCTCTTCGCGAGATATACGTAGGAGGGAGCAATATACTGCTGGACTCTTCGGTGAAGGTATGTTCTCGAAACTTTAACAAAAGCCCGTACCGAGCCACTGAGCGTCTCTCCTGCAGAGTCTTCCACTGGAGTTTATCTATCATCTCCGTAACGCTTTCGCGATTACTAAATGATCCTGTAACGAAGCGCGCTGCTCTCTGTTGGATCTTCTCTATCTCTTCTATCAACCATCTCTATCTGGTACGGACCCCACACCGCTGAGCAGTATTCAAGCAGTGGGCGAACAAGCGTACTGTAACCTACTTCCTTTGTTTTCGGATTGCATTTCCTTAGGATTCTTCCAATGAATCTCAGTCTGGCATCTGCTTTACCGACGATCAACTTTATATGATCTTTCCATTTTAAATCACTCCTAATGCGTACTCCCAGATAATTTATGGAATTAACTGCTTCCAGTTGCTGACCTGCTATTTTGTAGCTAAATGATAAGGGATCTATTTTTCTATGTATTCGCAGCACGTTACACTTGTCTACATTGAGATTCAATTGCCATTCCCTGCACCATGCGTCAATTCGCTGCAGATCCTCCTGCATTTCAGTACAATTTTCCATTGTTACAACCTCTCGATACATCACAGCATCATCTGCAAAAAGCCTCAGTGAACTTACGATGTCATCCACCAGGTCATTTATGTATATTGTGAATAGCAACGGTCCCATGACACTCCCCTGTGGCACACCTGAAATCACTCTTACTTCAGAAGACTTCTCTCCATTGAGAATGACATGCTGCGTTATGTTATCTAGGAACTCCTCAATCCAATCACACAATTGGTCTGATAGTCCATATGGCTCTTACTTTGTTCATTAAACGACTGTGGGGAACTGTATCGAACGCCTTGCGGAAGTCAAGAAACACGGAATCTACCTGTGAACCCGTGTCTATGGCCCTCTGAGTCTCGTGGATGAATAGCGCGAGCTGGGTTTCACACGACCGTCTTTTTCGAAACCCATGCTGATTCCTACACAGTAGATTTCTAGTCTCCAGGAAAGTCATTATACTCGAACATAATATGTGTTCCAAAATTCTACAACTGATCGACGTTAGAGATATAGGTCTATAGTTCTGCACATCTGTTCGACGTCCCTTCTTGAAAACGGGGATGACCTGTGCCCTTTTCCAATCCTTTGGAACGCTACGCTCTTCCAGAGACCTACGGTACACCGCTGCAAGAAGGGGGGCAAGTTCCTTCGCGTACTCTGTGTAAAATAGAACTGGTATCCCATCAGGTCCAGCGGCCTTTCCTCTTTTGAGCGATTTTGATTGTTTCTCTATCCCTCTGTCGTCTATTTCGATATCTACCATTTTGTCATCTGTGCGACAATCTAGAGAAGGAACTACAGTGCAGTCTTCCTCTGTGAAACAGCTTTGGAAAAAGACATTTAGCATTTCGGCCTTTAGTCTGTCATCCTCTGTTTCAGTACCATTTTGGTACCAGAGTGTCTGGACATTTTGTTTTCATCCACCTACCGCTTTGACATAAGACCAGAATTTCTTAGGATTTTCTGCCAAGTCAGTACATAGAACTTTACTTTCGAATTCATTGAACGCCTCTCGCATAGCCCTCCTCACACTACATTTCGCTTCGCGTAATTTTTGTTTGTCTGCAAGGCTTTGGCTATGTTTATGTTTGCTGTGAAGTTCCCTTTGCTTCCGCAGCAGTTTTCTAACTCGGTTGTTGTACCACGGTGGCTCTTTTCCGTCTCTTACGATCTTGCTTGGCACATACTCATCTAACGCATATTGTACGATGGTTTTGAACTTTGTCCACTGATCCTCAACACTATCTGTACTTGAGACAAAGCTTTTGTGTCGAGACGTCAGGTACTCTGTAATCTGCTTTTTGTCACTTTTGCTAAACAGAAAAATCTTCCTACCTTTTTTAATATTTCTATTTACGGCTGAAATCATCGATGCCGTAACCGCTTTATGATCGCTGATTCCCTGTTCTGCGTTAACTGTTTCAAATAGTTCGGGTCTGTTTGTCACCAGAAGGTCTAATATGTTATCGCCACGAGTCGGTTCTCTATTTAACTGCTCAAGGTAGTTTTCAAATAAAGCACTTAAAAAAATTTCACTGGATTCTTTGTCCCTGCCACACGTTATGAACGTTTGAGTCTCCCAGTCTATATCCGGCAAATTAAAATCTCCACCCAGAACTATAACATGGTGGGGAAATCTACTCGAAATATTTTCCAAATTATCCTTCAGATGCTCAGCCACAACAGCTGCTGAGCCAGGGGGCCTATAAAGACATCCAATTACCATGTCTGAGCCTGCTTTAACCGTGACCTTCACCCAAATAATTTCACATTTCGGATCTCCGTCAATTTCCTTCGATACTATTGCACTTCTTATCGCTATAAACACGCCTCCCCCTTCACTGTCCAGCCTGTCTCTGCGGTATATATTCCAATCTGAGTTTAGGATTTCATTACTGTTTACGTCTGGTTTCAGCCAACTTTCTGTCCCTAGTACTATATGGGCGTTGTGACCGTTTATTAATGAGAGCAGTTCTGGGACCTTTCTATAGACGCTCCTGCAGTTTACTATTAGCACATTAATATTGTTATTCCCTGTTGCATTTTGCCTACTCCTACCTTGCCGCGTCTCAGGAGGCGTCTTGTCGGGCCTAGGGAGGGAATTCTCTAACCTAAAAAACCCCCATGTGCACTCCACACGTACTCCGCTACCCTTGTAGCCGCTTCCGGCGTGTAGTGCACGCCTGACCTATTCAGGGGGACCCTGCATTTCTCCACCCGATAGCGGAGGTCGAGAAATTTGCACCCCAGATCTCCTCAGAATCGTCTGAGTCTCTGGTTTAAGCCTTCCACTCGGCTCCAAACCAGAGGACCGCGATCGGTTCTGGGAACGATACTACAAATAGTTAGTTC
Organism: Schistocerca nitens; assembly: GCF_023898315.1. NCBI lineage: Eukaryota > Metazoa > Arthropoda > Insecta > Orthoptera > Acrididae > Schistocerca > Schistocerca nitens. The sequence goes on from NC_064618.1 coordinate 782,973,244, forward strand.
TGATTCCACCCCGCGAGCGAGGCTTTCCGCCTTCACCAATTCCCCCAACAGCCTGTACGAACTGAGGATGACCTCTGAACCCAGACGGCAGGTGTCATTGGTGCCGACATGAGCAACAATTTGCAGTCGGGTGCACCCAGTTCTCTCTATCGCCGCCGGCAGGGCCTCCTCCACATCTCGGATGAGACCCCCCGGCAAGCAGACAGAGTGAACACTGACCTTCTTCCCCGACCTTTTCGCTATTTCCCTAAGAGGCTCCATCATCCGCCTAACGTTGGAGCTCCCAATGACTAATAAACCCCTCCTCCCGTGTGCCTGCTCGGACCTTGCTGAAGGAGCAGCCACATGTCCACTCACAGGCAGAGAGGGCGATGCCACACGGCCAGCCTCCACATTTACCCTCCGCCTCGTGCGCCGCGAACGCCGCTGAACCCGCCACTCCCCTTGGTGGCCCAACCGCGCCCGGTACCCGCGAAGATGTCTCGACAGCAGGGACAGTGGGTGAAGCATGTAACACCTGGGGTGTACCTTGCGACGCACCAGACTCCCCACTACCGCTACACTCCGAGGCAGCAGCCGGGCTGACCACGGCCATCAACACGTTCAGCTGTTCGCGAACAGTGGCCAGCTCCTCCTGCGTCCGTACACAGCAGTCACATATCCTATCCATCCTAAGGAATCAATTTACTGAAGAGAGTTAATCAAGTTTTAACTAGACTGCTAATTCACTAAAGGCGGTTGACTATTGACTAAACTGTGATTGCTGGCCACTTCTTGTAGAAAACAAAAAAAAAAAAAATAGCACTACCTGTCTCTGGACTGTATTGAAAACAAACACTAGCACTACTGGCACTATGGTTGACTAAAGGGACTCTCTCTGACTGTATTCAAAACAAACACGAAATCTATGGAACACTATTAATAGCACTCGACAAATAAAGCTTCCTAAAAGCAAAAACACTCGGAAGAAGAAGTGACAAGTAAGAAAAATACAGTTAATACTTAAATTAAGGTAGCTCGCTGCACAGCAGACGTGAAGCAGACGGCGGTTAGGACGACACTTGAAGGTCAAGGAATTAATGATTTTATTATTTCGTGTATCTTTGGTAAACTGAACTTTGGTAAACTGAACTTTGGTAGACTGAACTTTGTGATAGAGGCTTTTAAAATTGTTGTACACTGATTCCACTTCATTAGGTAAACCTTCAAGAAGGAGTAATGAAGATCTACATATCTCTTATGGTACTGAATCTTAGTTACTGACTGTTAAAACTCCTTAATTTCTAAATTACACATAAATTTGTCGACTAATGTTTGCACATAGCCAGACCATCTTCTGCATATATATTTCATTCTGTAACATGAAGTAGTTGTGGGCTGTTACCAACTCCAACAAATCAGTTATTTTATTAATTTCAACTAGTGAAAAGTTTTTATACCTAATCAGATCCCCATATCAGATCCACAGCCTCAGTCACTGAAATGTTTGTATACTTATTTGTAAGATAAATGGCACTGTTATGCTGTTTTCTGGTATTCATCTCCTGTGTGATGTCATGAGAATTACATATAGTATATCATTTCTCAAATGTATAATACTCTTTGAGCAGTCTATTGATTTTTTTTACTTTTTCGTACACACACCTACTTATGCTGTTTGCATAACGTCTAATTGAGGTGTACTCTTCATGTATTTTTGGTTGAGTACTAAATTTAAGGGCAATTTGATTCGTGGCTACACGTTCGTTACCGCCCTATCAATGAGAATAAAGTCACATTATGTTAAGTTTCTCTGCAAATATCACTAAAATTAGTAGTGGGGTAATTATTTAGTTTATAGTGTTGTTTTCATATAAAATTCTAACACTTTACACCATGATTTCCCTAATTCATAGTCAGTACTGCTTTAAACATTGCCTGATATGCTCTTTTTACTATTGCAAAGTCATCTTTTAACTTGGCGCCTACCAACCTGCCGCTTTATAATTCTGGCGATTTAACTTATGAAATTCTGCTCTTCCATTGGTAGCTTCGATACTTCTAAATCAACTTTTGTATTGGTGAGCAAGTCTTTAGTTCCGCTACCCTGTAATTCGTTTGATTAATTAAACTGAAAACCTTTATTTGACTCTTTTTCTGTGAAATTAATGTGTGTTAGATTCTCAGCTCTCTCAAAAAATTTAAAATTTACCATATATTATTCTGCTGGCTTCAAGCTGAGTAGCACTGTCATTTTCTTTTAATGTCTTACTCTCATTTGTTCACTAACATAATGGCCACATTCACTTAAAAGAAGCGTCATTTACTCATATTAGTAGTTTTAGTGTATTACAGGAATTTAGTTGGGTGGTTGATTGACAAGAACAGGGGAAAGAAATACAGTAGAAGAAGAATGGGTAGCTTTGAGAGATAAAATATTGAAGGCAGTAGAGGATCAATGGTAAAATGACGAGGGCCGGTAGAAATCCTTGTGTAACAGAAGATATAGAATTTAACTGATGAAAGGAGAAAACATAAAAATGGTATAAATGAAGCACGCAAAAAGGAATAAGAACGTCTCAAAAATGAGATCAACAGGAAGTGCAAAATGGCTAAGCAGGGATAGCTAGAGAACAAATGTAAGGATGTTGAGGCATATTTCAGTAGGGGTCAGATAGATACTGCCTACAGGAAAATTAAAGGCACCTTTGGAGAAAACAGAACCACTTGTATGAATATCAAGAGCTCAGATGGAAAACCAGTTCTAAGCAAAGAAGGGAAAGCAGAAAGGTGGAACGAGTATATAGAGGGTCTATACAAGGACCAAGTATAACACTACAACAGCGTATTTACGTAGCTTATACTATGAAATACCAAATTTGGTTTATTACGTAGTATGCCCCAACAGAACAAATAGTCCTGTCACGGAAAAGCCACGTATAACACTCCTGTCTGCAGTTATTACAGCACCATAACCTCAATGCCAGAAACAGGTTGTAACATAAAACTATTTTGTAAAAGCAATTATGGTACAAAGCAGCAGAGCAGTGTTACCCTCTGGGAGGAATTTTGTTAAGTTGACCGTGTTGTACCTAACGGAAGTGGCTTATCGGAAATGAAAGTCAGAATTACGTAAATATTTGAACAGTACTAAACAAAATTTTGCCTATCTGCACTGTTCAACGGATAAAGAAAACGGCCGCCAGTCTAACTAGGCAAGAGAATGATTAACATTCTCGTTTAAGAAAATAGGTATAAGAACTATAACGGACAAACACAACCTAGACTTGGCCACACGCGAGTGCAATGAACTCTGACACACATATGTTTTAAGATTGAAGCTAACAACTGGAGCAGCACAAAAACTATTTGCAAAATTATAACATGTACAGAAAAACACTATCACTTTCAGGGCTTACACAAACTGAGTGGTCTTTATACTGTTAATATGCACACAAGAGAGAGAAACACTTAGTAATCATGAGCATATAATTTCCTACTATGCAGTTTTCTACTTTTACTACCGTGAGACATAAAATTAACATTAATGTAAGATACTGACTCACTTTCTGCGATTAACAACAGGCAGTAATGTGATCATTTACTAATCAAAACTTTATAAGCCTCAGTCTGGAGAAATTTTAATTTGAAGTTGGCAACAACATATTAATAAGCAGTTTTACTAGGAAAATTATTTCAGCAAGCATCATTAACTCTAACTCACTCTCTTGCCACATTAACTTCAACTTTCACTTTACTATGTTCAAGAGGCATTAATTAGAAAACTGGATTTTTAACGTACTTTCAGTAAGGACACTCGGTAATCACTTTAGTTCAAACGGAGAGGATCCTGAGAGGTGTTATGATGAGGAGAAAAGTCAAGGTAGGTACATAAATTCAGATATAAATTACCTTATATTTCAGCACAATAACACATCCATTAAGCTGATCCTTCACTGTACATCATTATAGTATTACGTTACAGTGATTGCGCAATGTGGTGGCAACTGCATGTTGGTAGGTGGAATTGCAGGCAGAATTGCTGGACTCTGTCATTTCTTGGTGGCGATGATAGATACAAATTCCAGAATAGTTCCAGCTATTTATTCATCCATCCGAGGCCTTGGAAAGTAGCAGAAAAAACCTCTCTCGGAACCAGCACACTATGCATCATTTACATAGCAGTGCACGGACTCGTAGCTCGTCCCCGACTGCTGGCTCGTCCCCAACTGACTATCAGTTCCACCTTTTCCACCTAGGCCAACCACAATTTGTGCGCGCTACACAGTTCCGTTCCCGAGGGGAACCACTACACCTCTTATACACAGAATACTAAGAGCCCTAAGTGAGGAACAGCAATTTACATAACAGCAACCAAATGCATTAAATAAAACAAAACATTTACACATATTGACATCTCTACAAAAAATTATTCACACAAAATTACAATCATATACAGTAAGTTTTATTCCCTCCAATTGGGACAAAGCATTTAAACGAGAGATATGCTGCACAGCATACAATCAGACCATGACTCAAAGTTTGTGCAAAGAAAGAAATATACAGTTTTATGTTATCGATTCAATCGCACACAGTTACAGGAGCTCAGCGATGTAACATTAAATGAAACAAAAGTAAAATAGCATTAGAGCTATGGTGTTACACAAGGACGATTATGGAAATGGAAGAGGACGAACATGAAGATAAAATAGGAGATATGATACTGCGTGAAGAATTTCACAGAGCACTGAAAGACCTAAGTCGAAATAAGGCCCCGGGAGTAGATAACATTCCACTAGAACTACTGATATCCTTGGGAGAGCCAGCCCTCACAAAACTCTACCATCTGATGAGCAACATGTATGTGACAGGCAAAATACACTCAGACTTCAAGAAGAATATAATAGTTCCAATCCCAAAGCAAGCAGGTGTTGACAGGTGTGCAAATTACCGAACTATCAGTTTAATAGGTCACGGCTGCAAAATACTGACACGAATTCTTTACAGACGAATGGAAAAACTGGTAGAAGCCGACCTCGGGGTAGATCACTTTGGATTCCGTAGAAATGTAGGAAAACGTGAGGCAATACTGCCCCTACGACTTATCTTAGAAGATAGATTAAGGAAAGGCAAACCTACGTTTCTAGAAATTGTAGAGAAAGTTCTTGACAAAGTTGACTGGAATATTCTCGTTAAAATTCTGAAGGTGGCAGGGATCAAATACAGGGAGCGAAAGGCTAATTACAATTTGTACGGAAACCAGGTGGCAGTTATAAGAGTCGAGGGGCATGAAAGGGAAGCAGTGGTTTGGGAAGGGAGTGAGACAGGATTGTAGCTTATCCCCGATGTTATTCAGTCTATATATTTAGCAAGAAATAAAGGAAAGAAAAGAAAAATTTGTAGTAGGAATTAAAAACCGTGGAGAAGAAATAAAACCTTTGACCCCGGCACAAAGTAACAATGCGGACGCGATCGAGCCGTGGTATTGACCGTCTAGGCACGGTTGAACTACAGACAACACGAGCCGTGTAACTCCATCCTGGTGGAATGACTGGAACTGATCGGCTGCCGAATCCCCTCCGTGTAATAGCCGCTGCTCATGCATGGTTGTGTACATCTTTGGGCCGGATTAGTGAAATCTCTGAACAGTCAAAGGGATTGTGTCTGTGATACAATATCCACAGTCAACACAGTACGGTTTCTGGAATTATTCAACAAAATCCATGGAAATCCGTCCGATGAATTGCAGCAGAGACTGGTTTGAATCGTTCCAGCACGCAGAAAATACTGAGACAGAGCCTACACATGTTTCCATTCAAAATCCAAAGCCACCAGGCCATCATAGCTGTATGAGCTGCGACACAGCGGGCTGACTTTGTGATACAGGTTCTCCCAGTGATGGATGCTGAACAATTTGATGTTAGTTGCATCTGGTTCACACATGAAACATACTTACCCCTGAATAGGATAGCGGTTTTGGGGTTCCGACAAACCCCATTTGTGTGAGGCGAAACCACTGTATTCTCCCAAAGTTGGGCTGCGGTATGCCGCAGAGGCATTATTGGCCCGTTTTTCATGCGGGAAACGGTCACTATTGAACTTTACGTTGCAATTTTGGAACAATTTGTCGTCACACAGCTAGCGTTCGAGGATCGACCAGGCATCGAGCAGGTCATGCAAGATGGGACCAGACCACATCGCACCTAAGTAAAAGGTGTTTCCCTTTCTCCACAAATTCTTCGCGAACAGAGTTACTGCGTTGGCTTACACAAATTTACTGAATGCTTGTAGTGTACATTGAAAGACTCTATCTACCAGAACCATCCCACCATGCTGGACGAGGTTCAATTGGTGATCTATGTGGCATTTGAATCCATTTTAGTTGAGACACTACACGATCTGATGGTAAATTTCATTGTTTGTTTCCGTCACATCCGTATAGCGAGTGTTGGACATTTCGAAATGATTGTGATGTGACTGGATTGGACTGATTTGGGGGATGAGACCAAACAGCGAGGTCATGGGTCTCATCGAATGAGGGAAGCATGGGGAAGGAAGTCGGCCGTGCCCTGTCAAAGGAACCATCCCGGCATTTTCCTGAAGCGATTTAGGGAAATCACGGAAAACCTAAATCAGGATGGCCGGAGGCGGGATTGAACCGTCGTCCTCCCGAGTGCGGGTCCAGTGTGCTAACCACTGCGCCACCTCGCTCGTTGATGTGATTGCAAAGACAGCTTGAAGCGGACCTGTTTAATTATGCACCCTGATACTTAAAAAGCTACACAACGTGCCTCATTATCTGATACATCTTTCGAACTATTTCGAAACTATTCTTACAGTTTTCACGACAAATATATCTTCCGTTGCATTCGTCTATTGATCCTCGCTTTCGAGATATTTATATTTTGAAATCACAGTGTCTGTCGATGGACATTCTGTACACAGAAGCGAGTTATTTCAAATAAGTAGTCACAAAGTTTCAATTATCGCCTCGAAAAAAGTGAGTTGTGTAATTAACCTTTTGTTTGTTTGCAGATACATGTCTGCAGTCCTGGTACACAATGAAATCCCTGCTCTGCAGTACCTAGGCATTTTGTCAGAGTAGCCTAAGGAAAATGGTACTGATCACAGATCATGTAATCGGTAATTCGTTTTCTATACGTTATAACAATCCATGCTGATTTAGTGGAAGCGAAGGCCAACAACGCACCATTATATGCGGCAGTGGTTATGTGGCACAGCCGCTTCCATAAAGTGGACAAACAAGTTCGGAAAGACGAAGAACCAAGTGGCAAACCATATCTCTTTGAAGGATCGGGAATCCCAATAGACGTCGAAGGCCTCGTGATGAAGACCGGTGTGTCACTGTCATTCACAGGCATGGATCAGTCTGCAGCATCTCTGACGACAATCCCAACATGAGAAACGTCCCACACGCTATGTGCCGCGACTGTTCACACCCGATCAGAAAGATCACCGACCCATGGCATCAGAGAAAGTCTTGCAGCCATGTCACGCCAGTTCCGATGACTTCTTCAGCTACCTAATCACCACTGATGATTGCTGGGAGAATCCCTACCGCCCCTGGACAAAGGAGAAAAGAAAGCAGTGGAAAAATCTGGATTTACCAATGCTGAAAACAGAGGAGATTCTACCATCGTCGGTCAAGGCTATGTTGAGTGTTTTCTCGAAATGCCAAAGTGTGTTGCCAACGGATTACGGTCATGAGAGGCACGCTTTCACAGGGACACGACAGCATTACAGCCCATTCCGCACAAGACACAAACACACATGTTAAGTCTTTGAGCTGTCAAATTTTGCCTCAGCCCCCGTATTCTACTGACATGGCACTTGGTGACTTGTTTTCTCAGGTGAAGCATCGCGTGGCAGGCGTTTCCGGAATGACGACGAAGTTATTTTCTATGTGGAACGACTCCTTTACAGCTAAAAATGTATTTATCTACGACTAAGGTGTCCTCCAAGTCATTCATCGTTGGAAAAAGTATATGTCACGTTGGACAATGAACATGCAGACAAGATTCATGGTCGCAGGTCTGTTTTATTGTTTTTTGTTTGTTTTTGTTTTTCGAGGTGACAGTACTATATGAGTAACGCACCTATCATACAAAACCTATAAAATAATTCGTTCCGCATAATCTACAGATGCTGATAACACATGAAAAATGTAATTGACTGACAAGGAGACCGCGTGAAACTTCGTTCACCGAATTGGTCATATTGATGGGGTGTGTAGGGCGCGACTAGAACTTCAACGTATGTAAAATTGGAAACGCAACTCAAACGCTTTCGAGAAAAGCGAGTCCATTAATTTTAGGCGTCTATTTATGAGGAGTATTCGTTTACTAAGGTCCGAACGGTCGCGAAATGGAAACCACAGTGAAAATCTGGTGAAATTTTGCACAGATGTGTTGGGCAATGTCTCTCGAATGCCAGCCGATCGCGGCACATTCCTCTTTTCAGTTCTGAGCGCACAATGAGAACTTAAAGGTACTTGGAAAATAGTGTGTCCCGCCGAGTATGAGTGCCTACTGTGAGATTTCGTATAATTTCTTGCATCCTACAGAGCGTGACTGCCATGCGTTTTCTTTTTCATGGAGATTCTCGGCCGTTCACTAAAGCAGCAATGAAGACGCTCGTGCATCGATTCCGATGGAAAGTGATCACTCACCATACAGCCCGGACTCTGCGTTTCGTCTCTGTTCACATGATCCGCTCGATATGAAGACAACTTTTTGCCACAGACCAGCGTAGAGGACTGGTAGAAAGCTCAGGCGGCTCTCTTCTGTGACGAGGGTACTGGGAAGTTGGTACAACTCTACGACAAATATCTAAGTCGGAGTAGCGACTATGTAGAAAAGTATCTGGAAGTTGTAGCTAACTGTTGCAAATAAAACATTTTTTATTTTCATTGTGGTTCACATTCCGGGAACCGATCGGACCTTAGTAAACGAATAGCACTCATACTCTGTATGGCCACTTGTACTTAAAAACTACGCTTAGTTTCAAAGCGCGAGGTCTTTGGATTCAGTCTCACTGCCGATACTTCTTTACAGGTAGGAACCATACAAACCGACTACATCATAAAAAATCTGTTGCTAGATTTAAGTGACAATGAAACAAAGAAAATAAAACGATCTGAAGCAAGATTTGATACAAAGAGCTCGTGCTTATCAAACTAAGTGCTTACTGAGTCGGCTGCAGACTTCTTGATTCCTGGCGCCCATACAAAGTATATAAGCACGCCTAAGGTTTTTAAACTCGATTTTCTCGAAAACGGTTGAGAGTTGTGGCTTCATGTTCACGCGTGTCGGAATTCATAGTCGGGATCTACACACCATGTGAATATGAATCAAATTGGTGAGGGGGAGATCGTACAGTAACCTTGTCAACGCTTTTAGGACTGTCATGGTCTCGTTCTATTCTGTTTCAGTTTACGTTATTCCTTACCTCAGGGTGTACTGAAGTTTTTGTAGTGCACCTGGAGTGAAGAAAGTCCACAACTAAACATTACGGAATGTATTGCCTGACCAATTATTAATTGGTAACGTACCTGAATCAGTGTGTTATGAGCCCCCAATAGATTAGCTATAGTAAGAGCGCAACAGTGGGCCGCCGGGCCCCAAAGTGCACATCGTCATAAGTCGGCACCATTTGGATAATAATGATAATGTCATGTGACGAGGACTTCCCATCGGGTAGACCGTTCGCCTGGTGCAAGTCTTTAGATTTGACGCCACGTCGGCGACTTGCACGTCGATGGGGATGAAATGATGATGATGAGGACAACACAACACCCAGTCCCTGAGAGGAGAAAATCTCCGACCCAGCCGGGTATCGAACCCGGGCCCTTAGGATTGACAGTCTGTCGCGCTGACCACTCAGCTACCTGGGGCGGACGCACCATTTGGAATACTTCGTGTTGACTGTTCTCTGCTTCAGATTGCTGCCAACTTCAGAGTCCTCAACGCTGTGACACTGTAATTGCCTGATGAAGTGTTGTTGTGTTGTCTGTGTGAGAAGATTATTATCTGATTAATAACTGTAATTGTACTTGTATCTAAATTCATTATATAATATGAGGCACAATCAGAATCGTTCACTAGATGTTTTGGATGTCATTTTTCTTCTTGTTGTTTTACAACAGCCATGATATAGTATCATATTCCTTGCTACATTAACAAAGTCTGTTCAAAAAAATTTCAGAACATTCGTAAATTCGTGCCAATGATGTCTTGGAGCGAAATGCGGTTGGCAGCCCTACACGCGCCTGTGTTTAATGTCGAACTGCCGGAAGTTTCATTCTTGTATGTCTGTGTTATTGTTCAGTGCTGTATTGCGTAGAACGTTATGTCGCACAGTTTGCGAATTTGGCGGAGTTAGAGCAGCAATACGTCTGGATTAATTTTTTCATGAAACTCAAGAAACGCTTTGCCGAGACGTACCAAATGATTCACAAAGCCTACAGTGATGAGCGCTTAAGAAGTTCTCAGTGGTACGAATGGTTCATGCAGTTTAAAAATAGCCAGAAGGAAGTTAAAGATGACCTTCGTTCAGGACGTCCTTCGACGTCTACCGATGACACTCATGTCAGGAACATCAACGAAATTGTACGTTCCAATTGAAGACTAAGTGTCCGAGAGATTGCAGCAGACTGTAACATTTCAGTTGGATTAGATTAGATTAGATTGGTTTTTAGTTCCGTAGATCCGTGCTGAGGAGATCCTCGTGGATGTGGAACATGCGAGTTTTTTTTTAAGCTGAAATAACAATACTAATAGTATGAGTACATACAATATATCATTTGTTTCTATTAAAATATTCGTCAATGGAGTAGAAGGAGTTGGCCACTAGTAAGTCTTTGAGGCTCCTTTTAAACTGATCTTTATTTGTAACTAAATTTTTTATGAAACTTCCTGGCAGATTAAAACTGTGTGCCCGACCGAGACTCGAACTCGGGACCTTTGCCTTTCGCGGGCAAGTGCTCTACCACTGAGCTACCGAAGCACGACTCACGACCGGTACTCACAGCTTTACTTCTGCCAGTACCTCGTCTCCTACCTTCCAAACTTTACAGAAGCTCTCCTGCGAACCTTGCAGAACTAGCACTCCTGAAAGAAAGGATATTGCGGAGACATGGCTTAGCCACAGCCTGGGGGATGTTTCCAGAATGAGATTTTCACTCTGCAGCGGAGTGTGCGCTGATATGAAACTTCCTGGCAGATTAAAACTGTGTGCCCGACCGAGACTCGAACTCGGGACCTTTGCCTTTCGCGGGCAAGGCAAAGGTCCCGAGTTCGAGTCTCGGTCGGGCACACAGTTTTAATCTGCCAGGAAGTTTCATATCAGCGCACACTCCGCTGCAGAGTGAAAATCTCATTCTGTAAATTTTTTATGTTTGCTGGCAAATTATTGAAGATGAGTGTTCCTGAGTAGTGGACCCCTTTTTGAACTAAAGTAAGTGCTTTTAAGTCCTTGTGCAGATCATTTTTGTTCCTGGTATTTTACTGCTTACTCCCCTGCCCCATAGATAAGCGATTACTTAGTTCACACTGGAATTCACCAACGTCAATTGAAATTAAGTACGTCTTAAAATATTGTTTTCTATCTAAGTATTTTGTTTGTTAGCAGGAAAACTACACTCTTAAGAAGCTCTTGACGGTAATCGACGTGTTTAGATTCGGCTGTTAGTTGCTAGTGCATGTCGATGGAAATTACGACACGGAACCGCGGACAACACGAATACTTTATTCGGATTGCATGCGGCCCGCGAGCCGCAGTTTGACGACCACTGAGTTAGAAGCCAGGAGCAACGCTGCGTCAGTGCCAGTTGTTACTTATCACTTGCCTGTTAGCGCTCCGCTAACCTGGCGGGTATATCCCGACCTGGCACCCGTTCGTACGTGTAGACATACCTGCTGCCGCCTTGCGTCACGTCGAGTCTGACTCCAGCTGCCTAAGGTGGTACCGCGGTGCTGCAGCTGGGTTACGCAAAGTGATGCACAGACAATATATCAGGCTACCGTTGATGATTTCTAGCCGCTTGCCTAACCTAAGACGACGGATATTCCAGATTTAGCCGGCCGCTGTGGAAGAGCGGTTCTAGGCGCTTCAACCCAGAACCGCGCTGCTGCTACGATCGCAGGTTCGAATCCTGCCTCGGGCATGGATGTGTGTGATGTCCATAGGTTAGTTAGGTTTAAGTAGTTCTGAGTCTACGGGACTAATGACCTCAGATGTTAAGTCCTATAGTGCTTAGACCCATTTGAACCATTTTTGAACCACTCCCGAGTTATAAAAAAAAAGGCTGTTAAATTTTATCATGCCATGGACAGTTGCACGTTTAATATCTATGTGGTTATAACACAGTGTATGACTCGGAGTTCATGGGAGCAGTAATGAAAAGATTAATGACGTATGCTGTGTCGGAAAAACGCCGTGTACGGCCAGAAGACAGGAGTGCACAGAGCCGAATAGCAGCTCTCGGCTTCGAGAGAAAGTTGTGTGCGTTTAACGCTTTCTCACTCTCGCGGTATTATGTTGACAAATTGTTTTCAAACTTGTGACATAGCAAACGGAACTCGTTTAAAAATGATTCGAGAAAATGACGATTTAATCAGTCCCGATTGTGTGCTTCTGCTGTCGTTTTAATTATTTTCTTATATAAAACATTGCTGAAAAGGATATATTCGACCTAAAATTAATGTGTAAAAGAAATATTAACAGCACAAAAGCGTTATAGTATCTACCAACAGTGTTGGTTATGGAATGATCTTTCCGGAGGCGGCGATGTTGCGATATTTCGTTCGGAGCCTCCCAGTGGCTCCGACTGAAGTGTGAGCGAGGGTAATTTCAAACAGCTGTGTGGCTTCCTCGAATCCCAAAAATAAGATGAGGTTCTATTTCACTTTAACTACTTATCGATACGTTAACGATATTGATAACCTATTTCCACTTTGATAAGACGGCATGTTCAAGTTCAGATACATTTCTATCAGTTTACGTCGAAGCAACTAAAACATTTCCACTTTAACAATCTGTTTACATCGTTTGAAATTGTCATGAGGCACAATTACAGATAAACAAACAGTTGTCCCACATCATGTTTTGGTTGAAGGGCACCACTACCCTAAGGAATTTTCACCGTATGGGGGGAAAAAGTGAGAACTAATGTAAACAACAATAAAAATGTATCTTAACGTGAACAAGCCATCTGATGATTAACCTGACGGTTCGAAACCGGTAACGGCTCTATTGACGTAAATAAACAGCATCATAAAAAATGGCTCTGAGCACTATGGGACTTAACTACTGTGGTCATCAGTCCCCTAGAACTTAGTACTACTTAAACCTAACTAACCTAAGGACGTCACACACATCCATGCCCGAGGCAGGATTCGAACCTGCGACCGTAGCAGTCGCGCGGTTCCGGACTGCGCGCCTAGAACCGCTAGACCACCGCGGCCGGCCAGCATCATAAAACATGGCTGGTTGCTGTTATTCAAAATATTAAGTATCATGAAATATTTTGTGTGATGTAATATCTTATCTTGTGTAGACACCTTTTATTAACCCGACACGTTCTACATCATTACTAAGTGTCGTATTCATTATCTACGGAACAAGTACTTATCTAATCTAATCTGTAAGAATGAGCATGTATCTTCATCATACGTCCCAAAACGCTCGATTTACACATTGCACTGAACTCAGAGTCAAATCTCCAGAAGGACAATACATAATCGAATATCTCTTGTCTTGACGAACCATTTTATTGTTGAGAGAAGCTTAAAATTCCGAGTATTGTGTATTCAGCCCAACACAAGAACACCACTAAAACCTAATTTTAAATACATGTATACTACCTGGTTTTTTACCATACCTACGACATTATTATATCAATGACTTATTTATACACCCAGAAATTATTCGAACTGTTCCAAATGGATCCAATGCATCTTCAACATCTTTGCTCAAAACCGAGGCAAGTATACCATAGTACACGAATATCAAAACAGTTCAAGTGGAAATGTGCGCACAACCAGAAGATGAGCGAAACCGAGACGTCTTCGGAACATCTGTAGTGACATTTTCGTCTCCGAGACGACAAACGGGCAACTGGTGACATAGACAGATGCTAAACACAGTGAACTGATGAAAAACATGTGGCTTAAACGAAACAAGAATAACTGAAAAGGGCAGTCATAATAGCTGTGAGCTTATCTCGGCATTTTACAAATGTTTCCTACGGTCCGACGTATCATATCTAAATGAAGTGGATATTACAAAATTCAAATGATTAATTGCATGTGCAAAATATATAGGAGGACATAGCAAGATAAAGTTAAGGACACACAAACAGACGGCCGGTGTAGCCGAGCGGTTCTAGGCGCTTCAGTGTGGAACCGCACGACCGCTACGGTCGCAGGTTCGAATCCCGCCTCGGGCATGGATGTGTGTGATGTCCTTAGGTTAGTTAGATTTAAGTAGTTCTAAGTCCTAGGGGACTGATGCATCAGATGTTAAGTCCCATAGTGCTCAGAGCCATTTGAACAATTTTGAACATACAAATAAAATTTTACTTGACTGTATGAGCCTCTATGGATGGAAGACATGGAATATAACAATCTCGTATGAAGATAGAAGCGGATTTCAAGCAGGCTAATGAGAGTTCCTACAGGGCTGGTAGGAGTTTCAAGGCTTGAACCAAGTAGTCAGAGTCACAGACAATCACAAAAATTGTTCAAATGGCTCTGAGCACTATGGGACTTAACATCTGAGGTCATCAGTCCCCTAGAACTTAGAACTACTTAAACCTAACTAACCTAAGGACATCACACACATTCATACCAGAGGCAGGATTCGAACCTGCGACCGTAGCGGTCGCGCGGTTCCAGACTGAAGCGCCCAGAACCGCTCGGTCACACCGGCCGGCAGAGACAATCACAGAGAATACGGTGTTCTGTACACCGCTGACTTGAACTGCGGTATATACAGGGTAAAAAAAAATCATGTATCCAGACTTTGCACCGCGATTCCTCACAAAATAGCAATAAGGATATGTCTCTCACAAAATGTCTTGCAGCGCATATTTCCGACACTAAATGAACGTTAAAGATTGGCAGTCTGGCAACATTGCGATTTCATGTACGGTAACTACCTCTATTAGGATTCAGCAATAGTTACGTGCTGTTGGTGCAGTGAATAGCGTTTTGGGTTAGAATGCAGGAGGTCGAGGTTTCTATTCTGGGTCGGGGTGTGTTTGTTTCTGTTTGCTAAATGTACAGCAGGTGGTTTCTGGCGTCTTATTCCTCATACAGCGATTACAGTGGGTCTTATGTACGACATTTGCCGTTTCGTACTAGGAACACAGAAATGAAAGTACAATAGTTTTTATTGGTCAGCGTTTAGAGTAGCTTTTTGCGCGTCGTGAACACGAATTGTATCGCACCACTCATCTACTAGATTCCAAACCTGTATTATAGGGCAGAATGAAACTGGAAAATAAAAAAAAAGAAATACGCCTCGATCCATTATCTCACCCTCGACCTCCTGCATGCCAACCCAAAAACCTATCCTATGCACCAACTGCACAGAACTACTGCAGGAGTTTTAAAACACGATACAAAGAACATATCAGGTGTTGGAAGTACGAAACAAACCATTCCACATTTGCAGAACATTTAAAGCACTATAACCACCATCCTACAAACATGCAACAAGAAATGAAAATAATGAGAATAAGCAACGATGACAAACATCTTATACAAACGCAAGAAAACTCCCACATTCAGAAAGCCATCGCTAAAAACGAACATGTGATCAATGAACAAACACACCTGAGCACAGGCTCCCTACTGCACCTAATAAAAGAAATGATAAGATAAAATAAAGAAACCAATCGTTCCTCTCACACAACCAGGAAAAAACAACTCTTACCCCTTCGCCTTCTGGACACACACACACACACACACACACACACACACACACACACAAACACAGCCCACAAAAAAAAGAAAAATTACACATCAAAACACTCTCTCTCTCTCTCTCTCTCTCTCTCTCTCACACACACACACACACACACACACACACACACACACACACACACGCATACACAAATGCATACACGAACATATCACAGACACTTCAATAATTACACTCGAAAGTTTGGCAATAACATTCGATTTTTGTCAAAAACATCTGACAGTCAGCAACAGAAACCAAAACATTGCATCGAAACAAGTGTTCAGGGCATAGTGCTGTGAAATGTGGGAAAAAACGGCAAATTGGCATTTATAAGAAGAACAACTACACCAAAAATGCAACAGGAGCGTAATATGTAGGAAATCGTCCACGCAACCTGTAAGTACAGTTCAAAACATTGCAGGCCACTGATGATGCCTTGCAGAAAATAAAGGCGAAACGCGTATGGCACTAAAATTGTGTTTGATTCAGTTGCTGTCAGACGGTCCAAAAGTAAAAATTATCAATATACCGTAATATTACACGCAACTGTGGAAGACAGGACTACAAAAGTTGCAGAACTACTGCTGTTTGCTGACACAGGTAGTTACCGTATATGTGATTAGTGTTACCAGATTGCCAATCTCTAACGTAGATTTACTGCCGGAAATATGCACTGGAAGAAATTTTGTGGCAGACTTTTTTGTATTGAAAGAGTGTGAGGAATCGCGCTGCGGAACCAGAGTGCGTGAATTTTTCTTCGCCCTGTATATAAGCCACGCACAATAGATAGATAACAGCAAGAATGCACAAAGCGGTTTTAAACTACCTTTTTTAAGGGAAAAGAAGCGTTGGATAACTCCGTAATTCTGGAGGGAAGGAGGAGAAGAAATTAGATTTTCCTTCGTTAACTGACAGCTGCCCGTCTTTGTAAGATACTAACCATCTCGAGTTCTAGATGAGATTTATTTGTAAAATAAATGTAAATTCAGGAGGACAAAAACTTCTCGGATCAACGTTTCTCGCTTAACCAACTGGTACTGACTCTCGGTATTCTGACGTTTGTTAAAATCGTCCTCCCAACTTCAGGACGAGCGCAACATTACTAGGCGCAAATTGGTCAGGCTCCGAGATTGCTGTGGTTCGCCCGAGCGGTGCGTTATGACGCAGATATCGGACGTGTGCTAAACAAGGTGACACGAGCCACCTATCTCTGACGCTCAGCTCCGTAACTGCTGTCTGTTTCAGCAAAATACCCGGTTTGAAAGTCAGTAAAGTCATGTCGTCAAGGAACTGGCCGATAAGGCGTAGTGAATACAATGAGCAGGATGCTTTGGCACAGGATTTAGATTACTGGTGTCCACACCAAGAACGAAAGTGATGATTAGTGGCAGCAATGTGAACAGCTTGTTTTTTAACGTAAAAACTGGGAAGTCATAGCAGTAGAATAAGTGGAAGGATCTTTATGTATTGCTTTTATTATCCTGCAGCCTGGACGAGGATGCTTATGGTGGACGGACATAGCAGAGACAGGCTTCGGTGGGACCGTAGTAACGAACTTAGTCTGACTGAAAGTGTGTACCGAATAGAGGTTTGAATTCATAACGTTGCTTTGCAAGAGCACTGCACTCACCAACTGAGATTTCCAGGCATAATTCACGAACCGTCACCATAATTCTGCCTCTTTCGTACATTCCGAACTTCACAGCAATTTCCTTAATATCTTTCTGTATTAGCACTCCTGAAAGGAAGAATGTCACGGTGAAACGGGTTAAACTCAGCTAGGGTAAGTAATAATCTCATTGATCCTTTAGAAAAACACTACGAAGTTCTTCCATATTTTTTCCTTTTATTCCAATTGTTGGCACCAGTTTCTGCTATTTACCTGTCGCGGGAAACTATAGTGCCTTCTTTGGACATCTAAAAATAGGAGAGAAGCTCGATGCTCTTGAAGGCTCAGATTTAAGTGTTCCTTGCTTTTGTACGATTACGGGGAGATGTAAACAAAATAGATGGTTCTGTGGTAGCTAGTTTCGGTCAAGATGGCAGTATAAACATTCATCGTCAGTCATACACATGACACAAATATGAATAATGTATCTAAAATTGCATTAACAACGTATCTGAAACTGCGTTACAACGGGGAGTAGTCAAATGGACGATAAAACAGTAGGAATAGGAAAAAGCCAGAGTCAGTGTTTGTGATTATTGCTGTTAATGTGGAAAGAAGAATATAATTTCCAATCTCAAAGAAAGCAGGTGTTGACAGATGTGAAAATTACCGAACTATCAGTTTAATAAGTCACAGCTGCAAAATACTAACGCGAATTCTCTACAGACGAATGGAAAAACTGGTAGAAGCCGACCTCGGGGAAGATCACTTTGGATTCCGTAGAAATGTTGGAACACATGAGGCAATACTGACCTTACGACTTATCTTAGAAAATAGATTAAGGAAAGGCAAACCTACGTTTCTAGCATTTGTAGACTTAGAGAAAGCCGGCCGGTGTGGCCGTGCGGTTCTAAGCGCGTCAGTTTGGGACCGCGTGACCGCTGCGGTCGCAGGTTCGAATCCTGCCTCGGGCATGGATGTGTGTGATGTCCTTAGGTTAGTTAGGTTTAAGTAGTTCTAAGTTCTAGGGGACTGATGACCTCAGTAGTTAAGTCCCATAGTGCTCAGAGCCATTGGAGCCAACTTAGAGAAAGCTTTTGACAATGTTGACTGGAATACTCTCTTTCAAATTTTGAAGGTGGCAAGGGTAAAATACAGGGAACAAGAGGCTATTACAATTTGTACAGAAATCACATGGCAGTTTTAAGAGTCGAGGGACATGAAAGGGAATCAATGGCTGGGAAGGGAATGAGACAGGTTTGTAGTCTCTCCACGATGTTATTCCATCTGCATATTGAGCAAGCAGTAAACTAAACAAAAGAAAAATTCGGAGCAGGTATTAAAATTCATGGAGAAGAAATAAAAACTTTGAGGTTCGCCGATGACATTGTAATTCTGTCAGAGACAGCAAAGGACTTGGAAGAGCAGTTGAACGGAATGGACAGTGTCTTGAAAGGAGGATATAAGATGATCATCAACAAAAGCAAAACGATGATAATTGAATGTAGTCAAATTAATTCGGGTGATGCTGAGGGAATTAGATTAGGAAATGAGAGACTTAAAGTAGTAAAGGAGTTTTGCTATTTGGGGAGCAAAATAACTGATGATGGTCGAAGTAGAGAGGATATAAAATGTAGACTGGCAATGGCAAGAAAAGCGATTCTGAAGAAGAGAAATTTGTTAACATCGAGTATAGATTTAAGTGTCAGGAAGTCGTTTCTGAAAGTATTTGTATGGAGTGTAGCCATGTATGGAAGTGAAACGTGGGCGATAAATAGTTTGGACAAGAAGAGAATAGAAGCTTTCGAAATGTGGTGCTACAGAAGAATGCTGAACATTAGATGGGTAGATCGCATAACTAATGAGGAGGTACTGAACGGAATTGGGGAGAAGAGGAGTTTGTGGCACAACTTGACAAGAAGAAGGGACCGGTTGATAGAACATGTTCTGAGGCATCAAGGGATCACAAATTTAGCATTGGAGGGCGGCGTGGAGGGTAAAAATCGTAGAGGGAGACCAAGAGATGAACACACTAACCAGATTCAGAAGGATGTAGGCTGCAGTAGGTACTGGGAGATGAAGAAGCTTGCACAGGGTAGAGTAGCATGGAGAGCTGCATCAAACCATTCTCAGGACTGAAGACCACAACAACAACAATGTGGAAAGGCGTTACCACTGAAGTGGCAACTAAGGACAGAAGGTAAAAATGAGGGCTTTATGGAATAAATTTAAATTTCACTATATGAATTACATTTAACTGATTCCACCGACATAGACACCTGGAACGTGGAAATAAATACAAAATGTTCATGGAAAAATACGCATTTTTGCCAGTAACTTTACTATCGTTACCTAGGTTTCGGGTTATCAGCCCATTGTTGTGCAGGATGGTACAATCCCCGCAAGGAATTTAGAGTTGTCCAATAAATTAAAGCTGATGGTAAATACACAAAATGTTACATTCAAAATACAACATGTTGAAATAAATAACCAGCAAATTGGTTTACATTCTGGAACAACCTAACAAAAATGTTTTGTGCCTTTACTAACGCTTGGTGGTGTCAAGGAGTGGAGAGTAACTGAACTGTTTGGTGACGTTTGTTTTATGGGTATTAGGACGTGGTTCAAGGCATATTTCTCTGCCTAGTGTTCCATCTTAGACTGCTTGAGACGTCATCAGAGGCTATAAACACTCATATAGCAGTTTCAGACTCAAACACGTTCAGAAATCTGAACAGTTTATACGTACCCACACAACGGTGTCATCAGATCTCTGCCTAAGCTAAAGGCGACCGACGTGTCTCACGAGTTTTGTATTCTAAAATGAAATTTTCTCTCTGCAGTGGAGTGTGCGCTGATATGAAAGTTCCTGGCAGATTAGTGTATTGGAAAAAAGTTGGCACTGTTCGCTTTGTTTAGCATTACGGCCCACAAGTTGTCTAATTTCAATCATTCTTCTTCTTTTCTGTTAACGTTTATTGTGATTCTGAGTTTCTATCACCATCTGTGCATCCTAGCATAGTGATGATTGGGTCTCGACTAAACTATAGTATCAGAAAAATGAATTTGGTGGCTTCCTGGTCCGAGTGTATGACCTGCTGCTGCCGACTTATCCCTATTTGCCCTCTTGTTATTTATTCATGTTTCTGTTACAGTTGCGTACAATTTCTTGTCGGTGACTAGTTTCGAACGTTAATGTTTACAACTAGCTAGTCTCTTGAATGCACCACTTCTGTGTTATGGCCACGCCACATTTATCATGCAGACCTATTTTATGAAGATGTCCTGTAAGCGTATCAGTGGAATTGAGCCCTACAAACACTCGAAATGGAGGAAATGGTTTGAGAATAAACGTTAATGTCCGAAGCTAGTTACCACCAAGAAATTGTAGACGACTGTAGTACAAACCCGAATAAATAACTATCAGATTTGAACTGCTGAGGCCGCGCGGGATTAGCCTAGCGGACCGCCGGCACGGTAGCTCAGCGTTTTCGTTCAGAGGGGTAGCTGCCCTTTAAAAAAAAATAAAAATAAAAATAAAAGAAACCTGAGTTAACGGATCAACGACGAACTGAAACGGGTGTCTAGCGACGACCTCCCCGAGCAGATGAAACGAACGAAAACGAACAAAATGAGATTTAAAAAAAATTTTAAAAAAGCGATCCTCGACTGTGCGGCTGGTCCCGGCGGAGGTTCGAGTCTTCCCTCGGGCATGGGTGTGTGTGTTTGTCCTCAGGATAATTTAGGTTACTTAGTGTGTGAGCTTAGGGACTGATGACAATAGCAATTAAGTCCCATAAGATTTCACACACATTTGAAACTTTTTTTTGTATTTCTGATCCTGTTATCAACAAAACGTTGGAATTATATAACTCCTCATGTTTTCCTTTATTATTAATGCTACTTTTTGTAGTTCTTCATGTTCATTTGACCACATGTGCAAGGGATTTTATATATTCCTACTGTGGCAAGCGGCGTGCGTAGTGCCTTTGAGGAATTCAAATATTCGCGCAGATTTCTCGTTCATTTAAACGCTGTGTCAATACCGGGTCTTCTTAGCATTCTGCTTATGCGATTTGTGTTTGTTTTTACGACTGACATATATAAAATCCCCTCCACATCCTGTGAAGTGTACGTAGGAACTACAAAAAAAAGCATTAACACCCATCTTAAGAAACACAAACGCAATTGTCGGCTGGAAAACACGGGTATATAAGCAGTAACAGAGCACGCGCTGATATCAGAGAACTATAAAATTAGTTTCTCTGATAAAATGGTCTTATCAAGATGCAATCATTACTATGCTAGGATGTACAGAGAAGACCGTAGACATTCAAAAGTACAAAAACGACTTTAACAGAAAAGAAGGACTGAAATCAAACAGGTTAACGCACAGACCCATGCCCGAGGAAGGACTCGAAGCTCCGGCGGGAGGGGCTGCGCAATCTGTGACAATGGCGCTTCAAACCGCACGGCCACTCCGCGCGGCGTCCCATAACAAACTGCATAACAAACATAAGTGCGACTCCGTGATTCTAGGCAGTGGTCTAATGAAGTCACGAACCTTCCGTTGCGCAGATACGCATAAACAATTCGGCTCTACTGAGCTACTCTGAGTTGCTGTCTGATTCTTCATAGCCTCTGATAATGTCTCCAGTACTGGAAGAGAGAACTTAGGCTGTTTTACATGCCTTGGACCACAGCCTAATGCCCATACAACAAATAACGCAAGTACCGACCGTGAAAGCCTGTATTGTATAACCGAGGTTTGTTTGCTCCTTCTGTAACTATTTATAGTGGAGTACAACTTAATTAAAGTGGATTGGACAAATGAAAGACCTCCTCGCCAGGCCGCCAAGGATCAATGGATGTCCAACGGCCGCCGTACCATCCTCTGCCTTGCGTCGTGCGGATACGGCATGGAGGAGAATGTGGTCAGCAAACAGCTCTCCTGGCCGTTTTGCAGAATTTCCAGGCCGTGGAGCCCCTGCTGTTCGATCAAGGAAGAATCCTTAACAGTGCATGGAATCGAACCCGCGTCTTCCGCATGCAGCCACCTACGATGGCCACTCAATTACAGAGGTGGGCGGATTGGACAATTAGTCAGACTTCACAAAAAAGGATTTAGTCATCATTTTTTTGTTTTATTTTATTATTGTGGTGACTGTGAATCTATTGTTTTGTTTATTTAGTATTAGCAACTGACGATCGTAAACCCTTGGCTGCATATGTTTGTACGACGATGCGCAACTATTTCTTTATCAGTTATGGTAGACAATGGGCTAGATCACCAAAGTAAATAATAATATTGAAACAAGTGACAAGAAGTGTAGTTCCGAAGTAACCATTTCTTGCTAAGACCCACAATGAAACCAATAGAAATTATAAAAAATGTACATTTTATTTAAGAGTACTAGTGTTTGAGATTCTAATATAAAGGTAGTGATATGAAATACATTAAAGGCAAAAACACTTAGCAAAAAACAGTTTCGCATTAGTTTTAAAACTACATGTGGAGAATTTTTAAATGGTTACAAGCATTGGGTGACAAAAACGTTGTCACACAACACAATTTTCTTACACCTATTCCTACTGGTTGTTGTAACCCATTAACTCGTTTCTAAATAACCAGGCAGAGCTGCGCAAGAGATTATTACCCCTTTTATTTCGTGAACCATTCAAGACGTCAAAACGAGGTACTCAAGAAATGGTGTATCTTGGAGGAGAACGTATTTTTATTACAGGGATAATACTCGCAACTCTAGTACGATATCAATAGAGATACTGAAGCATTGATATAAATTTTGTGAAGGTGATATCCCACAGCACGAAAGTGTTGAAAAAACACGTTACAATACCACCGCCATGAGCTGCCTATAAATATTTCTTTGTTACAACCAGTTTGAATCCTCGGATGATCGTCAGCTACCTTGGAGTCATTTAGAACACCTTACACGGCAATACGAAACCTGTGTCGTCAAACAGCATAAAATCCTTCATACGTCGCTACAGTTAAGTAACGTATTTCACTACCTGGTAGCAGTGACTCATGAGGAATTGAAGTAATATAAGTAGTTTTAAATTACATCAAGATACCTGATGATGGTCCGAGGGTTGAAACAAGTAATTCAGAAAAGTCGCTCTTTGTGGTGGTACTATGACGAGTTTTAAAGCATTCATGTTTTTTAAGTAATTAATACTTCTTACAAGGCACCGGAAATTTTCAGAAAACATTAGTATTTACCGCATAATAATGTGCTGAATTTGAGAGGCAAGGTGTTGCGGTGTTAAAACTGTATATCGCTGTTCTCGTCTTTTCGAGAGCCTTCGACGACGCATAAATTATGGGAAGTCCCATAAAAAAGTATTTGATTCTGTTTGTCTGTTGATCCTAAAGTGTTAGCTTTATACCAGTTCTATGTGATGCTCTGCACGCAATTATTTGCCGAAAATTTCCGTTTTACTTCTGAAACCGTTCACGAAATAAGAGTTGTTAATGGCAACAGCCACGAAAGCCTGCTGACTTACGTAAGACTTGTTCCATATGTCAACTTAAGAATCATGTAGGATCAACGTTGATTCATACCTCTGATGATATTAATTCACGGAGGCGTCTGTATGAGGTTTTTATTCACGAATGCTGTCAAATGGCTGATGAGGATGTATATACATCTACACCCATACTCCGCAAACCTCTATGACGTGCATGGCAGAGGGTACTTCTCATTGTATCACTTATTAGGGTGACTTCCCATTCCATTTGAGTACGAAGCGAGCGAAGAGGGACTGTTTAAACGACTCTGTGTGCGCTATAATTAGTCTAATCTGTCTTCGCGGTCACTACTGGAGTAGTTTGATTCTAGATTCTCGTTCTTGAAACTTTTTAAGAAGGGTTTCGCTTTATATGAATGCGGATTCAGTGTGGTGTCTGTTCTCTCGCTTACTAGGCACCTGAGTTAACCACTGCGCCACCTGGACACAGTGTTTATCACAATTGCGGGTACTATTTCGGTACCCCTACCGGCCGACCCACACCCCGACCTGTTGTCACCTATCTGCAGTCCCCGTACATGAGATCCCCGCAAGAGGTTGGACGTAATTGTGCATCCGCACCTGAAAGTGGTGGATTCATTGCCCATCGAGGCGAACCAGACACTCGTCGCTGCTGATTCTGCATAAAATCCCGATGCAGTTGACACCAATAATCCCTTCCCTTGCTTTTCCTTTTCTTTCTCCCCCACCGACCTTCAATTTACAGAATTTCGCATAATAGCTGAGGGCTATCTTTAAGCATTTGCCAGCTCTATTCTCAAAACGTTATCGATAGCTGCTCTTTCCCAGTGTTTAGCAGTAGTAAAACGTGGACACTTGGAATTATTCAACCTCTATCATACTGACCCACGGCCTTTACGGAAATTCCTTGAAGCACTACTGGGACAGCCCACGTCTTTTATTACTTCGTATAGACCAAATTGCCCAAAAAAAAAAAAAAAAAAAAAAGCTGGGACACCCATTGAGGACTCGAAATGCGTCGTAATGGCAGTGAACCGTGGTCAGCTGTCATCATTCACCTTACAAGGGAACCTCCCCATCGCACCCCCCTCAGATTTAGTTATAAGTTGGTACAGTGGATAGGCCTTGAAAAACTGAACACAGATCAATCGAGAAAACAGGAAGAAGTTGTGTGGAACTATGAAAAAAATAAGAAAAATATACAAACTGAGTAGTCCATGAGCGAGATAGGCAACATCAAAGACAATGTGAGCTCATGAGCGCCGTGGTCCCGTGAGCAGCTGCGGAACGAGAGGTTATTGGTTCAAGTCTTCCCTCGAGTGAAAATTTTACTTTCTTTATTTTCGCAAAGTTATGATCTGTCCGTTCGTTCATTGACGTCTCTGTTCACTGTAATCAGTTTAGTGTCTGTGTTTTGCGACCGCACCGCAAAACCGTGCGATTAGTAGACGAAAGGACGTGTCTCTCCAATGGGAACCGAACACATTTGATCGCAAGGTCATAGGTCAACCGATTCCTCCACAGGAAAACACGTCTGATATATTCTATACGACACTGGTGACGGCATGTGCGTCACATGACAGGAATATGTTGTCGACCCACCTAACTTGTACTGTAGTCGACTGACGTCGTGTATTTTGATGTTTGTTTAGGTGTAGCGTCCCCATACTACGGCTCAGTTACCTCGCATCGCCGGCCGCGGTGGTCTAGCGGTTCTGGCGCTGCAGTCCGGAACCGCGGGACTGCTACGGTCGCAGGTTCGAATCCTGCCTCGGGCATGGGTGTGCGTGATGTCCTTAGGTTAGTTAGGTTTAAGTAGTTCTAAGTTCTAGGGGACTTATGACCTAAGATGTTGAGTCCCATAGTGCTCAGAGCCATTTTTTTTACCTCGCATCGGACGGACGGACCGACAGATAATAATTGTCTGAAAATAAAAAATTTAACTTTTCACTCAAGGGAAGACTTGAAGCAAGGACCTTTCATTCCGCAGCTGCTCACGTTAACCACGGGACCACGGCGCTCGTGAGCTCACAGTGTCTTTGATGTTGCATATCTTGCGCATGGACTACTCAGTTAGTATATTTTGCTTATTTTTTTCATAGATCCACACAACTTCTTCCTGTTTTCTCGATTGATCTGTGTTCAGTTTTTCAAGGCCTATCCACTGTGCCAACTTATAACTATATCTGAGGGGGGTGCGATGGGGAGGTTCCCTTGTTAGGGCACACTGACGGGGCGCATCCCGAGCGTAGTGCAGGTGTCCGCAGGCAGGGGGCGTGTCGCTTGCGTCACGCAGCCGCTGCGCGCCGCGCTGGTATAAAGGCGCTGCCAGCCAGCCGGCGGACCCTGTTCAGTGCTTCCGCCATGGCTGCTCGCGTCATCTCCCCTCGGGTGAGTACTCCGCCCGACGTACATGTTGTTAGTACCTGAGTTTCCTGCCCATTAACGAGCCGTCACTAGGAAGGCAAAAGCGTCCATCCTCCTTCCTGCGTGCGAAGACCCATTCACTAACATGAGTAATGATTTGGCAGCCCCTTCGAACACAGGTACACGCTGTCGACGAACGACATTAACGTGAAATTTGTTCTGTGTGTAGGCCACGAGTCGCAAGTAGAAAGAAAATGAGACGTCATTATTATTTCGTCATTTTACTTACTTGCGCACACAGTTTCATTTTGTAGCCATCCTTGCAGGGAAAAGAGAAAGCTACTTTGTGACATGAAAGAGTGTGATGGAACGATCGTGGTAGTCTCACGTCACTTTTGTGTCTATTAGGCACTTTATAATATAATGAAAATGGCCAACTTTTTGTCATTGTATAGTGAACACCTTTATGAGTCATTGACAGCTTTATATGTACAGTCGTGGACAAAACGAGCGAGACCCCCTCGCCTTTTCGTTATGCTGATCCGCACAGCTTTAAAGTCTGCTACACAGCATAACAGGCAAGGCGATGAAGTGCTACCAACATACTATGCACAGGCGTGAAATTGAAAAACTATCCGAACTTTGTCAGACTGTTTTCAATCATGTTTAAGACTACATTAACGCTGATTAGTGTGTTAAAGACAACACGTAAATATAATATATAAATGAAAGAAGAAACGCTAATTAGTATGAATAAGTGTTAATAAAAATGAATTTCAGCTTATAGAGATAACATAACTTTTTAGTATGACAAAGTACTCCAGATCGTTACGAATTAGCAAAATATTTTGCGCATTCGGCCGCGAAACGGTCTGTATCAACGTCCAGACCAGTCATACTGGAATACCGTTGCTGAATTACCATGAACGTGTACAAATTGAGCAATGTGTGAAGATTTATAACGAAATTCAGTGAAAAATCATTCAGTGCCACACTTAAGTCAGTTCAGTTATTGACAGAAGCGGAAAAAGTAAGCAGTAACAGGTATGAAATTCTACAAGAGTTTCATATTGACATCGACAGGGTGCCGGTACAGAAAAAAGGTAGCAATAAAACGTATTGGGGACGCGAGAATTTCTTAAAATTGCTTTACCGATAGTATATCTACCTCCATCAAGATTAGAACCGAAAACAAACCAGACCTCCCTTGCAGTAGCGAAACACCTTACAGTTACAGTTACGTTATCTCGATAAGCTGAAATTAATTTTTATTAGTACAGTTCATACTAATTAGCGTTTCTTCTTTCATTTATATCTTATATTTATGTGTTGTGTTTAACACACTAATAAGCATTAATGTAGTGTTACACATGACTGAAAACAGTCTAACAAAGTTTGGACGGTTTTTCAATTTCACGCCTGTGTATAGTATGTTGGTAGCATTTCGTCGCCTTGCCTGTTATGCTGTGTACCAGACTTTAAAGCTGTGCGGATTAGCATAACGAAAAGGCGAGGGGTTTCGCTCGTTTTGTCCACGACTGTACATACTAATGACCCGAAAAGTACTATTCAGTGATACAAATGTTGACCTCTTTGCCCCACCACAGAGCGCGTTGCGGTGAGGCAACTTTAAATTCTTAAATAGGAACATAACATTATTATTGTTCACTCGGATTCTACGGGAAAAAAATACGTAACATTTGTTCAAATGGCTCTAAGCACTATGGGACTTAATACCTGAGGTCATCAGTCCCCTAGACTTAGAACTGATTAAACCTAACTGATCTAAGGACTTCACACGCGTCCATGCCCGAGGCAGGATTCGAATCTGCGACCGCAGCACCACCGCGGTTCCGGACTGAAGCGCCTAGAACCGCTCGGCCACAGCGGCCTGCGTAACTTTTCTATGTCACACTTTTGTCTTTGCGCGATACACGACAAATAACAGAATTGACATGCAAAACGGTTGGCGTATTATCTCGAGAAAAATGGTTTGGATCAAAAATGTACAACAGACATGTCTGGCAAATGGCTCAGTGCTTTGCAGTTTCCTGCGTGTAGCTGTTTTGCAGCTTTCATTGATTCATTATTTGACTCGAGGTAGGTGTGCACGTCGTCCCTCATTTCTTAAATATATTCCTCCATAACCTGACTGCGTTAATAGAATGCAGGCAGTTACCATAGAAGAGAAAATTAAAATGGATTACATTCACGGAGAAAGTGGCAGGAATTTCGATAATGTCGTAATCCTTTATGCTCAACGTTTTCCAAACAATGTGCGATCATGCGCTTCTCTTTCTGGTTATTCGACAGCTCTCCACAGAGGGAACTGTACAACTACGAAAAAGGAAGTGTCGAAGAACAGTTGCTGGAGGGACTAATG
The DNA here is from genome assembly GCF_023898315.1 of Schistocerca nitens. Classification (NCBI taxonomy): domain Eukaryota; kingdom Metazoa; phylum Arthropoda; class Insecta; order Orthoptera; family Acrididae; genus Schistocerca; species Schistocerca nitens. Next base: position 783,002,082 of record NC_064618.1, read on the forward strand.
AAACTGCGACATTAGGTGCAGTGAATCATGTTCAAAATGTTCAAATGTGTGTGAATTCCTAGGGGTCCAAACTGCTGAGGTCATCGGTGCCTGGATTTACACACTACTTAAACTAACTTATGCTAAGAACAACACACACACCCATGCCCGAGGGAGGACTCGAATCTCTGGAGGGAGGTCAGTGAACATAAGCCCCACATTAGCACTCAGCAGTTAAGTCGTTATTCGGGAACTAGTCACACTATTGTTTGAAGAATTTTGAAACGTAAAAAAATATCACCTGTTTGCCTCTATCAGGGACTTCATGGCAATGATTTCTGGAAGCGAGTAATATTTTTCAAGTGATCGCTTCAGCAAATACAGAAAGAGCCCAATTTCTTTGCTTGATCATTCTTCTCTGACAACCCGACCTTCAAGAACCATAGCGGTTATGATTAATCGACACGACAAGCAATATTGGAATGTGGAAAGCCCATATTGGTTGTACCAAGTAGAACATGAGCGTCTGGGACCTGTGAATGTTTGTTGTGGAATAATAAATGACAAACTCATTGGTCCATTCTTTGTCGATGACACCTTAAATGGTGGTAAATATCATTCCTGGAGGACCATCTTCCAGTATTGCTTGCAGACCTTCTCTTGGAGATGCGACAGACAATGTGATTCCAACATGGCAGTTATCAAGCAAATTAGTTTGTAACACCACGGGAAGTATGAGATCGCACGTACAGTCATCGGTTGATCGGTAGAGGTGGTCTAGTTAACTTGGCCTGCAAGATCGCCAGGTCTCACTTCGCCCGACTTTTGTTTGTGGGGTTTCACGGTATTAGCAATGCATTTCAGCAGATTACATCGGGGATACTACTCAGTTGTGTCAAATCATTCTGTGGGCGGCTAAATGAATGCATCGAACTGCGCGGCGACATTTCTGACCACTTACTGTGAAATAATTGCTACAACAAGCACCCCACTGGTGAGAGGTGAAAAGTGAGAGGACATATTGTAAACCAGCACCAGCACCCCGTTGGTGAGAGGTGAGGGGACACACCTCAGACAAGATTTCTTTCACAGTTACTGAACATCTGGATTTCTTTTTTTTTACTAATGTATTTTTCTCGAGATAATACCGTTCTGAAACGCAGTTGTGTTATTTTCCGTGTAGAGTGCCATCTATCACGCAACGACCAAAGTGTTGCATACAAAAGTTACATATTTTTTCAATAGATTTCGAATCTACAATAGCAATTGGATGTTCCGATTTAAGATTTCAAAAATGGTTCAAATGGCTCTGAGCACCATGGGACTTAACATCTGAGATCATTAGTCTCTTAGACTTAGAACTACTTAAACCTAACTAACCTAAGGACATCACACACATCCATGCCCGAGGCAGGATTCGAACCTGCGACCGTTGCAGCAGCACGGTTCCAAACTCAACCGCTCGGCCATAGCGGCCGGCTAAGATTTCAAATTTTTCCCTCGCACTGATATCACCAGGCATTTTTAAAAATGTTGAATATATATTTTTCCGTTTTTTAATTCGATGCACAGTTTTTGAGATATTTCGTTCTTTCAAGATAAAAAGGTCGCCTTGCATATGCATGCAGGGTGTATAAAACAATGTCATAGTCTTTAGAGGAGACAATAAAGAAACACATTTTTAATGCCACAGGTGCACGATTCTCCCACCAGGGGTCGATCAAGGTTTTGACGCTAGTAGTTCTCAGGAACGGTGTTCAAACTTCCGTGTAATGCATATTGTTTTACGTAGAGGTGTTGCTGAAAATATCGTCCATTTAAATTAGTCCAAAACTAGCATCTGCTAATGATTTTCTAACACGCTCAAAACAACCAGGTGTTTCAGCCATAATGGCTGCGTGCTTATGAATGTCTAACAGTCTCAAATAAACAGGTTTTTCACTAATAATGGTTGTATCTTCAGCCAAACGTGCAACGAGGTCTTTTTTAGAGAGTCTATCGGTGTGTCGTCTCCCCCCAGAAAAAGAAATCCCTAAGGGTGAGTCGGGAGAATGTGTTGGCCACTGTTGTAGTCCACCCTTCCCAAACCAACAATTGCGGAAAATATTATCTAAATGTTCTCTGATATCAACGGTAAAGTGTTGTCTCCGTCTTGCTTGAATCAGAGTCGTTGACTGACTGCTAGCGGGATATTCTCCAACATTTCCGCCGCACGGGTAGCCGCGCGGTCTAGGGCGTCTTGCCAAGTCCGAGCGGCTCCCTTCCCCCGGGGGGGGGGGGGGGGGGGGAGATTGGAGTCCTCCCTCGGGCCTGGGTGTGTGTGCTGTCCTTAGCGTAAGTTAGTTTAAGTTAGATTAAATTAGATTAAATAGCATGTAAACTTAAGTACCGATGACCTCAGCAGTTTGGTCCCATTAGACCTTACCACAAATTTCCAGTTTTTGCCAACATTTCTGGTAGTACTACACGGAGAAAGATACAGTAATTTTCTCCATAGAGTGCGTTAGGCAGTAGACAAGACTTAAGCGAATGGTCTTGAGGAATATCGTGCTAAATCTCTGTTGATAGTAGAACACTCGATATGTCTTAGGAGCCTTCCATAATTATAGCTATTAGTAATAATGTGTTTTTAGGTGGTTATCACGCCCAAGTACATGTGGTGAGAGAAAGCCATCCATTAATGTTCATTTCTCCCCAGCACAGCAGGTTAGGCGTTGAAGTGAAGTGAAGTGTGGACGCGTGGACGCAAACCGGTTACTCTATGCTGCCATGCGTATTCCACTTAGTGGAGCAGTTGCGACCATACAGAAAACATTGGATCGTAAAATTTGTGATACGTTTGTGGGAAGATTGTTCTATGCGGAGAAAATATAACTCATACTAATGTGTGTACATATTAGGGTACCACATACAAAAATATCTACGCTTATACCTGTTATATTGTAAGGTTGGGACTTTAATTTTTGCTATGATGTCGGTGCTGATGGCCAATGAAAGCGGGTTAAAAACTGTGAGCTGTCTGGGGAAGTTAGCCGTGCATTACTGCGCAACTGTTTCACCAGGTATCTAGTCTAGGTTTACTAAATTCCCAACCAGACTAACATTAATTATAATCTTTTAATAGTCATACAACAACCGGTAATATATATATTAAAAAAATGAATTTAAACAAAAAGAAAGAAATCAGTTTATATTTGGAAATTTATTTTAAGATTGATCATGAAATTTCAGCATATTAAATTCTATTCGTAACTAAGCTGGTGCCTTATTTAGGATTGTGAAAATCTTACGGAACACATCAAATATGGAGCCAAGATTGGGAGACTGCATACAACACTGCATTCATAAAATAACACACGAAGAACGTTGAAACATGTGCAAGAGAAAGTTAACCACTACCAACAGATTCAAATTTTCACCCAAAGAAATTACGTTCGTAGCACAATCCTGTCCGTCATGTAATTACCACATACTGGTATACTAAATTCATACTAACTCTCTGTGAAATCTTCCCAAAAAGAATAGCTGAGGGCTACTTTGATGATTACACTACATGCTTCACGTGGTCAACTTGGTTTACACAAAGCGTATAACTCCACAATAATTTTGATAATTAAAATAAATTAGATCGAAAAGCAATTTACAAAAGAAAAACCTCGAACTGGTTACTAACGTCTTACTGTTAACCTGACGGGTCAAACAGTTATATAAGCACGTGGTACTGGTCTCGCAAAGCACACCCCACGTGGGTTGAACATAAAGAAAAGTTGCTATATTGAAAAATATTGTCAAGACGAGACGTTATAATCACACAAGCATTTGCATTTAAGATTGATTTTAGTTAGAGTTACTGATCAACACGTGGTTCCAACTTTACTCACAAAGTAGTGACAAAGCAACTACCGGAAAATAATCTGAACTTCACACGAGAATTACACTGCGCTGCAATTTAAGATAACATTAGATATTTTAGAGCTAAACCTGAAATAAAGGTGATTAAATTTTCAGTTAGGCTGAACTTAAGAAATCCATTGTCCTACGGACTTAGCAGACACGCGCTTAGCCGCAGATCTTACCACTTCAGACGCTCGCCACGGACCGACTGATCTGCTCCCTTTCTGAGGGTGCCTCACAAATACAAACAGAAGTGGCCAGAGGGGCAGCTTCCTATACCAACATGACAACGGACGGACAGGACCATACTAAGGATAGAAACCTCTTTGCTTTTAGAAAGCGTAGCTACCTGTTCCGACGTTGGTCCTACTGTTCTCTAGCAGACAGGCTTGTCTGCTACCCTCAAGCATGCAACTACAAATACATTTGCTCATTCATCCTCTCACACAGAAGGGAAGGGGGATGACAGTATCTTATCATATACAGTATATAAAAGAAAGCGGATGTAGGTTCCGTATGAGACTGTGTGACATGAATTACATATAAACTGTGTTTTAAAGTGTAGTAGTGTGACAGATCGTTCTTGTTTATGTGTAAAAGTAACACGTTCCACTACTCAGTCTCCTCCCAGATAGTCAGAAACGCCACAGTAAATTTAGAAGAGGAATTTATTCCATAAATGACAACAGATTTAAGAAATCAAACATGAAAGGAATCCAACAGAGACCTTTCAATATATATATAAGCGCCGGCCGGTGTGGCCGTGCGGTTCTAGGCGCTTCAGTCTGGAACCACGTGACCGCTACGGTCGCAGGTTCGAATCCTGCCTCGGGCATGGATGTGTGTGATGTCCTTAGGTTAGTTAGGTTTAAGTAGTTCTAAGTTCTAGGGGACTGATGACCATAGATGTTAAGTCCCGTAGTGCTCAGAGCCATTTGAACCAATATATATATATATATATATATATATATATATATATATATATATATATAAGCACGTGACGGAAGAAGCCACACTGATTACATTTTCAGACATGGCGTTTAATATTAGACTGCTTGAATGCAGAAGTGATTCTGAACTTGAAAATGTGGCTTTAATCAGATCTGCACATTCTTCTTTGCTTTGACTAACTTATGCAAGATATCAGTATGGCGTGGTAAGTTGCAGCAGACTCTAAATAATGCTCCACATGTGTACTAAAGGGAAACCGTTAAATTTCAGTTAAACGATAAATCATACAAATCTAAAGGCTGTCAACGCAGCTAAATAGCTATGGATTACAATTACGAACAACCTAAATTTCAACAATCACATTGATAATGTTCTGATGAAGGCGGACTAAGAGTTTTATTGGTAGAACACTTAAAAGATGCTGCTCTTCTGGAGTATTGCTGCGAAGTATAGGATCCTTACCGGATAGAATTGGTTCAAATGGCTCTAACCACTATGGGACTTACCATCTGAGGTCATGAGTCGCCTAGGCTTAGAACTACTTAAACCTAACTAACATAAGGACATCACACACATCATGCCCGAGGCAGGATTCGAACCTGCGACCGTAGCAGCAGCGCAGTTCTGGACTGAAGCACCTAGAACCGCTCGGCCACAGCGGCCGGCTCCGGATAGAATTGATGAAGCACGTCGAAAAAGCACAGAGGAGAGCAGCTCGTTTTGTATTATCGCGAATTAGGAGAGATGGTGGCACGGATATGATACGCGAGTTGGAGTGTCAATCATTAAGACAACTACGTTTTTCGTTGCAGCGAGAAATTTCCATCGCCTCCGAGTGCGAAAATATTCTGTTGCTGCCCATCTGCGTAGGGAGAAATGATTATAGTCATAAAGAGAAATCAGAGCTCGCACTGGAAGATTTAATATTCGTTTTTCCCCCTCACTGTAGAGTGTGGAACATTAGAGAGATAGTGTGAAAGGCGTGCGATGAACGACGGCCGCGGTGACCGAGGGGTTCTAGGCGCTTCAGTCCAGAACCGCGCGATTGCTACGGTCGCAGGTTCGAATCCTGCCTCGGTCATTGATGCGTGTGATGTCCTTAGGTTTAAGTAGTTCTAAGTTCTAGGGGACTGATGACCTCAGATGTTATGTTCCATAGTGCTCAGAGCCATGTGAACTTTTTTTTTTTTTTTTTTTTTTTTTTTGCGCTGAACTGTCTGCCAGCCACTTCAGTGGGAATTGCAGGGCAGTCATGTAGCTGAAACTTCATGGCAGATTAAAACTATGTAGAGCACTGGCCCGCGAAAGGCAAAGGTCCCGAGTTCGAGTCTTGGTGCGGCACACAGTTTTATTCTGCCAGGAAGTTTCATATCAGCGCACACTCCGCTGCAGAGTGAAAATCTCATTCTGAAGTCATGTAGCTGTCGATGTCTCCGGTACGCCGTTGGCTTCTGGTCCGTTTCCAAGCGACTGCGTATTTGCCTTTACGTGGGTGGGGTGGCCCGGTACTCGTGCAGCGAGGTAACGCCGCCGCCGTGTGCAGGTGTGGGCCCTGGTGTGCCTGGCGGCCGTGGCGCCGCTGTCGCTTGCGTCGCCGGTGCCGCCGCGGGTGCTGCAGAGCGCCACCAACCTGGCGGTGGTGCCGCGCGCGGCGCTGCCGGCCAACCTGACGGTGCTGTCGGTGGCGCTGCTGCCGGACCCGGCGGCCGCCAACGTCACGGTGCTGCCGCTGGCGCCGCCCACGCTCGACGCCCTGCCGCCCGGCGCCGTCTCGCTGGCCAAGCAGCTGCCGCTGGCGCCGCCCCAGCAGCCAGACCTGCCCGAGTCCGCCGCCCCCGGAGACGCGTGAGTACCTCTCGCCAGCTGTCGCCATTGTGCTGAACACCCCTATAGTGTTCGTGTGAGCAGGCTCCATCAGCACCCTATTCGAGAGCGTGGCGAGACCAAGCCCCTACCACGCCGTCCCCCAATGGAAGCAGCTGATCGCCGCCATTTGCAGGGATGAATCCTTACAAGGGAACCTCCCCATCGCACCCCCCTCACATTTATTTATAAGTTGGCACAGTGGATAGGCCTTGAAAAACTGAACACAGATCAATCGAGAAAACAGGAAGAAGTTGTGTGGAACTATGAAAAAAGTTAGTAAAATATACAAACTGAGTAGTCCATGCGAAGATAGGCAACATCAAGGTCAATTGGAGTCAAGGAGCGCCGTGGTCCCGTGGTTAGCGAGAGTAGCTGCGGAACGAGAGGTCCTAGGTTCAAGTCTTCCCTCGAGTGAAAAGTTTAATTTTTTATTTTCAATTTATCACTTTTTTGGGAGTGATTATCACATCCACAAGAAAACCTAAATCGAGCAAGGTAGAAGAATCTTTTTACCCATTCGCCAAGTGTACAAGTTAGGTGGGTCGACAACATATTCCTGTCATGTGACGCACATGCCGTCACCAGTGTCGTATAGAAAATATCAGACGTGTTTTCCTGTGGAGTAATAGGTTGACCTATGATTTTGCGATCAAATGTTTTCGGTTCCCATTGGAGAGGCACATCCTTTCGTCTACTAATCGCACGGTTTTGCGGTGCGGTCGCAAAACACAGACACTAAACTTATTACAGTGAACAGAGACGTCAATGAACGAACGGACAGATCATAACTTTGCGAAAATAAAGAAAGTGAAATTTTCGGTCGAGGGAAGACTTGAACCAAGGACCTCTCGTTCCGCAGTTACTCACGCTAACCACGGGACCGCGGCGCTCCTGAGTTCACATTGTCCTTGTTGTCGCATATGTTGCGCATGGACTACTCAGTTTGTATGTTTTACTAATTTTTTTCATAGTTCCACACAACTTCTTCCTGTTTTTTCGATTGATCTGTTTTCAGTTTTTCAAGGCCTATCCACTGTGCCAACTTATAACTTAATCTGAGGGGGGTGCGATGGGGAGGTTCCCTTGTTAGTACTGCGGTTGAGATTTGAAGTATGTGAGACGCAACAAGAGCAAATTGAAGCACAAATTAAACACATGTTTGTTTTAAAAAGTACTGAGTATTCGAGTCTATTTTAAAAGTATACTTAAATGAATGAAGTTTCCTAATTTCCGAAATACGTCTGCATAGAGACGCGAAATTTAAGAATCTTTCCTGGCAAGGTGGAGCGAGTTTACATCGAGTTATTTGCATTTGACAATTACATGAAAATTTTAAAGTAGCAGACAGTACGATTATTATTTAATTTACGTAATTTTCATGTCAAGTCCTGTTTGCTTTTTGCCGATTACTGTGTACATTTTGCAAGCTTACTTTTGTTTAGCACAGTATTGTGTACACTCGAATTTTGGTATGATTAATTGCAATAACCCATATCGCTTTAAATACCGTAGGAATTTCATTCGCACATTAGTTTTTAACACTGATAGCACCTCTGAAAGTGGTTGAGTTTGCAACATTTGATCAAATATTTGACCATTTACGAAGTATAATCACCACCTGACAACACATCTTAAGTATCTGAACGCAATTATTCGACCTACCTCTGATTCATACTTAATATATATTTGATTGCCTTGGTAACCTGGAAAACGAACGTTTAAAATTATACAAACTGACAGTATTTCCACACTATTTAACCTAGGCCTATATTGCACGATTTCCAGGACACTATACCTTTTTCAAATGAGTTGGAAATCCAAATACTGACGGTATAGTATCGTCCTTCAGTTGACATCTATTTACTTAATTTTCCATATAACAATTCTCTTCAAAATGAAGAGAGCACAGCAAATAATTTGCTGTCGGTTGGAAGTTCTCTCACCGAGTAGAACTATCCATTTCCGATTTAGAAAATCATTTGTAAGGGGAAACCTAAACAAAATCAAAGGCTCATGATGTATTATTTCTCCTTGAAAATACTATATACAAGTAATAGAAAGTAACAAACAACCAGAAATGACTGACCTGTGAAATGTAACATTGTTTCAGTCTTCGTCTTTGCTTCCATTATACTGTTACAATTAAAAGCAGCACACTAACGAACCATGTTTACGCACTGTTTCCCTGCAAATGGCGGCTTCTATCACGTTCAATGTGGGGACGCGACACTAGCGCCAATGCGAGGTCTAGTTTTTATTTAGTAAGTCTATGGGCGAGACCCAGGCGCCGGCTGAGGTAGGGTTGCCATCCTTACTCTACAGGGTGGTCCATCGATAGTGACCGGGCCAAATATCTCACGAAATAATCGTCAAACGAAAAAACTGCAAAGAACGAAACTCATCTAGCTTGAAGGGCGAAACCAGATGGCGCTAATGTTGGCCCGCTAGATGGCGCTGCCATAGGTCAAACGGATATTGTGGTGTGCGTACTGTAAGACCTTCGGAACACACACCATCAGATCATTTGACTTGTCGCTCTAACGAAGTAGGCGAGTGTCAGCAATATGTCTCGTGGTCTTATTGTGGCGTGTTTATCTTCTGCCGTTAGGTCAGACGATAGAAATGCCACTTGCACGCTTAGAGTAGCAGATTGACAGTGACCAAAATTGACAATCTGAAGTTCCTTTGGTTTTGGTACGTTAATCTTATTCTCACATATCTCTGATAGTTGACAAAGTGTCGGCCCGCATCTCGTGGTCGTGCGGTAGCGTTCTCGCTTCCCACACCCGGGTTCCCGGGTTCGATTCCCGGCGGGGTCAGGGATTTTCTCTGCCTCGTGATGGCTGGGTGTTGTGTGCTGTCCTTAGGTTAGTTAGGTTTAAGTAGTTCTAAGTTCTAGGGGACTGATGACCATAGATGTTAAGTCCCATAGTGCTCAGAGCCATTTGAACCATTTTTTTGACAAAGTGTATATACATTTATCTTCATGGCTATGTACAGGAATATGATAATCTTATTAGGCGCAGACTGAAACTTGACTATAGACTGGTGCAGACAAATGCAGACTGACTAATCGGAGGTCTGTGCACTCGTTATAATACCTCGTGCGTTCAGGTATCACTGCGCGAGTGTGATCCGCGAGGAGAAAAGGTTCTACATTAGCAGCAATCTCAATGGCTGCGTTACATATTAATACGCGAGTAGGCGGAAGCAGAATTTGGTCCGTCTCTAAGGCAGCGCCATCTCGTAGTGCGGAGCCGGACGAGCGCTGCGCCTGCGCTGTTGTGCTTAGCGAGGCATGCTCTAGTGGGAAAGTTGTGTACGCGCTGACTACGCAGAACTATGTACACAACAGATATCAACTGTGTTTTTTAAAATAGGAACCCCCATTTTTTGTTACATATTCGTGTAGTACGTACAGAAATATGAATGTTATAGTTGGACCACTTTTTTCGCTTTGTGATACATGGCGCTGTAATAGTCGCAAACATATAAGTACGTGGTATCGCGTAACATTCCGCCAGTGCGGACTCTATTTGCTTTGTGATACATTACCTGTGCTAAAATGGACCGTTTACCAATTCCGGAAAAGGTCGATATCGTGTTGATGTATGGCTATGCCCAAAGGGCATGTGCTAAGTAAGCTGCTCGTTATTTAAGAAAACAGGAAGTGTTCAGCCACATGTGAAACGTCAACCAGGACCTGTAACAAATGATGATGCCCAAGTAGGTGTTTCAGCTGCTGTCGTGGCTAATATGCACATCAGTATCAAATTGCGCCAGAATCGGGAATCTCAAAAACGTCGGTGTTGATAATGCTACATCAACATCGATTGGACCCGTACCATGTTTCTATGCACCAGGAATTGCATGGCAACGATTTTGAACGTCGTGTACAGTTTTGCCACTGGGCACAAGAGAAATTACAGGACGATGACCGATTTTTTGCACGCGTTCTATTTAGTGACGAAGCGTCATTCACCAACAGCGATGACATAAACCGGCATAATATGCACTATTGGCCAACAGAAAATCCACGACGGCTGCGACAAGTCGAACATCAGCGACCTTGGCTGGTTAATGTATGGTGCGGCATTATGGGAGGAAGGATAATTGGCCCCCATTTTATCGATGACAATCTAAATGGTGCAATGTATGCTGATTTCCTACGTAATGTTCTACCAATGTTACTAAAAGATGTTTCATTGCATGACAGAATGGCGATGTACTTCCAACATGATGGATGTCCGGCACGTACCTCGCGAGCGGTTGAAGCGGTATTGAATAGCATATTTCATGACAGGTGGATTGGTCGTCGAAGGACCATACCATGGCCCGCACGTTCACCGGATCTGACGTCCCCAGATTTCTTTCTGTGGGGAAAGTTGAAGGATATTTGCTATCGTGATCCACCGACAACGCTTGACAACATGCGTCAGCGCATTGTCAATGCATGTGTGAACATTACGGAAGGCGAACTACTCGCTGTTGAGAGGAATGTCGTTACACATATTGCCAAATGCATTGAGGTTGACGGACATCATTTTGAGCATTTATTGCATTAATGTGGTATTTACAGGTAATCACGCTGTAACAGCATGCGTTCTCAGAAATGATACGTTCACAAAGGTACATGTATCGTATTGGAACAACAGAAATAAAATGTTCAAACGTACCTATTTTCTGTATTTTAATTTAAAAAACGTACGCGTTACCAAATGTTCATCTAAAATTGTGAGCCATATGTTTGTGACTATTACAGCGCAAACAATCACAAAGCGAAAAAAGTGGTCCAACTAAAATATTCATATTTCTTTACGTAGTACACGAATATGTAATAAAAATGGGGGTTCCTATTTTTAAAAAACGCAGTTGATACCCGTTTGACCTATGGCAGCGCCACCTAGCTGCCCAACCATAGCGTCATCTTGTTTCCCCCTTTAAGTTAGACTAGTTTCGTTCTTTGTAGTTTTTTCGTTTGACGCTTATGTCGTGAGATATTTGGCCCAGTCACGATCCATGGACCACCCTGTATACACTACCAGAAAAAAAAAATAGTATACGCTTCAGAAGTTTCCAATTCATTTAAGATTTCTTGTTACAACAGAGCACATGCAGTACACGAAATTATTGCATTTACAGATCAATAGCACAAGCGATTCTGAGGTACTAGGTATCGACAACACCCAAATTGGTACATGGTACAGTCTCCACGGGTGGCAATGCAGCTGCCAACTCTGGCATCTAGTTGACTGTACACAGGGCGAATACTGTCGTCGAATACATTATGCCACGCCTGCTCGATCTGTTCACATAGTTCTGTAAGAGTTGTTGGATGACGAGTTTCACGAGTCACTTGACCCGTCACGTCCGACATGTGCTCGATTGGAGACAAGTCTGGAGATTGTGCTGGCCATGCTGCCTATTCTGTATCTTTCCGCCACTGTGCCCATCGTTTCGGTACTCAAGAGCACCGAACGGTCTAGTACTCGAATTAGAGCCCCTGCATTATTCAGTATGCATTTCGGAACCGATACCGTTCGGGTCTAGAGAACCGAATCGCTGTTGTCTGTTCGCGTCGCGCAAGCCAATCAAAAGCAAGCGGCCGCAGACCCGCGCATGCGCACTGCAGCGCGCACAACGCCATGAACACAAAGCGACTAGCAGACGACAAAGGCGCGCTATTCTTCGAAGTACCGAAAATTGCCTTTACATTGCCATAACGCATGACGCCTCATTCCATCGAGCTGACGTGCCCGCCTTCTTCGCTCTTGCCTCCTCCTTAACTGTATCAGGCGCAGTATATCCATTTCCATGAGTCCTAGCTGAAATGCACTAACCGTATGTTTCCATGCATGCATAATAACGATAGCGTATTTGACTGTATTCTGCAGACTGCCGTTCAAATGGCTCTGAGCACTATGTGACTCAACTGCTGTGGTCATAAGTCCCCTAGAACTTAGAACTACTTAAACCTAACTAACCTAAGGACATCACACACATCCATGCCCGAGGCAGGATAGGAACCTGCGACCGTAATGGTCACGCGGTTCCAGACAGTAGCGCCTAGAACCGCACGGCCACTCGGGCCGGCTTAGACTGCCGTAAATGCCGCATTGTGTCATCTTATTCTCATTCACACTGACACCGTGTTTTGGATTTTACGTTTCGGAAAATGAGTTAGGAATAGTGTGTAGTACCACATTGTACTAATACACCTATAGAAACACTCGAAAAATTGATTCTGAGAGTTTCAAAGAATAAGAAGATAAACAGAACGTGGTTATAAAATGGTTCAAATGGCTCTGAGCACTATGGGACTTAACATCTTAGGTCATCAGTCCCATAGAACTTAAAAGTCCTTAAACCTAACTAACCTAAGGACATCACACACATACATGCCGCCGCCGTAGTGGGAGAGCGGTTCTAGGCGCTTCAGTTTGGAACCGCGCGACCGCTGCGGTCGCAGGTTCGAATCCTGCCTCGGGCAAGGATGTGTGTGACGTCCTTAGGTTAGTTAGGTTCAAGTAGTTCTAAGTTCTAGGGGACTGATGACCTCTGATGTTAAGTCCCATAGTGCTCAGAACCATTTTAACCATCCATGCCCGAGGCAGGATTCGAACCTGCGACCATAGCGGTCGCGCGGTTCCAGACTGAAGCACCTAGAACCGGTCGGCCACAGAAGCCGGCGAATGTGGTGATAACTCGCTGCTAGAGATGCAAATGATTAAGTAGCCCACTTCCCTACATGATACGTCAGCGATTTGGGTCTTAAAAACGAAATGGAAAAACCGCATTTTCGAGAGCTCCTGCAGTTCGTCGAAGTTTGTAACATGTATCTCATGAATGAAAATATTTCGTATATGGTGCTACAGTCTAAAAATATTACGGCGGAGAACTTTCATCTCTTTCTAATGTTGTTGAGGATTAGATAGCAGATAAATACTTGTGACAAGCAAGATTATGAAGATCACTGCTGCTAGTTACATTCCCAGTAATTTATGTTGTGCTCTTAGATTCCTATCTAACCACATACTCGGAAATCGCTACATATTCGGAAAAAATGGAGAATTATTCCTGACAAGAAAAAATATAAAGGCCACTGTCGGTTGTTTCATTCACAGCAATTTCATCTCCACTAATTTCATATTTCGTTTTTTAAACACACAGAAATCACGAAGTCATTACTGAGGAAGTGCGCTCTTACATGTAATAACGAATATTGCAGAAAAATCTTAATTTACACGAATAACAATGTCTCAGAACGTGTTGCATATATGAAGGTAAAAAATTTTTTTTTGCACCCTCCCGTGCTCGAACCTGTGTCCTTTCATTACGCATTCCCGCGCCCTAACCACTTGGCCACGCCAAACAGTAGGAACCTGTTGCTCAATTCTTTTAATATAGCATAGAGGAACGTAGGCTGACTTCGTTACCAAACGGTGCTGCGTAAGTCATAAATGCGTGATACTTTGGAAGGTTTCCAATATCAGGCTTCACATGATTGCTTTGCTTTGTTACTCGAAAGTTATAAACACGTTTCGATAGTTACTAACTAAACCATTTGTGGGAAAAAGTACACAAAGTCACTGCTAATGTCAGTTCACACTCATGTAGTATATGTAAGCACAGGCGATGTCTTGATATTTAATGATTTTTAAACTCTTATTTGCATGAAAATAGCACGTATTTTGAGAGAACATTGACCAAAAACGTTTTTTTTATGTAATCATTCACAGTAACAACCTAACCTAACCATATTTATAACAAAGGAAAATAGTCTATTATGAACTCACTTTCCAACTGGTGATTCATTAGTAACACAATCACTAAATCCAAAGCTAAAACCGCTAAATATGTTTAAAATAACAAATTATAAGTGTACATAAACCACAGCTCTCCGATCGACAGGGCCACACCGAAATCCAAAACCTCTCGGTACAATTGTCGTAAAATCGGTGGGAGGACCAAAAAAATGGCTCTGAGCACTATGGGACTCAACTGCTGAGGTCATTAGTACCCTAGAACTTAGAACTAGTTAAACCTAACTAACCTAAGGACATCACACACATCCATGCCCGAGGCAGGATTCGAACCTGCGACCGTAGCGGTCTCGCGGTTCCAGACTGCAGCGCCAGAACCGCGCGGCGGTGGGAGGACCGTTCGGTAACACGTCTCAGAAGCTTACTGAAGAGGATATTTCGGTAAAGAACCAAAACTGACGTCACTACCGAGACAATCCTACTACACTGTTCAAACGGGATGCAGAATAGGGCCCCAGGGAAGTTGCTGCACGTCTTCCAGGGCTCGTTGAGTTTCACGGGCAGTGTGTGGGCAAGCATTATCCTATTGGGAAAAAAATACAACGTTCCTGTTGCTATAAAGGCAAAAGAACGGTGTCTAACAACATTCTGCACGTACTGAGCGCTCCATAAACCTCACAGTGAACGAGAACTGTAGCTCATACAGTGCATTCGTCCAAGACGCACCGGCGCCACCTCTGGCTTTAACGGTCTGGGTGGGAGTGGGCAATGTGTCTTGCACGAATGCACTCTAAGAGACAGCGCTCACCAGGTCTACATCGCACGGGCAAACGACCATCAATTCCGTGCCGGCAAAACCTGCTTTCACCGTCAAGACCACGGGACACCATTCCATCACTTGATTCCCTGATGGCACCATTCGGGCCGCACATGTCGATGCTGTGGCGTGAGTAGAAGATGGGCGAGAGGTGTGCGTACCCGTTGTCCTGCCTAATAACCGATTCGCAACAGTTCATGTTCACACGTCTGAGCTCATAAGCTCTCTTATCTGTGATGTAGTAGCTGTAAGATCTGCCACTGCCGCCCTTACAAAACGACGATCCTGGCGGGCTCTGTGCTGCCTGGACGTCCAGAACCTCGTATACGTGTGTGAGAATGTTCACGTAACGACTGATACCACTATTATTGCACAGCTGACGCCACACGTGCAACTTGCGTGTAAATTCTTCGAAAGGACCATCCTGCCACTCGAAAAGCCACTCGCTTTCAAGCTGGCTCAGGTGGCTGTAGGAAACGCGAGTGTGTCTCCACGGTATGGTTGCCTGCTTGCTTCACGCGTTTGCACTACACTAAGCCTTCCCTATTAAATGGTAGACACAGAGGGCGCTCTGGTAGCTATCTATTGTCAGACGACGTTGAAACCATTATCACTACATCTACTATCCCCTAGGTGGCGATGCCGTCTCAGATCAAAATCGACGTCTTCTTTCCAGGTGAACTATTTTTTCCGGCAGTGTATATAAATAGGGTGAGACACCCATTTAACAAATGGTTCAAATGGCTCTGAGCACTATGGGACTTAACTACTGAGATCATTAGTCCCCTAGAACTTAGAACTACTTTAACCTAACTAACCTAAGGACATCACACACATCCATACCCGGTTGCGCGGTTCCAGACTGTAGCGCCTACAACCGCTCGGCCACTCCAGCCGGCCATCCATTTATCGTTTCTCTTTAGACGGTAATCAGCGATATGCTACGAGTATTGAGGATAATGGGCAGGAGCACTACGTCAATTGCGTATCGATAAGCTGGGTGATGCTGAGTGGATTAGATTAGGAAATGAGACACTTAAAGTAGTAAAGGAGTTTTGCTATTTAGGGAGCAAAATAACTGATGATGGTCGAAGTAGAGAGGATATAAAATGTAGACTGGCAATGGCAAGGAAGTCGTTTCTGAAGAAGAGAAATTTGTTAACATCGAGTATAGATTTAAGTGTCAGGAAGTCGTTTCTGAAAGTATTTGTATGGAGTGTAGCCATGTATGGAAGTGAAACATGGACGATAACCAGTTTGGACAAGAAGAGAATAGAAGCTTTCGAAATGTGGTGCTACAGAAGAATGCTGAAGATAAGGTGGGTAGATCACGTAACTAATGAGGAGGTATTGAATAGGATTGTGGAGAAGAGAAGTTTGTGGCACAACTTGACTAGAAGAAGGGATCAGTTGGTAGGACATGTTTTGAGGCATCAAGGGATCACAAATTTAGCATTGGAGGGCAGCGTGGAGGGTAAAAATCGTAGAGGGAGACCAAGAGATCAATACACTAAGCAGATTCAGAAGGATGTAGGTTGCAGTAGGTACTGGGAGATGAAGAAGCTTGCACAGGATAGAGTAGCATGGAGAGCTGCATCAAACCAGTCTCAGGACTGAAGACCACAACAACAACAACAAGTTGGAAGTTTGATTCACTAAGGGACGGTGCCCGGATGGCTAAAACGATCAGTCAGTTTGTAGCCGTGAGATGAGGTGGACGTGCTCGGCGCTTCGAGCAGTGCTCAGAGAGCATGATTTTGTTTACACGTTCGTGTGTGGCGCTACATCGCTATTTGCCTTCTAGTTCTGACCTACAATGACGTTATCTTACCGCCGTGCGATCACCTTTCAAGCGGAACATGCACGACCTCGACCGCACATGGTGCAACAGTTTATATGTGATGAAATTCATCTAATGCTTCACGATATCGTACGAAGTCTCTTGTCCATCACGAGCAGCGCCGTGTACATCAAACTGCGGAGCGAAGAGCTTTGCGCTGATGTGCGACGTTTCAACCAAGGACTAAATGGCCACCTATAAGTCGTTTCGACTGATCACGGAGAGCTCAGCCTCCGCCGCACCCAGAGTGTTTTCGAACTTCCTCTTGAGGTACCGCAAGACGTGGTCGTATGAGCCTCTGTCCGCTCCTCCGCCCTCTTTAACCAGACTCTTTGCTGAATCAAAGCGACTCCTTCCACTGAAAATCTTTCGCCACTATTGTTTATGAAACAAGAATAATACAAAAGACTTCATTGAACCACACATTCTTCAGATACAAACCTCGAAAATGGGTTTTATTGTTATGCGACATTCGAAAAATTTATTGATGAGCAGGCCAAAGTGGCCGAGAGGTTCTAGGCGCTACAGTCTGGAACCGCGCTACCGCTACGGTCGCAGGTTCGAATCCTGCCTCGGGCATGGATGTGTGTGATGTCCTTAGGTTAGTTAGGTTTAAGTAGTTCTAAGTTGTAGGGGACTGATGACCTCAGCAGTTAAAGTCCCATAGTGCTCAGAGCCATTTTTATTGGTGAAATTACGTTCATCACTCCAACATCACACATAAGTATTTTGTAGACTGGCATGAGAATATACGAGGTTTGGAATTTAAATAGTAGCAACTATTTATTCACAATCGATACAAAAGAGTTACATGTTTGCACCTGTTACTGTCCTTCAAAGTAGTCGCCAGCGTTGTGTAGAACCCGTTGCCAGCGATGTGGAAGGAGTAGTATACCGTTAGCAGAACCTGTTCTGTTGTTCGGGTGACTACTTTGAAGGATAACAGGGGCAAACATGTAACTCTTGTGTGTCGATTGTGAATAAATAGTTACCACTAAGTTCATACCCTCGTATATTTGTATATCACTTGTTACTGGATTCATGATACATCTCAATCGTTGTGTTAATGCCCTAAACTGTTCCATTTGAGAAATTATAGTTTTCATTTTTGACTGAAAACAAACTACAATTAACGTGATATATTTTCATTATTGTACATTCAGTACGTTTAGAGCTATTCATGGCTACAGAAATTACATCGAATTGTATCGTAATAAATTAAAAAACCTATCTACAGTCTGTTCTCTTTGCAATGAAAATATAACGGATGTTTTTTGACTTACGAGGCGATATCGGAGCCATTTAGTGAAAGAGACAGCACACAATGAAAACTTGCTGGCTAATCAAGTCCTTCATTCTGCAGGTACGTGCTGTCACATGTCATCATCGAAGTCGGAGTACTGGACGACGACAACTCCACGGACAATGGGACGTAAGTAACACGGCTTTACTATACACCTTACAGTGACAGAGTTATTATCCTTTTAATAACAGCTATTATACTACTCGATTTTCTTATCTTCATACCAATCGCCTTGTCTCACTTTCATACACCGCCGTAGACAGAGCATGTGTTCTGTAGAATTTAAGTTTGGTATCCTTCCCTCTTATGTTTTTCAGAGTTACTGTATGGCGTCACAAAAAATAGCGTTATGTTTGTTTGCATAGCCATATTTTACAGCAGCTGATATACATCAGTTAACGTTTTTCTACTGCAATTAAAAAGTACTTTTCACTAGATGCGTTTAACTTTTATGAAGCGTGTTTTGTGGTTTTTCTGGATATGTGGTATAAATAATGTGTCTACAGTTTCGTATTTATAAACAGCACTTCTTTATAAAATCAACATGCAATTTACTTACAGTATTTTTACCTCTTGTTACCTCTTGTTACCAGGAGTGAAGTCGGAAAGAACCTGGTTGCACATGTAAATATCACACTTTTTTACCGTTTATCAACCACCCCCTTTTTTTGCACTGCATTCTTGCAATTCACTTCACTTTCGTGATTCTCTCTCTCTCTCTCTCTCTCTCTCTCTCTCTCTCTCTCTCTGCCGGCCGTTGTGGCCGAGACTGTTTTAGGCGCTTCAGTCTGGAACTGCGCTGCTGCTACGGTCGCAGGTTCGAATCCTGCCTCGGGCATGGACGTGTATGATGCCTTTAGGTTAGTTAGGTTTAAGTAGTCCTAGGTCTAGGGGACTGATGACGTCAGATGTTAAGTCCCATAGTGCTTAGAGCTATTTGAACCATTTCTCTCTCTCTCCCTCCCCGCGAGCGCCTGACATCTAGCAAAAATAGCTACACTCTAAACGTACACAGTATACAAATGAGTATACATAAACACTGTGCTGAGTGCAGAACACATGCAACTATTTCCCTTCTGTAGTTTACAATTATGAAGTGAAGTGGAGAAAACACAAATGCAGCGTAAGAAAAAGTGGGTTAATAAAAGGCAAAAAAATTGCGAAAAGTGAACGTGCAACCAGGTTTTCTTGGACTTCAATTTCCGCTAACAACGAAGCAAAAAACAGTGGTTTTTGAGAAAACGTAAACAAGAGGTAAGAACAAGGTAAGTAAATTGTATGGCAATTTTATGAAGAATTGCTGTTTATAATAAACTTGTTTGAGACATTAGTCTTCTTCCAATACAGACTAGAATGTAAAGGCATATTATGCACACACTATTTCAAGATTTCTAGATTGACCACAGAAAACAAAAAGTACGTGCCTGTTGAAACATAATATTTAACTGTAGTAAAACGGAAAAAACACGTTTTACATAAAAAATAATAGAACTTAAAAAAAGCGCAGAAAGCTGTTAAGTGATGATTGAATCACGACCGGTTTCGCTGCATTAAAGCAGCATCCTCAGGTGATTCTACTGGAAAGGAACCCATACTTGTAAAATATACATATTGTCACGTAGGAGAAGGTGTAATTAGATGAATGACGAACACTAACTTCACTTAACGAAGGACTATTCAGAACTTGCTCATACAAGAGCGCGGAGCGAACTGCCTCCTGCCAGAACAAATACAGTATATATACAGCTACAGAACATTCCAGTACAGTGATTCCTGACATTTGTGGATAATTCTAGAATATGGAAATTAAAATTTTACAGCCGAGGTGAGTTCTGTTCTCGCGACCCTCCAGTTTACTATCATAGCCACTATACCATGGTGCTACTCAACTTCTTCTGCGACATTCTTCCTTCCTTAAGAGAACAGCGTCTTGGTGTTACGTCCTCCTGGTCCGGGAACTAGTCATCGATCCTGCATACTCCAACTCCCGATGACTGATTCTCGCCCTGGCGATGATCTTAGAATTACTTTTGCCGCTACACTCTTCTTCACCTTTCCGCTTGTTGCCTGTCGCTGGAGCTTCGAATTTACTCTGGGTTGCGGGATCCTTATAGGGCTTCATTCGAAGGAAGTGGACCGTATCTCTGACTTTTCGTCGTCTTGTGTCGGGGTCGAAATCTTCAACTTCGTAAGTTACATCAGACAACTGTCTCACAACCTTATAAGGTCCAAAGTAGCGCCTGAGGAGCTTCTCAGAGAGACCAACTTTCCGAACAGGAGGAAGATCCAGATGAGGTCACCAGGCTGATAGACAACAGAGCGGTGGCTCGCCTCATACCTTCGGCAATCGTTTTTCTGAGCCTGCAGCGTGCGGAGTCGAGCTAAATACCGAGCTTCCTCAGCTCTGGTTAACACCTGGGTGATGTAGTCGTCGTCCACATCATCAGGATGTAACGGAAACACATCTAAGCGCATATGTTTACGAGTCACTGGCAGCCACCTCTTTCCAAATGGTTCAAAGTTTTTCTTGCAAAGTAATCCATTAACTACCTTAAACTGTCCTTTCACATCCTCTGACCGATTTAAGGCAAGCATAATTTGAGATATCTTGGGGTCCTTCTTCTGCTTAGCAGAAAGATCCTGGAGTGCAGCGAGACAGTCACTATCTTCATCAAAGTCTTGCACGGGGTTTCTTGGGAGACAGTCGGCATCTTGGTGTTTTCTTCCACTTTTGCACACTATGGCAATGTCATACTCTTGAAGACGAGTCGTCCTGTTGGATCCTTAAGACCTGGCAATCAACAAAGTGAATGGGTCTGTAACAACTGTGAATGGCCTTCCATAGAGATATTGCCGAAATTTGCACATGGCCCAGATCACAGCAAGACATTCTCTTTCTGTAGTTGAGTAGATTCTCTCGGCTTTTGTAAGTGTCCTAGAAGCATAGGCTATAACCTTCCCTTTTCCATCCGAAATTTGCACCAGATAAGCATCGATTCCATACCCGCTGGCATCTGTGTGTAGTTCTGTAGGTGCTCTCTCATCATACAGACCAAGTACAGGGTCAGTCGTCAGAGATTTTCGCAGCACATCCAAAAAATCTTGTTGAGCACTACCCCAGATAAATTTAGCATCGGCTTTTAACAACTCTTGGAGTGGCCTGGCTTTGATACAAAAGTCTTTGATAAAACGACGGTAATAAGAACATAATTCAAGGAAGCTTCTCACATCTCTAATACTTTTAGGAATAGGAATTTCTATTATACCTTTTCTGGGTCTGGCCGCACACCCTCGTTTGACACAAGGTGTCCAAGTACTTTGATTTCTTTTGCTCCAAAGAGACACTGTCTTGGATTAAGTTTCAGTTCGCCTTGTTGGAGACACTTAACAACGGCCCTCAGACTTTTTACGTGTTCATCATATGTCTCTGAGAACACTATAATGTCATCTAAATAACAAAGACACATTATCCACTTCAGGTGACTTAGAAGATTATCCATCATCCGTTCAAAAGTTGATGGTGCATTACGCAAACCAAACGGCATTACCTTAAACTCATACGGGCCCTCAGGGGTTATGAACGCAGTTTTCTCGCGATCAGCCTCATGTACTTCGATTTGCCAATATCCCGAGTACATATCCCTGGTTGAGAAAAACTTAGCCTCCTTCAGACAGTCTAGTGTATCGTCAATTCGTCCTTTTTAGTTATCTTATTAAGCTTCCTGTAATCAACACAAAAGTGCCAGCTGCCATCCTTATTTCTGACGAGGACCACTGGTGACGACCATGGGCTCTGCGAAGGCTGAATGATGTCATTCTTCATCATTTTCTCTACCTCGTCGCGTATTATTCGACGTTCCGTTGCTGACACACGGTATGCTCTCTGGCTTGTTGGTTGATAGTCTCCACTGCTAATCCAGTGCTTCACCGCCGATTTGTCTAATTTGTTCTTCATCTTTGGATTGAAGCATTCAGGGAACTTTTGAATAATGGCAAGTAGCTTCTTCTGTTGTTCCTCAGTGAGATCTGGTGATAGTCGAGCTAGAAGGTCTTGTCTCGCAGTGGTAGCGCTAATTTCTCCCACAGACTCGGCATGGGAGGTTTTTATGACGCTCAGCTGTTCTTCAATTAAGGGCTCAGCGTTTGCTACTCCCATGCGTCTTGGAAGGATCTACGGTTCCCGGCGACAGTTAACTATCCACAATTCACTGAATCCGTTCTTAAACGAGACGACAGAGGCTGGGATGACCAAGTTATTCTTCAGTGGTATGCTTCTCTTGCTTTCCACTACAAGATCCATGGCATGGCACGTGACAGTTACATTTCTAGCGCTGACTGCTGGAATGATCACTTCATCCAGCACACATAGTCTCCACACACTCGGATGCGCATCGTCTTGTCCACATTATCTCATCTTGTCTAGCATAATCTTCGAGCGACCACAATCTATAATTGTCTGAGAAGCTTTCAAAAAGACCCATCCGAGAATGATGTCATGACTACACTCTTGTAAGACGATGTATTCTAAGGGCTGTGTATGGCCACTTATACCCACACGAATGGTACATCTTCCTGTAAGTTTTACGTATTTCCCATTATCCACCTTTAGCAGAGATGTTTTGCTGTCGACGAAAACGGTTTTCTGCAACTGGCGACGGAACTTCTCCGACATGGCTGAATATGATGCTCCAGACTCCACAAGAGCTTGGGATGATCGGCCATTCATGAGAACATCGACGTAGTCTCCTATCATTTTTGTAGTGATCGACGGCGGAGGATTTTTCCCTTCGGCGGCCTCACGTCCAAGGAAGGTCGCACCCTTTAGTTTTCCAGGTTGCGGCGGCTAGGTGATCGGCTGGAGCTTCTAAACGGCGTTAGAGACCTTGATCGGCGTGTTGGGGAGCGTCCTCTTCAGCGGCTAGCTTGCGGCGACGGTGGCCTATGTCGTCCTGCATCCACATCTCTTGTTCATCTTTGTCGTCCCGGAATTGGCGTCGGCTTAGATCGGTCTGCTGTCTTCTGGCGCGGGCGTCATCAAATATCCGCCGCATTTATTGACAATGGCGCACCACAAGTTCCGGTCTTCCGCAGGGAAACATACTGGTTGGTTATCCTGGGTCCTCCAGACGTCAGTCTTCCTTGGTGCCCAAACAGGTTCCTCATGCGGCATTTTGGGAACGTAACTTAGCTTGGGTCTTAACTTTTTCACCGTTTTAAAGGGAAATGAAGGACGAGAGAATGGGTTCAATGTCTGTTCCACTTCCTCCCTTATGACCTCTTAAAGCGTCTCGGTTTTTTGTTCGCCGAGCAATCCAAGTGCCTTCTGAACTTCCTCTCTCACTGTCTGACGAAGAACACTTGTGAATGAGTTCCTTCCTCCATCACAGACATCGATACGACGTTTGGAAGCCGTTCAAACTTCTTGCGTGTAATCCTTTTTTGATGCATTGTCTCCATATACTGGCACCATTTTATGAAGTCGTCTGCTGTGGTAGCCTCATACATGTCCTCAGCAACATCCTTCATGATATATGCAACCTTATGTTCCTCCTTCATTCTAGGATCCACTATTTTTCACGGCTCCAAGACGCCTTGAATGTAGGATGCCATAGTTTCTCCTGGACGCTGTGCCCTGCACTTTAATTTATCTTCAGCCTTGCACTTCTGTCGTCGTGTGTCGCCGAAATACTTGCGCAGTTCCACCTGGAATACTTCCCAGCTTGTGAACTTCTCCTCGTTGTTCTCATACCATTGCTTGACAGTGTCCTGCAAGTAGAAAAATACGTTAGCCAGACACATGGTGTCATCTTATTTGTTAAATTTGGCTATACGCACATATAATGTCAGCTACTTGTTTGGATTTTGGCCATCGTCACCAGAGAACCCGGAAGGATGTCTCATGTGGTGGCATACAGTTGCTGTCATCGTAACGTCCTCTTCTTCTTCCGTCTCCGATAGATTGCGATCTGTTGAATATGGCTCGAACTCGGGTTTCTCGCCATGTAAACGGCGGCTCTGTCGTGGCCTGATGGGAGCCACTGTGTCGTCGATAATGTGCGCTATCACAAGTTCCAATACCCAGCGTCTTCACTAGAATAATGTCACGTAGACGTATTGTTCGTAGATACAGAATGCTATGCCAAGAAGAGGATAAGTCATAAACAAATAATAACCGACAGAGGATTGGGGCAAATAGTGCAGGGCATTAGGCGCTATGACAAAAAGAACCGTAGTTAATGCAGTAAGTATGATTAAAATGTAATACAAGAAGCATAAAATAAGATACCATCAATGGAGCGTCTGTCCGAGGAACGTAACCCATTAACCAGCCCCTTTTCTACAAAAATGAAAACTCCCAGAAGGCTAAAATTATGCCACATTAAAAATTCGGAAGCGAGAAAGTAATGAAGCTGTTGGGCCCACACGTGCTCCCAGTTGCAATTGAATGCAGATGAAGAACAAACTTTGCTTAAAACACCAAAAATCAGAAAAAACGGAGAATGAACATCAGATAATAGGCAACCCTACTGATAAAGGAAAACCTAGCACCAGGAAACAGATTAATGAACCGCCTAACATAACTTCTGTGTCCAAATAAATAAAATTCAAGTTCAGTTTACCGTGCATTTCAAGAGCTGTGGCTACTCATATTACAAAGTTATATGTAATAAAATATCACTGCTTGTTCTGAACAACTCTTGATGTAATTCGACTTCTTCCTTTAAGCGCTGTAATGTCTGATTTTATTCGATAGGAAGGTATATGAAGGATTGCTTCAACTTTCTTGTAAGAGACTTTTATTGGCTATCATGTCCCCTAATTACTGGTACGATGTGACGTACCCTCTGCCATGCACTGAACAGTGGCTTGCAGAGTACAGATTTAGATGTAGCTGTAGATTTCACGAACCACTTACGTCGTAAATAAATCTCTCCTTTTATATATTCTTAAAGTGATTTCGGTTATACATTATTATTTTTATTCAAATATGAAAAGACAGTAAATCTTGCTCGTTTGATTTCAGGGTCGACTATGACGATGCTTTATTGGATCCTAAGGCAGATCCGATCCAAGAAAAGCAATACGAAGCGCTCAAAGTAGAACCGAATGGAAATAGTAATAAACAAGAAACTAGCAACGACGACAACAAGGAGGGTGACGTGAAGAAACAGGACAAGCAAGAGGATGGGAAGAACTGTGAAGACGAGACAGGCAAAGGAGACGGTGATAAGAAAGAAAAGAGTAGTGCAAGTGGCGAGAATGAGAAGAAAGAAGAGGAGAAGCCAGAGCCTAGCAAAAGCGAATCGACTGTAAGCGACAGCGGCAAGGAAGAGAATACCGAGGGACCTAGTAAGGGTGATGCAGCCGAGGCGGGAAGCAGCAAGGAAGGAAAGGAAGAAAAGGCTGCAGCCACGAGAGAAGGGAAGGCCGCCGATGCTGTGAGTGGCAAAGAGAAGGCGGCAGTAGCCGCTGGCAGCGAGAAGAAAACTGAAAGCCAAACAGCTGAAGGCGCGGAAGAAAAGGCTGCAGTTCCTAGCGAAGCGAAGGCAGCCGATAGTGAGGGTAAGAAAGAGAAGACGGCAGCGGCTGCTACCGGCAACAAGACAGCTGAAAGCCAGAGCCAGACATCTGAGGGCGACAGCGCCGGAGGGAACGGAGCTGCCAGCGGAGAAGCACAAGCCAAGACCGAAGCCCCGTAGCGCTGTCAGAGTCTCGCCGGAGGCGCAATGGCGGTAACCCAGCAACCAGAAGATGCTGCCAACCCCTCCGCGCAACGCCTACACCGAAGCCGAAGACTCTGTTACCTCACCGGACTCGTACACGTCACTGGAAAGTTTCTAACGAATGATTCACCAAAGTGATTCACACGATCAACGTGAGGGACTTACAGGAAGCGTGGAGGAAAGAGTGTGCCCCATAAGCTGGTCGCAGAGCGACGTGGTGGAGAGTGGACTTCGCTGTGTCCGTTTGAGTGTCGCCTGCACCCTGGTGTGACCTTATACTCACGACCAGAGCCTGCGATCTGTTCTGTGTACAGTGAAAATCGCTGATTTGTAAATAAATGTACATTCTACCCGCCGGTAACTTTTTATTTCCTGATTATCCTGTTATCTGAGCAGCGTGACTCAAATTTCCATTTTCATAGATGTTTCTATTGTACTTATGGTTTCAGAATGGTACAGCCAAAGGTTCTCCCACGACGTTACTGGGTAGCGATAGTTCAGGACCGTTGCAAATCCTGCCGAGGGATGTGTAAGAAATGAGCTAAATACACTCAAACGAAATGAATGGATCGATGATGTAGCTAGCACTCATATCGTTTCATGCATTCGATTCATTTCATTTCTTTCACTTTGCTCGGAATTGTAATCACCCAAAAGCTAATCGGGAAAATAACTTTATGGGTGGAGAAAGATATAAAATTTATTTGGGGGCAGTTCTAAATGCTTCCTATGAGAACTGCGTAGATTAAGTAGTACGTAATTCTATCGTAAGGGAAAAATATCATCTTTCTGGTAACAAACTGACCTGACTTCTTCGGGGATGTTCAAGTAGGCAAAAGGCTCAGTTATTACGATTCTGTTGTAGCAAGAATGAGCACCGCGCTATATTGAGCTAGAAAGATAAGCAGGAAAGTCAACACGTTCAATAAGAAGAATTCCTCAGTCATGAATTATTTGCTTCAGCCAGTAAACAGATATAGAAACTGTTCCTCATGCTGAAAAATGTAGCTGTCTAAGCTCTATAAAAATCAGTAGCTATCTCTCGGTATAGAGACATCAGAAAGAATCTTAACGCCGTTTGCTGCATAATAGGCTCTAAACAAAACATCTAAAGCCACTATTACGCAGATATTAATTTTGCTAAGAAAAGCGTAATGCGTGAAGCCTTGAATAGTTACCGCTGTGGAATATTATCACCGCATCTGTCTCAAAACCCTAAGTAATTTTGGTCATACTGAAGGCTGTCAAGTGTAAAACACACATTGCCCTGAGACTTGTGGACGAGACAGGTATCGAAACAGTCAGCAGCAAAACAAAAGCAGAAATGTCGACTTTTACCTCCACGAAACATAAAACCGTGTCAACTTTTGTCTGCAAGGTTAATGACTTGTGGCCAGTGTCAGTAAAGTCATACAAACATTTTGCCATTGGTAGGATACTGGTAAACCACATTTCCTTATAAAACAGATTGCGAAAAAACACACTTGCATGACATATACCTGAATACTGCTCAAGTGTAGGGGATCCACATCAGGTCGGACTCACAGACGACGTAGACAAAGAAGAGTGAATAGAATTGTTTGACTGACGATGGAGTCCAACAGAAAGTAGAAAAACATAAACTTTCAGACAGCCGAAGAAATAGTCCGTAAATACCGTTAGAATCTCCATAGACAACAACAAGGACGGACTGTCAGAGTATAATCTGTGAATGTTCTTCAGTTCCCTGCGTATCTATTTCTTAAGAGAGTGTGCAGATAAAATTAAACCAATACCAGAGCTACACAAGAACGCGTTCTTTCGATCCCTAATCCCTGAATGGGACAGGACGGAACATTAACATACAGTACAACATGAAGTAACCTCCGGGCTGCACTTAAGAGTGATTCGTGAAAATAAATGTTACTTACAGGACGGATAAGCGCCTTCAAAGCATCCTTTCATATCGAAACAGACGTTTTACAAACTGGACTCACGTAAACATATGTTATAAGTGGAAACTATGTTCCCAGCTGGGCTGCAAATCAGAACCTTGTCGTTGGCTGACAATGCACTGCCAGTTACAGCAACCGACCACGTTTTGTCACCAATTTTTCTTTCCCATATGTTCAAATTCCACGAAGATACTCGCTCAATATGATCCAAATGGAGAAATAATATTGTAAATACAGGATCTAAATACAATGCTGGGAAGACACGTTTGATGTTCGAATATGTGGAGAAGAACTACAGGGAACAAGTGGATGCCTTGCGTCATTCTCCGAGGTCGCATTCGCGAGGACGACGGTTCAATCCCGCGTCCGGCCATCCTGATTTAGATTTTCCGTGATTTCCCTAAATCGCTCCAGGCAAATGCCGGGATGGTTCCTTTGAAAGGGCACGGCCGACTTCCTTCCCTAATCCGATGAGACCTATGACCTAGCTGTCTGGTCTCCTCCCCCAAACAACCCAACCAACCCCATTCTCCGAGGCATGTACTAGTGACATGAGTGACTGCGCATTGCCCGCAGGAAGAAAGTCTCACTTGTGGACACACTTTTCCTTTCCACAGCTCTTGGCCGCACAATATATTTCGCTGAAAGAGCAAAACCATGATATTCTTCTTTTTTTTTCAAGTCATCAGCCTTCTGGCCGGTTTAATGCGGCCCGCTACGAATTCTTCTTCTGCTCCAACCTGTTCATTTCAGGATAGCACTTGCACTCTACGTTCTCAGTTATTTGCTGGATGAATTTTAGTCTGCCTTCACCTACAGTTTTTACCCTCTACAGTTCCCTATAGCTTCACGGAAGTTAATCCCGGATTGTCTTCTCATGTTCCATCATCCTGTCCTTTCTTCTTATCGACTCTGCGTAGAAGCTCCTCATTCCTTATCTTATCAGTCCACCTCATTGCTAACACTCTTTCGTAGAACTACGCCTCGTATGCTTCGATTTCTGTTCCGGTTTTCCCACAGTCTATGCTCACTACCGTCCAATGCTGTGACCGAAATGTACATTCTCAAAAATTTCTTCCTCAGGTAGGCCTCTCTCGGCCAGGAATGGCCTCTTTGCCTGCGCTAGTCTGCTTTTTATGTCCTCCTTGCTTTGTTTGTCATGCGTCATTTTGTTTCTAAGGTAGCAGAGTTTCTTAACTTTGTCTACTTCGTCAACACCAATTTTGACGTCAGTTTTCTCTCTGTTCCCATTTCTACTAGATCTCAATACTTTCGTCTTTTTCTTTTTACTCTCAATCCATATTTTGTACTCATTAGACCATTCCATTCAACAGATCCTGTAATTCTTCTTCACTTTGAATGAGGATAACAGTGTCATTAGGGAATCTTATTGTTGATATCCTTTCACCCTGACTTTTAATTCCACTCTTGGACCTTTTATTTCGCTAGCATCTTGCACCATTCCCACTGTCGAACGCTTTTTCTAGATTGACAAATCCTGTGAGGATATCTTGATTTTTCTTCAGTCTTGCTTCCACTATCAAGCGCAAAGTCAGAACTGCCTCTCTGGTGCCTTTACCTTCCCTAAAACCAAACTGATCGCCATCTATCAGATCCTCAATTTTCTTTTCCATTCTTCTGTATAGTATTCATGCCAACAGCTTTGGCGTTCTGTAGTACGTTTCCCCAACGCATCCCAAATTTGATCGATGGGATTTGAGTTGAGGGAACAGGAAGGCCAGTCCATTCGCCGAATAACCTCTAGTTCCAAGAACTCCTCCAGCTGCACAGTTCGATGCGGTCGCTCATGGTCATCCATAAAAACAAAAAATCTGGACCAACAAAACGATCATGTTCTATAATGTTCCTGGGTGCATCATGTACCCTCATATAGCGAGAGGCGAGAACAAGTAATCTACTCAGGAACATTGTCCAACATGTTCCTTTTTGTAGAGACGTCATAGTGTGGCGAGGCATAAAGTCGCACGGGCGTACTGATCTCCAAAGCTTTCAGCACAGTTCACTCAGCAGTCAATCTTATTGTGACACTATACTCGTTTCCCACATGGGTCTTCTCAACGGTGCATTCGATTCTGACTTGGTCTTTATGGATGAGAATGTACGACCACATCGAGGAAGTGTGAGATGTATCGGGGAAGCGTATCGCAGCTCGCCCACATGCATCGACGTCCATCCAGCGCTGTTGGTGGAATGGAGCACGCTACCGCAAGAACCCCTTACCGACCTTGTGACCAGCATGGAATCACGTTGCAGAGCATGTAGTGCGGACCGCGGTGATCACACACCATATTAACAACCACGTTCCGTCTCTGGTAATATCCAGGGGACCATCATAAATCGCGATGACGTCAGTGTAATTATTGTCGTCGAATGAAGGCATCATTTCTGTTCGTTTCATTACGTTTTTCTTTCAGTTAACTTCTGTTCCATACTGTAATAGTTCTTTCTATGTATGTTCTAAGCTTCAATGAGCTATGTTATTACGCAGAACATTTCAAAAGTTACTTTCGTCCTTAAATTTTGCACACCAGTGTATTTCGTGGGAGACCAGATGGACTGAGATTCTCATTTTTCAAGTGGTTATGTTGTGCAGAAGTCAAATCGTTAGCACAGTTCCAGACCTTCTTTCATTCCTTGAAGATTGTAATTAATTTTGGGAAAATAAATGAACAATACTTGTATGTCTGAAGTTAACCCCGATGGGAGTCTTTCCTTTGTAGTAATGAAATACACTTAATATGTCTGCTTCGAGCATAGACGGCGTCTTGTTTGTTTAAAAACGAGTGCCTCGGTAGGCTTAGTAGCACAGTCAAATCAAACAACTGACCGATCCATTGCACGCTGGGGATCTGTTAAGAAGACTATTTTTAGGCATTTTTTTTCAGCTCATAAGGTAAGTTCCTGACGCAGTTTGTAGTCGCCGGCAGAGAAATTTACTGTGAGCGGAATATTATTTTAATTTGTGTTACAAGGGGTCTAAGGCGCTGCAGTCATGGACTGTGTGGCTGGTCCCGGCGGAGGTTCGAGTCCTCCCTCGGGCATGGGTGTGTGTGTTTGTCCTTAGGATAATTTAGGTTAAGTAGTGTGTAAGCTTAAGGGACTGATGACCTTAGCAGTTAAGTCCCATAAGATTTCACACACATTTGAACATTTTTTTGTGTTACAAAGTCACACTCATGCAATTTTTCATTTATTAATTTGAGTCTCTTCGAGGCATCTTTCAGGACTTTGTAGCAGAACAGTTTTCAAGGACTTTACAATACATTCACTTACTTAGACAGTTACTTATTCTAATTCGAATGGTATAGGCATGCGTATCCAAATACGGAAATATGTAAACAGGTAGAACATGGCGCCGGCCGCGGTGGTCTAGCGGTTCTAGGCGCTCAGTCCGGAACCGCGCGACTGCTACGGTCGCAGGTTCGAATCCCGCCTCGGGCATGGATGTATGTGATGTCCTTAGGTTAGTTAGGTTTAAGTAGTTCTAAGTTCTAGGGGACTGATGACCACAGATGTTAAGTCCCATAGTGCTCAGAGCCATTTGAACCATTTAGAACATGGCGCTGCGGTCGGAAACACCTATATAAGACAACAAGTTCAAAATGGTTCAAATGGCTCTGAGCACTATGGGACTCAACTGCTGAGGTCATAAGTCCCCTAGAACTTAGAACTACTTAAACCTAACTAACCTAAGGACAACACACACATCCATGCCCGAGGCAGGATTCGAACCTGCGACCGTAGCGGTCGCGCGGTTCCAGACTGTAGCGCCAGAACCGCTCGGCCACCAGCGGCCGGCAAGACAACAAGTGTCTGGCGCAGTTGTTACATCGATTACTGCTGCTACAATCAAGATTTAAGTGAGTTTGAATGTGGTGGTGTAGTCGGCGCACGAGCGATGGGACACAGCATCCCCGAGATAGCGATGAAGTGGGGATTTTTCTGTACGACCGTTTTACGAGTGTACTCTGAATATCAAGAATACAGTAAAACATCAAATCCCCGACATCGCTGCGGCTGGAAAAAGATCCTGCAAGAACAGGACCAACGACGACTGAAGAGAATCGTTCAACGTGACAGAAGTGCAACCCTTTCGCAAATTGCTGCATATTTCAATGCTGGGCCATTAACAAGTGTCAGCGCGCGAGCCATTCAACGAAACATCATCAATACGGGCTTTCGGAGCCGAAGGCCCATTCGTGTACTAATGATGACAGCATGTCACAAAGCTTTACGCCTCGCCTGGGCCCGTCAACACAGATATTGGACTGTTGATGACTGTAAACATGTTACCTGGTCGGACGAGTCTCGTTTTAAATTGTATCGAGCGGATTGACGTATACGGGTATGGAGACAACCTCATGAAACCATGGACCCTGCATGATAGCAGAACACTGTTCAACCTGCTGGAGGCTCAGTAATGGTGTGGGGCGTGTGCAGTTTGAGTGATATGGGATCCCTGATACGTCTAGGTAAGACTGTGACAGTTGACACGTACGTAAGCATCCTGTCTGATCACCTGATGCCATTCGTGTCCATTGTTCATCCTGACGGACTTGGGCAATTCCAGAAGGACAATGCCATACCCCACATGTCCAGAATTGCCACAGAGTGGCTCCAGGGACTCTCTTGTGAGTTTAAACACTTCCGCTGGTCACAAAACTCCCCAGACAGGAACATTATTCAACATATCTGGAATGCCCTGCAACGTGCTGTTCAGAAGAGCTCTCCACCACCTCGTGCTCTTACGGAATGATGACAGTCCTGCATGATTCATGGTGTCAGTTCCCTCCAGCACTAGTTTAGACATTAGTCGAGTCCGTGCCACATCATGTTGCGGCACTTTCGTGTACTTGCGGGGCCCTATACGATATTAGGGAGGTGTACCAGTTTCTTTGGCTCTTCAGTGTAATGTACGTAGCAGTTTCAAGTTCCGTGTCATAAGCGAAAATGGCGGATTCCGTGCAGAAAGCATTCTGCGTGTTAGAATGTAATAGCTGACATTCTCTCATCACAGTGCAGAGAATATTTCGTGACCTGTACAATCAAGCAACTCCAAATGCGAACAACATTCGCAGATGCCATCGGCACTTTGAAGTTAAAGCGTGCAAAGGAAAAAATACCAGCCGGCCTTACGTATCAGCTCAAAACACCATTGAGCAGTGGCTGATGCCACATCTTGATACAGATTTCAGTATCTTCCGGTATGATGGAGCACCTTTACATCGAGGTATGGAGTTTGGTTCGCAGAATTTAAAATCATGTCTTCCTTACTGTTGGATCCGTTATACTGTACATGACGCTGTTTTCTGCTATTGACTATCTCAATCTCCGCACCTGACGCCCACGAGATTTTTTGTGGAATTTTGTGAAAGATCTTGTGTGTGTATGTGTGTCCGTTTTTGACGGAAACAATTCCATTCCACAATTCCAAATGCGTGTTTCTAATGCGCTCACGCGGTTGACTTCACATATACGTCAGAATATATGGCGTGAAATGGACTGAATGTACTGACGCTTAGATGTTGTCCTAGACAGCAAAGGCAGTTATAGAATACTTATTAAGCACACAAAAATTTGAAATTTGTTTTACGTTCTCTGTATTTATTATCGATGCTGTGAATTAAAAAGTTATAGCCGTTTGTAGTAAATACACAGGAAGCGAACAAAAAATATAAATAAAATAAAAAAAGCGCAAAACGAAGAAGGAGCTTTGCGAAATAAACGAAAGTTGGGAGACCTGTTTCTACATCTGAAAAATGATGTCTACTAAAATCAGGTTTGCTTTAAATACACGCTCTAACGGTCGTGAGCGTTACCTTCGTGCTGGAGACTGGAGGTGGTGAGTTCATGTTAGTTAATAATGCCTGTAAGACGACAAAGATGCCATTATCAACACCTCTCTGAGTGTGAACGAAGTTGTGTAAAAGGGCTGTGAGAATCTGGATTTTCCTTTCGCGATATCGCAAAAAGAAGTAGCAGGAGTGTAGCTTCTCTACATGACTGCTGACAACTGTGGCCACGAGAATGTACGGTTGCGTGAAGTCCGGGCTCAGGAAAGCCACGTGGCATCACCCGGGGGGACGAACTTCGTGTTCGGCGTATGGCTCTGGCCCATCGTACTGCATCTGCAGCAACAATACGAGAAGCAGTTGGTACCACAGTGACTCAACGAGGTGCTACAAATCGATTACTTCAAGGACACCTCCGAGCCAGACGCCCTGTAGCGTGCATTCCACTGAACCCATACCACCGCCATTTGCGACTTCAGTGGTCTCAAGCGAGAGGTCATTGGAGGGCAGGGTTGAGATCTGTTGTGTTTTCTAATGAAATCTGGTTATGTCTGGATGCCAGTGATGGCTGTGTGTTGGTGAGGAGGAGGCCAGTTGAAGACTTACAACCAACCTCTCTGCGTGCTACACACATTGGATCTACACCTGGAGCCGTGCGGGGTAGCCGTGCGGTCTAAAGCGCCTTGCCACAGTTCACACGACTCCACCATTCGGAGGTTCGAGTCCTCCCTCGTGCATGAGTGTGAGTGTTGTCCTTATCGTAAGTTTAACTTAGATTAAGTATGTAAGCCTAGGGACCGATGACCTCAGCAGTTTAGTCCCATAGGAAGCTATCACTACCTTCGCCTGGAGTTACAGTCTGGGATGCGATTTCGTATAACAGCAGGAGCACTCCATTCGTTATCCCATGCAACCTGGCTGCAAGTTTGTACGTCCATCTGGTGATTCGACTTGTCATGCTTCCAATCACGAACAGCATTCCAGGAGGTGTTTTCTAACAAGACATCTCTCGCCCACATACTGCTGTTGTAACTAAGTTACTCTACAGAGTGTTGTAATGTTACCTTGGCCTGCTTCATCACCAGATCTGTCTCCAATCGAGCACCATGTGTGACATGATCGGACGACCATAACCAGCATAACCCCTGTTGTGTACATAGTTCCGCGTAGTCAGCGCGTACACAACTTTCCCAATAGAGCGCGCCCCGCTAAGCACAACAGCGCAGGCGCAGCGCTCGTCCGTCTCCGCACTACGAGATGGCGCTGTCTTAGAGACGGACCAAATTCTGCTTCCGCCGATCCGCGTATTAATATGTAACGCAGCCAATGAGATTGCTGCTAATGTAGAACCTTTTCTCCTTGAGGATCACACTCGCGCAGTGATACCTGAACGCTCAAGGTATTATAACGAGTGTACAGACCTCCAATTCGTCAGTCTGCATGAGTCTGCATTAGTCTGCAGTCAAGTTTCAGTCTGCGCCTAATAAGAGTATCATATTCCTATACATACCCATGAAGATAAATGTATAGAGACTTTGTCAAGTATCAGAGATATGTGAGAATAAGATTAACGTACCAAGACCAAAGGAACTTCAGATTGTCAATTGTAAATAGCATCCAGAATCAAGTAAGGTCTATGCTTTTTATTATTTTAATAAATGTGTGTGAAAATTAATCAAGTTCTGTTTAAAGTTGGTCACCGTCAATCTGCTACTCTAAGCGTGCAAGTGTCATTTCTATCGTCTGACCTAACGGCAGAAGATAAACACGCCACGATAAGACCACGACACATATTGCTCACACTCGCCTACTTCGTTAGAGCGACAAGTCAAATAATCTGATGGTGTGTGTACCGAAGGTCTTACAGTACGCACACCACAACCCCCCTGTATTGACTGACCAAGTGCAATAGGCATGGAATGCCATCCCACAAACTGACATCCGGCATCAGAACAACACAATGCATACACATTTGCACGCTTCCATTCAGCGTTCCGGTGGTTACATCGGTTATTAATGTACCTGCGTTTTACATTGCAATGGCTTATCTCGCGCTTCGATCTTGCAGTGTCAATCACTTAAATATGTTACCTAAACAAATATATTTCAAAAATTTCTTTACTCTGAATTAATTATTTTTTGTTGTTGCAATTTTTTGCAGGCAGTGTCTATTCATTTTGCAAAGCCTTGTACATCCTCGTAACCCATATATTAACGTGTAGCACTAACCATTACGAAACCGCAGTCGAAGCCCCGAATCACATCACTTATCGTTGGTAAGAATTTATATCGATTTCTGTCTTTTAGAAAAATGGTGGACTGGTTTCCGATCTCCGCCTCAAAAAACGCGATACGCAAAAGGCTAAAAGACGATAACATGAACGACAGAGTTTACATGATTCACAATCTGTGGCGTCACCGCCAGACACCACACTTGCTAGGTGGTAGCCTTTAAATCGGCCGCGGTCCGTTAGTATACGTCGGACCCGCGTGTCGCCACTATCAGTGATTGCAGACCGAGCGCCGCCACACGGCATGTCTAGAGAGACTTCCTAGCACTCGCCCCAGTTGTACAACCAACTTTGCTAGCGATGGTTCACTGACAAAATACGCTCTCATTTGCCGAGACGATAGTTAGCATAGCCTTCAGCTACGTCGTTCGCTACGACCTAGCAAGGCGCCATTATCAGTTGCTATTGATATTGTAAAGAATGTACAGACAAGGGCTACGTTCAACATTAATGGATTAAAGTTAAGTATTCCACCATCTGCGTCCGTTTTTCTAAGTTCTAATTTCCTTGTCCTGTTCCAGACCTCACGCCAGCCTGCGCGAGCTTAAACGCGTGCCTTTCGGCTTCCTCTATTCCTACGGGTTGGCTCTCATGCCAATCCACAACACAATCAACTGCCGTTTACGACTTTCTTAGGTCAAATAAGGAATTTGACGGCAGAAAGAGCATTCGGCAACAAAGACTAAAGTAAACAAATTGATAAATCATGAAATACAAGCAAAACTTACGGCCACGAGAAAACGCTAAGAAACACAATAAGATCTTACATGTTAGGCCAGTGGTCGTCAAACTGCGACCCGCTGTTCTCAGCCAATTTTACGATAATATGCAATTAGCAAAGAACAGCCGAATCCAAAAAGCAACTGAAATTAGGAGTTTCTTAAGAGTTTAGTTTTCTTGCTCAGTAACAAAAGGAAAATACACAGACAGAAATATTCTAATACGTGCGTAATTTTAATTGATGTTGCTGAATCCGGTCGTGAGATAACTGCAGATGACTGCTTGTATCAGGAATAAATTATACTATTCCCAGACTCGTTTCCGCTTGTGATACAGAATGATCAAATTAATAGTAAGTCCCATACTTGCTTACACCATTAATATGCACCTGTCAAGTGACATGGACAGTACAAGACTCCGCACGACAGGTGAACTTTATTTTTACGGGAATAAGGTGGACTGGATTCGAAAAGACAATTGCACTTATACTTTCTTTCAATTTATGGAAAATTTATCAGCAGCCCTTTGTTATTTTCTAGACCTAAAAAGATGGTGACTCTCATTATGTGAAATTCTGTCTGTGGCGAATCCCGTGGTTGGCCCTTGCCACCACAACGATTATTCCACTCAGCGCCAACATTCGACTCAAATGGTTCAAATGGCTCTGAGCACTACGCGACTTAACTTCTGAGGTCATCAGTCGCCTAGAACTTAGAACTAAGTAAACCTAACTAACCTAAGGACATCACACACATCCATGCCCGAGGCAGGATTCGAACCTGCGACCGTAGCGGTCGCCCGGTTCCAGACTGTAGCGCCTAGAACCGCACGGCCACTCCGGCCGGCTCAACATTCGACTCCTATTGTCAAACTGGCACATGGTACCTTACTATTCCTATTCCCTATAGTGAAGGATTTTAATATCATGAACATGGCTGATCATTGTGAGCAACTGCACAATAATTTTATGCGACAAAGGAATCAGGTCCGTATAAGCAACGGCTGCGAATGTTAACTATTTAATCATAACCAGTTTCGAATATGCATTTCCATTTGTAACAGGTATTAACGTTTAACAACTCCTGAAGAAGGATAACTTATGTGTACCCGTAACTGGTGAATAATAATAGCTACCGTTTTGCAACTGTTGGCTGTACTTGACTCCTCCGTCGAATCAAAAATTGTACTGTAGCGAATTATAGCAGGCGTTCGTAAAATTGGCCAGTCACCTCAGGGGAGAATCTGGGTGCAAGGGCAGATAGGTCTGTTGTTGCAGAGTGAGGGGGCGTGGTAGGGGAGGCGTTTATCTGCTAATGCTAACAACTCACTGGCGCGTCTACCTCATACCGATCAGTTGCTGTGGTATAAATTTTTGGCAAGGAAGTAATATCAATTAGTAAATGCGCATTATAGAGACGGCCATCTTCAACTGAGCTACTTTTTTTTTTTTTAAAAAAAAAGAAGGAATGTGGAATTAAATTAAGGCTGTTGTGATACAGCGCAGTGAGTAGAAGAAAAATGACTGTCAAAACATTTAGTAACCATTCATGATCATGCCTCATATTGCATAAATATATGTACAATTATTGTTGTTAGTCAATTAATCGTTAATCATCTGCTCACACAGACAGAGAAGTTTGACGAGCACTGATTAGTCTGTCTTCTTCAAGTTCAACACTCCACCACCTTTTGGGACATCAGACTGTGTCTTCCTGACAAGGGAACCTCCCCATTGCACCCCCCTCAGATTTAGTTATAAGTTGGCACAGTGGATAGGCCTTGAAAAACCGAACACAGATCAATCGAGAAAACAGGAAGAAGTTGTGTCGAACTATAAAAAAATAAGCAAAATATACAAACTGAGTAGTCCACGCGAAGGTAGGCAACATCATGGACTCTCCGACAAAAGGAGCGCCGTGGTCCGGTGGTTAGCGTGCGCAGCTCCGGAACGAGAGGAACTTGGTTCAAGTCTCACCTCAAGCGAAAAATTTTTCTTTATTTTAGCAAAGTTATAATCTATCCATTCGTTCATTGACGTCTCTGTTCACTGTAATAAGTTTAGTGTCTGTTTTGCGGCCGCACCGCAAAACCGTGCGATTAGTAGACGAAAGGACGTGCCTCTCCAATGGGAACCGAAAACTTTTGATCGCAAGGTCATAGGTCAACCGATTCCTCCACAGGAAAACACGTCTGATATACTCTATACTACACTGGTGACGGCATGTGCGTCACATGACAGGAATATGTTGTCGACCCACCTAACTTGTACACTTGGCGAATGGGTAAAAAGATTCTTCTACGTTGCCCGATTTAGGTTTTCTTGTGGATGTGATAATTACTCCCAAAAAAGTGATGAAAACATTAGAGTTTGTCACATAAACTGCAACAAATGATTCCATAAGTCTCACACTCGCACACTTTTCCCTTTGATCTGTCAAAACATATGTTTTTTACGTTTTCAAATTTTTCCGTGTGTAGACTGTCAAATCCTGCATATGTCCAAGCAAATCTGAACATGTCCTGGAATTTTGGAGAGCGAAGTTGATTATGTGTTAGTGCCTGAACTTTGATAATTGACTGAAAATAAAAAATTAAACTTTTAGCTCGAAAGAAGACTTGAACCAACAACCTTTAGCTCCGCAGCTGCTCACGCTAACCACGGGACCACAGCGCTCCTGAGTTCTGTCGGTCCTTGATGTTGCCTATATTGCGCATGGACTACTCAGTTTGTATATTTTGTTTATTTTTTCATAGTTCCACACAACTTCTTCCTGTTTTCTCGATTGATCTGTGTTCAGTTTTTCAAGGTCTATCCACTGTGCCAACTTATAACTAAATGTGAGGGGGGTGCGATGGGGAGGTTCCCTTGTGAGAAGGAATACCGTAGAAACAATTTTGGAACGGAATTTTTCAACCGTTCTCACTACATATTTGAACAATTCATTTCAATATTTACTAATTTTGACTCTTACAGAACGTATGTCTCCTTCTATCCTGATCTCCTCGTTTCTTATGCAGTTTTCCTTTGAAGTGACCCTTAATTGCAATCCGG
Organism: Schistocerca nitens; assembly: GCF_023898315.1. Lineage (NCBI taxonomy): Eukaryota > Metazoa > Arthropoda > Insecta > Orthoptera > Acrididae > Schistocerca > Schistocerca nitens. The sequence continues at coordinate 783,042,029 of NC_064618.1, forward strand.
AATCTCATTTCAGCTGCATTATACTGAACTCATCTCTGAGTTTAAGTTCCCGTGTCTAGCAGCGGCACGAGGGTACTAGAGCAACCATCGTTTTGCAGAGCTTTGTTTCGAAAGTCAACTGTCTGTGTGTTTTCCTATTGTGAGTGACTGTCTATGTGGTGTAAGTTCAAGTCCTTACGTAGTTGTACACTAATCAGTCAGGACATTATGACCCCTACCCAACAGCCAGCACAGATGACTATGGGGACGCGTCGTGAAATGGGAGCAGTGAGGCCTTGCCAGATCACTGGAGGGAGTTAGCATTTCATCTGCACACAAGTCACCTAATCACCTAATTCCCGTAAATTCTGGGAAGGGAGACGATGAATTCTGACGCCGTGTGCAATCTCATCCCAGATGTGCTCGATCGGGTTTATATCCGGTGAGAGGCCAGCACATCAATTGGAACTCGCCACTGTGTTCTGCGAACCACTCCATCACACTCCTGGCCTTGCGACATTGCGCATTAGCTTGCTGAAAAATACCACTGCCGTTGGGAAACATGATCGTCATGAACGGGGGTACATGGTCTGCAACCGGTGTACGATACTACGTGGGCGTCAAGGTGCCTTGCACTGGAGGGAGTTAGCATTTCATCTGCACACAAGTCACCTAATCACCTAATTCCCGTAAATTCTGGGAAGGGAGACGATGAATTCTGACGCCGTGTGCAATCTCATCCCAGATGTGCTCGATCGGGTTTATATCCGGTGAGAGGCCAGCACATCAATTGGAACTCGCCACTGTGTTCTGCGAACCACTCCATCACACTCCTGGCCTTGCGACATTGCGCATTAGCTTGCTGAAAAATACCACTGCCGTTGGGAAACATGATCGTCATGAACGGGGGTACATGGTCTGCAACCGGTGTACGATACTACGTGGGCGTCAAGGTGCCTTGCACTGGAGGGAGTTAGCATTTCATCTGCACACAAGTCACCTAATCACCTAATTCCCGTAAATTCTGGGAAGGGAGACGATGAATTCTGACGCCGTGTGCAATCTCATCCCAGATGTGCTCGATCGGGTTTATATCCGGTCATAGGCCAGCACATCAATTGGAACTCGCCACTGTGTTCTGCGAACCACTCCATCACACTCCTGGCCTTGCGACATTGCGCATTAGCTTGCTGAAAAATACCACTGCCGTTGGGAAACATGATCGTCATGAACGGGGGTACATGGTCTGCAACCGGTGTACGATACTACGTGGGCGTCAAGGTGCCTTGCACTGGAGGGAGTTAGCATTTCATCTGCACACAAGTCACCTAATCACCTAATTCCCGTAAATTCTGGGAAGGGAGACGATGAATTCTGACGCCGTGTGCAATCTCATCCCAGATGTGCTCGATCGGGTTTATATCCGGTGAGAGGCCAGCACATCAATTGGAACTCGCCACTGTGTTCTGCGAACCACTCCATCACACTCCTGGCCTTGCGACATTGCGCATTAGCTTGCTGAAAAATACCACTGCCGTTGGGAAACATGATCGTCATGAACGGGGGTACATGGTCTGCAACCGGTGTACGATACTACGTGGGCGTCAAGGTGCCTTGCACGAGCTCCACTGGACCCATGGATGGCCACGTGAATGTGCCCAGAGGAAATGGAGCCACTGCCAGCTTGTCTCTGTCTCGCAGTAAAGGTGTCAAGGAGCTGTTCCCATGGAAGACGACGCGGGATTCATCAGACCGTGCAACGCTCTGCCTCTGTGCCAACGTCCAGTGCCGATAGTCACGTGCCCATTTCGATCGTAGTTGCCGATGTCGTGCTGTTAAAATTGGTACCGCATAGATCGTCTGCTGCGGGGGCCCATCTTTATGAGTGTTCGGTGCACTGTGTGTTCAGACACACTTGTATTCTGCCCAGCATTAAAGTTTTAAGTTAGTTCCTTCACAGTTCGCCGCCTGCCCTATTTTTACCATCCTGCCCATCCTACGACATACGACATCTGTAATGAGGAGTGGCTGCCAAACCCCACTACATCTGGACGTGGTTTCACCTTCGTTTCTCCACGTGTTGAAGACACTCGCTATAGCACTCCTCGAACACCCGACAAGTCGTGCAGTTTCAGAAATGCTCGTACCGAGTCTCCGGGCCATCACAACCTGCACTCGCTCAAACTCAGATAGGTTGTGCGCCTTCCCTATTCCATACACGAACAGCACACTCACTGATACTGCAAGCACCGTACATGTGTCTCACTACCAGTCATTACTCGCCTGATGACGTCGCTCTTGCCTGGACGGATTTACATCGATAGCAGGTCGGTAGTCATAATGTTCTGCCTGGTCAATGTATGTAAGCATTAGTAACAGTGGCGAGAAAATACCGTAATCCATACTATTTCTGAATGTAAACATTAACTACGTAAATTGCCTCAAATTTGTGAAATATAGTTACTCTAAACTGAAATTAATAAACTGTGCATGATTAATAATTAAATACAAAGAGTAGGTATCTGGGATATACCGAATAACTGCATCAGCAGTCAAAAAATTGAAATGGCTAACTGTTGTGTATTAAATATGTATGCTGTTAGAAAATGCAACTTCTGGGTTACATGAAAAATATACAAATGATCACTGTTCCCTAATTCTTTCTCACAAAGCTCGTCTTGGCCCTACAGTTGATTCTTACCTGCGTAACAGAAAATGCTGCTCTGCTTTGCTTTAACACTTGAAATAAAACGCTGAGCTCAAAGTTCCTGAAGGCTGAAAACCTTCGAGGCTGATAGCCTCAACATTTACTTTAGCTGCTTGTCAATAAGGATAGATACGATACCAAGAATGCAGCTAGCTGAACACACGATAGTGCAAGGTGTACTAGGAAAGTTATATTCAGTTTTACTTTCAAACACAGGGAGGAAAGCAACGAACTGATGGCATTTAAATCAAAATGTTACTTCAACTTGACATTATATTTTAACTTTTAAACACACGGAATATGAGTCGCATTACCATGAGGACTATAATCTTCAAGCATTGTCACAAAAAGATCAGTTGATATTTATACCTTTGCATGACACATCGGCCGAAATGAACCATAGTATTACAAGGAAATCAAACTTTAACCTTATCCTGGAATATCTGAGACCTCAACCACTAAACCATCCACTCAACAACTAACTGATAGGTACACTATGTGATCAAAAATATCCGAACGCCCCCAAAAACATTCGTTTTTCATATTAGGTGCATTGTGCTGCCACATACTCCTTATCAGCGACCTCAGTAGTCATTAGACATTGTGAGAGTGCTACGCGGAACTCACGGACTTTGACGTCGTCAAGTGATTGTGTCATACGTCTGTACGCGAGATCTCCACACTCCTAAACATCTCTAGATCCATTGTTTCCGATATGATAATAAATTGGAAACGTGAAGGGACACGTACGGCACAAAAGCTTACAGGCTGACCTCGTCTGTTGACTGACAGACACCGCCGACAGTTGAAGAGGGTCGTAATTTGTAACAGACAGAAATCTATCCAGACCATCATACAGGAATTCCAAACTGCATCAGGATCCACTGCAAGTACTATGATAGGCTGGAGGTGAGAAAACTTGGATTTCATGGTCGAGCGGCTGCTCATAAGCCATGCATCACGCTGGTAAATGCCAAACGACTCTTCGCTTGGTGTAAGGAGCCTAAACATTGGACTACTGAACAGTGGAAAAACGTTGTGTGGAGTGACGAATCACGGTACACAATGTGGCGATCCGATGCCCAGTGAACGTCATCTGCCAGCGTGTGGAGTGCCAACAGTAAAATTCGGAGGCGGTGGTGTTATGGTGTGGTCGTGTTTTTATGGAGGGGTCTTGCACACCTTGTTGTTTCGCATGGTACTATCACAGCACAGGCCTACATTGATGTTTTAAGCACTTTCTTGCTTCCCACTGTTGAAGACCAATTCGCGGATGGCGATTGCCTCTTTCAACACGATCGAGTAGCTGTTCATAAAGCACGGCATGTGGCTGAGTGGTTACACGACAATAACATCCCTGTGGCGGACTGGCCTGCACAGAGTCCTGACCTGAATCCTACAGAACACTTTTGGGATGTTTTGGAACGCCGACTTCACGCCAAGCCTCACCGACCGACATCGATACCTCTCCTCAGTGCAGCACTCCGTGAAGAAAGGGCTGCCATTCCCCAAGAAACGTTCTAGCACCTGATTGGACGTATGCCTGCGAGAGTGGAAGATGTCATCAAGGCTAAGGCTGGGCCAACACCATTTTGAATTACAGCATTAACGATGGAGGACTCCACGAACTTGTAAGTCATTTTCAGCTAGGTGTCCGGATGCTTTTGATCACATAGTGTATTTACATTGCCGCTCCGAGCCCTCATGATCTCCAGTGTTGCCACCAAAACCCCTTCCACTTCCCGCATTGGCCACATAGGTCAACGTGTCATGCAAACGGTTAAGTTACATGAAATTTTGACTCTTTTACTTTTCTTTAGAAAAACGTTTAACCAAAATGGAAGGGTAAAAAACAGTTATCAGAACAATGAACACATGATTGATAATTTTTGAAATGGATAACCAAATACGCATTTTTGTTCGGAATTTCGTCTTTACATTATGATAACAGTTTGCAGAATGAATATCGATACATAAGCAGCTGGCGCGGGTGTCCCAGCAAACAAAAAACTTTAAGCAAATGACCTAATTCCAAAAGAACAGTCACACGAAGAAGAATATCGACAGTCATGTTATGACCACCATGCCCACCATTCACACAGCTTTCTCTACACTCAGTAATCGCCAACCCCGACTCCAACTAGCGACAGGGCGACAGTGACGTCATCTGATCTTAATACAACCTTTAGTAACCAGAGAGTTGCATATAACCCATGTGCTCAGCTACCTAAAGACGCTTTCTGTGGCAAACGTAACAAATAAAATAGCCACTTCTTATCATAAGGCGGCCGGTGTGGCCGTGCAGTTCTAGGCGCTACAGTCTGGAGCCGAGCGACCGCTACGGTCGCAGGTTCGAATCCTGCCTCGGGCATGGATGTGTGTGATGTCCTTAGGTTAGTTAGGTTTAATTAGTTCTAAGTTCTAGGCGACTGATGACCTCAGAAGTTAAGTCGCATAGTGCTCAGAGGCATTTGAGCCATTTCTTATCATAAAGAAAGGCCACAGCTTGACATCTGCAGTGCCTTCCCAGTGTTCTACATATTGTGCCTGATTGCTCAATGTCAGTACTGCAGCTGGCTTTTGGAATCTGATCGTGATAGAGAGGTCCATCCATGAAGTATGGCTGTAGTTACCAAGATATGCAACCTTGCACAATGACTGTATATTCTCTTGTATGTTTCGATAGTTGTTAATGGAAATATGCAGCGGTAAGAGCAGCCACATACTCAGGAGCTGTTTCTGACGCAGTGAATATTATCTGTCCTATTTTACGTTATACAACACGTATCAAGAAGGTTACCACTTTCAGAGGAGGTCTCGTCAAGGCAGTGCAAGTATGAAACCAGTAGTGGGAAAAACACTTCTTTCTAGAGTCAATGACGGGGCTGTTAGATACTTCATAAACACTGTCACACGTAGTGAATACACAGCGAAGACAAAGTCGTTGGGCCGGTCTCTAAACGTCGCAATTAACGCAACGTGTGAATCACACCTGCGTCTTAGCTCCTGGCTCAGTACCACAGCACCCCACCCCCCGCCAAACTATGTATGCTGTTATCCTTGGAGAATGTGAAACATCTGCCAGGCAACGAGAGGACTCTGACCTACAATGACCTACAATAACTACAAGGTGGGGGGTACAGAGAAGCTGCAACGAAGTTTTCAGTGGGTTCATCGAATAACTCAAGGTAAGCGACTGGAAACAAGCGCAGGTGACGCCTGTATATAAGAAGGGTAGAAGGACGACGAATCCTCAAAATTACAGACCAATATCCTTAACATCGGTTTGTTGCAGGATTCTAGAACATATTCTCAGTTCGAATATAATGAATTTCCTTGAGACAGAGAAGTTGCTGTCCATGCATCAGCTCGGCTTTAGAAAGCATTGCTCCTGCGAAACGCAACTCGCCCTTTTTTCACATGATATCTTACGAACCATGGATGAAGGGTATCAGACCGATGCCATATTCCTTGACTTCCGGAGAGCGTTTGACTCGGTGTCACACTGCACATTCCTAACTAAGGTACGAGCATATGGGATTGGTTCCCAAATATGTGAGTGGCTCGAAGACTTCTTAAGTAATAGAACCCAGTACGTTGTCCTCGATGGTGAGTGGTCATCGGAGGTGAGGGTATCATCTGGAGTGCCCCAGGCAGGTGTGTTAGGTCCGCTGTTGTTTTCTATCTACATAAATGATCTTTTGGATAGGGTGGATAGCAATGTGCGGTTGTTTGCTGATGATTCTGTGGTGTACGGGAAGGTGTCGTCGCTTAGTGACTGTAGGGGGATACAAGATGACTTGGACAGGATTTGTGATTGGTGTAAAGAATGGCAGCTAACTCTAAATAAAGATAAATGTAAATTAATGCAGATGAATAGGAAAAGAATCCTGTAATGTTTGAATACTCCATTAGTAGTGTAGCGCTTGGCACAGTCACATCGATTAAATATTTGGGCGTAACACTGCAGAGCGATATGAAGTGGGACAAGCATGTTATGGCAGTTGTGGGGAAGGCGGATAGTCGTCTTCGGCTCATTGGTAGAATTTTGGGATGACCGCTTGTAAAACACTAATACGACCTATTCTTGAGTACTGCTCGACCGGTTGGGATCCCTGTCAGGTCGGATTGAGGGAGGACATAGAAGCAATTCAGAGGCGGGCTGCTAGATTTGTTACTGGTAGGTATCATCACGCGAGTGTTACGGAAATGCTTCAGGAACTCGGGTGGGAGTCTCTAGAGGAAAAGAGGCGTTCTTTTCGTGAATCGCTGCTGAGGAAATTTAGAGAACCAGCATTTGAGGCTGACTGCCGTACAATTTTACTGCCGCCAACTTACATTTCGCGGAAAGACCACAAAGATAAGATAAGAGAGATTAGGGCTCGTACAGAGGCATATAGGCAGTCATTTTTCCCTCGTACTGTTTGGGAGTGGAACAAGGAGAGAAGATGCTAGTTGTGGTACGAGATACCCTCCACCACGCACCGTATGGTGGATTGTGGAGTATGTATGTAGATGTAGATGTAGATGTAGATGTAATTCGAGAAGAGTAAAAAGAATATACGGAAATATATCAAAGCTTTACTAGATGAAATAAACGAAGACTTTAATGGAAAGAAAACTAAGAAATTGTATAGCAAAATTAGATTGTTCGAAGATCGACCAAGGCAAAATGAAAGTCAAGAGTGGAAGAATGGTGACTAACAAGAGAAACCTAAAAGATATTTTTTTTAAATAAACAAAATGGAAAAAGATAAAGTAATTCTCTTGATTTTCACAATACCGGAGTTGCTGACCATGTTTATCTCCTGCCAGACTTGCAAAACTCATAAAATACGTAAAATTGCTACATAATTTCAAAAGTTATGGAAAATGCGAGGGTTGGAACTTAAATAGTGGCAACTATTTAATCACAACCGATTCAAAAGAGTTACATGTTTGCACTTGTTATCCTTCAAAGTAGTCACCAGCGCAGTGTAGAACCAGTTGCCAGCTATGTGGAAGGCATAGTACACCGTTAGCAGAGCCTGTTCTGTTGGTGGTGCGAATGGAGCGGTCTGCTGTCTGTCGAATCTCTGGAACAGTTCTGAAGCGAATGCCACGAAGTGGTTCCTTCATGAAACTTCCTGGCAGATTAAAACTGTGTGGCGGACCGAGACCCGAACTCGGGACCTTTGCCTTTCGCGGGCTAGTGCTTCTTTCAGGAGTGCTAGTTCTGCAAGGTTCGCAGGAGAGCCTCTGTAAAGTTTGGAAGGTAGGAGACGAGTTACTGGCAGAAGTAAAGCTATGAGGACGAGGCGTGGGTCATGCTTGGGTAACTCAGATGGTTAGAGCACCTGCCCGCGAAAGGCAAAGGTCCCGAGTTCGAGTCTCGGTGCGGCACACAGTTTTAATCTGCCACGAAGTTTCATATCAGGGCACACTCCTCTGCAGAGTGAAAATCTCATTCTGGTTCCTTCAACTTCGGAATCAAATCAGAGTCACAGTGACTTAAGTCCGGTGAGTATGGTGGATGGTACAGTACTTCCCAGTCCCATCGACCGAACAGAGCAGTCACGTCTTGGGCTGTATGTGCCCGCACATTGTTGTGCAAAATGATGGATGGGTTGCGCAGAAAGTGTCGCCGCTTCATTCGCAAAGCTGGACGCAGGTGATGCTACAAAACCGAATAGTAATACTGTGCATTGACGGTCTGCCGTGGAGGAACGTATTGCGTTAGGATAACACCATCACAGTCGTACCCGAGAATCACCGTAACTTTATACCGCTCCATTCGCACCATCAACAGAACAGGCTCTGCTAACGGTATACTACGCCTTCCACATCGCTGGCAACGGGTTCGACACAACGCTGGTGACTACTTTGAATGACAGTAACAGGTTCAAACATGTAAGTCCTTTGTATCCGTTGTAAATAAATAGTTGCCACTATTTAAGTTCCAAGCCTCGTGTGTAAGCAAAACTGTTAAAAAAAGAGGGGGATAGCTTACTTGCATCTAAAATCGACAGGCTAGTATTCACGACTCCCACGAAATAGAAATGGGCAATGAAATGGAACACGGCTCTAGTCTGACCCATCCCTAAAAAGCAGGACACGACGGTGTGTAACAACAGAGGTGTAGATCTATTACACATGTGGCATAAAGTCTTCTTTCATGCTTATTACTGCGTATAAATTCCTTCGCAACAAATAGAAGAGGAGTGCATCAAACGGGATTTCGGTTAAAACAATTCACTTTGTCCTCAGACTCCTCCGTGAAAAAATTCAACGAATGTAACCTTGAAATACATCACCTTTTTGTTGACTTTCAGCAGGCACATTGTACATATTGTACACTGTCGGGGGAAAAAAGTCGCAACACCAAGAAGGAGCTGTGCGACATAAATGAAACTTGTAGGCGTGTTTCTATATCTGAAAAATGATATCTATTCAAATTTCGCATAAGCCGCATAAGAGAGGCGGTATTAGCGCCACTATGAGGCTGCAAATCACGGTTGCTTTAAATACACGTTGTGACGGTCGTGAGCGTTAGTTACATTTCAGATTGGACGTAGTGAGTTGACGTCAGTCAAGAATGCCTGTAAGGCGACAAAGACGCCATTGTCAGCAACTCACTGAGTTTGAACGAGGTCTTGTAATAGGGCTACGAGAAGGTGGATGACCCTTCTACGATACTGCAGTAAGACTTGGCATTAGTGTAGCCCCTCCACATGACTGCTGGCAGCTGTGTTCACGAGAATGTAAGGTCGCAGGAAGACCGGACTCCGTACAGTCACGTGGCATTGCCCGGATGGAGGACCATCGTGTTCAGCGTATGGCTCTGGCGCATCGTACTGCATCTAGCAGCAGTTGGCATCACAGTGACGCAACTGACTGTTACATATCGCTTACTTCAAGGACAGCTCCGAGCCAGACGCTATCGTACGCAAAACTAGCGCTCCTAACGACCACCATCACTGCTACTATTACTACCGTCACCACTGCTACTATTACCGGTAAGATGACGGCGACGACTACCGCTGCTGCTACTACTGCTAATAATGATAATAATGAAGACACTCACTTTTTATTTACGGACGTACTGGTAGACTGGGCGTTTGAACGTTATTACTTGTAAAACAAGGTAACTCGATTATCTTTCAATGTTTGTTTATGCTGCGAAAAAATAGTCTCCACTTCTACACGCAACTGCGAGCGACCGAAGAACGCACCATTCGTTTCTATAAATAATTCAATTCTTTTATATTGCCGGCTCGCGCATGCCCGCCTAGACGCGGGAGATTGCTGCGTTGCCAGTTGCAAACGACGCACGCGCCAAGAGAAGCAGCGCCATGGTATAGTTTAGTCCGCCAACTTACGTTTACGGGGGAGCGCGCAGTTTATGAAGTAAAGCCACCGTGGCCGCGTTAACCCTTTCGCTGCTACAGAGACGTGCTCCCCGCATTTCGCGCTGTGCGCGATTTTGTCATCACTGCACTGACACATGGTGTTCCCACAGGTTTGACACACTTATCTTTCGATCTCACAAAAAATATTTGGCTCAAAAATTTGATTTTTACACATCTTCTTGACTGATACCTCCCCCCCATAAATGACTTAATTTTGTTTCGATGTTCAACGCAGTTATTGTGCAGCATTAAATGTAGTAAACCATTGCACGAAATTTTTAAGAGTTTGCAGAGGTAAAAATCCATAGCGTATACTTTCTGTATGGTCGATTTTAGTTGCCACAATGATGTGAAAGAAGTATGGACAAAATACCTAAATTTTATATAAAATTTACTGTATAACAATGTCTCATTTAATTTAAGTACCAGATAGGTGTATGTAATATTGGGAAATATTCCATCTTTAGCGACTGTAATAAAACTTTCACTTAGCAGCCAAACATCTGAATCATTACGCTAACGAAGCTCGTCGTTCAACAGAATTCCTGGAGGACTGTTACGCAAAATACCGACAAACACTGTTGGTATGACTATGAATTATTCACGTTTCGTCGAAGTACAATAGGAAATAAACAATTAACACTGTTCTTTATTGCGAAAAAGCGGTTCGTGAGAGTGATACAAACACCTTTCCTTCCTATTGGATGAATTAGGAGGCTTATTGCTTGTTTGGTTTAATTAATAATAGAATATGAAGCAACTGGTATAAAGAATGCTTTTTCCAAACTTTCTATAAACGAAAGTCTGCTATCAAGACATTGCTTTTGTTCAGTTACTTTATTTATGACTGAACGTTTCTAAAACTGAAGACACTCGTCCGTGCTGTGCATTGCAGTCGAGCTCTGGCAACGTCGTTCTCTGTTCGTTGGCTGACTGTGTTTTGTGACGTCTGATGCGCAGAACGAACGTAAACTCGGCCGCCGTCGTAAATGACGCGCACTATAATAACGAATCCGCACCATCTACAGGGAAATGCCGATGGTTATTGGCGAATTGAATATACCGCCTAATTTCAAATGGTTCAAATGGCTCTGAGCGCTATGGTACTTAACATCTAAGGTCATCAGTCCCCTAGACTTAGAAATACTTAAACCTAACTAACCTATGGACATCACACACATCCATGCCTGAGGCAGGATTTGAACCTGCGACCGTAGCAGTCGTGCAGTTCCGGACTGAAGCGCCTAAAACCGCTCGTCCACAGCGGCCGGCGCCTAATTTAAAGAAGAGCAGTTTATCACAGGGTGAAAATCTTGTTTCCAGTTGTGTTATAACATTATCCAATACCTCGAAGTACGCCTGTATGCATTTTGACATCAATGACATGCCAATGTATTCATCCATCATTTCAGCTCTATTCATGGAAGCTTCAGGCTGCGAATTAGTCGAGCTTCTCACGGAATTTAAAGTCGACTAATTTATCTTCATTTCTTAGGTTTTCCGGGTGAACTATGAATTCTCAGACAACATTGTTGCAAAACTGTGAATCATCGTTGCTTTTCTGAAGAATGTTCAAAAGCGGTTCAGTCTTTAAAAAAATGCTTTGAAAAACAGAGAGAAGAAGAACAGTGTCAAAATCTTGGAGGCTTTTTTTGAAACGACAGGCTTCTTGTGTAGTTGTTGCACTGGAGTCTGGAGTGTCAATATTGTTTCATTTAAAACCACAATTAACTACAGAGGGTTTTAGAGAACGGCAGACATTATTCTGGCGTTACTGTTCCTTCTCGTTCCAGTATTGGAAGCAATGCGTGTACCAACAATACCGTCTATAACTGCCAGCAATACTGTCTGTAATAGCGGTGCGTTTTGAAAACGGGTGAAAGAAAGAAGCAATACCCTGAAGCATGAAGAAAGAAATACTGGTTTTATACAAGAACAGCCGCTGCAAAATAAAATTTAAATGATGTGCAAAACAATTCATGGCCCTTAACTTGCAGGCCATTTAATTCTCCTGACAGAACAGAAACATCATCATAGGTTTGGATCGACAGTTTGTTCTTCATGTCATTATTCTCAAACACGTCACTCAGCACAGTGAATAAAGTAGCAGCAGTTCTAGCTTGGCTAGCATAATGAAAACCAAGAGTTGTCCAAAACATCTGTTGCTTCGTTCACAATGCAGGCATAAAATGAGGTTCTATCCAAGCTTGAATATTTATATTCACAAATAGACTTATTTGTACATCCCTTCCACTGTACATCAAAGTCTTCATTTCTGTTTAGCAGAAGTTTAAAAATAGTTCTGAAATTTCTGGGTTTCACGGCATCTTCTGTCTCATCGTGACCTCTGAAAGCTAGCTCCCACTTACAGAAAAGTCTTGTAACCTCAATTAGAATTTTCATGATCTGTTTATTAGCTTTCACTTCATTGTTGTGTCCGATTTTCATTAGTTTGATATGCTCATGAAGCAGCTCTGAAATACTAAACACTTCCAGAATGAGATTTTCACTCTGCAGCAGAGTGTGCGCTGATATGAAACTTCCTGGTAGATTAAAACTGTGAGCCCGACCGAGACTCGAACTCGGGATCTTTACCTTTCGCGGGCAAGTGCTCTACCATCTGAGCTACCGAAGCACGATTCACGCCCGGTCCTCACAGCTTCGCTTCTGCCAGTATCTCGTCTCCTACCTTCCAAACTTTAAAGAAGCTCTCCTGCGAAATTTGCAGAACTAGCACTCCTGAAAGAAAGGATACTGCGGAGACATGGCTTAGCCACAGTCTGGGGGATGTTTCCAGAATGAGATTTTCACTCTGCAGTGGAGTGTGTGCTGATATGAAACTTCCTGGCAGATTAAAACTGTGTGGCCGACCAAGACTCGAACTCGGAACCTTTGCCTTTTGCGGGCAAGTGCTCTACCATCTGAGCTACCGAAGCACGACTCACGCCCAGTCCTCACAGCTTCACTTCATATCAGCGCACACTCCGCTGCAGAGTGAAAATCTCATTCTGGAAACATCCCCCAGGCTGTGGCTAAGCCATGTCTCCGCAGTATCCTTTCTTTCAGGAGTGCTAGTTCTGTAAGTTTCGCAGGAGAGCTTCTGTAAAGTTTGGAAGGTAGGAGACGAGATACTGGCAGAAGTGAAGCTGTGAGGACCGGGCGTGAGTCGTGCTTCGGTAGCTCAGATGGTAGAGCACTTGCCCGCGAAAGGCAAAGGTCCCGAGTTCGAGTCTCGGTCGGGCACACAGTTTTAATCTGCCAGGAAGTTTCGTTACTAAACACTTGTTTGAATAGTTCCTTAACTGAAACAAAACTACGCAGATTATCTTTCGAAGAAGCGTGTCTTGCTAAATCTCTGAACAGAGTCTTCAAATCATCAAAACCCTCAGTGGACCTGAGAATTTTCTTGTGTTTAGGAGCACACTTGGCCAGCAGAATAATTTCTTTTGTAGGACTTTGACATAACCTTTTGTGCTGCTCATACCAAGAAGTTTTGCAAGTGATTTGAACTTATCATTCTGAAGAAAGTGTAACGCCAGTGTTGGACGACCTTTCTTCCAAATTTCGCGTCTTTCAGTTTCATATCTCCTTGAAAACGAAAGTTCCTGCAATAAAGTAATGATGCCCTCAATCAAAAGAATTATATCACTGCAAGTACAAGGCTGCACTTGATTTCACAGGCTGGAATGGCCGAGCGGTTCTAGGCGCTACAGTCTGGAACCGCGCGACCGCTATGGTTGCAGGTTCGAATCTTGCCTCGGGCATGGATGTGTGTGATGTCCTTAGGTTAGTTTAAGTAGTTCTCAGTTCTAGGGGACTGATGACCACAGCAGTTAAGTCCCATAGTGCTCAGAGCCATTTGAACCATTTTTGATTTCACAGGGGTCAAGTAACGTAAGGGAAATCTTCCACGGCAGCTGGCCTCCAGTATCACGGAGGCGTACGGCTTGGCTAAGGCTGCCTGTACTCCCTCTCCCGTTTCCAGCAGTGGTGTAACGGTTACGATGGCAACTGAGCGTTTTTAGAGGTGGTCTGTATTGTGTCTGGCTTCCTCGCCACATGCTTCGTGCAAACCATGACAAAGCGCCTGAGACCACACAGCTACCCCGCGCGGCAGTCAGAGTTTCCATATAGTCATCGCGTGATTTTTGAGAGCACCACCAGTGAAGTGTTTTTGTTGTATGTTACGAAAATAGAACAACAGAATTTAGACCAACGTTTTGTCATCAAGTTTTGTGTTAAACTTGCTGAATCTGGGAGTATATAACCTTTCAAAAGTTGAAACAAGCCTGTGGGGAACATTCCTTATCAAAGGCACAAATTTTCGCTGGCACAAATCATTTTTAGAAGGCAGAGAAAACGTTAAAAATGAATCTCGCTCAGAGAGCCCTTCAACTTCAAAAACTGACGAAAACGTCGAACATGTAGGTGCTCTTGTAATCAGTCATCCAGCACAAACTGTCAACCAAGATTTTACAAAGATGTCCTTGGCTCAGGAGTGGGGTGAATCGAGTGAAACTAGACATTACAGACAAGTGAATGCTGCATTATGACAATGTCCCATGTCACACAGCAAGTTCCATCACGGAATTTTTGGTCTCAAAATGCATTCCAGTTGTTCCACAGCCTCCTTGTTCAGCTGATCTGAGCCCTTGTGACTTTCTTCTTTTCCTAATTTTGAAAAATATCTTAAAAATTCGAAAGAATGTGACTGACATGTTAAAGGCACTATCATTTGAAACCTTTCACTTTGCTACCAAGACTGGGAAAACCGCTGTCAGTTTATAGCTGTCAAAGCGAACTCCTTTGAAAGGGATAGTATTATTCTTTGAAAAAAATAAAATAAAATAAAATAAAATAAAATAAAAATAAAAACTTTGGTAGATAAAAATCAGTCTCATTATTTTTCTCATATACCTCATATTCTTTTTTAATTAAGAGAAAAATTGCCTGTAGGTGTTCTCGCTTCGGAGCACAGACCTCTAATGATCCCATGATCCCTATTGGATGAGAGCAAAATGGGTGTGCTGTGGCGGGGGAGGGCGGGGGGGGGGGGGGTGTTCGAGGGAACTTGATTCCAATTGATCGGCCTCCCCCTCTCTTCCTCTCCCCTCCTTGGAGCAGGGGGAGCTTGACAGCTGTCGCCAGTGACATTAAACATTACATTCACTATTGCGTCAGCTACAATGTGACACGCTGACCGCTGCTGACTCAGTGTTCCTGGCCAGAACCTGCAGTGACCCGCTACAAAAGCTGACTAAGGGGTACAAGAACAATCACGTTGTCAGTCCACTTGTTGATCAAGTTATCCTGAATAAGAAAATTGAAAAATTAAAAAGGCACCAGATCCAAATGGCATTTTAATAAGATATTAAAGTATTTATGGACAGCCTTTACTCCTGTTTTTAGCAGACTTTTCAAGTACCTTGACTAAGGGAAATTTCCAACCATATGGAAATCTGAATAGCGATATCATGGCTGACATACTCTGATGAGCGAAAAAATGATGACCACAGCCCATCACAAGACTGATGCCTCCTCATGTCATTGTAGTTATGTGACGTGTTAAGAAAATATATAAGCAGACCAGAGGTGATTGGAGAATCTTCCTAGTGACAATATGGGCCACAAATGGGGAAATCAACTGACACAAGTGACTTTCACAAAGGGTGGACTGTTATAGTCCATCACCTGGAAAAAAGCCTTTTGGAAATGACGAAAATAGTTGTCTTTGTACTGTTCCTGTGAGAATCTATGGAAAGTAACTGAAGGGCAGTGAAACCAAGATTAGGGGACAAAGTGTTGGGTGTCCATAACTATCACCGAATATGGAGGTCGGAGGCTTGTCCACTCTGCAAAGCAGGACAGAGTACAATGCTGACAGGAAAAAGTACAGAGTGTGGAATACATAAGTGGCCCAAATGATTGGATATGATTGGAAGTGAATGTATGCATATAACCATGTCCTGTAACACACAAACCATATGTATGCTCGTCACATGATCAACACCAGTTCATAGCATAGTGTGGACTATGTCAGTGTGAATAGAGCAGTGGAAATGGGACAATGGTAATTACAGTGGAGCAGCCGGTGTTCTCTGTGGAAAATTACATGATAACATAGAAGTCAAAATGGTGTGGTCAGTTGTTTGCTGAGAGATTTCATGGTGTTAAAGTGCCAAAGTGCGAACAAAGTGCCATGCAACAATTAGGCTGAACAGAGTGTCTGACAGGATCTGTTTGGAACAAGTCAAGAAACATCCCATAACGTTTCTGCACACCAAAAAATGTGGCTGCAGTTCACCAGAAAATGCTTCAGAGTCCTCCTAGATCAACCTGATGCCTGTCACAAGAGACCAGCATATCATGTCAATCATGTGCATCCCTACTTAGTGTCTGTTGTTCATGCATCAAAACCAGCAGATGCTGTCTCCGGTTTTGTGAGTGGCTTTTCATCAAGATAACAATGAATGGCTTTGATATGGGACTGTTCTTTATATCAGATGAAGTCTTGGTTTCACCTGAGTGGTTATGTCAACTCACAGAAACACAGGTTTTGGGCAGCGGAAAATCTGCATACCTTTCACAAAACATCACTGCACAATCAGAAGGTTGGGGTTTGGTGTGCAGTGTCTGTACGCCACCTTATTGGTCCCATTTTCTTTCATCAGATGCTGACTTTGGTGCATTCCATTGCCAATATTTTGAAACAATTTGTGGCAGTAGGAGGAAAAGAGGAGGAAAAGACCTACAGCTACTTCCAACAGGATGGAACTATGACCCATACAGCCAGCCAGAACTTGGAGCACGTTTATGCAATCTTCATGCCTGACAGAGTTCTTAGCAGAGGTCAGACTGGTCATGACGCTAGCTGGCCACCCAGGTCACCTGATCTGTCAGTGTGTGATTATTTTGTGTGGAGAGCCCTCAAGTGCATGGTGTATTGCAACAGCCCCCAAAGTCTTCAAGAACATTTTAGAAGAGATTGCAGCAATTCCAGTGGTCCAGCTTTGATCTGTCTTCAGCAAGTGCCAAGAGATGAATGGTGGTCACTTTCAACATATGTAATACGTTAGTACTGTATTTCCTTTCCTCTGCTATGTTTCTTTGTACCCTGGAACAATGTTCTACAGGCTAACTTTATTTCTACTTCCTATATTTTGGAGCACACCGTTCAGTGCACATTGTTTAACATGGAGCTCTGAGCCAGGTGGCCCCCACATGTTCCCATGTTGAGCCAATGACATAGTCAGTTACGACTGCAATGGACACAGGGCCGTTGAGACTGGACCATGGAGCAGTGGAAATATACAGGGCTATTACAAATGATTGAAGCGATTTCATAAATTCACTGTAGCTCCATTCATTGACATATGGTCACGACACACTACAGATACGTAGAAAAACTCATAAAGTTTTGTTCGGCTGAAGCCGCACTTCAGGTTTCTGCCGCCAGAGCGCTCGAGAGCGCAGTTAGACAAAATGGCGACAGGAGCAGAGAAAGCGTATGTCGTGCTTGAAATGCACTCACATCAGTCAGTCATAACAGTGCAACGACACTTCAGGACGAAGTTCAACGAAGATCCACCAACTGCTAACTCCACTCGGCGATGGTATGCGCAGTTTAAAGCTTCTGGATGCCTCTGTAAGGGGAAATCAACGGGTCGGCATGCAGTGAGCGAAGAAACGGTTGAACGCGTGCAGGCAAGTTTCACGCGTAGCCCGCAGAACTCGACGAATAGCGCAAGCAGGGAGCTAAACGTACCACAGCCGACAGTTTGGAAAATCTTACGGAAAAGGCTAAAGCAGAAGCCTTACCGTTTACAATTGCTACAAGCCCTGACACCCGATGACAAAGTCAAACGCTTTGAAGTTTCGGCGCGGTTGCAGCAGCTCATTGAAGAGGATGCGTTCAGTGCGAAACTTGTTTTCAGTGATGAAGCAACATTTTTTCTTAATGGTGAAGTGAACAGACACAATGTGCGAATGTGGGCGGTAGAGAATCCTCACGAATTCGTGCAGCAAATTCGCAATTCACCAAAAGTTAACGTGTTTTGTGCAATCTCACGGTTTAAAGTTTACGGCCCCTTTTTCTTCTGCGAAAAAAACGTTACAGGACACGTGTATCTGGACATGCTGGAAAATTGGCTCATGCCACAACTGGAGACCGACAGCGCCGACTTCATCTTTCAACAGGATGGTGCTCCACCGCACTTCCATCATGATGTTCGGAATTCCTTTAAAAAGGAGATTGGAAAACCGATGGATTGGTCGTGGTGGAGATCATGATCAGCAATTCATGTCATGGCCTCCACGCTCTCCCGACTTAACCCCATGCGATTTCTTTCTGTGGGGTTATGTGGAAGATTCAGTGTTTAAACCTCCTCTACCAAGAAACGTGCCAGAACTGCGAGCTCGCATCAACAATGCTTTCGAACTCATTGATGGGGACATGCTGCGCCGAGTGTGGGAGGAACTTGATTATCGGCTTGATGTCTGCCGAATCACTACAGGGGCACATATCGAACATTTGTGAATGCCTAAAAAAGCTTTTTGAGTTTTTGTATGTGTGTGCAAAGCATTGTGAAAATATCTCAAATAATAAAGTTATTGTAGAGCTGTGAAATCGCTTCAATCATTTGTAATAACCCTGTATTGCCTAGATAGGTGATTGCATTTCTTTTTTCATCATTTGATGGTCGTGTCCAGATACAGCATTATGCAGGGGAAAGGCTTCTCAAAACATGCACTGCTCCACTGAGCTAGTCCTGGGTGGGCAATATTATTCTGTCAGGATCTCTTCATATTTCATGTCTTTCCCAACACGGACACCATCTTCCAGCGGGATAACTGTCCATATCGCAGGACCAGCACAGCATTACAGTGGTTTGACGAGCATGATAGTGAACTTTGGCAACCAAACAGGCATGGTCTGAACCTGACTGGATGCATCTGTGATGCTATCAAGTGCCAGTTCCACACCCACAAACTACTGGCGTATAATTCAAGATAATTACGTATCACATGTTCCAAAGCTGGACTGACATACTATTAAACATGTATTCAAGATGTTTTGACATTTGAAAAACTTTGAAGGTCCTTTTATTTGCTTAGCTGAAGCATCTTAAATATCCTTGAAAATTTTATAAATATATTTTAGACCACTATGCATATAGAGATGTTACTCTGTCGAGTCCCAACAAGAATCTGACAACAACAATCACCTGAACACTGCCCCTAGAAATCAGTCCTAACTTCTATACTCCAGAATGTCAGTCTGCTAAAACATGGCACCAGCTTCACTGCTAGAGGTTCTACAAATAGCACTGCAGTTTCATGCATCACTTCTCTTCCACTGAGTATATGCCCCCCAGTTGCTGTTGAAATATTCTTCCTCTGAGCTGCTTTACACGTCAATGAGAGCCAGCTCATTCCAAGAGTCACTCTGGGCCATAGCACTAACTGTAATTGCCAGTCTCTCACTCAGAACTCCTGTTGCCAAGTGCTATTGCACACTCGAAGTTGAATCTGAGTCTTTACCCTGAGCCATGTTGGAGTTCTTCATACTGGCCATCGATGCCTTTGCTCAGCTCATCATTTGAGTCCATGTTCGGCCCATGCGTCTGCAGCCCTTTTGTGTGCAACTTACCATTGCTCCCTCATCTGCTGGGCAAGTTATCAGTACGCCCAAGGCAGCCATTACTCTGAGTAATCAAGTCTATCTCTATAAGCTTCTTCCTCCATGGGAGTACTCTCCTGAACCATCCTTAATCCATACCACTCTCCACCAATACGACCTCACCAATGTTGCCATCGTAAGGTCTCCTAGTGCAGTGATTGTTCGCGTGTCAGAACCAAGTTGTGTGTATTCAAATCTGAATGACAATTTTCCTGTATTCAATTTCAGGACAAATAAAGGCTATTTATTTCTTGAAACTGGAGGTACATTATTTGGCACAACTCCTTGGGCATGCCACACAATGGCAATATATTAATTTTCCAAAAAATGGTCAGTTTAGTTTTCATACTTCACTAAAAAATTAGTTATGTCAAACACTGTAGACTCATCACTGAATTTAATTTTGTATCTGTAAAATTCATTGAAAGCTTCAGTAAATTCACTATGGAGTATGAGAACAAATATAAAACATGATTTCCATAAATAGTTGAAACCCAAAGTTTGTTCTTGCACTGTAATAACGAATTAGAAAGATAAGGGTGAGTTCCATTCCACAAAACTTTGAAACTAAAGCTAAAATCAACTGCTCCTTTATGCTACTCTTGCTTGACATCACCAACAAGTGGCAGCACTTGTAAATGTTTATAATTTGATTCCATAGTTACATTATTTGACCAAGTTTGCTGTAAGAGACAACCAACCCTCAGTTTAATATTTTCTAAATCTAAATTGTTCCATGATGCTTGTCAAGTGTCACAGTGTTCTTACCACATCTAAAATGTGTGCAGAAATATGTTAGCAACAAAAAAATGGAAATGTTTATGTCAAGTGCCACAATATTATTTTCCCATTCACACATATCCATCAAAACTGGTGCCTATAAACTGCCTGTAACATCATTGTGATCTTTCAAATTAAATTCCCCAAAGCTACTGCCATGCCTAAATACATGCAGCTGAAAAACAACATGCTAAGCAGGCTTTTAAGCTTCATCTTTAAGCCCAACTGAGGTAATGTAGCGAAGCTAACATGACCAAGCCTCTTATGGCAGTAAACATGTGTTTGTTAGAATGCAGTGCTAGGCAGGCAAGCACACAAAAAAAATAGGCAGCTACTGGAAAGTATCATGTATTCTATTTTTAGGCCTACAGTTGGTGTAAGGTACAATAAATGTTCAAATCAAATATTTCCACATCTTAATTGTCTGTATCACTTATTAAAATACATGCAGCTTGGTTATTGGCACTACCAGTACTGAAATAAATTATAGATTACTGTTGTTGTTATGGTCTTCAGTCCAGAGACTGGTTCGATGCAGCTCTCCATGCTACTCTATCCTGTGCAAGCTTCTTCATCTCCCAGTACCTACTGCAACCTACATCCTTCTGAATCTGTTTAGTGTATTCATCTATTGGTCTCCCTCTACGATTTGTACCCTCCACGCTGACCTCCAATACTAAATTGGTGATCCTTTGATGTCTCAGAATATGTCCTACCAACTGATCCCTTCTTCTAGTCAAGTTGTGCCACAAATTTCTCTTCTCCCCATTTCTATTTAATACCTCCTCATTAGTTATGTGATCTACCCATCTAATCATCAGCATTCTTCTGTAGCACCACATTTCAAAAGCTTCTATTCTCGTCTTGTCTAAACTATTTATCATCCACGTTTCACTTCTATACATGTATAGACATGTATAGATTACTAGACCATTGTAATTTGGTATTTGTATCATGCATCAAATACATGAAAACACATACAACTGGTTCTATAGTATTGCAAAACACACATGATCACCATTGCTGATCTAACGTAAATAGCCTAAAGTGCACATGTTGATAAAAATTAACAAAATAAACAATGTTTTCTCATGTCTACATTTGCCAAAAAAAAATCTTGTCTCTAAAACCAGTAGCATTGCCAGCCACACATTATAGTGACCTCTTGCTAGTTTACTAACATCTTCTGCTTAGCATCTTCTGCTGTCACAAAGTGTAAACTACCTGGCACTTTGATGAAGTTGTACAGTGAACAGTAATGATACACTGTCATAGAGATAAGAAAAAGGTATGCTATGCTTTCAAAGTCACCCACACAAACACTCTAATGACCAATGCAGAGTCTGACATATTTAAACTCCACATTAAATCCAGAGTTTTTGGAAATGTTGCATTCCTTTATTAATGCACAGGAAGGATCTGTCATGGTTAATAAAGTATTGGAACATGTTTGAACATTACAACAGCATCACACTTACAGAATAATGACAGTGAGCACTTCTGCTACAGGGTGTGCCATTTTTCTATTTTTCTTGAGTGTAGCTTTGTGGAGAGTGTGGAAACGTGCACCAGTAGAGGAGATGTCAACACATCAGTTGCCTATGGCATGGGTAACCAGTGTAAACAGTGTATAGGTGTAGTATTAATGTTATTATGTTCTCATTAGTTTTAGTCTGTAGCATATAAGTTTTGTGAACAAAGTATATTTTTGCAGCCACAGGCCATGGTGGTTATATTTTGATTCAGGATGAATCTTATTGAAAGGAGGGGAGTGTGCTGCACTAGTATTAGTCTTAGTCATAGAAAAGGGGAATTTTGTTAAAATTCAGGAAAGGCGCAGTTGGACGATGAAGTCTGGGGCCGCTGGCAGTGTGTGGTAATAACCAGCAGCCAGTAGGCCAGACAGGGTAAACATGGAGCTCTAGCAGCGTATTGTGCATATGATGTATTTGGAGTGAAGCAGCAGTGAGGCAGGGAACTGCAGCGTTGTTTGAAATTATTGTGATGTATGAGGCAGGGCACTAGGCCAGAGTCAGGAGGGGGATGTGTAAGTGACTGATGTATGGGAATTTACCCCTGCCATAGTTTCGGTCTCTCTCTGACACTATGTCAGAAGTCGGAGGAAAAGCAGTATAAATAGTCAGGCACTATTAGCTTGAGGGGTGTGTGCCAGGTCAGTTGAGAGTTGAGTCAGAGGTGTGCTGGTCTACACTTATAGAGGCCAGTCTGGAAGCAATGTTGTAATTAATCTATGCAAACCCAATGATACATGAGACAAAAACAAAAAAAACTACAAATACTGTACTACTTTCTGGATCACAAAGCATACAGTACTTCATGCTGTACTCTGTCTTCCTGGTTTTCTCTGTACTTAGCACCTCTCTTCACTCTCTCTTCCTCTTTCCTTCCTGTGACATGCCTGGAACCACATCTGGGTAACCCTTAAATGGCCATAACTGCACAATGTGTACTATTGTTGTTCTAGTTGGCAGCTGAAGCTTAACATTAATGGAGGATGAGGTTTCAACAACTTGATATGGCCGTTGATACCTCGTGAAGAACTTCTACATTTTCCCTTTTTGCGTTTAGGGGCTGGACAGCATTACCAATTGCTCCACTCTATACTGCGGTAAACTTTCTTTCCACTTTACTGTGTCTTCCTGTCTTTCCAAAGCCTTTGTATTCACCTTTTGTACCCATTTCCAAACATCCCAAATTGTCCTTGCGAATTGATGTACAGATTCACCAGTCCCTTTCTGTAGCTTTCCCAAATCAAAGGGTGATGGCATTTTTTGCCCTTACACTACCTCATATGGAGACAAACCGGTATTTGTATGGACTTCTGCATTGTATGTGCATACAATATGCTTCAAATACTCGCCCCACTGATGGCAATGAGAATCCACATAAAAACTCAGCGTCTTCCCTATTGTTCTATGTACCTGTTCTGTCCTTCTGTTGACCTGTGGATGCAACACGCTCATCCTCAACTTCTTTACATTCAACAATTTACACAGTTCCTTCATTAAATCTGACATGAAGTTGGTCCCTTGGTCAGTAGTTATTGTCTCCAGTACACCAAACTTCAGAATCCAGTTGTTAACTATTGCTTGCACGACCATTGCTGCCTGTTGATTCGTCATAGCCACCATCTCCACATACCTTGAAAAATGGTCTATTATTGTCAGACTGAATCTGTTGCCTGATGGTGTTTGCCTGAAAGGTCCTAAGACACTGATCCCCAACAAAGAAAATGGACATGTTGCTTCCGGTAATCATTGTAGGTGTATCTGTTTTTGACTCAAATCTGCTCTCTGTGCATTTGGTATACAATTCTTGACATACTGATCCACATATCCTTTTCTACCTCTCCGCCACTCTCCTACTCATCGCTCTACACCCGCCATGACCAGAAAACATGTGATCATATGCTTCCTTTAAAACCTCATCTCTCAGCTTTGCTGGCGCTACTACCCTTGGCCCTAACTTTGTTTCCCTGCACAGAAAATCATCGTACATATTAAACTGTGGCTGTGTCCGATACAGTTTACAATCGTTGTCCACGTCCTGTAATTCTTGCCATACTGCTAGGTCATAACCTCTGACTTCTACCTTTACCACCTTCCTACTTGGTGCATCCACATTACTTTGCTTCTTCCCAGGCTTGTGCACCATCTCGTAGTTGAATTCACTAAGCCTCACAGCCCATCTAGTGAGTCAAGTGGGTGGATCCTTCAACCTCAACAATCACGTCAATGCAGCATGATCTTATCCCATATAAATAACATTCAAATATGTGATTCCATAGATTACGCTAAGCATCTCCCTCTCAGTTATTGAGTAATTCCTCTCTGCTGCATTCAACTGCCTAGATGCATAGGCTACAGGATGTTCTTTCCCATCAGTTTCCTGACTAAGAACACACCCTAATGCTTGATTCGATGCATCACATGCTACTATAAACTCCTTTTCAAAATCTGGAAACACAAGAGTCGAACTTGATGTTGACACTTCTTTCAGTTTGTCAAACGCTTTCTGACACTCTTCTGTCCACTCAAATTTCACACCCTTCCACAAAAATCGTGTCAACGGCTGTGCTAAACCTGCAAAACCCTTCGTGAACTCTCAATAGAAATTGCAAATTCAGATGAATGACTGCACTTCCTTAACTGTTTTTGGTTCCTGAAAATCCCATACAGCCTGTACCAACTTTGGATCTGTTCGCACTCTGTCCCTGCTGATAATATGACTCAAATAAAATATTTTACTTCTTCTAATGCAAAATGACACTTCTCCAGGCTCAACATCAAACAAGCTGCTCTTAACCTCATAAAGACTTCCCTCAACCACTGTCTATGTTGCTCCATACTACTTGAAAACACTATAATGTCATCCAAATAGACCAGACACTGTCGTGGTTTCAAACCCCTCAAGACACTGTCTATCAACCTCTGAAATGTTGTCGGTGCATTTTTCAAACCGAATGGCATCCTAAGGTACTGGTAATGGCCTCCAGGAATAGAAAAAGCAGTTTTTGGACGATCCTCTGGAGCCACCTCTAATTGATGATAACCACTTGTCAAATCCATTGTAGAAACCCCAAAGGTGTGACCTTATCCCCCACTCCATGCAACCTATAATGTGGTGGGTAGACCCTTTGTCCCATTAAACTCTTAGTAGATACTGACACTTGCATCCCTGGGTCCAACAAAATCTTAAACTCTTTAGTTCCTATGGATCCTACCACTGAACATTCCACCTCTGCATACATATTCGTAGCATTGAAATTAAACAGGAGCTCCCTTAGGTGGGTCTTGGGTCCCCTCTGCCATCTAATGCTTGTCCACCTCTTCTATCTCCACTTCTCCATCCTCCCCGCTGCCGATTTCCACCCCCTCCTTTATTCTTTGGTGACTGGGTACATTGCCTCTGCACATGTCCCATAGGATCACACTTAAAACATTTCACACCTGTGGTGAACACTGTTTGCCTCTTGCGTACCCCTGTTTCCTCGTCTATTTCCTCACACTGAATCACCAGCTGAATGGCTGAATACAAATCTTTTGGAGTCCCTTCACACACTTTCTGTGACATATGTGCCGGTAACCCTCCAAAAAATACAAGTGCCCTTTGCTTAGCTTCCTGCAACAGAACACTATTCACTTCTTCATTCTGATCCAACTCATAAGTATACTCATTAATTTCCCTTATCCTATCCACAAATTTCTCCATCGTCTCCCCCTGTCTCTTTGACATTTTACTTAACCTCTCTCTAAAGTACTGAGTGCTATTCTGTTTTTTGTACGTTTGTAAAAGCCATTCCTTTAACTGCTTAATCTGTCCTGCCTTCCTTAAGGCCTCAGAACACTTAACATACGTTTTCACTTCACCTGTTAATTTAATCTTGGCTATATGTAACAACTGCCCATCAGGCCAACCATTCCTCACCGCTGAAGTCTACACAAGTCTTACACAAACAAATGCACATCCTCAGATGCCTTGCCAGAAAACAGAATAATCAAACTCGCAGCAGCTGGATCAATCTCCTGCACCCTAGGCAACAACGACTGATCAGATGTGGTTTCCCGCTCACTTCTAGATGTTAATTCATTTCTCAACTGCGTATTGTCTGCTGTCAATTGTGCTACTTTTTCAACAAAATCCGTACCACTTCTGGTTCCCCCACAACTCGTGTCCCTGACTCTGCCATTGTGTTGCTTTCGTTCTCAGTTAGTCCTGAAACGAAACATTTAAGTACAAGAATAACCCGACTCCCTACACCTCAGCATCATCATACTCAGTAACAAACCAATACAAAAGTAATTAAATGCCACGAAAAAAAAAATACTACCACAAATACCCTAACACTTCTTCTGACAAAAAAAAAAAAAAAAAAAAAAAATTACTATGCCCACGCAAAACATCTAAAATGTGGCTCCCGGCTGGCCATACTCAAAACACAAACAAGAAAGAAAACGTCCAATACTCAAAAGAAAACTGGTCAAAAATCATCACATATTGTGAATGTTATCTGGGTGGTGGACTCGAATGTTGTACTGGACAGATGATCTCCGCTATTCTGACACCAAATGTAGTGGCGATTTCTGCCACTGAATGTATCAGGATGACCAAATGTAGTGGGAAGAGGCAGAAGGCACCATATTAAGACTCATCCGAGCTTTCCAAGTGATTTATTGTTTCCACTACAGTGCGCCTTTCACCTTGGTCCACGTCACAGGGTCCCACAATGCTGAGGGCACCGCCCCAGTGATCCAGTGCAATGTGCTGCTGCGTGTCAGCCTTGTAGGACCGTCTCATCAGGGCTGCCCTGGTAGCTGAATCAGTGGTCTTCTTCCCCACTGACTCAGCGCCACCCTGCTGGTAGCCACCAAGTAGCCCACTGCATCCTGCCTTGCTGGCATAGCTGAGATTGTGGTGCCCACAAGCACCCACGATCCGGCATCCAAATCTGTGTCCCTCACCTTGGGATGCCTCCAGCATGCGTTGGGAGCCAAGATGACTGCCTGCGGTAGCAATCTGGAGAGTGGCCCGCCGCTGGCTGGCTGGCTACGGACCCCGTGTCAGCCTCAGGTGGTCGATCCAATGACCCGCCGTGGACTGGCACGCTGGCTGGTGGTGTGACATGCCCCACCATCCAGGAGAGCTGCCACACTTGAATGAATCTTGTTAGAAACCCGTGCCTATTTATATGTGGCCGTGCACCTCTCTTTTGCCATATGCGCCACTTTGAGTCACGTACTCATAACAAGCTATGTTGGCCAGTGGGCCCTTTCTGCCTGTGATTTATAACATGCAAAACTGCTATGTATACTCTTTCAGCAATTTGATGGCCCTGTGGCCTCTATTCTACTTCCCAACTGTTGGTATGCATAACTCACTGCAATCCAAACCGTACCCTTCTGTAACTTGTGCTCAGAATATTGCACAAAACTAACTTCCCCTATCCCAAACGGTGGTGCTGCCACAACATACCCATAACATACCTTATGCGGCACCCAAGATTTATCTTGATCACCAAGTTTAGATCCAAAGTATGATAGATAAACCTTTTTCACAAAGTCTGTTTCTTTGGTGTTTTTTAATCACAAATTCACTACAAATATAACAAAAACTGTCAGCAGAGTCTTTACAACCACAATTAGACATTGTAATGAGCAATTGTACAGGAAACAGGTCAGTGAGGTTAGCTTGACAGTAACTGAAACACCATCTGTTAACACAAAAATAGAATCGACCTTTTTTTGCCAGCAAATGTTTTTCTGTAGTGCTACCAACATTATCTACATTCATTACACCTCCTTTTTAAATTATTTCAACTACATAAAAGCTGTTAAATTCTTTAAAAAATCACCTAATTTAATAAATTTAACTGTAAAATGTGAAGAAATGGTGGCTAATACCGGTTTTTAAGTATCATATTTGGATTTTCCACCCTAAAAAACATAATAATAAGGTATTTCCAGCAAAAAATGTTTTTCCATCATTGGCCTGTGTAATTTGTGATAGACGTTTTTGGGCTCAGAAAACTTGGCTTAATGAATTACCCCAGAAATGACATTATGGAATGAAACTAAGCATAGTATGATAGCATTTTTATTTTTATATTACCCATACCTGACAACGTTCTCATAGCAAATAGACATTTGTTTAGGCACTCCATCAGTTCTGTGGTATGCTCCTCCCAGCTAAATTTATTATCAAGCTGTAATCCCAAGAATTTAACGCTACTAACTTCTTCTATCTGCTCATCCTCATAATTTAGCCAAATACTGGCAGAAAACCTTTTACAAGTTCTGAACTGCATATAGTATGTTTCTTGAAGGTTTAGTGAAAGAGAACTGGCTAGCAACCATTTATTAATACCCATGAAAATTTCATTAGCTGACCTTTCTAAGGTTACACTTGATTTACTATTTATCCCAATGTTTAAATCATCTGCAAACAAAAAAACTTGGCATTGCTAATGTTACTTATGAATTGTCATTGATATACAGAAGGAAAAGCAAGGACCCCAAGATGGAACCTTGGGGGGCCACCATATGTTATTGGTTCCCAGATGAATGATGCCTGACAACTTAATACATAATGACACCCTTTGTTTTCTGTTGGAGATATGGGATTTGAATCATTTTGCAGCATTTCCTGTTACACCAACATATTATAATTTACTTAAAAGAATGCTGCAATTTGCACCATCAAATGCGTTTGACAGGTCACAAAATATACCAGTAGCCTGTAATTTACTGTCTAATGAATTAAGTATATTCTCACTGTATGTGTAGGTAGCCTTCTCAATATTGGAAACCTTTAGAAAT
This sequence comes from Schistocerca nitens, assembly GCF_023898315.1. Lineage (NCBI taxonomy): Eukaryota > Metazoa > Arthropoda > Insecta > Orthoptera > Acrididae > Schistocerca > Schistocerca nitens. Next base: position 783,070,898 of record NC_064618.1, read on the forward strand.
CTGAAATGTGACTTGGATAATATTTTATTTGTGGTCAGATGGTTATGAAGACAACTGTATATTAGCTGAGGATGGAAGCATAAACAAACAGTGTCAAATGAAACCATTAAAAACCCACCTCACTGTAGCGCAGTTTAAAGTTTCCTTGAATAGTGCAGCTGTGATAACATTTCAATTATGTGCAATTTTACATTTCCATACATAGTTGAATCTGGTTGATGGAGAATATTTATTATTACCACTTGACAACCATGGCCAGATAAATCATTTACTATGGAATTCCAGTATAAATTATCAGTTGCTGTCAAAATACTTTCTGTACTTTTTGTGGAGTCATTGTGGAGTCAAACCACATTCAGACATCATTAAGTCAGTCAGAACAATCCAAAATATAATCTACTTAGGAATCTCCATTTAAAATTACTTTCTAGTTATTTCTACTAAGCTATATTAGTAACCCTCTAATTAGCAATTAGTGTAAGCAGCCTCTTACTGGAAAAATTCAGATGTAGAACATGCTATGTGTGATGTGACTGTGTGAGGGCTGGCACATTACTCACACCCATGTGTGATCATCCCATTCTCTTGAGAGACACCTAAAACTATACATGTTCAGCAGAACACTTCATCCATGTCATATCTCTTAATGATTGACACTATCTTAAAATTTGTTTGAGGAGTGGCCACGGTGATGTGCCTAATGTCATTCTCAATTGCATTAGTCGAAGTTATGGTCCAAAATGGTTCTGGCACCTCCACTAATCACTACATAATCTTCTTTAACAAAATATTTCCCTAGAGACCCTAAATCACAGGTGACCACAGTATTATGAGAAGGATAGATTGCTACTCACCATATAGAGGAGGTGTTGAGTTGCAGACAGGCATAATAACGGGACTGCTATATACAGGGTGAGTCACCTAACATTACCACTGGATATATTTCGTAAACCACATCAAATACTGACGAATCAATTCCACAGACCGAACGTGAGGAGAGGGGCTAGTGTAATTGGTTAATACAAACCATAAAAAAATGCACGGAATTATGTTTCTTAACACAAACCTATGTTTTTTTTAAATGGAACCCCATTAGTTTTGTTAGCACATCTGAACATATAAACAAATACGTAATCAGTGCCATTTGTTGCATTGTAAAATGTTTATTAGATCCGGAGATATTGTAACCTAAAGTTGATGCTTGAGTAACACTCCTCCGCTGTTCGATCGTGTGCATCGGAGAGCACCGAATTACGTAGGGATCAAAAGGGAACGGTGATGGACCTTAGGTACAGAAGAGACTGGAACAGCACATTACATCCACATGCTAACACCTTTTTATTGGTCTTTTTCACTGACGCACATGTACATTACCATGAGGGGTGAAGTACATGTACACACGTGGTTTCCGTTTTCAATTACGGAGTGGAATAGAGTGTGTCCCGACATGTCAGGCCAATAGATGTTCAATGTGGTGGCCATAATTTTCTGCACACAATTGCAATCTCTGGCGTAATGAATGTCGTACACGCCACAGTACATCTGGTGTAATGTCGCCGCAGGCTGCCACAATACGTTGTTTCATATCCTCTGGGGTTGTAGGCACATCACAGTACACATTCTCCTTTAACGTACCCCACAGAAAGAAGTCCAGAGGTGTAAGATCAGGAGAACGGGCTGGCCAATTTATGCATCCTCCACGTCCTATGAAACGCCCGTCGAACATCCTGTCAAGGGTCAGCCTAGTGCTAATTGCGGACTGTGCAGGTGCACCATCATGCTAATACCACATATGTCGACGCGTTTCCATTGGGACATTTTCGAGCAACGTTGGCAGATCATTCTGTAGAAACGCAATGTATGTTGCAGCTGTATGGGCCCCTGCAATGAAGTGAGGACCAATGAGGTGGTCGCCAATGATTCCGCACTATACATTTACAGTCCACGGTCGCTGTCGCTCTACCTGTCTGAGTCAGCGAGGATTGTCCACGGACCAGTAATGCATGTTCCATAGATTCACTGCCCCGTGGTTTGTGAAACCGGCTTCATCGGTAAACGGGTAGAACTGCAACATATTCTCTGTTAATGCCCATTGACAGAATTGCACTCGATGATTAAAATCATCACCATGTAATTGCTGATGTAGCGACACATGAAACAGGTGAAAGCGGTGACGATGCAGTATGCACGTGACACTACTTTGACTCAGTCCACCGGCTCTCGCAATGTCCCATGTACTCATGTGTGGGTTCATGGCAGCAGCAGCTAACACACCAACTGCACCAGCTTCTCCTGTGATGGGCCTGTTACGGACCCGTTTGCGTGCTATGACCATACCTGTTGCATACAGTTGGCGTTAGATGTTTTGCAATGTGCGGCACGTTGGATGCTCTCTGTCTGGGTACTGTTCTGCATACACCCTGCAGGCTTCAGCTGCATTTCGTCGACACTCACCATAGATGAGTATCATCTCCACCTTTTCAGAGTTCGGATACACCATGGTCACAGTTCCTACAACACTACACTATCACAGACGTCTGGTAACATGGTGTACTACAGTTGGTCTGCATGTGGAGACGATTGCAGAACAACAATAGCAGCAAGCGCTACATGCAGACACTGCGACACCTAGACCAAACCACAACAGTGCACTACAGCCACACTTGTAAACACGGTCGTCATCGTAAACATGTCCCTGCAGATGCTGCTCGCCGACCGTGGCCCGTGTTTGTTACAACACACAACTGAGCGTCGGAGGTTTCAAGCGTCAACTTTAGGTTACAATATCTCTGGATGTAATTAACATTTTACAATGCAACAAATGACACTGATTACATATTTGTTTATATGTTCAGATGTGCTAACAAAACTAACGTGGTTCCATTTAAAAAAACGTAGGTTTGTGTTAAAAAACATACTTCTGTGCATTTTTGTATGGTTTGTATTAAACAATTACACTAGCCCCTGTTCGATCTGTGGAATCGGTTCGTCAGTATTTGATGTGGTTTACGAAATATATCCAGCGGTAACGTTAGGTGACTCACCCTGTATTTAAACACTAAGGTCGACTGTGAGTAATTGCACTTGACGGGAGAAGCAAACTGTAAGTGGTGGGGGAAAGGAGGAGGCTAGGATGGGGTGCAGAAGGGACAGCAGGGTAGGGGTGGGCGTGCTGTAATGCTGCTTTTGGGGATGTGCAAAGATGTGATGAGGACAGCGTAGGAATGCTAAGTGCAGTTGGGTGGGTTGAGAGGGGGGGGGGGGGGAGAAGTAGTGGAGGGGAAGGAGACAAGTGAGTGCATTGGTGAAATAAAGGGCTCTGTAGTGATGGAGTGGGAGTATGGAATGGGATAGGTGTGAAAAGGACAGTGACTAGTGCAGGTTGAGGCCAGAGGAGTTACAGGAACATAGGATATATTGCAGGGAGAGTTCTCATCTGCACAGTTCAGAAAAGCTGGTGTTGGTAGGGAGAATCCAGATGGCACAGGATGTGAAGCAATCTTTGAAATGAAGCACATTGCATTGGGCAGTGTGATCAGCAACTAGGTGGTCCAGCTGTCTTGAAGCTACAACTCTTTATTGGCCATTCACATGGACAGGCAGCTTGTTGGTTGTCATGCCCAAGAAGAAAGCAGCACAATGGTTGCAGCTTAGTTTGTAGTTAGTATGACCACTTCCATAGGTAGCCTGCCTTTGATTGAATAAGTGATGCCTGTGACCCGACTGGAGTAGGTGGTGGTGGAAGGATCTATGGGACAGATCTTGTGTCTAGATCTATTGCAGAAATACGAGCCATGAGGCAAGGCATGACATTGCTGAACCCTGTACTTGGCTCAAAGCTGTTTATTATCTGGTATTCACTATCTAGACAGAGCTGCAATAGTTCAGACATTACCCTCCCATGACTACTACCCAGCAGAAGACCTTCTTGGCCTTTTTAAACCAAGCTAAAATAAACTAAACTCTGAACAGGCCTCACAAGGCCAAATGGTGCCAAGTAACCATTGTGTCGTCCTCAGTGAACTGTCATCATCAGATGGGATATGGAGGGATGTGGAGTCAGCACACTGCTCTCCCAGCCATTGTGAGCTTTTGTGACCTTAGGTCAATAGCACATGGGGGTCATCCATCCAAGAACCAAATAAGGCCAACGGGCTTAACTTCGGTGATCTGACAGGAAACAGTGCATCCATGGCAGCAAGGCCATTGACAGCTATGGCTATTACTAACCTTAAATTGTATTAATGGTGACATCAACCACTGATGTTGATATGAATTGAATACTAAGATCAGTCAGGTAGTAGCAGCCAACAGAGACACAAGCAGCAATAGGGAAGTAACCGCTTTTGTGACATTTACGAGTTCCTAACCAGGAGCAAATTTTATAATATCATCTGTGTGCTTTAATAGTTTATTTTATTGAGTTTTTGTGTGTAAATTTAATATCTAATAGCCACAGTTCTCACATTTTTGTTTGCATTGGAAAGTAAATTTATAATGTAACATATTACAAGTTCCTAATCAGGGGCAAATTATTTAGTTTTACCTGAGTGCTTCGGTAGTTAGGTTTCTGAATATCTGCGAATTATTAGACACAGTTCCTGCATTTTCGTCAGGGTCTACAGTAGAGTTGAGCAGCATGTGCCAATAGCCCATTTATCTGCTTAGTTTAGTTTTCCACAGTCTTTAGTACGGACAGGGACTGTGACTGTTGTGTGTGGATGCAAGCCGAGTTGCTACACTTCTCTCTCAGCTTCAGGCTGTGATGGCTTCGGTTACACAGCTTGAGGCTGCAGTGGATGGGCACCACTGGTGTGGGCCAGCCATAGGGATCCAAAAGACATCCAGAATGTCTGAGTCCTCCAATCGGTCCTCACCAGTGGCCAACCCAGTTACTGCTCCCACTGAGGTTGACCCCTCACCTGTGGTCGAGTGGGAGGTTGCCCTGGGACGTAGCAGGTGGGGAAAGACTTCCCAGGCGACTACACGTGATGCCTCCGAGGTTTGTCTGACAAACAGGTTCCAGGTGCTGTCTGTGGCTGACACTGTTGCTGAGCCAGATGCTGTCACCTGTCCTGTTTCAGAGGAAACCTCTCAGCCTGCAAGATCCGGACAATCACAGAGAGTGGGATTATTGATAGTTGGGAGCTCCACCGAGGCATGATATGGGGCCCCTTAGGGACATGGCTGCCATGAACGAAAAGAAAACCAATATGCACTCCATGTGCATACCAGGTGGAGTCATCCCAGATGTGGAACGGGTCCTTCTGGATGCCATGAAGACCACAGGGTGCAGCCAACTGCAGGTGGTTGCTCACATCGGTTCCAATGATGTGTGTCACTTTGGATCAGAAGAGATTCTCTAGGGTGCCAAGTGGCTAACAGAAGTGGTAAAGGCTGCCAGTCTTGCTTGCAAGAAGAAAGCAGAGCTCACCATTTGCAGCATAGTTGACAGGACTGATTGCGGACCTCTGGTACAGAGTGGAGTGGAGGGTCTGAATCAGAGGTGTTGAGTGGTACTTAAGTAAATAAATCAGTGAAATCAAAGTGAACTAGAAATTAGGATATAAATGAAAAACTTGGTTTAGTTTAGAGAGTTACATACTGGCATTCAGCGGGCAAAACAGCAGAACAGAAGAGACAATGACCATGAAGTCAGCAAGTTCCACATAAGCGGGCGCTGTCGATTCAGCCGTCAGGGCATCGCCCGACCGGCTCACGTGTTTCTCAGTTGTCGTATGTGAGCAAAGGCCCTCGTCTACATCCCAAGAGCCAATGACCGACGTTAAGAAGATTCTTCGAGAAGCTTTTCAACGTGACAGAAGAGGCAATGACCGGCTCACGTGTTTCTCAGTCGACACATGTGATCAAAGGCCCTCACCTACATTCCAAGAGCCAACGACCGACGTTAAGAAGATTCTTCGAGAAGCTTTTCAACGTGACAGACGAGGCAATGACCGTGAAGTCGTTCACCTCCAGTAAACTGAAGTGAATAAATACGCGAGACGCAGTGGGCCAGACAGATGAAGACAGATGAAGACGGAGACGGAGACGGAGACGGAGACGGAGACGGAAACAAAGATGGAGACGGAGAGAAGAGACGAAGAAGACGAAGAAGTTTTCAGTCAGTTTCGGTGCTGAAGACCGTCATGCAAGAAGAGACTGCATCATGCACAGACGCACCAAGTCCGCCGCTGTAACGGAATAGCAAGCAGCAGCCGCGGCGCCAGAAGACAGAAGTTAAAAGGTCTTTGAAGTCGGATTTTTACATACCTGGGTTACTCGTGAGGACGGGAAGGAGACAGCCTCACATCAGCAGTCACCTGTGAGCTGGGATGAAGACCTGACAGCCGAAGACTGGCAAGCGGGAGTCCGTGGTTCGAGTCCGCCACACTGGCCTTGCCCCGCCGCGCCGCTCCGCTGGCCGACGCAGAACACACGCGGCCGCTTAGAGAAGAGAAACACTGGGACGCGACACCCAAGATATCATCCGATGCACGATTTCGCTCGCAATAATTAAACGGGCCACCTCGCGCTGCGCGTCTCCAGTCAGCTGGGCGAGACGGCGACACGAGATACACACCGCTTCGCGTAATCAGACGCCGCCGCCGCTGCCGCCGCTGCCGCCGCCGCCTCTGCCGCAGCAGAAGACTTCACAAAGGACACAGCTGCCGCTCTCCGAACCAGAACATCCCGTAAGATATAGTTGTACAAATCTTCAATAAAAGTTATCTTATGTAAAAATGATGTTTCATTCGACCTCATACCCGAGCCAAGGAAGAACCCACCCTGCCCACATGTTGTTAAGAAGGAAAAGTTAATTTATTTAATATTTTCACCTTGACAGAATGCTTTAGAATGCTCATCCTGACAATTGACTTGCAGCAAAAGAGAAAACCTAGTTACATTTAGTGACAGAAGTGTCGCATTTAGTAACACAACTGTTACATTTGATGTCAGAAGCCATTTTAGTTGTTACATTTGGTGTCAGAGAAAAAACCCTTGGCTCAATATGAGGTGTGAGTGACAGTCACTAAAGGTCCACAGTTAGTATTGTTTAATGTGTGAAAGGATAGGGGTTTGCATAGCAGTCGTAATATTTTCTTTATTTTGAAGGGTATTCTCTCTCATAATTTTAAGAGTTTTGTCGAAAATATTTAAACATCTTTTGAATTCAGTGTGGTAATATTGTGTAACTAATAGTTTGTAAAATGATGACATGAAATCGTACAAAGTCAGAGTCAGCACCACAAGCGGTTTCTACTGAGGAAGCTATTCAGAGCTTAGTTAATCAAACAGCACAGCTTAAAAGTGATAATAATGCATTATTTAAACAGTTGAGTGAGGTTAGGCAAACCAGTTCAATCCCTCCCAGCCTAGATTCCTCAGCAGCAGCCTTAGTAACGCCTTTTTCAGGCAAACCTGGCGAGGACATAACAGCCTTTTTTGATGATTTAGTAGCAGCTGCAAAGTTAGGATCATGGTCAGATGAACAGCTCTTACAAATGACAAAGTTAAGATTGCTAGGTGAGGCTAAAGCACACGTATTATACCATGAAGAATTACGGAATGCTCCAACATTTGAGGAATTGAAGAAAGGATTGCTTAAACGTTTTCAAAAACAGAACAGCTGTAGATTTTATAGGGAAAAATTAAACACTATCACTCAGAGGCAAAACGAGTCATTAGAAAGCTTTGTAGATAGGATTAGAAAAGTTAATATTAACACCTATCAGTTGACAACTAGTGATGAAGCAAATAAAGTTATTTTACAAGAGGCAGAAGATAGAGCTCTGGATACATTTTTACGTGGGTTACCTCTTGAAACGTCCCGTCGTGTCAGGGCAGAGTTTCCTAAAAATTTAGCAGAAGCTGTATCTGTGGCGACAGCTTTCGAAGAAATTGACATTGCCACCAGATACAAGGAGAAGCGAAATGTATTTTCAGCAGGAGTGCGATGTTTTAGGTGCGATCGACAGGGACATATAGCAAAAAACTGCAGACAACCTCAATGCACTAATTGTCAAAGAATAGGTCACACATTCAAGGAATGCAGGTCTAAGAAAGTGTTTGGAAAGAGAAATCAGTTAAACTCAAACGGTAATGCCGGAGCCGCCGCCAGGCGTTCCCAATAAAATTTCATGCCATTAAGGCGAATGTGAAGGCGGAATGCTGGTTATCTGCTACCATACAGGATAAAGAGGCAAGGATACTGGTGGATACAGGTGCAAACGTATCAATAGTAAATAATGAATGTATTGGAGAAAAGAAATATGACCCTCCAAGGTATAGATTGAGTGGAGTAGGAGGAGGTACAGTGAAGTCATTAGGATGTACATCATTGATTTTCTATATTCACGGTGTACAATTTCAAGAAGATGTAGAAGTGGTAACAAAGGTAACTGACAGGTACGACGCGATCCTAGGACTGGATTTCCTGAATAAACATCACGCTAAAATCGACCTCAGACAGCAAACTGTAGAACTTAGCGGAATAGTGTTTCAGCTAGGTGACACCACTGCAAAGGGCCCTCTGCCACAAGATTTCCCTAACCGGAAGGCAAAATCAACTATACTGCGTGCAACGTCCTTGAAGGTTGATTCGCGGGATCAGATACCATCTGGCTCAGGAAAACTTTTCTGGATGACCGTTGACTCCGAAGTACCTACAGATACAGTGTGTCTAATAGAGCCTTTAGTGGAAAATGAGGAATTAGATGTATCACATTGTTTTGTACGTAGAAGTGTTGTACGGGTTCAAGACGTTGAGGGAGAAAGAAAAGTACCGGTACATATTGACAATTTCGGAGTGGAGGACAAAGAGTTGCATAAGGGAATATTAGTAGCTACAGTCAGTACTTTTGAAGAAGAAGATTTCATTTGGTCAGATATTAATGATGGTCAGAAACCAGACGCCTATAAAACCGCATTACGCCAGAAGATTGAGCATTTGCAAGGAAAGGATAGAGACACGATAGAAGCAGTTTTAGTTGAGTTCCAAGAATTATTTAATGCAGAAGGTCCACTGCCAGCAACAGATATCACACAGCATAGGATCCCAACAGGAAATAGCCCCCCAGTTTATAGGAAGCCTTATAGAGTTCCGCATCACTTACAGCCAGTACTGGATGAATTTTTAGAACAGCATCTAAAAGATGGAATTATAGAATATTCTGATTCGCCTTATAATTCAAATATCGTAATTATTCCAAAGAAGTCTCCCAACGGTACGAAACGATATAGATTTTGTTGTGACTACAGACACCTTAACAAACAAACTATCTCAGATGTTTATCCTCTTCCAAACATTACAGATATCATTGACAGTTTGGGTAACAGTAAATACTTTTCAACAATCGATCTACGTAGCGGATATCATCAATTGGAAGTTGCTCCTGAAGATAGGCATAAAACAGCATTTTCTACCCCTGGAGGCCACTGGCAATTTAAAGAATGCCTTTCGGTTTGAAAAATGCACCAGCAACTTTTCAAAGACTACTCGATGGAGTATTGCGAGGACTCAAAACTCAGCAATGTTGTGTATATCTAGACGATATTATTGTATTCTCCAAAGATATTAATGAACATGCTGTGCGTCTGCGTAATGTTTTTCAGAGACTTAGAAAAGCTAAATTAACATTAAATATGGAAAAATGTAGTTTTGCATTGACAGAGGTTACATACCTAGGGCATGTCATTAGTGAAAAAGGAATTAAAACAGATCCTCGATTAATTTCGGCAGTTAAGGACTTCCCAACACCACAACGCGTTAAGGAGGTACAAAGTTTCATTGGTCTCGCATCGTACTACCGAAAATATGTTCAAAATTTCGCTGAAATTGCCCGACCCTTAACCCAATTATTGAAAAAGGGTGCAAAATTTCATTGGTCTGAAGATTGTGAATTAGCATTTCAAACCCTTAAAGATAAGTTAACACACAGTCCAGTATTAGCCTATCCAGATTATAATAAAGAATTTATTTTATCCTGTGACGCAAGTGGTCATTCAGTAGGAGTTGTTTTGAGTCAGAATATTAATGGTGCGGAACACCCCATAGCCTACGCTTCGAGACAACTAACACAGCAGAAAGAAATTATTCCACAACGGAGAAAGAATTGTTAAGTGTTATTTATGGTATCAAATACTTTAAATGCTACTTGTACGGTAGGAAATTCAAGGTCATTACAGACCACGCAGCTCTAAAATGGTTGCTTGGATTAAAGGATCCATCTAGTCGTCTTACCCGTTGGGCCCTATGTCTTTCCGAAATGGATTTCGAAGTTATCCATAAACCAGGCAAAAAACACACGAATGCAGATTGTCTAAGTCGGAAAATAGCACTTTTGGAAGCAACAGGCCGAGATACTGAGGACTGGAGAAAGGCACAAGATGAGGATACAGAATGCAAAAAATACGCAACTCAAAAACAATTTTGCTTTGAAGATGGTGTATTATGTCGTAAAACAAAACTTGGACCGCGAATTGTTGTTCCCCTACACCTTAGACAAGAAATAATGGCAGAGGCCCACGATCATATCCTTGCAGGACACGGTGGACAGCGGACAACCGAAAGACGTGTAGCAGAGCGATTTTGGTGGCAAACCAGAAAGCAGGATGTTGCGCAGTACGTTCGTAATTGCATTGCGTGCGCACAACGAGCTGAACTTTCTCGTTCAAAAATACCCTTACAGAGGCTCCCCGAGGCTTCATGTCCATATCAAATCTGCGGAGTGGACCTCTACGGGCCATTTCATAAAACACCGGCTGGTAATAAGTATGTCCTTACAATTATAGATCACTTTTCACGCTATCTAGCTATGGTGAGTCTCCCAGATCAGCAAGCAAATACAGTTGCCCAAGCTTTAGTTAACAACTGGATACTTAAATTTGGCGTACCTGAAGCTATTATCACAGATCAGGGATCTAATTTTATGTCTGAATTAATGAAACAGCTTTGCACTTACTAAAAATACGTAAATTACGCACAACTCCGTTACACCCTCAGTGCAACGGGCGCACAGAAAGAGTTCATCGGACAATTGGCAAGATGCTTAGTTATTATATTAACGAACAACATTCTAATTGGGATACGTATTTACCAATAATCGTGTCGGTATACAACGCCAAAACGCATGAAGCAACTGGCATGTCACCTTATGAAGTGGTCTATGGGAGAAAAATGCCGTCCCCTTTTGATGTAATCAGGCAGAAAAATGGAAAAGTCGGAGAAAGAGTAAGAGATTTCAGTCGAATGATGAAGGATGTATGGAAAAATGTTCAAAAATCTAATACAAAGGCTTTGGAACGACAGGAACGATTAGGTAATACCCAAGCTAAATATCCAAATTACAAAATCGGTCAGTGGGTTATGCTTTCAACTCCTTACATAGCGAAAGGAAAAACGAAGAAATTTGTAACAAACTACAGAGGTCCTTATCAAATTATTGAGATCACGTCACCAGTCAACGTTAAATTGCAACTGCCCACCCGAACTACCATTGACCACGCAAGTCGTTTAAAACCTTTTAAGGGCGCTCCAGAAGTAATTCCTTCAACAATAGTGTCTGCTTTTCTGAAGGGTGGAGGAAGTTCCCGTAAAGGAAAAAGAGTGGCCACGCCAGCACAACATACAGACATGGCACCATACAATCTTCGACCAAGAGTGCGAATGTCCTAGTTGAATCTTAGTAGACTGTAGTATACATATGTAAATAATTAATAAATGATAATGGTTTATTTTTTAAGAAAGAAAAGTTGAACGTAGAGACATGTAGATCTTGTAGTTAACAATGTATTCCTTCTTTTCTTTGTTTTTGTTTTTACTAGGTTGGTAGGTTCATAACTATGTTGTTTGCTTTTTTCAGAAAACGCCATGCAAGCATTTCCTACATAAAACCTATCCTACGTCAATGACTCCCTTGACAGTTCCCTTCTGAAGCCATTAGATATGTTCATAAACTCACAGCAAGGCAAAATTGATGGCAATGTTATGATGCTACATGTTTTAAAGTTAAAAAGTGAAAACAAAAGTAAAAGTATAAATTTAGGAACGGTTGTATCTGGAACCTTTGTGTTGGTGTTTCTGCTTTGTACAGTTTTCTTTTATTTAAGACGAAAAAATAAGCCAAATAATAATATACCACTTCATCAAATCGCTGTTAATTGGATACCACACTCTTAACTGGCGTACTTCAGTAGTTACTTTTGAGCATTAGTATATTAATTTTGTTTATTGTACTTCATTCTTTATTAAACAGACTCATGTTAAAATAAACAATACTGTAGAATAAATATTCTTGCATTCATATAGGGTAGATTAAACAGGTGTTGCTACGTAACTTTCAAAGTGAATAATCTATTTTTGTTATTCATTGTCACCAAGATTCGTTACAGTTATTACAACCATTTATGTGTGAACTATGTGATTTATGAGCGTACAGTGCTTTAGTAAAGTGATAAAGTATTTTCCACATACTTAATATGAAGCGTGTGTAATCTTTTAAGTAGAGAGTATTCATTGCTTGTGCTTTTGCCGTGTGAAGAGTGGAGGAATGTTGAGTGGTAAATTCGAGGGCGAATTTCTCCGAAGGGTGGAGGAATGTTGAGTGGTACTTAAGTAAATAAATCAGTGAAATCAAAGTGAACTAGAAATTAGGATATAAATGAAAAACTTGGTTTAGTTTAGAGAGTTACATACTGGCATTCAGCGGGCAAAACAGCAGAACAGAAGAGACAATGACCATGAAGTCAGCAAGTTCCACATAAGCGGGCGCTGTCGATTCAGCCGTCAGGGCATCGCCCGACCGGCTCACGTGTTTCTCAGTTGTCGTATGTGAGCAAAGGCCCTCGCCTACATCCCAAGAGCCAATGACCGACGTTAAGAAGATTCTTCGAGAAGCTTTTCAACGTGACAGAAGAGGCAATGACCGGCTCACGTGTTTCTCAGTCGTCACATGTGATCAAAGGCCCTCACCTACATTCCAAGAGCCAACGACCGACGTTAAGAAGATTCTTCGAGAAGCTTTTCAACGTGACAGACGAGGCAATGACCGTGAAGTCGTTCACCTCCAGTAAACTGAAGTGAATAAATACACGAGACGCAGTGGGCCAGACAGATGAAGACAGATGAAGACGGAGACGGAGAGGGAAACGAAGACGGAGACGGAGAGAAGAGACGAAGAAGACGAAGAAGTTTTCAGTCAGTTTCGGTGCTGAAGACCGTCATGCAAGAAGAGACTGCATCATGCACAGACGCACCAAGTCCGCCACTGTAACGGAATAGCAAGCAGCAGCCGCGGCGCCAGAAGACAGAAGTTAAAAGGTATTTGAAATCGGATTTTTACATACCCGGGTGACTCGTGAGGACGGGAAGGAGACGGCCTCACATCAGCAGTCACCTGTGAGCTGGGATGAAGACCTGACAGCCGAAGACTGGCAAGCGGGAGTCCGTGGTTCGAGTCCGCCACACTGGCCTTGCCCCGCCGCGCCGCTCCGCTGGCCGACGCAGAACACACGCGGCCGCTTAGAGAAGAGAAACACTGGGACGCGACACCCAAGGTATCATCCGATGCACGATTTTGCTCACAATAATTAAACGGGCCACCTCGTGCTGCGCGTCTCCAGTCAGCTGGGCGAGACGGCGACACGAGATACACACCGCTACGCGTAATCAGACGCCGCCGCTGCTGCCGCCGCCTCTGCCGCAGCAGAAGACTTCACAAACGACACAGCTGCCGCTCTCCGAACCACAACATCCCGTAAGATATAGTTGTACAAATCTTCAATAAAAGGTATCTTATGTAAAAATGATGTTTCATTCGACCTCATACCCGAGCCAAGGAAGAACCCACCCTGCCCACATGTTGTTAAGAGGGAAAAGTTAATTTATTTAATATTTTCACCTTGACAGAATGCTTTAGAATGCTCATCCTGACAATTGACTTGCATCAAAAGAGAAAACCTAGTTACATTTAGTGACAGAAGTGTCACATTTAGTAACACAACTGTTACATTTGATGTCAGAAGCCGTTTTAGTTGTTACAGAGGCTCAGGCAGTTCAGTGAACTTGTAGGCTGCAGATTCCTTGACTTGCGCCAAAGGGTGGTTGGGTATCAGGCTCCACTGAATAGGTACAGTGTTTCAAAAGGATAGGCTAAACATGGTTGGCAGTTCAAAATGTCCAAATGTGTGTGAAATCTTATGGGACTTAACTGCTAAGGTCATCAGTCCCTAAGCTTACACACTACTTAACCTAAATTATCTTAAGGACAAACAAACACACCCATGCCCGAGGGAGGACTCGAACCTCCGCTGGGACCAGCCACACAGTCCATGACTGCAGAGCCTTAGACTGCTCGGCTAATCCCGCGTGGCGGTTGGCAGTGGTCTGTTTGTTATTGTTAGAAGTAGTTTAACTTGTCGCGAAATTGAAGTAGATACTTCCTGTGCATTAGTATGGGCAGAGATCATTGTTAACAACCAGAATGAAATAACAATTGGATCCTTTTACCGGCCTCCCAATTCAGATGATACAGTTGCTGAAAGGTTCAAAGAAAACTTGAGTTTGATTTCAAACACATACCCAACTCATACAATTGTAGTTGGTGGCGACTTTAATTTACCCTCGATATGTTGGCAAAAATACATGCTTAATTCTGGAGGTATGCATAAAATATCATCTGAAATTTTGCTAAATGCATTCTCTGAAAACTATTTCGAGCTGTTAGTTCATGAGCCCAAGCGAATAGTAAACGGTTGTGAAAACACACTTGACCTCTTAGCAACAAATAATCCTGAGTTAATAACAAGCATCAAAACCGATACAAGGATTAGTGAACACAGCCTTGTCATAGTGAGATTGAATATTGTAGTCCCCAAATCCTCCAAAAATAAATGAAAAATATACCTATTCAAAAAAGCAGATAAAATTTCACTTGACGCTTCCTGAGAGACAATCTCCACTTATTCCAAATTAATAATATACCGTAAGTATAGACCAGAGGTGGCTTGAATTCAGAGAAATAGTATCGGCAGCAATTGAGAGATTTATACCAAATAAATTAACAAACAACGGAGCTGATCCTCCTTTGTACACAAAACGGGTTAGAACACTGTTGCAGAAACAATGAAACAAACATGCCAAATTTAAACAGATGCAAAATCCCCAAGATTGGTGATCTTTTACAGAAGCTCGAAATTTAGCACAGAATTCAATGTGAGATTCTTATAACAGTTTCCACATTGAAACTTTGTCTTGAAACCTGGCAGAAAATCGAAAAAGATTCTGGTCATATGTGAAGTATGCTAACGGCAAGAAACAATCAATGCCTTCTCTGCATGATAGCAATGGAGATACTATCAAAGACAGTGCTGCCAAAGCAGAGTTACTAAACACAGCCTTTCAAAATACCTTCACAAAAGAAAACGAAGTAAATATTCCAGAATTCAAATCGAGAACAGCTGCCAACATGATTAACGTAGAAGTAAATATCCTCAGAGTAGTGAAGCAACTTAAAGCACTTAATAAAAGCAAGTCTTCTGGTCCAGACTGTATACCATTAGGTTCCTTTTGGAGTGTGCTGATGCATTAGCTCCATACTTAACAATCATATACAACCGTTCACTCGATGAAAGATCCATACCCAAAGACTGGAAAGTTGCTCAGGTCATACCAATATTCAATAAAGGTTGTAGGAGTAATCCACTTAATTACAGGCCCTTATCCTTAACGTTGATATACAGCAGGATTTTGGAACATATATTGTGTTCAAACATTATGAATTACCTCAAGGAAAACTGTCTATTGACACACAGTCAACATAGGTTTAGAAAACATTGATCTTGAGTTCCTGAAGCATCTCCATAACACTTACATGTTGTTTGAACCGGGTAACAAATCTATGAGGTGTGTTTTTTAAGTAAGAACCATCTTGAAATTAAAAAAAGACGTGCTAAGATATATCAATAATTTTATTTTTACATCAAAGCTTGTACCTTAATCTACTTTTCTACATAATTTCCGTCAATATTGATGCACTTGTCATAATGTTGTACCAGTTTTTGAATACCCTCCTCATAGAAGTGTGCGCCTAACTTGTTAACCACTGCATCACCACTGTTTTGACTTCGTCATCGTCTTGAAGATGCTGATCACCCAGGTGTTTCTTCAAGTGCAGGAACAGATGGTAGTCACTAGGCACAAGATCAAACCTGTATGGAGGATGATCTAGTTTCCCATCAAAAAGATGTGATGAGATCTTTGGTCTGATTCACCACATGTGGACGGGCATTGTCTTGCAGCAAAACAATGCCCTTGCTCCACTTGCCATGTCTTTTGTTCTGAATTGAAAGGCACAGATTGTGCAATGTCTTACAGTAAGACTGCACTTGAAGAAACACCTGGGTGGTCAGCATCTTCAGGGTGATGACAAAGTCAAAACAGTGGTCATGCAGTGGTTAACAAGTCAGGTGGCAGACTTCTATGAGGAGGGTATTCAAAAACTGGTACAATGTTATGACAAGTGCCTCAATATTGATGGAATTTACTTAAAAAACACAGCTCGTAGCAGCCTGCTTCTGAACTGCTTTGATGTCTTCCTTCAATCCAACGTGGAATGGATCTCAAACACTTGAGCAGTCCTCAAGAATAGGTTGCACCAGCATCCTATATGCAGTCTCCTTTACAGGTGAGAACCACTCTTTCCTAAGATTATCACAATAAACCAGAGTTAACCATCTGCATTCCACACCACAGTTCTCACATGCTCGTTCCACCTCATATTGCTTTGCAATGCTATGTCGAGTTATTTAAATGATTTGACTGTGTCAACTAGAACACTAGTAATATTGTATGTGAACATTACAGGTTTGATCTTCCTACTCACCTCCATTAACTTACATTTTTCCACATTTACAGCTAGCTGTCATTCATCATACCAACTGAAAATTTTGCCTAAGTCATATTATATCTTCCTACAGTCACTCAACTTTGAAACCTAGATGCTTCCAATAATTACTCTTTAAACATGATTCAAATTATTGATATGACTGTGAACTTTACTCATGTTGTTGTGTCGAAACATTTTTTGCTGGTGTGTACCTGGTGTGGTTTAGATTTAAGGGTTGGTCTCCACATCATAAGCTTAGGCCCTAATATTATTTTCTCCTTTCATGAGTCAATATATCCTTAAATACTCTGGCTTATGTGGCTAATTGGTTTTGTGCTATATTCCTACTCATGATTAAGTATATTCTTCTGGTCATTGTGAGTTTTTCGAGTTGGCTCACTCATCGTACACTTAGGCTCTAAATTTTTTCCCTTTCTTTTGAAGATTTTGAAGGTGTGACTTTATAGATGTAAACTTGAGATTTGTAATCCTAATAATTTACATTGTCTCTACACTTATTTCTATAGTTTAGTGTTGTAATGTTGTAGTTTTGACTTTGTATCATTTGTCTTGTGACAGAATGTTCCACAGATCTGAAAATCTGGATGTCATGTCCTGATATATGTATAAATTATGGTTTGGGTAGTAGATATTTTCCTTATGTTTTTTGTAATATGTATCAGATACTTTTATACATCTGTATTCTATCTTTTGGCATCATTTTGTACACTGTTCGGCAAACCTTACAGTAGGTCACAAAATATTGTAAACACATTGTTTCCAAATTTTGTGGGGGTATATTGTAAAGGGACATTCTCCTCTGTCATTACTTTTCCTCAACAGAAGTAGTCAATACCAGAACTGATTTTCGAATTTTGAGTAGGTCAATATTATTTCAGCTGTTTTCCAAAAAAATTTATATAATTGTATTCATGATGTATTATATTTCAAGATAAAATCTGAATGTACAGTTAAAATTATTTTTTTCGAAACAATTGAAATTATGAAATATTTGGCACACTTAAGTTTTATATTGTTAATTACACAATTTGGTGCTACTTACTATGTTTATTCTGGATTCATTTATAAAATAATAATATAAATTAATAGAAATTCATTTGTCAAGAAAATTTGTAAACCCTTTGGAATATTGTTATTACTGCAGAGTGAAGTAGTAGTGGGCGTGCCTCTGATATGGCCAGACGTGTTTTTGTATTTTGGAAGAACAATGTAATTTTGGCTTTGTTAATGTGAAAATTCAAAAGACAGTGTGATACAGAAAAAAGTGAGAGAATAAATCACCATAGAAACAAAAAGTTTGCTCAGGCTTACTTCAAAGTTAATTATATCAATTGGAACCATGAGATCCTAAAATATGAAAATTTCAGCTTCAAGAATCAGCCCCTAGACATGAAGAACTGGAGCCAACTACAAGAGAAAAGAAGATAAGTAAAAAGTTTATTGTAAATCTTACTCCTCTTGTATTTTTGAAAAAAGAGACCTTACCATTGACAATAGTAGTGACAACAACAAATTGTGGGAGGGGGAGATTACAAACTCTTCCTTCAAGGGAGAAAGTGTTTTTCTTGGATGAACGTGCAGTATATCAAAGTGCAAAATTGAGAAACCTTCGTTGGAGTAAAGGAACCCCACATTTTTGTGAAGAACTTGAACACAAAAACTAGGACACAACCCACCACATGTCATGATCTGGGCTTCAATGTCTGCAACCCACTTGGTAGGTCCGTATTATTATGATGGTGCAGGTAAATTACATTGTGTATCTCAGCATGTTATTTGATTAGTTTATTCCACATCCTGAGGAATAGGATCTGAATCACTGCTATTTGAAATTCTGTATTCCAAAGCTTGAACTTCCCATGGATTTCCTCCTGCCATCAACACTATTGGTGATGACAGAGGTATCATTACTAGCAGCCAATGTCACTCAACGCATAGCTCATGTCTGTACACCACCTCCTGAAATTCATGGTGCATCAGGTTTTCATGCATAAGGCTCTCAAGAATTGTACATATGTGATGCTCCACAATGATACCATACAAGTGGTCCTTCAGCATCCTTATTTAGGCCTACACAGGGCGCTGTGGCAAGGGGAGCAAAGAAGTTACATCTTCCTTAACTGAAAAACAACAACAGTCTCTGTTCAGCACCTCAAGCTGGTTTGGAAATTGTGAAAACAAGAAGGGGAAGACAATGTTCCACCACAACTTGAAGAATACATGCCTACATTTACTTCAGTTGATGTGTCTCCATTCCAGTCATTCTTACCTAACTGTGGCTCTGTGTCCTTCCAACATACCATGTAATGACAGTGGGGAATCTCTCCATTCTAACTATGGTCAACTTCACCATCCTCCCCCCCCTCCCCCCCAGCTGAAAGAGTATATTCAGTGCTACATCCATCTACTCTACATCCTGTGTTCCACACTAGAAGTGGGTGGGGCTCTTTGGTGACACTGACCACCTAGGGTGATATGAACAAGTTAAATCAAATACTAAGGACACTATACAAGTCTAATGTCTTTTTCTTCTATCTAGTCTTCATCCAGTGTGCTGTGTACTTACTATGTTAACATTTGTTTCTATTTGAGTAGTGATTTGTATTAATAAAGTGGTTAAATTTCATGGGGTAAGTATGAACATCTTCTTCTGCCTGCACACTGCCGCAGATAAAACTACATACCTTTTTCCCAGGCTTGCCAGTGTGCTCCTGAACTCTTTGGATTGCCTGTATACTTTTGTCTCCAGTCTGCAAAGCAATGAGGCTGCTTGTGATGTCCAGACTAAAGCTGGGAGATTTGCAGCAGCTCTTTCTACACTCCTGGAAATTGAAATACGAACACCGTGAATTCATTGTCCCAGGAAGGGGAAACTTTATTGACACATTCCTGGGGTCAGATACATCACATGATCACACTGACAGAACCACAGGCACATAGACACAGGCAACAGAGCATGCACAATGTCGGCACTAGTACAGTGTATATCCACCTTTTGCAGCAATGCAGGCTGCTATTCTCCCATGGAGACGATCGTAGAGATGCTGGATGTAGTCCTGTGGAACAGCTTGCCATGCCATTTCCACCTGGCGCCTCAGTTGGACCAGCGTTCGTGCTGGACGTGCAGACCGCGTGAGACAACGCTTCATCCAGTCCCAAACATGCTCAATGGGGGACAGATCTGGAGATCTTGCTGGCCAGGGTAGTTGACTTACACCTTCTAGAGCACGTTGGGTGGCACGGGATACATGCGGACGTGCATTGTCCTGTTGGAACAGCAAGTTCCCTTGCCGGTCTAGGAATGGTAGAACGATGGGTTCGATGACGGTTTGGATGTACCGTGCACTATTCAGTGTCCCCTCGACGATCACCAGTGGTGTACGGCCAGTGTAGGAGATCGCTCCCCACACCATGATGCCGGGTGTTGGCCCTGTGTGCCTCGGTCGTATGCAGTCCTGATTGTGGCGCTCACCTGCACGGCGCCAAACACGCATACGACCATCATTGGCACCAAGGCAGAAGCGACTCTCATCGCTGAAGACGACACGTCTCCATTCGTCCCTCCATTCACGCCTGTCGCGACACCACTGGAGGCGGGCTGCACGATGTTGGGGCGTGAGCGGAAGACGGCCTAACAGTGTGCGGGACCATAGCCCAGCTTCATGGAGACGGTTGCGAATGGTCCTCGCCGATACCCGAGGAGCAACAGTGTCCCTAATTTGCTGGGAAGTGGCGGTGCGGTCCCCTACGGCACTGTGTAGGATCCTACGGTCTTGGCGTGCATCCGTGCGTCGCTGCGGTCCGGTCCCAGGTCGACGGGCACGTGCACCTTCCGCCGACCACGGGCGACAACATTGATGTACTGTGGAGACCTCACGCCCCACGTGTTGAGCAATTCGGCGGTACGTCCACCCGGCCTCCCGCATGCCCACTATACGCCCTCGCTCAAAGTCCGTCAACTGCACATACGGTTCACGTCCACGCTGTCGCGGCATGCTACCAGTGTTAAAGACTGCGATGGAGCTCCGTATGCCACGGCAAACTGGCTGACACTGACGGCAGTGGTGCACAAATGCTGCGCAGCTAGCGCCATTCGACGGCCAACACCGCGGGTCCTGGTGTGTCCGTTGTGCCGTGCATGTGATCATTGCTTGTACAGCCCTCTCGCAGTGTCCGGAGCAAGTATGGTGGGTCTGACACACCGGTGTCCATGTGTTCTTTTTTCCATTTCCAGGAGTGTACTATTACTTGATCTGTGAAGGTTGATCACAGTCTGCCTTATTCCTAACTTCATTGCTGCCAATTGTAACTTCTAACTGCTCTAATCCTATTTGTAATACTGGGAGATCAGCTTTGAGTTTCAAGATCAGCTACTCTTTCTTCACAATTGTGGAGCCATAGTTACAATTACTATAGCACCAAAGGCTAGCAATACCCCATTCATGCTTGTCATATCACAGGTCACTTCTCTGTGGCAATTTTCACACTTGTCCATTTGGAACTTCATATTCTTTGCTCAGTTTCCAATATATTACTAAATAATGGTATCTATGGTTATAACAAGAGTGGATTTAGCATGAACAGTAAAACTCACAACTACAATAATAGAAGTAAAAGTAATATTATGAAAAGGATAGACTGGTACTCACCATAAAGATGAAAAATTGAGTTTCAGACAAGCACAATGCAAATATTATTACACATTGAGTTTTTGGCCAAAGACTTCTTCAGAAAAGGAAACACAACACATTCACACAAGCAAGACCACCTCATGCACATAAGGCTGGTATTACACTATCAAATTTCTTTGTCCAATATCTTTGTCCAATATCTTTGTCAAAGATATTTGATAGTGTAATAGGGACTTTGTCAAATGTCGTCCAATATTTGATCAAATCTAGGGCCTCGCTGTATATTTGATCAAAGAAACCGCTTGTCTTCTGTTCACTGCAATGTGACATGTTACCACATGGAGCGCTAGCATCACTGCAGCGTTCTGTTGTCTGTAGTGTTTTTATAACCATTGCCGGTAAATGCAATTGGTGTGTGCCGACAACTGCAAAATTAATAAAGATGTCTGAAGCTGATGAGACGCTTTACAACGTGAGGCACCCTGAATACAAAAATAGATTAAGAAGATTGGAGACCTGACCTGACCTAACCTAACCTAACCTAACATAACCCTCTCCTGTAGCAAGGAATCGGAGTGTTACAGTGAGCCTGTCTTCTGAAGATGTAGCAGTTCTTTAAGACTGGTATCTCCATCCACTACAGTAATTTCCATATGACCATGAACCCTATCTAAGATTCAGAATGGAATTTTATATTCTGGTGCAAAATTATCATAAACAGCCAGGAAACTGGAAACCTCAAAATACTCAGAAACAAAGTAAAACAATAAGTCATTAAACATGCCTTCTACAATATCAAAATATTTGGCCTCAGGAATGTAAATTTCATATAATTATAATGTTCATATTAAACAGGTTATGGCTTTTCCAGTATACAGACACCTGATAGTGCTCTGTGTAAATTTATGTAAAGGATTTGTTTGAAATATTGAACAAAAACAGCAGCTGGGTAATAAAAGCAGAGCTACAGTAGATTCTTTCAGAGTACTGCTAGCTGTTTTTCTTTTAATACACTCCTGGAAATGGAAAAAAGAACACATTGACACCGGTGTGTCAGACCCACCATACTTGCTCCGGACACTGCGAGAGGGCTGTACAAGCAATGATCACACGCACGGCACAGCGGACACACCAGGAACCGCGGTGTTGGCTGTCGAATGGCGCTAGCTGCGCAGCATTTGTGCACCGCTGCCGTCAGTGTCAGCCAGTTTGCCGTGGCATACGGAGCTCCATCGCAGTCTTTAACACTGGTAGCATGCCGCGACAGCGTGGATGTAAACCGTATGTGCAGTTGACGGACTTTGAGCGAGGGCGTATAGTGGGCATGCGGGAGGCCGGGTGGACGTACCACCGAATTGCTCAACACGTGGGGCGTGAGGTCTCCTCAGTACATCGATGTTGTCGCCCGTGGTCGGCGGAAGGTGCACGTGCCCGTCGACCTGGGACCGGACCGCAGCGACGCACGGATGCACGCCAAGACCGTAGGATCCTACGCAGTGCTGTAGGGGACCGCACCGCCACTTCCCAGCAAATTAGGGACACTGTTGCTCCTCGGGTATCGGCGAGGACCATTCGCAACCGTCTCCATGAAGCTGGGCTACGGTCCCGCACACCGTTAGGCCGTCTTCCGCTCACGCCCCAACATCGTGCAGCCCGCCTCCAGTGGTGTCGCGACAGGCGTGAATGGAGGGACGAATGGAGACGTGTCGTCTTCAGCGATGAGAGTCGCTTCTGCCTTGGTGCCAATGATGGTCGTATGCGTGTTTGGCGCCGTGCAGGTGAGCGCCACAATCAGGACTGCATACGACCGAGGCACACAGGGCCAACACCCGGCATCATGGTGTGGGGAGCGATCTCCTACACTGGCCGTACACCACTGGTGATCGTCGAGGGGACACTGAATAGTGCACGGTACATCCAAACCGTCATCGAACCCATCGTTCTACCATTCCTAGACCGGCAAGGGAACTTGCTGTTCCAACAGGACAATGCACGTCCGCATGTATCCCGTGCCACCCAACGTGCTCTAGAAGGTGTAAGTCAACTACCCTGGCCAGCAAGATCTCCGGATCTGTCCCCCATTGAGCATGTTTGGGACTGGATGAAGTGTCGTTTCACGCGGTCTGCACGTCCAGCACGAACGCTGGTCCAACTGAGGCGCCAGGTGGAAATGGCATGGCAAGCCGTTCCACAGGACTACATCCAGCATCTCTACGATCGTGTCCATGGGAGAATAGTAGCCTGCATTGCTGCGAAAGGTGGATATACACTGTACTAGTGCCGACATTGTGCATGCTCTGTTGCCTGTGTCTATGTGCTTGTGGTTCTGTCAGTGTGATCATGTGATGTATCTGACCCCAGGAATGTGTCAATAAAGTTTCCCCTTCCTGGGACAATGAATTCACGGTGTTCTTATTTCAGTTTCCAGGAGTGTATATACAAATACATGTAAAATAATTTAGACTATTTTCTCATAATTATGAATAGTTTAACACTAGCCATAATATGTTGTTAGTGTAAGTCACGTCTGCCTCTATAACTGAGTGGTTAACACAGCCAACTGCCACTCAGAGGACCCAGTTTCAATTCCTGGTACTGCCAGGGATTTTTCTTGGGTAGGAGCCAAGGTTTGCAAAGGCAACAACTGCTGGGAGAGTGGTGTGCTGAGCTTATCCCCCCTCTATACCATATCCAGATAGCACCACTGGCTAAGAATGACACAGCAGTTGGCTGGTGTGTGGCCAGAATGGCAGAGCTTGAGTGTAAGTAATTCACAGAAGTAGCCTGCAGATGCCACTAACATGATAATCTTGGATGGAACTCCTATTAACACAAAATCACTCTCTTTTTTAAAAAAATATTTTTATATACTCAGTTATATTCTTCATTTTCTCTTTGTCTGCATTCCTTTCCTTTATCTCTCTTTCATCTTCTTTTCTGCTTTCCTTTAGCGTTTGTACTTTCTTTTACCTCCTACTTACTCTGTTGCCTCCTCAGGCATTTTGTTTTCCTTAATTGTCTCATCCTTTGGTATAATGACCTGCCCCTCTTATCTAACCTTCAATAACCTATACTCCTTTCCTCCCTGATGATGGAATAGTTCCAAAAATTAGAATAGTTCTGAAAATTAAAATAGTTTTTTATAGTTTGTTTGTGTCTATTGTCAGCACTTACAAGGAAAATTTCCCATTTTCCATTACCACCCGCACCCCCTCCCCCAGATTTAGTCATAAGATGTCCCAGTCGATAGCTCATCAGAAAGTGAACACAGATCAAGCGTGAAAACAGGAAGGAGATGTACTGATCTGTGGAAAAAAGAAGTAAAATAAAAACAGTGAATGGTCCAAGGTCGCAAGGTGCAGCAATGAGCCTGCTTGTGTAACCACAGCATTGTGGCTATGCAATTATGGTGTTGGACTATGAAGGAGATATCCATGTTCAAATCTCACTCATTCCCATTTTTTCCACAAAATTATGAACTGTCCATTCTATTATTGATGTGTCTGTTCGCTGTATTCAGATTTTGTCTTTTTCATGGTGTGACATCCATTTGCAACAGCAAGGTGTAAGAAAAGGACTTCGAGACTTATGTACCTCCTATTTTTCTATAGAAGTACCACATTTTATGATTCTTTGGTTCTGTTTTGGAAGTTTTTGATGTACCTCCTATTTTTCTATACAAGTACCACATTTTATGACTCTTGGGTTCCATTTTGAAAGTTTTTGACTTCTGAATTCCTTTGTTACAACATAATTGACACCCACTTCTTTGTTGTTTTCATTTCTTTGAAAAGCTCACCTGCTCTCACTGTTCTTCACATTTACTTGCAATGGTAATATAGTCTTACCACATGACTTTTTCTATAACCAATGTGTAGTATGACAATTGCCAAGACTAGGGAAGGAGAAGAGATGTGTCAATGACCAGATGGAAAATTCATAATTTTGTGGAAAAAAAAAAAAAAAAAAAAGAAAAAAGTTTGGGGCACAAGCAAGATTTGAACATGGATCTTCCCCTTTACAGCCCTGCAACATGATCACATAATCATGTCTACACAACACTCCACAAGGCTGCACATCTTGAGCTGGGACCATTTGTTGTTTCTATTTTGCTTCTTTTTTCACAGTTCAGTACACCTTCCTGTTTTCATGGTTGATCTTTTTGGAAATTTGTGGTAAGTTCCTATGGGACCAAACTGCTGATGTCATCGGCCTCTAGGCTTACACACTACTTAATCTAACTTAAACTAACTTATACTAAGGACAACACACATGCCCATGCCTGATGGAGGACTCGAACCACCGATGGGGGGAGCTGCCCAGACTGTGATGATAAGACGCCTCGGACCACACGGCGGTTGATCTTTGTTCAGTTTTTGACGGGCTATCCAATGGGACATCTTAAGACTAAAACTGAGGGGAGTGTGATGGGGAGTTTCCCTTGTTAGATCTTCATCTCCTCAGAGTAAGTTCTGGCCAGTTTCGAGTCTCCTTGCAAAATACATAAACAGTTCTGATAATTTACAACATGAGTAGCCTTATTAGATTAGCACTGGTCATAAGTGTTGCTAATTTGCTTAAAAGAAGTTGTCATCAGTGACTGCCTGTGTGTCTAAACAAATAATGTGACTTGGTCCAGATCACTGAAATGTATCCTTGGAATTTATGGAACATGTTATGCGAATGAATTAATGAAACATCGAGAATTTGCTCTTTGTGGTGAGAATAAATGTTTGACAGTTTTATTTATTTCTATTCATTAATTTCTTTTAATCTGTGTACAATGTGTTCATCATAAGTTTGCAGTTAAAAATTATTTACATTTGCCAGCTTATAAAATTAAAAGAAAACTCATTTTTCTGTGTCCACTGGATGTTATATTAAACATAATTACATTTACTAATATGATACAATGAGATTAATGAAATGAGCTAATGACAGATGTGACAGAAAGAGCACTTTCCAATTCTTCAGCTGTTGTCTCCTGAGTTGTGTAAAACTGAAGTTCAGTGACTGGTTGGAGAATAATAAATCCATTGTCTGAGAAAAACCCATTGATATTTTCTGCTTCCAACCACACAAAAGGTGCTATAGCATTGGATGAAACAGTGATATTATATGTGTAAGTATCACTGCCAGACACTTGATATGGGCCAGTCACAGATGTTATCTGTAAGAGAGATTGGAATTGTAAAAAGCACGTAAAAACAATATTTTATAATGTTAGTGGCACATCTTACACAAGTGGTTAGGAAAATGGTAACAATAGTTAAAACCAGAATGAATCTTCTAGTCTGCTGGATTGTGTACTGTTTTGAAACTACTTGACAGATTGAGACTCTTAACCCAGAACCTTAACCAAGGCCAGCACCTTGTAATCCACTGGGACAATGTAATCATGCAGGTGTGTGTGTGTATGTGTACTTCTGAAGAAGGACATTGTCCGAAAGTTTCATATTGATATTAGTCTTGTTTACATGTCTTATTGACCACTCAGTGTGTCATCCTCATGATTTTAATGTGTATCATTATTCCAGAACGAGGTTTTCACTCTGCTGTCTCAGTCCGGCACACAGTTTTAATCTGCCAGGAAGTTTCATATCATTATTAATACAAAACACACACATGCAAAATTAATTTGTCCCAGATGATTATATATTACATTTTCCCAGCACTGCAGCCCCACTGGACCAAGCAGTTGTGTTTTGTTTCATCCTTTCCTCACAAATTTCTCTTATAATTTTTGTTGCCAAACCCTCAAATTGTATGTCAGATTCTTTTTCATCTGTTTATTTTTCTATTATCTGAGTTTATTTCACATATTTACTTTGGGCTTTTCAATTTTCCTTTCAGTGTGTAACTCAAGATTTATCTCTGTGTTCCCCCTTCAGTTCTCATTTATAGTTCTCTGATCTTATTTACTACTAAGGACTTGTTGTACATTCCCCCAGTTAGCAGCCGCTTTAGCATCTATTCCCAGAATAGCAAGGAAAATGTGTTCAAACGCATAATAATGCATAACCAGAGAATAAACACAGTATAACACAACTGGTAATTCCGGCATGGTTAGCGAAGTTACTCCAAGAATAAGTTTTGACAGTGACACAAACAGTTACAGAATTTGGCATGAATAGTTACAGAATTTGAATGTTAGAGGAAGGAGAAGAAATAGGGAAATCACACAAATTACATGGAAAAATATGTCAATTCCAAATTTATATAAAAGTTTCTTACTACCACTTTCCAATTTCATGCTTGAAAAACTGGAGCATGTAAATGAAATGTGAAGGTATTTCCTAACATAAAAATTTTTGCTTGTAGTAGACCTAATAGACATTTGATATTGGTACTTCGTGACTTATATTCTGTTGTGTTGTTTATGTGAATGAGGTGCATAAAAATAACCATTTGTGCCAAAATAGTCTCGCTTCTTTGGGTTATTGTTAGGCTGTTGTAGGTAGTCCCACATGCGAGGCAGCATTTAAAAACAGGATGTGGGTCTGTGTTTGGCTTTTGAAAGGGATACAATTGCTGCAATATTAGAAAGGCCTATTTCACTTTATCTAGCAGACAGTGACAAAATAATCAAATCAAGAATAGATACTATTTATATTAACAGCTTTTTCTGTATTACACAATGACATTTTGATTTTCCATGCAGCAAAACATTTGACAAACTTTGATGAGGTAATAGATTCTTACACAGAAAGTAAAGCACACCATGTAAAGCTGTAGCAAGATTAGAGAGAAAAAAATGCTGGCACCTATCGGTTGAAGAAATGTGTGCCATCTTTCTTGTATCTTGTCTTTACTGAATTTTTGTCCCCTGTATTTAATTCTGTGCCATACAAAAGAGAAAGTTATTAACTAAACCACAATAAAGAGTGCAAATTTTCTGAAGAGTTCTTAATTTCTCAGTCACAAATAATCCCACCCACTATTAACAGTGAGGTTTTTTTTTTTTTTTTTTTTTTTTTTTTTTTTTTTTTTTTTTTTTTTTTTTTTTGCTAGGGGTGGGGGGTCAAACCAGGTAACTGGGAGCAGGTGAGGCACCACAGGACATTTTAATTTCTGCTGTCCTGAATATGGGGTTGATGGCTTCCATTGCAAAAAATACATGTTTGAATACCACAGACCAAAACAGAAAGATGTGTGCTGCAAAATGAATATATTTTTGAAAAATAGATTTTTGAAAATTTTTGACTTCCTATCTGAAATGGATGAGGGGGGAGGGGTGGGGGAGGTGGGGATGGGGGATGCACCACTATCAAGTTTTTGCCCCCATTCAGAAATATCATATCTGAGGCTGCCCACAAATACTTCTCCTTTGAGGGTATACACACACACACACACACACACACACACACACACACACAAAAAAAAAAAAAATGTGCCCATGCCAAGGGCACTCACATGGCACCCTCTTACACCAGTCTGTTTAAGGTCCATCTGGAGGAAACTTTCCAAGCTACATAAGATAATTTTTCCCAGCCTAAACACATTCTCTCCTGTGCACTTCATGAGTTTCTCTTCAACCCAGCATGTCACCTGTTCAGTCATTGACTTGCACCCTGATGCTCCACTACCCCTCCCCCCCCCCTCCTAAAAAAAAGAAAAACAAATTGTCCTTAGTCCATATCCAACCCACTAACTGTCAGTCAACAGTACTTGCATTTTAATAGCTTCCGTTCCCTTCACACTAAAAAGCATCTTCTTTACAGTCAGACCATCCATGGACTGCAGTGCCAAAACACATTATAAACTGGGACAGAGGTTCTGTTTGAGCAAGGCTTCAGATCAGTCATTCAGTTTATTGAAGTCTCACTGACCATCTCATCCTTTATAGCAGCAGAACTCTGAGAGAACGTGCATTGCATGGAATATGAGTGTAGGCTCTGGAAAACAAATGAGCATCAAAGAGTGTACAATACTTCAGTCTGATTGGTGTCCAGATACCAAGAAGACAGCTGGGTTGGTTGTCAAAATACTGTGTAAAAGAATCGGAATCAACAACACTTAAAGGGTGCCATTAATCTCTTATACATCCCTTCCACACCAGAAAATCACTCCTATACAGTCTAGCCGCTTGCGGATGAGTCATGTGCAGTAACAAACATGTCCGCAAACTGATATCTTGTGTCATAGCTACACATCACCCTAATATTCAACACCCTTTCCCCATCTCCTACAAACCAGCTGCAAAGGACCACAGTCTCTTATAAACCAATACCCAAGATTCAAACATCCTCTCTCAGGGCTTTGACTGCCAAAATTGCTGGTCATTAAAATTGCAGCACCAGGGGCAACCTTGTAAAGAGAGTTAATCATTTGTCCAATTAATATTTACATAAAAGTAACATCTAAGGTCTCAGTTGTGTGTCTGCTTGAAGAATGTGTATTTGATGAACAGGCTTCTGGGATCTGATTTATAACTATCAGAAAGTATACAACTGCCACAAATATATTCCCAGAAGGAGAAACAATATGGCAGTAGTTGCATGAGCCACGTGAGATTTTATGAACAGGTGGAAAAGTTTAAACATGACCACAGAAGTGTAACTGACAAGCATTGTTCTGGGCATATGGTAGAAGTAAAAGCTTGAGCTTTGCAGGCTTGTATTTATTGGCTTATCCAAGAAAATCAATGACTTACACCTGAATGGATTGCAGAAAAATGTTGAGTAAGTGTTGGTACAATTCATTCCACCATTCAATACAAACTGAACTACCATACAACATGTGGAATGTGTGTCTCCAGAGAACTTACTGTTACCACAAAGAACAGAGATTTCACATTTGCATTGAGCTCAAAGACTGTAGCAGTACCAAAGGTGATGCATTTTTTGGCAGGATTTCAAACACTAATCAAACTTGAATACATCAATTTGAGCAAGAGTTCAAATGTGAAAGCAGGTGGTGCTAACACTCTGAATCACCTGTCCATAAGAAGTTCAAAACTCAACCATAGGCTTGCAAAGGTCATGTTAATCATCTTTTGGAGTTCCCATGGTCCAATGGTCTGTGATTTTTGGAAGAGCAACACTACTCAGGTGTGACTGAGAGCAGAGTCAAGCCCACACTGAAGAAGATACAGCTCCAAACTAATCCACAATTTTTTTTCCAAATCATTACTGTGCTGAGTCATAGTGCTGTCAGAATGATGTCAACAACAATTAAGTTAATGAAGAAGTCATTGTCATCTCACCCAAAACAATTCATCAGTTAAAGTCAAGCATCAAGACAATGTTCATTTTCATTTACTTTTTTATGTAAGAGGGACAGTGCATTCATAGTTCACTCCACTACATCAGATCATTAACTATGTTTTTTCTATTTGAAGGGTCTGTGAAGATCGCATAACAGGGGCTGGTTTTGCCACCATGACACTCCTCCCGCTCATACATTTTTTCTTAAAAATAGCATACTTCCTTGCCCCATACATCTTACTCACCTGACCTAGCTCCATGCAATTTATTCTTGTTTCTACATATGAAGAGCAGCATGGAAAGACACTAGTTTCATCAGTTATAAGCAGTGAAGAAAACATGATGGAGGATCTGACAGCCATGACTGTAAATGGCTATAAAAATACTTTGCCTTTGAAGGTTTGTGCTGTGTGCAGTGCAATAAAATGTTTCAGCAGTGTATTGTCATCCTTAGTGCGTCTTTTCAAATTTTTCCATGTAAAAGTTGGCCATTACAGGTGATGCAGGTGAGCCCATTAGAAACCCATCTGCTTGTTTATAGTAGTTTCTGGCATGCAGGAAGTATGTTGTGAGTCAGTGATGGAAGAAGTTTACTTTGGAAAACTTTGTCTCTATTAGGAGCCCACATGAGTCACTGCAGCCAGTAAATTAGAAATTCAGCACTCTTTCTGGGCATCCTAAAACCAATTAAACAGACCCAGGGGATAAACTGATGAGTTTTGATGCTGTTTTGTTGTTGATTGTGGTTGCTCTCCAAGAGACACTGATTTACTGGAACAACATTTTCAGCCTTACATGTAAAGTAAATCTCTAAAGTGCCTATATAAATATTTTTTCCTTTATTACTTTGTTTTACTCATTATATTTAGTAGTAAAAATCAGTACATTCAAGTGGTACATCTACCTGAACATGAATATTTCAATGTATTTGTATATAAGAGAGACTGTTTTTTACTACTGCAACTGAACAATCGAGTGGTAGGGATGAAGAATAAAAGAAAGTGACTGGTGACGCAATGATGAGACATGTGTGTTGGTTTTCACATGTGAGGGCACAAACAAATCATTTAAATAAATATGTGCACCATACTGATGGAACTGCAGAATGACATAAATTAATACTGAGTAAACTGTGAACTGAGTGTTCTGATTTTATGCTTAGATGAACTAAGATAGTTTTCACGTGTGCAATGGATACAAATTGGTGGGGCATTGGTGAAACAATGAGTGTGCAGGATATCAGGCTTGAGTATTTCCAAGATTGAGCTTTGATGTGAGTTAAGCCTTGAACTACATTGTATCAATCATTAAACTGAAACTGTTTGATGGGTGCCACTGAGTGGGACACTGTATAGGGACATATATTCCATAAATACATTAGTGTTGCATATTTGAAACTGTGCATACTCTGGAACTTTAGTCCCTTGAAATCAAGTTCACAATGACAACTGCAACAGTACAGAAGTCCTATTTTTACCCATAACAGATGTATAATGCATCTGGAGATATAATTTTCAAAGCAGAATCACCAAATATCAACATAAATGTCATGGTCACAACACTATCTCTTCAATGAGATGAGGTGCAACCAAAGTAGAGAGTTTTCAAAAAGACTGCTAAATAAGATCCAGTTGTCAATTTCAACAGCAGTGTAATAGGTCTACCTGTTTTCTCTTTAAAACAAGATGTTGTTGTTGTACCAGTCATAACATAGTAATTTGTTGATCTATGACAACATTGTTACTGTAACACTATCAACATATAAATGTAGCATTTGCTACACATCCCTCGTTAAAGTTTTTGATTGTTTGTAAAAGAGTACTTACTCATGTTCCCATTCATTTGGTTCATTAACCATGTTTCATAGATTCTAACTTCCCATGTGGTTTTTCTGAAGTGAGCAGATTTGTAAACCACCATTATACAATGTGCATAAGAACTTATCCTAGATGTGCTTTGTTCTGATTAGTCAAGAACACAACCAGTCTGGTACTTGAAACTGAGGACTGATGAACATTTGTCTGAGGCTGGCTTGTTTACAAAATTATAAGTTGCACGTGTTGAGGACATCAGTACATTTAGAGTAACTGAGTGCACTTCTGGGCCCACACATACTTATTCAACAATATTGGTGCAATATACTTGTGGGAACTGTATTTAATGTCAGAGAATGATGTTTCTCTTAATTTTCTTGAAAATACTTTTTGCAAGCAAGTAAAGTTATAGGGTGAGTACATAAGTACAGTTACACTAATTTTGAGCTGAACAAATTCTTTTAAACTATAATCTCACATCTAGAATGAAACACTGTTAAACAGCACACCTAAATTCATTCAGTGTAACTAGTGAGATTAGGTCACCAGTTGATTAGCCAGTCATTTATGTTAGATGGTCATTTAACTATTCAAATTTAGATTGGGCACTGCAGTTACATACTTTCTGCATGACGGAAACAACTATGAACAGGTTAATGAATTTCTTATGGGTGTGCCACTATCATGTGTCATGGCAAATATTTAACTGGAAGAATTAGAAAAGACTGCATTTAGGACATTGCCTCAGCTACCTAAACATTTCTACAGACATGCTGATGACACATCTGTGGTATTGCTATATGGGAGAACCTCTCTAGATGAAGTTCTCAACCATCTCAACAAGGTCCATGAGTTGATCAAGCTCTGTCTAAGAGAGGTATCATTCCAATGTTTCAACCATCTGCAAAATAAGGAACATTCTGGGCAATGTGAAATGTTACCTCAAATTTTGTTCACATAGGTCTAGCACATTCCCTGCGAATATGGAAAATCTTACATTGGACAGGTGCAAGGCTCTCTCTCTCTCTCTCTCTATCAAGAGAAAAAAAAAAGTTCCCTGGCTGAGCATAGCCCATCGGAAAAGCACCTCTTCAATTTCTAAAAGATGTCTGCCTTCTGCTTAGCTAATCGTTGCTTAGACAGCATTATTAAGGAGGCAATCAAGATACGAGTGCTGACAAATCTTGTTAATCACAATAAGGATTTTGCCCCCCATCAGAATTCTGAATTGTTTATTAGTCTCATAAGATAAATAATCAAATTAATTTGATTCATGTACAGGAGACATGTCAAAAGTTTGGTAAAATTTACCGTAAACATAGAAAGCTGATGTTTACATACAGCATCATAGTAATAACACAATTTTGTTTTATATACACAAAAGGCAGAGATAATAATAATAATAACAATAATAAAAATAGTATCTAAAAATCTAACACTAAATTACCCTAGCTCAAATTATCATGTCATCCTCTAAAAATTCTTCTATCAAATAGTAACATTTCTCCCCCAGAATCTGATGTAGCCTTATTTTTAGGATCTCTGGCTTAAAAGTAAATATATGTTTGCCCATTAATTTGTTATATATTGTCATCCCCATATAATGTGGAGCCTGTTCAAATAATTTCAATTTATATGTGAGAAGCATAAAATTATTTTTATTTCTTGTGTTTTATGTGTGGTTAAAATGATTTTCCTCAAATAATTTTTGCCTGCTGTGTAGGAAGATAATAATTTCATAAATTTGTATGGAGGGTACAGTTAGGATTTACAGTTGAAATAATGGGTGATAAGATTCTGTTTTCTGTGCAGTACACATGTATCTGATAACTCTTTTCTGAAGTTTCAGTATGTGAGATACTCTACTTGAACTTCCTCAGAAAATTACACCATACCTAATGACTGATTCAAAATAATTATGGTATGCTATTTTTTGTGTACTCATGTCAATAGAATTTGCAAGTATCTGCATTGCAAATGCAAAACTGCTTACTTTATTTGATAAGGATTCAATTTGTGTGTTCTGGTTCAAGTTCTTGTCCACATTTAGTCCTAGGAACTTGATAGTATCAGCTTCTTCCATAAGTTGATTATTGCGTTATATTTTAAGCTCTGCACATTTTGAGTGTTTGGTTTGGAAATGTACCATACGGGGTTTTGCAACATTCAGTTTCAACCCACTCAACTGGAACCAGTTTTCTAGGGTGTCCAGTGTGCTCACAATGAAGTTTGGAATTTTTTCTGCATCACCATCTTCAATTAAAACAGAAATATTGTCTGCAAACAGAACTGATGGGGAATTGATATTTGTGGATAAGTCATTTACATAGAACAGAAACAAGATTGGCCCCAAAAGGAGCCTTGAGGCACACCTTGTGATACAGTACTCCATTTCGAAAAATAATTCACCACATGTGAAGTGATAGTTACCCTTTGTTTTCTGTTCTACAGGTATGATGTAAGCCATTCGAGAGTATTGCCCTTAATCCCATATTTATATAATTGGTAGATAAGCAAGGCATGGTTTACATAGTCCAAGGTTTTAGTAAGATCACAGAAAATACTAGCAACTTTACTCATCTGGTCCAGTGCTTTCCATATCTTTTCAATAAAGTTATTTACTGCATCCAGAGTGTTTTTTCCTGGTTGAAATCCAAATGGATTATTTATAATGATATCTTTTTCACAATAAAATTTTGTATCTGGTTTGCTGCTACTTTCTCAAACACTTTCGGCAAGATTGGAAGAATAGAAATAGGATGATAGTTTCCCATGTCTTCCCTCGACCCTTTCTTGAACAGAGGTCTGACTTTGGCATACTTCAACAACACATCAGGAAAGCACCCCTGTTTAAAAGATTGCTTAATTGTTTTAGGTAGTGGAGGTGCTATTATGTGGTACACTGCTTTAATCACTCTATTCAGTATCCCATCCCACCCAGCTGAATTTTTATTTTTTAATGATAATATAATATTTTCCATGTACTTTATTGAGACTTTTTTAAAACCTGTGAGATACTCAGCTCCTTGCTGGAGTCCAAAGGGGTTTACTTTACTCTGATACTCTACTATATCAACATCTGGCTTTGCCACATTTATGAAGAATTAATTTAAACACTCCAATATTTGAGCTGGGTTTACAATAAGGCTATAATTTACTTTAATCCTAGATATTTCGTTTCTATTAATTCTAACATCTAACTCTGATTTGACAACAGACCACACTGGCTTTGTTTTACTTTTATGTTGTGAAATGAACTTATTGTTTGTCATTTGTTTGGCTGCTTTCACAACTTTTTTGATGGTAGCCTTATAAAATCTAACATATTCAGTAAAATAGCTGTTTTTATTATATTTCAGTTCATTGTGTAGTTGCCTCTTCCTAACACTAGAAATTTTTATACCCAGAGTTATCCATTTAACTTTACCAGTGATTTTGTTACATGTGGTTGTAAATGGAAAAGTTTCATTAAACACCCCAAGAAAACTGCTTAAAAATTTGTCAAAGATACTGCAACTTGAAATAAAGCTATCATAAAGCCATTCAACCTCTCTTAACTTATTTATAAATACAGTTAAATTTTTTTCATTGAAGTTCCTTTTCATAGAGCTTCTGTTACATGGAATTTCTTTGTTAATTTTTGGTAGTTCAATCAATAATGAGGAGTGGTCAGAGATTCCTAGATCCAAGCAAAATTTATGGACATCTTCAAATACATACTTGGTTAGGATATTGTCAGTACAGGTTGCTGACTGTGCATTTACCCTAGTGGCTTGCTTAATGTTTACTTTCGAGCCAAAACTTTTTGCTATGTCAGTGAATTTGGACACATAATTTCTTTCACCTAGGATATTAATGTTGAAGTCAGCAGCTATTACAACCTTTTTTTCTTTTTCTTTGTTTACATTTTCAAGGAGACACTGAAATTTGGCCAGAAAAGCTTCAATTGCAGCTTTCTCTGGTACTCTAAATAGAAACTACTATGATATTTAGGTCCCTTAACTCGATACAGCAGCTCTCAAATATACTATCTTCATTCAAATGATTACAATCATTTCTTATTACATATTTTATATCAGAATGAGTAAGTATGCAAGAGCTTCCAAGTGATTTTTCATGTCTACAAAAGCTGTTTGCTATTTCAAAATTTCTGATTTTGTTAAGAATTTTAATATTATCACATGTAAGCCAATGCTCATTGAGACAAATAACTTTGATATTTTTACACTCTGAAAGAATAATTTATAAATCGTCCATTTTATGACTTTTGTTTTGAAAGTTGGCACTTAGACCGTTTATATTCCAGTGCATTATGTAGGAACATTGTTTCTTATTTATGGTTTCAAGCAGTATGTTCTTTCTTGGGTACCATTTCGGTCTTGCTGTTTTAGTTACCAAATGCTGTTTCTCATCCACATCATTCCTTATTAGTTTCCCCCATTATTCAGAATCTTTCAAGTATCAGCAAACATTTTACAAAGAATTTTTGATCCTAATCTGTTTAAATGAAGACCATCTTTACCCAGGCATTTATTGCTTAAGAACTTATTTGGATTTACATACACGGCTCCCATATCATTACAGCTTTTGTTTATATCACTGTTTATTCTTGCTATAGAACTATCACTCATGGATCTACTGTAGACAATACCACTCACTACAATTCTAGATGTCTTGTAGATGTTTCTAGCAGATTGAATTAAATTTCTTGTTTCATTTACAATTTCCTCTTCAATCTTCCTTCTAAGGGAATTTGTACCTACGTGGTTGAAGATTTCAGGTAATTCTTCCGAGATGCCTCTGCTGAACCATCCTGTGAGTTGTATATGTAGTTAAAATGTTTCTTCAATTGATGGGTCTTGATGCCTGGGTGAACATCTATTATGGAATTTGTCAGTGCCACATTTTGGAGCAGAGAATTGCCTATAACAAGGAAATTACTGTTTTCGTTCTGTTTTATGTTACTGAGGTGCGTTGAGTTCTTTTTTCTGTATGTTACACTTGTTCACTTATATTTATTTGGAGTTTTTGTGATTTCTGTGCTAGTTTCTTCTGTACATGTTACAGGCGCATTGTTTTGAACAGGTGTATCAATCCATGTGTTTTTCATGTTATTTTCATCAATCGCCTCAACTTTTTCACAAAAACATTTTCTTCCGCTTTTCAGGTCACAGTTTTCTTGCTTCTGCACTGATAGTTCTGCTTTTAAAATGTGAATGTCGCTACGTAGGATTTTGATAATTTCTTCCTGTGAGCTCACAGTGGAAGCTAGTTTCACTTTCTCATTCTACAAACATTCTAGGCATGACCAGTGAATATCATCACTTACAAATTTTAAACATATTTTTGCACATCTTTCATGCAGCTGAAAGTTGCGTTTAACACACAAGATTCCTTTTACAACCCGTTTCTGATACGTTTTACATGATACACTATTTAATTTTTACCTATTTACGAGCATTGTGTCACTACACTTTTCAATAGGTGCCATCTTGTCGTCTCACCAGAGCACTGAAACTAGTCTTTGAAGCAATAAGATGGGAGAGACAGCAGTTGTAGTGGTTTTCCTACTTTTATTTTCTTCTTTGGTTGTCCTCAGTGTCAATGTACTGCATTGCTACACTGGCTGAAAAATGGGGTTTATAATTTGGTCACTGACTACTGTAAATAATGTAGCCGCCATTAGCACTGTTGCGTTTCACAGTCTTTTACTTTAACTGTTTACTATCCCCCAATATTATACAGTTATATGACCAGTGCACTATTGTTTAAACTTTCCATAAGCCTCATGAATAGTTTGCACGCGAACCATCCACATACTACTACAATAGTTTATAGTTGAACAACTATGAGCAATAGAAGCCTAACCACAAAGTTCACAGTTCTTGAGGAATAATCAGGTATGTATTGAGCAGACACTGCCACTGTTTTAACACCCAGCCTAATTGTGTAACACTTATTACATTGTTAAGTTGAGGCATTGTTGTCACTCTAACCAACGCAGGTGCCTCGTCTGACACTCGGCTGTGGATTGACTGACTCATGACCAAAACTTGGGCCCTTATATATAATCACAATAATAGGTACTGAATCTACACATTGTTCGAAGTTAAATCTACAGAAATTACAATTAAAACTTAACTCATTTAATTAACTGAATACATTGAAAGATTCATTCCTTTTAACAGTTTCTCCTACTACAAGGTTTAGGCTGAATTATTTATTTAAATCATGAAATTAACAAATATCATTATGCAAACAATACATCTGATAAAACTTTGAAATACTTTGGAATTAATTAAGAGCTGGCTTTGGTAACATGTTTTCAAATAGAGCCAAATAGATCCTTTAAGAATACTATTAGTTGTTCCTCCAAATGTTTATAATTAGTGCATCATTTATATTTGTTTATAAGTCAACGACAGAATTTAAGTTACAAAACAATAACTGATTTCACCCTATAACAAAAGGTACTAACTATTAATAGTTAAAATAAATTAGAAACTCAATTACATACATAAAACTAGGCACAAAATTAGATCTGGTGTTATTTACTTTAAAAATGAGGGCCAACCTTTCTCTTTTCTGAAAATGCAGACTATGGTCACATATCTTAATAGTAATTAGTCAAAAATGAAAAAAAACAATGAATTTTAAGGAGGCAGATGGCAGAACAAGAGGGGAATTAAAAATATCCCAGCTTGCTTTGTTACACAGTCTGCATTGTGTATGGAGCCATGTAAGGCAGATGCAAGTTGCTAGCTACATAAACAACTGGCCAGACTGCTGTAAACTGTTGTGGAGCAGCTGTTATGTGATTTAAATACCTGTGTTGATACCTATATATGGAGACTAGTTTGTAACAGACTGGCACTTTGCCAGGAAGTGGAAAGGCAGACATCAGCATTTCTGAAACACCATGCCCACACTTCAATCTTACATGGCAAGAAACCCATGAATATTTTATTGTATAAAAACGTCAGCAAGAATGGATTCACTGATTAACCAATGTGTTATGTACACTCAAGGGTACTTAGAAGGTGATAAGATTGCTTATCTTTCAGAAAAGTTCTGTTCTTTTTCTTTTTCTTTTTTTTTTTTTTTGGGGGGGGGGGGTTCCTTTGATCCCACATTTCTCATTTTAACCACATTCTCTGCTACCTTCTATCCCACACACATGTCCACCTCTGCAGCCATGCCCTCCACATCAACTCATAAAGCCATACTCTTGCTTTCCTTTCGGTGGTAACAATCTTCCTTTGTTCTATTGCTCCCTCCCAAGCCATTTCTGCACTCATTAGGCACCATCTGCAACTCTTTCTGCCTGTGTCAGAGAGTGTGAACTGGTTATACATTCCTTATCAGTCTCAACCTGCCTATCCCTACCAGTTTACCAGTTATCACCCGTTCTTCCTTCTACCACTTCAGTCCCCTCCCTCCCCCGGTGCACCCCCCTGCCCCCCCCCCCCCCCAAAAAAAAAAAAAAACAAAAAAAAAAACCTTTCTTCACCCATCCAGTACACCATGGTCAACCTCTTACCACTGTTTGGTGGCCCTGTCACTTCAATATATTTAGCTGGGACTAAACATTTTTGACTACTTTTTTGGAGAACTAGTGTAGCAACAAAACTATTTGTTGACTTTCACTTCAGAATAGACTGTACTATATGTGAGAGCAGGCTTTCTTGGTGAATTTCATATATGACTTCTTCATGGGTTGTCAGCCGAGTAGCATCATGTCCTGCAGACATTTATTTAAGGATCTAGGGATATTCACAGTACCTTCTCAGTATATATACTCTCTTATGAAATTTGTTATTAACAACCAAACCCAATTCAAAAGTAATAGCAGTGTGCATAACTA
The DNA here is from genome assembly GCF_023898315.1 of Schistocerca nitens. Lineage (NCBI taxonomy): Eukaryota > Metazoa > Arthropoda > Insecta > Orthoptera > Acrididae > Schistocerca > Schistocerca nitens. Next base: position 783,111,320 of record NC_064618.1, read on the forward strand.
CAATACTAGGAGAAAGGATGATCTTCACTATTCAAGATTAAATCTAACTTTGGCACAGAAAGGGGTGAATTATACTGGCACTAAAGTCTTTGGTCACTTACCAAATAGTATCAAAAGTCTGACAGATAACCAACAAGTATTTAAGAAGAAATTAAAAGAATTTCTGAATGACAACTCCTTCTACTCCATAGAGGAATTTTTAGATATAAATTTTAAAAAAATATTAAAAAAATTAAAAAAATAAAAATAAAAAATAAAGAAAAACAAAAAACACAATAAAATAAAGTTGTTATATTAACTTAAGTATGTTGTTAAATTAACCTAATTATGTCATGTATTGGAAAATTCGACTCGTTCCACATCATTACGAAATATCGTATTCATGATCCATGGAACTAGTATTAATCTAATCTAATCTAATCTAATCTAAGCTGACAGCCCATGAAGACTTTATATAAGACTCTACTATGTTACTTCATTACTCAAGTAACCACTTAATCACAAATTAGGTTCCAATGGCATATTTATTAGAAAAAAAAACACTTTGAAAACACTCTCTTTAGTGAATAAAATATATGTCATTCACTTGCTCACACACTAGGATTATCTGAGTGTTGCAACTACATCCTGATCTTCAACTGCTACTTGCTTTTATGGTGACTTCTTTCCTTCTCATCCTGAATGGTGAGTCTCCCCTGACCTGCAGTTCTGGGTGACTTTCCCAAAATCTACCCCTTTTCCTAGACCTCTCCATTTCTTTTCCTTCACCCTCCTTCCTTGCCATTTGACCCTTCTGCCTGAAGAAGCAACCACTGGCTCTGAAAGCTTGCCAGTTACAACAGTCTTTTATGTGTGTGTTCTGCCACTGCTTGGTGAGAGATTTTTATCTACCCAATTAAATAATTTATATCTAAAAACAAACATAATGAGACTTACCAAACAAAAGCGCTGGCAGGTCAATAGACACACAAACGAACACAAACATACACACAAAATTCAAGCTTTTGCATCAAACAGTTGCTTCATCAGGAAAGAGGGAAGGAGAGGGAAAGACGAAAGGATGTGGGTTTTAAGGGAGAGGGTAAGGAGTCATTCCAATCCCGGGAGCGGAAAGACTTACCTTAGGGGGAAAAAAGGACAGGTATACACTCGCGCGCACACACACACACATATCCATCCGCACATACACAGACACAAGCACATCCAGGGCCTCGCTGCGATGGAGCACTTCCTTTCACGCCGATCACCTGCCACCCTACCTGAAACCTCTTTCCTCATTACCTTAGCCAGCTTCATCCTGACCCACAACTTCTTCGCTTTTGAAGGCCAGACATACCAACAATTAAAGGGAACAGCCATGGGTACCAGGATGGCCCCCTCGTACACCAACCTATTCATGGGTCACTTAGAGGAAGCCTTCTTGGTTACACAGGCCTGCCAACCCAAAGTTTGGTACAGATTTATTGATGACATCTTCATGATCTGGACTCACAGTGAAGAAGAACTCCAGAATTTCCTCTCCAACCTCAACTCCTTTGGTTCCATCAGATTCACCTGGTCCTACTCCAAATCCCATGCCACTTTCGTTGACGTTGACCTCCATCTGTCCAATGGCCAGCTTCACACGTCCGTCCACATCAAACCCACCAACAAGCAACAGTACCTCCATTATGACAGCTGCCACCCATTCCACATCAAACGGTCCCTTCCCTACAGCCTAGGTCTTCGTGGCAAATGAATCTGCTCCAGTCCGGAATCCCTGAACCATTACACCAACAACCTGAAAACAGCTTTCACATCCCACAACTACCCTCCCGACCTGGTACAGAAGCAAATAACCAGAGCCACTTCCTCATCCCCTCAAACCCAGAACCTCCCACAGAAGAACCACAAAAGTGCCCCATTTGTGACAGGATACTTTCCGGGACTGGATCAGACTCTGAATGTGGCTCTCCAGCAGGGATACGACTTCCTCAAATCCTGCCCTGAAATGAGATCCATCCTTCATGAAATCCTCCCCACTCCACCAAGAGTGTCTTTCCGCCACCCACCTAACCTTCGTAACCTCTTAGTTCATCCCTATGAAATCCCCAAACCACCTTCCCTACCCTCTGGCTCCTACCCTTGTAACCGCCCAAGGTGTAAAACCTGTACCATGCACCCTCCCACCACCACCTACTCCAGTCCTGTAACCCGGTAGGTGTACATGATCAAAGGCAGAGCCACGTGTGAAAGCACCCACGTGATTTACCAACTGACCTGCCTACACTGTGAAGCTTTCTATGTGGGAATGACCAGCAACAAACTGTCCATTCGCATGAATGGACACAGGCAGATGGTGTTTGTTGGTAATGAGGATCACCCTGTGGCTAAATATGCCTTGGTGCACGGCCAGCACATCTTGGCACAGTGTTACACCATCCGGGTTATCTGGATACTTCCCACTAACACCAACCTGTCAGAACTCCGGAGATGGGAACTTGCCCTTCAGTATATCCTCTCTTCTTGTTATCCGCCAGGCCTCAACCTCCGCTAATTTCAAGTTGCCGCTGCTCATACCTCACCTGTCTTTCAACAACATCTTTGCCTCTTTACTTCCGCCTCGACTGACATCTCTGCCCAAACTCTTGGCCTTTACAAATGTCTGCTTGTGTCTGTGTATATGTGGATGGATATGTGTGTATGTGCGCGAGTGTATACCTGTCCTTTTTTTTCCCCCTAAGGTAAGTCTTTCCGCTCCCAGGATTGGAATGACTCCTTACCCTCTCCCTTAAAACCCACATCCTTTCGTCTTTCCCTCTCCTTTGAATGGTTCGAATGGTTCTGAGCACTATGGGACTTGACATCTGTGGTCATCAGTCCCCTAGAACTTAGAACTACTTACACCTAACTAACCTAAGGACATTACACACATCCATGCCCGAGGCAGGATTCGAACCTGCGACCGGAGCGGTCGCGCGGTTCCGGACTGAGCGCCTAGAACCGCTAGACCACCGCGGCCGGCCCTCTCCTTCCCTCTTTCCTGATGAAGCAATTTTTAGATATATTTTTCCCACGTGGAATGTTTCCCTCTATTATATTCATACAATTTAATAATTTTGTCAACAACTCCAATAAGGATATATATGCACCAACATGTAGGCAAGGGATTAGTGTGGTATTCCCATCTTTCTGATGTGCAAGCAGTAAATGCTTCATTTTGAACTATGGCGACATTACTACCAAATGCATACAAACAGGGTGGTGAACAGCCAACATTCTAGACTGTATGGCCTTTGAATAGAAGCTTTCTGATTGGCCCTTATATTTTTGCATTGCATGGAACTGACTTTCCTAATCTTAAGGAAGTATTTGATAACCTGGTACACCTCTTATTTGACCAAAGCTGTTTTTTTCACATCTTTTTAGACAATTATTAGCCAAGTGTCTTGAAGTTAAACACCAAATATCCTACTTGTAGTGATGCAGAGGCTTTACTTACGATGTAGTCATCCAGGCAGCAAAAGAAATGGTCGTTCCACATCAGTATGAATTTATTCAAGACTTTATGTAGCATGTTCCTTTCTACAAGGATGCCCTGTGCATTTGTTACTGGACTTACTCTTACGTTTTCACTCACTTGGCCTCTGCACATCCATATGATTGCAATCTAGGAGCTAGATTGTAAGGTTTGTTTTTTGTTACACAGGACTCTGGACAGCACACGCCATCTATTCCTTGAAGCAATTACCTAGTAGTTGATTTGTAGTCTGTGGTTCCATCATCTGATGTTAATAATCCCAAATATTTATATTTGATAAGTCTCAGTGAATGAATCCAATAAACACCATCAGGTAGGCTGGATATATGGTAATCAAAGTTGCATTGTATGAATTAATCCTGCTGATATGTAAGTCAACATTCTGTCAGACTTCCCTCAAATGTTCAAACCAGAGGATGAGGTTTCTTCCCTTCATTATTGTTTTGCAGAATGCTATGAAGTGCACATGCAGACCAATCCACTTGTTACCCTAGCATGATGATGTACACACCTCAATGTGCCCTTTTTCTGTGATGCAGAAATTCTTTTCAATCAATGACAAGGGTGACCTACTTCATTAGTGAACAGCCTGAAGGCTGAAGGGTACACACAAAAATTTTTACTCTATCCAGCATGTATACGCAGACAAGGAAAAAAAATTCCTGGATTTCACCCAGATTTCCCAGTTAAAAATACACTTTCTCGCAGGTGAAAACACACTTTTCCCGTGTTAAGTGACTGTATATTTTCCCTCAGAACTGTAAAACTTATCAATCCTTTGAGTGGTTATGGTTTTATACACGGATGTAGAATTTCCTGGCACTTTAGGAAATGAAACTCAAGGGGAAAAAACATGTTTTGGAAAGATCTTTGATGTGCAGTGACATGTATGCTGCATATTTTGGTATTACAATTCAAATTCCACCAAACACCCCATGTTACTTTCCAAGATTGTGATGCACTGTTGTAAGCCAGTCATAACTCATGTCATGTGATCTCACCAGCAGATGACAGCGGATATTCAGAGCATAGGACATGTGATGTAATCAGCCAATAGCAACATCACTATTAAGTCGCGCGAACACACAAACAGGACACGTTAATGGTTTAAATTAATATACATAGTGTTGCCACAAGAACAGCAATGCCTTCACAAATAATATTAGTCTCTACAGTTAATAAGCTGCAAGAGAAGATAAGCTTTCACATATAATGTTGGTCTTTTTGCATGTGTTACACTTTAGGGTATATCACACAAATGTGCCAGTAAAATTTTTAATAATGACATAAATGTCTGATCTTCTGGGCTCAAAATTCTTCTAAATGGCTTGTCATCAAAGAGTTGATTCTCAAATGAGTGTCAATCACTCTGTGATTTAAGATATTCATTGTACATTCTCACACATAGTTCAACTTCTGTAAAAGGAAATTTACTTTGAATGTAACGCTTTTCAAACCACCATTCACAATATTGTCCCGTGACCTGTTAGAAATAGGTTTGTTTTAGCAGTTGCCAGAGAGCACCAGATATCAGGTGCCACCACGCCTGTGCAGCTACGATGACGTAGGAAGCCTGTATGTTCGTACGTGTAAAACATCAAAAGATCTTACACTATGTCATAAAAGAAACAAGATGTCAGAGGATACTCCAAGAGCAATGGAATTTTGTGAACTATACCAAACTGTGCACATTTAAAGTGCATACTTAAAGTGCACATTTATATGTCCAGATTCACAATGAAGTAGGCCTCGACCTAGTATTAAACTTTTCAGTGTGGTTTTCAGGATGAAAATTTCTTTGAGTACCGTTACTGCATTATCTCATGTTTGGTTTTTTATTATGGCATAATGCCATTCATGCTAGAAGATGAAAATGTGTACATGAAATGCAGCAAACAGTTGAAACTAGCCATTAGTGTGGAGTCAAATACTTTGTTTCAGATACATTGACTGCCTCAGCAGAAAAGATTAATAAAAGCAAAATTTCTTTAGAAAAGTGACAAAAATAACTTCATTGTTCTGCAAGGTGATTAATGCTTGACCACCAGAAAGAAAAATCTGAAACTAATAACATATTTTAGCCTTCTGTAACTATGTGAATGTATTTTAATTCACGTTATAGCTCCCGCCCACTGAAACCTGTTTTGTTTCCATTTGACGTGAGAGCAGTAAATGAAGAGGAAACAGCAAAATTACTAAATGTAAACATGGATCAATGGATACTACCCACTTCCCTACCATAACTCAGACTGCTCTGTGCATCAGCCCTGATCTAAGGTATTTCTGAACTGGGGAAGTACTACATAGTGCCCTCCCCCCTCCCTCAAGTGTTTGATAGTTGTCAAAAATTTTTAAAAATCCAGTTTTCAAAAATATGTTCATTTTAGTGCACATCTTTCTGAAGAGTCTGACACACAAAACATATATGTTCAAGGAAATGTAAGACATGTTATTTGGCCTTAAGTGTGCCAAATTGCAATGCTATGCCTCTTCACACAGCATTCTTCTATTGCACATCACTGTGTTTCACTCTGTGGAATTGAAAAGTGTATATTTTGTAATGGATGCCATGAAATTATATTCAGGACAGTGGAAATTAAAATGTCCTCCCATGCCTCTCCTGCTCCCAATGACCAGTTTCACATCCTGCCCTCTTTATTTTCTTTTTTTCTTTTTTTTTAAAAAAAGCCTCACAATTAACACTGGACAGACAGCAACTGGCATTCATTCATTCGGATTTACTTCACTCAGCTCGTATGGCCCCATCCCATTTTGTTTGCAATATAGTTTATTTCTAGATGCAGTGAGGATTCCCCTGACAGGGACATCACATACACTATGCACGCCTTCAAAAATGAACTTATGATTCATTCAGAAATCAACTTAGAATGTGTTCAAAAACCAACAGGGATGCATTTCAAAATCACATGCATAACTGATAGGTCAACATGCACTGAATGCTAGGCACTTTGTGAAACAAGGTTTTTTTTCCCTCAATAATTTGAATTTGGAGCCCCCTTCCCCCATCGAAATTGCCGCCCACTTTAGATATCTCGATTTGCCCCTCCCTCCCAGATCCAGGCATACTGCGCATGTGTGAATCTGGCAGCTTGGGCGCACCAGTAAAATTTTTCCTGGTAGCATCCAGCTGCTTGCTGCTTACTCAGCCAAGAGCCACATTTCTGTAGCCAGAAGTGGGAGAAGGTACTACTCATATGCGACTCAACTGTGCATATCCATGAGCCCGCTCGTAACTGATAAAATGAATCTAATGTAAACAGGTGTGACGTCATGCTCATTGGAGGCAATTTGTTGTTAAGAAGTACTTTCTAAAGCCTTCACACATTTTTCTGTTGGCAGATGCTTGTATGAGGACTGTGTTTTGTTGTTTTATGTCGCACATTTCCTTTGCAATTGAAGTCGTATTTTCATTTTTTTCTCTCGTACATGATTTATTGCTGCAGTATTATTCTGCAGAAGTGGGATACAGTAATATCCTTTGTTAGAGTATTGGTTCTTACCAGTCAAAGTTACAAAAATTTAGCTGAAAACTGAAACAATGAAAAATTCCTGGAATTCTAAAAAATTCCCAGGTTTTCCTGGTTTTCTCCCAGATGAAAAAATTGCCGTGTTTTTCCTGGATCTCCCAACTGTCCCAGGTCATATACACCCTGTCTATCTCAGAATGCTAAAGCAAAATGTACAGTTTTTTCCCAGCAATGGAGGTGTTCCCTTTAACCTATGATTCTACATCAGCACACGATAAAAACTGCACCACATAATTGCTCACCACTTCTTGTTTATTAGACTCTGAAAATTCTAAGCATTAACAGATTAACAGTTACAGCAAATCTTATAGGAATGAAAGTATGGATACTTTGTCCAAATTGACAGGCCTAAATGTGCATAAAAGAAGACTGTGACTTGCTCACTTGGAGCAATTTATTTTCTAGTAGATTATAATGATTAAGGCAAATGTGATTCTTTGTTGTTGAATACCAAAGTTTTCTCATATTTCTATGGTAGTGTTTTCACATGCATATGTCATCAAAGAGTTGATTCTTAAATGAGAGTCAATCACTCTGTGAATACAGAGTGTTTTATTTACAATGGAAATCAGCTTATTATTAATCCAAACAATAATTTTTATTCTGCAAAGAATGTAAGCTACTTAGTATTTTTCTTTTTTAAAAGGGAGATGGATTAATCTAAAACACAATTCCACAATTTGAAAGGAATTACACTACCAATATTTAAAATGTTTTATGCATTGCATTGAACAACAAAGCAGTTCCAGATATTTAAAAAAAAAAAAAAAAAAAAAAAAAAAAAAAAAAAAAAAAAAAAAAAAAAAAAAAGCTTTTAAAGCTGAATACTCACATTTAATGAAGGATCACTGATTCCAATTGCTGAATTTATTTCACTAAGAAATATAAAGTTATCTGGACTGATTTTTTTTGTTAATGTGTCATCTTCTAAAGTGAAATATAATAGACACGCGTCTTTTGTACCACCATCAGCACCGCATGTTGTACCATCCAGGATATTTTCCAGTGTTTCGTTGTATGCATCGTATGCTGTGGTAGCTGGCTGTAAGTTTAGAGATGTTAAGTAACTTATGAGTTGAAATAAATTAGAACATTAACAGACACATTATTTGTAACTGTAATATTGTATAAAACAAATTCAAGTGAATGTAAATATATCCTCCCTGGAGGAGCTTCCAGAAAGCTTTATGTAGTAGCTTCCAGAAAGCTTTACACATAATTTCAAACCTTTTTGAAACTTTTTCTTCCTGACACACCCAATAAAATAATGAAAGTAAAAGAGTTTATCACCTACTTCATTTTTGTTGTTTGTGCAGTACAACTCCTGCATCTGGCACTACATTTCGGTTTATTACTTCTTTTCTATTAACTCTGTTCACAACACATTTTGCAGACAGTATCTGAATGTACAACTAATATACCACTGAATGTACTGTGAAATTATATCACTGTATGGCACGTAGTTCAGTTTTGGTTTTGACTTTTTCACTAGTCTGTGGGTGAATAATCCAGATCTAATACAAACAACAAATTAGGGTTTTGTGTCTACAACCATAAACATTTTACATGCTTAATGTAAAATATTTAACACATTTGCATTTGTAAAGTAATCAGACATTTGAAGCTGTATTATATGCAGAAGTTTGATACTTTAAGGAATCAAGGGAGAGGGGTGAGGGGGGGGGGGGTTACTAGTTCTATTGTAAAGGCGAAGAAAATGTACACAATGTATCTCTTTGTTGCTACCAACATAAATGAATGATAGTGTGTCTATTATGAATCTTTATATGTTGAAATACACTAACATTGTGATAACTGCCAGATTTATGATGATACATGGGACTGAAATGAAATTACAGTATAATTACCTCATATTAGGTATATCAGCATCTGTGTCTGTGTACATACATACTCTGCAACCCACTGTACAGTGCATGGTGGAGGGTACCCTGTACCACTACTAGTCACCTCCTTTCCTGTTCCACTTGAAAACAGAGCAAGGAAAAAACACTATTTATATATTTCCACACAAGCCCTAATCCCTCTAATCTCATTTTCTTTGTCCTTACATGAAATATACATTTCTGGCAGTAGAATTGTTCTGCAGTCAGCCTTCAACACCATTTCTCTAAATTTTCTCAACAGTGCTCCTTGAGAAGAATGTCAACTTCCTTCCAGTGAGCCCCATTAGGGTCCGCAAAGTATCTCCATAATACCAGCATTGTTTAAATGTACTGATAATAAATCTAGCAGCCTGACTCTGAATTGCTTTGATGTCTTCCTTTAATCTGATCTGGTGCAGATCCCAAACGCTTGAACATTACTCAACAATGGGCCACAATAGTGTCCTATATGTGATCTCCTTTACAGATGAACCACACTTTCCTGAAATTCTCCCAGTAAAGTGAAGTGGACATGCTCATTCCATTTTGTATTACTTTGCAGCATTATGCTTAGATATTTAATCAATGTGACTATTTCAGGCAGCACACTACTAATGCTATACTCATACTGTATGGCTATATTTTTTCTACTCATCTGCATTAACTTACATTTTTCTACATTTAGACTAGCTCCCATTCATCTGAGTCTGAGCATTAAGTAGGTTGTGAAGTTCCTACATCCATCAGTCAGAGACTCCAAATGTCCTGGTATGGATTTAAAGTGGGTCAGGATATCATCCTAAGGAATTACCCATCATTCATTTTGTATATATGTCCCTAACGTATCAACAGTGGTTGCTTGATAACTGCAACTAGTGCATTCTTGACCAACCATCTCTAAAACATATTCAATCTCAAGTGAATCTTTAGCTCAGGAAAGTAGCAGTACTTGCCATTTTTTGAAGAACACTGTGAAATCGCTCACCACATGTGGTGCTGCATTGTCCAATTGAAATATGATGTACAGAATTGCCTGAAGCAAAGTCTGTCTTTTTTTATGTGGTGAAAGTCTCAATATCTTACTACGTAGAAGTTGAGGTATCCTGCAACATTTGATAGCAGTTCAAGCCTATTATTTATTTTATATTTGTGCCCCCTCACAATGCAATCTGTGAGATTGTGCTCACCACATGGCAATATTTAACACATATATGTGACTTGACTCCAAACATTACATTTTGCTGCTCAGCATGCTACAAATGTCATTCATGTGCCTGTTGCACTTTGAGGCATTTATGATCCTTGGATAATAGAAGCTCTGATAGTGGTATACACGCCAGCAATGCAGCTCATAGCAGGCGGGACCAATTTCTAACCCAACAGACTTACACACACTGTGATGCTACAAATGTCATTAATGTGCCTGTTGCACTTTGAGGCATTTATGATCCTTGGATAATAGAAGCTCTGATAGTGGTATACATGCCAGCAATGCAGCTCATAGCAGGCGGGACCAATTTCTAACCCAACAGACTTACACACACTGTGTAGTATTGTCTTGCTGAGTCAACATTGTGGTTGAAACTGTATAATGATTTATCATTATGTGGAAAAAATGTCAGCATTCCATGCTTTGGGCACTTTGCATGGTAACTGTCCACAGAGTCAGAAATGCTGAGCTCAGTTCTGTGTCATGATTTATCAGTTTTCTCAACTGAATCTGTCAGAAGCTACAATGACACTTGCAGTCACACTACCACTTTCTTTGATCTCTCTTTACTGCTTGAGCTTCACATAATAATGTTATTATTGACTGGATAACCACAGGTGTGCTGTTGTTTGACAGCATCCATCAGAAACAATATTTTGGTGATTAGACATGTCGCCATCATCAGGTGCAGCGATGAACTGACTTCCTGGGGGTGCATGGCTGATTTATAACCCCTCACCCTATGGACCGATCCCTACATGGTCTGTCCACAAAGCACATGTCAGTGGCCAGTGAGGTGACTGCATCAGAGTCTGCAGCCAGTGACACCTCGTGTGTGTGTGTGTGTGTGTGTGTGTTGGGGGGGGGGGGGGGGGGACTGCACGCAATAGTGTAGGTGTAGACACTTCAACTACACTGGCCACCAGCTTGTTGTGTTTGCTAAGTATCCCCTTCATTTCATTTTTTCCAATGCACTGTATAAATATTAAGAGGTCAGATGGAAAAAGAGTACCAAGCAAAGAAGTGAAAGCTGAAAAGTGGAAGGAATATATAGAAGGCCAGTACAAGGGAAACAGATTTAAGACAATATCATAGAATGGGATGAGGAAGTAAATAAAGATGAGATGGGAGATATATTACTGTGAGAAAACAAAGACCTAAGTCTGCATGTTAATATATTTAAAGCCAGTTGTCACAAACTGAGAAACTTCCTCTACCTGGTTGTCATTGTTGACAATGAAGGAAATTATCAACTATTTGTGATTCAACTCCTACAGCATGAGAAAGGCACAGCCCAAGAGGCTGCATGCTATATGCAGCTCATATCAGTGTAATTCCTTATAAAGTACAGTATCAGATACATCTTCAAAGTCCCAGTTTACTGGGGCCTACTACAGTAGACAATATACTGTGACTAAGCAAGGCACTCTAGTGTGTGCTCACTGTTTAGAATACATCAGAATGTACACTGACTGTGAAATCCATATGTGTTATAAAAATGGATGTGTTTTGTGTGTGTGTGTGTTTTCCACATTTCCTTCTAAAACAAGTTCACTCGAACTTGGTACACATATACTTTACTGTCAGTCAATAGTTGCTGTCAGGGGTAAGAACCACCTAACTATCAGAGTGGTGGGGGTGACAAAGAAGTGCAGCATGTGGTGCTTGAATTCTCAGATTACATTATTCCAGTATTTGAGAATGAGAGCACTTAGAGACTTGCAACAAGCTTGACATAAAATTTAAAACCTTTACAAATTTCTTTCTTGCTGACAACCCCTATAAAATGATGAAAATGTTTATTGCTTACTCCTTTTCCCTCGTTCATGCAGTTTATCTACTGCATGAGGCATGATGATAATAATTTGTTACCTCATTAATACTAACTGTATTCATGACATATTTCACAGACAGTAAGCTCATACACCACTGAACGTAAGTGCAAAGTTATATGACTGTACAACATGTACTTCAGGAGATATGACATCATAAACATTAAGCTATGGCCAGACACTGCATGATATGGGCATGTCACACACTGCACAATATGGGTGTGGACACACAGCTACAATGAGCAATGCTGGGTTTATCCACTAGTAGCCAATAAAATGATCTCTGAAGTATTTGGTAATGGCATGCAACATTACATAAAACCTAACAAGACTCATGCTAATGCACAAACAGTGGAGACAAAGTCTGAGTTCAGCAAGGCACACCAGCCTACAATCCAGTACAAACAGAGGAAAATGAAAATTACCTGCACTAAACAATTTCATTTAGTAACATGGGTTAAATGCCATTACAGCCAGTAGGGCTCACAATGCAGTTTGCAGAATTAAAAAAGCCTGATGCTGTGTTAGCTAGTCAGAGATGGCAGATGGAATGATCTCAACTGACACCAATTTTGGACCTCATTGCAGGGAGCAGGCAACTGAAAGAAGACACCTAACCTCAAATGCCATGCTGTGTATCAGCCTGCAAGATCAAATGTGAATTTACTATCTGTTATCTTACTGTTCAGGAAACTAATGCAAATTGTAAAAGCAGTGATTCTCCAATTTCTGCAGAAAATATGCTCTTAAAAACATTGTTAAAACTGGAGTCTCATCAGATACATAGAAATATGCAGAAATAGCAACTATTTTGAAACAGAGAGAACATTCATGAATGGCAATATATTACTTACAAATTTACACCCTCCTTGGCATCTCCAAGATCTTAGAGGCTTTATGGGAAGAGATTACATAAATATAAAAACTGATTGGCTCAATTTTGCTTTTGTCAGGGGTCAAGTCATTAACTATTAACTGCTCAGATGAAAGAAAGTCATCGACACATTAGAACCACTTTTGGATACCAACATAGGCAGTCCCATTGTTGCATAAAATAAAATCTTCAGGTTTTTCTCACATCAATTACCAATGAGTCCAAGTTGTTTGGAAGGCACATGGCTCTTCACCCATCTTTTGGTGCAGTACATGTGTCCTGATACTGAGTGTAAAACCCACTGATGAGATTTGGTGCTGCATATACTTTAATTGCAATCCACTGTCACTGACTATATAAAGGGACAAACTGCAAGACACCATCACTTTGCCAGAAGATGGATGGAGGTTTTATGTCTTCCAAAATGTCACAGACTCACTGTGAATTGATGGAGGAAGAAATTTGAGATTTTATTGTAGACATCACAAAAAACATTTTTGCCATCATTTTCATCCATATCACTTGTTTTCACCCAGTATGACTGTGAAGATGCTTACTACAGGAATTGAAGGTTGATTGTTGATAATGAAAACCAAATACTAATTATCACAAATAAGAAGATTCCTGTGACTCTGGAGTGTTTCTGCATCCTGGAAGGATATATTGGCTACAAAATGTTTGCAAGTATCCTGATGTACTATTGTTCACATTAAACACATTGAGATAAAATGACTGGAATGACTTTCACAGATCACTTAGTTTGTGAGTAAGCCACACTGGTGTGGTGAAGTGCAGCAGACCATCAACTTCTGTTACTATTGTAGAGTACAAGTAAAACAGAATTCTGGAGATGATACTTTACTCATCCCAGAATGTTAACCAAACAGGTACATGAGACTGCAAAGAACACTTTAAGAATACAACCTGTGTCTTCTGCCTGAAGGCAACACACAGGAACCCTTGTAAGTGGGAGTACTTTGGATACAATATAATATCCAAACATGCTTGTGTATGACACAATTACCCAGAAAGGGAAGATAGACAAATATGTGAGATACCAGAGAACAATTTACTTCTCAAACCACCATAAGTTGTACAGTGGAGGGTGCCATGTACCACTATTAGTCATTTCCTTCCCCATTCCACACACAAATGGAAGGAGGGGAAAGTGACTATATGTCTCATATTACCCAAAATTTCTCATATCTGATCTTTGCAGTCCTCACACAAATAGTACAATGGTGGCTGTAGAATCATTCTGAAGTCACCTGCAAATGCCTGTTCTCTAAATTTTTGCAAGTGTCTCACAAAAAGAACATTGTCTTCCCTTCCACAGTCCCCATTTGAGTTCACAAAGCATATCCATAACTCTCATATGTTGATCAAACCTACCAGCATGTCTTGTAAATGCTTTACTCTGACCTGGTGAGGACCCCAAACACTCAAATGGTAGTAAAAAATGGGTCACAAAAGTGTTCCATATGTGGCCTCCTTTGTAGATGAGCTACAGCTTTGTAAAACTCTCCCAATAACCCAAAGTCAACCACTTACCTTCCCTACTAAGGTACTTATGTGTTCATGCCATTTCATATTGCTTTGCAGTGTTATGCTTAGATAGTTAATTAAAGATAAAGATTACTAGATATGGCTGGGATGGCAAATCTAAGACAGTTATAGACTATATATTAACAGACAAATTAATTGGAGGAAAAGTAAGGGACACTAAAGTCATACCAAGTGAGCACTTGGATAGTGACCACAGGTTACTAGTAGCTGACCTAAATTATAAGATGAAAAGTTTGAATGCTGTACAAAGAATACCAAAAATTAAAATTAAGGAGTGGAAGCTGAAAGAAGAAGAAAATAGGAAAAATGTCCAAAATCTAGTAGCTGACAATCATTCATTTGAATTTAAGGATTTTACTAACTTCTCCTATCCATGGTCATCCCGATTACCATAAAGAAAAATCAGTTGTTTCTTTTTATACATAACAAATCTAGTGGCCAGCATTGCACTGGGCTGTGCCAGAAAAACTTCTTATAGGAGCAGATATATATGCATTATCTGGCGAGCTGACAGCAGATATGATTTAAGCCACAGGAATCCATGTAATACAATGGTTACACCAGGTGCTGGGTGTGATATGGAAAGAAAACACAGTGCCAGATGAATGGAAAAAGTTCAGATGCTGTACAATGGTAGTGACAGCAGTGTAGAAGTAGGAGGGGGAAGATCAAAATGATTTAAGACACAGAGAGGTCTTCAGCAAGTCAGTTTGCTCTCCCCTTTACTCTTCATTACACTTACAGATGCAATCATGAAAGAAAGTAAGGAAGAAGAAAATGAAGATCTCAAAGCTTTTGTTTTTGCTGATGACATCACCATTTGGGGAGAGATGGAAATGGAGGTTCAGAGGAGACTACATTACTGGAACACAAAATTTAAAAACTTCAAGTTAACTGTGAGTAGGAACAGGACTGACAATGGAGATGAGCAGGACACTCAAATCTTGTAACATCATACTGGAGGAGGAGAAGGTTGAATATGTGAAGAGCTTCAACTATCTGGGTAGCATCATATCATGCAGTGGAAGTTCCAAACTAGAAGTCATAAACAGAATAACAAAAGGATCTAACTTCTTCCACCAAGTATGAAATCTAATATGGGACAAGGAAGTCCTTCAAAGAGCCAAACAGAGCTTGTACAAAACTTATCTCCTGCCAATCATGATGAATAGTCTAGAGGCCTGTGTCATAAATAAGAGAGAAGAGAGTCAAATACAAGCATGTGAAATTAAGTTCCTTAGGTCAGCTCTACAAAAAACTAGGAGAGACAGAGTCAGGAATGATTATGTAAGGAGAGACCTGTAGGTGACATTCACTGCAGAGGAGAGGATGAGTGCTGTGAGACTGAAGTGGTTTGGTCATGTGAAGCGAATGCACCCAACTTGAACTCCATGCCAGTATTTGGAGATGGAGGTACCAGGAAGAAGACCAGTTGGGCAGCCTAAAAAGAGTTGCACAGACCAGGTTATGGAAGAACTCAAGAGGAGAGAAGGGACATGGGATTTAGTGAAGAGGGAAAAATTATACCAGGACAGAAACTAATCGAGGCATATTGTTCACCAAATTCTTACCCGGATTGCTGGAAGGAAATCCTGATGATGATGATTTAATTGAAGTGCCTGTGTCAAGCACCACAACACTAATACTGTATTTAAACATCACTGTATTGTTTTTCCTACACATCTGCATCAATATACATTATCCTAGATTTGGAATAAGATGCCTTTCATCACACCAATTAGATATTCTAAGCCTCCTGTATCCTTCTACAGTGACTCAATGATGATACTTTCCTGTATACTACAGCATCATCAGTTAACAGCTGTACATTGTCATTCACCCTATCTGTCAGATCGTTTATATACTCAGAGAGCAAGAGTGGTTCTATCATACTGCTCTGGGGCACTTCTTACAATACCCTTGTCTCTGATGAACACTTACCATTGAGGACCATGTACTGGGTTCTATTACTTAAGAAGTCTTTGTGTCTGGTGAATGCTTACCATTGAGGACAATGTACTTTCCTCTATTACTTAAGAAATATTCAAGCCACTTACATATCTGCAAATCTATTCTGCATGCTCGGACCTTCGATAACAGTCTGCACTGGGCACTGTGTCAAATGCTTTCTGGAATTCTAGGAATATAGAATCTGCCTGTTGCCTTCCATCCATGGTTTGCAGAATGTGGTGTGAGGAAAGGACAAGCTAAGTTTTGCTAGAAGAATGTTTACTAAATCTATGCTGATTTGTGGACAGAAGCTTTTTTGTCTCGAGGAAACTCATTACATTTGAACTGTGAATATGTTCAAGACTTCAGCAGCAAATTGATGTTGAGGATATTGCTCATATTTTTGTGGGTTCTTTCTTTTACCCTTCTGAAATACATGAGTCACCTGAGCTTTTTTTCAATTGCTTGGAACGTTTTGCTGGATGAGAGATATGCAAAAATACAAGTTAAGTGAGTGGCCAATGCCATAGAGTGCTCTCTGTAAAATAAAACTGGAATTCTTCTCAGATATGGTAACTTTTTTTTTTCTTTCCAACTCTTTGAGTGGCTTCTCAACAATAGGGATGCCTATTTCTATGTTCTCCATAAGGGTGTGGGTGTGGTGATCAAACAACGGTTTGCCTGTATAATTATCATGTGTGAATGGTTTTTTAAACACAAAATTTGGAACTTCAGCTTTGTTTTGTTGCCTTCTATTGTCACATCAGACTGGTCAATGAGTGACTGGCTAGAAATCTTTGACCCACTTAGAGATTCTACATGGGACCAGCAATATCCTTCACTAAGGTGTGACAGTGGAAGTTGTTGCATGCTTTGTGCATCAGTCTGTAAGAACTTTGCCTGTCAACATTTCCAAGAGTGCAACATTCTCTGCTTCCTAAACATTTTCCATACTTTGCTATTAACCAATGGCAGATCTTTTCCATCTTTAGTCCACTTACTCAGCACATACTTCTCCAGTGCACAATTTACAATGCAAACTTTGTTATTAAACCATTGCAGACCATTCTCATTCTTAGTCTGCCTACTCAGCACATACTTCTCCAGAGTGCAATTTACAATTATTTTATCCATAATTCCTCTATGTCCATCATATTGAAACTAAGTGATGTCTATTCATTGGCTAAGTATGTTGTTAACAACTGCTTACCTGCTCTTTCCAGCATAAAAATCATCCAAGCCATCTTGATGGATTCATTAGCTTTAGTAACCATCATTGCTATGATGACATCATGATTATCATTCCTTGTCCCTATGCTGACACTGTCACTATTGTCAGGTCTATTTGTTGCTAAAAGGTCTAAAATATTTGATTTCAGTCTCATTATACTGACTAGCAAATATTCATCAGAGAACAAACTATTGCCTGGCTTTAAAAAAATCTCTATGTAAAATCCACAAGTAGCTACTTCCTTTGAGTAGTGCACCCATGACATATTCAGGAGACTCCTACAATTCTCCATAATGCAGGTCCAGGAATCTGAAGCCAAAATCATCACAGAAACAACAGAGCCTCTGGTTGAGATCCTCCACTCAGCTCAAAACAAAAGGACTCTAATCATTTCTGGGTATGATACTGCATATTGTGAGCTCTGTTTGCACTCTGCAAACAAGGCCAGCAGGCTTCACCACTTTCACCAGCTGAGGGTGACCTCAAAGTCCAAGTGACAGTCACCACTGGTGCAGACATGAGTCACAAGATGCAGATGATTGCACACTGCAACCTCAGTAGCCACAAGCATGGCTGCTTCCACATTTTGCACATGGTCCACCAGCAGACATACTGACTGCACATTAGATTTCTTTCACTATTTTCCTAAGTGGCTCCATAATGACCTAACATTGGTATTCATAATAACTAGTAAATCCTTTCTCTGTGTGCCAGCTTGGATGCTGCTGGAGGAGCAGCCACCTGTGCACTCACAGGGTGACCAGTCAAGACTAGACCAGCAAGTCCTCACATTGACTTTCTGCCTGGAATGACACCAACATGTTACAATCTGCCATTCACCCTGCTGAGAGAGTGGACCTCCACCTCATGTATGCCATATGTGCATTGGTGGCAGAGCCCGTAGGTAAAACAACTGACACCAGAGGTATTCCATGCAACATGCCAGATTCTGCATCCTGAGGCAGCTCCTGGCTAATCACAGACCACACAGCTTTCAGCCATTAGGGAACAGTGACCAGCTCCTCCTGCACCCTCACACAGCATGCACATGCCCCATCTGTCCTACTATTACTTATTTGAGAATTATGCTGTAAAACCACACAGAAAAAGCTACGTATATAACTTTTACATCAATGAAAATAATAAAGTTTGGAAAATATAATGTTACTGGATAGATAAAAAATCTACTTATGTGGTGGCAGTAGAAGAAAATATAGACACTGAAGAGCCAAAGAAACTGGTACACATGCCTAATACCATGTAGCGCCCCCACAAGTATGCACAAGTACAACATGACATGGCATGGACTTGACTGATATCTGAAGTACTGCTGGAGGGAATTGACACCATGAATCCTGTAGGGCTGTCCATAAATCTATAACAGTATGAGGGGTGGAGATCTCTTCTGAACAGCTCTTTGTAAGGCATCCCAGATATGCCCAATAATGTTCATGTCTGGGGAGTTCGGTGGCCAGTGGAAGTGATTAAACTCAGGAGTGTTCCTGGAGCCACTCTGTAAAAAATCAGGATGTGTGTAGTGTCCCATTGTCCTGCTGGAATTGCTCAAGTCTGCTGGAATGCACAATGGACATGATTGGACACAGGTCATCAGACAGGATACTTATATACATGTCACCCGTCAGAGTCATATCTAGATGTGTCAGGAGTCCCATATCACTCCAACTGCACATGCCTCACACATGATCTCCACAAGCTTGAACAGTTCTCCACTGACATGCAGGGTCTCCATGCCTGTACACATCCATCCGCTTGATACAATTTGAAACAAGACTCGTCTGACCAGGCAACATGTTTCCAGTCATCAACAGTCCAATGTTGGAGATGAGGGGCCCAGGCAAGGCATAAAGCTTTGTGTCATGCAGTCAACAAGGCTACATGAGTGGGCCTTTGGCTCCGAAAGCCCATATTGATGATGTTTTGTTGAATGGTTCGCACGCTGACACTTGTTGATGGCCCAGTGTTGAAACCTACAGTAATTTGCAGAAGGTTTACATGTCTTTCATGTTGAACAATTCTCTTCAGTTATGTTTGTCCTTTTCTTGCAGGATCTTTTCGTGGCCACAGTGTTGTCAGAGATTTGATGTTTTACCAGATTCCTGATATTAACGGTACACTCATGAAATGGTCGTATGGGAAAATCCCCACTTCATCATTGCCTCACGCATGCTGTGTCCCATTGCTGATGTGCCTACTATAACACCACATTCAAACTCACTGAAATCTTGATAACGTGCCATTGTACCAGCAGTAGGTGATATATCATCTGTGCCAGACACCTATTGTCTTATATAGGCATTACTGACTGCAGCACCATATTATGTCTGTACACATATCTCTGTATTTGAATACGCATGCCTCTACGAGTTTCTTTGGTGCTTCAGTGTATAAAGGTTAAGTTCATGTGCTATCTTTTGCAGCCAGTGGCTCCTTCTGGCAGAAGGGCTGAAGGGGAAGGAAGAGGAATGAAAAAAAAAAAAGGGACTGGTGAGGTTCAGCAAATGGGGAGGGTTTGCAAAAGTCATCCAGAACCCCAGGCCAGGGGTGACTGACCAGATGGGATGAGAATGCCTGATAATTCTCCCCTGGCTCAATCAGTAGATAAATCTCAGAATGATTGGTGTGTGTGGAAAACAGTTTGAGTGTGTGTATGTGTAAAAAGGCATGTTCTTCTAGCTACTGCCATTTTTTTCCTTAAAACAAAGAAGATTGTGTATGAGAACCTCTCTTACCAGTCTATGTGCTCCTATAATAGCTATGTCAAACTCAAAGCTGTCCCAGCGGTACACATAAATGCTAAGTACAACAGTATCCATTTCATATGGCAGGTCAGAGATAAGACTCACTACCAGCTCTCCTTCAGGAGTGATGTATGGTGACACAAGAACATTAGCAAAAAAGTTCTTTGCATAATAATGAAGCATCTTCCAGTTGCCATGAAAATCTGCAAAGAAAAATATAGGACAATTAATGTAACACAGACAAGAGTTAGTGTGTATAAAATCTGAAACATCACAAACATACACTAGCAAGTTATTAGGTAAAGGTCAGTCAGAAACTACAGCATTATATTTATTTTACTGCTTAATATTCATAATTGATGTTTTTCTTCCAGTCACTATAACATAGAAATTTACAATGTATTTTGATTCCAAATCTAACGAATCTTTACATTCAACTTTAATGTTCCAAAGCAGTAAAAATCAAATAAAGTACACACAATTGTTGCAGTGTACCAGTTTATAAGAGTATATTTTCTCTTTAGTCACCAGTTTCCTTTGTGATTTTGAAGGAAATGTCAATGCAGCAGCAAAGTACTGGATACTAATTGCATTTCGGAACTAGTCACAGATGAGATCAAAACTTCTAAAGGTACCAATATATCAGTCCATAGCCATCTTTCCTGATAGGATATTTTTGTGTCTCTTCTAGCTAAATAATTTTAAGAGGTGCTATTCCATAAGTTGTCTCTTTCTTTCAGGATCATATATGTGAATCCAGAATGTGACACAATAAGAATTAGTCTCACTGAAGGTCATTATAATGTTGTGTATAAGTCGCGACTATTTTCTCTGATTCTTTATTAGTTGGGTCAAAACTTTCAGTACATACCATGCAAAATATTTTGACTAAATTACTCAGGCTTTGCTACTTACCATAAAGAAGACACAGTAAGTTGGAGACAGGCACAATTACAAGACACTTACATGAAGCTTTCAGCCACAGCCTTTATCAGTAAAAGAGAGACACACACCATTCATACACACAAGCAAGCTCACCTGATGAACACATGATCGCCAGCTCCAGCATATTGGGCCTGGCTGACATTTGGCAGAATACCCAACATTTATAACTGGGAAAGAGCAGTAGTGTATGTCCCAACTATATAAGGCACAAAGGAATTAAGGCACTGGCTGTCACTGGGCACTGACTGAAATCAATGCGAAATGTTGAAAATTTGTGCCGGACCAGGATTCAAACCTGGATCTCCTGCTTACTAGGCAGGTGCTCTGACTACTTAGTCAACCTGCCGCAGTGGTCATTGCAACTGCACAGACTGCCTCACATCAGACCAAATTCTCAACTTATCCACACACTTCGAATGTAGTGCACCTTGCCCACTATCCCCAATGATCACTTCAGTGCTGATACACACCAGGCTCATACTCTTATTGGGAACAGCAAAATGCTGTGAGTAATGAGGATAATGGGCAAGGGGCACTATATCCATAGTGTGTGGGTAAGTTGAGATGTGCATCTACAAGACAAGGCAATGGGCAGTTAGCCAACTTCCATTATCATACTTGTTTTTCAGGCAAGTATTCTCTTCTACCTAGGAGATCTGCTGTGGACCCTGGAGCTTTGCAGCTCAAGGCAGCTAGTGGATGAAATAATTGGGAATGATCATAGTATGTAATTCTGATTAGGTTGTAATATGGGAAGAACAGTTGTAACACAGGTACAATATATGTGTGTTTAAGAAGAAGATGGTCTGAGTCCATTGAGCAGTAGTTGAAATTCTGAATACTTTTCAGCTGGTACAAACAGAGAAGCTTTGAGAATGCAGTCAGAGGACTTAAGATCCTATTGATGATCATCCAGGTGGCATTTATAAAGCAAGCAGTCTAAATTTAACAAAAACAACAATTGTAAGATATTTCTTAACAGCCAAGCTCCTTACAATGTCATGATGCAATTTTGCCTAACACACATTCCATTCCACATATTGGTAGGAATTATGAACATAAATAAATGATAAATATGTCACCATGTTGTTTGTGATACTTCTTATGGTTTAGAGTTGCATCAGACCCATTAGTGTTAAAAAAAAAGGAGAGAGAGAGAGAGAGAGAGAGAGAGAGAGAGAGAGATAGAGAGAGAAAGAGAGAGAGAGTCAGACAGAAGGAGGAAAAGAAAGGATAAGAAACACAATGAGTCATGTAAGATTTAACACCCCTTTTATTTCGTGAACAGTTCCAGATATCGAAACAAGATTTCTCACAACTGATAGTATGCTAAGGGGTATGTACTTGTCTTATATTGATAGAGATATTGAGACAAGCATGATTTTTTAAATATAATGAAATCCTTTTTTATGCAACTGAAAGTGCTTTACAACACAGGTGCAGTGATATAATGCTTGTTAATGTTGAGGTTAAAACTATTTGCAAAAGAATCAAAGAACAATTTTAAAATTCAAACATAAAGTAGCCAGAATCAGCTGTTGCATTGTACACACACTTGTGCCAGGCTACATTATGGCCTGAAGCCTTTTGACTATTTACTTTTCTGCACTGCAGAACTAGCAGGAACTGTGTCATTTACCAACAGATCATTTCTGCTTCAACAATTCTTACATGCAGGCAAGTACACCAATCAGAAGTTAGAAATGCTACTTTTATATGGCAAATGGTGGCATAAGATATACTGCCAAGGAATGTGGCATCAACTGGAGGAGTATCATTTGCATTGACATAACTCCACCCTTCTCATCTGTCACTACATCAGGCACTGGGGTAGGTGATTTTGGTAGATATCTAGAATTTTGTAAGTTTTCTCTGCATCTCTTGGGACATGACACTAGATTTCTCCATGTACTCTTTACCGATGAAGCAACATTTATGGATCATGGTAATGCACATTTAGATAACATGTGCTACTGAGCAGCTCGAAATCCACACTGGCTTCATCAGTTACAACAACAATGATCGTGAGGCATAAACCTATGGTGCTGCAGCATAGGAAATTCTACTGTGTGACCTTACCAGGGATGTTAAATGAAAATATGTATGCACACTTTCTCAGGAACATTCTTTTTCTTCTTCTAGAAGGGTTACCACGGCACAAGCAACAGTGTATGTGGTTTCAGCACAATGACTGCCCCTCTAACTCTTCCTGTGTTGCAGCCCAAATACTGAATGAAAAGTTTCCTGACTGTTGGATAGGGCACAATGCCACAATACTGTGGCTAATCAGGTCTCTCAATTTGATTCCTCTTAATTTATTACTATGGGGATCACTGAATGATGCAGTCTGTCATGAAGCCCCACCTACGCCAGCCTCACTACACATGTAACTGTATATCATCCAGTGTACTTTCATCTGTTCATCTATCTATTGAACATGAATGAAAATGTGCCTTGCAGTCAATGGTACACAATTTGAGCACATACTTAAGTAAAGCATAAAATTATGTTTCATTAAGAAAAGAATATATTTTTGCATGGCATGTCATCATTCAATTTGAATAAACTGTTTAATTTATTTGAAGCTTATTACTGTCTACTTACAGTTTTCAGTATTATTTATAGACTCATTTGTCTGACAGCAGGTAGTTTACTTTAAGATGTAATTAACGAATCTCCAGGGGAAGACAGGTCAGTTTTTTTCCAAATCTAAAGAAGTTAATACTGCAGTAATTTTCTTTTTCCCTTGGATAGGGCTGTTTCTCATTTTGAAGTATGAATGACAGACACACAAAATTCAAGCTTTTGCAACCAACGGTTGCATCATCAGGAAAGAGGGAAGGAGAGGGAAAGACGAAAGGATGTGGGTTTTAAGGGAGAGGGTAAGGAGTCATTCCAATCCCGGGAGTGGAAAGACTTACCTTAGGGGGAAAAAAGGACAGGTATACACTCGTACACACACACATATCCATCCGCACATACACAGACACAAGCAGACATTTGTAAAGGCAAAGAGTTTCTGACACTGCCCTCTCAATATATACAGGGTGATTCAAAAAGAATACCACAACTTTAGGAATTTAAAACTCTGCAACGACAAAAGGCAGAGCTAAGCACTATCTGTCGGCGAATTAAGGGAGCTATAAAGTTTCATTTACTTGTACATTTGTTCGCTTGAGGCGCTGTTGACTAGGCGTCAGCGTCAGTTGATGCTAAGATGGCGACCGCTCAACAGAAAGCTTTTTGTGTTATTGAGTGAATCGACGACAGTTGTTCAGCGTGCATTTCGAACGAAGTATGGTGTTAAACCTCCTGATAGGTGGTGTATTAAACGTTGGTATAAACAGTTTACAGAGAATGGGTGTTTGTGCAAAGGGAAAAGTTCTGGACGGCCGAGAACGAGCGATGAAAATGTAGCACGCATCCAGCAAGCATTTGTTCGCAGCCCAGGAAAATCGACTCGCAGAGAGCTGCAAATTCCACAATCAACTGTATGGAGAGTCCTACGAAAAAGGTTAGTTATGAAACCTGAACGTCAACTACCCGAGGCGATGGATCGGCCGCCAGGCAGGCCGTGACAGAGCACTTCATCACTGGCCTCCAAGAAGCCCTGATCTTACCCCCTGCGATTTTTTCTTATGGGGGTATGTTAAGGATATGGTGTTTTGGCCACCTCTCCCAGCCACCATTGATGATTTGAAACGAGAAATAACAGCAGCTATCCAAACTGTTACGCCTGATATGCTACAGAGAGTGTGGAACGAGTTGGAGTATCGGGTTGATATTGCTCGTGTGTCTGGAGGGGGCCATATTGAACATCTCTGAACTTGTTTTTGAGTGAAAAAAAACCTTTTTAAATACTCTTTGTAATGATGTATAACAGAAGGTTATATTATGTTTCTTTCATTAAATACACATTTTTAAAGTTGTGGTATTCTTTTTGAATCACCCTGTATATTCTTTACTGTCATTTCTTCTTAACAATATCAGCGTATTGCCAAGAATTAACAGCTTTCACTCCATTAATACTTGGCAGAAATCCAACCTGCATTTGGATTGGACTTCCTTAACTATTGGGCAGAAAGGTGTGCAGTATACTGCTGCATCCATTTTCAATAAGCTACCATAAGAATTCAAAAAACTAGCAGTAATCCACCTGCTTTCAAATTGAAACTGAAGAGTTTCCTCGTGGGTCACTCCTTCTATTCTGTCAAGGAGTTACTTGAAATATTAAGCAGATTCTTGTGGTATTGTTGATTGCATTTACTTAAACTTAAGGAATGACTTTTTTCAGGTTCATAAACATTTTATTTTTATCTGTTCTTTTATGTTGTAATTTCATGTACTGACATGTTCCATGACCTTGGAGATTTGCTCTTCAATTTGGTCCCATGGAACTTGATGTGTAAATAAAAATAAATTAATTAAAACTTGACAGGAAAGGTTATATTGCAGATGTGCTGAAATGGTTTAGTATGTCTGATTGTACTTTTGTAGGAACACCAATGGAGGCTGGATTAAGGCTTCTGGATGTGCAGGGCTATAAGGTTCATGTGCCATATGTGGATCTTGATGGATGTTCGCTGTATATCAGTACTAATGCAAGACCTGACATATCTCGTGCAGAAATCGTTTTAAGCCAGTATAATTATAAGTTTAATAGCATGCTTTGGAGAGCAGCATAAGGAGTCCTTCATTGTCTCAAGGGCACTCTGAGGTAAGTATTCAATACAGGACTCATTGTTCTGAGCTAAATATTCAATACAGTATTCAGTGACCATAAAGCTTTAATAATGACTATCACCATTGGAGCAGGACACACAAACAACTACAAACTGAATGTCAAATGTAAGCTTTTTAAATAGGAAAGCATAAACCACTTTAATTCATTATTGTGCAGTGGTCTGCTGCCTATGAAATGCTGCCTATGAAATGCAAAAACTGGGTAAAAAATTCAACATAGTTCTAGAAAACTTACACAGAATTTCCTCTAAAAATCATAAATATCTGAAATAATGCAAGAGGCAAGGGTTGGATTACTACAGGAATTAAAACATCTTGCCAGAAAAAAAGAGAACTGCACCAAATCTGTATGGAAGGTAACATCATAGCAGATATGCATACTCACTATAAAAAAAATACAAAAAATTTTACAAAAGTCATAAAACAGGCAAAATGATAGATACATAAAAGATTCCACAAGTAAATTAAAAGCCATGTGGAACATAATAAAAAACGAAATTGACAAAAATAGGAAACCTAATGAGAATACAGTCTTTTTACATAACAATAACAATATTAGAGAGCCAAAGTAAAACAGAAAATACAGGGTGAGCACAAAGTATTACCCTCATTATAAAAATTTATAACAGAATAATTGTTTGACATTATAAGTTACATTTGATGCCATTACATAGGTTAGTGTTACTAGTTGTTGTAACCAATAGATGGCGCTAGTGCTCCACAATACTGATGTGGTCTGTTAGGTCACATTAGTTGTTGGCAGAATGGTGTCGAAGCAGGAAAAAGCGCAATGTGTGCTTTGGTATCACAAAACAAAATTGCCCATCAGTGTTCAGCATAAATTTTGGGCTTCTTATGGATGCAGCCCTCCTGATGTTAAATCAATAAAGTGATGGTATACAAAATTTAACAAAACAGGCAATGTTGAAGATCATCGTCAATGTGGCAGACCTCGTGTGAGTCATGCAACTGTTGATCATGTCTGGCAATTGTTTCAATGGAGTCGATCTAAATCAACTTGTCAAGCATCACATGAACTTCAAATACTGCAAGCAAGTGTAGTGAAGATTCTTCATGAAAGGTTTAGGCTACATGCTTACAAGGTGCAAATCTTGCAGGCCTTGCAACTGAATGATTTGCTGACATGGGCTGAATTTACAACTGAGATTCTCAACAGGATTGATGTCGCTAATGTTTACTTAAATCACATATGCTTTACCGATGAATCCACCTTTCATGTCAGTGGAATGGTAAACAGGCATAATGTCCATATATGGGGTTCAGAGTCTCCACATGCTACTGTACAGTTACAGTGAGACAGTGAAAAAGTGAATGTTTGGTGCAGCCTCATACATAAGAAGGTTTCTGGACGTTTTTCTTCATGGAAAAATCCATTCCTGCTAACATTTACTTCAACATTTTGCAACAGTCCATTGCCCCACAGTTAGAAGAATATCAACTGTGGATACTTTTCCAGCAAGATGAAGCATCCCCCCACTGGGCTTTGATAGTGTGTGATTTCCTGGATGAAACATTTCTGGATCAGTGGATTTGAAGGAATGGTCCAACACCCTGGCCAACCCACTCTCCAGACATTATGCCCCTTGACTTCTTTTTTCTGGGGCTATATCAAGGACAGAGCCTTTGTCACACCAGTTGCTGATGTCAACTAACTGAAGGCTAGGATACAAGCTGCTGTGAGTACTGTGACAGAACACATGTTACAAAACACCTGGCAGGAACTGGAATACCGTCTCGACATTCTCTGAGCTACCAAGGGAGCACACTTTGAGATTTAGTAATGTAAGTGGTCTTAAAAAAACTACTAACACTAACCTATGTAATGGCATCAAAGGTAAATTATTATGTCAAACAGTGGAAAACAAGGCCAACAACTGTAAATTATCAATGTATGTGACTCATGTAAGCCCCTGCTGTTATAAGCTGTTATAGATAAAAGAAAGACATACTCTACAAAAGTTGATAGTGTACCCAGCAGAATCTCACAGCTATCCCTCCACATTATAATTGACCCCCTTTCTCACACACATAACTGCTTTTTAGAGTTGGGCATCTTTCTTGATAACCTAAAATCGTCCAAAGTTATTCCTATTTTTAAAGCTGGTGACAAAGATAAAGTAATAAGCTATTGCCCCATTACAACACCAACATGTTTTTGAAAATTATTGTAAAAATAATGTACAATAAGTTAATAAAGTTTATGAACAAAAATGGAGTATTAGGCAGTTCTCAACAGGCTTCTGACGTAAGAAACCATCTGAGACAGCAGTCTATGAATGCATAACCACTGTTTTAAAAGCCATTGATGAAAAACAACAAACAACAGGTTTTTAGACTTAAGTAAAGCTTTTGTCATGGTGTGTGACAGAACTCTTTTAAGAAGCTTCAGCACTATGACATTAGTGAATTATCAAATGCATGGATTCATTCATATCTCAGTGACTGCAGGCAAAAGGTATGCTTTAGGCATGTAGGTGACAAAGTATATAGTCTCAGGATACCTGTTACAAGAATACCCAATCACCTATGGGGTATCTTATGGGTCAGTAATGGGACTTCCTCTTTTCCTGATTTATATCAATGATCTGGAGTTCATGCTGAATCACAGAAAATAATTATATTTGCTAATCATACAAAAATACCAGTAAAAGTGGGAAAATGACGATATCCAACAAGAAGTAAACTCCATTACAATCAGCCAAGTAAATGGTCAACAATGAATCAACATATAACAAACAACAGAAAAAAGTGTCATTAAAGTTTTGTAATTGTAGAAACAACACCTTGCATTATCTAGATATCATGATCAATGAACAGTTTATTGTGAATAAAAAGACAACAAAATTTCTTGGCATTTGGATTCAAAGTGACATAAACTGAGACAAACATATTGAACAAAATAATGTGAAGCTGACTACTAGCTGTTATCCTTCAAAAGCTCTAAAAGGACACATGTGTAGATGCACATCTGCTAATGTGTGTGTCTTTTACACATCTGCATATTTCAATGCACATTTAAAGTGTGGACTAATACTCTGGGGTAATACACCAGCAGCTCTGGGACCTTCAAAACCCAAAAAAGAGCCATTAAGATTATTACAGGGAGCAGAGCTAAAGTAATTGGAAATGATAATAATTTTAGAAAAAATTGGGACTTGCGTAATCCAAACATTAGATTAAAATGTAACCTGCATTTACTCCCAATCAACATAGGTTTTTTATAACATGTAGGACTACATACAATCTAGAAAATTGTTCTCTGTAATGATTAAAGTTAAGTCCACTGTATTACATATGATCAAAGGAATAATTGATTAAATAATTGGCATTGTGTTTAACTAGCAGATTTTGAAGATCTGTATGTAACTGGTTTTGTTCACTAATATGTTGTAGATGACTGAACCATTGGGTTGTTGCAACATGCGAGTGGTTTTTATTTTGGGAAAAATATAATTTCCAAGGACAGCAAAAAACTGAAAGACATTGCCACTCCAACAACTGACGCTAAACATGTGGCTTTAATTTCTACAGCCAAAGAGGTAGTGTATTTGGGATGGTTGGCAGAGCAATTGCTAAATAATAAGCATCAAAATCATGTAATCATTTTTCATGATAACTAATGTTCTATTAGACTGTCACAATAGCCTGTGCTGCATTCTAGATTAAAACATGTTTGTGTGAAAGGACATTTTATTAGAAAACATAAGAAAAGAAGTGAGATTTTTGTCAAGTACTTGCAGTGGAAGGGATGCCTGCTGACGTAGTAGCTAAGCCACTTGCTAGGGAGTAACACTTGTATCTCATAAGTTCAAACTGTTGCAAGATTAAGTGATAGTGTTGTTATGTTGGTAATGTGGCACCTTATATAATCCTTGCTGGAACCTACTATGAGGCATTGGACTAATTTAGTGTTGATGTTACTTTGTCTTCTTTGTATTAATGTGACATTGATGTGTGAATACAAGTGTTGTGAACAATGTAATTATTATTTAGCCATACCATTAAAACATCAGCACATTCTAACAGACTTTCCTCATTTAACATTTTTGCTTTCTACTTTTTAGATGAACTTCAGAGTTTAAGACAAAGGAAAACAAAATAAAGTATAGGTTATTATCTTTCTACTTAAAGAGGGACAATGTTTCCCTTTGAGCTTGGAAAGAAGTGCTTATCACCATAGATTCAATAACTAAAGACTTGGAAAAACATGTTGATTTTCTATAAGACAAGAAGATAAGACAGATATATCATTAATAATATTTGAATTATTTTATTTCGTGCTTCTATTTATAACACATAACATGAATGTTTTGCAAAGTATGCTCATACTGAATTTGCAATAAGTTTATTTTTTTTATTTTAATTGAAGGGTGAAATATATTGTAATGATATGGGTTTTCAACTGAAAGCAAGTTGAGATATAAAGATAAGAAATTGCATTCTTTTATAACATTTGTGCTACTTTAAAGGAGTAAAACTACTCTAGAGTCTCTTTTGTGATTAAATTTCAATTGCAGAACTTAATATTTGCAGTGTACAAGCAACAAATCTAATTTTTTAGGTGCAAATTTGTATTTTGTGATTTATAATTGTTGTGTTTACCTATGGAAGACCATGATGGAGCCTCCCAAATGTCATTCAGTTGCCAGTACAATGCCCCCATTGTATAGCCTTCTCCAGCATCGGTAAGCTTATTACGATTCCTTCTGTAGTGCTCTGTTTCCACCTTTGTCGACATTGCCTGGTTAATCTGGAGGAATTAAAATGCAGTGAGTTGCTTTCCTTAGCTCAGTTAAATTCTGAAACATTGTGTAATACATAAAACACTAATAATTTACATTATTTCAGGTGAAAAAATATACAGACATTTCAAATGTAGTAACTGTTTCATAGATGTAAATTATATCAAATTTAGGATCATTATCCATGCATAGAATTCATGTTGGTATCCAAAAGGAAATTAATTATCTGATAAGAAAAGAAGTGTAACTATCTAATTTCATGGACTTTGGGAAAGTGAGCTCTACATATGCCTTATATGCAAAACAATAATGCATACAATATGGTACTACAACTTTGTTTTTATTTAGTTTTTTGTCTCAAACTCTTGTACTCACATTAATTTGATATTTGGGTATTTAAGTTGGATTTATGTTACTCAGTCTTACCAATTTCTACACGACTGATTTCAGCTTGTGCTGTAGCAAAATGTAGTTGAAATTCCAATAATTCACTGGTCATTGCATTACAATGAGCAGATTTACTATAATTCATTTAAGAAAATGTTATTTTACAAATGTATGTTGATATGAAAAAGATTTTATTTTAAAAGCAAAGTCTATGACTTTTCAGTATCAACCTTGTGACTTAAAAAATTGGAGCATCTCTTTCTATTCTGGACAGCATGAATGGATAATTTGGTAAAGTGAACACTTCTTACTGCACAGCACTTCTAACGTTTCCAAGACTAATTTTCATTGGATTATTAAAGAAAATGATATCCACCTCCACAGATTTAAAATGATTATGAAACTCATTCGAGACATTACCAATAATGGAAGTAAATCTTGAAAATTTTACTTTCAAGTATATTTGGTTCAGTTCACAGCATCTCAGGAAATGACACAAGATTTACTTTTTTAGTTGCAGTTTAGACATTGTAAATTTAGACCATAATCCATTAATAATCCTAAACATTTAAGAAGTAGTGCATTAATTTCCATGCTAACACGAATTCAAATTACTGAAATAATCTGTCATATTTTTAGAAGGGTTAATAATGATAAAAAATGAATATGTTTTCAAATCCCATAATATCCAATTTTACTTCTTTATTAGAAAACTTGAAACTTCTTTTCTGGGTGCATGTTGTGTCAACATGTTCTGAAATTGTTTAAATTTTCGATGGGATGGTGATCAATTTCCTCCATGTATTATATTCATAGTTTTTGTTACATCTTTCAAGCATATCACAGATGATTCAGTTAAACTCTTTTCTTTAAGACTCAGTGGTTCAGGTAACTCTTCAATTCATCATTTATCATGATAGTGATGGCCGTGTGTTGCTTCATGGAGTGGAGAGAAATTTCAAGCAAGATTAGTATCTATGTTCTAACTCAAGCACCTTTTACATACTAGTATGAAACATTAGTGTTTGACATCACAACTGCTTTGGGATTAGTACTTCATCTGCCACTCCTCACTGAAAACAGTTTTCAGTATTCTTTGTTTTTGACATTCTGAAGAAGGGAAATAGAGGAACAGTAACAGAAATAACCAGAATTAAAGCCAGGGCATTGACCATAATAATAACCAAAGTGACAACCTGAAAGATAGGGCAATATTAAGGAGAGTAAATCTAAATATGAGTAAATGTGTGAGACAAAACAGTGGAAGACATGCTGCCCCACTCAACTGCTGATAAATAAATGAATCAGGCCATGATGATGCTACACGAACAGAATTGGAGTAGGATGTGCTCTCTGGCAAGCCATGCTTTTCCAGGTTTGATATAACCTTATGAAACAGCCTGTAGGTGCTTCTTGTGATATAGCTGGGTAGAGAGAGTGGGAAATTGTCTGGTCACTCGTCAGTTTAAAATTGGCTATAGCTAGTATTATGAACAGGAACTGGGTACTGATGGAGTAAAATACCACAGAGACCCATAATTTAAAATTTCTCCTGGATTTACTGGGAAAAATATAAAGGAGCTGCCATCTTGCTGTACTTTCTTCACGCATGAGTGTGCAGATGTGTGCTTTGCAACAAAGCTTTACTCTCACTTCTTTCAATGTTCACTTTTGTTGATGAAGGACAACCATGAAAGAACCTAATACATGACCAGAACTTCATCACTAGATCAATGGAAAATCATCTTTTACTACCAGTTAAAATCTCAAATACTAATTCTGACAAGGTGGGACTAGATATTGTCAAGTATCTGTAGACAAAATACAAAATAGTGATTAATTTAGAGTGTAATTATCACATAAAACTAATTGTAGGAAAGGGAAATGTCAGTGTGGAATCTATTGGAGGTTGAATCTATTAGAAGAAACTTAAATGTAAATGAAGAAGTGGATTACAAAACACTCATTTGACTAATTTGTGAATAATACTTGAGAGTCTGGGGCCCTTATCAGATTCAACTAACAGAAAAGAGAGAGAGAGAGAAGATTCACCAAAGAATGTCACATTTCATCACGAGTTCATTTAGTGTGTGCAAACACATGATGGAGATTTATAACAAACTCCAGTAGCTGATGTGACAAGAAAGGTGTTATGCACTGCAGAGAAGTGTTGCTGTTAAAATTCTAACAAAATACATTTTAAGAAGAGACAGATATCATATTATGTATCCCATCTCTCCCTCAAAAAGGTTATGACAAGAAACTAAGAGAAATTAGAGCTCGTATGTAAGCTCTTCGACAGTCAAACTTCACACAATTTGTACATGGAGCAGTAAAAGGGGGAAAATTAGAATAATACCAAGAACACCCTCCCCAATACACACTGAGGTGGCTTGCAGAGTGTAGATGGAGGTGTAGATAGATGTTTTGACCCATAGAATAGATTAGATTAGATTTACTTTCATTCCAATTGATCCATAGTGAGGAGGTCCTCCAGGATGTAGAACATATCAGAAAAACAATACATGACAAATATTTACAACTCAAACAAATAAGCTAATGTACCATTAAACAGGTCCCAAGTGGAATGATCATCATTTTTTAATGAACACCACATGAAAGAATCATTTTACAAATGCTAATGCACTGAATTTAAAATAAAAACAAGTTTTTTTTATTTATTTATAAGGTAATAAACATGTAATACGACTACTGAAATGGTGCAGAAGTTAGACTGTACTTACACACATACACACACACACACACACACACACACACACACACACACACACACACACACACTTATTTACAATGAACACATTACTGCACTGAAATTGTGCTTAAGTTATATATATATATATATATATATATATATATATATATATATATATATATATATATAAAGATGATGTGACTTACCAAATGAAAGTGCTGGCAGGTCGACAGACACACAAACAAACACAAACATACACACAAAATTCAAGCTTTCGCAACAAACTGTTGCCTCATCAGGAAAGAGGGAAGGAGAGGGAAAGATGAAAGGATGTGGGTTTTAAGGGAGAGGGTAAGAGTCATTCGAATCCCGGGAGCGGAAAGACTTACCTTAGGGGGAAAAAAGGACGGGTATACACTCGCACACACACACATATCCATCCACACATATACAGACACAAGCATACATATTTAAAGACAAAGAGTTTGGGCAGAGATGTCAGTCGAGGCAGAAGTGCAGAGGCAAAGATGTTGTTGAATGACAGGTGAGGTGTGAGTGGCGGCAACTTGAAACAGAGGGAAACATTCCACGTGGAAAAAATATATCTAAAAAGAAAGATGATGAGACTTACCAAACAAAAGCGCTGGCAGGTCGATAGACACACAAACAAACACAAATATACACACAAAATTCAAGCTTTCGCAGACATCTGCTTGTGTCTGTATGTGTGGATGGATATGTGTGTGTGTGCGAGTGTATACCTGTCCTTTTTTCCCCCTAAGGTAAGTCTTTCCGCTCCCGGGATTGGAATGACTCCTTACCCTCCCCCTTAAAACCAACATCCTTTCGTCTTTCCCTCTCCTTCCCTCTTTCCTGATGAGGCAACAGTTTGTTGCGAAAGCTTGAATTTTGTGTGTATATTTGTGTTTGTTTGTGTGTCTATCGACCTGCCAGCGCTTTTGTTTGGTAAGTCTCATCATCTTTCTTTATATATATATATATATATATATATATATATATATATATATATATATATATATATATATATATATATATATATATAAAAATCAATTGGTTCTACTGAGAAATTCATCAATGGAGTAGAAGGATTTGGCCACCAATAAATCCTTTAGGCTTCTCTTAAACTGAATTTCATTGCTTGTTATGCTTTTTATGGCTGCTGGCAAGTTATTGAAAATGTGTGTTTCTGAATAATGCACACGTCTTTGTACAAGACTAAGTGACTTTAAATCCTTGTGAAGATTATACTTATTTCTAGTATTGATTCCATGAATTCAGCTATTGGTTTGAAAAAGTAATATATTTTTAATGACAAATTTCATTAAAAATAAATATATTGGGAAGCAGTAGTTAGTATCCCTAGTTCCCTAAACAGGCTTCTGCAGGACGTTTTCAGTTCACACCACATATAACTCATACCGCACTTATTTGTGCCTGGAAAACTTCAGCTTGGTTTGATGAATTACCCCAAAAAATAATCCCATATGACATTATGGAATGAAAGTAAGCATAGTACACCAGCTTTTTCATTTTTATATCTCCTATGTCTGACACAATTCGCATGGCAAACAGAGATTAGTTAAGACACTTCAGCAGTTCTGTGGTGTGCTTTTCCCAGTTGAATTTATTATCAAGCTGTAATCCTAAGACTTTAACACTGTCCACTTCCTCTATCTGCTTGTGATCATATGTTAGGCATATACTCGTAGGACACCCCTTACAAGTTCTGAACTGCATGTAGTGCGTTTTTTCAAAGTTTAGTGACAAGAAATCGGCAAGGAACCAGTGATTAATGTCAAAAAATATTTTATTAGCTGATCTTTCTAAGACTACACTTGATCTGCTATTTATTTCAATGTTTGTATCATCAGCAAACAGAACAAACTTGGCATCTGGTAATGTTACTGATGAAAGGTCATTGATATACACAAGAATAAGTAAGGGCCCTAAAATGGAACCTTGTGGGACCCCACATGTAGTTAGTTCCCAGTTGAATGATGTCTGATAGCTTGATACATGTCTCTTTCCTAATAACACCCCTTGTTTCCTGCCAGAGATATAAGATTTGAACATTTTGCAGCTTTTCCTGTTACACTATAATATTCTAATTTACTTAAAAGGATATTGTGATTTAGACAGTCACATGCCTTTGACAGATCACAAAATATACCAGTTGCCTGCAATTTTTTATCTAATGAAATAAGCACATTTTCACTGTAAGTGTAGATAGCCTTCTCAACATCAGAATCCTTTAGAAATCTGAACTGTGACTTTGGCAGTATGTTATATGAGATAAGATGGTTATAAAGCCAACTGTACACTACTTTTCCTAAAATTTTTGAGAATGCTGGCAAAAGTGAAATTGGATTGAAATTTGATGCTATTTCTTTATCTCCCTTCTTAAACAGTGGCTTAACTTCAGCATACTTTTAACTATTCAGGAAATATTCCACTGATAAACAATTGGTTACACAGATAGCTTAAAATGTTACTTAACTCAGAATCACATTCTATAATTAGCTTTGTTGATATTTCATCATATCCACTAGATGTTTTTGATTTTAAAGATTTTATGATGGACATTATTTCTGCTGGGGTAGTGAGGGTCAAATTCATATTATGGAAGTTACTTGAAATGTCTGGTCTGAGGTATTCCATAGCAGCATCTACAGAACCTGACAACTCCATCTTTTCAGTAACAGTTATGAAATGTTTGTTAAAAAGTTCTGCAACACTATACACATCTGTCACCAACGTATCATTTACTCGTAATGATATTTGTCCCTCTTCATGTGTGGTTCTACCAGTCTCCTCCTTCACTATATCCCATATTGTCTTTATTTTGTTATCTGATATGACTATCTTTTCCTATAATATATTTGCTTTGATGTCTGTATTATAGTCTTTAATATTTTCAGTATTTCTTGTAATGTGCTATAGCATCAACATCGGAACTGTTTTGGATTGACAGATACAGTTTTCCTTGCGTAATCCATGGCTTCTTTTAGACTTAGCTCTAACCTTGGTAAGTTTTTGGGGAAAAGAGTGTTCAAATAAGGTAAGCACTTTATTAGCAAAAGTGTTATATTTTTCATTCATGCCATGAGCACTATAAACATCAGTGCAGTGAATGCCTCTGAGGAGCGTCCTAAAATAATCAGTTTTTGGCTTATTGATTACCCTCTTGAGCTCAGATTTAACAGATTTTATATCCTGTTCATTGTTAACATTTAACAGAAGGAACTGCATGTCATGATCTGAGAAGCCATTTGGTTTTGTAATATAAGTTTGTTCATTGGACTTTTCTATAAAGATATTATCAATGGCTGTTTGTGAGCAATTGGCTACCCTAGTGGGGAACTTTACAGTGGGAATTAAGTTGAATGACAGTTTTACTAACTCAAATAAGTTCTTATTGGGAGAGTCTTCAAGGAAATCTACATTGAAGTCACCAGCAACCACTATTTCTTTGTTTTTGGTTGTTCAATGGGCCAGTACAGCTTCAAGGTGGTTTACTAACAGATTAAAGTTACCTGCAGGTGCTCGATATACACTTAATATTATGAAGGATTTTTTGTGAAATTCTACTTCTGTTGCACATACTTCCATATGCTGTTCTAGACAAAATTTATGAATGTTCATGTTCTTACATTTATGACAGTTCCTGTTGAATGTGGCAACTCCTACTTTCTCCATTTCTGATCTACAAAAGTGAGATGCTAACCTAAACCCTGTAACACTTACAAGTTCTATACCAGTGGTCACATGATGTTCAGAGAGGCAGATTATGTCAGCTGGGTTTGAAGATTCTAATTCGTCTGTGCAGATAATTAATTCATTAATTTTATTTCTCAGTCCTTGAATATTTTGACGCAATAAAGATAGCTGACATTTCACCATTGACTGAGTTAAAATTGGGTGGTGTTAAAATATCTGCTGACTGTTGAAAATTCTTAACCAATGGTTGTTTGTGCTGATGTAATGAGCTAGAATTACGTTTTTTTGGTTTCTTTCTCAAACTGAAGGTTTGTCTCAGTCTTAACCGCTCTTAAAATTTGGTTTCTTTCTGTCCTCACTACCCTAAAAAAGGGTCTTTTCTGAACCCTATAACCACTGGTATTTTATCACTCATGACAGTGCCTCCCCCCTTTAACTTTCCTGCTATTTTCCCAGCCAGTTTACCCTTCCCCTTCCTGTTGAGGTGAAGGCCATACCTAGTATAATCCCACCTATTGAGAGAATCCACAGGAACCACACCAATGTGTGACCCTGCACCTGACGGAAGCAACCGTTCCAACTCCAAATTAACTCTCCTGACAGAAGGGTTCAAATGAGGTCGGTCATGGTGCCCAAGAACAGATACAATCTCATCACTAGTATGCTTCGATGCTGATGCAATCTTTGCCAGAATCTCTGTCAATACTATTACCTGCCCCATCCATTATAACCATGGTGTCTTCCTTAATGAAATATTTGCAAAGTGATCCTAAATCCTCTGTCACCTGCTCCAGACCAGCACTAGGTTTACAAAAATTGGTGACCTGGTATTATGGTCCTAGTTCATCCTGCAGAAGTTGGCCAACACCTCTTCCATGGGAACTACCTAACAACAACACTTTCTTTCTCTTTACTGATTTCCCTACTTTCTTACTTTTCAATTTGCTGCTGAAAGTTTGTTATGCCCTGTCTACACCTGCAACTGCTTGAGGCTCACCAGTTTCTAACTGAAGCAACAGGTCAAATCTATTTTCCACATTCACCATGAAGCTGTCAGATAAAGTTCTAGGCCTGTTCCTCTACATCTACATCTACATCTACATTTATACTCTTAAAGCCACCCAACGATGTGTGGCAGAGGGCACTTTACGTGCCACTGTCATTACCTCCCTTTCCTGTTCCAGTTGTGTATGCTTCGTGGGAAGAACGACTGCCGGAAAGCCTCTGTGAGTGCTCTAATCTCTCTATTTTTACATTCATGATCTCCTCGGGAGGTATAAGTAGGGGGAAGCAATATATTCGATACCTCATCCAGAAACACACCTGCTCGAAACCTGGACAGCAAGCTACACCGCAATGCAGAGCGTCTCTCTTGCAGAGTCTGCCACTTGAGTTTGCTAAACATCTCTGTAACGCTATCACGATTACCTAATAACCCTGTGACGAAATGCGCCACTCTTCTTTGGATCT
This sequence comes from Schistocerca nitens, assembly GCF_023898315.1. Classification (NCBI taxonomy): domain Eukaryota; kingdom Metazoa; phylum Arthropoda; class Insecta; order Orthoptera; family Acrididae; genus Schistocerca; species Schistocerca nitens. The sequence continues at coordinate 783,150,452 of NC_064618.1, forward strand.
TCTCTATCTCTTCTGTCAACCCGACCTGGTACGGATCCCACATTGATGAGCAATACTCAAGTATAGGTCGAACGAGTGTTTTGTAAGCCACCTCCTTTGTTGATGGACTACATTTTCTATGGACTATCCCAATGAATCTCAACCTGGCACCCACCTTACTAACAATTAATTTTATATGATAATACCACTTCAAATCGTTCCGCACGCATACTCCCAGGTATTTTACAGAAGTAACTGCTACCAGTGTTTGTTACGCTATCATATAATCACACAATAAAGGATCCTTCTTTCTATGTATTCGCAATACATTACCTTTGCCTATGTTAAGTGTCAGTTGCCACTCCTTGCACCAAGTGCCTATCCGCTGCAGATCTTCCTACATTTGGCTGCAATTTTCTAATGCTGCAACTTCTCTGTATACAACAGCATCATCCGCGAAAAGCCTCCTGTTGCCTGTCGCCACTTCCCACTTCTCTTTACCTTTCTCCCTCCTTAACCTGTCAATATCTTCCCTAGCCTTGTCTAACTCAGCCTGAAGGGTCGCAATTTTCCCCTCCTGTTCTAGTATCTTCCTACCTCTACTACAAATCCTCCAAACCACTGATGAGTCTCATTTACTTCCCCTATTCCCATGCCACTACAGTCACCCACATGGAAAAAACTACAGCACCAATCACACCAAAGCCCCTACCTAACAATTCTACAGCAAGTCAAGCACTTTTCACTCATGATAAACGTAATAGTTTATTAAGAATAAGTCAGTTAAATTACAGACAAACACGAAAATATGGCTCCACAAATTTGGCCTATATGCAACTGTTTGTAAACAAAAACAACAGTGCAAAGTTTCAGTAATTCAAGAGACTGATTCACACTCAGATGTACCATGGAATCCAACACAGAAATGCTGCAGTTTTATCTCCACAACCTAGTATTGCTGAAAAATGTGAGGGATATGGTGATGGAGGTGCTTCCACTTGTTTGAAATGGCACAGATTGTACTACCTTGGATTAGAATGTATGCTACCTGCTTTTCTGGAAGTATGATGCTGGACAAGAAACCATTCAGTCTCAGAACTTTTAGGGTGACTCTTGCATGTATTACTTTTTTAGCTCTTGGTGACTGACAAGGATCCACAAAACAATTTATGGAATATGACACAAATCAATATTTTAACAAACAAAAGACATTTGTAGTGAAGGTTGAGAACTATACATATCTTCAATGATAAACTGAATACAGATGAAAAAAAAAAAAGAATAAATTAGTGGGCTACAGACTAAGAAGAAATCACTTTGTACTTTATTTCAAGAAAATCCAACAGGGTAAAAATCATAGAGGGAGACCAAGAGATGAATACATTAAGCAGATTCAGAAAGATGTAGGTTGCAGTAGGTACTTGGAGATGAAGAAATCTGCACAGGATAGAGTAGCACAGAGAGCTGCACTAAACCAGTCTCTGGTAAAGGCCACATATGTCTGCCTGTGTCTGTATATGTGCGGATGGATATGTGTGTGTGTGTGTGTGCGTGCGTGAGTGTATACCTGTCCTTTTTGTCCCCCTAAGGTAAGTCTTTCCGCTCCCGGGATTGGAATGACTCCTTACCCTCTCCCTTAAAACCCACATCCTTTCGTGTTTCCCTCTCCTTCCCTCTTTCCTGATGAAGCAACCGTGGGTTGCGAAAACTTGAAATTTGTGTGTGTGTTTGTGTGATTTTTGTCTCTATCAACATACCAACGCTTTCATTTGGTAAGTTACAGCATCTGTGTTTTTAGATATATTTTTCCCACGTGGAATGTTTCCCTCTATTATATTCACACACACACACACACACACAGATATATATATATATATATATATATATATATATATATATATATATATATATATATATATATATATATATATATATATATATAAAACAAAGATGATGTGACTTACCGAACGAAAGCGCTGGCAGGTCGATAGACACACAAACAAACACAAACACACACACAAAAATCAAGCTTTCGCAACGAACTGTTGCCTCATCAGGAAAGAGGGAAGGAGAAGGAAAGACGAAAGGATGTGGGTTTTAGGGGAGAGGGTAAGGAGTCATTCCAATCCCGGGAGCGGAAAGACTTACCTTAGGGGGAAAAAAGGATGGGTATACACTCGCACACACACACATATCCATCCACACATATACAGACGCAAGCAGACATCTCACAAGCAGACATATTTAAAGACCACACACATATCCATCCACACATATACAGACACAAGCAGACATATTAAATATGTCTGCTTGTGTCTGTATATGTGTGGATGGATATGTGTGTGTGTGCGAGTGTATACCTGTTCTTTTTTCCCCCTAAGGTAAGTCTTTCCGCTCCCGGGATTGGAATGACTCCTTACCCTCTCCCTTAAAACCCACATCCTTTCGTCTTTCCCTCTCCTTCCCTCTTTCCTGATGAGGCAACAGTTTGTTGCGAAAGCTTGAATTTCATGTGTATGTTTGTGTTTGTTTGTGTGTCTGTCGACATGCCAGCACTTTCATTTGGTATGTCACATCATATATATATATATATATATATATATATATATATATATATATATATATATATATATACAAAGATGATGTGACTTACCAAATGAAAGTGCTGGCATGTCGACAGACACACAAACAAACACAAACATACACACAAAATTCAAGCTTTCGCAACAAACTGTTGCCTCATCAGGAAAGAGCGGAAGGAGAGGGAAAGACGAAAGGATGTGGGTTTTAAGGGAGAGGGTAAGGAGTCATTCCAATCCCGGGAGCGGAAAGACTTACCTTAGGGGGAAAAAAGGACGGGTATACGCTCGCACACACACACATATCCATCCACACATATACAGACACAAGCAGACATATTTAAAGACAAAGAGTTTGGGCAGAGATGTCAGTCGAGGCAGAAGTGCAGAGGCAAAGATGTTGTTGAATGACAGGTGAGGTGTGAGTGGCGGCAACTTGAAATTAGCGGATATATATATATATATATATATATATATATATATATATATATATATATATATATATATATATATATATATATATATATAAATCAATTGGTTCTACTGAGAAATTCATCAATGGAGTAGAAGGATTTGGCCACCAATAAATCCTTTAGGCTTCTCTTAAACTGAATTTCATTGCTTGTTATGCTTTTTATGGCTGCTGGCAAGTTATTGAAAATGTGTGTTTCTGAATAATGCACACGTCTTTGTACAAGACTAAGTGACTTTAAATCCTTGTGAAGATTATACTTATTTCTAGTATTGATTTCATGAATTCAGCTATTGGTTTGAAAAAGTAATATATTTTTAATGACAAATTTCATTAAAAATAAATATATTGGGAAGCAGTAGTTAGTATCCCTAGTTCCCTAAACAGGCTTCTGCAGGACGTTTTTAGTTCACACCACATATAACTCATACTGCACTTATTTGTGCCTGGAAAACTTCAGCTTGGTTTGATGAATTACCCCAAAAAATAATCCCATATGACATTATGGAATGAAAGTAAGCATAGTACACCAGCTTTTTCATTTTTATATCTCCTATGTCTGACACAATTCGCATGGCAAACAGAGATTAGTTAAGACGCTTCAGCAGTTCTGTGGTGTGCTTTTCCCAGTTGAATTTATTATCAAGCTGTAATCCTAAGACTTTAACACTGTCCACTTCTTCTATCTGCTTGTGATCATATGTTAGGCATATACTCGTAGGACACCCCTTACAAGTTCTGAACTGCATGTAGTGCGTTTTTTCAAAGATTAGTGACAAGAAATCGGCAAGGAACTAGTGATTAATGTCAAAAAATATTTTATTAGCTGATCTTTCTAAGACTACACTTGATTTGCTATTTATATCAATGTTTTTATCATCAGCAAACAGAACAAACTTGGCATCTGGTAATGTTACTGATGAAAGGTCATTGATATACACAAGAATAAGTAAGGGCCCTAAAATGGAACCTTGTGGGACCCCACATGTAGTTAGTTCCCAGTTGAATGATGTCTGATAGCTTGATACATGTCTCTTTCCTAATAACACCCCTTGTTTCCTGCCAGAGATATAAGATTTGAACATTTTGCAGCTTTTCCTGTTACACTATAATATTCTAATTTACTTAAAAGGATATTGTGATTTAGACAGTCACATGCCTTTGACAGATCACAAAATATACCAGTTGCCTGCAATTTTTTATCTAATGAAATAAGCACATTTTCACTGTAAGTGTAGATAGCCTTCTCAACATCAGAATCCTTTAGAAATCTGAACTGTGACTTTGGCAGTATGTTATATGAGATAAGATGGTTATAAAGCCAACTGTACACTACTTTTCCTAAAATTTTTGAGAATGCTGGCAAAAGTGAAATTGGATTGAAATTTGATGCTATTTCTTTATCTCCCTTCTTAAACAGTGGCTTAACTTCAGCGTACTTTTAACTATTCAGGAAATATTCCACTGATAAACAATTGGTTACACAGATAGCTTAAAATGTTACTTAACTCAGAATCACATTCTATAATTAGCTTTGTTGATATTTCATCATATCCACTAGATGTTTTTGATTTTAAAGATTTTATGATGGACATTATTTCTGCTGGGGTAGTGAGGGTCAAATTCATATTATGGAAGTTACTTGAAATGTCTGGTCTGAGGTATTCCATAGCAGCATCTACAGAACCTGACAACTCCATCTTTTCAGTAACAGTTATGAAATGTTTGTTAAAAAGTTCTGCAACACTATACACATCTGTCACCAACGTATCATTTACTCGTAATGATATTTGTCCCTCTTCATGTGTGGTTCTACCAGTCTCCTCCTTCACTATATCCCATATTGTCTTTATTTTGTTATCTGATATGACTATCTTTTCCTATAATATATTTGCTTTGATGTCTGTATTATAGTCTTTAATATTTTCAGTATTTCTTGTAATGTGCTATAGCATCAACATCGGAACTGTTTTGGATTGACAGATACAGTTTTCCTTGCGTAATCCATGGCTTCTTTTAGACTTAGCTCTAACCTTGGTAAGTTTTTGGGGAAAAGAGTGTTCAAATAAGGTAAGCACTTTATTAGCAAAAGTGTTATATTTTTCATTCATGCCATGAGCACTATAAACATCAGTGCAGTGAATGCCTCTGAGGAGCGTCCTAAAATAATCAGTTTTTGGCTTATTGATTACCCTCTTGAGCTCAGATTTAACAGATTTTATATCCTGTTCATTGTTAACATTTAACAGAAGGAACTGCATGTCATGATCTGAGAAGCCATTTGGTTTTGTAATATAAGTTTGTTCATTGGACTTTTCTATAAAGATATTATCAATGGCTGTTTGTGAGCAATTGGCTACCCTAGTGGGGAACTTTACAGTGGGAATTAAGTTGAATGACAGTTTTACTAACTCAAATAAGTTCTTATTGGGAGAGTCTTCAAGGAAATCTACATTGAAGTCACCAGCAACCACTATTTCTTTGTTTTTGGTTGTTCAATGGGCCAGTACAGCTTCAAGGTGGTTTACTAACAGATTAAAGTTACCTGCAGGTGCTCGATATACACTTAATATTATGAAGGATTTTTTGTGAAATTCTACTTCTGTTGCACATACTTCCATATGCTGTTCTAGACAAAATTTATGAATGTTCATGTTCTTACATTTATGACAGTTCCTGTTGAATGTGGCAACTCCTACTTTCTCCATTTCTGATCTACAAAAGTGAGATGCTAACCTAAACCCTGTAACACTTACAAGTTCTATACCAGTGGTCACATGATGTTCAGAGAGGCAGATTATGTCAGCTGGGTTTGAAGATTCTAATTCGTCTGTGCAGATAATTAATTCATTAATTTTATTTCTCAGTCCTTGAATATTTTGACGCAATAAAGATAGCTGACATTTCACCATTGACTGAGTTAAAATTGGGTGGTGTTAAAATATCTGCTGACTGTTGAAAATTCTTAACCAATGGTTGTTTGTGCTGATGTAATGAGCTAGAATTACGTTTTTTGGTTTCTTTCTCAAACTGAAGGTTTGTCTCAGTCCTAACCGCTCTTAAAATTTGGTTTCTTTCTGTCCTCACTACCCTAAAAAAGGGTCTTTTCTGAACCCTATAACCACTGGTATTTTATCACTCATGACAGTGCCTCCCCCCTTTAACTTTCCTGCTATTTTCCCAGCCAGTTTACCCTTCCCCTTCCTGTTGAGGTGAAGGCCATACCTAGTATAATCCCACCTATTGAGAGAATCCACAGGAACCACACCAATGTGTGACCCTGCACCTGACGGAAGCAACCGTTCCAACTCCAAATTAACTCTCCTGACAGAAGGGTTCAAATGAGGTCGGTCATGGTGCCCAAGAACAGATACAATCTCATCACTAGTATGCTTCGATGCTGATGCAATCTTTGCCAGAATCTCTGTCAATACTATTACCTGCCCCATCCATTATAACCATGGTGTCTTCCTTAATGAAATATTTGCAAAGTGATCCTAAATCCTCTGTCACCTGCTCCAGACCAGCACTAGGTTTACAAAAATTGGTGACCTGGTATTATGGTCCTAGTTCATCCTGCAGAAGTTGGCCAACACCTCTTCCATGGGAACTACCTAACAACAACACTTTCTTTCTCTTTACTGATTTCCCTACTTTCTTACTTTTCAATTTGCTGCTGAAAGTTTGTTATGCCCTGTCTACACCTGCAACTGCTTGAGGCTCACCAGTTTCTAACTGAAGCAACAGGTCAAATCTATTTTCCACATTCACCATGAAGCTGTCAGATAAAGTTCTAGGCCCGTTCCTCTACATCTACATCTACATCTACATTTATACTCTTAAAGCCACCCAACGATGTGTGGCAGAGGGCACTTTACGTGCCACTGTCATTACCTCCCTTTCCTGTTCCAGTTGTGTATGCTTCGCGGGAAGAACGACTGCCGGAAAGCCTCTGTGAGTGCTCTAATCTCTCTATTTTTACATTCATGATCTCCTCGGGAGGTATAAGTAGGGGGAAGCAATATATTCGATACCTCATCCAGAAACACACCTGCTCGAAACCTGGACAGCAAGCTACACCGCGATGCAGAGCGTCTCTCTTGCAGAGTCTGCCACTTGAGTTTGCTAAACATCTCTGTAATGCTATCACGATTACCTAATAACCCTGTGACGAAATGCGCCACTCTTCTTTGGATCTTCTCTATCTCTTCTGTCAACCCGACCTGGTATGGATCCCACATTGATGAGCAATACTCAAGTATAGGTCGAACGAGTGTTTTGTAAGCCACCTCCTTTGTTGATGGACTACATTTTCTATGGACTATCCCAATGAATCTCAACCTGGCACCCACCTTACTAACAATTAATTTTATATGATAATACCACTTCAAATCGTTCCGCACGCATACTCCCAGGTATTTTACAGAAGTAACTGCTATCAGTGTTTGTTACGCTATCATATAATCACACAATAAAGGATCCTTCTTTCTATGTATTCGCAATACATTACCTTTGTCTATGTTAAGTGTCAGTTGCCACTCCTTGCACCAAGTGCCTATCCGCTGCAGATATTCCTACATTTGGCTGCAATTTTCTAATGCTGCAACTTCTCTGTATACAACAGCATCATCCGCGAAAAGCCTCCTGTTGCCTGTCACCACTTCCCACCTCTCTTTACCTTTCTCCCTCCTTAACCTGTCAATATCTTCCCTAGCCTTGTCTAACTCAGCCTGAAGGGTCGCAATTTTCCCCTCCTGTTCTAGTATCTTCCTACCTCTACTACAAATCCTCCAAACCACTGATGAGTCTCATTTACTTCCCCTATTCCCATGCCACTACAGTCACCCACATGGAAAAAACTACAGCACCAATCACACCAAAGTTCCTACCTAACAATTCTACAGCAAGTCAAGCACTTTTCACTCATGATAAACGTAATAGTTTATTAAGAATAAGTCAGTTAAATTACAGACAAACACGAAAATATGGCTCCACAAATTTGGCCTATATGCAACTGTTTGTAAACAAAAACAACAGTGCAAAGTTTCAGTAATTCAAGAGACTGATTCACACTCAGATGTACCATGGAATCCAACACAGAAATGCTGCAGTTTTATCTCCACAACCTAGTATTGCTGAAAAATGTGAGGGATATGGTGATGGAGGTGCTTCCACTTGTTTGAAATGGCACAGATTGTACTACCTTGGATTAGAATGTATGCTACCTACCTTTCTGGAAGTATGATGCTGGACAAGAAACCATTCAGTCTCAGAACTTTTAGGGTGACTCTTGCATGTATTACTTTTTTAGCTCTTGGTGACTGACAAGGATCCACAAAACAATTTATGGAATATGACACAAATCAATATTTTAACAAACAAAAGACATTTGTAGTGAAGGTTGAGAACTATACATATCTTCAATGATAAACTGAATACAGATGAAAAAAAAAGAATAAATTAGTGGGCTACAGACTAAGAAGAAATCACTTTGTACTTTATTTCAAGAAAATCCAACAGGGTAAAAATCATAGAGGGAGACCAAGAGATGAATACACTAAGCAGATTCAGAAAGATGTAGGTTGCAGTAGGTACTTGGAGATGAAGAAATCTGCACAGGATAGAGTAGCACAGAGAGCTGCACTAAACCAGTCTCTGGTAAAGGCCACATATGTCTGCCTGTGTCTGTATATGTGCGGATGGATATGTGTGTGTGTGTGTGTGTGCGTGAGTGTATACCTGTCCTTTTTGTCCCCCTAAGGTAAGTCTTTCCGCTCCCGGGATTGGAATGACTCCTTACCCTCTCCCTTAAAACCCACATCCTTTCGTGTTTCCCTCTCCTTCCCTCTTTCCTGATGAAGCAACCGTGGGTTGCAAAAGCTTGAAATTTGTGTGTGTGTTTGTGTGATTTTTGTCTCTATCAACATACCAACGCTTTCATTTGGTAAGTTACAGCATCTGTGTTTTTAGATATATTTTTCCCACGTGGAATGTTTCCCTCTATTATATTCACACACACACACACACACACACACACACACACATATATATATATATATATATATATATATATATATATATATATATATATATATATATAAAAACAAAGATGATGTGACTTACCGAACGAAAGCGCTGGCAGGTCGATAGACACACAAACAAACACAAACACACACACAAAAATCAAGCTTTCGCAACGAACTGTTGCCTCATCAGGAAAGAGGGAAGGAGAAGGAAAGACGAAAGGATGTGGGTTTTAGGGGAGAGGGTAAGGAGTCATTCCAATCCCGGGAGCGGAAAGACTTACCTTAGGGGGAAAAAAGGACGGGTATACACTCACACACACACACATATCGATCCACACATATACAGACGCAAGCAGACATCTCACAAGCAGACATATTTAAAGACCACACACATATCCATCCACACATATACAGACACAAGCAGACATATTAAATATGTCTGCTTGTGTCTGTATATGTGTGGATGGATATGTGTGTGTGTGCGAGTGTATACCTGTTCTTTTTTCCCCCTAAGGTAAGACTTTCCGCTCCCAGGATTGGAATGACTCCTTACCCTCTCCCTTAAAACCCACATCCTTTCGTCTTTCCCTCTCCTTCCCTCTTTCCTGATGAGGCAACAGTTTGTTGCGAAAGCTTGAATTTCATGTGTATGTTTGTGTTTGTTTGTGTGTCTATCGACCTGCCAGCACTTTCGTTCAGTAAGTCACATCATCTATATAATTTTTCAAGTATTGCAAATACAGTCCTTATATATAGTATAATCTAAATATGTAAAATAACAATATAACCAAACACTACATACATCTTTCAGTTCTGTTTGTCCTACTGATTTTGCTGCCCATTTTTAAATGTTAAATAGTTTCCAGACTTTCTCTGTCCACTCTTTCTACTGCTCTGGCATAAGCATATTCTAATTTTGAAACTGTGGAAGTCTACTGTTTTCACAGTGTTTATTTATGTGCAATTAATGCCATATTTTGTATTGGTGAAAAACAATACATTTTTATGTCTATCTGCATGTGTAGGAAGAGCTACAGAAAACAAGAGAATTGTGTTGACATAAGTGCAAAAGAAATTAAATCGTAACTTCGCAGCAATCTCCAAAATGTGTAGCCCCTTATAAAAGTTAATGAAAGATTATTAAAATTATGTATATCACCAAAACACAATACATATTGTATGAAAAAAAATATTGGCCTGAACATTTGAGAGAAACTGTATACTATGGTAATGTGTTACCTGGCTGAAGTAAATGAAAGTTCGGAAATTTTCTTCAGTGTCATAGTCATCTGGAAGAGGAAGGTGCCTGCTTATTTGCTGAGCCATTTCCTCATAACCATTAAGATGGTGCTGTCTTCTTTGCATGAGTTCACTGCCAACACTTAGGTCTGAAGGTATTGCTATTGAAGATAATGTATAGATTGATGGTAATGATTGGAAACCATACTCAGAAGCAAACCGAGGAGTTGGGAAAGTTGTGTAGTTCCAGCCATCATCATTATAATTATAATAGTGAACTGAAACCATGAGGAAGAATGTATTATTAATGCCACCAATAATGAATTAAAAATAGAAAGTGACATACAAAGGCACATAAATACATTGCTCTCTCTCTCTCTCTTGCTGGTTTCATAAGTTACAAAGCATATTGAAGAAATTATTATGTATGTTATGATACAGTACGTCATAATGTCTTAGTAGATTGTACTGTGTTGCATTTGCAGTATCAATAAATGTCACATCAAATATAAATATGTCTTACAATTAAAGATATAAATGAAATCAGTGAACTATAATAGATAAATGAAATAAATTGTAAATAATAATACCTATTATTGGAACTCAAATTACAGAAATGAAATTAAAACTCATAACTACAGTATAAGTTTCATCAACTCCTTTTGTGAGCAGACCATTCAAAAACAGCACCAAAAGAAGCCTCTGTTTAATTCTTATAGAAACTACTCCTTGGATCACTGACTGATTTCAAAGACAGCCAAAGATGAGCATATGGGAATGTGGACCACAATGAAAACCATGCATACACTGATGCCAATGAACAAGCTAGATTATTGAACACTTGATAAATACTCATTAACACAGAGAATGAAATGCAAGTAAGTCAGTGGAGCATGCATGTTCAAAAAGTACAAAACTCAAGTTACCAAGTCAAATACATTTACTAGTTCTTTCAGTGACTATGTTTTACAGTTGAAGTAATCTCAGTGCCTGACAGCACAATCCCCCCCCCCTCCCCCCTCCCATTGGTAGAGTGAAGTTCCAGGGATGTAGAGGTATTGATGTTTTATGATGTACAAACCAGCCAACCCTCGTATGTCTTTTGTGAAACAGCAATACTGCAATGGTCAGATGAAAGTTGTGTGAGCATTGGTGTTGTCTGTACATTGACTGCATTGTTTGCTGTAGGCAGTGATTGATGCAAACAGTGCTGATTTGAAGGATAAGTCTTTGCATAGGAGGTAAGTTAATTCTATCCACTCCAGTGGCACTGTAGTAGGTTTGTCATTTAGAAGGATTTTCACTGCCTACTCATTGTGTACTACAATCTGATACGGTCTGGAGAAAGATGACTGTAGTGGTGAACTAACCGCATCCATCGTCAACATTAAATGGAAACTCATATGCAAGTCTTTGTGAATAAAAATATTGGCATCTGCTTGGTGAGATGCTGGACTTTGACAGAACTTAGAAATGAGGTATTTCACCTGTTGTCAAAAGAATGAGATATCCTGTGCAGAAGGTTCTTGTTGATGCACCAAAAATTCCAGTGGTAGCCACAGTGCTTCACCATAAACAAACTATATAAACAATGTTTAATTTGACCATTGTGCAGAGTCTGTGTGGGGATAATGGGAGTACTGTTACCCAAGAAGTATCATGGCACAAGAGTGCCACTTTAAGAGTCCTGTGCAATGGTTCTACCATTCTATTGATAGTGTGTGGTGTGATGGTGTTATAAATTGCAAAACTTGGAGAGTTTGTGGAATAGTGCTGATTCAAACTGCCTATCCTGATGCAAGATAACCAATGCACAATACAATAAGCTAAGAAAATTTTATAAATTGTTCACCACAAGAATGTTGGCAATCAGATTATTGTATTGACCAATCACTGTGAAAACTAACCTTCCACTGGAGGTAGTGGGCTCACTAATTAGATTTGCACATGGGAAACTCACTGCTTGGGTTCAGGGAAGCATCCAACAGATTTATTACATGTCTGCCAACCTTTGCCTCATGATACACCATAAGTGCCCTGACCTGCAAGTGACAGTCCCTTTTTTTTTACATATGGCTACACATATCTATCTGTAACTATTCTAGTCACGTTTTAGTAGCTGCTGGATGAGTGGGGGTATGTAACATGTTGAACATATTTTTTGGGAAGTAGAAGCCACATGTGGTCAAGGTTGTTGTTTGGTAACATCAAACCACAACTGAGTTTCTGATCCTTGGAAGAGCAGTTTCCTGAGCTTCAAACCTTATATCAGTTCTGCATTTGTGAGTGTTGATGGCTTGTGCTGGCACCAACTTACTATAGTCAGTGATTCCAGATATAGCATTGAGTCACGAAAAATAATCTGCCACTTTTTACAAATTTGGCTAATGAATTTGAGCTGTCAGAACTCACCAGGGATACAAGATTCCATCAGTTTTGCAAAAATAAAAACAACTGGTTTATGGTCCTTGAAAATAATAGACAGTCATGTCTTCCCATATGGTTGGAAATGTTTTTGTAGTCTTCTAAATTGTGAGTAATTCTCTATCACACAAGTTCCACTTGGTTTGGGCAGTGGTCAGTTTTTGCGAGAAGAAGCCAGGTGGTTGCCATGATCCATTACTTTTTGGTGTAGACCTGCACCAATAGGTAGTTGTCTCATGTTCATGATGACTACAAGGAGTGCAGTGTGTACAGGGTGGACCAACAGTAAGGTGCCTTGAAGGCTTGTTCTCACCTGGCCAAGGGCTTGTAAGATATCTGGAGTCCACGTGAGAGCATAGTCACACTATTAGTGTTGTGGCCTGCCAAAACAGCAGCCAAAGGTGGCTGCATAACCATTGTATGGGGCAAATGTTTTTTATACAAATTAACTGTCACTGGAAACCTTTTCTATTTTTGAAAGTTCTCAGTATGAGGAGTGTGTATTGCTTCAACCATAGTTCAGAGCAGACAAATGTCAGATGTCAAACCTGTGTGTCCTAAAAACTGTGCCTTTTGCTGATAAAATTCCCATTTGCCTACATTAAACACTAATATGCGTTTTGAAAATCTATGGAGAGTCAGCTGCAAATGTTCCTCCTGTTCTGAAATTGTATTAGACAACACAAGCACATTGTCTAAGTAAGCAGAACAAAAATCAAGTCCACATGATACTTTGTCCACAAATGTTTGCCAGGTTTGTGTGGCATTTTTCAAACCATGAGGTATACACAATCATTCAAATAACACAAAGGCACAATAACTTCAGTGTTTTGAATGTCCTGGGGTGCCACAGGAATCTGTGAAAGGCCTTGCCTGTTACACTAATAACTATTGCTTGAGCAAGTGCACTCATAAAATCCTCAAAGTTCAGTATAGGGTAACAGTCAGGAATGATGAGTGCACTTAATGCATGATAATCACTGTGCGGCCTCCGTGTGCCGTCTTCCTTCTTTACAAGGTGCAGCAGTGATGCCCAAGGTCTACTTGAACCATGGATTATTCCCAGAATTAACAGTTCATTCATCTCCTTTTTCCTGGAGCTAATTTGTCAGGAGTCAGATGCAGAGCTTCTTGAGCAACTAGAGGGCTGGGAGTGGTGCAGTGATGCTAGTCAGCAGTGTTTCTCCAAATTTAAATGCAGTCTGAGTGGTGCAAACTGCTGATGATAGTAGATATCAAGAACATTCCTTTTGTAGCTTCTAAATTTCTGCTTGAGCAGCATTTAATTCCTTTGTCACCAAATACAATTTGTGTAGTAATATCTGATTTCCAATAAGTATCTTTGCCCTGTCTTCTCGTAATACTTTTAGTTTCTCTTGCATGACATGGCAGCTGTGCTCCAAAAATGCAGGTTTATCATCATCACATAAGGAAACATGAAGAAATAACCCAAGTGAGTCCATTTCTTCTGTCCGTGCGTGTAATACAGTGGAGATTCAATTAACTGAAGCAACTGTTGTCATAAATCATTTGGATAATTGAAAATTTGGATAACTGAATGCATGAGTATATGTGTGTGTCTGACTCCCACCACACACCTTGCTTGTCACTACTGATGCCACCTCCCTTTATACCATCATCCCCCACATACACGGTCTGTCTGCTGCTGAACATTTCCTCAGTCAGTGCCCACCTGATTCCAAACCTATGACACCCTTCCTGCTCACCTTAATTAACTTTATACTTACTGACAACTACTTCAACTTTGAGGGGCAGACATACAAACAGTCCAGGGGTACAGCCACGGGAACGAGGATGGCTCCTTCTTATGCCAACCTTTTCATGGGTCAATAGGACGGGGCTCTCCTAGGATCCATAATGCTTCAGCCCCTGCTTTTGTTTAGACACATTGATGACATCTTTGCCATGCAGACTCATGGTGAGGCTGACCTTTTAAAATTCCTGGAATCTCTAAATACATTCTCCCATTTAAATTTCACATGGTTGTATTCTGCAACCCATGTCGCTTTCCTTGATGTTAGTCTCAGCCACACTGAAGGCCAGCTACACACTTCTGTCCACGTTAAACCTACCAACAAACAACAGTACTTACACTTTGACAGTTTCAATCCTTTCCATGTCAACTGTTCCCTCCCATATAGCCTTGGCATTCGAGGTAAATGTATTTGTTTGGATGCACACTCTTTAAGCAGTACACCACCATTCTCCCTTAGTCTTCACTGGACGTAATTACCCCACCAGCCTAGTTCAAAAGCAGATTTCCTGGGCCATCACAACTGAATCCTGGTAACGTTGATTTAAAAAAAAATGCCTTTGGAGCACACCACTTGTCACTTAGTATTGTACTGGTCTTGCATGTATTAATCAGCTGCTTCAACAAGGCCATAACTTCCTAAAATCATGCCCTGAAATTAGGTCCATTCTGTATGAGATTTTGTCCACCACATCTAGAATAGCTTTTCATCACCCTCCCACCAATCGCCAAAAGTCCTTGGCAGACCCTATGCTCCTTCTGCAAATGTCTCCTACCCTAAGGTTCCTAACATTGTGACCATCCCCACTGCAAGACTTGCCCTACACCCCCTCCTACCACCACCTATACCAGCCCAGTAACTGGTAAAACATATACTGTCAAAGGGAGAGCCACCTGTAAAATGACACTTCATATACCAGGTGTTACGTAAACACTGTTTGGATTTTTACATTGGCATGACTACTAGCAAGTTATCAGTTAGGATGAATAGGCATAGGCAGAGTGTGAATACCAGCAACACACAAAAGAACGTGCTCTATAACATAGCAGTCATGACCTCGGGTGCCTGTTTCATCATATGTGTCATCTGGAGTCTTCCCCCAGACACCAGTTTTTCATAACTCCACAGGTGGGAACTAGTGCTACATGTCCTGACATAAATTAATGTTAATTTCCTCCATCTCAGCATTTCTTCACAGTAACTTCTCCTTTGTTCCCTCCATTTTAGTTTTCTACATCTTTCATTTTCTGACCTGCCTATTTTTTGCTGTCCCCTCCTACCTCTTTTACATAAAACGCACTTAAATTTTCACTCTTATTAACTCATGCACAGTGTTTTAGCAGTAACCTCTGTGTTGTATATTACCCTGTTTTCCATCTTTAAGCTCTCAGGTTTTCAAATCTCATCCTGTGCAGTCCCCAACAATCAGTCTTTCCTTCTCATCTGGTAAGCCCTCACTAGATAACTTTTCTGAATTCTACCCCTTTTCCTAAACCTGCCCAACCGTTTTCCTTCACCCCTCTTCCTTCCCCTTCAAAAACTTTCCCAGAAGAAGGAGCCACTCGCTCTGAAAGCTTGCATACATAATACCTTTCTTTATACGTGTTTTCTCCTGACACCATTTGGTGAGTAAACTTTTTGTCTATCCAATTACATTATATTGTCAAAAAGTGATTTATATATTATTAACTCTAGAAAGGTAATGTTCATCACCCGTATACAGTTACCCTTTAGGTACATTGTCATAAACTTATCTTTCTAGGGTTAATACAAAGGATAATGTTAGGTGTTTATTCAAAACAACCAAAATAATTAAACTTATTAAAATAAAAAATCAATGTTGATTACAAGATTAGAGACAAATTTTCATACATAAGAATATATTCTTAAAATCATTAAAATACAGCAGCCTTAATCATGAATTAATTACCTAACAAAAGTCACATAGGATAGTCACTGTAGTTTGATTTTGTTTAAAAATTTGGCAATTGTCACTTGATGTAAACAATTCTTTCTCTTCTTTGGTGCTATATCATGAATTTCTTTTTCTTGTAGCAAATTCATGGTTCTTTTTCAAACCATTTGAAAGCTGCATCCAGGGCTTGAAATGCTTCCACAAGAGATGATCCTGCACCATTTTTGCATCTACATTTTCTACTGTTTCATCTTCTCCCATTTCCTGCTATACATTTGCCTGTGATATATTTCCAACAATTTGTCATCTGATATGATCTGAAAACCTTAATATTACTGTCACAAGTAAGCCACTCTTTCATATCACTAGCATCACATTCCTGGCATATTTGCATCTTTGACATTAGTTCATTTATATCCTCTGAAACAGAATCATCTGTACCAGTTGCTGAATTTTTGTGCTCTCATTTGAGTATCCTGTTCCAAGCTTTGTTCTAAGTCTTCCTTTCAGTCAACTTCCACCCATCTACAACCATGTAACAATACTCCTGTACATTCATTCACTTGAAAAATTACAAAATGGCTTCAATATTATCTTCATTAACAGATAACAACCCACATAAGAGTTATTTTCTATGAAGTCATTTAATATTTCAGTAACACTTTGATCCATTGGCTGCAAGAAGGATGTCACATTAGGAGACAAAAATTTTGCTGTATACATCCCATTTTCGCTCTCTAACTGTTCCGTTGGAGGATGGGTTTTCACAATTTCCTCATTTACTATTTTCATTTTGAAATTTCTGTACTTCAGGGATAAAAGTATTGTACTAGTAACTGAGTATTTCAATGTTCATCCATATCTCTTTTTGGTTTTTATAAATTAAGGAAAGCCTGATATTTTTGAAGCATTGGGTTTTTATTTATTTTCTGACAAGGAGCAAAGGCCTTTTATGGGTCTTGATAGTATCCACAAACTAATATTGTTACTTGTTCTTTACTAATTTTATATCCTGGAGCTCAACTTTCCTGCTGAGAAGCTGAAAATTCTGATGCTAATGATTTCGAATTTCATCTAAGTTCATCAGCATTGTAAAGTAGAAGTCACAATCATTCTCAGCCAATTCTTTTTTAAACCCATCTTTAAAAGAATTTGGCATCTACGTCATCTGACATTTTTTCACCTTTTATTTCCAATACATGAAGTCCATGACAGGATTTAAATCTGTATAATCATGTGTTACTTACCACAAATGATTCATTGGCACCTATTTTATTTAGCCGCAATGTCTTTTCACAGAGCAAAGGACGATTGTGTTGTAATTGTTTCTGTTGTCACCACCAGCGATATGTTGTGTATTGAGAGACAGGTGCCTTTTTAAGTACCTGTGGCCAGTTGCATCTAAAACCAGATGCCAATCCCATTTGGGTGAGAACAAGGACCAATGCACTTTTTGTCCTGTGTGTCAAATCAGGTATGGTACCAGTACCAGGGTGGTGTCTGCATACACTGCTGTTTGTTTACTTTGCAGCATGTGAGTCAGTGAAATAGCTGAGGGTTGATGTCATTGTGGCTGGCATGAGTCTTTGTTTCACTGTCTGCTTCTGTCATCTGCTGCCTGAGTGTGTCCACTTGAGTACTGCAGTGTGTGTACCTACTCAGAAAACAGTAGGCAGTAGGTGCTGTCCTGTTGTTTATAATGGCAGATGAAGGTGCTGTAGCAACTGCAGTACAGAATTGTTATGCAATACTAATGTTGTCATTTTGAAGCACTCAGTATATTCTGTCAGCACTATCCAACTGTGAAGGTACGCCACATTTATCATTGGGAATAACAGCTGTCTTTACAGGAAGCAGCAGTTGTCTAGACAAAATATGTCACAAAGTTGTATCTGCTATTTCAGCTTCAGTGATGAGAGCACGTAAATGGTGCAAGAAATCAGAAGGCAATTTATCACCAATTTCTTCACTAGTCAGTGCTTACTGGATTTATTAGTCTGAAGCTTTGCGCCCTCTTTGAAGTATATGGTCCTTTAGATGGTATTTACACTGTACAGGCGTAACATAAATATTCTGCCACCAAAACTAATGTATGGGCATCCAAATCATCAACAGTAAGAGTGTATTGCATCTTGTCATCACACTCACCGTGGGTGTCAAATGAAATTTCTGACATTCTAAAACACAAATCTGGTTGCTGCAGCAGATATGACTTTACATTCACTTTGTTGTGCAGTTGGTTGGCACAATGTTAGCAATGAGCAAAATGTTTGTAACCAAATTAGGAAGTACAAAACCTGGTCGTCCAATTAATATACCACCATTTGGAGCTAGCTGAGCTATAGGTACTGTCCTCATCACCATTTTTCTGTCCTAATAGAATGTTTTCTGTTGTCACCAGCACCATTACTTCGCACGTTCTCTGCTTGGTGATCACCTTCTTCACAGTGTCACCACTTGTGGGAATGTGGACCACAGTGTTGACAGTGCGGTCCGTTGGGCTCTGATTGCTGGCAGCCAAGATGGGGCAAGCCTGAGTCCATCCTCTCAATTCATGTTCTTAGGATGTTTAAGTATTTCAATGGCCTCTCTGATTTTGCATTTCATCATAACCAGCTGCTTGGCCAACACACAGTCTTCTCTGAATTTTATTTCTTTTCTGCAATCTTGCTGATGTTCTGCCACTGCAGATTTGTTGTGTTGCCCTAGATGAATATAGAACTTGTGTTCCCGAATGCACATTGCTATTGGCCTGCCAGTCTCACTGATGTATGCCTCTCCACATTCACATTCCACCTTGTACAAGCCTGCAGTGTGTAATGCATCCACCTTGACCTTAGTGGAGCCTAGCACATCCTGGATCCTGCAACCACTATTGAAGACAGGCTGCACCCCAGCCCAATGAAGGTGTTTGCCTATTTGGTCAGTAACATTTTCCCCATAAGATAAGTGCACTGTTGGCTGCAGTTTGTCTATTTCCTGCATATCATGCTTACTTGTATTCATCGACAAGGCTGTGTGGATTGACTTACAGCTGTAGCCATTGGCTAGAAACATTGTGCATAACCTTTTAAGCTTAGGTGTCATGTTTTGACCATCACTTAGGTGCTGCCCAAGGATTTCCAAAGAACGGATGACAGAGTTATTCTGCGCTGGGTGGTTGTAGGATTGGGCATGCAGATACCTGTCTCTATGTGTAGGCTTGCAATATACTCTGTGCCCCAGCATGCACTCCATTGTCCTTTATACTTCTATGTCTAGAAATGGAATTGCACCGTTCTTCTCTACTTAGAGCATGAACTGTGAAACCATCGCCATTCGCCAGAAGAAGAAATTTGAGCAGCTAGCAAAGACAACACAGTACACTAAGCCTTGACTGGGTACATCTTGAACAGTAGTGAACCTTTCATCTCATCCCATCAGCAATGCAGCCACAGAAGCACTAACTAAGGGACTAAATTTTGCCATCACACCTGAGCAGATTCCTAAGGAAGAAATCGTTGAATCAGTGGAAACAGCACTCCAGCACACATCTGCCATGGAAGCTAAGAAAATTAGGCAGGAAACCGTCCAAGTTCTGCTATGTGCCAAGCCACCGAAACACAACCTTAGCTGAGAGGAAAGGGCAGCTATCAAGGTACTGGAGAACAATGATCAAATTGTGATATTGTTGCAGAAGAAGTTAATAGTACCGTGGTGTAGTGGTTATGGTACTAAACTGTTGAGTTCAAAACTAACCTGGGCTGCACAGTTTTAATTTCTATATTCGGTTTGAGTACATTCTAGAGGTATCCACAAATATCAAGAATCATTGTACTGGAATGTTCTATAGCTGTATATATACTGTATGTGTTCTGGCCGGAGGCAGTTGGCTCTGCACTCTTGTATGTGCAAATGCTGAATAAACCTTCGTTAAGTGAAGTTAGTGTTCGTCATTCCTCTAATCACACCTTCTTCTATGTGACATTATTCTGGAGGAGATGCCAGGTATTGGAACTTGTGATGGCACACATTATTGACGACACAGTGGCTCCCATCAGGCCATGACAGAGCCGTTGTTTATATGGCGAGAAACCCAAGTTCAAGCCATATTCAACAGATTGCAATCTACGGGAGACAGAAGAAGAAGGGACATTACGATGACAGCAACTGTGTGCCACCACAAGAGACATCCTTCCGGGTTCTCAATATCCAAACAAGTGGATGGAGGCATATGAGTGTATCCAAACAAGTGGCTGGAGGCATATGAGTGTATAGCCAAATTTAAAAAATGGGATGACACTGTGTGTTTGGCTAATGTATTTTTCTACTTGGAGGGCACTGCCAAGCAATGGTATGAGAACAATGAGGAGAAGTTTACAAGCTGCGAAGTATTCCAGGTGGAACTGCGCAAGTATTTTGGTGACACACAACGACAGAAGTGCAAGGCTGAAGATAAATTAATGTGCAGGAGAAACTACAGCATCCTACATTCAAGACATCTTGGAGCTGCGTAAAATAGTGGATCCTAGAATGAAGGAGGAAGATAAGGTTGCACATCTAATGAAGGGTGTTGCTGAGGACATGTATGAAGCCTTACTCCTGAAGGAAGTTTCGACAGCAGATAACTTCCTTAAATGGTGCCAGTATATCTAGACAATGCATCATATAAGAATTACTCACAAGACGTTTGAACAGCTTCCAAACATCTTATCGATTTCTGTGCTGGAGGAAGCAACTGATTTCACAAGTGTTCTTCATCACGTAGTGAGAGAGGAAGTTCAGAAGGCACTTGAATTGCATGGTGAGCAAAAAACCAAGACACTTCAAGAGGTCATAAGGGAGGAAGTGGAACCGACATTGAACCCAATCTCTCGTTCTTCAGTTCCCTTTAAAACGATGAAAAAGTCGAGATCCAGGCAAATTTACATTCCTGCAATCTACATTTACATCTACATCCACACTCCGCAAGCCACCTGACGGTGTGTGGTGGAAGGTACCTTGAGTACCCCTATCGGTTCTCCCTTCTATTCCAGTCTCGTATTGTTCGTGGAAAGAAAGATTGTCAGTATGCCTCTGTGTGGCCTCTGATCTCTCTGATTTTATCCTCATGGTCTCTTCATGAGATATACGTAGGAGGGAGCAATATACTGCTTGACTCCTCGGTGAAGGTATGTTCTTGAAATTTCAACAAAAGCCTGTAACAAGCTACTGAGCGTCTCTCTTGCAGAGCCTTCCACTAGAGTTTATCTGTCATCTCTATAACGCTTTCGCGATTACTAAATCATTCTGTAACGAAACGTGCTGCTCTCCGTTGGATCCTCTCTATCTCTTCTGTCAACCCTATCTGGTACGGATCCCACACCAGTGAGCAGTATTCAAGCAGTGGACGAACAGGTGTACTGTAACCTGCTTCCTTTGTTTTTGGACTGCATTTCCTTAGGATTCTTCCAATGAGTCTCAGTCTGGCATCTGCTTTACTGACGATTAATTTTATATGGTCATTCCATTTTAAATCACTCCTAATGCCTACTCCCAGATAATTTATGGAATTAACTGCTTCCAGTTGCTGACCTGCTATATTGTAGCTAAATGATAAAGGATCTTTCTTTCTATGTATTCGCAGCACATTACACTTGTCTACATTGAGATTCAATTGCCATTCCCTGCACCATGAGTCAATTTGTTGCAGATCCTCCTGCATTTCAGTACAATTTTCCATTGTTACAACCTCTCAACATACTACAGCATCATCCACAAAAAGCCTCAGTGAACTTCCGACATTATCCCCGAGGTCATTTATATTTATTGTGAGCAGCAACGGTCCTATGACACTCCTCTGTGGCAGACCTGAAATCACTCTTATTTCGGAAGACTTCTCTCCATTGAGAATGACATGCTGCGTTTTGCTATCTAGGAACTTTTCAATCTAATCACACAATTGGTCTGATAGTCCATATGCTCTTACATTGTTCATTACATGACTGTGGGGAACTGTATCAAACACCTTGCGGAAATCAAGAAACAAGGCATCTACCTGGGAACCCATGTCTATGGCCCTCTGAGTCTCATGGACAAATAGCACGAGCTGCGTTTCACACGATCGTCTTTATCAAAACCTATGCTGATTCCTACAGAGTAGATTTCTAGTCTCCAGAAAAGTCATTATACTCGAACATAATACGTGTTCCAAAATTCTACAACTGATCAACATTAGAGATATAGGTCTATAGTTCTGCACATCTGTTTGACATCCCTTCTTGAAAACGGGGATGACCTGTGCCCTTTTCCAATCCTTTGGAATGCTACACTCTTCTAGAGACCTACGGTACACCGCTGCAAGAAGAGGCCAAGTTCTTTCGCGTACTCTGTGCAAAATCGAACTGGTATCCCATCAGGTCCAGCGGCCTTTCCTCTTTTAAGTGATTTTAATTGTTTTTCTATCCCTCTGTCATCTATTTCACTATCTACCATCTACAATGCCACATGAGGAACCTGTTTGGGCACCAGGGAAGACTGACGTCTGGAGGACCCAAGATAACCAACCAGTATGTTTCCACTGCGGATGACCGGGACATGTGGTGTGCTATTTTCAAGGAAGGTGGCGCATATTTGATGATGCCTGTGCCGTAATACTGCAGACTGATCTTAGCTGACACCAACTCTGGGACGACAAAGATGAACAAGAAGATGTGGGTGCAGAATTACGTAGGTCACCATTGCCACAAACTAGCTGCGGGAGAGGATGCTCCCCAACGTGCCAATCAAGGTCCCCATTGTCGTTTAGAAGCTCAAGTCGATCACCTAGCCGCTGCAACCTGGTAAACTAAAGGGTGTGACCTTCCTTGGAGGTGAGGCCACCGAAGAGAAAAATCCTCTGCTGTTGATCACTACAAAAATGATAGGGAACTACGTCAATATCCTCATGAATGGCCTACCAGCCCAAGCTCTTGTGGACTCTGGAGCACTTCAGAGAAGTACCATCACCAGTTGCAGAAAACCGTATTTGTTGACGATAAAACACCTCTGCTGACAGTGGCTAATGGGAAATATGTAAAACCTAAAGGAAGATGTACCATTTGTGTGGGTATAAGTGGCCATACACAGACCTTAGAATTCATCGTCTTATAAGAGTGTAGTCATGACATCATTCTCAGATGGGACTTTCTGAAAGCTTCTCAGGCAATTATAGACTGTGGTCGCTCAGATTATGCTAGGCGAGATAAGATACTGTGGACAGTAAGATGCGCATCCGAGTGTGTGGAGACTATGTGATCATTCTTGCAGTCATCGCTAGAAAGGTAACTGTCACGTGCATCAACCCATGGATCTTCTAGTGGAATGTAAGAGAAGCATACTACTGAAGAATAACTTGGTCATCCCAGCCTCTGTCATCTCGTTTAAAAACGGATTCAGTGAATTGTGTTAACTGCGGAACAGCTGAGTGTCATAGAAACCTCCGAAGCCAAGTCTGTGAGCGAATTTAGCGCTACCACTATGAGACAAGATCTTCTAGCTCAACTGTCACCAGGTGTTACTAAGGAACAACAGAAGAAGCTACCTGCCATTCTTCAAGAGTTCTCTGAATGCTTCAATCTACAGGCAAAGAGCAAATTAGACAAATCGATGGTAAAGCATTGGATTAGCACTGGAGACCATCAACCTATAAGCCAGAGAGCATACCATGTGTCAGCAACAGAACATCAAATTACTCACGCCAAGGTAGAGAAAATGATGAAGAATGACATCATTCAGCCTTCACAGAGCCCATGGTCATCTCAATGGTCCTCGTCAGGAAGAAGGATGGCATTTGGCACTTTTGTGTTGATTACAGGAAGCTTAATAAGATCACTAAAAAAGGACATTTACCCTCTTCCACAAATTGAAGATACACTAGATTGTCTGAAGGGGGCTAAGTTTTTCTCAACCATGGACATGTACTTGGGATACTGGCAAATCGAAGTATATGAGACTGATCATGAGAAAACTGCATTCATCACTTATGTGGGCCTGTATGAGTTTAAGGCAATGCCGTTTAGTTTGTGTAATGCACCAGCAACTTTTGGATGGATGATGAATAATCTTCTATGTCACCTGAAGTGGACAATGTGTATTTGTTATTTAGATGACATTATAGTGTTCTCAGAGACATTTGACGAACATACAAAAAAACTGAGGGCCATTCTCAAGTGTCTCCAACAGGACGGACTGAAACTTAATCCAAGAAATTGTCTCTTTGGAGCAAAAGAAATCAAAATACTTGGACACCTTGTGTCAAATGAAGGTGTGCAGCCAGACACGGGAAAAGTGAGATATATAATGGAATTTCCTATTCCTAAAAGTATTAGTGATGTGAGAAGCTTCCTCGGATTATGTTCTTATTACCGTCATTTTATCAAAGACTTTTGTATCAATGTCAGGCCACTCCAAGAGTTAATAAAAGCTGATGCTAAATTTATCTGGGGTAGTGCTCAACAAGATTCTTTCAATATGCTGCAAAAAGCTCTGATGACTGACCCTGTACTTGGTCTGTATGATGAGAGAGCACCTACAGAACTACACACAGATGCCAGTGGGTATGGAATCGGTGCTGTTCTGGTGCAAATTTCAGATGGAAAAAAGAAGGTTATAGCCTATGCTTCTAGGACACTTACAAAAGCCGAGAGAAACTACACACCTACAGAAAGAGAATGTCTTGCTGTGATCTGGGCCATGTGCAGATTTCAACAGTATCTCTCATTCATTTTGTTGGCTGACAGGTCTTAAAGATCCTACAGGACGACTCGCCAGGTGGGCACTACATCTTCAAGAGTATGACATT
Organism: Schistocerca nitens; assembly: GCF_023898315.1. NCBI lineage: Eukaryota > Metazoa > Arthropoda > Insecta > Orthoptera > Acrididae > Schistocerca > Schistocerca nitens. The sequence continues at coordinate 783,175,661 of NC_064618.1, forward strand.
ACCATATTGTACAAAAGTGGAAGAAAATATCTCTCTGCTGAGCAGAAGAAGGAAGCCAAGATATCACAAATTATGCTTGCCTTAAATCGGTCAGAGGACGTGAAAGGACAATTAAAGGTAGTTAATGGATTACTTTGCAAGAAAAACTTTGATCCATTTGGAAAGAGGTGGCTACCAGTGATTCCTAAACACATGCACTTAGATGTTCAACAAAAATATCATGGCATACCTGTGGCCAGACATTTAGGATTTATTAAGACCTATGATAGAATCTGCAAGAGATTTTTCTGGCCAGGTTTATTTAGGAGTGTCCATCATTATGTGTCGCACTGTCGAGAATTCCAGAGGAAAAAGGCAGTTCCTCAGAAACCACCTGGCCAACTCATACCAATTGCACCAGCCAAAACATCTTTGGAGCATGTTGCGATTGATCTCCTTGGACGATTTCTAATGTCTGCTAGTGGCAATAGATGGGTTATTGTTTGCACTGATTATCTGACATGCTATACCATTAGAAAAGTCGTGAGAACAGCTGAAGCATCTGAGGTAGCCAAATTCATCATGGAAGATGTTTTATTAAGACACAGTGCCCCAAGGTTGTTAATTACGGATTGAGAGAAAGTTTTTCAATCGAATCTTGTGACAGAGATAAACCACTCGTGCAACATTACTCATCACATGATGACTGCCTACCATCCGCAAACTAATGGGCTTACTGAACACCTTAACAAGACCTTGGCCGACATGCTATCTATGTTCATCAGTGTTGAGCTGAGCAACTGGGATAAGGTGCTACCTTTCGTTACATTTGCCTACAACACTGCCAAACAAGACATCACAGGATTTACACCATTTTTCCTGGTGTGTGGGGGTGAGACGACTACAATGATGGACACTGTGTTTCCGTTACATCCTGATGATGTGGATGATGACTACATCAGCCAGGTGTTAACCAGAGCTGAGGAAGCTTGGCAGTTAGCTCCACTCCACATGCTGCAAGCTCAAGAAAACGATCGCCGAAGGTATGACGTGAGCCACCGCCTTGTAGTCTAGCAGCCTGGTGGCCTCGTCTGGATCTTCACTCCTGTTCAGAAGGTTGGTCTCTCTGAGAAGCTCCTCAGGCGATACTTTGGACCTTATAAGGTCGTAAAACAGTTGGCTGATGTTACTTATGAAGTTGAAGATTTCGACCCTGACGCAAGACGACAGAAGATCAGAGATACAGTCCACATCCTTCGAATGAAGCTCTACTAGGTTCCTGCCTCCCAGGGTAAATTCAGAGCTCCTGCGACAGGCAAACAAGAGGAAAGGTGATGAAGAGTGTAGCGGCAAAAGAAGTTCTAAGAAGATCACCGCCAGGGCGATTATCAGTGATCGGGAGTCGGAGTATGCAGGATTGATGACTCGTTCCTGGACCAGGATGATGTAACACCGAGGCGCTGTTCACTTAAGGATGGAGCAATGACACAAAAGAAGTTGATTAACACCGTGGTGTAGTGGTTATGATACTAAACTGTTGTATGAAGGGTCATGAGCTCAAAACTCATCTGAACTGTACAATTTTAATTTCTGTATTCGGTTCAAGTACAATATAAAGGTATCCACAAATGTCAAGAATCATTGTACTGGAATGTTCTGTAGCTGTATATATACTGTATGTGTTCTAGCCAGAGGCAGTTTGCTCTGCCCTCTTGTATGTGCAAGAGCTGAATAAACCTTCGTTAAGTGAAGTTAGTGTTCGTCATTCATCTAATTACACTTTCTTCTATGTGACAATATTAAAAGCAGAGAAAGGCAATGCTGTTGTCATCTTAGACACCAGGCAGTATGAAGACAAGATAAAAGAATTATTAAATGATCCAATCTACAGAGACCTAAGGGTGGACCCTATGGTGAAGATAATTAAAAAGACACGGCCTCGATTAAGTACTCGAGAATTGATGCTGACATAGCCAAGGGTCTTACTCCCAGAGAACTAGTCACTCCTAGAATTTACAGTGTTCCAAAGATACATAAGGAAAATTGTCCTTTCAAGCTAATAGTGAATGGGATCAATTTGCCTAGTTACAATTTGGCAATGTATCTAGACCACAAATTAAGACATCTAGTTGGCAAGATGGACTCTTATGTGAAGAACTCGACACACTTTATAGAAAGCCTAAAGGGAGAAATAATTTTACCTATGGACATCATGGTCAACTTTGACATGAAGTCACTATTTATGAATGTGTGGTGGATGAAACTATCTGCATCCTTCAGGAGCATGTCCCACCAGACATAAGCAACCTGGTTGAGTTGTGCCTGACTTCAACATACATCAAATGGCAAGGAAAATACTACGAGCAGACAGATGGCATAGCAATGGGGTCTCCCCCTACTCTGCTGGCAGTCAACATATTCATGGAAGCCTTTGAAGCAACAGCCCTTCGTTCAGCTCCTTTATGCCCACAATGCTGGTTCAGATACATGGATGACACGTTCGCTATATGGCCTCATGGTGGAACAGAACTACACAAGTTTCAAGAATATTTGAACAACATTCATGGAAAAATACAGTTCATGCTCAAAGAAGAGAAGAATGTTGCAATTCCATTTCTAGATGTCGAAGTATGCAGGACAATGGAGGGCACACTGGGGCACAGAGAATATTGAAAAACTACAAATACAGACAGGTATCTGCACGCCCAATCCTACCACCACCCAGGGCATAAGAACTCGGTCATCCATTCTTTGGAAATCCGTGTGCAGTGCCTAAGTGATGCTCAAAACATAACACCTAAGCTTAAAAGGATGGAGGGGAAATATAATTTGTAGGAGGAGACCTAGGCTCACCTACTGTAAGCAGGTTCAACTTGAGATAGTTATGCAAAAGTGAAGAGACTTGCATATAACAGACAAGGGCAGCGCTTCATCAAACCAGTCTGAGGACTGACAATCACAACAACAACAGTTTGCACAGCCTTCATTCAAGATAAGCTCAAGTTACGAGAAGCAGACACCATATAAAACTTCTATAAAGTATATTCACGATAAATTGTAAATAGTGATAATACACTCACATTCATAAATATGGCAGTTACTTTACATTTTTAAATAAAACAGCTACTTTGAAAAAACTCACCACTTGCTCCTCTTATGCTATTCAGTTATTGTTTATGTCTAACACTTCAAATGAAATATTTATGTAACTTTAAAATGAACTCTACAGCCACAACAGTACTGGAATATTCAAAAATTAAAATTAATTAGAATTTACTCCTCTAGGTTCCAATATTATGATGAGTGATAGCAACTTTGTCTTTGAAACTATGGAGACTTTCAATTTCTTGCTTAACAGATATTGGTAACCTGTTTTTACCTCAAAATTCCATGCTGAACCCTATCTAAGGATGCATAGTCTAAACAGATTATTTTTTTTTTACTTCTCAAATTGTGATTGTGAATAGCACAGTTTATCCTTTATTTGCTATTATTATTAACTGCAAGTATCATTAGGGAACAAATGTACAGGTATGTAAGCATAAAAACCACAAGGTATTTGAGGCATGTCACTACATCTTCTTACCACGAATGAGAATTGCAACATAAGTAATTTATGTAGTAAGAAACTAATAACATAAAATAAAATGTCTAGTATAATTGAGCACATTTTGTATGTTGGTTCTATTTTTATTTTGCATGTGGTGAGCAATACTGAGGGACGATGGGCATTTTCAGCATGTGATGATGGTCCTGGGAACTTAGCAAGAGGAAATAGCTGCTCGGACATAGTAATAAGTATTCCATAGGTTGCCTTCCTGTTCTTGAGAGGCACAGACTTCCCAGAAAGTATTACATCAAGAATATAAAAATTTTAAAATGAAAGGTAGATAAACTTTTGAGATGAGTACTAACCTGACCTCGTATATGGAAACATTAAGACGTTACATTAATATGACTGGTTAATGTACTTAATATTTTACATGTTAAGTCACAAATACTGTGGAGAATTTATTCCTAAAATGTGGTGAAATGAGATAACAATTTCTGCATTGAAAGAAATTATTACGGTTTTGGAGATAAAGTCTTCAAAAACAGTGTGTGAAGTATGTAGTGAGCAATTTTTATATAGATGTTGTAATGACCCCACATTTGAAGCAACAGCTACATCACAGGTCACTCAAGATGCTTCTGCAAGATGTTCAGGCACCAGCTTTACACAATATTCTTATTGCATGCTTCTATACGATAAATATTCCTTGTGACAATATTGTGTGACCTATCTCAAATTCAATATAATGAAGAAGATGTCTAAGTGTAAATCAGACAGAATCTGAGATTTTTGGGTAACTTATCCCAGTGGCGGTGCCTCTGTAGTCTAATACCAATGCTCACTCACTTAAGAAAAGGGGAAGGTGGACACAAAGAGGTTATTGGAACTGAGGAATGAGCAATGAGCTATTGATTATGAAAATTTGGGTCACAATATGTCTAATTATTTTGAGCTTATTAGTCTCCTATATCTGTAGCTAGCTGTACCTGTAGTTCAACTTTTCTATATTTTACTTTCTTAGTTACATACAGCGCTCAACTGAGATAAAAATGAGATTATAAAATGTACATCATATTTCCATGATTACTGACCTCTTTCTGTGTAAAATTCTTGGTACTCTAATATTACTTTTACATTTATATGGTCTGTAGTGCTGCTTCAGTATGCCTTTCCATTAATTTACATACAAATGTTAACACCCAGCCTGTGTAAAAGAAAATATAAGCTCCCATAATGAACAGATCTTATTTTGCTTACCATCACCATACAAGGAATCCCCTGGTGTCTGAGAAACATATCCCTCTTCTATGGTTTTAAGGCCATTGGATGGACTTGAGAAAACAAATGGTCTGGTTGTGTCTAATGCTTGTACTACTTCGCCGATTGTATCAACATACAGTTTAACATAGTCAGAGTAGTAAAGGCTAAAGTTTGACCCTGTGCCATACCTGAAACAAAAAATAAATTCCCTAGTGAGTATCCTGAAATTAAAAAATGTAAACATAGGCAGTATATGACAAATTCTGTTGTTAAGTATGCAGCTCTTCTTAATGATCCACAGACTGCAGCACAAATGTGCACCTTTGAGTTCTGTGGTACAATCCTGGTAGTACATGGAAATAATTGTTCGAATGATTGATTCAATAATACACCATGTTCTGTAGATCTTATCATGAAAGCAAACTCTCAGAGATGTGTAGCAAGCCAGAATACACATTGATAGGATGCAGCACAATTACTATCAATCTATCATTAAACATCTGCCAATATGCAGGGTGTTACAAAATGATACCATCAAACTCCAAGAGGTTGTAGAGGCTGTCTTGGGGAACAAACTGAAGACAGGAACTCCTGTCCGGAAACATCATCAAATGATGCCACAGAGTGTTGAAGTTAAAGGTACTAGCACCTGCCATTAGGCTTGTACTTCAGCAGCAAACATCACTTTGTACACTGACAGATTGACAGCAGAACATCTTGCAAAGTTATTTGTAATTCAGTGATCGTGACTGACTGCACAACGACTATTGAAGAAGATAGAGCTAGCTGCTGCATAGAAAGGATTTGTCTCCTATGAATGTGATACTCTGTTGTTTTGGTTGACAATGGTTTTGGACACAGGTTTCCATCTGCAGCCTATGTTTCTCTTGGAATCTTCTAAAATCTCCAGTGTTTTTCAGTGTGCAAAGGAAAAGTAGGCTGCAGATGGAAATCTGTGTCTGAAACCATCATCCACCAAGGCAAAAGAGCATCACATGATAACAGACAAGACCTGTTTATGCAGCAACTAGCTCCATCTTGTCCAATGGCAATCATGGCAATTAGTTGGGATCACTGAATTACAAACAACATTGCGAGACATTGCACCTGTGGTTTGTTAGCATCATTGTATGACCATTCTGGACATGGGTACCTATCCACAATTTGCTCCTCATGATACTCTCTAATACCCCTCAAAGTTTTGTAATACCATGTATAAAGACATAACCTCCTCCAAAGTAGAGCTTATCCTTCTCTGAGGACGGAACTAATAGTTTCAAAAGTTAGGACAGTGGTTTATACTTTTATACATTGCCAGAAAAAAAGCAACACACTCAAGGACTGAGTTCACTGTCACTAGAGTATAATATGTGCATACTGAAGGGCTGTAGTGTTAGTGATTTATTTGCCATGATCATCAGTGATCAGGTGGCACTCTGAAGGCCTGTCTGTGCACCCTCTGTTTTGACTCTGCAGGCAATAACTGGGCTGAGTGGAGAGGTGAACAACGTCTGCAACATTCATTCTATGATGCAACCATGTCATGTCAATGAGTACATACTCTTGTTGAACAACTTCAGTAATTTGAACAGGGTTGCATTATGGCCCTGCAGAAAGCTGAATACATGTATTGACAGGTTGTTGCACATAATGAGCACAATGTATCAGTGGTATGTCACTGTTTTCAGCAGAGGTCTATGGAACATTCCCATGCCCATAAACCAGGTTCTGGATGTCCCTGCAGTACATATGTACATCAGGATCAATGCATTGTGAGAGTAATATAGACTGACCAAACATCATCTGGAGAAGAAATCTTGCATGTGTTGTACATGATGTGTCACTGAGGATGACTGAAAACCATCTGCTTGCAGCAGGACTAAGTTAACATGTTGCCTTTGGCCAGGCTACCACTGACACCTACAACACTACCGAACATGGCAACTCAGGTGCTGTGAAGGAGTTGAGAGTGGCACTACATTGTCTTCAGTGATGAGAGCACGTTCTGTACAAGAGGATAGAAGTAAACATGTACAGCACAAGCAGGCCTATTCTGAAGTGTATCATGACTCATAGGTCCCAGCCCAGGCTTCATGATATGAGGGGCCTTCAGTTACAACTCATGCACACATTATGTATTTCTGCAGGTTAAAGTAACCAGTGCCTGCTACATTGCAAATGTTGTGAAACTCTTACTTCTTCAACAGGACAGAGATGTGCTTTTACAGCAGAACATTGCCTGTCTGTATATGGGTGCTTTGATACAATGTGGTCTTCATGCTATACAATAACTGTCCTGGCCAGCAAGGTCACAAGATCTCTCATCAACTGAACACTTTTGGGATGTTGGAGAGGGAACTTACTTACCATAGCCGAATTCAAACACAAGGCACAACGTGCTTGGGACAAGGATTCCATTTGGCACCATTATGATCATTTACATGCAAGAATACATGCCTGTGCCGCCTCCAGAGTGGTAAACCGCATATTGATGCTACTGTTTGGGCATACTTTACTGTGGCATGTGTATTTATTTCATGTAGTGTATATATGTGTTCGGAGTACTAAGTCTCAGACTTCAGATCCAGAGATCTTGGGTACAATTCTACATTTATATCTATAACCTGCAAATCACCTTAAGATATGTGGGAAAGGGCACCTCTGATACAACTATCATTTTCCCTATTCCCTCCCACACTTGAGAGCTGTGCATGGGATTAATAACTGTCGAGTAAACTTTGGTATGAGCTGTAATTTACCTGATTTTCTTGTCATGGTCATTTCACAAGATATATATGGGCAGAATCAGTACATTGGACAGAGGAATCAATATGTTGCTCACTCTTCTTCAAATGAATGCTCTCATAATTTCAACAATAACCCTCTCCAACATACACAATGCCTCTTTTGTAATGACTGATACTGGAGTTTGTTGAGCATCTCCATGATACTCTCACACTTAATAAATGGTCCTATGATGAAATGTACCACTCTTCATTTGATATTCCTTCTCTCTTTTGTTAACCCTACTTGGTAAGGGTCCCAGACTGATGAACAATACTCAAGAAGTGGTTGAACAAGTGCTTTCTAAGACACTTCTTTTGTGGGTGAACTACATTTCCTCACATTTCTTCAAATGAAGTCCAACATGACATCTGCTTGGCTTACAATTACTTTTATGTATCTGTTTCACTTTACACCACTTCAGATGATTACTTCTAGGTGGTACTATGTAGTTTTTACTCTTTCCAAAATGTTATTATCAGTACTTTAATCAAATAGCACTGGATTCCTTCAATTACTCACATTTATTTTTATTGTAAAAATATTTAATATCAGAGTCAACAGCCATCCAATGTAATAACAATCAATTCTCAGAAAGTCTTTCTGCATCTTGCTACAGATGTCTGGTGTTGCAACCTTCCTATAGACAACATTACCATTTGCAAAAAGCAACATGGACTTCTGATGTTATCCACTATATTATTTGTGTATATTGTTTAAACAGCAGAGGCCCTATAGTATGCCTCCATAGATGAACAGTCATTGTAGACAGCTGTCATGTGGAGGACTTAGGTTTGATTTCCTCTACTGGCAGATATTTTACCTTAGTGGCAGGACTTATACGGGGTGCACTCAGCCCCATGATGTCAGTTGAGAAGCTACTTGTAACATCCCCCTCTATACTGCTTCCACATGGTGCTGAAAGGCAGATGAAGACATGGCAGCTGGTAGATGTCCTTTGGGCCTTCACAGCCTGGACAAGGAGCTCCTTGTAATGATCCTACACTCCTGGAAATGGAAAAAAGAACACATTGACACCGGTGTGTCAGACCCACCATACTTGCTCCGGACACTGCGAGAGGGCTGTACAAGCAATGATCACACGCACGGCATAGCGGACACACCAGGAACTGCGGTGTTGGCCGTCGAATGGCGCTAGCTGCGCAGCATTTGTGCACCGCCGCCGTCAGTGTCAGCCAGTTTGCCGTGGCATACGGAGCTCCATCGCAGTCTTTAACACTGGTAGCATGCCGCGACAGCGTGGACGTGAACCGTATGTGCAGTTGACGGACTTTGAGCGAGGGCGTATAGTGGGCATGCGGGAGGCCGGGCGGACGTACCGCCGAATTGCTCAACACGTGGGGCGTGAGGTCTCCACAGTACATCGATGTTGTCGCCAGTGGTCGGCGGAAGGTGCACGTGCCCGTCGACCTGGGACCGGACCGCAGCGACGCACGGATGCACGCCAAGACCGTAGGATCCTACGCAGTGCCGTAGGGGACCGCACTGCCACTTCCCAGCAAATTAGGGACACTGTTGCTCCTGGGGTATTGGCGAGGACCATTCGCAACCGTCTCCATGAAGCTGGGCTACGGTCCCGCACACCGTTAGGCCGTCTTCCGCTCACGCCCCAACATCGTGCAGCCCGCCTCCAGTGGTGTCGCGACAGGCGTGAATGGAGGGACGAATGGAGACGTGTCGTCTTCAGCGATGAGAGTCGCTTCTGCCTTGGTGCCAATGATGGTCGTATGCATGTTTGGCGCCGTGGAGGTGAGCGCCACAATCAGGACTGCATACGACCGAGGCACACAGGGCCAACACCCGGCATCATGGTGTGGGGAGCAATCTCCTACACTGGCCGTACACCACTGGTGATCGTCGAGGGGACACTGAATAGTGCACGGTACATCCAAACCGTCATCGAACCCATCGTTCTACCATTCCTAGACCGGCAAGGGAACTTGCTGTTCCAACAGGACAATGCACGTCCGCATGTATCCCGTGCCACCCAACGTGCTCTAGAAGGTGTAAGTCAACTACCCTGGCCAGCAAGATCTCCAGATCTGTCCCCCATTGAGCATGTTTGGGACTGGATGAAGCGTCGTCTCACGTGGTCTGCACGTCCAGCACGAACGCTGGTCCAACTGAGGCGCCAGGTGGAAATGGCATGGCAAGCCGTTCCACAGGACTACATCCAGCATCTCTACGATCGTCTCCATGGGAGAATAGCAGCCTGCATTGCTGCGAAAGGTGGATATACACTGTACTAGTGCCGACATTGTGCATGCTCTGTTGCCTGTGTCTATGTGCCTGTGGTTCTGTCAGTGTGATCATGTGATGTATCTGACCCCAGGAATGTGTCAATAAAGTTTCCCCTTCCTGGGACAATGAATTCACGGTGTTCTTATTTCAATTTCCAGGAGTGTATAACAGTCCCTTGGGTACTCCAGAAATATTTTTTTTTTCATATTTCTGTTTAATCTAATTAAGAATAACATTTCTCCTAGAAAGTTCTAAATCCAGTCATAAATTTGTCCAGATGCTCTGAAAGCTTGTATTTTGACAACATGGAACTGCACTGAATGCCTTCCAGAAGCTCAGGAACATGACATTATCCAAGGCACCTTTATCTATGGTGCTCTGGAGTTCATGGATGAACAGAGTGAGCTGTATTGCTGCATGTTTTCCTGAGGTGGGCTATGTTTCACAAGGTCTCTCTTTACAAAATCCAGTCAGTGCTACGATTTCTCATGTAACATATTGCTTCCTGCACATCTTTTATATGGGAAACATGACATACAGAATTGTAGTTACAAATTCATGGAAACTGTGGATGATTAAGTCAGTTCAAAGGTTGAGGGAGACAATGAAATAATGACTCAAATTGGATTGTGCCTAGTTAAGATTTAAGCTATTACTCAAATGCACTTTCCATACTTCACTAACTGAAAAAGATTGAAATTTAAAAATTTTGCTATGCAAGTAACAGATAATCAAATACTTTATCTTTTGTTCAAATCCTACTGGCAGTCTATAACAACCTACTGATTGACATATGTACTGATTGCACAGGGTGCAGCCAACTGCTGGTGGTGGCTCACGTTGGTACTATTGATGTGTGTCGCTTTGGACCCTCTCTGGTTTAGGTTGGCTAACTGAAGTAGTAAATACAACCAGTCTTGCTTGCAAGATGAAGCAGGGGTTCACCATTTGTGGCATTGTTGACAGAACTGACTGTGGTACAGAACTGGGGGGGAAGGTCTGAATCAGAGACTCATGCAGTTTTGTGACAATGTAGGTTGCAGATTTCTTGACTTGCACCACATGGTGATGGGTTTCTGGGTTTTGCTAAACAGGTCAGGGGTTCACTACACACAGAAAGTGATTACATTGGTAGCATGGGCTGTGTGGAGGTGACAGGGCAGTTTTTTTTCAGGTTCGGGCATCTCTGGAAAGTGCAGAAAGGGTTTCAGTTTCAAAGGGTGCAGGACAAACAATGAAAGAAGGTGGAATTAGCAACAATCAGTACTGTTGTTGTAAACTGTCATAGCTATGTTGGGAAAGAACCAGAGCTCCAATTGCTAATAGAAAAATTTGAATCTCTTATCATTATAGGAACAGAAAGCTGGCTAAAGCCAGAAATAAGTTCAGCTCAATTTTTTTACAAAGGACCTAACCATGTTCAGAAAGGATAGATTAAATATAGTTGGTGATGGAGTGTTTGTTTCTGCCATAAGTATTTTACCTTGTAGTGAAATTGAAGTAGGTAGTTCTAGTGGGTTAGTATGGGTAGATGTTATACATGGCAAGCAGAATAAATTAATAACTGACTGTTTACTGACTCCCTGATTTGGATGGTGCAGTTGCTGAATTAGAGTCTCATTTCAAACAGGTACGCCTCTCATACAATTGTAGTTGATGCTTACTTCAGTCTACCCTTGATATGTTGGCAAAAGTATATGTTTACAGTCAGTGGTAGGCATAAAACATAATCTGAATTCATATTAGGCCTACATGCTTTCTCAGAAAATTATTTTGAATAATTAGCCCAGGAAACCACTCAAAGTTTAAATGGTTGTGAAAACATGCTTGACCTCTTAGCAACAAATAATCTTGGACAAATGGGGAGCATCATGACAGATACTATGAGCAGACAGACGGCATAGCAATGGGGTCTCCCCCTACTCCGCTGGCAGTCAACATATTCATGGAAGCCTTTGAAGCAACAGCCCTTGGTTCAACTCCATTATGCCCACAATGCTGGTTCAGATACATGGATGACACGTTCACTATATGGCCTCATGGTGACACAGAACTACACAAGTTTCAAGAATATTTGAACAACATTCATGGGAAAATACAGTTCATGCTCAAAGAAGAGGTTAAAAAACAAAGTATAGATGTGTACTTCACATTTTAGCACAAAAGAATTTTTCCTTTATATTTTAAATTAGTCTAGTGTCTATTTATGTGGTAGTAAGCACATCTGAACCAACTACTTGTTCCACAACATGTTTTGATGTCTTAGCAAAATAAAAGAAATGTAATTTTTACAAACTTTAAAATGACTGAAATGATGTGTAAAATGTTTCATCTCAAAGGAATTTTCATGGTGATTCCAAACCTGAACTTAGATTCTGTGAGCCTTTAATATTTCTGAAGTTATGGAGAATATAGTATTTTATTACTACTGAGATACCTGATGCATTTGCATTATAGTTGTATGTGTAACACATAATATTTCTTTCCTGTAGCATTGCTTGAATGAACACTACTTTTGAAATCAGTCATTTAATCAAATTTAAATATTGCACCATAACTTCTTCATTTGATACATGACCAAGGTTTGGAATTAGTCAAATTAGTTGGTCTCTTGTGAAACCTATTATTCTATATTGACCTTTAGTAGTTATAGATCCTCAATTTATGGTAGCAAAATATGAAGTGATGAACTTAACTGGTTTCAACACAACATTTGTAGTTAATGGAGCCAACATTCTTCCTCTTCAAAATCAACTTTTAATTTTTATCAGAATGTGGAGGGGAACCTACATTGTAAAAAATCAATATGTGCATGTCATACATTTGCTGTTACTGCAGTATATGCTCCTGTGAGTAGTGTCTTCCTGATATATTAAAGGAGGTCCTACAATCCTCTACTCAATAGCAAAGATAAATAAAACTGCATTCAAGATCATCAACAAATCATCTGTGCTCTTGGTTTAATCTCCCCTTCATCTTTAAACCAAAAGTCTGCAATGAGTTCTGGGAACAATGCAGCAAAGTGCTGGGTCAGCCTCCAACTCTATGGTCACATCTATATATTTAGCAATACTCTGGAAACCATTGCGAAGGGAAGGTTACTTTCCATTGTACCAGTCCTACTCTCATTCCATTAAGACGTGGAGTGCAAGAAGAACACATTCTTAAACACTTTTGCATGCACTATAATTAGTTTAATTTTGTCTTCTCAATCACTTTAAGCATAATCATGGCAGGTTGTAGTATATTCTTCACTAAAAGTTTATTTTTGGAACAGTGTAAGTATTCTTTCACAGGACAGTCTGTGTTTCTCTTCAAGTGTATGGTGTCTGCCAATTCAGAATTTCCATTATCTCCATGATTCTCTCCCATGGATCAAACAAACCATTAATGGCCCCTGTTAGTTGTATTTAGTACAGACACTACACACTTGAGCAGTATTCTAGGATCTGAATGAGGGTTTTGAAGTAATCTTCTTTACAGACTGATTGCATTTTCCTAATATCTACAACTGAACCCAATGCTTTACATACGTCTTAGCCTATGTGACTGTTCCATGACATAACCCTTGTAACGGTGCACTCATGTATTGGTATCTGTCTTCACTAATGCAGACAACTCCCTTTACGAATGAAGGATGGTCTTTAAACCCAGGTGGCAGACATAATTAATGTTGACATGAGCCACAATCTGCAGTTAGCTGCACCTTCTGCACTCAAGCACTGCCCCAGCAAACATTCCAGTTGGACAATGGCCTTCCTTCCTAACTTGCACTGCTTTTGTTAATGGCTTCATCACCCCCCTGACACTGAAGTTCACAGTAACAGCAAATCCATCATTGGTGCTTGTCAGGACCTTTCAGGGAGAACAATCACAGTCCCAGCAGATGATATATCATGTGCTGGTTCATATGTACATTCAGAAATGGTCAAGACCTTAAACCTATTATTAAGGTGTGAGGGGGCTGCCACACAGCCAGCATCTAAATTTGCTTTTCAATCAGAGATTCAATCCCATACCACAGTTAGTTATTCATTTTCAAGCAAATGTGAACTGGCCAGCTCAGGCATATTGAAAGGCATTGCTACGTTACACATTCCAGGTGAAACTAGAGGCAGCAGAGTTATCACAAATTTCATTACAGATGCCTCATTGCCACTTAAGCTCCAGGCAGCAGCCTGTAGTCTATCAGATGTGGCCTTTGTAGCTATCAAATGTTTCTGGACAAACACCAGTCCCTTCTGCATCCACACACAGTCCCTACCCATCTTTACCTGCATTCAGCTATACAACAAGAAATATACCATTGATCCAAGAGGTCACTAGATCCTACTGCTATGCTGCTCTTCATGGATTGGAGCACTACTGATTGTTTGCAACTGTCACTAATTCAAACTGAGAAAGGTAATCGTGGCACTTCAGCAGCATGAAAGTGTACTACAAATTAGATAACACTACGTTCTGATGAAAAATATTCAAGAAACATTTAGAGAAATAAAACACACATGCATAAATAGATACTGATCATATCCAAGCTATTAATCATAACAACGACAATCACAGTCTATTTTCAACTAAAAGAGATTATTTAGTTCTTAATGGTATTGATTTTTCCTAATAACAGAAATCACTTTCAGATGAACTGTGAATGATATAACTGCTTCTAAAACAGAAAAACAATTCACATTTATAATTGGACTCTTTGCCTTGGTTTTTAGAGTGGGGCTCTTTAATCTGGTGTACAAGTCTTATAAAAGGCCCATCTGACATAAAGAAAGAAACTGAGAATCACTACAAAAAATACATTTTTATGCTTCTCTAGCCATTTCTCCCACTAATTATCTGACTATCTAGGTCCACAGACTGAAGAATTTTTTAACTCCCTAGCAAGCAGCAATAGCAACAGTAAACCAGTTTATATTCTTACTTAATTTTAATAGCTCTTGTTCTGCGACAAATATCAGTGTCAGTATGTAGCTATTGAAATGGAACATTATTAATGCACTTTCCTTTTGTTAACAAGCAGCTTGACTTGTTCCACATTTCTGTAGGCTCTCCATTATGATAACAATCTGCAAAACATGATGACTAATTTAATATTTCATTAGCTGCTACATGCCTGATAGATGATCATAGTGGTAACCCGAACTTTTTGCAGGCAAGTTAGTTCTTGATAATGAGGTGATATCTGAAAAGAGCTGTGCAAATATTTAATCACACCTTGGTATGATTCTGTAGTGGTGAAGAGATTGGCAAATTGTTTTAAAAGTTCAGAAATATAAAATTGTGCATTTCAATGGAAACATGTGGAATCCTATAACTACATCAATGAGTAACAGTTGAAATAAGGCAACTAATAAAAATATCTGGGTTTATCAATTTGTAGGTATATTATATGTAATGATTTCACAGGGTCAGTTGCAGATTTTGGTTCACTGGTAGAATACTAGGAAAACGAAATCTGAAAAAAGTGTAATCAGTACGCAAAGGAGACTTCTCACAAAACACCTTTGTATCCTGTCTTAGAATACCACCATTTCTCAAGTATATCAACCAGGATTAGCAGTGGCTAGTGAATTTATTCAAAAAAGGCTAAATGAATGGTCATTGGATTGTTTTACTCATGGGAAACAATCACTGGGAAGTACACAACATGTCACAGTGGTAAATACATATATGTAGATATCTTACTGCTAACTTATTACCTTTGCAATCACATTAATATTTCCCAAAGAACAATAGTAATTTGTGTTTACAGTAAAAATAGATGTCTCTTTACAACAAACCCACTCTTATAGACTCAGATAAATTACCACTTGTTTTCACAGAATAAATACTTCACATTGTAGCAATGTACAATACTGTCAAGTAATAATATATAAATCAAATATAAACAGAAGATACTTTTTTCTTGAAATGAACTGAGATATAGAGAGAGAGAGTTTTAAATGAAAAATAAGTAACTTTTCTAATTAGTTTATCTGTTTGGAAATCAAGCTTTAGTAAATACTGAAACTGTTTGCAGTAAATCAATTACAAACCCATGTAACAACTTTCATTACTTGTGTCTAGTACTGTCACATTCAGACTCTTAATAAATGATTATCTGGTGTAACCCTATGTTTCATAAATTTGTCACAAAACAGCTTCTCGAAAAATCCTCTTTATATATCATTTCCTAGGCATATAAATATCATTAACAAATGTGAAACAGGTATGTTGCAGGCATACAACATCAGATAGGGTATATCCTAGAGTAACACTAGAACAAGTGAGACAATTGAGCATTTAATTTATTACTTTTGAGTTTCTACAAAAGGAAAACAATTTTACCAGTTATCCCTGAGTGCACCTTCATTTTCATTGTTGCCAGCCCAAACAACAATGCTTGGGTGATGCATTAGCCGTACAACTTGCTCAGTAATTTCAGCTGCAACATTATCCAGGAACCTTGGGTTTGTTGGGTACATATTACAGGCAAACATGAAATCATGCCATATCATTATTCCCATTTCATCAGCGATCTGAAAAAGAATTATTAGAAACACATGCATTAATGAAACTAGGCATCAGCTAACAATGATAGATGCTGTTTGGGAGAAGCATAGTGGCAGGAGGGACAGAAAAATGTTCACTAAGAAGTAGTATTGAGGTATTAATGGAACATATTGAAAAGTAGAAGCAGTAAATTTTGTTTTCAAAATTGTAGATCAGTTATCAAATTGAGAATAGGCTACTGATAAAAAATTCTATACATCATTTAGTACTTACTGAACAATGGAACATTCAGGCTGGAATAGTGACAGTATTATGAAAAGGATTAATTGATACTCATCTTATAGAGGTGACACTGAGTCACACACAGACACAACAAAAGACTGCTGCACATTTAAGCTTTCGGACAAAAGGATTTCTTCCGAAATAATTACATACATTGACATAAGCACAACTCTCACTTGCATAACCACTGTCTCTGGCTGCTGTCCAGCCTCACTGGCCACGGACAGTGGTCTTGTTTGTGGGATGTGTATGTGTTTTCTACTTTAGAAGAAGGCCTTTTGCTAAAAACTTAAATATATAACAGTCTCTTTGTTTCGCCTGTCTGTGACTCAACATTTCCTCTATATGGTAAGTAGCAATCTATCCTTTTTGTAGTACTTACTGAAGTTGATCAAAGTAATTGTGTCATCCATATTATGCACAATGAAAATGAAATAAACCTAGTTGTTAAAATTATGATTTGTTTTATTGATACCATGATAACATGGACTTAAACTTTGAGAATCACAACCAGATGGTAACCTGAAAGAAGAAAATACAAACCTATATACTTCAGTAAGTGATAGCATGTAGTAATTTTTGACATATGGTCTACCAAGTCCCAGCAAGAGTACATGGAAGTAATACTGCATGGGCTGATAACAAGTAGGTTCATTCTAATGTATACAAGAGCTGTGCTTTTATTTATTGACAGGACACTGAAAAATCCAGTTTATCACAAATGTAGCCATTTAAAAATTCTCACCATCAAGCAGCTTGGCTAAGAAATCTTTGGGCCACTGGACTGGATAAACATCAATAGCTTAGTGACTTATTGGCTAGTGCTTACTGTCCTTGGAGAGCCATAGCCTCATTAGCCACCTGCCTCCATTCTTCCCTGTCCATCACTTCCATTCTTCAGTTCCTAGCTCTCATTGTTTTGACGTCACCCTCCATATCCTCAAGGCACCTTTTCCAGGGTCTTCCTCTTCTTCCTCTCCCCTCAGGATGTGCTATAAATACTTTCTTGACACTCTGGGATTCTCAAATTCTCTGTACATGACCCATTCATCTTATTTTTTCTTACTTGATATTCATTATAACATTTATCTGTCCAAAAAGTGTTTGAAGTTCTGTGTTTGTCTTTGTTTTCCAGATTTATTCCTTCCTCATTGCCCCAAATATCTTTCTAAAGATCTTCCTCTCCCACCTCAATAACGAGCCTTCTTTCTTTAGAGTTTTAGTATCCCCACCAGTGGAAATCCTGATGGAGACAGATGAGGTGGCATGGGTAATGAAGCAGGATAATGTGAAAACTGCAATGGAGTCCACTGTAAATATATAGGATTGGCAGACCAACTTGTGTAGGTGATTACCTGCAGGTGGTAGTAGGCTGGGCAGGTCAGTGCTTTCTCTGGAGCTCATCCACCATGGACCTCACCCCCCCCCCCCCCCTATTGTACTGTAGGCTGAGCCAAGTGCTTAGCCATTAGCCATCCATGCCAGCCACAGACTGATGAGTTCTTCCCATGTTCATCTCAATGTGGTTTCAGACTCTCTGCTTCCTGTGGATTGACTGACATGGTGAGTTCATTTCCCTCTCCTGGGGTTCTGTTCCCTGGGTATTACTGAGCTACCACTTCCCCACAAAGTATCTGCACAGATCGTGTAGTGAAGTAGTGCTGTCATGCCTGTGCATGTACTAAAGTAGATACCACCCAACTTTCTGATCCATACATTACTGTGGTTTTAGTGTAGTCAAATATATTTTGATTTTTGTATTCCTACTAACATTTCTGGACTTCAATGTATTCTGAAAGGAGAAATAGCTTTGGTTTTCACTTGCTATCCTTTCTTGAACTTCTACTGCTGTGCTATTATCTTCTGTTATTATTGAACTTAGATATGGGGGTTGCACAGAAAGAAACGCACCGCATTTTTTTCTTCAACAATTCTTTATTGAACTTAATGAGAATTACACACACAAAAGAATGGTGTTTTATCTCCACATCCTATTTTTTATGTAATCTCCCTACTGTTCTACAGCCTTCCTCCAGTGCGAAACAAGGGCATGTATGCCCTGTAGGTACCAATCCTTGTCCTGGTGGCAGAGCCAGTGCTTCACTGTGTGAATCACCTCCTTATCATCAACAAAATGTCTTCCACAAATGACATTCCTTAATGACCCAAACAAGTAAAAATCCAAAGGGGCTAGGTCAGGGCTGTCAGATGCGACAGCCGTGGATGGTCTCCCCAACCATTTCAAATCATGGAGCTCTGCTGGGCCGCCTTCTGATGACCTCACCCTCAGTGCCCAGTGACTAACTGTACTTCTGTCAACAGCAGATGCTCCATAGACTTTGCACAAGTGTTTGTGATGAATGTTCCCCACAGATTCTTTCTCTGCAGTGAGAAGTTCAGTTATGACACATTGCTTGTAACATAAATCATCTACAGATGCCATTTTGAAACTGCCCTGCAAATATGCTATCTGTCGGAAGTGACAGAAACTTGCTGCACTCACTCAGGAGGCTTCAAATAACATGCATGTAATGTTTTGCGTTCATAGCACTGTTTTCAACAAAGAAAAAAAAAGGTGGTGCCTTATTTTCTGTTAACCCTCATATTTAAGCTCTTCTACACTTTGATATTCTTTCCCATTTGTTATTATTCAAGCCACTCTGCTATCCCAACCAGGATCTCTCATCACCACACACTATGTTTTATTTATATTTGCTTCCAGCCCTAGCTTCTACACCACTTCTCCTACTATAGCTTAACAGCGCTTTCAAGTCCTGACATTCCTTGCTTCTCATATTCATAAAATTTCTCAAGGATTTGTCTTAATGAAAATATCGGGACCACTGAGGACCCGTTTCTCCTAAATCCAGCCTGATAATCTCCCAGTATCCTTTCCACCCAGCATTCTACCTGAGAAGCTAAAATCTTACTAAACACCCTGCACTCACCAAGTGGTGGCAGGAGAACACTCATATAACGGTAGTGAAATTTGCAATGTCTTTCCTCTTTGTCCCATTTGGTAAGTCTCCCTTGACTGGGGACTTTGAGTGACATTTTCAAATTCTCCGCATTTCCCAAACCTTCCAGTCCTTTTCCTTCACTGCTCTTCCTTCCCTTGCAACCCTTCTGCCAGAAGAAGGAGCCACTGGCATCTAAAGCTTGCAAATTTCAGTAACTTTACATTTGTGCTCTCCTGCTGCCACTTGGTGAGTACATTTTTTACTGACTCAATTACATTATATTTAAAAAAAAAAAACTGATTGTTTGCATTGAAATAAACATCTTATATGTTGTATCTAAGTGAGTAATTCCCCAGTGAGTGCTGCACTCTTATTTATCAGCTTTGTTATGTAATAGGCAGATCATTCCCACATTCCAGCCCTTAGGTGTTGCTCCCTTAATCCATATTCCCTTTATTAACAACCATCTTGTTATTTTACCCCTCAAATTTTAAAAATTTGGCCTCTTTACTGCTCTTTTCTGCTGTTTTGTTATTCTTTAAGTTTCTTATGGCATTCTTAATTTTCTCTAGCTCTAGTGGTTTGACTTCCTCTTCCTCTGCTTCTAATTCTAATTCCAAATCTGGTTCCTTTCTTCCACATTCAAAATCTCCTGCCTGTCACCTCTCCCTATTACATTGAGTAAATTAGTAAAACACTCATACCATCTTCCCAAAGTTTTTTTTTTAATCTCCAACTAGGTTTCGATCTTTATTCTTGGGTTTATCTTTATAGAAGATTGCCGTCATGTGGAATCACCTCTTCAGTTCTCTAGATCTATTGTGTAGCTTCCATATCATATTATTTCCCTCATTTCATTCAACTGCTCTGCCTTCTTCCTTTCATACTACCTTTTCTCCACCCTACAAAATGTATCTGCCCTTTTCTTATTATCTCTGTAGTCATCTGCTGCTAGTCTTGATTTCTTTTGCAACATTCTTTGTCTTGCTTCATTTCTCTCTTTGATTATCAGTAAGCACTCCTCATCAAACCTTTTCACTGTTCTTTTGTATCCTACCTTCCCCAGTACTTACTATGAATCTACACTGATCACTACTTTCAGTATATCCCATTAAATTAAAGTAACTTCTTTTATGATGCTATCCTAGACCATTTAACCTTTTAAAAATAGATGTTACTAGTTATAATATGTATAGCAAAGAAATAAAGCAAGGATACTGGGATGTAGTAGAATTAAATCAGGGAATGCTGAGGGAATTAAATTAGGAAATGAAACACTGAAAGTATCAGACGAGTTTTACTGTTTTGGCAGCAAAATATCTGACAAAGGCTGAACCATAGAGAATGCTAAGTGCAAGCTGGCAATAGCATGAAAAGTGTTTCTGAAAAATGGAAGTCCATTAACATCAAACATAAATTCAAGTGTTAAGAAGGCTTTTCTGAAGGTATCTGTCTGGAGTATAGGGTTGTATAGAAGTAAAATGTGGATGGTGAACAGTTCATACAAGAAGAAAATAGAAGCTTCTAAAATGTGATTCTGTAGGATACTATTAAATTTAAGATCAGTTGATCAGGTAACAAATTAATAGGTACTGAACTGTATTGGGTGAAAAACACAACTTGATAAAAAGAAAGGATTAGGTATAGTGCATATCTTAAGACGTAAAGAAATCATCAGTTTGGTGTTGGAAGAAGTGCAGGAGAGTAAAAATTTTAGGGGGAGACCAAGGCTTGTCTGCAGTGAGCAGTTTCAGAAGGATATAGGTTGCTATAGATACGCAGCAATGAAGAGGCTTGCACAAGGTAGAGTGTGGAGGTCTACATCAAACCTGTCTTCGGACTGAATACCACAACAAGGACAACATGGTTTATGAAAATTTGAGGAATCCACCTTAATGTGCTCTAGCAAATGACAAATATATTTATATAATAGAGGGAAACATTCCACGTGGGAAAAATATATCTCAAAACAAAGATGATGTGACTTACAAAATGAAAGCGCTAGCAGGTTGATAGAGACACAAACAAACACAAACATACACACAAAATTCAAGCTTTCGCAACCAACGGTTGCTTTATCAGGAAAGAGGGAAGGAGAGGGAAAGACGAAAGGATGTAGGTTTTAAGGGAGAGGGTAAGGAGTCATTCCAATCCTGGGAGTGGAAAGACTTACCTTAGGGGGAAAAAAGGACAGGTATACACGCGCATACACACACATATCCATTTGCACATACACAGACACAAGCAGACATTTGTAAAGGCAAAGAGTTTGGGCAGAGATGTCAGTTGAGGTGGAAGTACAAAGGCAAAGATGTAGTTGAATGACAGGTGAGGTATGAGCGGCGGCAACTGGAAATTAGTGGAGGTTGAGGCCTGGCGGGTAACGAGAAGAGAGGATATACTGAAGGGCAAGTTCCCATTTCCGGAGTTCTGACAGGTTGGTGTTACTGGGAAGTATCCAGATAATGGAGGGGTATCTGTTGAGAGGCCAGACAAACATGTGGTTCCTGAAGAGGGGCAGCAGCCTTTTCAGTAGTTGCAGGGGCAACAGTCTGGATGATTGACTGATCTGGCCTTGTAACATTAACAAAAACGGCCTTGCTGTGCTGGTACTGCGAACGGCTGAAAGCAAGGGGAAACTACAGCCGTAATTTTTCCCGAGGACATGCAGCTTTACTGTATGATTAAATGATGATGGCGTCCTCTTGGGTAAAATATTCCGGAGGTAAAATAGTCCCCCATTCGGATCTCCGGGCGGGGACTACTCAAGAGGACGTCGTTATCAGGAGAAAGAAAACTGGCATTCTACGGATCGGAGCGTGGAATGTCAGATCCCTTAATCGGGCAGGTAGGTTAGAAAATTTAAAAAGGGAAATGGATAGGTTAAAGTTAGATATAGTGGGAATTAGTGAAGTTCGGTGGCAGGAGGAACAAGACTTTTGGTCAGGTGATTACAGGGTTATAAATACAAAATCAAATAGGGGTAATGCAGGAGTAGGTTTAATAATGAATAAAAAAATAGGAGTGCGGGTTAGCTACTACAAACAGCATAGTGAACACATTATTGTGGCCAAGATAGACACAAAGCCCATGCCTACTACAGTAGTACAAGTTTATATGCCAACTAGCTCTGCAGATGATGAAGAAATTGATGAAATGTATGACGAGATAAAAGAAATTATTCAGGTAGTGAAGGGAGACGAAAATTTAATAGTCATGGGTGACTGGAATTCGTCAGTAGGAAAAGGGAGAGAAGGAAACATAGTAGGTGAATATGGATTGGGGGGAAGAAATGAAAGAGGAAGCCGCCTTGTAGAATTTTGCACAGAGCATAACTTAATCATAGCTAACACTTGGTTCAAGAATCATAAAAGAAGGTTGTATACCTGGAAGAATCCTGGAGATACTAACAGGTATCAGATACATTATATAATGGTAAGACAGAGATTTAGGAACCAGGTTTTAAATTATAAGACATTTCCAGGGGCAGATGTCGATTCTGACCACAATCTATTGGTTATGAACTGCAGATTGAAACTGAAGAAACTGCAAATAGCGGGGAATTTAAGGAGATGGGACCTGGATAAACTGAAAGAACCAGAGGTTGTACAGAGTTTCAGGGAGAGCATAAGGGAACAATTGACAGGAATGGGGGAAAGAAATACAGTAGAAGAAGAATGGGTAGCTCTGAGGGATGAAGTAGTGAAGGCAGCAGAGGATCAAGTAGGTAAAAAGACGAGGGCTAATAGAAATCCTTGGGAAACAGAAGAAATATTGAATTTAATTGATGAAAGGAGAAAATATAAAAATGCAGTAAATGAAGCAGGCAAAAAGGAATACAAACGTCTCAAAAATGAGATCGACAGGAAGTGCAAAATGGCTAAGCAGGGATGGCTAGAGGACAAATGTAAGGATGTAGAGGCTTGTCTCACTAGGGGTAAGATAGATACTGCCTACAGGAAAATTAAAGAGACCTTTGGAGAGAAGAGAACCACTTGTATGAATATCAAGAGCTCAGATGGCAACCCAGTTCTAAGCAAAGAAGTGAAGGCAGAAAGGTGGAAGGAGTATATAGAGGGTTTATACAAGGGCGATGTACTTGAGGACAATATTATGGAAATGGAAGAGGATGTAGAAGAAGATGAAATGGGAGATAAGATACTGTGTGAAGAGTTTGACAGAGCACTGAAAGACCGGAGTCGAAACAAGGCCCCGGGAGTAGACAACATTCCATTAGAACTACTGATGGCCTTGGGAGAGCCAGTCATGACAAAACTCTACCATCTGGTGAGCAAGATGTATGAGACAGGCGAAATACCCACAGACTTCAAGAAGAATATAATAATTCCAATCCCAAAGAAAGCAGGTGTTGACAGATGTGAAAATTACCAAACTATCATTTTAATAAGTCACAGCTGCAAAATACTAACGCGAATTCTTTACAGACGAATGGAAAAACTGGTAGAAGCGGACCTCGGGGAAGATCAGTTTGGATTCCGTAGAAATGTTGGAACACGTGAGGCAATACTAACCTTACGACTTATCTTAGAAGAAAGATTAAGAAAAGGCAAACCTACGTTTCTAGCATTTGTAGACTTAGAGAAAGCTTTTGACAACGTTAACTGGAATACTCTCTTTCAAACTCTGAAGGTGGCAGGGGTAAAATACAGGGAGTGAAAGGCTATTTACAATTTGTACAGAAACCAGATGGCAGTTATAAGAGTCAAGGGGCATGAAAGGGAAGCAGTGGTTGGGAAAGGAATGAGACAGGGTTGTAGCCTCTCCCCGATGTTATTCAATCTGTATATTGAGCAAGCAGTAAAGGAAACAAAAGAAAAATTCGGAGTAGGTATTAAAAGTCATGGAGAAGAAGTAAAAACTTTGAGGTTCGCCGATGACATTGTAATTCTGTCAGAGACAGCAAAGGACTTGGAAGAGCAGTTGAACGGAATGGACAGTGTCTTGAAAGGAGGATATAAGATGAACATCAACAAACGCAAAACGAGGATAATGGAATGTAGTCAAATTGAATCGGGTGATGCTGAGGGGATTAGATTAGGTAATGAGACACTTAAAGTAGTAAAGGAGTTTTGCTATTTAGGGAGCAAAATAACTGATGATGGACGAAGTAGAGAGGATATAAAATGTAGACTTGCAATGGCAAGGAAATCGTTTCTGAAGAAGAGAAATTTGTTAACATCGAGTATAGATTTAAGTGTCAGGAAGTCGTTTCTGAAAGTATTTGTATGGAGTGTAGCCATGTATGGAAGAGAAACATGGACGATAACCAGTTTGGACAAGAAGAGAATAGAAGCTTTCGAAACGTGGTGCTACAGATGAATGCTGAAAATTAGATGGGTAGATCACGTAACCAATGACGGGGTATTGAATAGGATTGGGGAGAAGAGAAGTTTGTGGCACAACTTGACTAGAAGAAGGGATCGGTTGGTAGGACTTGTTATGAGGCATCAAGGGATCACAAATTTAGTATTGGAGGGAAGCGTGGAGGGTAAAAATCGTAGAGGGAGACCAAGAGATCAATACATTAAGCAGATTCAGAAGGATTTAGGTTGCAGTAGGTACTGGGAGATGAAGAAGCTTGCACAGGATAGAGTAGCATGGAGTGCTGCATCAAACCAGTCTCAGGACTGAAGACCACAACAACAACAACAACAACAACAACATCCAGATAATCCGGACGGTGTAACACTGTGCCACGATGTGCTGGCCATGCACCAAGGCATGTTTAGCCACAGGGTGATCTTCATTACCAACAAACACTGTCTGCCTGTGTCCATTTATGTGAATGGACAGTTTGTTGCTGGTCATCCTCACATAGAAAGCTTCACAGTGTAGGCAGGTCAGTTGGTAAATCACGTGGGTGCTTTCACATGTGGCTCTGCCTTTGATCATGTACACCCTCCGGGTTACAGGACTGGAGTAGGTGGTGGTGGGAGGGTGCATGGGACAGGTTTTACACCAGGGGCAGTTACAAGGGTAGGAGACAGAGGGTAGGGAAGGTGGTTTGGGGATTTCATAGGGATGAACTAAGAGGTTACAAAGGTTAGGTGGACGGCGGAAAGACACTCTAGGTGGAGTGGGGAGGATTTCATGAAGGATGGATCTCATTTCAGGGCAGGATTTGAGGAAGTCGTATCCCTGCTGGAGAGCCACATTTAGAGTCTGATCCAGTCCCGGAAAGTATCCTGTCACAAGTGGGGCACTTTTGGGGTTCTTCTGTGGGAGGTTCTGGGTTTGATGGGATGAGGAAGTGGCTCTGGTTATTTGCTTCTGTACCAGGTCGGGAGGGTAGTTGCGGGATGCGAAAGCTGTTTTCAGGTTGTTGGTGTAATGGTTCAGGGATTCCGGACTGGAGCAGATTTGTTTGCCACGAAGACCTAGGCTGTAGGGAAGGGACTGTTTGATGTGGAATGGGTGGCAGCTGTCATAATGGAGGTACTGTTGTTTGTTGGTGGGTTTGATGTGGATGGACGTGTGAAGCTGGCCATTGGACAGATGGAGGTCAACGTCGAGGAAAGTGGCATGGGGTTTGGAGTAGGACCAGGTGAATCTGATGGAACCAAAGGAGTTGAGGTTGGAGAGGAAATTCTGGAGTTCTTCTTCACTGTGAGTCCAGATCATGAAGATGTCATCAATAAATCTGTACCAAACTTTGGGTAGGCAAGCCTGGGTAACCAAGAAGGCTTCCTCTAAGCGACCCATAAATAGGTTGGTGTACGAGGGGGCCAACCTGCTACCCATGGCTGTTCCCTTTAATTGTTGGTATGTCTGGCCTTCAAAAGTGAAGAAGTTGTGGGTCAGGATGAAGCTGGCTAAGGTAATGAGGAAACAGGTTTTAGGTAGGGTGGCAGGTGATCAGCGTGAAAGGAAGTGCTCCATCGTAGCGAGGCCCTGGACGTGCAGAATATTTGTGTATAAGGAAGTGGCATAAATGGTGACAAGGATGGTTTCTGGGGGTAACAGATTGGGTAAGGATTCCAGGTGTTCGAGAAAGTGGTTGGTGTCTTTGATGAAGGATGGGAGACTGGATGTAATGGGTTGAAGGTGTTGCTCTTCATAGGCAGAGATACATTCTGTGGGGGCTTGGTAACCAGCTACAATGGGGCGGCTGGGATGATTGGGTTTGTGAATTTTAGGAAGAAGGTAGAAGGTAGGGGTGTGGGGTGTCGGTGGGGTCAGGAGGTTGATGGAGTCAGGTGAAGGTTTTGTAGGGGGCCTAAGGTTCTGAGGATTCCTTGAAGCTCCGCCTGGACATCAGGAATGGGATTACCTTGGCAAACTTTGTATGTAGTGTTGTCTGAAAGCTGACGCAGTCCCTCAGCCACATACTCCTGACGATGAAGTACCACGGTTGTGGAACCCTTGTCCACCGGAAGAATGACGATGGATCAGTCAGCCTTCAGATCACGGATAGCGTGGGCTTCAGCAGTGGTGATGTTGGGAGTAGGATTAAGGTTTTTTAAGAAGGACTGAGAGGCAAGGCTGGAAGTCAGAAATTCCTGGAAGGTTTTGAGAGGGTGAATTTGAGGGAGAGGAGGTGGGTCCCACTGTGACGGAGGATGGAATTATTCCAGGCAGGGTTCAAGTTGGATAGTGTCTTGGGGAGTTGGATCATTAGGAGTAGGATTAGGATCATTTTTCTTCATGGCAAAGTGATATTTCCAGCAGAGAGTATGAGTGTAGGACAGTAAATCTATGGCGAGGCCTATCCAAAGGCCTCACCTTCAGCCCCACTCCCAGATTCAACCAAACAGCCCTCGACAAAGATTTACTGTCCTACACTCATACTCTCTGCTGGAAATATCACTTTGCCATGAAGAAATATGATCCTAATCCTACTCCTAATGATCCAACTCCCCAAGACACTATCCACATTGAACCCTGCCTGGAATAGTTCCGTCCTCCGTCACAGCGGGACCCACCTCCTCTTCCTCAAAATCACCCTCTCCAAACCTTCCAGGAATTTCTGACTTCCAGCCTTGACTCTCAATCCTTCTTAAAAAACCTTAATCCTACTCCCAACATCACCACTGCTGAAGCCCACGCTATCCGTGATCTGAAGGCTGACTGATCCATCGTCATTCTTCCGGTGGACAAGGGTTCGACGACCGTGATACTTGATCGTCAGGAGTATGTGGCTGAGGGACTGCGTCAGCTTTCAGACAACACTACATACAAAGTTTGCCAAGGTAATCCCATTCCTGATGTCCAGGCGGAGCTTCAAGGAATCCTCAGAACCTTAGGCCCCCTACAAAACCTTTCACATGACTCCATCAACCTCCTGACCCCACTGACACCCCGCACCCCTACCTTCTACCTTCTTCCTAAAATTCACAAACCCAGTCATCCCAGCCGCCCCATTGTAGCTGGTTACCAAGCCCCCACAGAATGTATCTCTGCCTATGTAGATCAACACCTTCAACCCATTACATCCAGTCTCCCATCCTTCATCAAAGACACCAACCACTTTCTCGAACGCCTGGAATCCTTACCCAATCTGTTACCCCCAGAAACCATCCTTGTAACCATTGATGCCACTTCCTTATACACAAATATTCTGCACGTCCAGGGCCTCGCTGCGATGGAGCACTTCCTTTCACGCCGATCACCTGCCACCCTACCTAAAACCTCTTTCCTCATTACCTTAGCCAGCTTCATCCTGACCCACAACTTCTTCACTTTTGAAGGCCAGACATACCAACAATTAAAGGGAACAGCCATGGGTAGCAGGTTGGCCCCCTCGTACACCAACCTATTTATGGGTCGCTTAGAGGAAGCCTTCTTGGTTACCCAGGCTTGCCAACCCAAAGTTTGGTACAGATTTATTGATGACATCTTCATGATCTGGACTCACAGTGAAGAAGAACTCCAGAATTTCCTCTCCAACCTCAACTCCTTTGGTTCCATCAGTTTCACCTGGTCCTACTCCAAATCCCATGCCACTTTCCTCGACGTTGACCTCCATCTGTCCAATGGCCAGCTTCACACGTCCGTCCACATCAAACCCACCAACAAACAACAGTACCTCCATTATGACAGCTGCCACCCATTCCACATCAAACAGTCCCTTCTCTACAGCCTAGGTCTTCGTGGCAAACAAATCTGCTCCAGTCCGGAATCCCTGAACCATTACACCAACAACCTGAAAACAGCTTTCGCATCCCGCAACTACCCTCCCGACCTGGTACAGAAGCAAATAACCAGAGCCACTTCCTCATCCCATCAAACCCAGAACCTCCCACAGAAGAACCCCAAAAGTGCCCCACTTGTGACAGGATACTTTCCGGGACTGGATCAGACTCTAAATGTGGCTCTCCAGCAGGGATACAACTTCCTCAAATCCTGCCCTGAAATGAGATCCATCCTTCATGAAATCCTCCCCACTCCACCTAGAGTGTCTTTCCGCCGTCCACCTAACCTTCGTAACCTCTTAGTTCATCCCTATGAAATCCCCAAACCACCTTCCCTACCCTCTGGCTCCTACCCTTGTAACTGCCCCCGGTGTAAAACCTGTCCCATGCACCCTACACCACCACCTACTCCAGTCCTGTAACCCGGAGGGTGTACACGATCAAAGGCAGAGCCACGTGTGAAAGCACCCACGTGATTTACCAACTGACCTGCCTACACTGTGAAGCTTTCTATGTGAGAATGACCAGCAACAAACTGTCCATTCACATAAATGGACACAGGCAGACAGTGTTTGTTGGTAATGAAGATCACCCTGTGGCTAAACATGCCTTGGTGCACGGCCAGCACATCGTGGCACAGTGTTACACCGTCCGGGTTATCTGGATACTTCCCACTAACACCAACCTGTCAGAACTCCAGAGGTGGGAACTTGCCCTTCAGTATATCCTCTCTTCTCGTTAACCGCCAGGCCTCAACCTCCACCAATTTCAAGTTGCCGCCACTCGTACCTCACCTGTCATTCAACAACATCTTTGCCTTTGTACTTCCGCCTCAACTGACATCTCTGCCCAAACTCTTTGCCTTTACAAATGTCTGCTTGTGTCTGTGTATGTGCCGATGGATATGTGTGTGTATGCGAGTGTATACCTGTCCTTTTTTCCCCCTAAGGTAAGTCTTTCCGATCCTGGGATTGGAATGAGTCCTTACCCTGTCCCTTAAAACCCACATCCTTTTGTCTTTCCCTCTCCTTTCCTCTTTCCTGATGAAGCAACCGTTGGTAGCGAAAGCTTGAATTTTGTGTGTATGTTTGTGTTTGTTTGTTTGTCTATCAACCTGCCAGCACTTTCGTTTGGTAAGTCACATCATCTTTGTTTTTAGACAAATATATTTATAATGTCATAAATGTGGTACTTTCTTGAGTCCACCATTTACTAGAATCATATTGTTTTTTGCTTCCATCCCTCCTTTGTGTGAGAAGTCATTATGTTCCAGAATGTAACAACCCCTTTCATAGCATTAACTGTCTTCTATCATTCAATGACAACTGTAGTCATTCTATTTGTTTTTCATTCCAGAGATTCAACATCTGTAGTGATGGTTTCTAATGATTTCTGAGTGTAGAACTGCACCAGCTGCTCAAAAGTTCATAATTTCCTTTTACTGAGAATAACAAGTTAGTACTCATGTACTATATTACTGTTAGCATTTTTCTTTCAATATGGTGATTGCTCTGGAGGACTAGCCTGTTGAGCTCTCTTAGTCAGTTGAGAGTTAGGGTTTAAGGAACATAAGCCGTGTTGGTCCCATGAGACATTACAGAAATAAATGTTCTCTCACACACTATTCTGGGTAAGCCTAAAACACCTAGATGTGACAGGTGCTCCAGATATTGCCTATAATGGCAGTTTCACTAAGACTGCATTACACCCTGTGCCAGCCCCCCCTCCCCCCACACACAAACACACAGGTTGAATTATATCACTGTAACGACTTCAGAATATATACAGGATCACACTTATTGGTTGTGAAGACTGAAAGGTAAGTATCGGTACATAAAATGTTATTTAATTTGAAATTCTGAAGCTATCAAAAGCTTATTATTCATGTGTATGCTATGCTGGAGTGGAGGTCAATTATTAGTTATGTAGCACTATTATGCAAATTTCCTTTTGTTACTAAGGTTCATATGGATTAGTCTTCTGAGAAATTCAGCCACCAGCAAAACATTTTAAACACAGATTGTGTAGAATGTCTATTATCAGCTGTCCAGTATATTTTGATACAATTGGCCTTGTCAACATGTAAGGTATAGTTAATACAATTAATACATCAGCTTTATGAGTAAATAAAATTATATATTAATTAGAAAAAAAGTTATCATGTTTCTTTGTGACTAGAGCAAATTATAATGATATAGACCATACTTTATTCAATAAATGACAGTTAATATGTCCAGTGAGCCTATCCTATCTGCAAATGACAATATTGTAATCAGTTCTATGAAACTGCAACAAAATACACATAGTTACAACATGAGAAACACCTATAACATCCACATCACTTTGTCTAGAACAACATTATCTCAGTAAAATGTTTCACACCTAACAGTTAAATTATTGGACAGCCTAACTAGTTGTATAAAACAGCATAAATATTAAAAGTTTCTTTGAGAATATACTTAAATCATTTCAGTCTGAAAATTGTTTTTGCCAAATAAAAGGACTCTTTACTTATAAAGCATAGCATTTTTAAATTATGCTTACAGAGGCAAATACAAAGAATCAGACACTTCTGCTACTTGAATGATTTTTAAAGTATTTAAACTTAAATTCAAACAATTGGATGTTTGATTTGGATGATAAATGATTATGATGAACTTGAACCATACAGTAATCACAATGCCTTCTTGCCAGAAGTAAATATGATAACTATGAATATGCAGGGGATATAATGGCAGGAGAAAGAAGAAGTTAAATAGTGCAATAAAATTTACACATGCAGAATTGCATTGCTGATTGGTTTCAAACCAAAAGAGATACATATGTTTATTTCAAACTATTCTATGCTGTTCATAGCACTACAAAATGAGAGAGCCCAAAAGAAACTAGTAGTACACTAGCTGACAAAAGGCATAAATAGCATGAACTGCCTATCAAGCTTAAAATTTGAACAGAATCTTTAATATTCCAACACATCAAATATTTCTAAGGCTGTCAGAGCCACTGGAGTCTAAGAGACACTAAAGAAGTCTATCTGATGATGAAGGTATTTCAGTTATTTAAGAAACTACAAATTAATCAAATGATCTGTGTAGGAACAGTTTCAAGTTTAACATTTTTATTGATACCCATGCAATGACAAGTGAGCCATGTCTTATGGATCTGGAGTGAAAATTAAAGTCTTAGCACAGAAAAAAATACTTAAAATATCAAGAAATTAGTTACTCAGTTATAAGACATACCTGATAGAACAAATCAGATTCATACAATCCTCCTCCCCATATGCGTAGCATATTCATATTAGCATTCTTGGCAGCAGTTAGTAGATTTCTGACCCTGTTCGGATCAGCACTCATTTCTGCAAGCACATGAGATGGTATCCAGTTACTGCCCTTTGCAAAAACTGGAACACCATTGACCTCTAAGTAGAAACTAAGACCTGAAACACAAAGATTTCATTCCAAATATTTCTAATTAATGTTTTGGTTACTGTTACTAATTTCATAGATATAGATTAGTTATACATTAATTAATTATGTACTTCCCCCTTACAAATGTTATGGTGAAAGTAATAAAAAATTGGAGACTAGTTCAGTTAATGTTACTGTTCTCAAAGGTAATAGAAACTGACAAGAAAGGTAAATTACTGCAGCAATTACACAATTATGAATTCTTAGTGAATCACAGTGTAATTCTAGAAATGCATAGCACAGAATTTCTAAAAAGAAACTTCTTAAAATCCAATAATGGAAAATCCAGGTTGAAATGTAACCATATTATGAAAAGAATAGTTGATACTCATGATATTGTGGAGATGCTGAGTCACAGTTAGGTTCAACAGAAAGACTATTAGAAAGAGAGCTTTGAGCCAACTAGGTCTTCATAAGAATATTTATATTGAATGAATGACTGATGACAGCATCTTAATATATCATGGTAAAC
Organism: Schistocerca nitens; assembly: GCF_023898315.1. NCBI lineage: Eukaryota > Metazoa > Arthropoda > Insecta > Orthoptera > Acrididae > Schistocerca > Schistocerca nitens. The sequence continues at coordinate 783,208,333 of NC_064618.1, forward strand.
ACATAAATGATTTGGTGTTAAATTGACCTTATAATTATAGTCCAAGTCATGAATGATTGCAAGTATGATTATAGTAATATTGCTTATTGTATTTGATTTTGGCCAAACTAATAGGCGCAGCAGACAATCTCCACTGCGCCAATTTTAATACTGACTGGTACAGTTGTATGGAATTTTTGAGTGTCCCAATGAATTAGTATATTGCACCTGGTCTGGTGCTTGGTAGGACAGATGGCTGTTCATTAATAATCCATAACTATCTCCACACCTGGTTAGGAAGAAGTGGTGTTATATTGCGCACCCAGAAACTCAAGGACATAGACATGACAAATGCACTCTGATTATTGGCTATAAAATATTAATATGAATGGAAGAGGTGTTGGAAGTAAGAGGCAAATGAGTGATAAAATACTAGTATGCATAGAATACATGCTGGGTGCAAGAGGCTAATGACTGATTATTTCTGGAAAATTTAAAACTAAGCATGGAAATACTCATACTAGAGACTACAAACAAAGTTAAATACTAGGAATATATTATATCTACTAACGATGTCCTTAGAAGAATCTACTGGTCTCTGCAGATCTTTCAACATACACCACTAGCATGATGTTAAAATCCTGTTTACAAATGATGATTGAGGACAGTGTCTGATGAATCCCAGAATAACAAATCAAGAAAGACAAATGAAACAAAAAGAGCATAATCCTTCATCTGTTTCTTTTTTCAGAACTGTGAACACATCTTCATTGATAAGTTGACATTCTGTTCACCTTCACTTAACTCAAAAATTAATAATATTTCCTTACATTTGCACTGTCCTTGCAGGACTTCCCTACTTTTCATGTTTCAGTGCCTACCTCTTGAAAGCAAGCTGTGGGTATGCAGCTCTACTGTATGGTTAAATGATGATGGCGTCCTCTTGGGTAAAATATTCCAGAGGTAAAATAGTCCCCTATTCAGATCTCTGGGCAGGGATGACTCAGGGTTATACATTGTCAGGAGAAACAAAGCAGATTGGAGTGTGGAGTGTCATATCCCTTAACCAGGCAGATAGGTTAGAAAATTTAAAAATGGAAATGGGGAGGTTAAAGTTAGATATAGTGGGAATTAGTGGAGTTTGGAGGCAGGAGGAACAGGGCTTGCGGTCAGGTGAATACGGGTTTATAAATACAAAATCAAATAACAGTAATGCAGGAGTAAGCTTAAAATGAATGAAAAAATAAAAAGGTGGATAAGCTATTACAAACCTGAGATGAAGCAAGCTGGGATAATTGTAAGTCCCCTCTTATTTTGTCATCTGCTCCTTAAAATTCATTTTTTCATTTTGACTTAATTAACATTAACATAAGTGAGTATAATCTGTATTATTATAAAAGAGAAAGATTGGCCCTTAGTTTTAAGGAATATAACACCAGATCTAATTCTGTTCTTAGTTTTATGTATGTAATTGATTTTCTAATTTATTTTGACTATTACTGGTTAGTATCTTTCATTATAGGGTGAAATCAGTTATTGTTTCATAACTTAAATTCTGTTGTTGAAATATAAACAAATTTAAATTCTATAATAATATAACATTTGGAAGACAAAATGCTAGTAATCTTAAAGAATCTATTTGGCTATATTCAAAAAAATTTCAGCAAAGCCTTAATTAATTCCAAAGTGATTAAAGGTTTTGTCAAAATTATTTTTTGTGTAACTATATATGTTAATTTCATGATTTAAACAAATAATTTGGCTTAAGCCCTGTAGTAGAAGAAACTTTTAAAAAGACGCAATTTTTTTGATGTGTTCAGTTAATTTAATGACTTGAGTTCTAATTGTACTTTCTGTACATTAAACTTCAAACAAGGTGTAGTTTCAGCACCTATTATTGCGAGGATATGTAAGGACCCGATTTTTGGTCATGAGACAGTCAGTCCACGACCAAGTTTCAGTCGAGTAACCAGTGTTGCTTAAAATGACAACAATGCATCAACTTAACTGTGGAATAAGTGTTAAACAATTAGGCCACGTGTAAAAACAGTGAGAGAGTCTGCTCCATAAGTCCCTATTTATTCTTCAAGGACTATGAACTATGTGGTTATGTTATTATTGCTCATAGATGTTCAACAGTAAACTATTGTAGCAGTATGTGGAGGTTTGCCTGCAAACTATTAATGAGGCTTATGGAAAGTTTAAATAATAGTGCACTGGCCATACATATATAACTGTATATTATTGGGGGTTGTGCAAAGTGAAATTAAACAATGGTGAAACACAAATGTGTACCTGTCGGCCACATTATTTACAGTAGTTAGTGTTCCACATCATTGCCTGACACTTTCCACATCATTACGAAGTGTTGTATTCATGATCTATGGAACAAGTACTAATGTAATCTAATCTGATCTAATCTGTCCAAATTACAAACCCCATTTTTCAGCCAGTGTAGCAACACAGTACATCGACACCGAGGACAACAAATGAAGAAATAAAGCAGGCAGAACTGCTACAAACTGCATAGTGAACACATTATAGTAGCCAAGATAGACACGGAGCCCACGCCTGCCACAGCATTACACGTTTATGTGCCAATTAGCTCTGCAGATGATGAAGAGATTGGAGAAATGTATGATGCAACAAAAGAAATTATTCAGATAGTTAAGGGAGACAAAAATTTAATAGTCATGGGGGACTGTAATTCAACAGTAGAAAAGGAAGAGAAGGAAAAGTAGCAGGTGATTATGGAGTGGGGGTACGGAATGAAAGGGGAAGACGCCTGGTAGAATTTTGCACTGAGCATAACTTAATCATAGCTAATACTTGGTTTAAGGATTATGAAAGAAGGTTGTATACATGAAAAAGGCCTGGAGACACTGGAAGGTTTCAGATAGATTATATAATGGTAAGGCAGAGATTTAGGAACCAGGTTTTAAATTGTAAGACATTTACAGAGGCAGATGTGGACTCTTACCACAATTTATTGGTTATGAACTGTAGATTAAAACTGAAGAACCTGCAAAAAGGTAGGAATTTAAGAGGATAGAACCAGGATAAACTTGTAGAGAGTTTCAAAGAGAGCATTAGGGAATATTTGACAAGAACAGGGGAAAGAAATACAGTAGAAGAAGAATGGGTAGCTTTGAAAGATGAAATAGTGAAAGCAGCAAGTAGAAATCCTTGGGTAACAGACGAGATATTGAATTTAATTGATGAAAGGAGAAAATAACAAATCACAGTAAATGAAGCAGGTGAAAAGAAATAAAAACGTCTCGAAATGAGATCGACAGGAAGTGCAAAATGACTATGCAGGGATGGGTAGAGGACAAATGTAAGGATGTAGGAGCATGTATCACTAGGGGTAAGCTAGATACTGCCCACAGGAAAATTAAAGAGACTTTTGGAGAAAAAAGAACCATTTGTATGAATATCAAGAGCTCAGGTGGAAAACTGTCCTAAGCAAAGAAGGGAAGGCAGGAAGGTGGGAGTATATAGAGGGTCTATACAAGGGCAATGTGATTGAGGCCAATATTATGGAAATGGAAGAGGATGTAGATGAAGATGAAATGGGAGATATAATACTGTGTGAAGAGTTTGACAGAGCACTGAAAGACCTAATTTGAAACAAGGCCCCGGAAGTAGAAACCATGACAAAACTCTTCCAACTGGTGATCAAGATATATGAGACTGGCGAAATATCATAGACTTCATGAAGAATATAATAATTCAAATCCCACAGAAAGCAGGTGTTGACAGGTGTGAAAACTACTGACCTATCAGTTTAATAAGTCACACTTGGAAAATTGTAACACAAATTCTTTACAGATGAATGGAAAAACTGATGGAAGTCAACTTCGGGGATGATCAGTGTGGATTCTGTAGAAATGTTGGAACACGTGAGGCAATAATGACCCCATGACTTATCTTAGAAGACAGGTTAAGCAAAGGCAAACCTGCATTTCCAGAATTTGTAGACTTAGAGAAAGCTTTTGACAATGTTGACTGGAATACTCTCTTTCAAATTCTGAAGGTGGCAGGGATCAAATACTGGGAGTGAAAGGCTATTTACAATTTGTACAGAAACCAGATGATAGTTAAAAGAGTCAGGGGGCACAAAAGGGAAGCAGTTGTTGAGAAGGGGGTGTTATTCATTCTGTATTTTGAGCAAGCAGTAAAGGAAACAAAAGAAAAATTTGGAGTAGGAATTAAAATCCATGGAGAAGAAATAAAAACTTTGAGGTTTGCTGATGACATTGTAATTCTGTCAGAGACAGCAAAGGACCTGGAAGAGCAGTTGCACAGAATGGATAGTGTCTTGAAAGGAGGATATGAGATGAACACCAACAAAAGAAAAATGAGGATAATGGAATGTAGCTGAATTAAATCAGTTGATGGTGAGGATATGAGACACTTAAAGTAGTAAATGAGCTTTTGCTATTTGAGGGACAAAATAACTGATGATGGTCAAAGTATAGTGGATATAAACTGTAGACTGGTTATTGCAAGGAAAGTGTTTCTGAAGAAGAGAAATTTGTTAACATCGAGTATAGATTTAAGTGTCAGGAAGTCTTTTCTGAAAATATTTGAATGCAGTGCATCCATGTATGGAAGCGAAACATGAATGATAAACAGTTTAGACAAGAAGAGAATAGAAGCTTTCCAAATGTGGCGCTACAGAAGAATGCTGAAGATTAGATGAGTAGATCACATAACTAATGTGGAGGTACTGAATAGAATTGCGGAGAAGAGGAATTTGTGGCACAACTTGACTAGAGGAAGGGACTGGTTGATAGGACACATTCTGAGGCATCAAGAGATCACCAATTTATTACTGGTGGGAAGAGTAGAGGGTAAAAATCATAGAGGGAGACCAAGAGATGAATACATTAAGCAGATTCAGAAGGATGTAGGTTGCAGTAGGTAATTGGAGATGAAGAAGTCTGCACAGGATAGAGTAGCATGGAGAGCTGCATCAAACCAGTCTCTGGTCTCAAGACCACAACAACCTCTTAACATACAAACCATTGAATGCTAGCAGTAATATTTATTACTTAGGAGTATCACTGAGGGAACACATACATT